>NC_061086.1:6725000-9225000 GCF_018902025.1 Drosophila willistoni
TTTTGTTTATTTTTAATTGTTTATTGTGTTGTTAATTTTTTTGTAAAGGTACTTGGACCAAAATTGATGGAAAACAGAAAACCTTTTGAACTACGTAAAGTTTTGATTGTCTACAATGCGGCGCAGGTTGTGTTCAGTGCGTGGTTATTCTATGAGGTAAAATTTGAAACTAAATCGCCTCAATAATACAATTTCAAATAAATAAACTTCCCTTTTTGATTGACAGTCCTGCATAGGTGGCTGGTTGAATGGCTATAACCTGAGATGCGAGCCCGTTGACTATTCCAATTCGCCGCAAGCGATACGTGTGAGTATATAGAACAAGAATACAAATATATAGAAATAGATAACTAAGCCCCGTTGTGGTTTAGATTTTATGTAAGCAACCAGTTTGAGATTTTGGCAAAAGACAGACAAGTTCTTATGCTAATTAGATGAGTTTGTCTTTAGTTTGCTAAGCCAGCCAGCCGGCCGGCTAGATTGAGATGAAATGGTAAGGTGTTGCTACCCTCACGTGTCGTTTTGGTCTAACTGGGTAAATGACCCAAAGAAAGTGGCCCCATCGTTCGCGTTAGAAAGCTATAGAAAAGATGTTTGAACCAGTTGCCGTTAGTCAATGAAAAGAAATAAAATTTTAAATAAATTTTAAGCCAACGGCATTGCAAAAACAAAAAATTTAACAACTCGCAACTGCACTTAGTTAACGATTTCAAGTAATAAATTGCAATGCAAAGATATGTTTTAAAGATATATTTTTTGTTCTTTTTGTTGTGATTTTCTTCAACAGACTGCTGAGGGTTGCTGGTGGTATTACTTCTCCAAGTTCACCGAGTTCTTTGACACATTCTTCTTTGTGATGCGCAAGCGTTATGATCAGGTGTCGACATTGCATGTGATTCATCACGGTATTATGCCCGTTTCGGTTTGGTGGGGCGTCAAATTCACACCTGGCGGCCACTCGACATTCTTTGGCTTCCTGAATACCTTTGTACACATCTTCATGTATGCGTACTATATGCTGGCTGCCATGGGACCCAAAGTTCAGCGTTACTTGTGGTGGAAGAAATATTTGACTGTGCTGCAGATGATTCAGTTTGTTCTAGTCATGGTGCATTCATTCCAATTGTTCTTCAAAAACGATTGCAACTATCCCATTGGTTTTGCCTACTTCATTGGCGCCCATGCGGTCATGTTCTATTTCCTCTTTTCGAATTTCTATAAGCGTGCCTATGTGAAGCGTGATGGCAAGGTAAAATTGTGAATTTATAAATTCAAGTTTTGTGTGCTTTAACTTATTTCTTTATCATTCTTTTGCAGGACAAATCGGCTGTGAAGGCCAATGGTCATGCCAATGGTTATGCCAAGGCGCTTAAGGATGGTGATGTTACTCCACAGAACGGCCAGCTGAATAAGAATGGCTTCCAAAGAACCTTCTCAAAATTCACAACGGAAATGTGCAATCCAGCGCTCAACTCATCCACGACGCGACAACGTGTCCTTGTCAATGCAGGCAATAAATGAAGTCGTCGATGCCGCCGCCAGCCAGCCAGCCAGCCAAACAAGAAATAATATCTAAATTAAATTACATTTACACAATAAAATTACAGTAAAATTAAATTAAGCATAAGCATAGGGAGTCCAAGCGTAATTCTAATTGTAAGCCAAATCACAAAAAAAAAAAACATGAAAATAAGCTAGAGACGGAAAAAAAAACAAAACGAAAACCATATTCTCATTAAAATCCAATCCATTGCAGCCGCTTCTTTTCCCCTCCCCACGCAACAGAGAGAGATATATGTATACAAATGCTTTCTATCATCCAGAATTTTCTATTTTCTAAATGCACAATGAATGCAATAGGAATGAATGAAGCTCAAATGATCGAAATCTATATCATTGCTGTCGTCCTCATTGTCCAGCTTATGTGTATATTATTCTAATGTTGGATTTTTTTGAACAAAAGAAATGTGTTTTTTATTTTATAAATAAATTCGAGATTCAAAAAAAGATTTTAAAAAAGGTAGTTTATTTTAAATTTTTATTTTAAAACATAATTGGCAACTAGCGGTTCCAACTTTTTTCGATGGAAGTTGTTACTAATTTCTAGTAAAGCTGTAAAATTCGTAAATTTTTAAAAGAAGACATGAATTTCACTCAAATATTAATATTCAGCGGAGGGAATCAAAAATAAAATATATTGAGCTTGTTCAATCTTAATGCTTTTTGCCTATGTGGTTTGTAATAGTCTTCTCCACATTGCTTGAAATGTAGATCCATTTACTTTTTACAAATGGTGTTTTTTTTATTGATAAACAAAGTCAACGGTTGCTAAGATGACTTTTTGTATTGGCAAACAATGACTTTGAATTGACATTTTGAATTGAAACGGTTTAAGCGAAAAACTTCTTCAACACTGCTGAGTAAAACGCTAGCGTTTACTCACGCGATTTAAAAACGCGTGAGTAAACCGCTCGAACATTTGAGTAAACGCGCGAACATGTTCGAGTTCGTGAGTAAAACGCTAGCGTTTACTCACGCGATTTAAAAACGCGTGAGTAAACCGCTCGAACATTTGTGGCGCGAACATGTTCGAGTTCGTGAGTAAAACGCTAGCGTTTACTCACGCGATTTAAAACGCGTGAGTAAACCGCTCGAACATGTGAGTAAAACGCTAGCGTTTACTCACGCGATTTAAAAACGCGTGAGTAAACGCGCGAACATGTTTTACGACGTCTGTTAAGCGTAACAGCATCGTTTGCGTGCACTGTCAACTCAGTGCTCAGAATGAGTAATTTTTACAGTACCAATTCGAGTCTGTTGTTAACAGACCTTTAAAATACAACAAAAATCTAAATCTAATTAAAAAAAAAAACAAAAAGTGCAAGCGCAAAGCCACAAATACGCATACACATACGAGCATACGGTTAATTAGTGGCAAATAGTAAAATTAACGATTTGTGAAAATCAGCAACGGATTCAACCGAAAACACCGATTGAGACACCAGCAGCAAATTGTGATTCGGTTTTTGCGGGGGGAGGGGGCGCAGTAGAGCAGCAGGTAAAAGTGGGAGCGGGAGCAAAATCAGCCTCACACCTTGCGTGGGCCCGAACCGTCGGCTGAACACGGCTGACACACAGAGAGACACACCTACGTAATGGCCAGCCAACTGGATGCCAATGTCAAGGACGATCTGAAAACGCAATTCGTAACGCGAGAGGGCACCTACCGATTGCTCACACTTTCCGAGTACTCGCGTCCCAATCGGGTGGGCTACAGTAGCAATCAAAGTTCGCCCCAGGTTCGCGTCTCCATTGTGACGCTTCCAAATCCGGCTCATGGCAGTAGCAATAGCAACAGGGTGTCCAATGAGCCGGCGGCGCCATCATCTCCAGCAACGACAACAACAACAACTGCAGCAGGAACCACAACAACAATATCAACAACGACAGGCGGTAATCGGACGCACTCCTCCAATGGCGGAGCAACTACTAGCACTCCAACAACAGCATCCACCAACACAACACCAACAACAACCACCTCGCCGGCAACAACAAGCAACGGGGGAGCTGGCGGCGATAGTAACTATAACAACAACAGCACAGTGGACGCCCGCCTGGGTGGCGGTATCTCCATGCACTCCATGATGAATGGCAGCGTAATCGACCAGAATGGCATGGCCACCAATCCAATAATAGGAGGCGATCGCATTTGCTTTAACTTTGGTCGCGATCTCTATGTCTATGCATTTCGTGGAGCCAAAAAGGTGAGATCACAGAGCTCCCCTGAACACGAAAACTAATTTGCATAGTTCTCCATTTGTATCTTATCAGTTTGTGACGTGGCATTGCCAAAAGAAACGGTCACACACACACACAAACACACATCCCAAGGCGAAAATCTTCCAGTAAGGTTTATCACGCCAATGCGCAGATAAGGCGACAATTGCAGCAGAAGATTGCATATTGTGATTTGGGGATTACGGATGGCAAGGAGGGCGCGGGGCTATGTCCAATAATTGACACAAGTGGTTGGGGAGGGAAGAGGCCTGTTTCACGTATCCATCTCCCTTTTTTGTTCCCCACGCTCCCTTCAATTGCCTAATTTGTTGATCAAAACGCTTGTGTGTAGCTTCTATTTCAATGTTTATTCCACTTGAAGGCAAGCACCAGCTATTGGATCATTTTGTATACCCTAACCAGGTGTAGTCATTGCACTCAATGCATTATTAGAAATTTCGATGTAATTTTATACAGTAAACAATCTTTTAAGCTGATAGCAAGAAAATATTATACACTATGAAGGATTAAGGAAGATTGAGAAATGTCCAAAAATATATATTTAACTTTGATTTCAGAACAATGATTAAGAGATTTTAGAATTTAGAATGATTAAGAGAATTTAGAGCTTTGTCAACTTGACTTATTGTCTATTACACTTTTAGTCTCGTTTAGACTGTCCAAACATTAGAGAGACTCTTATAAATATTTCTACAACCATATCGAATTCTTATCGGTTTTTTGCCTTCCACTTCCATACCAACAAATCAGTTTCTTATATTACATTTACATATATAAATAAACATTTTCTCCTATCATCTATAAGTTTCTCTATGAACGATATTAGTTCTCTGGAGCCATCATTTCCGCGCACTGAGAAAACTTTGAGCAACTGGCAGGTGGCAGGTGTGTCCGTTGTTTCATTAGAAATCATTCAGTTTCAAAAATATTTCTTTTTAATAGAGTATTTAACTTGCGACTAGAATATGAAACATTCATCAGTTTAATGTTATGTAGCAGCAGCAGCTGTTTCTAATTTCTTTGGCATTGTCTATTTGCAACAGCTTGAGCTGAAATGTTTGCCGCTTGGCTCTGGACCCAGATCGATTCTAATCTATTCTTTTTTTTTTGTCACCTCGTTTCGAAAACAAGCCGTTAATTTTCATATATGTAGAGTCCGCTGACACAATGTGTTAATTATTCTTCCTGTTTATCATTCAAGTGTGTGTGGGTGTGTGTGTATGTCTTTCAGCAATAGTAAGAGCAATCACACTCCCAAGACGATAGAAACCTGTAGATAATAATGATAGTAATTCATTCACAGGGCACCGAGATGAGCAAACCGATCGATAAAAAGTTCTACAAGGGAACAAATCCTAGCTGTCATGATTTTAATGCGAATGCAGCAACACCAACAGGTGCACCACTTTTGGTTGGCTTCACAACGGGACAAATACAATTGGTTTCCCCACAGGCGGGACCACGGGAGCTACGCAAACTTTTCAACGAGGAGGTGAGAGCAAAAGCATAAATCCTTTTAAAGGAAACCCAACTAAAATGCATTTCATTTTTCATTTCGCAGCGTCTCATTGACAAGACCAAAGTGACCTGCCTGAAATGGCTACCAAATTCGCCACATTTATTTCTCGCCTCGCACGCCTCGGGTCATTTGTATCTGTACAATGAGGAACTGCCGTGCGCTGCCACTGCGCCCAGCTATCAACCATTCAAAATGGGCGATGGCTACACGATACTCACCTGCAAATCAAAGTCCACACGCAACCCGCTCTACAAATGGGTTTTTAGCACCGACAATTGCTGCATTAACGAATTCTGCTTCTCGCCATGCGGCTCCCATTTGGCTGTGGTCTCTCAGGATGGCTTCCTGCGTGTCTTTCTGTATGACACCATGGAGCTATTGGGCATAGCACGTTCCTATTTCGGTGGCTTCCTCTGCGTCTGCTGGTCGCCCGATGGTAAATACATTGTTGTGGGTGGCGAGGATGATCTAGTGACTGTGTGGTCACTGCAGGAGCGCCGTGTGGTGGCTCGCGGCCAGGGCCATCGCTCATGGGTTTCGGTGGTGGCTTTTGATCCATATACCACCTCATATACGAATTGGGATGGCGGTGACTTCAGCGATGATGAGAATCAGTTGAATGAGTATACGGCCTCGCGGGAAGCACGCTTCTCGGGCGACTCTACGGCAAATGGCGGATTCGAGGGATTTGATAAGAACTCCACGCCTCTACATGGTACGGCCAGGGCACGTCCGCATTCAGCCTCATTTCGATCCGATGCTTCGTCGGCGGCGCTGGCGCCTGATAAGCTCGCCATTAGTTATCGACTGGGTTCGGTTAGCCAAGACACACAGATCTGCCTATGGGATATTACAGAAGATGTACTCAGACATCCGTTGGCCCTGCGTCAGCGGGTGAACAGCACCCAATTAAATGGCGGTATTGATGCCGATGGCATTAAGCTGATACGTCCCGTGGCTATGGGTCAGGCTAGACAACGAGCGGATTCTGGCAGCTGTAGTCCCAGTAGAGAGGCAGCTGGTGGTAATGGTGCTGGTGGTGGGGCTACGGAGCACAGTAATAGTAGCTCCAGTAAGTTCTCCACAGCCAACTGCACAATTTCCTCTCAATCCTCAACACCACCCGATGACTGTGAAACGGATGGCGCTACACCGTCTTCGATTGGACCAACTCCAGCAGCAGCAGCAGCAGGAGCGAATGCATCCAAGTCCCATACAACTCGAGGGCATGGCACGAGCAATTCTATTAAATTTCCTAATTGCATCAGTACCACCAAATCGGACAGCATTGATGGACAACAGCAACAACAGCGATCATCATATACCACATCCGGCTATAATAGCAAGACTTCCAATAGCTCGACCAAGTCCTCAAATTCTGGAAGCGGTGGCGGTTTTAGCGCCTTTAATAGTCTAACCCAGCGTCTGTCTAACTTTAGTTTCCTGAATAACTCGGATAAAAAGTCATCGACTCTGAACTTTGAAGGAAGCGTTAGCTCCTCTACTTCACATCGCCAGCACCGCAAGGCCATGAGCATGCTGAAGAGTTACCAACAGCATAATAATCACAGCAATAGTAACAACAGCAGCTCCTCGAATTTTGGCAATTCCAGCACGTTGGAATCATCGACATCGGGCACGGGTACAGCTTTAATTGGCAGCAGCTCAACGGCCCATAGCTTTGGTTCTCTTAAGCTGGGCAAATCCACGCATAACTCCACCAGTGTTAGCAGCTTTGATCCTATGAAATTAATTGGCACACCCGCCTGTCCGCGTTTCGATGAGTGTCCGCTTCTGGAGCCGCTTATCTGCAAGAAAATAGCCCATGAGCGTCTATCGGCCTTAATATTTCGTGAAGATTGCTTTCTTACAGCATGTCAGGATGGATTTATCTATACATGGGCAAGGCCGGGCCATGCAACAGTGAGTGGCAAATACTTTGACAAACAAAAGTAATGCATAAACTTTCATTGCATATTTCAGCATGCAACTCAACACTTGTCGCCCAGTCAAACAGCGCCTCCCGGTGGCACGGTTATTTAGTTTAATAAAATAGACATGGTCAACTATCAGCGTAATCTTGTCAAGCAGCAGCAGCAGCTGTATCTCGCGGATGTGGATGCATGCAGTGTCGGTGATCTAGGTTAAAGCTAGGCGATTCATTTCGATAATACAATATTTTTTGAATAGACAGAGTTTTAAATGGTTTTTTATGTTGCATATTTTGTATTCCAAATGTTAGCCTAAATGAGTTTAAAAACAAAACACACACACACAACACAACTACACGTATATATAGTATATATATACATTGATACATAAATTATATATACAATATATAGATATGTAAAACATACCTACGATTTATATGAAAAATGCAACAGAACAAAAATATACAATTATTTAAATGTATTTACATATATGTATGTATAAATATGTATGTATATAAGTACACATATATATACTTATATGTACATATATGTTTATATATGGCAGGTTTTTATCACACGCAATAAGTCTCTATTGAAAATCCATGGGCTTTAACGATAAAGGAACCTTTGATGAAATATCTTTTTTAAAATTTTGTGATTTGTTGGATTTCAATTCGATTAGCATTGCAAAACGAATCATTAAAAAGCATCATAGAGCGAGCCAATTGTCTGTAAATCAATCAAAATGATTGGATTTTGGTGGATTTTTTTCCAAACTGGAAGAACAAATTGGATACTTTTACAATTCTAATACATTTTAGAATGCGAACTCTTGATATTCAATCAGTTTGAGAAAACAGAAAGCCTCTCACCTAAAACAAGAGAATTCTCTGATTGGCTTGAGTTTAGTCTTTAGTTGTGTCCCCATGATTTTTGAATATTGCCCTATTTCGTATGATAATAAACGGCGATACATATGTATATATAAGAATCGGTATATGTATAAATACGTTTATATAGCTATATTTAAATTTATATTATTAGTTGTAAAGGTATTATTTTTTTAGTACGTGAAATTTGTTGAAAACAAATCAAAGCAAAGCATGTTTATAACTATTTACTAAGCGCTAGCCTAACCCAGAAACACACACACGAAAAATAATAAAAAAAAAACACACACATAGCATATAAACTGAATAGTAGTAATGAATAAATAAATATGCTAAATCAAACTCACATAGACACGCAGACATTCAAACACACCCACAATAATGGAAGCAAAGCTAGCGTATTCTATCCAACATCCTGTGTGCTATTTAATGATTTGCAACTTTTGACCCCCCCCCCCCCCAGAATAAAATAAAATTTAACGAAGTATCAACTAAACCACTATGTAATTAGTATGCGAAACTAATCTAAATGTAGGAACTGTTATGATTATTATTATTATATTATTATTATTACGATTATTACGATGGATTATTATTATTATTATTATGCCTATGATTTCATGAAACAAATTAAATTTAATGCAAATACACAGGAAAATCGAAATTGAGCAGAAACTAAATAAAACCAACAGGCATGCATATATTTTATAAAATTGATTAGAACGATGTGAAAAACAAGAAACGGAAAGGCGTTAGAACAAACAAATTTCAAAAAAAAAAAAAAATAAATAAAACGACAACAAATGAATAAAAAAAAAAAACCAACCAAGAAGTAAAAATTTCAATAAAAATTATATATAAAACCAAAAACGAAAGAAAATATTTTAAATAATATGACATTGGTTCTCTGTTCAAACTAAAAGTAAGTAAGTCGTCGAGACGAATCAATCTACCTTAAACTAAGTGAATTAACTACATATTTCAAATTCAAAGAACCAAAATTTCTCATTGGTATTTATTAGCATTTTTACTTTAAATTTACTCCAGTAAACGGGTTGCTAAAATGAGAGATGTTATATATATTTCTCAGAATACACAGAACATAGATCTTTATTGTGGTAATATGGAGTACTAATACAGTGAAACTCCCATAAAATGAAAGTATATCCTCTGCTCCGTTCGATTTTCTGTAGATTCCATGTTCCGAGTCCTTGATATGCATGATATATATCGTTTACTAAGTAAGTTCCTCATTTCTATATATTATCTTATCGCTGAAGCCAAAAGAAACCGTTGACATTAGCTGCATAGTCTGTTAGATTTATAGAATGTACCACGCCTAATGAACATCTGCATTATCATTAATATTGTATTTGTTTAGGTGCAAAACATAAAAAACTTGAACTCAGCACATTTTCATTTTGTTTGTATACCCTTTCATTTCCATTACCACGGTAGGACAAGTTTCCAGGGTTTTCCGATCCGATGCCACTATAACATGTGATGGCTTTTGAACCATAGGTTAAAAACTTTTCTTGTGTTGGTTAAGGTATCTCTAATTTGTTATGTAGTTTTAATTAGATCGAACTTTTGAAATAGTCAATTCAAATCCGCAAAGCGTGGAGAGTTTGCATCTTAACAAAATATAATATTCAAAGACTGCAAGGGTATACAATGTGTACTATAACTTCTCTAAGGATTTCAATGTCTGGTGAGGCTCTTTTAAATGTAGGATCCCTGTTTATCTTTCCTTAAGCGTGTCGGCAAATAATTCTTCAGCAAAAGCATCTAAGAATTTATAATAATTTATTGAAGGGCAGTTAAGAATCTTAAGTTCAAATTGATAACATTCTGCTCGCGGGCGGACCAAGAATGTGTGGGGTCAATATTCAAAAGATCTAAAAATATGAATTAACTAAGTTGGATTAATAATTTTTAAATGAATTTAGGTAACAAAGTTTGTTGGGAAATTTAAAGTTTCTTGCTATAGCAACTCAATTTTGGTTACTGATAGTCTTAAAAGCTTCTATTCATTTCATAATCCAAAATTTTTTAGTCCGCCCCTGAGAACATTAAGGCCTATATAAAGTAGACCAAGGAGTTGAAAAAATTCAGTTTAAATTCAATCGACATACATACGTGACAAATAAAAGACAAAAATGAAAGAACTACTTAAAGTAATTACACTATGCAACAAAATGAAGGGTATTAAAATCAAACCGCACCGGACCTTTTTCTGAAAGTACAAGTATTGAATAGCAAAACCCTATTTGGGTTTTTCAAAGTTAGCTCGTTTTTTTTTTTATAGCGAGTTGAAATTTTTCATTTTGGGGGTATTTTTTAGTTTGTCATATGATGTAAATATGACTTATATATCGATTTCTTCTTCATGCATTCGACCTAAATCATCCTTATTTATTGTAGAAATGTTGATAATGGCTAAATAAATTAATTTTATAAATGTTATATAACCCAAAATGACTTCTTCAGCTACAGTTCTAGAAAAAAATACAATTAAGCCCTTTTTTAAAGTAGTTATGGAAGTATTTTTAATTTATAACTATTTTTTTGTGAGAATAATAACACTGTGATAGTCGAAAAAAAAAGACATGGCAAAATTCGATGGTTTCACCCTATTTCGGGTCCTGCGAATCGAACTGCATCATTAGTTTTTTAAGTTATCACGATGGTTTCATACAAAATTTTTTCCGGAAGTTTTTCATCAAAGCCAGTTTTTCGAAAAGGATGTTTTTTTCATTTGCTTCTAACTTCTAAAATATTAATTTTTGTCACTGTTTTCGAAAGATCTTGATCAAATTTGGCAGATTTGTTTATGGGTGTAATAAACTCACAAATATTAAATTATGACAATAGCTCAGAAAATAATGAAGTTATTGAGAAAATAACTTTATGAACGCGGCTCGTCATGCTTATAAAGAATATATATACTTTATATGGTCGGAAATGCTTCCTTTTATGCGTTGTACACTTCTGACCAAAATAAATATACCATTTTTGCAAGGGTATAAAAATTCAATTTGATTAAATGGTTATATTATAAATCGTAAATTAGATAGGTCTGCCATTGAGCATAGTAAATTCTCACATTAGGATGCAGATTCGAATGGAAAATTTTCAATATTAGCAAAATGCGAGAAAGAAAACATAAAAAAAATTGGGTCAAGATTCGTTTTTTTACATTTTGTCCCAAAGCTCAGGAACGGACGCACTTAGAGGCTAAATGTCTTCCCAACATCTGTAGCTCTTTTAATTCTAAGAAACGTTGCTGAAGAAAGTTTGTAAAAAAAATTAATATTTTAGAAGTTAGAAGCAAATGAAAAAAACAACCTTTTCGAAAAACTGGCAACTTTGATGAAAAACTTCCGGAAAAAATTTTGTATGAAACCATCGTGATAACTTAAAAAACTAATGATGCAGTTCGATTCGCAGGACCCGAAATAATGTGAAACCATCGAATTTTGCCATGTCTTTTTTTTCGACTATCACAGTGTTATTATTCTCACAAAAAAATAGTTATAAATTAAAAATACTTCCATAACTACTCTAAAAAAGGGCTTAATTGTATTTTTTTCTAGAACTGTAGCTGAAAAAGTCATTTTGGGTTATATACCATTTATAAAATAATTTATTTAACCATTATCAACATTTCTACAATAAATAAGGATGATTTAGGTCGAATGCATGAAGAAGAAATCGATATATAAGTCATATTTACATCATATGACAAACTAAAAAATACCCCCAAAATGAAAAATTTCAACTCTCTATAAAAAAAAAAACGAGCTAACTTTGAAAAACCCAAATAGGGTTTTGCTATTCAATACTTGTACTTTCAGAAAAAAAAGGTCCGGTGCGGTTTGATTTTTGGTGTTGCACAGTGCTATATTTCCGTTTCTCCTTCAGGGATTAATGGCGGATCATGTAAACATCGATCCAACAAATCGGGTGAGTTTCAGCAACTTGAATTAAAATATGGTTAAATATTGTTTAAAACTTGTTCTAGAATGTTATTGTCTTTAACAAAGACAAGTGTATAAGCTATTGTTTAAATGAGGTGGGGCCCATTGTGAATGGGTTGATTCAGTTGAAGGATCGAGAAGTTAATGCTGAAATGATTAAGAAACTGAATATTCTGGAGGAGGAGGCGAAAAAGACTAGAGTGCAACTTTTAGAAAAGGACACTCAAATTAAAGCCAAGGATACTTTGCTCTTTGAAATGGTCGAGATCAATAAGCAACAACTTAATACAATAAATAATCTATCGGCACAAGTGGAAGAAAAAAATCTTCAAATAATTATATGCAAACAGCAAGAAAAGGACCTGCCATACTTGAGTCCATATATAGATCGTGTTGACCAGATGTAAATCAAAAATCTAACAGCATTCCAAGTCTCATACATATCGCCTTCACCGGATTGGATAGTGATTCAGACACGCATAGATGGAAGTGTGGACTTTGATCGGGATTGGATTGACTACAAGAATTGATTTGGTGATATAAATGGAAATTTTTTCATTGGTCTTGAGAAACTGCATCTATTGACCCAATCGAGGCAATATGAGTTATATATTCAAATGCGAGATGTTACTGGAACAACTAAATATGCTCGCTATGATAATTTTAATGTGGCTGGTGAAAAGGACTATTATAAAATTGTTTCGGTTGGAAAGTATTCAGGAACTGCCGGCGATTCTTTAACGCAGCATGTTGGCGATCTGTTTTCAACCAGAGATCAGGATAATGAATATCACACTTTTAATTGTGCACGTAATAAGCGTGGTGGATGGTGGTACCATGATTGTAACCATAGGTACACAAATCATAGAATAATAACAATGTAATAGAATAACTTAACTGATTTTCTTGCAGTAAATTAAGCGGATTGTATCATGCTGACGGGTTTAGTGCTAACCAAACTGGAATAGCTTGGGGATCTTGGAGTAATTGGAACTACACAATATCATTAACGTTTGCTCAAATGATGATACGACCGGCACAAACATAAAGTGAATTAATTGGAAAAATCGCAGATCACATTTGTTGTTAAAAAACTTGCAAGAATTTCAATAGAAATATAATAAATATCTTTTAAACTGTTCAAAATAATGATAAAATATAACAATTTATTAAACATTTTACCATTTACCTTTGACGCCAAAATAAATTTGGCTTTAATTGAAGTTTTTTTTTTATTTTTTATTTATATAAAAAGTAATCTGTATTAACAAAAATATGGGTTTACATTTCTCTCATGCATCTAAATTGATGATAAAGATTCACTATATTTGTTTATCGTTCTTCTAGTAACGTCAAACCATTATTATATGTAAACTATGTAAGAAAATTTAACATTTTGGAAATGATTTTACATTGGTGAGTAGCACAATTTTATAATTTCGATCGAGTTACTATATAAATGTTTTTTATAATATATCTAAATTGTTGTGGGCATCGCCAGATTTTCGGTCTCAACCAGATACAAATGCTTTGAGAGCCAAAAGGAAAACAAAGCCTGACCAATTATCACCATGAATAGGAAGTACAGCTTTCGTTTTTTACCACCGCTATAGTCAAACTGTTGCGGATTGCCATAAGGGTCGTAGTTAATTGCACCGCTGGGTGCAGCTGGCGTATTGTCATGCAAAAGCTTTGTCCTCAGTGTTCGTAGCAGGAAGAAGCCAAAGGCGAAGCTTGTATATGCTAAGGCCATATAGTAGCCTGATCGAAAGAACAGAGTGCTAAGCATTAGACTTGCCACAATGTTTAGATACTTGTAGCCGATAAATGCCAGCAGGTCCAAAGTCTTAAGGCTCGTCTTAATATTCATCACATACAGGGCAATGGAGTAGATGACCAATTCCAATACGCTGTAGGCCATGGCACTAGAGGCCTGAATGCCAAGTTGTTCCGGTGAAAAGCGTTTTTGCATGCCGAGCAAGAGTCCGGCTACGATTACATATGTAATGAAACCCATTGTGGGCAGATATAGATCGGGTGCATTAATGTCATAGCGTGGCTGCACTGGATGCTCCTGATCGTATTTTAGTGACCAGTCCTGCAAGTAAATATATAAATGATAGTATTTCTCTTATTTCTCAATCGATGCTACTCACCTTGTGTATGTATGGAAAGAAAAGAAGGCGTAGCTTCCTTCCCACATAGGCATTATCAACAGCAAAGTAATATTTTAGCTTGGAAACAGGCACCCATTTCTCGAATTGGTTTTCGACCAATTGTTTGCCTTGGTCGGCCAATTTTTGGCCATATTGCATGGCCATATCCTGCACAATAGGTTGTTGAAACATTGCAAACTGTGCTGGATATTGGCCAGGGGGAGCAGGTGCCGCGCCCTGTTGGGGTGGCGCATTGAATCCATAAGCAGGTGGAGCTGCTGGGCCCTGTGGCTGAGGTGGGTAACTATAATTTGGCTGTTGTTGCGGCTGCTGTTGAGGTGGAAGCTGGGACTGAACTCCATTAAACCCGTAGTTGTTCACTGGCGGAGCTGCAGCTGCGGCTCCATACATATTGGGGTCGAGCATTGTAGGCCCTGGCGCGGGTTGCGGCATATAGGTGGAAGGTCCCGGCATAGGAGCAGTTGGCCCCATAGCATTCATATCGCTGACCCTTTGTGGACGGCGGCTGCCACCTTGTGCTATAGGATGGGGATAAAAAGTTAAGGGATTAAAGGTGGGACATACATAGAGACAGCAAATTCAGTGACGTGGGAAAACGAAAAGTAAAACAAGCTACACACGCAGCAGACAAGATCACAAAACGCAACAGGGTCATAGTGTGTTAGTTAGTGTGAATCGGATTGAAAGAGGATGCAGGAAGGATCAGAAGGTAGCAACAAAATGAAACTCCGCTTCAAACCGTGTTCCAGACGGCGGCTTTGTGGTATACAGTGAAACCTCGATATAACGAATCTGAGGGGGATCGCAAAATTATTCGTTATATCTATTGATTCGCTATAGGTACTGAAATGTAAAACCTTAGTCCTTTCAAGGGACTTAACAAAAAATTCGTTATATTGGGTTTTTCGTTATAACGAAGTTCGTTATATCGAGGTTTCACTGTACTTGCGCTGCTTGTTTCCTTACAATTTTCCCACTTACGATTCCGCATACCCGCATTCGGATTGTAATTGAGGTTCATCTTTTTCTGCTTCTAATCTGAGGCCGCCGCTATGGTGTGTTTATAAATAAATAAGTAAAAATCCTTAATTTTGGTATGACACGTACCGTGAATTAGAGCTGGGAAATTATCGATGGAGTGTGTTAAATCGATATTTTCATCGTTTTTATCGAACGGAGCCACTGGACTCCCATCTCTAGACACACTTTTATCCAAATCCCACTATTATCGATAAATACCAGTGTTGCCAGACAACTAAAAGAAAAATCTAAATCAATGGATCTGGTAGCACTGAAAGAAGCCTCCAAAAATTAAAAATTTAATTAAACATTAAATTATTTCCATGGAGAACGCTTCGATTAAAAGAAGATCGCTTACATTGAGCACTCGTCTGCTCCAAAAGAGGCATAGTGGTAAGTGTTGAACTAGCTGCACATAAAGTATAATATCAAAATCCTGTTTTTTAGCTTCGCCCCAGAGTCGGAACCGACACGGTTGCGCAGTTCAGGATGTAAACACAGCAACAACAGCAAAAGAGGCATCAGGCTCTCCCTCATCTACAAGTTTCGTTGCAGATCATGTGGAGTGCACACCGCCGAATAAGAAAACCCTGAGCCTAGACGATAGTGTGGACTTCTCTCCTCGAATGGATATCAGCATGTCGCCCAGTTGCCTATTCTCACAGACAATGGTGACCGAGAGTCCCGATGTTGGCTGGCGCTGGAATCGTAATAATTCCACAACGGACAGTGGCTTCGATTCCAACGAATGTAGCCGACTAAAGGATCGGAGCAGACAGATGAGTATTAAGGGATGTGAGGACAGACGCAATCAGTTGGACAATGAACAGTGGCGAGCTCAGCAGAAGAGAAGTCGCATGCTGCTCAAGGAACGTTGCGACAAGCTACACAAACAACTGGAAGCACCGAAGCAATTGCCATCGGAACCGCTGGAGCCGCCAGTGCCACCACTCCAAGATCCAGCTCTAGCAGAGTTTCTTAATGATTCTGAAACGGATTTCTTTTTAATGGAGGCTTCAACACAGCTGGAATCGAAGCTGCAGAGCACACAGAAAACGCCCCCTAAACCTGACAAGGATAAAGAAAAGGAGAAGGAAAAACGGTCTTCATTCTATATGAAATTCTTTGAGGATGAAGACGAAAGTGAGGACTGGCTGGCTGCCATCGATGAAGCCATGCTTGAGGCCAGTCAGCCAAAGAAGCCGCGCACATCATTGCAACGGTACAAATCAATGCCGACAACAGAGGTGACTGCCATCACCACAACATCAGCTACTACAACGATTGCACCCGCTACGCTCAGCACGTCGGACACGCCGCGTATGAAGCGGCATGCCAGCTCGCATGCCCTATCTCCGGCCACATCATCTCACGGTAAGCATTTTGTCCCACTGTACTCTCCCCTTGCTTATTAAATTTTTGTTTTACACAGCGCGAGGCAAACTTTTTGGCAGCCGGAAATGAAACCCGATATGGTCACTTCCATAAAAGTTACTCCCACCGAGCAAATCATTTCATCTTCCCCATCTCTTTCCCGATTGTGATGAGCAAAATGTTAAGTTTTAAGTTTCGTTTTCCTTTCCTTAGTTTATGTTTTCGTTTCGTTCGCTTCCTTGACAATTTCTTTGTATACGAGTTTATGTTAATCGATTTCATGCAGCAGCTTTTAAGCTACTATGTAAATTTAAATTTAAGTCTAATTAAAAATTAATTGTAATTTAAAGGTGGCCCACGGCCTCTTCAAATAGCCAATTGCATTGTTTATATTCGCATCGCCTCGCGCATGCGACTGTCCATATGCTCGGCATTAGCGAGTTTTGAGGACAGAGGGTTTGCCCGCCCACATGGCTGAGTGGATATTAATGTAATTGCAAATGTAAATGTAAATGGCGGCCGGTGAACACTTTCAAGCACCTGATGTGAATTATTGCATAATATCTTAGAGTGCCACTTGGCATTTTTCAGATAATTGAGTAAGTTTGTGCCAAACTATGACATATAAGTAGATTATATGATAATATCTATTAATTATGCAAATACGTAGTTTATTTTATATTGATGTCCGATCGTGGTAACATAATAGCATACGATTTTCACTTCCACAAGAATGTTCAATTGAACGACGAGCAATTGGTCCTTTCCTTAACCCTTTATGTTTTATGGTATAGTAGATTAAAAAAACTAGTCTATGAATGCTCATTTATACAATATAAAATATGAGTTTTAATCTGACAAATTTAGGAGATTGAATTAATGTATAATATGTCTTTATTTTGAGTTTCTCAAAAAGTTAAAAAAGAAACGTATCAAAATTTGAAAACTGATCGAATAGTTTATTGAAAAATCATAATTTTGTTTGAAAGAATCGTATTAGTTAAGTATTAGCCGATCTTATTCTTATTAAAAAAAAACAAACAATTGGAATCTTACTATATATGTTATATAACTATTAAAACCAAGAGTTCGAAATACTTTTTGAAGCATGTTACTTTCTTGTGAAAAATCAAAATGTTAATTAGCTCTATGTATAAAAAAATTGGTTCAGAAAAGTAAAGTATATTTTTATGCGAAATGGCATAGACATTTTGAACTTATTTCATTAAATTTTTTATTTTTATATTATGTAGTTTTGATTGAGCGAGCAAAAAAATTAAATTCTCAATGAATAGTTAAAGCAATTCAAGTCTATTACTTAAAGATCTTTCTTAAAGCAGATTTTGATTTATACTAATGTTTTTTATCCATTTTAAAATGTTAAATCACAAAAGTTTATTAATATTGTACTTTAAATACTTATGTCAACCTGTTTTCAAATGGTGCCACAGCTGAAAGGCTTTGTGCTCTTATTGCCTATTTATTTATTTGGGGTTAAGGTCAAAGTTGATGCTCATTCGGGGTAGCATGTAATTGCGTAAAATATTCCTTTGTATGTTGAAATCGCTCAGCGGTTCAGCGTTCAGCGTTTCCTTTATGAAATGAAATGCAATGAAGTTAAGTAGAAAGTAAAATATGTTGCCATATGTTGACGAAGCGCAGCATAAACCAATCGCAGCCGAGCAATGCCAACCAAAGGAGAAGCCGAGCAGAGGCAATACATACAAAAGCTGAATCGAATACGAAAGTGCCCGAGAAAAGTGTCAGGGAACCGAAAGTGGTGACGTCTATAAGTCAAAGCAATTTACAGGATGAGGGAAAATAAAAAAAAATAGCAACAAAAAAACAGGCCTGGAACCAGCTGAGAGCGGCAAGTCTGTATTATCGGCTATGGGTGCGAACGGGATGCCACTATCAACATAAAATAAAATGCACTGAGTGGGCGCATAGGTAGGTAGGGACTTCGATTAAGCTTTTCATTGAGCTTTGTTTTGTTAAAGCTTTTCTGTGGATATTCATAATGGCGTCCACTGGCGAGGCTGGCAAACAGTTATCAGCGCGCAGCGCCCCATTGAAGTTCGTGTGGCAGCGCAATATTTTCTGGACCCCCAAAAAAGTTTAAGAAATAATAATACACAAATCTCACACACAAATAAGAACAAATAAAACATAACAAGAAGTAGAAGAAGATAAAGGGCCATACAGTTAACTGAAATTGCTATCGACCGTATTGTCCAACAATTTGTTTATTGACATTTGCCGGTCATTTGGGGAAAAGTTATTTTGTGGAATTTACAACGACAAGAGTCCATCATCATTTCTTTGTGTGTGCAGTGAAGCGCGTCCTTTATTTTTCGACACTCATTCTTCCGCTTGCTTGCCTTCCATTCCCCCTCTGACTGTTTGTGTGTGTGTCTGTGTGTGCGGGCGTTCCAGCGTTGCCCCATCGTTGAGAAACCGACTCAGAACAGAAGGCAATTAGCAAGGACAAAGCGTGCCATGTTTATTGCAGCAGCTGCAAGGAGCTGCACTGCTGCTTCATGGCGTTTTCTGGTCGCCGGGCTTATGGTCCTTTCGCTGTTGAGTCTAAACAACTTTAATGTGGAAGCAGGTGCCGGCGGTTCAACCGGATCTGGCGGACTGGGAAATCAGGCGGTATTCACCAGCTCGTTTCTAGTGCGTTTCCGTCGAAGTGTTGACAATGACTTCGCTCACAAGGTGGCCGACAAATATGGCTTCGACAACTTGGGACCGGTAAGTGGATACTAAATGCTAAATACTCTTATTTTCATAATGTGAAAAATCAATGATTTTATGGGGCACGCCACAAAGCCAAGTGCAGATTGGCTAGCAAGTTGAAAAGTTCGCGAATTAGCGTTTCTTTTTTTTTTTGGCAAACTTCCGGCGGTCGAGTTAAATTTTTATTGCATACCCGCAAGGCGCGAAAATTTGCCTATTGCATGTTAAACAGCCATTGCAGTACACTAAAAGGGGCACAAGGTCAGGGGTAACTACATGAAATAGTTCTAATTATACATGCATGACAGTTACTTTGACTGTTCTCTTTCAATACCCCAGTCTATTTCCATAATGTCAGTCCAACAACAGACGGTATTTTTTGTTGCTGATGATGATTTAGCCAAAAAAGAAAGGAAATTCTAGTCGTTAAAGGGAAGACTTTCTGTTTGTTACGTGAAATGTTTCGTTTATTCTAACTAGCTATTTGGTGCAGAAACGTATTGAAAATAAGGGCTTAATGAATAATAATTCAGAACTTTGAAAATGTTTTTTGAAAAATATTGCAAATTTCGTGTTTGTCCCAAAAAAAAAAAACAAAATTAAGAATCAACCTTTGTTTAAACGATATTTCCTATGAGGGTTTTAAAGTTGTTCTATCTTGACCTATCTTGATTTTTTGAATAAATGCTATAAAATACCATTAAAACTTTGGTAGATGGACTCGGAGAAATAAAAAAATAACACTCTAAATAAAAGATAATAGGTCTCTTTTTACCAAATAACTTCTCTATTAAGCTAGTAAGTTGGCTAAGTAACACTCGAACACCGATATACGAAATTTCATTTAAATAAATATTATAAAGGAAGTTTTCCATAATCCACTACGAAAGAAATGTTGTCATGGTCCAATCTGTGTGGTAACATAAAGGACAGCGTAATCTTCAATCTAAACTCATTCTTGTGTAAATCTACAAGGTCGTTGTCTGTCTAAAAGAAGACACGTAATAATCCGTATTAAATATATAATATATTATATATGTACATAGTTATTGTTGCTACTACTTTTGACCATTACTACACTCACTTGTTGCACTTATGTAGGTGAGATATGCTGGTTTAGGTTAAGTCATCTGCTCCTTAATACGAAAAACATAAATATTTTAATGAGGTTTAATTAATTTTTGCCTACGCGACTTCTTCTAATTGGAGGAGGCCACATCAATTACTATCATCCATCAAGGTTGGGCAACTCATAAAGAAATATGAAGCCGGCGAGAAAATCCAATTAATTTTATTTCTTCTTCCAGCACTTGGTATTTCTTGCTGATTTATTTGTAGGCTACTTACTCGTAAAAATTGTAACTAAGCACCTGAAACTGAACCTTTTACTTCTTGCGACTTATCTATCTATCTCTCTCCCTTTACTTGTTTCGTAGCTCTTTTACTGGAGACTTGCATTTCTATTGCGACATTATTGTCAACTCGTTGCAATGGCGCAATCTGAAATGATTGCATGTCACACAGTTGCCATGGCATCAGCAGGGAGAATGCATTACACAATTCCATCCAAGCGAGATTGCGATTGGTAAAGTGTGTGTCCAAAATGAGCGTGGGTGTCCATTGCGATACTAATTGCGTGCTGCTTTCATGTTATCCTATGCCGCAGCTGGGACAACACCCAAGCCAACTTTAATTAAATGCCTTTTGCCAAGTTCATAGGAAATCCTTGCGTATTTTTGCTTCGCAATTGTCAATAAGGAGTTATTCTCCTGAACTCGAGAGCGTTCAAATATAACAGAAATTTCCTTTACATTCAATAACACGAAATTGAATTCGTTTCTTTCTGTATTTTTGTTTTTATTTTGTTGGCCTTTTTTAAAAATAGACCACAATTTAATTACAATCTGCTGTTAGCATTCGTATATCAAACTTTGTACTTAGCCTTCATCTGATAAAACCCCAAAAAACAAAAAATCTTCAATATGTATGTATGTGTGTGTGGGGTTTTGTTCTATACCCTTGCTAACAAATGAGTTATTAACATTCTTAACAAAGTGGTGCATAGGGAGAGAAAAACAGTAGCGAGTACATCACAAGTAAAATAACCTGTTAGCTACTTCCGATCTACTAAAATAGCTTGAATTCATGTTGAGTTGCGTGAAAGATATACGTGATTGCTCCAAGTGCCTTTTTACAAGAGTATACAAACTTCCATACAGCCGGCTTTAGACCTGCCCTCGATGTGTTTTTTTGGCTGTCTATGTAATAAAATTGCGGCACATGTACCCAAAAAAAAAAAAAAAATGAAAAGGAAAACCAACCAGAAAGGGAATGGCGAAAAAAATCTGTTGCTCCTACGTCAAACGCTATCGCAAAATACAAATCACAAAGCGGGCAAAAAAATAAAACGACAATGAAACGTTTTCCAATGGCAAATACTGGGCTCAGGACAGTCATTCAGTCATTCTGTCAGTCAGTCTGACTGTCTATGTGAGCATTTGGAGTTTTTTGGGCTTACATTCATTTGGCTCAATGTATAGGTTCCTGGTCGTCAAATCGATATTGCGTATACGACGCGTATCTCTCTGTTGGACTCTGTTTAGATTTTATTGCTTTTGATGTTATGACCTTATCGGCAGTAAAATGTTAGATTTAATCTCCCACATCCCTGCCACCTCCCGCCCCCTACAAGCAGCAACATGTAGAAATGTGTACATAGATAGAAATCGCATTTGTACATATGTGCACAATTTCGGTTCCTCGATTAATGTAATTGCCGGCTAGCAATTTACATAAATAAAAATGCTATATACATAGAAGGACCCCAAGTTAATTTCGTGCTTAGTTAAATACATATGCTTGCAGTACACCCACACAGAAACGGAGAGGTCAATTTAATGCCGCAATGATTTTTTGTTCTTTAATGCCATGCCTAATATTTAAGTACATACATACATATATAAGTGAAGTCTTTGCCGTGTTTCTCTTTATACTGCTTAATAATCTTACCTACGACAGCTTAGCGCCTTTGGGTGTGCACTACCCTTGTTTGAGTTTCTCTGTGTGTGTGTGTGTGTGTGTGTAATAACTTTAAAAAGCTAACAAACTCACCTGTCAGCCCCCAAGACTTTCGCTCATGAGCCGCTTGTCGTCGTCTTTGTGGGTCTCTGTGTCGCAAATCCTTGCATAAAGCGTTAAGTCAAGGCACAACTGGGCGTGGGCAACAGGCGTTAGTTGGTTCCATTCCTTTTTGTTGTTGTTGTTTGCCAAGCAAAGGGTCTAAGCTTTCACAACATCAGCAACAACTTGTTGTTAGCTCATTGCATGCCGTTGTTGACGGTGACTTTGATTGAGGCTACTTTTAGCTTGTTTTACATCAAGTGAGCGCTTATCAAATATGCATAGTTGTACTATCCTTAATACAGACACTGGACTGCAACTCATTAGCATGCACCCTGCTGCCTCTCTTGACTATACTTAGAATTTCTTAAAGGAAGTTCTTAGTTTTGTTTGTAAAGGCCTTGTCAATATATTACAAATGTCACCCGAGAAGGGACATACATACATACATAATGGTAGTTATATAATTAACTTTAATGAACTATCAACCATTAGGCAGCCATAAAAAAGCTTACACCCCTTTTTCTTAGCCGTCTAACCTTTAAAACTTCTTTGCTAAAAGTAGGTATATATATATTTTTTACAAACGTCTTTTTGACGACTTTAAAGTTATTTTTTATGTTTCTGATTTTTTTCTTTTTAACGAAGCAATAAAGATTTTGGAATCCTATTTAAGCCTATTCTATATATGCTATTTAAAGGCTACAGCTTTGATTTATCTATTTTGGACAATCAATTCTGGATTTTGTGTACTCATTTATATAGATAACGACTTATAAAGCCTTGACAAATGCAGGCAGCATATTGACATTGAAATTAAAAGTTGTTTGAAAAACTAATTAATGGGTATAAAATAGTCCATGGCTAAGAACATATGTATATATGTATATATATATATATTATACATACATATATATTATTGTATATTTTATGTTGTCTTTTGGTATTTACGTTTCATTTATTATGCACAAAATGAAAAACGAGTTTACAAATTTGATGACCTCTTTTGGACATTTGCTGGTAATTTGTAACCCAAGGCAAACATATGTTAGCAAATACAAGACAAACAAAAGGCGTTCACAGCAATACACACACTATACATATACAAATATCAACGTATCCTGGACAAAATGAGAGCGAGAGGGGTATATGTAGTTGGAGACCCCAAAAACCGCAGGCACATACACAAGCCTCTGGCACACACACACATATACACAGAGACACAATGCTTTATCACGTATACACCAAGTCAAGACGCAATATTTATTTATTTTTAGCTCTGGAAAAGAGCTCAAGAAGCAGCCCGGTGGCTGGCTAACTGGCTGGTTGGCTGGACCGGGGCAAACAATTTCATTTTTTATTCTATTCAGACAAAAGGACTCGATGTGTCTGCCATGGAAGTTAAAGTGAAATAATAAAAACGAAAAATACATTTTTCAAATAGTTTGCAAAGCACAAAAAAAAAAAAAAAAATTAAAAATAGTTTATAGCTTTTACATAAATTATATTAAAAAGTTTCCATTTTTTGTGGCTGAGGCAAATAAATGTAAAAATTTTTGCCTGCAACCGCTGTGAACGAACTTTTTCGGTCAAATATTTGCCAAGTTTCCTGTTTGCTCTTTTCGGTATATCACATTACCCATCTAACCTTGACTTTCCCATATTTTACCAAATGTGTTTTAATATAAATTTCAAGCATGGATTTCATTAAGCCCTAATGATAATTAAAAAGTTTTTGCCCAGACTCTATGGCTGAGCCATTAAGCTGGCTTAGCTTTGTTTTTGTCCAACTCGATTCGACTCTCTATGCATACATACATACATACATACATACATATAGATATAAAATGTGTGAAAACTGATGAAAATGATTATGAGGGTTGTGGGTGGTATTGGATGGCTTCTCTATAAATAGAGGATTTGTGAGAAAAAACACACTAGCCTGTGGCTTGGATAACAAACCAACCAATGGACCATATGCCGACCAGGTGTCGTCAATTCACACCCTCACTTCAGCGTCTCTCACAGTCTGTTTTTCTCATTTTGGTTGCAAAACTCTTCACATTCAACTTTTCAAGTGAATTGCTTTACGGCAAATAAGAACAAAGCAAATATTTGTAGACCCCACCACAAAAAACTCTGCAAAATAATTAAAAAAGTTTCAGTTTTATGTTTTATTTTCAAGAAGCAGTGCTAAACGAGAGAATGGACAAATTTGGAATTTGGCATATGCAGCTAAATCTATACCAGGATAGATCAAAGTGTTGGCCTAATAAATCAGGAATGAAAAGCACACAAGTTTGATTGATATTAGAGAGCTGCATGAATGGAAGCAAAGTCAAAGTCAAATGAATCCATTCGAATTGAATTTAAATAAATGAGTGACAACTACACTCAATGAATGAGTGTGAGTTTGTACTTGTCATATCTCGCAAAATACGTAACTCTGTTTAATGAAAGGCAATGAATTGAGTGTCAAAACATCGAATTGTACTAAGGCACTCGAATCATTAGAATTATTCGAATTGACTCATTTTTATTGGGATGTTTAAAAGCAACAAAAACTAATTATTTTATCAAAAATTTATGGAAAATAATGGCGAAATGGGGGCTATTAAAATTAAAATATGCTATACACCAAAAACTTAAGGACACAGTTTTGGATTTGACAATTTGGGACAAATTTTGTAAAATCTATTTTTTCTAAATTAGATTCCTAGTTGCCACGAACCGTGAAAACATAAATAAGGCTTTCTAATATATTATAAAAAAAAATTATATTCTTTAATCCATCATATACACAATGGATCTACTTTTTAATATACTTCACTATTTGGAAAAAAAATTCTTCTCTATCTCTGTAGGGGGCTTGAACCCGATAACAACAGTATTGTAGTCTGAGTAGGTCCCCACTGAGCCACTAACCACTCTAGTTTTGTAGTACAGTAATCACATATAGTTAAAAAATATACAATACAAATAAATACTAAATACTGAAATCAGAATTGGAATTCGAATGCATTCGAATCATAGCAACTCATTGACTCACTTTCTAACTCATTCAATTCGTTTTGTTTCGTTTGAATGTTGTGCGACTGATTTTTACGTCGCACACTCATTTAGTTGAAGTCGATTTTCAAAGTCATTCAATTCATTTATTTGGTTTTGAATGTTGTTAACTCGAATTGATTTTTCTATCATTCATGCAGCTCTCTAATTGATATTATACTTATGTCTGCTAGAAAGCATTAATTTTAATTGCTTTGAAAGACTATAGCCATTAAAAGATTACTTTCGCAAAAGTAACATTTAAAATCTGTGGGCTAAATACTGTTTAGTTTCATTAAAATTAGTTAATCTTCTAATTTCTCCTTGTAGTCTTTAAACTTAATTAAAGATAGAAACTTGGTAAGTGCATTTAGATTTTCAATGATTAAGTCTTATCTGCAATGTGTTTGTGCTTTGAAATGGCAAAGGTCAGTTGTCATTTGACACTCATACTCATACACATTTACTGTCGAGTTGTTTCTCTTTGCTTTTGTGGGTAAATTAGATAGACATTTTGAAAATGTAATTAACAAACAGCTGTTTGTTGTCTGTGTGGCATGTCCTTTAGCTTGTTTTCGCTTTTAAAAATTGCGCATACGCAATGTTGTTGGCCTAACAACATGTCAATGTCAAACAGGCGCGCTAGATAATTATATGTGCATGTTTCTTCTTTTTTTTTTTGCCATTTTGTGCGGCAAAGTAGACTTTGTGCCAAATAGTAAAGCGCCTAAGGCGATTACGAAGGGACAGAGCTTGTCCAACTATTCATACATACATATGTATATATATAAATGTATACTTGTCTTTCTAGCTTTGACCTAGTTGCAAGGAAAGAGAGAGATAGTGAGCGAGAAATATGGAAACACGAACAGAAGGACTGGGAATGCGCGATTAATTAAACTTTGCCTGGCAAACTGCAATACCACTATATAAACACTTGTTGCTTATTTCAGTTGGCAACTTTAGAAACTATCGTCTCGTGAAGGGCTTATAACTTTTTACAAGCAATTATTTTAAATTCAATTTGGCATTGCAAGTTTTTATGCAACTTTTCTTATTGTACTTTATAAATGTAAACAACAACAACACTCACAACTTGGTTTCATAGTCAACAAATCAAAGTCAGTCCAAAACGACAGGCACATGCCAAAAGCCTCAATCAAAGCTTATTAGAAGCTACGCGGCAGCTGTTTGTCTTTACGCTTTTTGGCGCATCCTGTTGAATTATTCAAAAGGAATTCATTTGCATTTCTCACCACCATTTTGCCACCTGATACATAGCCTTCAACTTTATTTTATTTTACTCATCGCTCTTTTATTGAGGTTTTTCCCCACCATTTATTGATTGACAAAGCTTGTTCATTTGCAGACATGATAATATTATGCAAATGTTATAAAACAAAAATAAAATGAAAACCTCTCCATTGATATGAGATTGCCTCTCAGTCTGCGATGCTTATTGTTCGATTGATTAATTGCATTTGCTAGTGAAAACAGATGAGTGCTATTTTTCCCAATTAGTCCGAGAATATTTTTGTGCGTGTGTGTTTGTGTGTATATACAATATCTATGGGTATTGTGTTTCATACATAGTATAAACATTTATCACATTGTAATTCGTATCTCGATTATGTGTATGGCAGTAGTTATTGGCCACTAATACCACTAGAAAACTTACCAGCTACTGATAAAGTGAGTGCCATTGATAAACTGTTTGCTGACGTTGGTTAAGCCCCGATTTTGAACAGTTTGATGAATGGATTTTCCTTGTGGTCTATTACCAACATGCGCCGATTGCGTAGCCAAACAAATGTACTTTGTATTAGACCAATAAAAATTGTTGCCTACTTTTCAGCTTAGTTGTTGGTAACAAAACAAATCAAACAAACAAATCATTAAAACAACACCCTGATGAAGTGCTTACTGAGCGGAATATATACCTTTTACTTAGCGATTGGCAGTAGTCGGACTAAAGTAATGGAGTTTTTTTTTGCTTAGTCAGACTCGCAGTGCTTAACTGGCATTCATTAGTGCAAGAAATGCTTTGCCGAAAAGTCATTTTAAAAATCCTTTTGAATTGTGACAATTGTTCAGGCCCTTTATTTATTTCTTTTATCTAATTTCACAACATCCTTCTGATCTCTTCTCTATTTGTATAGAACAGAGCTGTTTACAATTTCCTTCTATTTCCTATTCCTGTTAAACTATCATTTAATTTTCTTTCGTTTAAATTAGAATTTGTTAAAGTGTGTTTTGTTACTTACATTGGTTACATTGGTTAAATAACAGATCCCTTAATTATAAATTCCAAATACCAATTATTATTTTATTTCGGGTAAACTGATAAAACTGTATAGGCCATCTGGTATTTTACTACTGCAATCGAGTAATCACTAAGCCATTGGGGTTTGTAAGCGGATTAAGCGGACATTTCAACAATGGAATGTTCTGTTTTTGTTGGATACTTTCAGAGTAGCCCATCGAACAGGAAAGGAGGAATTCGATTAAGGTAAACAAAGGACAGTCATATTAAGAAGTTTAAGTCCCCCATTGTGCTCGGATGGATAGATGGAGGCGTGTGTGTGTTTGTGTGTGTGTGTGTATGTATGCTATTGTGGTTTGCCTGTCTTTCGTACTTTTGTTGGCCATTGTTATTTTCTACAATAAAATTGATATAAAAATATATACATATATTGCATTATATACCTATATATAGACTTGATGCGTTGTCAGTGTCATTTACAAGCGCATCCAGAGCTGCTACTTTCATTTTTGTGTTGTTCTTGCTATTGAGTGGCAAGTGTGTGTTTGTATGTGTGGGTTTATTATTTTGTGTTTTTTTTTGCATTCACTTTCAACCAAGTGCGGCGATGAGTGAAAATCCATAAATTTCTGCCGTTGACAGCGAATGAGAGATGACGTGTCAGACGGCCTGACATTGTGCCATAAAGCTTATGCATAGTGTATGTATCTACTATTTGGAATAGATACAACACATCACCCACACACAGAGACACAGAGATCAACTTATGATGTAACTACACAGCTGTTGGACATGCAAATTAAGCGGACTTTGAGTCTGTGTGTAAGTGTTTCGAAGCAACAAGTGGCAAAAAAGCCAATGGTTTCTCTCAGCTCTTCCTTTCGCTGTTGATATTCATTAATAAAATTTACTATGTAAATGCGGACAGGCAACTAATTATAGACGCCATTTTGGCCGTCTTTGTCTTCTGGCTTGTTGCTCCCTTGACTTGACTTGACTTGTCTTCTCAGGGCACGCAGCCATATACGAAAAGACATAAATACATACATATGCACATACTCATGTATGTATGTGTTAACTTTTGCTAAACGTTGCGTGTGTGGGCGTTGTTAAGCCTGAATATCTCACACAAGCTTAAAGACGGCCAAAACAGTAGCTGTAGAAGGGGACAGAGGTTAAATGGGAGGTAGGGACAGGCGACACAGTTGCCACATGCCATGAAGTGTCTGGCTGTGCTTTCCTTTGGCTGCCATTCGCGTTATCACCCATTGTGACACATACGCATTATATTTATAATGGCGAGCTATGGCATAGCTTTGCTTTTGCTATTTTTGTACTTTTTTTCCTCCACGACCCACTCAAAGGTCAGGCATCAAATTTATACATCTACACTTTTTTCTATTCTATTGTGTTTGTCTCCATATGTTGTCTTTATCAAGAGTAATGCAGGAATTATACTAAAAAAAACAAGAACAAATACCTTGTATATAAAAATATGTATATAGTAACTTGAAATCCACATGTGGCAGCCTGGATTAGTTTCTGTATGTATCTCATTGCGAATTTGCCCACTGTGCGTATGCGCAATGCTTTTGCTTATCTATACATTATGTGAGCGTTTTAATATCACAGTCGTTTTTCCTGCTGTCGCTCTAACTTACTTAGCTAGTCCATTAAACTGGCCAGCTGTTGCAGTACCCAGCCAAGTAATTCACGCACAAATTAACAGCGCATAAAAATAGAAGGCACTTCCCCCAACTTTCCCGTTTTCTTGGTCTCGTGTATTGTCACTCTGTCAGCGGCTTGTGATTGACAACAGTCAACGGATTGATGGCCCTCAAGCGTTCATTGTTTGTAACATTCTGTTGGCACCACCGCCGCCACCATTGCCGTCTGCTTACTTATGCAAGAGACTCTAGGCGGCCAAAAATTGGTCACCAGCAACCAAGCCCTCAGCGCGTTTATTGACTTGCCACCAGCTAAAAACCTAATTGGGTGGGATGCCTGCTGACGTCGCTCCTCTAGAATTTATTTACTCGCAACGAAACATAAATAAAAGTCAAATTCCTTCCACACAATTTCATAAAACAAGCATCCCCATGGAACATAACTGATAAAACACAATACTTGAAATATTGTCTCAAGTTGTCTTTTTAATTAACTTGTTCTAAGAACATAATGGTGCGAAACGAATGAGAAGCTTTAGTAATAAATTTGCAATTTCACGCCATAAACTAGTGAAAACGTAAATCATAGAACCAAGAACTCTTGCAGGGTTCGTGCTTTTCGTTTAGCAAACCTAACAAAACCTTTGAGAAAAAGAAAGAGAATTTTTAAGATCAGATATAGGTTCATTATTACTATCCTTTGCTTTGCGGCTAAAAAGTTTACGTCATGGCAATTTTTATTCACAATTTGAGTTTATTTACTTTTGTTTCTGTCTGACCCTAATTTGTGGCACAATGTGATAAGGATAATCTTATATATAAGAAAATTGGTCGACAGCGTTCACATTTAAATAAATAAAAGCTGAAATTGGGTTTTTAACTCAAATGGAAAAATTCAAAGAAAAAAGAGGAAAGTAAAATAAACGAAAGAAAGGAGAGATACATAATTTGTATGTCGCCTCACCCTGAAAAAGAAAGTGTGGGCTTTCCAATTGTTGGCTGCCTTTCTTTGTGGCTGACTTTAACAAGTCTTCAGTTTGCGTGGGCGAAAGTTTTTCTTTATTTTTTGCATAAGCTCACGTTGATGGAACGCTGTCAGGTTGCAGCAGAAAAGTTCTTCTTCGGCCAATTACGTTAGCGTGTCAAAACTCTTTTTCTTTTGCACAAGACGCCAAGAAGCTGGGAATCCTTTCATGGTTCAATCTGCATAAATTCGTGGTAACTGGCTTTAATGGTTCGCCGCCTTAAAAATAGAAACGATGGCGGCGGGGCAACCTGTAAAATGATGCCGCGTTTGTGGTTACTTTATTGGCATGAATTTGTAAGAATTATGCCGTAATGGTATAGGCTCAAGTCCAGGCACCCGCACTGTCATTGCCACTCAACACTCTGGTTCCGAGGCTGTTAATTAATCATATTGTAGGGTTCTGAATTATGCAGGACACACTTCCACAGACGCACAAACACACAGTGCGCCTGGCCCAAAAGGCCAAAGTTAAACGATGCTCGACAGCTGCTGTCCACTAAACAAGTTTCCGATAGCAGAAAGCGGGAATAGATGGATGGATGGATGAATGGACGGAGGGAGCAACAGTTTCCTATACATAGTGGCCCAATGGGCCAATGGGATTTGATGGCAAGGGCATGCCTCTTTTTCCTTCACTATTCGGCTTATCTTTCTTTTGCTTTTTGATTCTGCAAAAACAAGGCTGGCGACGAGTGACTTTTAGGGTCAAATGAAAGCCTGGGGCTTGGCCGATGCTTGAGGGCACGTCACGTACCGTTGGGAAACTGGATACATCTTTCGATGAAATTGCAAACGGAAAATTTCTATACAGTTCAAATTGCGTTCGCCGCTCTGTTTGGTGGCCCTCAATCTACCAAACCTAGCTAATTATGACGAAGATGAAGATGATTAGGATGACGTTGTTGCTGCTGCTGCTATAGATGATGATTATGACTAGCAATTTAGGGAGCAATTATGGCTACACACTCAGACGACCGCCTTGTTTATTGGTATATGTGGGTGACCCTGTGTTAATGCGTGTGTGTGTATATGTGTTGGTATGTTCGTGGCTAAAACTCAATTATATAACAATTATGGGTCACAGCGTTCCGGAATAAAAAAAAGGGAAAGCGGGACGTGGTGGTGGTTGTTAGAAATATGTAGCATGCTCAATTAAAATGACGCCCAGTGACTAATGAAATGCTTCTTCGCATTTGTTTTTTGCTTTCTTTTTTACAGCTGGTGGGCGCCGATGGACAAGAGTATCATTTCAAGCATCGGACTCTCCCACATGCCCGCTCCCGGCGTAGTCTGTCGCACACGCGTGCCCTCAAGAGTCATCCGGCGGTGAGTATATTTACTTGTTCTCACAGCTACACACTACCAACTGGGAAAAGTCAGCCGAAAAACAACCTACATATGTATGTATGTACATGGGCACAATGAGTACAATAAGTCCTGGTTTTTGCTTGTGTAGAGTATCGAAATAAAAACGTAAAAAATAGAATGAAATTGAACCTGGTTCAAAGTAATAACAAGCCACACGTAGGTTTCCACCAGCTCCAACTTCTTTCTTTTTTTTACTGAAAGAATATTTAAGACGCAAATGGAAAGGCAAGTTAACCTTTGAACGGAAACTTGAAGAACTTATAAGCTTCACAGGAGCTAAAGAATCCAGTTAGGTTTTACTTTGAAAGCTTTTTCCGCTAATTTAAATTTCTGATTAAGTAAGTTTTAATATCACTTTTGCACAAGTAAAACTTTGTTCATTTAGAAATAGTGCAGAAATAACAAACATTGATAATGAAAACTGTCGCTCACAATGTCAATTGCATTGTGAACCATTCTTTATTTCATTGAGGAGATTGTGCTAAAAATAGAGAGCACAGACAGAGAACACATGGATAGGCAACTCAATTGCCATTTCCTGTTGGCACTTGGATAAATTCCATGACAAACATCGATTGCATTTCAATTTGATGTGCCTGTGTATGGTCTCTCTGTGTGTCCACTCGTTCGAAACGTGCCATTAGGCCATTGGTAGTAATTCCCATGCAAAATGCAACATGCAACCATTCTAAAATGCTTCGAATGGGCCAGGAACTAAACTGTATATATGGAAATTGGCAAAAGGAAACTGGGTCGTTTGCTCTTGTCTTACCTTTTCATTTCGTTTTTGTTGACTGACAGCTGTTTTCAAAGTGTGGGTGCTCCTGTGTATGTGTGTGCGCGCGTGTATGGGTGCACATATGTATGTGAAGAGAAGGTTACACGAAATTAACATTTCTGACTGACACGTACGCATAACAATGACCCACATGGCGACAGTTGGCAGTTGGCTTTTAATTTATGCTACGCATAAAGGAAAATCCACAAAGGAGAAGAAAATATTGTGAATCAATATTTATATATACATATATTTTTTTCTATCGGTTTGTCTCTTGTAGGTTAACACAGCAGTGCAACAACCGGGATTTCGGCGCGTGAAGCGTGGTCTTCGACCTGCCCTCCCTTCCATACATGGCATGCAGTTCGAAGGCATTGCCAGTGAGCCCACCAATCAGATAAATACAGAGCCAACAGATCCTTATTTTCCCATGCAATGGTATCTCAAGAATACTGGACAAAATGGTGGCAAAGTGCGTTTGGATCTGAATGTGCAGGCTGCTTGGGCGCAGGGCATTACGGGCAAGAATGTGACAACAGCCATTATGGATGATGGTAAGTAGAGTGTAGAGTGGTATATTGAACATTTTGCAAGCCTTTTAAATATTGATGACTTTTCTGTTTTGTGTTTCTTCACTTTAGGAGTGGACTACATGCATCCGGATTTACGATTTAATTATGTGAGTAAAAGCCAATGAGAAACACACTCCGTCCGTATAAATGAATTTGTAGATTGACTCAGCATGTGCTCAATTAAATTGGCAACTTCATGTCCAGCAGATGATTGGAAATATAGTGCTTTCATATTTGTATTGGCTTTTTAATTAAATTTGTATCGACTTGCCACTGAAAATATTGCAATGCGTCAGTTGTGGGGTAGATATGCCTCAATTTTACTGAAAAGTATGCAATAAATTTATATATACATGTGTATGTATATACTACATTACATGTGGGCAATAAGTTACCAAAAGGCAATTAAGAGTTTCATGTGCATCAAAGAGAAAAGCTAAAAATAATAAAAAAAAACTCAAAGGTCAATATATATAGGAACATTTTTTTTTAAATTTTGAAGAAACCAAAAACTAAAATTGCATTTTGTTTATTGAATTGTTTTGTTACAGAATGCCGAGGCCAGCTATGACTTTAGCAGTAATGATCCTTTTCCATATCCTCGATACACGGATGATTGGTTTAATAGGTAAGTGATGATTGGATTGACTGAAAAATTGAGATTAAAGACAAAAAAAGGACCTTGAAATTGAACTGGAACTTTTTAATGTTGTTTAGTATTAAAAAATGTCTAGATTATTATCTAAGGAGACAGCTATCCACAAACATATTTCACTAAGAAGATTTACTATAATGTATGTTATAGCTAGCAAGAATTATGAGCCATTGATAATTTCTCTGCAAATTGCTGTGCAAGAAATATTCCCTTAACAATGCTTTTTAATTCTCAAGTTTATGTCTCATTTGCCTTTTTGTTTAATAACTAGCAAACCAAGAAATTCTCAGTATTTATAAACATAATGAATGTTGGCCATTGTTAAGTATAAAACAAAAATCTCAAACTATTCGTATCTCTTTCTTGATGCAATCCTTAGAAAATAGTTTCATGGCTAACAAGAACAAAAGGTGAAAAATTATGTTTCGTTTTATTTAGGGTATCTTATACATAATAACGAAATTTATCGTTCCAAGCACATTGCCTGAAAGTACTAAAAAACCAGTTTAAAGCATTCAAGTTTTCTTAAGATCTAATATACTTTAATTCAATACAAAGACATGGTAACTTTTCAAATTTTCGAAAAATTCAATGTTATAAATTTTACGAGAAATGTGCGCTTAAAATTCAAAATAGCTTTCAGTTATTTTTATTATAAAAGTTAAATGTTTTGGGTAAATTCTCAAAATATTACAAGAACCTTAACCTTTTTTACACTTGCCATTTCAATTTTTGACGGTTGGGTCAGGTAGTATACATAATTTTCTATCTTTATTCCTTAATGGATTATGGAGAGAACTTTCCATTAAGCAGCTTACCGCAACAATTTCATAAGAAAAGGATGTGTAACCCTTGCCACTTCATCTCTCTTTCACTTATATTTACGTATATATGTATGTACATATGTATGTATATTAAAGCGTTTTCTGTGTCCTTCTTGTTGTCTACTTGCAGTCATGGAACTCGCTGTGCTGGCGAAGTATCTGCTGCCAGAGATAATGGAATTTGTGGCGTTGGCGTTGCTTATGACAGCAAAATCGCAGGTAAGTGGCTTTTGCCAAAAGTCAGTTGGTGTGGGAATTAATAGACCGCAAAATGCTTGATAAATCGACTTATGCATAAGTAGCCTAAGACGAAAGCTGGTATAGGGAAATGAGAATCGATTTGTCTAAAAAACAAAAAAAAAACACATACATATGTGTATATACGTGATGCCAAACTATTAAAAAGCTAAAAGCTTTGCTGAAAAATTGAGATTAAAGGCAATTTATATGAAAAAAAATTTATTCCCATGGGGAATGCAGAGGTGTGTGGTTGGGGGGAAGCGGCAACAAGTGCTAACATAAATCGGGTCATGTTATCTGTCATTTTTATGATACAAGTGGGAAAAATCATGTGAAAAATCGCTGAAATATTATAAAAATGGGAGGGCATAGGCAACACCATTGAGGCGGAGAAGTGCGATTTTTACGATTGCCATAAAGCTACAAGTCGAAGCGAAGTGAAGTGAATTTTCGAGGGAAATGATAGAGGGAAGGGGAGTGGGTGATCCATAAAAATATTGATTTATAATTTCCGCCATTATGATTAATGTACACTTGATTATCGGTCATCTCCACAGGCATACGCATGCTGGATCAGCCTTATATGACGGACCTAATCGAAGCCAACTCCATGGGCCATGAACCACACAAGATTCACATATACAGTGCTTCGTGGGGTCCCACTGATGATGGCAAGACGGTGGATGGTCCTCGAAATGCCACCATGCGCGCCATTGTCCAGGGTGTCAATGAGGTAGGTTTCTTACAGTCCACACCGAAAACCGTTTTGGTATTTATTTGTGTTAATCTCTGGACCGCCCGCAGGGTCGCAACGGTCTGGGTAACATCTATGTTTGGGCATCGGGCGATGGTGGTGAGGAGGACGATTGCAACTGCGATGGCTATGCCGCCTCCATGTGGACCATTTCCATTAATAGCGCTATTAACGACGGTCAGAACGCACACTACGATGAAAGCTGCAGCTCCACGCTGGCATCGACATTTAGCAATGGTGCCAAGGATCCCAATACGGGCGTTGCCACCACCGACCTGTACGGCAAATGCACGACCACGCACTCTGGCACCAGCGCTGCGGCGCCCGAAGCAGCAGGCGTCTTTGCTCTGGCCCTGGAGGCAAAGTGAGTTGTCCTCATTGTCCTTGTTGTCCCCATTTTGTGCATTATGAATTTATGCTAATCCAAATTCTTCTCCTTTTCTCTCTCTGTGTCTTTCTCAACCACTCAACCTTTTTAGTCCGCAATTGACTTGGCGCGACATCCAACATCTCACAGTGTTGACGTCGAAACGTAATTCGTTGTTTGATGCCAAGAACCGTTTCCACTGGACAATGAACGGCGTTGGCCTGGAGTTCAATCACCTCTTTGGCTTCGGTGTTCTAGATGCGGGTGCCATGGTGACGTTGTCTAAGCAATGGCATGCAGTCCCACCACGCTATCACTGTGAGGCAGGCGAAATAACCGATGCCCAGTGAGTAGACAATGGGAGGAAACCATCTTCCATTTCTCATCTGCCGAAATGAAAACAATTCAAACCCATATTTTTCTTTAGGCCAATTGTCATGGGTCGTTCGTTGTTTTGGGAAATCAAAACCGATGCCTGCAAGGGAACCGATACAGAAGTGAACTACTTGGAGCATGTACAGGCTGTCATCTCGGCGAATGCTTCCAGACGAGGTGACCTCGAGCTCTTCCTTACTTCACCCATGGGTACTAAGTAAGTGGTTTCCTTCTGATTTGGAAAGTTCTCTTAAATAATGTGTAATTTTATTGTTTTCAGGTCTATGATTCTGTCCCGACGTGCCAATGATGATGATCATCGGGATGGCTTTACCAAATGGCCATTTATGACTACCCACTCTTGGGGCGAGTATCCCCAGGGTACTTGGAAACTAGAGGTGAGTTGAGCTGTTCTATATATTTAGCTTGGAGGAAATGTTAAATGATTTTGGAATTCCTATCGAATTAGGCTCGTTTCAATTCTCCCCAAACGCGTCATGGACACTTGTTGGAATGGTCTCTTGTTTTGCATGGCACAAAGGAGGCACCCTATCGCACACTTCATCCCTCATCGCCACACTCAAAGCTGGCCATTGTGAAGAAGGCCCACGAGGATAAGAAGATGAAGTAGATTGTAAAATCTAGTCCTTCAAATAGTCACCAGCAGCCAGAGAAGAGAGAGAGAAGACATTAGCTGACGTCCATTTTAAATTGCGGTGCGATGTGTGTGAGACAGAATTCCGCTGGCTGTGTTTCGAGATGAAAATTTTGCTTGAATTTCCATTCTCTTTCGTGTCAGTTTTTTCAATAAATTAATTAAATCGGTTTTCTTATTATTCGAACTTAAAGTTCATTTCAAAATTTGTTTTTTCGTTACTTTCCTAGTCTTTGGATCTAGCTAAGCGCACATTCACTTATATAGAGAGAGAAAAGAATAAAAACCGATCTATCGCCTGCACTATATTTTGACTTTTAATTTGCCAATTGAATACTAGAAAAGAGAACAACAACAAAAATATATGAGAATAAAAAAAGAAGAACAAAAAAAAAAACAGGTATAGCATATGTTTGTGAAGCTAAGTGAAACGATTGAGGATTATAAATAAATAATACAAATTGATGCAACACAAATTATTTCAAATGCAAATGAAACCATAATAAAATTGTATTATATCTATATGTATACATACCTTATACTTAACTGTGTCCTATATGCTGTTAGGCTCTAAACTAAAGAAATTGTATCTTTATCTAGTATAAATTCTATATATACATACATGAAAGAAACTATTGTATGTGTACATATATAAATATATATATATATATACATCTATTTTAAAGCTATGTCTTTCTGTTTACTATATTATATATTTCATATAACTTTTAAACATGAAATGTTAATCCCAGTTGAATGCATATTTGTTGGCTTTATTCCGATTGGTTTATTGCAAATTAAAACACATATATTCGGTAAATTGCATTTAACATTAAAAAAAAAACAGACAAACATACATCCTACATACTTACATCAACAAAAACATACCAATTCAGGCAGTTTTCTGTTTTCAGTTTCTTTCGGGGGCCAAAAAAACAAAAAAAAAAAAAAACAACAAGTAAAAGAATATTTAAAATGCAAAGTTGAGAGTTACATAATAATAATACGAACATAACGTAAAACGGAACGAGTGTTATTTATTGTTAAAATGATGAAAGTAAATAATGATAACAAAATGTACAAGTACAGAAACGATATTGAGTGTGTTACAATACCATATAGATACATATTTAGTATACTATGTAAATGGCAGCGCATTGTTAAAGTTTATGGATAATGTGCAAATGGAATGATACAAATATATATATACATACATACATACATATAAATATATATACACATACATATATAAAATATACATTGACATCTAAATGCAGCCACAGATGACAGAATTGAAAAAAAACCGAAGAAAAAAAATAATCCATTATGAATGTATACAGACAAACATAAAAAGTTAAAAAGGAAACCATTTAATCACATATGCATAAATGTATAAAACTATAAGTATATACCACAAGAAAAAATACAAAAAAACAACAAAAAATTACATAAATAAATAAATAATATATACCAAGAAAAATGCAAAATACAAAAAAAACCTAAGGCATATTTAAATTTGGATGTAAAGTTATCTATACACATACAAACAAACACACGCACATACATACAGTAAACACATAAATTTAGCATTTTCCACAAAAAGTTTAGTAATTTTTTTTCGATTAATTTAATCTTTAGTTTAGTATATTTACTTTGCTCATTTAGTCAAAACATCAAAAACAACAACAAGGAAAAATCTAAGAAATTTAAGTTTTGTAAATAAAGTTTAAAAACGGCTTATTATTGTATCATTGAATTTGGCTAAAGTGATTGCAGTGAGATTTAGATACAAGTATTGGCAATGAATAGGGAAAAATTGGAAGTGCAACAAAAACTCAAAGGCAAAGAAGAAAAAGTGGTAAGTACATACTTTAATAATTACTAAATAAGCCTAAATTGATTAGCACAAGCCCTTAATGTCTTGAAATTGGAGATAATTAATCAGAGGTTTTGATTTTGTATGGAGGCTCAAACGCTTATATGTATATACTCCTCTCTCTTTTAAGTACAGGGTATTAATATATTAAGAAAAAGCTGACTTTGGCCTAAAAGCTTTGGCTTGTACTAAAAGAAAGAAAGCTTGTTCCTTATGCAAAATATTAAACGTCTAACCAAAGCTTTTACCTTCATTTCTAGTCAAGCTTCGCCTTAGTATCTAGTATCAATTAATTATGCAGCTTTATTTTGGCCACTTTCGTTTTAATATGCTTACAAAATATGATTAATGAAAACCAATTAATATGGCAAAGAAGATAAAAAAAATATATGATACTATATGGAGAATGGGATAGACAGAGTGTATATTTTTTCATTGTCTCTTTAAGTTCGTTTAGTGGTTAAAGATACATATCACTAGACATTACGTCATGTGCGGCTTTTGGGGAAGGTAAAAAAGAAGATATAGATTTCTTAAGTTAAATTTAGATAGTTATGCAAAAAGGACAACAAGTTTTATTGTTTACTCAACTAATTGCGATATATCCGCACAAAGACTCATGGAGCGGGTGTGTCTCATAGTTTTCTTTTGCAGTAGCCGGAAATATTTATTAACTAGAAATTTCATAGCACAAAAGGTAACAAAAAGCGAGTAGCCAGGACGCCTGACGACTAGCACACACACACACATACACACCGGAAGGAAGGAAATGGGCCAAAGGCAAACATGTGACGCCGCCCACAAAAACAAATAAAAGAAGCAGACGCACACCCACCCAAAAATACCCACTTACGCCTTAGACATAGGCCATCGCCTTCATAAATCATTTGGTTGCGGGGCATATGATAAATTGTCATACTAATTGTTTTCAACGTCCAAGACAAGCCGCCAACTTTTGGCGTCGTGTCTACGTCCACCAGGAAGAAATATACATACATATGTATGTATGTATCCAACTACTCTATGTATCCATTCATATATATTACTTTGTGCCTTAAAAATGCCAATGGCAAAACGATTTTCTAGCTCATTTACTAGGCCCGTCAAATATTTTGCATATCATTTGTTAGCATTTTGCCATTAAAGCTTAGTTAAAGCTAGTTCTACGTCTGTTTAACAGCAGTTTCTATCCTGCATATGTACATACATATGTATGTGTGTAGTCCACAATAATGTGTGTGAATGCATGTGTAATCAATCATAATTAAGCCCTGTTATAGCAGCAGATATGTCAATTGCCGATTGTTTTATAGATGGGAATTGAGAACAGAGTCAACGATAGAATAAAAGGCAACAAATGGAAAGTCATACATGTGATTATCATTTACGACTATTTATGTGTATTTCGATTTATTAATAAAGTCAATCCTAAATACAGTAACTTAACAGATAATATTGAAGACATATGTTGCTATGATTTGTAATAAGGTAAAACTTTTAAAAACAATTTTGAAGTTTACATTAATAAAGGCAATTACAATATGGATAAATTGGGAGAGAGTATTGAAAGTTTCTTTCATTATTTCATTTGAATTGGCATTGATGAGCTGCAGCCGGATTTTCATTTGGGTAATATAACTATATTTATATATTTCTTTACGGTTTACTTTTAATTTAATTACTAAAATATTACTTAAAGAGAATACAAGATTATATGTCATTTAATCTGCCCACACCTTACCACAAAGTTATAACATTATTTCAACCGATTCGGAAATGTTGTATTTGAAAGCTATTAAGTAAAAGGGAAGAGCAATGATTTATAAACATTACAGAGAGCAGTTAGCTGAAGGTTGCGTTATAAATTTACATTACTCAATTTAATTTAATGATCAGCTTTGTGTTTACATTTATTTATACAGTCAATTTTGCATCTGATATAAAGAAAAATCTGTTCATTGAGTTAAATTCTATTTAGTTGTAGTGCAAAGTTCATCTCGAATTAAAGCTTCAACAACAAAGACCTTAAGCTAATTATCGATTCTAGCTACGCACATCACTAACGCTATTTAATTTAAGTGAAATATTAAATTTTCTTACAGGGAAAAGGTTGTTCACCTTTATCAATATTGGGACAAACTCTTCTTACCCCAATGGTTTAATCAAATTGTTTTGCGGGACCTGAACTACTGGATAGATGGTCCAAATAGATAAACGATGAGTGCTGTGTACATTGACCCATAATTAGATTACATATATACAGCTTTATCATATACTTGGTATCTCTATATATCGGGCTATGGGAATCAACATTGGCGTGCCTGTAAATATGCAAATTTTCTTCGTATTTTTTTCTTTTTGCTGGTATAGTAACAAGTTTTTTGATTTATGATACGTTAAATACTGACCATTGGGGTTCGGTTTTGGGTCAGAAGTTGGGCGTCGTCAACTTTGTCTTTAGCAACAGGTTTTCTTTTTTCTTCTGCTGTGTTTGTTGTTGTTGTTGGTTTGGTTGTTTTTGGTTGCTGCCGCAGCTTGTTGTCACATCTGTTATCAGCTGCTGTTCGCTATTTGGGCTTTCGGCTGTTGCTTTTTTGACCATTTTCTTGGCCCTTGGCTTGGACATGTCTGTTGGACAAAGTATTTGACACTTTAATGAACTGCCCTGGGGCACTCGCGTGTGCGAGAAGTTCATTAATATTAATGTTATGTTTGTTTGTTGTTGTTGTTGTTATTGTTGCGGTTGAACAGTTTGCGCCATGCCAAAAATTGGGACACAAAATGTCAATTGCTGGTCCATTAGCTAATATTTGTTAATTGCGGTTTAATTGAGCCGCGACAAATGCATTTGGCTAGACAACACCCACAGGACTTTAACTACAAACTTGGTTCCAAAACTGGCTAATTGGCTGCCCCTGACACTTGGTAATGTATATAATTATGGTCTACTAACCTTTCGGCCAACTTGCCTCATGCTTGCTGTAATGATTTGTGTTTTTGCTCTATCTCTCCCTATCTCCCCCTCCCCCATTCTAATTGCCATGATTATCTAGTGTCTAGTATTTTGTTTGTATTGTTGCTAGTGCTTTGCTGGGCTCTGCTGTTGATGTCATGATTTATTACTAAACCCAACCCGCACACGTGTCCCTTTTAAAAATTTTAATTAACACAGGCCACACGCCAACATCAATTACCCATTCCCCGTTCAATTTTTGGACCCCTGCTTCACCTCTGGCTCCTACTTTTTCTCCTCCTTTCATATATAGGCTATATCGATGGCAAAACAGAAATTTGCAGAGCCAATCATGGGAGTATGAGGCACATAGTAGAATGGCCCCTAAAAATAAATCTTATCATTGTTCTAACTTTTGACGTTGCCAGCCAGGATTGTTTTTGTTTTTGTTGTTGTGTCAGTTTTGTTTGAATTTGGCCTAAAGATAAACAGTAAACAACAAGTCGAGATGGAAAGAGGAACCTGGCAACCCATAGAGCTCTTGTTTATGGCCTTAGGACATTTTATTTACCTTTTTGGTCACGCTGCTTTTGTTGCGGGTGTCACTGTCAATAGGCTATGTTTCGGTTCTCCCATTGCCAGCCCATTTCATCCCACCGGCTTCAATAGAAACTTTCTTTAAGCGCATTTGGTGGTCCCACGCCAGAAGAAGAAGCCTACGCACTCGCTTGTCCAAAGCTTGGCAACAAATTAAATGACATCTCACCCACACTTCTACCTCAGGGCAGTGGAGGGCAAAATGATTAAATTAAGCAGCGTTTTGTTGAAATGCCCCTTCAGGCTATGTCAGGATTTCATTTTACTTTAACAAATTATGCATATTTATAAATGTAAATGCTGCCCACTGGCCTCCTTCACGTCTGATGTATGACTCCTCATTATGTGCATAAATGGACATTCCTCCCACTGACTTGCCTGTTGCCTGTTGTTGTTATGTTGCCGCTGCCGCTGCTGCTGCTGATGCTCATATTCCGCTTCCTGTTTCCTCATCGCTTTGAGTCTAGATCCTAGACAGTTGCCCCTTGCGCAATGAAATGTTTTTGGTTATTTTGGTCAATAAATCTAAGCGCCAACAATACTATTATTCTACACTCAACAAAAATTTTGAAAACAATTTTTTGGAAGTTTGGCAACAGAATTCAGACATTACGACTAAAATAAATAAAAATCCAAAATGATTCTTCTGTTGGTCATGCTTTACTTAATTTCTTTATAGTTGATATTAAAAGTAATTTATTGTGACTCTTTCTTTAATATTTATAATTAACTTTTAATAACATATTTATTATTGGCATGGAAACTTGACAAGGAAAATTTAGTTTAGTATCAAAATTATTTAGTTGAATATATTGCTGTTATTTTGTTTGCAGTGCATTTGTGTTTGGTTTATGACGAATTTCAATCAGCAGCTAAGTATCAATTTGGTCTTCTTATCAATTAGACCGTATCTTTGATGCCACACACATACACACGTATAAACACATACATAGACAACCGCACACAGAGAACAAGAACCGAGATTTATATGCAGCAATCGAGACAATTAACTGGTCCAGACACAGGAAGTGCTTGTGTGTTGTTTCGGTGTGTGTGTTTCTATTTATTGTTAAATATTGTTTATGCAATAGTGTTTATGTGCAAAACACACATACAAACTGGTCTCCAAGGAGCCATTTCTGGTTAATTTAAGAGCATTTGTTGACCGGCCAGCAACAATGGCCAACTGACAAACGATGGCAATGTGTGAAGATTACAGCTCCGAGCACTTATGTATCTACTCCTTGGTCAATGGCATTTTGTTTGACTTGGGGATTTGGTGTCGAACTCGTGTGTATCTATGTAGGTGATTTATTCAGACAAACAAACCTAATACTTTGCCATCCGTAGACTGACTGGGGGCTGAGTTCATAACCTGCCGCAAGAAATGCAAATCGCAATAGCTTTGTCTAATTAATTAATTATGCATATTTTGCATATGGTTAGTTGTTTTTATTTTTGGTCAGCAAAACTATGCTTTGATGTTGGTCCGAATAAACCGAAAGACGAGTAGTTCCCAAAAGTTTTATGTAACATGAGCAACGCCCTAGGGTTGCCATTTTTTTTTGGTGTCTCTGTGTCAACGCTAAAAAGCTCATTTATCTTTGATTAACTGCTGCTCCAGGCACTTATATACAAACATTCATCGAGACGATTGCAACAACTAAGCGAAGAAGATGAAACTGAAACCGCAACTGAAAAGCAAACTCAAATCAAAGTCATTGGCATCATGTAAGCTTTGGTATAATTTATCATTTTTGGAAAATTTTCACTTATGTATTTCGTATTCGCTTTGGATTCGGTTTTGGTATTTTGTTTTCTTTTTGTCTCTTCTTCTGTCTGGGATAAGCTATACGTGTGTATAAAACTCGGCAAAATTTTAACACTCGCTGTCAGTTTGTTAGTTTGGGTTGCACGTTACAGATCTTCAACGGAACATAAACCGTATATACTATATAGGAAGATGCGTGGTTTTGTGGTAAGCAATTGACAAATCGTTCCAATCGAAGAAATATAACTAATTGGATAACTTTTAGATATTGATGAGCGTGATGACTGTGGCAACGGCCGCTAAATTGGGTTACAATTATCAGGCAGCTGCTGGAGATCGTCGTTTTGCCGGACTTATTGATGATGAGGCAACTGGGTTCAGTGCAGTGGGTAGCCAACAGCAACAGCAGCAACAACAACAACTGCAACAAAACCAACTGCAACCATTGGCCCCATCTGACGATGAGTTTAGCAAGGAGTTTTATACGTATTCAGCACCCGAGGAAGACTTTGCTGATCGTGATGCCACCGACCAAATTGCCACAATGTTGAAACGTAATTTACGTGTACTTTTCATCAAATCACCTGAGCATCAGGGTCTAACAAATGCTGCCCTTCAGTTGGCCAAACAGGCCAGCGAACAGCGTACGGCCATTTATGTTTTAACCAAGCAAGCGGATGTTGCCCAACTGGCTCAACGTTTGCAAACTGAGAACCAGAATCAGTCTCACAAGCCTGAGGTGCATTTCGTTAAATATCGTACGCCTGAGGATGCTGTGCGTGCCCAGCAGCTTATCCAGCAGCAATTTGATGCCTTGGGCGGCAGTTCACGTAGCTCGGATGAGGGAGTGGCTCCTGTGCTTGACTTTAGCTCGGCGCCCACATCCGTTCAGAGCAAAGAGTCATCAGCTCAAGCTCAGGTTGCTGGTGGTGTTCCAAACTCAAAGTATTTACCGGCGGCGTCGCTACGCAGTAGATAAGTTGCTTCTGTGTAAGTTGCCATAGTTGTTAGGTTTTAGTCTTTAACTTAGTTATCGTTTAACATTAAAATAATGAAACAATATTGATTGCAAATGTCGTTTGCTTTGAAGATGATGAACAATTCTAAAGGAAATCTATGGAATTAATTAGGGAAGCACAATTCGTGTAAGTTTTGACTTTCCTAGGCCAGGTAAATTTTCATGGCAGGGAGGCTATAAGTAACCCCTTAGAGAAAGAAACGTTAACCAATCTAAATTATTAACTTTTACAGAAACAGCTGGTAAGAAATTTTCCAGCTAACAAATCAATACAAGTAATAATATATTTGAGTTGGGATTCCTCTGTGGGATGGTTGCTATCAAGAAAATGAACTTACTCGAATTTCAACTTGTAAGTTGACAAGTAATATCCTTAAAGCCACAATCACAAAATGTTTTGGTATCCCATTTTCGTTTTCGTTTCTTTTTTTTACTTTTTGGCTGTGAAAGAGTTTTAAGTTGTGTTACCCGCATATGTTTATTTCAATGGCAGTGCCATGGCCCACGGCTAGAGGGTCCTTTATTCTCTCCTGTCCAATGTACTGACGACAACGAGGACGAGAACGACGAGGACGACGAGGACGACGGTAGCAGCGACGCTGATTTCTATCTTGCATGTTTCTGTCATATTTCATGTTTTATGGGCCCGCCAGGCAAACGTGTAGGCGACTGACTTTGCCCACACTCATGAATAATTTAATAATATAATAATAATTTCGAGTATTGAAAACAATTTACAGTTTCTCATGTTAATGGCCCTGAGGCTACTTACTCTGTCTCTCTCTCTTTCAATATTTCGCTCTCTTACGTTTTATCATGTTTAGATTGATAAATTATGAAATATGTTTTAGTCGTTGTTGGCTTGAGTTTAATTAGAGTATACCATAACACAGATGTTTGCAAACCTACACACACCCACACCCACACACTCTTATCTATTTATAGCTGGGCATGCTTAAAGGTGTAAATGGCAAGGTTCGACTTCAATTTCAATTGCTCACTCCTTGGAGATATCCTGACTGAATATCGTTTTACCAACATGTGCGTTTGCTTTGCTTGGTATCAAATAAAAGTAAATAGGGGATATAAAAATGAGAAAATGAGAGAAAGTGAGACAAACGAAACAGCGAAATAGCAAGTGAAACAGATGAAATAAAAATAAAACGTAATAGCATATAAAATGAAGTGGCAAACAAAATGGCGACCATTTGGCATAAACTCAATTGCGACTGCAACGAAATGTCTATATTGTCTATATTGGATTAAAGTGTAATTCTTATTCAATTAATATAGAAATGAATGCCAGTGGAGCAGTGGAAAGTAGCCATTGGTCAGCCTTCCATACAATAATTTACTCCAGTCCATATATGAGAGACGGAGTCAGGGACAGAAGAAGAAGGAGACAAGAGGCAGTGGGAGTAAATACTGTTTGCTTTTGCAATTTAATTAAATAAACCGTTGCCATTGCGGTTTGAAAAAGCTCCAACACCCCGACCAACGACGCAACGGACAGTCCTGGCAATTGACCGTGGGGAATTGTAATTTGCGGCAAAAACAACAGAAAAAGTATCTACAAAAATTGCCAACTGCCGACAGCTTTAATCCTTTGTGAATAATTGTTATCGTTTTGGGACCCTCGAAACGCTTTGCAATTTAATTGTCTGGGATTGAGGGGCTGCATATCGATTATATTTAATTGCTATGCCGCTCATGTCACATGTAACATGTGTATGTCCTGTGAGTAGAATATAATTTTTCTTAATTCATAGGTAAATGCAGAAAGCAAGAGAATCCAAAAACCGGTCCTTTTAAAGCCGAGGTCACATTAAAGTTAACAAAAGTCCCACTTTTCCCATCCTTTGCGTGTCATGTGTGTTTTCACTGCTTATGTCGTTAATGTGCCAAAAGCTGCCGCAGCTACAGCACAAAAAGTGCGAAATCGAAAGCTTGGCTGGGTGACAAAGTGAAAGCAAAAAGCGAACAACAAGAGAAACAAAAAGGAAAAAAGAAAAAAAAACGAAATTCGCAGAAAAAATAAAGCAAACGAAATGAAAGAAACGAAGCCTGCGAGGGAGTGCAAAAAATAAAAAGGAAATCCGAATTAGGCTTGGCGTTAGCCGCGACTGGTCTTCTGTATCATTCATGGTGGGTTTGGTTGCAAAATGTAATGAAAGATTGACATAAAACCTGAAGTGGCTACCATAAACCAAATGAAACTTGCCATGAAAATAATGAAAAATAGTTAGTGTTGCCTGCTTTTAGCCTGTCTGCGGTTGTATGTGTGTATGTGGGAGTGAATGATTTGCCAAGGAGGAGAAGCAAGACCAAGTTAAACGAGCAACTACGAGCGTATGGGCGGGTTGTGTATGTCTATTGACTCTTTTGTCATCTCACAAGCAATTAAGCCACCTGAAACGTAAGAACTGGCAGCGTAACACAAAAACACAAGCCGCAAATCTATTGAATACATATCTAAGAATCGAAGACGACTGTTTGAGACAAGCAGACAATGAAATACCCAGTGTATGTACAAGTGTGTGAAAGATAGGCTTTGTCCTGTCGGTCCTTGAAGGTCTGCTGTATCATTATCCCTTTTGTTTTGTCTGCACAAATTGATTTTGAAAGGTGATTTCGATTTTGTTCAGCGCCACAGTCTGGCTCTGATTAGCCACATGCCAGTCACAGCGAGTCCGAGTCTGTGTTTCAGTTTCAGTTACGATCTGACTTATTTACCATTCCTTATAGCATTATTTTCCTTTTGCATTTAAGCGTATAGATGTATACCTACAAATGTATGTATATCCATATGTTTTAGAAGAAGCTGATGAAATATGCATCAATTTTGTGTGGCACGTTATGTGGAAATGTCCACGCATTATCGACACAATTTGAACGACAAGTCAATCATAAATGTCTGCCTTATTATGATGTTGGCCTAATTTGGTTTGCAACCACTTGACTGCCGGCAATCGACAAATTCCCTCCAAAGCCCTCTCTGTCCTATTCAACTTTAGCATGTAACTCAATTGAACCGCAATTTCCAAATCGCGCCCAATAATACACGTAATAATACGAGAAATGAGGCGGTTTCCCTATGGCTCTAATGCAAATGGGTGTGGCAAAAACGACGAAAGGGGATAGAGCCGAGTTCTTGTGGTTATGGAAAGAGAAGAGAGTTGTAGAGAGTGTAGGAGGCCAAAAAAGCCGAAACCAAAACTCAGCCATAGACAGGCGAACACAAAAACGAAAGGCAAGCACAAAACGGAAATGAAACTTATTAAAAGATTTGAATCTAATCGATTTTCGTCCTTTTACGCCAAAATGAACTTTGCCGTTGTCGTTCTCCGGTTCTCTACGGTTCTCTGTAGTCGTTACTGTTGGCATTAAAGTAGAGCATTTGGACGGCCATAAATTTAATTGAAAACCAAACTGGGCATGCTGTCTGTGACAGAATTGTATGAGTGTGAAAGTGCAATGTATGAGAATGTGTGCGTGTGTGTGTGTGTGTCTAAGTATTAGTCTTTTGAACAAATTTGATTTGGCAGCATGGGTTGACTTTAAGTGCACTCTCCTGTGGACGTGCTGACTTTTCCTGCACGCGCGAGACAAATGCGATTTAAAGTAATTTGAATATCGAATTGATTGTGTGCACTTATCGGTATACACAAACACACATACGAATAGGGATAGAGAAAGAAAGAGAGAGCGACACATTTATTCACATGCCCTGCACACAGACACAGCAGACAAGAGTCACGTTTGGCCAACCGTATCTGACCAAGGACGCTTGGTTAGAGTATTGAAAGGGTAACTCGACAGTTTAACGCGTCACCATTGATGATGTTATGGCTCTTCCTCATTCTATCATTCCTCCTCTCATCTCTCCTCTTCACCAATCCATTATTGAAATCGTCCAACCAGCAAAAGTGTTTGAGTGCACTCAGGCGTAGACTCACACTTCCTCCACTTCTATGTATTTACCATTGCCCAGGTTGCACCTGTGTGCTCGGCACACGTAACTCAGGTTGGGGGAAAAAAAAATTATATAAAATAAAGCCAAGTATAACCATCAATGGAAATTGCATTTATATTTGCATTAGCTTAAAATGCAGCTGCCATGTGTATACAGATGTAAATGCATGTATATACATCCATATGTACATATATGTAAACTAGTTAATGAATACGCCCGTTTACTGATAAAATGCTGGTATTTAATATACACATACATATCTATGTATGCATATACGAAAAACAAACATCATTCGCCAACAAATTGAACGGCAAATTAAGTGCCAATCAGACTGAAATGCATTGAGCAAGTGAGCAATTGCATTTTCACTATGCAATTTTTCGTTTTTCACTGGCGCGCTCTCTTTATTAATTTTTTAACACATTTATCGACCTGTTGCTGCCAGGGCCTCAGATCCAGACCCAGACCCAGATCCAAATGCAGACACTTTATTGACACTTGAATCTGGCGCGGTTATTATGGCTCTGAGCGATTGAATACAGTTTGGATTGAATTCAAATGAATTTATATCTACACTTTTCTTATTTCTTTTTGCTGTTGGATTTAAATAAACGTTAAATATGGTCCTGGTCCACATGGCACGTTTTGCCGTCAGCTACATGAGGTTTCAGAAAGTGGAAGCCACCAAAAACCAATTTGAGTTTATGTGAACAAAAAAAAAAAAAAAGAAGAAAGGATTTCCTGGTCAATGACAAAAGCTTCATGAGTGCACCGAAAAAAAAATTGCAATGTGAATTTAATTTAATCCTTTTTTTTTCAACAAAACATTCTTTCGTTTATTAACTCTAACAGACTTTACAATGCATTAAATCGGAATAGTTTTTCAGCCATAATTATGTGCTTTTTGTTTTCAAACACTGTTTAATAGTATATCTTTGTAGTAGTTGTTTTAAATTAAGTAAATGATTTCACTGTAATCTAAACTAAATAAATACATACATAAAAAACATAAAATTTGGTTTGTGGTTTAATTGTTTAGCCAGCAGTTGGTTTTTATACAATTTGAATTTATTATACTTAATACACAAAATGAGTCACAATTTGTAAGTCTAACATTATGATAAGATTCAAGTTGAATGTTTTTGAAACAAGTCCATCAGTTATATTATTACCAAATTGTTTTTAATTTTCTATCCCAATTATATCCTTCTATCCTTATATCCTGAAAGAAACAACAACATTCTTACGCAGAATATGATCAATACCGTAGACAAATCTATAGATAAACATTCGATTCTTTGATTGGTATTTCGTTGAAAAAAAGTGTAAAAGAAAATTTAAATATTGTTCCAGGACTCGTTGCTGTTCAGCCCACATATTTGTTTTTGGATGTTGTTCAAATATTTCCTAACAAAATTTAGTGACAAATGCAGAAGCAATGAAAAAGACAAATTCCATTTCCCATTTGCTTTTATTCAAATATTTCAATTAAAAACTTCTTAATTTAGCATGACATGTTTTGATTAAAATTTTGATGGACTTGTTAATTTCCAAGAATAGACAAATTTTCTTTTATTCTATGTTATGAAAATGTGTGGCGGGGTTGAGGTTTTGTATATTGAAATTTGAATTTTTCGTTTGTCGCATATTTTTTTGTAATATGAAATGCTTGGTTAATAGCTGTCATGACATTCAATTGGCTTGTGCTTTTGATGTGATTTCATCTTGAAGGTACAATAAGAACCAATTTTTAACACAGAGAGGAATTTTCGTATTGCCTCTGCCTTTGAGTCGATATGGAAAGTAGGTTGTTCGATGATTTCGCCAGTATGTGTACGGATGTGTATGTGTATGTACGATGTGCTAAGATCCCCGCTTAGTCGCATTAATGTCATACGAAATACGCGTCTAAGCTGCCAGTGCAGAGCTTGTAAGCGTTCGTTGCTTACACTTGAACTACGGTGGCGCCTCAAATTGTTGCTGATTTTGGCTGTTGCACAAATGGCATACAATACGAGACCCAAACCCCAGCAGAGAGACAGGAGACAACCCAAGCCATGGCATGGCGCTGCTGATGTCGTCCTTGTAGTCGTCGTCGTCGTCGCCGTAGTCGTCGTTTGGCCGTGTTAAACACGTTTTCAACACATGCTCGACATGTCGCCTGTGACTTGCCAGTGAATGGGATATACGATTGTGTGTGCACCGCAGCGGAAGTCTCGTTGTATTGCTAGAAATCATTCTGGCGTACCGATATTCCAATAACGTTTCTTTTTCACTCGCTTTCGGTCTCTCTCTCTCTCTCGCTCTCTCTTGCTGATGTACCTACATTTATTCTCAGTTTTGCAGTTGCTTTTATTTGGGTTATTTGTTTTTTTTTTAATTTTCCTGTATTTTTTCTTATATTTTTTTGCTTTGTTCGACAGTATTTCAATTACTACAAATGATTTTTTGTGTGCGTATGTGTGTATGGGTGTGTATCTCCATCATCATAGTTTGGAATCGCTTTTGGGGCTCTCTGGCACTTGATTTTCATTGACTTTTGCACCTCTCCACCTCTTCGTATTCTTTCCAATTGCTTTATTTTGCCAGGCTATGCTGGTTTCATTGAAAATTGTAGCAATTTGTGTTACACAGCCCAGGCACAAGCTTAATAAATTACCTGGAAGCAACTTGTTTACTTTTATGTTGAAAATCACAAACTTTTGTCCCTTTTGGCCATTAAGTTAAATTGTGTGTGCTTATAAGTGGGTGTGTATGTGTGTGTGGATATGTGTGTGACATCAAAAGTTGGATTGTCCTTTGGCCCAGTTCCTCTCATTGGTTATATCTGTCACCCTCACCCGACAGCCCCTACTTTTTAATTATGTATCACTGTCGGTAGAAAATACACCCACATCCAAACACACACACACACACAAATATATATATACATATATACAGCGTGTGTGGCCACAGTCAGACCCTGACGATGTCAAAGTGCCCTGTCAACAGCCAGTGACCAGTCGCCCAGTTAAACAATCGAGCGGCCATCGGCACAAAGTTTTGATGAGGGTTGTCATCATCAGCGTCAAACAAATGAAAACATATGTAGCAGTAGTTGCCTCACTAGAGACCGAGCTGCAGAACGAAAGAGAAAGAACGAATGCGAGAAAGAGAGAGATTTAAAGAAGGATGAGGTAGAAAGAGCATCTTTATTAATATGAAATGAACTGTAAGCGCCATAATCATGATGTGGGACTGTGGTCATCGAAGTTGACACTACAATGTGTCCAGCGAGGCGAAGTAAAAATGCTTCTCTAATGTTGAATTATTATAGCAAATGAATAAGATTAGATCATATCATCAAAATGGCCATACAGATTATCTAATTTTATCTAATCAAAGATCAAATTTTTATTAGAAAACTTTGAAAGTACATGCTTTACATCTCAGTGAAAATATAAAAACATGTAAAATGTTTAAGAACCCAAGAATATAACACAAGAATTACGCCATTTAACCTTGTCTAAGGTCTAAGGTATATACAAAGCCATCGTTTGAATTTTTATTATCAACTGTTGAATGGTAAAAGTTATTTCTTTGAGTGATCCACAAATTTCTTTAAAGTCAAAAACGTATCTTATTTGGGTTTCGTTTCTAAATGAATTTTTCACTTAATTCGATCGTTAACTTAGCTTAACTTTTGTTGCTGTAATACTACAAGAATAATTAAATTAAATTTTTAAAATAATTTAGACATCATAAAAGAAGATATAAGAATTTAAATTATTACGTTTAACATTTATGAAAATATAATGGAAAATGTTTTCCCTGTATTATATAAAAGAATATTTTAAAATTAGCCTGAATGGCTCTGTCGCAATTTCGTTGTATTTTTCGTTTATAATAAATATTTGAAAATACATTTTAAATGAAGGAATCATTATTTTTTGATAGCCAGAAAAGTTCATTCTCCTAAGAGCACATACTTCTTAACCCACTTTGTTACTAATTGGCTTTAGCTTTAGAAATTTTAAAATTTGGTTATTTCAAAGTACATGGCAATATTTTTGGCAAATATTTTACAAATGTTAATTACACTACTCGATGGTGGTTTATTTCGTTAAAATTCACTAAAACTGCATTGAGAGTCCTTACAACTAGTGCCACACAAATCGAATTTTAATTTAACATAACATGAAAATCGGCGGCGTATTATTATATCGTACATACATGCCAAATATCAGTTGTAATTGCGCAAACAAATGTAATGGGTAAACGTTGTTGGCGAAAAGCAAAATCAATTCGGTATTGGTATTGGAATGCAATTTGCAATTTTGAATATGTTCAAATAACTGCGAGGGCAAACACTCTATTGGGTGCCCATAGCCCGTTTCACAATGTTTGCTGTGGATGTGTGTGTAAAAATAATTGCGGCTAGATGCTCAATTTACAGCTTGAGGGTGTTGCCAACTGTGTTGATTGTCCGTCCGGTGGGTGGTGGGGAGGCCAAGAACAACTGTGCGTGCTCGGCTGTTTGTTTAGTGCACATAAATAAAGCATATACTCACTCTACACTCTACTCGATGCAGGCAGTCACACAGGCAATGCACACACTGATCAGATGGCTCCTGGTGTGATATAATCAAAGGCTATCGTATGGTATACTCAAACATTCCATTTCTAGTTGAACCTACCATAACACAACGTACCAAACTCATTCAACTGGTGTACTACGTTGTGTGAATGTGTCTGCTATTTTCCTGAACTCTGTGATATATTGGCCGGACTGCATTTAACAAACTGTTACTCTAGTTAAGTTCATTAAGACGTGGTCTAGGTGGGCGACAATCGTCTGACAAGAGACGATGACCAAAACTGCTGATTTTGTCATCTGCAATTGGGCAGCATACACGCTCCAATGGATAAGCACCATAAACTGTGTGGTGGAGGGGCTCCCTTTGTGCATATGCATTTATTCAAATCAGGCCAACATGCAGGAGGCATTTTGTTGTGGCGCTGCCGGCGCTAAACTATTTTACATTTAGAGCAGCCAAAAAGTTGGCAAAGCCAAAAGCCGCAATCGAAGCCCTGGAACGTAAACCAAAATGCTTGCCCCTTTAGCTACATGTGGCAGCCACATGCATGTCTATGCCAATCTCTTTCTCGTTCTCCCCCTTTCACTGTGTGCTACTGAAGGCAGCTTTGTTCACATGTTTTCACTTTGTGCTTAATTTGCATTTAAATGGTTTTTGCACTTAGGCTATTTCCCGTGTAAATGAGCTTTGTTTTCTTGTATGTTGTTGTTGTTTTTACTCGGTCAACTAGGCATACAGCAGGGGGTAAGTGTGGCAAAGAGCCAAACCTTTGCTTAACGTAGACTTAACTTGCATTTTTAGCAAGGACATGCTGTATATATACTATAAAATTCCCATGACCGTATAAAGCCTTCACCCTTTTTTGTCCTTTAGCCGTTGACATATTCAGTTCAATAGGTAAATCCTTTTCAAAAACAAACGAAACATTAAATGAAATATTTAATAACATATGTTACTTAATTTGTTTCCCCTTGTAATTCTTATGTCAACAATTTTCCATTGAACTTACCCAATCCCCGAATGATTCGATAATAACATAATCATGAGTCAAACACATTCTTAACGATTGGAACTATAATCGATATCTAATTGTATCTTATCATTAAGTAATTGTTGTCGTTAATTGAGTGTAATTTGATTTGTTGAAAATATTTGATGTTATCTTTCTATCTACTGAAATAATTATTTTTTTCATCAATTCAACTGTGTCTTTGGGTTATATCTTTATTATTTGAGCTCTTTAAAATATATCAATATATTGAATTCTTTAAAAGACAATGGTTTGCTCTACATTGAATTTTGCAGACATTTCCACCAAAGTTGCATATTTTATGACGCGGTATCTTAGTATTTATAAAAACACTTTCTGAATTTGAATAGCGGAAACTATGAAACAAATAAAGAAAAACGAACAGTTTACATTAGCATAAACAAATATTTGACTAGTTGGTACAACCATTTTGCGCAGAAACTTGTAATGCAGAAAATAAAATTATTTTTGGACTACCTGTCCCATCATCAGTCCCAATAAATAATAAAAACATGCCTGATATAAAGTAAACTTGTATGCTTTTTAACAAGGGCATACGAATTTCAGTAAACTTGAATTTACAATGACATTTCGCTTTTCTCATCATAATTGTGTGTTCATGTACAGTGTAGCCGGAAGAATATAACAGGAAAATGATATTTGTACAATGTGACATTGGTCCGAAAGCGATGACAATGTTGTCTGATATCAGTCTGTTTGGTCAGACTTATGGAACAGACACTTATCATTGAATCGTGTTTCTAAATATTGATCCGATTGGGACTGAAGAGTATTTTGCGTATTAGAAAGAAGCTACCACGCCTTTTATGACTCAATAGCTTAGAAATTATATGTCAGAGGGTATGTACACATGACGACGCCTGAATGAGTGAGTGGGCGAATGGTGCAATGGGATAGTGGGTAAAATGGCGAACGACCATGTTCCCATTTAGCGTAGTGTCAACTTTTCTGTGGTGGTCACTAATGATGACAGCCTGGCAGCCGCAGTCGGAGGCAAAGCCAAAGCACAAACACATACAAAACAGAATGCACAAAACCCAAGCGCAGAGACCTTGTCACTGTCCAGTCTGACAATGATGTGGCCCATGCCCAAACCCAAGTCATGGTGATGACTGCTCTGCCTGCCATAGTTCGCCTTGCTTGGGCGAAAAACAAGCTGATTTGATTGTTTGTAATTAAAAGTGGACGGACGTTGAGAAAATTAAATGACCATACACAGGATATGCGAACCCAAAATGCCCACACTGCCCAGGACATGAGCCACCATCAAACTCTTGGTTTGTTTGTGTAAGTCTGCGTTTTGCTGGGCATAAAACTTTATGGCCATGCTCCATGACTGGACGGGCCGCGCCAGGCTGGGTCGTTAATTTAAAAAGTAGGAATCTAATAAAATGAAATGCGCTCACAAGTTCAACACGTGCCAGATAAAGACATGACAGCAGTGATGTGTATATGTGTGTGTGTGTGAGCAAATTAAATGGTTAATTAGCATAGTTCCTTTTTGATTCTCTTTCATTCTTCTTTCGAACTTTAAATGCAATGACAAAAACTTTTTCCTTACGATTTATTTTCAGCCAAGTCAATGACTAAATAATATCCTAAAAATGTCAACGCTCATTTTCAGAGTTTGAGAAACACAATTAACTTGTCACCGAAATCGAAGAAAGCTAAGTGTACATATTTCCTTGCTCTGAGGACTGCCTGTCATCAGGCATATTAGCAGGCATGAGTAATGGCCTGTCGCAGAGCAAGAAAATTAGAGTTTTAAGGTATGGGCTACCCTCATAGAATAAAAAGGGCTTTCGTTTTAACAAAACTGAAACTCAAGTGAAGCTTAAAAGTCCATTAAGGCAACCTTAAATGTAAATTGAAAAATATAAATTTATAATTACAGTCCAACTGCTTTTCTAAATGAAATAAAGTACCAGGAATTAAACCAAAAAGATCTAACAACTTGGTCTGATAACTACAGATCGATTGTAACTTTCAAACACTTTAACAATTTTCAATTCTTTATCGTCGTTATCAAAGATGTGTGTCTAATATTTTGAGGTTTATTGTGAAATCATGTTAAGAACATATTTTATAATTATCAACTGGATCATCCATTCTCTTTAGTTACATTTACATATAGTGTTTGATTTTTAAATACTTAAGCTTAGCTTTATACTATTTATTAAAAACCAGAGGGCCGGGGCTAACTTCGACCGCGTCAAAGTTTGTATACCCTTGCAACTTTTATGGTAACTCTTTCCTTACCTTTAGCCATCAAAGTGGAAAAACGTTCAAGCTAAAAAGGCTAATGTTTGCGAAAGAACGGCCTACAATCTTAGCATAGGAAAAAACTAAGATATTGATCAAAGTCACGGTTTTCCACCGATCGTTCCTATGGGAGCTATATGATATAGTAACCCGATCTTTATCAAATTCGGCACAGTCATTAACAGATATAATAAACTATCAAATGTTTAATTTGAAAGCAATCGCGTCAAAAGTAACGAAGTTATTGACAAAAGTCACTGTTTTCGAAAGATCGTTCCTATGGGAGCTATATGATATAGTCACCCGATCTTGACCAAATTTGGCACAATCGTTTATATGTATAATTAACTCACCAATATTAAATTTCATGACAATAGCTCAGAAAATAACGAAGTTATTAAGAAAAGTCACTGTTCGTGACTTTGCCATTTGTATGGGAGCTATATGATATAGTGATCCGATCCGGCTGAATCCGAGATATACAACGTATAACTGTATATACAACCCTACAAAATTTCAGCTCTGTAGCTCTTTCGGTCTAGGAGGAGTTTGCGTTGATCCAGACGGACGGACGGACGGACGGACGGACATGGCGATTTGAACTCGACTCGTCGTGCTGATCAAGAATATATATACTTTATATGGTCGGAAATGCTTCCTTCTATGCGTTGCACACTTTTGACCAAAATTAATATACCCTTTTTGCAAGGGTATAAAAAGAGGAAGAAGACTATTCAAGGAATATTGAACCACAAATGTTAAGGACTTATTTTTCTTCTTAGATGCACTTACAAACGAAAATGATGAAAATATTTATACGTTTTATTCAGTGTTTGAATTCTATTTATAACTTCGGGTTGAAATGGAATGCCATAATGCGATAATTCATTTTGTCTGTTAATGCGAATCGTAGACAAAAACAACGTGTGTATGTAATTCACATTCCTGTTGCTCAAATTTCGCGAGTCCTGAGTACATGAGTCTTTGTTAAGCTTATTGTGACCGCAACTGGTAAACCGCTTAATTAACCACAACCGCAACTATATTCAATATGAGCTTGATACATTCAGGCTGATGTCGATGTCCTGGTGAGATGACTTGCGTAAAATAATTAAGCAGCTAATGAATGCAGCTGGAGTGGACTATCAAAAATTAATCACAACAAAAAAAGAGAAATAGGATAATTTTTATTGCATGAGCCAGGTCGGGACACACTTAATGCATTTAAAGTGGCCACTTTGGCTGGCCAAAAGAGTATGGAAATGGCAACGGTTGGGCCATCTAACCGCCTGTTGCTTCATTGGAATCGGCGACAGACTGGATAAGGTCAAAAACTGTTGCGGTAGCGCAACAACTGGCCGGATAACAGAGAGCAAAAGCTTCAAATGGAAAGCTTTCTTGCTCTGGATTTTGCTCGTGTGTACAGTCGTTGGGAACTTCGTGCAGTTGGCTGGAACTGGATTGTTTCGCCTCCCACAATGCCCTATGCGTGCGATGCGATGGTGAAAGTGTGGGTGTATCCTTTTTGGGTTGTCGATATTCCAGGCAGACTGTGCGTTGGTCCTTTGCCACTTCAGTCTAGGATAAACGCTTGCGACGAGCACAACAAGTGCGCGCAATCAGTTCCGGTCCAGCCAGTATCTTCTGGGTTCTTAGAGAGTCAATCCCAATATTCCCAAGCCAATTCTCCATCTCTGTAGTGTGTAGTGCTGTTGTGTGAAAGTGAAAGTTTTGTGCGTGCGTGTGAGTGTTAATAGCCAATGCTGAGATAAAGGCAATAAGCTGGTAGGACATCTGCTGGCCACATCATATGCTTTTCGGCTGCGATTGCGCGTGAATAAAATTAATTCGTTTCGAGAGCTGCGCGCGTCTTATCGTTGCTGTCGATTTAAAATGTAACTAAGTCGATTACATTATTTTTGTGCTCTAATTCGTGGCGAGTATTATATGAGAAATTGGTGCCAAGACAGTTGTCATAGCGACACGAGCCACCGATTTTTCCTAGTGCATCAACTTGTTAGGATAATCGCCAAACTGATTGCAAAGGAATTCAATTGAGAATTGCATTTTATATTGAGACCCTTTCCACAATTGCAATATGCATAGCTATTGGATAATCGTTTTATTCTTAGGATTACTAGGAACTAAGCCAACAAGTAAGTACATTTTCCAATCCAAAAAATATGTGCAGTTTATTTCTGTGAAATTGCTTCTGTTGCCTTTTATCTGCTGGTCTTTTTTTTCTACTGCGCGTGTGTGTGTGTGTGTGTGTGCAGCACATAAATCTATTTATACGTAAATTGATTTCCTTGAACTGCCTTGCAAATGGTTTCACTTCACAAGAAATAGCCATCCAAACAGTAAATCAGAAAATATTGACAGTTTTAAATGGTTGGGAAATAAGCACATATTGCAGAAAGATTATATGATATATTGATAAATTGCTTAAAAATTGAATATTTACCAGAATCATATATATATATTTCTATGGTTTGGCTTAAGCAAAGAGTTTCAAGCATTTATTAAAAATGGTTTCAGTATTGATTTTCTTTAAAACTTTTGTATATTTTTTGATGCTTTTCATTTTTAAAACCCATGTTTAAAAATAAATTGGCTTAATTTTCAAAACATTTTAAAGTTCCCGTATTTGTAAGGGAAAGGAAACGAATTAAAAGCTCAAGCAAATATATCAATTTCAGTACCTCCAAAATTATTTTAAATCGATTTCGATGGCATGGTTGAATAAATAATAAGTCCTATTTCCATTTTTAAAGGAAATTGAACCAGGATATGCCAGTTTTGACCAACACGAACTCGATGACGTTTCTCCTTTTTGTTTTAACAAATTATCGTACCCTGTTTTTTGCGCAGTTTTTTGACATTTAACGACAAATATGCATAAGTGAAAAAGCAAAGGCACAAAAAAAAAATGAATAAAGAAAAGCCTGTCGGCTAATTGCAAATGGTGCACAGGCATGTCAGCTGATGGCCGCCCACTTGGTTTTTTGCACTCCTTGTTGATTGAGTTAAAAAAACCTCCAACAATCACCACAAGAACAACAACAACAAGAACAACAGGACCAAGGGAAACATCTGAATGTCACGCACACGGTCAGCGGCAGCAGCACCTGTGCGACTTCTGTAAGAGTTTCCTTTTTCGGTTTAATTTTTTTGTGCTGTTGTTTTTTTCCATAAGACTCATGAATAATTCATTGTGCACGCTTCGATTATTTACTCCATAAACATTCTCGTATAAAGTCTCCTTAAGTTGGTCTGGCCCCGGTGGGTCTCGGTGTGGTCAGAAGCATTTAACAAGTTGTGTGCAAGTTTTTAATTTTCATAAATTGTGAAATTGTAAAATTGTTAGCTTAGCAAACATTTACACATTGCAGCATTGGCATGCAATGGCAATTAAAATCGATTTCGAGATATATTTGATTGCCTTTTGCATGGCAAATGAAATGCAAATGTCATTGCTAATGGCAATTTCGTTTGAGTTAAGGCAAAATGCTTGTGGCAATTTGATTTGATTAACGAACCAATAAGCGACAGAGGAAAAGTATGCCACAAAATTAAATTTCATTACAGCTTCATTTTGGTTGAAAGTTAATCAAAAACTCAATGAGCAGCTCGTAAAAGCCTCCACATCGCCATTACCTTCCTTCTTGGATGCTTGTTATACGTTTTGCCTGTATCTATTACACGTTGTCAGTGGCAACGTAATCGCTGAAAAATTAATACGCTAAGGAGTGAGACCAGTGGGAGGAGGAGGAGAAGAAGAAAGAGAAGCTGTTACTGAAGCTGATGACGGAGCAGGGGCTAAGAAAAACAAGGATCTGATGCTGTCGCAGAGCACGTTTTTGCAATTTTAACCCCCTTGCTCTTTGCTCTGTCTCTATCGCTGTGTCTTCTTATATGGTCTTTTGGATGGGATATAAGACGGTCGAGCGTCATATAAAATGCGCCGATGCCACAGTAAAATCAATTTCAAGTCATTAAACGAAATGAATCTTTATGGAGACTCTTGATGGAAGTGAAAGTTTTCTTACGCTCCTTTTTTTTTACTCTCTCGCACACACAACATACAGCCATACACACAAACACATGTAAGCACACATTATCAGCTTGAAGAAAAGTGTAATCGAAACTGCCCTAATACATTTGATGCGATTATTATTGATTTTTGTGTTGTTTATTTTATTTTTATTTTTGCTCCTCGCTCTTTTGCTTTGCACTGAAATTGTGCTGATTGAATTATTTATCTGGATGGGTGTTCATTAGGCACTCAACTTCGTTCTTGGGGGAACAACTTAATTGAGTTCTCAAAACTGTCGAGTATTTATTTACGGAAGCAACAAAAGGCATACGTGACTGGCATATAAAGGGATATATATATATGTATCTACACATTTATAAGTAGATATCTGCATTTGTCGTAATTCCTTTCTATTGTTTAGTTTGCTCTTCATTTAATGGTGAATTTAATTTTGGAATGAAAGCAAAACATAAGTAAATCAATTTGGCTAACTAAACATGCAAACTGCATCATGAAATTTACATTTTCACAAATATTATTCCAGGCCCAATGCCGCAGGCTAAGAGCCACTTCAACGATAACGACAACAACAACAGCAACTAAATCGACAGCGACAGCAACAGGGACGGTGACGGTGACGGTTATGACGAAGACGACAATGTCGGCAACCGCTTTGGGCCAGGTCTGGCCTTCGCGTTGTATGCTTAATGTGGCCACATGTCCATACAAATGTAATAATTCTGAGCGTTTCAAGTGTGGATATATGTGTGCGTCTGTGTATTTTGTGCAACCTCAATGTAAAGGCAAGGCAGGCAGGACAGAGTTGCCACTGCCGCTGCCACTGCCGCTGCCACTGGGTAAACCAGAGATGTGTGTGCACACAAGCATACACAGGCCAGAGGAAAAGACAGTCTCAGTCAAATGAATAAAGAGTGAGAGAGAGAGAGAGAGAGAGCGAGAGAATGAGGTGGAGATAGACGTTGCCTGCAGCCTGCAGCTGACTAACTGACTCGTTGACTGACTTACTGACTGCCATATGACGACTTTGACAAAGTAATGCTACCACCGACAGACCCTACCACTGTCACATGTCTTCCCCTCACTTGTTGTGATTTAGACATGTGTGTGTGTGTGTGTCTGCGTGTGTGCCTGCTGTGTGTGTGTGTGTGTGTAGAAAAGACGCTTCTTGCATACCTAATGAAAGTTTTTTTTACGTACCGACAACACACATTTCGCCATTGCACTTTAATGGACCTTTATACTTAACCAAAAAACTTTTTGGGTATACACATTTTGATGGGAACTACGGAATGGATAGTTTATCAAATGATAAAAAAAGTTTCAACTTAAATTGTCCCAAGACAATTCGATAATATTTGAATGTTTCTTCGATTTGGGCTGTTCGCAAAGAAGCCAGTTAAGACAGTAGGTTTGGACTCCAAATGGCTCGGCAAAACTTATAGGCAAAGTTCAAAAAATACCCTTTAAACCGATATAAAATATAAATATTGTGAACAGTCTATAAATTGTTGCTGATACTGTTGAGGCCATGGGCGAAGTTTCTACCGGCAGCCTGCTGTCGAAGTTAACTTGAGCGGTTGAAATCAGATTAAGGTAAATATTATACATGGGAGTCAAGCGCAGTTGAAAGTCGCTGCTGCTGCTCTGTAATGTATGCTACACAATTTGCTCGAGCAAGCCAAAGCCGCAGGTAAAAAACATTTGGCATCAGACTTGAACAATTTTGCACAAATTTGGCGCAAAGACAATCAAAAAGTTATAAAACAAGCTTCGAAAAACAGAGGGAGCGAGAGAGAGAAAAAAACAACAAAAACAATAACAATGCCCGGATCTTTGCCCATGCCGATGCCCAGAGAAATTGGAAAGCGGAAACAAAGCTGGTATGAGAACGGGTCTCAAAGAATTCGGCCTCCGACAATGAGGCGTGTGTGTAGCGGGCTGTAAAAACTTTGTACAACTTTTTCTCTTCTTTTGATTCTTTTTTTTTCTCGTCTGTTTCATTCTTACCGTTGTTTTTCTCTCTTACTATGCTGCTGGTATTGCGCATACGCCTCGTGGTCTTATTATCAGCCGCATCAGCGGCGCCGTAAAGTAAATGCAAAGTGTGCAAAGTCTATAAACGAGCGTCAAACTTAAAAGCCCAGAGGTGGCGTCGCCTCAACGTCTTTTTCCAAGGACGAGGACAAGGACTTTACGGTGTTGGAGCAAGTGGGTGGTGTGTGTGTGTGTGTGTTGGAGTGGGTTGGTTGGTGGGTGGTAAAGAAAGGAAAGGCATATCAGGTTTATCGGTAGGTAAGCGGCAAACGAATGGTGCGGCCTATCAAAAAGTTGCTCACACGACAAATTGCCACAGCGACAGCCGCCAAACATGGAAAACGAATTTTATATATGTAGAATACATCTCTCCCTCTTTCGCTCAATCTATATACATATGTATGTAGATATATAAATATAGGTATAGGTACATCCGTATATACATTTATATGCGATTCCTATTATTTGTATTATTTATGATGTACCCAGGCAATGTCGTTAAACAGGAGCCCATTAAAAACGGTCTCGTATGTGTGTGACAGATGCCAGCTGCCCTAGGGCAGGCGCACCCGCACCAACAACAACACCAACAGTAACATCAACAACAACAATAAGAACAACAACTCCAGAAGCAACAATAACACCAACATCTATATGAATGAAAAAAGTTAGAGCGGAAAAAAACAAAACAATTATGCCTAAGTGCGGGCTCTTCAAATATTTATGAAGCTGACACAGCACTAAGAAGTATTTAGACAAATAAAAAATAAAGTAAAAAAAAAAAAAAATAGAAGGAATCAAATTTCCGTTAACTGTGAAATTCCAAAAACGACTTGGGGGCAAAAACTATTAAAATGTCAGCAAATAATTACGCATGACAGAATATGAATAAATCTGTTTGCCTCGTAATGCCAAATCCCTCCTTGCCACCGCCACTAAATCGGACTATTGCAAAGCTATCGAGGCTTCACTGAAAATGGCCATAATGCGACACTTAAAGCAGAGCACCACGAAGTTGCCAGTCAGCTCAACGCTTCTGTCTGTTGCTGGGCGTTTGAGTGGCAAGAGAAAGAAAGCACTTTATCAAAAGGGATTTAAGGCGCTGCCCTTCAAAAAAAAAAAGAAAGGAAAAACGAAAAAATTGTAAAAGAAAATAGGGAAATTTCTTTAGAAAAACCCAAAAAGTACACCCAGAAAAAATAGTTTTGGTGTCTGCAGCACTTATGGAAGAAATCTTCACTTAAACGAGAAACATTCCTTTTACATAAAAATCAAGAAAAATTTTTAAGAGTATTTGATACAAAAACAACTCAAACTGAATCGTGTTACTCATGGTTATATCATTTCTCTATAAAATTTGTAAATTGGTATTCAAAATAATACCTTAAATCGCTCAGTTATTCTTGTATCCGCATATAGATAAGCAATAGCTGCCAAATGAATTGCAGGCCAATAAAAGGAATAATATAATGATTTAAAGCGTTAGGGCTCATATTTAGATAGCGTATGTATCAATATATTTCGTTAAACTATATTTATGTTAACTTAAAACCACTTAATTTACAACAATTAAGTTAAAAGCCATCTCAACTTTGGTTAAACAATTTTCTTAAGTGTATTTAGATTTGCCTTAGTCTTGTGCTTTGCCACAACTTGACTTGGTTTGCGTTTGCTGTGACACTTTTGTTATAACAATAACGAAAATGAAAAAATGAAAGGGAAATCGATTTTTCATTTTTCACTAAATTTATGAGTTTATTAAGAGTCATTTTTATTGTGGCTTTCGCGCGCACCGTCCCTTTGTTGACACTGAACCGCTTGGTCCTTTTTTTGTGCCGGAGAAAAAATATCTGGCGATATTTGTGTTTTATTGGTTTTTCTGTTTGGGAGCCAACTTTAGCCGCTCTTTGAAGTTCTTTCACTGGTTTGGGTTTTAATGAGCCTTAATCAAGGAGTGTGCGGGTAACTGCAGCATAAATCTCAGCTAACCCAAATCACAAAATGCGTTGGCATTACAAAACAGCCATTTTGCAAATGATCCCAACTCTTGCTCAAAGCCTGAAATAATAATTTCTCTCGAAAGAAAAACCCATAAATTGGCAAGGGGCAGGCAATGGGTCAGCAAAATGCTAACACGATTTCCTATTTCAACCAAAAAGAAAACCAAAAAAACGGAGAAGTAAAAGCAAATGTGAGAAAATTGCCAGCAAAATCGAAATGTAAATTGACCCTCTACAAATGACAAACAGCATCCGGCTGGAATGCTGCGCACTGAAGCGTTAATTATTCAGGCTCACATACCAGAGATGAGGTCCATAGTCCATGGACGTACATAGCTAGAGAGTCGAGGTATTAGTCCACAACAACACATTTTCGCCGCATTCATTATTATCCACAGTTTGATTTTTGCCACAAAAAGTTTCTGGCCTCAAAACTTTTGACAAAGGTCGAAACCATTTTAAAGTCAAACGCTGCCGGCAATTCCGGCAGAATGAATGATGCCAGCTCTGGAGTTTGGTTAGAAAAGGCAAGTTTTCTGAGGTTTTTGCAGGGATTTAGGCGGAAGCACCAGTCCACCAGTCTACCAAGTCCAAGACCAAGTCCAAAATTCAGGTTCAAAGGCTAAATTGATGGCGCATAAATTTCTGGTCCCACAAAATCCGACTAAGCTTAAGCCATAAGCGGGTCCCATGGTCAAGCAAATACAATAAAACAAAGACAACAAAATGAATATAAAACAAATCGCAGAGTCCACAGTTACAAATATGCATAAAAGTTTCATTTGTCCGAGATTTGGCAAGTCATTAAGAGTTTAAGTGGATTGAAGGTTAAGTCAAATCTGAAAACTACCATAATTCTAATATTTAATTTCTTCTCTACTTAAATGTTTACTAAATGTCTTTAAAATATACATATATACTTAACAATATGGATTTCTGATTTGCTCAAATATAATATTGCTTTAAAAGTTTTTCTAATTTTAATAATATTTAACATTAAGAAGGCAAATAAGAATAAGGGATACTTTAGACAAGTGTTAAGAAACTTATATTTTTTTTGCACATTTGTTTTATATTTGTTATGTGTAAAAGTAACTCTAATATGACATTTGTCGGGATTTTGTGTTATTTTGCTTAAATTGGGTGAAAAAAATAATTCATTCAGTTTGTGAGTTGAAGATTTATTTGCGTATTCCACACTAAGCCTGCTTTGCTATTATACTATAAGTATATATTCATTTGAGAATGGCAATCAGCAAATTAATTAATTCTTGGTTATCATATTTCAACTTTTTAGCTTCCCCCAGAACAATCAGCAAAGAATTCAAGTATATTTGAAGTGATTTTAAGGCAGTCATAACAATTTAATCGCTGCCAAAGTTAACAAAAATTTTTAGGCAGAAGCTCAGCCGGCATTTGCATTTCCTTTTATTACCTCAACACAGATACTGCCTCACACACACACGAACACACAACAATATATTTCGTTGGCAGTAGGCAAAATTAATTAAAAAAAAAAAGCAGCGTCTCTGTGTGAGTAAAACCAAAAACATGTCTAGGCACTAAAAACTTTATTAAGCCCTCGGCTTGTAAGTGAATTCAAAATAAAGAAAAAAGAAAGAATATAGAGAAACGACACATAAAATCTTGTCAAAAAAAAAAAAAAAAACGAAATACAGAGAACCTAAACGAAAGTGAATGAGAAAGTCTCTGGCGAAAGGGTATGCTGAATGGAAAATTAAACAGAGGCGGAAATGTCACACATACAAGGCACTCCTACCGCACTCAAGCACCTCTCCCTACCGCCCACACACGCGGAGAGATATAACAAGAAGGCAGACAAACAAACAAACAATAACGACAGCAAATGCTGGAAAAAAGGGCTAGCAAAGTTGGCCGACTGAGTTGGTCGCGGGCGGTGGAGAGTAAAAGTAAACTACACATTTTTATTATGCAAAGGGGACGCAAATGAAAGGCAAATGTTTTGTTTTTGCACTCGTTGTCGTAGTAGTCCTCGTCCTCGTTGTCCTGGTTGTTTGTTGGGGTGTGTGTGTATGTGTGCTCACTTGAAAGTATTGTTAAAGCCGGGCGAAAGTCAGTAGAAGGGGCGGCCGCCTAAAGTAGGCAATAAAACACTAGCTAAAATCTAGGCACGCATACAAACGCACAAGAAACAATAAGTAAGCACATCTGCTTCTAAAAGAGAAAGACTGAGAAAGGAGGACACAGACGCCGACACCAAACAATGTCTGAATTGGGGACCAAAACTTCTGTTTCGGCGTTCTCCTCTTTTTTATGAACACACCGAAATGAGCCAAATAAAGTGTGATTACTGCAAATTGAGTGAGTCGGCCGAATTGTGTGACAAATCGTATAAGGACAAAAACAACAGCAACAACAACACATAGGTTGTGCAGCTAAATGGCAAAAGGATAATGTGCCCAGCCGATGAAGTTGAAATTAATGGCAAACTAACAACAGAAGTGAAATTATATTTTGTGCCGCTATAGTGACATAAATAAATAAATAACAAAAGTTCTCTAACAGCAGCACTTATAAGTTTTGAGAGTATTTTTTTACTATTATTTACTTTGTGACTAAATAATGAACGTAATATCTGCATAGTAACTTTATAACAACAATAATAATTATGACTATTAGTTGATTTACCCTGCAAACCGCAAACTACAATCGGTTGGAGAAATTTTAACGAAAATATCAAAAATGCAGATAATTGCACTTAAGCATTTTAAGTTGCAACATTTTTGAAGCAAAAAGCTTAGGTCAACTTAAGAATTCAAAGTTTTAAAAGCTTAATTAAGGACTTATGAATTAAGTCTATAATCCTATTCGAAGAATGCACAAGTTATAAGCAAATATAATGCATTATTTAAAACGCAACTAAATAGCAGAAAAACGTCTAGACATCTACGATAAGTGTTGCTAATACCGATCGGATTTCTAATCTATTTGAAATAATTATAGTCACGTAGCAAACGATGTGTTGAAGGAAAGTTTAGTTTTCCGTATACTAAATGGACATTTCAAAATTCATAGCCTACATTTCAGCGCTAAGAACAGAATATTTGCTAACACGCTAAATGCAATAAACAACACATTCAGATGGTGATTTGTGAATATATCCTTACATACACATACATATGTACGTACTTGCAACTGAATGCCCTCAGGCTTCGACTGTTGCTACAATAATCCGATCAATTTATTCTACGAGACAAAGCTGTGCATATTTACCATATGCGCCGTTCCGTTTCAGTTGGGTGAGATTTTGCATTAAACGAGAAAGAGATAAAGACTACAAAGGACTGGGAGTGAGTGGGAGAGCTGCCTAATTAATTGCTTGACTCTTCATGAACAGACAACGTTTGTTGTAGTTAGTTAATGATGTGTATGTGTGTGTATTTCGTGTGTTTGTATGGATACATGTAAGAAGGTAATTATTTATCCAACTGTTTTGGCCTGTGTTGACTGTTATAATGATTTTGTGGCTCATGTTGCAGTTAATATGTATGCGGCAGGTGACTGATTCAATGGACTCAACCCACTCAGTGGAATTCAAGCTAATGAGTAGCACCAGGAGTCAATGATGAAGAGTGTACAATTATGAGTTTTCTTTTTGGGTTTTTTATTTGCTAGCATATGAATAAAATATTTCGTGCGTTAAATTAAATTAATATTATTAATGTAGAGTGCTTATGTTTGCTCCTTGAGTGTGTGTTGGTGTATGAGCTGTGACTTTGGCTCGCTTTGGTGCCTTATTAATTGCCGCATTTGCGCTTGGCTCTAATTAAACTCAAGTACATACATACACATACACACATACAAATAGCTACATATGCATGTTTACATCTTGCTGATTCTTCGCATTTCAAATTCAAAGCCAACACCCGAACGCGACTAAGCTGCTTATTATTCCTCAAGCTGCTGTTACACTTCATGGCACAAGATTGCTCAAGAGTTCGCAATCACAGCTTGGCTCAATAATTCTATATTATATAGGTATACATATATATATACACAATATAAAAGAGCAAAGTAAAAGATAAAAATTGTTGAAGGCGCCAAAGCACAAAGCCAAATATGCGTCAATTGGCAGCCACATGCTCACTCAAGCAAACACAATCCTTAAGGAATTACCAGCTAAATAATAGGGCAACAACAACAGCAACTAAATTGCGGAAGCTTTGTTATAATGGGATTTAGGATAAGAGCCAGAGAACCGAGAGAGAGAGAGAGAGAGAGAGAGGGGGAAAGAAAAAAAAGCATATAATAAAGTAAATGCATGAGGCATGTGCAGCAGAAAAACATTATAGAAAGCAAAAATTAAATATATAAATAAATAATAAATATGTACCCCAAAGAAACAAAGATGTGCAAATTAACATCGAAAGAACTTTAAGAACCAAACATTGCCAAAACGTGGCTGGAAAACAAAAATTTCACAATTTTTCCCCATTTTCAAACTAAACGTAAAATAAGTTTATGCAGCGTCGAGTTGAGAAAAAGGCTTTTGGGAATAGGCCAAACCAAAAATGAAACAACAAAAAGACAACAAAAAGGAAAACGAAAATCCACACACACCCACACACAGTTAGACAGGGACACACTTGAATGGCTGGCACTTCTTAGTCTTGGTAATTGCCGGCCCCAATGCTAATGCTTTGCCCCCAGACTTTTCGTTTGCCAAGTGGTCGGGCCAAACGACAAAGGGACTGGGAAGAGGCCCCAAAATGAAAATGCGTAAATTATTGATTACAATCGCCAGAAATCATGCAGTCCAAACAAAAGCCACGTTTACATATAGATTTTTATGATGCCCCAAGCTGATTGTTACGCCTTTTCTGCCTACATACACACACAAACACACACACATAGATAGCCAAGTAAATATGTATGTATATATCGGTATGTCTAAATGTATATTCAAGTTGGATAAGAATAAAAATATGCCAGCCCTTGGCACTAGATCGACACAAGGCAGTCGCATAATGAAGGCACTTTGCCTGCCCGTTCGCCTCTGGGTTCTGGGCGTTGATTTTTTAATGGCGCCTCCGGCTAGCCGGCAATTGGAAGTTGAATTGGAATTTGAATGCAAACACAGAGACCAGTTTCTCGCATTGATTGTGAGTGAACTTTTGTTCGCATCTCTTTGTTTTGAAAACTACTTGGGGCAGAAGTTTGCACAGTTTTCTTTTTTTGTTTCAGAGAAATTTCACAATATAGATATACATATTTGTATGCATGTATGTGTAGTGCGTATTCCTTAACTGCGTCATTTCAGTGTTGAACACTCAACACACTAATGCGCATTTTCAGCTGGGTCAACGAAGAAAAGCGTTCTGATTTTTTCGTCCTTGTTGCGTTTGCCACAGACAATGTCAAAACAAGTTGTCGTTTGGCAAAAATGGAATGGACATCAGGTGCGGCCGAGTGTCAACAAAAACTGTAGGAGGCCCAACCATTTTGTGTTTTTTTCTTCTTTTTTGATCAAAATGAGAAGCCAACAAAAAATAAGAGAAATGTGGACTTTGCAAATGCTCTTCAAAAATAGTAGAAATATTTTCATTTAAGCAACTAATTTGTCATATAGATTAAAGTAAAAATTATATTTTTTGATAATCTACTAGAATAGAAAATTGTAATGAATTCTCGAATCAATGTTGTCTATATTTCAATTCCATAATATAATACTGTGGTATTGGTTGTCTATAGGCGAACTTGAAACTAATATACCCCCTTTTGGCAAAGAGAAACTCATTCGGCAGTTGGCCAAACATACATAAATGGCAATACCATCGGCGGACCCGGAAAAAAATGCTCCAGGTACGGCTACAGGCAGTCAGGGGTGTCGGAAGAGGTCTTTTGGTCCTATGTTTATGTCACCGGCTTAATGCTTGTGTAGATTAGAGATTAGGAGAGCACAAATTCGTTACGAAATTACGTATATGTACGTCATGAAATTGTTACCCTGGCTCAACCTCATGTTGGTTGTCAGTCGACGTATAGGCGCGCGTGGCAATTATTAATTGTCCAGCAGACTGTTTGGGGTAGAAATGTTTTGAATTCTTCAACCACAGGCCAAAATGAAAACTTGTTCACTTTAAATTTCGATTTCATTTTTGTTGTTTTTACGTTTTTTTGAGAGGCAGCAAAACTGGTTTAACTGATTTTCCGCAATTGCAATTTGAATTTCAGTTTTCCATATTCGTTTTTGTGTGTATCGTTTTGTTTTGCTTTTTATATTTTGGTTTGCAAATGTTTTGTCAGCTGTCGTTCTGAATGATTTAAATGCGTTTGCCAAACTGATTGTGGAACATTTGTGTGGCTGATAAATAAATGGTGCAACGAAGGCCGGAAATGAGCATTTCCCACATGGTGAGTGTTGTGGCACGTCCATAAATTCACAATGTAGGAAAAATACAAATTTAATTGCGTATACGCCGCATCGGCTGTTGACCAAATAAACGAAACGCTATTGAAACTGAAACCAAAATGGTTTGGCGTTCCTTCTAATTTGATGTTTTTGCCGGCCAACTCATTAATAAAACATAATTTCGCTTAAAAGTAATTTAGGCATTTTTATGTGTTTACCGTCAAACTTGGCTGGGTCGTCGTTATCGTCGTCATCGTCATACATAGTCATCGTTGCTGTTGTTGGCAGCGTTTGCTTTTCATTTCTTTAATGGTCTGCATCTTTACGAGGCAGGTCCAGGTCGCGCTCACTGGAGCGGTAACTGTTGGCCACCCCGTCTGCCAGTCGTCCAGTCGGGCGCACCTCATACTAGCCCACACACACACACACACACACACACACACACACACACAGTCAAATATACCAAGAATTTGTTCCGTGGCGCATGTCTAACACTCGTTATGAGATTCATGGCCTACATGTGTTTGCTCCATGGCCTTGTAAATGGGCGCTGGGCGTGTTGTATGTACTTTACGTGCCTGTGCCGGGGCTGGTTGTAGTTGTAGTTGTGTGCAGCCGCCAGAAGAAGCTCTAGCATGAGGTGTCCTTGAAGCCATTTTCTTATATATAAACGGATTTTTTCTTTTATTTTGTGTGTGTGTGTGTGTGTGTTGTAGTTGTTGTTGGCAGGGCTGCTGTCCAGATAAAATTTTCAACCAGGAAGTTGGCTTCCTGTGGCGCTTTGGCTCTCGTTCTGGTTCTGGCTTGCCCCGTAATTTTCTTTCATATTTTGTTTTGGCCATTACATTGGCTACTTTCTTTTTTTTATTTTTTGTTCATGGACCATGAACATGACTGTGAAAATATATGTGTGTGTGTTTGTGTGAGTCAGCGAAAGACATTCACGTTGGTTATTTTCCTTTGATTTGGGTTTCATTCAAGCAGCATTCGGCTCTGATTTAATTTAAAAATTGTGACTAAAATATAAAAGTGTGAATTAAAGTATATTTCGTTTTGGGAGTTTCAATTCCATTTAACGTCATGTTTCAGTAAAATGTGAAAGAAAGAAGAAGTTTTAAATAAATCTATTTTGTTCAGTAATTAGTTTAATGCAACATATATGTACATATGTACATATACATAAAAGATACCAAGCAACCAATGTATCCACATTTCCCCAAATATTTCAAGTTTTGTTTAGTTGGTTAACTTGCTTATACTTTGTTATCTTTAAGTTTACTCCCCCTAAAAACATGTTGAGGCCATGTCCTGGCCATTTTTCTTGGCACCGCGCCCCAAATGTTGCCAGCCCGGCTGCCTGCCTGGCTGGCTGGCTATCTGTCTGTCTGTGTGTCGGCCTGTTTTGTTTGTCTGCTACATATTTAAATTTCACGCGCGCATACACTGGCAAGGATAAACGGGGATTTATATCCGCTAATGCCAGTGATTTGTTCTATAAAATTACTTTATGCCCTCGACGTGGTGGACCTGTCTGCCAGGGTCTAAATTTACTGTACGAAACGTTATCCTTTTCAAAGCCCATCGGAATTTGTTTTTTTGCCTCTTTTGTTTTCTGCCTTTGGGTTCTCAATTTTCTTTTGTGTATATGTATGCCTAGTAAAATGTTTGGCTTTGTGGTCAATTTTACATTTGTTGGAGTTTGTATTGTTGTAATGTGATCGGCACTGGTAAGCTGTCATTTCTGGTCTCATTCAAGCAGAAATCGAAATTGAAAAAGCCACATGGCCACAAATCAATTAGAAAATGGCAAAGGATGATGAAAATTATCGACGTCAAGAAAGACAAGTTATTCGACAACAAACTTCAGTCAAGAACAATGCCATAATGAGAAACAGGAAATCAGTTTTCCAATATATATTGGTTAGAGGACGATAGACCATCAGCCCAGTCAACTGACTGAGTTGCCCTGTGTTTAATGAACTCTATGGAATGTGCTCGACGCATTCGGTTGCCTGCCAATCAAGCATAATGATTCGAGCAGTAGTGTCGTTCTACTGTCGGCCAGAGTTAAACAGACTGACTGACTGACAGTTGGACAAGCAGGCAAACACACAGAGACACACACACACATACGCCGAAACATAGGAGAGAGACTCTGCCCTAGAGATACATACTTTTGTATGGTAGTCACTAAGTATAATTGCGTTCAGTGTTGTCACTGCAATCGGCGTGTTGAGTCCCATTACTACTTGGCCGACACATTCCTTTTCGTTGTATTCCCCAGAGCAGCCGGCGAAGTGCAAATATTGATTTAGTAATCAATTGAAAATATGAATACAATTGCCCGGCAAATGCTGTTTATGCTTTTGTGCTCTTGTTGTTTGTATTGTGGTGCAATTAGTGGCCAGCCGATAGATAAACAGTTGTCGGACCTAAAAGGTGTTGCCGTTGGTGTTTGTACATGTGCCTTTCAGTACACATGATGGTATGGGGACCACATCCAATCAATCATTAGTACAGTTGCTGGTCCTAAACTGTCCATAACCAAATTATTAATAAGCTACTCTGATCCAACTTTAAGTCATTAATCAATTCATTTTTGTATATGAATATCGGTTTACAAGGAGTGGTCTATTCTGCGGTTACCGGTTTAACCTTTGCCGAATGTGTACAAATATATTTACGAACAAGCTTATGATTGCCAAATTTAATATTTACATTTGAGTTTCTTAAACGAAATGTCTAAAAATTACGTAAAAAGACTCCTTTAAGTTAATTGCGTTAGCTTTCTAACATCAAAAGACTAAACTAACAAGCAAGAATAAATTTGATATTTAAACAGAAGGAAGCATTTCCTGAGCTTGGAATCAGAGTTGCTAAAGCGTCAAAATTTTAAAGGTAGATTATCGTACTCTGAAAATACGATAATTATTTATTTTGGATTTGTGTGGTCTCCACTGATCAGGTGTTATTCTCTATATTTCAGAAAAAATCACAGTTCTTTGAAAATGTTTTACATTATAAACGTAAAATTCTTTGAGGAATATCAAGCAATGGATATTTTTAATAAAAATGTTTAAAGTCTTTTTTAAAATTATTTGTGTACTAAGTGTTTCAATAAGAACCTTAAACTTGTTGATAAGGATTGTTTGCTTATTTATTTTGAAAAATATGCCACTTGACAGATATCTGTTATTTTCACGTTCATTTCGATAGACGAAAATATTAAATTATTCTCAATTGCCTTTAACGACAACAATTGATTCGTAAGTTTCAATTGCCTCGGAAGCACAAAAACATTCAATCCCAATGCCAATAGCAATGCCAATGCTATAGAGTAATCGAGTTGTTGAAGTCAATTCACAGGCATTATGGGACCACGCCCATTTAGTCAACAGTTGCAACAGTTGCCCATTTAGACTGTCTTGAGGCTTGCCGCGTCCTGCCTCTGCTGAGCGTTGATTAATGTTGATTGATTGATTATTTGCGTTTTTCTGACATGATGCACGCTTTATTGTCGCTCCGCGCGTGGAAAATCATCAATTTCCGCTTGTAAAAAAGTACAACACGTACAACAATACGTTGTTCCTGTCAAAGGGAGCTCGTTTTTGCCAACAATCCATCCATCCAGCCAGTCATCCAGGCATCCATCCATCCAGTAGGCAGTTGGGGAACACAAAGAGAGTTTAAGCTTGTTGCACACTTTTCCTTTTTGCCAGGGTCAGGACCTCGGCCAGGATCAGTAATGAATATTTTTAGTGGCTTTTGGTTTTACCATGGTTCGCCTGCCCTCACTTTTGGAAACTAAAACATAATTGCGGTTGCTGGGAATCTTGTCAGCGGGCTCGTTACTCAAACTTTCCGTTTTTTTTCTTTCTTTATTTATTGTTATTCTCATGGTTGGTGATGATACATACATACATACATACAATATTGGCCATCTGCCAAGGGCTAAAAAATGACGTTAATGCCAAAAATTCGACATGATTATAAAGCCAGCAGATGATGGAGGCAGCAGCAGATAAAAGTCAGCTGGATCTCGAATCATCTCCAGCCTTCTGGCATGAGGTGTCAGGCCCTTTGGCCCAGTCAGTGTGTGGCAGATATTGTCTACGGCTGTTTCTGCTTCTTTTGGCCTGCGGTTGCGGCCTGTCGAGTTCTGGCCAAGCAGACTGGGCTATGATTGAATTTTCGTGAATTTCGGCTCGTTAGCGTGCGTCCTGAACACGTACATACTTACAAACATACATACATACGTCATGCTGCGGGGTTACGACACCAAACCAATGAAGGTTTGCCATGTTCATGCCATGTATGGCAACAAGTTGCCAAACAGGCAGACCTATAGACCACTCCACATCTCTCTCCTGCGCACTCATCGCCACTCACACACACACACACACACACAAACACACACTTGACACGCTTCATTTCATTTGGTTTTGTTCTTCTCGTTTCGTTATGTATCGCTTCATTCCGTTTATTTCCATATTTTTCGCGCTGTCAGACACGTTTTTTACTTACTCAGTCGTTGACATTTTGCGTGACTGACGATAGACGCGTGGTGTGAATAAATGGAAAATTAAATTGGCGCCATTGGATAGGCCGAGACCTCCGGCCTTCGGTATCCGAGACCTCCACCACACAGAAAGTGGGGCAATGTGTTTGCCTCTTTTTTTCACTTCATGTCTTAATTATGATTGCGAATGACGGAAGTGCTGGTTGGGCATTAGAAATTTGGTTTCCATCGATTTCCAATGACTGTGGAAGAATTTAGAAAAATTTATAAACTGAATTACATCATTTCCGATGGATTTTACAGACTCGATTTCTATTTTCCAAAAAGTATGCACACATTTTGGTTGACCAGAATTATGGGCAAAATGTGAACAAGTTATTTACACAGAAAACATACTAAATGTCATCAACTGCATTACGGGTCACCCGCTGACATAACGTATACGAAGCGTGTGACAGGACAGTTATGTGGGTGCCCCTTCTCTGTGAGCCTGCCTGCCTGTCCGTGTATGTGTATGCCTCTTCGTGTGAAGTGTGAACAAATATAAATATTTCATCTTTAAGGCTCAATTTAGTGTACTTGGGATGAGCATGTTACCCTGTCCGAGGTAAAAAATGAACACCTCTCCGCACACTCTGTGAAAATATTTGACAGGCTCCACACCATGCACCGTACACGGACCCAATTCGGCTGGGGCTGGGGTGGCCTGGTCCAGTGCCGTGTTCATCGTGCGACTGGAATGCAGGCGAAAAATTTCTCATGTGCACTTTGGCAAACAAATTAAGATTTATTGAGCCCCGGAACTCGAGGTCAGAGTATGTCGTGTAATCTGGCAGGTCACCAGGCACCCCTTATGGTCCTTTCGAAGGACACCTGCTGGCTGTACACAATGCTGCACTTTAAAATGTCTGTGTTGTTAACATTTTTGTTTCCTTTTGTTGCTGCGAACGCAATCTATTTAATCGGTATTCAATTAACCTGTAATCGATATCGATGTTGATTGTCCTTATGCCTTTTTCATAATATTTAATAATATATTTTGTTTGCTTTAACTTTAATTGTAATTTTCATTCTTCTTATTTGCTCTGTCTACAGATGGACAATCGGATCTGGAAGTACAATTGGTAGTGCCCCGATATGTGGAACGGGGATCAAGCGCCACATTTAAGTGCAGACACAACGTGCAACCGGAAATACTCTTTAAGGTAAGCAGTGGGTCAATTAAGCTAACCATGAGCGACATACATATTTTCAAAATGGAAAGCGCATTACAAACTTTAAATTGAAAAATAAAAAAAATTGGCATACAAAGAAAGTTTTGCCTTTTGGGCTTGTCCGAGAGTTTTCTTTGCATGGGCCAAAAGTTTGCGGACCTGTGACGACAAACGAAACTCAATCGCAAGGCACCCAAGGCAGCACAATTTTCGTGCAAGTTTCGTGGCTGTGCCACTGCCACAACTTTGTGGTAGTCAAAGGCCGCCAGAAGAGAATTGTGGACAATTGCAGCACTATGAAAAAGTTGCACACTTAAATTGAGCTTCTCGGCCGTGCCGCCTCTTCAGCGCATTCCAGGTCATAAACTTGCCCACTTCCGTCATTTCGATTCGAGTTTTCTTCTTTTTTTTTCTTCTTTGGTTTTAGTTTTGGTTTCAGTTTTGGTTTCGTTTTCTCGCTTTCACCCCAGACTCGACAATTAATTTCACTTCAGACTTGCCTATTAGTGTCACGAAACATCAACAGGCACGCAAACGCACGCACATAAGCCAAATCAATGCTCGGCTCCGCTTTTGAGATTTATGGCAAATGAACTGTTTGGTTCTGTTGCCCCAGTGACCGGACTGGAGCTAGCCGCCACCTGACCTGACCTGAGAGTTTAGTTGTGAACTTTGTGGCAACGAGCACTTGAAACTACCGGGGGGCATTCGGACCATTCAAGGCCACAGTCATTGGCATCTAGATTGACGTTTTGTTCGCTCTCCAAGTGCCATAAAAAAAGCGTACAAAATTTTATGGCACACAAAAATGTCAAGAGGAAAGCTAATATAATATTGATTCGTTTTTATGTTGCTCATTGTATAATAGAGAGTCAAGATGGTTCATGAAACTAAACTAAAAAATAAAGTGAAACGGAAAAAGAAAAATTTAATTTCACCTAAAATTGTCAGGTTTATGTTTGAATAAACAAAACCACAAAATATTGTGACACACATTTGAGGTGAGATAAATGGTTGAATATTCTCAGTTTCTATAAATTATGCCTTTTATCGGTAAATAAAATGAGGAGAATATAAATTTGCCTAATTTAAACTCATTTGTGATTTATTTAGTCGTTTGAAATAGAATTATTATCTTATTCGCTGGTACTAGGTTGATATGAAAAAAGGAATGCAATTTGAAACAAAATATTTCACGTTGTTGGCTAAAAATTTTCAAGCAACTTATGTTTACTATTTCAAAAGCCTACTGTTAAATTGGAAAAAAATAGTTAAACGTTTAAGTCAAATCAGAACATTTAGTGGTGCTTTTTTCCATCTCTTTTTTTTGGTTCGTAAATTTTTTCGTTCTGACTTCGATTTATTTTCGCACACTTGCATCACATTTGCCATGTCCGTGACTCAGCTCAACTTAAAGTTAGCTTTCTCTGTCTGATTTGCATGCAAATTCGTGCGAATTCACCTGGTGGCATTATTCGGATTGCTGCCAAAGTGTCAGACTAACAAATTTAATGCGCGGTTGAGTCGCACAAATAAGAACATGTCCACAATTAGCCAACAAGCCGCAGAAAGTCAGAGACAAAAGAGGGTGGAGGCAGGTTACGGTGGACTCTCTGCTGCCTGTTGCCGTCTAATTTTTTTCACCATGTGGCCAGATGGTCGAGTTGGTGGCTACTGCTATAGCTAATTAGTATAATTAACTAAATATATAAGTGAGTACGGTACTCGGACCGATGCCATTCGAATTGTTACACGAACCATGGCAAATTGTGTGGAAGTGGCACTAAAAAGGGCAATTAAAACGCAAATGCGAATGCGAAAACAAATGAAATGGGATCAGGGCTTACTTTGGTACACATGTAAAAACACCATTTTTTGTTTTTTTTTTTTGTTGGTGTAGGGACTTACAAAAGGCCGACGGCATGAAAAAAAAAACAAAAATATATATAAATTAAATAAACTAATTATGGTCGACAGCAGACCGGTCAGTGCACAATAATGACCTTTTGATTTGCCGTCAGTTTTTAGCATTATTTTTTTATACGAAAATAAAAGCAACAGCATAACATGGGTGGACTAATAAATAAAAGGGCGCAAATTTCATACTATGAAATGAGATGACGACTTTCAAGTTACCCTAAGCTTATAAATTTCGTAAGAATACTGTGAGGCATGCATATATACTTTTTAATTTACCTAAATATAGTTTACAAAAGTGAATAGTTCTTGTTTAGTTGGATGTATGTCCTCCACAAAAAAATACCATAAAACATGGGGAAACCCAATTATTTGGGCTGGATACAGGGTATGAAACAAAAGAAAGCAACAAAAGTCACTTTCTCGTTTCGACACGCCAAAGCAAACACAGTAAAAAGCCATCATAGGGGGTGTGTGTGGGTGTGAGGTCCTGAAGGGGGAAACCGAGGCAAATGAAAGGAATGTGAAAAACAAATATTTAGAATGTCTCGCTTTTTTCATTACTTTGAGATACATTGGCATTATTATTATTATTATGATGATTATTATTGTGGAGTATTAGAGTGGCGCTACCTTGACTTGCTGGCGCAACGGGGGAAATACTTGAAAGTGCCTGATCAAAATTGATGCGTGTCTGACAGCTAGCTCTAAGGACTGGTCATTCAGTGTGTAGCCGTATTTACTTTATTGTTGCTGCGTGTACCTTATCGATTGGACCACATCACACACACACATACACCCATGGGAAACGCGGGTCGCGTAATGGCGACATTTGTAGTACAAATTACACATATGTAAGTCCCCGCACCGCTCTCAACAAACAAACCAAAAAGGTTTATTAATATTATTAAGCTACATGCAATCAATGCAATTTATTTTGAAGCGTGTCAATCAAATAAAGTCTACCCCCATGTCCTTTTTAGCTGAGACATGTGCAAGGTTAACCAGGACAATAACCAAGTCGGAAAATCGAAATAAATTACTTTATTACTTACACAAAATTACGAACGAACTTGTTGTCGTGTTAAGGCTATTATTATAAATTAAAGTTCATTCGCATCATAAATAAATGTTGTGTGTAATTAAAAACAGTCGACATCCGGAATCCAGCCACCCAAACATTTATTTCTTTATTCGCCTAGATACCCCCACCAACCCTTGCCGTTCCATCCATTCAGTCAGCTAGTTGTAACTTTTGTTTGTGTGCAAAAACTTGCGCATGGAAATTAATTTCCATTTTCATTATTCATATTTGTCATTGTTGTTGTCGGTTTTTCGTTTTCATTGCCATAAAACCGACAAGGCGCCTCCTCCTGTCCCTGTTCCCATTTGTTTTTCTTTTTTATTTTTTGCAGGAAGAGGAAGCGTAGTTACAACTTTTTGTGGCCATGTAAGTTGCGTTGGCAAAATTTTGTTTTTAATTACAAGAGCAACAACATTCCCTATTCCGCTAGTGGCATTTGCAAAGAAGGCGAGACTTATGACCAAGTCGAAGTGTGAATATCCTAACAAATTAACAGAATTTAAAGCGAACTTTCAAATTGATTAACGACATCACATTAAGGGTACATTTCTCCCAATTTGCTTCTTAATAAAGTTGTCAAGGCGTATTTGAAAGTTCATCTACCTTGCCTCCTTTCACTATCGCTCTCTTGATAAACATTTTAATTATTAACAGTTTTTACCCAGTTTAACGCGCAAGAATGTTTTGTTTATTGCAACTTGTTGCTAAAAGTTAAATTGTAAGTGCAATGCAAATGGGTTTCTCTTTTAATGGAATACAACTTTAAAGCACTTATATCATATGTATTTAGTATACAATTGAATGAATAACTTTCAGCATTGGGCAATGTCTGTACATTGACATAGTATTCGATGGGCCACAGCTGGTATTGATGGTACATATATTCAATCACTGTCAGAAACAGAAGTGGAAACGGCCGACATTATTTCATACGGCTGTCTGATTTGTGGAATGTTATTTAATATTGTTCAATATCTCTTCTTGTTTGCTTTTTGCAGGTCACATGGCTGAAGGTTGACAAGGGGAAATTTTTTGAGTTTATAAATGGACGCAATCCGCCATTTCGTAATTCCACCATTGAGGGGGCTGAGATTGATGTAAGTAACCAAATATCCGTAGAGAAAGAATACACCAATTTACTTTGACAGCATAATCACACTGAGAGAGATTGAATATTTGTGTAATCATCAATTTGTACTAATAAACTTAAATTCCTTGTTGCTTCGTTTTTTGTTTTTGGAACAGTGGGAGAACTCCAACGAGCAGCAGGTGACACTGAAGGATGTACAATTCGATTTGTCCGGCCAATTCTATTGTGAAGTCTCAACGGATACGCCCATTTTTACCAAGGCCAGCGCCGATGAGCTAATGAGCGTTTTCTGTACGTAACAATTATCACAACAATTACAATATTTCGCCCCCTCTAATTATGGTGTGTGTCCGTGTCCTATCCTTTGCAGTGCCACAAACGGGTCCGCCCACCATTAAATTCCGTAAACGTACCCCATTCGCGGTCGGCGAAAAATTGTTTGCTTTGTGCAACACAACGCGAGGACGACCCGCGCCGCATATCACGTGGCTAATCAATGGGAAAAAGGTGCGTATTCGATCGAATCGATTCGATTTTGTAATTTAATTATATAAATGTTTGGTCGAGTGCTTTGCCGTAATCTGTGCTAAATTTGCAATCAAATATTATTGCACCCACAATTCTGTGGTATGAGGACACACATATGTACATATGGAAGGGATTGTGGCAACTGGTTGCTGACCAGCGGGATAATGTCATTGCCACTGACACTGCCAGAATTACTGCCAGGGGATGTGCCTGGTGCATTAAGATTAACATTGGTTTAAGCCATTTTATAATTATGGCCTACATGAGCGGTCAGAGCAGCTTTCATTTTAATTACCCAGGACCAGGCCAAAGGCAGCAGCTGTCAGTGTCCCTTTTATCCCATTCCATTATTCTTTCCTCAGTGATGCTACAGAAAAAAAAAACATACAAAAAAGGAAATGAAATTTAAAATAAATTTATTATGTCTGCCAGTGGCTTGTGGAATATGGGAGAAGTCTAAAATGAAATTTATTCATAAACGCGCCCCCAGGGCGGTTGCCCACTGGCCAAAGCAACCGACCAGGCAATGCATCCATATTTGTATGTGTGTGTGTGTGTGTGGGGGGTGTGTATGTGTGTGGATGAGCGGGTGAAAGATGGCGATGGCGATTTCACCCGCTGTGCCATCGTTCATATTTAATTTTGAGCTCTGTGCCCTCTGTCAGAGTTTGACATTGAAGTGACTTTTGTGCTAAAGCTTATTGTAATTGTTACTCAACGCTTCTCTTATCCTCATCTCATCAAATCCCACACCTACTCCCATTCTCTTCACAAAACTGGACAGGTGGAGGAGAAATACGTGCGCACCCATCATGTGTATTCGTTCAATGGCAAGCATCAGCGTCGTACACAGCAGCAACAGCAGACAAATCAGCTGAGTCAGCTGCAGCCGCAGTACTATCAACAGCCGTACTACAATCAGTATCAGCCGCAATATCACGTCCCCCACTTTATGGACCGCTATGACAAAAGCCTACGTTGGCCAGCCGGAGCACGTGGTGGTGAGTACAAAAAAAAAAGAAGAAAAAAACCAGAAAGCCCCTGGAAAAAGTAAACCGAATGGGTGGGCAACATTGCCATGGCTAATAAGTACTTATGTACGTAGCCACAAAATGGAAAAAAAGTTCAAGGAGGTAAATGTTTGCTGGCCCAAACAGCTAATAACTTGAGAAAACTCATGCTATAATCAAGAATGTCTAGTAAGAATCAAATAGCCTTGACTTGAAAATTAGTAAGGATACGTGATATCTTATCAGTTGATAATAATTTAAGGATACCTCGAGCCAGTCTCACTTAACTGTTAAAGAGTCTCTTCTTCTGATGGGTATTTCTACCTAATGATTTCACAAATTTTTAGCACTTTGTGTTTGCAACTTCAAAGTTTTTGTGGCAAATTTTAACAGATTGTAGTTGGACAAAAGAAGATGACCAGCACCTAATTATATAATCTGTTTGACTTAGACATGAAGTTGGGACCAAAATGTACATTAATTAGTGTGATTGCAGAAGCCTTTTACAATTTCTTTTTATTTTTTTTCTTCCCCTTTCTTACTCTTCTGGGCACTGCAGATGATTTGTCGCACTTTACGCCGCATCACCACGACGGACATGGCAGCCATCATGGTGGCAGTATTTACAATAATCCATTCAGCTCGCTCACCAACTACCACGATGTGGGTGAAATACATGAGATACATCAGCGCAACTACGACCTTAACAAGAAGAAAATGGAAATAAAAAAGCAACAGCAAATGGAAATGAAGAAGCACAGGTAAGCCCCGCACCTGCAGCATCATTAAACAAGCTGCCCAGCTGCTGTCGGGTAACATTAATCAAACGAGTATATGCTGAACTCGCGCTTCAACTAGATATTTATGGGCTATACAAATTAAATTGGTGCAACTTTTAGCAAAGTCAGTCAGGGTCCATCTCATCCCTGTATCCTCAGTTAAGCCCGACAAAACCTCCCACCAAAAATATATGCAATGTAAAAAGTTGAGCGGGACTCTTGGTTTACTCAGTGGCCAGAGAATGAGAGAAAAACTTTTCATATTCTTATCAATTTTCCCTGGTTGCGTGTGTGGCGTGTTTATTAAAGTTTTCTTATCTAAGGTCTAAAAGGATTTGCCTGGTGCTAGGCAAGGTGAGTACAACAAAAATGAAAAGGGACAGACCCGAATGGTTGTTGGCACATTGTTCGAGTTTACGGGCTGACGTGGTGCGAGAATAACGCATAAATAATTTTTACCACCACCCCCCATCCACCATCCACCATACCACACACTTTCACATACATTCAGTTTCAGAAATCTTTATGTGGCGCGATTGGAAGTGAAACGTAAATGAATGCAATAAATTATTTACGCTTACCTGTGATATTAAAAATCAAGCAGAGAAACTTTTCCAATATACCAACTTTTTGGAGCCAAGTTTGAATGCCAAGAGCTTGTGTATGGAGTGGGCCATGAATGAGAATGTGTGTGTGTGTATATGTTGGTGTGGAGTGGGCGTGGTGTTGGGCATAATGAAAGCTACAAGACGTTTCGAAGTTCTGCGAAGTAGCAGCTGCCCTTTGAAGTTGTGTGGCCGTGCGGGGCATCACACATACGCCACGTGGCTGGCATTCCTTTAACCGCATCGTGGTAAATATATAAATAAAGTGAATATATTTACAGATTGACTAAAAGCAAACATCCGAAAACATGTACCAAAACACATTTGCTACTTCTGAATGGTCACAACTATTTGAAATGCAAGTTCAAGTGGCTAATGGCGATACACGAAAAGCCACTTGAAATCTAAAATCATTTTTTTGTTTTCAAATGTCATGACCCTTGGAAAAATGTCATTTAAATAAGTTCAAATGCAAATGTATTTTCGCTGACCTCTCTATTGTTGGTTTTACTATTTTCAGTTTTACCAAACTTTGCTCAAATTAATAAAGACAGAGAGGTTAAAAAGCAACTTGTTTAATTTTGCCATTATTTATACCCATGCCATTTCCCCTTTTACAAAACGTGTGCTAATTACATTTACTAATTGTAAATTCTCCATCAGGCAGTTAAGAAAGCACACGGTAAACTAAATAATTTGCTGCATTTCAAAAGGCTGCCAACTGGCAACTGCCAGCGGCAACTTACTAGTAATTTGTAATACTTTATATGCAAAAGTTGGAGTTGCAAAGTCTGCATATGTATATGCTTACACAAAGTCATGGGTGTAGGAAGAGGCTATATTTATTATGCTATCTGAACTCTATTTGTAAGTACGTACAGTAAAAGTTAACATACCATAATGTTGTTAGCCATATCAAAAACTTTTTCATGTTTGGCTGCATCTTGTTAGTGCAAAGCTAACACTTCTGTCAAAGCAGAGTATTTGTTTTTTTTTTTTTTTGCCGTATGTTTTACTTTCTAATTTATGTAGAACTGAACTAGATTTTGAAATGACTATTGTGTTTAGTTTTGTTGCTGAGTTGATTGTGTTTATAAGAAAAATATACATATTTCCGAACCCTTATATGCAAGTAAAAAGTTAACTTAAAGTTTGTGATTTGAAAATTATATTCTGGATTAAATGTAATAAAAACAAACACTACAAAGACGTTAATTAGATGATTTACAGGACCAACAAATCTTTGAATTTATATATTTACAAAAATGAAAAGATATTCACATTTATTAAATGATTACTTATATAAATTGTTTAATAGATTCCCAATTTGTTATTGCTGTTAACTAAAAAATCGCACTTTCTTAAGCAATAATAGACATATATCTAAACGGATTTCCCCTTAGATTAGATAATTACCACACCCATGACATAAATGAAAGGCGCTGAATGAATGAATAATTGTTTCCCAAAGGATACAATGTCTTTTTGGCATGACAATTGCGTTAAAATTGAATTATACAAGAAGCAAGAAATATTAATCAAGCTGAAAGTGACATTTTGAGTTCAAGCAAGATATTCTGATTACGATTAGGGAATCGTCTGGTGGTTAGGTAAAAAACTTTTTATAGCTACATACTCACATAGCCGTGATTTTAATACCCTATACCCAGTACTAAAAAACTTGAAACACCTCTAGCCATAAAAATATGCGATAAGCGAGCCATGCATACATTATATATGTACATACATAGGTCTGTGTTTAATGTGTGTGTGTGTGAGTATGCTTATGCAACTGTCTGGCACTAGCTAAAAAGGAGTGCACAGGCAACAATAACAAAAACAGCAACAACAATAAACAGAACCAGTAACGTGCCACATTTATGTGCATGGCAATGTGCATAAATTTCTCTCTATGTTGCTTGCTTGGCCAGGCATGGCATAAACTGCGCTGTTTATTAAGTTTATACGATATACACATACTGCCCACACACACACATACACAGGCATACACACGTGTGTTTTCTACCATAATGTGTATGTGGGTTTTTCGTGTGTGTTTGTGTGACTTTGGCGAAATATTCATGCTATTTTATGCAAATACCTACAATGCCAAAGTCAGGACCTTAGCGACCTTGTAAGATTTATATATGCTCAAGATGAAATATTGAGTATACGCCACGTGTGTCATCTACATTGACTATCAAAGTTGTAATTAACCGCTTAACATGCTTAACGACACCATTACGTCAAGAGTGAGATAGAGCATGTATTAACTAAAGCATTATAATGCTAACCATTTTGCCATCTCATTAAGCAAACAGCTACAATTTGTATTTTGCATATCTTTCTACCTCAGACCCCCGAAAAATGACTTTAACTGTGCAACAGAGAACAAAGGGGTTGCAGTCATAAAACAACAAGAGCAACGGCAGCAGCAGCAGCAGCAACAGCAACAACAATAGCAACAGATGTAGAGGTGGCTTGGTTGTAAAAGGCATAGCACGTAACGCTGAATGAACACTTGCTCTGTAGCAAGTGGGGAGCTGTATGGTAAGGTGAGGCTAGCTAGAGGCAAGCTGGCAGGATATGGGAATGGAGCGTTTTATACAGTCAAAAAGTAGTTTACACGTTGTTGCACAATTTATGTTTGTGCAACACGTAAGGCCTTTTGTGGCAATTCAAAGCCAAAATGTATACAGGTACATACACATACATATTCGTATGTTGCTGGTCTCCTCTGTAACGGGTTAGTAGTCTACATCAAGGGGCTATTCTATTTCAGGTTGGCTGCCCACTGCCAGCCTTTTATTCTGGCTTTCTAGTTTGCTATAGAAAATTTGCTTTGTGCCTTAGTACAAACAGGTGGCCCAGACACGAAGAACAATCCGTAAAGTCAAGATAATGGCAAGTTAAATTCTGCCTGGCACTGAGTTTAACAAACTCTCTCTCTCTCTCTCTCTCTCTCTCTTGTATTCTGTAACAAGTAGGGGCAAGGCACGAGGTGTTTGCACTAGAATTACCAAAATTTTTCTTAAATTATAGAAAACAAAGGATTCCATTCCATTTGGTTTTGTTTCCATTAATGATTTTGCGGACTGTCCGAATTTCTGGCCACTCCCTTAAATGCAAGTTGTAATTTTCATTTAATTTTCAGTATGGTTCTCTCTTATTTCATTTCGCCTTGTTCGTACGACAAAATTGCCAACGACTTGACCCTCAAAAGGGCGGCCATTATATGTCGGACTGGTGACCGGCAGAAAGAAATTGGCTGGTAGTGTGGCTGTAATTAGCTGCCCTGCTGCCTTTCTGCCACTGCCACAAATCGCGTGTGCGCCGGCAATCCTTTTTGGTGGGATGGGCGCTTGTGGCGGAGGGGCGGGTCAACGGTGGCTGTCGACATCGATGTGCCATAATCCGAGGCACTAATTGTACGGGGTTCACCGTCAGTCACTTAAATTTACGGCAATTCTTAAACGTGGTCGCGATGCCAATACCACTGCGCTTTTAGCTTTAATTACAGGTTGTGAGATGGCCGAGAGAGAGAGAGTGGGAATTGAATTAAGGTAGGAGTAAAAGCTAGCAGTTCTTGAGCAGAGGTTGCAACAAGACTTTGAAATGCCGTGCCACATTAATCTCAACGAGAACAAGAAGCAAGCATTAAAATTAAATTTATATTTTATAACATACGAGGTAGTAGTGGTAGTAGCAGCTAGTTTTGTAGACTATGCAACACAATTTGGCTAATTTCTAAACTCAAGGTTGAAGGGGTCCGTTCATTTGACCTTGTTCACAGGCAAGTAGGTGGCACCTGGAGACGTGGCAGCAGGTGGAATATAGCTGTTTGGCGCCTCCAGCTCTGCGGCAATATTTGTCACGCTGCCTGAGGAAGTGGAGCTGGAGGAGCTGGCTCTGCGTTCATCGAGCTGCAAATGCAGCTGGGGCTGCTGTGACACTGCCTTCGTGGCAAAGTCTAACACGGGAGCAATGCCCCCATTGTGGGATGCTGAAGAGCCACCTAGACGTTCGTATTCCTGTTGAATGGTTCGCTGGGCATTGAGAGCATCTTCCGGTGTGCGGTACTTGACGAAATGCACCTCTGGCTTGCTGGCACTCACATGGTTCAGGTTCTGTAACTGATTGGCCAGGCTTGAGAGATCACCTTGCTTGGTAAGCACATAGATGGCCGTCTGTTGTTCGGCAGCCTGCTTGGCAAGAGCTAAAGCAGCGTTCTCCAAGCCCTTATTTTCGGGTGAACGAATAAAGACAACACGCAGATTCTTTTTCAAGGAGGCGGCCAAGTCACTGACACTTTTGTTGTCTTCAAAATCAGCTTCGGGAGCCGAATAGGTAAAAAACTCCTTATTAAATTCCGTATTAAGGGGGGCATAGCTCTGCTGCTGGCTATTGGTATTATAGCCCAATGATGAACTGCCACCACTTGAGATGGAACCACCGCCGAGCAAGTTTCCTCCAGAGCCAAGAGAGGAACCCGAACTGGAACCTGCATTTAATGAACCACTTATCCCAGATCCATAACTATAGCCACCGACATCAGCGCGTGCTACCGCCAATACGGCCAGAATCTGTAAATGAAATAAAATTGACTTTTGCATTACTCTCATCTGTAAGTGGGTGAAAGTAATTCCTCTTACAATAAATCCACGCATTTTGATTGCTTTTTAATAACTTCCGTTGGTCTCTTCTTCAATTTCGCTTGAGCGCGCCTTGAGGTGCGAGTGGTTTCTGTGCCGGCAGTTGCCATACTTAGGCGTTTTTATACTCAATCTCATAAAGTGTAGATGCGTAACCAACCAATGCCGTTGTAACATGACCCGATAATCCATATCAAATCGCTGCCAAACCGTTGCAAGTGACGCAAAACTGATCAACTGGCGGATACGCCATCGAATTAGTTTGCATAAATCATAAGAAACAAAAACCTATTGCGAATTTGGCTCAATGAATGAAAACGAAATCGAAATGCAAATACGAATGAGTTATACGGGAGCTGCCTATGCTCATAGGCCACAAATTATTAACGCCAATATGGAGCAATGGCCAAAAACCAAAAAAAAAAAAACACTAAAAAAAACACTGAATTCGCGTAGTTAATTAATTGCAAACATTAGCTTGAGTACAACAACAACAATAATCATATCAATTACAATGTCAACACAGTTCTGAGAATGACTGGCAAATTAAAAATTAATTCATGCATATAAATTTTTTACTCTGTCAATTGGCAGATTAGCATATTTAGCATTACAGTCAACGAACAGTGAAAACTCGTTATGCTAGACAACAGTAAAAACAGCTAGGGATTGTCTGGCCAATTGTTATTCACTGTATCTTCAGATATATATGTATGGCCATTGTCTGCCCCCGCTTTAGAGTTGAAATTGCCATTTCGTAAATATGCATATGAAATAGATACAAACAAAAAAAATGTATTTATGCAAATTAACTAGCGCCGCTTGCGGCATTTTCTTGTTAAGGGTTTCATATTTATGAAAACATTTATTGTTTGTGTGAGTTTTTATGGTTAAGGGGCGGGGAAGCCTCTCGATTTCATGCATTTATTGCCTAATTCATATCAAACGTAAATAATAATGGAAAAAACAAAGCATACTTTACGGAGCCGTCAAATTATTAAACAATGACTCTCAAACTGTTGCACACTGTGTATGTATATATGCAGCAATTAATTGCACATTTTGGCACCATTCAAACAGCATTATCGATTGCTTGTGGCGTTAACAATCGAATCGAAATGCATTTGCCACACAGTAAATGAAGTGCACATGCAATTTTATGATTGGCAATAAATGTGCAATTATGGAGAATTATCCAGGTGTACGCCTTCGGCGATCAAGTGTCAGTGCAGACACCTGAGTTCTACAATGAAAGCAGACAATTATTGATTACAGACGAAAGGAAAGTCATGGTCATAAATTAAATCGAAGATTCTAGATACCAATCCATTTACATAAGCTAACAATTTGGTGTTTATTGCGCTGAGGTCTGTCTAATGAATGACACATTTTGTGTAAAAGCTTTAAATTCTAGCTCTCAATTTTTCTAACTTAAGTAAGACAATTTTGAAACAATTTCACAAGCAATTGCAAGCATATTTTACTAGTCTCTTGTAATTGTTGGGGAAGGGCAACGTGAATGGTGTGTGTGTGTGTGTAAGATGTCAGCTATCACAATGCGCTCCAAGTTGTGTGTATGTATGTACGTCTGTCTGTCGGTCTATTTGACTGCCTCTACCTGTCTGCTTGTTTCCTTGGCGAAAAAAAGGGTAGTAGAAGTAGGGATGCCACTTTATAGTGAATAAATTATTCAATGAACCGCATGCCACGAAGAGCGAGAGACGACACAAAAGAACCTTCGCTGTCAGTTATAATTTCACATGCGTGGCAGTTGCTGCCGCTGCCTTTTGTTATTGTTGCTACTCCTGCTTCAGCTGTTGTCCTCGCCGTCAGGCTAACCCAGTTTGAAAGTAATACCATGGCATACTTTTATGCGCGCGCGCATTCCAGCCCTAAGTTAGACACTTGTTACATGGGTCACCATTACTTGCCCAGCTACTTGGCATCGATGGCAATGACGAAACATTTTACACTCCTGAATAGTTAATACAAAATTAGCCAACTGCCGGCCAATTACATGACAACGAAAATTTGCATGTTATACCCTTGGCAATCCTCTTGCCCTCGCTTATCCGCTCGCTTTTACTGGTCCCACCACCATCATCTAGCACTTGCCTTTCAATTTCTAACTAAGCTTTGATTTTGGCCAACAGTTTTGGGCATTACAAAGTTAACGTAGCAAAAAGTTTAACTGGTAATCTGTTCGGTTTGCTACTGTTGCTACTGCTTATGCTGCTTGTTGTTTGCTGTTTGGTGTTGTGTTTTTTGTTCCTTTTTTTTGTTATTGCCACGTTGCGGTTTGCCCAAGTTCCGGTTTCCGATTTCAAGACCTCTTTTTATACTATAAGAAATTCATGGCATTTGCACGTAGCCTTTGCGCCACTTAAGTTGCTTTGCTTGTTTCTGCTGAGTGGGTGAAACTAGTGTGGCGAAAGTAGAAGTCCTGTATTGGAAATCTTTTGGGCTGTGGTTCTCTCTCAGTCTCTTTCTCTCTTTCTCTGTGTTTCTGTCTCTGACACTGACTGTATATGTATATTATATTTCTGTGTGTGTATGTGTGTGTGTGGGTTCTGGCATTTTCTCTATCATAAATTGCTAAAAGGTTTTTGTTGCGTTACGCTCAACGCCTTTAGCTCGTTTGATTGCGTTGGAAAACTAAATTAGGTTGCGGTTTCTGTGGCCTAGAGACACATAAATATTGCCAGATTAGAACAACGGGAACGAATGGGAAGTAAACTACATGACTTATCAATTAATTAAGCGTATTTCTCAAATTATCGCCTATGGCATGACCGTTGCCTTTCGCATGTCAGTGGCAAGTTAAGAAATTTATGGCTTCAAAACGAATTTTAAATGCCATTTCATAACTCTGAGTCTACGTATATTTCAAAGACTCGAAATGGCATTTCCTGTCTGATTTGAATTGCTTGAAAACTTTGTTATGTTTTGAAGTTGAGCTTCCTGCCACGGGGACTTATCATACTGCTGCTGTTGCTGATGCTTCTGTTGCTGCAGTCCTTGGGAGGGTGTTGTTGGTGTCCTTACTGCGGCTGCAACCGGTTTTTGCTTTTCCTGTGAAAAGTGCGCTGCATAAGGAATTTTATTAAGACAACAACTGCAGGAACAGTAACAACAGCCACGTTGATGATGCTGAAGCTGCTCCAGCTGTTCCTTTTCCTGTTGCTGTTGCTATTACTGGCATCGTCGTCATCTTCTTCGTCGTCGTCGACGTTCTTGTTGATGTTGTTGTTGTTGCCGTTGCCGTGAAGCCAAAGTCAAGCTGTCGAAGGCTTATACGGATGATGTGCATTTGCTTTGAGTTTTCCCTTGCATTTGTTTGCCCTCACAATTTTGTTCTCGGTCCCTCTCTCACTCTTTTTGGCTTGAACTGGCTTACTTGGAGCTGCCGTTGGCTGTCGACTGTTACTGTTGCTGTTACTGGTTTCCTTTGTTGTTTGCTGTTGCTTAAGTTTTCCTCCCATGTTGCCTGCTGCCTAAAGCCTAATGGCAATGTGGCCCAATTGTTTGCTTTTTGTGCGTACATATACCCTAACAAGAATTTTGAGTTCTTTTGCATGCAATCTTTTGGCAATCAAAATCAATGAACGAAGAATACAAATTGTGTGATGTGATTACTTTTCATAGTCATTTTGCAGCGTATTTAGGTTTCGTTATAGAACTTTACTACAATTTGCATAATATTTTCCACAACATTTTCCTTATTTCTTATGCTCAGTACACAACGGAAGCACGTTTAAGTTAAACACACACACAAAGAGAGAACCACATAGATTAGGAAAGGAAGAAGAAAGCTTACTTATAGAAAACCTAGAAATTTTTGCTGACACCTTATTGTGACTGCTTGTCCTTCACTCTCACTCTTTCTCTCGCTTACTTTCTCACTCTCTCTGCTTAAATAATACAATATTTAAATATAATTTTTTAGTAAATTTCTAAAGGCTTGTCCTATTTGCAATTTGCATAAGCCCTGACCGACTCTAGGTCTGTCTGATTGTCAGTCAGTCAGTTAGTCTGCCAGTTGCAACTGCCATGCAAATGAAATAATTGTTTAAATGAGATGGAAGGAAATTTCAGCCTGGTCTGGCATCCATTTTCGAAAGTAAATTTGCCACAAAATTTAATAAACCTGCACATTCAGCTCGTTCATGGGCCATAAATTGGGGCTTGGGGCTATAAACTAACACACAGCTGACAATTGGTTTGCCAGCACATACGATGCATTAAAGTTTATGGTCTTGACATTATTTGCTCAAGTGTCTCGGCACGCACTTGCCATGGTAGTATGTGTGTTTTTCTCTCTCTCTATCTCTCTTTCTCTGTGAGTGTGCGTGTGTGTGTATGTGGAGGGTGTGCGTATGTATTCAGGTAATTTCGCTGTCATTTTGCATTTGTAATAAAGCAACATGTCGTCACACACATCGTCGGTTACAGGCTCTCACCGTTCGGGGCTCAGGTAATTATGGAGGGAACCCACAGTTTCATACTCACACCAAATCCAAGCGCCTTCATTTATATGCCGCTCAGGTTTCTTATCAAATATGAAACAAAGTCGTAAAGGCTAATTAGACTTACAATGTGTGAGAGAGAAGCAGACGGCAATTGTGCGACGGGGGTAGGCGATAGCAGGCGGCAAACAGGCATTTGAATAATGCAAACTAATCAGCCAGTTATACTGAAAAGCCATTATAAAAAGATGGAAATAAAACTTTAATTGAAATACATGTATTTAGAAGCATTTACGTTTCTAGAAATTTATTGGTGCAGTTATTTCATCAAAGAATTAGACCAATTAAGTGAACAAGTCTGCGTGGAATATGCAATTTAATTTGTCAGAGAAATGCACAAGTCATTCATTTACGCCTTAAATCCGATAATTCAGCACAAGATTAGATGAATTTCCTATTGAGGCATTTAACAGTTGACTGGAAATTTACTCCGCCTGGTTGGGTGGTTTGGTATGACATTTGTGCGTGCTCGGCATTGAGAACGACTCGCTATTGTTTGACGCACATCAATCATAAAATGCAAATATTTACGATTTTATTTGTGTGCAAATTACACAAACTCTTCGATGCTTATAGTCGATCCTTAACTTATTGGTCTCTCTGTTGCAGGAACACAAATCGCAAATATCGTCGTCATATAAACGAGAATGCCCTGGGCATTATACGCAGCACACTGAATAGTGGCGGGTTTGGACCACAGGCTCCCAACTTGAACAAGGAATTGGGCATACCATCAAATGCTGGGCCCATGAATCAGTTGGCCGCTGGCTATCAGCGTCCGCTATCACATCCGGGCGGTGGCAGTGGCGTGGCAGCAGCTGCAGCAGCCGTTACGGCTGCCCAACAGGAGAAGGGCATGTTTAGTATTAGTCAGCTAAATGTGGAGCTAACGGAGCAGCATGTGGGCAGCAATGGGCGCATGGAGATCACCTGCCTCTCAACGATACCTGCCACCGTGGGACAGGGAGAGCAGTACGCTGACTACAAAACTTATTCGGTGAAAGGTGAGTGTGAGTTTGTCATGTGTATCTGTCGGGCGGCACAACGCTTCGTATGCGTGATATGCATAATTGTATATCGGGATACGATATACACATACATGTACATGTATATGTATTCATATTTGTTTTGCGCTTCGTGTAATGCTATGCAAGCATAATATTTGTTTTGCCTCTACGCTTCATAAAATAGCGAGCAGTGAGCTCATCAAAAACGTGGCACGGTGATTCGCTGCAGAATTATGAAATGTCAGTAAGGAATCTCGGACGAATTTTCCCAAGAAAAAATAAATTAGCATGATAATACCGTTAGCAGGCTCCCTCACATGTGGCCAAAGAGAAGGAGAGAGAGAGAGAGATAGAGAGAGAGAGAGTGAGAGTGAGAGAGCCATGCCATGGGAATTTCATAAACGAAATTCAAGCCAATGTCTTTTCTGTTGTCCTTGTTTGGCAGTTTTGAAAATGTTGCCGCAATTCATATTTGAGTTTTTGGCTTTAGAACTGGGCGCGTCACGTCTATGGCGTTTGCCTACGTTTAATTCTCGTTTTCCTCCCCATAAACAAACAAAGGTTAATTTATACCTTCACACACATACATAGATACCCATATACATATATGTATATATATATATATTTGTTGGCAGTGTTTGTCTACAAGCCCGGTTGTTAACACTTGAGTCACCCACTCCATGGACTCCTTTTCCATTCTATAGCATAGTCTACCATTCTCCAAGAGTTCTTGAGTCGTTGTCGTTGTTATTGTTGGTGTTGTTGCTGTGAGCCAGTGTTGTAAATTGTCTTAAATTGTATGAAATAATTTACACATTACCCGACCCCATGATTCAGAATGGTCGTTAGCCGGCGGCGACCTGTTTCTCAGTTTCTCTTTTTGCCAACTGCCGACTGTCACTTGGACCGGAGCAACCGGGCGTATGCGTGTTATTTATGCTGCGTAAAGTGCGTCATTTGTTTTTGGCCACTTCACAAGTCGAAGTGTGCTCAAGACACTGTAATTGTTTCTCATGCTGCCCTAAAGGCTGCCATCACTTTTGTCCCCGCTTATTTATGCCAAAAGTTTTCAACGGTCGAGGCATAGTAATAGCCAGGGTCTGCGGTTGTGGTTTAGTGCCCCATTTCAGGCAATAAGCTAGTTCCACAGCTAAGTGTGGAAAACATATTTATAGACACTTAAATCATTCTTCTTTCACAAAAATGGAACTTTACAGCCAAATCAGATTAAGATTTTAGTTAAAGTGTTGGCAATGAAAAACAATTGAATATGATTACAAGACAAGCTAATTAGCTAAATTAGACTTACATTGTCTCTGCTAACTTTCTTTTTACACCTTTTAAATTAAGAGTGACAAGATAAACTGAGTTTTAAATAATCACAAGTAGTGTAAAATTTCCAATCATTCGAAAGGGGAAAAAGTATACGATTTCTCGGAATTTAATAGAAATTGAAATTAATTCTTTATAATATTGCCATTTGATTCGGATGATTACCCTCGTTTGCATTAGTAATAAAATTGTAGTTAAGATCCTGGCAAGATTGTTTAGGTTCTTTATTTGACCGTTTTACCGGGGAAAAATTGATTTTTCTGTTATTTAGCGCTGAGATTGTCAACTTGATTTATTTTCGACCCTAATGGCTTTTTAGTTAGTTCAATTAATTTTGTCAGGCTACCTTGACATCGTAAACTTCTATTTATTTTTGTTCTTTGTTTTGTTTTCTGCGTTTTGCAGTTGAGGTTGAGCGACAGATGACGTCCTCCACGTCGACGGCGCCGCCCAGCATTGGTATGGCAGCTCTGGGCAATGGCAATGGCCATGGAAACGAGACATCGGCTGGCTGGAGTGCACGTGGTGCCGTATTCACTTATCTATGGTCCCTGGCGCAGTTGCTGGTGCTGGTTCTATTGCCGCTATGCTACTAAAAGGTGAACAATGATGTGCATCAACTAACCGGAGGAAAGCAAACCACCGACATACAAGAAGGTATAGTTAAACAAAAACAAAAAGGGCGCCCACATCTCATCAATAAAAGCAGCATCAGGAGCAGCAACATCAGAAGCAGCAACAACAACAAACAGGTTGCTTTGTTTGCTTCATAGATTGTTACCCAATTTTTAATTTAACCCGACGACATGAGCTGATTCCAGCAGTGGAATTAGCTCAGCTCAAAAACGCACCAGGAGCATCAACAGCAACAAAGGATAAAATAAATAGCAAAAAAGGAAAAAAAAAAAGATAAAAAATAAACCCCACACATTTTGTTCCCATGCCCTTCGGGCTGGCTATTTGAATTGACTTGCAGCATCCCATACGATGGCCAAGACTAAGCCACCGCTGATGTTTCTGCCAGGCCAAAGAGGAATGTTTGTAATTAAGTTGCAGTCAAATGCGAAACAGAGACAAGGAGAGAACATGAAAAGAAACGTTTCCATTCAGTGCAACCGACATTTTTTGTAGCGTAAATGAATTTTTGTATAGCTAATTGAACATAAGTTTTTGAAAGAAGCGCCCACTGACTGAGCAACTGAGGGAAGCCAACTAACTAAGGAATTGCCCAGCAAACCAACTAAGGACAACAAAAAAAAAACAAAGTTCTTTTTTCAAGGTTAGTCAAGAATGCAACCGGGCTTATGCCTCTTGTATGTGTAGTTTTTTTCTTTCTTGGTTTTTGGCCTTGTCAACAAAGTTTTGTGCAAATGCTGCCAGCAGCAAAAATTAGGCAAAGTTTTTGTTTTCCTTTTTGGAAGGGGTTTTTATTTTACACGATGCTTTGGCCAATTGTACCTAAAATGCAAGAGAAAATATTGCAAAATACCAAAAGAAAACAAAAGTAAAACCAGAACAAAAAGTATAAAATTGAATGGAGTAACTTATTTTTTATTATAATGTTGTAGCGCTTCGTCTAGTCGAAAAGAGCAAATAAATAAAACAAGTGGCAACTAAGGGTTAAGATTAAGGCAAATTGAATTTAAGCGCTAGCAACAAAAACAAAAATGAAACCAAAAAACACAAAGAAAAGGTTAAATACGTTAATGGAACCAGGGGGGAAAGGGAGATAATTAAACGTTTAAATGTAAAATAATTAGACAGTTAAACCAAGAAGCTTACAAATACAATCAGTGTTGAAAACATTTCGAGGAAACAAAGCAAAACGAAACGAAACCAAAAAAAAAAAAAAGCAAATACTAAAAACCAAAAACCAGAAACTTGCGTCAGGACCTTAACACAAGCGGACAACAACAAAAAAGGGAAAAGGGTCGACTCCAATGCCAAGCTGGTTTCCAATGGCCTGCCCTTGGGGGTCTTGGCGGGTCCCCTCTTCTCTGAAAAATATTAGCCAGAAACGCTGCGAGTCTGTTACCATATACATACATACATACATACATACATATATACCTAACCTACATGTATTTACTTTCCTACTCGTTTTGGCCGCATTCGTTTTGCGTTGTGTTTGTAAATGGTTACATAGTTGCAAAAGGCAAGCCTAGTGGATTGTCCTTAGAGTGTAGCTAGGATAATATTTAGCATAGCTATTTATTGTTTCCTCTTTCTCGCCACACAATCAAATAACAGATACACACAATTACATACATACATACATACAAACATATATACAAATTCATGGCTATTAACTAATTGCATGATAATTTTGTGTAAATTTAGATGAACGTTTTTTTTTTACTTGTTTCGGTTTTCGTTTTCAAAACGTGCTTTCTGTGTCTATTGCTAAAAGTAATCAATTTTAAATCAGGCAACACATACAATTTATACATTGTATGTTTAGGTACATTGTAACTATGTAAAGCAACCAAAATAGAATGAATTATCAAAAAAAAAAAAAAAAACAAAAAAGCAAAGTAAATATGTGTAAAGCAATTAGCAATCTAGTAAATATAAAAATAATGTGTCTAATAAGCTCTGAGGCTTCTATTTTTAACCTTAACTCGATGGCAACAGTAGCAAACAAAAAACAAGTAACAAATTAACATATATAAATCAATAAATCTTATTATTAAGTCGGCAAACATTTTCCTAAAGTTTGAAAAAAATATTACATACAAAAAAACAAACCATAACCAAAAATAGAATACAATTTTTAATGGTTGTTCGAAGCATTGATTCAACGGAATGTTTGTAAATCTAGCAAAATAACAAAGAATGCTTAACTGAACAAATATTGTTTTTTTGTATTAACAGAAAAGTGAATAAAACAAACTTAACATTAAATGAAGTTTATATTACATATATATGTATATATATTTATGTATATATATACATAAATGAAATATGGCTAAAATGTCTTATGCAGGTATTGACGTCTTCCTATGCTACGCTGTCTATTATTAACTGAAAGAAAAAAATAAATGAATTACATTTATAAATTATACATTATACTAACTAGGTACATGTGTATGCATAAAACAAATAAAAAAAGAAACAAAAACAAAACAGCTAAAACAATTAAAATTTAATAAGATTAAATTGTACTTGGTATACAAAAACAATTTCAAAAACAAAACAAACATGATTATGAAAAAGAAAAAGAGCCGATTAAATGAATTGAAAACAATATACTAAATAATAATAGTGCTTTAACACTTTTAAGGACTCAATCAATTATTTTTTATTGTCTATCTTTAGGTTCGATTTACGTACATAAATCTAAAACAATTGACTATTTATTGGCGGGATCGTCGAGATTACAAAAGTGTTTATTAGAACATATTCCTCAATAACATTTGCAACCTTACAATAAATAGGTAAACTCTGGCCCACGAGCCACACTTACAAACAGGTTCTCAATATGATTTACTATTGTCTCTTTAGGTTTATTAACTTTTCTTTTGATATAAGTCTTTATATCTATGTATCTATACAGACGTATATGTATATATTGTGTATTTATATGTTATTCGAATCACTTGTGAATGTTTCCCACCAATACAAAAGGAAAAATGTATGAAACTATAGCATTTTTCATCCTCTCACTTGCATATACATTTATGAAGATTTAAAGCCAAACACTATCTCTGTCTGTGTCTCACTTCTGTCTCGTTCTAACTCATTGGTGTACAAATTGTTGTAAATCTCATTGTCGTCGTCGTCGTTGTCACTCGAATTAAACTGCTTGAATGTGAAACTATCGTACTTCATATGACATACATACATAAATATTTACATACCATTTAGTTTACGCTGTCTAACCTATATGCAAATGTATCAGCATTATTATTATTATTAGTAATTGCATTGATTACAAATGCAAAATACATAAAGTACGTGTACATGTATTTACACAAAAATAACAGTGCATTACATAAGTGTCACAGCAATTCGCAAAACATATCATAAATGTTGTAAAATGTTATCCAAAGAGCGCAGCGGCAAAATTCCAAAAAACCAAAAAAAAAACACATACACAAAATCAAGTATAAGAGAGCGACACGCCACGGCAATTAAAACAATTAACATAATATATTTACACCAATTATTCAAATTAATTGCTAACGCTTTTTCCAAATGCATCTACATAGATGTACATATGTATGTATGTATGTGTATGCAGAAATCACAAATCAAATTGTGAAACAATGTGACAACACACACATACATATAACACACGTAATTCATACAAAAAACAACATTTTGCGATTAGAAAACCAAAAAAAAAAGTGCCACCAAAGGCAGGTGGATGGTCTAGACGGATCAGATCACACGACCAACAAATAAATACACCACACACACAAGATGCAAAACATTTTGAATGAGATTAAAGGGTTAGTTTTTTTTTAAGTGGGATTTGGCGAAGGGAAGGCAAAGATACCTCCCTTGTACCTAAAACTATGCATATTTTTCAGTCACACTCAAAATCTTCCAGTCACACACATATCATTGCATATTAAACATTATACAAAAATGGCAAATTATACAAAACAGAAACATATATATATATACACTTTAAACAAAAGGAAAGGAAGAAAGTATGAGGCAATTATATATACATAGATAAATGAGATGTGTAAAAATATTATATTTATATTTACAATTATCAAACAAACAAACACACACACATTAAACATAATTTTTCAAACACAACATCAAACACTACAAATGGCTTTAAAATGTTTATATTTATTTCAATCGTTTCATTCATATAAAGATATTCGAATATTCGTTTGCCCATTTGATAACCTTTATTTGTATTGTACAAAATGTTGTATTTTAAGAACGAAAAGAAAAAAAATAAGAACAAAAATCTAGATAAATAGTATTAATTATTAAAGCTAAAATGAATAAATGGCAAAATTGGGAAAATAAACCAAATATGAAACCCACACACACACACAAACATTCACACGACAAAAGTCAACTTTATTTATAGATACAGATATACCAAGCGAAAAAAATGTAAAAATTTCAACCTATGCAAAGATATAAAACCTTAAGTGTGTAATAATTGAGTGTGTGTGTGTATTGAAATTATAAATTAAGTATTTAATACATATTTAATTACAACAGACAAACAGAGAAACAAAAACCAAAACAAAAAAAAAACAGACAAAATGTAAAATACAAAATGCATAATTAAATCTCAGCTCTAATTAGGGCGCAAGCTGCTTGGCCAGTTGACGACAAACGAAGGATGATATACAACAATATACATACATAAATATATATATATAAAGATATATATAATATACATACAAACATAATACATGCAAACCGAAATACGAATATTTGTGGTAAAGAAGAAAACAAAAAATAAGAAAAAGAAAAATCGAAATAAAAAGAACTAAACATTACAAAATAAATGTTAAAAACAAAATGCCAGAGGCGTTTTTATTTAAAGGCTCCTCATACACACTTCTACACACACACACACACACACTCCAACACAAGCCGAAGCCGTTAAGAGGCGCGCCTCTTAAAGCAGGGCAAACGAACAAACAAATAAACAAACAAACAAAGAACCAGTGAAAAGGTCCAAAACTCAAGAACAAAAAATGGCAAATGTGAAAAAACAGAACGAAGTGGCAACCACAAAACAAAAACACTTACAGGGGCAATGCGGGGTCGTTTAGGAAGTGGGAGTGGGTGGATGGTAAGGGGGCGTGAAAAGAAGATAGGATTTTGTGGGCAAGGAGCACACAAATGCGTTAAACAAACTTGCGTAACTTTCAGTTTGACGAATATCCTTTTAATCCTTTTAAATGTGCAGGGAAATTGAAGGAGCAGCAACATGAATAAAGCTAAATAACGTAAGGACACACACACTCACATACATAAGGTCAAAAGTCGGGACAAATTACCAAAGGGGGCCCACAAGGAACATGGACAATGGCAATGGCGACGACGACGACCGTTGAGAGCCGAATGTTGTGCAATAATCAACGAAAGGATAAACTACGAAATAAATGGCAAATCAAGGGTATCAGAGCCGTAAAACACATCCGGCCCAAAAAGAAGCAGCAGATCCTTGCCCAGGGACACGAACAAAGCCCAAGACAGAAAATAACCCACTATTTTCTTTTTCCTTCTTCATTCTTGAGTCTTTCCCCTAACTGAAATGTGATTGCTGTCTGTGAAGGTGCAACAGAATGTTGTTAGGCACATTCAAAAGGTTGAGGCTGACTGACGGTTTGCCTCATTACAGAATCAAAGCCATGTACAAATACACAAAGGGGACAAGGCAGAACATGTAAATGGCTGCTACGATGATTGTGTTGGTCACAGATGTGTTCTATCGATTGCAAAATTTTGGTGACTGATGATGGGTGACGAGACGGCGACAACAACAACAACAAGTTGGCATGGAAATGAGCAATTAACGCCTGGACCTATACTATGAATATTGACAAATCAACAGATTTCTCAATTTCGTAATCTGACAGACAAGAAGAATGAAGGGTTAGTGGCGATGGTTAGTCAGTTGAGCGTCTTGATTAAGGTATAAATATTAAATAAACAACAGACCAGACAGCTGCTGCTAATGAGCCTTGCCCATGGCCAGGAGTAAGCAAAACTCTGGCAATTGGGTGAGGGAAAGAAAATGAAACAGGATGTGGTTTGTTAAGAGGCTCGTTTGCTGCTTAATTATACATGGTAGCGCCTAAAAGTCGACTAATTAATATGCAACCAGTCAGGCAAGGGAGATTTCAGAAGTGGCATAGCCACAGTTAATGAGCCAAAACTCTCAGCATGTGTGCCGAAGTTTTGACAGCCAGTCAAGCGTCTGCCTTGTGTTTGCATACACTGTGAGCCGCGGGCTGGTCTGTTTGTTGTTCCCATTGCTCCAGCAGCAAAACGCAAATAACTTAATTTTCATAGAGTGGCCCAACTCTGATGCACACTCTGGCAAGGCAACCAATAAACACTTTTTGCAACAAATTCCAAAAACTATGCACATACCAGTACCACCAGCACCAACAGGGAGTAGTAAAACTTTTTGACACCGGCAACATGGCGTACAACTGCCAACTGCAAATGCATTGCGGGGGTTATTGGTTTATGTGTGTGTGCGTGTTGGGTATACGTGTGTATGTTTGTTTGTGTGGGGATGGATCTGAGTGGTGCGGTTTTCAAATTAACAAAAGCGAACTAGTAGTGCCTGCAACTTTTTTGGCGCTGTATGTGCAACTGAAAGGTAAAGAAACTCACCGGAGATGGCAGAAAAGAAAAAAACAAAAACAATAACCGCTACAAAATGTCTCGAGCACATTTCAATTTGCACCCACCCACATAACTGAATTGTTACCCTCCCGCCCCACCATTCCGCTGCATACATATACAAAGTTGCTGCTACCATGCGGACAAATGTCAAAATATTTAGTTTTACAACAAAACTTTTGGGTACCGAACGCGAGCGTTGGCAGAAAATTGAAAAGAAATATTGGTTAGCCGAACGGCCAAAGAAACACAAGTGTGCTGCAGGCGAGGGGAGACGCTTGTACAAACAATGCCAAAAGTTTTACCCTACAAATTAAATCGGAATGCAATTTTTTTTGTTTTTCTCGTTTTTTCTTTGTGGTATTTGCTCTGTTAGCCCAATTGCTGTGTGTGTATACGCGATGCCGTTGGCTCACCGCAGCTGTCAGCTGTTCTGATTGAATGTCGTAGCTGCAACGCAGACGCCCCGCCTAGTTTCGTTTAGTTTGCACTTCTCTAATCTGAGAGATTTGTAAATGGTTTTCCTGCCAACCTACCAACCAACTCCCTATTTTGTTTTTTTTTTGTCTTTTTTTGAAGCGGAGAAATATTACTGTGATGTAGGTAAAAACTCATTTGCGCAGCCCAAAAGCATACTATACTTTCGTATCTTTCTCGGGTACGCAATTTGCAAGTCTTTTTCAGTTAACTCGAGTAGCCTTGAAATTTTATGCCACACCCACACATGTGACGCCCCTCAGGTTGGCGTTAACCTATTTAAAATTGTGTTAAGTGTTAGAGAAATAATGTTATGGAATATTTCATCGAATAGAACAAAATTAAAATTGCTCAACATTATAGTTCAAATTCTTGTTTCAATTGCATTATAAAATCAAAAACTTATTGTTTATTAAGTTTAGTTTACTTATCGTTTTATTCAAACCTTCATCTTTCAAAATGTCTAACACAAAAAAACATTTAATTCCATAATGCCACGCAGTTTGAAGGTCTCTCTAATAGGTATTGTAGTGTCGTTTCATTTAAATTTTCGAAAAGTTGTGCTAAACATTTTCCATTGGTGTCAAAAGAAGCTTTACACTAACAACATTTGAGCTGGGCGAGGTGAATAACGTTTTAATAATTTATTTTCCGCGCACAGCAGGTTGCTCATTAACAGCACACAGAGCTCCGCCCACACACACACACAAACTCAGCCGCCCATCCAACACATACGCACAGTTGTACAAGGATAGAGCACGCACTTGGTCGTCGATTTGGTCGACTGACTGCTGCATATCACCTTAATTACAGGCAGCAGTAGGATGGAGAAGCAGTCTGGGCCCAGTCAGACGGTAAATGGCAGACAAGCAAACGTCGTTTATGGTAGGGTAAATTACCTACCATTCCCCATTCCTCACTCTCCTTGCTAACAGCCACCAGCCATATTGTCGTTGTCGTTACGCTTTAGCGATTCGTTACTGTACTTGACAAAAAAAAAGTGAAAGAATAAGAAAAAGGTAGAAAAGAAAGAGAGCAAGCAACGGATTTAGTTTGCAGTCGACTGCTGATAAGCGTGTGATTCCTGCACATTTAACCCCACCCATCCATACATACACTCACACACACACACACACACAAACCCACTTTTACCCCAAACAGGGCTAACTAAACAACTGCCATCATGGCCATGAATACATGCACCGTTGAGTTGCGTTTATATCGGGCTTATGTTACATCTAAGTGAAATTTAAGGACTCCACTCAACAACGTACCAAATCCTCTGCATAGTTCATGGATATTGTTGCTGGTCTGATGATGTAAGAGTTAGGGCAAAGGGTGGCAATGGATGCGGCATTTCACATGATGAGTTTGCCTACCACGGAAGCAGGAAGCCATCAAGCCACACACTCACACTCACCCCACACATACACACACATCAAGAGAGACACAAACGAACAGCCTCACAATCAGTGTCAGCTGGCAGAACACATTAGTAGAGAAGAACCAACCAGAAGCAGGGACCCACCTGCAACAGGACATTGGCACTTAAACAGACCGCAGGCTCGAAACGATAACCCGAGCTGGCATGGGCACGAATGAGAAATTGAGACTACAACCAGACTGCTTCATTTCGATTCTAATAACTCCAATTACGAATGGCGGATGGTCTAAAATCCCCATTCTGTAAATATGTATGTATCCAAGTGGAACCTGGAACGAATCCTCTCCCGGTTATGTGTGTGCGTATGTGGGGATGGCTCAACTTGTTGCTGGGCTTTATGAAACGCCAACCGTTTTATCCTGGCTATTATTTCGAGGATTATATGTGAAAGGACAACGCATTGTGTGTTACGGGCTGGGCTTTGCCTTTTGCAAAACAAATCACCACGAAATCGTGCCGAGCCTGGGCCTGGTCTGCACGGGGCAAATTGGAGAATCCTTTACAAAGATACTTCCAATTAGTTCGGTCTGTAAGCGCTTCTGTAAATGAGTTTTCATGCAGATGCGAACATTTTTGAGCTAACAAATGTTTATTTTTCTATGTATGTATATATAGATGCTATTTACGAATAACGTGATGAGGGATCGAAGTGCTGGATTAATCTCTGTGTGGGTGTGTGTGTGTGATCATTTAGGAAACATTACCGAGAACATCAGTCAACATTTACTTTAGTCGAAAGCGACGCAGTGCGGGTGGCAGATAATCCTGGCCAGCAACAACATTCGCTGGTAAATATTCAGAGCTGGGCGAGGCCACAGCACCGACAGAAGCCACAGCTGGGGCAGCAGCAGGAGAAGCAAAGTTGATAACAGGAGCGCGGCCCTCGTTGGAGATGCGAGATACACCTGGCAATTGGTTGTACTGGTTCTGGATTGCCAACTGGGCATTGACGGCATCTTCGGGTGTGCGGTACTTAACAAAGTGCACCTCAGGCTTGTTGCTGGATGTGGACTTAAGGGCGTTGAGCTGTTTGGCCAAGTTGGCCACATCCGCCTGCTTGCTGAGCACATAAATAGCCGTTTCCTGCTGGGCAGACTGCTTGGCCAATTGAAGAGCGGCACGCTCAAAACCTTGATTCTCCGGCGTACGAATGAAGACAATACGCAGATTCTTCTTCAGCGAATTGGCAATTTCCTGGTTATTGACTCCATCATTGAATTGTTCCTCGGGAGCAGCATAGCTGTAGAATTCCTTTTGGAATTCCTCCACAAGTGGGGCAGCCTGGGGAACAATGGGAGAAGTGGCAACAACAGAAGGAGCCTCTATGGGCTGAGAAAGCACAGCTTCGCCACTTTGCACGACCTGGGGAATTTCGGCAGGAACCAGGCCACTGCCAGGAACAAATGACAGGCCAGCGTCAGCATGGGCCACGGGCTGATAGTTGTAGCCCAACTTGTCGGCACTGCAGGCGGCGGCAAAAAGGCAAAGTAACTACATGGGAATTAGATTTGGATGTGATTAGAAACCGCAAAATCTTTGAAGCCCTTTCTGTGACTTACAATGAAAACGCGCATTTTTGGTTATTTAATAGCGATTGTCTCAAACGAACGCACGACTGGAGCTAACAAATGGAACTAGTGCTGAAAGTTAATCCACAAAGCTCTTTTATAGGCGCAGTTAATGCAGCCAGACGCAGCGCGGTCGGGCACAGCAGAGTCTAACCCAACCCCCACCCCCACACTCTCATAGACCAAGCGATAGCTGATCATTTGACCTTGTCAGCGTATGCGATATTGATTTGATTTCTATGCCATTCCACACTCATTAAAAGGCCTCACAACGCATTTAAAATAAACAAGATTAGGCCTATCCATCCACAAGCATCCGTAAACTGGCCGTTTGTCTTGCCTTCTTCTTTTTTGATTTAAATGCACTTTACGACATTTATAAATATGCATAGTCTGTTGTTGTTGTTATTGTTGTTGTTGTTGTTGCTGCTGCTTCTGCCCCATACCCTAATTGATTTGTGTTGTCTGCGACAGGTCATAAAAAACCCCAAAATTCATCTTGGCCAGGCCAACCAAAGCCACAAACAACTTTTGGGGCAGAGGCGGCGGTGGTGGCGGCAGTTGGCCTGCCACTGGGTTTCAACAGCTACCGAATTTGCGGTGATAATAATCTTGGCCAGTGTTGGCCAGTCGCCATCTGACTGACTTCGCTTTAAGACAGTAATTATAATTTTCATAATTTTCCACAACTTCGCTTTCATCTGAACGTCAATCTTTTCATCGACGGTCCAGTTAATGAAGTTCCTTAACTAATTTAAACTTTTTCGCCAGCCGCCGATGCCACAGCCGAAGCCGACGCCCACTACAAAATAAATTAGGATGGCAAATGAATTTATCTTTAAGATTCTCAAAGATTATGTGCACTTGTGGGCTGGCTCCAAATTTCGTTGTTGTTTATGTAATCAAAGTTTGCAACGTTTGTGTGGTCTGTGAGATGATAAGCACTGTCAGAATTTATAATTGTATCTCATTGCCTCAAAGATTATTGCATAATTTAAGGTACATAACCACACACTGACTTTTAGATATTAAGATGAAGAAAGTTCTTAAACGCTGGATATTCGGAAAAGAATTTAATTTACCAATTCGAGTTTTGTGAAATGATTTTAGTAAATCATGCATTTTTGCTTTATTTTATCATTATTCCAGTATTCCATGTATGTGGATCTACTTTTGAAACTTGTTATAAATTGTCTATGAACATTCGAATATTTAGCTTCGACTTCATCATCATCTTTACTCTCCTTTCGGCCTACTTTAACAAAAGAAAAAGCAACCAAAATGTGCCTAATTTGGAAATGGCAATCCAAACCGGCAACGAGTTTGCAAAAATCTAGAGAATACAAAAGGAAAAAAATGGAAAAGATTGAAAAACACGCAAACTTGGCAGCTGCTGGATGGAATTCGCTTGAACCTTGGACACACCTGTGCCAAAATTGCAGCAAGTCATGAGTCCGCCGGGCTCGAATTAAAGCAACCGTGCTCCTGCTCCTGGCAGACTTCTGAAGAGGCGCCAGGACTTGAGCTGGGCGAAAATGGAATGCGAAACCGGCAGCTTTGACGTGACTGGCAAAGTTTTCTCTCCTCTGTTGGTTTTCGTTATTTTTTTTGTTTTTGTTTTTTTTGGCAGGCACCGCTAACGAGCGACAGCGACCAGGTTTGCCCGCCCAGGTTCTCATATTGCTCAAAAATGCTTAAACTAAAACTTGCTCAACAGATTTGCAGTGGCGGGAGCCTTTTTTACGGCTGCACTTCAGCGTGTCATATGGCAAACGTGTGCGTGTGTGTTTGTGTGTGTTTGACCTTTGACACTAAAACAATTTGCAAAGCGAAATGATGTCAACTTCATGGAATGAGCACTCGTTCTTGGCATCTACGGTACGGCGTAATTTAGTTGAAACATTCTTAAAGCACCGCCTGTCGAGAAACTTAACGCAAAAGAAGGGGGCGATGTTTGTAAATGGGTGGCTGGGTGGATGGTTGGCCGAATGGGATAAACTTAGGGATGTCTCATGTGGGTGAACGAGCGGCGGGAAAACTCTACGCGCAGCTCATTAAAAAGTTTGCCAAGCGACAACGTTGACAGCGACATTTTGCTTAAGAAATGATTTGCATGGTATCTGAGCCTTGGAGTCGTAGAGTGTTGGTAAAATTTCTTCGGCTGCTAGCAACACCTTAATGATTATCCATGAGATACTTTGCAGTTAAGCATGGGCTTGCACAGAGAACTCAGAAGTAAAATGTTATGGTTTGGGTAACGTGTAATTAATTATTCATAATAGCCCGGGTATAGATAAATAGCAGCTTACTTCTTCTACAATTGTGTTCGTACACAATTCAAATTAGATACAACAACAAGGGTTTCAAAAATTTCAAAACTTCTATTCAATTATTTCTGAGATTAAGTATATATTATTTTTAATTTAAACTTAAACAGTCTTTGGCACAAGTCCCATTTGAGTGATAGAGCGGACCTAACGACGTTGTCTGGGCGGCAGATACTCCCTAAAGAGGGCCTGTACCTTAGCGGTCTCTAGTTCATTGGCTTCTTCGTGTGTCTCATACTCGGAGCCGTCTTTGGGCAGGATCTTGAATATGACACGATCCAATGGCGGTCTAGTTGGTGGTGGTGGGTTTAGCTCAAAGACATCGGCACTTTCGATGGCGTGACTGATGCTCTTGCCCGGCAACTGGTCATAGCCTCCCCTCAGAGTGGCCAATGCTCGACTTACATCGGCTGGGGTGCGATATTTTACAAAGTGAACGCTCGGCTTTTGCCGTAATTGTTGCTCAATGGCAGCTTGCTGTTGGGAAAGCGCCGATGCATCCGTTTGCCGTTGCAATACAAAGATATCCAAGGCATTGCGTGAGGCTAGTTGTTTTGCTGTCAACGTGTAGAGATTAGTTTCCGGTGTTCGTATGAACACAACTTGCTGGGCGGGTGATAGAGCTTTGGCCAGTTGTCGAGCTGCCTGGTGGAGAGGAGCCCCAGTATCCCCATCTTCCGGTGGTGCTGTATACGTGAAATATTCCGTGGCAACGGGTCTTTGTGGGGCATAGATCTGGCTGGCTGGCAAGTAGGCATTATCCAGGGCATCAATGGTGCCAATGAAAAGACAGAGACACTGTCGAAGGAAGGAATAAAGATAAATTGTAATCCATGGCTTAGCTTTTCCTTTTCTTCACACTTACCATCAAGGCGCGCATGCTTGGATGGATCAATGGATACTTCGTCTACTTCGTTTTGGTGGTGGCCTGCAGCGGCTGTTTTTTAACGCTTGAAGAGCAGCTCGTTTATAATCTAGTCACAGCAACAAAACCATCCTTATATACGACAGATACAAACAACAAGCCATTCGAAAGTAAGCTGACTTCTCGGCTGCGTTATGTATGGCATTTTTTTTTCTTCTGTTTTTCTCTATTTGTATTTTTTCTGGGCATTTTTTTTTTTTTTTGCTTGAGTGTGTGTGTGGTTTTTTATGGACTTATAAAAGATTTTTGCAAACCTTTACTGTGCTCTGGTTTTTGTGTCTGAATGCTCCGATTATCCATGTTAATGTCGTTCAATTTGGAAATGCAAATTTCACACAAAAGCCAATGGACATGGAGTTGAATGTGTGTGTGCGTATGTGTGTTTGTGAAGATGTGAGTTTTGTGAATTTGACCCGAGATTGGCTTGAACTTGAATTTAATTCGCATAAAATTTACAAATGAGCTCCCAATTTGAATTAGTTAAAAAATATTTTCATATGCGATTGGTGCCCCATTGTTGTCCGTTGTCATAGACAAAGCCATTTGTTGTGACTCCAAGTGCCACTTGTGCCTCCGGCTAAGCTGGCACCTCTGATTCGGTCTCTGATTCGGTCTCTGTTTCAGTTTCAGTTTTAGCCGCATTGTCAGCCTCCGCCTCCGCAATCTTAACTACTTTCACTTGAGGCCGCTTTTATAGTCAACATTTTATTGCTGCTGATTTGTTAATTTACACGTCATTTTGATTGTGTGTTTTTGTTGTTTTTCCCCCTTTTGTTTCTCTTGTTTTTAGTTTTGTTAATAAGCAAACTCCGTCATTGCTCTGTCTTGAATCTGATAAGCCGCTTAACAAAATTTACAACTCGCCACCGAAATGATCTTGCCAAACAAAACGAAACACTAAATGTCTATTCATTGATATATATGTATACATTTTTATATTTTTTATTCGCAGTTACAACTACATAGATGTCTACAGGGACAGGGACTAGATCTATGGAGGTTTATGGCATGATCGATCTTAAAGAACTATGTATTTATTTATATGCTTAATGTCTAAATCAGAAATAGGCACGTCTTCGCCGTTTGATGCCATTATTTGGCGGTAGATACTGATTGGAGACAGTTGCAGGTGGAAGATAAACTCTCGGTTGTGACTCAGTGGGGAAGATCATGCGGCTGCCTGGTCGGTTTCTTTCATTGACACGAAAATCAATGCGACTTGACTTGGCCGTCCGTGCATCCAAGTTGTCCTGCTGTGGTTCTGGTAATGGTGGCAAATCAACCAGACCCTGGGCAGCTGCATTGTAACCCTGTGGAAATGATGCATAGCTGGGTAAGGGCGGCAAGTAGGCAGACTGCGGCGAAGGTGCATCGGGATAATAGCCCTGATCCGGTTGCGGCTGCTGTTCCGGATAGTAACCCAAAGATGTGGCCTGCTCTGCAACTGGACGCGCAGATGGCGCTCCATCGTACTGCGCCTGAATTTGCTGCTGGGCCTGAGCGGCTTCCGCATCCGTCCTGTATTTAACGAAATGAACTTGAGGTTTGTGTTTACGCTGAGTCTGCAGGGCACTGAGTTTGCTTGCCAATTCATTTGCATCCGTTTGTTTGTTTAGCACGTAAATGGCGGTTTTATCTTCGCTATTCTGTTTGGCCAGGGCATGAAGGGCTCCCTCAACCACTTTGTTCTCAGGCGCCTTGATGAACACCACCTGCAAATTCTTTTGTGAAATGGCTGCTATCTTTTGTTCAATTAGTTCTGCCTCCTCAATGGAGTCGTAGGGCGCCTCAAAGGCATAGAAATGTTTATGGAAATCGGCATGTTCGTTGTACTGATCAGCCGATTGAGTGGCCGGCAACGGAGTATACGCCGTATCATAGCCATATGGAGGTGTATCATAGCTAGTAAGTCCAGCCGTGTTCTGTTGATATTGATAGCCCAATTTTGCCGAACACCTGCTGGCTAGCAGCATAAAAAGCTAAGATAATCCATTAAAACCAAGTTAAAACCAAGTTTGTGTAGCTTCCAACTTACCACAATTCGCAGCATGATATAACCACAATGAAGATTCACACTGATGTGTCAAGCTCGGTCAACATTTTACAGCATTTTATAAACGAAAGCGAGCAAATCAAATGGGCACAATGATTCCTTAAAAGGTAAATAGCTCAATGCCAAAAGCCAAAGCCAAACTTGCCAAATTTCTTCACAAATTTTTATAAATTTGAAAATATTAAGTAATATTTTATTTCACAAACTAAATAGTAATATCAACAATATGAACAATATGTATGGTTAGGAATCAGAAACGGGTCAGTCTAGACTATAGTGGCTCTTTTTTTGGTTTTACAGGCGACTACGCAGCACAGAAGCTGGCAAATATGAGCTACCAGGTGAGCTGGGGGCAGCGACTGGAAGAGCAGGGGCCTGGGAGGCAAAGTTGAGAATGGGTGCAACTCCACCATTCTGGTACGATGAACGGCCACCCAATTGATCGTATTGCGATTGAATCTGCTGCTGGGCGTTGGCAGCATCCTGTGGAGTGCGGTATTTGACGAAATGAACTTCGGGCTTGTTGTTGTTGTTGTTGCGAATGGCATTCAATTTGCCAGCGAGATCACTGATATCAGCCTGCTTGTTGAGCACATAGATGGCGGTCTCCTGTTGGCCAGCCTGTTTGGCCAAAGCCAGAGCAGCATTCTCCAGTCCACTGTGTTCGGGTCCCTTGATGAAGATCACACGCAGAGCCTTGTTTAGAGAGCTGGACACTTGATTAGAAGCAGCCGGCTCATTAAAATCATTCTCGTCAGCTGTGTAGGTGAAGAACTCCTTTTGCAACTCGGTCTGTGGGGCATAGTTGGGAACTTCGGCCGATTGTGCAGCCTGGGGAGCTCCAATGAAAGGTTCACTGATGGGCTGACCGGCACTTTCGGCAGGGGCCGAATAAGAAGCCTGCTCCTGGGTGGCAGCCCCGAGTCCTTGGTTGTATGAAACACCAGAGCTGGCAATCTCCGATGGTTGGTAATTGTAACCCAGGCTAGCAGCGCTGGCAACCGTAATGAAGCAAAGGGCCTGAAACAGTTAAAAAAAAAGAGAGTTAGAGAAGTTTGATTCGGCTGGCAATGATTCCTGGGAATACTTACAATAAGGCAACGCATTTTTTTTTTTTTTTGGTTTAGATGGCTAACTCCACTCTAGTTGCTGGACAAATGTCAAGTCTGTCGATATCAGCGACACCCACGCTTTTATGCGAATTCGAAGCTATTGCAAATGTCATTTATCTTAGTGGCTTTTGCACCACATTTCGAAGCATTGCGATTTATTTGTGATTTTGTTTTCATCGGTCATTTGGCCAAGTTTTCCAATTCCAATTCGCAACTTCATTACTCTTTGTTAGTGGGGTTTATTTTTTTGCTGTAGGTTTTTGACCATTTGCTAATCCCTCGTTCGCTTACCCGGCGCCATCTGCCCCCTCTGTATTTGTCTTGGGTTTTATTGATTTTTGCATAATTTTTATGATTTTTTCTAATAAACTCTACGCCAGCGCCAGCTCTTCTGTTTATGCAAATCGGCCGTAGTGGGTGCTCTTGAACAGAGCTGTCGATGCTGTCCACTTTAGGCGGTTTTATTATTGGCCATTCATCCGGTCGCTCTCTTATCACTCATACATAATGTATGGAGCTGAGATGCCACTGCCTCTGCGTCTGCCTCTGCCGCAGTCGCTGCCGCCTTCGGTCAGTTCCGTCTTGCAGTTGCCATAAATTTACCCGCTAATAGTTTGTCTAACCTTTTACTTCACGCAGATTAACATTTTAATTATGATAAAAAATTTTCGTCGATTGTTTTGCGTACACTAAAAAAATGTAAATTTTTATTGATTTCCACTTGTGTTTCTTGTGGAATTTTTATGGCCTGCAATAAACACTAAAAGCTGCAATCTTTCAATCGATGCTAGCTTGAACATCACATCACTGAGAGATGTCACGTTATTGTTGCTGCTGTTGTTGTTTTGTTGTTGTTGTTGTTGTTGTTTGAGCACTAACAGCTTCATTAAAGCTCTTCAACAAATGCAGGTAAAACACTCACTCTTATTGTTTTTGTTTTTAATTTAGAATTTTATTTTGAGACATTCGACAAAAGTAGTAATAGATAACACAAGACTCAACAATTTAGCATAGAGCAATGGAATCTCCAGCTTAGAAACGATAACGCAGGCGACGGAGCACCGACGATGGCAAGTAAGAGTTGTCAGGAATGTGAGCATTTGGCTGACGGATCTGAGAAGCCGATGCGAAGTTCAGGGCATTGGCAACACCTCCGTTGTGGGACTGGCTGGTACCGCCGAGGTTGTCGTATTGCGACTGGATGGCCTTCTGGGCATTGGCAGCATCCTCAGGAGTGCGGTACTTGACGAAATGAACCTCGGGCTTGTTGTTGCTGTTGCTACGGATGGCATTCAATTTGCTGGCCAAATCGCCAATATCAGCCTGCTTGTTAAGGACATAGATGGCGGTCTCCTGTTGGGCAGCCTGTTTGGCCAAAGCCAAAGCAGCGTTCTCCAAGCCACGGTTCTCGGGTCCCTTGATGAAGACAACGCGCAGACCCTTGTTCACAGAGCTGGAAGCACGTTCCAAAGCCTGGGGCTCATCGAAGTCCTCTTCGTTGGCGGTGAAGGTAAAGAATTCCTTTTCCAATTCAGCAGCTGGGGCAGGAGCCTCATATGACACGGGAGCTTGGAAACCACCGCCCAGGCTGGAACCAGCGGCGCCAAATCCAGGGCCATCAAGACCAGAGCTGCCAAGACCAGAGCCTCCAAGACCAGAGCCTCCAAGACCAGAGCTGCCAAAACCGGAGCCTCCAAGACCAGAGCTGCCAAGACCAGAGCTGCCAAGACCAGAGCCTCCAAGACCAGAGCTGCCAAAACCACCATCCAAACCTGATCCGCCGCCCAGGCTGCCAAAGTTGCTGCCTCCCAAGGAGCTGCCAGGAGCGAACGACAGTCCTGAGCTGGAGTGTCCAACTGGCTTGTAGTTATAGCCCAGCTTGTCGGCGCAAGCCATGGTCACAAAGCACATCACGATGAAGGCGCGCATTTCGAAATAGTTTTTAGGTTTTTTCTGTTGTTTTCAGGAAGGTTCTACTTGAAGCTCTGATCTCAGAATGATATTTCGAAGCCGTGGCGTGCCATTTATATACATACATGGGATGTCAATCAGAACAAGCGTACGACTGTCATGCTCGAGATCAAGATAAGGTTCGCATTGCTGTTTCTGCTGTTGTTGTTGTTGTTGTGGTTATTGCCTCTGCTCGGCTAGGGTCTAACGTGTTTTTCTTTTCCTTCTTGACGCTGCCGCATTTGGTTTGACCGCAGCAATAATCGACGTCGACGACGGCGACGGCGTTGATTGAAATTTGATGAACTTGCAGCTTTGTGTAACCGACTAAAATTTTTATGCAAATTAACGACGCCGACAGCGCAGTCGCTGGATATTGTAGTCAAAGAGTTAACGAGTGCCATGCCCATACCCAGATCCAAATTGTTTGTCTGCGCGGTAGCCAAGTTCTTTTGTTAACTCATTTTGTTATGCTAATTGCAAACTTGGAATATTGAAAATAAGGCTCTATCTATCTATTTTGGAACTAATAGTCAAGCGTAATCATTTTAAATTGCTCACCACTTCGGATTTGGGCATTGTGAATTGTCGCCACATGCAATTTGTCAAATCGAAACGAAATCAATTTGGTCTTCTTTGGAAGGCGTGGGACGCACTCCAAGTAGTAGCCGATAAGCCAAATGTTGTACAAAATGCCCGACAATGTGCTGTCAGCCGTATGTTATAGATTGGCTAATTTGCAATTTTCATAACCAGCTCAATGGGCGGCCTCATAATTCAACCCGTTGAACCCGTTATTGGATGAAAACGAAAAACAAACAAACAAACCAAAAGAAAAGAAACCAAAAAACAATCAGAGGAAAAAAATGGAATTCAAATCATTTTCATGACGCCAAAAAAAATATTATGTGCCTAGGAATTTTCGTTGACCAGATCCGCAAACTATGTAGAAATTTAAATTTAACTATCAAATTTATTCTCAAAGCATTAACAAAACAATAACAAAGGAATGTCGTATCTTAGCTTAGAAGCGCAGACGACGCAGAATGTTGGCGGGCAGATAGGTGCTGCCGGGCGCGGCAGGGGGAACGTACGAAGAGATGGGTGCCGTGGCCTCTGGCAGAGCAATGGATGGAGCAATGCGGGCCTCAGCGGGAGCAGGGGCAGCAACTGGGACTGGAGCACTTGAAGCAAAGTTCAAGGAGCTGGCCACACCACCATCGTGGTTGGATGAGCGTCCACCCAATTGATCGTATTGCGATTGAATAGCATTCTGTGCATTGGCAGCATCCTCAGGAGTGCGGTACTTGACGAAGTGAACCTCGGGTTTGTTGTTGTTGTTGTTACGGATGGCATTCAATTTGCCTGCCAAATCTCCAATATCGGCCTGCTTGTTGAGGACATAGATGGCGGTCTCCTGTTGGGCAGCCTGTTTGGCCAAAGCCAAAGCGGCATCCTCCAAGCCACGGTTCTCGGGTCCCTTGATGAAGACAACACGCAGAGCCTTGTTAAGAGCGCTCGAAACCTTCTCAGAGGCAGCTGGATCGTAGAAATCACCCTCGTCAGCTGTGTAAGTGAAGAATTCCTTCTCTAGTTCGGGTTGGGCAGCAGCATAGTTGGGAGCATCGGCGGATGGAGCGGCAACTTGGCCACCAAAGTCAGAAATGGGGCCTCCAAAAGAACCGCCAGACGAGGCAGGTCCCGCAGAGAAGGAAGGTCCCGCAGCGAAGGAAGGTCCCGCAGCGAAGGCAGGTGCATCATTACTGGCCGCTGCACCGGGTTGGAAGGAAAGTCCCGAACCGGAATGGGACACTGGCTGATAGTTGTAGCCCAGCTTGTCGGCGCTGGCCAAAGCCACAATGCTGAAGCACAATAAGGCGGAGAATCGAAGCATGTTGATTGAGTGGGGCGGATGGACAATGTGATGGTGATATCGAATGACTCTGTGTCTTTTATGCAGATGCAGAAATCAATGTGGAGCATATATCGTTATGCAAATTACAGAGAATCATTGGTCTATTGCAATCTAGTTCTGGTCTATGTCGACCATGTGTATTACCATTTTGAATTAAATATGCTGCATTTAGCCATAATTTTGCGTTATTCTTTTTCGCGCGATTTTGTTTCTTTTTTTTGTGGTTAGTTGGCATAACCTTGATGAAATTGAAATTTCCATTTTTGACAAATCGTTCAAAATCAATAAAAATCTAACCATAATAAAAATCTGCTTATGGCCTGGCTAGATTCAACAAGCATCGTAAACCCAATTTAAGGCAATTTCCATTGGCCAGCAAACACTATGATCGGGATGAGAAGTGTCGCCCAAAATTGCTCGAAATGCAAACAAAACGCTCGAAAAGCCGTTTCACATGCAAATGAGGCGCGCCTAGTCAAATTTTTGCTGCCAAAGAAAGAGAAAAAATAAATATTTTAACGATTCGCGAAATTATTATTGCCTTTTTTTGAACGGCTTTGTTTTGTCGTATTGGCTTTTTGTATTGCTTTATGCAAATGTTGCGGGTGGACGCGGCCTTCCGCAGTCGCTCGACGCCGCGGCGCCGGAAGTGACCGCCGCCCCATCATCGATAAAAATAGACACCAGCACCAACATCAAATAATGTCCGATGGCAAATACTGACGATCGCTAATTGACCCTTGAACTGCTCCGACGAGTCATCGGCAAATGAGATAATTTGATAATTGGGTATTTAATAAATTACTTGGCGCCACTAGTTTAGCAAATCGGAGTTTAACAGCATTCTAACCAATCAGTTCCCAGTGATAAAAACCAAAAGCCATTAAACTACAAACTGAACTCACCCAAACTCATTTGCATTCGTTTATCAATAAAAGTATGCAAAAATTTGCAGTCTTGCCAAGAGCAGCGTGACAAATCATAAAAATATAATAAAGAAACGAAACTGCGCGATTTTAAGCATATTATTTATGCATTTTTAAAGCAAATTCAAATATATTAAATTTCAAATATTTCCATAATGCATTGGCCATCTTTTGTCTAACGCTTAGCGCTGCCCGAATTTGGCCAATTCGAAGAACTGAATCTTGCACTTATAAAAGTGAAGACTGCTGCGGAATAAGGCAGTAACAAATCATCCAATCATCAAATCACAATGCGTGCCTTTATCGTCCTTTGCATCGTAGCTTTGGCCAGCGCCGACAAGCTGGGCTACAACTATCAGCCAGTGTCCCATTCCGGTTCGGGACTTTCCTTCCAACCCGGTGCAGCGGCCAGTAATGATGCACCTGCCTTCGCTGCGGGACCTTCCTTCGCTGCGGGACCTTCCTTCTCTGCGGGACCTGCCTCGTCTGGCGGTTCTTTTGGAGGCCCCATTTCTGACTTTGGTGGCCAAGTTGCCGCTCCATCCGCCGATGCTCCCAACTATGCTGCTGCCCAACCCGAACTAGAGAAGGAATTCTTCACTTACACAGCTGACGAGGGTGATTTCTACGATCCAGCTGCCTCTGAGAAGGTTTCGAGCGCTCTTAACAAGGCTCTGCGTGTTGTCTTCATCAAGGGACCCGAGAACCGTGGCTTGGAGGATGCCGCTTTGGCTTTGGCCAAACAGGCTGCCCAACAGGAGACCGCCATCTATGTCCTCAACAAGCAGGCCGATATTGGAGATTTGGCAGGCAAATTGAATGCCATCCGTAACAACAACAACAACAAACCCGAGGTTCACTTCGTCAAGTACCGCACTCCTGAGGATGCTGCCAATGCACAGAATGCTATTCAATCGCAATACGATCAATTGGGTGGACGCTCATCCAACCACGATGGTGGTGTGGCCAGCTCCTTGAACTTTGCTTCTCAACCAGCTCCAGCCCAGCTTAGCCACGAAGCTAGCGCTCCTGGTCCCAGCTACTTGCCTGCCAACATTTTCCGCCGTTTCCGTTATTAAGTTGTTGATTGGAAAACCTGTATTTGTTGTTAATTAGTTTTCATGTTGTTTAATTAAATAAATCGAGATTCACAAATAATTTGTTTTACATATCTGTATTTATACGTATGTATATAAATAAGGTGTTATATAGCAAGATTGCTACTTGCAAAATCTTGTGGGCTTAGAAGATAATGTTTCCTTGTTGTATTCAAATAGCCAGAGGTTTCTGGTTTTACCAAAAACGCCGACCAGAAAGGTTTTTTCTAAACTTCTTAAAAAAAAATCGCTTTGGCAGTAAACGGCCTTAAAATTATTGTGAAACAGTCAGTCAAAAATGTGAAAAACTGCTGCATTTTATTTAAATATTTTAATACTCACCGCATAAAAAATTGCCGCCATACCGCTTCAAATACACAACTCATGCACAAATTTAAAACTGCAAAGGTTTTTGTACTGAATTTTGTTGTTATCATCAACTTTTCTCTTCCTATCTAAAGTAATCAGCCATGGAATCTTCTGTGAAACAATTTTATCAAAACGTAACAGTTAAAAAGTAACTTCTGTACTTTATACAAATAATTGACATAAATTCTTTGGTCTAAAGTAAAATTTATTGGTATTTGTTGCATCTAAGACCTTATAGCTGTGGCTACTGGGGCTCAAATATTTGAATATACTTTTTTAAATTAATACAATTAATTAATACAAATAAATTAAACGAAATCTAAATCTCAACACAGATTTGTAAAATAGTAACTACAATTCTTTGAAAGTACAAAATTACGAGATTACAAATGATTTGCCTCATACTCAATGGAATAAAATAGAATTTTGCAAAAATTTCATCTACCCAAAAATATATAGTTTTTTGATTATTTTTTATGAGAATAATATTAAACATTGGTGAGAAATTTCAAGGTTAACTGATTAATGGAGTCCACCCTAAGCTCTCAAATAATCAAAATATTTAATTTTAGCTCGATATTTTGGAAAAAACCTATTCAAAGGCACCGAAAAAGTATTTAGTATCTGAGACAAATTTAGGTTAAAGTTAATAAATTGCAAGTCTCTATAAAAATCTAATAAATGTCATTTTAGTTTTAAAATTTATTTACACCAAATGGCAATGAATACGATACAGATATCGTATCTGTATAATATAATTATATCTTTTTTATAACTATTTAATATAATAAATTGCAATCTTTGGCTAAAGCCTCACATCCTAAGTCAATTAACAGTACACATTTAAGATAAAATAACGAAAATTTTAAATGGGTGGGAGTCCAACCAGTTTTGCGAATTATTGTGCCATAAAATCAGTCCATTGACCTAGCTGAATATACGAAATGTTCTTCCGGCAAAGTTCATTTTCAACTCTGCACTTTAAACTGAATATCTTTGTTTGGTCACATCTAATTTTGAATTCTGCTTTTTATTCAAGAACTAAAAAGAAAAAAAAAGAAAAAATACACCAAACTTTATAAATAGAATTATGTTTTGTTATCACGTAGGCGGAACTCCTGTTGTGGACCAATTTCGGTCTGACTTTTATGATCAAGCGAGCATTTATGGCGTGTTCTTTTTACTTTTTCCATAAACCAGTTTCATAGTGCTGCAGTAATTTCCCACAACAAAATAAAATAAAAAAGAAAAAACCAAATTCCGAAATCGTTTAACGCCACCGACTGAACTGAAAGCGAACTTAATATGGGAACCGGTCCCCGGCGGTTCCCGTCTGCACTTGAGGTTTTTGGGGTTGATGTGTGCCGCAACTGGACAGATTTGGATAGTTTTGCATAATTATTTCATAAGCGCAACACTTTGCATAAAAAACTAGTTGGGAATCGATTTCGGCTATTGTTCTAAAGCCGTTCTAAGTAGGCTTGCGATGTATAAAAGGTGGGCCACGCAGTCTCAGGATTCAGTCTTGGCCTTCGCCTTTTCAGCATTCACACCAAAACTTCTTAGTTCACAATGCGTTTCCTTATCGCTCTCTGCCTAGTTGGCGCCGCATGCGCTCAATACAACTACGGAGCTGGAATTCTAAGCGGTTCAGCTTCCAACTCTATTCCCAGTGTGGCCTACGATGGACCCTCCTACCAAGGAGAAGCCAGCAACGTTGGCAGCTCTTACGCTCCATCCGCCGAGTTGAACAAGGAATTCTACACATTTGAAGCCGACGAGAGTCAATTCGATGATCCATTGGCCGATCAGAAGATTGCCGGATCTGTGAGCAAGGGACTACGTGTTGTGTTCATCAAGGGACCCGAGAACCGTGGCTTGGAGAACGCTGCTTTGGCTCTGGCCAAACAGGCTGCCGAGCAGAAGACCGCCATCTATGTCCTGAACAAACAGACCGACATTGGAGATTTGGCCAACAAGCTGAATGCCGTCCGCAACAATGCCAACAACAAGCCCGAGGTGCACTTCGTCAAGTACCGCACTCCTGAGGATGCTGCCAACGCTCAGCGCGCCATCCAGGGTCAATATGACAACTTGGGCGGCACCAGCCAGAACATCAACGGTGGCGTTGCCAATGCCATCAACTTCGCATCTCAAGCTCCAGTGGCACCCGTTCATCGCGGCAGCAACTACTCTCCTCCAGGAGCTGTTAGCAACTCTTACCTGCCCGCCAACATCCTGCGTCGCCTGCGCATTCGTTAAGAAACTATCGCTACCTGTTGCCAATTTTTCGCCATTACTGGTGGACTGACCATTGTTTGTATCTTAAAAATTTATTCGATCGCCAATAAAAACGACAAAACGAATTATAACCAAAATATCAATCTGATCTTGTGTAATTTCGACTACGAGCTCCATTTTCAATGTTTCTGGCCGCATTGTTTGCGATTGTTATTGCATTTTTATGCTCATGTTTTTCGATTTTTATCACTTTTCCTTATAATAACATTTATGCAAAGCTGAAATGCCAGCATCGGAGCCCCGACACAAAAGCCGAATGCTGCCTACTTTGTAGGCGGAAAAAAACGTTTAGCGCCGTCAACGCTTTGTCTTCATCGAGAAGCTGCGCTGACAGCCTCGAAGACAGATTTGTATAAATAATAACCGTCGCGGCTGAGATAGGCAGAAACACGACGTACTCAAAGCCAAGAGAACCTCTTCAGCAGAATTCAAGATGCGCGCCTTTATTGTAAGTAAACGTAAAACTTTTGAGTTCGCCAAAAAGGACAAGCTAACGGATTACACTTTTTGCAATCGCATAGGTTATATGCCTGGTGGCAGTTGCCTGCGCCGATAAATTGGGATACAACTACCAGCCTGTGGGTCACTCCAGCTCAGGATTGTCTTTCGCTCCTGGCAGCGGCGGCAGCATTGGAGGTGGTAGCATCGGTGGACTAGAAGGTCTGTCCGGTGGTAGCATTGGTGGTGGCCTCGGCGGTGGCAGCATTGGAGGAGGATCCCTTGGCGGTGGATCCATTGGCGGCGGTTCCCTTGGAGGCGGTTCCCTTGGCGCCGGCAGCCTTGGCGGTCTCGGTGGTATTTCCGGTGGAGATCTAAGTGCTCCAGTCGAATACAGCGCCCCTGCCCCAACTGCTGAATTGGAAAAGGAATTCTTCACTTTCACCGCTAACGAACAGGACTTTGATGAGCCCCAGGCTTTGGAGCGCGTATCCAGCGCATTGAACAAGGCTCTCCGTGTTGTCTTCATCAAGGGACCCGAGAACCGTGGCTTGGAGAACGCTGCTCTGGCTTTGGCCAAACAGGCTGCCCAACAGGAGACCGCCATATATGTCCTCAACAAGCAGGCCGATATTGGAGATTTGGCCAGCAAATTGAATGCCATCCGCAGCAACAACAACAACAAGCCCGAGGTTCACTTTGTCAAGTACCGCACTCCTGAGGATGCTGCCAACGCACAGAAGGCCATCCAATCTCAATACGACTCTCTGGGTGGATCTTCTCAGGCCCATGATGGTGGTGTCGCCTCTGCCTTGAACTTTGCTTCTCAAGGTGCTGTGCGTCAGCCTACCGCTCAGACTCCCGATAACTCTTACTTGCCCACCTCGATCTTCCGTCGTCGTTTGTAATGAGTGTCAGGACTTTGAATAACTATTGAGAAATTGTTACATGTTCAACTGATTGTTAAATAATTGTTATTAAATTTTCCTAAAATAAAAAGTAAAAAATTAAATTAATGAAAACCTAATTTGTGTGGTGACTTACTACTCATACTTTTAGCTAAGTTCATGATAAACTAAAAGCCCTTTGTGTGTTTTCGTTTTTAACCTGTTCCTCATGAATATTTTGTTTTAAGAATTATTGATGGCTTAATACTATTCTCTGACGGTCGCGTAATTTGCCCTTACAACATGGATAAGATTATTCTGTATATTCTGAAAGGTTTCCATAATATTTTGTTTACAAGGCGAATGCTGTATGTCGTCATAATTTTATGCTACAGATTGAAATAGTTATCTAATTAATTTGAATCTAATCGGATATTTAATACAGATAGTCATCATGAGGGGATTCAAGGGAAAAAGTTGGAGAATAAAGCAGAAAATGTCATTCATGCAAACCAACACCAATTAAGTCCAAATAAATTTACTTTACAAAATACTTTATTTCTGTTTATTTAACTACTCTCTAATAAACAGATGCAAGATCTTTAAAATAAAAACAATGAATGTTCGACATTATGAATGTAATTACAAAATAACAACTGCACGAGTTCATTAATTCAAAAAACAACTCAAATTTTAAAAAATAATACAAAATAATCAAATATAAACAAAGTTTGAATTTGCAATAATTTTTGTATATTTAATTGATTCAATTAAGCTGATTTAAATGGTTTAAGTGCAAGGATATGTAAACGTTATTAGGTTCAAGTCAGTCGCATGCAATTATTTTCGTTAATCTTATGTTATATTTTATTTCATAATCAAAGAAATATTATAATATTTATTTTAATGTACCCCCCAATTATAGTATTTATGTCATGTCGATAAATCAAGTCCAAAGAGATCTGTCGACATTGTCTGGTCTTACCAAATGTTCAAACGATTAGGGTCGACATATATGCCAATGTCCTACATAAAACAAGCGGAATAGCCTTGCCGAAGAATTTCCGAATGATATTTATTATATATAATACATAATTATGACCCATCTGCATGTTATGCATATCAACTCATTTCAATGTGCTCACGACATATTAATTTTATAATTTAATATTAATTCTTGTAAAATTATTGAATAACAAACTCGAATATTTGAATAACCTAAAACAATCAGCCATCGAAGTCGCAGCGGTTGCCCATTGAAAGCCAACAAAAATTCCACATTGACCATAAAACCGAAGAGGCTAAAAGTTTTGTAGGCGGCAAAACACAGTGGCATCAAAGCGATTTCTATGCAAGCGACCGCGTCGCGGCGTCAGTTTTGTTTTTATCAGCCTCGAAGATGGATTTGTATAAATAATAAAGATCGCCCCAAGCAGAAGACAGAAGTAATTCATACCTCGAATCGAAAGAACCAAAGAACAAGCAGCTTAAAAAATCAATATGCGTGCATTCATAGTAAGTGTCCCATTCGATGGGAAGAATCAAGGAGCAAAAAGGATGGCCAGTTGTCCTAATCTTACACTCTCCATTCTATAGGTTATGTGCCTGGTGGCAGTTGCCTGCGCCGATAAATTGGGATACAACTACCAGCCTGTGGGTCACTCCAGTTCAGGACTGTCTTTCGCTCCTGGCAGCGGCGGCAGCGGCGGCAGCATTGGAGGTGGCAGCATCGGTGGACTAGAAGGTCTGTCCGGTGGTAGCATTGGTGGTGGCCTCGGCGGTGGCAGCATTGGAGGAGGATCTCTTGGCGGTGGATCCATTGGCGGCGGTTCCATTGGAGGCGGTTCCCTTGGAGGCGGCAGCCTTGGCGGTCTCGGTGGTATTTCCGGTGGAGATCTAGGTGCTCCAGTCGAATACAGCGCCCCTGCCCCAGCTGCTGAATTGGAAAAGGAATTTTTTACTTACACCGCCAACGAACAGGACTTTGATGAGCCCCAGGCTTTGGAACGCGTTGCCGGCTCTGTGAACAAGGGTCTGCGCGTTGTCTTCATCAAGGGACCCGAGAACCGTGGCTTGGAGAACGCTGCTCTGGCTTTGGCTAAACAGGCTGCCCAACAGGAGACCGCCATCTATGTCCTCAACAAGCAGGCTGATATTGGAGATTTGGCCAGCAAATTGAATGCCATCCGTAGCAACAATAACAACAAGCCCGAGGTTCACTTTGTCAAGTACCGCACTCCTGAAGATGCTGCCAACGCACAGAAGGCCATCCAATCTCAATACGACTCTCTGGGTGGATCTTCTCAGGCTCATGATGGTGGTGTTGCCGCTGCCCTGAACTTTGCCTCTCAAGGTGCTGTGCGTCAGCCTACCGCTCAGACTCCCGATAACTCTTACTTGCCCACCTCGATCTTCCGTCGTCTGCGTTTCTAAACTGGCATCTAGAATTGAGATTAAGTTATGTTGATTGTTGATCGATGAATTGCATATTGTTGTTGACTAATGAATAATTACACCAATTAAATTGATATTTTTAAATTTTAAAAGAAAATTCAATCAAAGTTAACTGACTCATTGGGCATAAAGGTTGGAGATTGTGAGTAGTGTTTATGGGGCATCTCTGGTTGAGAAGATTTGTTTTGAGGTTTTTATTTATTGCATTCACCTTCACCTTGTTTGCTGCCATAAACAATGTCCCTCAAACAAAGGTACAATCATTTGTTTAGTGAATTTGGATTAACACGCAGTCTCTTTCTCAATTTGTCGTTGAAACTTAAAAGTCTTTAGATCAGTTTCCGATATGATTAGCAAATGAATTTTCATGAATGAATGAATTCCCGTAAAAGTATATAAATTGTCTACACGATTAGATACACCCACTAGATGTGTCTAGAGGCATTAATCTTCGACTTCCAGTTAGTTAACTTAACTAATTGGCTATCGATGACTGATGAAGGTTGCCGGAATTCCGTTAAATGACCTGATTTTCATGGATAGGACGGCGGGCCGTGTGTCACGTACAATTAGAAAGGAATCTCAAGTGCAACCCAAGACAGAAAACAGAAGATTTATGTTCAATCAAAACCTGATTAGTCGTAAAAACAAAAATCTAATCATTAATTTTATTAAGCTGACGATCACTTTTTTGTTGAAATCATTAACAAATAAGCGATTCTGTATTCATACATACATATTCAAAATATAACAAAAAAGTCAGTCAGCCAAATCGGGTTGCTTGAGTTAAGCTATGCTTTTTATGCATAAATTATAAGCCAATTATGGGTGAATCACGGCTAACCAATCACTGCTCGGAAAGCAAAGTCCGCGATCAATGCGGCGGCTCTATTGAAGATGCTGCTGCTCAAAACAATGTGTTAAATGTGTTAAGAGCGAAATTATGTTAACAGATTAGTAGCATTCCAACAGCCCGATGGCCAACGGACCAATAGCCATTCGCTATTCGGCATCGGATATCGGTGATCGGTGAGCGGTGTTCGCTATTCGCTGGCCGCTGGTCTTCCGTGCCGAGCAATAGCTAGCTGGAAGTGAAGTGCGACAGTTTAATTCGACCAGATAGACTGGTCTAATTTTAGCAGCCATCGCGTTGGCGGTATAAAAGCATTGCTAATGAGCAACTTGTTGTCATTCTAATAGAATCGTTTCACGGACAGAACCAACAGCAGGATGCGCGCTTTAATTGTTTTATGTTTGGTGGCAGCCGTCAGTGCTGGTCGCCTGGGCTATAATTACCAACAGGGTAGTACTAGCACGGGTGGTGTTATCAGTGGTGGTGGTGGTGGCGGACGGGTAAGTGGATTGGGTGCACCAGTCAGCTATAATGCAGCTCCACAAGCTGAAGTGCAGAAAGAATTCTACACCTTCTACGCCAACGAGGATGATTTCGATGATCCAGAAGCCCAGCGTAAGATTGCTGCCGCTGTCAAGAAGAGCGTGCGTGTCATATTCATCAAGTCGCCGGAGAACCGTGGCTATGAGAATGCAGTCCTCGCTTTGGCGAAACAGGCAGCCGAGCAGCAAACTGCTATTTATGTTCTCCATAAGCAAACTGACATCAATGAACTGGCCAACAAGTTTAATGCCGTGCGACAGAATGCCAATAGCAAGCCTGAAGTTCACTTTGTCAAATACCGCACGCCCGAGGATGCTGTCAACGCCCAGAAGGCCATCCAGTCGCAATACGACAACCTCGGCGGCACCAGTCAGAACATTAATGGTGGCGTGGCCAATGCCCTCAATTTCGCCTCCCGTGGCCCAGCACCAGTGCGCGCCGGTCAACCGCAGGTGCCCAACAGCGATTACCTGCCAGCTTCGATTATTCGTCGTCTGCGTCATCGCCGTTAGAAATATGCCACCAATATATAAATCGATCTAAATGTTTGTTATCCCTTGAACTGTTTACGAATTGAAATAAAAAGACTTTGTTAATTATAATAATTTCAATTTTTATATTTATGGGGTAAACGAACCGTGTTTAAAATCTATGGATTCCGATTTTAATATGCATATATTTGTCATGCATGTCTGTGAAACCATTTGATTAAATTCCAATCAAATGGAGTATATTGCAATGATTTCATATGTTTCTAATGGAACTAGTTGTTATGCAGAAATAATTGGTGAGCAAAAGTTTTAGTATATGTTATTAAATAGTCTTAAAGTTATGGTACTGAAATATTTTTCAAAAAGTTGTTATTTTGTATCATTATTTCAATAGTTGTTTCAAACCGAGAAAAGTTTTGAACTATTAAGTAATAGAGTGAAGAGCTTGATTATTTGTTTTTGTATGTCTGCTTCTAAAAATCGAAGGAGTTTTGAATTTACAACCACGAATTGCTAACTGTTTATGTTCGTTGTTGTTGTTTAAATATTGTTTATTGCTCCAATGATTTGCCTTAAAAACAAAGTATTTTCCATAAATGAAAATGTCTGATGTTCCTCAATTATTATCGATCCCTAGTTAACATGAATAATTTCAGATAATAAATTAGAATAACATTCGATGGGATATGTAGGTATACTCAAACCCTTGGGTTCTCTAAATCACGAACAGTGACTTTTCTCAATAACTTCGTTATTTTCTGAGCTATTGTCGTGAAATTTAATATTGATGAGTTTATTATACTAATAGGCGACTCTGCAAAAATTGATCGAGATCGCGTGACTATATCTTATAGCTCCCATAGGAACAATCTTTCGAAAACAGTGACTTTTGTCAATAACTTGGTTACTTTTAACGCGTTTGCTTTCAAATTAAATATTTGTTTGTTTAATATATCTGTTAATGACTGTGCCGAATTTGATAAACATCGAGTGGCTACATCATATAGCTACCATAGGAACGATCGGCGGAAAACAGTGACTTTGATTAATAACTTTGTTATTTCCTATGCTAAGATTGTAAGCTGTTCTTTCGCAAACATTCGACTTTTTAGATAAAACGTTTTTCCACTTTGATGGCTATAGGTAAGAAAAGAGTTAAAAATGTTGCAAGGGTACACAAACTTTGACGCGGTCGAAGTTAGCCCCGGCCCTCTGGTTTCTTTTTAAAACCTAAAAACTTGAATATTAGAGTTTCAAAATAATGAATATTAGTTTACACTTTGATGTGTACAAATAAAATGATAAATTTAAAATGTAAGAATTGAATTTATTTAAGCATTAGTCAACAAATAACTAGGATTTAATTTCAGTCATGCGTCCATGGGTGATTCGAATCGATTGATGAGTATTAAAGAAACCGATTAAACACGACGGAAGATAGAGGTGGGCAGGTAGGAGTTGTCGGGCGACTTGGCGCTGACTGGGCGAGGAGCAGCCTGTGAGGCAAAGTTGAGAACTGGAGCAACACCACCATTGTGAGCCTGAGAAGATCCACCCAGAGAGTCGTATTGAGATTGGATGGCCTTCTGTGCGTTGGCAGCATCCTCAGGAGTGCGGTACTTGACAAAGTGAACCTCGGGCTTGTTGTTGTTGTTGCTGCGGATGGCATTCAATTTGCTGGCCAAATCTCCAATATCGGCCTGCTTGTTGAGGACATAGATGGCGGTCTCCTGTTGGGCAGCCTGTTTGGCCAAAGCCAGAGCAGCGTTCTCCAAGCCACGGTTCTCGGGTCCCTTGATGAAGACAACACGGAGAGCCTTGTTCAATGAGCTGGACACGCGCTCCAAAGCCTGTGGCTCATCAAAGTCCTGTTCGTTGGCGGTGAAAGTAAAGAATTCCTTTTCCAATTCAGCAGATGGGGCAGGGGCGCTGTATTCGACTGGAGCACTTAGATCTCCACCGGAAATACCACCGAGACCGCCAAGGCTGCCGCCTCCAAGGGAACCGCCTCCAATGGAACCACCTCCAATAGAGCCGCCACCAATAGAGCCGCCGCCAATGGAGCCACCGCCAAGGGATCCGCCTCCAATGCTGCCACCAGACAGACCTCCCAGTCCGCCGATGCTGCCACCGCCGATGCTTCCACCTCCAATGCTTCCGCCGCTACCAGGAGCGAAAGACAATCCTGAGCTGGAGTGACCCACAGGCTGGTAGTTATAGCCCAGCTTATCGGCGCAGGCAACGGCCACTAAACACATAACCTATACGGAAGATTTGAGGGTAAGTTCCAGTTCCATCCTTTCTGCTTAATCCTTGTACTTACAATGAATGCACGCATTTTGAATCCAATTTTAGTTCTTTGACTTCGACTATTCAGTAGTATCTGACGTTTGCATCACTAAAGGGTCCAATATTTATACAAAAACCAACAAACTGTGTCATCAAACTGCGGTCAAGTTTCGTGCAGAGCCAATGTGGCCACCGAGGCTGATGCTCTGTCGTTGTTGTTGTTGCTGGTTTCGCAGCAGCTGACAGTTCGAGGCATTTTGCAGCAACTTCTTTTGCTGCTTTTGTCTCTTCGAGAAAAAAAAAGAAATACCAAAAAAATGTTATCCACCTTCAAGTGACTCGCCAAGGCGATAAAACAATGGTCTAGTCTCCGTCGACGTTAGCATCTCGTCGTCATCGTATTTGCCAGCATCTTCGTGAACGTATTGGATGAAACGCATTGCCATCTTGTCGCCCTATTCTTGCAAATGCTGCTGTCGGCATTATGCAAATTCCTTAGCCTCAGCCCTAGCCCAAGAGTCAACCATTGATGGTCACCTCGTAATTCGATAGACCAGCAGCTCGAACACCAGCCACATCAACATCAGCCTCAGCATAAGTATCATTCAAAAGCAGGCTCTACTCTAGCAAACAGCAAAAAGATCATGAAAACTTGTTTGGCAAAACTCACTATAAATGGTCATGTTTTCAATAAAAGAAATGATTTTCTTCATATTTTGTTTATGCTAAAACATTTGGCGGTTCATCTCAAACAAGTTCGATATGAGACCGACTCGGTTTTTCTACACTTTTTAGTTTGTCTAACCGCATATTTCTAACTGGGAATTCCCAAACGATTATGGAGTCCAGTTTAGTGTTTCTCTTGTCTCTGTGTTTTTTATTTTTTTCTGAATTAAAATTCGTTGACGAAGGTTTTGGTTTTTTTTTTCCTATTGTGAGGGGTAGGGAGACGATTAAAAATACTGTAAAAGATACATTTTGATGGAATGCGAGTGATGGCCATAAAATAAAAATACTCTGAAATCTATTTTCGCCAACCATTTTTTTTTTTCGCCTAACCATTCATTCATCCAGCCCAAGCATCCATCCATCCATCTAACCTGCCAAAATAGAAGCCATAAAGTTAACAACCGTTGCGACCTTGAAGTTTTTTTTGTTTACTGTTCAACACCTGAAGCTATACGACCGATGTTGGTAATCAGCTGGCGCCAGGCGGCCATTTAATCTGATCAGCGATTATCACGTTTTTCATCATGCTTTATTGATATCATAAAAATTATTGTTTTTGCTTTTTGTATATATATATATTTTTTTTTTTTTTTGTGCCATGTTATAGATTGACGATATGAGAATAAAATGCCAGCGGAATTATTCAAAATTGATTTGATTTGCATAATTAAATGATTTTGGCAAAAAAATATCCAAGATCCATATTTAAGATAGATGAAACGATTTGCAAATCAATAGTAAGAAATGGGAATCATAGTTATGACTAACATCATATTGATTGATATCATGGTTAAGTATAGAGCATGACTAACTAAATCAACTGATGGAGTCGCACATAGGATGGTTAATAATGATATCAAGAAAACATCTTTAACTAAAACAAAGTTTGATACAACAATTTTCTTCAAGTAGAGCCCACGCCCATGCCCCTACAGAATCTAATTAAGACCAAAAAGAAGACAACATAAAAAAGAGAAAAAATTGAGAAAACAAACAAAAATAACAATTTGTCTTGTTTTTGTTTATGGGCCCCACCCAAACACACGCACACACACACACACACACACACACACACACACATACAGTCACACACAACTGTTGCTGGACCAGCCTCTGCCCTGTCGCTGGTGGCAATGTCATATGCAAACTAAACAAATGTAAACATCATAAAACAAACCAGCTACAATTTCAAGGTCCCTTCAAAAACGCCACACGCACATAAAAGATGCACGCAGCAGCGACATAAAAGTCGGTAGAGGAGAAGAAAAACCACCAAATAGCGGAGTGGCCCTCCGCAATCCTCACAATTGATAAAATATAAAACCAAACTAAACCAAACGAAAAAGTGGTCGAACAACGTTGTCGCATCAATAAATAAACGAAATGCGGATCAGGCGAGCCATTTGGAGTCAACTTTTACAATTTTATGCAAATGCCCAATGGGGTTGACGATGGGACGGGACGGGTCAATCGATCTACTTAAAAAATCTGTCATGTTTTTTTTTCCCACCCCATCCCGCTTATTGAACCCCACCAATTCCAGCATCACGACCAATGCAAGTTGCCCCAAACTCAACGTGGCAACTCTCAAGATGCCAAATTGTAGATTTCATTAAGAATTAAACCATTCCATACAATGGAATTGATGAACCGGGCGGAGCCGCTTTCATGTTCAAGAGAAGAAAAGAATTCCTTTTGTTTTCTTGTCAACTGTCGCCTCATCATAAATTGGAGCATTAGTGAATTCCTTAAATCATGGGTATTATCTAAAAAATTTGCAAATATCTGGCCGGTTCAACTAGTTTGTTTCTTTGCTTGCTTGGTTCTTTCCTTTCTTTTTGCAAGAAATGTTTGTTCGGCTGACTTTTAAGAACTTTTTACGAGCTGTGTCTGCTTTTTGTTATTCTAACAAAAAATATTTCCGCATGCCGCAGCCAAAATAAATGTTTAACAAAAAAGCTCAGCAAAAGCCGTAAAATTTGCTGGCAAAATGTATGCAAATTTATTAAATTTGATATGCATATAAATTATGGCAATTATTGTGAGGCAAAAAAAAAAAACACAACTAGAAAATGAAACAAAATAGAATCAAATATTTTAAAAAATCGAATTTTAATAACTTGTCGGCAGCGTTGAAATAAATAAATAAATAAATCAAATTTATCCCAGTAAAATCAATTTATATGGCTAATTGTGTTAACGACCAAAGCGTTTGCTTCTGCTCCACCTGTCAAATGCATGAAAGCATACTTTTTAGATAATTATATTATTATTCATTAAAAAGAGCAGCAAAAAATCTTTAAAAAAAGGGGTATTGAAATTAGTAGAAGTTTATGATGCTATGTGAAAAAATTTCACCATTAATAAACAGGATATTAATCATTCTGCAACTAAATCTAACAATTAAATAACCCATGAACATAAAAAATAAATACAACTTGGTCTCTCAAGCGGATGCAAATCTCAAAGCACTGAGGGAATTAGTCAAACACTCAATCAGCCACTAGATTGTAAAATATTTAACAACAGGTCAATAGGTCTGGCAAAGAAATTGGGAAAGAAATCCGTAAAAAAACAAAACCACAACTCGAATGTTTAAGTAATCCAAACGGAAATTCTTCAAGGGAAGGGTGTAAAAAAATATAAAAAAAAAAAATTAAACTCAAGCACATAAGTTTTTTTACTTATCGCGTGTCTTGCTACCTCAGCAAGTAGGTAATAAATTATTTTCGAGTATTCATGAGTACGGTGAGCTTACTGTAAGCTTAGCATATTATGCCATAGTATGGTGTCGTATAGTATAGTGCATATTGTAGTCAACACTCGAGGATTGCTTTTTATTTTAATTGCAAGCAAGCCTTAGCATAATGCCACTATAATGTTCTTGTCCTGCTTGTCTATGTCGATGCTTTTTCAGACTGTTAAGGATAAGGATAGTAGGCTAAGAGTAGCACTTTACGAGCATCAACAACGGCCCAGAAGACAGACAGACAAACAGCCAGCCAGCCAGCCGTTCTAGCCATTCAGCGAGTTTGGCTTGTGCAAATTGTCGTTTAATTTATTAAGCAGCGACTGTAGAAGGCTTTTAATATAAACACATACAGAGCTCTAATTACAAAATACATACAGATATATACATACATCTATGTGAGAATATCTATGTATGTATGCAGGCCTACTCTTTGGTGTAATTAGAAAATAAAACAGAGTAGAGTCTTTATTCGCGTCTCGTTGAATAACATAAATTTGTTACACGTTGCGTATGCGTAATGAAAGCCATAAAGAGAGAAAGAGAGTGACAAACACAGATGCAGAGTAAGAGAGAGATAGAGGGGGAGCGAATGGAAAACGCAGTAACAATTAAACAGCATGGCATAATTTGCACTATGCTAAGCTCTATATAAACCAGTTGACCGGACAACCAACTGAGACCTAAGACGTTGGCCTCTGACTTGAAACGGGTTAATAAACTGGTTGGATTTTGACTATCACCTGGTTTGTTGGCCTTTTCCTCATAGAGCTCATCACCCGCAACGAACGAAATTGATGGCCAACTTGAACTTGAACATGTCACCATGGTGATTTGCATTTCTAATTAATACACAACTCAAGAATACATACATACATATGTCTTCGTCTGTAGGCCAGTGGTTAGGCCGGCTCTTTAGAGAGGGAGAGCCTCGTAATCAAGACATTTGAAAATTTATATAAATTTTATGGAATTGATGTTGCAACCTGCCGAGTAATTGAATGAACGGAACATTCCAAATGAATGTTTCAAATGCTCACATTTAGTCTATTCTATTTTATTCTATTATTCTAAATTATGTGTTTTCTCTTTCTCTCGCCCTCTCTCGCTCTCTCTACAACCGTTGCACATGTTTTCCCTTTCTCTCGAACTCTCGCTTTCTTTCTGTCTGTTGATTGAGACTACAGAATTCATGGAAAATTTGTAAAGTAAATAAATTCCCATTTCAGTTTTGGCAGAAGCGTTGCAACAGTTTTAAATGCTTACTATGTTTATTTATTGACATTAGTTAAATTTGCTTGTATTAAGTAATGTTTTTTCAAGTAATTTTGACAGCTCGTTGGGAATTTGATTTTTAGTAAGTCCTCCTTGCCTATGTTGCTCCCAACTATATACATACATACACTGTCTACAAGAGCCATCAGAACGACATTTTATGCGTTGCACATGACAATGGGTCGAGGTAAGGATAAAGCTGAATATCGCACCCATTGCGGGCACTTGTCACGTCTGACTTCAAGAGAACATTCGTTCATACGGTCGTAGAGGGAGCTTCAGTTATTTTTTTTGGCGGTAAGGAAGGGCACCGGAACCGGGACCATATTAAGTGCTAGCATGTTGTTATGTTAAAAGTGGCTTTAGCACGTGTGCCTTCCACGTCACATCAGCATCAGCATCAGCATCAACTTCATCATCAGCATCAGTAACGTCTCCCGCCAGCCATTTGATAAGCAGCCGTTTCGAGGTGTGCATGAGTCAAGAAATGGGAGGAAAAACTAGCAAAAACGATCTAATAACAATTCCTAGAACGTTCTCTCGCGTTTGATGTTCCTCGTACTCATGTTGGTGTGGTTTAATCAATCAGCAGCAAAAAAAGAAAGAAAAACCAGCACGTGTTTGTATTCCGTCCAAGTCAAACTGGACTATGGATAAGTTGAGGGGTGGCAGGAAAGTGGGAAACAGCTAAGCCTTGATAATTTATGAAGTTGGTCAAACAGCAAATAAAAGGAAAGCATGGGCTTAGGCATAGGCATATTATTGGAAATTTCATAAATTATTAGCAATGGTTATCAAGTTTTTGGCAAACGTCAAAAGGTTTTTCCACCACACGGCTAATATTTTGTGTACGTGAGCAGGTGACATCCCTGTCAATGGCTGCCACGCTCCGCCCTTCGGTCTCCCTTTCCCTTTAGTCTTACCAAAGTCGCTGACATGCATATCCTGACCTGAAGCGGAATTGTTTGCCGCTAGATACTTTTTGCCCTATCAATAAGCCTCAAAACCATGGACCCAGATGTTTTGTCGCGAGTCACGTTTCAAATTTATTTCATAACACAAAACCATCAACGGTTTCTTTAAAGGATATCCTTGAACTTAATCAAGGTTTAGCAACTACAGCAAGAAGCTTATAGAGTCTTCTATTAGCAGAGTAAACGTTATTACAGTTATATTAATTAAACTAAAAGCTATTATTAAACGTATGACTATAATTTAATAGTGAAGGTAATTACACTTTTTGTTGCCTACTTTTCAGGGCAACATTTGGTAATCTGTTAGACAATTTGTTGATTACCTAAACCTGCTGTATTCCCCATTGTTATCATGAGTTGTAACTCAAACTCTGGCTAATGAGCTTTTCTAGTACCCTCCATGCCGCTCCCCCCACCAAATGTGGCCAAAATTAAACTCTGGAGAGCAAACAAACCGCCAAATGTCACTTCACTGTCTCTGATTGTAAAACAAATAAAAAGGAAAGCACACTTACTCTCATCTCCTCTAAGCCGCTATCAACGCCAAGTGTGAAAGTATGAAAGAATAGGCAATATGGCTATATAGCACCAACAATAGCAACAAAAATCGAGCAGCAGCAGCAGCAGCATAAACTCTCGACGCTTATCAATATTTGCACAGTAACAGGGCGCGAAATTTTTGGTTTCTTTCCTTTTTTTTGGCTGAAAGGCAAATAAGAAATTTCAAAGTAATCAAAAACTCATTGTGTTGCTTCTCTTTCTGGTACACACACACACACACACACACAGACACATGCACACACAGTCTCTCTCGACCAACTAAGAGCTTTTGTATTTGTTGTGTTTTGGGCTCAAGCCAACTATATTTTTATGGCCATGCTTTGGTTATTGCAAATTGCAAAGGAATGAAAAAAAATTCGCTTCGCTTCGCATACACATTGACTACCATCCATTGCCATGGCCATAGCTATAGCCCACTTAGTCGAGGCATTCAATTGCCGTTAAGCGGTCCACAACAATAACAACAATAAGTATGCTTCTAAGCACGCCTTCCTACGCGTTTGCCACGCCTTGCTCAAGTTTTTAAAGAAACATTTTTTTCTTTCTCTTTTTCGTGGATTTGTGTGTGTGTGTGTGTGTGTGTGTGAGGCAAGACATTTTATGCTTGTAGTGTGTCCCTGGCACCTCCTCCCTCCTAGGCCCCCTCTCAATTGACACTTGTTACAAGTCGCCGGGATGGCATTTTATATTTTTATATTTGGCGACTGTTTTTCGTTTTGTTCGCTTGAAAGCGTTTTTTCTTCTTCTTCTTCTTTTATATTTATTTATATGAAAACTTTGACTAGCAATTTGCGAGTACATAAAAGAAATTTGTTTTACGCTGCGCTATTTTGTGGAATGGCCACTTAAACTTAAAGCGCAGCCCTCCCTACGTGACTCGTTTCGTCTCTTCAAGTTGAAAAACGAAAGCGAAAAAAAAGAAACAAAAAACAGAAAAGAAAATATGTAAGTACCTACATATACACAATAAGACTCAAGTTTGTCACAGGCTGGGAATTACAACTTTGATTGTGCCAGATTATATAATATGTAAGTGACTTCTTAAGTTAAGACTAGAGGAGATCTTGTGTCTAAAAGTTGTTAAGTCCATCACTTGTAAGATATGTATATGAATGCCACATGAAATTGCATAGATAAAATACAAGCGAAACCGGAAAAATGCTATTTTATTGACCTGGAACTATAAATACATTTAGTCGAAAAATATAGCTGACACACAATCAATTTTTATGACCAATAAACTTTATTATTTGATTATTTATAAGTTTAGTTTAAAATCTTTTGTGTGCTTTTCTTCTGTTGCGTTTAAAATCAATCTTTAACTATTCGATTCGATCATGGCAAATTGAAGGACTTGAGTTTCAAACGAACAAAGAATTTTGCTAACCATCAGGTCTTCAGTTTCAACAGTTGTAAAAATTTAAGGTTGAGATGCCTTTAAGTTTTGGTTAGTGAAGAAAATAAAAACCGTAAAGCATCAACTGTGAAAGAAGTTGTCATAAGTGGCACTAAATCAAAACTGAAAGTGGAGTCGAACTACGACCGGCCGGGCTAACGGCAAAAAAGACGACGGTGGCAAAGAGGACACTGGCCAAGTTGTCTCAACTCAACTCGAGTTACAGACACATTGATGTATTTTATGTGCGTGCCGGGCCGAAGGAGCAGAAGCAAGACAAACTGAGACGTGGAGAGAAATTACAACTACAAGTTGGCGTAATTTATATGCAGACATGGACAACGGAGCACATTGCAAGACAACACTGCCCGCAGGAATACTGTGCAGTGGCAGGGATTGGCCGAGCAAGAGCAAAAGCAGGCAAATCGAAGGAAAGTGCTTTTAAAAATATTGTACGAAAAGCCAATGCGAATGCGAATGTGAACGGTCAATGAAGAATGGGAATGTTGAAGAGAAATGGCAATGACCAATTCGAGATTCAGTTCCAGTTACTGTTTATAATGCAATGTAAAACTTTGCGGTTGCTCAATTTAAAAAGTAAACAAAAATTGCTACAAAATGAATTTTTATGATATGCAAATGATCCGAGTATACAGTCAGCACGCAATGTGCGACCAGTGGGAGTTTTTTTTTGGTCAACAGCCTGCACACCGTACACTTGTCCAAACCTACCAACAACACGTTTCGCCCCGCATAGTGGCTATATGCAAATTCCCATTAAAATGTGCGGTGCTGGTATTTTTGCCAGATGTGGTGTGTGTGTGTGTGTGTGTGCATAAAAGTCAAAAGAGCCAACAATAACAACAGAAAAAAAAACACAATTAAATTTTGATTAGAAGCAACTTGTGCGACCAAAATCGTAGTTCATGAATATGTTTGGTTTTTGGCAATTTCAAATCTCTTTGTCGAAGATGTTTGTCTTTACAAGAGTATATTGACAGTTCTTCAGCAACTTCAGTTCCAGTTGTCTTTGACAAAAGCCACAGAGAAAGAGAGAGAGAGAGAGAGAGAAAGATGGAGTCTGTCAAGCCAATTGAACTGTGAGCTGGTCACTGTTTGTGCCAAAGTAAATGAAATCGGAAGTTGAAGTACACACAGATGTCCCCAACTGATGGGGCACACACATGTGATTGGCAACCCGCACATTCAATCCAGCATTTCGATAACTCACAAAGTGTATTAAATTAAATACATTTTCTACTGAAAATTTTAAGAATTTTAAATTTAAACTGCTCTTTACCATTATTTATTATTACAAGCATTTACAAAGGTCGTTTAATAAACAGGGCCACATGCGTGTTAAGTGGCTAAAAATGCAGATTACAAGTGCCTCAAAAGCGTACAAGTTACAAGCCAATTTCAAGTTATCAACACAAACATATTTGTTGCTTATGCAGTAAATAAATCAATAGTTAAAATTGACTTTTCTAAAGCTTACGAAAACAGGAAAATAGTTGAAATACTTTATAGCAAACATCATACATAAATAGCCAATTTTTTGTAGTCAAACATTAAACAAATACCCAAAAAAATACAATGCCATAATCAAAACTATACATATTCACTATGTGTTTACTGTTTATTTCTGCAGATTGTGAGTTTTGTTGTTTTGTGTTTGGCTTAAAAATACATTACGAGTGTTATTTTTGAATAACAGTTATGAAAAAAAGAAGAAGCGAAATTGACATGGAGTTACGATAAGCTTTATTTACCTGTTTGTTGATGGTGTTTCACAATTTTTATAGATCATAATAGGGCATATAGGTTCTGTTCAAGTTTATGAAATTGTTGTATTTTCGAGTAACTTACTGAATAACTTATAATTAGAACTACGCTGAATGTAATGAATATGAAAATGTTATTAGTATTTGGTTCTAAGAGGTTTTGTTTTTTATTGCTATAATAAAGAACGTATTCAGTGACTTTAAGCTGTTTGAATGCAGATGCTTCTCATTTGTAGATGGCAAGTTTTCGACTAATTGCCAGAAATTTATGAAACGTAATTTTATTTTCTCAGCCCCAGGCCCAGCAAACGCTGCTGTTGCATATTTTGTGGTTTTGAAGGAAAAATTTCATATTTTAGCTTTGTGTGTGTCTGTGTGTACGTGTGTGTGTGTGTGTTAACCGGACACGTCAACAGCAGCTGCAATTTGAAATAATTAAAAGGCAAGAGTTAGCCTAAGGTATGAAATATCTGGCAAGCAGTGGCCTTTATCCCGTTGCATATGTAAAATGTGTTGCCTTCTCTCAGTAATTGGAATGCCCACGCAACACGGGTGCTTAGTTTTAAGTGTGGAATACATACATACATACATATGTATATGGGGGAGCTCAGTGCCCACACAATCTTGACGAGGCAAAACAAATGAATCTCATTTTCGACAAATTTGAGTTGAGGCTAAAGAAAAAAAAATAACCCAAAAGATTTGCTACCACAAACGTTAGCGACGAAAACTATGAAAATGGCTTAACTTAAGTTCGCTGACAACTTATTTGTTGCCTCGTCGCATTTGCCTGCTTTACGGCAAAAGCCGCAACTAATTACAACAAAATTGTCATTAGTTTCAACTTGTCGGCCACACAAACGGGCAAAGTTTTGGTTCATGTTTTGCCACTTAGTTGTCGCCGTCGTTGTCGTCGTCGTCCTAGTCGTCCTTAGAGCCATTGCCATTGCCACTGCCATCTCCATTGCCGTTTTGCAGTCGTAATTTTTTGCGCGCTTCCGTTTCCGTTGCCGTTTGCCACACTCTGCCGCCATCTTTGGTCGCATTTGGAACATTGCCAGCGCTTGACTTTTATGGGATTGGGAAGGAAATGGGGGAGACAGAGATACATTTATAGAGTCATTCGGCCTGCATCCTGCAATTGAACGGCTGCCCGAACTTGTACGCCGGACTGCCAGCAATTGGCAACAGTTGGCATTGACCATATTAGCGTGCCACAGCACGGCCCGGAGTCGAACACGACTCGTTGACAAATGAATTAAATTGCATGTATGTATGTTCAGTTGGTAATGCATCCATTTGGGAGGTGCAACAAGTATGAAATTGTATTTGGTATCTCTATTTGATAATGCTTTTTCATTTAGATAAAAACTAAATTTATTTATGCTGAAAGGCAATCTAATTGAATTTAATTATAAACTCCACAAACAACGAAATGACAATCATAATTGTATCAAGTTTTATTTAGCTAAACAGATTTCCAGCCAATTACTCGTAATGTTCAATAATTTTCCAATTTTCCAACAACTACTGCGTTCGTTGATTATACACTTTAATATTTTAAGGGGACAACGTTCACTCCATCACGATGATTTATTTTGCTTCAGCTAAACTTAAGTGTAAGGCTAGTGCACTTAAGCACGACAACATTGCGTATGCCTTTATCTGCCCCAGCAGCCCGCACAGCTTACCCAAATAGTTTTTTAAGGCGAATGGAGATTGGAGAATGGCGAAGAATTGCTTCATGCAAAATCAAAGGCAAACTTTTCATGACACACAAAAATAAGAAGAGCGACAAAAAAAAAAAAAAAGAAACGAGGACCTAAGAAAATAGGATGGGTCATGGCATAGAGCTTGTCTTTGCTGCCTGCATAGGCGACATTTGGCAAACTTTTATTTGAAGACTGAGCGCGCGTGTGAGCTTAAGACACTTTCAGCACAATCCATCATTGCCCAGGGAGGAAGGAGATGAAGCATCAGAAGGCGCTGGGACTACCATCTGCTGCTTTCTAGATGCTTCCTGCTGCCACCGCGATGTGCTCAATCCGCTTTGAGAACAACGCGCTACGACAATATTTTTCAATTTTCCACAGCAATCGAGCGTTGATAACAAACTAATGGCGAGTGCAGTTAAGTTGTTGCTGGCTGCTGCTGCTGAGACTGAAGCAGACAGCAGCAAAGCGAACTATGCTGTGTGGGCGGCTTTGTCATCGAAATCGAAAGAGACCACAAAGCTGCCGCTGAGCTGATGAGAAATGAACACAGCAGGAGAACATCCTTGTTCCGAGGCGAAGTATCTGTTAACCCAGATTATTTGTTCTTGTGCAAGCCACTGACATTTTCTGATTCTAATAGGTTGGAAATTCCAAGTTATTCCTATATACAAAATAATTCTTTTTGTTTTGCTTAGCCTCAAAAGTGTTGAAGATAAATTTTATGTCAGAAATATGTAGATCAAATATATAGATTGCAAACTAATACAAGCCAGAATATAACTTACCATAAACTCAATGGCTTTTGAAAATTTCAAGATGCAAAACGCAAACGGTTTCGGCACTTGTGACAGCTTTTAAAATTAAGCATTCATTCATATACAATTTAAATTACATTTAAGACTTTTACTCAATCAAATTATATATATAACTTCAATCGGCACTAACTATAAGAATGAGAATGAATGTTCAACTATAGCTGGAAACTCATCATACAAACTCCCTGCTTTCGTCAACTGAATTAGTTCACAACTGGAATTCAGTACTTGATTTCTATCTAACCGCAGTTCCTTTTCAATAATCTAGTTATGAAAAGTCCGGTTGTTTGTCGTTGAAATGCAACCGATGATTTCTAGATATATACATACATCTGTAAAAAAAAAACATATTTTGTAAAAAAAAAATTCTTTAAGTTTATAAAATTATTAAGTTTAAACAATATATAAAGAATATAGATTTATTAAGCAATTTCAATTTCTTTAACTACTTTCACATAAATTTTGTATCTGTGTCACAAATATTTGAGAAAAAAGAAATTATTTGGACTTTCCATTAAAATTCAAAATGTTTGCAATAACAAATTGATGATTTTCAAGGATCATGAAGCTGCTGTAAAGAATTCTTACAAAATAACTACAATAACATGGAAAATTTTTAATTATTTCATTTTGCCTGTATTCGCAGTGGATGCATAACTTAAATCCAGATAAGCAAGTTTAAAAGCTTAATTAAAATGTAAAGAAAAAATTGTGCAATTTTCAAAATTGTTTAATGGCATATGGGCCACATTAAATAGGCAAAATCCAGATGATTACGAAACTGGCTAGATAACCGCAGGTTTATCATCAGAGCTCGGTTTTTGTTGTTGTTGCCTCTTTGATATCGTGTGGCAGTGGAGTGCCGTGTTTATTAATGAGCTGGCCACGTTGCATTTGCCACATGCAACAGCAACAGAAATAACAAGGATCCACTCGCGTCGATGCTGAGCCATACTTCATGATAGTCGTCTGTTGGTTGGTAGGCCTGTGCCTTATTTAAATCAGTGCTGTCCCCGCGACAATCACAATCAAAATGTATGCAAATTGAGCTGCGGAATGGCTGGCTCTCTGCTTTTCAAGCCATCAAATTTAATCAGATTCCTCTGGCTTTATTTTTTCCCCGCGCCACTTGATGAAGTGCCAGACACGGGGACAGAATGCCAGTGGATGCAAGGATACGACTGGGAATGCAACTTAAGTGCGGCTGCTGTGGGTTTTACCAACACATGCATACATATGGACACAATGAGCATTTTACATACATGCATATATGAAAATTAATTAACGCGAGTTAAGCTGAGGGAAAATGTGTTATTGAAGTACTTTAATGGTGAATAATTTAAACGCCATTGGAAATGGGTAAGAATAGTTTTGAGAGTGACATTTCTGGCACTTGCTGGCCAATGGGGAATGTCTTTTAATAGAAAGCTGTCCATTGGTGTATTAAATAATGCATATCATATGATATTTTTAGCCATGGTCAAAGCTGGTCAAAAATGCTTTATTATAAATTCCGCATTGTTCTATTCTGGTTCTCGACGCCTCATTACAATTACCAAGGCCAGAAACAGAGTCCACAATCCCCTAACTAACTGCCTGGGCCTGTCGCAGCGAGCTGCACAAACACAGATAAACTTTTATGGGGCAAGAAGGAACAACTGGCAAACGCTTCGTCGCGGGACTTTTGTGGCTGCTACTTCTGCTTCTGCTGCTAGTGGTGAAGGTGGTGGTGGTGTTTGCCTTTCGACTGCACTTTAAGCACCGAAGTTTGTTAATGCGAATACGTGATTGTTGTTCAGATTCACGCAAAGCGAACGAATCGACACTAACTAAGGCTGTCTCACCTAACTAATGCTGGTATTTGGGAAAGGGGGCAAGTTGGTAAAACTACTACATGGGATAGAAACAACAACAGAAAGTTCTGGTCTAGTGGAATTTCATTTTGCATTGGGTCAGATCTCGTAATTCAAAACGAAAAATAAACACCCGGATGAAACTCTTAGCTCATTATTGATGTGCAGACTTCAATATGCCAGCAAAGGCACCTTATATAAACCCAGCAAAAAAAGAATGCGTCTGTCTAGTGCCAGTTAATGAAGGTGCCCGCCCAAGGGAGTTAAAGTAGGTGCTAGTTGTAGTTATACTAGTTGTCTGCTGCTGCTGCTGCTGCTCCAGGCCAACATTAATAAATTCTGCACGTACTGAGCCTTTCGCATAAATCTGCTTCAAGCTTATCCTTGAAAATTGCAATTGCAAAGCAGCGGCGGCCAGAAGGAAAGGCATACTTTTAGTAGGGGTCTCCCCCGCAAAAGGCAAATAAAAGAAGCCTCGCCAGAACAAAAAACGACAACGCACCGCATTCCAGGCATCGTAACAACAAATGCTCCAGTATCCGTACATACGTATATAGGCTTCCAGCAGGCAATACGACGAAAAGTATTGTGGGCCCTTCGGGGATTCGGCCACATAGCACACTCAAAGGCAGCCGCCTTTTTGGTGGATAAGCCAGCGGATAAAATGGCCCAAGCAGGGGCAATGTTTTGTTCTGCCAACTGCAACAGTTTGCGTTTGCCTTCCAACGCATGCGTCCTGAGCAAGTATCAAGTCCAAGGAACGGTGTGGCGCGGTGTTAAAAGTAGCAACAGGCGACAGCAACAAAAATACCAAAACAATGGCAAGGATTCAAGTATACTTGAGTGTGAGCGGGGGGACGCCAGCCAAAGGAATGCATTTCTATGCTTCAGACAAAGCCCAGCTGCAAAATGCTGGCTCATTGTCCTTATTGTCCTCATTTGAAAAAAAGAAAGAGTGTCTATACTTAACCTTAGTAAATGACTCTTAAGTCATTCACTTAGGGTTTTCATGTGGATTTGCAATACATTTGGCAAGCCATTCAAACGGCATTTATTTATTAAATTCTAAATGTGGTCAGCTTGAAAATGGAATCAAAATGACATTTGCCTTCCTGGTGCTGCTAAATGAATGCAAGTCAACTGACGATAAGTTGACCGTAAACTTAAGCCAAACTTTGAAATAAAACGGCGTATTATGCAGAAGCACAATGTCGTTACGTTGCCACGAGTTACCAGGGACTTTAGTGTGTAGTCTTTGGATACCTACCAGATGGTATATGCTTATTTAAAATTTATGAAAACGCATCATCTGCACAGCACGTTCCATTATTTGCCAGATAACTCAGCAACTGGCGATGGCAAACAGCATGGCAAGCACGCGCCCAAGGACTATAGGAGTCGGGAGAAGGACTTCTTTCACCTGGCCATATGTGAATGCTAGATTGTTCCAACAACATATATGTGTGTGTGTTTGTGTGTGTGTGTGTGTGTGTGTGTGTGTGTGTGTGCAAGTCTAAGGGTGTCTGCGTGTGAGCAAACAAACACTGGACATTTTTCAAAAGCTTCGACGACTACCAGCACCAGAAGCACATCTTTGTAGGATTTATGCGTGTAATGTGCAAAAATTTCAAGCAGCAAATGCTGTAAATTTATGTGACACCCCCCCGCGCAGAATTTCACCCTGTGCTGAGTGCTCTTTGTGTGTGTGTGTGTGAGTGTGTCCAAGGATATTTGTGTTTAACCAAGCATAATCCTATTAAATGTGACAGAGGACGACAATTGGCTGAATTTTTGGCCCTAGACAACAACCTAACTACACAGCACGGCACTGTCATGAGTCCATGACCCCGCCTTGCCTGCTCCTCCTACTCTAACTCCACTACAACATCAGTTGCATTATCAGCTCAGTGGAGTGTATGAAAATATGACAAACTGTTTTTAAGTTTAAAGAGCAGCGCCCTTGATCTCTTCCTCCCCTTCTTGGCTACATACACAAGTAGCTGCTGTTGGTGTTGTCGTCATCAACAAAAATGTGATTTTGATTAATGCACAGCGCATATTGGTGAGTCCGGGTTGCATTAGCGTCATTCGGAAGCTTAGCATCATCCTGTTGTTTCACCATATGAAGTGTTGCGTAAATGCAAATCTGTTCTTACCAGAGATCGGTCTTTCAAACCCCAACACCAATCCCATCCCAACCGTATTCATTTGTCTTGCTCAGCACAAGTTGTAGTTGCACTTGCCGTTGCCGTTGCAGCTGCCCATTGCACAGAAACATTGCACTTGACACATGCAACAAGAACTGCGAAACGAAACGAAACGAAACTTTCCACCCCCGTCTCTAATTCAATTGGTAACGTCATTAAATATTTAAAATGCAAACGCAAGCACCAAAGGCAACTATCACATGTGTTGCACATTTCGAAATCGAATTATGCACACTGTAGCAAACAGCAAATAGAAAGGGGAATCAACCAACCACCCCCTCACTCACTCTCTTACTTACCTTTCCTATCTATGTATGTATGTTTGTATCTAGTTGCAATGGGAGACGGAGGCTGTTGCCTCGACATGGCAAACGTTTCCGTTCAAAACTTCTTCCATGCTTCATTGTCAGTTTTGACAGGTGTGTAGTAACGATTTTCACATTAGCAGAGAGCCACGCCCCCGCCCCGGGCACGCAACTCTCTGGCAGGTGTCTACCTATCTATCTATCTATGGTTATATATGTATATATAACACTGGGTACACTGCATCTATGGCTTCTACAACGATGTCGGAAGACATTTTGTTGAGAGTTCTCTATATCTGGTTTTCACATTGAGTGGAGGAGATGACAGAGCGGTGGATAGGGAAAATGGCAACTTCTTCCGCCTTGGTACATATTCAATAAAGTGTTGAGATACCATTTTGTTTGTTATCAATGTCTTTAACATTATTTTTTTGACTGCATTTGCGAGTTGAATGTTGAACTAAAGTTTAATAGAACTTACCAGTCTATTCAATAGAAGACGCCTCCCTTACCCGCAACCGCATTGTAAATAAATAAAAATCAACAGTTTTAAAAATACAAATTCATACACATTTTCATTTTATTACATTTCCAAAAAATGTTTCGTTTTCGTTTTTCGCTCATTCTATAAATCTAATACATATTACATATAAAGTATTTGATAGATTGATTTTTACATTTATCAAAACGTTTGTATATTAGAAACTGAATTGTGCGGTATTTAGACTATCAACTGATTCATCAGCTATTTATGTATATATATATCTAGATTTAGTTTTATGTAGAAATAATAAAGATTAAGCCCGCTTAGTAGTCGGACAGTCGGAATGCTTATGGTTTTGTAGGATCATCGTAAATACTTTGGCTCATTGGCCACGCCCAGGTTTAGTTTTTGTGCTAAAAGCATAAAAAATGTCATTTTAATTTGCGAAAACTTTAAAAAAAATGTATGACAAATAAAAAAAAAAAAAAATAAAAAATTAAATCATAATGATAAAAGAAAAAACAACCTGCAGCTATTTTACCAAATGAAAGTTAAATGCAAACAAAGTGAAATTATTTAATTCAATTAAATAAGATTTTTGTTTCAATGAGTTTGGTGTTTTTCTTCTATTTTTTAATTGCCTGCTGCCACAATAATTCGTATTTGTTGTAGTTGTTGTTTATTGTTATTTGTGGTTGTTTGTTGTTGTTGTTGGGCGACATTCGATGATATACTGGTTTTAAAAAAAGCTTTAGCAATGAAATTGCTGCTAATGTTTCAGATGTTTTGTTGCTGTTATTGCTGGCTGGTTGCTCTTGCAGCTGCATTTTTATGATTAGTCACAAATGAGTTTTTAAATGCAACGACAATGTTATTATTTGCACAATTAATTAAAATATCATTAAGATATGCAACATATATGTATGCATGTATATATATGGGTGTATATATATATTTATATATATTTCTTTTATGGTACATACAAATAGTTGGTAAATAATGTAGAACGGCACATTAAAACATTGCTCTTTATTTTCAACGCTGATATGTGACTATTTATATCGGTATCCTCATATATCTACATACATGTGTGTGTGTGTGTGTGTGTATTTTTATGTGTATATGTATGTGCTGCTCTCTGACTGCCTGGCTGTCTCTCTGGGTAGGTGTGTGTGCGTTAGAGTATTTGTATAAATCACATACCGACTATGTGGCGTATACGTAATTTTTCATATTGCTCGTTCTATTTCTTTTTATTTTTACGTTTATTTTTGTTGCGATTGTTGTTGTTGCTAGCGTTGCTGTTATTACGATTGGCTGCTTTCTGACTGGTCTCTGGCCTCGGAATGCCGCTAGTCACAATATTGGATACCGTACGTGTAGTTGTGGTCACCACACTTGTGCCACTGGGCTCTGCTCCAACCACAGTGCCAGCAGAAACAGCAGTGCCAGCTGGTCCAGCCAAGGACTCTGTGGTTGTTGTGGTCGTTGTGATAGTATCACCCTGCTGTTGGTCGAATATCTGACGTTCCGACTCGCCAGCACTCAGGAGACGATTGAACAATGCCTCACCAGACTCGGAGGAATCGACTGGTCGTCGACTTTTCTTTTGCTTCTTTACCACCTCGGTCACGGTGACAACGGCTGCACTGTCGCTGGCGGCGGGCAATGTGTAAGTTCGTTGCGTTTCGACCACAGTTCCGTCATCGGCATTCAACAAATCATCGACAGATTTACGCAACTGCTTTGAGATCTCGGCCAGGGCACGCTGCTCTGCCTGCAGTTGAGCCAATGTGCCATCCCCAGGGCCGCCACCACATTGATCCAATGTCTGGTCCACTTGGGTCACTTGTTGATCCTCCTTTTCTGAAGCTTCCTTCATTGTGTTGTATGTCTGAGACTTTTGCAATTTACTGCCTCCGGTGGTGGTCACTGTATTGAGATTCTCGATTACCTGCGCGCCCTGCACGTAGGTTACATTCAGTTGGTCCTCGCCGTTGTCCTCCACATCTGAGTCATCGCTGTCATCGTCTGAAGAGTCACTGCTTTCATCTTCGTCGTCGTCATCGTCCTCCTCGTCATCATCATCATCGTCGTCATCTTTGTTGGACAATTGGCCTGCCAATTTAGCAATAATCGTATTGCGGTTGCTGTCCTTTATCAGCTCCTCGAGCAGCTGCTGATTGCCGTTCTTAGCATCATCGTGTTCGTTAGTCTTTTGAGTTGTGACCGCTGCAATACCAAAGTCAACAACATCGTCAATGGCATCACCATAGGCGCTCTCGTCGTCATCCCTTGCATCGCCATAGGCACTTTCGCCCTCCTCGTCGTCCTGGTCTTCTTCTTCCTCGAGACTCTTTTGCAAATTCAATTTGACGCGCTCGTTCTCTAAGAGCTCCTCGAGCACAGTTTTCATTTTTGCGTTTAATGAGAGCTCTGTCTTGCCAGTGAAGCCGCCGGGGGGCAGCACAAAAGTTTCACTGCGCAGCAAGGACACGGCGCCCTGCTCCAGTTCGTCTTCGTCAAATGGAGCTCCGCTCACTTGAATGGTACGGGCACTGCCATCACCGCCTATCACTGGATTCAGAACCTCCACAATGGTTGTCTCTTTGGCCAATGTCTGACGCAGTGCCAACGGAGTTGGCTTGATGCGAACCTTGCCCGACGAGACACTTTCAATGGAAGAGGGACCATAAGTATCCCCATCGTGACGTAGAAACAATTTCTCGCTATTGGCCTGCACTGTCACAATGGAAGCGGTGTCTTCTTCCTCCTCCTCCTCCTCCTCATCGTCGTCATCATCATCATCTTCGTAGTCTTCCGCATCGTCGAAATCATCGTCTGCATCGAGCTCTGGTGGTGGTTGAGTGTCGTCCAATGCTGCATCTTCCAATTCGGGCACTTGCAGTTCCAGGGAAATGATGCGTTCCTTGCAGGTCTCAACCTAAATTTAGGGGGGCACAATGCGAATACGTTTTGCATTTTCTTTCTCTCTCTTCAAGTATATATATTTGTCAGCGTACTAAATACTAATGAAATAGCAACAATACGAAAACAAACCAAACAAAAAGCAATAGGGAAGTATACAGATAGTGAGATCCACAACCAGAAGCATGCCAATATTTACTATGCTAAACCCATCAAAGAGCTTACAGCTAATTTATACGGCGAGAAATGGTAAATGTACATTTTCCCAGGTGAATTCATAAGCCTTAATGAATGAAATGTGAGTTGAGTTTTGCTAGGTGCATTAGAAACTCTAAAACACTGCAAATGGCAATAAGTGAAACGGTTAATGGTTAGTTGTAATGGGGACTAATTAAGTTTAATTCATCTTGTTAAGAATGAAACCAACACCGAGTATTGATTAGAAGTTGTGCGATTGCTAGACCGAAAAAACTAACAATAGTTTTGATAAGATCCTAGATACCTATTCTGTACTTAATCAAAGTGCTTTTTTACACCCGCTGAAGCCATCTATAAATAAATATATATTTAATTTTGCTCACTGGACAATGCATCAGAAAGTTTAACAACATATTTGTTCCCTTTTCTAGGCCTTTCAATTTAAAACCGACTTGTTGTGGAGAGCAAAAATCTTAATCACAGTGGCTTGTTGTTGATATGAGGAAGAGACAAAAGATTGTTCGCTGCCAGACAAAATTGCCTGCATTTTCTTTGCCAAAAAAGGAAAAGTCTTACTGAGCTTTGAATAGAGGACAGATAAGCCCGGAGTGGGCTGTCGCCAACAGATGTTAAAGCAAAGGCTTCCTGCCGTTCTGTATTCATTTGCTGTTGCATTTTTGGGTCGAATCTTGATCACCAGGGGAGACCCTGTCGGCGGAGTAGTTGACAATCACTTCTTTTTGGTTGATGGCTTGTGGTTTTTTGTAGCTGCTGTTTGCTGTGATTCGAGAAGCTTGTTGTTTATGTGCATCATTTTGTCTTCCGTTTGACACAAATTGAATGGGTAAACGAAACACGTGCCTGAGAAACCAAACAATAGACATCAAATGCTTTTTGGCAGCATGTTGTTTGTTATTTTTATTTATTTCAAAGTCATTAAAAATGATTCTGGCTCATGAAAACAAAAGTTTTGCTTTAATTTTAATGGACTTGGCAATAAAAAAAGCACCGAAAGCGCGTCATTATAATGCGTTTGCATACTTAAAAAAAATAAACAAAACAAACACCAAGAAAATTGTATCCAGAAACAAGCCTTAGTAGCGTAGCGTAAAATTGACGGTCGGTCGTCTTTTGGAGCTCCAAGCTGGTTTATGGACACGTGACAACAACATCAACAACAGAAGAGCATCAACAGCCAACAAGAACCCCCGCAAAAAGAGCGAGGAGGAAACCAAAGAACAGACAATGAAACTCTTTGAGGGTTATTGCCTCAAGTATGCCGGGTTTGCTTTGGTTTGGTTCGGTCCGGGTATTAAAACCGCGACACTCAAAAGACAACAATAACTGAAAATGATTTCTGTTCGTGGTAGTGCTACTGCTGATGCTGGTCCACGCACCTCTCTCACCTCTGTCCCTTTTTGTTCCGGTTCGTGTTGGATGTAAAAACCTTTTCGCGTAGGTGGTGGCTTACAAAAGTAGCTTATTGTCCTTTTTATGCGCTGCACTTTAGAGCGGTGGGCACGAGCACAAGGCGAAATGTCAACAAAATCCCCGGGCCAACCCTGAGCCACATACATTCAGCTTCTAGCTTCTGTGTAGATATTAAAATTTGTTTTTCTCAACAGCAAAGAGCAAACGACAGGATAAGGCACGACAGACTACAACACATTGAAGTGTCTTAGGCAGTTACAAGATGTAAAGATACTTTTCAATGTCTCTAAACTTTCCCTTACCCGTTTAGACCGTAGACTAGATCATGAGCTCTATAAAATAATTAAGACTCAGACTCTGTCGTACCCGAAATTCAATAAAAATCAAAAGTGTGTGTGTGTGTGTGGGTGTGTAGGCGAGGTTTTGTGTGCGAGCTATAATGAGTGCTTTATAATGGGTTGAAAATCTTTAATAGGTGCAACCAGAGTTACTACACTACAGAACATTTCTAAATAATTTTGAATGTTGATGAGAAACGCTTACTGTACACACGGTGGGGTGAAGAAGTGGTGACTGGTTTGGTTTGGGTGTAGAGGACAGCGAATAATAACCGAACAAAATGTGTAACTAAAAACGCTTTTGCAATTGCTAAATAAAAATCTGCGAAACGCATTTTTTTTTGTGGTGCCAATTGATAATACAAATTTGTATAGATTATTTTGATTTGTTTTTTGGAATATTTTACAAAAATTTTGCTTTAGTTCTAACCTCTGTTTCGATGATTTTCTCAATGTATTCGACAGTGCGTAATTGAGGTAGACCTGTAATGGGACAGGCTACCTCCTCGGTGCGTCGCACAATTTTCTCATCGAGTATTTTCTCGCGTTCGCGTACAATAACCGGGCCATCGCTTGACTTTATGGCAATTTTCGGAAACACTATTTTTGCCTGATGCTAATTAAGAGTGGAAAGAAACAAATAAGATCAATAAGGTAAGCAGAGGCAGAGAAGGAGATTGGGGCTAAGGCAGAAAGGCAGTGTTTGGTAGTTTGTCGTACTCTAACTTTTGATTTAAGCTAATAATATTTTTAATATTAGTTACATTTGGATCCATGGATTAGCACAACTTTTGCATCTCATTTGGTTGCTGGGTTTTTTTTTTTTTTTTTTAGTATTTTGTTGCAGTTAGTAAAGCGAACTATATAAGAAGATTTCATGATGTCGTTTTCTCAGGCATTCCTCCAGGCATAGAATTTAGGTTTATTAGTGTTTGGCTTACCTCGCTGGCTTTTGACTCGTGCGTGATTAGATCTTCGGTAACTTTACGCATATTTTTGATAACATCCTGAGCCTCAACGGCTCCCTGTTCCAAAGAACGTAGCCGGGCTGCTCGCCATGAGGCTCGTTTCTCAGCACTGCATAAATAAAATTAAAATTCAATTAGAACAAATAGAAATAACATATATGGAAGAATAGAAACTCCAACTGAATACTGAAGACAATTCCAAGAGCTAAAACAAATAGCTAAAAACAAAAAGTAATTACAGATAAAGAGTATCTAATTGAATTGTATATTTACAAGAAGTGAGACAGAGAGTGAGACAAAAAACACAGACACCGGCTAACTAATACATAGTTGAGTTTGCTGAAGGTGTTCCAAATTGATAGATATATAGCTATAGTAGATATAGAAATTCCATTTGTATATTTTCCACACACACACGCGAAAAGTGTGTGTGTTGTGGGTGGGTGCAATAGTTTTAAGTGTTTCTTTTATCTGTGTGTGTGTGATGTGTCAGTGTGTTGGTGGCTTGTGTGGGCGTATATTTCGACCTACTACTATAACACCTTCTAACAATCATTTAGCATGACCTCTGAACTTTCTGGACATATTTGGACCTGCACGCATGTCACCCACATATATTTCTCTGGCTCTTGTTATTGTTGTTTCTGCTGGTCGTCACGCTTCAAACTTACTTAATCATGGAACGGCTCTTGCCGCTGTGTTGTTGCTGCTGTTGTTCCACTTCCCCTTCTCGCTTTAGATACTCTTCCAAAGTGATGCCCGCTTCACGAGCCGCCGCTGCCTGGGCGCGACGATGAGCCTTTAATGTACGCACGGGTATGCGACTGCCACCAATTGTGGGTGTAGAAGGCCCTTCCGGCTCCTCCTCTGGTATGGTAGCCTCCTCCTGAGGCTGCTCCTCCTGTTGCTGCTGCTGCTGCTTCATACGTTGCTGCAGCGCGGGTGGTATGACAACTTTGACCTTTGGCTTGGGCAGCAATGAGGGCTTGGGCGGTTCATTTGCTGGCGTGTTTATGGCAGCTTTCAGAACCTGCTGCTGCCTGGGTATTTTGCTGGGCATGGACGAGGACGAATGCGTTGTCTGCGCCTGACTTTGTGCGGTTCTGTCATATTTTTTGAGATTATTTTATTTTTTTGGTTTTCGTGTTTGAATTGTGCAAAGAAAAACACACACAATTGTTATAAAAAATAAAACAAAAGAAAGAGTAAACCAAAAAATGAAGGCGAAATTGTTCGTCAAACAAAATATGCATGAGACTGGGATGAGGGGATATGCGGTTAGCAGTTACAAACACAATGAAGTTAATTTCGTTTTAGTCACATACGTGCGCTTTGGGTTACATCTTCCTTTGTTACTCATTTCCTTTCTTCATCCTTGTACTCATCGTCATTTTCATGCGCAACACAAACTTTGGCATAACAAGTCGAATTTGTTGTAATTAAAAACCAAGAAACATACTGCAAACTTTTCAAACACTGTGAACCCAAGCAAATTCCCCAGTCCCTGACAAAATCACTTTTTGAGAAACTTTGCCAACAAGTGCAATAACATGGCAGCTGGAGATTAGCGTGTTAAGGCAGACGGGCAAAGCTCAGAGAAACGCATTCCCAGACTGAGTTGAGTTGGACGTCGAGTCATCGTCATAGTCGTAGTTGGAGTCGGAGTCGGAGTCGGAGCAAAGACGAGTCATGTCGGAGTGCAATCTGGAGAAAAAGGAGCTGCATGTCGGCAAAGTCGTAAAACTTGCACAAAACCCCCATCTAGCACTATATAACTGTATATATGCAAAATTAATTTTAAAAGTAAACGGCATCCCAGAACTATTTTCTTCTACTGGAAGCTGGAAGCTTCAACCGTGACGAACTTTGTGGCCTGTGGCCTTTCTTTCTCTTTTATTCGCTTTGCTTTTTCTTTTTTAATTTTTTTTTTTACACCCAACTGGCTTTTGTTTGCCACACAAATTGCCACACACTTTCAATTCAAGTTTAATTCGAAATTATTCGCATAAAGCTAAAGTCGTGGCAACAACTTCTGCTTGAGTGATTTATGTTTTTCAATTTGCTCATCTCGTCGTCGTCTACAACGTAGTCGACGGCATTTGGCTTCTTGGCCAGGGAGCGAAAGTTCACCTAGGAACACAAGAAAAAAAAAAAAGATAACCAAAAGACAGGAAGAAGAGCAGGCAAAATACGCCCAGAATTGACCCAGTGGATTGCACTTAGAACATTCTGTTTCTCACTTTTTGCTTCGTTTCCTCTTTTTTGCTTTGCTCTTGTGGCATTTGCCTGACTCGTTTTATTCATTCATTTGTCCTTTCGACTTTTTAAATGAACTTTGCACACTGGCACTCAATCTGGCACCCAAGAAGGTTGCAATTGCCAACGACCCGGAATGAAGCCTGCGCGTAGTTAAAGTATTTAAACGCATTTATGTAACTTTTCCAATTGACAGATTTATGCTTTTGCAACGACGACTACAGAGTACTATAAGACAGAAACTTATTCGAATTGAACAGAAAGTTTTCTCTATATAAAATATTTCTTCCCCCCTGACCGTCAGAAATAATTGCATAATTTAAGTTGCTAAATAGTTGAATGAATGAGAGAGAGAGAGAGAAGAAAATGAACATGTTTAAAACCACAACCGAAAAAACACTTAAAAGTAGGTTAAATTAAGCATTTATGCAACAAAGTTGATGCTTTTACCATTTATTTATAGAATGTGATTGTATTTTTTTTTTTATAACAAAAATATATATATGTATATAAATATCAATATGTGTAGAGAATAAGTATGGCACATGTGAGAAAATAAATTATGTTGGTGATAATTATGTCAATGAGCCCGTAACCATGGTAAGTAGGTAAATTTATTATGTATATATAGATAATTATCTGGATGCGAATAAGTAATATTAAAACTATTTATAAAATATATATATATATATAAATTGTTAAATACATTGACAACAAAACACATATACGAATATATATTCATTTCCATTTACAGAAAATAAACTTAACGTTCTAGGTTAACACCTATTTAAAGTCTGTGGTTTTACTGAACTTGAAAAGCTGAATAACCATCCATCCTATAATTATGAACATCAATAGTAAAAACTACTTAAAGAAAGTACAATAAATAAATGGCCCTTGATTGATGACTATCGACAATAATGACAAAAATATACAACTAATTAATAATGCCTTTCACTATTTCTGTTTTCCATTCATATATACCGTGTACCTGGGCCAAAAAAGGGTAGCTCATAGTCAGTTAATTCAATATACGTTTTATAAGCAACAATCAGATCAGTCTGTTTATATGTACGAAAAGTGTAGCACATTATTGTCACAATATTATCTGACTTAGTAACGTAAGTAGAGATTATTGAAATAAACATCTGATTAGTTACAGAAAGGGTTGACAAATGCCCCAAAAGGTATAGGGTATCTTACAGTCTGTGCACCGACTAAGAGAGTAATCGGTTTTTTTTTACTCATCGTTACTGTCTCTCTATATATATTCTATGTATATGTATGTATAACAGCAGAGCTTCAAACCCGCACAGATTGAATAGGAGGAAAGGCGACAAAATAGGCAAAGAAAGAGGGCGTATAGATGAACTAATGGGAACACGAAAAGAACACAGAAAACTAATGAGTCTTTTTGTCCTGCTCTAAAAATCATTATTTTTAATAACAAACATTTCAAAAATGCAAAATGCATATAAATTATGCAGGCAACGAAACACCGCCCGGCAACATACACTTTTGCCCCCAAACTGTATGCTATGTAAAGTATATAAACTATCTATGCATCTGTGTCTGTGTGTGTATGTGTGTATCTATGGATGGGTGAGCTGTTTAGTGGTTTGTCTGGATATGTATGCGTGTGCATTTTAAAAACGTTGCAGGTGTGTAAGTGTGCAGGAGGTGTACTCAAAAATCTCAAGTGCTGACTGTACAGACAACACCGAGTCACTATCAGTTGTTGTTGTTGTCGGTTGCAAAGTTGGGCAATTTGGAAAAAAGGGAAAGAGAGAGAGAGGTATAATTAGGCTAATAAAATGCATAAAAGTAACAGAAAGAAAGAAGGGACGCCACAGTGGAGGGTAAAAAGGACCTTAACACTAGGTTTCATCAAGTGCCGTCTAAAGTGTGTTGGTGACAAATGCAGATTTCTTTTTTTTTTTTTTTTTTTTTGTTTCGTTTGTAGAGTATTTAAATTGTTAGTGCTTAATAGCTAACTTATAGTCAGAGTCTCATGTTGAAATAGATAACTTATTTATATAGTGATAGTTAAAGTAGATATAGCTTTTTTTGTTTTTGTTTGTTAATCAGTTTTCAAATATCGCAACTTAGTCAATAGAAGGTGTGTCACATTCGCATTACAGTAGTGGGTTTTAGTTTCTAAATACTGCTTCAATTTCTTCAAGTGGATTCCTGTAATAAGTGAGTGTAAAGAGCAGAAACAGAATTTAACAAACGGCAACAAAAAGAATAACAAAAAGAAGCAAACAATTAAAATATTGTATTCCCCTTGGTTGCGTAAATAATAATAATAAAATACAATATTGTTGTATCTTTTCTTCCTTTTTCGGTTATTTATGTATATAGCCCTGCAAATTTCGAATTGAGCATATGCATTTTGGCCAAGATGATAGACATTTTTGCTAAAGTATAATAACGGCTATCATCGATATATATCGAATAACTTGAAGATGAATTGGGTTCAAACACAATTGTTATTTCTTTCTCTAAAACACAGCGGACATAATATTATATAATTTACATTAATTATTCCAAAATCGGACAGTGAACTAATACAATTATTAATATCATTTCTATATGTTCCCAATCAAATTTAAATCCTTTCAACGCAAAATTTCTTTATTTATTCAGTTAAGAGAATAGATAACAGAATCCTTTTCTTTTTTGTCTTTTTTGTTAACAACAATTGACCAAAATGCAATGTTTGCAAGAGTATTTAGGAACGGCATAGCCGGAGTTTTTTTCGACTCTCAGGTTTTTCCTTTTTTCTTTAATATGGTTTTCTTTCCCCATTTTTGGTTTGGTTTTTGGTGCTCGGTTTTTCTAAATTGTAATTAATATTTATGCGCCCAAAAGCAACAAACAAAACAAAGCAAAATGCAAAACTGGAAAACAAAAAATAAAAATAGAAAAAAATTTAATAAAATAAAATAAGAAAACAAAAAGCGTCATTAACGCCCTCATTTTTAGCTTAAGGTCAAATTATGCTTTTATATCAGAGGAAGAAAAAACAAACCAAACGAAACGAAACGAATACGAAGACAAGAAGAGAGACAACAAAATGCTTTGATTTGCATACGAGACGCGGTCCATTTGTGGAAGTTGAGCAGAGCTCAGCTCAGCTGAACGTAGCGCCAACGCTATAAAATATAAATTAATTTATGCGCAATCAACAAAACATAAATATTTTCATATGCATAGGAAAAGGAAAAAAAAACAACAGCAACAAAAAATACATACATAAAAATGTAAACCAAAACTAAAAACTGACCAATTGTCTCTGTCTCTTCGACATTTTTCAGGGTCAACTGCTGCTGCTGCTGCGGATGCTGACCAAAGAAGATAAAACCGACGAAATGGACAACAACGAAAAAAAAAAGAAACCAATTGAAAGCGAGAGCGAGGGAGTCATCCGCAGTTTTAAAACCAAACTAACTAATAATAGTACATAAATTATCAAACAATAAATTAGCCGATTAATGCACGACTAAGAATTCGATTGCGTTGCCGCCATCCGCCGCCGACGCCGACGCCGTCGCCATCATCTTCATCTTCATCTGGGGAGAACAACGATCAGTTAGTTTTTTCTGTCGTCGCCACGGAAGCCAATTTGATGTCGCAAAAAAATTCATAAACACGGATCTATCTACTGGGCAGCCTTTGTGCTTCACAATTTTTATAGATTTCGACGAGTTTAATTTGAATATAAATACAAATAGTTTTGAAGAACATTGCTTTTTGCCGGCTAATTTGCTATGAATTCTTCTATTCAGCATCAACTGAACGCGTCAACGTAAATATATGCGCAAACTTAAAACAAGAAACAATATTTATCGAACGGGGGAGGAGGAGAGTTTTGAGAAAACCCAAAATGAAAAAAAAGTAGAAATTCTTGCTAGAAATTTATTACAAGGTTATTAACATCATGTTTTTTTTTCCCCCCACCCTTCTTAGTTATGAATGCCAAGGCTAAACGAACGGCAACATAATAACACACATTTAAATTTATTTTATGTAAAGCTGTTTCAGCCATCGAGCTATCTGGGGAGTCGTTACCAAGTTTTTTGTCAGCTGCGCCAATTTGGCTTCAAGGTTGTAATAGTAGTCTACTATGTGGATGATTTGGGCGCAGAGAGGAGGGAAGGAAGAGAAGGTTTTTAGCTGAAGCTGGAGTTGTTGCTGGAGACGTATTATTTACATCATTTGTTGGCCATGTATAATAATAACAAGATTCTAATCGCTAGGGCCGGAGAGGCATGAAGTCATGCATTATTAAAGAAACATCATTTCGTCTTATAAACTGGAGATTAAAACAGGGAATTATGTCACCATGCCGTAACACAAAAAGTGAGTAAATTTAATGTTTTCGCAGGTGAAGTTTGGCAATCCTTTACCTTCTACTCACACACTTTGCCGAATTCCTCCCCAAGTTAATGACATGCCAAAAGAGTTTTGTTTTTTATCCTTTCAAGGTCAGTCTAATGAAATGTACATAAATGCTTCAAAAAGGAATTATCTTGGCTAAACAATATTTACACAGGCATTTCATGCAGACATCGTTAAATTAGGAAACACACTCGACAACACTAAGCTACCTACCAAGCAGGCTGGCAGCCAGCCATTCAGACAAACAAACAAAAAGAGACAGTTGTGTGTGCTATTTGATATGTGGCCAACTGATGTTGCCTTTGTTGTTGGAATTGCCATCTTTATGCCATCCTTATTGCTCATTTGTGTACCCTAACATTGTTGAGATTAATGATAGTTTAGAGCAGACTAAACAGAATTAAAATTATCCATGGCAAGAGATAGAATTTGAAATATGAAAAATCTTTATTTAATAATTCACTTCACTTGAACTCAAACCTAATTAAACTGATTCTTAGTAGAAGATTACCTAACTTCGTCTACAGGGTATATATTGTGCGGTGGAGTGTTAACACATTTGACTTGTTATTTGCTATGGGTTTTTTCTTTCTCTTTTTTCTGTTGGTGCCATCCTTTTGTGGCAACCACAAAAAACAACTTGGGGCGTTATTGTATTAAATTTCTTTGTTGTTGCTCATTATATAATGTTGTTAGAGTCAACCCCCTAGAATCAGGTATGGTTGGGTTGTGGCACCTGCAACTAACCAAAAGCAGTCGACACATGGTTGCCGGTTTGTATGAATGCTGCCAGATAAGAGAGCAACTACCTGGCAGAATCTGTCAGACATTCGCGCTTCTTTGTTGGGTTTCGTTTTACTTTCCCTTTTTTGTCATGACAAAACAAACAGCAGGATCAGCAGCAATGAGCAACGCTTTGGGATTACGTGTTGCACATACAGGGACAACCGGCAAGGCACTGTTTGAGAATGGCTAATTAATTAGATTGCCAACAGTTAGCTGTTGGACATTAAAAACGCATCCATTTTGCGGAATAGGTATGATTAGGCTGGCTAGCTAGTCTAGTGGTTTGGCATTTCGAAATGTGGAGTTCTGCAATGCATACTTAACATCAAATCATAAATTCTCTCATCGGTGTGATGTTTACGTGTGCGCGTGTTTATGAGTGGGAAGAGGGCAGTGAAGAGGGGAAATGGACCCTCAAACGCCTCCCCTTGAGAATGAGCAAACGCAATTTGCGGAATGCTCGAAATGAAGTTATTCAATTGTAAAAACAGCTGGCATTGTGCCACAGGGAATTCAAGTGCGCCATAGTCTTTATTCACCGCCCACCAGTGAGAGAATGTATGTACATTCATACGTACGTACACTCAACGCAGCCCATAGGCAATGAGACCACGATGCGTATACGCAATGCTTGCCCCATCTTGGCCTGGCAAGCGTTAAGTAACGAAGCGCGGAATTGCTTAAATTTTAAATTCTCCCAATGCAGCGGCGTATCCTAGATAGATGGGAGGGATTGATTTCCATTTTTCTATTTTTAACGATTTTAGCTGCTTGTTGTGGTATTTAGAATATTGCATAAAAAATTGGTTAGCAAGCTGACTTTATGGGGGGTAAATCTTCTTCCGTCTCCTCCTTCCATTTATTCTCCGACACGACCACAACTCCCCTTAAAAATGTTTATTATACCTGCAGACGCTACTGCTTAAATTTATAGATAAGAAATTCTATCTGGGTTTTTACTTCATATTAAAAAGATTTCTACTAAACAGAGTCATAACATGTTTTAGCTCCTTCTCATACTTAACAACAAGCAACGAAAAACGAAAAAAAAAAAAACAAAGTTGAAAACAAAAATATATGTATGTATATATGAAAAAGAAAGCAAAAGGCTGGAAGGCGCTGTTTGCCTGAGATCCACGAGTCCAGACAACGCTTAAGTGCTACATAAAACTTAAAACAGCTTAGGGCTTACTCACTTATAATCGTATGAACGTATATTAGATATCTGTATATGTATATATAGGTATATATATATATGGTATGTTGTAGGGAAGAGAAAGAGCATAAGCTTCTGCAGGGCATGTACTTACTATAAAAGGCCGCTTAGCTATATATCTATTTAATAACAAACTACGTTTCAATGATGATGAGTAATTCCTCCGTCAGTTGACTGGCGTGTAAGAAAAGTGTATGTGAGTTATGGTGAGAGTGTGTGAGGAGAATGTGTGTGTGTGAGTCAGTGAGGTAATCTAACTTAAAAGCAAGGTGAATTGAAGCGCTTTGCACCGGCACCAGAGAACCAAACCAAACCAAACCAAAAGGCATCTGCAGAAACTTTACCAATAAAACTTAAAAAGAACTTCAGACGAGAAATATAGAGATTATTTTATGTATGTATAAAGCAAATGCACAAACACCGGGTCTAATAATTTTTTATGTGTATGTGTGTATGTATGTGTGTGGTTGGTTAACATAATTGCATAATTGAAAGGTGATATGTAAACGTGTCTGCATTTCTTACTTGATGTATATAATAATAATACGAGGGAACGAATATGAAAAGAAGCGCAAACACATAAATTTGTGAAGGGGAATTCACTCACCTAATGTCCTCCGCATCATCTCCAAATTGTGCCAATACCACATTGTCAACGGCATCTCCGAGGCCAGTGGTCGCCTCCGCCTGGTAGCTATCATCTTCACTGTCATTCTCGTTGTCCTCGCCGCTGCTGTTGCCAGCACTATTATCATACTGCTTATCGGGATGCCGGCCATCTTTGTCCTTGTCAATGTTGTCATTGGCAGCATCCAATAATCTAGATTTCTTATCACGACGCAATGTTGCAATTTTCCTCTCCTCTTCTTGTCTCAACTTTTCGACTTCATCCTTTGACAGGAATGAGAAAACTTTCTCTGTAGCAACAAGCAAGCCCGAGAGTAGTCAGAGAAACGAGCGAGAAAAAAATAAATGAAATGTAATTCAAGAGAGAGAAACAATTTCTATCCCTAACCCTATATTTTTGCCACCCAAAAGCCTTGGAAATAAATTAGGAAATTAAGTAAATAGCGATCTGTTGCTCACGAAACTTAAACTTGACGTCTGTCTGTATAGTTTCCCTGATGTTAATGTCTGACTGTTTTTATATGGTCTTTCTTTTCTTGTTGGCTTGTCAAATGCATACATAGATATAGTTTCGACTACATTCTATGTGCCCTTTGTTATGCAAAGCAGAGCTTACCATAAGATGCCTGAAACCGAAGTAAGTGCTTGCAGTAACAAAAGAAAAGGAACAAGGCCAACTGAGGTCCAGTCAAGTGGCAATTGTATATCTGGCTCTTGCAAGTTTATGTTTCTCTTGATTGTAGCTATAGAGAAATTATTCGTTTTTTATTAGTAGTGCTTACCTATATCCATTTCAATTAAAGATTCGATTTGAATGTTATTTACCTAGTTATTTAATTCTTACTTGCACTTTAACCATGTAATGCTTTCGAATTTAGAATGTATTCATTTGTAATATTTGAACTTCTAAAACAATTGATTTTACTCAAAGATGAAATGAGCTATATTGTTTAAGTATTAATTTAATAAGGCAACATTAACTAACAGACAATGAGCTACATTTAAATATTAATTTTTTATATTTAAAAATAAAATAAATTGACGTTTTCTTTAACTGGTTTGCTGCTTATACTCAAAAGATTTTGTCCATTCTTAGATTAGTATTTTTACATGTACCCGTAAATAACAGTACATTGTACTATGGTCAATAGGAGAAAAGCCGACTTACCTGTCTTTTGTGTGGGCTTGTGTTGATCCTCCATGGCGGATTCAAAGAAGCGTTTTTTATCCGACACAGATTTAGGCACTTTTTTTCCTGCTGGTGTATTTGGAATTGCTTCGCTTTCCAATGGCTAAAAAACGAAAAAATTGCATTGGTCAATAGGCATGTATAAAAATCGATAAACAGTTAAAAAGGAAAGTTTGAAAGAATGAGAGAGAAGTTAGACCAAAGTGCCACACAATGGCGGCTGCCATATTTTCAATTAAATGACTGGGAACAACTTGGGGAAAAGTCAAAGCTTAAAAAATCCAAATGACCATAAAGAAAATTGATGGCACTACACAAGTTTATTAAAAAGCAGATGGATGGCAACAGTCATGGGTGGTTGTTGTTTAGGTTATTTTTTTTGTATATTTTTTATTTTTCCCCCTCTCCAGAGTCAGTCAGTCGACCAGCCGGTGGACTTTCAATCATAAAGTGACCAAGCAGAGAGAAAGACCGAGCTTTGTTTTTGTGCCCGTGGGCCATCATATAATTTACTGCGAGAGGTGGTAGATGAGTGGATGTTGGTGGTATACAATATAGGGCACAAATTACAGCTGTGAGGGTTAGGAATGAACCAGGCCATTTATCACCCAAAGTCATGTACTGTCCGTTTTATGCTTTCATGCAATTCCTTTCGGTTTTAGGCAACACGAGACGCAGCACTAGGACCAGCAGCAGCAACAGCAGATAAAGCCAATGGGGGCGTACTCTGGGATAGTTAGTGCTTGCGACGACCACGACCACGATGACGACGACTAGGACAAAGTCATTAAATGGAAACCGGGCAAAAGCAAAGGCAAGGGCAAGAGCAAAAGCCAGCGTTAAACTGCACAAATTGCAACCTTATACGAGACAGAGACAGAGGCAAAAAGACCCAGGCTCATAAATAAACGACAGACATGAAGACAGGGAGACAGCCAGTCAGGCATCTAGATAGCTAGCTAGGATTCACCAAAGGATAGCATCCAACAGTGGCAAGGGCAAGCGGCAAGACGCCCATACACGACCAGACACACACACACACACGCAGAAGGAGAGAGAGAGAAGCTTGGTTGTATTTTTAGCAAAGAAATTAATTTCGTATCGGATTTTTCGATTTTCAATTAAAGTCAATACGAAGCAGCAACACACAAGTCACCCTGCAGCGCCGCTTTCTTTCTCTTTCATTCTATTTCTTTCTCTAGGACTCCATCTAGTATATCTATAACGCTTCGTTTGCCTTTTGCACTACTCAGCAGTCAAACTAATAGAAATTTATTGAGCCATGAAAGTGTTGAGAGTGCGCCAAGGCAGCAGTCAGGGGAGAACAGGGAACAGGAAATGCAGCCCTGGACAGGGCATTAAAAGCTAATAAGCCATTGAATAATTCAGATAGTTTAGTGGTATTGCCAATTCCCAATGAAAGTGTGAGTGGCGAAAGGTAGTCGGTGCAGTTGATTGTGGGTGGAATATTCGATAGTGAGACAACATTTGCCACGATAACAAAGCCCTTATCGCCTATAATTAAGAGTGTTTTCAAAGATAAGATTAGAAGAAAGCAAAAAATAAAAAAGAGCGAGAAGAGCTGCTATATAATAGGGCAAAATAAACTGACAAATCAGTGCAGTGTTGAGCCTCGATGCTAACAGAACTGCTTCAGGCACGAGAGATAATGAACTAGTTCCGTTTGCGTTATGTATGTCAAGGTCATACGATATCTGTTCTGAAATCCTTATCTTATCTCATATCATTTTTAACATTTAGTTGAGTTGGTAAAGCGGAGGGGACAAAACAAAATGAAAGAGTTGCCAAAAACGGAATCGAAAATGCAGAATAAACTTTTATTGGGTGCCTTAAAGTATGCCATTGAAATTTTTAAATGTGGTAATTGTCGCTTTATAAATTATTATTAAAATCAACTTACAATTTGTACATAAATGTTAAATTTGTATTCATTTGACTATGTGAATTCATTTGTGTGTGTAAGTGTGTAAACTGTATATGTGTATGTATTTTGTATCTTTTCTCTTAGTTTCTTCGCTCTACTTAGTTTACTCGTTGTCGTCCTTGTGTTCGTTTTCGAAAGAGAATTGGCCAGTATCGAGGTGCAGGTCTGTGCCCCAACAGTTTCAATCAGCGTCAAATTAAACCTGCCCCAGACATGAAGGTGAGGAGTGAAAATGGCAAAGTATTGGTGGGTGGTTGTTGTGGAAGGAATAGCTAAACTTGGTCCGCTGGCTTACTGCCACTGTTGCTGCTGCTGATGTTGCTGCTCAATTTCAGCTGCAATGTGGTGCAAAGTCAACAAAAAGTTGCATCTAATTAGCAGGGTGGAGGTGGAAGTAGGTGCAGCCAATGATGGTCACCGCCCAAGCCAATCAATCAATTTAAATGGCCATCCACTGCAAACGAAAATATTGAAAATTGCTCGCAAATGGACGATGCGGAGTAGACAGAAAAGTAAGGCGGTAGAGGAATTGGAGTGGTCGTGGAAGCCATTTAATTGATAGCAAAAGGTGTTAGAATTTAATTAAAATGTATGGCCTGGAAGGTAGCAAGACCCTCCCCGGCTGAGGTAGGACAATTAGAGGCTTCCTCAACTTGACCCAATTGAAAATGCAACAGGAGAGGATGGAGTAGAATGGAATAGAACTTTTATCTACACAGTTGTCTCCTTGCCGGTGGGAGTTGTTGGGGTGTGGGGCAAAGTGGCATAGCGTGATGTCGGTGTTGTTGCTACTTCCAATTGTGGCTGGGATTGTGAGCGTAGCTTGAAACTGGCCAAGCCACGTAGACCATGGGTTGGTTTTTGGGCCACCGGTGGTGCGGGGGCCGTGCGCAGTTTGTTTGGCTTTACGGGTCGTTTGGGCGGGAGTGGCGGCGGTGTGGGGGATGTGGATGCGCGACGCGATAGCGAAGTATCACTGCTCCGACGCGAATCAAAGAACGAGGTATTACTGTATATAGCCTCCTCCTCGATGGTCGAATAGATTTCCTCGGCTGTCTCATAGTAAGCCGAGGACGAGGCGGAAGACGCCACAATGGGACCCGCTGCGGTGGCCTTGGCTAGCAACAGCGACGACGTCGAGGAGGAATCTATGGAAAAGGAGCTGCCTGTGGCTAGAGAGGAATTCGATATGGCAACTCGGGTCGTGGTCATGTTTTGGTAATTGCTATTTGAGTCGGGGCTGACCACAATTTCCGAGAATGTTGGAAATTGCATGGCGGCATAGGATGGGGATGGTGAAGAGGCGGAGACGGAAGCAACTATGGGACTGGTGGCTTTGGCTGTTGTTGTTTTCAGTGATGGAGCAACGATACGCTTAGACTTTCCACTCGTTTCACTCACCGATAGTTGTGCAGATGGCGAACCTGACGATTGGAGATAAAACACCGCCGAGCCAGCGGCTGGCGACGATGATGAAGACGACAACTGTCTGGTCGTTGGGTCGCTGGGCAGCAGGACAAGATTGAATATGGGAGCGGACTGTGCACCAGAGATACTCGGGTGTAATGTAGATGGGGGTGGAGGAGGTGGTGGTGTCTGAGGCTGGCTCAGGGTGAGCGTATTGGGTTGCTGTGGTTGCGGAAGACTGGCATACTGCACGGGCAGTATTTGGGCCGTGGGAAAAATTTGTGTGGGCGACCCAGCGACCAGCAGCTGCTGTAGTTGCGGTGGCATATCCATCAAGCGGTTGGCAGAGGTAGTGGTAGTGGCAGTGGCAGAGACATTGGAAGAAGATGGAGAAGACGTTGATGCGTTAGTGGTGACAGCGGTTAGTAGCGGCTCATGCAAATGACGTGAGTGTTGGGCAGGTGGTGTGGGCGGGGGAGGCAATGGCAGGTTGTCAATGTCAGTGTCAGAACTGTCTAGAAATGGATTTGTTACCGCATAGCTAGTGTTGCCCGCAATCGGAATGGGCGGAGCAGGTTCAAAGGGGGCCCGCAGCTGGTTCCTCAGCTCGTTCTCCCGCAGAAGAAACTCACGATGCTCTTGAGGAGTCACCAGAATGTTGTCAGGCGAGTTTTCGTGCACAAAATCGTGAGGCCTTCGTTGAGGTGGCGGCGGCAAAGCCTCCATATACAGTGATTCTTCGACAATTGACGGAGTCGTTGAAATTGGGGATTTGGGCAAGGTGGCATAATTCACTGGAGGTGGCGGAGGACTTTCTCTTGGACGCCCTGGCTTGGCGGCGACACGCACTGGCAGCTTCGCTTCCACCTGATGGATTGTGTTGGTCGTGGCATCATGTTCGAATACCGCAAAGTCACCCTTGCCGACGTCGCTGGCTTGGAATGTCTCCAAAGCTACGTTTCGCACAAGATCAGCCTTCTTCAGCAGCGGTTTGGGCGGCACCTTTGGTCGTGCATCTGGTCCGAGTAGATTCTCTGTAGACTTTGATATCACAGTATTGGGGGTACTGCGACCACTGGATAGCGATTGCTCGAGGAGATCTTCATTGGAGCGTGAGGAACCAAAGAAGTACTGATCACGAGGCGAGCGTGGCGAGCGGGGTGACTTATTAATGGCTCTGGCTATTTGCGTGTACTCATCATCCTCGGGAGTTGCATATCGGAAGGGATTCTCACGTTCGAGTTCTCCTGGACGATCTGGTGAGGTAGCTCGGGATACTCGTTGTAGTTGTGGTGATTCCACCTCCCTAATACGGGCCACAGTGGGCACAATCGGAGTCAGCTTCTCGGGACGACGCTCTAGGGTGGAACTGGCTGAAGAGCTAGGACTGGTTGACCTTAAAATACCCTTTCTCGGCATACGGTTACGTGTTCCTGTTCGACTCTCCTGTTCTGAGTCATAGGCACGGCCATGACCGTCAGGAGTGCGGGAACGTGAACGTTCGTAGTCCGATTTGGAGCGTTCATCGCCACTTAGGTCGAAGCTCACAGATTTCCGATGTCCACCGGCATATTCTGGGGTACTGCGACCCGAACGGGATGGCTTATAGGGACGACAATCACTCTCGGAGTCACTGGTATAGCGGCCTCGTCGCCTATCCAAGTAATCGGAATCTGTATCGGCATAGGAAGGCGGCGATTGCAGATCAACGGGAGGCGAACTCTCTATTTCGTCTTCATCCTCCTCGTCGATGGCATCGATGTCGTCCATGTGTCCTCCATCATTTGCATCATCATCATCGTCGTCGTCATCTATAATATACACAGGCTCTGCCTTTTTGGCCTTCGATGGGATAGCCGCCTTTGCTTGGCTTCTGCTCTCCTCTTCCTGATTCTCCAGCATTTGCTGATAGGAATAGCGTACCCCACGGTCTGGCGTCTGTGTTCCACGCTGCTATTGAATTTCGAATATATTGTTGGGTTTTTTTTTTGTTTTTGGGGGTTTAAATAGATTTTTAGTTAAAATTTTTATTGTTGTTTTACTGGTGCATCAGTTTTTTTGGTTTTTGTGTTTTGTATTTTCACACATAAGCATTGAACACAAATTTGCAATGTGCGATATTATTAATTGTGGGTGTTGATGGATTACTGATGTATTTATATATATATATATAAATTTTATTGCAGATGTTTGAATGGGTGTACGTATGAGTAGAGTGTTTTTATTTTTTCATTTTTGGAATGAGCGATGATTGGGTGATGGTGCTCGAACGATACAGATTTTTGTTGCTGTTTTGGTGAGCTTCTCGAAGCATTCTCGCACAATCTGTACTCCATTAGCCAATTACCAGTGAGTTACGTATGGGATTTTTGCTTGATGATACGCTGAGTTCACGCTGATGTGTTTTTTTTTTGTTTTATGTTTGCCAATATTCTTGTTGATGAACTTGATGAGCTCTCTCTTTAACTCTCCGCACAGTCAACGAACGCACAATTAAATGGAGACAGAGACAACAGACAAGGAACAAGAGACAAGAACTGGCAACTGGCAAGACAACGCAAAGAAAATAACTAATTAATAAAATAAACTAGCCTTGACATGAGTCCCTTTTGACAAATTTTTCCCCAAGAACTGCAAATAGTTAAGCTTTTTTTATTTTTGTTTTTTTTTTTTGTACGACAAATACATTAAGATTTATTGACATTGAAAATGCACTCTTCATAATTCCATTTACCTAGCCTTAAAGTTAGAAAAAGTAACAACAGAAAAAAAGTGACAAAACGATTTAAACAAAATGGCAAACAAATTGGTTTCATAGTATACATTCCAAACAAATGTCGAAGTTTTTTTTTTAGGTTGAAATGTATCTTCACAGATTTAATAAATAATTTAACAAAAACTTTATATTCATATAGGGTTATAACAACAATTTGTCAGGTTTCTTTGGCATTTTGACAATACTTCCATTCTCTTTCTTGAGTATTATTATTTAGTTGCACATTTTTTTTTGTTCTTGGACCTTTTGTGTGCTTGCCACACAAATTTCTGGGTTACACATATAGTAATAATAATAGAGTTTTTGTATATGTGTATGGGCATGAAGGTGTCTGTATGTGTGTTGGTTTTCTGTGAGTTTATGCATGTAGATAGTAGGAAGTAGCGTTTCCGTAGGGTACATATAAACATCGAAGGACTCCCCCTATATATATATATATATTTTGAATATGTAAATGTGCCGTAAAAACGGCTAGATTTTACATTTACATTTCATTGTAGACAAAACTTACGACTCTCTTTCAACTAGTATAACAGGGATTTTGTTCAAGTGATTTGCGTGCAAATTTCTCTTTTACAGACTGCGTAAGTGAACTGAGCTAGTGAGGATAAGTGATATTGAAACCATTTTCTGTATCAAAGTGTCTGACTGTGTGAGTATGTGTTTAGTTATTTTCATTTAGTTTTCAAGTTGGACTTTGTTGGGTACAATTGTAGATCAACTAAGAACTTAGACAACTATATATACAATACGTGGCATATACATAGTTTCTACTGCTGTGTCCTAGGTTGTTGTTTGTTTTGTTTTGTTTTTTTTTTTTTTTTTTGTTTTATATGCATGTATTTTTAGTAGTAACTGCTTTCATCCTTTTTTTGAACACACGCTCAATTAGTTTCCTCATAGTGACTGTATGGATACTTTTATGGGAATATTCACATATACATGTATGTATACATAAGTATAATTTTTGTAAGTAGTTGTTGCCATCTGTTTTTCATTTTGTTTATTTTTTTCAATTGGCATTTTAAACTAAATATTCAGTCTTATAGTGATAAATATCCGCTTGTTAAGCAATGCGCTGCAATGAAATCAATTCAATTCCAAACAACAACGAAACCAAAAAAAAAGGAGGAGTAAAAACGAAACAAAGCCAAATGCCAGTTGAGATTGAAAAAGGAACGAATAATAAGTACAAGAGTAAAATAATAATAAAAAAAATAAGAAAAAGAGAAACAATATGTTGAAAAGCAGCGAACGGCGCGCCCATTATTGAGAGCAATAAAGAAGAAGGACGAGAAGAAGATAAGAGAGAGACATTTTAATGGAAATTTCTTTCTGCAGTTTTTTTTTCGTTTTTGAATTATTTACATTTACATTTATTATACGTGCCATCTATATAGTAGTAGGTAGGTATTGTATATCTGTATATATATTATTATATATATTATATTTTTTTATGCTGCTCTCCCCTGTTTTCTTTCAATGCAAATTCAAATGCGGCATGCCTTTAAAATAAGCAGCAACAGTTCAGACCCCCATTCTACAACGACTACAACAACAATAATCATAACAATGCCGCCCACGCCCTCAACCCACAGAGCCTGTTAGGTTGGCAGAGGTACGCAAAAAGTAACACAAGAAAGACTCAAACAGAAATGAATACAATATAAAAGTAGCATAAATAAGGCAACAAGAACAACAGCAACAACAACAAAGGTAAGAACAACAGTAAGAATAACAATAAGAGCAACAATGATCAAGCAACGTAGCAGAAGCAACCTGCTCAGCCAATATGCTAATAAATAATAAATCGTCTACTGCCATATCAATAAATGTGGGCAATTCGCCATCCAGCCCACCACATCCACTTTCTGTGATGTTCTGCTGCCCGGTTTAAGCTTTAAAACAAAAGAAAACCAAAACACACACATAGCATGCAATATACTTGGTCACCGCTCAGGTGCCCCAAAATGTAGGCAAGAAAATATTTCAAATTGAAAATGCAACCAAAACAAAATCAGGGTTTCTTTTGTTTTCTTTTTTTAAAGCTGCTAACCAAAATTCTTTAAACAATTAGAAGAATGAATTCACTTAAATGCAGAGATATGTATGTACGATAGAGTGTCTAGACTGTATTGAGATGCTATTGAAGTACGAATATGAGCAAATGATGTAATTGTATACTGTCAGTTGTCAATAACGAAGATGAAATATGTTAGGAAGAGACTTTTGACTTGTGACTTCATTTGATGGAAAATTTCATTGATAAAAGTATTGTATTGAATTGCTAGTGATCTAAAATTAAAATACTTTTAAATACAACATTGTGGTCAACTGACTTATTTATGGAAATAATTTGGTATCTACAATGACTCCATTTATAAAAATTTAGAACTGCTCAATTATATAAAGTCTGAGTAGATATGCTATCTATGACTGCATTATGGTTAAATTTCAAAGGGTTACTACTCAAGCTTAACCCTTAAAATTAACTGGAAAATGCTTTACAATAATTTATTTGCTTGAAACTATTGCTTAGCAACTGTTCCGCCAATGTAATACAAATCTTTTTATCTTAATTGTTTTCCCTGAATATAATATGAAACATCACCTTCAACTATGACATTTTAGACAGCAAAGGTAGAAAAAACTTCAAGAAAAAAAATTTCTTTTTATAGAATCAGTTTGTTTCCATTGTTTACGTATGCTTTAAATGTTTCTAACCTTTAGCTTTTAAAAATTGAATATTCAATTGGAGTCACATATCAAAATCGTGGGCGCAAGCAAACGAACTCTGCGTACTGTGCGAATTCTCTGAGGAGAATGGAAAGGGAGTGAGGTAACTTTCCGTTTTGGGTAAGTAAGTGTATTAAATGGTGGCGCATATGAATTGTATTATAAAATAAACACACACACACGCACCAACGGTACGTACACGTATACGCTGATACAATCATACATACATATAAAGACAGACACGCATATCAGAAACAGACATTAGTGAGGTTACAGAACAAAACAAGCATAAGGTATAAGTAACGAAAATTTGTGTGGTGTGAGAAGGAAATGTGGTTGTGGGTGGATTGGTTGGTTGGTTGTTTGTTTGTTGGGTTGGTAGCGACTGTCGGGTTGGGTTTATGTTAAAAGTTACATGGCAAAAATCAAAAAACCAGACACACAAACACACACACAGACTGGCATAAAAACAAAAGGACAGAGAATCAGTGTTAGAGAGATTGAGAGAGACACACACACATACACAGAGCGAGACGTACACAAGATATAAAAGTTAACACAAGACGTGCGTCCAGGTTGAAGTACATACCTGCAGTTCTTGTTGTTGTTCTGTTGCTTCTTGGGTTTGAGTTTCCACAGCCACTACTACTGGGACAGTGGCTGGCCCAGATGCTGATGCTGCCGCAGGAGTTGGTGACGGAGCAGCAGCAGCAGTAGGGACATTGGCAGTGGCAGCTGCAGAAGCAGCAGCGGTCGCTGACTCGGCAACTCCAATTGACGGCAGGGCCGATGGCGTTGTCGGCGTTGTGGGATTTGTATCGAGTGTATGCTTCGATATGACAACCGTCGTTGTCTTCTGTATTTTATCTTGCTCGTGATGCTCTGATGGCGATTTCGGTGGAACGGCAGTGAAGGCGTCTGCGGCGCGTACAATTTCCAGCACCTAATTCAGAAAATTGTATTGATTGGTAGGTAAACGACTGAAAAATTGGCCAAACGAACGCACAAGGTCATTAAATACTAACCTTCTCCTGGGTACTCTTCTCTTGACCCAACGGAGCCAATTGCGTCTGCTGCTGTTGCTGTTGTTGATGTGCCTGCTCTGCATGAATGAGCGCCACGGTCTGGGCAACTGGTGAGGAATCGGAGGCTGGTGGTGGTACTTCTACTGGCGGTGTTGGTGTGATTGGTGTCGGTGTGGGTGTGGGAGATGGTGTTCCATGCACCAAGGCAGCAGCAACAGCCAAGCCGGATTGGCTAGTTGGTTCTGGTGTGGTAGCATCTGTTTTTTGAGCTGCGAATACATCAAAGTCCTGACCAAAAAACAAAATGAACCATTTAGAATGTATTCCAATTATCTTAAGTTTCTCTTGAACTCACTTGTCGCAGACGTTCCTCTTCGTCATGATCCAAGCTAGAAACGCTCTGACTTTGACTTAACTCCGAACCCGTTTCCGAAGCGCGAGAACCTATGGGCAGAAGAAAAACACAAAGGCCGGGTCCCAATCAATACCATGTGAACGGACTTTGTTTGTTTGTCTTAAAGGATTACAAACGTACCTTGACGACTGCCACCGCTACAGGATGCAGACGAATTAAAGCCGGTGCTCATGCCGCCTCCCTGGCCAATGGAATGAATTAAATTGGATTTGTCGTAGCCCTTGCACACAACCAATTGTATCTCATTGCCTGCGTTGCGCAAAACATTGACCGCATCCTGATGCGAGGCCCCCAGCAGGGAGTGTCCATTAACCTCAAGCAGACGCATGCCCACCTATACAGAGACAAAGATGGAGGCAGCGACAGGGACACAAAAGAAAAAAGAAAAAGTTGTAGGTTAATTTTCACCTGAGCTTTGCCGCTCCCAAAAGTTTCAGCCAGAGTTTTAGCCAGACGACATGGGGGGACGGACTGTGTGAGTGTGGGAGACATTACCTTAAGCCTTCCATCGCGACGGGCCGCACCAACCGAGTTAATTTTGGACACGAAAACACCCTCGTCGGAGGGATCTGCAGGATTACCACGCTGTCCATTTAGGCCGCCCTTAATGTGCATGCCCAGTCGTTCGCCTTCGGCCTTCGCAAGTAGAACTTCCTGAGATTTCCAAAGCGTAGCACCGACAGAAGCAAGAAGAAGAGAAACAAACAGCAGCAAGACAAAAGGGCATAGAAATTAGCAACGGATTTACTCAAGTGCTTGGAAATTATAAATAAATGCAATGGCAGTAGGTAAGTAGGAAAGGTTGGTACAACAATGCACAGATAATAATGGGAAGCAAAAAGGAGGATGAAAGTTTTTTAATTATTTAGCAAGGACTTTCTGTTTCATTTCAAGCTTACCTCTGTGTCTATATAAACTACTTCTAGGTGCTTTGCGTATCGAATTGTTTTCGTATTTTATTTATTTTTATTTTTCATTGCATTGCATTTATAGAGAATATACAGGAAATGAGAAGTAATAGATAGGTGATAGGACTCAAAGCAAATATACAAGTTCATATTTACAATTTACAGATATTAAAGGCAAACCAAATGTTACAAATGAACTTACCTGAAAACCTGGAGGTAAAGGATCATGCTGTATGGTCAGCTTGATCTCATCGCCGGGCTTCAATAGCTCCATAACAGCATCTTGGTGTGTGGCTTTGGATACATCTGCCTCATTGACTTTCAAAATACGATCTCCCATGCGCAATTTACCGCATTTCGAAGCAATTCCGCCGGGCACAATCTGTGGAGAAGAACACAAAGAACAAGAAAAAACGAGAAATGGGGAAAATGAATTACTAAATGAAAAGCTTATAAACTTGAAAGTTTCAAAAGCCCACCCATCGCAACTCAACTACCACCCGCACCACACGCTGTGGTTGAGTTAATTGCTTATAATGAAGCCATCGTCATTGTCGTTGTCCGAGCGAGTGCATTTTGTATAAATTTTGTGCAGCTCATTTACATTTGCAAGTTGCTCAAGTGTTTTAATTTGAAAAGTTTTCTTTTTGCTTAGTTTTCTACCCATTTTTTTTTCTATTTGTGTTTGGTCTAGTTTATCATTGACTCTTGCAACCGCATTTAGTTAATTGTACTTTGTATTCTACTTACATGTGAAATGAAAATTCCAGGCTCACGAGTGCCAAAGGGCACACAGGAATGATCAGTGCCGCCAATGATGCTGAATCCAAGAGAACCTTGATTTTTGGGTAAGACCACCTCCTACATAATAGACACAATGGAATATTACATTAGGTGGCATTACATTTTAAGAAACATGGTTTATGTGTAGAACTAAGCAAAGACTAACTCTAGTAAATCCTACTACGATTTCTGTGGTATAAAATGTGCGTATGGATGTATATATGCATGTGATTTATGTGTTGTATGAATGTATGAGAGAAAGAGAGAGACAGTGTGCAAAATTGTTGGTGATATTTACATGAACTAATTTCTTTGCCAACACACAGCCGGACGAGACATGCTACTACCACTACTCGTATAATACACAAACACATTCATTTCCTTGATGGGTGACAAACATAAAACAAAAGACAAAGGCAAACAGGCAAAATAAAACCAAAATACCATTCTCCATTCACCATTTACCATAACCATGCAATTATGAATACTTCCACTTAAAGGAAAGCAACAAAATGAATAAATAATGTAAGCATATTCTGTTTAAATCTTGTATATTAAATCGCACACATAAAAGAAAATCTGGAAACTGAGGAGGAAAGAGGCGGCTTTTATATTTCAATCAAAAAGAGCAGCAACTCAGTTATGTGGTTTAACATACACACACACAAACACACAGACACACACAGAAAGAAAGCATCACAATATTAAAATGTCAAATGATAATAATTTCAAGTTATATATTCATTAGAAATATTTCATTTAAATTGTCAAATGCAAAAACTGTGACACAACTTTTATCAATTTTCATTTCATTTTGTTGCGAACAACAAAACAAACGAACAAAAAACATTTCGATGTAACTTTTTAAACTGTCTTGATAAATAAATAACTCAAGAAATTAAAAACAATTAAATTTTTTTTGTGTTTTTAAATATTTACAATTCAAGTGCAACTTTTCTTTTGCCTTTAGCAGACGACAAAATGAAGTGTTTACTCGCACACAGTAAACTAAAGAAAACAAATGAAAATATTCAAAAGTTTCTTGCAGACATTCGAACAAGTCTCTGTGTGTGTGTGTGTGTGTGTGTCTGTAGAACTGCATTAGTGGGCGTGTTATTTTGTTATATGAAAATAAATGCTTTTTTGGCTCCACTCGGATAAGAGAAACTCTCTGAGTGTTTCGGCATTATATATTATTCACACATGTATGCATAGAGTATCTCTAGTTGGCTGAATTATATATTTATATGGTAAGTGGCAAAGGCAAGAAGAGAGTGAGATACACAGTCTTTGATGAGGTGGAGGAGTGTGAGGTGTGTTGGGAAGCGGCAGCATTTTGGCAATTGCAGTGGTTGAAAGATTTCTTTTGCCTTTTTCTCTCCTTTTTTGAGTTGGATTTAGAGTTGACACTTGTCTTGACTATGTGACAACATCAGAACGCTTTGCTTATCCTTGAATGAGATTTAGACCAAGGAGTAGAAAAACATTGAAAGGCTCAAGTGGAAAAGTGCTTGAATACCTAAGAGCATATTCTAGAAAATTGAAGACTCTAATTCTTTACAAGAACAATAAACTGTCATTTGAAAGCAATTTATCTATTATGCAGCAATATGGCAAAAAAAAATAGAGCAAACCTTTAACTAAAAGGTTTAATTCAACTACATTCACTTCATGTATGAGAAACATTTGGTTGCTAAACTTCGAACGGAATGGCATTAAGAACAACTCAGTTTGGACTAAAAATTACACAAAATCTTTTCATTTTATTTTATAATATAAGCAAGTAAAGTCAAAGGAAGCCCAAATTATAGTAGTAGTTACAATTAGATTGGTAGATTGTTAGTAGAAAAGATTTAGAAGATTAATCAATTATGCATCAGATTTGTACTCTATATTGTCTACATTATGAAATTAGTGCGCATTAGATGGTAAGATAGATCCTTATGCTATACGGCCAAGTCCACAACCATAACAATTAGCCACATCCATCATCAATTAGTTCAGGTCAACATACAAGCTACTGACGATGTGCATGTTTTGCATAATGCTTCGGCAGCATCAGAAACACACTCAATGAGTAATTTAGCCATTAGCACACTTCAAACGGCGACGGATATTCAACCTAGGAATGATTTCTGGGTAAGGTGTATGGGTGTCTGTGTGTGTGTGTGCTTGGCCATGTTGAAGCGTCTTTTGTGCCAGGGCCAATAGTAGTTCAATCAAATTGTTCGCAAAATACGCACACATATTTATTTACATATACAAAATAGATTCTTAATTTAATTGAGAAAACAAGAAAACAAATTTTAACTCAAGAGCAAAATGGAATTGCCAATTTAAAAGAGATAAAGAGAGCGTGAGAGTAAAAACGAAAAAAAAAATTGTTTTAGAAAATTACGATTTTGATTCATGTGCAGATGATGGAATGTGCAAGTGTGTGTGTGTGTGTGTATTTTTGTGTGCGTGTGGTTGAGTGTGTTTTTGTGAATTTAATATCCTTCGATGAGGAACAGGATCGTTGTTACTTAGGACTGCTTCACACAACGCCACTAATTTACTTTAGTTTCATTTACATCATTATGAAATGTATTATTTGGTATATTCTTTTATTTTTGTTTTTTTTTTTTTTTTTAGTGTAAGCGTGATGTTGTGATAGTCACCTCACTGATCAATGGCTCCGCTAGCTGATTGTCTGTGATGCGCGTCATTACTGTCTCCGTAAAGGTCGATTTGGTGATCGTCTCGGTGACACGTCCCAGCTCTGTGGGCGCTGCTGGGAACATGGGTAAATCGGGCTGCGGCTTATTCACATTCACCGTGACAGCGCTGACGCCCACCTCATTGGGTCGGGCCACATGCACCTGATGCTGACTGCCGCCGCTAAGGAAGTGGGCTGGTATCATCGCCTGAAAATCATCGCTGGTCAACGGGCGCAGTGAGGATGGCTGCCATAGTTGATGAATCGGTTGGGTTCGTTTTGGTTGATTGGGTGGTTTAACGTGGCATTGGTTGGTTTTAAGCAAAGTTTTTTTGTCGGAAAATTCAGTTGGAATTTGATTTTTTTGTTTTTACGGTTTTTGGTTTTTGTAAGAAACAATTTGTTTTTTTTTTTTTTTTTTTGTGGGGTACGGAGAAAAAGAAACAAAAATATGTTTGGATTTTGTAAATTTCGTTTTACATTTTGGTTTTGATTTTAATTTTTGCAGAGGTTAAAGGTAAAGTGATTTTTGTGTAGGGGCGGGGCGAGGGGCGGCTAATCATAAACTAAACGAGTTACTGCCTAACACTACATTTATGTCTAGCGTTATACACAATTTGTTTTTTTTTTTGTTTTCTTTTGGCCAATTGAATATGAATGGCTCTTTAGTGAGTGCGTAGAAGCCAGCAGCTGCGACAAATAGGACACACAATTATTTTTGTTTTTGAATGGTGAATATGTCGAATGGAAGAAATAAGGACAAAAGGACAAACGCGCACAGGGCACATGCAAAACAAACACAAACAAATTCAATATACATAAAATATTCTATAATCTAATGTTATGAGTTTTTGTATAAAGGTATAGAATATATAGCATGTTGTAATTGATAAATTTCTGGCAGTTATGTATTAGCACAATTAGAGAAAGATACTTAGAATTTTGATTTTGGTATTGTTTTTTTTTTTTTTTTTGGGTAAGAAAAAGTGTGTTTATGCTAATGCTTTTTAATTTTCGCAAAAAATATCATCAACAATTTGCGTGGTAGAAGTTTTTTTTGTCAAGAACTTGCGCACTGAATTGCTTTTGGGACAACTTACCTTAGTGTGAATTAATTGTAGCACAAATTCTTAACAATTGACATAAGCCTAAGTCTGATTATGATATATGTATATTTATATCGTCGAATGGGCAACATTAAAATGACGTGCAAAGAACTAGACACACAAAACTTATGTTAAAGTCTACAGATTCTACATTAGTGACATGATAAAGCTGATAGGAGGGTCCTTACCTGAGCCTCGCCAGAGTCTCCACTAGAGGTTGTGGAGGCAGCGCCATTGGGTGCGTCACCTTCTCCCTGAGGCACTGAGTTGGTGCGACGTGGAGCCGGCACTGGTTGCCCCGTAGACTTATCTATTGCAGCTGCAGCAGCAGCAAAGCCATTTGTCTTGTTGCTGGGCAATGTGTTACTGTTGTTGGCTGTGCCAGGGGCTGTGGCTGTGTAGGCAACAGTTGCCGGATTGGTGGTGGCCAAGGTGTTGTATTTGTAGGGCTGCTCAGCAATTGCTGCTCCACTAACATCGCCCGCAGAACGCTTAAAGTTGGCTACAAAAAAGAGAGAGAGAGAGAGAGAGAGAGTGGAAAATAAATTAAGAGTCCGCTCCACTGAAGCATAACGCTTGCCATTCCAACCTGGTCGATTGGCCAAATAGCCAGAAGGGCTCAATGAGTTGAGCACAGCCGGACTGCGAGGACTCATTGGTGGCTCCAATGGGCCGCGATATTCTCGTTGCAGCACTAGACGAACGAAACGCTGCGGTTCGGTGAGACATGCAACGGCAGCGTCGTGATGAGCCTCTGTCATGTCGTTGCCGTTAATCTGCGGTGTTGTGTAGGGGTTGTTGATTGGGTGGAGGAGAATGGAAATCGATGAGTATACAAATTGTAGTGTACAATGAAATGCCATTAGCATATGCGACTTACCGCCATGACACGGTCGCCAACCATGATTTTGCCATCGCGATGTGCCAATCCTCCCTCGGTAATGCGCGATATGAAAATGCCATCGCAATCATCCTTGAAAGGGGGGGAGCCTTTGCCGCCGGCAATGCTAAAGCCCAATCCTTGACCAATTTGATCACGTATCAACGTCGTGTGCAATTGAATGAAACTCAACGGAGCATCCTGAGAAAACCGCAAAAACAACATGATTCAATCAGACGAAAATCGAGCACAAGTACACACAAATTGAGCAAAGTTAATTTAAATAATGAAGTGGTGATAATTTTGATTAATAAATGTGGGAAGAGTACATCAAAAGATGAAATCAGACAATAATTTCATTTAGTTTTGTTATAGGCTCTCTTAAAACCAATTTCAGTTTCGAATTACCCTTAAAGAAGAATTTATCACCCACCTTGCCATTTAATAAACCATTTGTTGAAACGGCTGTCGGCTGTTCTGTTGCACTGGTGGGTGTGGCAAAAACATTTCCTGAATAGCTATGAGTAGCAACAGCCTGCTGTTGGTGCTGCACTGGCACATGTTGTTGTTGTGGCACAATCTCGATGGGAGCTGGTATATATCGTTCATGTGTGGCCGCCAGCGGCTGACTCACTTCGGCAACCAATGGACGAGTTTCCACGGATATCTGTGAAACACTGCCATCCTCACTGAACACCGGATGGCCAATGAGGCGAGTGACTTCACGCTGTACCACAAGCACAAGCACAGCGCCGCATGCTTTCAGCACTTGCACGGCTTGATAATGATCCGCATCGACAACAACAATTCCATTGACCTTGATAACTTTGTCGCCGACCTTAAGGCCAGCCAGATCGGCGGGGCCGCCCTCGGTGACACGCGATATGAAAATGCCATCATCATCGCCTTTAAAAGGAGTAGAGCCCTTGCCGCCGGCTATGCTAAGTCCAAGGCCAGCTGCTGTTCGCTCTATATGAATTTCATATTGCTCTTGTCGTAGTTCTGTCACGCCATCCAAGTTATCTGCAAAGTAAAAATTTAATTTAATACAGTTGCTTGAATTTCAGAAATTTCAACTAATCCTGCAATGCAAGTGGTTACCAAAATGCTGTCTCTGGCGATCGTAATCCCTTTCCAGCGGTTCATAGCTAGTCACAATTCGTACGCGTTTGTCTTTGCGACGTAACGATCCTGCTGGACTACGATTTGATGAGGCTAGGGAGCTACGCAGGCTACTCATGGCAGGACTATTACGTCCACTGCCCGCCCCGGAGTAGTTGTAGCCCATCGAGCCATTTCCATTGCTCCTTTGACCATTTCTCGGCAATGTATTGTTGCCCTCTTTGACTTTAATTTTGACATTAAACATTATATAGTTTTTGGCCGATTTATTTTAACTGATTGCACTTTTTTAGTGATTGAACATGTTGCTTCTAAGCATCTATCTGTATGTATGTGGAACACCCTGTCAAAAATTGAAACTAGAGCTAAAGTGATTTTTTATTTGGCTGCACATTTTAATATGTAGACGAAACTTTTTACATGTGCTGCAGGCGAACCAACGAGCAAAGCCCAATCGATGCATGCATGCAACGAAGGGGCGAGGAAACGAAAGGTTTTAAACACAACAACAACAGCACCCTGTACTATAATATAAGTCCATACACTACTCTGTGCAGTCGAATGAAAAATCACATCAATATCAATTTCAAACTGGCTTCGATTTAATGCAATTTTCAAATAGCCTTATCTCATCTATTTCTCCATCCTCGGTCAAATAAAGTTGGTAATTTATGCTCTACATAAATTAGGCAAATTATTTTCGTGGAGGGGACACAGCTGCTTCGTGTCCTGGCCAAAAGCCATTGAACCGTGTATACACAAGAATATAACAAAGAAAATAACAAAACAGAAAAAAAAATAAAACAAAGCAAAATTCTTTAAGCTAGAGCAGACATTAAGCCAACGACCCAACCAAATGACCTTAAACAACTTTGAATAATAATTAAATAAATAAACAGGATGAAGGCCTTCAGTCGCTGCTAGGCAGGAAAGCAAAGGAGAAAAATTCCCAGAGAAACCTGCTGTCTTCTGTACCTTAGAGGTGTTGCCTCGGTACGCCAACTTGCTGATTTGCACTCAATAAAATTTCAGCGGCACTTGGCCAGGCCAAAAAGCAACAACAATAATTATGCTGGCTTTAACGATAGTCAAGAGATAGAGATAGAGTGAGTCAGAGAGTGAGTGAGAGTGGTGTCGAGTCTCAAGTTTGTAATTGTATGCCGGCAAGTGTTAATCGAAGCGAATCTTAATCAGTGTCTGCTGTTGTCTGCGCCATTCATTTCATATTCATTTATTGAATCCATCTCTCTCTCTTCATATTTCTCTCTAGGTTTCTGATAAAATATTCATCACTTTAAAGTGAGCAACTTTTGGAAACATTTCATTTTGTAAATCGTAAAAGAAAGCATCATTCTTATAAATAATAATGCAATAAAATGCCAAAATATTTTTCTCAATTTCTGATGAAGCACCAACCAAAGACACACACACACACCCAGAGAGAGAGAGAGAGACGGAGAAAAGCTATGAAAAATCTTTTCATTTTCGCCCAGTCGTATGGGTCAAAGTAAAACAACAACAACAACGACAACCGACAACAAAAGAAAGTCATAAAAAGAAACATATTTTCATTGGTCGTTTATTGGAACCTGCGATGGGTTGGTAAAGACAAATATAAAGGAGAACACGTGTTATGTTTGGGACATGTGTACGGATAAGTAGCCCTGCATCCACAGTCATCTGAAAAGTAGGCAAACAACAATGACGAAATGCATGAGATAAATGTAAAAAATTGAGCCAACGAGAATTATAATCGAATAAATACCCAAGGTTTAACTGGCTCTCTCTCGCACTTTTACATATGGTCTCGTTGCCACCCACTTAAGCAGCCATTTAAAGATTTTTACGACAGCATATTACTTAAAAAGCAGGGGCGGCACAGGCACACTCTCTCAATGAAGTGCGTAAAAAATAAATGACGTAAATATAAAACATTCCCGCAACAAATAAAAACTTTGATGTTAAACGGAAGCAAAGACTTCATTATACCCTATACCAGATGCAAACATAATGAGTCGGTTATCTACCAACGTTACTTAAAGGTAATTAAATCTCTTGCACCTTTGATTAGACACGGCATCGTAATTTACGGATCTACTGAAAAGTAGTATACCCAAATCCTTACAGGGTGTAAGCGAAAATTTAAATACACTGTAGACGGTTATGAGAGTGGAAAACTCATAAAATAAGTAAAATTCAACTGCCGTCAGAATAAACTTGTATATGTGTATGTAGGTGTATTATATACATTCACATTAAATATGAACGCGAACCAGAACAAACAGGAAGAGCATAACAAAAATTTTGTGATGATAATTCCCCGAACGCATTAGCATTTGTATCCATCGAATCCTTATGCCAAATCAATGCCAATGGAACTTAGGTTCCTATTTTGTTGTTGTTCGTTACTATTCGTTCGCCTTTTTGGTTATTTATATGTAAATGACCTCCGACCAGACCAGAGTGTCAACGCTGGCCCACAGAAATTAGTAGACAGACAGAAAGGAACACGAAGAGAGACAGTCGGATAGATATGTATGTTTGTATGGCACATGCCAAAAGCAGGCAAAACTCATATTTCACAAAGCTTGCCCTCAAGCAGACCTCAACTTCTCAGCACCACACCCTTTTTGGCCAATGTCTAGATTTTATCCCATGTTGTTATGTGACGATTTCCAGACATATAGACTGACTTTGTGACAAGTAAAGGAACAGAATGTCTCCGCCTCTACTATATGTATTTGTGTGTGTGCGTGGTGTGTGAGTGTGTGTGGTGTGTGGGTGTGTGTGAGTGTTTGTTACTTCGTTTATGCAAATTTTTAAATATTGAAATTGAGATTTTCCACAACGTCGTCTTCTGTCTTCTATTGGTCAATGACCCCTGCGATAGCTATAGATACATTGAATCACTTTTAATTACATTGACATTGTTCAATAGCAAAAGATCAAGCTAGCTTAATTGAATCTTAAATCGGCTTTAAGCCATTGATCAACATCCGCACGTGAGGGGTCATGAAAAAAATGTCCATATAATAAATATGTAAGACCATTACTGGGCGGCCAACCGAAAGGCTATCCCAGTGATTAATTGGTCCAAGGGCAGGTGAGTTTTGTCCAAGAGGAAGAGAAGGGCGGGGGCAAACGAATGTGTGCGGTTGACAAATTGCAAGTGTTAAGCCACAACACCATCAGCGAAAAACGACCGTTTAAATATGGCAAGCGAAATTAATGAATAAAGTTTTTTATTTCGGCGAAAAAAAAAGGCAGAATGATGACATGTTACAATCAAAACGCCAAAAGGGGGAAGGGCCACGCAAACTACACATTTACGAAGCAAAGAATGGAAGAGAGAAAAAAAGAATTGGTTCGGTTTCGTATCTTATCTGTATTTTGGAATGCCTAAAGCCAAACTGATAGGGCCAAAACAAAAACACAACGAAATATATGCTGCTGACGCGTAGTCTAAAACAAACACAAATGGTCGATAAGCAGGTAACAGAATAGAGATTGGAAAAACTGAATCATTGCGACATGTGTATATATAGCAATATACACAATATAGATATATTCGAGTATTCTACTCATTTTGGTTGGGCAAGTTACTCAAAGGGACAGCGTTAGTTAATGACCTTGGTCCACCTGTCGTATGCGTAATTTTGTTGTGTTCTTATCAAAACGTGAAGCATAAGTATGGGAACTTTGTTAGATGGATGACATCATTGCCTTGACATTAATTGACAACAAACTGGAGTAGCTAATGGTGTCAGTGGCATAAAGAGTTGGTTGAGGCTAAGGATGACGGCAATATTGCAAATGCAAAATTACTTGACCTGGCCACTTTTATTGCACTTACACAAGCCACTATTTTCCGTCTTCTTCTCTCTTTCCCTGTCTGTCTCTTTTTCTGATAGCAGCTGGCATTTATTGCATTTTCGTTGCGTTAGTTTCCACGCGGAAAATGTCAAATAACTAAGCAGAGAGGAAGAACTTGAAATCGGGGGAAACTTTGGTGTAAAACGAAACATTGAAATGATAAACTTAACATGCAACTGCGAAAAGGCATTCCAAGGTCTAAAATGGGCCAAACGAAAAGTGTGTGTGTACTTAGTTGGGGTGTTTGCCTGATGAAACAACATTGCAAATAGTTTAAATTGTTCTTTACTCAACAGGGAGAACCTAACAAAAAATAACAAAAACCATAATAAATAATAATAGTTTGTTATAATAAACTAACACACACACACACACACACGGAAAACTTCGAAAGAATACACGCACATTTCATGATGGGTGGTGGGTGGAGCTACGTGGGTGGTAAATTCAATAAGAATCTCGGTGTAATCAAGAATACTGAAGTACAACAATACATAAATAATGAATGGCAACAGCATTCATACAGCATTCATTGCCTTGAGCTTATCATCGGTTTATTTATTGGACTCTTTGAAGCAGCCACACACTCACACACATACAAACTGGGTGAGAACTTTAAGAAGGACAAACAACGACGACGTTACAGGATATGTGCAGCAAATGTTGCATATTGTTTGCCAAAAGGAATGCAAAAGGAATTGTGCAAATGTTGATTGTATTGCCAAAGCGTTTGCAGTATATCTAACCGAAAAAAAGAAAAGAAAATCGAACCAAAGAAATGCCGGAAAACCGGATATTCACACACTCACTCTCTTACACACACACACAAGGAGCCACATTTGAGTACTTTTCTTGTTTGTCAAGCACAAATATTCAGAAGAGAGCTCAGCTCAGCTGAAGTAAGAGCGAGAGAGAAGGAGAGTAAGAGGCCGAGAGACCCGGCTGCTTCTACTACTTGTGTGTGCTATATAAATAAGACGAAAATTTACTTTCAAGCAGCTCATTTTTTGGGGCATTGCCGACCAAAATGCAAATAAGCAAACTGCATCTACTGATGAGCCTCGGTTTAACCTTGAAGAATTCTTTTGGCAGCTCTGGCTTCAGCTCCCATGACGAGCTTGAATTTGGCCTTGTTTTCGGCCCACCCCGCCATCTTTTCTATACTGAAACCGAGAGTACTTGGGAGTTTTTCACAACATGTGAAGAAACTTTCCAGACGACTGCCCTTATCAATATAAGCGAATTATGAGGAGAAAAGATACATATATATATATATATATGTATATATATAAAAAAAATCGATAAAAATAAAAGAATGCACAGGAAAACAGACAACCAACTAAATACACACGTAGGCTCATAGCCATTTCACACTCTCTACCGAAAGTATTTAACGGTGTTTCTGATTTTTGTTAAGAAGGTGAGAAAAAAACAGATCTATTAACCGAAAGAGACTGTTGTTGTTGCAAAGTTTTAAATGTATTGTTATGGCAGCTTGGGTCTATTGTTATTGCTCATTACTTTCTGTACACGTCTCTGTCTCTCTTTCAGTTTCAGTTCGCAGGTAAACAACAGCAATAATAATAAAATGAAAATAAAAGTTAGCCAGTAGACGACGACGACGGCCACTCAAATGATAATGATGATGCAGGTTATGATGATGATGATGTTGATATTGTTGAGGTAAGTAGCAGACGTAGTTGATGCGAAGAAACGTTGCGCGCTCTCGCGATGTTGACAAAACGCAAGCGTAACTGAAAAATGACTAAAGCGGGCGACAAGTGGGCAAAACGCCCAGACCCAAGACCCCCAGACGGGACGGTTAATTGCACTCACCAGCGCGCGGTTGACTCTCACAATCTCATTCTCCCTCTTACACTGACTCTCTTTGTATCTTTCTAATCATTTTACTTGCCTCTCACTCTCTCTCTCTCTCTATCAGACTCTCAGGTAACATTAGCCATAATGAGACAGTGTTTCAACACGGCTTTTTATTTTCTCACTCTCTTTTTTTAAATGCATGCTTTTAATTTACTTGTTCACTATTTCTCTTTCGAGTGAAGTTCGCAATGAGCAAGCATTGAGCCCTTTTTTGTGTGTTTTATCAACTTTTGCAATTCAGAAAATATATATGTATGTACACAACGATAGAGCCAAAGTGATAAGCAAACTCACCATTGTAGCTACTACGTGCCGAGTTTATTTATGGGCCAAAACATTTTTTTTTTGGTCAATGTTTACCTGTTGCGTGTGCTTCGAAATAGGCCTAAACAACAACAACAGAAAGATTGCACGATACACTTGTTGTATCTGTGTTGTAACGCGCTTTTAATAACTGCCATATGTTTTCTTATTTGTATGTAATTAATTCCAAGTTTGGTTTACGATATAGGAAGTACAACTCATGAATAGGCCAATGGCAATAACAAGCAAAATAAAAATGATTCATACCAAAAAATATGACCCAAATGTTTATAGTATTGCATGGGTGTTAAGTACGAGTCTACTGAAAGTTGTATACACTTTTTTGGAATACAATTATAAATTTAATGGAAATATATTTGCAACAAATAAGGATAGATTATACACTTTTATGTTTTTTCATTTTGTACTCATTCTGTAATCTTATTCTGTACAACTTCACGAGTAACTGTTTCTGTATATTTTGTAGCGCCAAATATAATAGAACTTGCCCACTGTTTGAATATTGACTGGACTATTGATTTTCTATAGCTTTACACTTGCATTGAGGGCGCTTAAAGTTATGGAAATGTAGTTTTCATCGCACTCACCCTGGTCGGTCGTTGCTTCTGCCCCCTCTCCTTCTGCGTCTGTCGTTGTAGTTGTTATTGCTGGTATCGGTGAGAGAGATGCATCAAATAGATGTTGTTGTTGCTGCTGATGTTGTTGTTCCTGTTCCTGTTCTAATTGCTCAGCATCGGCATTTTCCTCGATGGGCGACTGCACTTTACCCAGCGAATGCTGCGGCGTGGCCGTGATGGCATCATTGCGCTTTTGCGAGGCCAAAGCATTAGCTAATATTTCATTTGCCTGTTTGTCAGTTAAATGCTGTACGCGCTCCTTCTTTAGGTGATGTGGAGTATCACTGCAAGAGTTTCGATAAATGATATAAAAAAATTATTTTGCGATTTGAGTTAATTGATTTACACCTACCGTCTGTGTAGTTTTGGTGGTCGTTTGTAGAAATCATCGTCCTCACCCTCCACTTGAAAGCCAACCCGTCGATCGGATTCCTGCAAAAACAGAAGTGGTTATTTTTGGGTACAATTGGTTAAAAGTGTTTCTCTACTTACAAATTCATCATCTTGTTCATCACCATCGGCCACATCGGAAGCAACAGGAGCAGCAATAGCAGCAACAGTGTTAGCGGTGTTTTGCACCACTTGAGGAACACCACCCTGTGCATTAGCTGGTGGAGCTGTTACTGTGGTTGTTGTATTAGCTGCCTGTTTGGCATTTACACCAACAACTGGTTGTTGTACTGGCTGAGGTACCGGCGCGGTGACTGTCACGGCTTTCGCCTGCTGATGATTGTTAGCCACAGGGCGCGCCTCGGTTGGTGTCTCGGCTAGCTTAATGCCGTTCTATAAATTTATAGTAAAGTAAATGAGATTTGGAATATGCTTATTAATACCTCCTTCTGCTCCTTCTCTATGCTATTACTTACCTCCTCCTCTGGCAGTGCTACCAAATTGGCATTCTCCTCATGACGACTGCGCTCCACTTTCAATTTTTGAGCCTTTGCCTTTAGATCCTTGGGATGCGGTGTATTTTGGCGCACAAATTGCGTATTCTTCTCCTGGTTGGGAACGTCAGGGAATGTGACCGTTCGCGCATTTTCGCGGCTATTATGTTCTTCATAATCAGAATCAGAATCGCGTGCTGTGGCAAATCAGAAAATAATATAAATAATAAATCAATAATGGTAAGTATATTATTTTGAAGGCTCAAGTGATTAGATTTTAGTTAATAGCTAGAATAATGACAGGTTAACTGCAGGTTCATGCAGATACATACATATGATGATACAAATATGTATAGGTACATATGTATATATATATGAAGCATTATTTATTATATACAAACATTTATGATGAAAGCTCTTAATGGTCTACCTTTTTGGTTTTGCAAAATCAATAAATAATATGGCTATTAAAAACCAACATATCGCCAGCAACTATTTTTGGCGCCAGGCGTAAACATTTCAACCTCTCGTGCACACTTGGTATTAAAGATACAATACACATAAACACACACACAACCACATACAACATTTGGTGGTGGATCTCGCTACTCTCTAATCCATCAAGCGCTTATGAGAAGTGTGCGCCATAAATTTTCACACCGCGGCGCATGTAAACAATATAAAAGTTGCAACATGTGGGCAATCAATGTTGGGTGGCTGACGTTGGCCCCCAGCCTCATTTTGCCTCCTCTATCCAAAAAAAAAATTCAATCTACGCAGCAATCGCAAGCAACGCTCCAGACATTTACCCAACCGAACCACCCACCCATCCATTCAACCAAGTGCTGGACCGACTGACTGGCTGGATGGATTTACTTCAATAACAGGCAATAAACAAATGCAAATTGTTGTTTATGACGGAAGTGTTGTGCTTGGCTTAAGTAGATGCATCCAATTCCACTGTCAGTTACATCTTTTCGAGGGCTAATTAAAAAGTTCTACACCAACATTTAAGGCTGCTGCCAGCATTCAATGACCTCTAATGAAAGTCAGTATAAATTAAGATTTGGAACTTTTAGAAAAATCGAAATACAAGGTACTTAATTTGCCATTTTCTTATTATATATCTTAAATGATTCCCAAGATAAATGTGGATGAAAAGACACGAATTTATCATACAATTTATTTACATTTGTCAATAGTAAATATTAATATTCGCCACCTTAAAACTTTTACCACCGCCCTCGTACTTTCAATCGAATTACCGATTTTAATATAGACAAACGAAAGAAATTTACGAAATTACACGCAACGGGGAGTGCCAAGTACTGTCTTTACTTAATTTATGAATATGAAGATTTATGTAAATATAAACAATAAGAGAGGGTATAGGGCAAAGCATGTTGTAATAGCCATAATTCTCGCCATATAATATGTAATATTAAAGGCGGCGGCAATGCCGATGACAACGTTTACTACTTGACCGCCAAGACTTTAATTGGATAATTTTAACGCAGTTTAGGTGACTTGGGGCGCACCAGTCACTTACAAAACTATCGGACATAACATGTTCATTCGGTATCTGAACATCTTCTCTATCTATACGGAAAAAAACAATAAAAGCCATCAAAACGATCTTGAAAAAGTTCACATAGATGTATAAATTAAATGAAATATGCGTTAGACATACATTTCGTCATTGATCCACGGCGACGAAACGAATAAAGCAAACACATTTGTATACATATTTATTTCTGACATGATGTTATTATCTATTTATAGGCCCAAAAGTATAGAAAACAGAAAACTAAAACCAAAACAAAGCTATCTATCTATAAAAACTGGTTTTGGCAGCAAAAACAAAAAAAATAAAAACAGTTACAGAATACAAATATTGAATGGCAATCTAATGAGAAGAGAACTGAAAACAATCACAACAGACAACAAACCACAAACAAACTCACAATCACTCATATAAATCAGTTAGTTACAGTGAAGATTTCCACAAACGTCTATCCAATAATCCAGAACCTTTTTTTAAGTCAGTTTCAGATATATATACACTGATAAAGGAGATGAAAATTATAAAACTAGCTATAAACTAACATATATCGAATATTTGCAACTTTACTATATTTAAGATTTTATTAAATTTGTTTTAATGCCAAGATACGTAAGCTATAAAATGAGGTTGCTTTTCCTATCATATTTACAATTTTTGTTCTTAAAAATCTGTTCTTCAATGAAGTCTAATAATAACAAAAGAACCTGTTTTATGGGAAATAAACTAAGCCAAAATTTAAAAAAGATGACATAATCTAACATCTCCAGTAATATAATGTACAACTCTTAGTTATATTAAAGAAAAGTGTAAGTTTGTCTAATAATTAAGTGCCAATAATATATGTCAATTTTGTGCCAACATAAATAAACTTTCTTTTTTTTTTGGTTTTTTGAAGGGTATGCAAATAGTTCCTCGTTTAATTCCTGACGGCTTTTAATATGACTGGCTCTCTAATTCAGCATAACCAAGGCAAAATAAATCTGACAGGGGCCATTAATCAAAAGGTTATCAGAAAATGTGATTAATTATATTATGGAGAAGAATGTAGAAATATAGGCGTCATCTTAAGGTAATAATCATACCCGATCGTCGGGCATGCAATCATCTTTTGTAGTTTGCCCTACATTCATTATACGCCATGACGTCATATTGTCAATTGGCACACTTACAATGAATGGATATGGATTGGTTAGAGATCGTGTATCTGCTAACAAACAAAATGTCTGTGCGAAGAACTTGAAACAACTTTGATCTGACAGCTTGAAATGCGCAATCAAAAACAAAAATCAGGATTTAAATGGCTGAAGAGGTAGAGGAGGTGGCATTTAGAATCAAATGGGCTCTTTAATGGGAAGCCCGCATAGAGGGCAAATATTTTCCGAATATAAACAGTGAATAAAAAGCATAGCATAATCAAATACTCATACGCACACACACTCAAAAGTGTGTACGTGTATGTGTGTTTGAATTGAGAGGGAAAGAGTAGTAAACTGAACTGAAACGAACTGGGTGTTTGAGCCAACGCCCGGATCGACCCAAAACGATTATACAACTTGTTAATATGTTCAGATATATGACGTCAGTTTGGATAGCAAAGAAAACTGGTTTCTCAGTTTGAATACCAAGATGCGTTCATCTAAATTAAAGTTTGTTGTTATATACAAATAGATATATTTATGGTACTCGTACATAAAGGCAGGCAGGCATGCAAATGTATTCTTTTCTTAAAAAGCGGCGAGACATGCTATGAAAGTATTTGTTTTATTATTATAGTTAGATGAGCTAGTTTTTGGGGGGCTTTAATACGATCGGTAGTTGTATTGCAAACCTTTCTGTTGATAATTGAAGAATTCCGTTGAATCGAATTTTTCGCTTGATCTATAAAGCGTCATGGGTGGATAATCTTTTTGTTTTTATTTGGGGTTTTTGGTGTAGAATGATGTAACACATAAATAGTGAGGTTTTTTTATGGAGCAGAAGAGTGTGTGCATGGCAAAAAAATAGCAGAGAAATAATATATAATATAATGGAGTAGAAGAAGAAAAGGCCATATAGATATATAAATACAAAATGTGTGTTTTAAGTTCTTGGTGCTTTGGTCGGAATTATAAAGATAAATCAAAATTTAATTCAATTTTTAGTTACAAAAACGGAAAAATGTGAGGTAGTCATAGCTTTTGAATTTCGGAGACTTTTTCTTTTACATGATAAAAGCACGATTGTTTGCAATGTTTGCTCATTTGCCCATTTACCCGTTTGCTAGCAAGTGTCGACTCACGGTTTATCTTATCATTTATAGAAATGCCAGCATAGATTCTAGATATTGCTCAACGATAAAGTTGCAGATAAGAGTGTGCGCATATCTGTGCCAGGGCTGGGTTTTTCTGTTGACGTGACAAAACCAAGAATGCGATTGGTGGGGGAGCGGGGGAGGGCAATTGAACAGACAGCTGCAAACCCTCGGGCTTAAGCACCAGCCACCAACGATTTGCCTTGGGTAATAGAATTACCCGTTTTGCCATTTACTCACCCGGTGCAATGGGCTGATATTCCTGCTGGGGCAGCAGATAACAGGATAAAACCTGCTCGCCTGTCTCAGCGTCCGTGTCCGGTTGGAAGGTCAGCAACGGCTGTGATTGATTTTCCGATAGCCACACTGCCTTCAATTGCAAATTGACCAGTGAGTAGGGCAAATAGAGCAACTGATTGCCGCTCACATCCAGTACATGAAGCACAGTGCAATTGCCCAGCTCTGGCGGCAGCTTTTTCAGCTTGTTGTCCCTCAGACTGAGCACACCTAAATTGGCGCACTGGCCAATTTCCAGTGGTAAATACTCTAGTGCATTGCGGTCGACATTCAGATTGCTTAACTTGGTCATGCGTCCTATGGAGGCAGGCAGTTCGGATAGGAAATTCTCCGTTAATATAAGCTCCTGCATGTTTTCGCAACTAAATTGGAAATTAAAATGTATGAAATGGTTGATTCTTGTCTTTTTAAATTACTTACCTTCCCAGTGTATCGTTTAGGCGTTGCAAACGATTTTGATCGAGTTTCAGAATGGTAAGACGGCTCAGTTTGGCTATGCCATCAGGCAGTGTTTCGAGAAGATTCTGTGCCAAATCCAAATCGGTTAGACTGACCAGACCACTGATCTCATTGGGCAGCTCTTCCAGCCGATTCTCGGACACATCGAGGTAGGTCAGTTTAGTCAACAAACCCAATTCGGGTGGTAGACGCTGCAATTGATTGTGATCCAGCCAAAGTTCATGCAGTCCCGGCAAATAGCCCAGATACGGTGGCAAGTCTTCAATTTCATTATCACCCAAATCCAAACGTTTCAGTTTCGTTAGCTGACTTATTGTCTCTGGCAAATGCTTTAATAGATTCTCACGCAGCTCCAGCGATTCCAATTGCGTGAGACTGCCAAAATCGGCGGGTAATGTGGTAAGTGACATATCGTTTAAGCCCAAAACTGTTAGATTTTTTAACTGCGAGAAGCCCGAAGGCAATTTGGGTATGGGATTCGAACTGAAATCGGCCACCTGCAGGCTCTGCAAGTGCTTGATGTCATCGGGAATGTCGGGTATATCTGGAATAAAAAAAAAATAATAATGAAGAGGAAACATCAACATATGGATAAATATGGTGCTCAATCGATTCCGAGTTTATACACACAAACACATAGACAGACGCACACACACACACACATGTGCTATCGTCGCCCTTCACGCTTCAATGCTTACGCATGTTTTACGCCAAAGTTCGAAAACATTAATAAACATATTAATGAAGAAGCTATTAATATTTAATGGCATTGAGAGATTTTTGCATATGATCAGATTTAAGGCGTGAAAATCCCATTTTCAAATATTTACAAATCTATAAAATCTAGATTTTAAAAATTAATTTCAATTTTCATTAAACAAATTTTTGAAAAGTGTCTGACACTTTGTTGAAAGGTTATGGAATTGTCTCGATTTAGTAATTCTTTTGTATATTTTCCAAATATAAACTAAATCTTAATCGTTTCAAGCTCAATTCGGTTATCTTTCTATACATACATATATTTGGCGGATTACAATTTAGTCGTAAAATGTATTCGTTTTACTTTATCCTTTAATTGAGGTGCATTCCGTATTACTCTCACGTTTAAACCTCTTTTCAGGCATTTTCTGGTAAAGCTAACGTGGTCAACGCTTTACAACACATTCCATGGTCGTTTTTGTTATTATTGTTGCCCGTTGGGGCTGGTCTGATAGAGCGAGACGAAGCGTAAAATGACAAACGAAACTTGTTGATCAAATAAATTTCCCATTCTAGTGGAAGGAATTGCGCAGGCAAAAGAACGGAAAAAAGAACGTAGACACACACACACAGATATGTACAAACGAATATGTATATATATAAAGAGTTGTGTGTGCGTTTTGTGGTCTCTTTGGTAACACACCCACAAAAGCTTTTACACGAGTCGTGCACAAAAGGCCAAAATAGCAACAGCAGTAGCAATATGGCAGGTGGGTGGCAATCCTTTACAACAACGTTTAAATTGACCTAGTTACAAGGCTCACACACACACTCACACAATCGCACCCTACCCACACGCAACATGATTGAGCGTCTAGCAGGCAGTCCTTGCTACTGTGGGGGTCATCACAATCGCCAAACAGATGCTTGTATGTTCTCCACTGGCACTACACATCAATATTATGGGAATGGGTAAATGGGGAAACTCTTCGTAAAGCAAAAACTACCATTGATATGATGCGCGGTGTCAGACAGGTAAAATAACAGGACATGTTCGAAGTTGCATTCCAACCCGGATTGTTAACGGATGTAACCAGACATGGAGACCAACGATATGGCAATTGTTTCTACCAGGCGCCAAGTTACAAACTCATTTCAGTTACTCACACAACCCAACACTGAGAGAGAAAATTTACCTAAAATTATCAAATTACAGTAAACAAAATTAGAGCTTTAACTATTCTAATGCTAAAATCTTTTATTTATACCAGATTCTTTACATGGTACTTTGTTGTAAATTTGATTGATTTCTGTATTTTCCAGACCTTCGTTTAGCTTTTGACCAAAACGCCTTTTGCTTTAAAGTATTGTAATCTTTGCTTCTAAGGTAGTTAAACAATATTTACATAGCATCTTTCTAATCTGCATAAGTTAAGTATAAATTGTTCAATTAACAAACATTTACAATTGTTTACTTATTGAGTTTCTGTCAGTGCACCTTTGGTTATTTTAATTACAAGTGTTGTTGGTGGCAAAAGTTATCCCTTTCACAATCCAACTGTTGTGCATTTGTGTGGTATGGTAACGATAAAACATTTTGCCTGCATCTATTTAATTAAATTGCATTGTAGGATATTTATAACAATATATTTTCTGTTCTTGATGACCTTTAAATTGCCATGGGCTTTTGATGTATGTATATTACAACTAAAATACCTACTCGTTGCTAGTTGCAGCCTTGAACGAAAGTTTTGCAATTGAATAAATGAAAATATTAAATTAAAGCATTGTGTTTTTGATAGTCCCAGAGCAGAGCACAGCAAAGCAAACTATAGAAAGAAAGCAGGAAAGAATATTGGCCAAACAGTTGCAAACTGAGCAACTGACGTAAGCTTGAGGGCCATGGCCTAGCAACAAAAACAACAGGCACAACATTCGCCCGATCCATCAACGACAGACAAATGGACGCAGCAAGGCGCAAAGACACACACACACACAGTCAAGCAATTGAAAACATATGGGCGTTGTTATTGTATTATAGCATCATGCTGCTCTTGCTCTACATCAGATGGAAACATCTCTATATAAATACATAGAGGAGGAGGTCTGTATACGAGTAAATGTATGTTTGTATGTTGTATATCTAAGAGTCCCAAAATGATGCTCAGCTGTGCGGCACAGTTGGCGGTCATTAAATTAGTGACGGTGACACACAATTCATTGACCTTTTACACACTTACACACACTCACACACAGAGAAACATTCAGGCGGATGGACACCTTTGGAGGAAGTTCTGTGAAGAACTAGGTAACAGTATTTTGGAAAACTCATTAAGTTAAGGCGGAAATTAGAGGAAATGCAGGGGTAACAGTAAGAAGGAATTGTCGGGTAATTTGTTTAATTACACATAAGTGACAAAGTATCTGCGAAATATTATAACATTTTCCACAAAAGTCTTAAATTTTAATTATACAAAAATAAAATTTAAAACGTTGCGTGGATCTAAATTTAGAACCAGGAACAATAATAATAATAATCTGGCAGGCCTTTTTTTGTTGTTGGTATGGACTTTTTATAATGCTTATAAATTATGAAAATGAGACAAGCCAGACAAGATCGCACGCAGGGAAACAGAGCAATGATGTGCCAAAAACAGAATCTTAAGCAGAACGTCAGTAGTCGCCAATGACGATAACAACGACGACGAAGACAACGACACTGGATAAAGTAATGGGAGGAAGGAGCGCATGTATGAAATTCTTTTCAATGTCATTGAACGAGCAACAATTTTAAGAGCCCCCATCTCCATCCTCCACCCACCTACACACAAACACACCAATTGTTGGCTATGAAAAATGAAATGATTTGTCAGAGATATCAAGGCAAACCAAAACGATATGCAAGTGATGCAAGGGATTGTATTGAGGACACATCCCTCAATATGAGAGCTACTGCTGCTCTTAATGAAGATGATGTCGAGTATATGTATGCATATTTCACATAGTTCATCTCCAAGGCTTTTCAATTTGATGCCGCCACCTTTGCTTCTCTCTTCCCTCCCTCCACCTGCAATCATCTTTACAATTTGCAACTGGCAGTAGTAGGTTATGGGTTTTAATCCTTACACAAACTGAGAGTAGGACGGAAGGGCATCCGTTATGAGCACGTTTTATGGCACGTTGCCATTTCGCTTATTGCAAGCATCAAAAAGTGAAGTCGTCATTGTCTGCATTGTTGAAATCATCCATTCAAAGTCCCTAAGCGGCAACTAGGAAATGGTTTTCCATCACCAGCGACAACTACTCCAACTTCCAGCCACCTGCAATTTTTATCACCGCTCACTCCCTCTTTGGCTCTCTTATTATGTTTGCTCGCTGCAACGATTGTTGACTGAATGCAGTGAGCCAAGTCAGGCCCGCCATCAGTCTGGCTAAGCAAAATGGTTTTTAGATTCACAGATGTAATAATGTTGCTGTTATGGCTAATTATGTGCCAGCAACAGGTGTGTTAAAGTCTTATTAGAAGTGATTAACCAAAAAAAAATTATGTAAATTTAATTTACACCAAATGAAAACCGGAATTGATGGAAAGCTTTGGATTTCATATTAAAGAGCTAATTAACCGGTTATTTGAAGACTTCTAACCTTAGCACTTAGCTTGGTTTAATATTATTTAAGATACAATTAAATTTAAACAGAATTCAAACTTTGTTTACCTATACTAAGCATCCCTTTCGGCTGCAACAATTTTGAAATTCGTGTTTTTTCCTTTGTGTCCTAGCGAACGCAATCCAATCAGGTTGGCAATCTGTATGGCTGATAACATATTTTTCTTCACTACGCTTTTTCGTGTTTTCTATGCATAACCACAAAGGAAACGGAAGTAGAGATGCCATGGAAAATGTATGAAAATTCTATGCATATGGAAAATTTATGATGCTTTTAGTAAAATTTAAAAATAACGTGGAAAAGTGCAGAAAAACCACAAAACGTCCAATAAGAGGGAAGAGAAGGAAAACAACGTAAAAAGTGTCCATAAAGTCATTAGTAATAAGGCACGCAAAGTGGCCGCATCTGTTGAAAAAGCGCATTTAATACACATCGATCTGCAATTGACATTTTAAACCTTTGTCAGTCTAAACCTAAAGTTAGTCCCAAATGTCTTGAAACAAATATGATTCTAGCCCACTTTGAGTCTGCCTGCCAATCAATTTTCGCGATTTTTTCTTCATTTAATCAAAATCCATTGCCGAGCTGGATACACCTGCGCCATGTGGTTTACTTTTACATCGACCGCTAACTAATCACATTTGTTTTGAACAAAGGACTTTATTTTTTGAAACAACTGAGGACAAAGCGTAGATGAAACAGAATTGGAAGCCCTCAACACAATCTCGAATCAAACAGGAGGAGAAGGGAGACGACGGCTGATATATCTTTTTTATGAATAGTGTAAACTAAAGTCGACGTTATTTACTTTATAGTTGGAATATTTTTCTTTCTTTTTGATTTTCTTTTTGTGAGCCTAACAAGAAATTTATTTTCCCTGAACATCAATATTTTTACCGATTTCGTTACTTGTTGCTTTTGTAGTTTTTGTTGCATGGTTGTTTCGGTGTCTGTGTGTGTTTGTGTTGCCATGTCGAATTTGGCTTTTGATTTGTTGTACATGGAGAATTTTTCTTTGTTTCTGTATCTGTTTCTGTTGGCGGGCCGAGTAGTTTTTAATTGCCCCACCTCCACATGCCGCACGACTCTTCCCCTCACCCCGACCATCGCGGGGAGTGACGTCAATCGATTGCTTTAGGGCATTTGAAAAATTGTTAAACAGAAGAAAAGAAATGATTTTTCAATTTTCTGATTTTCAAATTTCGTTTCTTTTTTTCTTTTTCTTATTGTCTGACATTTTGGACATTTTGATTTAGTTTTTGTTAATGCAATTAATTAAACAATTTGTTTGCATTTGTTCGTAGTTTGTGCTTTTTTTCGTTCGTGTTGTTGTTGAAATGGTTCTCATCACTTTGAAAAGCTTCTTAGAAAGTCATGGCCACTAATAGTCAAGCTGAGATTCCATTGGCTTTTAGACTCTTTAGGTATCTCATAGCTTTCTTTCTATTTTTTGTTATATTATTTCCTATTTATTTTTTTTTATTTTTGTTTTATGCCGGTCTCTAAGTACTTTTGATGCGACGACAACGGCGACGATGAGATGAGGGTTGCCATCGGCTTAGTGTGCCGGTTGCACTTGGAATCCCACTTTGGCAGTGTCTTAGTGCCACAGCAAACAAAATCTAAAGAAACGGCCGAGAATGACAACAAGAACAACAAAAACAATAACTGAATGAGCACAACACTTAGAAAGAGGCGCCCCGCGTACTGTGGCAATAGTCGAGAGCTGTTGCACAGTTTAACTTTGACCCAGATGATGATGATGATGATGATGATGATAGCGAGAAACGATGAAGTCTTGAACTGCAACTTAAACAAAAAGCATTGGAAAAATGAATAAAAAGACGAGTAGTAGGAAAAGATGACATACATTTACCATGTTGGTCATGACTTTTCAAATGTCACTTAATTGGAGATTTGTGTCAACTATTGAAAGAGATCTACTGTTGGATGGCAAACAATCACTAATTGCAGGGTATCAATAACAATGGCTTATGCTAGCAAGCAGTGCATTTCTATGATTAAAGGTTAAAATTATAACAAAATGCGAGCAAACCTCTGAAAAGAAGCTTAGTAGTTTCTTGAAGAAGTTTTTTAATTTTACTAGAAATTTGTACATGTATTGCCAGTTCTATTAATACATTTTCTAAAAAATATCAAAATTTAGCTCAGACTCGTTTTTACAATATTTTTTATGACATTTATTAGTAGTTGGCATTCTGGTAATAAGATATATGTACTTGGCTTGTAAAATGATGTTAACTTTTAAGTTATCGCTTGAATAATATATACTTCGCTCTGTGTAAGTATAACTAAACAAAGTGTTTATGTTGTGGAAGAACCTCTTAGGAAAATTGATATACCCTTTTGGCAATATATATCATATTGAAATGGAAATATATTAAAAGATTTTTCACAGTCTATTACTTTATTTAGAATGCGCTAGTTCTATTTTTGTTTGATTAACTTTGTATAGATTATAAGATAAACATTCAATGATAATCGAGTGCTGTGAAAACATTTCAAAGTTTACAGTTCTGTTCGCAGAATGAAAAGCGCGGGCGGGGCGGTAAAATGGACACTTTCATTAGCAATTGCATTACATTTCAATGCTAACCACAAACACATGCTATCCACACAACGCTCTAAACTGAATTCACAGTAAATAAATATATATTTCTGTCCCACTGATTTCTTCTCTTACTCATTTGTCACTTTTGTGCTCTCTGTCTCTTTACGAACTTATCAGCTTTAAATACAACAGAGAGCGCAAAAAATATAAACAAATTTGCAATTTGTTATGTATTTCATAAACAAAACACGACAACCTTAAAGTCTGCCATATATAAACACAGCGTGGAATGCAGTTCTAATGTGGTAAATAGAAGACGCAACGCGCAAATAAAACTAACAATTAGCAGCTTGTGAGAAATACCCTCACCCAAATGGAGCTCAGGTTTTTTTGTAAGCAGGTCAACACACACGAACACACACACATCTGGCATAGCCATAAAAATGCATGTTTTCAATAGAATTGTTATTGTGGCCGTCGCGCACAACTTGCATACAAAATGCCAGCAACAACAATACGAAATTGTCGTCCAATTCTATTGTCAAGTGCACGCTGCTATGGCTCTATATATGTATGTAATATTTCTACCCTTTACCCTTTCTAAAAGTCATGTTTTTAATTTGCCAAGGAGTTTGCCATCTTAAAGAGAAATTAGAAATTTCTTAGTTTTAAGTTTGTAGTTTTCTATAATCGACAGTTGTATTTGATCTTAATATAGAATAGTACTTGTCTTTAATTGAAACGCACTCGAAATCACAGACTTGGGAAATATAATGTACAAATCTTAGCTCAGTCTACAAAATACATTACACAACTTTGTAGTTAAAAAAAAAACAATAAAATTATTTATCAACAATGTTGTCAGGAATATTTGGCCAATGTTAGTTAGATCGGCAACAATTAGGAAAGGGTATGTTAAAAGCTACCATGAATTTGGCTTTCTTGATTCTGTTTTGTCATTGCACTTGCACAACTGCAGCTGTGTGTCGACTGCTGCCGCAACTTGCTTGTTAATTTAAGCAACTAGAAGGAAAAATAATCCACCCACAGTTGGGAAATGAAAATTTTTTGTTGCAGTTTTTTTTTGTTGCCAATGAAAATATGAAGGTGGTAAATTATAAAGCAAAAAAGGTGTGCCAAAGAAAACCACAAATGCAAACCAGCTGCAGTCAGCCACAGCAACAGTAAAAGCCTCTCAAACCTCGCCAGGCCAAGGGCTAAGGCCATAAGAGCAGAGAAATATATGCATTTGGGTATAGAGACATAACCATGGGCAATTGAATGTGAAAGTCTTTCTCCGCAATGTACTCCCTCCAGAGTAGAGTAGTGGCATAAGCTGCTTAGCTAGCACATTAATGCAATTGAATAGCGAGTAGATGCATACGTAGGAAAAGTTGTATGTATGCACATAAAAGATACAGCTAATTATATGAACCTAATTAAGGGACTTTAGACGCGCACAAATGATTTAAAATCTATTTATTTTACCACTTAGTCGGTATATTATATACTGGAATTTATCTGGTTATATTGCTATTAGTCCGTACCTTACCTTCACCTACCTCTCACTTCTATCTTACACTCTCTCTCTCTCTTTCTATGTTTGTGGGCGTCCTTTCACCCAGGCAAATGCAAGCTCAAATTCCATATCCATTCACTCTGTTTGACTTTAAGGCGCTTGTGTTTGGATTTGTGGTCATTTTAGTAGGTCATAAATATAAATGGCAAAAAGGAAACTGCAAAACTGCTGCATAATCAGCAAACAGCAAGACAGTCTACAAAATTTGGGTAATGAGTGCAGACAACAACTCGATTAACTGGTAATGCAATATGCTTCTGTTTCTGCTTTTACTTTATGCTCAATGAAAATGGAAACTCAGACAAAAAATGGCAACGGAAATGGGAAGCCGCTTCAACGTCATCAAATACGTAAAATTTCGTTTGTTCATTCGATGACGAATTTCAGGGGTAACTAAGCGATTGAATGAATGCATAAACGACCATTCAGTTGGCAGGGATGATATTTGTTTAACTTGTATCTGCATATATGTACATATATAATGATTATATATATCTGATATACATATGCTTACATATATAGTACTACATGCGTGTCACATGACGTCGCTGCACTTGACTCCAATTGAAGTTTATTGTTTACGGATTTATGCTTGCTTGAGCAGAAAACTCAGATATGTTTTTGTTTCTATGTGGACAACATGAAAACATATAAAACAAAAGGCGTGTTTAGCAAAAGTTATTGAAATTTGTATTATTATTTAGTTGCTTGAGGCAAAGCTGTGGGTCAATTTATTTCGTTTATTCAATATATTTATATTTATAAGTAAACAGCCAAGCTTAGGAAAACATACTAAAGTGCTTGGAAAGTCCTACTAATATTCTACCAACGACAGATGCCAAACTTAATATACGATCTGCTAGTGTGCTTAGTTTTTCAGCACACTTCGTTTAAAGCTTATCTTAAAGTTTTCTCAGTTACTCTGTCTTATGTTTTAAACATCTCATTGCTTAGTGATTTAAAGACTTGTTTAAGTGTGCACGAAAATGACTTGCAAATCGAAACTTGAGAGTTTAATTCACTTAATTTAGCCCACAAAAATGTCGTGCAAAAGAAATGAAACTCATTTACATGAGAACTGAATGTTTATTTGCTTTACAAGCTTCGTCCACTTGATTTATGTATATTGCCTTTGATTTCCCATCCAGTAGAAAGCTCTACATAGCGCGTCCCATTTCTGACTAAAACCCACAAAAACCGCCGAATGTAATTATAAACATATACATATATGCAATTTTTATATGTCCATCAACTGGCGTGGGACTGTCCACGTTAGATGATGGATCACATGATAGCCACTCACACTTGTCAATTTAAATGAAATAAATGGCAAAGAGAATGCAGCACGTGCTGCTATCTAATGGACACATGTTGCATGATGATACATTGGAGCATTTTCTACTACTTACCATTGCGTGAAACATCGAGCTCGACAAGATTCTCAAAATTTTGTATATCCGGCGGCAGACGTCCAATTTCATTGTCACTCAGGCCCAGTTTTCTCAGACGCTGCAATCTGAAGAAATTCTGCAAGAAAAAAGAGACACAAAACACACAAATAAATAAATTGCTTCAAGTCTTGGTAAACTGTGGTTTCAGGCACGACACAAAAGCCTTTCTCTGTCAACTGCAAGACAAACGTTAATTCATCTTGGCTTTTAGCTTCGGTTTTTCCAGCCTCCTTCCGTGGTCATAAATTGCGGCAAGTTTGTCATTTGTAAACGCCGTGACCTGCCGTCTGTCTGTCTCTCCATTGGGTCCTCTCGTCCGGTCAAAAGTCTTAGAATTTGCTTTTAGACTGTGCTGCGGCTCTGACTATGACTTTTTCTCCCTAGACGACAGTGATGTCGCGTTCAATTCATTTATGAAAATCACGATTTATTTCTCTCTCTACTCGTTCGATTTGAAATAAATTATTTTGGTACTTTCCAAAGTGAAGGGTTTACTTGCTAACTGACCTTACCACAATTTGGAGTAAACTCATCTGCCAAAAAGAAAGCTGATCTGAACTGAACTGAGTTGAGCTGGCTCACTGAGTCATAGACCTCAAGGTTAAGAGACGACGTTGGCGTTGGCCATTTTTATAGCGTTTATTGTTGTTGGGCCCTCCCATCAGAAATACAGTTGCCATAATAATAATAATGAAAATAATTCGTAGTTGTAGTCGTAAAGTTTATTAAATTCTTTTTTCTTTTGTTTGACAATTGAAATACTTTTTTGGCCGACTCTGCTTAGGGCCGTGACTCGATGAAGTTGTTGACCCAGTTAAGAAAGAGAGTTCTTGGCACACACACACACACACACACACACACCTCAACACTGAGACATGAAAGCCAACAAAATGAACAACTTAAATATACATGGTATCTCTTTGTTTGTGCTTTGTGTGTCAAATGTGAAGTGTTGAGTGTTTTTGTGAAACAACAACCAAGTGAACTGCTTTTGCTGATAATAATAGGAGGAGCAAACCTGACACAGTATCTCAGGCCATATGACCTTACACTATAAAATAAAATATATACATGACGTTCTCTAATTTTAAAAAATTTCAGAAAACTCTGTTTTAAATGGATTGAAGGGTATTTTCTTTTAGTTTCTTTCCATAGCTTCTGACCAACTGTTAAAACATACTCAATAAATTGAAATTAAAGACGTTTCTCCAAGTGTATAAATAATACTCTTGTATTCAAATAGAATAGTTTTTTTTTTTTGGTTGAGCCAAAGAACTTCCATTTCTGTTTTTTTTTTGACTTGCAGTTTCACTTTAGTTTACCTTATTTCCTATGCCTTTTTGCTACCTTGCCACAGTGCCAGATTTTCGTTTTGCTATTTTTAAAAAACGCAAAAGAGAACAAGAAAAAAACGAAACGGCCTTTCAGCAATCATGCGTCAAACAAAAAGTTGCAACTGTCAGATGACAAAAGCATAAAGCAAAAGCAACATGCAGGAAGACGACAACAACATAACCAAAAAAGACAATAACAACAAAGAGAAGAAATATACGTAACTTGCATACGATAAGACCGAACAGAAGCTAAAGGGGCGGGCGGGCTGACTGCACTGGCCAATGGCCGTGGACAAAACAAAAGAAAAATGAAGTAAGTAAGTCGTCTCGCCGACTTAGGTATACCATACACCAGTAAAGCAAACATTTCAACTTTATTAAACAAATGCATTTTCACATGCTTTTTACAAGCATATCTTAGTATCTCGCTCACTCAATCATACGAGCACCCTAGCGCCCCCACCAGCCAACGGCCAAATCCGGCCTTATGGAAAAACGTTTATATGCATAACTCGACTGTTTTTTGTCCGATTTTGATCAAATTTGGTATTTTGCTAGATATTAGTATTAAATTTAAGTGTGCCAAATTTGATTGCATAAGGTAAAAAAATTCGGGAGATAATCAAGTTTTTCAAATTACGGGGGCGGAGAAGGGCGTGGAAAAATTTTTATACATACATAATGTGTGCATTTACTAAGCGAATATACATACCAAATATGGTGTCTCTAGCTGGAATAGTTTTTGAGATAAACGCTTTTTTTAAATTGCGGGGGCGGAAAAACGCGTGGCAAAAATTTGAAATAAACTTGATCACTCTACATACTACACGAGTCTACATACCAAATTTGGTGGCTCTAGCTCTTACAGTCTCCGAGATCTAGGTGTTCATACGGACAGACGGACGGACGGACAGACGGACGGACGGACAGACGGACGGACAGACGGACGGACAGACGGACGGACATGGCTAGATCGACTCGGTTGTTGATCCTGATCAAGAATATATATACTTTGTGGGGTCGGAGATGTTTCCTTCTGCCTGTTACATACATTTTGGCGACTTTAATATACCATTTCACCCTATGGGTGTATGGTATAAACAGGACAAGGCATGACGACAATAAAAACGAATGCAAAAATTGTAAACTTTTTGCCCCCTCCTCCCCAATATCCTCCCAAAAGCCACACTAGAAAGCAAACCAACCCACGCGGCATTACGGAGCAGGAGGCGAAGGAGGGCATCATGACTGAGGTTTCAGTTTATTGTATCTTTCCCTAGCCTCACAGTCTTCCTCTCTCTCTCTCTCTCTCTCTTCTTTGCCGTGACCATAAATTACCGGCCGGCCGGCACATTGCACATTTTGTACGTAGAGAGTACTACTACACACTACCCGTTTGTCTGGCACTCGAGTTCTCACACACACACACACACACACACATGGACTCAAGCTAGACCCAACTCACTCACTAGCTCGCTCACTCACTCACGCGACAGGCACTCGCTCAGTCTGTCAGCACACTTTTACTATTGTATCTAGTTGAAGCAGGCGCACAGCAAGTGCCAGATAGACGACAGTCAACTAGCTTGAATGCTTTTAGCCCGGCCAACGTATTGGCATTGAGTTTATATGGAAATTTTGTATGCCTCTGTGTGTATGTGTGTGTGAGTTTGTGACTTTGTGTGTGCCATGCCAGAGAAGGGCAACAGATGCAGGCCTTTAGATACATATACTCACGCACACACTTACGGAGAGAATCTGCATCTCTCAGATACATATCGAAAGAAGCTTGTTATTAAATTAAGCTATTTACCTAGAATGGAAATAGATATTTCCATGGCGATGGCGATATGGATAGTGGGAAATTCAGTTTTGCAGTGGCTTTTTAAAGCAATAGTGAAATATTATTGACGAAATAAATAGCCAAATTATCTAATGGATGATTTCAATCATTTATATATAATACTTATTCTTTATTTGATTCTTAATTTTTTTACGATTTTGTGTTTGTGATTTCGATCAAATTACTCAAAATTAAATATCTTTATTGAAGAAAATATAAATGAAATGTAAGAATTGCATATTAATACACAAGTACTATATACATATATCTATTCTGACGTTTATTATTCAATATCGTTATTATGTTCTTATACCATCTTTTGTTAATATTGTTAATTTTTTAAATAAATCAAGTTCATGTTCACTTTTTATTAGAATGTTGGTCGTTGTTCGTCTTTTTAAGTTGATTTTAGTGAAAATTGAAATTTTAATTCATTTAACCAGCATGCTGGGGATAAAGCCATGCCAGGAAAATAGGAAAAGTGCACCAACACAAGTAAGAAAACAATTCAATTAACTTGGTAAAAAGGCAATTTTCAACCAATTTGCCTTGGCTAAAAGCATAGTTAATAGATTGAAATAGACCAAAAGGAAAGTGATGCAAGGCCAAGATACATTTGTATATCCGCTACAATGCAGTCTCAGTATGTGTGCGTGTGTGTTTGTGTAGGTGTCTGCACTGAACCGTGACATGTATGTAAATAAAAAAAGAGCAACTCATGCAGTGCGCTTCGTTAATTTCGAGCAATTTTTGTTGTTGTATCGCAGTATCTGCAAGTGTAATCAGCAACAAACAGGCGGTCCAAGTAGTAGTAGTAGTACAGTCTAAAATGTATCTTATTGTCGTCGCACTCACTCTCCATATCTCTGACTTGTGTGTGCATGTGGCAAATGACTGGGAGCCCAGCAAAACCAAGGCACAGGCGACCGACGAAAAAACGAGTTCTAGATACGTGTATCTGGTTGAACGCATCGCGTCGCATCACCTCCATCTCCTTGGCGAGCGACCGACCAGCTGAGCTAGAACAAGCAGTGGCAATTATGTGGAGAAGGAGACGAACCGGATGAGCTTTAGCAGCAGCAGCAGCAGCAGCATACACTCACGTGTATTGTATGTATCTACATATTAAGAAAAAAAAAAAACAGCGGCTGTTGCAGTATTTCCACGGAACACAAACAAGCTTATGCAGTTTCGAGTGGCATCCATTCTCATCTTCTTAACCAACCAAACCAAAGCAAAGCAAAGGCAATGGCAAAGAGGAGACTGCAGCTTACTCTGCACATCTGAGCGCCTGTTCAAATCTGTACATCTTCATTTTTCTATCGACGCACACAAACACGACGCATCTGTCTGCAGATCCTGCTCCCTCTCCGTCTGCAAATCTCATTGCAAATGGCTTTGGCTGTTTGTTTGTTTGTTCTTGGTTGTTGTTGTTGGTGTGTGTGTTTTTTTTTTGTGCATTTGTCATGTTAACAACTTTCTTTATAGCTCGCTTCTTGCAGCGAAGATGCAGCCACCGGATAACAGAGATAAATAACAACAAACAAACAAAAAAAAAATGCTACATGACAACGGCGTTTATTATTCAACTGCAAGCAAAATTTAGTATCTTTCAGATACAAACAATATAGAGAATGCCAATGTCTCTTTTCGCAATAAGATGCACTTCAGATTACATTTTAAAATGTTTTAGTTTAGGCAATAGTAATGAATCTGCCAAAACATTGCAAGTCTAATTGATCCTTTGGGGGGACCAAATGGTTTTTCATTTTTTGCATGTTACGTAACGAAATCGGTTTTAAGTTCAAAAAAATATATCTGTTTTTATTAACAAATAAATTCATTAAAATTACTCCAACGACTTAATAAATCTATTTTATTCATTATTAATTTATTTATATTTTATCTATGCAACTGTACTTCGTAATCAATAAATATTGCACTTGCAACTCAAAAACAACAACAATTTATCAAGTTCTCCTCTTTTTTGTTGTTGTTGCCTGTTAATGTGAATGTAAATGCCAGTATAAACAATTAACTGGGGAACATTTATTTATAGGCTAGAAGAGGAGAACCGGTTTTGAATGGTCTCCCCATATCGAATAGAATATAAACAAGCCACAAAGTAGACGAGAGCAGAGCAGAGCAGAGTGGAAATATCTACAGCAGATACAGATATGTATATAGTATAAAATATATATGTATATGTGTTTGCTGCCTCGCTCTGTTTGGCTGTGTGTGACAAATTGAAATTGTTTCAAGTAAATAACATTTAGAGTTTGTTTTTTCTTCTTTTTTTAAGAGACGACGACATAAACCACAAGATATATGACCAGCCGACGAACCGAAAAGTTTTAAATCGAAGCAACTACTAGCTTTAGTTAGATTATGTATGTAGTGGAGCTTAGTTCAACTAACTTGTGTTTAGGTGCCGCCATTTTGAGATTCTTTGGTTGTTGTTAGTTTTTATTTTTTTTCATAGCTGCTAAATGATGTCATTGCCATTGCTTTATTTGGTTTTAATTTTGTTGCTGTTGTTATTGTTTTTTTTTTTGGGTTTTTGGTTTTGTGTTCAATAGTCAGACGCCCCCTCCCCACCTTCAATACCCGACACCTAAAAGGCACCTGCAATAATAATAAACAGCGCAACGCAACGTTTCGAATTGCGAAAGTCAAGACGAAAGTGAGTGCTGGAGGAGATGGAGGAGGAGAAGCAGCTCCTCCTCAGCAGGGGCCCAAAGGCAATGCCAGGCGATAAGGTGATTACCTCCTTGCTATCTTATCTTACTGCGAAGAGCGTGACTAATTGGCCCAAATGAATGGGCTACCAGTGTATGAATGAGGCGGTGGTTATTTGGTCGGTTGATGTTGTCCAATACATTTGTGTGTGTGTGTGTGTGTGTGTGTGTGTGTGTGAGAGTGGAAAGAAGTCAATTTCTTGCTTCAGTAGAAAACGTACCGAAAAAAAAGAAACAAAATTCCACAAAATGTGCTCTTGAGGTAGGTTCTACCACTTAAATATGCTCTGTTTTATTCACTTTCAGTTCGTATCAAAAATGTAAAATGCAAAATTAATACAAGAAAACAAAAGACACACAGAAGTGAATTGTTGCTTAAGAACCAGCGATTAATATTAACCAGTTTCATATCAATATCAGTATTTAATTATGGTCAAATTTTCTGCTTTTCCAAAACTTTTCCAAAAGAATCGTAAAGATTACGATTCCTTGGCTTACGAGGCGCTCTATTCTGAACATGAATCTATGGGTGAAAACAATTTAGCAAACTGTATAAGATTTCAATAGCCAACTGCTTTTAATTATTTAACTTAGTGTAATTCGATTTTTATACCCTTGCAAAAAGGGTATATTAATTTTGGTCAGAAGTGTGCAACGCATAGAAGGAAGCATCTACGACCATATAAAGTATATATATTCTTGATCAGCATGACGAGACGAGTTCATATAGCCATGTCCGTCCCTCCGTCCGTCCGTCCGTCCGTCCGTCCGTCTGTCCGTCTGTCCGTCCGTCTGGATCAACGCAAACTCCTCGTAGACCGTAAGAGCTACAGAGCTGAAATTTTGCATGTAGGCTTGTATATACTGCAGGCGTTGTATATCTCGGATTCAGCCGGATCGGATCACTATATCATATAGCTCCCATACAAATGGCAAAGTCACGAACAGTGACTTTTCATAATAACTTCGTTATTTTCCGAGCTATTGTCGTGAAATTTAATATTGGTGAGTTAGTTACATATATAAACGACTATGCCAAATTTGATCAAGATCGGGTGACTATATCATATAGCTCCCATAGGAACGATCGGTCGAAAACAGTGACTTTTGTCAATAACTTCGTTATTTTTAAAGTGATTGCTTTCAAATTAAATATTTGTTAGTTTTATATATCTATTAATGTCTGTGCCGAATTTGATAAAGATCGGGTAACTATATCATATAGCTCCCATAGGAACGATCGGTGGAAAACAGGGACTTTGATCAATATCGTCGTTATTTGCTATGCTAAGATTGTAGGCCGTTCTTTCGGAAACAGCTTTTTTAGATAAAACGTTTTTCCACTTTAATGGCTATAGGCAAGGAAAGAGTTACCAAAAAAATTGCAAGGGTATACAAACTTTGACGCGGTCGAAGTTAGCCCCGGCCCTCTGGTTAAAGGTAGTTTTTTACACAAATCCCTTATTATACCCTTGCAAAAAGGGTATATTAATTTTGGTCAAAAGTGTGCAACGCATAGAAGGAGGCATCTCCGACCATATAAAGTATATATATTCTTGATCAGCACGACGAGACGAGTTCAAATAGCCATGTCCGTCCGTCCGTCCGTCCGTCTGGATCAACGCGAACTCCTCCTAGACTGTAAGAGCTACAGAGTTGAAATTTTGCATGTAGACTTGTATATACTGCAGGCGTTGTATATCTCGGATTCAGCCGGATCGGACCACTATATCATATAGCTCCCATACAAACCACAAAGTCACGAACAGTGACTTTTCTTAATAACTTCGTTATTTTCTGAACTATTGTCGTGAGATTTAATATTGGTGAGTTAATTACACATATAAACGACTATGCCAAATTTGATCAAGATCGGGTGACTATATCATATAGCTCCCATAGGAACTATCTTTCGAAAACTGTGACTTTGGTCAATAATTTCGTTACTTTTGACGCGATTGCTTTTAAATTAAACATTTGTTAGTTTAATATATCTGTTAATGACTGTGCCAAATTTGATAAAGATCGGGTAACTATATCATATAGCTCCCATAGGAACGATCGATGGAAAACAGTGACTTTGATCAATATCTTCGTTATTTCCTATGCTAAGATTGTAGGCCGTTCTTTCGGACACATTAGCCCTTTTAGCTTAAGCGTTTTTCCACTTTGATGGCTATAGGTAAGGAAAAAGTTACCAAAAATGTTGCAAGGGTATACAAACTTTGACGCGGTCGAAGTTAGCCCCGGCCCTCTGGTTTTCTTTGATTTGCATTATATTCCCATTAAGTTTCTTTTTAAGATTTCCAAGAAAAATCAAGTGGAAATAAGCTTATAATGTGATTTTTTTCTATTAGATCTAATTCAGCATAATCTTGATTTTGCTTTCCGTTTCTTTTTGTACATTTTCATACCTATCACTTGTCTATCTCTCTATTTGTGTGTTTTTTTTTTGTATAGAAGTTCATTTCTAGAACTTTGAGGCAAAAATATTTCAATTGTCAGGGCAAACACAAACAAGAATAGGGGCAGAAGCAGCAGATTGCTGAACGAGTTAAGAGCGATTCAATTGAAACTGAGTTCAGTTTGTAGATAGAAAAAAAGGTAGGAAGGTATGTAGGTAGGTAGGGTACGGTACATAACTGGCCGTTGATGGTTATTGTGTTGCTGTGACAACGCGGAAATTGTGTGCCGCCTCTCTCTCTCTCTCGCAGCAGTCTAAAAGGGTTGACGACCAGACCAAACCAGACCCAGACCAAAAGCTACAGCAGCAGCAACAACAACAACAACAATCACATCCGATGCTGTCAGTCGTTTAGTCTCGTTTTGGAATTCAAACGAACTCCAAAGTTAAACTCAATGTGGGGAACATCATCATTATGGCTTGTCCATTGTTGTTGCTCTTATACGTTGTTGTTGTTGTCAATGAGGTTGCTACTGCTGTTGCTGCTGCTGCAAGCAACATGTTGTTGTCCATGGAACATTGTGGTACATTGCTCTAATAAAACTCGCCTTGCTTTTATTGATGTTAAAAAGGAAAATGCATTTGCATTAGCAGTTCTGATTAGTGAGTGCGGTTAACCGCGAAAAAGGGAAATCTAATGAAAACCGCACAAGCTTATGACAAGAAGACGAACGATGTAAAAGAAACAACATATTTTCATTTCCATGGCAAGAAAACGTTAATGCAATCAACAAATTACCCCAACCAACCAACTAACTAACTAACCAGACCCAAACACACACTTGTTGCTATGTCAACGATTTAATTTTCGCCCCTATTCCAGTTTCGTCTTGTATAATATATACCTTATATGTATGTAACAAGTTTGCATTACTTCCACGACTTTTCGACTAGATTGTTAACATCTGATATTATTTTCGGTCACTTCTTTCTCATAAATCTTAACAATTGTTTAAAGATGTCTTTTCAATTTGTTTTTTGCTGTTAATTAGTTAAGTTATGTGACCCAATTGTCTCTCGGTGTTTGTGTGTGGCGGGTTGCTTTTGATGTTCTTTAAGCTGCAAGTTGCGTAATTATGGATTGAATTATGCATTCATGGCACAAACAGGCAAAGTTGGTGCTGCGGCTGCGGCTGCTGCTGGTTGCTTCTTTTATACTTTATCTTGCATTAATTAAAGACTTCCGCTCGGACTAGTCGCCTGGTCAGCCGGCTAGCTCGTCTTCTCGATGGCGTCTTTTGTTATAATTATTGTCTTGGTTATGGCGCGCCATGCAACGGTTTAGAGAAAATATGAACGGGTCAGCGTCCATTGGAATGCAAAACCGCCCCTTGCACGGGCCCTTCCCCATCCCCTAACAAACCCAAAGGAGTTGTGAAACGATTCTCTTGAGGGTAACTGCAGTAAATAGATGAGTCCAAGAAAAAGCAATTTACTTAAGTTATGAAAACTTAACGATCTAGAAAATAAAACCCAACGGATTAAAAATATGTATTTACGTGTGTTGGAGTGGGCAATAATTATGTATGTGTATTTAAATTAAATTAATCTTTAATTTGTATACAGTTGATTAGTCTTGAGAGTAAGGGAGAGCATAGAATCACGTAGTTTTCTTATCTTTACAGATTATCAAAATAATCTACATTAGAAACGTAACTGATGGCAAGGTAAAAATTGCCATAACAATAACAGTTGTTGCTATTAATAAAAGCTAAACAATAGTTTGTTTGTGTCTTAAATTTCTGGGAAAATTATTGATTGTCTGATTTTGTCTCCATTTTCCAATGATTCTAAGAAACAACAAAAAATAAATAACAATAATAACAAAAAAAGAGAATAAATTGTACATTTTTTTTAGCTCACGGTACATTAATATTATTAGTAACTCTCAATTTCAATTAACGCCTATGCTTTATTCATTTGCCAGAGGGAAAATTCCTTACATTTTGGCGCTAGTTACTCTTACTCTCAAATTTCGGTCTTTTCTCTGGGCACAGTTTGACCTATGACATTTTCAAATCACCCCCGCCAACATACACACACACCATACCATACCAACACACCACGCACAAGCCTTGGAATATTTTTAGATATTATTTTGTTGTAGTAAATACACTTTGATATGGTCGCATTAGCTACACTATCTGACTTGAATAATTTTAAAAGGCAAAGTTCGGTTACAACCGAAATATAAATTGAAAAGTTAATGTAGGTAATCACAGTCAATGGAAGGGTATTTAATGTCCGGTTTGTTTCGTTTATTAATGTTACTAACCTTTGGCAAATCGCGTATATGATTTGCATCCAAAAAGAGCTCCTCGAGGGTACGCGAATAGCGTAATATCTCCTCAGGCACTTGGGGCAGGGAACAGTGACGTTTGTCCACAAATTCCACCTGCCGATTGCAGCCTTTAAAGATTGGAATGCACTTGAACATGATGATAATGATGATGAAGAAGAATGATGATTGCTTGGTTGTTTTTCTTCTTCTTCAGCTTCGATTTGGTCGAGGTCGTTTAGAGATTTGGTTGTTATTTGTTGTTGTTGGTTACTTTATTTTTTAAATTTACAACAACACACAGACACTAAAAACTATTTGCCGCATGTGGCAGATAGAGAGACACACACATACACTTGTTGTTGTCGTTATGGTTGTTGTTATTTTTGCTTTTTGCATACACTTGTTTTTGCACTTTTAACTTTTGTCGGCCCACATTTTGCCTGCAATTTGAATTAAATTTTTTTTCATTTTTTTATTTGTTAATCACCTGCCAAGCAAAATGAAACAATGCAAAGAAAGCAAAGCAAGAACAGAAGTTCGAGGGCAAAGAAGAAAATGAAATTGTAATAAGAGAAAATAATGAATAATAATAAATTCTAATTGGCACTTGTGTGTTCTCTGTTTGGCGTTTTCCTGATTAGCGGAGTAATGTTTGAAGGGACCGGAAGGGGATGGCCACAGAGACGTAGGCGCCATGTTGGTTCACAATTTTGGGGACTTAGTACATACATTTGTAAGGAATGGTAAGAACCTCTTTGCAAACACAGATTTAAATTCTCTCTTAGGCTTGATGAATCGGTATTATTGTACAGAATAATTTATTTTAATTTTATTTTATTATTATAACCACACACACTGTTTGATTCACAGGGACTGATTTATGATTCATTACCTGAACTCAATCTGATTCATTGTTAGGTCAAAAGTACTCAAACGCCTATCAACAATATGCACACTTGAAAATAGAATCTTTTGATGAATAACAATTTAAATATTGAAATCTTGTTCATGTACTGAAATCGATTACAACTCTAAGAATAAATTGCCCGATTGTTGATCCCTTTTTCCTTTTTTTACTTTGGTGTACGACCATGATGCGGTGATGCGGGGAAACGTTTATATGTACATTTCATCACGTAGTTGGCAACGCGACGCATTTGTTGCTTCTGCTGCTGCTGCCAACAACAACAATGACAACTTGGCCGCTGCTTACGAATAGGCTTAGAATGAGAGAATTTGTAAAAGACGAAACGAGCTCGAGCTCCACTTGAGTAGAAAAACTTAAAAAAAAAGAGGAAAATTATTATTAACGCAGCCGAGAACAGCGACACACCCAACAAACACACACACAAATACATTCTCACGCATACACACACACATTTAAAGCCGGGCCATTGAAATTCTTTTGTATATTGTTAATTTTTTTTTGGTGCCACTGTGCAAAGCGGCGTTTGGGCTTGGAATTTACACACACACAGACAGCAAGAGCTACAGACACACACACAAGAGGAACAACAAAAAATAGCTTGGTCATGGGAGGCTTGAAAGTTGCTTAGTTTTCATGTTTTTCTTCTCCTCCGTTTCCACCTTCTTCTTCTTGTTTTTAGCACGTTTTTTTGTTTTTGGTTTCTGCAAGAAAATGCTGGTCAAGAGTCGCTGTTGCTTCAATGCCAATATTTACTGTACAGGCAAACAGAAAAAAATAACACGAAAGAAAATGAAAAATAACAACGCGTACACACACGCAACACACACACACACACATGGACACGCGGCGCACCGCTTGTCACATACACACACATTCACGCACACAGAGAAAACAAAACGACCACAGACAAGGCGAAAGGACAAGGCAAAAATACCATGCAAATAATTAATAACTAATTGATTTCTCGCTTATTTCACATGCGTGGCAAATAATTATAACTCTGATTAACTGTAATAAATTTTTGTCATGCGGATATTTTTTTCTGTAATATTTTTTAATGGCGAAGGAGACGCGCCATTTCGGCCACATTGATTTTTTTAAAATTTTTTTCCGCTTTTTTTCTCTCTATTTATTGCACAAATTTCACGCTCGATTATTAATTTTTTGTTAATGTTTATGCCTTTTAAAAATTAATTTTCAACCGCCGTCCGACCGCACAACCGCTTACCTTAAAAACAAAAACAACAATAAACAATAACAAAAAAATTCGCCGCTAACAGAAAAAACAAACACCCCCTATTAGCGAGAATTCGCCTCACTTTATACGCTGTGAGAAACGGGTGCTATTTAAAGCCACGCATAAAGTTTACCAACTCCTGCGGGCTCATCCTGACGACGTACAGCCAGTCCTTTACGCAGAAGCCTGTTCCAATGCTTGGAATGAAATATTGGTAGTAAACTTCAAAAAGCGTGTTTTCTACGGTCTCTTTCTCGAAGGGCTTCCGTCTGTGAGGGACTGGCTGGTATCTTTTACAGACATACTCTCCGTAGTCCCACCAGAACGGGATGTTGCGCTGTTTAAGGTCCCCAAGTCGGAGGCATATGGTCAGCCAGATGCCCTTCATGAAGAAGGAGCTGTGTGCCGAGGTGGGCATAGTGCACTTTTTGGTGAACGAGGTGGCAATTGGCCTAGATTGTAAATAGTAGATTAGTTTTAAAAATTTGTAATTATTAAAACTAATGTTTTAATTTATTTTTTCTATTATTAATAATATTTGTAAGTAGATTAGTTCTAAGTTAGTTTTAATTCATTTTGTATTTCTAATGTAAATATATAAATAATATATTATAATAATGTAAATATAAATATATAAAAAAAAACATACCTGTAAATATAAAATATTTTTCTCTCAGTGCAGAACAACGAAAAATCCGACGCGAATTCGCTCGACTCACAAATGAAACAACAACCACAAGGCCCGAATTCGCCCGAAATGTACTATTTTTGCCCGAAAAATCGCGTGAGTAAAACGCTCGAGCCCGAACCACATCGAACTCCTTGCAACCACCTCGAACATCGAGCAATTGATGCCAACATCATACCGATGATGCCAACTCCAACATTTTACCATTACACCTCTTCAATTCGCTCGGATTGAAATTCGCCGTATAAAATTGAAGCGAACTCGAACATCGAAAAAATAAGTTAGAATAAGCTAAAAATTAAAAAAAAGGAGCTGAAAAATAAGCTAAATATAAAAACACTTGATGTATAACTTTGACCCTACATTCTTGTTTAAAAACCCCCCTTTGTTCCTTCTTAGGGTCATCAATGATACTTTTTAATTTAATATACAAAAATTGGTATATAAATTTAGTTTATTATGTTTTAGTTATTCCCAATCAGTACACAATTGAAGCGTTTGTGATGATTAGATTGATGATTGATTGTATTTTCGGGTTGGTCATAATAGGCTCCATTGCTGATCGATTTCGGCTTAATAATGGCAGTTGATTTTGAGTCTTCTTGACGCTATTGCTCGCGTTTTCTGCGTGAAGCCTCTTTTCTCATCGAGGAAAAGCAATTTTAACAGCTTTTATGCCACGTTTTTCAAATACTCTCATCGACATGTCTCAACTGCGGATGCAGACTTTGATATATTTACATAAATGGTAAATCCGCTAATACCGGGTATGTCTAGCATACCTACATATATACATATGTATATGAAAATAGGTCATTCGGCACGTTTGCAGGAGAATATACCAATCATTTGGTCACAAGTGTCAACACCTTCTTGTTTTATTGTTGTATCATGATTATGATCGGTTTTTTTTAATCTTCAAGACTGACGTCCTTCATGTGGGGCTGTGTGGGAAACCCGGTTTTTGCAAGCGCAATTATCCTCTGATGTTTTCAACTTATTTGTGTCTATTTACCTATCGATTTGAATTGATAGATTCCTATAACTCGGTTGTTTGGAGGTCGGTTCTGTATGCTAATAAACTTTCCCATCTTTGGAGACCAAGTCTGGATTATCCTTACATTCGTGCTCGATTTGTGACTCTTCCAAGTCTAAATTGAAGACAACAATGACCTATTTCTTCGATTGTATCGGAAGTGTAAGGTCTTAAGTTCATTCAAATATAAAGTCGTTACTGTGGACTTATTTTTTCGCAACAGTTTTACATCTGAATTCCTACTACTAAGTCTACTAAGCATAATTAATGATTGTCCTTTAGCACACAAAAAAAAAAACCAATTATTTGAAGACATGTTATCATGTTATAAAACATCTAAGCTTTTTATGTGAACATTTATCTTAAGAAATGGGACTTTCGTAACGTATCCGAATGCATTTTGAAAATGCATTATATTGGTTTGACCAACAGGTCGTCTTGTTTTAACTTTTAACGCTCTTGCTCTCTCTCGTAATGGCGCAGCGGGTCCGTAGCCAACGCATCGTACGTCCACAGCTCTCTTCCCGCGAAAGTGGCCGCATACGTCGCTGTGTATCGGCCCAGTAAACAAAACACCACACATGTCACAAGGTGTTTGACCCGGTCTTTTTTGTTGTGCTGGGAGCCACATACGACGCATCGCCACCTTTTTGCGCCATTGAAATGAATTAAATACTGAGATATATCAACCTCAGTAAGGACCTCTTTTTGCATGACTTTGATTTTGACGCGAGTCTCCTCAAACAAGTCATCCAAAAAGGGGTCCTGACTGGGATTGATTATCTTAGTACCCCTTTCATTTCCGTTGCCGTTGTCACTATTGATGTTACGCTCATTTGAGGTGGTGTGGCGCCGAATAAGTAAGTGGGACAAGTTATCTTAGTTATTTATTTCGTTTGAAAATATTTAGTTTGATTTTTTTCTAATTTTGCCCTAAACTTTTTTCCATTTTAATGGGCTGAAATATATTTATAAATTTAAGAAGTTTAAAGATAAATTTATTTTATTTTAATATCTTAATCGGTTTAGTTGGTATTGATAGCAATGTAGTGTCCCAATTACTTATTTTGCGCACCTTATAAAACTGTCGGGCGACCTGCGTTCAACTGCCCATAACTTCGTAAGTTTTACTCGGATCGATCTATGATTTTAGTACACTATTCTTGAAATGTTATCCTTTGAGAAAAAATTTTGTGGGAGTATCTCTAATTGTTTATTTTTGTTAAATGAATTTTGTCAATAGCCTTACAATTTTGACCTGGCAAAAAAAGGTTCCCATATTTTATGTAGTATTTCTTACAATTTTATAGGACTGCAGTGATGGTGGCAATGACGATAAACTATCGTCATCAAAACGGGCTAAGTCGGATGGGGCGGCATCGAGGACGTCTGTCCTCTTTGTCATGCTCCAATCCATAGATGGGAAGAAGAGGCAACCCGCCTATGTCAAGATGTTGTGGGACGATGACACCTACAATAGCGGATTGATCGATGGCATTACCCGAAAGTTTGAGGACCACCTCCGAAAGAATTATAGCCCGGGGGACTTGATAGCGTACGTTTGCGACGGATGCAACGCGAATATGAAGTTTCGCGATGAATACAAGGGCGTAGTCCCCATTGTTTGGGGCTACCAGCACTTTGCAAACGTGTGCATCAAAACTCACCACCACATCGATGACACGCTGCATGCCATCTATGGCACAACCTACACAACTCCCACCTACATAGCTGCAGTAGATGGGATGTTCGTGAAGGATACGCTGCCAACGGAGATTCAAGAGAAGTATCAATCGGAAGTGGACAACATAAAGAAGCTACTTGGGCGACTAAGTAAATTCTATAAAGAAACGGAATCAATCAGGACATGTCAATTAAAGAATGTAACAGTAATATGTTAGAAATGATTGGTCAGTTTGTCCGATTCGCGGGCGAACAATATTTAAATGTATTAAGGCCCCAAACACTAACTATTAAAACTGACAAAAGACCGGAAGTGGAGTGAATAAAATTATACTGATGCAGCTAGATTTTTTAATTCTCTGGAGAGTTTTGCTATAGGTCAATCAAACGATTTCAAAAAAATTGTATCCTTTTATCGGGGGGACTTCAAAGATCCTAAGCTTATAAATGATAGAGACTTTTTTCTTCAAATTTTACGGCGCGAAAGAAAGAAGGTCAGCAATATTCGTGAAATAGTTAATTTTTTGAGAGAAAACAAATGTTATATGGACCTTATTCCGGAATTTGTGCGATTCATTCGATTGATAATACCATTCCTGGATCAACGTGCTCTAATGAAAGTATCTTCTCGGTTTTGTGTCGAATCAAAAATTATCTAAGATCAGCAGCTGAGCAAAATATTTAGACTAAGTCATGTGGCAATAATTTGTTTTCACTACCCACTCGGGCTAAGCGCGTGCCGCCGGCCCTGTCAGTTACAATTCACAGATCGGAGCATCCAGACAAAAATAAGAAGGAAATGGACATGATGCGGTGTTTACATAGATACTTTACCATTAACTTTCGCAAAAAATCTGCTTATATAAAAGTTTCGGCATTTTTAACAAATTTAAAGCGCTTAATATCAATCTAGTATGACCTAATGCTAATAACGAAATATTATTATAAATTTTTGCGCAAAGTTGCATATGATACCAAAGTTTACCGAAAAATACTATTTAAGTCTGATTTGCCCCTTAAAATTATCATAAATCGTCAAACCAATAAGTGTCCGTTCGTGTTTTCTGCCATTTCACTATATATATATCTACGGTGTGTTTAACACGGTCACAGAAACAATTTTGATGTGGCGGGCGCGCCAAGAAAAGCCCAGTAAACAAATTATAATTGTTTTCATTTGATTGAGAGATTTTATAACAATTTACCCTTTAAACCTTGACATTTTGAATTGAAACGGTTTAAGCGAAAAACTTCTTCAACACTGCTGAGTAAAACGCTAGCGTTTACTCACGCGATTTAAAAACGCGTGAGTAAACCGCTCGAACATTTGAGTAAACGCGCGAACATGTTCGAGTTCGTGAGTAATGTTTTTCTTCTTATCAAATTGTGTCCTTGCTTACTTGGTCTAAGCACGTATTTAAGGTTCGTGTCTGCACTTACTGCATATCTCTAAAAATCCCTTTATTTTACTCGCACCCTTAGCACTATTACTCGCACCCTTAGGACTTTTACTCGCACCCTTAATAATCGATATTTTTGAAAAACAGTATATCGATAAAGTGCTCGTTTTAAGGAGCACTCACCCATTAAATGAGTAAGCAAATTAGAGTGTTTAGTCCTAAGGTCTGAACGAAACAAATTTCAAAAAATGTTCCCGCAATTTAAATTAAAACTAAATGTTTGAAATTGACAGAATTGTTTTACTCGCAATTCAATAGAGGATCTAATATACTCGTCTGGAGCGCCGTGAAATTCGGCGAATCTTGTGTTTTCTATGGGGCTTATTTCGGACGGCATTTAGGATGAAGTGCCTAACCTGATATATGTCAGTAAATAGTCCAGGAGCACCAGGCTTAGAGCATTCCGGTCCATAGGCTACAATGGCGCAAACTTTATCCTGTGATGTGACAGGGCAACCAAATTCAAACATGCACTCCCGAGGCCGGTTGAATTCATGGCCACATGCTATGGTCTCGGTGAGCCGTAGTTTTCCATACTCATTCTCGCACTCCATTTTTTTCATCAGGGAAATCTGCTCCGTCCGCAACTCTTCGTCCGGACCAGCGCCGCAGGCCACAACAGCCAGTTGGGGGTGCTCGCGGAGCGGTTTGCTGCACAGTTTGGCAAAATCACCATCACGCTCAATGGGATTGAGCAGCTTCACCATGGCTATGTCCATAAAATTACTATACTGGCGAAACATTTTGGGCACCACGACGCTGTCTATTAAAGCATAATTCTTGCTCTCCCCCGACCGGGGTGTGACATACTCCACACTTAATTGGTTTAGTCGACTACGATACAAATACATACAATTTGCCGATGTGATGACCCACAATGGTGCATAGTAGACACCACCGCAGGCGAATCTTTCGCCATCTAAAATGCGCAATAGCCAAGGTCCTACATGTGCAGTGCCCTCTGTCAGCTGGTAGCCCTCTGTGTCCACAGTTCTTACGGCTGACTTTATGTGCAAATTGTTTGCACTGCCCAATACAAAAGGTTCCGATGCCTGGGCGGCTTCGAGAACGATACCGAGGATTCCATAGATAGATAGGAGGAATCGACCTTTGGTCGAAGTGTACAATTTGGCATTCATTTTGATTCTAAACTAATCACCCAAGATCTTCGCGCCACGCTCTAAATGGCCTGAAAATATTAATTTAACGGTTCTTATATAAATCTCAAGCAGAGAATTAAATTTCGCCATAGTTTATTTGTCATACATACGCATATTGAACTCCCCATTTAGGCCAACTCGCCACATAATATATCGTCTTCTGTTTTCTGTATATATTTCTTGGCCTTAAAAATATCTATATAAAAGTCTGGATAGGAATCCATTTGACACCATGGACCCCATGAAACTAAGCCGCAGAGTTCATTTTCCCAAATTAAGGGCGAACCCCCATCATAGTGGCACTTATTCTGCTTATCCTGATGGAACACACAGAAACTAAAATTCGTTGACTTATGAAGCATTTCACCCTTATGACGACATCTCTCGCCCACTTGAACTATCAGTGATCTATTCGAAAATGTGAAAGTAGGCTGAATTTCCGATTTACCTCGACCATATCCCATGACGGTTAAATTCATGTCATCTCTTATCTTTCTACGGCAAAGTCTTATAAACTCTGTTAGCTTACCCTTAAGTGGGGACTTTAATCGCACCAAAGCTATATCGCCAGCTGTCATATTTCTATCATTAGGTGTATAGACTGTATCAATTGAGGCAAATTGATCGAAATCCGAATTTGTATACGCTATCGATTCCACGCTGACCTGGTCCAGAACATAACGAAACGGCTGTATACAAAAGGCAGATGTTACCACCAATAATGGAGCAATGTAGGCGCCCCCACAACTGAAAGCTCCATCAGCGCTGACAATGCGCACCTGCCAACCACCCCTGCTCCAGTTGTTTCGATTCCTCCAATAGCGTTTATTTTTCGGAGTCAATCTGGTAATGTGTCTTGGATAGTTCCTACTCCTACTGCTGGAAAGGCAGAGCACAAGGCACAGGAACAGATGAAGATAGTTCATGACGTTCTTGAACCAACAATTGGAGTGCCATTCTTCAAAATTAACACAATGCCGTATCTAATTATTTAAAGAAATTTGTCGTAAATTGATTTTTAACCGCAAATAATTATTTTGATTTGGATATAATTTTTTGGGCCCGATATCTAACTTTATTTTATGGCAGGCACAGAGTTGATTCTTTTAAAATAAGCATAGAAAACTTCTATCATATGATGTGAGACTCATACCAACTTGCCAGATGTTACAAGGCGATCTACTTTTTCAATAAATTCCTTAACTTTTACAATATTTGTGTATATGCCCGGTTTTTTGATTTCGCAGGGCCAAGGTCCAAGCGAAACTACGCCACATAGTTGGTTTCTCCACACAAGAGGAGAGCCTTGATTATAGCCGCACAATGTTGAATTTCGAGCATAATTTACACAAAGAGATGTGTTGGACAAATAATATTGATTATTGTAATAGTTAGCACACGCATCGAGATTCTTGAGATAAGCCGAGTGCTTTAGGGGGATGTCAGAAGGTAAATAAGAATGATCATCGCTGTAATACCAGGAGAAGGCCATCATTTCCCCGCCATTTTTTTTTTTATTATTGCACAGCCTAATGAACTCGGTCAGTCTGCCCGGTAAGGGCTTTAGAAGTCTCACCACAGCTATATCCATATGGTTTTCATCAACGACAAAATCATCCGGAGTGTACACCGTGTCGACTTCAGCAAGGACAGTTTCCGATGGATGAATGGCGGTACCAAAAACAGTCGCCTCATCAAGACTATAGCGTAAATTTTGCATACAATTGGCAGAAGTGATTACCAAAAGGGGCGAATAGTAAGCTCCGCCGCAGGATACGCCACCATCATGACCGTTCGTAATGCCAACTAGCCACCCACCGAAATTGTCTCCCGAATTTGAGTTCATGCCACCCCAAACTCGAAATAACCTTGGTGTTTTTTTCGTAATGTTATTTTTGTACACTTTGCCCCAAGCAGCAGGCATCCAAGTTAAAAGTGACACTAGGCAAATATAGCTTAATAATTTATCAGCCATCTTCTATGGCCCTCTAAACGACACTATATTTTCATAAAATTTATTTAAAATACAATTTTACAAATTCGATATGCCTTTCAACAAAGTGAGTGAGAGATGCGAGACAGTGATAGAGAGAGAGGGAGAGTGACAGAGACAGAGACAGAGACTGTTAATTCCTTCTTTTAACCTGTTCCCTCGATAACACTTTACCCTCGATATCTTTTATCCACGATCTCATAATTGTTATATTTGTATACAAGCTGGGGTAACGTGTATCCCTGCACAGAGGTCCCCAGGACACAATGCCGCACAGTTTATTCTTATATACAACCGGACATCCGCCATCGTAACGGCAATTTCGCTTATCTGGCGGTTGAGTGGCACAGAATATTGTCCCGGAAGAGATCGAGTTTGTGTAGGTGGCCAAGCATTGCTTTAAGTTCTGAACGATCACTGAGCTATTAGTGGGTTCCAGACTCATGGGTTGCACATCCATCGAATCGAACCCCCAACCGACGCTCATTAGCTTGGTATTATCTGGCAATGGGCGGTCGCACAGTGAGATGAACTCGAGAAGTTTACCTTTTATAGGTTTAACCAACCTAACCAGGGCAATATCCATATACTGATCCAAATATTTGAAACCAGGTGGAAAATATATTGTATCGATTAGCGAAAAATAGTCTTCGGAATTTTTACTTCTCGCCGTGGGCTCAACACTCATATTGGTATCATAGGTATAAGGATGTATGCAATTGGCCGATGTAATAACCAATAAGGGGGAATAGTATGAAGCTCCACAAACGATGGATGCATCATTATTATTCTTAATATAAAGTAGCCAACCGCCATAATTGTTGCCTGTGTTGGAGGACATTCCACGCCAAATTCGATGGTGTTTTAGCAACTTTGAATGAATATCGTGTCTATAGACTTTTCCAAATGTCGTCTTATTGAGACTCATAGCCAGCAGCAGCAACAGCAGCAGACAATCAACTCTATTCATTATGCTTCACTTTGTTCAACTAAATTGTTGCTCTAAAAAAAAAAAGAGTAATGCAAGTATTTACATAAGCATAGCCAATTACAATTGTAATGGACATCAATCCTTAAAAAGAATGCAGTTATTTTAAACGACTTTAAGCATCAACACTCTCTTTAATTCATAATCAACAAGAATGTGTAGCCAAAGTGGGAGTGTATCCAATTTCGGTTCCAATTTCGTTTCAATGCACTTAACACTTGCGTTTTCCCCAACCACTCTCAGTTGAGTTCAGCTGCTGCTGCGTTAATCATCATTGGCATTTCAAAAAAAAAGATCAAAACCAGATTCCATACTGCTCCAGTGACATCACGAGCGAGTTTTTGCGTACTTGTCCCACGCCTAGCGGTACTTTCAATATCAGCTTAAAAATAAAACAATCCAAATCCCCAGTGTATGTATTTTGGGAATTGCGTAATTTGGGTCTCAAGTACAACAAACCGCACACTGAACTTATGGGGGCCAAACAAACAGGCGGCAAGCAAGCAGCCGAGCACTTCCTGCCAAGAGATTAAGCCAGTCTTCCTCTTCCGGGCCAATGCTCCAGAGATCACGTAGACCATGGATGATTCCCCTTTCGATCAATGGTGCGCACCCACTAATTGAAATGCCCAAAAAAAACAAAAAATGTAAATGCAAATGTAATAGAAAAACAGTCAAATCATAATGCCCAACATGTTGTCAAGCGATTCGCACGCCCAGTTCGAGTCACTGTCACAGCGTCTGATCGGCGATGACATCGAATGCATGCGAAATGAGTTAAAAAGCGCGTGCGCGGCCCGCTTCTGACGTTACCTATTTGCCTATTTCGGCCAAAAAGCAAAGCGTCATAATTAACCCCAGAAAGGCATCAAATTATAGAATCAATAATCTGTTTAATTCTCTCTTTCTAGGGTTAAAAAACTTAATTAAATACATCAAACTCTCTGCATATAAATGGTTGTTTAATGTATTTGTCTACCTTTTAATACTCAGAGCACAAATGATATTTGCCTTTGTTTCAATTGACAACAAGCAACTTCCTTCTATGTATGATATGATTATTTTGAGAAAAAAAACCACACACACATTCGAAAAAAGTACCGCATTTTACTGATTTAAATGACTTCTTGGAAAAGAATTGGGTTTTTTTCTTTTACTATTATGATCTATGAGAGAATTTGATGCTTTAAACTGTTTTGCGGCAACATTTGATATCCTTGTTGTAGGGACGCTGCACTTACATCCCAGTGTCTGGTGTAATTTGAGACGTGTGAGTGATCTCGAGACTCGTACCCCGTCTCTGACGCTGACTCTTGGACTCTGGGGGGACATCTGTTGCTCTCGTTTTTTGCGGATACAGCTGAGTGAAATTGACTCTTCAGGAAACCAAAAACCGATCACTAAGCCAAAAAAGGCCAGACAGATCGGAAGCAAAGATAATACATCAAGTCTGGATGTCCGGGTATGGTAGAACAATGATTGTTGCTGCAGATCTTCTTGCCCAAGTTCATTCATCAGCGTAATGATCTTCCTTTGATCTTGAATTACATTTCCATAACTAGCTTGAACATAAATTGAGATATGTCTTCTGCTAAGTGGGTGTTCCTAATGTTCTCTCCTTTGCGTGGCTCCCTTTTAGATGGCCATAACTAAATTTCCTGTTGCCATGCTAATTGAAAACGAAAATTTACTGAAAGGTGATGAACTCAAGCCTGACTGGCTGCTGTGTGTGTGTGTAATCGGATATGTGCTGTCCATCTACTTCATCTCCAGGAGGTGCTTGACCGCAAAAAGACAGATTGAAATTTCTTTCACCCAAAAAAAGAAAAAAAAACACTTGTTTTTTCAAGCATACATGTAAAAGTCCCCATCTAATGGATGCTGCTCTACATGACCAGTTCATACCTTTGAAGCTACATATATGCAAATGACCGCATTGAACTTTGTTATCGGATATTGCATCTCTTGTATGTGGGTGTTTGGCACCTCGGGTGAAGCTGCATTTCTAATTAACAACTTGTCCATGTTATCTAACCGAAATTCGGCTAGCCTCAAATGGCAAGCAACTTTTACGTGCTAGTCCATGTACCGGCAAAAAGTTTCCCATTCCGCATAACCGCATCGAACTTGTTGCCAACTTGTCGCAAAAGGACATGTCTGAAGAAAAGTCTAGGGGGTGTGGAATGGGTACAAAAAGAAATGGAAAGGATACGCGCTGTTGTTGTGGTAGTCTCTTTAGCACTTTTTGGGTGCGCCACGTGTAAATGAAATATAGAGTTGGGAGGAAATGCCGCAGGGGTCATAATGATGGAAACAATGTGAATTAAATATTTCACATTTCTATGTATGCGTTTGACTTTTATATATTTAAACTTTAAATATTAAATAAGTTCTAGGAGGCTTTAGTTTGGCATTCAATTTAAATCTAAAATGAAAGTTTCTTTATTTTTAGTTGTATAATAAAAACGGCATATGCTTTTCTTCAATAATCGAAAATCGATTGTTTTCTAATTTTATTTAAATTCTGAATACCAAAAGTCTCCAAGTACAAGTAGTTTAAGTTGTATCCAAATCTTTTTTCTCTGTGTGACAATTTGTTGAGTGATGTTAATATTGAAATAAATGTTTAAGTCTGATATATTTTCAAAAAAGAACTATCGTAAAGAACGTATTGTATTTCTTTTTTATATCTTAAGAAATTTTTCTGTATTTTTGTTTTGGGTGGTTTTGAGCAGACAGCTCAAGACTCTCGAAATTTTAATAATTTGAGTTTTATTTTTGGTGTTTATTATTATATTTTCATTCAATTTAACTAATATTAAACATAAATTGAGTTGAGAAATATTCGATATCTGCAAAAAAATTGCTATTAATGCCTTGGAATTCCTTGAGAGCCTTTAAAAACTATTGCATATAAAACGGAACCCTGAGGGGGTTAAACAAAATGTTTTCACGTTTAAATTTTTTCTGCATCTTCATTGATTGAACGAGAGCCCAACAACAACAACATGCCAACAAGTGTCGTTGGGGCTGCCTTTAAGCCTTACGTCATGCTGCCAAAAACTTAATGGCTTTTTCTGTTGCCGATGCCGCTGCCGTTGCCGTTGCCAATGAAACGGCATTCATGTTGTGTTTACCACCCAAAAAACGCAATGCTGCGAACTCGAACCTATTGCGCAGGAAGTCCTTTTTGAGGGCAGTCGAACCGCAGATGGAAAAAAAAACAGTTTCAGTTTCACTTCGAACACCGACGACAGCAGATGCAAACGGCAAAGCCGAAGCTCAGGCTCCTGGCTAATGGCTCATCAGTACGAAGCCGAGTGCGAATACAAACGAGTTGGACATCCTCGTTCGATATCCTCGGCTTCTATTTATTCGGTTGGTAAACGGTTTCGGCTTTCCGACACTTTTGAAGTTTTGACTGGCCACAACTTTTTGAATCAGTTGATGCCGACTTGTTGGATGATTTGCATATAAAGCGAGACAAAAATACAAAAATTGAAATTGAACTCAAATTCCAATGACAAAAATCATATGAATAAATTAAAACGTGATGAATTCTTAAAATAAAAATAAAAACAAAAAACAAGTGCATAATTAATAACGAGAAGAAATAGATGAATATTAAAGACACAAATTCTCGAATCCTATTTATGGAAATGAGTGAGTAAATATTATTCAAAGATAATTTTTCGGTTTTCTTTTTTTTCAAAGTTGACGGGCGTGAAAAAAAATTAATATCAATATACATTGGCTATCCTTCTTGCCTTTTAAATATATTTTCTTTTACCTATTTGAGTTTTTCTATTACTTTGCGTCTCAGTGGAATAGCCTGGCAAAGTCAGGTAAATCCAGTGTCATTCTCCAGACCAAATCCAGTTGCTGATTTGATTAGCCAAGTCCAAGATGCCAGACAATAGCAGGGCGACTGTCAAGGGAGAAAATTGTGTCAGTGAGGCAGAGTTGAGGGTCAGAATGAGGAGGACAAGGGTGAAACGGCAATGGTAGCGGCAGGATGCTGAGAAAGGCGAAGAGCCATGAAATTTTAATTTAACTTTCTGTGTCTCCCTCTGGTCTGGTTGTTTGCGTCTTGTCAAGGCGAAGCCAAACCAAACATTAACATTACGTGCTGCGGCATGGAACTAAAAATAAGGACAATGCAATTTTATTGCGCCATTTTGCCGTGAGTCATTTAATTGAGGATCAACAGGAATGCCGGGATGAAATGCCAGACTAAGATAGACATACAGAAAGAGAGTGAAAGAGAGTTTGACGCCGACCTGATATCTAATATTGCCATTTAACGCGATTGTTTCTTTTGTGTTTTTTAGTTTTTGATTACATTCAATTAAGGGCAACGCACGAAAAGGATAATATTAAAAATGTGGAAAAGGCTGGCCTGTATAGTTTTTGTTGTGCTTCTTCTTATTTTTATCTGTGTTTGTGCCTGCCGCAATGTTTATTTAATTGTACATTACGTATACGCCTCATTTGACTCATTGGCAAAGTGCCCCTGGATAACAATTCTGCATTAGTGTTATACACATACGAACTGAGTGTAGTATTAGTTGCGGTTCGTTTTTGGTATACATTTTAATTAATGCCATGTTTTGTGTTTTGTTGCCTTGTGTTGCGGTGTGTGTGTGTATGTGTCTTGTGGCTTGTTTTATGGCTTATACAATTTCCTGCCCGTTTAAATGATTTATTATTTAACCACTAAAGGTGATCCAATTACTTTAATTTCACGAAAATCAACAATATTTTCAGTCAAATGTCAACTTCCATATAATCAATTTAATATATTGAACTATTTCTAAACAAAAAACTACATTCTCGTATTTCAAATAGACTTGAAGTCGTACAAAATAAAACTGAAAACTAGTAACATTGAAATGAAAAGTGTTCATCAAATATTGATTTTCGTTATAGAACTTCTTTATTTATTTAGCAATAAGTTTGTTTCTCGCCTAAGTTATTAATATTATTCAGTTACGGATCATTTAGACAGTAAATGAATATATAACCCTTAAAGTACACTTGGTAATGGGCTTGCATAGGCTTCGAATCTTTTCGCATACTTGTTTTGTTTGTGCTATTACAATTGAAAAGAAAGTTGGGTAATCCATAATACTTTTCAAAAGGTTGTGTGAATTTTATAATTATTGCCGAAAGGGAAGTATTTTCAGAAAAATAAGCGTTGCTTACATTTAATTTAAATATGTAGGAATAAAAACTTACTCTGATTTGTTTTTACTTTATGTTATGGAACTCTTATAGTCAAAATATAAAGAATAAATAATGTCCTTCAAAATGTCTTGAGGTCTCAATTGTCTCTGGAAATGTTCTGTTTTTGTTCTCTACTAATTACCCTCATCATTTGGCAAAACATTTCTGGTTGAACTCACTGGCAATTCCAATTATATTAAGTCAGTTTTTGGGCAAAAACAAGACCCAAACCCATGTTCATTTGGATGCTTTTAGGCCTGTTTTGTCTGTCCGTCTGTTCGTCTGTCACTTTATAACAATTATGAAGTATCTTTTTTATGCTTTTTGTTTGCGTTAATGCACGTGGAGAGGATTTCTCTTTTGGCGTGTATATGTGGGGAGGAAAAAAAAAACGTATTGCCGAAATTTATCTGTTTAATGTAGCTGCACGATTTTCACGCTTGTATAGTTTTTGGCTTCCTTTACGCAAAGGCATGCTCGGATAGGGCTTTCACCTTCAAAGTCACGGACACAGGCACGGGCACGGCCACTGCCATGGGAATGGGTGGGCAGCGGGTGGGTTGGTTGATGAAATATTAAAACGCCTGTGCGAATGCACTCACACATTTATGAAAGTGTAAATATTTAATGATGAACTACTACAACTACCTCACTATTTGCTTTATGTTTCTCTGCTCATAGTCAGATTTGTAGTTTGTCGGTGCCCTTTATGTTGGGTTCATTCAATGGAAAACCTTAAGTTAAAATTAATTTCTTTCATTTACCTCCATCTTGTATCTCTGCGTACATGGTACGTGACAACATTATTGAAAAAGCGTAGGCAAATTATGCGCATCATCATTAAATGTTCATGTGATAAATGAAAGTTGACGCCTCTTAATCAACTCACGCAGTCAACAATTAAAAAACAACACACACAGGCACACACACTGAGAAACCAATGGAAAAAAGTTGGAAAAATAAAAGAAAAGACACTGAAGACAAGCACCAAGTAATGAAAGCCATTAAAAATGGCGACGGTTTAACTGGAAAATCGATAGAGGGACAAGAAAAAGGCGTCAAAAACTGAATGGAATGCAGTCGAGCCAGGTGAATATAGTACCCACATACACACACACACACACATACATACATACATATACAAATGGTATGTAGGTCTGTGTACCGACTCCGCCCAAGTCGTCACTTAGTCAGCCGGCGAATCAGTCAGTTGGTAATCATTTTTACCATTATACACAAACTGAAGGTCAGGAACAAGGATCACTACTCAGGGTAGGGCTTTAATATGCTTGTATGTTTATACATTATATAATCCGCTGGCTATCGATGTATATGTGTACCGATGTTGGTACATTTGCACTACAAATGGTTGGACTAAAGTGGAGTTAAATAATTGGCCTGCAGGTAGAACTAACCAAGTTGCCACTTAAAAATAAAAAAGAATGGGGAAATGAACAATAAAAGTTGCACAAACTAAAAGTGGTCAGTAGAACAGCCACTTAGAGCCATTTGAGAGTAATGCATGGCTCAAACGCGAAAGTTTATGATTGTCATCACCAATAAAAAGTGTATATAATAAAAAAGAGAGAATGTAGTGAAGACGTTGGCGGTATAATAATGAATGACATTATTATCTATTTTTAGAAAACTAAGAAGGTAAACAGGATAACGAAAAGTAGCCAAGAAGAGAATAATACTAAATAAAAACTAAAACAATGAATAGTCTGGAAACCATAGTAAAAGAAGGCAGTTAAATTGCAAACTTATACCGTAAAAGTGATAACTACAAAGTATTTATCGGAAATGAGATAGACCTTTTGAACAATTGTAGAATGCAAAATAAATCCATTTTAATATTTAGAGATTAATTAAAGAAAAAGTCACAAAAAATTGACTTGAAGAATGATGATTGCCAATTCATTAAATTCAGGTCACTCCTGTATTTCTAGGCTTTAGTGTTGTTTTCCTTTCACTTAACCAGCTGCTGCTTATTTGTCAAATCCCTTAATCCCTAATCTAATGCGCACCTGGTGACATGTTTCAACATATTGCGCCACAATCCTTCAATTTGTTATGTGTCTGTATGTCAACAGTTCAGCATGGACATGGACAGGGGGTCAGAGAGAAAAAACTTGTTTAACTAACAAGTCTTACATAACACCCTAACAATTTGTTAGACGATGATACCAACAATTGGCAGTGTAACTCTTTTTCTTTTTTGTTTTTGTTTGTGGCTAATCCTACGATTCTTGTTGTCATTTCTGCTTCTTCCACGATACCCCATGTGGTCCTGCTGCTGCACTTCCTGTAGTTTCTTACTTCATTTAGTTCTTCCTTTTGCTTCTTGTTATTCTATGTGCATGTCGGAAAATGCATTAAAAATTCATTACCTATAACTAAACCTGGTGTTGTTCAGGATAATAAACGTTCTGGGTATAAACAATATTTGATTTATATACAGACACCCAAAGTGACAAAGAGAGAGAAAGAGAGATGGGAATGGAAAAACTATGCGATAGCAAGAGGGACTTAAGGAGTTTGTCTGGTTTCGACAGGGACACCCCAGAGTGTTCGTATGCTGTGTATCCGAGGAAAAGTTTCGTCTAATTGGCGTAAATTTTCAATGCCTGAAACCTGCTGTGCTGATCAAAAAACTCAGCCAAACCATGGTCAATCCACTGCCGCTGACTGACATTTTAATGCGAAGCACGTAGAAACAGCTCAGTAATGGAATTAAACAAATTACTTTATGGTCTCCTCCAGTAACAACAGTGGCAACAGCAGCAGTAGGAAATGTAAATTTAAGTTAGTTTTTTCTCTGCAGGTGAACTTCTGTTACACTGAACGAAACTGCATCCAAATGGTTCAACATCATTTTGCACTTTAATTTAGTTCAGAGTTTACACAACAGAAAGAACTCAGATATCCTGTCTTAATTCTGTTATGGCTACGGTATAGGTATATCCATTTTGGTTTACCGAGTCCATAACAATTAGTAAAAAAAAAGGGGTTGTTGGTCTGGTACTGTAACCACATTTGGCTTTCATTTTGAATGGCAGGCACTAAACTGTAGTTTTTTGCTCTTACCCCTCAACGAGTTCTCACTACGTGATGTTGTCCATGGTTTTGTGCTTTTGCTTAGGCGAATGTCCTGACAATCGTCAAGTTTATTTCATTTTGCTATTGCTGCTGTTGTTGCTGCTGTACGACTGTGGCAAATAATTGCACAGCAACAACAAGCAGCCACACTTTTCCGTACACTCAGTCGACTCGCTCTCAAGGTTCAGTGACATTTGCCACACAGCGAGCAAGCAATTTGATTAAGTGCACCCACTGACTGGCTCAAGGCGATGTTGTCTCGGGCCAGGACATGGCAACAGAATCCAGATGAAATGCAATTATGCCCACCCAAGGCCAAAACCCCGATTGCAATTCAGCCACGTCAAAGTTGTTTATACCAAATTGACATTATAAATTGAAAGTCTATGCTAATGAACGGCATTTACATATACGCGTGTCCTTAAAGTGGCATCAGCTTTAGCATTTAAACTAGTCTCTAGCGAAGGTGAAATGCAAGCTTCAGTTGAAAAATGCACAAATATGCACCATTGTCACACTCGACCGAATGCCGCCCTTTGTCCCAACACAAAGCTAAAGCTGCAACAGCAACAACCACAACAACTGCGGCTAGAGACAGTCACAAAAAGCAACATTGAGGGTATATTTTTCTTTCTTTTTATGCTTTTTTTTTCTTGCGTATGTCATAAGAGTGGGCTTGATGCTGGTTGTGAAGGGGGCTTGGAGAAAAAGGGTTGGGTGGGGCATTGAGTGGCTTTAGGGTTGGTCTCTAACAACATTACACAGACATTTTGTCGCTTCAGTAAAATGCTTTTGCGTTTTAGGCGACAGCGCCATTTGGTATGCTACAGTTTTGTTTTTCCTTTTTTGTTTTTGTTTGCCCCGGCTGCTCTCCCCTTCCATTTCGTTTTGTTGTTACTTGCTGTTACTCTCCGCTGAATGCAAGTGAATGCATAGGGTCACAACAGTGCTGACACGTGGCTGCTTTATTATATATTTTTAGCAAAATATTAAGTTAGTGTTTCGTGGCCTTAGACATAGCATATAAAACGAAATTGAACTTCTAAGTTGAATATAAGAACATACTGTTGTTACTTACACTCCCAGAGACTTATCGGAGATAACCAGTAAATAAGCAGCTTTTCGTGGGAGTGGCCTGTCCAGATATCAACATGAGTCGAGACGAGTCGAGTCGAGTAGATTTACAGATTTAATGTTACAATGATTTAATATATTTTAGCCATTGTTCATACTTGTTCATCTTAAAGGATTGCCAATAACCATTCTTTTAGATTTAGCTTCATCATTAGTTAGAAGTTTATTTATTTTTTAGATATTTCTTTATTTTTGCTTGATAATACCAAATTTCTCTCAAATAAAGTTGAAGTCAATTTTACTTCTGCTTTAGCTTTGACTTAAGTTTTCTTTTAGTATATGATATCCTCAACACTATTTGCAAAAACAAAATACAGGAAACACACAAAACTTTGTCGCATCAACATTTAGATACAACACAACCGCAATGACTGCAAAATTGTTGAACGACATTCGTTAGTTGTTTAGAATTTCTTGTTGTTGTTGTGTTTTCATCTACTCAAAATTAGTTTAATTAAATGCTTGTCATGCACATTTCAACCAGAACAATAAAAGGGAATGAAATATTTCAAGCAAATGGCATCAGATCTCTGTTCGCTTGAAATTATGCAACAAAAAAACTTAAATGCCAGACAGGACGAGCACAAGGAAAAGAGATTCTGTGACTGTCAGCTTGTTATGACCAAGTTGACTTATTTGTTGTCTTGATACCCCGTACTAAATGGCGAAAAATGGGGCATATTCATTTGAAAGCAGAACAAACGTTAATAGGTCAACATTTATTTGGATCTTTTCTAGGGTATCTTGTTGTCGAACCAACTTACAATTAGTGTTTGCTCTTGTTTCATATTTTCTGGGCCAAATAAACAAAGTTCACTGGCAAAAGTGGCCGCCTCAAACTCGGCCAGAGTAGCAGGAAACAACAAAGCCAATAAAATTTTTGCATGACTGCGGGCAATTTTTTTTTTGTTTTTAACTGTTTTGCTCTGACTTTTGTTCCATGAATTTTTGCTTGCTTTTTTTGCTTATTTATTTTTTATTTTGGGTTGTTTTACAATAGTTTTTTGTGTTTTTCTTTTCCCCAGGGCTCTTTTGCAAATTTATAATCAAAATACTAAATTTCTCTCTAGTATATTTACTTAATATTTATTTAATTGCCCAGAAGGAAGTTAAAAAACAAAAGTAACAATAATTTGATCAATATCTCAGTAGTAATGATGTATTTTGGGTTTTTTTAATTAAATTTCTGTTTTGATTTGGTTAGTTTAATTTGCTTACAATAAAAAATAAATAGGATATGCTACAGCCAGCGACTACTACTTGATGTATTCCTAGAATTTTGATGTAATTACATTGCACTTCATTCTGTTTCAACGCTTTCACAGGGCAGCATTGGCTGCAGCTCCTGCAACTGAATACGTTAACAATATAACAATCAAAGAAAAGTTGTTACATTATTTGTTATATATTAATTTTTTTTCTTAATGTTTTCTCTTGAAAAGGAATTTTCACATTTTAAATACCTCTCCTGTGGAAAGACAGACATTTGTATTTTGGTGTATGTATGTATGTGTGTGTGTGTACTTTTGTTTGCGTATTCATGCGACTGGCACTTGATATGCAAATTATTATATATTTTTTTGTTGTCGTCATAAAAATATGCACATTAATTTTTCCCCCAGTTTCTTTTACCTTTTTTTGTTGGGCCAAGTTGTTTTTATAACGTATACGCCATGGAGACGGCTATGCGTGTTAGCCTCATCTCACGTGTATGAATCGCTAAACGAAACGTGGAAAATTGAAAACAGTTACACGTGAGCTGCGTGTGGCGTCGGCTCATTCCTTGTTTGTTTGCTGGTCGGTGGGCGGACACATGTGAACGCCTTATAAATAAATAAATAAATACTGTCAACAACAGAAACCCACACAATTCTCACAATTCTTGCACTAATCAGCGGCTGCCATTGACACGAGTGTTAGAAATTTACAAATTATGGAAAAATAATATGGACTTGCTGCAAAAATATAAAACGTTGTCCTGTGGCTCATTAAAGTTACGGATAAAGCCTAGAATAGGTTTTAGTGGAAGAAACTTAGTATAGAGTAGAACATTATATGATGGTAAATTCGGATTAATTTGGTATTCTCTACCTTAGAGTATAAATTCCATTGGCCACGCCTTTAAAATTATATATTAATTATATACACTGTATGCCTAAACATTTGTTTAATAACTTTAGTCTAAAATTATTTCAAAAGTTATTAAAAACTTTCAAAAGCTAATAGAAAACTTTGCATCTTAATCCTAGTTTTTATGTATTAAAAAGTTAAAAGTTAAGCCAACGTTTTGAATAAATCAAAGAGAAGTGTTAATTTATTTAGCCTTAAAATCTGTTAAATAAAATGGCATGAATTTTTTCGAGACGTTGTTAAAAAAGCTTTCTTTTTTTTTACACATTCCGGCTCATAGATTTTCGGGTTTTATATTTTCATCTTATAATAAAATATTTTAAATGTCCACAACAAAATGCCATTTTCCACTAAATTAACAAAGAAAAACTTTTTTGTGCCTGTGGATGTGATATGCGCGTTTGCCATCAAGTGGTTGGCAAAACACTTTTCGTACTTTTCGCAATTTTCGCACTTTTTTAACAGTATTTTCTCTTCAGTAACACATGCACAAACACACACACACACATGCACGAACACACAGACGCAGACATAAATTATAAAAAATGGCGTAAAAACTGTCGGTTGCTTCCGTCTTCTATGGCTGCTGCTCTAGCTTCTGGTAAACAACAAGAACCTGGAGTTGAGAATGACAGGACTCCTTGCTAGCTCTGCCTCCTTTTGCGATCTCTCTTTCTGGCCTATTTGTGGCGTGTTAGTAAAATGCAGCATGGCGTATGAGTGACATACATAAAAACTTTAATGCATACTTTTGTGAGCAATATTTTGTGTGTGGTTTTTTGTACTATTTTTTTTTTTTTTTGCTTTTTGCTGGTTGGTTTTGGTTTAACGCACATAACAACAGCAGGCGAAATCAGATAGTACTTGGAAGGGTGAAGGAGGAAGGGACCGTTGGGGTTGTAAATAACACAACAAGCGAAACATCCTGTCATTTCGCGGGGCTATAAACGAAACCATAAACTGACAGGCTTTAAAGCAGCCGCAGCAACAACATGAGAAGAGAAGTAGCTGTCGTTTTACCAGCACTTTGTGAGGTAAAAGCCAAATGTAAACGCTAATTGCATTCATTTGCTATGCTCTCAAGGACTGCGACAGGAAATGCATACCTTCCGCCACTCAACGCACTGAGCCTTAATCGAATCTTGGCTGAGCAGAGGTAAAACTAGAGTTTAGAGCGCTCATTGAAGAGTTAGAGCTGCAAACTTGGTCGTTAGGTGGCAAAATAAAAAAAAAGAATTCAAAAGAAAGCGGAAATTCGTGCGCATTTTCAAGTGCATTTCCGCTACAACAAATATAACGAGGCACAAACGAGCCACTCGATGCTTGCGGCGCCATTCTCCGTGCAGCCCCGCACATACACACAAGCACACACTCACACAGAAATGCCACAGATGTTGCGCAAAGCGCTGCAAGCACAAAAATAAAATTGTCATTTTTAAAGTGGCGGAAATGTCTATGAGTTTCCTCTGTTACTCCTAGAATTGCCAATGTGCCAACTGCAAACTACCAGACATGGGCGTGTGCGTGTTCAGTGTCAAGTGACTCGAATCCTCCGATTGCTCTTACTCTATACATTCACGTTACGCGTTAGTTGGGGCAATTAGGCAGCTGAGACGTCAATCTAAATAACTTAACTAACTAATTGGCACGAAACATATTTTCTGCAAGAAGGAAACCGCATAAACTTACTTGCATTTTCATCACACGCTTTTCCGGTTATTCTCAATGGTTCATTGCATCAGTTGTTGAGTCTCATTAATAACAATGAAGCGTGTCAAATGCGCAAAAATGTTTGCAAAAATAATAATGAAAATGGAAAAGTTGAAAAATGAAAAGCAAATATCGCCTCTGGATAGACGCCTCAATGCCTCGCATTTCACAAAGTTGAACTAATCAATTTTGCGCATGATTGATGCCCAATTGTGCTGCATTCTTTTGCACCCCCACACTCTCAGTACCATCCCATTCGAGTTCACATCAGTGTATCTGTCTCTTAGCCATTCTTTTGCTCTTTTCCTTCATTTCTCCACCGCCTGTTTACCTCGAGGGCTTTTGGCATTTGTCATCAGCATCAACATCAACGGGCAACTTTGTTTCAGTTCACTGCTTGGTCAAAAAGGCAAAACTCTGTGCTATTCCTTTTGCTGTGGCTTCTTGTGTGTCAGCCCTTTCCATTGTTATTGTGACTTTTTGGCGACTGCTTTGCAACGACGTGATTGGCTTTTTATATCGGTCTGACCGATGAAAATTGTTTGTTATATTAAAAATGTGTCTCACATCTGCTCTTTCTTTTGTGGAATGAGCAGAAGTGGGAGGGGCGTGTCATCAACCTGCTGCTATTGTCGAAGAAAAGCTAATCAAATATGAATATACCCGGTTCGGACTGACCACCAATTGGGTAAATGTCATCAGAATGTCAGGTCACCTTTGCCATTCGAATTGGAAATGGAAATGAAATGATGGCGCATAACCACATTGAGAGGAAAATCTCATCAGAAAATCATACCCGTAATTTATTTCAAAGTGTCGAACAAACAGATTTTGATTCCAAATTCAAATGCCAAATTGCCGATAAAAGCCTTCACTTAGTCGTAGATATGCAAAACGGAAAATGAGATTCTACCCAATAAAATTAAATTGATTGCTCAGAGCAAAAGTCCTTTAAAATTTAACAGCATTATTTGTTTCGTTTCGGTGTGTGCGGGCAGCCGTCAGTGCGTATGCTTAATATGCTGTGGTCAATCAATCATTTGGAAAATTGTTCAATAGACAACACTCTACTGGCCACAAAACGGTATGCGAACGGTAAGTTGGTATATTGAAATAGTTTAAACCAGCAAAACAAGGCAGTGGATAAATAATTTCAAAGCACAAATTGGGCGCAAGCAAGACCAAATAAAAAGTAACAATGAAGCTTTTAATATTACATTCTTTTAAACTTAAACAACATGCAGAGCATATGGAAGCATTTAATTGAATTAAATTTGTTTACTATGCAACAATGTGTATTTTTCTCTATATAAAAGGTATAGAAACTAAAAATAAAAATAAATAATTAAGCAACTTTTCGTAAGACTATACCTAATTACTGCGAACTAAGCAAATACAACGTAAAAAGTACTTTCTCCAATACAATGTTGACTGATAAACGGGTAAGAAAAAAAGTTGTAAGTAACTAACAAAAAACACAAAATCTTTTACTTGTAGATGAGAGCTGAATCCTTTTTGTTGTGGCCTCAAAGAATATACTGCATTCATTTTGTACAGTGCAGCAAAATATGACACTTTTCTTCATGTCATTTAGAAGCATGTTTCAAGTATTCATCTAAATACCAGTAGACACAAGCATGCGTGTATTTTTACATTTATATAACGCATATAGAAATAACAAAATCATGAAAATTTCTATTGTTTATACATTCAATTGACATGTTTTATTTTTGGCACCAACTCCAAACAATTCAAATGCTGTACAAAGTGTAGCAACATATACATACATGTATAATAGACACATGTACATACATACATCCTAACGTAAAAGTTGCCATGCTAAATTGCTGGGCAAACATTGTCTTTATGGCCCTGCTGCTTGTTTTTTTTTTTTTTTTGGTTGGCCTTTATGAATATTTATCAAGCTAATATCGACAACGTATTATCAACAAATATCAAAATGCCAACAATAATAATAACAACAACAACAGCCGGCACCCGCAATCACATGTTAAATTATATTTTGTGCGAAATTTCATGCGGCATTTTATGGCAAAGGTAAACTTTGACGCGTGGCTGCAGATTTAAATATTGGGGCATTAGCCGACAGTCTGATTTCACCTTGAATATTAAGCCCAACGTATGGAAATATGTCAGAAGTTCTTGTGGGCAACTGTACAAAAAAAAAAAAAATTAATGGTTTTGATTGATTGCTTCGTCAGAGAAATTTTGTGTGTGGATGATTTCAAAAACATTTCACTCATTTGTATGTGTAATTTTTCAACTGGAAGTTTGTTAATAAAGTCTTCGATTACAACTGCCTTACTTACGTTTCAAGACCCTAATTTTCTCATTTTTTTTTCTTAAATTTGCTGAGATTAATTGTAGGTTTATTAATATAAATGCTTTTGACTAACAACTAGCGAAAGTTTCAACGACTCACAAATCATCACAGATTATTTTATCGACTCGAAAGTACGCAGACGTATTTTTTCTTCTGGGATAACATCAAAATATTGTGAAATAATGTTTGGTTTTTTTTAGTTAACAATGAAATTACATTTTATTCACAATAAAAAAAAATATATTAATTTACCTGATTGATTGCTAAATGACAAACAATATTTAACTTAGGAAGCTTGGGATATTTTATGATAGAAACATCTTATGCATTTATAGAAGTATATAAAAGACAAGTATATGTAAAGGAGAAAGAAATATTATACTGCAAGATGATCCACTTACAATTTCGATTGTACCAAACCAGATTTGTGCTAGTTTTCGTTTTTATTTTTATTATTTTCCGTCATACCGATTTACTCAACATGCTGCACCTTGAGCTCACTTGAATGTCCTTATATCTACTTCTGGCCTAGACAACAAGCAAAGAAAAGAAAAATTTTATTTTGCCCCCTTCAACTCAAAATTCAACCCAAAAAGCCAATGCACTTGCTTGCCCTTCTTCCTAGCTCAGGCGCACTTACAATCACAATTACACGACTACAAGAATGAGATGCAATGCATGTAGCTATACCTATACATATATAATTTTATTTTGAGAAGTTTATTGAACTGCCAGAGGCAAACAGCAATAATAACAATAATTTTATATGAATAATAATACTAGGCGAAAAGCGTATCGCCTGATATTCTCTGCTACATCCGCTGATGAGATGTTGCATAAACAGAAAAAGAGGAGGAGAAAATTTTATATTAAATTGTGTGAATACTTGCGAGTGAATGCATATAAATATATATACAATGAAAATGAAAATGGAAAAACGAAATATAATAGTAAATAAATGAATAAAGAAAACAAAAATGAATTAATTGCATTTTGTTTGAAAATGCTTTTAAAAATTGACTGCAGGCAATCAATCAACGAGAAATGCAATGTAAATTTTTTGGTTTTTGGCGGGCAATGTGTCGTATGATTGATATCCATGGGCATACAATCAATGTCGACATGACCAGGCGTCATGAGATGTGGCCACATAATTCAATTGGCAATCGATAATGTAACCCTTTTGTGGTCTGAGCTGGCCCGTTAAGTGGCATTTTCAATGGTTTTGTTCGACTAACCTAAATAGTGCATACCAAAGAGTCAAAGAAAATGAAAGAGAGAGACAGAGTGAGCGAAACAGCAGTGAGTAAAAGAGAGATGGAGATATATGGAAAAAAGGACATCAGTTGCATTGAGGTTAAAGTACCATAGGACATTAACCTAAATAAAAAGATGCCAAAGGGCTTAGCATTTGGTAATTTAATCCTTCATAAGCAGCATCCTCCAGTTGATCGGGTATTAAATTCGTTTCAGCCACGTGCCCAACTTAGTCTCATCATTATCATCATCATCATCAGCAGCAGCATCAGAGTCATTATCATCATCATCATTATCTTCAGTATTGTGATCGATGAGCGATTGTGGTTGTTGTTTGATTATTCTTTTATCCCCTCTCATTTTTATTTTTTTTCCTCATTTATTTGCTTGATTTGACACTGCTCACGTTTGGCTATTAGATGGCCATTAACACCTTCAGGCCAACATTTTTAGCCCCTTCTCTGTGTTTGCTTTTTGCCTTTTTTTTATAGCTGTATCGCACACATTTTATAACTTTGCTTCTCTCCGGTTGCTGCTGTATTAAAATTTTCGTATATTTTGTGGGTGATTTTAAGTATGTGTGTATTTGTATATGTGCGAGTGTACGTGGGTCGGCGAATGAGTTTGTGTGTATTGACTCTTAAAATTTCATCAGGTCTAGCTGGCTGAGCAACAAGTAAGTGTGCCTGTGTGTTTTTGTATATCTACGGTTTTATGTTTGTTTTTTTTTTTCTTGTTAGATGATTGCGTTTTAAGTACCTAAGGCGAAAGAGAGGCTGGGATCGAGTACGCAAAGATATACGTATGAATGTAGATGAATTGAAGTTGAAGTAGTCTACTGGAATTGCAAGCGATTAACTAATAATAATTTGCTTATACATGCTTTTAAAAGTCAAAAAAGTTTTTAGCAAATATAAGATGGCTTTCAGCATTTTATACAAATGAATATTAACGTATCTAATGTTTTTTTTTTAGACATTTAAAAATAAAATTTGAAAATTCTAATCCACTAATAATATTTTATAAGCTACTGCGTTATTAGCTAGAAAATACTTCTACCTACACCATGTTCAGTTATCTTTATATATAAATTTCGAAAGTTCCATACCCTTCAAATATGCAAATTTCTGACCTAAAATATTTGGTCACCTAGTTTTTGTGTTATCAACATTTTGCCATAAAATAATTTTGTTTCTGGTTCAATGCAGATCTTGTGACTGTTTTATAGCTTTTGCTTTTTAACTAAAAAATTTTGTTAACTCTAATTCATCAAGAGAATAATTTGTTAATTAAAGAACATAAAACTGATGAATTTTGATATATACTATGTATAAATGATATCACTCTTGCGTATGAACACAATTTGCAATATTATAAAGTTGGAAAAAAAACACATCAGATAGAGTATAGTTGGCGTGACTTTAACGGTTTTAAATCTACTCAAACGGCATGTTTATGAAGCGTGATCGCTTAAAAACCTAATGAAGAAGTGTACAAAATTGTAGAATACATACAAGTGAGATTCCGTAAATTGATTTATTTAAGAAATTTATGAGGTCATTGCGTAAATCAATAAAAATTGAAATTCAAAACAGAAGCTCCAACTGTTGTCGCTTGGCAATTTGATTTAAATATAATGAAAAAACGAAATGGAGACCCACAAATTGAGGAAGATGCTTTGGAAACTTTCCAAAGTTGCCTGGAGGTTAACGTAGTTTTTAATTGCCTTTCAATGTTGGCCAGAGACAAAGAAATGGAAAAGAAATGAACGTGACGAAATGGGAAGGTTCAAAAGGGGTCGGAAGATACAAAAAGTTTTCAGTTAAAGCTTATGCAAAAGTTGATATTTAATTTGCTAATTGTTGCACTTAAGGGCCAAGCAAAGAAATGTGAAATTTGCGTGCTTCAAATAATGGCGTTCCGACGGCAAATTAGTCAACAAAAAGCCGGCGGATGGCGTTTGGTGGCTGACGTTTGGTGGTTGGCGGTTGTCTGTTGCCGTTGTAAGCGAAAATACATTAAGCTGTCAATCTTCATTTCGCACAAAACACATACACAAACACACGAAACACACTTATACAAAGCACCGAAGCCACTGAAAAATATTTTGGCAAGTGCTTCAAATCCCCAAGGAGGAGAGGTTCAGTAGCTGTAGATGGAAAGAAATTAGGAGTTTGAGGTTCTGACACCATTGCGTTGAGTGGCACTTTTGAACTTTGACTGTCGATGTTGCGTCTTTGGCGTTTTGCTTCAATTGATTTCAGACACATTCACTCATTCAGTCTGCCAGTCAATCAAAAAGAAACTAAACGTAAAAAGGCCAAGAGATGTTTTCAATTTCACAAAATATTGCTTTTCAGAAATCGTCTCTCAGATGTGAAATATATAATACATGATATGATTCTGAATAAGGTGTGAGTCGATTCAAAGAAATGCGCACTTCACAATTTGCCTTTTATAAATATTTAATTTTCATGTTTATTTTCACAAAATATAAAGTCAAGAAACTTATCGCACAACTTAAAAGCAACGTAGAGGAGCTAGGGCGGTCCAACTGTTGAAATGACAATCAAACAATCAAACATAAGCAGTTTGCTATACCAAATGGGATCTCAATACCCTTATCTATCATTAGCCTTATATAATTACACATAGACAAAATAACTTGACCTCTCTCAAGTGACAGTAAACCTTGAACTTTGCTCTCAATAAACACACTACAATAGGCAACTCAACATATTTCCACTGGCTGCCATTGGCTTCTGGCTTGACTCTTCCAACTGACAGTTTCTTGGCATGGTATGGTTGTTTTCAAAAAATTAATTTGCCTTGCATTGTCTGTGCCAATTAACAATTTTCAGTGTCTCTGCATTGTCATAATGTTCATTCATTATGAGAAAGGTAACGAAATGTTGAAGGACCGTTGTAGTTAGATAATAAATTGCCTCCAGACTTCTTTAATTTCAAGTGTTAAAAGAATACTTTCCATTGTGTTTATTATCATCTGAATAAATGTATAAGTTGCAAAATATTTATTAAAAATATTCCAGTTTCTGTCTACATTAATTTTTGAAGATAGTATAATCTGAGAAAGTGGTTTAGTTACCCAAATATAAAGAGCTCCTAAATTAAGGCCTTTTTTTTGACAATTTGAATCTTCAGTAAATTCCCTTACACATTATGTATCAATTTTCTTAATGTATATAATTTGTTAATGGTATGCTGATGTGGTTTCTACTAACCACCTAAAAGTATTACTCAACCTTAGAAAATTGCTAAAGAAATCACTTGTCTTCGTGTCAATAGTAGAAACCCCAACAAGAAACCACACAACCACACAAGCTTTTGTCCATCCTAAAGAAAGGGAACACATCTACTTGATGCCAAAATCCCTTTGGAGTATATGTTGCAAAAAAAAAAGGAAAAAGTAGAAAAGATTGGGAACCCATTTTCATTGATTTATGTCCCAAGACCCCTGACCATGACTTCATTGTTATAAACTTATTTTCTTTCGAGCCTTTTTTGTGGGACCTCTTTTGACCTGTCAATGACAAAATGTGTATATTAGCCGAGTCGACCGGAGGGCAGATGCCTAAAGACTTTGATTTTGTCAACTAAAATTTATTGCTATTATAGAAGGTTTACTTTTTTGCATTTTCTTACCTTATTGAAACAACCATTTTGCAAGGAAATAAAATAAAATTCCCATTTTGCTATCAACGTTAAAGCCGATTGTGCATATTAAATTGTTGTTGTTGTTCCTTTCATTTTACATATACTAAAGCTTGCCCGATGCCGACAATTCCAAGGCCACATTATTGTCACTGAAGGTAGTTTTGAACAAAGTTAAGCAAAGGCAAACGGGAAATAAAAAGGGTAAGCTAACAATTGCAATCAATTTGTACCCCAAAAATGAAGAGTACAAGCCATTTGGGGAGTGTACATGCATTGCCTTATGTCTGTGTGATTTTTGGCAATTATTGTACTTGACAATTTTGAATTCAAAACAATTTATTTATCTATTCGATTATTGATTGAAACTACTATACTGTTCAACATTCATCTCTTTATTTGCCCGTATTTCACCTTACTTCACACGAACATTTAAGCTGAGCTAACAACAATTAAAGGGTATACACATTAGAAGCAAATTTCTTTTTTCTTACTCATCCGTGAAATAACAGTTGGCAATGTTTTTTCTCTCGAATTTCAATCAAAATTTGCAGTCTCTCCTCTCGCTCTCGAAGTCCTTCTGCCTCTCTGACTTTTTTTTGTTCAATTCAATTCTCTGTCTATGTGAGCAACGGAAATAATAGTTATTTTCTCGACACGTGCAAAATTTCATGCAGACGCCCACTCGCCATCCATCGTGAATTTTTGACCAACATATTTTTCTTTTATGGCTGTCAAAATTTATGAAATTCTCGTGACAGACGTTTCAGCCGGCTATAGGCAAAGTTATATAAAACCATTTTTGTTCTTCATTCATTGTTGTTAGGCAATCAAAATTGCAACTTTTGATTAGGACTCTTAGGTAATAATCAAGTCCGTTGGTCCTTGATCCTCATAAATATTCGTCTGATTGATGGGTCTCTCAATTTATGGTCACATATACACATATGTATATATTTTTGTTTCCCTATTATTATTTCGCTCTCATGTCGGGCCCCTTGAGATGGCACAAAGCACTTGAGCTTATTTATTGTCCCCGTCTCCCAATCTGGAGGAAGATGCTTAACTTAAGTTAGGTTGAGTTGAATTGAGTTGAGTTTCTAGTTAAAGTGTCGGCTGCTTTGGAGACCTATTTGAAATATAAGTATCTTTATAAATAAATAATAGATGTGTAGACATGTCCAATGCATACATCAAGTATATCATTGTCTCAAGATTTTCATTGGTCGACAGTAGTTTATTTCCGCCAGGCTGATGTTGCCATGTGGAACTACCTTGGCCAAGTGGTTTAAATACTTTGAACTTGTGGATAAGTGTAACATGGCTCATTATAGATAGGCAGTCTTTTTTGTGGACTTGACTTTCATAATTATTCCTTAGGCGTTAATAACCTGCAGAAATCAAAATGTTTAACAAGTCAACATGGATTTCTATTAACATACACATTTAACTTATGTAAATTACAAAGAAATCCAAGTCAAAAACCCAGTGATAAGTAAATAAGTAGATTAATTTATACTTAAATCGATGTAAGGGCGAATTCTGCATTATAATTTCATTTTATTTTTAGATTAGCGTTATCAGTATATTGATAAAATCAGACGCCAGTTTTTAATCGTTGTATTTTATAAAATATCTGAAAATCTATATACTTCTTATAGAATTCCCCTAGTTGTAAATATTTTAGTCTTTGGCCATTTTGAGTATTGCAAGATATTGGTAGATAATACATGAACTTTAGTTTAAATATATTTATTGCAAATAAATTCACAACTGTTTAACGAGTACAACATGAGTACAAGTTGCAGGGCTGAGATCATTGTTATACAAACGCGAACAATTAATCGTAGTACAGCACGTATATATACATACATATGTAGGTATATATTATTACAGTTTATGACTGTCTAAATCAAAGTTTCATTGATTAAATTATTCGAGTTGGGTGAGTAATATTATCATTATCTCTATATAATAAATGTCGGACTGCAGGGCTTTCTGTTGTTTATTTTCTTGCATTTTGTGTTTTGCGCTCCGTTTTGCACATTTCGTATATGTATATGGCAAACTTGCAAACAGCTCATATTTCTAGCTGGACTGTTTATGATGATATATTAATGCCCTAGCCAAATGTTCGTCATAAGGTGCTATAAAACCAAAGCCACTTGAATGAAACTGAGGAGAGTGGGGGAAGGTTGGGTTTGCCAGCATGTGCTATGGATCTACCAACAACATCAAGTACAGCATTAAACCATCATATCCGCATATAGCTTTAGTTATAGCTACTTAACACTTCTTTCTTTGCTTTCAGCTAGCAGCTCTTGGTATTATTTTTACTTGAGAGCTCAAATTGTTTATTTTCATACCAATAAATTTTGATGGCAATGGCTGCAGTCATAAATCTTTGCCAAAGCTTTGGCAAAACGAACAAAATAAGAACATTTACTTGTGTATATACTTATAAAAATTTCATTCAGCTTAGAGCTTTTGTAGCTACTTCAATAATGCAGTTGAATGCAGGCAAAGCAACTGTATTGAATATTCTTTTCAAGACAGAAGAGATACATAGAAGCAAAGATAGAGAGAGAAAGGGAGAGAATACGTCTTTGTGTATACACAAATGGGGGACAATTGGCCAATACTGTCTAAATGAATATTGTATGTATGTACATATGTAGATTCAACAGCAAAGTCATGCGTCAGCTAAGTGTCAACTTTTTGAAATTGCTAATCATACCCATGTCCATGTCTATATCCATCTTTGTGTCTGTGCCAGCAATATCCCCTTTCATCGAAAAAGCGGGTGGCAAGTGACGTTATGTGTTTGTTCGATAAACAAAAGAAGCTAAGTCTCCATATTGGCTAAATATGTAGAAGTAAAATATGATAAATTTATTTGCACAGCATAGAAGTTTGCTTAATGAAAAACTAAACACATACATACATTTTCTTTCGATATTTGTTCAAAGCATTTCTATCAGAAGTAGGTCATTGGGTAATTATAGCATATATATGTATGCATTTTTATTTAAATAATGACAAAACATGTTAATTATATTGCATAAAATTTAACTTTATTTGCTATCTCATATCTAATTTTAGTCAAGCTATCTTTTTTGTAGGTATGTTTGTAGTATTCTATATAAATAAATATATATCTAGACAAAAACACAGCAGGTACTAAAGTCTTGTTTCTCTAAGCATTAATCTAAAGAAAACTAAAAATTACGCATACGCCGCGTGGTTTCTGCTTATTAACTCAAGCTGTGCGTCGGCTATACCGATTTCCTGCTTCTCCATTCACACACGAACACAGACAAACGAAAATTTTCGTTCATTCATTCATTCATACTGAGCAAATACAATACGCTTTCTGGCCTTTTGCCAACAGAAAAGAAATAACAAAAAAAGAGGCCAAGAAAAGTTTACTCACGTTTTAAGACATTTCTATTAGCGATGGGTGTGTGTTTTTGCTATCAGCCAAGTATTTCCTGACGTTATCGGTCCTAGGTCAGGCCACTTTCTAATCATTTGCTGTATGGGCGTTTGCCAAATGTGCGCCAATTACTTACCTTTTGTGCGGTAGCCAAGAAAAGAAAAGAAAAAAGTCCAAAGTTGACCTCATCTATCACATTGACGACTAAATTCGTTCAATGTGTGAGTGTGTTTGTGAGTGTATTGGGATGCGGATCTTGTTTGTTGGTTTGCGGCGTCAGTTGGCCCTGTTTTTCCCCTTCATGTCATATCGATTTTCAAATTACTTTGGCCGCTTGCTCGCATTTTGGACACGAACCAGTGTCAGTTGACTGAAATGACTGACCTGTGGAACACCGGAGCGAGAAGGGGAGACTTAAGCATAAAAAAACACGAGTTTTACAAAAAGGCAAAAAAAAAAAAACGAAGCAATTTGTTTTTGTTGTCTGCGGCTTTAAAAGGTGTTAACTTTATCATTGAATTGTTTTTAATTTGTTTTTCATAAGGCAAACACTTGTTCTTCTTGTATTTTTTGTTTTGCCATAATTTCGTGGAATAAAAAAGTCATTTGATATTCAATTTTGTACATTTGCATTGCACAACTTTTTTTTAATGTTTTTTTTTACATTTTTATTAAAAATATAAATTCCTGTGTACGATTGCTTGGCACGTTCCAAAGAACTGTACAAAGTTCTTTGTAAACAGAGCCAATCTAAGGGTATATTTCACCCAATAGATTTAAAACTGATGATTATTTTTTTTGGTTATTCGCATTCAAATTGAATTTTTCATTGATCCTTCAAGTGCTTTATGGAGCAGCAACACAAGGTGAACCAAAACACAGCACAGAATATAATTAACTTACATGTCTAAAATCTAAAAAGAAATATTGTATTAAAGTCAAGGATGTTTGTTAGACTAAAGCGGTGTATTAGCTTATCCAATAGAATCTAACAATCCCTCAAAATTTAAAACAATTTCAACTTCTAAAAAAAATTGATTTGTTTTGCTTGGTATTGAAGTGTTTAGGTAAATCTTCTGAGTATGAAAATTGATTTCACATTGATTGCTATATTAATTAGAATTGAAATGTATTTAGATATTAAAGACTAATTCTAAGTTCAAGGGAACATTAGAATATTGTTTAAAATCAGGGCCACGAACTTCAACGCCCTTTCTGAGTTTGGCATTGAATATTGTTGGAATCATATTTTTGTTTATTCTAAGATTAATTGCAAAAATGTTGGAATATTTAAAACATGCTGAGTATTAGATAGAAACCATACAACAGGTTTTATTTATATGCATATAATCTGCGGTAGGGCATGTAGCGACTGCAACAAAACCAGATCCCTTAATAAACTGCAACTGTTTAGTGCAGTTCACTGCATCAAGCAATCAAATTAACCTCATACTACTTACGGTGTGCTACGAATGTAGCTAACCGGTTCTTAGTTTGTGATCAAAATAAAGTTCCGGTAGGTGCACCAATAATGAATTTGTTTGTAATTTGAATATATTCATTTATTGGCTCAATAATTGACTAACTCTACATAAACTTTCGATCGATACTAATTGGGTACTTAAAGAATTCAATCGTTAAACGACAACCTACGTCAAGAGTCAAAGGTCTGCCCCAGAGCCACGCTTGCACACAGTTTGGTGTTATGAAACGTCGTCTGAGTATCTAATAAATACTATCTACTATATAAAATATAAACGGTGTGTTATTGCTCATGACTAAAGCGTCTATGATTTTTTCCATTTTGTTTTCATTGTTGCTTGCTGCAACCTTGCAATTTTCTACACGATTGCATTTTATGACCGCAGTAATTATTTTCGCCAGCAATCCGAAGCCAAAATTGACCACTAGAATCCAGTGCAATGAACTTGGCCAAAGAGTGCGAGGTTTATGTTTATGACATGATGATAGAGTTGATTGAAAGTTACTGGAAGTAGTTACAAAGTTGCGAATGCAATTTTGTGGTGGAATCAAACAACACCAACAACATTTACAAAATGGGCAAGTTAGCACCTATAACTATATAGTTTCGTTTATCATGGTCTAGAATTTTACCTTTCAAACGGAAATTGCAAAATTTTCGTTTCATTTTTATTCTAGAAATTTCCATTAAATATTGTCATGTATGTATCTACTTCAAATTACAGATAATTAAAATCTGCATGTCATTTGCCTTTCATATCTGACGTTTATTTCTGCCAACTCATAGATCATTAAAATGCTAGAAATATTAAAACTGAAATGTTTTCAATGAAAAAGGAATAAGAAATAAATAAGAAGTCCATAAACCTAATCTGTTAGATGTTAGAGTAAGTGTTTAACCACATTAAAATAAGTTTTTTTATTTTAAACATTTTCTTGATGCCATGAAAGATTTATGCCACTTGAAGACCTTGATTTTGGTTTGAAATTGTTGTATTTTCGTTAAATTGTGTTGTTGTATTTCTTGTTCGTTTATAAATAGCCTCAACGAACTGCAACTTATACACACTAGCACTCGCACACACACAGACGCAAATAGCGAGTTTATTATAACGATATAATAAAAACAAGATACTTTTTGTTAAACTGTTTTACAAGGCGAGTTTAAGTTGCCACAAAAGGCCTCCATTGTGGTCAGATACACAACTGGCAACAGCTGTGACCCACAGTTTAAAGTGAGCTAGAATGGTTTGTTGGTCGGAGGGGGTATAGTGGGGCCAGTTGGTGGCGTGCCGCATGTGCGTTAACTTTAACAATTGTATTTAGGCCAATAAAACGAAGCGACACGGTTAACTTAACATAAATGTATATGTTAATGGCATTTAATTACTGGAAATTTTCGGTTCAGGGGATTTACTCAAGTGCAGCAATTATGAATTTCAATTAATAAGCGACACTCCAAAGAACCCTAGACTATAAATCGCAACCCCTATTCACAGTTATCCACACATTGTGTTGATAAGCAAAGATAAAGACAAAGAGATTATGTCTCGACATCTAGGTCATTCGGTTGCCTAGAGTGCCTACATACATACATATATGTGGGTATTTGAAGGGCATAGGTTTCTCATACAACTAACCAACTTGAAAAAAGTCCCCGTTTTCCTGTTCTTAAAGCCTCTAATAGCAACAGGTAGCACCTAAGAATGTTGAGTAGTTAGTAAACACTTTTAAATATTTGTTCAAAGTTCAAAATATACATAGCTCCGTTACAACTAAATAATCTTTGCTGTCTTTCAGTCTTATCGCTTTGACTGATAAGTCTAGGGCAGAAGACTCGATTTTTATCATAAATATCTAGACGAAAAAAAAGAGGCAGACATTTAATGCTATTGGAAAGTAATTTGACTGTCAACATTTGGGGCTTACATTGAGGGTGGGTGGGCAGCTTTTATCAGGTATCAGTCAAAGAATGCGTGTTGCATTTCAGCTACAAGCCAGGGTGACTCTGATTTTTTTGTGGGTTTGTGGTTCAATTGTGGGTTATGAGCACATACTTTTAATTTACCTTGTGTTATATGGTGGAAAATCACCCAAAAGCCCGTATAGATTAATATCTATTTAGTGATATAATAAAGACTTTGCAATAAATGGTGAAATTGGTTTACTCAGTACTCAGGCCATTAGATAAGAAAACGAAATTCAAATCGTTTCCACAGACTCCTAACACACACCTCCCATTCATGTACACCAAAATCGTTCGTTCATTGTCAGTAGAAATCTGAGCAAATAGCACGGAGTAGATAACGTAAAGTAAGAGCATGCAGATAAGTAACGAAATCGCAAGTTTTAGTTGTATATAAACTGAAATCATAATAATTTAGTTAGATACGAGAAGAGAGTAAGAGATATATTTTCTGTAAATTTACACAATTTACATGATCAAATCCATCTAAATTTAAAGATTTTGAAATCAAATTTTGAGAGACTTCAAAATAATATAAGGCTTTTTTTCGACAGTTCAAGGTTCCATCGATTCGATTAATTTGAAAGTAATATTTTGAAATTTGATTGAATTTTCTTAAGCTTACCAGGAGGTCTTATCTATTATTTCCCCCACTCCAGAAGCCATCAATCAGCGTAAAATATTTCTTATCTATCATATTTATTTCGTGAATATTATTAACCCATCGGCCATAGCCACGTGCCCACGCTGAAAATTTTTGGATTTTATCTACAGCGGCAAAGGTGAATTGCCGCTATGTAGCATAATGCAAGGACGTTTTTTAAATGGACTCTCTGACAGTTTAATGTATTGTAGACAGTTTCCTTATGTATGTATATACAATTGGTACAAATCGGTGATATTGGAATTTATAATTATCATTCAATAACTTTTCTTAATTTCAGCATTATGAAAATTGTTTATGTTCTGTGTAAATGTTGTCAATTTTTGACAGGCATGATTGTAATGACGACTGAGTCTGGGTCCTAAGGCTAAGGTCGAACAAATATTTAAGAAAAAATGTTGTAGGTAGATATAGCATTTTCTAACACAAAATTCGATAAATTATGACAAAGCAGATGTAGGTCAGTTTGCATGTTGTCCAGCTAAAAATAAATGCATTTTTCCGTTCTATCTGTCACTGGGGAAATGAGGAAAAGAGGCAGAGTCAATAGAAATGGATAGACAAGCAAGAAACAAAAATTTTTGTGAAAATTAGGCATAGTTTTTCATTTAGTTATATTTTGTTTATTGACCTTGCCTTGGCTAAGAAAAATTTGGGTCATGATAAGACAAACAAAACTGACAAGCCGTTTGCTCTTGGTCTTGATTCAACTTTGAGCAATTCAATTAAGTTCCCCCTGAGAGACAGGACACATGTCTCTGGGTTCTTTTCACTCTATCCTTTTCTTTCTATTTCCCCCTCTATTTTTTCTGCTGTTTGTTTTGGCTCTTTGTGCGATAACATTTCGAGGAATACTTTTGTAACTTGATTTTTGTTTTACTCATTTCTTGGTGCTGAAACATAAGGCAAGTGCATTGAACTCGTAACCAATATAGAAAACTCGTGGTATATGCATTAATTTGAGTCTCGAATATTACTACATAAAATCAAAGCAAGAGCATGAAAAGGGCAGACCTTATAGTAATAGAATATAATGCAATTATCGTATGCCAAAAGACCCTTATCCATCATCAATTGCATTAAATAATCGATAGATGGGTGGATGGACGGTGGTCTAGTCGTATGCCTTTGGTAATATTTTAACACCATAACGAAGATGTTATTAAGGAAGAAGATGAGAATGTTGAAGGAAAAGGTGAGGAGGCAACTCAGTGTGGAGTTTCGAGTTTCACAGTTGTGACTAAGTTCAGTAACTAATTACGTTGTCGTGCAAGTAGAGTTGGGGAACTAGAATTAGTTAATTAATTAATGCTGCCAAGTATTGAATTTATCTGGGTCAAAATAAGTTGACCTCGATGAAATGTTAAAGTTACCCTAAGGTTAAATCAACTAAAGTTTTTCAAATATTGTAAAATATTGATTCATTTTGTTTTCGTTTTCCATGATTATTCATTAACGCCCTTAATTTTTTATTTTTAATGACTGTTTTGAATAATATTTTTACGACAATCAGCAAAACAAAGGGAAATAGAATTTTGGTGGCCGACCATTGGGATACCCTACAAGGCTTTAAGAGGAACTTCAAATTGATTCAATTTCATTCAACAAATATTTAGAAAATTTTGTGCTAACTAAAATTGAACTTCGCTTGGATTAATTAAACTAAGGTGAGAAGTCTACGCTGTCGCTCTCTTCATAATCTCGGTCCATATAGGGTATCAGGTAAATAATAATGCCATTAGGCATATTTTTCTAGCACATTTCGTACACAAAAAAAAACGATTTAACTTCCTCTACAATGGGCGTTAATTGATTTCACACTTGAGTATGTCTGACCAGTAAATAGACGGTTTTATAATATTCTAAGGCTCAAAGCATTTGCTAATTGACAGCCCTAAAGATTTTTAGTTCGAGACACACCCCTTTAAAGTCGCGACCCCTCTACTAACCTCTCTACCACCAAGTTGGGCGTACTGTCACTAGTGTGACGAATCGACCAAATATAAGTGTGTTCAAGGGCTTACGTGTAACACTTTTTGCTGTATTGATTAGATTACCTGAATATATTGCAATATTACAGTTGTCTGTAATATATAGAAACATTTCTAGATTGGCAATCACGAAATAAGCTCGGTTTTGCTCTGTCCATTAACATAAATCCAATTTAATTAGTTCTGGGCAACAGAAAAAAAACTTTTCCTTTTCACCATTATATTGATATGCTGGTATGTTTTTGTGTGCCACAGTGTGCGGTGCTTCCCCCTTTTTATCCGCTTATAATTGAATAAAATCCCCATCACTTGTGCAATATTATCCATGGGCATCCAAGGAAAAAGCAAAGCCATTAAAGCAAAAAAAAGGCAAATATTGCCACAACTTATTAACAGAGTCTGGTTGACATCGAAGTGCGTCCAGTTTGTGGTCTACTTTAACCAGAAGTTCCAGTGTTTGCATTTCATACCGTCTTTTTCTCGTTTAATGAGAAATATTGTGATACATTTTAAAATTGATGAAATTCCATATATTACATTACATTTACATTTATTTATTTATGATTGTTTTTCCATCTCTTGCGGTTGTGCGAATACAATTGAATTTATTGTTTGAGAGTGTGGAAACTTACACCTGCAGTTGACCAACACTCAAAGAAAAAGTCTACCAATAAACCGTTTAGAACAAAGATACCAACAAATAAGAAAATAATAATTTAGACTGATTTAATATTAAATTGTTTAAAGAAAGTATTATTGTAAAATCTTAAAGTAAAAATGTAAAAGATAAGAGCGATAAAAAAAAATTGATGGGGTTTTATCTAAAAGTGTATGGTATTTATGTGTATAAACATTCACTTTATTTCCAGTTTTTATTAGTTCTAGTGTAAACTTTTCCATTAACTCGTTAACTTTCTAGTACAACAATAGCCAGGCACAATAACAAATCATCATCATCTCCATCATGCTCATCGACATCGTTGTTGTCGTCGTCGTCGCCGTCTGGTTGTCATCAATTCTCTGTCTGGTGACGTTGTATTTCCTGACCATTTTTATTTTTTGTCTTACATTTTTTCCCCTCTATTGAACAGTGGAAAAATATTGCAAACCAATATGTACAACTAAAGCCAGATAAATTAAATATGCAAATGCTAAACAATCGAATCAACAAATAGTCGCGTGTGGTTAATTCGATCCGATATTGAGGGAGTGATGTATTTTAGTTAGTCTGAGCATTGAGAAACTAGTTAACCAGATGCCGTAACGTAACGGAGATACTTAACCATCAAATGCTTGAGTAATCTTCGACCTCGAATTGTATGCAGATGTAAAGTAAATTTCAATCTGACTGCAACCAGTATGAGATGACTCGACTAAATAATAGAATATTAAAGAACAAAGAAGTCAGAATAAGTACGCAGAAGCTCTAACAGGGGTAAAGTGACATAGGAGCAAGAAGGAAAATGCTCAAAATTCAATTAAAACTTCAAAAAACAAAGTGTACGTGTTTGTATGTGTGTGTTTGTGCCCATGTGCAGTATGTATTGACAAAAGGAAAAGTGTTCTATATAGATATCAATAGGTTGTTCAAATATGCATGGGCGTTTAGACAATGGTGTGAAATGTAAATATCACAAAATCAATTAAACAATTTTATTTGAATAGGAATCGCATTGATTATTTTGATAATGACAATCAACATACATACATATTTTGGCCAGACTGGCATTAAAGTTATAGTATTGCTGCGTAGTTTCTATACACTTACAAAATTCATCTTTTTTGGGATCATTTGCAGTTTATTCGTACACTTTAGTGGACAACTTTTTAAACAATTTAAAAGTAATTAACATTATTATTTAACTTTTAACTGAATAATAAAATAATTCGTATATAATTATCTTAAGTAATTTTTACGTGATTTATAACTAATAAAACGCTAATTGGCCTAGCAACATATATAAAGTGTTTTAAGGACCAAAGACAATTTAATTCCATGCATATTAAATTGGTTGGAAAAATAAATATGCCGCATTTCCAAGCGTATAAATAAAATGTAAAAATCATCATTACCAAGGTGTTATCGGTCTGCCAAGCTGACCATTACCATCTCAAGGACATCAAGGCGTGTATTTTTTTATACACTCAGACATACACATGCACACATTCTTTATACATACATACATTAATGCCACTCTGGCACTGTCAGGGTCTGACCATATTTGGGAGGGCGGATTCGTGGAGAACTTACGCCCGTTTTTGGTGGGCATAACAAATATGGGTTAAATGTCATTTAAATGAAATTTATTTATGGATTTATAAGTCTTAAAGTGCATTAATTTGTCCATGCCCAACAACAAGTGAGTGCCAAGTAAAATCTGAACTCTGTTCAGGGTGCAACAAAGACTTTATTTTTGGTGATCATTTCACTTGGAGTTTGTGAGCGTCAAAAAGTGACGTCACAATGTAAAAAACCGGCTGGTTGGCCATCTATGTAGTTGCTGTTGTTGTTCTTGTTGTTGTGTCATTTCTTTGTCTTAAGCTCTGTTTGGGGAATCACTTTTCATCATGCTGTTTACATTGATGGTTCAAAACCAGATCACGTGCTTGGTGACTCCCAGACGAGCCTCTCGCTAGTTGGCCAATTAAAAGAAACAATCACAACAAAAATAACATTAGCTCACATTTGTTTTTTTTTTTTTTGTTGTATTTATGTTCTTTCATTGAACTTTGTTCAGTCAGGTATTTTTCCTCTCTCCCAGTTCCAAAGATTCCGTTTACTCATACCCAAGCTATATGTAGATACATATGTTTATCTGAATGCGTTCGCTTGAATCGAAACTGCTTTTTTGCCAACTCATGCAAATGAGCGAATTCTCTTATTCTCCGAGTAAAGTTTAGAACAAAAAATAAAATCACGCTCTACCAGTTAGATAAACATATCGTTGATATATACTATAAATACATATCCGTTTGCCAGAATAAAAAAGTATTGTTTATTTTAAGGGAACAGAACGTTCTTGTAACAAAGTTTTTCCTTTCCTTGTGTAGATTTCCTCATTGAAATACGTAAATTATTTCCAACAATATTTAATCAAGTGCAACCTATCAATGTTTACATATACATTTACTACATTTATACATACATATATCTGTATTAGACCCTGACTAACTGATAAGATGTGAAAAATACAATTGAGATTTAGATTTTTAAGGCAATCGCCGAGATAAGATTTGTTGTCATCCGATTGCTTGCCTTCAGCTTTGCATATTAAAGTAGACAAGCGGGCGGGCAAATCAGTGAAAGTCACACCCCTTAAATTTGCCATACATTGTATACAAAGTATCTCGTCATGCCATATATTATTATCATAATGCCTAGACAAAAATCTTTGTTCAAATACTCTTAAAACAAATACGAGTTTAGTCTCTATTTAAATATTGACATATGCGATCGTTTAATGGAGCTAAATTAAGAACCTATTTTAAACTTGTTTGTTATCGAAAGCATTAAAGAGCAAAATATTTATATTTTGGCAACATTTAATACAAAAATGATCTTACATTTATAGACCCGATTGTTATATATAGACATTTAACTAGGGCATGCAAATTGAGCTACACTGCCAACACCGAAGTATATGCAGGTCAATGAGAACTCGACCGAAGTGTCTATACTCTTACCAAAAATAAAACTAGGTTAGCCAAGACAAGTTTTAGTTACAGTGCTATTTTCTTAGGTTCAAGAATAACTAAGTAATAAATTATTTATAAATAAGTTTAGTAAAAAATTGAAGATGTTTATCCATTAGTAAATTGATATAATTTTCAGATAGATTTTCTTAAAAACCAGTTCTCTTAATTGGTTACTATTGTTATATGTACTTTGGAATATTAAAATTAATAAGAAAAATGCGGGATTTCTTGACAAATTTGAATACTTTGTATGGTGAGGGTACAAATGAGTCAAGACAACTTTTTCTTGATTTATTTATTCATTTTTTTCTCCAGACGCCTCTCGCGTGTTCAATGCTCTCTAAATGATGATTGGAATAATGGAGATCACGACGATGACGATGTCGACGCGCGTTGATCTTGTCGCGAGTCAAAAGTCATACAGCTCATATAATTTGGCAAAGTTTTCCAAATAACTATGAGCTCATATCTAGTCATGTTGTAAGCGCCTGATCAGCTGTTCATTACCCACTGAGTGTATCTTCTCTGTCTGACTTTAAAGGGGCGTGTTTCAAATGCGTAGCGAGTTACATGTGAACTTTGCGTGCAGATTGTTATAAGGCAATCTGTACAGCTACAATAATAGTTAGGACAGACCACTGGCTATTGGCTAATTCAGCTTATCAGCTAGACCGATAAGACAATATATACATTTATATTTATATGCTTATGGATAAGCCAGAAAAAAAAGCGTGCCGCCAATTCAATTACTGAGTCATGTGTAATGGTCCAGCTAAAAGATTGAATTCCCATTATTTATTTGTATTTAATTTCACCATCAAAATAGCAGCAGTAACATCAACAATAACAAATCTTATCTTTCTTTTTTTTATTTTACCACACAGTGTGAATTTCATCAGCTGGCTGTACATACAGAAAATTGTTTATTTTATATGGACGAGGAATAAAAATGCAATTTTTATGGCCACAAGAAAAATAGAGCGTGGCCATTGCATGTAGAGAGAACCAGACTAAAGAAAATGAAGCTTGGAAAATTGGAACAGCGGCAGCAGCAGTAGCAACATTATGATGTAATCAAATCGGAGCAAGAGTGAAGCAAAAATATTGTATAATTTTTTTTTGCACTGAACTAGGACAACAGAAGCAACAGCTACAACAGCAATAATAGTAACAACAGCAGCAGCATCAGCACCAACAACAACTCTGATAAAGAAGCAACATAAAGTTGCTTGCAACAAAGCATAAGAAAGGAGAAAAAAAAAAAACATTAAACAACAAAATTCAAAGTCGGAGCGTGGGAACTACAAATCTCAGATACATTTATTAATGCTCTCCATTGCTCTCAGCGCTCTCACCATGCTCAGATTGCTCGCACTCTCGCAACGGCAACAGAAACCGCGACAACGACAACGGCAACATCAGCAACTGGTTGCTCTCGCTTATATTTGAGGGCGAGTCTCGGCCAGCGTATACGACAGTTGTGCTTGGAACGCTTCGTTGTGAAGATCGTGCTCGTTGAGTTGTTAGCGGGTCGCGAAAAATACAACAAACTAAAAAATAAAAAAAACAAAAACTATAAAAAACCAAACAAATAATTTGAAAAACAAAATAAACATTCGGTGGAAAAAAAAAGAAACTGCATATATACATTTTTTTTTGAGAAACTCTGTACAAACTCCACAAAATAAATAAAAAACAAGAAATCAAACGACGACGAACTTCACGTGTAAATTAGCAAGCGTTCGCAAGAAACAAACCAAAAACAAGAAAAAGAAAAATAAAACCACAGAATTGGATATAAATGTTGTAAGAGAAGAGAAGTGAAATCTTTATGTGTCCCATGTGAGACTCTCAAACTGTATAGTGATGTGCGTGTTATCGAAAGAAATATTATAAAGAAATGGCCATAGATTTTCTTATATTGGCCCTGCTGCTCATCTCTTTTCTCATCAATTTGTTGGCCCTATGTGCCTTCTGGATCACACCGGGTCTACGTACCACTGCAAATCGTTTTACCATCAATTTGCTAGCCATCAATCTAATTGGTTGCTGCATCTTGGCGCCGACTCTCTTTCTGAGTGGCGTTAAGACTCTAAATGCTGAATCATCGGGAATTGGACTCGACACCGAGACCATTGAGATATATTCCAAGCCGGGTAATCATCAGGTCACAGTGCGTCGACATGGTCACATTGTCGAACAAGATGGCATTCTGGTGCAGAAGAACAATAGCGCCAATGAAACCATTGAAACATTATTCAAATGCAAAGGCAACTCTTGCCGCAAGCTGACCATCGATGAGCATGGCGATGGCGGCATTGTCATCACCGAAATGGAGACCCAAGAGGAGGATAATAATCTAAGTGAGACTGTTGAACCAGAGATTCTAGTGCCCCCTGTGGAATTGCGTTGCTGGTCCATTGATATGACAGCAGCTTTGGGTGCTCTGGCTGTGCTTCTGGTGGTGGGTGATACCTGGTGTGCTGTAACCGATCCCTTGCGCTATCATACTCGCATTTCGGGATTGAAAACTTGGATATTCATCGCTTTAACCTGGGCTGTGGGTATACTATTTGGCGCCCTCTCCGCGTTTCGTGTATTGGATTTTGAGGCTGATTCCTTGCTGAGCAAACAGAGACTTTTGGCAGCAACCTACTTTAATATCACGAGCACGAATAGCATTTTTGGCGTCGTTTATGCTTGCATCTATTTTATAGTAATCATATTGCTACCATTTGGATTTGTCTGTGGCATGTATTGGCGCATTTTTAGTGAGGCCCGTGGCAATGGATTGCGTATGCGTCAAAATGGCTCATCACCCTTGTTGCAGAGTGCTCTGAATCTAACTGGCGGTGGCAGTGGCAGTCATCAGGCAGCACATGGCAATCAATATTCCAACAGTCTTTGTGTGCATCGACATTCCATATCCTCGGCCAGTTCGCATGGCGGCGGTAGCGGTGGTGGTGGTGGTCTTCAAATGCAAATTGATCAGCGGAATATACAGCGCAGCTCGCCAAGTTGTCTGCGTCGTGATTCGGCAGCTAAAGTTTTATTGCCCACAATTTCCGATGATGGCGGCTCTGAGGCATCCGCCGATGCAATACAACTAATGCCGCCGGTCTTAGAGCACGAACATTCGCTATCCGATCGCAATCAAAATATTTTGCTAACACTGCAGACAGCCAGCGGTGAGATAAAGCGAAATTATTCCGCTCGCCAATTGCCATTGCTGGGTACATCATCGCAGGATTTGCGCGAAACGAATCGCCTGCAGGGCATTAGGCAAGTGCATAGCTCACCAAATCTGCATAAGTTCACAGAGATGCGTGAGAATTCTGTGAGCGAGGAATGCGGGTCGCCGAATTTGCTGGGACATGCCCAGCATCAGCAGCAGCAACATCAACAGCAGCAGCATCAACAAAATCAGCATCAAAACCAACGTCAGCAACATCCTCATTTTAGTTCCCCACGTCAGCAGCAACAGCAGCAGCAACTGCAAATTCCCGCCATTCACGCCTCGCCCAAGGCTCTCAGCTATATGAGTTCACTGCGTCATCGCCTGAGTAATGCAAGTTCATTGTTCAAATACCGCGAGGAATCACGTGCAGCCCGTATTAGTATTTTGGTGGTGGTTATGTTTGTGGTCTCCTACCTGCCATTTGGACTATTAGTATTGCTGCAGTCCCGCCTAATGGCTGCCAATTTCAGTGGCTCAACCCAATTGGCCATATTCATGATTCTGCTGGCCAATCTCAGTTCGCCATTCATCTTTGCCTACCGCAACAAGCGTGTTCGTCGCGGCGTTAAGCGTCTCTTTGGCCTGGAATCGTCCGGAAGCCTTCAGCGTCATTGCAGCAGCAGTGTGAAGACAAATGGCAACAGTGGAGGAGGAACTGGCACAGCAGCGTCTCAGTTGCAAAGGAATAGCAGCAAATTATCGCAGTACAGCAGCAACAGTTGTCGCTATCTCACGCCACAGAGCTCTCTGGTAAGCCAATGTCAGCCAGCTCCGGTGCATACGATGCTTACCCTAAGGCCCAATAGTAGCTGCAGCACCATCATTAATTTTGGTGCCACAGTCAAATCATCGTCAGGTGAGGCAGACGAGCCACCACCGTCTCCACCGCCACAGCAGCCGGTAAGAGCGGCACGTCCAAAACTTCAACGTGGCATCACCATAGTCGAACATATACCCATCGATACCAGCAGCATACCCAAGTATCCGACAAAACGTAGTCTTGGACTCTTTGATATGTTCTTTCGCGGTTCAAAGAAATTGCAGTCCAGCTGCGCCCAGGGTTTACCCACAGAGGTCTAAGTAAACGAATGAGCATAGTTTAAATGCTTCTTTTAATTAGCTTGCTGAAGAATTCTATATAAAACAAAAAAAAAAACAGTATTGTAAAAATTAAGTAAGTTCTTATTGCTGTCCTAGAAGCTTCTCATGCCAAAAACAAAAAAACACACACATATACAAAACAAACAGAGGAAAAGCAAGTGCTTGTCAAACTACAAGTTTGAGAATCACTGAACAAAAAGTACCTACACATAGTAATAAGTCAAATTACAAGTGTAACAAATATCAAAAACTGTAAACTTGAAACCAACTGGAACCAACCAAGCCAATTTGAGTACCTAATAACAAAACAAAGCATATGAAACATATTTAGAGAGATACATACATACATTTTAAAGACAGAACACTAAATTAACTAACTCTAATTTATTTTTAATTTTAAACACGAAAAGCTTTAACTCAAAAAAAAAAAACAAAACAAAACAAATACAACAAACAAAAAACACATGAAACATTCTGGGTAAACATAAAAAAAAAATGTAAAAGAAAAAAAAAACAAAAACAAACTAAAGAAATGCTAAACATTCATAAGTTATTTAAGTAAATGTGCAAAGCATATGAATAGAGAGACAGATGCAAGTGTATCTGTAACTATTAGTAGTAGTCGTAGTAGTAGAAGTATTAGTTGTAGCGGTAATCGAAAACCATAGAGTATAGTTTCTATTTCGGCACCTAGTGCTTCTCAAACTATACTATTTTGCAACCCTTAGTTTTCATATTGAAAACTTTTGTTTCGGTCTATGCAATTGCAATTGCCATTAGATGATGATTTGCTGTCAGTTAGATTCAATGAACGGGAGCGAATGTCTGTTTCTATTTCTACGAACCATTAAAGTCAATTTGCTTTTTCTTTTTTTTTTTCCATTTTCTTCCTCTATCTGTCCATTAGAATTTCAAGCATTGCGTGCAGTTAAATACCTCATTAGTTTTAATTTAAAAGAAAGAGACGAAAAGCGTGAGGGAAAAAAATACAGAAAGCGAGACTCTCTGTCTCGGGTGTTGGAGAGGTAAAAATATGGAGCAGTTATATGTCAAACCTCATGTATAATTTATAAATCGTTGGTCTCTTTAATGGCCCTGGCATTTGATTTTGTGATGTATTTTATAAAGATATATCTAGAAAATTGACTCTAGACTTGGCCAGTAAAAGCTTTATAGTTCATACTTAAGTTGACTTCCCATCCTACTTGAATCTACCCTTAGTCACTTATCATTTATCTATCTAACACACACACACACACACAAAACAAACCTCGAATTTATACAAAAAAAAAATATTTCTAAATAAATTTATATTTTATATACTATATTATATATATGTATGTATATATACCTGGATACTATATCTATATATATATATATCTCGATGTGTACATTGTGTGTGCTGATAAAATTAAGAAAAGGAAAAAACAAAAAGAAAATCCAATTATTGTGATGTCGAGCAAAACGAAAAGAAAAGAAAGAAATGAAAAAAGGTATAAAAGAACAAACGAAAGATTATGTATTAGTTATATCGAATTGCATTAAGCATTAAATATATAACTTGAGCATGTATTAATAGTTTATGTATATCTACCTGTTATATATATATATTTATATGTATATATAGTGATATTTTTTCAATTAATTTAACTTGTCATTCGCTTTACTATTACATTTAAATGTTACAACACAAACAAATTCAATGTGACAAATTAGCCTAATGAAAGAAAAAACAAAAACAAACACCAAATTACAAATACAGAAACTACAAATCACACAAACCTAAAAAAAACTCCCACAAACTTCTAACTTCAAATACAAAAAAAAAGAGAAACAAACCAAAAACAACTACAAAAAAAAAAAAAAATCACAAAAAAAGCTATTCAAAAATAAAAGAATTTGTGTCTTAAAAGAACATTTCAATTCTGGTGACTTCTTAATTTTGCTACCCTGGGGGGAATGGAATTAAATTTAAAGATATTCGCACATGTATGTATATGTATGTAGGTGTATCTATGAAGCTGGTTTTGTGCGGTTAACCAAAATCTAAAGAGATTTCTGCATGTATGTATATATGTATATACGTTTAGCGAGATGTGTTCAAGGATTTATCAAAAGGATTTGTAGGTATGTATATATACACGGGCAAGACGATGATGAGTAAGTTGGATGAGATTCGCGAAATAGTTTTTTTTTGACATCTAAACATACTTATATAATAATACTTATATAAACAATATATACATATATATAAAAACGCATTCATTTGCTATGTAAATACTTTTGTAAAATTTCTTAAGAAATTTTCCTTTAACTAAGTGTCTAGCTTGTTGCCGATTAAAAATGTGCGCGATATGTAAACATATCAATTAAATTGAACTCTTCGTGCGCCTCTCTAAACGGTTGTCTTTCAACTCTTTTCATTTTTACCGACACGAGATTCTTAAGAACATCAGCACGCACACTCTTTCATTCTACTCTACTTTACTTTATTTAATGGCCAGCACAAGTTGAACATTTCCCTTAATTGATTCATTTACCATAAAAAAAAGAAATATATATACAATAAGATAAATATTTCTTCAATTTTGTCTATGAGAGGCAAACGCGTGTTTGACTTCAAAATTAAAAGAATGGCTATGAGTAGTAGTCGATTGTATAATGGATTTGATTGTCACATTGACAGGCCAACCAGAGGAGAGAGGAGCGAAAGAGTAAGTCCAGAGAGTGGTGGGAGGAAGGGGGGCTAAGCCAAATATGGCGGACGAAACTTGATGAGTTGGTGGTGATTGGTGCCAAGCTCTCCATACACGCAAAACCCGGCAACGGGTTTGGCTACTTAAGTAGAAGTAAGCCAAACATATTTGGAGGGTTGCTCCACCACCACCAGCACCACTACTAAACCACATTGTGTGACCACTCTACGAGGCGTGACTAATCGTTTGGCACCCTCAGAATTTACTTCAAGTGACTCACTTATCGCTGCCACCTTAGAAAAGGCGTTAAGTAAAGTTAGCTATCTGGAGACCCGATAACCCAAACAACCGACCGCCCGTCCAAGCGACCAACCGACCGACCGACCGATCATATTTTTAGGCATGCTAATATTTTACTTTTGCGGCACTGCGGAATCTTCTCTCTGTGTTTTGACTGTCTCTCCAACTGTTTGCCACATATTTCTGCAGAAAAATGTGGGCAAACAAAAAATGATACCTCTAGACCGAGGAAAAATACCTAGCGGATGCACTGTCGCACTTATTTATTTATTTTATGATTCACTCGAAAACCAAGTTTCAGTCCAACATCTGGTTTTTATATAGATACTCAAATGCGTTTTTTGTTCTCTTATATTTTATTATTATTTTTTAGGTCTTTTTTTTATTATTTTTTTGGTTTAGATCTGGAATGCAAGGCCTCTGACATTTGGCAAACGCCCGTTAGTGCAAAGAAAAAAGTGAATACTTTGTATATTTGCCAATTGTGATGCGAAATTGTCAGAAAAAGCACATGCAAGTGTATAGTAGGTATATCATGTTGCTCTTGTGTTTTTTTTTTTTTTTGTTTTCAGTTTTATTTAATATATCTGCATACATAAAAAATTCTCGTATATAGCTACATACATATATATTTTTAAAAGAAAAATGTGAAATAAAATCAGAGATTAAATTTGCATTTTTATGAGACTCTTGTTATTTTTTCCCCGTCTTTTTTTCGAATGAACATGGAAATTCAAACACACCGCTGGCACACTGGCTGATTGAGCCTTGTATATTTTATAAGTGGAGTTTTTTTTTCTTTTTGTGAGAGATGGGGAAAAGTTTTGTGGAAAATTGTGCGTACCATGGACTAAAATGGTAGCCAACTCCAAGGAGCGTTACTGCTGCAGGAGCACGGCTTCGTTTGATCTTTTTACGGTGGAAAAGATTAAGGCCAAATGAGTGTGGAAATGGTGAAAACTCTAAGCCAAGAGTCGGATGTCCGAAGTTTAAGAATTATATGTATGTTAGAGCAGGTCTGAAAAAGTTTGTTATTGCTCTAGGCCTGTATTTAAAGGTGTATTGCATACTGTTTAATCAGCAAAAATGGAGAACTTTTAGCCCATATGTCATTTATTCTTTGTGCGGCGATACCTTGTAAACGATTGTACTTTTGTCTAATAAACATCTGTTCAAATCGATTAACAAATAAAATAGGCAAGACTTCGGGTCGACTTTGGTATACCTTACCTTCAAAGTAAAAAACTCAATTTCTTTTTGCAACATTCACATATTATATACTCTTCTATATTTGGTATAATAGTTGCCGATATCTCAAAGTTTTTGAAGGCCAGACAGACGGTCTGGACGGAAGACAATAAATATTTAAATTCACAATCATATACATTTATTTTAAAGAACTCGAAAGAATTATTTCTCTATTTTAAGTGAACCTTGGAGGCATGGAATAAAATAGCAATACATCGATTAATTATTAGGCCGACATGATCACAGCAAAATATGCATTCTTAATTAAAAATGTAACTTATAAAATATGCAACAATTGCACAGTTATTGTCTATAGATTCTTAATGGGAGCAAGTAACTTAGTTAATGAATAATTTGCAGGTTTTAAATCAAGAATAATTTTTTAATGGTTTCACAAATGAAAAGAACTGGAACTATCATGCATTAGAGTTTATTCATTGTTGTATTTTCAATACACAAGTATATGATAAATAAATGAGTTAACAAAAGAAATACTATAAATTTCATTGGCTAAAAATAAACCCGCTATTAGTTAACACAATCCATTTTATATTCATATTTTATTTCCAGTGTGTTTGACTTTTGCTGTTTGTTTTTTCACATTTGCCTTAAATGTCAACTTGCTTCCGTGGTGTCAAATACGACGACATTAATTTCAAATTTCTGCATAATTAAATACAAATTTAAAGAATATTAAAACAGATACAGAAAACCAAATGATTGAGATAGAGAGGTCGGGCAAATTGAATGGCAAATGTCATTAGAACAGCATTTGAATGCTTGGCACAGATTTCGAAATAAAATTAAATTTATATACTGAAAACGAATTTGGACAGTTTGACGGTTGGTCTACCTGTCTGACCGACGCGACGTTTGAATGCATATACATATATATTTTGTTGTTTGAAATCTATTATATGTATCTGAAAAGAAAAGAGAAGAATCTTAAAATGTGAATGTGGGTGGACGAGACATCGCCTTCTTGGCTGGCTGTCATTTTAAACAAATTGGTCGATTAGGCAAGAGGAAATCAATTTTTAAACCACAAGTCTGACACACACGTAGAGGCACCTAGTTTTCCCAATCATAATAGTAAAAATCTCTCAAAACAGAAACATGTCAATGAACCTCACGGAAGTTGAGGCTTGGATCAGCAATCTATCATAAATCTAAATGATCGATTTGCAAGTGAACTTGAGGTGAGCAAAAGAGTGCATTGACTCTGCTGCACCCTTGAGTGAAGACTACCCACAATACCATATATAATGTATAATCAACCTGATATATATTCCAATATGTGCTTGTATGTACATAGACAGATATATCGATATATGTGTTTTCATGTTAAGTGTTTTGTTATTCGCACGAAAAACACGAGTAAAATTGAATTGCAGATATTGAGATAATGCGGATAGGGGATGCGGATGGGGTTGCGGATGGCGGCAACTCAGTCGGTCAGGCCATTTTCAAAGTATATATGTATGTACATATTTATATAATATGCAAATATATGGCTTACTGAACAACTGATAACAGTTTTAGCTCCTGGGCCTGGGCTTATCAACAAACCATCAACATGATTTAATATATTTGCCCTTAAACAAATGGCAATTACCCGACTAGCCTGACTCCACAATTTTGTTTTTCTCGAAATTCATCTCTAAACTACCTATGAAAAATGTATTTCAAAGTTTTTGGAAAGATCTTTCACTCTCACTGCCTCTCACTGCGCCTTGCCTCAACCGGGCCATCAGTATTAGCGTTCTCACGCAGCTTAGGGATTTGCCTTTTTATGTGTTCTGTATGTACTATGGTAGAGATTTCTCGTACAAATAGCCTCATAAATATGCCGCCAGCCTGGCAGCCTGCCTGCCTGCCTTATACCTACTTATCGCGTTGACAGTTGTTGTTAACCAGCTAGTAGCAGGGCCAGCAGTGTTCTCAAGCTCCCGTCCGACTGTCTGATGTTTATTCAACTGACGTCACAGCTGAAATAGAAGCAAACCAATGCACAGATCCCCACATATATACGTATATTCTATAGTAGCTTTCTACCTATGTCTCCATTTATGTGTGTGTATTAGTACTGTATATGCAAAAGTTGGGGCCAATCAGCCTGACAATATTTGAACTCGTGCAGACAGAGGCCAAGGCAAGAGGCATGAAGTGGTTTGTTAGTTGCTTGTCAGCTTTTAACTCATCCTCCTCACTAAAGACTGGAGACAGGAGTTTGTTTCATTTCCCTCACGGAATATTCCATGACACGTTTCAAAATATTGTTGCAGAGCAAGCAAAAGCAAAAAAAAAAAAAAAACAACAAAAATACAAAATCAACCAGCACCAACCCCAACAAAAAGTTAAAAAGTTGTTTGTTGGGAGAACTTTGTAATGTTTTTTCTACCCAATCTGTTTATCAATTGCTGTCTGCTCTCAGCTTAGATAAAATTATTATTATTATTTTATTTGATTTTCAGGGCACAAAATCATCATGAAATTAAAGTGGTCTTTGAAAAGCTTTTTTTAATAATTTCATGGCATGCTCTTCTATTATATATAAACTATTCAAAACGTATCCATCAGATTTCGTAGAAATCACTGGCCTGTGTACTGAAGGGGAGCAGGCAAGTTCGAAGAAAAACACTAATGTTAATGTAAAGATTTACCAAATGATTCACAGAATTGGAAAAATAAATAAATAAATTAAAGGTATTTTGCCGAAATTTATGTTGGAAAGGAAGTTTACTCCAATAATATTTATAACCAATAAATAAATAGATTTCTTGTAAACCAAACGAAAAGAGGTTTAATATGAACTGTAGATAATATTTCAGCGAATTTTAAAAAGAACGTTCTTCTGGTTAAATGATTTATAACTTTTGAGAACGAATTGCTATAAAGTTATTAAATTTAATAATTATAGGCTATTTAGAGATAAGTATGTGCATGGGGGGGAGGGAAACAATTTAAAAGTACTTCCTGAACTTGTTGAAATATTGTGCAAGGTCAAACTATTCCAATTTAAAATTCATTGGCCACAAAAATTAAATAGTACAAAGTTAGCTTTTCTTTGTTTTGACCAAGTCCCAAATTGAATTTGAATGCAATTTGTTGCTGTCAACCTTTTTGCATTGCCATCTGGCGAAATTTTGTTGGTGCATTAGTTCAGAGAATTCAGTTAAATTTAGCCATCAACTTGTGTCGTCAGCCATTTCTGTTTTTAAAAGCAAACCACAACTAACAATTTATTTCCGCATGGTTATACATTTTTACCCATACGCTCAAATATTTATTAACCAGAGCAGGTCGGTGAGACGAAAGGGGCTAGCCGATGGTGGTGGCAGCCAAGTGGGTCAGAGGCAAAGGGTTTATAAACAAAATCTTGGTTGCTTTTGAAATAATATTGAATTTATAACAGTTTAGCCGCTAGGTTGAAACATGCTTTGCTCTTTCTCTCCTCCCTCTCTACCCCGGTGTCAGTTTTTTTTCTTGGTTGCTCGCTTTCTCCTTTTCCCTTGTTGACAGTTGAGGTTATTGCCTACAGTTGACTGCGCTTTTCCTGCACTTTTTGGCCCTGGGCCAACCAGAAGAAACCACAAAAAAAGAAGCAAAATGGAAAAAGAAAACACCAAACAGAAAATGTCGATTGCTATTGTATGTGTGTAGGAGGGGCGGTTGGTGAAGGGGGTGCTCTGTGAACTGAGAGGTTTAACAATATGTTGTGACTCTCAAACTGTTGTTTGATTTGGTTGTTTGCACAAAAGTGAGCAGATCTCAAAACTTGAACACAGCTAAGCAAATATTAGTCCAGCTCAAAGCTACGTGAAAAAGCAGCAGCTAAACCAAAAATAAAAAGAAAAAAAATAATAATAACCAGATAGAACAACATAATATGGCCCTAAAAGAAAACATGTTATACATATAAACGAGATCAATATCGCTTTATCAGGCAATTCACACAAATGATTAAGCTCGTCACTAAAGCGTTGTATGCCTTTGACGAGTAAACAAAAAAAAAAACGTCAAAACAATTGACTAAAAAAACAAATATGTATAAATGAAACAACTTTGAGTACATTTTGCATGCAAAGTACATGTTGTGCTTGTAATTAATTATCGTTAAATAAAAAATATTTTATAATCATTTAAAATTGGAAAACAAAAAGAGCTTTTTATGGAGTATGGAATTATCGTATTAATATTATTTGTTTAAGTTCTTATCCAACTGATGGTCCAAAGTGTCGAGCGGGTCCATAATATGCATAGGTAATTAATTGGTTCGGATTTTTTAAATTATGCAATACTTTATTTCCACTTTAAAATTTTTCTCTAGTCAGTTAAAATGAGAATGAAAGCCTTGATATTTTCTGCTTTGATTGGATTTTAATTGGTTCAACTTAAATTCGATCTTCGCTGTCTTTGTATTATATGAACTTGTAGGTCGTTTTCTTTAGAAGCATTTAAAGCTGTACCATTTAAGCTTGATGTTGCTGCAAGTGCATGCAGCTGTTCGGTGGAACACATGTGGTAAGGCGAAAAGACTAAACAAGTCACTCGGTGCTGTTGAAAATTACAAAGTTTCTACTCTGCAAAAGTGACAGAGACAAAGAGAACGTGAAGAGAGAGATGCGGGGGGACGACAACACTTAGGGTTAACCGCCAGCCACAGGGCTACCAGATGCCTCTGCATTCTCCCATCGTCCTTTTGCCTCGTTCGTGCATTCACACAATGAAAATAGAACTGGGGCTTTCCCTTTGCCGGGTTTTTGCTTTATGCTTCATGGAATTTTTCGCCTGCCAAGCGTCGTCAACGTCAGCTTCAGCAGCTGCTTCCTAAAAACTCTTTCCTAACGAAAACTTAAACTAAAGCAGCACAAATTCGGGTATTTTGAAGATGAAAATCTGATTTACGCCAGAGAGTAAATGCGAATTTATTGACAAAACTTTCTTAGATAACACATTTTTTATTTTTTAATAAAAAAATTGTGAATATTTTATATAATTGTAATGTAGAAGTATATTTTGCCAAACAGGGTAAAAGGATAACTCGATCATATTAAAAGACAAAGGCGATGATGATCCCAGTGAAGAATGTTACAAACGGCTTGCGGAAATGAAAACCGACGGCAATTATGCATGGTCCCACACTTTCTGACCCTTCTCTATGCCAATCAAATTGCAAACACTGCAGCTCAGTGGGATGATATTGTTTGGAAAGTGACACCGACGCACACGAGGATATGAACAAATGAACACATATGACACATTCCAAATTGAAACGCCAACCAGAGACAACCAAGCCACAGCGATGCCAATGTAATCGATGTGGTTTCCACTGTTTTTCACATCGTTTGAATTGAATTCGTAAATGTGAACGAGTAAATGAAATAAAGAAAAACACAAGAAAAAAGAAATAACAAAAAACCTGAATCGCAAAGTCAAGGCTGAACGACAACCGAAATGCATGTCCCAAACTCGACCCATTACCCATTCAGTCAGCTGTTTGCGTGTGGTTGCACATTTGACTCCAGAGGCCGTTGTTTTATTGCATTGTCATGTGGCGGCAATTGAATTTACTGCTGCAGTGGTTGGGTAAAAACATGCAACATTTTGTGGTTAAGCGCACGACACGTGCCACACTCAGCTGCTCGGCTTCAATTCAACCTCAGGTAGTTCTGCTGCTGCTTCCACTGCGAACTGTGGCAAGCTGTGGCAAATGTGGCGTATGAGTAATAATGTGTTGTTGCTTCTCTATCATTCTCACTGATGGATATTTCCGCCAATTTGATTAATGCCTAATTGTGAATAACGCTGTCAATGTGTCTGACAGAATTTGCCTCTTAAAATTCTTTTTCAAATAATTATGAATTTATTTTTTTCAATTTGCCCAATTTTACCACGCCTCGTTGGAGTTTTTCCGCTTTGCTGTCTGTTTCTTTTATTTATGTTAAACGGTAGATTTTTGGATATTATTTTTGGTTTTTTTGTTTGCTTCTAATTGACGCTGCTTTTTTTGTTTATACTATACAAAAAGAAAGCTGAAAAAAACCTAAAGCCAAACAAAACGTGAAAAATGAGAAAATACTTATAGCAACAAAACAAAAAAGAAAAATGATTGTGCCCTGTATGGACAACGATTTGAAATGACCCATGACCACTTGAGCAATCATAACTATAAAAATGCACCGTGGTTAGGGAATGACTAAAAACAGTCAGTAATTTTTAACTAATTTGTCTATAGATGAACATGTTGATTGTACGATTTGAAATTGACGATGACGATGATTGACTACTAAAGTTAGTGGACTTAACATAAAAAAGGAAAAGTTGTACTAACTAATTTAAGATTATCCATATAAATTTCCAGTTCTTAAGCTCTGAGTCATGCCTTGAAAATAAACTTTATGTTGTTTAAGTTGTGTGGTATCATACAATTTTTGTTCCACTGTGTTTTAACCTCTAGGTCAACGAGCCAGATGAAAAACCCAAATCAAAACAAAAATAAATAATAACAATAAAATTTCTTGTTTTGAATTAATATGTGTATGAAAAAGCGTATTCACAGCGAAACCAAACATTTGTTGTTATAATTTTTTTCCTTTCAAAATTTTTCCATTATTCATATGGAATGGCTGATTGTGGGTTTTCCAGCCAGTGGAGATTGCATCTGCATGAGCACATCGATTTCGGGGTGGGCTGAGATTTTGGACTGTTCCGAATTAGTTTCAGTTTTTATTATGTTTTATTAGGTTGAACGATAGCAATCGCCTCATTAAAATGACAAAGCATTTTGTGTTGTGTTCAGTGTACACAACCGTGTGGGAGGCAAATACATTTTGGCAACACTTTTAAATCGCTCAACGTTAGTGTTGTTGTTTTTAAATTTGCTTGTTTGTTTGTTTCTGCATGAAAGTTTAAACAATTGGCAAGAATTTGGAAGAAGGCGCCTCTCTTTCTCCAAATGCAGACAGCAACTTCCGGCGACAATGGCCCGATGAGGGTCAATTTAATCCAGAAGCCACAAAGACCAAGACCAAGAGTAAGACCTTTGACCCGGTCGAAAGAGTTGAGCGACATATTTTTTGCTTCTTAGTTTAAGATGTGTTTTCTTGTTTGCTTTTATTTCTATTCTTGGCTCACAATCAGATCTTGGCAAAACAGGTGGGCGTCAGACAGAGATTTGTGTTTTCATTTTTGGTCAGAAAAAATAGCATTTAATTGCGACCAGAACATAAATTTCAATTTAAACAAATGTTTCAAGTTTTAATTACCAGCTCGAGTTTGTTTTGCTCCTCTGTTTAAGAATAGTCAAAAGATTTATGAGATGATTTCATAGCAGTTAAAAAGTTCAGTGTACGAGCACCTGGAAATGCAGCATTGATGACCTCACAAGCAAACATCTGAGCTAACTACCTATCTTACTACGTCCACCGCATTTAGACTTTGCACCTTTTCGTTAATGACTGTGCGCTTTTGACGATAGCCATTTCATATTCATTCAGCTTTTGCTGGAGGGTCTGCCCCTGTCGTGCCTGGCGGCAAGCGGTCTTGACCACATTGGACTGTAGTCGACTTTGGCGTGAGAGCCATCTAATTGGCCATAGCGGATTTTAGCTTAAAATAATGTTATCTCGTCTGCGTTTCGCTTACTTTATGTAAAACTACCAACATTCTCATTTAGCAAAACGGCAAAGTCAAAAAAAAAAAAAAAAAATAAAACTGGGTAAAGGGCAAAACGCAAATTAAGTCAAAGTCTTTAATGTACAACATTAACGTTAATAGCTTTGAAGATATCATTTTGTGATGACAAATCTATACATAGACATTTAAAGCTTTAGGCACTTAATCATATTTAAGTCAATTCATGGAAACATTTAAACGTACGAAAAGAGCCTCAAAGTGCATTATATCTATATTTAAAAGATGATTGCGATGTTTATCTACAAAGACACAGTCAAAGGAAAAGTACTTTCTTTTACTCATAACGGTGGTCAAGCAGTATTAAATGGTATAGACTATCTTTAGGGATGTTAAGAAAGGTAATATTGGATACGCAGACAAATCGAAGCCTTAAATATCTTATCTTTCACCAGAGTTCAAATCGAGTTGATCTTCATACCTTACCTATTGTAAATTTCTTAGTCAATTTAATGTTCATTTCTGGTAATTATTGTTATTTATTGCATTTTTGATGTGTCATGGTATTCAAGCCGCTTACAAATAACTTCCTCACTTGTTTTGTCTCCCACACATACATATATTCACATCTGTTTCTTCACCTCTCATCTCCAATCTTTTATTTTGCACCGACAATCGCATTACAAATGCAAAAAAGGTATCAGATCCAAACACGAGCCATGCATTATTGCAGCAAAAAAAATACATATGTGCTTCATATATGTATGAATGCTTCATTTCTGAACAATAGAGAGTCGCATCTCATATGTTTCTCTGATGTCGTGCAGAATGCCAAAAAGCGTGAGCCCCCAAAAAGCCTCCCAAAAGCGGAGAGCGAACAGTCAACTTCCGCTTCCATCAAATGCTCTGTTTCTGTTCAACACTTTGGTCTTCATTTGACTTCCCGCTTTCCCAGGCTCTTGGTCTGTTGTGAGTAGGGAATTGAGCTGCCAATAAATGCGGTACTGACTGTGGCAACGGTAGCTGATTGGCATGCCAAATGAAGCGCTGCGTAGTCCGAGAAAAAAACACAGCGATAGGGGAAAAAAATTGACGCGAATGCGGACGTGGACGCGTGCGGAGCCCTCACGGCAGCTAGGGCACAATAAATGCCAAAATTATTTTATTTCACATGTGCCATTTGGGGGTGATATAAATAACCTATTCAATAGGTTCCGACTGGGCCCTACAATACGAACCCCCAGCTAATGAATGTTTTTCCACATTTACGTGCCCAGTTTATACTGTGAGTTTGTTGTGTGAATGTGTTTTGTTAGTTGATCCGGTTTTTGGGTTTCATTTAGTTTTTAATTTCAATTTGCATTTTCATATCGAATGATTAAGAAGATGGCAAAGTTGTCGATAGTTTTGACCAAAAAGCCTTGCTTCTCGTAGTTTGTGGTAAATAAAAACATGATTTTGCATACATTGAATATGTAAATGTGGTTCAAAAACGAAAAAAAACCTAATTTGATTTTTTTTTTCTTCATTTCCTTTTATTGCGCCAAGCAAAGTGATGAGTTTTATAACACCATTAGCTGATAGTTGTATCTGACTAAGGCTTCCACTTGATATGGCCGATAAAAAGCAATCTGGTATCAATACTTGCTTATGCAGTAAATCTGTTTTGCGAAAATAACTTAAGCCCCGAAGTGGCGAGTTTTCTACTCATTAGCACCATCAGCTGATAGTTGTCTTTATTCTATCTATAAGCTAACACTTAACAAGGCCAATAAACAGACTGGACATTCTTTATTTCATTTGTTTTCGTAAAGAGTTCAGAATTCCAGTGGTCGTCAATACAAATAAGAAAATCTAAACAAGAAAAACACCCAACTATTGTATACCCTTGCGAATTTTAGATTTAAGTAAGAGAAATAAAAAGATTTAATCAATAGAAATAATATTTAGGCGCCGCCAGTCTACAAACATTATGAACATTTTTTTGAAGGAAGGAAAAATGTATTATGCTAAATTTCAAGTTTGACTAGTTGCCAGTGGTATTTAATAGAAGAGGTTATTGCTTTGGCTCTTGGTAATAATCAGAGGTCAAGAACACGAATTCTATAAAACAATGTTTCAAATGAAATGAGGCAAACATTATTTCTTTTTATTAAAGTTTTTTTCCGAAAGCTGTAACATAATTGGTCAGCTAAAAAATATGTAAATATATGCATACATACATATATAATATATAGTGTCCCTTTATTTTGCATTACAAAGTGCTGCCCCCGATTTAAGTATCAATTTTATAAAGGGTATACAACAAATTTTCCAAACAGGTGTTGGAAATCTTCCATTTATCTAGCATTTTGCACCTTTTGTTTCTCCAGAAACATGCCCAGCCCTCAGTTTATTGGCAAACATGTTTGCGTGTGTCTGTGTGTGTGTGTATATGCTTATGCACGTCTGTGAGTAAAATAAATCGCCCAGAAAAACATAAATATTTATATTTAAATATAATGCCATTCATCGGTTTTTGCATAGTTGCTTTTTGTGGTTACTAAAAATAAAATTCAACAAACGGACATTTGCCTAAGGCAAAGTTTCTTGCTTATAACCAGTTAAAGTTTAATATTCAGTTTGAAGCCAGACAAATTGGCGGCGACTGTAGAAAGAATAAAGAGCAACGAATCTGAACGATGATTTGCTTTACACCAAGAACTTTGAACTCTTGATCATAATTGCCTATGAAAAGTTGGTTGCTTGTCACAATTAATTTTGTTATCTGGGCGTGCCGATTTTATTCCATTGACTGAACATTGTACCCCCGCCCCCAACCCCCACAAAGGGAACAGAAATAACAGTGACAAAGTGCAAAGAATCGAACAAAAAAGAAAAACCAAAAACCAACCGAAACAACACAACGACCAGCCCCAAAAATAAAACAGACAAAAACAAAAAGTACAAATTAAATTAAACAATGTAGAGCTGAGCAGGCAGCCAAGCAGTAAAACCGAAAACGATAAAGACAAAAACAGATTTTACAATATAAAACCAAAAAAAATCGTATGTTATTTTTAAAATTGCCAAATAACCGAAAGATTCATGGGCAACCGTGCGAAACGGTAGCAAGCAGACTAAAGATTCTACCATATAGCCATCTCACTTGGCCAATTTGTCAACTAAATTTACCCCTACGATTTGACATGATCTTGTTTTTGAAACTGTCGAGATACAAAAGTTCTAATTAAATCATTAACACAGGCATGCAATTTCTCTTTATTGCTAGCTATACTAGTATGAAAATCCAATGTATATAGAATACAGGGGGGCATTTAATCAAATCCAGCTACCCATCCAAACTCAGACCCGAAATCTAGTCGACAAGAACTCTTTAGTTTAAGGAACTTTGGCGTGCCCATGAAGAACTCTTTAAGTGCCTATGAAAGAATTGTGGAACATTAAATGAAATGAAGATTTGCAAAGCAATTAAAAACCCAATGGGCTCATATAAAAATATTTATAAGGTGTTTAGATTGCCATAGATTTTGTGAGAATATAATTAAGTGAATAAAAGATCAAAAGAATAATAAATATAAATTATTATTTAATAAATGAGTAACATACAAGGCGGATTTTAGTTTTATATTTTGTGTTTGTTTGAATTTAATTTTTCACATTTGCAATTTTCCATTTGAATCCGTCTTTGTGTGCCTATATCATTAAATGGCTTTATATATAATTTTTAACATGACATAAAAATTCATTTAACTAATCTTTTTGGCAACAATTTTTAGTTTCCCATTTTTACAACAGTGTGAGCAATTCTCATGGAAATATAGTAAAATAATAATAAAAAAAAAAAAAAAAATGGTTGCCTCATGACTAAGCATTATTAGTAACTCACTGACAAATTAATTCACATTAAAAGGCTTACAAATTGCTAATTGCCCCACCATTCATCATCATCATCGCCATCAACATCATCGTCGTTTGGAGATCAAACAACACGGCGAATGCGTAATTTATGAAAGTTGAGCAAACGAATTCTCGCACACACAGGACAGAGAACAGAGTGTAAGTCTGTGTCTTTGGGGTAGACTGGGATTGGGTGGGGCCTCTAAATCTTGATATCTGACGGTGTCACTACTTTTAGCATGGCTTTTATTTATTGCGCATACGCAGTGTGTACGTGTGTGTGGTTCACAGATGCAACGTTCAAACAAAGACAAAAGAGAATCTTGCAAGTATGACTTGACATTACCTAATGGACATATAAATGTGTGCCTGAAAAGAATTGAATTTGCAATGAGTATGGTTTGAGTCTTATATCTATTTTTCGACGCATTGGTTTTAAAATAAGTTGCTAATTGACATTTGTTTTCTTTTTTTACAACACCTACACCTGCAACTGATTTGCAATCTGCCAATCGCTAGGACTGTCTGTTCGCCTCTCTCTGTCTCTTTGTCTCTCTCGCTCTCTCTCAGTCTGTCTGTGCATTTGTCTGATATTGTGCAATTGTTGTCAAACTGCTCGTCACTTTTCGCCTTGAGCTTGAACTTGGTTCTCATTCTTTGCAGTATTTGCCATTTATTTCATTCACAAGCATTTGAAATTTTAGCACTTGCCAAAAAATTTAATTTTGCCGCTCGTGGACTAAATCGAACATAGAAATTGCAAATAAATTCTGCACTACATTCTTTTTTGTTTTGTTTTTTTGTGAGTTTTAATTTGTTTTTTTTTCCACCCTAACATACATACAACCTACTGCTACTGGTTTTTATTTATTTATTTATGACATTTATAGTTCTTTTGACTTTTGGCATTGGCAACAAATGCCACTAGAATTTTATTGATTTCTTAACCATTTTTCGTTTGTTTTTATTCTTTTTTCTTATTCCACTCTCTCTTTCTCACTTTTGTTTTGCCAGTGTGCCTTGTTTGTTTGTGTAAGTTTCCGCACGACAAATTTGCCATGCTATGGGTTTTTATTTCGGTTATTAGCCAAACTGGCGGCATAGTGAAAATAAAAATCAAAGAAATGTGTCATTTAGAATTCGTCTTAGATTCAGTTAACAAGAATGAAAAATACCCTAAAATATATATGCAGGGTATTTGTATAGTACATTTATTTGCAGATATACAAATATATTATATGAATATGAGAATACATTTTAATATAATCGTATTAAGGCTTATAAAAGGCTTTTTGTCTTTGTCTTATATTTTAGTCTATTTATTTTATTTATTTCTTTAAATTTAAATGAGAAGTAAAAGATTCTTTGATCCCGGATGTTTTTGTTTTTACCTTTTAAATTTGTATTATCATATACATACATATGTACACTTTTCCCTGCCAGATTTAGTATTTTAACTTTTCTGGCATTGTCGCTCCTACACTTGGATAATACTGACTGTAATAAATTCTAATTTAGAAAGTTTCATTTGATACCATTTCACATTTCATTTGGCATAAGTTTGCCACTTTTGTTTGGCTAATAGAAACAAATAAACCCAACTGAATTTATGCTTCACTTGTGTAGGGCGCAATGGTGAATTATATGGATAAACTGCTTTCTTTCTCTACAGCCAAGAGACTCTGATGACAGACTTGGTTTGCCTGGCTGCTGGTCTGACATGGCTGATGTCATGCTTTTCTGCTCTTGCCCAACCAGAGCTAAACCAGCTGCGGGCGGCATCCAAATTTGGTATTGGTACTGGTTGACAGTTTGAGAGTCACTTGAGGTCCACTTGGACATGCTGAACTTGCTCTCTGCCATTCTCTTGGCATAAAAACAAACAGCTGCACATTTACTTTGGCAATTTATTTAAAAATAAAAAAAGAAGTTACATAAGTGCAGCACGTGTTAAATTTGCATTGACTGTAAACTATTTTGGCCCAAGGGTGTGACGTGAACGGTATATTCCCAGAAATTGATGATGAAGAATACCAATAACCAGAGTCTTTGTGCAGTAATATTAATTATTTAACTTGTATTTATTTACGTTTCTATGTTTATTTGCCGATTCTAGCTTTTGTCAATCAATTGACAAGTTTGTTTTCGATCATTCGAGCGGACAGAAGGCAAAAGGGGAAATAAGTTGAGTCAGCCAACTTATTTGAAGATAATGACACAGTCCGAAAGTGGAAACTTAATGGAGAAAATAAATTAAATATAGTAGCAATGAAAGTCATTTCAGGCTGACCTTAGGTGAGTGTCCTTGATAGAGCAGGTACACGCCTATCAGCCATTTGGTTATTAAAAATAGAATAAATTCACTTTACTTTTACCCATGAGTTGGCCACAATGGACAATGGCAATTAATATTAAGAATGCAAAATTGTCACGTCAATGAAAAAAAATTTCATTTGCAAGTCACCAAAGCGAAAAGGTTTGGCTAAGTAATTGAAAATTGCATAATATTGTATAAGAGACTAAAAGAGAGAATGAGAAAACAAAAGCGTTATAAGAGAAGCTAAGTGATCGAACTAAAGAGACAAAAGAGAGAATTTGTAGACACAAGACTATTCAATATTTATATTTTTCCATTAGAAAAACTTTGAAAAGTAACTTTTAAAGTATTTATAGCCATGTCCAGGTATAATTAACAAATGAGTTGCCCATTTTGTTCTCCAACATTAATATTGCTTTAGCCGCTAACTGAATTGTAAATGCCATTAATGTTGCCCTTTTTCTTTTTTGTTTGTTTTGCTTGGCCAAAGTTTTTACTTCATTTTGCTGTTTCCTTCCTGCATGGCCCAAATTTTCTTCTCATATTTAATCATTGACTTAAAGAGCAAACTTTTTTTGGGGTAACAAACTGAAACTTATTTACAGCGCGAAACAATTTCCGCATGGCTAAAAAAAGTCATGACAGTAGTAGAAGGAGGAGAAAGATGTAAAAATGGCAATTGATAATTCTAGAAATTACCGTTTTAATTTAATACGGAGTTTTCCCAGATGTTATAAGTATATTCTGTTGCATAACCAATTGTATATTGGAAAACATATCTAAACAAAACTTTTTTGTATTTTTTGTTTTGTTTGGTTGTGATAAATCTGAGAGTAAGAGATAAAAGAAACTATGAATGATGTAGGCTAATGGATATCGATTGTCTTATAATATTATACTCACTTGGGTGGCAGAAATGTACACAAGTAACCTTCTCAGTTTTGGTTAAGTCAAATCCTTTTTATTTTTGTAATTCAATATGTATAAGTGACTCCCTCCTTTTTGATGAGATTCTTCTCACACCAAGTCAGCCGTTAGAATCAAGTCATATTGATAGTTGGCAGGTGATAGATAAATAAAATGGATACTTGTTCTTTATTCTATAGACATTGGCAGTCTCGTCTGTTGTGCCACTAACACAAAGCTAAATTCTATTTATAAAGCTCTATTGAAATGGAAATGCATTCCGCTTAATACAATAGATGCTAAGTAATAATGCCAGTAAGGTTCGATTGAAAAATGAGAAATCTATGCCAGTGAATGGCAACATCCCCCCCTCTTACTTTCCGATGCCATTCCAGTTAGTACTCTTCTCACCATTTTTCTGAAACGGTATTCGATTGTGTCAAATACTTGAGACTTGTTTGAATTTGTTAAACGTCGACAGTTTGGAATTTACTTGGAATGAAATTTATGCGTCTGATTGATTTCGCAGTCAGAGCTTAACGCGCTTGCAATTTTATTATTGTTTTATGTAAAATGCAATGGAATCCAATATAATGAAATTAAATGAAATAAATAAGGCACATCAATCAAAAATAAAAGTTGTATAAACTGGCAATCGGCCAGTGAGTTAGTGAGTCAAAAGTTCAATGTATGGCTTGAAGGCAATGCGAACAATGACTGCAAAACTGTCCATTGACAATGGCAATGAAAACTAAAATGAAAACTTTTCGCTTTCGAGCGGAAATGCCTCGCCTTTAGTTCTTGGTGATTTTCACGTGTTTTGCAAGTGATTTTATTTATGTAATTGTGTTTAGCGTACGCACACAAACACAGATACACTTATACATAGATTTACTCAGTCGGAGGCAACGGAAGGCGAGTTAAGTATACTCACTATTTGTGCTGAGGTCGGTGGGTAGGGAATCGGTTTGAAAAAAAGGGGGAAAGTATAAAGTGCAGCGAGGCAAAGTACGTCTGCGTCTGTCTGTCTATATGCTTATAGTTCTTTTCATGTCTACGCAAATGTCTATGCATTTATTTCAATTGAAATGTCGACGCTAAAAGCCTGGGAACAGCAAGAGAAACAAAAGCAAATGCAGATGCTGACGTGATGCCTGGATAACCATGTTGAGGGTGACAGAAATCATCTAACGTTATTATGTATGTATATATCTAATATTGAATAAATCACAGTTTGCATCCCACATTGAGCCAGTCATGTTGTATTAAGTTAAAAAAAAAATGGAATAAAATATAAACCAGAGGTCCGGGGCTAACTTCGACCGCGTCAAAGTTTGTACACCCCTGCAACTTTTTTGGTAACTCTTTCCTTACCTATAGCCATCAAAGTGGAAAAACGTAGCTATATGATATAGTTACCCGATCTTGATCAAATTTAGCACAGTAATAACACGGTAGGCGTAATAAACTCTCTAATATTAAATTTCAAGACAACAGCTCGGAAAATAACGAAGTTATTGAGAAAAGTCACTGTTCCTGACTTTGGCGTTTGTATGGAAGCTATATAATATAGTGGTCCGATCCGACTGAATCCGAGATACACAACCCCTGCAGTATATATGTACAAGCCTATATTCAAAATTTCAACTCTGCAGCTCTAATGGTCTAGGAGGAGATTGCGTTGATCCAGGCGGACGGACAGAATTGGGTAACTTAAAAAGAACTTGATGATAATTTAAACGTTGAACTTAAATTAAATTTTCATTCATTCATACAAAATTTACGATTAGTTTATCATTGTTATTGCACTTTCAGTTTAATTTTCCAATTTACCTAATCTTGAACTTGTTTTTTCCTATTCCTTTCTTTTTGGTCTCTCAAGTAATTTTAAAAGCCAACTAACTATCCGTAAAATTGCTCAAACTTTTTGTTGTTTTATTTTTTTGAAACTTTTCCAATGTCGGAGTCTTCTCATTTCAGGCATTCATTTGCCCAAAAAGAAAAAACAAAAATTGTAAAGGGAAAAGAGAGTAAGAAACTCATCATCAAAAGAATTTAAGCTGCCATTTCACAAAACGAAAAAAACGTACAAAAATTGTTCATCAGTGCTTTTCAAACTACGCATTTAATTGACGTCAGCCTGCAGATTGAACGGCCTTATCCGGCTTCAGTCTGCCTTATCCCAACAACAAACAATTTCAATTAATTTCAAAAATCATCTGAGCGCGAGACACATTTCAAGTGCCTGAAAGCATAATCCCCACAGTCACCGAGTAAGGCTGTGCAAAAGAGGCAGGGATAGAGAGTTTCAAAAAATGTGCAAGGAAAATTCAACACTTTCCATAGCCATCTCGGTCTTTTCCTGTGTCTTTGGGAGTATATGTATGTATATCTGAAATGGAAAATCTAATTGAAGGAAGCGCTTTTGTCTGCCCTGTATTGGCAAAAACTTTAATTGTAAAAGTAAGCAACAATTCGCACTGGATTTAAGCTGCCATTCGTTTACTCCGCTTCTTTCTGCTAAAAAATAATCATAATAATTATGCCAAAAAGTTGTAATACCTACATATATATAGACATTGTCAGCTTCCTGACAAAGGACATGATGTAGCTTCCTTTTTGACTGCAGCTTATTCGAGTTAATATTAAATCTCATTTGGCTTTACATATTCGCTGATGTTGATGTTGAGGCTTTTGATTTATATGTAATGCCCCAAATATTATGTATACGCCATGTAGGTCAACGTATTTGTTTTGCATGCTGACTTGGGCATCATCGAATGTTGTCTATTTTTAAAATGTGTTAAAAACAAAGTATTTTCAAATTATTACTTATTTGTTTCTTGATGACGTATTTGATTTTTAAAGGAGATAAGAGCTCTAACTTTTTCTCTCTCTCTGCTGGAAAACGCATTTGTATTTCATGTGTTATACCGATTTCTAAACGCCTTGTTTAATGTCTGTTTTTATTTCACAAGTGATAGAGTTACGACTCTTCTTTTAAATCTATAATAGTTAGTGGACTAACTGAGTACTTTGGAATTAAGATCATCAGCTTTTTCTCAAAGAGAATTTAGAACATTTTTAAATTACATTAAACAAATTATTTACACTCGGGACTAACCTAACTGTGTCGCAGATCTGAATAATTCATAGTCTATTTTAACGTCAGATTGCATAATCTTCGAAGCAGACCTTGACCTTCTGAAACCATTACTGATATAAAACAAACCAAAAAATTTGTCGCTGAATTTGTATTATTGCCTTTCTATATTATGTAAACTTAATTCAAATTATAATTATAATACTTTCCATTCTGCACATTCTACTAAGTGATTTCCCATACTTTACAGGAAGGCAAAAATCTCATTACTCGTTTATGAGATGGGAAAAGGTTTTTACATCAGCTCCGCCTTCTCCTTTTTAACACATTTACCCACTTCTCAAAGACACGCCCCGATTTCAATTAAATGGGTATTCATTGCATTGCTCATTAGAAAATATTTGTGTATATAATTACGTGAGCGCAATTTGAAAGTAACACAGCGGCAGCAGCAGCAGTCGCGACAACAGCAACAACATTGCCAACTCCCGGGCATTATGCAATCATGACAGCTGCAAAAACTCACGCGATACTTAGATTCAGATTCACATTTAGCAATTCACACTCAGATTGCAATTCAAAGGCATCTTAATTGTAGAGGCAAGCAAATGTCAAGGCGTTGGGAAAGTTCTAGGAGAAATTGCACAGTGAAAGTCGTCTCTAGTTTAGCGCTTAAGTAATAAGAGCATTTCTCGGAAGCGCACACACAAACCGGTGGTTCATTCACCCCGCACCGCTCTGTTTCATCGTTTTCGGTTTTGCAATTCAATTTCCATTCCAATCTCAATCAGCTGCTGCAGTAAGACAGACGGATGGACGGCCTTTGCGGCTCCATTTACGTGCCAGCACGAGTATCGCATAATGTGAAACACAATTGGGACCGGTCTCCCACGAGAACTACTATGTACATACATACATACATACAATACACCGATTCATTTGCTCTGTCAATTATGGTCACTAAAATGAGAGCAAAAAAAATTAAAGATAAATGAATCTGTGAAAAAAACGGTTACATTTGTTGACACTGGCTAATCCCCATACAGGCAAAGTCATCAGTGTTCAATGAACTGAATATTGTTCAAATTGGTTGATTCTGATAGGAAAGTTTTAAGTATTAGCATTGGATTCAGCGCCCGCATAATTTGAAATTCAAATTGTCGCAGTTTGAAATGCATTGAACACATTACGCATACGCCCGGGCAGACAGAAGCAATGCACGAGTAATTGATGCGAGTGCATGCCAATAATTTGTGGCGTTTGGTTGTGGTGGCTGTTATTGTTGTTGCTGTTGCTGTTGCTGTTGGTGTTGTTGCCTGGCATATAGCCAATGCAATTGAGTGCACGCTTTTCTGCCAGTCTGCAATTCTTACCGAACTCTGTCCCCTCTCGCTTTTTCTCTCTCCCTCTGTCTCTCTCTCTCTCTTTTGTTCTATTTCTCTACTTCCTTCTCATTTCTCTTCCCCCAAAAATCAAATTACATTCCATTAAAAAATCATGCCGCGGCGCACAAATCAACATCAACTCAATGAACATAAATTGCCCAGCCGCAGCAAGCGGCAACGAGAAGGAGAATCGGTCTTCTATGGAAGCAGAAAGAGAAAAACAGAGTTGAATAAGGAAAAACGGATCGATCGACCTTCACATTGGCCGCCATAGCGACGACACAAGGGAACGACAACTACTAACAACCAAAGCAACGCACATGGCTCCCCAAAATGCACAGACACAAGCACTCACACACATGTGCGAAATGGGGCAGGACTTTTCGCTGTGATTCTTTAAGTTAAAAATACTTTTAATGGAAATTAAAATAAGATTTTCTTAAGAAACACTTATTGGTAAATTCAATATACATAAAATCCCATATAGCAAAGAATGTATCTCTGTTGTACTACAGAGTGCTAAAGGCGATTAAAAACCCAAAAAGAGTCCCAAAAGAACAGGTCACCTTTATGATTACACTACGGTGTATAAAAAGGGTATTCACATTTGCAAATTGTTAAAATTGAACCACTGTATAGCTTAGAGGTTAAGTCTGATGCATTTTGTATACTTGTGCCATACTGGATAATGGGTGGATCCACCCAGTTGTCCATCCAATAGTTCTTCTGGTGCTGTCAAACAACCACATTCTCATTTTGCTATTTTTGCTGCGTTGGCGGTGTCACGCATTTTGGTTGGTTATTGGGCCCCCGAGTGGCGTTTGTTGCTAATTAGAAACTGCTCGTACACACGCAAACACACACATGAGAGGGATTGAGAGATAGACAGACAGACAAAAAACAAGGGGGAAATGTTTGAAGACTGAAAGCAATTTGCAATTACAGTTGGCAATGCACTGGTGCTACAATGCAATTGTCCTAATGATAAAGCCACGTCACGTAACATTGCCTTGAAAAAGTAATCAAAGGAGGATTGTGACTGGCAAGCAAGACTGAGTAAGTGGAAGGCAGAGAAACTCTCAACCAAGAAGGTATGGGATTAAAAGTCTGAAATGATTTTCCATCGATTCGTTTTGGCCAAAACGTTTAACTGATGACTTGAAATCGGCTGGAAGCCAGAGTCGCTGCGATGTGGCTTAAATTATGCAAAGCTCAATCAACTGCAGTGTATATACTTAGTTGAGAACCCCCACCTTGATTTTCGCCAAGCGAATTGCTAGCTGCTCATTCTTCGTTCATCATCTTCCAACTCACGGCGAGTCAATTTCCGCCTCAACACGTTGATGGCGCAACATTTTGTGTGGCTCGACTTCCACTTCCTCTTCTTTGACGACGCCACATGACATGCAGCTGATATTTATGTCGTCGTTGTAGACGTCGTCATTCTGAGCGTAATCAGCAACGTGCCAGGGCAAAACGTACACGCCCGCACAATAGAATCGCCCAGCAGGAAGCCTAAGGATACAATGACATCGAAAGGTGCAGCCATCCAGTCATCCAGTCAGCACGCCCTCCAGCCAGCTAGCCAGCGAGCTTAGTAACGTTTGCAAATGGCAGCCAGAGATCCTGCCGGCAACGTGATGGTGTTTACATGCTATGCAAATACAATTAATTCCACTTTTGTGGACAATCTTTGTCCCAGGCACCATCACAAAGAGAGCTAACAATGATGATGAGGGCAAGCACCAGATAGCAAAGGCAACGGCTATGAGGACGGAAATGTTTCATGCCAAAGGATACGTATACATACCTCGTGTATAGTGTGTGTGGAGGTGATAGTACGAAAATCCAAATATCCACACACACACACACACACACACACACAATTTTCTTCTTTGATGTCAGCTGACCAAATATTAAACAGTTCCTAGCAGAGAAGGTTTAACACTTTTTTCAAAATTGTTACTGCTTACTGGTGTTTGATAATTTAAATCTTTCGAATATGTATGAATTTCTTATGTCAAAATTGCAAGAGTTGTTTAACTTATTTACTTAGCTTTAATGGCTTTGTTGCCATTTGTATCCAAGTTGTAAGCACTTTAAAAATCCAATAAAATATACATTTTTTCTTATAAAAAATAATATCAGAATATAAAAGTGCAAAATTCTTATAGACCACAGATATAGATCTAAACAGATGGACGAACTCACCTCCAACATCAGTAAAATTGTACGTGATTTAAAATTTTATGCTGATTGTAAATGTTTTTCATTGTCCATTGGCCAGGCCAAATTATACAACAACGAACGTAATTATATAACAATGGCTCATAAATTTATATTCAATTTCCGTAAAAATGCAGTATATTAATACACAGAGCAAAATTTAATGTTCATTCTGATCTGATTAGTAATGACTAATCTTTTAGTATTTAGTCTAAGTCTAGCCGACCGATCACAATTTAAAGAAAGAAATTGCCTTATACCTTACTACGATTGAAAAAGTTAAGAACTGCGTGATTTTTGAGATTTTTAGATTGTTAAAATAACTAATAGAATTTAAATTCCTAGTTAGTGAAATAAATTAGTTAGTGAAATAAATTAATAAATCAAAAATGTTATTCAAACGAAGAACGCACTTCAGGAGTTTACCAATTTTGGCTTTAACTGCCATCGCTTGGTCTTTGAAAAACCTTTTTTTTCGTGTGTAGTGAAATTTATATATTTATTCCCCTCAATCGAATTGATTTTTCCCATTGTCTAGCTATTGTCTACATATTTGGACTCGTTGTTAATATTTATTTGGTTCAAAGACAGAACTCATATGGGAACTCGAAAAGATCATTGCACAGATTACAAATATACTCACTTATTTATTTAGGTTGGTATGTATAGGTTTTCTGTATATAAATATGTATGCACATGTAGCGTATTCCCTGTTTACATTTGCATTTACAGGCAAGGAAATTGTAAATTAAAATTGCATGAAATACGCCGAAAAAGAAGAGACCAAGAAAAATGCAATCAAAAATCTCTTTCTCGCCTTTTACTTTTTTTTGTCTGTAATTGTTTGTTTGTCTGCTTCATTTGTTTGTCCCTCTGCCCGTTCAAGTTGAGGGCTTTATTCACTTGGCTATTGTGTGGTCCTGAACTTGCTTGGCTGAAATGTCAGCGCACGCCATGAAATACAATACAAATACAAATATCGTCATAGGGCTGGGACTTGCTCACCCTCTCATCATCAAGTCACCCAATATGAATCTTACTTATCTAAATGTTTAAATAAATGCGATATGACGACGACAGACAGTGAGCAAATTCAATGAAGTAAAGTGCAAATATTTCATTAAAATTAAATTTTAAATTGATGAGGAAGCGTGCGATGTCATGGCGACAAAGTCAAACTAAAAATTTCTGAAATATCTTATGAAATGGAGACATGTGTCAAGAATTATTATCAAATGTCTATATTTGCTTTTACCAATATAGCATTCGATCAGGGAAATTTCAAAGTGTTAGAAAAATGGCAATGAAAAACGGCGAGTTGAGTCATATTTTTTTTTAACCAAAGATAGATCATACTCATATCACTCACTAGCTGAAAGACTGTTAAAAACCAAAAATCGCGTTTTATGAGGTATATTCAGTCAAAACCTTATGGAGTCTCTTAATAAAAATAATTTGCTGAAAGAGTATATTATTAACAATTAATTTACAAACGGAGAGAAAAACAAAACTTGCCTTACCAAATACACAGATAATTATCATTGACTTACTAACCATAATTATTCACTGGTTAACCATTACAATTGGTATTCAACCAGGTAAGAATAGGTATTAAATAAGATTCTACATTGATTCCTTGCAAAAAGCGTCAGGAGGTGACATTATTGTAACAGTGTTAATTCAATAACTTTTCCATGTGTTCCATTAATCTGAAGATGATTCAATCGTCAATTACTTTCAAACTGTAACTTACGCCTGCATATATGCAGTAATTTTGAGCTGCCAAAATAAAACAACAGTTTTCAAATATTTGCTCTTAAGGTTCTTTTTTTTTGGTTTTATTGAATGATGTTCGTTCAACACCCGTATTTTTCTTGTTGTTGTTTTATTTCTTGTATATTTTGGAAGGAAACTTGTTGGTTACCGTTTCCCCTTGGTTGACGCTATTGTAGTTGTTGTCTGATTTGGATTTGGAAAATAAATATTGAAATGTAATGGTAATGTCTCCGCTTACATTTTGTTTGTCACTTGCTTGTTATTGTTATTGATTTGATTTGTTTGATGAGAATATCAAAAAACTCTCTTATAAATAAATAGCTAATTGTTTTTGCCTCTAAATGTTTCATTTCAATTAACAACGATATGCAGAAATGTATAAATAATTTGCTCTGTTTGCCGAGTAAGACATAAGTTAATAGTAGTATTGGATTAGGTATCTGTAAATATGTATTTGTGAATATACATGTATCAATCAGTTTGTATATGTGGGCATTAGTTATGTGTTTGCATTGAGAATAATAAACTGCAGATTGCAGCGCACAGTTTCGTAAACACTGTGGAGTTTTGCAGTCACACCGATATCTCGTTGGTGTATCTTTTGTTTGTTTTTTTTTTGTTTTTACTTTTTAAATGTTTTTCTTTTTTGGTTTTTCATTTTAGCAATAACAACAATATCAATGTATGTATATGTATATCAGGTTTAGTAAGTTTCTAATTATTTGTTTCTGTATTGTGTTTGTTTATTTGCGTCATTTGTTTTTCACTTATACTTATAATAATAAATATAAATTTGTAATAATAATAATTATAAAAAAAGAAGAAAACGTTTTTCATTAAATATTGTTTTGTTTTTTATACAAACGTTTGTAAGAAAATTCATATGCACTTCTCAATGCTCAAGAGATTTAATGTTCTTGCTGCTGTTCTTGTTGTTTTTGTTGTTGCATTTAACGATTTACGACTGTGCTCGAAAACATTGAAACTTTACATAATCATAATAATAATAATAATATTCAATAATCATAATATAGAAATTGCATAACATTTCAACATTTGCGTTTTTGTTTAAGGATTTGTGCTTAATAACTAAAAGTAAATTTGCGTCTCAATAAACATAATAATTCATAATTGTTCTTTCATTATTATTCATATTTTTATGTTTTTGCCAAAAAACAATTTTGCTTTATTTATAATTATTAGCTGCTGCTGTGGATGCAAGTTGACTTCTTAGTAGGCGTGGTTGGCCACGAACAGAGAGCCGGAACCGGCACCAGCGCTGCCGGCAACATATTTGCCCACGGAAGCATCACCGTTAGCCTGAGAATAGAATATTGCATAATATAGAGGTATATGAGTGAATGATAAATAATAAAAAATATATAAACTCTTAAATTTTTAATCTAAATCTCATAGTGGGTAAACTATCAAACTATCAAATATGAAAAACATCCACTTTTTAAATATTTAATTGATTTATTGATTGCTGTCCATTAAATATGTTGAATATTTCCATTAGCCGCCCGCATATTTGTACAACTCTTGTTCATGAATTTAAAATTTGGTATTATGATGTATAAGCTGTATTTTTGTTTTATTATTTATTTTGTGTGAGCTTTAAACTCTTGCCAACTTGTTAGGCATTCTTTTGTAACTTTTTGTTGCATAAATTGCTCAACCATAAACTCACTTACTGATTCTCAGATTTTTAGCCCACACGTTTTTCTGACATTACCTGCGGCAATATTTCCCCAAAATAAAAACTTTTCGTGCACAGCACGCACACACACACACACACACACACACACACACACATGGAAAAAAGGAAGCAAACTGGACGAGGAAATTGGGGAAGGTGGTAGAACTTTTTGCGCAAAATTAAATTTTACAAGTTCTTTGAGGGAAAAGTTTATTCGATTATATGTAATTGCACTGAAACAGGCATCAAAGGCGCTGCCAGAGTTGGACCCTAATTGATGGTCCACTACATGTGTGAGTGGATGTATCCCGATGCGTGTGTGTGTGTGTGTGTGAGTGTCGGAGTGCAGCCATATTAAATTAAAGATTTAAAACTCTATCAAAAACCTTGGCAACAGAATTTTAAACTGTAAGCTCTACAGTTGTTGAGCCACAATAAAGTCATAAAAACTTAAAAATTACATAAAGATACATAATTTATTTCTCTCAATAATGAAAATATTTCAATTTTGTTTACGAATTGTCTTGGTTTCTCTTCCTTTCTTTTTTTCTTTTGCGGAATGTCACATAATGTATGTATTACAAAAACATGTAAAGTGAATGTATAGATATAAACTAATATATATAAATAAATCAAAAATTAAAAGCAAAGTGCTGGGCGCTGTCTGTCCATTGGTGTGCGCTTTGGGTTTAGTATTTGTGCTGGGCAACAAAGAGGCTGGCATTCGCTGCAAACGAGGGTATCGAACCGGCCACATATTTGCCTTGGCAAGCTAGACCGTTGGCCTGTGTTTGCATTTGATTGGTTTGTTTGGTGTTTTTGGTGTTTGGTGGTTGGTTGTGGTGGGGGAAAATAGAAAAGGAAGCGGGAGTTGTTTTTTTGGGATTAATTTAAATTAAAAAAACAGGCGTGCTTATTTAACAAAAAGAATAAAAGTTATAAATAACAAACGTGCATAAATTCAATGAGTATGACAATAAATAAAAGCCTTAAACCATGTTATAGTTTATATATATATAGTATATGAGAAATGCATTGAAAACTCTATACATTTATTAGAAGCCTTGTTAAAATAAATAAAACTAGCAATGTAAATAAAAAGCATGCAGATTAAGTTAAGTTACAATATTAAAAGTATCAGACAATGGAATCCTGTTCATGTATAATACTCTCAATAAAATACAGGTTATAATAATTGAAACGAAAATAAAAATGTTTTGCTAATTTCATTATGCAGTTTTATGCCAAAGTCTCAAATTAAACGAAATAGCAATGAAAACTCTAAGAAATAAATCAAACCAAACTAGATATGTACATAAATGAAACTGATATTGGTACGTTTCAAAATTTCATTTGTGGTCTATAAATTTATATTGAATTTCCTGCTACATTAACTACAAATTTGGATTCTTTTCCTAATTAGGCTAATTAGGTATGACGAATTTTCTTATTTTTGTCAAAACCAAATGCTAAAATGCTTTTTGACATGAATTAATTATTAATGTTAAGCTTTTTTGTTGTCGTTTGTTATAAAAATACTATAATTTCTTATATGCCATGATTGTTAGAATATGTTTGCCAATTGTTTAATATTTATGATCATCAACATGCAAAGTATCGGCGGCTGCGGCACCTTTGACAGAACCAGCCTCGTAACAGCCATAACTGGCTGCTCCATTTGCCTGGGATGAGGTAAAATGAGTTAAATAAATGAAATTTTGGGAAATGGGATTAAACAGGTATGGAAATGGGACATAGGATAATTGGAATACTTGTAATTACTTGATCACCATCGAATGCTTGCACCCAGAACTTATATTACTTAGTCTACCTTTAAACCAATCCAAGCTTAAGTTGAGAACTTACCTTAGCGCGCTTAAGGAGCTCGGACTGGCCAGCGCCAATGTTCTCCTTCTTGCCCCCCCAGGCACGGAGCACGGAAGCTTGCAGAGCACGACCGTAAGAGAAGGTCAGAGCCCATGGCTTGCCCAAAGGAACATTGTTGATGGCGCTCAAGTTGACGGTGGCCTCCTCCTCGGACTGACCGCCAGACAGGAAGGTAACACCTGTAGAGGGGATAACAATCGGTTAAGAGTCGCAGGAATTAGCTATTTATCAATATTTTATTTTTTACCAGTTACGGCAGCTGGGACAGTGCGACGCAAAGCCTGAACGGTGGCCAAGGCAATCTCCTCGGGTGTGTTCTTCTTGGCGGACTGACCGGCAGTGACCATGTTGGGCTTCAGCAGAGTACCCTCCAGGTAGACATGGTGGTCGCTGAGGGCCTTGTAGACGGCAGCCAGCACCGTCTCGGTGACCTTCTGGGCACGATCCAGATCGTGTTCACCATCGGGCAAGACCTCTGGCTCCACAATTGGGACAATACGCTGCGACTGGCAGATGGAAGCATAGCGAGCCAAAACATTGGCGTTCTCCAAGATCGACTGGTATGATGGGGTGTTCTTGCCGATCTTCAGAACGCAACGCCACTTGGCGAAATCGCAACCGTCCTTCTTGTATTGGGCGCAACGGGCGGCCAAATCATCAAGACCCTGGGTGGTAACCTCATCCTCAGAGCCGAACAATGGGACAACACCCTTGTCGACCTTGATGCCGGGGATGATGCCCTTCTTCTTCAGCACCTCAACGAAGGGGGTACCATCATCGGTCTTCTGGTACAGAGTCTCGTGGAACAGAATCACACCAGAGATGTTCTCAGAGATCTTAGGATCAGTGCTGAACAACAGCTGACGGTAGGCGCGACGGTTGTCTTCGGTGTTCTCCACACCAATGTCCTGCAGACGCTTGCCCATGGTCGAGACAGACTCATCGGCGGCGAGAATACCCTTGCCGGGGGCGACAATAGCCTGGGCAATGCCTCTAAGCTCATCCTGCAGCTCCTTGCTGGGGTAGTTGAAGTAGGTAGTCATGTTTGAGATTCGAGTGTAGTTCTGCAGAGGATGGCAGCATTTTGACGCCAGAAATTGTTTTGTTTGTTGTGAAAGTTGTGGTTGTTGATTTTGAAAAGAGGAACCAGAATGAAAATTACAAGTTATTAAACGGCGTTGCGAATTTGTAAATACTCTAAACGAAATCATAATGTGTTTAGCACAAAGAATTTTGAAGAACCTTCCTTGGTTATTACAAGAGACAAATTTGAAAAAACTAGTGTTTTGTTGTAGAAAAAAATTCAATGTAGAAATTTAATTGATTACAAATTCAAACTTTGAGCATTCTGTATGAAATGAAAACAAAAACCTTGAAAACTCAGCTCTTATCTTTGAAAAAAATTTTTGTCAAAATCTAATTCTTGTTGCCTAGTGTAGCAAACAGCTGATGCCATGAGGGAGAGAGAGCCCATTCACGCTGAGAGGGCGTGAGGAGTACACGCACTGAGAGCATGAATTTGCTCTCGCAACATTGGGTGTGCGTACAGAAAATGTTGCTAAAATGTTTTTTTTTTCCTTTTATCATTAAACAAATTTAAACAAAACACCGAATTAATATTAAAAACCACTGATTATAATGTTCAATTGAAAAAACTATATGAATCACTTTGATTTATTTCACTATTTCTGGATTATTTCATCCAATTTCACTATTATTTCTATAAGCTTATCACAATGTTGCTCAATGAATTTGCCGCCGACCAACTAACCTCGATGGGGAATTTTTAACAACTGAACAAAGTCACGAATGTCTACTCATAAAGATGACTGAGACTAAGACTGGGCTGATGTAATCAGAGACCTACTCGTCATGGAAAGGTTACATGGAGGGGAAGTGGAAATGTATGTCTGTATATATCTAACTCTGTCTGATATACCTCATACTCGTGACGTAGCCACTTTCACTTTTATATGTTGTAGGCGTGCGTTAAGCGCATGTGTCAAAGATTTCATTATTGTCGATGACATTGAACAAGGTCAGGCAACATGTTGCCAAGCCATGTTGCTATTAGAAATCTTGTGAAACATTTGAAATTTTGTGCGGCGCGTGTGATAAATGAAAGAGAGAGAGAGAAAGGGAAGGAAATAGAGCAAAATATATATACATATATACGTAGATACCAGAAAAAAAAACTAATACTGATGCTGGTGGGGGGTCTCCTTTTTTTGACTTGTTTGACATTGAAATGTATCTACAAATTTCTGGAACTTGATAACGCCCGCAACACCTTGGAACAATATAGACATTAGAAATCGTTCAATTTTGTCACAATTTATGATAAGTTTGTGTTAATTTTCACTTAAGGTATCTGAAAGTAAAGTATCTATCACTTATGTATATATAACACACACACACCTAAACGGGCCGGCAACCAATTGAAGACTGAAATGTTTCCCGAAATAAGGCGACGTATATAGGAAAAAAACAAATGCGTTGCTATCAAGAAAGACAAATATAAAAATAAAATAGACACATGTCGGTTCTATATAGTATTCATACATACATATATGTATGCTTGTATATGTAGAGCTGAAGTATACAAGCTGATAAAACCGCACCAAAAAGAAATAGAAAAACAAAAAAACATTTTAAAAATACAAACAAGTTAGACGGGGTGACATTTTCATTTCCAAATTTAACCTTCATTATAAACTAGACATAACAACTAGGCAACGAGCCCCCCAATGAAATATATTCAATATTTTTTTCCTCATTTCAAATTAAATCAATATCAAAGTCCAGTCTTAGGTCCGGCCTCCTCATAGGTCAAAAGAGACTCGCTTTTAATAATTTCATACTCTGCTGATGTAAATTTCATGCAGCTTTTTGACGTCAAGCGCGTGTATTTGAGCAGGTTCTAGAACTAAATCAATGAGGGATCTGAGGAATTACGTGTATCGATGGCTATGCTTGAAAACAGCTGATAAACGGTGAAAGTTAAGAAGTATATGTGAGTCGGATCAATTAAATGCTTTACTTGATTGCATTATTTCTACTAATATTGAATACGTTTTAAACCATTGAAAAATATTGAAAAAATCGATTTTAGGGCGTGTTATTTTAGGCTGTATTCATGTAGAAGTAATAGTGGTATCACTTTATATTATTATATAGATATGTATATATATAAAACTGCACACTTCAACCTTTAAAGCGCAGTTTATTACGCAACGAAGTTTTTACTGGAAGGTAATTTATTCTTTTGCGTTTCCTGAAATACCTTATTTGCTCTTGGTATTTGTCCTTCTTTGTATGACCCCATTGAATATTTATGACTCTCTCTCTAACGCAAAATGGAAATTTTGGATAAGTTAATGAGCTCTCAAGTTGAAGAATGTTGTTTTTGAGCCAATCTCTTATCACCTGATAATGAATCTCTTACTTTTTAATAATCAATAAAACAAAAATATAACATATACAATATGTAGCTACCTAAGATTCACCTTCAAAAACGAAAATGGTTTGCTTCACCATATGATAAGCAACCCCTAAAGCTGCAGTATACCACCAGGTAAGGTGATCAAATCGAGAGATAGTCAGAGAGAGAAAGAGAAAGAGAGAGAGAGAGAAACGAGAACGAGAACGAGATAAAGAGAAACGTCAACAAACTTTTAAAAACTGTGACGTAGCTAATTGAAAACTAAACGAAAGTGTGAACAGAAAAGCGGAAAAGACTCAAAACTAATACATACGGCAATATATTGTATCTACATATATACATTTCTACATGCAAGTATATATGGCATTTAGCATTTTCTTCAACTATTTATAAAAAAAAACCAAAAAAAAACGCAAATTGCAGTTGAAACTTTGCCAATAAGCAGAGAAACGACAGATTACTGCCGAGACATGGGAATGGGACATAAGCAAGGGGTAACCAGCCGGTTGAGCCGGTAGTAGAAACTACTTTCAAGTGCTCAAGTGTTATACGATAGCCTGAGGTTTCCCCCTTATCAGTGAATGCAACCCATGGACGTGCCCAGCTCTTTTTTTTTGGGGCAGAGGTCAACAACATTCTGGCGATAATTGGAAAAGGGAAGCACTAAAAGTTCTATAATAAGTCATAAATTATTGTTTTATTTAAAACGCACAAAATATGTATATATACGTATATACATATATTGAAAAATTTCCAGTGGTTAATGAAAGTCACACACACACACAAACACCCATCTATTGAAGCTTTCTATTTTGTAATACTTTTGTTTTTCTTCTCTAGCAACGATTACGAAACCAAACTGAATGAAGAAGAAATATATAGTTAACACTGCGTTTTGTTACAACTGCATTACGAGATTGCAATTTAGATTTTTTTTATCACTTATTATTTTGCTGTCCACCCACTCACCGAACTGGAAACTGAATTTAGATAATTTGGTTTTTGCAAATTTTCCTTAGCTGTTTGGCTACTGGCTGGCTCTGCTGCTGCTGCTGCACTGGAGCAAAATATATAGAACGCTTTTATTTTTCAGAGCGTCGGCGTCGACGTGAAATTCCAAGATAGCCGAAACCAAACGTCAAAAGGTTGTTTAGAGGTCGTTTGCAGTCCCGGTGTTGTCTTCGGTGTTGATAAACTTGTTGCACAAAAGGGCCTAAAGTGTCAAAAAGAATGCCAAAAACAAATGTGCGGTATCTTAAAGCTCGATGTTCAAAGCTTTTTAGTCGTGGCCCGAACCCCGAGTGGAAAAATGTTATAACCGAAAACTTTTTCAATTGGCGGAAAGCTTTTTGAATATTTGAAATCAACTTGATATAGAATTTTCGAATACATATATTGAAAAATACTTCTTAAACCAAATATATAAGTTTTTTCTTGTTTAAAAGATTTGTTAATTGGTTCTAAGTCTACCGCAACTAATAAAATTAAGAATTATGAATTAATTAAGAATATAAAATAAACTAAAATTTTTATTTTTCTATTAATTGCTTGAATAAAATAAATCTGTATTTAAAGAATGTAATATTTGTTTACGGTATCTTTTTTTGAATCTTTGACTTTATGGGGGTTTACAAATGTAAATTGATCATTGTTGAAACTGAATTTATTTGACTGTTACTTATAAAAGCTTGTACAATTACATCACATATATTAACTTGGAGTAGTAAATTTATTTTTCATAATATTTGCCTAGTGTTCCCTATAGAGCAAAGAATAGTTTACTGTTGTATATGTATATATATAATCCACAAAATTAAAATAACTTTCTATATTATATATATGTAATATATCTATATTGTTTTTTTATAAATTTATTATCGGGCAATTTGAATTTTGATCTAAAGATGATTTAACGATTATGGATACATAGATATTACCTAGGAAAGGTGTCTAGCAGTCGATGGGTGACTTTGTATTCAGTATCCTTTATGTAACAAATAAACCAATTGAAATCCGCCAATATACTTTATTAAGATATTTAAACAAAATAAATAATTACATAATATTTATTTACAATATAATTTTTGTTAATCAAATCTTTTTTTTAAGAAATTGTATTAGTTCCACACAGCAAATTGTTAAACGGCTAGGTGAGAGTAAACGACCCGTTTTAGATACGAACGGTCAATGAAACTACAACAACTACGACAACACGCGGTCTTAAAAGACTTCACAGCATGCCTGACCTCCTGCAATGTTAAAGGACTCAACCCCAACACAAACACACACACACACACAAACACGAACACATCAAACAGCTGATGTTGAATTGTAAGAATTTCCCACTATTTTGAAATGAAAGAGATATCTGGTTCTCTCTTATAAGTGCGTTTTAGCTGTTTTATTATTTTAGATAAAATACTGAAAATCTTATTGTAATTTTTCATTTTCCTATGATTTCATCCTTTAAGTTTTAAGTAGCAATAGGCAAATCTCTAAAAATAGTTCATGTTTCAATGCTTATCTAACGCAGCAGCCCTAGGACAATTTACTCTTAGTTAGTCCTTTGTTCGGCGCAAGGATTCGTTCGGGTTTTTTGCTTTGTTGGCCTTCGTACTGTGCATAATGCTCGAAATTCGCGTTACTCGTTTGGCCCACTGACTGCTTTAGTTTCAGTTTGATTTCGTGCGTCGGCCGGTTCAGTTGTGTGTGCCAAAGTAGAAGAGGCCCAAGCGATTCTCATAGCCCTCTCACACGTGTTGCGTTACACTTAAATTCCGCGTTCAAGCGAATCGTGACACACTCACAATTGTCACGCACACCAAGATTTCGTTACGTATACGTAAGCGGCTTGAGTGCAAATAAAGGAATAATATTGAAAAATATACAGAAAATACAAAGCTATGTGAATTAAGTGAATAAGAATAAGTGCAGAAAATTACAGCATGAAATTATAAAAGAAAAGTGTAGAAAAATGTATTTAAATTGTGGGCAAACTATTAAAAGTTTTTATTGATGAACAAAAGAATGTTAAATACTTCAACCGATTTTGGTAAGCAGAAGCAAAGACAAAATGTATAGAACTGTGAATGTCGGCTCCTTTATGCAGATTTTTGTATTTTTTTTTTTGTTTTTTTCTTTTGTGTTCGACAGCCGCAAGTCGTAATATTGAGAAATTGATGAGTATTTTTGCTTCTCGGCTCCTCGTTCTCTGTTTTCCTCACTTCATTAATATGCAGTAGGCGACATTGTACTCCTCTGACTCCACTCCCAGTCCCTCCAGTGCCTCTATTCACCCTCCACCGACAAACAGAGCAGTGTGTGTCCTGCCACAATGCCATTGTATATGTATATGTATGTACGTGTGGGTGTGTTTTAGTCTGCATTTGCCCAAAAATGAGAATGGGAATGAGTCTGCGTATCCTGATCCTGACTGCTGATGATAATGTTGATTTTTGCCTTCCGCAACAATTTGCTTTGAACTTTCTCTGTCCCTTTGCCCACACACCCAGACTACGACCCTCCTCTGCATCCATCCAGCTCTACTTTTGTTTTAAGGAATTTTTGAAAATGCTTGTTACGTTGTTGCTTTTTGGGTTTTTTGGTATGGTTTTATTTTTGTTTTACCAGAGCCAAGTGTTTATGAGTGTGTCGGTCAAGTCTTTGGTCAATGAATAAGCTTTGGGCAATTCTGGTTGACTTTAATTTTGTTGGCATGGAGAAAGGTTTAAGGAAAATATTGCAGATTGTTTGATTTACCAATTACTTTTTGAATGAAACACTTAAGATTTGAATTGATTCTACAATTTAAGGTTCAGATACTTAGAAAATTGTAAACTGATTCATGAGAATTGTTGCAATTACGTCTATTAATTGATGAAATAATGTAATAATATCAGAATTTAGCTTTCAAGTAAGATTTTTTCTTTGGTTGAAAAAAGGCTGTTTATTTTATTAGACTTGACTTTATTTTGAGCAAGTATTGACTATATTTGAGCTCTGCTTATTTGCTCAAGAGTTCTATAGTTACCGAAAAAAAAATGTCATAAGGATGTACATTATTTAAGAGCTGATTTGTTTGTCAGATTTTGTTATAAGTGATTGGAGCCAGGTTTCTTCATCCAAATTACGTTGTTATATACATAAGCCGTTTCAAATAATAAGTTCATTTCCCTTGTTGTTGTGTGGCAAAAAAAACAATTTCCTTCATTTTCCCGAAAAGAAAAATTTTAATGTTTGAACTCCTGTGATTCGAGCATAAATTATGGATACCACAAATATGGGTATATAAAACAAGAACCGAAAGAGCAAAAAACAAAAATAATACAAAAAAAAAAAACCTAAAACAAATCAAACAAAAAATGGCAGAAAAATGAAAATGTTTCTGTTGTAAAATAATTTCAATTCATTCTTATGACCCTTTGGCCCGTACTTACGCACACGCATGCCTTTAGGCCTTAGCCGCGTCCTTGCTGTTGCTCTCGTTCTCGTCCGGCCCGTCTCTTATTATAGCATACTATATACTATATAGTTATATACATACATATATTTATGCATTTGTGTTTGTATTTGTATTTGTTACACTTTTGTGTTTCAGGTTTTTCTCTTGTTTATGACCAACAAAACAACAACAAGAGCAGCAACAATAACAGCAACAATAGCAATAGCAGCAAAAACATAAATCCATGTATTTTGTTTGAGTTTGTTTCGTAAAAAGCAAAAGAGAGCGAAAACAAGAAGAAAAAAATTTAAGGAATATTTTATTCAGCATGTGTGTCCCTTTTTTGTGTGCTTGTGTATGTGGGTGTGTATTTGGTTAGGTTTCCATTCAATTAATTTATGCCATATGAAAACTTTCAAATTTTTTTCATTATGATTTCCCATTTTTATTGAAATTGGTCCCAACAAAAGAAAGAAAATAAGAACCAATGATTTTTACATAGGTCCCCAAATTGGAAATGAACAAATGGTTTTTTTTTTTGGTAGAGAAACAAATTGATTAGATTTTAAGATGATAAATACTTGGAAGAATTGGAATAGACATCATTTGCGAAATTTCCTACTAATATACCCATTTTATTCGCATACACAAATGATCCCTTTTTGAAACGGGGAATGTTGTGTTGATGCTAGATATCTATTACTTGAACTAGAGTGAATATAAAGTTTATCAGAATTTCATCACTTTACTAAGCTTCGAAGGCAATTAACCATTTTAAAAATGTTTTTGTTAGATTCTTTAATAGCTTTAAACTTATTCATAATGACTCTTTCAAAGTAATAACATTTGTACATTTAAGTTGACAAAATTGCTTATACTTGAATGCAGTGGCATAACTCTGATGACTTTGGAAAAAATAAAATTCTTTAAGCTCTTCGAGTGGCATAATTTAAGGCTCTCTTTACGAAAGTATAGCATACTCAAGGATCCTGAGCCAGAACCTAAAGCTCTTTACTCAATGCGTGGCAATTTCTGTGTCTGTTTGGCTACAATTTGCTATTGAATGGAATTTAGCACTGAATGAATGTTTCACTGGCAACATGAATGGAAAGAGAGAGAGAAATAGCAAAAGCGTAGGATGCGGCCATGTGGGCGTGACGCTCCTGGAATGGGGCTGAGTTGATTATAAATAACGTAAAGTAAGCGCACATGAATGCATTTTGATTGTCTGGCTGTAGTTTACGGCACGTTTCCTCTTTTTTTGGAGTTGGAGAAAATGGAAATGAAAGACGACAAACTCGACAGAAAAACCCAGCGGGGTGTTCTATATTACAGGGAATTGACGACGGAGGAAAGGGTTTCGGTTGAGGGGCAAGGGGTTTTAGACTTCCTTAAATGGTGCGCTAATGTAGGAAAAGAAAAGCATTTTTATTTATTTTCCTCGTCTCCAAGCTACTTTGCATGGGAATGTTGCAACTGCGACGAGAACGTCGTCGCATTTCCTTCGTACTGCAATTTTCCAACGCGCGATCCGGTTTTCATTTTCCTTCTGTGCCATCCACCAGCCCTTTTGTCATCCCACTTTTGGTTGGTCTCTTATTTTTGAGGCCATGCAAAATAATGTTTCATGTTGCAATAAATGTACGTATTCCCATTCTTTGTCTCCTTTCGCGTCCGCTACCGCCCATATATGCCACTCAAACGGGGCAACGCGCCGTTACGCAGTTATCCTTGCGCCCATTTCTGTTCTTCCTTCGCTTCATGTCCCTTCCTTCCCTTTTATTTTATTTTTTGTTATTCTTGTTCCTCACTCCGAGGACGCGTGTGTGTGTGTCTGTATGTGAGCGAGCTGCTGTTCACTTGCCAGTTGGCAAGCAAGAAAATTTATTAACTTGCTCTCGTATGTTTGGGCGAAATTTAATCTTCCTCTTACAGTTTAATGACATATTTGGAATATTCTCAACAAATTTCTATCTAATATATGAAATATGTATATATTTTTCTTAAATTCTATGCAGAAGTACTAGTTTCAAACGGATTAAAAAGCTTAGAGATGTAAAACAATCAAAAATAAATATCCAATCGCTTAAGTAGAGACGAAACGATAAATATAATGAAAATAGGGAATTTCAACATTGTCTCTGCTATGTATTCTTATTTGAGGAAATATTCAAATTACTAACAAATATCAAAGAAACTAACTTCGGCTATGCAGAAGTTTATATACCCTTGCAGTCATTGGCAATAATATTTTTACATTTTGAAATTTCTTTCCCTGCAACTCAATTCATCAATACACAAACAAAACATTCAAATTATTACTCTTTTGACTGAAATTTTTCATCTTCTTCCCTTATTGCCTAAGCAAAGCACGGCACGCATACACATACAGTTCATGTAGGGTTGCGTCTGTGTGTTCATGTGCGAGGTTGATTTGATGATGATGTAGTAGGCAGCAAGCAGCGCTGCCGGCATCGATTCAACCGATTTATATTGACTGTAACTTGTGTTCTATTTATTTTGGAATCTGAGGTTTTATATCCAATACTATCATAGTACTAAATTTCATGGGGATACTCCAATTTTTATGAAAATGTTTCTTCTAGAGCTTTATGATATAGTGGTCCGATCGGGATCATTTTCATACTTGAAATGCTCCATACATATAATAAAAAGCACAGAAAAATTTCAGCCCGATAGCTTTTAAGATGGCTGAGTAAAACGCATACGCACGGACGGACAGACGGACATGGCTATATCGACTCAGCTTCTCATGCCGATCAAGAATATGTACTTTATGGGGTCGGAAGCGACTCCTTCTGTGCGTTACAAACATCTGACCAATGTTATAATACCCTCTGCAGGGTATAAAAATGATTCCATCGCCTTCTTAAGTCTTTATTAATTAATTTATTTGATTTAATTTTTTTCTATTAATTTGAATTATCTAACTATTTAAATATTGTTACATACAACAAGATCAAAAATATTTTCTTCAACCTTGAAATATATGGATTTATTCTAAGGGTCAGCCAAATATTTCGCTTTTGGTAACACTGGGCCTGGTCACCATATTGGAGGCTTTGTTAAATTAATTAAAGAACCAATGTTTGTTCATTCTCTTCGTTTTTGTCTTTTGCCGGCTTTTTGAGAGGTTTCCTTTACCCATAAATGTTAAATGAAGCGCCAAACGTTTTCGATTTCACAGGCGCTTGTTGTTTGCCATCCTTTTGGCCCATTTGGTTGTTTTTTTTTTGTTTTTTGCCTTTTTCGTGTTGTGGTTTCTGCTCCTGTTGTTGTTGATGTTGTTGTTAACCCAACAGGGCCTCATTTAGCCTCTTCTATTGCTGCTGTTGCTGTTTTTCTTGTCTCTTTCTCTGTATTAATAATTCGTGCGTTGCGTTTGTGTCACGTTTTGCATGTCACAAATTCGAAGCGCGTTGCCCTTGTCAATGTTGTCATTTCCTCCAGCTCGTCCTTGTTGATTTTTGCATAATTTCTTGTTTGCACAGAAACTTAAAGATTATGCAAAAGAAGAGAAAAAAAGCCTCTCACTCTCTCTCTCTCTCTCTCTCTGTCTCTCTCTGCCCCTACGACACAAAACGAATTGAGGACACAAACGCAAGCACCCAAAAACTGAAATAAAAAAAAATACCAAAGAAGCAAAGAATGAAAAAGTAAAATGTGTAGTATAAAATTGCGTAAAACAGAAACAGAAATACAGTAGCAAACAGAGCAGATAAGATATCGTCCAACTTGTACTTCCAGTGTGCAAGAATGCTTTCATTTTGTTCGCAAGCATCAGAGCATGAAAATCAACCTCATGCCACATCCAACGTCCTTATCCCAGCCCCTCGCCCCCTCGGTCCATCCATCCCAGTTCTTATTCACATTCACATACAAATTCACATTCCACTGTGGGTCATATAGTCAGAGCTAACAACAGTTGGCATATGAAGTTTGAGCAAAGCTTGCTACAAACATTCATACAAAATCGCAATGGAAAATATTTAACAACACATACATACATATATAACAGAAAAGAATTGTAGTTAACATAAACTTAAATAAGCTATTTTATGCAGTTGTATATTTTGGCTCAATGTGTGTTTTAGGTTTTCACAGAACCTCATAACTTTATTGATCAAGAATTCTTCAAAATTAGAAATTATTATATTTTAGTTCTTAAACTTTAACAGTAATAGTCCATTAATTAAACATTTGACAAGTCAACCACTGACTCATAAATATGGTAAAACTTTACATTTGTAACGCTAAAATTTGTATTTAAGTTGGTATACACATTTTTTCCTTTGTTCAATATCTTCTTTTGAAATTCGCGTATTCCAAAATATAGAACTTTGTATAGTGCACAAAACAAGAAAAGTTGTTCAATTGTAAACAAATTTTTAATGGATTTACCTTCTATCTTACGTGTTGTAATAATTTTATTAATATATTTTACATTCCATAGCATTCAGTTTCTGTTTCAGAGGGGTTAAAAATGTATTCCAAGTTACATTTTGATGTCCCATTCGTAGTTTTGCCATAATTTCCATTTTGTTTTGCCTCAGTTTTGGCATTACTTTTACTTTGAGACCGACTTATGCATTGAAAACTATTAAAGTAGTTTCGTTTAGTTTCAGTTTTCGTTTCTTTTTTTCTTTGCATTCGTTTTGAAGTTGGAAAAAACTTTAATTTGACTTTTGTGACACCCTCCCACACACACACACACACATACACTTACGCAGAAACTGTGGCTAGCTTATATATATGCGGTACTTTCACTTCAATTTCTGTTTTGGAACATTTAGCATGTCCTTTCCTCATCCTTGTTTTTGGTAAAGTCTACCTGCAGTTGCAGGGGTAAAAAACTTTATGTCGCCCCAAGAAGAAGAAACTGACTTTTCCTTCTCTATCTCTTTCTGGCTCAGCTATTCATTTTGAACTCGCTGGGGAAAGTCGATGACTTTTATTTTTCTTATCGTATTTTGGGTTTTGTGATCCACCAGAAGAACTAGAAAGAAAAAAAATTGCAATAAATAATTTTGCATTTTTATTGTGCATTTTATGCATTTTGTGTACGATTTCGATTTGAAGTTGGCTCTGAAATAAATATGAAAAGTTTTTATTCATGTTTGCCGTTTAGAGGGAAGTACCAGAGGAGAGATTTGTGTTGGATAACGGGAGGAGCTGGTGGTTTATATTTATGGCATTTGTTTGCCCAACAACTTTCAATGGCTCAATCACGCCAATGCCCTCACATGCAATAGCACACAGATTCGTTTTCTAACACTTACTTTTTGCTCTTCGTTCTCTTGTTCCTTACCGTTTAGCCATATCTATATTTCTCTTTTGTTGACTCTGTTTTTTAGCCCGAACGAAAAGGAACTATATCAATGTGAAAGCTGCGCCGCCATTTGTGCTCTGCTTTTAGCTCTTGGGGGCAATGAAATCGCGGAAGCTGCCAAAGGGCTTCGTGCTTTGTGGCCTAAATTGTTTGACCTTCATTTACTTTCCGCTGGTACTGCCCATATTGAAATGCTCAGCCAGCGGCGACGATTTCGACTATCGCATGGAGCGGGTGAGAAATGTTCTCAAGGAGGTACCTCTTATCGACGGCCACAACGATCTACCATGGAACATACGCAAGTTTCTCAAGAATCAACTGAAAGACTTTCATTTTGGTGGCGACCTACGCGAATTGGCTCCATGGTCGACAAGTGCCTGGAGTCACACGGATCTGCGGCGTCTGAAGGAGGGCATGGTGTCGGCACAATTTTGGTCGGCATATGCCCCATGCTCATCTCAGCATCTGGATGCGGTGCAGCTGACATTAGAACAAATCGATTTAATACGTCGCCTCGTACAACTCTATCCGCATCACATGGCTCTGGTCACGACGGCAACGGGCATAGAGCAAACACACCGGACTGGCAAAATAGCCAGCCTGATTGGAGTGGAGGGTGGTCATGCCATTGGGACGAGTCTAAGCGTTTTACGCATGTTTTATCAGTTGGGGGCCAGATATCTAACACTTACACACACCTGCAATACACCCTGGTAAGTAATTGAAAGTGGAACCAGCATTTTCACTTTGACTATGGTATGAACTTTTTCTGGTCGTTGTCTAAACAGGGCGGACTGCTGCAAAGTTGACGAACCAGGCAAATATCCACACATAGGTGGCCTCTCCACATTTGGCAAGGTAAGAAATTAGTTTTCTATCAGCAAAAACATTTGCTAACAGAAGGAAATAATGTGAAACATTTATATCAATTTCTTCTTTGCTTCTGAATTTGACATTTTGATATATGATGGAGAAGTCCAATTTTTAACTTTAAATTGGTTTTAGTTGAATTACTATAAGTCATCTGTATTTAATTTTTTTCTCTTCAGTTAGTGGTTAAGGAAATGAATCGTTTGGGCATGATTGTGGATCTATCCCATGTTTCGGTGCCCACAATGCTGGATGCTTTAGCTGCATCAAGGGCGCCTCTTATCTTTTCCCACTCTTCGGCTCATGCCATTTGTAATAGTTCGCGCAATGTGCCCGATCATGTCCTGCAGCGTATAGTAAGTGCTCAAAGCTAGTGGAGAGTCTATTAAGGCCAAGGCGATTAATCATTATTTCCACTCTTTCTTTCTCATGCAGGCCATTAACGGAGGTCTGGTAATGGTGGCATTTTATCCACATTTTGTCAGCTGCTCTGGCCAGGCAACATTGCGCGACGTTGTAGGTATGTGTATGGGTATCAAACGAGAATTCCTTCGGCAAACTCAATTAATCCTTGAAATTTGATTCACAGCTCATATCAACCATATACGCGAGGTCGCTGGCATCGATCATGTTGGCATTGGGGCTGGCTATGACGGTGTAAACTTGTACGTATTTAATAATGCCTTTTGGGCTTTAACATTTTCTTCTACTACTACAACAATTTTTGTTGTATTTCATTTCTGCTATTTTTAGAGTACCCAAGGGACTGGAGGATGTTTCGAAATATCCTCATCTTTTTGCCACATTGCTTGAGTCTGATAAATGGTCGGAGGAGGATATTGCTAAGTTAGCTGGCAAGAACCTAATACGTGTGTTCAAGGAAGTCGAAGCGGTAAGTGAGCAGACATACAAGAAATGGAAAATTAAACAAAACAAAAAATATCTCACTGTTTCAAAGAGAAGGAAAAACTAAACAGTTTTTCTTCTGACACAAATTTTTGGCATTGCATTCTGTGTTTTTAGGCGCATACCTGTCGAGGATTCGGGATTAAAGTGCAGTCCAGTCCCAGTGCAGTTCTCAAAATATTCAACCCCCCCACTCGCGTTTGCCATACAGCTTGCAGTTTGGCTGCTTGCATCCTCTCCATCTTGCTTGTTATTGCAGTTGCCGAGAATTCCTTTCAAAGGATAAAAGGAATAATGTGGCTTTGCAATGGAATTTGCACATACTTGCCAGGACACTGCCAGTCTCCTTGGCTTTTGCGTCGAAAAGACGCAAGTTGCGAAATAATTTTAAAAGGATTTTCAAATGGTTATTCCGATATTTATACACGAGCATGAGGCAAACAACTAGCCAGGCAGCATAACCAAGCAGCCGTTTGTTTGCGGATGTGGTCAGCTTGTTTGCTGTCCGCATGAGCTTGGGCTTGGCTCAGGACTTGGACTGGTCTGTAGGTTTCTCAGAGACTTGCCACATGACTCTGACCAGATTTCAACTGTTTTCTGTTTCTATTTCTGTTTTCTTTTGCCCTTCACAATCTCAAGCTGCATTCAATTTAAATCAATACTGAACGAGTATTCAGCCGAAGCTACTTTCTATAGTGTTTATTCCATTGAATGGTACTTGAATGACTATTCGAGATATGCCCGACTTCAAAGTGGATTTGTTTTGCAGTTCAGTGTAAACGATGCCAGATAGTTACTAAAGAGCTGAATAGCACTTCAAATATCAACAAACTGAAAGTGAGAGTTTTCATTTACCGTAAAGGATCTGCATATATTGACTATTAACTCTTGAATTTTCTTTAACAGACATCAAATTAACAATATGTCTCAGTTACAGAATTACTGACACATCACCATTTCTTGTCCAGAATTTCTTTTTAAGAGCAGCAGAAATAGCCTAGACTAGTTTTCATTAGATTTATGGGTTTAAGTTTTAGGGAGACAATAGTAGATGAAAATGTTCATTTTCATACAGAATACAAACAATTATAAAGTGAACAATATTACCCCATTCATAGATCTTCCGTAATGTATGTTGTGGAATTGGCCGTGGTTTTTTTTATTATTATATATTTTTTAGAGAGCTTTATTGTTTTATTCTTTTAGGCACGTTTTTCTTCGCCATCGTTTTTTATATAGAGTGACCATCTCTTTTTACAACAAAAATGATAATTGACTTATATACTAGATTCATGAACGGTAATGGTATTTTTCGGTAATATAGCTTAAATATAAATAAAGTAGTATTTTCTGCGACATATTTCCGCCCCCTAGTGTTGAACCAAGTCTTCAGCACGATCCTTTATGTCGCGGGATTCCAGTCCTAATCTGCATAGGTTTCTTACTGGCCGACGATAAGTGTTTTTGGTTGTTTTTATGTCTGCTACTCTCACAATTCCATCTTCTCCTGGGTGTGTTTTGAGTACTATTCCAATTGGCCATTCACCTCTTGGTGTCATGCATTTTACTACGACGAGTTCACCCTCTTTCAGGTTGTCGCAATTCTTTTCCCATTTCGATCGGTTAACTAAACTTGGGATATATTCCTTAATGAATCGTCTCCAGAATGCTTCCACTAACATTTGCGTCATCCTCCATGTCTTCTTTTCACTGGATCCGTTAATTTTGCATGGTGCTTCAATAGATCCACTTTGTTGTATGATTATATCATTGGGGCATAATCCTAAGCCGTCATCTGGATCATCCGATTCGAGAATATACGGTCGACTATTTACCAAATGTTCCGCTTCACAAAAGAGAGTTTGCAGCACTTCGTCAGTGGGATTACTTTCGACGGATAGTACGGCCTCTAATGTTCTTTTAAAGCATCCAATTAGCCTTTCCCAGCAACCTCCAAAATTTGGTGAGTTTGCTGGTATAAATTTCCATTCGATTCCCTTTTGTGTTAGTTCTCCGCGCGCTGCTTGTATATCTATTTCCTCTAGAGCTTCTGTTAGTTCTCTTGAAGCGCCTTTAAGATTAGTACCATTATCGGACCATAATGTTTTAATTTCGCCTCGCCTTGCCATCATGCGACGGATTGCCAAAATGCACGAGTCTGTAGTCAAAGAGTGTGCGATTTCCGCATGTATTGCTCTAGATGTTAAGCATGTAAAGAGAACGCCAAATCGCTTTCGCAGACATTTATTGTATCTGCCGCTGGAGCCCCGACCATCTTTCGTATAGAACGGGCCGAAATAATCCATGCCAACGGATGTGAATGGTTTTTGAAATGTAGAGAACGTCTCCTTGGGTAATATACCCATTTGCGCTTTAACCGGTTTGGCTTTGCGTCGTCTACACCACATACATTCGTTGATAATTCTTTTGATCTTGGTATTCATCTTCGGCATCCAATATTGCGACTTGAATTTATGTACGACGACTTGTATTCCGGTATGCTGCACTTCGTTGTGAAAATGTTGTACCATCAACTTTGTGAATACTTGATCTCCATCCAACACAATAGGACTTGTCGCGACGACGCCTTCTGCACGTATTATTCGGCTGTTTATACGTAGAATTTCATCTTCACTCATAGAAAGACAATATTTAGTGAGGCGTAAACCCCCTGTGATCTTGCCAGTCTTAGCATAGATTATGTCATTGTGAAAGCATTCCGCTTGGACATGGAGATACCATTTTGATAGAGACCAATTATACTCCTCCACGACGATATCGCCCCGACGGAGTTCCATCTTACAACGTTTCGCTTTCACATTTTCTATAAATCTTTTGACCCATGCTGTGGCTCTTACCAGTTTTGTGAACTTCGAAATTCTATTTTCCAGTATTTTAAATGGGTGGTCATCTTGGTGAACCAGCATCATAAGCCCTGGTTCGGTTGGTGCCTTTAATTTTGGCTGTGGCCGCATCTTTTTATCCAGACCAAGAAAGGCTGGACCTTGTTGCCATCTGTCTGTGGCAACTTTTATTGGCGAATCTCTTGTTATGATGTCAGCAATGTTTTCCATGGTTGGAACCCAGTTCCATTCTGCCCTCTTGGACTTTTCGCATACAGTGAAACCTCGATATAACGAACTTCGTTATAACGAAAAACCCAATATAACGAATTTTTTGTTAAGTCCCTTGAAAGGACTAAGGTTTTACATTTCAGTACCTATAGCGAATCAATAGATATAACGAATAATTTTGCGATCCCCCTCAGATTCGTTATATCGAGGTTTCACTGTATTTCGCTTATTCTGTTGGCTACGAAAACTTGCAGCCTTTCGTTACTGTTTATCCATGAAATCACTGTTAGGGAGTCTGTCCAGAAAAACCTTTTATCAAATTTTAGATGCATTTCGTTTTCAATAGTTTCCGCCAGTCTACGTCCCATCACAGCTGCCAATGTTTCAAGTTTTGGAATGGTAACATGTTTCAAAGGTGAAACTCGAGCCCGAGATGCTATAAGCATGACGTCATATTTTGTTGCGGCTTCTGCATCCTTGTAACTTACTCGAATATATGCTGCTGCAGCGTATGCTTTACTGCTAGCGTCGCAAAAAACGTGTAGTTCGACTTTCGTAGCAATAGATAAATATTGGGAGTAACATCTTGGTATACTAACATCATGTAGTCTTTTCAGATCGTTTAACCACTCTTGCCACTTTTTGACAGGGTCGCCTTTAATCACATCATCCCATCCAATGCCAAGTTCCCAAATACTACGCATCAAGATCCGACCTTTTATTGTTACTGGAGTCACCATTCCCAAGGGATCATATATTGAGTTGACTGCTGCAAGCACCTTTCTTTTTGTAGGCATCCTTGTTCCATTCAGTATATCCTCGCTTATGCTGTGCATTGTAGTTGTTGAGAAAATAAATATGTCTTTTTGTGCGTCCCAAATCATGGCGAGAACCTTTTGAGATATGTCTCCTTTTTCGCCCAATCGAATCCGTGTTAACGGACCACGTAGATCTTCGGGTACTCCCTGTAAGACATCATGATTGTTACAAATAAAATTTCGAATTTGAAAATGTCCCGCTGCGTGTATTTTAATTACTGCATGAATTATCTCAACAGCTTCGCGAACTGTTGCTTTTGAATCCAGATAGTCGTCGACGTAATGGTTTTCAATGATGGCTTGAGCTGCTTCTGGTGCCTCATTTTTATGTATCGCTGCATTGTGGTTTTTTACAAATTGTGCTATAAATGGTGAGGAGGTTGCTCCGAATATCATTGACGTCATCTGGTAGACTGTTGGTGGTATTTGGGTATTCATGTTTCTCCATAAAAAGCATTGTGAGACTGCATCTTCCTTGGCGATTTTTACCTGGTTGAACATTTCTTTAATATCTGCAGCAAAGGCTATTGTGTTTAATCTAAATCTTATTAGCACGCCTACGATTGATGAAAGCCAATCCGGCCCAGTTAGTAGATTTTCGTTTAAGAAAGTGCCATTACAAATAGCTGCTGCGTCGAACACTACTCGAACTTTTCCCGGTTTCTTGGGATTAATTACTGCAAAATGTGGCAGGAACCACAGTTTTGGGGACTTAACCAAGTTGACATTAGTGACTATTTTTGCATAACCATTCTTGAGTAGCTTCTCCACTTCCTTTTGGTATGCTCGCGCTAGTTCGCTGTTTCTGTTCAGCTTTCTTTCTAAACATTTTAGTCTTTGTTCTGCCATTTGGCGACTATCGGGGAGTTCCATTTACTCTTATTATAGATGAGGATATCTTGCTAATAGCCAATTTTTCTTCTGTTGATTTAGTTTTGTCCGTTGCTGGTTTACAGAAACCAAATCCTTCTATGCTAAATTGGTTTTTAAGCATATCGCCCAGATGTTCATCCTCGATGTGGCAGCATACAAAGTCTTCTTCTCTTACTTTTGCTTTTATCGGACCGTGTATGACCCATCCGAGCTTGGTTTTTGCCATAATCGGACCCTTTGGATCTACATTTAGTATGGTTTGAGTTGTAAGGAGTGTTGCATGTCGTTGTCCAATGAGGAGATGAGGCTGAACATTCCGAATCGAGTTCAATTTTGCCATTTTTGTATATGGAAATTCTTTCTGTATAGCTTCGTAATCGATTCGTTGAGTTGGTAAATTCAAATCCTTGATAAGACGTATATTTTGAAGCTTCTGAATTTTGCTATCGCCAGGAATAGCAATATCTGCGATTTCTGAAGTTTCATCATATCTAGAGATTCCTTCAGTCCATCCAAAGCAATACGGTTCAGGTTTCCCAATTATTCCGACCTCACGTGCTACATTAATATCCAACATTGTTGTTGTGCTCCCATCGTCGAGAAAAGCCAGAATTTCTTTTTCACCAGTTGGACCACGTAATATAACTGGTAACATTTTAAGAATTGCTGCTTCTTGGACTTCTTGAATGCATCCGCTAAAAGCTTGCGGCAAGGATTGTAGATGAGGCTGTTTTGCCTTATGTAGTAAGCGATGATGATATCGTTCACAGTTGTCGATCTTGCATTGCTCACGATTATTGCATTGACCCTTATGAAATTTTAGACATGTGAAGCAGGCGTTACTTGTGCTTGCGTAATCCCACCGTTTCTTCACTTCTGCTTTTCTGAATTTACTACATTTATCAAGGGAATGCTTGTCCTCATCACAAATAAAACACTTGCTGGTTGAACGAGTTTGTGTAACCTTTTGTGATTGAATTTGTGATCCGAACTTCTTTTGTGCTTCATTATCTACGTTATTGATTGTAATTATCTTCTTATAAAAACATATATCATGATACAATCTCGACTGCTCCTGCGTCCATTCAGCAAATATTTCAAAATTACATTCTGCAGCTCTTAATTTTCGAGCGGTTAAAAATGATCCCCATTCTCGAAGAAAACTTTCATCTAGCCGCTCAATTAGGGTTGCAAGCAACTTTTGTGTATCGATGAACTTGCATTGTACAAACTCCAGCGCTGAATTGATATTTTGAACAGAGCAGTTGAACTCGTGAAAATCTCAAATTTCCTTTACATATTTTATGTCCTGTGCTTTTGCCATCAGTTCGAACGCCACATTTTCTGGAGCTCCGTATATGTTGTCCAAAATGGCTAGAATTTTTGATGGCTCCTTGGCCGACATTAACAAAATGTCAACCTTCTTACGCGCTGCCCCTTTCAGTGACTTATCGAGACGATATACATCCTCTTCTCCAGAATACTGACACTCGCTCCCTGATTTTATGAACTGCGTCTTAAAATGTCGCCAAGCCAAATGAGAGGAACCGTCAAATTCCAGATTTTTATTGCCTAAGCTTCGTCTGGCTAACATGGTGATTACAGTGCTTTGTATGTTGTTGTCGCCGTTGGAGATCGATAGCGATTCATTTGTCGGGTGGTCTCCATCAGACATGACAGATTTTTGGGAGGAGGTAGACGAACGAATCAGTGCTACAGTAGTGTTCAAAGTATGTTTTTTGCTCACCAAAGCTTCCGCGCGTGCATTCAGAACTTTCACCTCTAATGACAGCTGTTGTATTTCATATTCATGCTCTTCGATGACGTCAGCAGAAGCGCCCCCAGTTTGGGCTTTGCTTAGCTGTCTTTTTACACCAAGCATCAATATTTCCTTTTTTGAGATTTCGTCTTGAAGTTCCACGTTTTCTACATCGATGGCTTCTATTCCCCTTAATACTTCCAACTGGTTCATGTTTTCAAACTGGTTCTCGGACTGGTTCGCGTTTGATGCTTGTATGACGTTCCCGCTTGATTTGCCAGAAGTTTCGTACGAAATGGCGTCATAAATTTTTGAGGCCATCTCGGTACAGTCTATCCCTTTTTGCGGCAAATTGGCATACTCGTTGCAAAGCGTTTGCGCCCAGCTCTTTCGAGATGCAGTCGATGTGTTCCAGCCTCTTTTTGGAATCGTAAGGTAAACCCTTGAATTTTCGTAGTTCGCGCTTTACGAAATTATCTCTAACAAATTTTGTATATATGGCGAAATGAACATCGCGCAATTCTTGCGACTTCAACGCCTCCAATTTCTTTTCTACCACTTTAGGCCAACTCCACATTTTTATTAACTATTGTGGACTGTATTATGCGCGTTAATGATCCGGCTCGAAGGACCAATTTTATGTTGTGGAATTGGCCGTGGTTTTTTTTATTATTATATATTTTTTAGAGAGCTTTATTGTTTTATTCTTTTAGGCACGTTTTTCTTCGCCATCGTTTTTTATATAGAGTGACCATCTCTTTTTACAACAAAAATGATAATTGACTTATATACTAGATTCATGAACGGTAATGCTATTTTTCGGTAATATAGCTTAAATATAAATAAAGTAGTATTTTCTGCGACAATGTAGTTTAAAATTTTTTAAATCTACTTCATTAAATGCTGGATAAAGCAAAACGTAATATTTTCAGTTCTCAAAAATACAATAAATTCAAAAAGGGTAAAAGTTGTTAGCTTCCCATATATTTAAAAAAGATCAATTGATTTAAGTATTTACATAATATTTCAAATTTAGATAGATACAAATTTACTCATATGTTCATGCTAAAACTTGTACGATTTTATGTGTTTTTTTTGTGTATATTATAAGAATTGGGGGACAATATGGCAATAATATGGTCATTCCATATTGGATTCATAAAACCTAAATTGCTTTGCAGCAGTTTGAAAGCAATTTTTAACAAATATAAATCAAATGCCCTTTTTCCTACCCAATCCACATGGATGCCGGCTTGTGGCCCCCTTACATTTTATGGATCTTTCTCATTATAAAAACCCCCACGAGTTAAAAACCAGAGTGCGAGAGAAGGAGATGCGGTATAATTTTTTTTTTTTTTTGTTTTAATTTAACGCTTGTCGCTCGCTGACTGAGAGAAAACCAGACACATAAAAAACTTTAATCATATTCTCCCTTTCTCTCTAGTGCTGTAATTAGTTTTAGTTCACTTTATTCTATATATAGTCATATATATAAACTGGAAAAAAGAAAAAGATACTGTGCGATTACAATAAGCATTTTCACATCAGAAGGGGCAAAAAATGTTTTTGCTCGGGCGGCGGCTGATTAAAACTGTGCGCAATTTTTATTGCGTTTTGCACTCAGCAAACAGATAATATACGATATACTTGTGTATGTATATATATTTGTAGTACTCTGTATTTTCCTTTACTGAACCATAATGCTCATTAAGCATTTTATTATAATACTTTTGTGTGAAGGAAAGGAAAAAAAGAAATCGTAATTAAAAATGTTGCCTTTTGTTTCTATTGAGTCCGCAGCGAGAAGAGGCTTTGAAAGCAAGCACCCTCTGTGGCTATAGAGGTCGTTCAACTTGTATTATTCCAAATCAAATATATTACATCTAAAGCTCGTAATGTAATTAAATAATAACAACATAGCCAGGGTCAAATGTTCAATTATTAGACACTCAAATGTCCTTATTTTTTGGTTTACCTCCAAAAAGCACAAGAAGACTGGGGTCTACCCCATGGGACTTATGTTGTGTGTTTTGTGTGGCTTGTATGTGTGTGTGTGTCGCTGTGATAATTAAGCCAGTCATAGAAATTAGGCAAAAGGCCATTTTAATGATTGCCATCTTGTACACTAGCACACTCAGACATACATATGTATGAATGTATATACATATATACTTATGTACATATAATACCCTTTTAAGCTGGACATGAATTGCTAGCTAAATCGGAGAACTGTTCTTGAAAACAAATTCTTCCCAGTTTGCACTGCTTTGATGAAAAGTTTTCAAAACGGTTTAAGAAACACACAAACTTTTACGAAGACAAATATAAAAGCAGCTTAAATGTTTTCATCCCATAATGATAATTATAATTGATATTCACTAACTTTGCTGTTAAAACTGTCATTCTATTTAAGAGCAAATAATAAAAAAACATTGATTACATTTTGGGCCTAATAGATCCAAAAAAAAAATTTGGAAAACTTTGCGACTTCCCATTTTGAAAATTATTCGATGTGGGTTCAGTTTGGTCAATGCCTTTCAATAATTTACCATTTGATTTCATTACAATGCGATGAAAATGATTGTCAGAACAACTAAGGCCAACAACAACTTTGTACACACAATATACTAAGGCGCCGTCCTTTTTTGAAAGCGTTTCGGGTGGCAACAGCAACAACAACGACCACAAATTGGTGGGTGGACCAGTTGTTGGGGGTGTGGGGGATAGCATCAGCTTCAGCTCCACTAACAAACAACAACAATGGCTTTGGCTATGGCAAAGGCAAAGGCAAGGCAAAGGCAAGAGCAACAGCAGCAGTCCATGGCCCATGAACATGATAATTTTCTTGACGCCAGTTTTTATCTACACAAAAGCAGGGCACTCGACTCTTTCTCTGCTTCTCCTCCCCCGTCATCACAATCACCATTTTCCCACTCTTTGGGCTCTTGTGTTTGTGTAAATGTATCTTTTATTTTAGCCCTTTATATATAATGCGAGCAAAGAACGGCATTTGGCACGACACATAGCCCAAGTGGCGGCGTCGGCATTGGCGATGGACAAATGGCAGCAATTTGTGCGAGACAAATTCATTTAAATATCTTTTTGCCACAAACCCATGCGTATTAGTGTGCGTACTCTCCCCCTCTGTGTGTGTGTGTGTGTGTGTGTATGTGGATTTGTGTGGGTGTTGACTGACCTTCTTTACAATTGATTTGGCTTTGTGCTTGGGGTTGTGCATGAAAAACTATCACAGCTCTTTAACATTCCATTTTTGCTTTCAACTATTTCTTTCGCTGAAATGTGACCATAAAGCTCAGTTTGGTCTTTGTGTGAAGGCCGGATTGAGTCTAGCCAAGAGGCAAACAGTACAAAGCAGAGGCGGACACACAAAAAGAGAGAGAGAGGGAAAGAAAAAAATGCGGGAATAAAAGTGCAATGACTGAGACCAAAAAGCTGACGTTTTATTGTGTTGCTGCCACAGAGGGCGATGGTGAGGGCGCACTATAAAGAAAGACGTAATTTCGATTGTTATATGTGCAAAAGGCAAAACCAGGAAATAGTCCCCTCACGAACTTCGTCTTCTTCGGCTCCTCCCTTTCGGGACCCACTCAAAAGGTGTTTGGTGTTGAAAGCAAAACAACATTTTTTTCCCCCTTTTTTTCTCTAAAAATAAGCTGCAAACTTTGAGTTGTGCCATGTTTTTGCTATGCCTTAAATCCACATAAATATTTTATTATTCTCATATATATATATGTATACATACATAAGTAAACATATAATATTCATATATGTACATACATACATGTGTACCTTTATAATAGCCCACATGGAAGGGTGTAAAAATAATGAAGGCAAACTAACTCCTAATTTTAAATTTGCTCTCTCCAACAACTTATAGGTCAAAAACAGGCAAATATTCAGAATGGCTAAAGTCCATTACGTAGCTAATCCATTCGTGCAACTATAAAGGCGTATAATTAGCTTAGTTAGTCTTTATCAACATCTTCTTAATTAAAACGGCCGCCAAAAATTATAGAAAGTTTAAACAAAAATTAATATTTATGTATAGCATTTTAATATTTATAATTTCGCGATGAATATGTTTTTACATTACGTGTAAATGTTGACAAATTTTTTAAGTCAAAAAGATTCCAGCCACCTGTCTTTTGTGATTTCCTATGAATTATTATTACACAAAGAATCATTATCATCATCGATTTTCATTTAGGTTGTAATTTTCATCGTGCAAGCAATCACTCGGTACAAACTTTTTTGCCAAGCAGCTAAATCAAAATGAATCGCGAAAAGTTTCAGCTTGAATGTATAATTAATATTTGCATATAAATCTCATCAGAGGCAAACTAATAACACAAAACTTTCATTACAATCATTTTGAAGCAATTTTCTAGAAAGCAAAATGAAAACTTTGGCAATTTAGGATTTGTACAAGTTTTCCTTATATGGCAATTTTCATACTTCACTCAAAGCAATCAATTTTGAACAATTTGGAGCAATTTCCTGTGTTGCAGCTATGCAAGAATGGCTTTTAACTTTTCCGTTTTCCTTCTTGTCTATATTGTTACAGGTGCGCGATCAACTGGAACTGTTGCGTGTTCAACCCATTGACCAGTCAATTTCACCAGAGGACATTATGGGCAGATCTTATTGTCGCTATCAAGGACCAAGAACGTGATAAATTCCTTATATGTAAAGTTCATTAAAATTCATCCAAAAAATATACCGATCTACTTGTATGTATGTGCCAGGCTTAAAAGTTCTAAAGTGAAAGTCTACTCATTGTAGGTTAATTGACAAAGTTACAACTATTTCACAATATTTGCAAGTTTTTCTTTTTTTATTTGTATTTTTTTTTCGGTTTTTGTTTTGATTTGTTTGTTTGTCTGTTGGCCTCAGACTTAGTTTTCACGTAGCATCTGCCATGGGGCAACTTTGTGAGCAACTGGAACATTGCACATAAACAAATACAAAGTGGCAACCAGCCATTCTCTCCCATATCCGCCCATTCTTCTCTCTCACTCTCTCTCGTTCTCTTTCTATCTCTCACAATCACAATCTCAGACACTAACACATGCAGATAGACTTTGTAACCATAGCTGAGATATCCACATTGTATAAATATCATTGTCATGTTTATTTTTATCCTTAGATGTAAGTAAGGACACTTCAAAGCAACAAAGGTAAAAAACAAATCAAGTAAATAGCGCACAACAAAAAAAGAAAACCATGAAAAATAAAAATTTATTCAAATAGCAAAGAAGAACAAAAATTAAGGTTAGATGGTGAATACTTATTCAACAGAAATCTTAAAAAAAGCTACAAATATTTCATTAAATATTTATTTTTTCTATGAAAAAGTTAATAAAGAATAACATAATAGTAAAATGTTACAGTTGATTAATGAAACAAATGAGATTTTTTGGTCTTTCGACTTCACTACAAATAAATTTAAAGCTCATTGATTTTTATGACGGCCAAGATAACGCTCTATGTTTGTTTGAGAAAGTACTAAAGACACTATAAAGTATATATTCTCGTAATCGGCATCAATAGTCCAGTACAATTCTCCCTAAACTATTCACTGGTCATGTGTAAAAGAAACAAATTATAATGGATATATAACTTACCAAACATTTCATTCTTTCTATAAAAACCTTTCCGAATATCGAAAGTGTTTTTTGTTGCAGTCAATAGATTTGAGTCTAATAATGTAGGGTATTGCGTTCCTACGTACTAAATTGCATTAAAATATTATCCACTTATGTATCTTCACATCATTTCACTCACAATTCAATGTGATTTGGGAAATTAAAAATAAAGTTTAATTACCATATTGTTAAAGCAGTTAACGCTTTTTTAATTTGGTTATTAAACAAACCAACCTTGAAAAAAAATAGCGAAAACGAATTGTTCATTTAATTAGTTCATTAACATTAAACATTTAATTAGGCAAGTTAAAAAAAAATAATTAATTCCATGACTGGCCATAGTTTATCTCATTGGTTTATTTCTTTTGGCTTTAATAATTCAAATGGAAGTATGATTATTATAAAACTATGAACAAAATATATACATAATATAAAAAACAAACAAAAGTCAAACCCGCCAAAATTGCGCATAAGTTCACAACAACAAAAGATAAACCGAAAAAAAGAAGAAAATAATTAAAATTTCAATGGAAATATTGAGAAATACATATGCATATATACATACATATAAAATAGTTAACTACACATACTAAAAAATATTTCTATATATATATATATAAATATATATACATATACAAATATAGTGAATATATTTTTTAATTTAGTCCCGATAAATGGAGTTCATAATACCACAAACAAAAAAAAAAGGTAACTAAATAAATAATTAACTCTTTTTGTTTAAAACACACACACACACAAGGCATACAGCCGAAACAACAAAGAAAATACAGAAGAAAAAAAAACAACAACACATGTGATCAAAACTAAAATTAAAAATTACAAATAACTATGTGTATATTATTATTGCAACTATTATTACTACAATTACTATACTAAACTAATTTAATAGTTGATTGAGATTGAGACAAACACAAAGCTATAAATAAATGGACAACCGAAAAGTAAAATAAAACAGCAAAGGAATACAAACTGTAAACGTAAATTATAAATTACACATAAATCTCAATGGATCGCAAATAGGAAAAATCGATATTAAAAAAATTTGAGACACGAAAGTGTCATACCATGTAAATATTTCTATGCAAATTGTGAACGGATATTATGAATACAGAAAAAGGAAAATTCGTAAACTCAATTAAGTGTTTTGTGCATAAAACTTAAATTGGAAACAGTTTAATTCATATGTGTAAATGAAAATAAGAAAGAAAAAAAAAACAAAATAAAAATACAAATAAATACCAGCAAAAAATTCCAAACCAATTGTATGTAAATTGAATACAGTTGAGCCACCAAAAAAGGATATGCAAGTAAGTGTCAGCAGAGGTTACGAAACCAATTAAAAAATGAATTAATTTCAAGGACACATGAGCAAACCAGATTTTTTCGTTTACATTGGAAATGACTAAGGCATTGCCTTTTGAAAGCACCTACAATATACAACTATCGGATCAGTTTTCATTGTAAGATTCATAAAATGGAAGCTTTCATTTTTATACCTATTACCATGTTTCTAAAAAAATTATGAATGTTGAATCTCCGATTTCAAGATATACCTAAAAATTTACAAGATTTTCTCACAAAAAACGTGTTTTTTTGTCATACTGAGTTATTCAGTAATAAGGTCATAAACTGGTCGATCTATTTATTCTTTATCCACTTTAAATATATTTAACTCAAAGTTAGTATAATTTACATTAACTTTTCAATAAGAACCTTTTTACCTGGCTTTCAGTTCTTAGAACTCTGAATATGGTTTACATTTTTATTTAATTGGGTTCTTGGTAAATTTATTCTCCTTTTTTCAGTTTCCTTGGCAATATTGTAATTATTTGAACGTTTTACGGATATCCTAATTTCTCACTTTCATTTAAAATATTTGCTTTCATTCATTGGGTCTGTGTTAGGTTTGTCTGATTGCACTCGAAAGACACAGGCTCACTCACACGACAACAAACACTTCAGCTTAGTTACATATGTACGTTGTACACGCAAATACACACATACAACACACGCAGAGAAACATACATAAGGATACAGACATATATGCTGCTTGTGCACATCCTGTTTTTACTTTCCTGTTTTTTTTTTTTTGCGTTCGGATTTTGCCTGTCAATTTGTTAAAATAAAAGGGATTTCCAGTTTGTTTATCTCCAATGCATTTTATTTTCCCTTCTCCCCTCCACTAGGGAGTGGGTGGTTGATAGGGACAGAGAGATAGAGAGGCAAAGAGAATTGCAGAGAGACAGAGATAAAAGTCACGTAATTTATGTTCGCTCTGCTCTGCGGCTAAAAGTTCAAACATTGAAAAATCATGAAATTTATCTCATTTTGGAGCGAAGGTCAAGCAGTTAGCCCGAAAAACCACATAACTCAAATGCTCGTAAAAATTTGCAAATATTTCACTTTTTCATTTATTTTCATCCAACAAGAAGTACCAGAAACCAAAAAAAAACTATGCATCAAACGAAATATATGTTTTACATAAAATTTCAATTAAATGAAATAAAGTTTCTGTTCGTTTTTTCATTGCTAGAAAATGTCCTTGGACCAAACGAAACCGCTCGAGGGATTGGCTGAATGGTGGTTAGGAGGGACGAGTTGGTGTTTCTGAAAACGTGCGGCACACTTAAATCATTTCAGCTGGCAGTCGAAATGAAACTGGCAGCGGCAACAACTTTTGTTCAACATTTGTTACCAGCCAGCCAGCCATCACTTACCAACGTCAACTAATAAAAGCCATAAAAAGCATAGAGAGAGAAAAAGGAAAAGTCGAAGTCTAAAATAAGAGACTTTAACAAAAAAAGACATTGGAAGTGGGGCAGAGTATGTGTGTGATATGTTATTGAAAATCGAAATCAAAGACTCTAATGCGATCGGCAATACATACATCTATATATAAATTATAAAAATATTTTCTTTCCTTCTCACAAATGTCAAATATTCACTTGACTTTCTACCATTTGATGTCATTTGAAAATCGCTTTCCACTTGAAATCTTTTTCACCAAAGAGCATAAAGAAACCAGCTAGCAATGTTCTTGAGCGCCAAAACCTTGGCAATAATAAATAAATATAACAACAAAAAGGACTAGGCAAAAAAAGGGGTGAAACGAAATCATACTAAACATTTTCGTTTAGTTTCCAATGACGGTCCGGCATTTGATATAGCATGGCCACGCCCATTCCAACCGCCACAAACAATGTGCTACGCCTTGGCCCGGCATGTCCACAACTTTTGGCGCCTCTGTGCCTTCGTGCCTCCCCTGCTTCACCATGCAACCGTAAAGAGTGCCACCAAAAAGGATTGCTGTACGCCATAAATTGTTGTATTTTATTGTCCAATTTCTTTTTATTATTTCTCTCGTTTTTTTCGCTTTTCGCGTTGCGTTCTGTTGCTTATGCTTCATCTACTGTTTCGTTTTTTTGTTGGGAGGTTTTCATCGTTTTTTTTTGTTTTTTTTTTTTTTTTGGTTTGCTGGCGTATACTTTCTGCCACATGCTGGGTGGTGTGCGTGTGTGAGTGTGTGTATGCGCTGCCTTGTTGTTCTAGGCAACTCGGTCAAAACTTGGCTGTCGTTTGTTGGGAAATTGTTTTTTAAACTAAAATATATATAAACACACATAGACAAGAGGGAGAGGGGCAACAGCAAGTTGAATTATTAATTGGTGACCCACAACAATGAGCATGGGTAGCTTTGCCCTTTGCAATTCTTATATTTAACAATTAAGAAATTCTTTAAATATTCAGGATAGCAGGATTGCGAGGACAATAACGATTCAACTCAACTGAAAAAGAAATCTCAACACTTTTGTGATTTGCTTGGCCCTGACCTGCCAAATATGTAATGTAAAAAAGGCAACAAATTGTTATTATGAAAATGAAAGAAATAAAAGAAAATATAATATTAGGACCATGTTAAATGACGTATATATACGTATACATTACCAAAATGACCTCATTGTCGATGGCAAATACTAAACAATTTTTAATTATTTACAGATAAAAAGGCAATTTTATTTTATAGCAACCGATAACGAATGGCCATTGGAGTAAACAAAATTGCATGATTGGCTTCGCTTCAACAACTGTGTTTAAATTTATAACATTGTTCAAATTTTAATTAACATCAGCAGAAGTTCAATCTTCTTTTCTATGATATTAATAAAATTAGTCAATTGCATGCAAAAATCTAGATTGAAACCAAAAACAGTGTTTGTTTAAGTCAAAATTAGACGAAAGAGAGAAATAAGAATGCAACTTTATTTATTAAGTCATCCAAGATTGTGAGGAAAAACAAACATTAATCAATCGTATCTATATGCTGACGAAAGGTAATTTTGATGGAGAAACATTTTTCTTATTTGTCAAAAACAAGTTTGTTCTTCTCATGTCCAAAATAAAATCTTTGGCAATAATGAAAGCTATGAGAAGTCAATGAATTGGGATTATAACTCTAAACATAATGTTGCCAAAATAAAATCTCAAATTGCATAATTTCACAAATATTCCATTAAAAGCAACGATGGAAAATAATTGGATGAATTGTTGAAAGCTTCGTTAATGAAACGTATGTACAACAATGTTTCCAAAAATTATGGTTTTTTGGGTTTCCCTCACTTTATCGATTTCAGCATGGTTAAGAATAATGAAAAATGAAACTCGAAAAGCCTCTACGAAGCCGATTTGAGGGAGCCACTGTGAAACAGAACATACAGACATAAAGAGCTATGCGGTAGTAGATTGAATTTTTTGGGTGGGGCCAACAATGCGTATGCGTAACGTGGCAAACATTTTAATGAGCGTTTGCATAACAAACGCGATTGGGGTTTTGTTTTTTGTTTGTACCACCCACTCAATGACCACCCAATTACCACAACCACAATGGCAGGGTACGCTTTTAACACACTGTGTAACTGTAGCATGCAATTATATTTAATGATGATGTTTATTGTATAATACACAGAATCCTGCACACCCACTCACACACACCCACTCACACACACACACACACATACAGATCAGAAAGATGTCTGGCAGGCAGAGTTTATTATAACGATGATAATATAATGATTTTTTATACTTGAGTTTATGCGAATTGATTTTGTATTAACTAAATTGAATAATTTATAATGCACCCTGACATGGCAAATTATAAAATGTGTAAATATACATATCATTTAGCACTAGCGACAGCAGCATCATCTGGGTGAGCCAACATAAAATTGAGTCAATCAGGCATTTTGTTTAAGCCTCGACTAAGCCTCACAGCTGTCAAAGGCTCCCCTTTTTTTGTATTTTGTATTTGGCTGCTGCTGACCACTGGATAAAGGGCATTAACACACCACACACCGACATACCCAAAATGACAATGCCTTTAAAGAGCTTACAAATGTCCTTCAGTATTTTTTTCCTTTCTTTTTTTTTTTTTTGAGAAAAGGGTTAAGCGTTTATAGTTAGTTACATCTGTCTAGGTTTTTGAACAAATTCATTGATAATTGATGAATTTAAAAGTTTCAACCGTATATCATTGTTTATCACAAATCCGCTTTAGGATACAGTGAACCGCAAGGCAATTAACGCTCAAACACCACAAATCCTTATTGCAGCATCTTAAAAGCTATCCACTTACATATTAATATGGCTACATGGTGAGTTTTAAGAGTAATATGCGTGAAAACCATAAGTTGTGGTATCGTTTAGTTTTTTCATTACTCTGAATATCGAATAGAAATTTTGTTCAATTAAAATGATTAACTGAAGTTGCGTTTTCTTTTTCTTTTTTTATACATATGATGAGAGAATCATAATGCATATAGCTTAAAGAAATTTACTACACACAAAAACTGTAATCATTTCAAGCAATTTATCAAACATCCTTCGCTTTGTATCTATGCCAATATATATAGAGATATTTTCTAATACCCATAAGAAAGTTTTCCACACAAAAAGCGTTACATATGTTAAGGGCCCAGAAATAAATCCAATTATGTGCTTAATCACTAAGAACTAAGGCAAACAGAAAACAAGTCACCCAAACCAGAACCAAAACCAAGAGAATGGCGACAAAAGAAGAAAATGTTCGTTGACAACGCCTTAGCGATGCGTTGTCGAAGTGACAAGTGCCCACACTCATTCACTCACTCATCTTCATCCACTTCTCAAACTCAAATTCAGATTCCTTTCGAAAGTGCTCTGAAAATGGTGGCAGTGGCGGAGATCGGGCACATGTGCGCAACCCAGCTTGCTTCAACATGTGGCATGGCTTAAGGCGCACGGCCGGACGATTCGCTGAGCCTTTAAGCATTAAATACTTTAACACACAAGCGCTGTTAAAATTTATTCATGGTCGTTTTTAATTCAAACGGGATGGCTGGCGCAGAAAGGGGCCCAGGATGATGGAAGTGAAGGTCTTGACATGCAAATGTTTGCGTGTGTATGTTTGTGTTTGTGGGTGATGGGTTCTCTCATATGATTTTCATGATTTTTTTTTTTCATTTTCTTTCTCTGCGTTATTCCTTTTGCCCCTACTCATTTTTGACGCCTGCCTTTTTTTTTGTGCTGTTGGTACTAGAGCTGATGTTGTTGCTGTTGTTATTGGCACCGTAGTTAAGCATACTTTTGAAAAGCTATTGAATATGTTACCCTCTGATAGGCCTCAGCTACATCAACTGTGGATATTTTAATGGCCATTTTTTACACTCATTTGCCAATGCCATTTTTTACCCTATAATCAACTGCATGGTAACTATGACAATCTACTCAATTTAGGAACACGATATTCGGTAGTACTCCAGAGCTGTGAAATGGAAATCAATCCATGCTTAAGCGGAGGAATTTGAAAGTATATAGCCGAACCATCAGAACAATAACTTTGAAAGACATAAGATAAGTTATGCTAGTTCTAATTACTCTTAAGATATATCTGTGTATTTCAGTTTAAACTAAGACTAAAAGTTTATATCAGTTTTAAATTACTTTTTAATAGCTGTTGATGTTTCAAGCACTGCACTTGTTATTTTATAGAGTATTAAAAGTTTCATTGCAAAGATTATGCCGATTTTTATTTTTTTTTTGCCTGCCCGCTGTGCCATTTCACATGAATTCCATATCGTCCTGAGGGGCAGACCCTGTAGCCCGTTTCTTGTCCGCCAATGCCGACCCTCACCCGTTTTTCGAGTCACTCTCTAGGCTGGGGGGCCTGCTGTGATCCAATCATCGGTTAAATGGCGAGTAAAGTGGTTGAAGGGCAAAAAAATATCAGCAGCATTGGTGGAAGGAGGAGCACTCATGGCTTTCATTAGTAGTGCCAGCACACATACAAACACACTCATACACAGAGAGTCATCACTGTCGACCTTTGGTGCGTTTGTATCAATCGACATTTTGCTGAAAGCGGCAATTTAACACTTTTCACCCCTCCTCCATCCCTTAAAATTCTCATACCCAATATGGTGGGTAGGGTCTTCAAACTCAGAGTCAAAGTGGCGTAAAAGCAAATATTTGAACATTTAATTTTAATTTTCAACTTTTGCCAGAAGGAAGGAGTAATACGGAGGGTGGGGGAAGAGAGAGACCCTAAGGCCCAACACATGCGCAAAATATTTGTCACTCTTATGCCTGGAAGCTGTTGAAGCAACTTTCAACCATCCGCCTTACATTTGTCCGGGTTTCGAGTAAATTACTCTGTCGTCATTTGATTTGCTTAAAGGTTAAGTGACTGTGACATGAGAGTAAAATGCAAGAGAAATTTTCCAAACAGACCGTCAGGGCGTATGCTTAATGTCAAGTGAAGTGTGTTTATGGCCAAGTGTGTGTATATATGTGGGGGGTAGGAGGTGGGTGAAAAATCTAATCGGTAGTTTGCTACACTGAGATTCTGTTTGAGTAATTAAAAGTGTAAGAGTGCAAATAGGAAGTCAAAAAATTGAGAACTTATGCTAATATTTGCCAAATAATTTAGAGAAATCGGAGAAGTAATTTCACTTTGTTAGCTAGAAATTACCTTTGGCATTTTCAATTAGCCAAAATCTACCTTTATGCGAATTCATTTCAATTCTACTCCATTCCTCATACTCTCGAGTCCCTTTCAATTGCTTTCACTTTCAGCTTTTTCCTCTCGAGACGTAAAACTACTTGAGGCAGCCAGTTGCCATTTCCGCATCCGTTTTGCTTTGTTAGCCCCGCATCCTGTTACAGTTCTTTGCCTTTGATTGCATTTATTTGTGTGAGATTTCAGTTTCATTGCACCCATTGCCATTGCCACGGTTCGGTTTGTTTCGGTTTGGTTTTCCAATTCACCTTGCCATCACCATTGTGGCATGTCTTTTGTTCGCTTCTTTCAGGCTGCACTTAAAATGTTTATAAACTTTCCTTGTTGCTTTCCGTCCTTTTTCTCTAAATTTTTATTTACTTTATTCGTTTCCTATATTTTTGCACTTTAACGTGTTGTTCTTCTTTTTCTATGAGTAAAGAATTTTACGTTTCCGGCTTAATATTTCTAAACCGCATTTTAGCATAACTTTTCGAAATGCATTTGAAATAATGGAAGATCGCAACGATTGCAACGATTGAAAAATACAACTAAATGCTTTCTTGTGTTTTGAGCATTTACATTTTAAGTTAATCATCCTCTCAATATCCCCCTTACTTTTTTTCCCTTTTGCATTCCAAAGTTTCTACTTTCTTTTTATCTTTTTCCAGCGCTTATACATGACATATTTAGCATGGCAACGAACCAACAATGACAATGACAGCCCAGGCCAGAACCTCGACCAGGTTCAACAGACTTTCGTGTACGTGTGTGTGTGTGTGTGTATGAGTGCCAATAATTCAGTTGCTTTTATATGTATTTTAGGACATTTTCAACCGTCTCCCTATTTGGCTCTTGTTCCCTTATTGCTTGTGCTTTTGAGCCTTGTATATGTTGGCTTGTTTGCCTGTGGCTTTTGCTTGTTTTTGGTATGGAATTAATTAAAACTTCGCTGTGCTCATTTGTGGCAGAACAAAGCAGAACAACGAAAATAAAATAATCATTTAACAAGCTTTAAAATACAAATAAAAGGGCAAAGAAACATTTTTATTTCCACTTCATTTTATATAGAAAATAATATGGAACCCTTTAAGTTTATTAAATATTCGATTAACAGAATCCTTATTTCAAGGTATGCTCGATTGGGTAAGTAAAACTAACTACATAAAGATATCAGCAAAATATGTCTGAGTTTAAAGAATCTAGAGAATCAAAATTTACCAAATTTATTGCAGATACATTAAGAAAGCAATCCTAATCCAATTGGCCATTGCTTACTTTTAAATTTACTTCATATTACAGGCAAAACAGCTATGGATATTGGCATACAGTATACAAATTGAATCAACCTCAAATGTAGAGAGAGTAATGAAAAGAGTAAATTCTAAATGAGAAATTTGCAATTTTCTTTGAGCTAGAATTCTCATTCGCTGGCATTTTGTGTGATCGACCAACGTTTAATGACAAATACAAAAAAAAAAAAAAGGAAAAGTAGAAAAAGGAATGAGGGTAAAACTACTGAAAACAACCAGGCAAACCCTCATGAGGAGCCCTCATTTCACGTGTCTGCACTCGTGTTTGGGCCCATCGCTAGCAGCTATGGCATTGGCTATGGCATTGCCATTGCCGTCAGTATTCTGATTTTATGCATTTTATTATCTGCCTTAGTCACGTTTCAATTTACGGCCCATTGGCGGTTACAATTTGCAATCACGTTTCGCCTCCTATCCACCCAGTTGCAGACCCATTGAAAGTTTCATCCCCCCTTTGCCAGGGCTTCCCGTCGCCATTGTCTGTGTCCCTCTCACTGTTGCCACACTTTGGAATGACACCTTTATTAGTGTCTGGCAACGACAACGCCAACACCGGTGTAAACTCCTCCAAGTCTGGTTCTGGTCCAAGTGTGTTTATCATATGCCCAAACCACTGCCACTTATATGCTTGGTTAGCTCCATTCTCTGGCTCAAGCGCCGTCTGTCTGGATCTGAGCCTTGTTTTAGTTTTGAATTTATTGCCAGTTTGTAATTTTCTTTACATTTTTTTTTGTTTTTTGCTTTTTTATTCCGTGTGCACTGCGTTCCTTGCCATTTGGCTTTGTCTTAGGTTTTATAACTTATTTTGCCTGGGCAGGTGCAAATGTGCTTCGTCCTGGCTGTGGTACTTGTGCGCTGGTCTCCTCGGTCTTGGTCTTTTTTTCTGCACATCTGCCTTGGCATCATTGTTATGTCTTTTATCTATGACGGTTCATTGTACGTTGTCTGGCTGTGGCACCTACTCGTATCCTTCGAGACCTCTCGCACCTGTAGCATTGGCCACCAATTCCACAACTCCTCCGTATATACTCCGCCTCCGTCTACTCCTTCCGTTATGCTTTTGTCTGGGTCACGTTGCCGCCCTTTGCCCTCTCTTTCTACCAATTGCAATCGTAAATTGTAACTTTTTATTACATAATTTCTGTCATTACCCTCTGGCTGGTGCTTGGCTGAGATGGTGGCTTCGGGTCTGTTGGAGGTTGTGAGAGGGCAGTTGGACTACACCCACGTCTTGTGGCCATATTCGTAATGACTTCAATACATTTCGACTGTCGCCGCCTGAGTGACGTCCGTTGGCCATTTCTGCTCTGCGTGCCGAGCATACATATGACCATGAGAACTTCAACACCAACTCTAATGTCGCTCCTAACCCATCGGCCCTCCAGCTCGTCACCCTCTACTGTTTTTCACAATCTTTTTTTGCCTTTATGAGCCTTTTACTGCCGCAGTCAGTTCATCCGGCTCGGTAATGTTAATTTAAAATGTAATTAGTTTAAGTAATGAACATACTTTTTGGGGCGGTGCCACTTTCTCCATCCTACTCTCTCTGGCTCTATCTTTCTTACAGCGTCTCTGTCTATGGCTACTTGTAGGTAAAGTACCTTTTTTCTTTGACCAATTTCCTTCACATTTTTATTGGTCAGTGTCATTTAGTGGTCATTCCGGAAATGAGGTTACCCTTAAGAAAATGTATCCAATTTCATTCACACTTTAAAATAATTGGTTAGTGCTCATCATTTGTAGACACATTATTGGGAATATATCGATTTTTGGTATTCTTACTTTGACTCTTGGTATTACTTTTTGGAACAACCTTACGGTTACCTACTGAAATTATTTCTTAGAATTTTCCGCCTGCATTTTAAATTAGTTTCTTAGTTCGCCGCGCATAATTTTCACATTTACGACAAAGTTTTATCCCATTTGCCATAATTTTCTTTTTTTTTTTATTCTTCTCTCATTCTCTTTGGCCTCGTTGCCTGCTAATTTCTTTGCCTGCCATCATAAATCAAACAGTCTTTTGATCAGAGCGAATCTGTGCTGGACTCTAATTAGCTGCCGGCTAGCCTTATCCTTTGGCTTGTTAGCTTTGTCAGCTGGGGCTTTAGATATTTTTGCTTCATTAAACCAATTTCCGTGTTGCTGTCAAAACAGCAATTGATTTCCGCGCCAATCGCCAATCGTCGGCCAAGGACTTTGAGGAGCTGCTCTTTACAGTTATCTACCGCTCTTTGGACCTCCCCCTTCCATAACTGTCTTTGATGTGCTGCGCTTTTCACTTTAGTTGAAAACTTCTTGCCCAGGCATTTTCTTCTATTTTTTTGCGGCTGGCCACTTGTGTTTACATTGGCAGCTGCTGACAGTAACGAGTTGTTCTACACACGTCTGCGTCCACATCCACGTCCAAGTCCATGTTCATACCTCCTTCTCCTCCTTCAGCACTGCTCTCATACTGTCCTATGCAGACTCATCGTCCATTGTCCTTTGTCAGCATATCGCCTGTTTGTCTATCAGAAGTTCGATTCAATTCGTAGTCTTGCAAATATTACAGAACAAAAAAAAAAGAGCAAAAAAAATTGATGTCAGAGCTTGGCCTGAGGGCCCACACACAAACTCATACCACACCAATGCTGCTCAAACTGTGGGCCAAGTAATCGATTCTGTTATCGATGATGTTTGCAATAATGCTTACTACTGTCTGATATTCGAAATACAATTCGAACAAGTCCATTAACTGTAGCAAACTGGGATCAGCTGGGGAAGAGTTTAGAACTGGATTATTTTATTCTTAATCTTTAAGCAAAAGAGTTCCTATGACATATAGCCTTGTCTACGTTTTAATCTTAATCGATTGCCTACTTTTAGCTTATTGATTTAAAAACGATTTAAAGAGAAGAGAATTTATTTTGGAGTTTCTTTTTTTAAATATTCAAAGAATCTTAAAAATATATATTCTTTTCAATTCGTTTAGAGTCTATTCGCTTCGTCTTTATTCCATTTTTATGCGCTTGTTTTCTTTTTTTTCTTAGTTTTTTTTTCTAGCTGACTGCTTGGCTTGAAAATTATTTGCATTTTGCCCTGGCTGCCATTTTTCTGTCTCTGCACACAGTAAATATGTATATACATACGTATGTGTATTTGTGTACATGTGTGAGTGTATACCCGGCAATATGATTGAACTGACTTCGTCTTTGGGTTCGACTTGGTGGCATATACACGTGCAGCCAACATGTGTCTGTTTGCCATGTGGAAATTGCAAGACATTTGCGTGCCGAGCAATTTAAATAAATACATTTCAGTTGCTACTGGCAAAAATATCGGTGCACATTCATCGAAGAAGTCGGCAAGGCAAACAAACAAAAGGGCCACGCAAAAATGATGATGATGGGGATGTGCAGCTGACTGCCAGTTTTGCAAGAAGAAGCCAGTTACAGGAATGGGGCCTGCTGCAACATTTCTATGCGCGCAATTATTGTGTTGCACACTTGCCGTGCCATTTACTATAACGGAATGCAATGAGATACCGTTGCACATTGCGTATACGTAACGTTATAATGTTGATTCGCATGCTCAGTCAAGCATGTGTGGACACATACACACATACAGAGACACGTCTATAGACGCATGCATGTTCAATATGGTTTCCTTTTTGGCTCGGTTCAAGCGAGGTTTGGCAGTCATTGAATTCAAAATTGAATGAAACTGATGCTATTTTTCGATTTATTTTTATTTTTGGTTACCGAATTCAATTGGTTTGACTGAAAATTATATATTTGTTGTGCCAAATAGTTCACTCTCCCTGCCTCTCGCTCTCTCTTTCTCTCTCTCTGTTTCACATGCCAGAAGAAACTAATTATGCGCATTAATGATATCAAAATGTGTGAATAAACATTTGAATTATGGCTTAGTACACCCCCAACTAATTGTACGTGCAAAATGTAGAAGGGCGTGGTGGAATGAGGGTTGAAATTCATTTTAGTAATTCATTAAAATTCATAGCTCAATATTCCAAGCACACATGGACAAATTTCAAAACTAATAATAACATAAGCTACATAATTAGGTGCTTGGTCCCTAAACTGAGTAGCTGCTGCATTGGACCCCAATCTATATACACATACATATGTATGTACATATATACACATAGGTATGTGTAACTGCTTGTGTCCATAAGTAGGTTTCTCTGTGTGTCTCACTGTATGTGTGTGTAATTTATTTTACTAATTTACCACATTTCACACCTCTTCAAGTTGATTGCTCACGCAATGAAACTATGCAAAATGAACATGAACCAAAATCTACCGCAAGGATGCCCATCAACACCTCAGTACACTCAAGGGAGAGCTGCTGCCGTCCCATTAATGGACATCGAAATAATCAAAAACTAAATTTGCCAAGTCCTTGGGGTGGCTGGGTTCAAGTGACCAAATCTTCTGCTCGTTGCCTCTGCTCCTTCTTCTTTTTTGCCTTCACTCAAGGCTGATTTGAGTTTTATGTAAGAGGAAACTTCGACATTCATGAATTCATTCATAAATTATGGCTCCCCATGCAGTCATAAAGTGACCAAGAAGCCACCAAATATCGCACGATTGCATATGGGCCACTGGACCAACAAGGCTAAAAGAAGGCACAAATGGGGCGTGTCTTGAGTTTCAGCTTACGCAAGCAACTTGGCAACTTGCAAAATGCAGAATAAAGAAAATATTTTTTATTGATTTTGATAAAAAATAAGCCAAATTTGCTAAAGTTAATGCAATATTTATAGGGTGTTTGTGGTCATCTAAGTGATATATAAGCTTCTTTTTATGGTATGGCTTCCACTATCGAACAAAAAATTTCCAAAGTATTGTATTTATGTATGTGCAGAAAATTTGACATCTTGATGTTTCAAATGTTTGGTCCATCAGCTATTGAGAGGGTTGTTCAACAGTTTTAACCATCTCTTGCAATGCCTATGAAAAAATGGGAATAACCGAGTCTGGTTGATCAATTGCAACTGTTACACAATTTCAATTGTGTCATAAGCTCGACATCCCAAACAATTCCCTATAGACCATGGCCCTTCGCATCGGTGTTCTCCCCCTTCAATTCGAACTTTTACCATGAGATGTCCTGACAAATGAATTGGTTAACGAACAGACAAATCGCTAGATAGCCGTGGGCGTGACCTGAAATAGGAGTCTGATATTGTCATTGACATGGTTGATAGGAGAGCCAAAGCAGGCAGAGGTATAGGCATTGGTAAGGGATGCACCCAACCGGTGGCTAGACTGCAGTTGAATATTGCGTTTTGCATATTGGCAGGCAGCATTTGTACCAGAGATGTGATGTCTAATAAGCAGCCTAAGCAGCAGACTGGTCAACCTATCGAAAGCAAATTGGTAACTGGAACGACAAAAGCCACCAGGAATTGCACGTGCTATTCAGTTCAGTTATTCCCTCTGACTGTAGCTGCATAGGTGTGGGATTGGGTGTGTATGTGTGGGTGTTGGGCGTGGAATCATGCTGGCTTGCTACGCAATTTTTGAGCTAGCAAAAACAAAAGTTTGTGTTCAGAACATTTTGAATGCATTTTGATTGCGGGGACTGTGGTATAAAAGTGACTGCATAACTAAGAAAATTAAGCCAACAACTTGTAGATAAATGATCTGAACAAATTTTATTCCCACACATACATATTTAGGTCTGGAAACAAGCAACGAAGAGTCAAATTGTCTCTAATATATATCTAGACAAGGAGTTTATTTCACATTTTATTTGTAGTATAGATTTTGCATATTGTTGCCACTGTAGTCACAGTTTACGGTATGTTGCCTGCCTGCCGCTCATGTGCTTTGTGTTGTTTTAACTCCTGGGGCAATAACAGCAAAAAATCATTGCATAAATTACGACACTCGTTGCAACAAATATGCAAAAGTTGCAGCAGTTGTGTTTGTTGTCCAATTGCCGTGTGGCAACTGTTCCGCAGTACCATTTTCCCCCAGCTCTGTCACTTTCTCTTTAAGGCGAAAAAGCTCTAGTAGTAGTTTTCTACAGCCAATTAAAGTCAGTCGGTTTCTGTCTATCTATTGATGTTTGAAACTAAAATCGAATTCGAAAACCACATTGTCTCTCCCCTGGCATTTGCTCATTTATTGTCATTTCTAATTTATTTTATTTGACATTCATTGTCCATTTAGAATTTATATACTGCAACAACAACACACAAATTATACACTCATACCGCCAATACCATTATTGCCCATTCTATTCCACTATGTCAGAGGAGAAGCAACCACCCAAACCACCATTAGCAAATAGCAACAACAACTTCCTGTTGTCGGTTGTTGTGGTTTATTGGCTAACTGTTGTAAAATTGATAAAGTTGACTTTGAACATAATCAAAAGTAATAAATATTGTAGCTGCTGTGCTTGAGTGCAATCTGAACAGCATGGCGTCACATGTTTTTGCTAACCCACCCCCGACTCTAATGCTCTAATGTCACCCGCCCATTACACCATACACTTTCTCTTAATCTCGTACTTTTCCCTATGTCTCTCTCTAAGAAATATCTTTGATTTGATTTGGCCATCAACCTTTTGTCTTCACCTAGTACGTGCGAAATGTAGTACGAATTGTCTGTGTTAAATTTGCCATTTCCTCGACGATTTCTCAAAGGTAAGCAAGACAATTTGCTTTATATTTTAGTAGAGAAATATTATAAGAAAGATATAATAAAAGACCAATTTATAAATCGATTTAAATTAAACTTGTCAATTTAAATTCCAAAATAAAAAAATTATTATTTGCTTATATCATTTGTTCACTTATATCAGATGCTCTAAATTTGCCATCAGACGCTAACAAACTTTCATCAATTCCCAGTATTTTTTGTTGGTTTTGTTTGGGAATTTATTCCGGCATTTTGTTTAGACAAACTATTTTCTTAACATATATACACACACACACACAACGACTGAAGAGAGAACGATAGAGAGAGAGAGCAAAGACAATTGGCAAATGTGTGCCAAGTTCTTCTCATGCTACATTCCCATCAGTTGACTCCAACTTTGTCAATTCTCCTTCTGCTCCTTTTGCGCCCCTGCTACGCCTGCCAATGTTGATTGTTCCTGTGTGTGTCTCGTTCATGTTTGCTTGATTTGCAGCACTCGTATCACGGAAAATATCAAATTTCAATAAATCAAATTCAATTTGGACACACTCACACATACATATATTGATAGATACATATATACATATACATATATACTTATATATATATATATGCACACACACAGGACATTGGTATCCTGTAAGTCTGTCTGTATTTGTATGTGTATGTGTGTGTGTGTGTGTGATAGTAATATGTCTTTGTTTCAGTCGTTGCTAAAATATTTGCACAGTCTTGTTGTCTGTTCTGGCTTTGGTCCTTGCTCTCTGCCTTTGGCTCTTGTTCACTATTTGGCCAGCTTATTCGTATGAGTATATGTATGTCTTTGTTGTGCGTGTGTGTGTGTGTCTGTTTGAGCATTTGTAATTGTATTTGTGTATCTGATTGTCATCAGTTTAATACACGCACACACACACACTCACGCTCATACATTGAATCAGGCATTTGGTCACAATTTTTGGGACTTCTTCGTTGTCATCCAGCTCAAGGGCATAATTTATTTGTGGCTGAATTTTATTGTTTATTTTGTTCGATATCAGAAGTGGATGTATATGTGTGTGTATATATCTACATATATATATATTACATAATGCAAGTACGCAAACAGCTTGCCAAATTATGTATGACCAGAAAAAGGAAAATTAACTTTGCCTGGCCCCTTTTGCATTATGACAATTATTATCGTTATTGCTATTATGATAACTACACATTTACCCCAAAAATGTTATTGTTAAGAAATTCTCAAGAAAATTGAAATTAATTTCTTATGATACTCATAATTGTTATGACAAAAGCCAAATTGTGACGGTTTCGATGTGGAAAGCTCTTTACATATTCTTTTTCCTTCTGTCAGCAGTTGATAAATTCAATTTTCTCTCATATGTTTGATTCCCATGCCGCTTTTATTTTCTTTCCATTTAAATGCGAACAAAATTAGCTAACGATTTGTGGGAGTGTATATACATATGTGCGGTTTCTGATTCTGTCTGTCTGCCCGTGTGTGTGTATGTTTAGTTGTGGGTTAAGCGCACGGTCGCTTGTTCGGGCATGCATATAAAAGTCGGCGTTCAAATTAAATGTAGCATACTTTTATGGGCTAGAGGCAAATTGCAATTTGAAATTTTTTCCTGTTTTTGTGGGGCAACAGTTTGATGAGATTTGCCAAATTGAGGTTGATTTTTTTGTACAAAAGTATAAGCAAGAAAACCTGAACAAACAGAAAGCTTTAAGTAACATTGATTTGGAATATGAAACGAAATTCACTTTGCATTTCTAAGCAAATAATTTTCCAAGTTTGATATAGATTCCACATATTAGATATTGAATTTTTTTTAGCAATCAGCATTCCCCAAGTAAAACATTTTGCAGCTTGCTCATAGTTTCGAATTACTTTTTTATCTATTTTAGCTAACCCAAAATGTAGCAGAATGTGGCTCTAGGAGGGGTAAATTTTAACTTGGGAAGGCTTAAGATTTATGTACATCTATATACCAAATGCAGTATTATATCAATAAATAATATAAAATTTGTACCATATTTGAATAGCGAATGTTGCGGGAACAATTTTTCAACCTAACCTAATTCATCCCGCAAATATTTCAACCCTAGATGCGCCTCTGGTATACATACATAAACTTATGAAAAAGCTAAAGCAAATCCATTCAGGCATAGGCATTTCCGTTTCAAAACTAAATACATTTCCGCTGCGTCATATTTATTTATTGATGCTGCGCAAACGGCATCGAAGACTAGTTGACCTTTTTTTTCCCCACCCCCATTTTCCCTTTTTCTTTTTCATTATAATGGGAAAGTACGACTAGTAAAATGACATTCGTCGTCGTTGTCCTCGTCTAGGTTGTCGTTGTCGTTGTCACTTGATGTATAATTTTTCATGCTCTTTACTTGTCGCCGTATAGTTGTTGCACATTTATAACCAGCTGGCAAACTCCCTTCAAGGTTCCGTGTACCAGCAGAAAAAGGTACAGGTTAAAATGATTGCATTTAGGAGCTGGAGCGAAAGCTGAGCTACTACTGCTGCTACAGCAACGACCAGAAGGAGATGCCAAGACAACAGCAACTGCCATGCCGTGACTATTTTAGTTAAATTAATGACGCTCTATTTGCCGTGCAAGTGCCGCCAGCCGACTCGACTCGACTCGACTCGAGTCTGTGATAAGTGCTGCCAACATGAGTTACGACGCGCTAGGAAAATTACAGAGGGGGTCAAGGAATATTGCAGGTGCTTTATAACCTGCTGTCGGCATATGTTATACATATAGCAGACCACTTATATATTTACCTACATATATGTATCTATGAGGCCAATCACATGTGCTCTGCACACACTATTCATTTAATTTTGCAAACTAATTATAGAGCAGAAACTGTTCAATTCTTTTTCCTGTGTCACAGATCAGATATACACAACATTTAAGCATAAAAGTTACATTTGACAACTTTGTACATTTGAGATTAACTTGGTTTACTATCTGAATAGGCAAGCTTTATTAAGATTAATTATGAATTCAAATTCAGAAATTTAACTATTATATTAATTTTTTCTTTTTTTTTTCAAATGAAGAAAAATCTTTTGGGAATCAAATTGGTTTGCAGAAATCCAATTTGCACTATTTTCACAAAAGTAAAACGAGCGGTTTGATTTGTATTTTCTCATGTATGTGTATCTGGGTAAGTTTCCCGTTTCTGGACTTGCCCATGCTTATGCCAATGCAAATAAAACATGTAGAATTCAAATGTATAAGAGCGATGGCAAGTTGCTGCTCAACTTGGCATAAAATTGCAAAAACAAATTTGATTATTGAAATTGAAAATCTAAGAAAGTTTTCTCAGCTACACTAACAGAAGAGAGAGACAGAGAGAAAAAACATCAAAATAAAAGCAAGTGAAAGTTTACAAAGAGAAATTCTATTAAATTTCATCAGAAATTTATAAGCTAAAATTGATTTTAAACAAAATACTTGGCGAAAAAGTATGATAAATTTAAGAAAATTGGCGCAAAATTGACACAAGCAGAAGAAGAATTTGAGTTTTTGGGCATTTGGGCAATTTGTTTAGGGAGTGGTGCGGGAAATTTGGATAGTCAAAGGAAGCATGAGTGAACTGCCTTTTCATGCTTAGAGAATTTCAATTATTTTATTAGCCACATGAGCGGACTAAGGTTTAGGGTTTTCTTTTGAGCTTTTAAAAGGGATAACTTTGCCAAAATGCTTCCCGTCTCCATTGGGCGTACAGGTAGCCAAAGTGTGGCACTGACACTCATTGTTGCCTAGAGGCGATTATTATGAAATATGTTGCATACTTGCAGGCCATTCGTCCTATCTGTGTCTGTGTGTGTGTGTTTGTCCCCAACATAAATCTTTCATATATATAAAAGCATATTTACTAATAACCCAATATCCTTTTTGCTGTCCTACCAAAAAAAAGGACTAGCTAAGTCGAATTTGTGGCACAAAAAGGAAGAAAAGGCATGGCAAGGACTATCGATGTTAGTTTTGTATTTAGTTGAGTGCTTTCATATTTTGTTGCTGCTATAGTTGTTGTTATTGTTGTTGCTGTTTTTGTTGGACCATGGCCTGGGGTAGACAATCTGCCCTTGCCTGTGCATATTTTTAATTAAAGCACAAAAGGCAAAAAAGGACAAAACAAAGGCCGTCCCACTATAAGGAATCCTTTTTTGGCATGAGCTTGGCAAATGAATGAAATATTTATTAACAGCCAGCCGACATTCTTGGCAGTTTTTGTGTGTGAAAAAAGTAGCTATCCGATAAAGAGAGAAAAAGAGAAAACAACGCGAATGTGGAAAAAACGACAAACAAAACCATAAATGAATTCAATTACATTAAGTTTTACTCTCCTGCTGACCTCTGACTATCCTTTCTGCCTCTCTCTCACTCTGTCAGATTTTCCCTGTTCAAGAGAATGGGTATCAAAAATCGACCCACAACCATGTACAACGTTGAGCAATAAAATCAACAACAACAACAGTAACAATCCAACAAAAAGAAGTAAAAAGAGATCGAAATAAAGCGCAGAATAAACAAAGAGACGAAAATATTCAACGTACGCGAACCGCAGCAATTTAAACAATGTCCAATTCAGTCCATGGTTCACTTGCTTGTCGGATGGATATTCGATGGCTTGGGGAGTGTGGTGTGGCCATAATGGTGGAAAGGGCTGTGGCATCATCCTGAATAGCAAAGAAGAAAATGGTTGAAAACCCCTCAAGGCCATAATGAAATAGTGATGAATATCGCTGCGGTAGCGGTTTGGTTTAATAGTAAATCTTGAGGTGCTTTATATTGAACCAGTAACAAAATCAGGGCTGGAATTAAGGCATGAATTACTAACAGTCTCTAAAAAGTGTCTTTGAACGCCTAAGTTTTGTATGTGAGTAGAAGAACACTCAATAAGAAAAACAAAAATGCAAACAAACCTTACGGAATTTAATTAGAGCACAGTTTATCTATAAAAGATCCAGATAGGCATCTTTTAGTATATATGTGTATAAAAATCAATAATTTACCTTATAACAAAATGTTTAATAGTTTTATAGTTTAAACAAACTATTTCAAACTTTCACGACGTTTTTTTTAACTCATAGTCCACTCCTGAACAAACCAATAATATGAGAAAAAAACAAATGAAAATAAAAAGGAATACGTATGTTTGTAGCTTGTTGTTAAAGTTAAACATGCATATGTGAAAATAAAATAAAAGTAAAGTTAAAGAGACTTTGCCATACTTAATAGTAAATCATTCGTTGTATGGGTTAAAACGTTTTAACCATTTCAATTTTATTCATACTAAAGTATCTATTTGCGCAAATATTTTGGGTTGCGGTTAAGCTTTGTAATATGCGCCAAAAATGTTGGTCTAAAGGGTTGTTAAAGAATGGCAATCCTTCAATACTCGCTCCTTGTGCTTTCTCTCCTTTTGGCCTGCTATCACTCAGCATTGTCAGCCAATTCAAAAATGCAATTGAATTGCGCAATGTGCTGCTTGCGTTTGAAACAAGAACGGCCAATTTATAACGAATGTTTGTGTCGCCAGTGGGTAGAGGGGGGGGAATCCAATTGCTATGGCCGTTTGGCTATTAGCCGGATTGAAACAACGACCCAACGACCGTTTGACTGTCAATTGCGCAACGGTCTCATATGACACGAGCCAACAATGCACATACAAAATAAGACCGAGTGAGAGAGAGAGAGAGACAGAGAGTTGTTCCTAGATGTCAGACCGCAGGCAATGGTTTAGAATCACACGCAATGACCGAACTAAACGGTCCGTACTTTGCCTCATTTTCATGGCCAATGCAACCGGAATGTTGCCAAAAAAAAAAAACTAGAAAATACAATTGCAGATCCTAAATAGCGATAAATGTGGCAATGAGATGAACATGGGACAGGGTCATGTGTGTATAATTGGTCTGTCAGGCAGTTTAAAATGTAAGATAACAAGATAAGATATGACACTAGTTTGTTTAGGGCAAAGATTGAACTCAAACCATATTCCATATTCAAACCACATGACTGACAGCGAGTTATGAGGGCTATAAAACAGTTTAAACATGTCTAGTTTCCGTATTTTCCCTTAAGAACTAGGCGCATTAAAAGCTATGGCTAGATATAGAAACTAAGATTTTGCCTCGAGGTACACTAATATCCTGTGTTCCAGTACCACTTGCTTTTCTCGTTAAGTCTGATGTGAGGTGCCTGCAATAACTATTTATCCTTGGCCTAGACCTCTCTTAGAAGCCTAGTTCCAGGACCAAGTAACATCGACTAGTGCATGCCACTTAGGAAATGAGCCATAAAGTGGCGTTGCGCTTGGCTAAAGTGTCCCTGTCCCAGTCCCAGTCTTAGTCTCAGTACTAGTGTCTACGAGTAAAATTGGCTGCACTTCTGGCCAGAAAGAGAAGGAGAAGAAGTCTGAAGGGCGAAGTATGCACTCAATTTTTGTGAGGGCGAGTGGGTGTCCTCCTGGCTCTTGCATGCATAAGCAGCCATTTAGTGTTGTTATCCTTATTATATGTAAACACACACGCATACACACTCACACACACACACTAACGGAGACCGAGGAGTGGCAGTCCTGGTACTTGTCCTAGGCCTAAGTACCAAGCTATCTGCGCTTTTACCAACAACAACAAACAACCACAAAAGCAACGACAGCAGCAATGAGCTAAAGCTGTACCTGAAAGACAATTTCCATTTTTGTACTGCAGCTCATAAACCTTCAACTTCAGCTTTCGGCAAGGACATTTATTTAAGTGTGTATGTGTATGTGTGCATCTATATCGTTGTCTCCTTGATATTTTTATGTGAATTTATGTTTTTGATTAGTGCAACCTCTTGACTTATGCATGCATTTTGAGACTCAGTCCCCTGCCTAGTCTTTCGTTTGCCATGAAGTTAATAAATTTAATTTAAGTTCTAGAAATGAATTTCACCTGAAATAAACCTAGTTTGCCATGAATTTTGCTCAATGCGTGCAGTTTGCCTTGTTGAATATATGTGGAAATTTAATTGAAGAACATCCTCAACGTCCTGTGACAGGACTCCCCAGTGAATGTCCTCGTGCTCGTACTCTCTGGCTTTTGTTTATGGGCTCATAAACCAAGCAAGCGTCGCCTACTTTGGCCTTAACTACAATTCTCAATCCCCAAGCCTCCCCTCACTCAACACGCACTGATTTCACACTCCACATAAGAAGCCCCCAACTCCCCCCATCCCTATCGCCTTTTCGAGAGTCCCCTTCGCTACATACTCCCACCGATATGCATATATTGTATCGCCCATGCGGGCTGTCACATTTACATATGGCCTGGACTTATGTTGGCTCTTTTTGGTTTCATTTCTTTTCTGTATACCTACATGCTTCCCATGTATGTGTTGGCCTTGCCTTTGCATTTCTCCTGTTTGCATTCCACATTTTGAGTTTTGTGCAATGAAAAATGAAATTTATGCAATTTACCTAAATATGTGTATGCAAAAGAACTACACAAATACAGCCTATAAACTATTTAAATAGTTCGCCTGCAAAATTTATATAAATCTAGCACACAAATAATATCAAATATTTATGACTTAAGCTACATAAACTAAATTGACCAAACTACATGGACGATAAAAAAGAAAATAACAATTAGAAACGATATGTTGAATAATTCAAGTTGTCAAATGGTGGAAAAAGTTCAACAAAAATGAACTTGAAAGCAAAACAAATGAATCGAAGTTTGAAATCTATTAAAGCATTTAAATATAAAGAAAACAACAAACTATTCAGAGAAATTGACGTTTAGTGAGATGATAAAGAGGTATTTAACAAACCACAACTGATTTCGTTTTAAGCTCATATTGATTGTGAAATATTTTTGTACTTGATTAAATTCTTGTCTAATTATCCAAGCGGAATTGTGAAAATCTGAAATATAAGTCAAGTTGACTGATTAAATTTTTCTTTTATATAACATAATCGGTTAATATGTGTTGGCAACAGTTCAATCGCAACAAGAAACATTTCAATTTATCTTATATCCTAAAAAATATATGACAGGTTATTTCCCTCAAGTTTGAAATCCTTGAATTTTCTTTTCAATTTAAAATTTATTTATACAACGTGAAAGCACTGCGAAATCTAATTGTGTTGCCTTTGCACATCAAGGACAATAAATAGTTTATTTAAGGATTGTTCTTTTCCTGACGAATGAGGCAACAAGAAATGAAGGCAGTTCTTGTGCTGTGTTCTTGTGTCTTTGTCTCCCATCTCTGTTACTCTTCACACAACACGCGTTGAAATGAAGAAATGAAATTTTCATTGTTTTTGCGCCCCAAGTGTTTGAAAAAGTGTCGCATTTTGATTGCGTTTTTCCTTACATTAAACAGCGTCTGGGCGGGCGCGTTTTGCTGTCCATGCTTGGGTGGCTAGGTAACATTACCACACTCTTGGCCCCCTCCCACATCACCCATCCATTCGTGCCCCCCTTTAGGTTTTTCCCAACCCAAACCCTCTGTCAACCGTGTCAGCTTTCCACTTGACTCTTTTTGCTTTGAAGTACTTGCTGCTGCTGTTCCTTCTCTGCACTTACACCTCGTATTTTAGGTCCTCATCCACATCCTCCACATCCTTGTTGTTATGGTCCTGGTTGGACACGCCCACTGTCACGGTTTGCCAGCTGTGGAGCCATATCCGGGGCCAGAACATCAGCAGCAGCAGCAAACGCGTAGAGCAATCATCTTTAATTCATGAGTCCAAAGTTTCCATTTTTTTGGTTTAATTTTTCGTGGCATGCATTTTCTTCACAGTATTTATTTTTCTTTATTTCTTTCTTTTTTTTTTTGTATTTGGCAACCGCCAGCTAAATACAGCATGTAGGATATATTTAGTCGTCCTTAACAAAACCTTCATTAACTTCTTTCTATGTCAGATTGACAAAGAGAGTTACGTAAAAACTTATTTAAATCTAAAAAATCATGTTCTTCAATTTTCGAAAGTAGCAATTATCCATTATCATTTAGTTACTGCACAAATTAAATGGAATTCCGAAATAATTTCACTGGGAATAGTCTAAAAAATATATTATGGACAAATTGAATAATGTTAATCTATCGGACGTGATGTAACGAATGGTGTTATCCTTATTCTACAAGACATACATAGTTTTGGAATATTACAAATTTGAATTGCAGCCACTTTTCAACTGTCAAGTCAATTTCTCACTCAATAATTTAATCACTTCTTCAATTCAAGTTGCGCAATGAATTAGTTGGCCGTCAGCCGTAAACAAGCTAGCAGCAAATTCATTGAAAGCCCTGCCGAAGAAACCCATTTACCTGATGTTCCTGCCGCAACTGCCTTCCGTCGCACCCGTTACATCATCCAAGTTCTGTATCTTGCCTTTGGGCATGACTGCCGGTGAACTGACAATGAGTTTGCATTGTTAACGGGGCTAGAGCAGCAGTAGCGACCGTTATATAGCAAGGTGTTCAAGCGGCATTGCAGACTCACAGCTTACCTCTGGTCCTTGAACGCTTCAACTCCTTGTTGCTGCTGCTGCTGCTGCCACCAACCGCCTGAGTTTGCCTTTGGCTGCGGCAAACGAGTTGTAAATATTTATTTATACGCGCTCGCGGTCTACGTACTGAATGGCCAGCCAGCTAGTGAGAAAGGATGAACGAGATGACGAGAAGCATCGAACGAGGTTGGGTGGAGAGGGACGCATCCATCTTGCCCGGAATTTTGATTTACATTTCTTGCCTCTGCTTCTCCCTCTTTTTTCCTTTTCGCATCGCATAAGAGCCGCTTTCGCCTGCATTTTATTTGGCTTTCGTTGTTGTAGAGTTTGGTGGGCTTTGGGCTTGGCCAACATCCCATCGAGGTTGACGATTTCTGAAATTCGTTTTTCCGTCAGCCGCCTAAAATCCCTTGACTTTTTTTTCATTCCTCAAAACATAATCTAAGAAGGCAAAACAAGCTTAAAATCCAGTGGCCAAAAGTTTTCCTACAATTTAAAAGATTTCTTACTGATGCTATTTAAAAACAAATAAATTATTTAACCTATTCTTTTTATAAAATTCCATTGATCTCCTATTAAGTTTTGGTTAAGAATGACAAAGATAAATTTAACTGTGTTTTTTTCAAAAATCTATAAATATTTAAGTCATCTATGTAGTTGATTCCCTTAGTTTGTATCAGCAACCGCAGTTTGAGTTCACTTTATTTTTTCCCTCCACTTGGTTTTTCTACTGCTTCTCTGACACGTCATTCAAATGCAGTTTTACAGTTCGGTGAGTGAAAACTTAAGCGGTTTTATGCCACTCCCATTCGCCATTCACCCACTTTTCGCCCTTTTCATACAGATTTTCACTCAGCAGGTGACTGCCTGGATGGGCATTTTTGTGTTGTGACAGCAAATTTTGTATTTTTTTCTTCACCATCATGCAGTTGCAGTTGTATTTTTGGTCAGTTTGTCAGCACATAAATGCAGTTCTAAGCTAGTTTCACCCAGTTCAACAATTTTTCCACCATTTTTTCAGCCTTTCTTTTTACAATATGCAAACGTGGCTTCACTCTCATTGTTTCGCCACACCCGGTTGAATTTCGCGTTCATATTTTTTTTTCTTTATTTTGAATTTTTAGGTTTTTTATTTTTTTGGTTTGCAGTAACAATTTGCCACAGGATTTGAATGGAATATCTACAATAGCATCGAAAGATTAATTCAATTTTTTGTCCATCAAAAAGCAGTTAAATATTGTATGCAAATTTACTTGATAAGCTTCATTCGGTCTAGTTTATTTCGGTTTTATTGCAGGTTTTATACTTCAAAAATGTTAACATAATCGAAATGTGGTGTATTTTAATTTTTAACTTTATAAGAATTGATTTCTTGTTACAGAAAACGATTTTGATTGGGTGGATAAGGAAAATAAAATCCCATCTTATCTAACATATTTTATATATCAACTTTAGTTAATGACATTCTTAAGATTGAAGGATATTGTTCTAAAGGTAAGGACGATTGCTGAGAGATCACGTCAAAGCAGTAAAGGAGAAATCAAATCCGACCTGACTTTCATTGACTTTTAGTTTTTCTAAAACTTTGTTAATACATCATTTAATATTTATAGTCTTTAAATTTAAGCAGATTCCATACTCCGTAAGGTGTAAGTTTATATCCCATAAAACAAATTAAAATATTTAAGCGTGTTACATATTCAATTTTGATACTTAAAGGGAATTTTCAGAATGAAAAGCAACTTTATAAGATTGACAACGTTGGCCTAAATCATAGACTCAATTATGAAGTTGAGCCAAATACATTCCAATAATTTTTATTTCAGCTAAGCAATAAACATTTTTCAGCTAGGTATTCAAATTAAGGCATAATTTTGATTGATTATATTTTGGTTGGGCATATTTTCTTTTCTAATAATAAAATACTTTGGACAATTTGCTTGTTTCTAATTTACAACTTGGTGACAGTTTCTATGTTGCTTTTGGGTGTTGCCATTTTGTCCTCTACTTGGCTATAAATCCATATTCAGCGAAATTTTCACCAGCTGCCGCATTCACCCACAGGAAAAAAAAAGAAGGGAAAACACAACAATAACAAAAATGAGGGAGATATAATGGAAAAAACAGAAAGCATAAAGTTGCATATATATATACATTCAGTGGGAAAAACAGCCGTTTTTGTTGTCAGCCGGAAGTCGGAAACCATTTAATTTGCTCATGTGCAACTGCGTCGCGTCCTGGGCCCTGGAATGGCGTTCCTTTGCCGTTCGGCATTCAGCGTCCTGCGGCTGTTACTGGCGCAGCTGACATGTTTCTTTTTGTTTTCCTTTTTTGTCGTTTCGGTATACAAATTTTTGTTGTTTGGCAAATTTTTACCCAGAACATTTAATTCGGGCAAACGAGTTAAGAGTAAAGTTGTGTTAAGTTTTTTTCTTGCTGCAAAACAAAAACAAAAGCGCAAAGTGCACACGCATACACCGAAAAACATACACACACACAAAGAGAGAAAGAGAGACGAAGTGAGAGGCAACATTTATTTATTTTGCTGCTGCCGCTTTCAGGAGCCCCCAAGGACTCGAGCGGCTCCTTTGCGTCTGTCAGTCTTTTTGCATACAAAGTCTTGAGAGCAGAATTTTAATTTGCAATTAAATGCAACCCACAAGCAGCTTTGCATCAAAATGCCAAACCCGTTGGGCGGCAATGGGTGCGGCATAGGGCAGGTGTGTGTGTGTGTGTGTGTGTTACTGCAGTAGCAGCTAAAAGTGAAACATTTCGTTTAGTCTCACAGCAGAGAAGAAGAAGTAGAAAAAGAAGGGAAGGAGGATAAAGGGCTTCCTCCTGCCATTTGAAGGAACCCTTAGAAGGCTGCAGCTTAAGTATTTTCAACGAATGCGAATGTTTGAATTAAAACTTTGTAATTTCCCTTGTTTCATTTCATTTCGTTTACTTGAAATTCATTTCTATCCACTGCCTTAGTCTTCTTTTTCTGCATCCATCCTTCCATCTGCTTCAGCAGCAGCAGAAACAACAACAACAACTACAACAGAAAGTGCACAGTACAAACACATAAAATGGCTACCAAAACTCATCCATCTCTTGTCTTGTTTCTGTTTCTTCTCTGCATTTGGTCTTCTTTCTGGTCGCCTGGGACAACCGCCAAATACATTTGGGTTGCACTTTTGCTCTTTTCGCTCTATTCGCATTCCCTTTTCCGCCATGAAAACTTGCCATGGCAGTCAAAGTGCAATTGCTGCCATTGTTACTCACTGAGTTCAGTTGAGTTGAGTTAAGTTTGCAATTTAATTTGTTTATACTACGTTTTGGCCTTTTGCCTTTAGTTATAATTGAACTAAACCCAGAAATGAAAACGCCCAAAAGTTCCATAAAAATAAGCAAAAACCATGAACAGATATAAATGTTGAAAGAAAAAATGCTTCCAACTAATTACAATACAATAGACGTTTTTATATGCATTAAATAAATATATCATTCCATTTACAAAGGCTTAATCCTCTATTTATGCACATTAATTCGCATTTTACTAACTTAAACTTATTTGCATTAAGCCCACTTAAAGGGGGCTTACATTCTCATCTAACACCCACTTCATAAATTGAATACATTGAAGAGGCAGCTTAACTCAATTGCAATGTCTCCTTACTTGTTTAATTAACTTACTTGTTGGCCTACAAAAAAAAAAAACAAATATTAATCAAACTGATCTAAAGACAATGCAGGTCGAGTTCAAAATATTCGGAACAATGGCTATCAAAGGAACATCAGATGGGTGGCATTGAGGAGGCATTTTCTAACATTAATTTTCATTAGTTAGACAGCACCATACACATTCATTCACACATTCAATCGATAATATGCACAAATGGGATGTCTATCAAACAAAATATGTCAGGGCGAAGGCATTGAAATGTTCCAAGACCATAGCCTGTGGGCTTAATAAATGTCCAACTGAATTATAAATGAATATGAATGAATGAATGATCAAATACTAACCATGGCCAGGGGCCATTGTAACCTCAATTGAGTGTATATACACACTTACACACATACATACACACTTAGTATACATATTTGCAAAAGGACCGAGTCAGAAAATTACCCAGAAAAATCCCCCAGGCATCTCCGTCTCCACTTATTGTGTATTCCAGGAATTAAATGTAAAGCAATGCAAATGAAATGAATGAATTTGCCCTAGCTAGAAATGTTATTTAATTGAAATGGACACTTACACTTGGCATGAAAATATCTAGTTGCAGTTGGTCCAATGGGAAATGGAAAATGGCAAACGGTAAACTTCAAGAGTTGCAGGAATGGGTAAGGGTTTCTCAAAATCAGTATTTGAATACAATTGGCTTTTGAGTCTCTGTCTCCCTCTCTCCCTCTCTCTCTCTCCCTAAATGTGCAAGCAAAACTAAATTTAGTTACACAATTCTTGCCTTGATTAAGGTTCGGGTTGCCCACAAGAGCTAACTCATTTAGAGTCAACAAAAACAATCTAAATATCATACTTAATCAAATTTTTATTTTTTCGACTTACCAAGTCATGAATACTTTTACATAAAATATCAATAATTATCGCAATTAACTTCCTAAAGAAACATTTTAATTTTCATGAAATTATTATTAAGTTTATATGCGACGGAAGTTCACAGCACATCCTAATCAAAAATGTAATTAGTATTTTAACAAGATTATTAATAATGGAATAAATTATTTAATAGCAAGTGTATGATTTTTCTTTGTACTTATTCTGCTGCTCTCATGAGACTGCACTTTGGGCTTAATGCATTAAATTTCAAAGTTAAGCAGACTAAAATAAAACGGTAATGCTATATAATTGCAAAAGTTAATAGATGCATGACTTTCTTTGGGAATCGAAACATTTTCGATTCTACTTTTAATGGAAAACGTGTAGATCTCATATAAAAATGTAATTTTTAATATTCCTATTCCCATAATGAATATAAGCATTTCTAGTTGTTGTTTAATTTTGTGAATTATTTTGGTACTTACAGTTAGTGTACACTAGTTTAGCGCTCACTGTCTCAGCTGAGACGCTTGACTTGTCAGCGGGGTATACACACCACAGGGGCAGGGCGTTGCTACTGTTACTGTGCGTGCGACATGTGCACAACATTTTGACATTAGCGCCAAAGTTAACATGAAACTAGAAGGGAGCCCCATAGCCGCATTCAACTCAACCCAATTTCTTATTACCAACAAAGACCTCTACTTTGCCTGTCATTTGGTCAGAGAGACAGACACAAACTATTATGTGAAGCTATGTGTGTGTGTTTAAGTTTTATGTCTACATTTGCTGTCGAGTCTAAGCCTGGGCCAAGGCTCTGGGCCGCTTTAGTGCAAAACTAAGTAAATTTTAGTGCAAATGAGCAGCCTGAAGGGCTCTTAACTAAGCATTTACAGTAGGGTCTGAGTCTCAGGCAGTGGCATAATCATAATTAAATAACTTTTGTCATTGTGCCAAATAAGCTTCATATGCAGGGCATGAGCTATATGTGTGGACACATCATTTTGGCAAATTTACGTACATCCAGGTCCCCAAGACCCACAAAAATGCTTTCATTAGGCATTCCAATGCCAAAACAAAAAAAATACCAAAACAACTGAAGTAAAAATAAAAAAAAGAGAAAAGAATAGAAATACAAAAACTAAGCGCAAATGTGCCAAAATAATCCGCTTAAATAAAATGCCAACCGAAATTCACATACTAGAAGACCAAAATGGCTCTGGGTTGCATCCTTTGGTAGTCAGTCCTTGTGCCACATTCCTCAGTTTTGTGTTTGTGTTGTGCTATATATTTGGTTTGGTTAGGTTCTGCTGTGCTACGGTTTGGTTTGGTTTGTTAGTCCAAAAAGCCACGAAAATGATAAAACAATAATAATAGTCAGGAACTATTTAGAGCTCGACTGCATTAATACCTTTTAGATTGCTCTTAGTAAAATCATTCAAGCGATAAAATAGATGTCTAGATACCTTACTGTCTGTACCTGTAAAAAAACTTAATTTTTACCTGTAAAAAAACTTAATTTGTCTATTTCTTAGCTTAATTAATTATCATATACTTTACGATAAATCTGCATTTGGAATACTATAACAACTGCTCTTGAAAATTAGCAGCATATATGTATGCGTATGTGTGTGCGAGGTATCTAAGGTATCTCGTTGTGGCTTTCTCGCACCACCTGAGCCCTTTGCCATTCCTCCAGATGAACCCATACGCCTAGTTTGTTGGGGATTCATTGTCTTAGGAGCCCTTTAATTAAACGGATAAAAATGGCAAAAGCTCAAATTGTTTCGTATGTCAACGACAAGCGACAAAGATGGTAAACTAAAATAAGATGAATATATAGACTAAAATCGTTTGTAACTCAAATGATACAACAAAAGAAACTTTAAGTCTATTAAAATGGAATTTTGTTGAGCGAATTGAAATCATCCAACATATATTTACATTATGGTCTATAAGAACCTACTTATACAACCATATTGATTATTGTGTAGACGTGCGAAATTTCATGGGCCAATGAGCTCTTGTTTGTTGGCCACTTGCTGTGAGAAGCCTGCTCCATCCAAGAGCTCTATGGGCGGCAATAATGATGATGTACAAAAAAAATGTGTATTTTGCCACACTCGCCCACATTTTGATTATTTATGATGTTCACACATCATGTGTAAAAGACAAACTGGAGCACAAACACTCAGCACTAATTGAGGCCGAAACAACAGCAAAAAACGAAAAAAAAATTAGGAAACAAAAAAGCAAAGAAATACGAGAGAAAAAGGATAACAGGTGTCTCACTAGCGATCAAAAAACCTTGATTGCTTGCCGTATTCAGTGAACAAAATAATTAGCCAAAAGGCAACATTTTTAATGAGCATGGGGCTTTAATTTATTTTTTTTTTGTTAACTGTGATTAGCCTAAAAGACAGTTGCTGATTAACATAAGTGGGGACTAAAAGAACTTTCTTCTTGGCTTTGAGTAACCCTTTAATAAATATTATAAAGGAAAAACTTTAAATGAGAAATATCAATCATACGCCACATTGTGCACTCAATTTTCTTCAACATTCATTATGCACAATTTTCACAAAATTTTGAATCGCCAAATGACGGAATAACCGACTGGTGAATCTTGTAACATCTTTCTCTGTCTTCACCTCTTTCTTGTCCAGTGATTAACCTCATGATTGAATATAATGCCTTTTGAAGATGCAACGCAGACAGCCGACTAAGTGCCGACAAGTCAAAATGAAGAACGGAACTGCAGCAAATCCAGAAGCAAGAGTGAAAATTGCGAGTTGTCTTCAAGATGGACAATAATTTATGAGAACTATCAAATACCCTTTTATTATAAATTATACAAATTCTAGTACTGTGTACAAAGTGTAAATATATATTGTTTTGTTTTGGGCTGCATCACAAAGTGTAAATGCCATGGAAGCCAAAAAAAAGAAAAAAAAAATGCAAGACAAACTTGGCCAAGCTAGTGGCTGGCTGCTGCCTTTTACTTTGTTTATGGAAATAACGATGATGATGTTAGGAACGAGCACGATGACGATGATGATGCTGTTGGCCAGAGTCAGGACAAGAACATTAAATTTTTTACTTAAACAGCAGCAAAAGACGGCGCATTGTTGTTGTTGTTGCTACTGATGTTGTGGGCGCAGCAAAGCAACGGAAAAGCAAAAATGGCTGGCAAAACAGACAAGGGAATTGGTGTAAATATGGCAAGTGGCTGGGGTAAAAGAAATAGGATATGGAAAAGAGAACCAAAGGCAAGGGCAAAGCAAAAAGAGAGCCAAGAAGGAGTTGTTGCTGCCAGACAGAGAAGGGCATACTTTCAGACATAGACATACATAGCTGTGGTTTGCGGTTCTACTGTCTGCCCTGCTGCCTCTGCCAACGTTAGATATTTTCATTTAGTTTCCTGTTTACCTCCCTTCAGACGAGTCGAGTGGAAGTATCAAAGTTAGTGAAGTAGCACAAACTAAGCGAAAGATGCCCGGGGAAAGGGCGAAAGCACATAGGGGCTGATGCCACTCAAATGCTTAACTATGCAAAATAAGTTGCATTTAAGATGCTCCATTATGCATGTTTATTTATGTCGATGATACTTCCACTGGGCACAACATTAGCGGCCCAGGTAGAGATACTTCCTCTAGGCGAATTGCCAAGCTTATTACTTGCCAAGTTAAATGAAGCACTAGCATCACATACATATGCTTGGCAGATCAAAGAAATTTAGCTTTAAATAAAATTTTCCTACATGACAACCTAAACATTTTTTACTCTTTTAAATAAAGCCGAAGCCCAATAATATTGAAAATAAACTAAAATGCCAATTGACAAACTATTCAACCTTACGAACTAATGTCAAATGAATGGCATTTAAATTATTTTTGTAAACAAAAAGAGATAAAAACATATTATAATTGTATCCATTGTAGAATCAGGTAGCAAGAAGGTTAGGTAAGCCCCAAATTCAATTATTCATACACTATGTATGGACATATTTAATGACAAAAGTAGCTGGAAAACTATTAATATTGGAATTTTTTTGGCAACTGACACACAACATTTTCTAAAGTTGTAAATTTGTCCTTTTTTCCGAAAATACTTTTCCTCTTTATGGATGCAAAACTTTTATAGTTAAATATTTGATGAAGTTGTGTGGTTGTAAATCATTTTATAACGAAAATCAAAATGAGAATTTGTTGCATTTGACAGCTTTTGCCAGGCAAATAATCTCCTGAAATCGTTTCTGTGAGAAGTCATAAAATGACAGGTTTATTTAGAAACTCAAGTTACACGCAAAGCAATTCAACAGATAAATAAACGGATAGAGAAAAAGAGGAAGACAGAGAGAGAGATCATCTTGAAAACTGTGCCAACTTGGTGAACTCAGAGCGGATAGTTGTCGTTTTAAGCCTTATGAGCACTTTGTCAGTGAGTGTTTTATGGCTATCCATTAGCATTGACCCGACCGCCATGCGCCCTGTAGTTGGCGCTTAAGAAGAACCGGAGCTGATTGACGATTCGCATTACCGGACCATTGCCGCCTGGTCTGGGCGGCGTGGTAAGGTGTGGCAGCTCCGCCTGCATGTAGAGCTCTCATCCTGTGTCAGGTGTATCCTCACCGCAGTTGTGCAGTTAATCATTGTGGACGAGAGCGAGAGTGAGTAAACAATGGTCGGACCATGTTGAGGACGCCATGCTCATGCCGCAAATTCCAATTACATCTCCTACTAACAGATCTCCACCTCTTTCGGCTTGGTCACCACAAATGTGAATGCGATACAAGAGCCACCAGCCAACCAGGAAGCAATAGAGCGAGCGAGATGGATACAAAGAGGAGTACACAAGTTTTCAACTTGCCCAGACACTGGCCGCCGCATACATCATCCTTTCCATTTGCACGGCCATCGATTTTCGGTTAACGCCCCTCCACACGGACCTCCAGTAGGACTTTAATGCGAGATATTGGTATTTAAGGCAACACGATATTGATATCCAGTCCCTGGTTAAGCGGTCACTGCGGTTTAGGTCGCAACAGCAACGGATAAGGCCAAGGAGGTGAAGGGGCATAAATACATTTTAATGACCTCTGGCCTCGACGCGCTTGTTAATAAACTGATTATCGCGCAAGATAAAGTATTGGAGAAAGGACAAATTAAAATTACCTTTTAATCCCGAAGTATCGTGGACTGGAGGTATGTGTTGAGGAATTGAAGTGGTTTCTATCCAGTTCTTTGGCATTTCAAAAATTATAAATATTTCAAAGAAAATAACTGAAAATGAGCCAAGCGGTGACCAGTCGAAACGGCCGCACAAATGCTGCTGGCATTTCATTGAGACAACTGTGGAAATACTCACAAAAGAGCCATTAGCAGCGAATTGGTGGACACACAAACACACACACGCATACACATACACATCAGACCAAAACATGTGAGCTCAAATGGCATCGTCGTCCCCTTGCCTTCTACTCTTTCATCTTCGCCATCTTCAGCTCTGTGCCAGATAGTCAGCATTTTTCAATGGCCACAGCCGGCGGCCTTTATTAGTTTGGGGCGTGGCACACCACACTCACACACACACAATAAGTCTTACGTACATATACCAGCACACAAATATGTATTTATGAGTAAGCTGACTTTTGGCCATGTTTATACACGAGCTTGTGTCATTTGCTTTGCAGCCATTAGCACGTACTTTTCGCTCTACGCCGCTTCACCACATTCTTACCCCCGCCCTGTTCTATATGCTCATTTTTTTTTTTTTGCGTTAGGATAGAAAAAGCCGCCGGCTGTTGACGGAATTGCCTTCATTGTTGTTTCGTTTTGGTCCTGAAGCTGAAATGGAAAAGAAAAACGCCAACTAAGAAGGAAAAGAAGATTCAGTGGAAAACATAGGAAAAAAAAACTAAGTAGTTCATTTTGAGATGGCTGCCTTTTGTTATAAATTTTAAGTATGTATATGGCTAAGTAAAAAAGCAAAGCAGCAAATTGTCGCCAAAACAAAAGACTAAATATGCTGCCAGCAGCGGAAAATGCCTAAAATGAAAAGGCGACGACAGCATAAGGATGAAGGTGTGGGAAGCAGAAGATGTAAAGAAGAATGCTGTGTGAATATGGGTAAGAGTATAGGGGCCCAACTGAAGCTGAACACTCTCTACGTCTTGACACAAATAGGTTTCCGCCCTAAATCCCAAATATCCCCGGAAGCCGATTAAGTGTTGCCCGTAAGCGCGCGCAACAGCATGAAAGACGAGAAGCATCTGCGGGAGATGGCGAGGAAGGCTGCAAATTGAGCCCGTCCTGCATTGAGAAGGAACAGCATCCTTAACTCCATTTACCATCTCTTCCCCCTGCCTAAAATAATGGCAATACATGCTGTTTTGGCAGTTATTGGTGGCGAATGACAAGGGATTGGGGCGCTATAGTGAGAGATTCAAGAGTTTTGAGTAAAGCTTCAACAAACCATAATTTCTGTTAAGTGAAAAGTGATAAAAATATTTTAAAATAGATTTTGAATTAAAATGCTTCTTTTTTCCCCAATAAAAAACCGAAAAGCGAGATAAACATTTTGAGCTGAAAGACACATTTGATTTATAAATATAACTACAAAATTATATTTAATGATCAGTTGAGTTGGTTTTTTTTTTTAGTTCTTGCCAACCAATTGTTATAATTTTACAACTCAATAAGTGTTTCATACTCAGAAACTTTTGTGCCACCCTCTTCGATTACACAAGACACAGCCGGCATGTAAACACTGGCTCAAACACATTACAATAAAATATTTATCGTTATTATCCTTTTTGGAAGTGCTTTTCAATTGAGGTATGGACAGGCTGTAGATGCGCCTGACTGACTCACTGACTAAAGATACTCACAAAGTCATGGCCATATTTGGCTGTTTGGTTTTTTCAAACAAAACAGAAACATATACATATACAAGACTTTTTCTTTGGCTTTATTTTGGGATGATGTGTTTTGTGTGTGTGTGAGTGGGTTGGCTTTTGTGGGCGTGTCGTGGCATGATTGATGGCAACGCGTGGCATGCTGACAGGCATTATCTCTGCTGATTGGTAGACGACTTCATCAAAATGCTTAAAATAACTGAAAATATATCGCAAATATATATGCATTAATTCTTCGTCCCTGCAATTTTTGTGGAAATTCTTGGCATACGCGCCGTATGAGTAATGTAATGTGTAAGCAATTACTTTCTCGATAACAGGAGGCAGCATCCGCGACAGCTACACCAGCAACAACAGCAATATTAAGGGCATTGATTTCCCTGATCATATTTATTTAGATTTTGCCATAGCTATTTGCATGCGAAATGGCGAAATTGAAGTAGAAAGATGGTAGGGGAAGAAAACGACAAGGACTTACAAGCTTAAGCTGGAGGCAACAACACCATTTATATTATTTCATTTCCCCTTTGGAAATTAATATGTCATTTTTACCACCTCTTATACAGAGGAGAGATACACAAACACCCATACGCAACACATACACAGGGAGATAAAAAAAAAAAGGAGAAAGGACAGGAGATAAAGTGAGGACAGGACACGCCATCAAATGCCAAGCAAATGTTAAGGGGTTTTGGCCCCAGAAGGAAAACTGATGCTATAGAAAAAAAAAATACCGAAGAGAAAAGAAAACGAAGTGAATGCGAGGAAACCTTGAAGCAGCAGCGGGAGAAGAGGGAAATAAAAATGCAAATAAAATAAAATGAAAATAAAATAAAAATGTGTGTCTGTCATGTCAATATTTGCCGCCAGCAGATGAACTCAATTTGCAATTGGCAACGGATGAGCCAGCAACGGTAGCAACAGCGGCAACAGCCGCACCAGCAAATCGTGGGAAAATTGATTGACATTTTCATTATACAATTTGCCAGGCAAAGCAAAACAAGCTGGTGAATGTGAATGCGAGTGTGAATGTGAATATGTTTGGGTATCGGCAACGGAACAGGAATGCATATCCTGGCTGATGCTATCGTAGTTGTTGTAGTTAAACAAATTGCGCATAATGTACCGCAAATAATTAATGCCAATCATTAAAATAATAAACTATATATATGTATATATAAGTATATGACTGATGCATGCAATTTCCATGACTCAAGCAGACATACACACACACATGCACACACACACACACACACATATGTCTGAGAGTGCATCAAAATGTTGGTATGTAAGTCGTAATTGCGGCTGGATAAATAATTAAAGGTTTTTCTTCACTTAACTAAAAGGAAATGAACACAACGAAATGAAAATGCATTCATCTTGATGATGATGGTGATTAAATAAGCAGAAATAATTTAATATGAGCTCTTCACAGAATTTGCGAAAAAAAACATTCTGATAGCTTGCTATGGAAAGAATTAATCAGAGTTAAATGAATATTGATATGAATATGAGGAGAAAATTTCTGACAAAATAACGGCATTGATGAATCGATATGTCACCTGAGGGTGGTTATCAATTTTGAAAATTATTATGTGCTATGCAGTAAGATAGTCAGAGAGTTGCATTGATATTAATTTAGTTTAATCAAGACAGTAAAAATTGAAGCTTTATCCACTGTTCTGTTTCGCTTTACTTAACTAACAATTGTGAACCCCAAAGACTTTTACAAATATTATAAACACTATAGTCAATAGATATGATGTTCTATTGCAAAAAACGAATGTAATTTCAAGTAATTATTATTTTTGTATTATTTTGTTTTTAATTTTATAATTTTGCTTACCTTATTTGCCACCACAGCTTTCAAAACATTTTGAGGAAAATTATGTCTTTATATAAAATAATAGGCGCAGTATGTAAAAATAAAGGGTAAGAATTTCTCTACGTTGGTTTTAGTTTAATTTCTTTTATTTGTAGGAGCAAGTCTAATTAATGGTCTTGGGCAAGATATGAATGTTTTTTTTCCATTGTTTTCTTTTTTTTTTCTTCACCTGAAATGAAAACCCTCAAACATTATTCAAATTCCATCACAAATATGCTAAATGAGTAGCTATTAATCTACATGGTTATGTTGACCCTAACAAAAGGACCCTCACAGGGAGTGAAAAAGAAAAATAAAGGGTTGACACTTTTTGTAAAACTGTCTAAAGAACATTGAAAACAACAAGCTATTGACTTTTGTGAGTGGATAGCAAGCGAGTGTTTTCCCAGGCAGATGTTGAACATTAAATTAATTGAGCAATTAATTAACACGCCATTGAGATGAGATGAGGCAGTATGGGGGCTAGAAGAAGGGTCGGGGCGGTAGTGTCAGAGCCAAGTGGAATGTAGTGGCTTGGCAAGGAGAAAGAAACTGAAGGAACAGCCACAAGTAAAGAATCATTGAAGACAGCAGCTGGCTGGGCTGGGCTTGGTTTGGTTTGGCCGCTCTCTGAATGTTATTAAAGCTTCACAGAGTACTGAGAAATTATGAAGTTGAAAAATTAATTCAGCGGCAAGTCGGAAAAGTTTGAACTTTCAATTATGTGAAAAGAGTGTGCAGTTGTGGAGGTGGACCAGTCAATGTGCAGGGAGGGGAGCTAAAGGGCGTTAGCAACACGAACGTGAACATGAACATGAAAATGAAAATGAAAATGAGATTTTTCCTTTGGCTGCTGAATTTTCCAATTTATGTGCCCGAGTGGCGCCGTCAGCCACACTCTCGAGTAATCAATGATGGGTGACGACGGGCTCAAGACAACAACCTTGGCATATCCAATGCGGCAAATCTATACCAAGCTGTAAGTCTCATGGTGAATGAAATAATAGCAAATGCTGGTGTTGAGATAATATCGATTGCCGACGGAAATTTAATTGTAAATATACACACAATGGAAACAAAAGACTTGAAACATTCGTCAGATGACATTTATGCCAATTGAATGAATTGTCACATTCGTGTTGATGAAGATATTAATAATTGTTATTTGTTTGGTATTTCAATCGCTTTGTCTCTTTGATTGGCTCTTGATTCCAATCAGCATCTTCTTTTTACCTTTATAGAAAGATGAATTTTGTTTTACAAGCCAAGAGTTTGCAAGTTCGACCTTTAGTTTAAAATCGTTAAATTTTTATATTCAAAGTTTTATTTTTCGTTAACTTAATTTACATTCGATTTCGTAAGAATAAATGTTTGTGAGATAGAGATACGATATCTGTTCTCCATTTATGATCGATTGATTGTTTATAAAATCTATATGAGTCACGTGAATATAATGTGTGGAGGGAAATTAGATTATACGTAACTTATGATAAAGGCACAACAATTCCATGCATATGAAAAATACATATATTATATCCAAGACCTATACTAAGGACTAACAAAATGGGGAGAAAGAGACATACTCATCGATATTCTAGTTGTACAATCTATGCACTACCCTAAGAACCTAGTAAAATCATCAGCAGTATCTTCAGATGGAACACCATTTAGCCCTTCTTGAACTTGATCAGCAATATGGTTAGCACCAGGAAGACTAGAACCCATGATGAAATCGATATAAATCCATTATAGACAGCGGGATTATCAATGCCCCAACCCCTCTGTAGAATGGATCGCAATGATTCCGTTGGCTTGGTTAGAGGCAGGAAGGCAGTCACAAATTGCAGCAACGGGAACATGCCCTCAATGGGCCAAATAATGCCACACAGCATCACAATGGGTAAGAATGAGCCCATAGCTACGTAGGTGGCTGTTCTCTCGGTGTCCACAGCGCAAGAGATGACAAAGCCAAAGGTCATGCCGCACAAGCCATTCAATATGCAAAGGGCAACCACCAGCCAAATGTCTCCCACAAGAGTCAACTCGAAGAAATAGAAACTAACAATGAGCACGAATACGGTTTGGCTCAACATCACAGTGAACTGGGTGACCACCTGGGAGAGCAAGATTTCAGGTCCTGTGATGCCTGCCACAAGGCAACGCTCTAGCATGCCCTCATTCCTTTCAATCAACATGGCACCCGAGGTAATGGCAACCGAAAGGAAGAATATAATGGTCAATATAACACCGGGAGCAGCAAAATCGGTAAAGTTGGGATTGCGATAGCCATAAATCGGTTCATTGAAATCTACAGGAACACGTCCTAGCTTGGGATTCACATCGCATTCACTTAACATATTCTCCACGAAGCTGAAGAAAGTGAGCTGCAAGTCAGCGTAAAGCATCTGTGCGATTTGTTGATCTGTTAAGGAGAAGACAAAAAGGACCATAAGTAATGGACAAGTGCTGAAATGATTGTAATGAAAACTTACTCGACCCATCCATGCGAACATTCAGATCGGATGCCTCTAAAGTCTCGTTTTCGGCATATCGTCCGGCTTCCACTCGCTCCAACAATGTTGTGGTATAATTAGGTTGTATAACCAAAGCGGCCCAGGCATTGCCACGTCGCACCTGCTCATAGGCTGCCTCGTCGTCATTCACATAATTCTGTGTGGGCGAGAAGATGGAGGGAAAAGTGGAGGATTCAACATTAAATGCCAACAGTCAATCAAATGCTCATTCAATTAGCTTAAAAAGCCATTGCACCTTGCCAGACGGACAACAAAAACCGTTTCCATTTGTTGGCAATTTCAATGCTCTTTCATAGGGTGTAATTTTCATTTTATTTAAAGACTTCTGAGGAGGAATGGCAATTTACATGAATTCTGTTCCAGTGCTTTACCATTTTATACCATTCATAAGACTAAGCAATATGTAGCAACAGTTTCCCATCTGCTCCTGTGTGTTTGAGTTCTTTTTTTTTTTGGGGTTTGCCACAAATTTGAAGTGTCAAGGAGGGTATGCAAATTTCGGCTAGGTATGTGCATTGTTGGTGCACAATTAAAAAGACCCTCTGAATTATTGAGCAATGTCTGTCAGAGGCTTGTCTGCCTACCGCCAATTCTCCTGCGCTCTGTTTCTCTTCATTTTCCTGCCCTTGAGCACTTCCTTTCCTTTGGGTTCGCTTTGTGAGTTGACTGTGCTACGCTTCATTTCCTGTCGCATTGTTTGTTGCATGTAGCAACAATAAAAGTAACTCCCTGTAATTAATGTGCGTACTTTGCGCCAAACGATAAATTCAGGCCGGCAAAGGCAAACATGAGCAGCACCATCAACAAAAGGCAAAGGCAAAGGCATTGTCAACAATATGTTTATGTTATCTTTTACAATTTCATTGCGCAGTTGCTTACGCATCCAAAAAGCGCAAAAAAAAATAAACAAAAAAAGGAAACTGAAATAAGAACGGAAAATAAATAATGAAGTGAAAGCCTCCCCCATCCCTTTCTTAGCACAAATGATTCTTCCACTTATGAACAGTATGTACTACATATGCGTGCACATATACATACATATACATAGCACATAGAGCGATCATCATGTCCTTGGGCCTAAGCTAGTGGTAGTCATACATTGATGAAGTTTTGGTTACAACAAGAGGGGAAAAGTTTTGCCTAAACTTTTCGCCAGCCACTTACAGAGATTCCACAGGATCAAGGTGGAGGGGTATGAGTTGGTATGGTTGGTTCATGTATTGGCATTTGTATTTGGGCTAAGCTTTGGCAATTTTGTGGCCTCGATATATGTAGTTATTTAAACCATAGAAGACAGGCTGGCACGCAGGCACGCAGCAGGGCGGGCAGAATGTAGGGACAGGACAATAGGGCGTGAAATTTACGCAATTGCCGTATTAATGTTGAGACAAATGAAGGGATTCCATTTGAAGGGTTTTGGGTTCCGGTTTTTTGGGTTTGAGGTTCTTGCGGTCTTTAAGGGCTTCATTAGATTTTATGGCAAATGTGCGAATTTGCGGCCAGGTTGCAAATGTATCAGTACCTACATTCATACATACATACATACATACATACATACATTTATAAACAACAAACAGGCAATCAAATCCACAAAACTCCAAGAACTTTTATGCTTATAGTTTAACCTTAACTTCAACATTGTTTATGACAAACTTCAACCACACAAACTATGCGCAAATGAAGCGTTGTCTCTTCCTCCGTCTTACTCCTCGCTGTTTCTTTTATCCCTCAAAAGCATGCAAAACTTTTTACTTCTCATGGCTACCTTAGCAATTTTTGTTTCAACTTGGCCGCAAGTTTGCTCATAAAATCAAAAAACAAAAATAAAAAAAGAAAACTGCTTCACTTCAAGCTAAAACTTATGGCTAATCAAGTGCAACAGAAACAACTTGTCGGATGAGCATGAAATCTCTATCATTTTTCCCCATCTCTCCCACGACAGTGTCTCCTTGATGAGGCAACGTTGTCATGCCTAATGAACTTTTAATTAAAAGCAATGACAACCCGACCAAACAAACTGACCACAATACGAGGTTTTTCTATCCTATTTATTCTTTCTTTTCGTTCTTCAACGGTTCCTTTTTTCAATTTTCGTATAAAACAAAAAAAAAAAAAAAGAAACGCTAAGCCTTTTATATATTTTTGTTCTTTTTTTGGAGATGCCTGAAAAGTTTGTAAAATTATTGCCAAAGGCCGTTTTTTGGACAATATTTGCCCCTTGGCAACGCATGGGAAACAAAGGCCAATTTTTATGTCATTAAGATGAGGGTAACCGAAATTTGTTTGATCTAAAGAAACCACAAGGCACAACTCGACCAAAAGATGAGGCCAAGAGCTGAGGACATGATATTTGGTATGAGAAGGAAAAGATGTGAAGCTTTTCCTTAAGGCCTGCAAGGCAAATACATGCATAGCTTATACTGTTACCGCTTTTGTTGTGATGTCAACAGTCATGAAACGGTGAGCAAGAACTAACTGCCAACAAGATCAGGAATTTGAATACACCCTGTAATCCGTTTTTAAGAAGTAAATTAAACTTGTAAAGTTAAAAGAATTGGATCAGCTGTCATCAGGTTCACTTTACTAAAGCCAGGAGGGGTAAGTGTTAATAGTTAATACAATGATAAGTTTATTCATGTTTAAATCTTAAATACATAAGCCCTGAGAAATCTTCTTTCCTCTACCTTAGTCAAATAGCTTAAGCATTTGCCAAAGACAAACCAATCCCTACTCACTACCATTTAGTAAAGGAGATTTGAAGATAGTATCTTACACCATTAAAAGTAATTAGAACCCATTAAATTTGTTTACTCTTGTTAACTTTAAATGACTAAAGTGCTTATATACTCCATTTCCTTATGGGCTGAAAGAAACGCGAGGCAATTGAAAAAAGAGCAAAAGCGATGCGTCGTTTCACGGCAAATGGCAAACGGGCAACAGAATTCAAATTTTTCCATTGCCTTTAGCCTCTTCATTTGCGTGGGGGTGTCTTGTTCTCTGCACTGTCCTGTTCCTCTTATCTGTTGGCCTTGTCCCGGCTGTGTGTCCTGGCCACGTGCTGATGGCCACGCTGATACGCTCTGTTCATTGACCAAAATTAACTTTGGCTCTTTTCAGCTTTCCTTCCTTTCTACTTTTTTTTTTGTTGTTTGTTGCGGAGGGGTCAGAACTGCGGTCCACGTTGCGTATTTCTTTTTCTTTATCTTTATCTTAGTTAGAATTTGCACAAATTAAGCGTGATAAGGGGAGCAAAAGCAGAGGCAGATTTTCAATTTTGAAGGTAAAAGAATGAAGGGAAGGTGAACAAAGAAAGTTTTTCCTTACAAATTGGCCAGTTGAGGCCTGTCGATTGCCTTCATTGTGGCATATTTCTAAGAATTGTTTTCCCATTCGATTACAATAAGGCTTCAGTGAAATTGGAAATGAAATGCCCTTTGTTTACTTTTACCCTCTCCCTATCTCTTAGTGTTTTGTCTATCTCATTTATGACGAACAACTAACTAACTTAAGTATACCATTTTTATAAGCTTAATAATAAAGTCTATCCCAGTTGTTTATCAATTTTGCATGTAGTTTGTAGTCGACAACAACTTTGCCTGAGTTTACGATTATTATGCGAAACTCTAATGCAAAATGCATGAAAATTTAGCAGGAGCAACAGCAGAAGCAGCATCAATTCAAACTTAAACTCAAATTAGGCTACAAAGAGGCTTTGTTTTTGAAGCATAATTTGCAATAAATTGCCACCAGGGCCAACAGGCTCTCTCCCCTGAGTTTCTCCCCTCTTACTCATCGCTTTCAACTAGTATTTTTGCCCAGCAGCTGCGAGTAAATTTATTGATGATCTCGACTCTCTCTTTCTCTCTCTCTCTGTTTCGCCATCCCTGACCCTGTTCCTGGGTACTGTTGCTGTTGTTATTTTGGCTGTGCCAAAGATAAGCAGCTGTAATTTGTGTTCACCCAAGAGCAAGCCAAAGCAAGACAATGCCAAGTAGGAGGCATCGACGGGTTGATTTAGTAGTGCGGCAGGACGAAACGATGTGTGCAATAGATTGAAGACTCGAAGAACCCAGACCATCTAGAGTCCCAATACCATGGCACACGTTGCCTGCCTGCTTGCCTGTAAGCCTGGCAGCCTGGCTCTAGCATCTTTGCTGTCCACACAAATTGAAATAAATTACAGGAATGGTCAGCAGAGATGAAGGGGAAGAGGTCCTTGAATATCTTACAACTACCAACATGAGTGGTTATTGTAAAGTTCGCACTGCACAATTTAAACACACCGAGAAAAATTTAAACAAGCAGACGAATTCTGGAACTGATTATGTTTTAGTTACATATCAAGAATTAATATATAGTGAGTAATTAAAACTTTATCAAACTTTGAGAGATACCTGTAATAAAGTTGATGAATTTCATTCTTTTAACAATAACCGAAATGATAGAAACTATTATTGAAATTTAGTTTAATGTTAAAAAATATGTATATATGTAATATACATATGTCAAAAGATATGTAAATCTTTTTAAATAGTTTTCTAAAAAACCATCGTAAAGAACTTTGAAGTCTTTTTAGTTAGAAGTCAACTTGGGACTTCGTATTCAATTTCAATGTGGTGTTAGGAAAATTTGAAAGTTTTGTTGTCTGTTTTCCCCCAAGTGCATTCAGGGCTGCAGTTTTCTGTTGCCACTGACTACTGGCCAGGTAATTTACATTCGGACTACTTACCACAACCATGCTGTTGTTCTTGACCAGCATATCGAGATAACGGCAGCTCAACATCGTCTGATTGCATCCGGTGTGCACTGGACAGAACTGTTGCATAATCATTTCCTCGGACATCTCGTGATTTGCCACAGCCAATTTGATGCCAGTCGGATTATGGCCAATGGCATAACAGAATAGCAATATTTGCACCACAGGCAGTCCCACAATGAAAAGCATTATACTAAATCGTTCAGTGAGAAATAAGCATGTATTTAAGAACCATAAATAGAAATGCATTGCCAACTTACCCCACATTGCGCATCATCCACAGAAAGTTCTTCCAGATAAGTGCATGTAAATGATGCGATTGCATCACATGTAAATTGTACCAAAACGATGTGGGTATCTCCTGGGCTGGTGGCAATGGTGGTGCCGCCAGAGCTGTGTTACTGATCGGGTCTCGGGCAGCCGATGACATTGAAATATTATCCCCAAATTCACCAGATATTTCGGCCGCATGCTGCTCATCGGACATATCCAAAGCGGGATTAGAATTGGCTGGCACTGTTACTTGTTCAACAATTTCCTGGGCAATTGATGAACGTCGTCGTTTACCCATGTTTTGCATAACAGAAAGTTTGAGAAAAACATCCTCCAACGAATCGGCATTATATTGTTGTCTTAGATATTCGGGTGACTCTTCAGCCAACATTTTGCCACCACGTAGCAGTCCAATCTGAAGAAGAAAATATTCACAAAGATATTACAAATTGATATGGTACAAATTGTTGTTGTGAAGTCGATGAAACTTTTCAACTTCATTTGTCTGGTCTACTTGTCACGTCACATGGCTGACAATCTTTACTGGTCAAAGTTTGTGCCTTGCCATTTGGTCATTCAGTCTAGGAATATGCAACAATTTGTTTTGGCCGATGAAAAGTTTTATTGACCACCAATCTCCTTGGCCAACCCCACTACCAGCCACGTTTTGTGCGGAAATTAAGTTAATTGATTTCTCTGTTCGCACATGACCAGACAAACTGAGTTCGCATTTCAGATAGGAGATGGCTTCATTAGGCATGCAGCTCCATGGACTTCTTCAACATAGTTCGTAGTCGTTTCTACTCTACTTTCCCGCAATACCCGCCAATAAGCTGCACATGGAAATTCTATGCTAAATAAGCCACACACACATTCACACACACACATTCCCGAAAACTTTTGCTACTTGATTTGGCTTCAGCTTTTGGTAGGAAATCGTTCATTTCCGTAGGCATCACTCTTTCAGCCTTTTGGTTTTCCCAGAAGCCAATTAACATCTTAATTGAATGGTAATGCCAAACCAAATTAGAAACTTCCTGAGACAAGAGCAATTGTACATAATTGTGTTGGCCACAAATATCTCTGTGATATGCATTATTATTTCAATTTCTTTTTTGTCGTTGGGTTTTCTACTTTTTTTTAGTTCTTTGGCTTTTTCATTTTGCCATGCCATAAATATACATTTAAAATTTTCGGTTTTTTGCCGCTTGCATGTAGAGGAAATTGAAAATTTTACATGATATATGGAAGGCGTGTGTGGGAGTGGCTTAAAAGTTATTTACAATTTAAATGGTTTGTAAATGGAAAACTGATTCATTTTTTTCCGCCAGATATTTTTGAAGTGTGCATAAAACGTATTCTGCTTCAGCTATGTAGAGTAGATTTAAAGCGGACTATTTCAAGCTTTAGTAAAATGTAAATAATATGAGAAAAGAAAAGCCAATTTGATCGGAGAGTGTAGAATGAGTAAGTCTCTCTTCGGCTGAGAACTAAATCCCGTCACACTTCAGTTCACTAGAATGATTTTAAACTGCTCATATTATTAACTGGAATGCTAAGTGCTAAATGTCAATAATGTTTGCACAAATCCAATGGAATTTAATCAAGATACTCTTATATCAGAGTTGAAGTGCTTTAGCTAATTTAGGTTACATTTTATATTAAGACTAATTGCCTTATGAATGACAATAAATTTTATGAGACGACCTTCGAAGTTAAAAAAGATTCGATTTTATTTATACTTATAAATCAATTAAGATCAACGTTTTTTAATGCGCCAATGAAGTGCCCAGTTTCTGCCGTTAGTTTTATTTTTAAATTTTAAGGCGTTAGTTTGTATTTCAGTAAGTGGCGGGTAATTGTGTCGATAGAAATAATCAGCTGAGCTTAGAAGTTCGATAGTTTTACTAGTGCAACCCTAGCGAAGTAGCATCATGCGCGATCGCGTGCATTGGTCACACTCTTTTCTGACGAACTTTCGCCCTGGCTAGACGCCTAAACCACGCTGCTCCTCCAGAAAATATATAAAAATTTAAATCTGAAATTTTCTTGGCCATCAAGCCGAATTATTAATTAAATACTAATCTGGAGCATCTAGGACAACAACTATTATAAAGTTTTGTGAATCTTATTATCGTAAGTTAATTTTTTGTAGATATTTGAATTCTTGGAAGTTTCTAATAAGTTCTTTCGAAAACTTAGCCACAATCAAATTGAATGCTGAAAGCCTAAGCAAGGAATTTTATATTTGAATTCCGAGAATTTGCCATGGATAATTTTTGAGACACCGTGGGCTCAAAAGCTGCACACCAACAGCTGCCCGAATCGGATACGGGCAGAGAAAGTTTCTTCGTTGCGGATTGAGAGTCCCTTAGACCGTATTTGGACCTATCATGATCGTTCTGGTATTTCCCTGTTTGTATGCAAACAGAAAGCGAGTTCGGTGTCAAATATTCAACAAATAAGAAAAAACTCTCTCAAGTACCGTAAAGCTAAAACAAAATATTAAAGAAAAAAGAAAATTGCCAATCAGTGTTGAGAAATTAAATCGATATTAAGAATCGCCTTTGACTGTGTGAGCGAGCCTACAGTTATTTATAATTAATCTCGTAATTTAAGTGGAGACTTCCAAATTCCAATTGACATTTTCATTTTTGAATATCTATGAGTTTATATTTATCCACCTTACAATTAAGATTTCACAAAACAAGACATATTATCCCTAATTTGGCTTTTGGATGCCTGAAATGATCCAATTATTTAATTTGATTACCCCGTATATTATAAGAATCATCATTTTAGTTTAGTCAACTCGGATTATGTTTCCGACTTATTGAAGTATTTTGGTATTCCGTAACCCTCGTGAATAAATATCATTTATAATGTTTGAGTAAAAGTTATGTGATCTTCCTTGTAGCGAAATGTGAGCGGTGAGCTGAATTGTATTGGGATTTTCCAGAATCTTGCGAAAGGAAAATCATTGGTTGGGAGGGTTTAGACGCGAAGCTATAATAACATCCCCTTAGCTTCCCTATTCGTGCGATACTAATATACTCTTTTTCTGTATCCTTCTAGTTTATCTCTTTTGGTTAAATAATTGTGTAATATTCGTGCTCTAGGGACTTTGTTTTATTTTATGTACTACGGGTGTATTGAGTAATGCTGGTCCAAAGAACCCCCCCAAAGACTGTTTGCTAGCCGACAGCCAGAAGTCCCACCCGGACCAAACTTCTCGATACACTAAGCCCGTAGAAGTGTTGGCTTTGGCCTAATTTGTGGTACTCTTGCCCATCATAACATCTGATGATAAGGGACTGCGAGAGAGACTACCAATATAGGCTGAACCTGACCTCTTCTTAAATCAAAGAAGATTCTTTGACTAAGAGGGGATGTACATGATCTGGATTCATTCCGGGTTGTGTACATTACACCAATCAATGTTAATTATAATCCACATATTCTCAAACGTCAGCACTCACAATCAGTCTTTGCTTTGCTTTCATTTATTTGTCATTCATCAGCTTCAGCAATTATTCAACCGTCCATTTGCATTTTCGGCTTTTACTTTTCATTTGTATATTCTATATTTTGTACTTTTTTTGTAGTACTTGTTTTTTTCTTCATTTCTTGCTGTACATTAAAAGGCAACATGCGGAAAATTACGCGACAAAAAGTGAAAAGGGAAATGCAAGAGAGACAATATCTACTATTAAAAGGCACAGGCGAGAGAGGCACTCGTAACAATATATCCATCACATAATGTTACGCTCCCTGATTTCATTTATTAGAGCAGAAAGTGCTGCATGGTACAACTGGGGACAGAATAGGAATAGATACAAAGAGTGAAACAAAAAAACCCAAAAGGAAACAGAGTCAGTCTGGTGGAGTCTCGTCACACTGTGTGTGTCCATGTGGCGTATACGCGATTCGCTTTTATTCATTCCACTTTTTTCCCATTCTTTTTTTTGTAAGCCAACAATTTCCCTTGAGTAAAGGCAATGCTGACATTAAATTTGGGGGAGACATGTCAGTCAAAAGGAAAAAAAACGCACAGATATAACAGAAGAAACGAAAAAAAAAAAAACAATTGAAGCGCTGCACTGCGTTAGGAAACTGTTGACCTCAGTTTTTGTTCTGGATGTAAAGGAAATGTGCGGCGGAAGGCGGTAGATTGAATGCAGGGGCAAAGGGTCTGCGCTTGGCTTGGATGTTGTAGTAATAATGACACCATTGCAGGCGTTGATGTTGTGCCATAATGTTCTCATTGCTTTGATGTGGGTCGACTGTCTGGTGTGAACATGTTGGACAAAGTGCAAAAGCCAAAAGGAATAATGAAACTAAGAAATGAAAGGACAAGAATAACTAAAGCTAATGCACAAAGATAATTGAATTTGTTTGAAATCATAATTTAAAGCTTATAATGCATACAACTTTGTTAACAAGCTTTTTGTATGACATTTTTGAGTACCTCTTAGACTGGATATCCTTTCTCACTGAACTGAGAATAAAATCAAAGGATTTTGATTCCAGCTCTACTTTTAATGATTAAAAGTGTTTGTTTTCTTTTGTTGGTTAAAGCCTTTTGAATGGTTAACTGACAAGTGCTGAAATTTTTAAATTCCTTTTTTTCGCTGATTCGCTTAACTACTGCCGATTTCCACTTGATGAAAATTTTAACTACCAATTTTAAATGAACATAAATAATTCTGAATTAAAATAAAAACTTTTAATCGCACTTGGATTTTTTAATGCAAAAAACTTTCAACACTGAAATTCCCAAACACACTCACAGACACTGGCGTGTGAGCACACACGCACACAGTCATAACACACACCTACACAAATGCATTTAATGTACGTTTTTAATGCTGTTTTACTCCCACTTTTGCTTGCATCACCAAATACATATACTAGTAAATATATATTTTTATATAAAAACTAAAGCTATAATTTTTTACAGTCACATGAATTTTCAGCTTAAAATAAATCGCAAACAAACAACAATAATTTTTTAACAATCACCCAACTGGCGAATAGATCAAGAGCCGTCTGCAACATCTATATACATAGGTGTCAATTCGAGTGCCTCACTCAATCAGTGTTGGGGGCTGTGAAATTTATGTGGCCTTTGGTAAAAAGAGCCTTCCTCTGGTCACGCAATTCTGTCGAGTCAACAGAACACTGACATCGGAAAAACAAGCAAAAAGTTAAGGAAAGAAAAGACCACGTGACGTGCAGAATTGGCGGAAAAAAAAAATATGTGCACATACGTAACTACCTTGGGCTAAACTGGTCTGGACTGGATTTAGGAGAGGAGCCATCCAAAAACGAATTAGAAACAGAACCAAAAACCAGACTAAGGCGAGCAAAGATGAAGGAAGACAAAAAAAAAAAACGTGACACGAAAAAGTGACAAAGCTGAAAAAGCAATTTGTTGCCCATGGCCATAATAGTCAGCTTTAGCTAGTTGGAGCCGAAGTGCTGTTCTTTAGCTTGGAAAATCCACACGTGTTCAATATGAGCAATTAAACACTGTCACCAAAAGTTGCCTTCAAAAAAAAAACACCCAACTGAAACAGAACAGTCAAGTCTCTAGAGAGTGGGTGAGTTGGGCGTTTGCATATAGAATTGTATGTCTCGTTCCTTTTTTATAGACCCCCCAAAACAAAAGGCCATAAACCATAAATTTGATCTAACAATTCGTATTAAATTCACATTTCGACAGTTGTCGTTAGATTAACTCTCGAGACTGGCCTTAACTTTTTGGTCGATTGTTTTATGGACTGAGGACGCAAGGCAACTCGAATCGAGTCGATTGTTTTGTCCATAGCCTGAAGACAAAAGGCAATGCTTTCTATGGCTGACGGTGATTTTGTTTATTGGCCATAACTCTTTACCGCAATGACTTTTGCGTGGCATCCGTATCGACAGTTCGTTTGTGACAACGGTTTGGCATTGACCCTTGTTGCCTGACATAACCAAAGCAAAGCGAAAGCAAATGTGTTGGCCACAGTGAGGTGTAGGAATAAGTGGAAGTCGTTTCGACACTTGGTTTTAGGATAATCTTATTTATGGCATAATATGTAAAATATATCCATGTTGCTTGCTAAAATTGATTTTAAAACAAAATACTAACAAAAATAATGATGTATGAATTTAGAATACTAACTTTTGAAGTTCTATTTAATATCATATTTTATTATATCAAAAATTTCTCAAGCATTTCTTAAAAATGTATCGTTTTATTGATTCCCCAAACATGTTTGAGAAATCCTTTGCCAGAAATGTTTGGAAGTAGTATTTAAATTTCGTTACGTTGGTTTTCAATTGCTTACCAAAAAGCTTAAAAACCTCTGGTTTACCATTCTTTTTTATATAATTTCAAAAAGGAACAGGTAATCCTATTAGCTTAATAATCTTCTTTGCTTGACACAGTCCTTGAATATTGTAACAAGAGTAAATAATTTTGACTAGACCTACCTACGTTGGTTTCTTACTTACCTACTTCGACTTTATTATATCACATATTAAATTGACATTAAAGAAATGTTAACAAATTTTAAAATTTGTCTGTATATTGTAAGGAAATGAATATGGAAGTTAGTTGGGAGAACTGTTTGTATAGGAGCTACATCAATCATTCGATTTATAATCCTATCTTTAGTTAACTGACTGACCACAACTTTCTATCTGTTTCCTTAACGCTTTTGCACCACCTTTACTGCGGTTTGCTGTAGTTTTTTCGTTTTGTGCATCAATCTTTTGTTTCATATATTATTTCCTTTTATGCTGTGTGTGTGCGTGTGTGTGTGTGTGTGTTTTGGTTTATATGTCTGCCTGTATAGGCTGACCTAATAGAATGAGAGAATGGTGTTTGTTTTATATGCGCCTATGCGTGCTAACAGAGTGTCTATGTGTGTGTTTTTGTCGTATCCGTATCTATGTATATCTGTCTGTATCTGAATCTGTCTATCTAACTGTCCATTGTGACGGGCATTTGTTTGTGAGCTTTGTCACGCTTTATTTCTGTACTTTTTGTTCTGTTGTTTCATAACCAAGTTCATTGTTTGCTGCACGCATGGACTGGGAGCGGTGGGTATTAAATGACTAACCCCACCCGGCACCTCTGTCCTCTACCCACGCACCACATAAATAAATCTGAAGTAAATTTTGCAATGTGTCTCGCTCGGAAATGCCTCGTAAATCGTGTCCATGGGCCATGGGTCAACAGAGACAGCTGGATGTAATATGGTATTCGGGGGGAATTTTTTCTCTGAATTTTCTGTGCTTTTTTATTTGAGACAGGACACAGATTTGTTGCAGCTATCGCTGAAACAGCGCAGGATACAAATTTGCCATTGGAAGAGGAAACTGATGATGAGACAAGGGGAGGAGGCGGAAGCACTTAGCACCGCATGTTGACAGCGTTCACTTGAGCTGATAAGCGCGCTGGTTCTGTTGGTGCTGGCGCTGCTGCTGCTCCCAACTGACAGCTCTGAACTTTCACCTTGGCAACAGACACAAGAGCCAAAACCGAATATTACTCATACGACGCATATTACAAGCTGTGACCATAAATCAAGTCGAACAAACAATGCGTGGGAGCCAAAAGCCATTGACTGGCGCTTCTGCTTCTGCTGGCATCTTGTCCAGCAATCTTTCACATCCCCTCTCACTTACCATATGAGCCTGTGCACATTCGTCTATGTAATGTGTGGTGATTATTACAGTCGTGTGACCATTTCTTGTAATGTCCACCAAATGATCCCAAATGCTGTAATCAAAGAACATTAAAAAGGTGGAGATATAAATGAAAGAGTTGTGCTAACAAAAAAAAAAAGACAAAATGATTACTCACCTTTGACGCAGCACTGGATCCACACCCACTGTGGGCTCATCCAATATGAGGAGTTCTGGCTCATGCAGCAAGGCTACAGCCAAGCTCATTCGTCGCTGTTGACCGCCACTCAAATTCTTGACAAATTTCGAACCATTTGGCAAATTGAGCAATTTCAGTAGGAATTCGGTGCGATCCTCAATGTCGCTACGGGCAATGGCCGAAATGATACCGAAATAGATTAAAGTTTCGCGCATTGTGAATTCTCCATAAAGGGCAATCTCCTGCAAATAAAAAGCAACAAGAATAAGTGCTGAAAAACTTAACCTCTAACAACCCGACGTTGATATACTCTCTATAGATGGAAGTATGCAAAGTATTCACGTTTTAACATTTGACGAGTGGTTTGAACTTCCTTTTTGTATATTTTCCATGCAGAAATTAATAGTCATATATTTACTTCAGCTACAATTATCTTGTGGAATTGCTTCAACTCTCGCTTAAGTAAGGGTATCACAACTGTTGCCTTAATTTTGCGCTTTATTGCCTCAGCTTGTCCAATTCCAACTGGGGAATCTTATGGCCCTTTGATGAAATTAAAAGTTTTCTGCTGTGGCATTTAAAATTTCGACATTTCATTTCATTTCATTCTCTTTTGGCTTATTTCTTCTTTCGCTCTGTCTCCCTTTTTTTATTACGTTTATTTAATTTAGTTGCGCATGAGGCATGAGGGCAATAAAAACCGTATGAAAAATTCAACTGTCGAGGTCAACTCACCTGTGGCATATAGCCAATTCGCGGTCCTGGCACACCGGAACCACGCGAGCCCGGTCGTCCGCCAAGTACCCAAATCTCACCCGAATTGAGACGACGTCGTCCAACAATGCAGCTGAGCAGAGTTGTTTTGCCGCATCCAGAGGCGCCCAGTAGGCCATAACTGAAAAGGAAAAAAGGAAAATAAGGTGAAAATGATATTAGAGCGGCATGGTTTGCATAATAAAATGCAAATTAAATAACACATATGCACATATGTATGTATATATAAATTTACCATGGGCCAAAATCATTTTGTTAAACATACTAAAGTTACAATAGGTAATAATAATATTTCGATTTCATTTAATTGGTCATTTTATTTGGTCAATTGCATGCGAAGACAGCTTAGTTTACTAACTATACATCTATTTAATAAAGTCATGAACTTTAATATTGATATTCAAATGACAAGACTATACGTTGACTATAAACGTATCTAGGATACGAATTCTAATAGAATATTTCTTGGAAACCTTATTAGATATAACGGTTTATTCATATTTTTATGAAGGAATTTTTCAATTTGTGTACATCCAACATCTATCGATTCCTTTGGAGTTTTTTCTTTCCCCATTGGAAAAATTTCATGGGTCTGCCCTCGTTTGCCATGTTTTATATGGCAGCTGGCTTCCTGCCTGCATTTAACTTGAGCACCATAAAAGCGAAGCGGCCAGACATTCCACAGCTTCACTGGCAGTTGGGCAGACAAATATTTTAAGCACTTACAAATACACACATGCACACACGAATACACACATACTACATAGCTAAAGGTGCACATGCACAAGTAGACAAAACAAGTATGAAAAGCATCAGGTGAAAAATCAACTGTGAATAGTTTTGCAAAAATATTCAGGCGCAAAAGAAGTTTCATTGCTGCCTAGGCAGAAGTCGCGTTCCTATCCTATCGCATCCTTTTCTCTGCTCATGTGCGACGCTTATCTCGCTCCCACTTGCATCTATATAGCTGTTTGTGTATGCGTGTGTGTGTGTGTGAAGGAGCTGTAGTTGTTGCAAAATATATTTAGGGAATGTTTAGAACAGCTTAGCGCTGGCGTCTCTTCTATAGTTTCTCTTTTTCTATATTTATTTTTTTATTACCTGCACAGTGCGCGGGTTTAGAAAATTGTTGGTCTGGCAGTTGGTCCCTTAGTGGGTCGGTGGTTGCATATCGCGGTAAAGGTGGCTGTGTTTTCTTTCTGTTCGTCTGTATGTGTGTGTGTGTGAGTGTAAGTGTGTATTTGGCCATGAATAACATGCAGCTCGAACAAACTCTGTGTGTGTGTTTGGTAAAAACCCAAAGCCATAGTTGTTTAAGCCATAGCAAAAGCCAAAAGGGTTAAATAAAAAGACCAGCTTTGGCCCAGCCATGACAGCTTTAGGATACCAAGCCACGAACACCGCGAGCCGAATAAAAAAGAGCACTGGAAACCGAAGATTCTCTACTCTTGTTAACTAAATGTTTCTATACCTTGGATTTAAAGATATTGCATCAAACTGTACAATAAATTTCTTAATCTGATTCATAATGAATATATGAATGTAGAAATAGGTATTCAGGAGTCAATATCATTCATTGTCTAGCTACTTTAGCTTTATCTAGGGTATTAAAACAATAGCCACAGCTGTGACTAAACTTTAGCGATAGTGAAAACTGCCAGTAACAGACAAATAAATTTGTTCAGCTTAAATTAATAGTTAAACAAGTGCAGAACAAACTATTTCAAATAATATTTTAAGGTAAGAAAAATAAAAATTTCGAGACTTTAAAATGCATTTGAATAACTGGGAATTTCAATCGGCAAGGCAGATTGTCTGAAATTCCATAATAGTTTGCTTATTACCAATGCTGATATAAACATTTGACTTATATCCATTCGGCCCTATAATGTATGCTACAAATTTACTATAAAAACTTTTCATTTTGGTTAATTTTTTGTTTTTTCTTGTCTTTCATTTATGATCCCTTCTCTCTTTTTTTTTTTTGCTTTTATTTTTCAGTTATACCTTCTATAAACGGCATTCTTAGGTTTATTTCAGTTTTCCTGTGCTAAATTTCATGCTCTTAGCCAGCCAATCGCAAAGGTATTTTTCATCCTTTTTTTGTTGCTTGCATAAATCCCATTTGCCATAAAGCGTTAAATGGGCGAGTGTCGTGTTAGGGTCGACAACAACAAGAAAATTCTGCAACAAAAACTTTGCAAATGCAGCAAACACATAGACACATACACAATCACAAAGGAAAATAGAGGACATTTTGAGCCACAAATTACCAACATTTACCTGCGGCGTGCGCATATTTTAGCCAGCTGTCGCCTTTTTGCTGCCAAAGCAAACAATGCCAGGACTACAACGACCAAGTTGATGTTGATTTTTTAACCCATTAACCTTTTTCTGGTTTCATTTACCTTCTGGCCAATTCTACTTCCACTTGCCATATCTTGTGGTGCATTTCACGTATTATTATATTTTCTGCAGCCCGTTGTGATTGATGTTTTTGTTTGTGGCAGGCGCAAACTTTCAGTTGCAATGATATATGCACTAATTAATTGTCATTTGTACAGTCATTTGTCATTAAAACCGTTTACCAGTGTATATGTTTGGTTTAAAAATTATTCTGCCCCCCTCTTTCAGTATCAATCTGTCGGTGAGGCCAAAGTGTCAGTGGGTAATTAAATTTAATGTTTACTTATTTTCAGACATGATATATATATTGACGATTGCAGGCAGCAATGAGAACTTTGGGCGAAAACTTTGCACTTGACTTAAACAATTAGGTACCCCAGGTTGTTGTGAATGCTGCTGCCGTCGTTGAGCAGCTCGTCACAGGCAATTACAGGGGCGGTAATGCGTATTTAATTAACAAGCTTTCTTAGTAGTTTTCCATGGAAAATTAAGGGCATTGTTTGCAACTGAGTTAGGTAGTTAGCCAAACAACCAACCAACGAACCAACTGACAACAAACTGACTGACACTTCTAGACTCTTTTAGTCAACGAGTCAGTCAGTAGTCTTTGTCTGCATATTTGTCTGTCTAATTAAACGGTAAACTTTTCTTATGGGCATTCGATTCTCACACTAAACTTTCAAAGGAAAATGTTTTCGTAATAGTTTTCCTGTCAGCCCTTGTCTTCTTCCCCTCGTTTTAGTTTCGGGAATGTTTAAGTTTTATCAGGAATTTATTTCAACAAATTTTACTAAGCTTCGGTACTAATTGGGCAGGTATACAAAGTGGTTTATGTTGAATAAAATTATTATCAAATGTCTCTTTTTACGCAAGCACTCTATGGTCTATAAAGAAAGGCAACTGCATTGAGTGTTGAGCGTTGATTAAAATCCAAATATTGACTTAATGCACATTCAAATACTCTCAGCTGCTAGGAATTTGATCAGAAACTGGGGCAAATATCAATAGATACCATTTGTTCAAACAAAACAGTTATGCATACCAAAGAGGTACTTTTCTATGTTTGCAATATTTTTCAGAAAAATCAACTTTGAAAGGCAATACGTTTTTGCATCAATTATAGTCATAGTCTGGTCAATCTTAAATTGTGTCTTCGTATCAAAACTTTGTTTGCCAAAGGCCATATGCGTGTGTGTGTGTGTGTGTGGAATGACAGCAGCTGCATGTTATTGCCACTCAGTCGCAACAATGAAAGCAAGCATACATGTCGTATGCTTGATTCTTTTTCAATTAGACACAGGCCTACGCATTACGCATACGCAAACACAGAGAAAATCAAAATATGGTAAGGGGTAGAGCAATCAAACTCATAAAACTCAGGCAACTTGCCCCTTTTGCTAATAATTAAAATTTGCCTGGGTCAAAAGATAAAATCCCAAACAGAGACAGAAAGAGAGAGAAAGAGAGAGAGACGTGGTGGAAAGAAAGGGATGAAGAATAAAAAGTTATGAAGTATAACTGTTGGTACACAGTTTCTAGTTGCCAGTTCACTTGCTACGTGACTGACCCAAAACATTTGCCACAAACCGTCATAACAAGGCATAGTTGGCAAGGCGGAGGGGTTCCTTACCCACAACAAAGCAAAAAAAAAAACAAAAAACATTTTTAGAACAAGCAGCTGTCCATTTTAATTTCCCAGCTTGTGTAAATAATTTAAACAATTTCATGTTCAACTGTAAAAAAAAAAAACAAAAACACTTCGCTGTGTTTGCCTATAAATTGCGTTCTTTTTTTTTCTTCCTCTGCAAACAAATATTTTCTGCTAGTCAAGTGAACTTGCTCTGTCTCGCTCTCTTTATCTGTTTCCTTCTCTGGTTTTTTGGTATATAAGGGTGCAACTGACCATGCCCTGTAGAAGACCTTCATGTCCATTCAATGCTTGTGGTTGTAGTTGTTTTAGTTTGTTTGTTTATCTGTCTGTCTGTCGTTTTGACTGTAACTCTGTGTGTGGTTGGCAGCATGTCTGTTGCATATCAGTGGCCATTGCAGTGTTAAGCTATTGTTGCATGGCTATAATTTTAACCCACATACTCTTCGTTCTTTGCCAACTCTTCCATTTTCCATCTCTTTCAGTAATATTTTAATAGTTTGTCTCGGTTTTTGGCATGTTATTTTGCTTTTAATTAACTTTGCTTGGATTAAAAGCCAAACTTGAATTGAGTTTAGTCTGAACTTTTAGAAAAGGGCATTTTTTGTGCATCTTTATTTGCCCCGCATCTTACCCCCCCGGCCAATCCCCTTGATTTTCTTTTATCTACAATTAGGTTTATGGTAACTTTTTTTGACCAAATATTTGACTTTACTTGCTGGAAAATATTACAGAATTTTTAGAATTTTTCTATTTGCTTCGTTAACCGAACACAAACCCATACAAACAAAAAACTTTGTTTGCTGCTCTTCGTTGGCCATTATGCTAAACTAAACTTTCTTGCCAATTTTTTTTTAACATTTTTATTTTTTCTGTTTTTTGGTTGCCTTCGTTTTTTTTTTGTCAAATGCAGCACAAACCAATTATAAAAGAGCAAAAGAGATAGAAGAAACAAAAGTGGGGCACACACAAACACACACACAAACACACACACACACAGACAGACATTAAAACGAGATAGAGAGCTAACAAAGTTAGCTAGCAAACAATTGCAATTTATTAAGCCAAGAGCCAATGCCAAAGTAAAGCGCTAACAATGTCCAATGCGGCCAATGGACGTCGTCTGCTGTCTTCCCTCTTAGAGCATAATTAAAAGTAAGTTCAATGTGCCCAGGGCACAACGGCAAGGGCATTGCTTTTGAAGTGAGAATTTTAACTAGAGAAGCTAGTGTATTATCGACTCAACAACAATAAGTTGTGAATTTTATTGCATGCGACAAGAATCTATTCAGAATGTTTCCTATAGTGATAATTATTGATGGAATCCAAAATATGAAGATAAGTACAAATATAAAATTTAAGCAATAAGTATATGATTTTATTTAAATGAAACTAAACATTTTAAATTTAAGCCCCAATTAGGGCTAACTATACATTTTTGCCATCTCTAATTGAAAGCTGAAATCACTCATACGACACGCTGTACAAATTTATTATGCACTGCCAACGTTTACAACTTGTAATTCTGTTGCAATAATTTCTCCTCGGTTCGATGAACCACCATTCGAACATTTTCACAAGGATTTAGTGTTCGAAATACGGACGGAGCAGAGTGCGGTAGGTGCTAATATAAGCTGGCATTTTCATTGAGATATCATAAAAAAAACGACCACACAGAATACGAGAGGGAGATAGATAAAGAGAGAGCAAGAGAGCTAAACAATGGGACTACTGATTAGTTGTGAATTTACTGCTGATTAAGTTGCTTTTTATAAAAACGAGATTTTCACCAACTTTCCAAACAACTTTTTCCCCACTCGTCCCTTTTGCCTTGTTTATACATATGTACATATCTATAAATGTATGTTTGTATGGGTCTGTGTGTGCTTACCAACTTTCTGTTGAATTCGCAGTTTATGAAAAATTCAAGGACAGCATTAATTTTGCTCTCAAATTGTAAGATATTCCCTCTTGAAAGTTTTATTGATACAATACATAGATGACCATATCTCATCGATACTATAAATATGTGAGTTTATCACAAACTGTTAGTGTAAAGGCATAAGTTATTGGGTAAGTACAAATTCGTTGAACAACAACCAAAATCAATACTTGAAATGAGCAAACAAACCCAAAATGCTGAATTTGCGACTCTCTGTTCACTCGGCACGTGGTCGCAATTTTTAGTTTGAATACTTTTCTTTTAAACTAATGAAATTCTTTTAAACTTTACTGATTAATATGGCTTGAATTCATTCTAGTTCAGCTTAATTGAACAAAATATTTCTTTTTATTAATATTTTGTTAAGTATTGCTAGTATACTTTCATGTAATTTTAAGTAATAAATAATAAAATACATCTCATTTCATATCATGTCTAACAATAATTTCCACTTAACAATTATGGATTGAAGTTAATTTTCATATAATATAATTCTCAAAGTAAAAAAATTAAATGAATTCGTCTGGAAATAATTTCCATTTTGCATGTATTCATTATTTGAGTTTCAGTCAATTGACATGCCATTGGCTATATACATATGTATGTGTGTGTACCGTAAAACTGACGGTCTCACTTAAAAACAGAGGCAAGAACTTATATATTTTATTTTATATTGAACTCTAGTGAATATGTAAATATTTTCTTAATTTTGATTGTATAAAATGTGTTGTTCACATACAGTTTGAAAATGAAATCACTGTACAAATGCATTTTAAATGCTTTGTTATTTTGGAGGGTCCATTGTTTGCTGGCTAAATGAAATCGCGTGAATCAACACAAATTCGATGAGATACAAATTGTAGGCACACACACAGAGATATATACATCAGACATCTGTCAATTACAGTTTTCTTTTTATTGTTCGTGTGGCTGGTTGACCCATTGACAGTCTAAATGTTTAGTTTTACAAATTTATTTAAATTTCAACGCATTGGAAATTCGCATGCCTAGCGAAAATTCGCCTTATTTGCTGCTGTTATATTTAAGTGTAATTAACAATTTAACGCAACGGCAGCCATTTTATCATACAGACATGGAAATGGGAAAATATCGAATAAACTAAAATGCAAAGTTCAGGTTACCTAAATCCTAAATCACCAATCTAGATATTCCATGTGCATACCAATATATTGAAGGGCGCGGCTTAATTGATGTACGGGTTAAACAAATTTGAAATTAATGCAAATTTATTTCAATGCACAAATGAGTCTAAATAATTTATTTTTCATTTGACATAAAAAACGAAACTGAAAATAAATGAATTACCTGAGGCAATGCAGTCATAAGTAAGGATGCAAGCACCCCACATATGTACATCCTTCCATATTTTAATTGCCTATTTTTACTCGTTTCAGTCTATGCGTTTCCACTTATGCAACATTTTCTAACGGAAGTTGCGCATATGCCATGGTAAAGAAAAGGTCAACTCGGTAGCTAAATGGAAAAAAAAATAATATGGGGTTGCCTCCAGCTCAGTTGATGTTTGTTAGAAAGAAGCGGATGTTAGACTGCCAGGTACAAAGACACAGAGAGAGAGAGAGAGAGAGGGCCAAGTGGTGATAAGGGAAAAAGAACCCTTTTAGTAGCTGCATTGTTACACTATTTGCAGGGTCATAAATAGCTAGAGGCTTTTCAACTATGCTAGTTAGAGCTGCCAACCAAAACACCGACCTATTTGGCTTTCTATGGCAGTGCAATCGCCATTTATTTAAAGAAAATGTAGTTTCGATAAGATAGGATTTCGAGAGAAATATTAATTGTTATTAGATTACATATTATTTTTACATCTTCTTTCAAAAACACATATCGAACCTAAATAATGCCATTTTTCTCTTTGCCGATGAGGCCTCAATAGAGACTACTAAAATCATAATTATTTTTCAATAATTTTCAACTAGATAGTTCAAGCTTGTTTTTTTTATTTTTATTTTTTCAATGTCAGCATTCAAAGGCTTAGAGAGCACTCAAACTAATTGAATATGGAAATTAAGTGTATTTGGAATTTCAAAAAGTTTTGTTTTGGCAAAAACTATAATTTTCAGGTTATATGTATGTATATGTGTACGACTACAAAGTATAAAAAATATATTACATAAGCTGGGCTTTGCAATAAAGATGGTATGAAAAATCAACAAGCTGCATATGTGTTAGAGTGTGTGTGTGTGTGTGATGTGTGTGTGTTGGAGGGGTGGTAAATGCAACGCTTAACTTATTAAACGTGCACACTCTGTTTTAATTACTCACACAGTGGTAAAAAATAATGCTCAAACACATAACATGCATACACACACACACATGTGCTAATTGCGGACACACACACACATGCTAGCAGGGCACAATTTTAATGCGCACTTCCGTTTCCGCTGTAATGCCTGCACCATAGTTATTTTTCTTTCCTCAGTTATAACCGCCAGCCACCCTAGTAGCCGCCTTTTGTGGTTAATTTTCAACTGCGCACACTTTGAATGATGAACGACTGACGAATGGACGGGCCGACTTACTGACTGACTGACTGCCTGACTGATGCATGGTCAGGACACAGCTGTTTGGAGTCAACAAAAGCAACAGCAATAACAACAACATCAGACAACCGCATGGCTGACATTTTGATATTGCTGCGTTTGCAAATTAACAACATTTTAAGTGCGTGGCCTTTTGTGGTTATGATCAGGTCTGAAAGTGGAAGGGTGGATAAAGGATTGTGTAAGTATCCTGATAGGGATAATGAAAAATGTCAACACGAGTAAACATTGAGAAATGAAGTGCAGCTTCAGCAAATTAATCGCAAAATCACAGAAATGAAGATGGAAATGAAGCAGAGTCTGAGTTTGTGATTGAGACAGCTGCAAGAGCATTATGCATATTGAAACAACAATAACCAAAGAAAATTGAATACCAGTCAGTCCAGTCTTTCGTTTTCTTTCTCTCTCTCCCACTCTCTCTCTCTTTCTCTCTCTCTCTCTCTTTAATTGAAGCCAACAGAGAAAAGCCGCGCCCCATCACGTAATGTCCTTGATGAGAAAATTCATTTCAATTTCTTACATTTCTAACTTTGGATAATTGCTGCTTGAATTTCAATTTGAATTTGCGCGGTTTGCTTAGAGTAAGGGGGGTTGGTATTATGAAGACCAAAGATGAAGGGAGTTGAAAGAAGTTTGAGGGTTTGTCACAGTTTTCATGTAAATTTAATTGGAATAAAAAGTTCAAAAAAAAAATACGTTCAATGTGTCGAAACTTAAATATGCTTATAAAATATTTTACTAACTAAAGAGCGAAATTTTATTGAAATTTTATATATCACAACGAATTTAAAGTCTTCTTAGTCAGAAATCTGCAATCCAGTTCGAAAGTTGTTCTTTAATGTACATCATGTCGCAGCTAATACGCTCCATTTGGATGTTCGGAGAATATGGTAGTTAAATGAGCATTTTACCTCTTGGGCAAACTAATTTTCTATGCCACTTAACCAAGGGGAACAGGGTGGGTCGGTCATACCAATCGTAATTTTCTCTTCTGGCGCCGACCAGTACTTGAATTTCTTTCAATCAATTAATTATTGTTTTATGCCGCTTTCAATCCTTGAAAAGGGCAAACAACAAAAAGGAACCATGAACTAAGAACTGAGTACTGTGTGGGCACTGAGGGTTGTCGGCAATGGCAAATGGGTCTTCTGGCCACGGCGAAGGCAGAAACCAAAGCAGAGCAGAAATGTTGGCATACTTTACAATTTACAATTAATTTGCCATTATGCAGGCTAACGCGAGGACTTTGGCCACTGGCAGCTGCTGTTCGCCGGCATTTTTAATCGATTTTCATTACCGCCAAGCCACTCGGCTTGTCCTTCCGTAAGTCTGTTGGTCGTTGGGTCTGTTCGTCACTCACTTGACGCTTCAATTGGCCTCATCCAAATGGGCAAACAAACTCTCAGCTCTTGGCTCCCGGCATCTTTGGCATCTTCATCCGCAGTTGGTTGCCTAATTTGACTAATAAGCTGGCCATTGCAACGGCTGTTGAACTTCCGGATTGGTCTCTACGCGGCCGTAGTATGGGCCACTTTGGTAATTATATGCCAAAACAGTTTTAGGTCGTTGAAGCGGGTTCCACCATTTTCCACATTTTCTTATTTAACCATTTTACATTTTTCCTTAGCCACTTGGTGGCCTTTCGTCTACTCACTTTCCGTTGTTTTGATTCTTCCTTATTGGTTAATCATTTGCCATAAAGATTTTAATTTCCGCTTTTTAAGAGGTCGCCTCAAAAACTCTGGGGCCTAATTTTGCTTGACTTTCAAATAGAAAAAGTGGGTAATTTTATGTAGCTCACAGAGGATGAGAGAAAGAAAGAATGAAAGTGAAGGGACCGCCGTCAGTTATGATTAAGTATTTGAGCGTGGAAAGGGGTTCATCAGTTTAATTGGTTGCGATTGAAGTGGGATTAATGTGAATATATTTTTAAAATATTGTTTTAAAATGAATTAAGTAAATGATTCATCGAATAGATAGTACAATTGTACAACAATGAGGAGATGAAAAAGGTCAAAAGTCTTAAGTAATCTTAAAATGAGGTTTAAAAATGGAAAAACTGATAGATAGAGCTACTCCCATTATCTATAATTAGTTTTTGATAGAGTTTTCATTTGATTGTAATCATTGTGAAATAAATTTGAATACTGAAACCGACAGAGATTAAGAAAACATTTCGTTCTTCATCCTAGAGTATTACATTTTCAAATTTTCGCAACCTTTAAATCATATTTCCATCTTCTAAAGCTAAAATTGTGCGGAAAAGATCAAATTTAATTATCTTAAAACAATAATAATCGGAAAATGACTTCCTTTCTGGTTCTGACCCATTTGTGTATGTTTGTACCTAAGGCATCTGACTCCTGGCTCAAGGTTTGCATATCGACACCGTCTCCAATAACGTACACAAATTAAGCGAGTGTTATGATTACTTCCCCCCGTACCAGCGGCAAGAGGTTAACCTAAACGATACACCCAGGCCAATTGAATTTCAAATCGAAGGCACACCAAGGCATAACCAATACGATATCGGCATTGCATGGCCTTTTGTTCAGTGCTCAATATATGTATAGGAACAATATGGGTAAATATGATACTCGTAAGTATACTCAAATCGTAGTCGCACACGCATATCGAAATATCAAGGTAAATGGACAAACAAAATGGGAAGGCGGCTATTGATTGATAGAGAGGCGCATTCAATAATTTACTAATGTGGGCATAGCAATCACACCAGCAGTCAACACTAAAATTATAGTACACCGTTGTACGTATATGTATGTACATATGTACATATGTATTTATTTTATACTAAAACCGATACTAGTGCAGCTGCCTTAACTATGATTATTTTCAACGGGAGTCCGACATTTGCTTACGCAAATAAGGCCAATTTAAAAGGCGTTTCGTTCTGTACGTCAACAATTTGCTGTTGTTGGCCTAATGACTGTAGTAGTTCGGGTCGGCATTTAATCGCTGATTTGTGCATATGTACGTGCATATACATACATATGTATATACCTACAAATAGCATACGAGAAATTGTGTTGTAATTAGTGGCTAATGCTTTTAATATTGACCTCAAATAAATAAACAAATGGCATAAAGAAGCTAAAACTCAGACACGTGAAGGTAATTCCAATGATATCATAATTACATATATTTACAACCTATATATACAAATATATTATATATCTATTCCCATCATATCACATAGCTACAGATCTAAAACATGAGACTTAAATAAAAGTCAATTAATTTAAACTACATTAGTGTCTTTTTTTTGTGCTTTGTTTTTTGTTTTTAATTAATTAGAGTAGAAAATACAATTATTAAATTACTTAGTTAATGAATTTCACTGATATTTGAAACTTAATCGCTTTTCTGGTTAAACGGAACAATTATAAAACAAAATCACATAAACTAAATGCAGGCAACGAATGTTCTACATTCTTGACAAACTCATTTATTTCTTACTGTTTTTTATTTGTAAGTAGCTTGATCTGACTGCTTCCTTTTTTCTGACGTTAATAATAATCTCTGATAATAATCTATTACTAGTCTTATAACCTTAAAGCAAATTTACTTGTTGACATTTTCATTGTAAAAGTTCATAAGTAGTAAATTAAATTTGAATAATTCTCTTATAATGTGAAATTCTGTGGTGTGTTTGCCAAGCTTATAAATTAAATGTATTTATTCCACCAAAGTGTCGAATATTCTGTTTGAAAGTATATAAAATACAAAGGCATCAATTGAATTTTGCTATATAATTTGCAAAAATTTTTTCTTTGTAACTAAAGTTAGTAAAATATGCAACATTTCTGACCCCCAGAGAATTAATTACAAATTACTCAAGTCCATTTCACACACTCACAGGCAAGGTAATGAATCTCAGTCAATGAATTCTAACACAGATTAGTTTAGTTCTCCTTCAAATAATGACGGCAATTCGTAACTTGACTTGATCAAATTGATGGCTTTCTGTTATTAATATGCGAAAGCAACAAGAACGGCAAAAAATTATATTAATAATAATAATAATATAAGTAGCAATTAGTGGCAGACCTCAATGTACATAACGAGAAAATGGGCAAAGGGATTAGGTTCAGGTCAACTACAGAATTTAATGCAATGCTTTGTACTCTAACAAATTTTGTCTATTTTAATAGAGAAAAATCTTCGGTTTATTACATCTTACTGTGTGTGTGTGTCTGTAAAAGGTCAATTTAGCGTTACTCATGCGCCATTAATTGGCCATTTTCATGGCAGGTGCAAAGCAAAGCAAGTCGACAACATTGCAAGGACCCAGAAAAAGGGTCACTTCCACAAAGCAAAACTCACAGCAACAGCAAGAACAAGAGCAACAAGAGCCAGCGACCCCTCTCAACGGCCAATTACAACTAAACAGCTTTAATTTAATTTGGAGTCAGCCTACCCTTCTTTCCCTCTTTCTACCATTAGTTCGACTGCGGCTGCCACACCCTCGTTTCTGACCTCCGCCCACCGTCCACCTCCTTATTTTGCCTCTCTCTCCCTCTGCCACCAAAGAACAATGGCGCGGATGTAATGTTCGCATTATGCTCGTTCACAAATTGTAAGCAGCCATTATGTTTCTTCATGTTGCCCATGTTGCTTTCTCCTTCCTCTTCCATTGCTCTCCCTCTTGCCTCTGTCATCTCATTCCCCACGTGTTTTCAGCATTGTAATGTACGGCCTGCCCTCGTCGGCCATGGTCCAGGGACCGCCCTAACATCAGATTCCATCGGCATGGGCTTGGTACTGGGCTTTGCCGTGTTTTCCATTGTTCCACAGACCGCCTTTGCTGTCGTATGTCAAAATAATGGCGGCAACCGGCAGTCATTGTTATTACTGCTGTTGTTTTTGTTGTTGCTGCTGTTGCAACAGCCGCCAGCAATGTCTCGCAGTGGAATATAAACTGGATTTTCTAGTAACTACCTTTTGGGCCATCTTTTCCTATCAAATGACATTGCAGGCCATACTATTTGCAGTTTATCGAAACGAAAAACAAAAAAAAAACAGCCAGAATTGAAACTTAATTTGCCTTGAAACTTCTACAACAAAAATGTTAAACTATTCTAAATTAAATTTCAACACACATTACTCTTCTTAATTAAAGTCTCTATACTAAAATCTAATGATTTTTCCAAGTGTACCAATTATCGAAAAGTTACTTCGAATTTGACCACAAAATAGCTTGTCAATTTACTAAACTTTTCAATTTGCATTTGCAAAACAAACATCTTGCTTCAAACAAACATTCTATTGTAGTTCTAATTTCCTACTCAATTGGTTTAATTGAAAATAATAAAGCATGTCAGCATGGCCTTAACCACAAGAATTATTTAGACATCAATTTGTGGTCAGGAGCAAAGGCAACAAGTTCTACCTGAAGCAAAATATTGTGTGAAATGGATAAAAGTATTATTAAAGCCACTTGAATCATTTTATGATGTAGCTTCTTTAGGGCAATTGCTTTGACTCAACAAGACATAAATTAATCGTTTTTATTCCTGTAAAAGAGGACAATAAAATGGAATTTGATATATCGTAAATTGGTAACAATCTCCAGTTGGCACATTCTTCGGATAACAAGTTTAACAATCTTTTTCAAACTTTAAACTTTAAGCCATAAGTGGCCAAAATGATGACTAACAAATATCTGCGTTAAATGATTTTGATTAACTTAATGACAATATAAGTAAAAGGCCATTGAGACAAATGAAAATTAAATATCGGCTTACTTTTACGCATGAATTTGGTATTATTTTTTTCATTTGTTGGTCATAAATTCATCAACTGCAAAGTCCTAGCAAAAAAAAAAAGAAGAAGCGAATGGAAACCAGTAACCGCATAATTTCAGCGCTTTATTTATGCATCAATGGCATGATTTATTTGCAAACCAAATACACTTTTGGCCAGACCACACACACACATATGCATAACACGCCCTCACACACATCACTTCTAGTGTTCATTGTTGTCTACACTTGTCTTGTTTGTCTATATATATGTACATATATACATATATGTATATATTCTTCAATCCATGTATATATAATTTCTGCAGAAACCACGTCGAGCAAAAAAAAAAAAAGTAAGAAAAAACTATAATTCATTGCAAATAAAGCCAGAAAAACACAATTATTTATCACACACAGAGACAAAACAGGCGCAAAACAAACAAAAACATAGCAGAAACTCAACAAAACAAATGTCAGTCAGTCAGACAGACAGCCAGACAGACAAAACACTTCGAAAAACTGTGGGAAGGGGCCAAAACGGAACTCGAACTCAGCCTACCAAAAGCCGCTCAAAGTTTTCGTTTGGGGGGTAAGGGAAGTGATAAAAAAAAACTTTGTACTACAACACAGAGTTTGAAAGAAGATTTCTAGATACTCTTTAACAAATATAATTTAAAATTTGTACTGTTAGCATTGTCCAACCCATCAATACATTTAAGATGAGGCCAAACAACATCTGGGAGTTTTTTAAATGAAATATGTGTATAACAACTGTGGGAAATTCATGTTAGATCTCTAAAAATGGTAGACCAAACAAGTTTTTATGCCCTCTGGACTACAGGGTATGCAAATCTCCGAAACAAAAAAGTAGGCGACAGACATGAAGATTTTCATTTTCTTTTTTTTGTTATTTTTTCGCACTGACAGGACAGACTGCGTCCAGAGTGAAAAGCGGCTGGCTGGGCGACATATTTTGTGCTAAATCTTCTTGTTCACACTAACGCCCTGCTGACAGTTTGTTCACCCTCTTCCATGGCTTTTCCTTCTACTTTTACTTCTTTTAGCCAGATTTTTTTGCGGCTCCTTTGTTTGTTCTTTGTTTTGGTTGGAGTATTGTTGTTGTTATTGTTGACATTTTTGGGGATTTTCAAGTGTGACAGTCAGTCAGTCATTCAGTGAGTCTGACTGTCAGACTTGAGAGTTGTGTGAAATGTCTCACTAAATGGTCAAAACAAACACCCGCCTCAAGGCAATCCATATTACAGTTCGATCCGGTAACACTCATCGTGTTGATGGCCGGTTTGTGTCTCGGCTTAATAAACTGGTTTTCCCCCCTCATTTTTTTGTTGTTTTGATCATTGATCGATGCCGCTGCCTCTGACTCTGTCGCTGCTTCCGTCTCTGCTGATGCTGTGTATGTGGATATTAAGTCACATACGTTTATTTTCGTTTTTGTTTTGTATTGTTGTTTATGTGTGTGTGTGTGTTAATTTGGCAGTTTTTTCAACCGCTCAGCTGACATTGACCCACTTACTGTCTGACGTCGCTTTTGTTGTCTATCGTCTTCGGCATTTGCTGCCTCATTTGCCGCTTGGCAACTTCATATTCAGCTCCAGCGATGCTGCGAGTGCTAATTGCGGTCAATAACATTTTGGCGGCCATTCACAGCATTTTATTCAAACTCCCCCAAATAAAATCCCTTCCTTTAGTCGCAACCATTTTGACCCATCACTGAGAATTACATTTGCATATTGAATTTTCGGATTTTCCATTTGCCATCTGCATTTTGATTTTTGTTTGCCCACGTAGTTTTTGTTTTTCAAGTTATAATATTTTATAAAATTGAAAATGTATAGTTTATTTTGTAAATAGAAAAAGATTTTTTTTTCAGTTTGCTGATAAATTAGAAAATAAGTGATACTTTCTTTTATACGTTATAAAAAATGCATTAAATTTTTGTCGTTGAATAACAATATTAACTATATAATCCGTTAAATGAAAGCTTATTTGACTAATGAAAAACCAATAACGAGGAGTTCAATTTAGTTTTAGTCTATTTGGTAGTCTAGATAATTAATTGGTTCACATTTGACATAATGTCAAAAGTAATTCTTTAATAGATGATAAAAGTGATAAAATATGAATTTAGAGAACTGATGAACTCCACCTTTAAAAATCAAACTAATATTACCCATATTTATTTGCATTACAGCTTCACAACAGATTAACCTAATTTCTTTGTCGACTTATGGCTTTTTAAAAAGGCAACTATTAACTTACAGCTTTCAACTAAATATTTAATCTTTTTTTGTATGTCATATGTATATAAAAGATTTTGCTTATTGCATGTACTCACATGGAACCCTTGGGCACCGTCATATTCAGGCCATCGAGTACAATATTTGGATTCTTGCCACTGCCATACATTTTATGGGCACGCCTTACACAGACCGCCTGTTGGCGTCGCGTTGCCAATGTTGATGGCTGTGATATGAAGAGACGACGACGTGCCGCCAAGTCCAGATCGGTGCTGTTAGTTGCCGTTGCTGTTGATGTTACAGCTGGCGGTATACCATCGGCTTCGGCATCCATATTTATATTTTTAGTTCTGTTCACTGTAAATCGATAGAAACAGATTAGATACATATATTTTTATATATAGTTAGATATATATATATAGAAGTTTGAAATGAAAGCAAAACTTAAATTGGCGCTACTCCTTTTTGTTATTATTATTGCAGATGCCCATGTTTTTGTTGTGGCCATTGTCGTTGTCGATGGTGTTGCTGTTGCCGTTGCTCTTATTATTTCTGTGCACTGACAAGGAAAGTGAATCGATGGCCCCACGCAACGACAGTAGCTGAAAGTTAGCGCAGAAAATTGCGCTACATTAAGTTTACTGCGAGTGTCAATATAAATCAGAGTACCATTACTTTGGCATTTTGCTTGAACTTTTGAATATTCATCACTTGAAACTTTTTGCTGGTCCTATTTAAAATTGTCACTTGGACATTTTTGCTAGAAGCAACGTGTGCTAGTTACTATAGTTATTTGTCGTGCATTTAAATACTAAGACTAAGATAAAATTGAAATTCTGCAGCTATGTCTATATGAAATAAGTCTGTTTTAAGAGTATATATCACTTCGTGTATAAAAGATTCTAATCCATCTATGTATGTATATATAGTTGACATTGCCGTTGGTATTGTTTTTGTTGTTCTTGTTAGTGTCCCTGTATCTGCTTGTGTTGCCTGTTCCGACGCCTGTCAATATAAACTCTGGCCACGATTGTCGCTTGTTCTCTTGTTGTGCTTGGCTATTTTAGCTAGTGTCGTTGTCGTTGTCGTTGTCGCTGTTGTTGGTGTTGCTGTTGCTACTACTGCTGCTGCTGCTGCTGCTGCTGCTGCTGCTGCAGTTGTTTCACAGTTGATTAAACCAATTTTTGTATATCGTCAATAGCTGAAACTGAAGCTGATGCTGATGCTTTAGCCATCGTGATGGATATTGCTGTCATGTCCTGGCCTTTGCCTCTTTCCTGTTTCCATTGCCTGGCTCATCCCTGGCCATAGCCAATTTTACTTTCTCTCGTTTTTATTTTTTCCCTCACTTGTTTTTTGCATTTTTTTTTCTTTTGCTGGCTCGGAATGAAATCAAATTTTGAAAATGGCTCAGTGGTAACCTTCATATCCCCTCTAGCCGCTTGTCTCTATACAGTTTGCCCAGTTAACGACAATTTGGCCAAGTGCTTTGGTAGTTGCTTTTTATTTTCATTTGAAATTGACATTTTGCTAATCGAAAATGCAGCAAACAATTTGCCCGGTTTCTGTGCAAAAGTTTCGCAATTATTTTGTACAAAATAAAAGTGGCCGCCAAACAGGGGGTAAGACCCACCTACCAATAGAAAAGGGGTGGGTAAATAAGAGAACATAAGAACCTTAAGACCCGTGCCATTTTATTGATTTACTTTTGCACCAAAAATGGGCAGGCCAAATAAATAAAAATAAGCATAACAACAACTAAGTAACGGAAACAACAACTGACAACCTGTGGTTGGGAGGTTTCAAGGGGGTTTCGAGGTTTGTTGTTCTTATTTTTGCCTCTATTTCTGTTTTGGTTTGGTTCGGTTCGGTTTGGTTTAGTTTGCCTTTTTGCGTTTTTGGCCTGCAAGAAATAAACTTTCTTGATAAATGACTTCAATGTAATTAATTTCTGCTCAGCTCGCAGCTCTTGCGATACCAACGAAAATAAGGCAACAAGGGGGAGTGGAAAAAGCTGGAGTCAGAGTCAGACAATGGCCTGGTACGACGAGAGTTAAGGAGAGAAGAAGGCATCCTTGTTGTGGCAGCAGCAGCCACATACCAACACCAACAGCAAGCCTCTCTCTCTCTTCCTCATGAGCTATGTCCTGGTCCTGCTGTCATTGCTAATGTTAGTTGGTTTTTGCCTCACAAGTCAAGAGTTACCTTGCAGCATTTCAATTAAGAAATATTGTTTAAACACTGTGTAAGTAGCCACATGAGCAGACTGAAACTGATATAGGGAATGTAAGAAACGAGTCGGAAACTGAGAAACTAAAATTGTTTAACAAATTGCATCAATTGAAACTATTTTCTACTTCATGTAAACCAAGAAAATTATGAATGAAAATATTTCAATCAGAGGACTAAATCAATTAAACGTTTAATCCAATTAAAATGTAAGTTTTTCTTTAATATCAAATTAAAAGCCTAAGGTTTTTGAACTTGATTGATTTTAAAATGCTAAATATTTTTCTTCTGATAATGGGCTTAAATTTCTGGGTTTTTATTAGCTCTTTAAGATTCTTATATCATCTAAGTAATGAGCAATTAAGGAAAAAAGCACACAAAATGTTTTTAATAGACAATAAGCTTAGCATCACTAAACTTTTTTTTATCTCTTAAACAGTAGATGAATAAACATATAACTTATAAGTGTAGCAGGCTTGCTCACGTAAGACGGTAGTACCTCTCTCTCATGTCTCAGAGAGAGAACATGCTCGTCTCTAAATGAGAGCGAAGTACGAGAGAGCGTCGAGTCAGTCTGGGTTGAACGAGCTTGCGAATCGGTCGTGCTAACGAGGATAAAAATCATAGATCACATTTACCTTTAATAAATATATATGTAAACAATTCAAACGAAACAGCCTATTACAATATCAGAAGTGGTCCTAACCCAAAACTATGAGTAACGCAGTTCAACTATCCGATTTCACCCTCGACCAACTAAAACAATGGCTATCAACTTTAAACATGCCAACAAACGGCTCAAGAAACGAATTAGTGCTTCGTCTGTATAGTGTGCCAGTCGAAACACGTGGTCTTGCCCCACCTGGTTGGAACGAACATGATAATTCAGAGCATAATTTAGACGACATCCAATTGATGCCTAACCCAGACCAATTAAATGAAGCGTCAATTGGCGACGCAATTCCGAGAAGCGTACAACAAGAAGCGGTAAACTCCAATTTCAACAACAACAACGATGTCGCGTTGGTTCAACAATTACTACAACAACTTCAACTGCTGATTCCTAGAATCGAGCATGGCCACGATTTGGGCAGATCTTTCCAGAATTCGGAAAACAATGGCAACGCCACTGGCAATGTTATCGATAACAACGTAGCTAATGAGAATATCGATGACAGCAGCATTCCCATCAATGGCAACGCCACAGTCGAAGCCACCAACCAATACTCTGGCAACTCAAACGGCGAATCGATGGGTATAGCTTTTTCACTGGCGAAGGAAGTATTGATGGACTTCAATGGCGAATCGTGCTCCAAAAAGTGGGTGGCTCAGCTTAAAAATATCGGTGAAGTGTATAACATAGGCAACACTCACTTACGAATGCTATTCATTTGCAAGATGAAAGGCAAGGCGCATTCATGGCTTCATTCGGAGGTTACACGTATTCGCGAGCCAGTAGCAGTACTATGCGAACAGTTAATGGCAGCTTTTGGAGAGAAGATGTCCAAGTCACAAATGCGTCGTCATTTCGAACAGCGTAATTGGAAGTTTGGCGAAAAGTTTGCAGTTTATCTGGACGACAAACTAATGTTAGCCAACAATATTAACATCGATGAAGAGGAGCTCCTTGATAAAGTTATCGAGGGTATACCTGACAAGGGATTACGCACTCAAGCACGGATCCAATGTTTCGCCAACCCTAAGCAGATGTTAGCTGCTTTCGCTGAGATACATCTAGAGGACATTCGACGCGCAGCTAAAGATGAAAACGAAACTGGCAGAGCAAACAAGCTCCAAGAGATGCGCTGTCGTAGATGTAACATTAGAGGACACCTGGTGAAGGACTGCAACAGGCCGGACCGTGTACCAGGCTCTTGTTTCATCTGTGGATCCATGGAGCATTGGGCGGCCAAATGTCCAGATAGGAAGGGCAGCCGTGAAACTAATGGACTCAACCGTACGAACCAGAGCAGCAACAATTTCGTAAGAGAATTCATTATACATTTTGTAGATTCGCCAAGTAATTCCTTTATTGCAGCGTGCCTCATAGATTCGGGGAGTCCAGTTTCCTTAATCAAGAAGAAACATTTACCTAATCATTCATATCTTTATTCTGTCGAGCAATCTTATCAAGGGCTAAATGGAAGTCCTCTCATTACATTTGGAAAATTACTATGTTACGTTGTGAAAAATTCAATAAAGATTTACTTTTATTTACTCGTTATCCCAGACGAATCTATGAGTCGCGATGTAATTTTTGGAAGGGATTTTTTGACATCATGTAATCTTAAATTAGATTTAGATTCTTTTGAAAAAAGTGCGCTACTTACTTCTCAAAGCCACGATAACGTAAGAAAAGTTAATTTTAAAGAAATTGGAATGTTGACGTCAGAACATATGGAAAATGAAATTGTTAATATAAGTGTAACGGGTAATACAGAAAACGGAAATATTAGTGCAAATGATAAAATTAATACAGAAAATGTTAATGCAGATAAGGAAATTATTGAATACAATGTTATTAACAAAAGGACATGCATAGATAAAGAAATGACTTTAGAGTTTGAAAAGAATATCATTAAAGGTACAAATGAGGAAAAGTATAGGATTGAAGAAATTAAATTAAAGGAACCCCGTAGTGAGTCTGAAACAAATATGGAAGATAACTTTGAAAGGAGAATGTTAGAAATTTTTTACATCGACAATGAAAACCCAGAACCAGAATACGTGATCGGTGAAAACATAGATTATAAAAAGGCTAAGAGTTTTGATAAGCTAGTCAGGGATAGGTATGTGAATGCGCAAAGACCGGATAAACCGAATATCAGATGTGAAATGAAATTAAACCTAGAAAATTGCAAACCATTTAGTTACGCACCAAGACGGTTATCATATTCTGAAAAGGAAAAACTACAGAAATTGTTAGATGAATATATAAGAGAAGAAATTATCAGACCAAGCGATTCGGAGTATGCGTCTCCAGTAGTGTTAGTGAAAAAGAAAACAGGGGACATCAGATTATGCATAGATTTCCGAAAACTGAACAAGATGATTATCAAGGACAACTATCCGTTACCATTGATCGACGATCTATTAGACAGACTAGTCAACAAACGTGTTTTTTCCAAATTAGATCTTAAAAATGGGTATTTTCATGTATTCGTCGATAAAGAGTCAGTAAAATACACGTCTTTCATCACGCCGCTTGGTCAATACGAGTTCCTAAGAATGCCAATGGGGATCAAGAATGCATCACATGTTTTCCAAAGGTTTATAAACCGAATTTTTGAAGACATGATCAGAAAAGGGCAGGTCCTAGTATACATGGATGACATAATGATAGCCAGTGCAAATACAACCGAGCACCTACAGACTCTAGAAGAAGTTTTTGATAGGTTAGTAAGAAACAAATTAAGACTACGAATGGACAAATGCGAGTTTTTCATGTCAAGTATAAAATACCTGGGATATAAAATCACAGAAAACAAAATATGTGCTGACGATAAAGGTTTGGATGCAGTAAAAAACTTTCCAGTGCCAGGCAATGTACACGCAGTGAAAAGTTTCTTAGGTTTGTGCTCCTACTTTAGAAGATTTATAAAAGACTTTTCCATAATCGCTAAACCTATGTACGACCTGATGAAAAAAGACAAAGAATTTCAATTCGGAAAAGAGGAATTAGAATGCTTTCTCAACTTGAAGCAAATACTATTGGAAGCACCAGTATTGGCGATATATGACCCCAGAGACGATACAGAGCTTCATTGTGATGCAAGCGCATTAGGTTTTGGGGCGGTCTTATTACAAAAGAAAGCGGATAAAAAACTACACCCAATATTTTATTTTTCGAAGAGAACAAGCGAGGTTGAGTCGAAGTATCACAGTTTTGAACTCGAAACGTTAGCGATTGTGTACTCCCTGCGCAGATTTAGGATTTATGTCCAAGGAAAGAAATTTAAAATTTTAACTGACTGCAATTCTCTGACTCTTACACTAAATAAGATAGAATTAAACCCTAGGATCGCGAGATGGGCCCTTGAACTCCAAGAGTACGACTACGAGTTAGCGCATAGATCAGGGAAGCAAATGCAGCACGTAGACGCGTTAAGCAGATGCACCAATATCATGGTAATAGAACCGAATAGCTTCGAGCACAACCTAGTTATTTGCCAAGCAAAAGACTTAGAACTAAAAAAAATAAAGGAAATGCTAGAAAAATCAGAGCACAAATTGTTTGAAATGAGAAACGGAGTATTATACCGAAAGTCCAATGACAAGAAAATATTGTTCTACGTTCCAAAAGAAATGGAAAATCACGTTTTATACAAATACCACGACGAATTAGGCCATGTAGGTAGAGACAAAATGTTGGACGCAATAGGCAAAAGTTATTGGTTCCCAAGTCTTAAGGATAAAGCAACGAGACATATAGAAAATTGTCTGAGATGCATAGCATTCTCACCTAAATGCGGCAAAGGCGATGGATTTCTGAACAGTATACCGAAAGGCGATAAACCTTTCGAGTTAATCCATATCGATCACTATGGACCAATAGAAGCTGGAAGGTCTAAAAAACACATATTTGCAGTAGTAGACGGTTTTACGAAATTCGTTAGGCTATATACAACAAAAACCACAAAAACAAAAGAAGCAATAGATGCTTTAAAAGCGTATTTTAGAAGTTATAGCAGGCCGAAATGCATAATATCTGACAGAGGGAGTTGTTTCACTTCGTCTGAATTCGAATCTTTTTTGGTTGAACAAAAGGTGCAGCACGTTAAAATAGCAACGGGTTCCCCTCAGGCCAATGGGCAAGTAGAAAGAATAAACAGGAGTCTAGGGCCTATGCTGGCAAAGTTGACAGATCCAGATAAGGGGAATTACTGGGATACGGTTGTCGAAAACGTAGAGTATGCTTTAAATAATACAATTCACAGAAGTATAAAACAGTACCCCAGTATAATGTTATTTGGCATAGAACAAAGAGGAGTAGTTACAGACGAACTGAAAGAAGAGATTAAAGAGCTAAGAAATACAGAAAATCAAATAAACCTTGAAATGATAAGAAAGAATGCAGCGTTAAACCAACAAAAAGCACAAGCATACAATGAAAGGTATTACAATAGTAAAAGAACAGGGCAAAAAGAATATAAAATAGGGGACTATGTCATGGTTAAAAATTTCGACAGTACAACGGGAATATCTCGAAAATTAATACCAAAAAACAAAGGACCATATGTAGTAGATAAAGTCCTGAAAAACAACAGATTTTTACTGAAAGATGTAGAGGGATTTCAACTTTCCCGTAACCCGTATCAGGGAGTATGGTGTGGCCAAAATATTAAGCCCTGGTTAAGAACTTGAAATAGTTGACTTTAATGTAATCATAAGCTTTTGTTTTAATAATTGATGTAAGATATAAATAAAAGAAAAAATGTATGTAATAGCTTGTAAAATATAAACAAAAAAAATGTATAGCTCGTAAGATATGAAATAATGTATACCACCCAAGATCAGGAGATCTTATTTTGTCAGGACGGCCGAATTGTAGCAGGCTTGCTCACGTAAGACGGTAGTACCTCTCTCTCATGTCTCAGAGAGAGAACATGCTCGTCTCTAAATGAGAGCGAAGTACGAGAGAGCGTCGAGTCAGTCTGGGTTGAACGAGCTTGCGAATCGGTCGTGCTAACGAGGATAAAAATCATAGATCACATTTACCTTTAATAAATATATATGTAAACAATTCAAACGAAACAGCCTATTACATAAGGCATCTTAAGAGATTGTTCACAGACGGCCTTAATTATATTTTGATTGTTTTAGACAATCGGTTAACCGCTTTTGATTTTGGATTGGATGAACTTGTAATAAAGTTGTATTTTAATTAAATTTTTCTTTTCTTGTTTTGCTTCTAATTAAAAACTTTATATTCTTACCGCAAAAACCGCAAAATTTAATCCAAAACTAAAGAACTCAAAAGATAACCAGAACTACCTTACCAAAATCTCCTTAGTCTTCCTGCCCCCAATTTTTTGAGGTAGCTGCAAATTAGAAAACAAAACAAATAAAAGTTTTGTGCAATAATTTTTCTACCCAAAAGAAGTTGGTCAGGCACGAAAAAGAAGGTGTTGTTCGACAACGAAAAACAAAAAATAAATCCAACAACAAGCAAACTGGGGAAAAGTATCCTTTAATGTAATAAAAACAGCAAACAGAAGGCAATCCCCAAGCCCAGGAAGCAGAACAAGTGAATCTTTAAAGTTGCGTATCTGTGAGATACTTGTGTATCTACATCCTTATTGGCTGCACAGATTTGTATTCGCTTTACTTGAAATCTTTATGGTCTTTTGTAAGAGTTTTGGATTTGGGGCCAGAAGGCAAAGAGAATGACAGAGCTATTGGGGCGAAATAGGGAGAGATAGGCGGCAGAGTGAAACAGGTGGCAAGTTGGCAGGCAGGCAGGAAATAAATAAAATCACACAAGCAGCGCTCGCACATGCACGAAAAGTAAAATATGCTTATAAGTAAAATACATACATATAGAACCAAAAAGAAAAGAAACACAAAAAAATGAAAAGGAAAAAGAGGGAGAAATGGAGCCAAGTTTGAAGTTCAACAAACATAAAGAAGTGCAAATTGTTGCGTGTTGCGATTGTATCTATCGAATACAAAAGGTATTTCCTGCCAACAAATATATTGTATGTTGTGTATAAACGCCGCCATAAAAGGGAAACGCAAACAGAACGATAAAGCAACGAAACGTTGCGACAATGAGCCGAAAGTGAACTTCACACACACACACACACAGAGACACATACACACACATAAGTTTTGGGGCAAATAAAAAAAAGTTGTAAAATGAAATGATTATCTGCCGCCTTTGTCTGTCCTAAACTGGCATAGACATTTTGTTGCTATCTCTAGCCATAGATAGATATACACGTAACGTATCTAAAGTATCTAGGATTTGCTGTTTATGTCGGACTGCGAGACAGGTAAATAAGTCTATAAACACAGACAAAACAAATAGTCTAACTCATTCGAGTCACATATTTCTAGGGCATTCGGTTTACTGCCATTTTATTTGCCTGTGCGAGATGTGCGGCATATATTTATGATCTTTATGTTTTTATGGCGTCAACTATTATGGATTACTGTCCAAGGATAAGATTTAATACATGGAAGTCAAAAAAAATTATTGATTTCATCCAACCAAAAACCTAAGGCAGAAAATTATAAACAGATATGATGTATTTATCAGTTTATTTTGAAAACGTGTGACTTACATGTCAACCAAAATAAAAACTAAAACATGCTATTCATGCTATATATTTTAAATTCATTATAATCTTATTAGTCCATTTGCTTTTGTTTAGCTTTTGTATTATTTTATTTAAGAACGACCAAAAACATAGCTTCTAATGAAATGAATAAAAGAATTTATCAAACAACATAATTTTGCTGTATCTATCGAATTGATATTTAACCCTTGTAAATTAAGTATTTAATCATCATAGCCTTTTTATTGAGATTTTAATTTAAAATATTTGTATTTTATTGATTATTAAATTTTTAGCAAACTGGAATCTGAATAGGCAAAGTTTAAAAGATTCCCCCTAAAGCATATCGGAAGTTTGAAGTATTTGCCACTTGAGTGCTTGGTTTTATTGCTTTTAGCTGAATTTACTTACAGACCGATGTTGTCTCGAATTGGGATAAAACGGGTCAATGACAGCAGCAAACTAAACTACACAAAAAAAAAAAACAAAAAACAAATTGCAAAATCTCCAAAGCTCATTTACATATGCAAAAGCCTTTGAATACATGCAGAAACACAAGAGGAGAGAGAAAGAGAGAGGGCAGAAATAGGTAGAGGAGGACGCTTGAGCGGAAGCCAAACAATGCCCCTTTTGCCAAAGTAATAAATATTTATGTTTATTTTTGCACATACATATATGTAATACTTAAAATGGGGCCTACTTTTTATCCCACTTTGTCGCTTGAGCACAAAAATTTGCACAACATTTTACGCTCAATAAAATTTCACAACAGCAACCAAAAATCTTTTCGACGGTCAGCGCCAAAAGAGTGCTCTCATGTGTTAGTAATGAAGCTGAATCCTTAACAAAAAACAGAAAAAAAGAGCAACGAGGGGAAGAAACAAATCGAATAATGAATGGCTAAAGAATAGTTACAAAAAAAGGAATTTATTTGTCTGTATGGTATGCATTTATCAATGTAAATTATTTTGAAAAATAAAATACCACAATTTTATTTAAAGGAGTTGCAAGCTTTGAAACACGAGACTCTCTTGTTAGACTATGATTTTCGCTTCTTTGTTATCCTGCTCGCCATTGATGTTAGTCTCTAATATTATTTCATCCTGCACGTAGCATACTTTTATGCGTTACGAGTTTTAGCACAACATTGTTGGTCCCCCACCACCCACAAAACTACACTGTAAGAAATCACATATCGTATGCAATCAAATATGCATAATGAATATTTTACAGTTCATAGTTAATTTGATGTGATTTGATACAAATTAACCTGTCATAGCGCATAAGTTTCAATTATTGCATTAATCAATGACTCGTGCATTTGTGTTCTTTTTTCTGCCCTGTATGAGTATGCTTGTAGAATTTTGCAATTTGTTGCACTTTATGACTTGCACAGGAAATTCGCTTAGTACTCGCTTAACCCCTCGCACCCCCATCTTTTCTGTATACGTATTCATTTAGCCAGCTCGCTAGCTTCACTGTCTCTCTTACATGTTTGCCTTGACTCAGCGTATTTGTTGTCAATGTTAATTGAAAATTGAGAACTCAAAATTCTAGTTTACAGCTGCATAAGCATTGAAATTGCAATTACAAAATGGTCAATTTCAAAATGAAATCGAATCGTTACAGAGCATAGCAGAGCAGCAAAATACGTTTAGAGAAAGTAAATGTGAAATGTGCACTTACACACTGTATGTATGTATATGTATGTAAGTACATTGTAGATACCATTAATGAGAAATTTTACACATATTCTGTAAATGAATAGTTGGAAATTGTAAAGTTGGAAATGCAATAAACCAAAAACTATGCCAAATTATCGTATCAAACACAACAACCTAATATTCTTTCAAATTGTTAAGAGTTATGCATAAGAACTGAATATGGAAACATTACAAAGGCTATTTTAAAATTAAAATCACAATTCTATTTTGGTAGTTCTATATTTACATATGAAATATATAATGCTTGAGTAATTGAGCATTTAGAAGAATGCGGAATTGTCAGGGGTCAAATGACTTTACGACATCAGAAGATTAAAACTCATTATTTGAGTGAATCAGGCAACCATAACTAGCATTGCAGCTGATAAAATCGCAAACGATATATCACCTTGAACTAAATCTTTAATCATAAACCACACTACTTAAGTTTGCGTAGAAAACAATATAGTTTACTTACATATAACCATGAATACATGCCATAATGACTTTAAAATTGTTAATCTTTAAATCTATTTAATTGCATAACTTCAACTTTGTCTCAGTCGTGTCTAATGACAGGACAATTAACTGATTTTTTATTGATATATAATTAATCATATCTATTTGGTATTCTCTAGAATCTAGTTTAATTACTACCTTGAATATGTAATCCGCAAACTGGTTTAGTTTTATCGTTGAAATTTTATGTCCAATTTCAGATTATTTGGACATTGTACTTCCTTGTAAATAAGCAATTTGTAATCATTCGCAAAGTAAATAAATGAGGTAATAAAATAAATGGCTAATAATAACTATGGCAACTAATCTTTCTGAAGTGAACTTTCGCTGTGTTAAATAATTTATGCACTCTAAACTATAGAAAATTAGCAATTGTCTGTAAATTACAGCAAAGTCAGTGAAACCTCAGACTTTGCACATTCACAAATCACTTGATTCAAGTGGCAAGTTAATGGCTCAAGGAATGTGCATCCTCGAAAATATGGCAACGCGGAGAACTCATTGAATTGTTGGCTGCCAGCAATTGTTTCGCACTTAGTCACAGTTTAGAAGCTGAGTCAAAAACCGGATTCTAGTTAAATCTTAGTCGCTAATAAACTTGCCTATAACAGAACTTTAGCACAGAGGTCGTCAACTGAACGCCACCGCCTAGGCAAACTTTGTTTTTATTGCATTTAAATGAGTATTTGAGTTTTTTTTTTTGTTTTTTGCACCCCTCTCCATGTTTTGAGTATCTTGGACTTGCGACTCGAACTTGGCAATGAATTTTTTTTTAGCTGTTGTTTACTATTTGTGTAACAAATCAATGCGAGATTACAATCCATACTGCACATGCATAGGAGTATAAGCTTACAGATGGCTTTGCATGCCAACAAAACACTCAACACATAACATACTAACATTCAAATGCAAATGATTGCAGCTTCTCTATATCAGAATGTCTGTAATTTACACATAAATTAAAATAAATGCCAGTGCTTGAAAATCTAGAAATTTTCCGACCCCTTTCTTCTGCTTTATTCCATATGATTCAATTTGAAATTCAATCTGAAATGCTCAATGTGTGAGAAATTGTCTAAGGTCAGTTTGGGTCATGGCCTAATAAACATGGTCTGTCGGAGATGACACAATTTGTGATCAAAAATATAAATTATAGACAAAATACTTTGCAGAATTTGTTTTAAGTCAACACTTAATTGCAAAACTAATACAAAACCAAATACACTCAGAATAACACTACTTCAAAAAGTACTAAATTTGACAAGGCAACTAAGTATAGTTAAAATATCAACTAAATAGGCTATAAAACATATGCAACAAAATCTTTTAATGTCAACCACAGAAGAATCGGTTTATGTAAGCCCTTAGCAATGATATCAGCGATAATAACTTGGAACAGCCTGACACTTTAAGCGTTAAACTTGCTAAAATTATATAGAAAACACATTTTGAAGGCATTCAAATATTTGCTTTATAAGAAAATTTTGTTATTGAGTTGGAAAAATAACGTCACTTTTAGTGCACCATCTTTGCTTTTGGTTTTTGCCATAATGAAACAATTTTCTCACTGAAAATTTAATTTTTTCTTAATTAGTTAAACTTAGTTGGGGGTCAAGGCGAGCAGAGTGAGTGTTTGTTTAGAAGTAAACCTGTTTATGTACCACATTTTAAAGATAAATCTCTTCTCCAGAACGACAAACAAGTGCATTCCAATACTGGCATACTATGTATGTAGTTACGCCCCCTTGTATGTCTTTACAGTTTAACATCATCCAGTGATTTCTTTGGATATCATGACTTTACCTCTTCACAGGGTGATTTTCACACATTTCTAACACATTTGCTCACACCCACTGAAATATTTATGTCTTTGCATATTTCACAAACACATTTGCACATGACAATAACAGCAAGGAGAACAAGAAGAGCAGGAGCAACCAGCAGCAGCAACAACAGAAACATTGCCATCAAGGATTAGCGTTCAGGGGCAGACAGCAGACACTGAACCCAATGATGATGATGATGATGACGATGCTGCTGATGATACTGACAACCACTGCAAAGTAGCAAATAGAAGCAGCAGACGTTGCTGCACCCTCTGACATCGCCGTCAACAGGACCGAAACATAAAGTGCATTGCGTCTGCTGCACCAAAGAGACGCCAGGCAACTCTGATGGTGGCAAACATCATAACGACACAGACACGTACATACATACATACATCACCCCATGGGATATGGGATGTTCAAGTGGAGAGGCACAAATCTCTGTGACACCGACAATCACTTTCAAGCCGCAACCCAAAGGCAAAACCCAAGCCAAACAAATAAAAACCAAACCAAATGCAGCCGAAAGTTTTGCGCGAAATCGATCAAGTATACGCCCCGTATAAGCGTAAATCTCATATATTCAACCGTCTTCAAGGATGCCAGACAAAGTCACGGAGATGACTTGTCTCCTGTTTAGCATCTATTTGCATATATGTATGATTCGACGAAAGAAAGGTTTTTGTTTGCCTCAGCTTTCTGTTTGTGGGTGTCTGTGTATATGTGTGTTTTTTTTTTGCCTGTCTGTTTGTTGGTTTGTTTGCTCTTTTGCGTGTGAGTTGTGTGTAAATATTTAAACACTTTTATTGCTTTTATTACGCAAAACAGAATAAAATATATCAAGAGTCTTGAGATTTCCTGTACCAGATATTCAACCCTTTAATTACACTTTTCAATTCCCCTTTGGAATGAAAAAGTTTCTACACTTTTGCACATGTCAGACATTTATTTTTATTCACCAGGGTTAAGGGAATGTTTATCTCATAGCTTTGTGTTACTTGAAAAAATATATATTTACTTTAATTTGGCCAGAGAAATTGTGTAGCCGTGTGTTAATAAAATCAATCGAAATGGTCCCAAAAATTTAATTGGCCTAAAGAAAAATAAATAAAACAATAATATAAAAGAAAAGACAGAATGAAATAAATAAACGGGCCAGTAAACGTAAAACGAATGCAGTCCAATGCACACACACACTCATACACTCACACACACATACACACAAATGGAAAAGTCAAAAGGCGTTTTTGGAGTTGTCCTTTTATATCCTTACAAGAAAGAGCATATAAGGCATCAAAAGCCAAAACTATCCTATTAAAGAGAATAAAAAATTGTTGATTGACTGACATTTAAATTAATTATTCCAAATTTAGTTGGTAATAGAAGAATAGACTAATTGAAACTAGTACAGCCTAATGAGTACACAAATTTCGATCATATCCATAGTTTGTCTCAATTTTATTATTTCGTTTCGAAAATACAAATTTTTTTGACTCTGCTTCATTTTTCTCATATTGGCATATTGATAGAGCCATGACAAACGTTGCCCGTTATTCTCCATATATCTTTATAACATATCTATAGATATCTGTATATAAATATATATATATATATATATGTATATATGTGTGTTTGTATATTCGTTTTTACAATTGACTGTCGCCGGCAATTGTTTGGCTATGATTTAACTAACATGCAGTTTTTCTGGGTCCTGCATAGGGTCCTGCAAAAGCTGAATGCATGGGAATAAAGGCCATTTCAATATTTGTCTGAAAAACGCATAATTCATTTGTATTGCTCGCAGGCGCATCGTGCATTTAATTTATTTTTATTCATATTATTTTTAGGTTAGTTTCGTTTTATTGGTTTTTAAGTAAAAGCAATTAAACAAACATGTAGAGGATATAGCATGGAGGTGGGGTTGAAATAAAAGCAAACCTCATAATTAACACGGTCTGGCAAAATTGCGCAAACATTTTCCAGCCAATTATGCACAGATTTTTCATGCTCATTTTTCCAAGGTTTCCCACCAAATAGCAACCGAACAACTAACTGACTACTTTCAGCTAAAAATTTAGTCGACAACAATAACAATTAAAAATGAGCCACCATTGCATTTTATGCAAGTTTTACAGTTGAGCGGATTTTCGGTTGAAATAGAAACTACAAAAAAAACAAAAAAAAAAATAAAATTAAAACTAAAGCAAACCAAGCTCGAGTCTTGGTTTTCCAGTCACAATGACGTTGATAATGATAATAATGTTGTTGATGTTGATGATGCCTCTTCTGGCTTAGTGCTTAGTCAACTTTGTTTGCTTTTCCAGCTGGTGAGTAATCGCAAACTGATTTTGTTCAGCCGGAGACAAAACGCGAAACATCCAACTTGGTCTGACTTGTACTTGTAGTGAGGTGGTCGGTCGGTAAGCGGCTTTTCTGTTGTTGTAAGTGAAGAAGTCCGCATCTTGACTTACTCTGCTCCGTTCTCCTTCAGTGACCAACTAAATGACTAACAGACTGACTGACTGACTGGCTGACTAACGTGCCTGATGTGCCTTCTAGTGTCAGTTGCTGGTACAACAGCATAAAGAGCCATCAGCCCGAAATAATCTGTCTACAGCATATTTTCAATTTGCCCGCTTTAAGGGGATTTACTTTAATGACAAGCAAACAACAAGATGGGCAAAGAGTTAAGATCAAGGCGCAATGACAAAGTCTCTTGCACAATCATCTCAATTGTATGAAAATTTAAAGCAAATCATCTAACTGAAAATCCAATCAACACCTTTTTCATTTGCTCTGATTACTTAAGCATTGTATTCAAGTATCCAAATGTTTGCATTCTGCTAAATATCTCTTAAGTCTAAAAACCCATTTTCTTTGATGTTCACTTTGATAAAAGTAACTCGACCTAGCTTTATTGTTAAATATTGTTTCCCTTTTGTAATTAGAGAACAAGTTTTTGAAGTTTTACAATATAATTACTTAATTCATTTCAGTTCTAATCCTGATTCATACAATTCATATGTAATTGATTTAAATTTAATTTACATTATTAAAAAACTTTTAGAAATAATTGACACAAGCGAGTTCTTTCACCCTTATTATACCCTTGCAAAAAGGGTATATTCATTTTGGTCAAAAGTGTGCAACGCATAAAAGGAAGCATCTCCGACCATATAAAGTATATATATTCTTGATCAGCACGACGAGACGAGTTCAAATAGCCATGTCCGTCCGTCCGTCCGTCCGTCCGTCCGTCTGTCCGTCCGTCTGGATCAACGCAAACTCCTCCTAGACCGTTAAAGCTACAGAGCTGATTTTGCATGTAGGCTTGTATATACTGCAGGCGTTGTATATCTCGGATTCAGCCGGATCGGATCACTATATCCTATAGCTCCCATACAAATGGCAAAGTCACGAACAGTGACTATTCTTAATACCTTCGTTATTTTCTGAGCTATTGTCGTAAAATTTAATATTGTCAATTTCACATATAAACGACTACGCCAAATTTGATCAAGATCGGGTGACTATATCATATAGCTCCCATAGGAACGATCTTTCGAAAACAGTGACTTTTGTCAATAACTTCGTTACTTTTGCCGCGATTGCTTTCAAATTAAACATTTGTTAGTTTAATATATCTGTTAATGACTGCGCCAAATTTGATAAGGATCGGGTAACTATATCATATAGCTCCCATAGGAACAATCGGTGGAAAACAGTGCCTTTGATCAATATCTTCGTTATTTCCTATAAAGGCCGTCCTTTCGGAAACATTAGCCTTTTTAGCTTAAACGTGTTTCCACTTTGATGGCTATAAGTAAGGAAAGAGTTACCAAAAAAATTGCAAGGGTATACAAACTTTGACGCGGTCGAAGTTAGCCCCGGCCCTCTGGTTAATTATAAATTTGGTGCTTAATGCAGTGACTGTGTTTTGGATGGCTCCGCCAATTAAAGACCATGCCAATCGCAGTGGAGTAAATGAAAATATGTGAAAAACTCATACTCAAACTCAGGCACGAGTTTTTATGTGCATATATACATTCGAAAACATTCATATATATGTGCCCCCAGGTTGGGCAACCTTTAAAACGAAATGCAAATAAGTCAAGAAAGAAGAACAAAACATTATACAACAAGAAAAAAAACGTGAAAAGGAAACCACGTTGCAACATCAAATGGCAAAAAAAAATCAGTTACATATGCCTGTTTATATGCAAATATCACTTGTACATATGTGCGTAAACATTTGGCAATTACGCGAGGCAACATTTTGGTTGCTTTTTCTCTTTTGTTGGCTCTTGGTTGTTTTCGCCGCTGGGCTACTGTTTGTTGTTCTATTTGCTGATATACAATGGGAAAAAAAAATCCAAAATATGCGAAAATATTGGGAACAAGGTCTTGCTTTGCTTGTGGGGATTTTCAATTTAAATTGTGATTAAATTTTGTGCACATCAATGGATAAAGTCAAACACACAACCAACACACCTTCAATATAAAGATAGCTTCCCAGTAGATATATTCATATTTTTATTGATTTGTTGTAGACTCTAGATTTCCACTTCTTTCTCAAGTCTCACTTTGAGATTATTGCTCATTTTCCCTGTCCCATGCGCTTAGCTTGGCATTTGTTATGCAAATTTATTTTCGATTACTTGTTACCAAAGATTTGCTTCAGATTATGCAAATATGCCAAACGTAAGACAGACACACACACACATACACACGCATACACACAAACAGAATGGGTGAGCAAGTTTGATGAGGAGAGGGTGGGCGGTGTTATAGACTATATCTTCCCTGTCGATCTGCCTTACAAGTGGCTTATTACTGTTAAAGCCAGGAAACTGTACAACAACAACAACACAATTTTTGCATATTTTCTCATGTTATTGTTATTTTTTTATACTTTGCTTATTTAAGGCATAAAAAATGATGACTTGGAAAATCTATTTTCATATTCGATGATTGTTTATCGTTTTAGTTGTCAATTGATTTAATAGGAAGTTATATCAACTTTGGCAGTAACAAAGGCAATTTACCATAATTAAATCTAACTGGATTGTTTGATTTTATTGATATTTATTACAATAATGGCAAATGGTTGAATACTACATCAATTTTTATCTGAAATGAAGAAAACTTTTGCTTTTCCTCAATTTATTTTAATTCATTCAAATGGTTTTCATTTATTTTAATATGTAAGAGAAGAAAAATATTTTCATAAAGTGAAAGAGTAAGAGTACTAATATTTTGGAAAGGCTCCTGTTATTCACATATTTTCAAATATGAACTTCTACTTAGCAAGCATTATCTTTGCGTGGTATTGATTGCGTTTTGGATCTGTTCAGAGAATAAGAACAGAATTCATTAAGGGTATCTATAATTCGATGGGTAGGTCTCTCTTTTTCTGGTAAAAATTAAATCACAGAGATAAATTAAATGTTGAAAGGACTTTTGGTTTGGCTCTTGCCATAACGTACAACTTTGATTGCAATTGTGTGGTGGCGTCTCATATCCGTTTTACATATCACATTTTTCAGGATTTTTTTTCGGTCTGTATATATTGTCGCTACCTTTCAGTTCTTTGTATTTGGTTGACTATTTTTATTGGTGGTTGCCTTTTGTATGTGTGGTCGTTTAATTGAATAATTGTATATACGCCAACATATTATGTATACGTATATGTAGGTATATATTGTAAAATGATGCTCAATATTTTTATTTATTTTCGCTTAGTCTGTAAATCAATTGGCAATACAAATGGCATCCGCGGCGGATACAATAAAATACAAATATAACAAATAACCCCAAATGTTCCACCCATCACGACTTTAAAAACTTAACAAAAGGAGGAGAAAATGAGAAAATGCGTTGACAGGCTGACGACAAACAAAAAATAAAAATAATAAAAAAAGGGGGAAAAAAAGGAACGCGCAAAATTAAAAAATTGCAAAAATACAAATAAAATTCCATTCAATTTGCTACAAAATTACAAAAGGCTACAAGGAAATGAAACGACTTGGCATTACCCTGCGAAAAAAATACGATTGGATGTTCTAAAGACATCCTTTGGATCATCTTAGATGAATTGATGAGCATGTGTGCATCGCACGGGAAAACAGAGAGAGACAGAGAGAAAGAGTCCCTTTTAATTATTTAGTGTAATGTATATACCCCACATTAAGTTATTCGATTTACCGGGTATTACAACAGAATCGTTCAGCTGTTGTCGTTTTGTCATTAATTGCACTTTAAAAACCCCAAACAAGTGCCAAAATGTTAAATGCAATTTATTGCATTCAAATTACGAGTGCGTTTGAATACATATAACTCGGCAAGAGCGATAAAAAAAGGATTCACACGCACACATACACAATCAATGAATGAATGTGAACGAGAACGCGTTTAATATAACATAGTCAAACACTAATTAGAATTTCTGGGTGAAACAATTAGCACTGAACATTCGGCAGGAAAATTATTTTCAATTTGCTGCCATCAACAACAAAAATTTGACAACAAAAACGTAAACGAATAAAAGACAATTTAATTTTTCTTTTGCTCTATTAAAGCATCTTTCACACGGAAATTTTTGCGAATGTGTTTGCTATTAAAGCAAGAGATCAAAGATCTGTGATACACACGAAAATTTACATTTTTTAATGGGAATTCACATCATAAAAGAATATTATTTATACATTATATTGTCGAAGCATGACTTGCCCATCTGTGAAGGAGAGCGATGAATTTCCAATTAAAAGTAGAACCGAATCGATGACTAAGTTATATTCTTTTTGGTCATAATGTTGAAGGTCATTTTCATTGACTGGAAATTCACTTGTTTTGGCTACTTTATCATTTTTTCATTTTTGGCAATTCATGTGAAATAATTAAAAGTCAGACGATGTCCAAGTTGGCAAGTTGGCCAAGTTAAAATGCCTCATAATTGTGTTGCATAATTTAATTATGATGAAATTAGTCAGAATTAATGCCTACCACAAACGGTACTCAAATTGTGACCTTTTCGCATGCATGGAAAACCTTTGTACACAAACCTACATATTTTCATGCCACAGCAACTAAGGTGTGGAGGCGGGGGCAGCGTGGGCAAAGAAGGGGGTAACGAGTTAACTACAAAGTTGAATTGTTGTTTATGCTGCTGCCTGTTGGGTTATTTTCTTCTTTTTTTGCGGTTTTAATTGTGCCAAGTAATGCGGCCACCTCAGCGGTTTGCTCTCATTGTTGCGGTTTGTGTGTAAACTGAAAGGTTAAGTACCCCTTTTTCAATTCCCCTTTCACACCGCTCCCCCAAGTTGTTTGAACCAACAAATTAAATCATTATAAATGACTCTGTTGTAGACGATGACGATAAGAAGTTGTTTTGGAATTGATCAAGTGTTTTTTTTTTGCTTTTGCTTTGCGACTGCAAAATTCGAATTGATGGACGACTGATAAGCCAATAAACTTTACCAAATGAATTAGTTGCAAATGCGAGATTTAATATTCCCTTTTATCATTAGTTTTTGAAAGGTGCAAGTTGAATTACAAATTCCGTTCCTTTTGTATTACATGACCTCCAACCCCTTGAGCCCATTTCATTGACTTTGTGTCATTTAAAAATCAATCAATGGAGTTTTCAGTTTAAAGCTAATTTTTAGGCTCTCTTTTGTGGATCATTATAATAATTTATTGATTCATAATTCCTTCATAAGATGCGTCTTTAATCAATGTCTAAGTTGCTTCAAATCTATGCGTTAACTCAATGAACAAACATAAATGCCCTTCTACCAAATATGGCTGTTGTTTCTTTTCAGAGTTCAAAAAACGCAAAAACGGCAGAAGCAACAACTGAGGCTATGGGCAGAAGCAACAGCAACATCCACATTGACAGCAGCAGCTTCAGCTTATGGCTGAGTTTGCATTTTAAAGCTGTTGCTGTTGACCTTGGGCTGCATAAATCGAATTGGAGCAGGTCGTTGACGAAGTTGCTGCTGTTGCAGAGAATGTAGAGCTCTGGCTCTGGCTGTCATTATTGTATTGTATTTTTATTTTTTTTTTTCTTCTTCTTTGCGGTTAAGGGAATCCTTGAAATTAAGATGAGAATCTTGTTGTATGTGATTATTGATGTGGCTGGAAATGCCAGCATTTAGCTTCTTTTGAAATAATAATGTGGTCTTTGTTGTTGTTGTTTATATTGTAGATTTACCTTGAAGTTCTTAAAGTGTGCTGATGATTTTCCACAATTCACACAGCTAATAAGAATGTTAATGATTTTAAACAATATAGAGAAATACACAATTTTTCCTTTGCTTGTTGATTTACTTTTTTCTCTTTTTTATTATTATTATTATTATTATTATTTTTTGCTGACTAACTTTTTGGCTTTGCGTTTGCAAAGTAAACAAAAAAACACACAAAAAACTGTAAAGAACACGTTTGCTTTTAGTTAACTAGTTTTGGCAATGCCCAAAGATTGCGATTGAGCAAAAGATTGAAAACACAAATACACACACCTTTACACTTGGACAGCCAAAACACGCACACTAAGATAGACAAATAGCAAGCAAACTAGGTAAACCGAACGTTGCTTTTGTTGTTGTTATTGTTGTTGTCGTTGAAGTTGCTGCTGCTGCTGCTGCTGCTGCTGTGGAATGGACTACTTGCACAATTAACTCTAGCTAATATTGCTTCACATGGAAAATTATATTTTATTTATTTCACGCACTAATCAATGGATATTTATTTAAAATACGTTGGACAAGTTGTTTTTCCTTTTTTGTTTTCGCAGCTTAAGTTCTCAACGTTTCCGCGTGTTGCTGCTGCTCGGCTCAGCGACAAAAGTTAACTGATCGCTTGTATTGCTGATGGTGCTGACAGATCGACAACCGGAGACTTGAAGCTAGAGCAACCAGCAGCAGCAACCAGCAGCAGCCGTAGTTGTTATTGGCGTCGACGTTGACGTCGGCATCGTATTATAAAGTTGTCTAAAAAGATTACAGCAAAATAGTAAGTGGTCTACCTTCTGGCTTGTTGCTAGACACCTGCAGCAAAGTATAAAGCCCAAAGTCTACCCACATATGGGAACAGTTTACTTCTGACGGGAACACTTTAGGCATAAAACTCGAGCTTGTACTCAAACTGGTTTGTGTCTGAACTAAAGCTTGAAACTGATCAAGCTTCATATAAATGGAAGTTTCGTTGTGTAAAAGGGAGAGAAAAACATAACAACAAACTGATATTACTGACACTAAGTAAGATCGTTTTTCCTTATTTAAAAACAAACAAAATTGCAAATCCTACTTAAATCTTAATATGCAAGTCAATAAAGAAATCAGTTCATATACATATGTAAAACGAGATAATTCTAAAGTATGTAAAAAAAGGGTAAAAGGGGGTAGCCATTGTATATCGTTACCAGGTTAAAAAGGGGTAGCCATATATTTTTACCAAAATGGTTTTTGTATACCTAATACAGAATTCTTCCCAAACGTAAGGTCGCTTTTATAAAGAGATATAAAGATACAGCTGTTTTTGTTAATATTAATATTAATATATTGGCTTAAATTTAGCTAGGAATACGTAAACACACAAACCTAGTTATTCTTCCTTGGCCAGTATCGAGTCCAAGATTCATTGCCAAGTCAAACGAAACGTCAGCTTCATATATGGATATATGGATTTAGCTTGAGCTTCTAAACTAACATTCATTCTTAATGGGCACAATGCACGCAAATTGGTTATTTACTGTAATAAAATAATATAAATAAGTTGTGTACACTTTTATCCTTTAGATATCTCATGCATGTCTGTTGGCCAGCTGATAAAACCATCGCTCTAACAATTGAACTCTCTCAGGGCTATTGCCAGCCAGCCTCTTCTCCGGAGCCCTTTTTGTGGTGGCTCTGCTCCAAAAGATAAGCAAGACCATTCCATGGTTCATTCCAGTTTGTGCTAAAATAACTTGAACTAAAGCCACAACAAATAAAACGCCTATTAGTTATTGTTGTTTGATTTGCAAAGCGCTTGTCATTTGTTAAATAAATTGATGGCCATTGCGGTTCCAGGCAAATATCATAAAATGGAGTGCAAAGAACGAAATCATCAGCAAACAAAAATAAATGGACAAAGCTGAAAAGTTTGCAAGTAAAAATTTAATATTTAAAATATTTAGAAAAAAAGAATAAATAAAAATGGAGAAGATGTCGGACCCACAATCAGCAGCTGTCAGAGCAATGAGTAGAGCATTCAGCAACGTACTCAAAAAAAAAGGAAAGGGAAGAAGCCAACAAAAAGTATGAAATGACATTGCCATTTTGAATAATGACATAGCAAGGCGTCAGTCTCACACACACACACACAGACAGACACACAAAAGTCTTAGGAATGGAAAATGCCAAAATGGTACGCTCAGCAGGGAAGAAATGTGCTTATCCAGCCTGATGACAGAGATAAGCACCAACAACTACTACTACATTTTTGAATGCTTCCCCCAATTGAGAATTGGCCAACAATTTTGCTCCCATTACTCTCAAATGCTAATGAACAATGTCAAGGTGTTGTCAAGTGCATTTTAAATTGAAAGCAACAGCCCCAAAATGGACTCCCAAAATGCAGTGGGGTACTTACGAGAAGCTGGGTTTTGAATCAAATAAAGTTACTGGAAATTGCTCTGATATATATTTAACAATAAAAATTCATTGAAATATTAATTTAACCTATCTATTCTATTTATCTAATCTCTTTATCTATCTAATCTATTTAACATCATCATCTCATTTAGTTTTACTATATATCTACATATTTTCTTTAAAAAAGGATCACTTTTGTATCTGGACTGTTTCTTTTTGATGATGTCAGGCCACTGTCGTTTGCACTACCCTTTAAATGACTTAATGAACAATGAATCTTCTGGTGCACCTATTCCCAGCCATGAGGCCATAATCACAGAGGTGCAATTTCTGCAGTAAGCAGAAGAAAAAAAAACTCAAGAAATGCTCTGGCAACATCATCAGCAATAACAACATCAAGAAATATAGGGCATTTTCTCTGGCAAAAGTGGCAAGTAGACAATAAAGACCCAACAACGCGGCAGAATAAGAAAGAAGGCGAAATAGTTGCAAAAACTAGAATTAAACTTGCTGCCATTGCTGGTGCTCGTCCTGCTGCTCTTGTTGCTGCTGCCACTGCAGTTTTTAATAAAATTTCTTCTTTTTGTATGTCCCCTTTCTTCCTATGCTCAGTCACTCCACGTCTTAGCACCCTCACTTTCTTGAGTGTTGAAAAAACAACTTGAGATTGTAATTAGTTTTTGTTGCTACTGGGTTTAACTCCTGCGGCAAAACGGAAACTTTCAAATTGAACTGCCAGTTTCTTCACCCTCCTTACCCTGTCATGAAAATATATACCAGACTATATACATATTTATTTGCGGTCGCTCCAAATTATAAATATGTAGGCGCAGGGTAAAATAAAAACCTCATTAAATATGCGAAATGTTATACCCACTCATAAAAAAAAACAGAAAACTTCCACAAAAATCTGCAATTGGAAAACGTAAACGGGAATACGAGGAATAGGACATAGCGGACAAAGTACTGTAAATAAGAATTATGAATGTCCTGTAAGCCACAAGACCTACAATGAGAAAAAAATTATTTAACTTGGTCTTAAAGCCAAAATAAACAGAGAAAGAATTTCTTAACTTGCAACAGGTAAATCTCTACTCAGCGATTTGATTCTTGCTCCTTACATAAAAAAAGTCTAAGACCAAAAAATGAGGCCAGGACCGTGGCCTAACGAGCCATTTGGGAGGACATTTGGCGTCCAGAAATGAGTTCTATAATATGCGTAATTTGCCTAAAATGAACTTGAGACTTCTTCGAGTTTTATGGCAGATTTGATAGCTTGTAAAAAGAAATCATTGTGTAGAAAATATAAATTGAAAAAAAGAAGACTGCAAACCAAATATATAAATATTTGACTTTCTAATTTTTGCACTTTGCCATGTTTAATTACAGCGTAAAGCTAAAAAAAAAGTGGCTCAATTAAAATGGCAGCACGAAATGGCAGCAGCACACGATGGCAGAACAAAATTGAAGCGGAATTATTTCATTTGAGAGAAAAGTCGAGTCAAAGTCAAAAACGTTTTAACTTTTTAAGCGCCAACGTAATGCGACCTAAAGCTGAATGGACCATGGCGCAGGGTAGAATAGTGGTGGAACAAGGGGCAAGGACATGATGGAGAGGGAAAAGAAGGCAAAAGTGGAGGCCTCAGAGATGAAATAGAGCGCTGGCTGCCAAGGACATGCTACTGATTCTCTCATACAGATTCTGATGCTGATGTGTTTGCAACACATTGAGGTTACGCGAAGCGAAAGGCAGTCCGACAGACAGACATTTAGACAGTTGAAATTCGCCAGCATCAGTAAATGTGTGCGTGTGTCTGTGACTGTTTGTGTGTGTGTGTGTGTGTGTGTGCGTATGTGTTTGTGTATGAATGTATCTCAACGTTACGAGTTACTTCACTGAACTGAGATTGTGGCTGCCAACTTGACTATGACTATGACTCTCTGACTATGGCACAAGCTGTGGCAATGGTAGTAGGCTATGGATATGTGGCCATACAATGATTCAGAATCCGATTTCAGGCGTAAGCCTGACACTCGGGTCATTCACACAAAAGGAAGTGGAAGAAAACCAGGGGGCCGGGGTGGGTAAAAGTCTTTCATCAATCTCCCCTACTGAAATCCAAAGGCCATTGCTAAGATACATGTAGGAACCGGTGATGAGGTACCGATAGACAACAAAAGAACCAGAAGCGGTCATCGTTTCTGAAGCCAGTTCGTGGGGCTAGGCCGGCATAACCTAATAATAAATGACGGTCACACTGGACTTGGAAGTTTGCAACGAAAGCGAGCACACGCTTCGGGACAGACCTGGAGCCAATTTCTTTTCTTTTTTATATCAAAGCCATAATATTCAATTGTCAAACTAACCGCCAATAAAAACCCGTAAAATAAATACCACAAATTGGGGGCTCGTCCGGGATGGCAGCTTAAAAGTGAAACAATTGATATTGGCTATTGAATTTTACAAATTCGTTAAAACTTGTAAAATTCTAAGAAGGAGGGAGACAGCAAGTGACGCTGCCTCGAAGAAACGTTCACGTGAGAGGAAGAGAGATAGCTGCAGTAAAAGCGCGGTATCGGCGAGCAACAAGAACTAGAAAATTTGGCCGACGAGGGAGACAGCAAGTGACGCTGACATAAGGAAACTGCAGAAGGAGTGAGAAAGCTGATCAGAAAGGTGGTTCTGGAATTTTCGCAGCACGTGACGAAATATTCGTGAAGTTTGGCCGAAGAAGGTACCATTGAGGTACACCAGCAATAATAAGGCAAGGCAGGAACGGATCGAAGGGCAACAACGATTCCGGTTGCAAGATTGATTCAAGGTTGCAAAGGCGATACGAGGCTGCCACAACGGAGGCTGTGTAGATTGCTGGAGAAGTGTACAGTAGTTTACCAGTGTTGGTGGCAACAACGTTTCAAGGTTGTGATAACTGCTGGAGAAGTGTACAGCGGTTAGCCAGGGCTGGACGCAACGAATTTGAAATTCTACAGAGACTAGCGTTGAGTTCTAGGAGTGAACTGCGTTAGTAGTGGACAAAATCTGGTGGTGACGGCGTGAACAACGGAGACTAGCGTTGAGTTCTAGGAGTGAACTGCGTTAGTAGTGGACAAAATCTGGTGGTGACGGCGTGAACAACGGAGACTAGCGTTGAGTTCTAGGAGTGAACTGCGTTGGTGGCGGTGGTGTGATCAACTTCTGGTGGCGGCGGCGTGAGAAAATTTTGGCAGCGGCAACAACTCAAAGGTTGGCGAGAAACTTCAATATTGTTGCTGAGAGAGGATTTGTGAAGGAATTTGGCGATAAGACTAATCAACATCGAAGACGACGACAAAGCAGGACGACGTGGGACCAACGAAAGACGGGAAAAGCGTATGTTATTCAGATCTAGCGAAAACTGATAACAATTTTCAAAGCTAGAAAATAATACTAACATAGTATAAGAAGAATTGTACGTTATTTTAAGTTCTTGTAATTGAGATGGAGCTTGCAGAGATTCTGTCTCTAAGCGTGGTGGCTTTGCGATCGAAATTATCCGAACTAGGGCTACCTACGACTGGCAGGAAACGGGATTTGCAGAATAGGTTACTCACCCATTATGGTGTGCAGGAGGAAGATGAGGAATCAGACGATCAGTCAGTGGTAACAGCGAATGGGGGACTAGAGATTGCAGCAGAAAACGTAGTTAGACCCGAGAGATCATGGTTTACTTTGAAAGATGTTGAGGACAGTGTGTCACAGTATTCTGGTTCAGATATTCCTAACATTGCTCAATGGATTGAAGAACTAGAAGAATGTGCAGCCACGGTACAGTGGAATGAATTACAGTTATTTGTGTATGGAAAACAGTTATTGTGTGGGGCGGCAAAATCTTTCATAAGGAGTCAGAGAAATATTAAAAACTGGAGTTCTTTGAAAACAGCTCTTCAGGCTGAGTTTAGTGTAAAAATATCTTCAGCTGCAGTACATAAAAAGTTAAATCAGCGCCAACAGAAGAAAGGCGAAACTCTAAATGAATACTTATATGCATTGATGGAAATTGCGAAGCCGGTAAACGTAGATGAGGAGAGTCTGATAGAGTACTTCGTTAAAGGTATTCCGGATACAAAAACCAACAAAATGATGTTATTCCAAGCTCGCAATATTTCAGAGTTAAAGTTTCAAATCGAAGTTTATAAGAAGGGGCGTGATTCATACAGGGCAACGAACAGATTTGAAAGTAAGGCATATGGTTCAAGTGAAGCACAGGCAGTACAGGCTCGAGAGAGAAAATGTTTTGGTTGCGGAGAGGCGACTCATTTAAGAAAAGATTGTCCTAAGTTCGATCGAAAGTGTTTTAAGTGCGGTCAGCCAGGTCATCGTGCAGCTCAGTGTAGTATCGAAACGCAGATTAAACGAGAAAAGCACGCGAATGTTGTTCAACATGACAAAGTTGAAGTTAGTTCGAGTACGTTCACTCCGTCTGGGTTAGAGCTAAAGAAGGTTAGCTATGAGAATATTGAATTTAAAGGGCTCATAGATACAGGAGCAGATATGTGCTTGATTCGTCGAAGTATTTTTTGGAAGCTAGGAGTTAAACAACTAACAGGTCCTGGAAAGTGTTTGGTAGGAATAGGAGATGCGAAAATTTTAACGTTTGGTAGTTTCTCTTTAATGGTGATCATCGACAAAATCAAAATAGTAGTTGAGTTTCATGTAGTTCCCGATGAGGACATGGGGTTTGACGCTATTTTGGGAAGAACGATTCTTGATAGTGTTGACATGAAGGTAACAAAAAATGGCACTCAGTTTTTGATTAGCAGTAAGCAGAAGTTAGAAGAAGAAAATACTGAATCTGTTGAGGATTGGATGAAACAATTTGAAGATGTCTGCACAGTTTTTGAAGGGAAGGACGAAATCGGTTTAGAGTTGTCTCATTTAAGCCAAGAACAGGCTAAAGAGGTCGAAATGATAGTTGAGCGATACAAGCCAAAACGCAATCCTGATGCGAAGATTGAAATGAGAATTATTTTGAAAGATGATATTCCCGTATACCAACACCCAAGACGGTTGGCCTACTGCGATCAGCAGATTGTAGATAATCAGATACAAGAATGGCTTGAGGAAGGAATTATTCGAGATAGTACATCAGTGTATGCATCCCCTATAGTATTGGTAGCAAAGTCAAACGGAGCTAAAAGGTTGTGCTGCGATTATAGAAAATTGAATGAAAAGATAATTCGCGATAATTTTCCGATAGTATTGATGGACAGTGTAATTGATCAATTGCAAGGAGGAAAGGTTTTTACTACACTGGACTTGAAGAACGGATATTTTCATGTACCAGTAGAAGCAAGTTCGCAAAAGTTCACGGCATTTGTTACCCAGAAAGGACAGTACGAATTCTTATATGTACCGTTTGGTATCTCAAACTCTCCAGCGGTCTTTACGAGATTCATGATGGCAGCAATGCAGGAGTTGATTCAGAAAGGTATAGCGATCGTATATATGGATGATATCATCATTCCAAGCAGGGACATTGAAGAAGGTATGTCAAGAATTAAATTAGTTTTGGGGGTAGCCGAGAAGAACGGATTACAGCTTAACTGGAAAAAGTGTCAGATTCTACAAAATCAAGTCAATTTTCTAGGATACGTGATTAGTGAAGGGATAATAAAACCGAGTGAAGAGAAAATTTCGTCGGTACACAATTTCCCAAGACCGCATGATAAGAAAGCAGTGCAAAGGTTTCTCGGTTTAACATCGTATTTTCGAAAATTCATTGAGGGATATGCCTTGATGGCGAAGCCACTTTCCGATATGCTAAGAAAGGATAGTAAATTTGTGTTCAGCGAGATTGAGGAGTTATCATTTGAACGATTGAAGGCATCGTTAACTAGTGAGTCGGTATTGAGGTTATATAATCCGAAAGCGCAAACAGAGGTCCATGCTGACGCATCAAAATACGGTTACGGAGCAATTCTAATGCAGAAAGATACGGAGGATAATTTGTTCCATCCCATTCAGTACATGAGCCGGAAAACAAAGCCATGTGAGCAGAATTATCATTCATACGAACTAGAAGTTTTAGCCATAATTGAGGCTCTAAAGAAGTGGCGAGTTTACATTCTTGGCTTGCAGTTCACTATAGTTACAGACTGTAATGCATTTACTATGACCATGAAAAAACAGGAAGTTCCATTAAGAGTAGCCCGGTGGGCCATGTTTTTGCAGGATTTTAGTTACAGTCTAGAACATCGGTCAGGATCAAGGATGAGGCATGTAGATGCTTTGAGTCGTGTCGCCTGTTATTCGATATCGGATAGTATTATTCATCGTCTGAAAGAAGCTCAATTGGTTGATGATTGGATAAATGCTATAAGAAGTTTAGTTGAAAAGGGCGGGTATGAGGATTTCTATATTTTGAATGAGGTCTTGTTCAAAGATGCCAATAAGCAGTTAATCGTAGTACCCGAGCAGATGGAGAATGAAATTATCTTGCTTGCCCATAAACAAGGACATTTCTCAGCAAAGAAAACGCAGTTATTGGTCGGAAAATCATATTTCATTCGCAAATTGAAAGGAAAAGTTACACGATTAGTTGAGAGTTGCGTACAGTGTATTATAACAAATGCGAAATTGGGTAGAAAAGAAGGGTATCTGACAGCGATCGATAAGGGAGATCAACCTCTAGTTACATATCATATTGACCATGTGGGTCCGATGGATCTCACTAAGAAGAGGTACAATCATTTGCTAGTAGTCGTCGATGGTTTTAGTAAGTTCGTATGGTTATATCCTACCCGAAGTACCGGAGCAGAAGAAGTCGTAAATCATTTGGAAAAACAAGCAATAATATTTGGTAACCCAGTGAGAGTAGTGACCGATAGGGGAACGGCGTTTACGTCACATTTGTTTGAACAGTATTGTAAGGACAATAACATACAACATTTATTAATTACAGCTGGTGTTCCGCGGGGAAACGGACAGGTCGAACGAATGCACAAGATCATTGTACCCATGTTAACGAAATTGAGTTTGGAAAGTCCAGTAACCTGGTATAGGCATGTAGGCAAGGTGCAACAAATGATAAACAACACTGAGCCAAGAAGTACAAAAGTGAGTTCGTTTAAGATACTAACAGGTTTAGATATGAGAGTTCCTGAAGATGCAGAGCTAAGAGAGCGTATTTTAGAATGCATAGTGAACGAGTTGGATGAGGAGCGAAAGGAGATCCGAGATAGGGCGATTGAAAATATTAAAGTCCTACAGGACGAAAATCGAAAGTCCTATGATGCAAAACGAAAGATCGAAAGGAAATACAGACTTAACGATTTAGTAGCGATAAAGCGGACACAGTACGGGGTAGGTCTTAAGCTTAAAGGAAAATATTTGGGGCCGTACAAGGTAGTATCAGTCCAGAAACACGGAAGATATAAGGTTGAAAGGATAGGAGATACGGAAGGGCCCACTACAACATCCACTGTGGCCGAGTTCATGAAACCTTGGGGATCTTCATTCGAGTCGAATGAAACGTCAGGAGGGCCGAATGTAGGAACCGGTGATGAGGTACCGATAGACAACAAAAGAACCAGAAGCGGTCATCGTTTCTGAAGCCAGTTCGTGGGGCTAGGCCGGCATAACCTAATAATAAATGACGGTCACACTGGACTTGGAAGTTTGCAACGAAAGCGAGCACACGCTTCGGGACAGACCTGGAGCCAATTTCTTTTCTTTTTTATATCAAAGCCATAATATTCAATTGTCAAACTAACCGCCAATAAAAACCCGTAAAATAAATACCACATACATACAATTTTTTTAATTCTTAAAGCATTAAGCGGAAACTAAACGGAACTCTAATACAATTTCAATGCTAATTTTTGCGAAATAATTCTTTAGCTCATTATGTATGTATATCATGTAATTAGTAAAGTTAAATAAGAATTGCAATTGAGCAGGATATATTATTATATATTATAAACAATTGACGTTAGCTTGGAAAATATATAAGAAAGCCTATCTAAAGACTTTAATTAGCTAAAAATTTAACATTTTTTATCTACAATTGTAGTTTCAAAAAACCTTTTTGCTAAGTCCTAGGAAGAAACTTTATAAAATTCCCGAAATATGGATGACTTTTGTTGTGAACCATTTCTAAACTTCTTTATTGAGCTTTCAGCTTAGTACCAAGATTAATATTTTTTTCTTGTATATTGATTTTCTAGTTTCTCTCAACAATGAAATCATTTTCCCCCGTTCAAGTGGATGTCATATTGCCTCCTGAAACAGCCACAAAGTTGACACCTCAGACAGCAAACAAACTGGTTGGTGGAAAAAAAATAAAAATCACAAGGATAACAACAGGAGCAACAGTAGCGGCAGTAGCAGTAGCAATAACAACAACTGCAAATGCTGTGTTCGACAACAATCAATCAATATTTTTGTCCTCAAGCGTTTAGTAGCTAGTTGTCAGTCAAACTTCAATACACACATATGTATTTATGAGGATATATGTATGTGTGTGTGTTTGTGTGGTGTCTTAGAGATGTAGATTTGTATCTTGGCAACAACGACACACTCTAATGATAATGACAAGAGCAATAATAATCACAACAACATGGCCCCAGAGTTAAAACAACTCCAGCTGGGTAGAATATTGCTGCCACAAAATAACTTTGCCCATTTACACTACACAGATTTATGCTCTCCGTGTCTCGTGGCGTTGATTGATGTCTCTCCGTCTAAGTTAATTACGTGACTCAAAAACAAAAGCGAAACTATAAAAAAACCAAAATACAAAAAAAATAACGCCCAAAAAGCAAAAACTCAAAAACTTTGCAGTCCTTGGCTAAGTGAAGCAATTAATTGATTTTCTCTAGGTAGTGTTTTCAATGGTGGTGGTGGTGCTGCTAATGCCATAGTAGCAAGTGGCAAAGTCTGTTGTTGGTATACAATAATGAGAATAATCTGAGTTGCTGTCATCATAATGATTATAAGATTCCAAGTCCCACAGACTGTCTGCAAGGCGTTGGCAGAGATTACGCATTAAATAAATCATCATCTTAGCTCGAGCCCATGCCTACTAACACTTCACTTCACTTCACTCCAGTTCAGTTCAGTTTAAGTCTTGTGTTGAGATTTATTGTAAATAAGCATGATTATCATGGCATCACGTATACGCCATGTTGAACTTGGCCTTCTATATTCGTTGAGCTCAAACGAAGTTAATGGCAAGGGCCAACAACAATAAGAATCACTGACAAAGACAGAGACAGATAGAGATGGAGAGTGTGAGAAAAAGCGGGCTAATAAAATGTGAATAATATACATTTCATTCTAGCCACAAAAAGGAAATATGAAAATGTTTAAAGCCCAACAGCTTTTAATGATCACTCCCACTGCCTCAATCATTCATTTGACATATACACACATACATAAAATTGCTCTCCTGTGGCCTACATTCCATTCATAAACCATTAATCTATACTATATACAATATATACTACATTTATATAGTTATGGTTGGCTTGATCGGCGTGCAAATTGCGCACATCAATCATGACATAAATTGTCAATAAATTTTTAACGACAATGCCAGGATATACAGGACATCAGCTACCTTATGTCGCTTAAATGCAATCAAATTGAAAATCAAACCCTATAAAGACATTTCTGTTCACAATTGAAGTCAAAACGGTCGAACAAGAGGGCACATTCTCCATCTGACGCCCTTCTCCTTCACCTTCTTCTCATATATTTTTGCTCTCCCCTTTGTTGCATTAGCTGCAGCTTAAGCAGCAGCAGCAGCAGCAAAAATAGAAAAGCAGAAAAAAATGCCAACTCAATGGGATTTACATTTTTCCAGCTATTGAACATTGGCGTACGTCGGTTGGTTTAAAAGCAGAACGAGAGCCAGGACGAAAATGGTTTTGGCCGCGGTGCTGCCGGAGATGCATGGTAAGTGGTAACCCACCAGTTAAGTCAGCATGCCCCAACGAACAAAGACTTTCCTCCAACACCAGACAAAAAAAAAAAAAACAAAAATGGGAAAGAGAGCATAAAGAAAAAAGGAAAATGTAAAAACTATTAAACGGCATTAGCCAAGCATAGAGCTTTGTATTTTTTTGTGCCACTGCCCTACAAATCATTCGCCGGGCATAAGCCGTGTTCAACTTTAAAAGTCCATTTGCCACAAGGATAGGATAATAAGTAAAAATAATATTGGTGGGAGAAAAGACCAAACTCCCAGATATGAGTAATTAAAACTAATTCAGATGTAAGCCAATTTTTTTTTAATTAAACCAACTAGTAAAAATATGAAGAGCATTTAACTTTCCATTTGATTTCTTTTAGAAGCGTCAATCCCACTATGGCTGCTGCTGGTGGTGTTGCTGTTTTAGCTGTTTCCGTTCGAACTTTTGATCGAATGTCAAGTCATTCCAGTCAATGACGGTTGCTTGCCTGGCTTAAACTCTGTCCTGACCAGCTGAATCCTTGTCCCCCGCCCACAATCGAGTCTCTGGTGTTTGGTTTCGCGTACATTAAGGGTTTTTTGTTGCTTTATTTTGCCCATCCTTGGCGTTTTTTTTTCCTCTTTGCAGGTCTCGTTGGTCGGGCAGCTTGCAAATCTAATTTCATATTTTATGAAGTGCCAAACCCCTTGCTTTCTCCTTCTACTCCTCCCTCTCTCACTCTCTCTCTCTCTGGCTCTCGCTTGGATGGAGCTTTCTCTTACTTTTCACGCCTTTTATTTTACCTCTGTGGTTGCATTTACCCAAGTCTGGGTCCGAAAATTGAACTGGAAAATCAATTGTTGAGCACATAAATTTGTTAGTACGAAAATTGCACCGTTGGGTAAAATTTATTTTAAAAAATGCACTCAAAAGCATTGAGAACCGCAAATAGTAAAAATGGTATTGAAGCGAAGCCATAGATTGGCATTTGACAAGGACCACGACAAGAAGCAAGGACCACATACATATATAGCAGATGGAGAAGAAGTATATAGTTGCACTTCCATTCTGCTGGTTGTCATCGTTTTTGAAGATGAAGCTGACGTTGTAGTGTTTGCCTGCCAGCATGAAGCTGCGGAAATAGTAGCAGTAGCAGCCTTCAACTTCATTAGTGAATGAATTGCAATCTCGGCAAAGCGTAAAAGGACAAAAACTGGATAACGCCTGACTGCCTTCTATCTGGGTTAATGCGATGCACAAATATTTTGTAGACACTTAAGCAGCTCGAAATTGTTGGCCATGTGAGTGGAACGAGTTGAGTGAGAATGGAATAGCAACAATTTATCTATATAAAAGCCAGTGAAATGGCAGGCAACATTTATGTATTTTGCATGGCACAGAAAGACGAGCACGAAGCACACGGAAACGACACGACCAGCGCCAAAGGTAAATGCATTGGCAATGGCGACATTGTTGAAAACATGTAAGTACGTGAAACTTGTTACGAAGAAATACAAGCAGCTATGCAGCTGCAATGCTACAAATGCAAGAAAATCCTTACAAAAGAGGCGGCAATTCATTTTGGCATTCATCCTGGCATCAACCAGGGTAGGACCCAACTGCAACTGCCACCTTCACCCGGGACTTGCTCATACATACATATTAGGTGAATAGCTGAAAATACAACATAGTTGGCCATTACTTTTACGTACCCAACTATCAGCCGGATATTTGACACAAGTTGGCATTTTGTACAGGAATTTGGAATCGGTGCCCATCTACCTAGTAATCTTTAACCGTATATCATTATCTTAATACATGTAAAAATCAATGAAATGCCACGTGTTTACAATGCAATTGCGATGCAATCGCCTTTTTGCCCTTTCATGTGGCACGTGGCACTCATTTATTAGCCCATGCCACATAATAAATAAGCATGAACATCAGCAATTCCACAAAAAAAAAAACATCGAAAAAAGGGAATTAAATGAAATCCATAATGGGATTGTGGCCAATTTTTAAGTGCGCATTCAACATATTGGTATAATCAAAATGTGCATATGGAATATTGGAGATTATTCAAGCGTTCGAGCAACCAATGAAATGTAATAATCTACATGATAACACAGCGAAAGGCATTCGCCATGGACGTAACATCACTTGCAATTCGAAACTAAATCCTACTAAAAAAGGACAAAGATACTTTGCCTTTAATTGAGTAGCTCCATAATCTTGGCCTTAATGGTGGTTAAGTAATTGCTTTTGAATGTCATGCTAATAGTCTGATTAGTCAGATAATTTGTTATATGTAAATTAACGTTAAATGAATTCTTAATTTTCTCTTCCTTTTAGGTTTTTTCCTTCAATAAAATAAGATTTCTATGTGCGATAAATGTTAACTATATATATATCTATTCTCGAGCTCTACGATTAGTTATGTAGGGAAAAATTAAATAAAAACCTGAAAAAATAACAATTTCTAGCAAATCTGAGATTATATTTGGTTGTCGGTTTTCATATTTATATTTTTTAAAACATTCAGAAAATCTTGATCAAATTATTTTCCCCAAAAAATAAAATGTTTATATTTATGAATTAAGAATCATTTTTAGTTTTTTTTCCTACTGTCTTGGCATTTTCGACTTAAAAGCCTACTACGCCTATGATGTCAAATGGCTTGTACTATGAACGTTTTTTAAAATCCCCTTTATGAATTTGTCGTATTTTATGAAAATAAATTGAATTTTTTAAACTCTGACTTGGTTATACCATAACACCTGCATTCAGTGTAAGATCATCTGCTTTGTATTGATTTTCTGGCATAATGTACGTGTTGTTTCTATTTGTTTGGTTTAACTGACCCAATTCAAAAAATTTTGTTAATTGAATTTTTGAATGCCATTGAATTGCCAACGAATTGCACAAAACTGCCAATGATGATTTTGCCGATGGCGATGATGATAAAGAGGATGTGGATAACTATGATGATGAAGCTTATCGATGCACATGATGCGCATGCAAAGCACTTTTAAACTATCAACAGAAATTAATAATGAACGGGAGAAAAAAAAAAGATTCGAAAAGGTATACTCATATTGTAAATGTGAAGAGAAGTGGGCCGTAGAGATTGAAGGACGTGCCAACGAGGCAGCCCCTTACGAAACTTTTGATTATTAAAATGTAATCAGAAGAATTAACTTAATTAACGGCGCAAAAATGCGTTGAAAATTTTATGGAAAATTGTTTTGTTACGTCAACAGCAGCGAACAACAATAACAATACATGGGGAAATGATAATAAAAATCAAATATAACGTATACGCAATGTGTGCCACCGAGCATGACAATGACAAGGCTGGCTGGTTGTGCGTGTGTGTGTGTGTGTGTGATTGTAAGTGTGTATCGTCTCATGCATAAAAATTACATATTAAAAGATATTAGTGTGAAAATTGATATAAAAATCAATGAAGCAGGCACAGGAGAAAGGGGTGTTGGGGCTGCTGATGGGGGTCTGTAACTAGGGGATAACTTTAAAGGGTCACACTGTCACTCACTTGGCCACTAGTGTTGTAAAACGTCGACATGACCGTGTAAGTGTTGACATAAACATTAAATTTGATGGCCCATGTTTTGTGTGTGTTCGTTCGTTCTTTTCTCCATTTCGTATTTGGTTCTCTGTCTCTGGTTGTATTTCCACATACTTTGCACTTTAGTTTTCATGTTGCGAATTAACGAGGGGTCCTACATCCACTCTACCCCAGTTCCGCACAGCTTCAATATAAATTAGTTGCCATCCGCACGCATGAGATGTCTTGAGGCGCGTCCTGTTGGGCAATAAAACGTATTTTTATGAGCCTTGCCATTTCGAGTGCCATCGCACACACATTTTGCATGCACACAACGAAAAGAGACAGACAGATAGAAAAAAAGAAAGATTGAGAAAGTGAGCGATACGTAAGAGTTGGTGGACAGAGACGAGATGGTGAGGGCGGTAGGGAACGTGCGATGCTTAACCATAAAGGGAGGAGTCATATGAACGACAAATAGTGCCACTAAATGGCCACGGATTATAATGATACAACCAACAGGGAGTAGCAACAGCAAACGAAGAACACGGAGTGAACCATTAAAAGTATGCCTAGTCCTGAGCTAGGCAGCAGGATAACCATATCTCCTTCTCCCCCCACACCACTCTTAAAAAAAGTCAACAGCTATAAATGTTAGATTTTACGAGCCTAGAGATACACACACGTCTGAATACGGTACCATATATACATACATATACCTATATAAAGCAAGTCCCGCTCCGGGATATGTGGCAATAGTTTTTGGTCTGGCAGACATCAATGTCAATTGATTGCAACCCTTCAACCCGAGCCAAGTAGAGACCAGTCGGCAACTGAGGCACATAGTCTCGTTTTCCAGCCTTGGTCTAAGTGTTTTGTGTTTGACCAGCATCCGCATGGTGATCCCATTTCCCCCATTTGCCAGTCACTGGAGCGCTAATTTTTTTCACTTGTTCTCTTTCTCTCTCAAAATGCCCTGTCTCTTTTTTTTTGCTTGTATGTGTCTTTGTATGTGTGTGTGCTTCTGCGCCACGGGATGCTTAAATAATTGAGCAGTTAATCGCAGCAAATTGCTTGAATAGAATTCTTCTTACTCGTTTATCCATGCCCCTTACTTTGCTTTCTATTGCTCTCTTTACCCAGTATTCTGGTCTTAGTACTGGGCCACGTGCATTATTATATGCCAGTCCATTGATTGTAGTGTATGCTTATTGAATTATGCAAATGCCAAACACAAAAAAAAAGAGGAAATTGTCAATGCAGATGTGGTTTCCATACATCGTTTTGTATGTAAGAAAATTAAATACATCGCCAGCATAAAAGAAAGAAAATTGATTGCCCTGAATCCAAACAAAAAAGTGGCTGACATGAATTCTTTTCAAAGACGTTTCAATTTCAGAAGCTGGGTAATTTAATCACACAGCTCTGAATTTACAAAAGGTTTTTGAAATTTTGAAAAGCGAAAAGGATTATGTTGCATATCTGATCAAATTTGCGTAGCTATCAGTTTTTGCTAATTAGTGCTATTGTTTCATATCTGGGATATATGATGCCACATTTTAAGCCACCCCTTTTGTGGTTAGCTACTAACTTTAACATGATGGTCCAACTCTCTGTCCCAAAACTGCGCTCACACCCCACACTCATACACACACACAAACACGATACATAAACCAAGAGCACTCGATATGCATGCCACCTGCCCATTCGCACTTACGCACTCAGTCAGGCCAATCACGTTTTATATACCAAAATCCAAAAATGATTCTCTACGGGAGTGGCAGCAGGAACAGCAAGAACAATTCAATTGAAGCCAAAAATCCAGCTCGTATTTGTTTTTCAATGATGGCTGATTATTGAAAATCTAAATTCCAAACGCTGTTGCTGCTGCTGATGATGATGATGATGCTGGGGATGCAGCTGTGCATGATCCTGGTTTTGTGCTGGTTTTCTTTTTTTTTTTTTTTTTTTGTTGGTATAAGTTTACTGCGCTCTTCAGCATTTCTTTTTGGTCATAAAGCTGAACAAGGGATTTGTCGGTAAAATGGGAAAACATCACAGGTTGATTGGAAAATGGCTGCAGGTGATTGAATTGGCTTAACCGTTTTCATTTTCATTTATGAGTGAATTCTGTTCGCGTTTTCACTCATGTGCTTAGGTACATATGTAGTAGGTACATGGCTTTTGCAATCATATTAATTAAAATGCCAAACCCTAAAAAGTATGCAACGGTTTTGATTAGATTAGATTATGCAGAGTTTCAAAGCCTTTTCGCTCTCGATTCTCAGCTCCTCAGTGTCTGGGAGTACAACGCTTTTGGTTATTATTTCATCTCAGCCAGTTCGTGTGTATAAAGCTGGCAGCATATCATTTAAAATTCGTGTCATTTATGAGACATGAGTCAAGCGAGCATAACGTGAGAGAAACTGCTCTTGCCTGTGTGTGCGAGTCCCCTACACAATCTGGGCTTAGTTGTTCTTATGAGAAATTCAAAAAACCATCATACTAGGAAATCAAAAAAACTTTACAATATATGTATATTATATATTTGAGAATAATGGCCCTGGCAAGTGTCTGCTTAATGTTGTCAACCAGAAGTTGTGGTAGTAAGCAGTTGCAGGTTATATATGTATGTGTATGTATGTATATGTATGTATATAAGTAGTGCATACAGAATGAAAGCCATGATGAACTGTGGCACAAGGAGACAATGTTGGAATTTTTATTAACCATCAAAAATCCGCGCTGACTGTGGCTGCCCTAAAGGAAGAACTAACCAAGGACCAAAGGATGCTTGGCGTGTGGCACGCACATAGCCCAGAGATTATCTCATGCAATGCCACTGCATGCCAAACTTACATACTCTCACATACACAAGGAGTGTAAGTAAGAGCGAAGTATAGAGGCAGAGAGAGAAAGAGAGATATCCAGACGCAATGCAGCAATCAACTTGCCTTGGTAGTCATCATAATGGTAGCAAAGCGACGGCACTGCCAGTCCCTGGTATGAGCTTGAAATAGTTAGTGGAAGTAGGCGTTTGACTGGGTGTGGCACTTGTGGTCTTAATATAAAAATCACTTTGTGTGTTGTGTTTGCCTCGCGAGCTGCTTTGCATTTCTAAACAGCAACCACAGCCATAGTCGTAGCACCAGCCGCCGCCTCCGCAGCCTGGCTACATTGTTGACGTTGTGCAAAGTACAAGGAAAAGAAAAGAAAGCAAAAACAAAAAGTGAATTGCAGTTCCCTTTTGTTTTGCGGCCCCGCAACGGAAACGGATGTAGAGCTGGAGCTAGCTGAACTTGTTCATCAGTCGACGAAAAGTGGGAAGAACCTGCATATGTTTCGCACTCTACACTTTTGCTGCACTTTAAGTACTGGACTCGCCTAGTCTGCCTCATAATGACAATGCCAAAGGTCAGCGAGGCGTATGAGTAATGTCATAAACAGCTGCGGCAATCAGAGTCAGAATCACAGCTAAAGTAAAGAGACATTTCTAAGCCACATGCAGTCAACTGAAAATGTCGCCAAGCAGCACACACCGACACACCCACACACACACACACCATAGACCCATTCATGTCCATAGAAGACAATACAGTAAACGCAGCAAGGCTCCAACTTTTCTTTAACCATTTGTTTCCCCAGTTGCCAGCCTCCATAGCCCCCAACTCCTGCCTCCGCTGATGGCTTAAATGGATAAAAGTTAAGTAGCTTTGAAGTTGGCCAGATTAGCGCGCATATCGCAAAAGACAACAAAAAAATGAAAACAAAACTTTAAGAAATAAGAAAAGATAGAACATGAAATACCCTTGCGTGGGAAATTACTTGGAAAAAGGAATCCAAAATTCATTCAGTTTCACTGGCCGAACTTTTTATACCAAATTATCGACGATATCAAAAATTATTTAGTTTCAATCAAAGTCTTTTTAAAAATAAAAAGAAGTACGCATTTTATTTTTACTAAAATAAAGTTGGAAATCTAATATAGCTTATAATTATTCTGACTTTAATAAACTAAATGTGAAATTTGTGCAATAAGTTAAAAAAAAAAATTATGGAACCCATTTCGATCTTTGAAAATCTTTTGCATTTTAATTTGATTTAATAAGAAACAAGCAGTTTCATAGTTTCTTAAGAAAGGTAAGTTGTTTCATACGTTAACAACCATTTATAATTATCGACTATATAGTAGAGACATCAGTTGTAAATTTATAGATGTAGGTACTTTTACAGCTCTACAAAGATGAAAAGCCATTTTTTTTTTTTTCAACAATAAATGTGCACTAAAGTTTCAAGCAACTAAACACAAAGCAAAAAAGAAAAAACAAAAACAAACTGAAGCGGGCGCAATCAAAGCATCAGTCAGTCAGTCAGTTACTCACGCAGCTAGTTAGTCATTCAGTCATTCTTTTGTTTTCTCTGTTGCCGTTGAAGCTTCACATTTTCTCTTGTTTGTTTTTGTATGTGTTATTTTTTTTGTTTTTTTTTAGTGTACAATTTTCATGAGCTTCATGGAAAGTTTTTCATAAGCCGGCGACTTGAGCTTCTGCTGTTGCTGCTGCAACAAAACCGAAAACAATAAACAATGCCACTGGGCGCTATTTTTAAAAGTGCGGGGGCATAGTGAGTAGGAGTTGGCAAAAAGGAGGCCATAAAGACTAACTGAATTTTTAATTATTCGATATTTCCACTTAATGGAAGGAGCCGACTAACAGCAAAATATTGTGTTTATGAAAAACTTTTCAATTATTTACAACAGCCTGAAACCTTGTCTAGAGAAAAGACATCAAAGTGTAATATCAAATGATTATGTGTAAAGGTTAAAATTCATAAAAGACGGAATTTTATCATCCGAGTCAGTCAAAAATGTGGAGGCACCTCATCAGGCATACTAAAAGGATTTACTAATCGCTACCAATCGAAAGCATTTTATTAGCCTCATTTGCAAACAAATTATTACCAGGACTGATCATGCGAGTGCATAAAGCTGATTTAGCACTGAGTACAAAAGTTATGCTTAAATAAAATCGCATAATTTGCATATTTATGCACTTGCAGCGAACCAAATTGCCAGCAATGTGTATTGTCAGTCATACATATATACATACATATGAAGTAGGTATGATATGTGTTTGTTATTTTAAATAGTTAAACAAAACTGAATTAAAATTTTATTATTTTCTATGATATATGTATAGTTTCTCCTATTACATTTGTTCCTATTTGACTTTTTCATTCACACAGTTCGCCTGAACTTTTACTGATAAAGTTTATTTTTTGAATTATGTTGACTGAACTGAAAAGTAAATTATGTAAATAAAGTGCGAAATTAATGGGAATTATTTCTTTATTTGTAAAAATAACGAAAAATATATACGCAAAATTTATGAGTAAGTTAGGACATCAGGAAAATTGCGAAGGGATATGAAACTTGCTAGTTGTTCAAACCTTTTTTTTTTGTCAATATAATAAGATATCTTATATCTATATGTTTTGTTAGAAATCAGGTTAAAGGGGCTTTAAGTAATGCTCCGAGAATTTCTTTTAACTTCCACTGACTTGAAATTTCATTTCAATTAATTTAAGCAATTGTTGATGTATTCTTTAAAGTAATTTATCAAATTTCCGATTTCGAAATCATCCTACTTGGCCAACTTCTTCTAATTGAAGAATACTAATTGTGCCTTTGTCAGATATTCGTTCATCATCATAACCACACCAAAGCGAATGAATTTCATATTATGAATTGTTCTTAGAAATGTCACCGAATTTGAGCACAGGTTGGAATTCTAACAATTAGTAACCAACAATCGGAGCATTATTAAATGCGACAATTCATTAAGGCTGCATACCTTTTCCTCTTACCCTGACATAGGGACTAACTTAATGAAGTTGGCCTACAAATACAAATGGCCAACAACGAAGAACAGGGAATAAAAGGAGTCAAATAGGGAAAAAGGAAATGTTTGCTCACTATTTGTATTTGTTTTCGTGGCTGTTCTGCTTGTTTTTGGCATGTTTGTAATTGGAGTAAAAAATACTTAAACACCTGCTGGGAGCAATGTATTTGTAAGTGTGTGTGTAAGAGTATGTCTGTGTGTGTGTTTGCGAGCAAGTTATGTCATTAAAAATGTTGATTTTACACGAGCAATGAAAGTAAATATTTTATATGTATTTGCATTTTTGACGCTAGTTTTTCCCCTTCAATTTTATCCCGTTTTGTATATTTTTTTGTTTTTCTCTGCCAACAACAAATTTGCATATTTTTTTGTCATAGTGAACGTTGATTTTTTCGAGTTTTTTTTAGAATGCGCGCTTAATGAAGTCAAGGCAGGTGCAAAAAAAAAAACAGTGGTATATTAATTTTAGCTAACGGAAATGCTTAAGCGTGCCGGAAAAGGGGTCAGAGCAGCTGCCACCTTTTGTGTGTCTGTATGACTGTAGTCATGATGTTTGTTGGCACAACTAAATATTTGTTATAAATTATGTTCTTAATTAAGTGACTAGCACACACACAGTAGAAAAACACACGCATACATACAGATAAGGCACTTGGAAGCAGCTACACCAGAGAAAGCCATTTCATTTGCCATACAAAACACAAACACAACCAAAAACGAGGAAGCACTCGTAGAAGGGTAACGGACAACGTGGTGAAAGGGTGGAGACGCATGACAACCGCATAAAGCTTTCGGAATGAAACACAAAAAAAAAACCAAAAAAGAAAACTGCAAGCCCTCAGCAGCACATGCGATACATTCAGAGCAAGGACCAGGTGCTGCTCCTCTGCTATTTTTCGACTCTAGATACACAGGGACTCGGACGCCAATTTTTTTTCCTTTTCGCTTAAAAGTAGGCACCATTTTCAAAAGAAGAGCCATAATGCTATACCCTGTTATGAAAGGGTGATAGGATAGGAGATAAAATGTCAACAGTTCGATAAGTATTTGACCAACAATAAACTATACATTTAGATTTCGAGAGAAGCTGTCGACATTGAAATATTGTTTTATGGCTTGGTTATTTATGTGTGCCAAATGAAAATTGGCAGCTTGGGCAAACCCGTGCTATTTATCCAGCTCATTTGTCAGAGTACATTTATAGTCGGTGTGTGGGACCAAGAGTACACTTCATTATTTCTTGTAGCCAAGGCTGGGAAACCAAATTGGCAACGTTTTCGTACCGGTACGTGCCGTAATGAGTGAGGAGCGAACTATTCTCCATTCAGCAGGTAGGTAACCTTCAATTAAGCTCATCAGTTTAATGTGTTCTCTGTCGCCGGGCATTAATATGTGTCACCCTTGGCCATTGGTCCTGGTCATGGGACCAGGCCCAAGACCAGGCCACGTAACAACCATGTCGACGCTCAGAAGTACGTGCTTGTGAGCTAGCCGGAGCAATAATAAGGGCAAAAAGAAAGGGGCAAGTGGCTTAAATTTCAGTTGGACTCGAATTGGGACTGCGGACTGGAATATAGAGAGTGTGGACTATTGACACGTTTAGTTGTAAACTTGGCATTAAGGAGGGAAACGCCAGGGCATTGCTCATAAGCCACCTAGCTAGCCAGACAGCAGCACATGGAACAAGCATAATCCTTTCGTATCCTGGTGCACACACTTACACTCACCCACACACACACACACACACATGTTCATGTACACATACACCCCACCCATACACATATGCATAGCAGATTACCAACGGTTGCCATGTGTGCGTAATGCAGAGATGGGAATTTTCTCTCTGCTCTCTTGTTTATTTTGCTACCCATTTTTAGTTGCTTTAAATTTGCAGCTTAATGGCAGTTCTTCGTTCTAGCAAACCAGTGTCCTCTCGACCCATCTAAAAAACAAGAACCTTTACTCCTTACTGTTAGACTTGTTTGTTTGTTCTCTTTGTCGTTTGTCGCCAGGCGGTTACTAGGTCCTGTTGGTCTTTGACAATTTTCTGTATATGTGTCTGTGTGCTCCTTAAACTCTACATTTTGATTAGTCAATGGCCTGATGAAAAATCAATTTCTCTTTTCGGCAACAGTTATAAATGTAAGTTTAGTCAGACTTTGATTTCCGTTTCCGAACTTATTGACTTTTGTTTCTGAATGGTAAATACAATTTGAATTCTTTCAAAATCTCTTCCTAGCTTTTTGTTGATGCAATTATCTTTTACTTAGATTAGAAGTTTCAAAATACATATTTGTTAGTTAAACCAATAATACAATTTTTTTTAATAAGAACGATTTTCTTTTTTATCAAATAAAGTAATTATAAAACAATCAATGAATTCTAAAATGAACAATTGAAATGATCTAAGTCATTTGTTATTTAACACGATGAGAAGTTTTTTACTTCGATGTGCATAAATGACGATAAAACATGGCTCGTTTATACAAAAAGAAAGAAAGAGTATTTTATTTAACTAATATTTATTAGAATCTTTTAATTGAGTTCCTTGATATAAAGTCTGAAATGGGCTAGATAAAAATCTATGAGTCTATAATACTAAATAGGTTTATAAAAATATTTAACATTTAAGTCGTAGTCGGGGATTAAAATTAATCAACGTTTTTGGCAACTGTATGCTTAAAAAATTAGGCAAAGTTCCCTGTTTATTTATATTCAATTCGTTTTTAAAGCTTGTGCTATTTATATATATACTTAAATCCCTTTTGTCCTTTTTGCTTTACATACCCCAGAGATTTGTGATATCTTCATTTGTTTCTCTTTATAATGCTGGCTTCTTCTTTTCTTTATCTTAATTCTTTCTGTGCCTTCTGCCACATCCTTGCCTATTAGGAAATTGAATTATAATTGCCCTTTCCTTTTCCTTTTGTGCTCTTTCTATTTTTTGTTTTTTGCCATTCCACACAGAAGACGCATTAAATTCATTAAATTTTCATCAAAATGCTTGAACATATTTAAAATTCTTCAAAAAATAAAAGAGACAAAAAAAAAAAGTTGCCGCTGAGTGAAAATGTTTGCCCGCATTACATAGATAACAATTAGGGTCTGGTGTGACTCTGACTCCACAAACAGCAGGGGCAGAAAGGGCAACAGGGCAATAACGAAACAACAGCCAGCAAGCGAACAAAAAAGCAAACGGCATTAATTCTCATTTCGCTTTTGATGGAAAAATTGTTAAAATTTGCAAATTTATGCATCCAACGGAGAGAGAAAAACAGTGAAAATATTTTCGTGAAAATTATAAACCAATTTTTAGTAAATTACAAAGACTCGAGCTCGAGCTAGAGCTCGATTCTCTGTCTACCACCACGCTTGGGCTTTTTGGCGGTTTAATTAGGTTAAATATTGGCGGGACAGAGGCCATTGCAAATGTTGCCCCGAAGCAAACAAATTACGCGGCTTTAAAGCTTTGTTCCAAATGTCGCGCTCCCTCCCCGCCAACAGCATTCTCGTTCTGCTTCTCCCCCAAGCGTACCTAAAGCCATTAGATCAAATAATGCTAGCGGGACACGTTGCAGCAGTCTCCTTTGTAGTATCTGGAACAATGGCATATTTATTTTTGGCCCACCAACAACCAACAGCAACAGCAACAACAACAACCAGAACCTTAGAGCAATGCCAAAGCGATAACGTGGCACAGTTGCTTATCCGGTTAAGTCACCAGCCAACCGTTCTGGGCCCCAAGCCCTTTTCACGTACAAATCAGTGAAATGTGTAGCTAAAGGAAAATATTTTCTTTGGCTATAAATACATTTGTGGCACGTTTTTGCGACATTTTTCAATTGTTGCCACAGCATTAGATAATAGAGTTCTGCCTTTTGAAAGAAAAGTAAATACATTTTTAATGATTTATATAGCACAACAAAAAGATCAGATGGCCAAAGAAAGTTGTAATTACAATTATACAATTTATGTAGATAATTTCCTTAATTTTCTTACAAATATTCTCATGTCTTCATGACCTCCCCTCGAATCAAAAAAACCAAAAACAGACCACGGGTTCAGACTCTTGACGACCATTTATGGCATCTCAACAATTTCAAGTAGTTGCCAAGAGGTAAACTCAAGCCGCAACGTTGTTGTTGTTGTTGTTGTTGTTGCTGTTGTTTATGTTGTAAACACATTCCCAGCATCAACAGCAGAGGCAGCAGCAAACGAAAAAAAAACAAGAAAACATGTCCTTTGTCAATGGCCGGGCGGCAAAAGCAACAACACGCAAGTGTCCTTGCTCTTCGCGAATGGCGTCGCGTCCCATTCTCCCATCCTTTACAAGTCTGTTAACTGTTGGTTAAAAAATTTTTGGTATGCTCTTTTTTTTTTGTTTTTTTTTGTGTTTTTCTTGCCCATTCCTTTGGGTTCCCTACTGTACTGTAGTCGGGGCTTTAGCTCCGTTTCCAACATTTCCCTCTCATTTTTATTCTTCTTTGAGCACATTGACGATGCCGTCGACCCGTCGAGTGTGTTTACATTGCTCTGGCACATCTGTGTTTTATAATCGGAGTCTAAGCCCAAAAAAAAAGAGAAGAAAAATAGGAAAGAGGCCAAACCAGAACTAAGCTTGAATCCCTTCTAGAAGAAGTTGCAGGATTAACGCTTGGAGACCTACTAGTTACATTCAGCGAAAAACATAACTGAATGTGCATACTTGTTAAATAATATAAACAAAAGAGAAATGCGATAAATATTTTTTTAGTGATAGATCAAAGTAATATAAGAAATTCTTGCAGTAAATATATTTAAAATTAGTCTAATATTTAATCAAAAATTCCTGAGAATTTCAGGAGCAACTGCAGAGGTTTAATGTAAGCGAAACATAGTTTTATTTATAATGAACTTTCTAATACGGACTAAAAGAAAAAAGAAATGATTTAATTAGCAAAAACTAAACAAATTATATACAAAACTCTTAAATTATGGTTTTACAATTTAAACACATTATATTTCCTTAAAAGATAGCCATAGAAAATTCTCTTATTTTTCTTGATAAGAAAAGGCCTATTAAATAATAAATTGTTTGTTTAGCTATAGGATTACCCAACTTGTAACTGTAAACCAACCTATGTTAGAATATATACCAAGTAAAACTCACTCTGTAGAGAAAAAAAATATGTTTCACCGTGGTAAAATTAATTTTGTGCTTGTAGTAGTCCGTTTACTAACATTCAATTTTTCAGTTGGCTAAAAAATTTATGCTAGTTCAGATCTCTGCCATTTTAAGCTTCAAAATTTGTGCAAGTGTAGTCAAACAGCGAAGTGGAAGAGCAGAAATATAGAGGAAAAAAACTAAAGTAAATTAGTGTTTTGGCACTTTCGGCAAACAAAGCGACCGAGAGGTAGAGTCAGAGTCGCAGCCAGCACCACCCACAACACCCCATGACCTAGCCAGGTGCTAGTTTATGCTGTCGGCCTCGACTGGGCGCTGAGTTATCATGCCGTCCATTCTCACTGTGCAACTGTGTAGGTCCACCATCCTGTCTGTGCCTTTAGTTAGTTAGTTTCTATGTCCTTTAGCGGTTTTTTTTTTTGTTCCGTTGTTTTTTGCTGCCTTTTGCTTTCATTATTTTGTTGCTGTTTTTTTTTTCTTTTGTAGTTGTTTGACTTTTGACGCTGGACATTTTGTTTGGGTTCTTGTTTTTCATTTGGCGCCTCAAATTTTGTTTTTGTTTTCGTTCGTTCTTTATTTTTGCTGCACTTTATGGCCAACAACAGAGGCCAGAATCACGTGCAATGCTTAGCAAGGCAAAGCAAAGCGATCCAAAAATATGCTTCAACTTTAGCTTAATGGAAGAGTTATGAATTTATAACTAATACGCATTAGCACCGTAGCCAGACCCAAAGTACACCCGCAGGCTCAACCCCAAGGACTTGTAAAATAAATTAATTAGCCAGATAAGGCAAAGATCCCAATGCCTACTGCTCCTTTAGCGTTTGCTCTCGATGCGGCCGCTTAAATTAATTTCAAATTAGGCGGCTGGCACAAAGAAAAAAATTTGAAATGTATAACAGACTGAGAACTGAGAACCGAGAACCTGAGTGCATAATTTTAAGCTTGCTGGGCTAAGCGAAGGGAAGAGCAATTAACAGTGAAGGTCCCTGGACCTTGGCACATTGCCTTTTGTGTGGTCACAATTAGCGATAAGCCACAAACCAAAACGCGGCCCAACTCAGTCTCAAGGCTTTTGAATAAAATAAAGTTTTCGAAAATCTAAAAGCGGTCAAAGCATCTGCTCAAATTAATGCGCAAAGGTGAAGGCATACACAATGGATTAGATATAAAACATAATAGATAAGAGATTTCGGTATTTAAACTGTTTTTGATAGTGTTAATGGTTCTAAGAGGCAAAATGAACCACTTGTTAAATTCTAATATAAATGAGATTAGGACTTGTTTGTTATGGAACAATTTTATAAATCCTAAGAGAAACTTATTAATACTTAAACTCCATATGGGGATGAGATAAATTCAGCACTGTAGCCTTATTCATTTTAAGGTGAAAATTATGCTTTACCCGCTTACGACTGATTCTTAGATAATCAGCTACTTAGCGAAGAGTATAAGTGTGCATAAACTGTGTCCTCGACTTCTTGGTAATTGGAGCACTTTCTTAAATTTAATACCTACCATCAGAAACAACATATGTCTTTTTTTAATCGAACTAGTTCAACTATCCAGCCCTCTAAAAAAGTGACGATTTGAAGTTAAAATTACAGTGAAACCTCGATATAACGAACTTCGTTATAACGAAAAACCCAATATAACGAATTTTTTGTTAAGTCCCTTGAAAGGACTAAGGTTTTACATTTCAGTACCTATAGCGAATCAATAGATATAACGAATAATTTTGCGATCCCCCTCAGATTCGTTATATCGAGGTTTCACTGTATTTGTTTATTTCTTGTTCCATTTAGATATATGTATGTATATTTATACCCTAGCAAAAAGGGTATATTAATTTTGGTCAGAAGTGGGCAACGCATAGAAGGAAGCATCTCCGACCATATAAAGTATATGATCAGCATGACGAGACGAGTTCATATAGCCATGTCCGTCCGTCCGTCCGTCCGTCCGTCCGTCCGTCTGTCCGTCCGTCCGTCTGAATCAACGCAAACTCCTCCTAGACCGTTAGAGCTACAGAGCTGAAATTTTGCATGAAGGCTTGTATATACTGCAGGGGTTGTATATCTCGGATTCAGCCGGATCGGACCACTATATCATATAGCTCCCATACAAACGGCAAAGACACGAACAGTGACTTTTCTCAATAACTTCGTTATTTTCAGAGCTATTGTCGTGAAATTTAATTTTGATGAGTTTATTATACATATAAACGACTGTGCCAAATTTGATCAAGATCGGGTGACTATATCATATAGCTCCAATAGGAACGATCGGTCGAAAACAGTGACTTTTGTCAATAACTTCGTTATTTTTAACGTTATTGCTTTCAAATTAAATATTTGTTAGATTAATATATCTATTAATGTCTGTGCCGGGTCGAGTAACTATATCATATAGCTCCCATAGGAACGATCGGTGGAAAACAGTGACTTTGATTAATATCGTCGTTATTTGCTATGCTAAGATTGTAGGCCGTTCCTTCGGAAACAGCTTTTTTAGATAAAACGTTTTTCCACTTTGATGGCTATAGGTAAGGAAAGAGTTACCAAATCAGTTGCAAGGGTATACAAACTTTGACGCGGTCGAAGTTAGCCCCGGCCCTCTAGTTTTTATATAAGTTTAATGATGGCGTTTGATTTTTAGCCTGGCTTGAAAATAATTAACAACATGATTAAACATAAGTTGTTAACTACAAAGAGTACACTTCCTACCCGTTTTAAAAGGCTTTAAAACTAGAAACTTAAAAAACTAGAAGGACGGGGCTAACTTCGACCGCGTCAAAGTATACCCTTGCAACTGATTTGGTAACTCTTTCCTTACCTATAGCCATCAAATTGGAAAAACGTTTTAGCTAAAAAAGCAGTTTGCGAAAGAACGGCCTACAATCTTTGCATAAGAAATAACGAAGATATTGATCAAAGTCACTGTTTTCCACCGATCGTTCCTATGGGAGCTATATGATATAGTCACCCAATCTTTATGAAATTCGGCACAGTCATTAACAGATATATTAAACTAACAAATGTTTAATTTGAAAGCAATCGCGTTAAAAGGCACGAAGTTATTGACAAAAGTCACTGTTTTCCACCGATCGTTCCTATGGGAGCTATATGATGTAGTCACCCGATTTTGATCAAATTTTGCACAGTCGTTTATAGGTGTAGTAAATCATCATCAATCATCAATATTAAATTTCACGACAATATCTCAGGAAATATCGAAGTTATTGAAAAAAGTCACTGTTCGTGACTTTGCCGTTTGTATGGAAGCTATATCATATAGTGATCCGATCCGGCTGAATACGAGATATACAACCCCTGTAGTATATACAAGACTATATGCGTTGTAGCTCCAACGGTCTAGGAGGAGTTTGCGTTGGTCCAGACGGACGGATTACTCATTTTGTTTACTGAAAAATGTATTTTATTTGCATTTATATAAACAAAAATATATTATAGCCATTGGTGTTTAATGGAATTTAGAAGCACAATGAGTCAGTTAGGTTAGCAGGTCCTTGCCCTCGTCCTTTGCCTTTGTACAGTCATTCACACCAGCCAGCCAGCAGCGAACGCTTGACAAATGCCTTTTTAATCCATTTGCACAACAATTACATGTAGCTGTCTGTTATAAGGGATACACAACCAAAACAAAAGCAACAAACGAGATGGGAACGGAAAAAGGGGAAAGTGAGCAAAATAGCAGCCAAACAAACAGTCCAACCAAAACTATAAATCCATGCATGACAAATCTGTGTGAACGCCACAAAACTGTCAGCCTGTTTTTTTTTTTTAATATTATATATATATATATAGAGAGAGAGAGAGATATATATGCTATATCTACATATGTCCGCCTATCTGTCTGTGTGATAAGCAAATGGCACACATTTAGTTTTCCCCGCTTTCCCAGTACTCTTTTTTTTCTTCTCTTTTTGTCCTTACTACAGCCTCTTGGTCTGGTCTCATGTGTTGGTGAATATTTATATAAATAGCGTGGTTTGGTGACTGCATGACAGACTGTTAAAATGTCAAAATGACACATTTGCCTAGCGTGTCATTAATATGCGACAGTTTTTCTTACCCCCGCCGTCCCCATCAGCAGTCCGCACCATCAGACCACTCCACCACTCCACTTCACCGCATCGCAGGACATGAGCGGTTTTAATTTGCAGGCATCGGCAACAGCCGCGTGGCACATTGACTGCTAACCGACTGACACAGAAACCAGCAAAATTGGTAACGATATTCGGCTAACAAACGAATAGACGAAGGACTCTGTTCCTTTGACTCTCTCTGGCTCATTCTCTTTTGTATTTCCCGCTCCTACACATGCGCTCTTCATATAAAATTTCCCTATATTTTTTGTTTTACTCAATTTCCATGTTGTTTCTCTTAAAATTAAAACTTAAAAGATACGTAGCCAGAAGAGGAGACCCAAATGGTTGAAGATGATGATAATTATGGGCCGAGAAGGGGGATAGGATGTTAAGGCGTTGCAATTTTTGGCAGTCTAAAAGCGTGAATTCTCTCAGCTCTCAATTGACACTTTTTGCATTTGCTATGTAAACTTATTAAGTAAACTGACTTACTACAATGGCAGCAACAACAAAAACAACAAGACTAACAAACATATTTCTCAAATGCATTGCAATTTCGGGTGCAAAATTAGAAATTATGTCAAGACTTTTTGTCTACATTACGCTGTGTGTGTGTGTGTGTGTGCCCTGTGAGTGCGTGTTTTCTCCAAATTCAATTTAGTTAATGACATCATCAACATTTTCACTTGTATTTGTTACCTACTTCCTACCACACAGGCTCATACACACACTCACACACAGCCAGATGTGAAGCTTGTATACTCTGCGAATGATATATATGTATTTCCTTCTAGATCAAAGAGTAACTGTAAACTGTAATGGAATACAACATACTTTAATATCCAATATGAAATTTATTCCTATATATCTATTGGTTCGTATCTAACACATAAATTTCATAACTACAATAATTTAGTATAAGATCAAATACTGAGCCACTTTTGTTTTAATTGTGATAATATTAAGTTGTCTCAGCAATGTTCTAGGGAAAGAAAATAAAACTTGTCAAATACATTCAAATGTACCAAAATCTTAAATTCATTTTATTTTATAAACAACAATTGTATTTGTTTTGTGAAGGAATTGTTATCCAAGCTCAATTAAGGTTAAAGACTCTCTTAAAATGGCCTATAGCTGGCTAATGGCTTTCAAATGGATATAGAATTTTATATTTTGTGAAACTTTTGTAACCGTATCATCAATCGATTTTGTCTGAACTCAAACTGATAAAAATTTGAAACTGATACAGTTTGTCATTTTGGTTTCACTTCGCTGATAAAAGTCGCCTCTTATTTTATTCCTTTGTTTCATTTCATTTGTCGTTTTATCATTCTAAGCACTCGAAAAGAACTCGTTCCCCTAGCACAAAGCAAATGTCAAAGGCAATTTTATTGGATTACCAGAAATGCACTTAACTTTTCCAAAACCAGGAAAAAAAAAATCAACAATTGTTTTTTCTTCAGTAGACGAAAAAGTTTCTCCGGTTTTTGTTTTGGAGTTTTATTTTTGTTGTATCCATTCTGGTTTGTTTTTTCCTTATTTTTTGTTTTGTTTTTTTTTTCTTTTTGTGTTAGGGCATCTGGTGGTGTGTGCAAACCCCAAAGACTAAAAACCCCAAAAGCCTCCTGTTGCCCCCAAGACAAAGCAACATTTTCATTTCTTACAGCCATAATTCTTAACAAGAGCAACAACAAATGGATGAAATGAAAAAGCGACGGTTGCCTTTCGGTTTGGTTGCAATTTCAACATAACGGCCGACTGCCAACATTTTCCATTTTGCCGTTTTTTTTCTTTCTTTTTTTTTTTTTTTTGTTGTGTATTGCGAAACGCTAATAATTCATTTTTAGCGAAATTTGCTTAGGCCCCAGAATTGGTTTTGGTGGCGGTAGTGGTGGTGGTGGCCATGGTCCTGGCCTTATCTTGGCTCTTAGACTCCACAGAACTGAGTTGGCTGACTCGCTTTGATCTGGCACACAAAACAGGATTACCATCTTCACCTTCACCATCATAATTTTCTTTTCACACGTTTTCAACGAGTTCATGAAATTTTTAAAAACATCCAAAAAACAATGCGAGTTTGCTTTTTTGTTGTTTTGCGTTTATTTTTCCTTTTTTTCTGTATTAAGCGCATAAGTAACATAAAGCTTAAGTATAATGCATGGCAAAGACACGCACACAAAACGTAGATATGGAATGAGAGTGGCAAGGAGTGAACAAGGGGCAAGTGCCATGGCAGTGGGTTGGGTCTGACAGATGGAAGTGGGGAGTGTGGAGTGGAGAGTGAGTCAAGGACTTGGGTACAAATTGCTTTTCAGCTTGTTTGTGTCGTAGTTTCTGCCTTTTACATTCGAATTTTCATAACAATGCCTGTCATTATAATGATTATTTTTCAAAATTCGTATACAGGTATGAAGATAGGGAGAGGTTCACGGCGTTGGATGCGGGTAACGATCCCGCCTCTTATTGTTTTTGTTCTTGTTGATGTTATCCTTGCACTAATCAACAATTTAAATCCATATCTTTTTTTTTTGTTTTGGTCTTTTTGTTTTGTTGCTTCTCGTCCTGGCTTGGCTCATCATTCATGGAAACACACGCACACAAACAGAAAGAGAGAGAGAGAGAGAGAGAGAGAGAGGGAGATAGACTTACTCGTGTATGTGCCAGCGGATATGCCGCTTTAATGGCTCCAAAAGGAAGTCACGCGTATTTTGTTTATAACGCAAAACTTGGCCTCACTCGTCTTGGCCGCGCTTCTGTTCTGGGGCCTACTGTCCTACTCTCAACAACTAATGCCGTAAGCATCCTGCATAGCATCATCGTCACCTGAGCAACAAGGATGAGACAGCAACAGCATTAGCAGCAACGGAAGGCACCCTGAATCACGAACGGATGTACAACGTGCCAGAGTCACAGCATCAGCAGCAGTAACTTCAGCTCTTGCCGCACTTTGACTCTATTGGGCATAATTAGTTTCAAATATTTGCACAGAGGAAATTTAATTTTTCCTTACGCATTTTCCTAATTTCCATTTTACGCGTAAAGTAACTTGACATTCCGCCCACACACACACACACACATACACATACACACTCTCTCGTGTGAGATTGAAGTGAATGTGAGTGAATGGGATAGGCAGGTTAATAGAGAATGTTACCATAATGAGTACAACATCACATTACTAGATATGATGTTGGCCTACACGTTGTGAGATTTGCCAATTTTCAATTACACACCCAGGGATTACACGCGCTTGGCTGTGGCATTTGAGAGATAAGAAAGCATCTAATGACACATGAAATTGAAAATCTACGAGTAAAGTATTTTAATTCATTTCCCCAAAAGTTGAAAATACAAATACAAATACAAATTAAATAACTTAACTTAAGGTCAGTAAACAAATGTCTAGTCAATCTGATCAGCTTTCACTATTTATCAATAACAACTGAATCAATAATTGATTTAGAAATAATTAGTGTGTTTAAATACGCTTATGAGGTATCATTTCCAAATTGCCACTGAAATTAATCTAAATAAATTGTTTGTTAGGCTCGATTAAGCTTACAATACAAAAAGATTATAAAATCTGACAATTACTTCGACTTTAAATTTATTTTCAATGGTATAAATAATAGATGTAATCAAATTGCAAGTGTTCATGTGAAAAACCATTAGTTAAATTGTTAAACAAGTTGTGGGTAAACCAACAATTTCATAGTCAAATTTAACCACACACACACACGTAACCGCATTACTTCCATTGACACACACACACACACACAGGGACAGACGCATAAATATTCAATCAAAACTACAACCAAAGAGAAAGAACTTTCATTCAGAACTGCAAACAACAATAAAAACTCTATTAAATACGCATAAATTAAGGTAGGGATAGAGTAAGCAGAGGGAAAGAGGGAGAGATGAGAGAGAAAGAGTTTTGTCAAACATCTGAGAACTCTGGATATCTCAGATTAGTGTCTGTGTTCACCTGAGTTTATGGCAAAACTGAGTTTTTAATGTGCCCCTCACTGCCCGCACAAACACTTCATGTCCCGTGACTCTGAGGCAAAAGTTCATGTAGGAGAAACTTTTATGCCTTTTTCGTTAGTGCCTCTCATTCGCATTCAAATCAAATGAACATATCCCTGTGAGCAAAGCCGCAAAATGAATGAAATGGAATAAAATTCAATGGCAAAACTTTTATTTTGGTAGGATGAGAAGGTTTTAGAAGCTTACCCACTGCACTTAACACACCTGGACAAAGCCACAGCTAAGCTTGAACGCCTTCTAGTGAGTGTCCGAATGGCCTTTTGTGGATCGTCGTAGGCAAAAAGTTCAGACAAATTATGCATTAGAGCGTCAGTTAGTTAGCTAACCCAGTTAGTTGGCCACTCACGAAAATTCGAACCAGATTTCTGCGGCTCTGCTTTTACTATTTTCACTTACTTCCACATTTTCCTTTTTTTTATATGTATTTTTGAGGTTCTTGTGGGAAAGGGAGCTCAAATTGCATGCATCAGTGGCTTACCTCTGGCTCAGATGGTATGCTCCAGTGATGACGCTGACGATGATGGACTGGCAGCTCCAAAGCGCCCTCAGCATGGAAAGGTTTTGAATGTTGAATGAAATTGGCAGCCATCAGATAGATGCATTAGGTTTTTTTTTGTTTGTTTGTTCAACAACTTGCAAAAACTTGAAACGACGTGTGCACCATTCGGAGAAACATTAATGTATAGGTTACCATTATTCAGTTGATAAACTACATATATACATATTTTATATTAGGTACCTAAAGAAAATTTTATGTGTAATTTCTATGCTTTGATAAACACTAGTCCTAAGCTTTTTACCAAAAAAAAGGGCTTCATAGAAGGAAACAAATATCTAACACTAAAAAGTTATCAAGAAATTGTGTGCCATTGAAAGGATTTATTACGCTTGTCCTTTTAACAAATTTTGCGCATTATTTACGGGTTGATTTTTCCACTTTTTCTGTATTTCGCCATCTTCTTTGCCATTTTTTTCGTTTCCTCTTCTTTTTGGTCCTTATTTGGCAAACCACAACTTTAGTACGTTTCATTTCACTTTTTATATTTTCTGTGTGTGGAGCTTAAACATTTTTTAAAAGTCACCAACACGCACACATTTGTCAATCTCTATCAAAAAATGGTGGTAGAGGGTTCCAAACTGAAGGGGGGCATTGTGGGATGAGGTGGGGTTGTAGGAGATGGGTGTGGGAGGAGAAAATGAAATGGCAGGGCAAGGTTGATCCAGCCAGGCCGCATTCTGTGGACTGCCAATCGAATCCTTATTGACAGGCAGCACACTTCCGCTTTGGCAGCCAAAATAGCTGCGACTCCCATAAATTAAACTCATGTGGCAGCACATTTTCTTTTTTCCTTATTTTTCTTCTTTTTCATTCTTTTTTTTTTTTGCCAAAGTGAAAAAGCGGAAGAAGTGAATCGAGTTGAGTTGAATTGAGTAAAGGAACTCAGCCATCACAAGTGGTGGCATTGCACTGGCCACACACACACAGGACGCACTTGGCATAAGTCCTCTTACAGTTTAGTATACGGTAATTGACATGTAATGCGGTTGCGATTGACAACAACAACATCAACAAGCACACAAACAACAGGAGCAGCAACAACAACACAACCACCGGCAAGTAGAAGAAGCAACTTCTCAGGACGAAGCGATTGGCAACAATGTTGCTGAGTTCCGGTTGCCCATTTTAAGTTGGCGGTCGCTTGAGCGCAATTCACTTTGGTTTGGTTGTGTGACAAAAATTACCAAAAAGCCGCAAAAACGTAAGCCCCATAAAACTGGAAGCACAGTGACTGCTAAACAAATTCGAACACATAACGTTAACTAAATGCTGTAGTCCTGAAGAAAGAATCCTTTATGTAAAGATCAAATTAATAATATTATTTGGTATATTAACAAAGAGGAAATCCAAATTTTTGAATGCCCAAAAGTATGCAACACAAAATATAAAACTATGCAAACAAAATGCCTAAACAGATACAAGAGAAGAGATTGATGATTGATTTTACCTTAGAGTAATATAAAAGCCCGTAGCAAATATAGTGCACTCACTGTACATTTGAGTTGAGTCTTCTTGGCTGGCAATAAAAAGCAACTCAAATGAAATGAACCCCATGAAAAATGGCCAAGTGTTTGCCAAGAAATGTTTGGTTAGGTCTTTCTCTCACATATTTTTTTTTTCTTTTGGTTGGTTGTATTTTTTGTTCGACCAACCAACCACCTGACCATTGAGGCGTGTACATGGCCCCACGACAGCAACAACAACAATAACAACAACAACAATGATGATGGTTACAACAAATATAAGGAACAAGCAGCAACAACCACAGCATGTCAACATAAATCAAAAGGCGAAGGCATCCCACAGACTGTGGGCCATAAGAAATCATTTCTAATCCCAAAAGTTTTGTACAAGGCAGCTATCAGCAGCACTCACTCTTTTTCTAGTCTCTCTTTTTTTTTTGTTGTTACCAATCTGGCATAAGGCAAAGTTAAAAAAAAGAAAGAGGAATAAAAGGCCAAACAACCAAATCACTACAACAAATTTTCTGTTACTCTTTCTTTCTCTCTCTCTCCCTCTCTATCTTACTCTCTCTGTGTGTGTATATTTGACTCACATTTACCCAAGGGGAGCGCATAAATTGGACAACCAATTTAAGGCCTAAAAACCACTTTTTTTGCGCTTATATTCGAGCCGCTCAGCTCAGCTCACTATAAATGCCGGGCAGGATACTTGCTGATCCTAGAGCCTGTCAGGGATTTTCGTCTCTTATGCTTGGTTTATGGACCAAGGTAAGAACGTGCTGGCATTTGTCGTGGTTGTTTTGTTTGGATTTGAATCGTTCTGTGTAGTTTACAGCCTGATGATGGGACCCGTCCTGACACTGATAACTCTGGCAACAAGAGTGTCCTGCCGAATGGCTGCAAAACAAAATGGCCACGTGTACACTTGGCCTTAACTTGGCTTTCTGCGTTTTCTTCTTCTTTTTTTTTTTTTTTTTTTTGATTGCTGCGTTAATAGTCGTGGCGATAAGATTACTCCTGCCTTCTATCTCTTTCTACCCTGACTTTGTTTATGTGGTGTGACAATATTTTCGTGAAAATCGCCAAGCAGATGGTGGCAGGGATGGCGATTAATGAGCCACAACATTTTTTGAGCCCTGAAATGAGAAGAAAGAAAAAAACACTACATTTTATTGATAAAAAAAATAAATTAAATATGAAACATTCTCAAATTCAGTAAAACTAACAAAATTGAAAGTATAGAAACATTGTATTTTTTCATTCAATTTAATATCAAACTATGGCCATACCACACATCATTTAAGAAAATTCTTCGAGTTAATCCGAAATTGTTAGTTCAGAAACTTAATTAATATCCTAATAAATGTTCTACCTTTCTTTCACTTTTCACAAGAGTTTTATCCTTCTCATTTCATTTCACACCGTTCAAAATGATTAGCTTCAAATGGTTGCCACTAAATTAAACCGGTGAAGTTGCTTGCAAGCTTAAAAAAACGAAGTTGTAGAAAACTAAGGATACTTTTTCCCCGTTTTAAGACATATATTCCTTTGTGCTTGCTTGCAGTATTTTATATATGGCTTACACCCTTTCTCCCTCTTGCAGTTTATGGGTTTCATTCTTGGCCCATCATAGTCACAGAGAGATAACAAGCCATGCAAGTCATAGACAAAGTTATTCATATGAGTATTTTTGCCAACTCTTTTATCCTCACCTCTTTTACAGGCATCAGAGGAACTAACTGTGTATACATATACATATATAATGCAGCCCACAAAGCACTTGCCACTTGCCAAAACAAGTCGCGCACTTTTGCTGGCTTCGTCTCAAGGATACCCAAAGCATGAAGCTGGCTACATCACTTACCATTACATATATTTGCGTATGAGGATTCACGTATGTCTCTGTGTGTGTGTGTGTTTTTAACAGCTGATATTTAACGCTGGCGTGAACATTAAAAGCTAGAGAGGCCGTCGAACCTGGCAACCTAAAGCAGGCAAATTGCGATGCATTTTGGCCCCCTAGTTGGAATTTCAAGTATGCTTTAGCCTATGATTATACTTCTGGAGCTTTTTTATTTTTTTTTTTTTGGCAACCTTCATCAACATATTCATAGAAAAGAAGGGTAGCTTCTAACAAGAACAGGGAAATATAGAGAGAAAAAACCGTTTTGCTCTGCCTTAATTTGAGTATAATAAGTGCTCCGTTTGGGCATGATGGCGTATGATGAATATTTATAATGCAAACAGCGGCGTCTAGCAAAACCAGATGCAGAAGTACAAGCATCTTTTTCTGAGCTAAGAAAACAGAGAGAGAGAGAGAGAGAGAACGGGATTTTTGAAACTTTGCACAAACAAATGAAAAATGAATTTCCTGCTTATGTTTATGCTTGGCATATGCTGAAAATCCTTTCACTCTACTCTATCGGTATGTGTGTGTCTCTGAGTGTGCATCAAGGCAGACAAAAGAAGAGCGTGAATAAATAAATATTACTCATACGAACTGCTGGAGCACTTATTGTTGTTGTGCAACATTGTGAAATGCCAGAGGCAAGTATTTACACCTACCTAGTGAGCACAATCAAAAGCTACATGAATGTGTGAAAAATGCATAATATGCATAAATATCTACAAGTATCTCTATCCGTGTGTGTATATGTGTGAGTACTGGGAATGCAGCAACAATAGCAGGGGCAGCAAAATGCCGTCAGCAACAGAAACAGCTGCTGCAACTATAGCTTCCACTCATAATGATTATCCATTGAAATGGAAATATCAGCCAAGGATTTAATATAATTCTCAATGCGTAAAGTCTGCAAAACTTTTACCCAGACCTTTACTCTCGCCCAAAGATGCATCCATAACTATACACCCACATGCATCTCACACTCACACACAGATGTACATACAGATCCACTTTACCTTGAATAGAATTCAATTTAAATAGATTTCCGCTTAGGGGAAATTTAAAAAAAAAATAGACTTTGCCAAGAAATGGCAATTGTTAACACTTTTACTCAGAAAGATCGAGGGAAAGAGTAAGAAAGTAGAACTTTGGTGTTTGTCATCTCATGAGCCTGTAGGCGAGGCTGATTGAAAAACTACTAGCAGTCTTCACATTGAAATGAATGTAAAAAGTCGAAAAAATCAACAATTTCCCTTTTACGATCTTTATCCATTGTATGGGAATATATATGTAGAATACATGAACTTAAAAACTTAAATAGGAAAAAAACAGTGCATTCTGCAGTAGCAATGAATAGGATATCTTGAAAATACTTAAGTTTTAGTTAACAAAAAACAGAGAAAAAAAAGAACAATGCTTTTCAGACAACTCAATTTGATTTCGAGCTGCCAGTCTTGCATTGCCTTTCCCGTGGGACTCAATGAGACATTCAAACAGCAAAGATACCGTGTTCTCCTTAAACTTACATTTGGAACAGAAGAAACTTCTTAAGACCAACTACTCTTTATTGAAGCCTCATTTAAGAATTTATAGACGAATTTTCAATAGAATAGCCATAGAAGCAAATTAATGTGTTTCGATCTGCTTACGTACATAGTTCAAATCATTTAACCTCAGTTGTTCGTATTAAAACTGATCAATTGTTACACAACAATTACACAAGTTTAGTATACCTTTTACCATATAACATACAGGGTATGACAAGTGCATAGAACCTGTCTGATGCACAAGGGAAATGCTAAGCAAACGTGCGTGCGAAAAAGGTAATTGAAAAATAGTTACCTTTCTCCTATCCTATCCTTTTTGCATTTTCCTTTCAATTTTACCCTTCGACTGTTTACTCAATTTAAGCCATTTGCCTCAATTCCATTGCCAATTCAAATAGAAATTGCATTGCATTTTCTTTTACTCGTTTCTTTAGTTTCATTGTGCACGTGGACTGCATGAAATTTTAATAAAGTTATTTTGAATTTTTAATTATATTTTGGCGCCACGTAAATCACTGACCGGAAAATATTATGATGAATAAAAATCGGTTTTTTATATGCATGTGCTTAATATGAATTTGCATTTAAATGCAAATGCCCGTTGGCAAATGATTTAAGTTGGCCTCGTTGCTACCACATGCTGCGTTTTGTCGGCTGTATGTGAGGCCAAAATCAGGGCTTTATAGAAACTGTCAGGGTAATAAAACATCATAATTAACATAGTGATAAATGACAATGCGGCGGTCTGTGTGTGTGTGTTTGTGTGTTGGTTGTTGCATTAAGCGTATATACATATCTTTATATGTATAGCATACTTTTGAGCGTTATGCTAATGGCTAGAAAATCTAGAGAAACGAACAGAACAGAACAGCGGACGGGCAAAAGGAAAACGGAAAAACAGAAAAACTCAACCGCAGACTGGCATGGGTAACTTTTAATTACATTTCGCACACTGAGTGTGACATGTGTGAGTATTTGTGTGTGTGTGTGTGTTTTTGTATGTAAGTATAGGTGTGTCCTTTCCTCTCTGTGTATTGTATGTTGCATTTGCATGAGACTGACTGTTACGAAAGCATATGAAGAAGAAGTAAAGAAAGACGAGGGGACGTGGACGGAGGGAGGCGAGAATATAAGTAATGACTAAATGCGCACTCTGACAGTTTAACATGACAAAAATGTTACTTTTTCTTCTTCCCTTTACATACCCAACTCACGCCCGACTTACACACCCCATACCCACCCGCTGAGCTTGATAAATGATATAAAACTGAAAAAAATGCGAATCAGAAAGGAAGGAAAAAAAGGAAAGCACAAAACAGCCAAAACAACAAACAACCTTTCTGCTGGACACTTTCACTTTCCGCTGATGTTGCACTTAGAACCTGCTTTGAGTGAATAAACGTTGGATTTCCATCATAAATACACAACACAAATATGAATAACTATGAACGTGAATGTGAATGCGAATATGAATGCATAAAAGTAAAAGGCAAAACAAAAAGTTCAACCATCTAACCAAAGTGAAATGAAAATAAAACGCTTCTTTTTTTTCTCCGAATGAAAATAAAAGTGAATAAGTACCACACATACAAAAATTTGGCCAACTTTGTGGGAAGCATCTATAAATTTAAAATTTTGTTCAAATGATGGTGATCTTAGCTTCCGATTGCAGTAAGATAAATTTCCTAGATATATATACAAAAAAATAAAGATCAAACAAAAAGAATATTTTGTTAGCAATAAGTTAATAAATTGATTCAAATATCAAGATAAGTTAATGCGTATTTCTCTTTAGCTAAAATTCACGTTTTCTGTCTTAAATTTTTAAACTTCTTTTTTCTAATATTCTCAGTGGCATTTCTTTAAGTGTACACAAATATAAAAATATGAGAGCATTATTTATGACCTTTTGTGTGAGGAAAAAGCTGACTTTTTTCTTACTTTGTGGCAGCGAAAAAGATTTGTCTCGTTTCTTGAAAATTTTTGGCTTATTTCTTATGGGTTGTGCTTTTCGGAATGAAACCGCATGCAAAACTTTCATACTTAAAGGTAGGTAATTTAAAGTTAGAATAAAACAGCATTTCATTTAATTTATTAATATAAAAATGTGTTTATTTAATGCAATTATTCAAACATTTGCAAAACTCTTTAAAAAAAAAAGAATTTACCTTTGAAATGGCATATACTAAATGAAAATATTTTCATCTTGTTTTGTTTGCATTTTAAAGTAAATAAATTAGATTTGACCATCAGCTTAAAAGCATATGCCCATTTGGCCAACTCCTTAATTGGTGTAGCGCATAATTAATTAACCTTTTTTGGGGTTTTTTGTTTTGTTCTTTGTTTTGTGCTTTTTGGTTGACCGAATAAGAGGAGAGACAAGAAATTAATGTGATTACATTTCTCTAACCTAGTGTGAGAGCCTACTTTTGGGAAAACTCATTCTATTGTTTCTGGGACTTTTAAATATTTAAAAAGATTGCAAATGAAATTCTCACATTAAGCCTGAAGCCGAGTTGAGTGCCAAAGTGCTAAATGGACAGCAATTGGAGTCGGAGCAGCAGGAAATAGTAGCAACAGAGGAGGATGCAGACGAGAAGAAACTAGAGAAATGCAATTGCCGTTGGGTCTCTGACTTGGCGAAATATTGTGAGTTTCATTGATTTTCGTTTCTCTTGCTTGACCTCTCTTTCTCTCTTTCTCTTTCACCATTCTGGTATCCTTGGCATCCTGATGGCATGCCACGGTTGCATTTTTAATGCGCATTGCAGTGACCGGAGAACCAACAAATATTTAATAAAAATTTAAAATTGCGCATACGCCACATGTGACCAAAGCGAATGAGTGAGGTCATAGGATACTTTTCTACTTAATTCAACTAAAAAATTGAATGCATTTAGCCAAATTCATAAATTTATGCTAGAAATTGCTTATTTCTGAACAGATGCTTTAGCCATCCTTAGAGTATTAGCCGCTCGCAAAGTGAAATAGTAGATAAATTCAATGGCGCTCAGTATACTGGCACCCAGAAATAGGCCAAGCATTCCACCCATGGTAACGACAACATCCAGACGAGTGCGCAGAGCCTGTCGTCGATATTGATCGGTTGGCCAAACTGGCATTGTCAATGTGACATTGCGAGCTTTGCTGCTAGAATTAAAGCTGTAAGAAGTTTTTCAAGTCCACATCATCACACTAGCTATAGAAAGTTATCTCATACTCACTCTGATACCGATTCATAAATGGTTTTTAAATCACCCTCACTGCACGAGGGCAAACAATAACATTTCTTTTTCCCTTTCTTATAGTTGAGCAACAGCTTAGCATCTGGCTTAACAATCGAATTACTTTCCAAACATAAATTTCCATTGTAATCGCAGTCGGGATAACGAGGATCGCCAAACGGATTCATTGTATACGACGAACAATTGCAGATCTCCATTTGAAAACGCCTGGCACAATCACTGATGCATGTTGTGAAACTATATGCTCTGAACACACTTGTCGCTGGCACCTCTTCGGTAAAATAACAATTTCTAGCTAGTGGATCAATTTCATGAACATCCGGATCATTTTCCATGGCTTCCATTTGAAAATGGAGTGTCTTATGCTGGCCGGGATCGCTAATACTAACTCCTACACCAGATAATGCCGTATGCGGTATATCCTCTTCGTTGTGTAAGGTTATTTGCATTGGTCGATGTGTTAGCAATTGCATAGTTGCTGTCTGTGTCGCTGGATCCAAAATCATGGGCAACCAATGCTCGGAATTTCGCTTGTTATTTTGTAACGAATTGAGCATAAAACATCGTCCGAAGGGTGTGATCAATGGTAGAAAATATTTGCAACAATCGAACATCTTATTCGATAGCTTACACTCAATAAACATATCTGTGCAGTTGGCTCCAAACTATGAATAAATCATTATATTAAATACTTAAAAGGAAAGGAATATGTGTTACCATAAGGACCATTTTTCTATAATCATTTCTCGGACACTTTGAACATTCGTCGCATTTCTCGTACGGATAGCAGTGTGATTTGATTGTCCCCTCATGATATTGATAGGGGAAGAACATTAAGGATATATATGTTTCCACATCATAATTGTATTCACCATTTTCATCGGTGCCCAGACTGAAAATACACGTTAAAATTGTTATTTGTTTTTCTCATTTGACCATTCATCATACCCTTTGACATACTCTACTACATCACGACCCAGATCATATTTATACACTATTTCACAGACACTCACTGTGGGAAATTTCCATTTAGCGAATGGAGGTAAACTCTCATAGACAATGCTTACAGCACGTATTGGAAAATCGCGTTGGTATTCGCTTATTAAATGATAGCAACCCATGGCCGAAAGTAAAACACAAAGTAACCAGAATATCCTTTCCGTTGGATGCAAACTGCGTGAGTTTGTGTGAGAGGAAAGATTGTTTTCATAATTTTAAAACAACCAATATAAAAAATAAAATAAAAAAAGTTTACTTGCTATTGGCTATATAGTTAAAGCCGGCCAAGGTGCAGTTGCTGCTGTAATCTTTTAAGTAGGCTACAAATTTCCAGGCCATGACGGTCTTGCTTCTTGTGATTTCCTCGTTCCCTTTGTTTGACTTGCTCATAGTAATGCTTGGTTGGATAGTTGGTAACTCGCACTGGTTTTCCCTCTCAACGTGGTCGTTCAATAAGCCGATCGCCAGGTAACTGTTTCGGGTACACATAAAGGACCGGCCATTTAAATGGTCTGTAGCTTGTACGCGACACTCACTCTTGCTCACTCCCTCACACACTCACACACACTCATACACACGTCCATGCCCACACTATGTATGTAAATTTGTTTGTCGCCATTGCAAAGTATTTCCAAGGTGGCAGAACAAGGGAGTGTGGTTAAAGCAGGCTCTAGACCCAGACCAATAACGTGGCTCTGCATGTGAAAAGCCTTTAATTGGTATTTGCTTTGTACAGGTGTCGCAATATGGATTTAAGCTCACCCAAAACATACAGACGCTTATAAATATATATATTTGAACATGCATACACTCAAATATGCATTTAAATATCAAATCCAAATGACAAAATCGTCCAAATGAATAGGATTGAAATTTTGATTCAAGGTCAAGTTTTCTACAAATTTAGCATTTTTTACTAACAAAATTTTCAATTTATTACTTGTAGCCAAATCTCTCCCACGTCCTTTCTTATACTTAAGTATTTCCAGCCCACCTAGTTTAACTCACTTATGGTTGCTTGGCTGTTTAACGACCCAGCAATCTTAGACTAACACTGAACTATCAAGTAGAGTATAGCAAAATGCAGTCCACTGTTTTAGAAACACCCACTTAGGAATTAAATATGCCAACACTTTCTTTGGTAAGGACACATAGATGTCTGCCTTTAACTTAGTAAGGAACTTAGTAGAGGTTTTAGTCAGAATTTTATGAAAAATAAATCTTGTAAGATTTTAATTTGTTGGAGATTATGGTAGGGTAAAAGTGGCAAAGTATTTAAGGCGGGATTTTGCGGTATTTGAAATACATAACATTACATAATATGAAGAAATATTACCAAAAGGCAGTTAAAATTAAGTTATTTAAGTACTTGATTTTTTTATTTCAACAGAAGATCATATTCATTTGTGGCAAAAAAAAAATAATCTTATTTAAAAACTCAGTTCTAAGACCAATACATTCGTTTTAAATTGTTAACCTGTCCAAGATGTTGCCTCTATATGTTTGTTTATATTTGTATACATTTTATTATCCTCTTCTGTTACGCCCATGTACATACCCATGCATTTGCATAAATTGTAGACAACATGTTTTTGGTGCTTAGAACTTGACGCTAAATTAGAATTATGCAATTACGGCTCATTTGCGTTGCAGTGAATTGTTGTTGTTGTTGTTGTTGCTGCCTGGAAAAACACTTAAAAACAATTAGAGTGCTCATTGAAATTTGAGCTGGCAACATGACTGAGCGAATAGGAGGTGGGTCGAAGTGATATAGAGAGTTGGCGAGAGAGAGAGAGAGAGCAACAACTAATGCGAACATTTTAATTATTTATGCGTCTAAACATGCAGGAAAATGTTCGTAATCGCACAGCACACGGCAAATTTGGTGGAAAACAATGAGCCATGACATGCCATGCCATTTGCCGTTATTCATTTGGGTATAAAATCAGTGTGAAATCCGTTATGGTTAGCTAAAGTCCAGTCCACAGTGTATATTCAATTCAAGTGTGGTTTTTTGTTTCTAACACTAATCTACATTCAAGACATCAACCTTACCCAAACTAAAGCACGCAGTAAAAGAGCATTCATTCAATTCATTCATATTCTATTCTCTGCGAAACTTCTTTATTTATTTTAACATCAAGTATTAAAAGCACTCAATTTAATGGGCAGCAAAACAAAACTTTGAAGTTATTTTACCACTAGCATCTTTTAATTTGTGCAATTTTTATCAATTTTTCCAATCGACATGACAGAGGCCAACGAGAAAAGGCCTTTTAGCATTTCAAACGTAACAAAATTTTAATTTTACAATTCAATTGTTTCCTGTGGCTTATATTTTTGTTTTTGTTGCCATTAGAGAAGAATTTCTATAACGAACATAAAATTTCTTGAGTCTTGTCTTCATTTTATTCATGTATTTTATCAATATTAAAGGGTAAAAAAATACAGATTTTAATTGATTTGCTTTTAAATAAAAGTTACTTACCATATCCTTTCACTGGAGGGAGTATTTTTGTTATCTAGGATTTTTCAATGACATTTGCAGGATATGATAGGGATTAAATGGAGCCATTAATTCAAGAAACTATAGAACATCTTAGATCGTCTCCATGTCATTATTATATTTTTCTTGCTTAAATAAATAAAATGATGATTTAGAATAAATATATTAGAGTATAGAAACTTTGGAATGATTCAAATCACTGATATTGCAGCTCTTAATTCTATTTAATTTTAGCTTTGTTTTCTGTTTTGTTATTGTTTAGACATTTCTGACTTTTGGCGTTTTCTATTTGCTATTTGTTATGTTATTTTTTTTTTTTTTGGTATATTTGCAATGCGTGGCAATAGAAAAATTGCAGGTGTAACGATAAAATGTCAACTGCAGCACAGCAGCAACCAATAACATCCATTGACAACGGCAACAACTAAACAAACGACAAGGCAATTTAAATACTGGACAAAACAGAATATTCAACAAACATGTGTATTGAATGGCGGAATTCGGTAGCCGATACTTGCAGCAGAAAAAAAGGAGTGAGTATCAGCAGATGGGGCTGATAGGGTGATGGCGTAACTGGGGGGAGGATTGGCGGTGGGTGTTAAGAGTTGACATCGACACACAATTAACTTCAAAATACTTGAAGCCATGTTGAGTGTCAATTAGCTGAAAACTGCTTAGTGACACGTCGCATACAAAGTTGTTCATCTGAAATATCAGAGTACATATATATACATGAATTATCTGCATATAATTTCTTTGTATAGATGCGAATATCTTGCAGTTGTATCAAATTATTGCGTATGCCAAATGAGTTTGAAGATTATATTTAGATAATGATAATGTAGACGACATTGAGCGAATAACAACGAATAAATTAATTGGAATAAGTATTTGAATAATGTTTAACACCTTCTTAGCCACTCTTTGCTATACAGCATACCTATGAAGATTAAAATACCTTTGGGCTACACAATGAAAACCGAAAAGTAAATAAAATACTTAAAGACATCATTCTCTCTATTTTAAAATAAACATTCTTGAGTCAATAAAAATCTTTATTTTTGGAAAAAAAAAAGGTTCACTTTTTTCCCCAGCAGATGATTTAAATCGATTATGAAGTCCTTATGCTCATATGGGCCCATTTTGCCTCAAGTAAGTATGTATTTGCCCATCTTAACTTTTGAAATGCCATTAAAGACAGCCGTAGCAGCAGCGACAGCCTCTGACATTCATTCAATATGTATGTATGTATGTAAAGACATACACATACGTGCTTTAACTTTTACATTTTGTTTAAATAAATATGCATAGAATATATTGAAAAACTTTTGCCTTTTGGAGCCTTCAACTCACAGCCATTAAAATGTGACTTTTTTGCCATTGAATTGAACTCACATAAACAATCACACAGCCAATTCGGGCAGCGCAAAACAAAATCGAAAAAAGAATCTTTAAATTGAAAATCAATACAAACCAACCAAAATAATATTAGGTAGACCAAAAATCAAAATTGAGCAAAATAAATATAAGCGAACAAAAAACAAAATTATTAAACACGAATTGCCCAAATATAATATGCGGACCACAAAACAATAAAAGTGGACAACCAAAATAAATAAAAACCAAACACAGAAAACAAAAAAAAACCTCATGTTCAAGTGCCACGCTTTTGTGTAAGTGAAGAGGCGGTGGGGGGCGTGGCGTACACAAAATGTTTTTACTTTTGCATGGGCAACAATAATGCATAAAAAAGCAAAAACCAATAAAAATTCTTTCAAGAGTCGACTAATGGTTATCCTCTATAAAGTGATGATATTCTTAATTTATTTTTTACTCAAATTTTTTTGATCTGAGCAACAATTTTAAATCTAATTTGAATTCTAATGTCTAATTTCATGATATAAACTGCTAATATTGAAACTGATTTCGTTTGTCTAGAATAAGAAGATTTTAAAAATCCTAATACATCAATCTGAGACTATTTATATGGGGTATGATAAGGGAGACAAATTATAGTAGGCTCTGAACACATAAACAATTGGAGGAATGACATTAATGTTTGTACACAGCGAGTACTATTTTCCATAGGATTCTACGACAAGAACAACAATAAATATATGCAAACGCTTAAAGCCTTAAAGTAAGCAAAGACACAAGAAGACAAAACAAATGCAAAAACAATAAAAAGCCAATAACAATGCCATAATCATAACAGCAAACCAGACAGGCCACAATGTTGCTGCCGGAAAGAGTACTAACAGCAGCAACTACCAGCAGCAACAACAGTGGTAAGTCGGCAACAGTTGCTGGCAATATCAGCAATAAAAGTTGTAACAATTATCATTTGAAAGTGCATTGTTCCAGTTGTTGTTGTTGTAGCTGCTACAGCTGCTGTCAGAGATGCGGTGAACTCAAGTAGCTGCAATTGCAGCTCGTGCCAAACCACAGCAACACAAGAGCAGCTACAGAAACATTGTCTACGTCAGCTGCTTGGGAAATTAATATGCATAAACTGCTGCAATTGCAATTTGTTGTTGAAGAAAACAATGAGAAGTGACGCCAGAAAACCAAACAAAAAAAAAACAGAAAAACAAAGAAGAAATATTTTACATATTGCCGCATAAATCTCGCAGCAATAATCACTGAAGAATATTAATTAGATATGAGTGTGGGCAATAGATAAGGAACGTGCGGGTAAAGAGTGAGACCTAAGTATTTGCTTAATATAGAGCAGTCAGACGTAATGAGTTATAGAAATTGTCTTTTTTGACAAGGCTTATTAAATGATAAACGACCATAGAGACGCAAGCACACAAAATGCAGTCTCAAAATGCGTTTTGCATACCAAACAAACAGGGTTGGAATTTGAGATCGATATGAGGCCATCATTAGAAAATACTCGAGACTTGTAAGCCATGAAGAAATTTTTTTGATTCAATTTTGATTAAAGTACATAATTCTCATATATAGAGAACACTCAAAAGTGTTTAAAAAATTATCAAAATTTAGATACTGGCAACGTATTCAGCGATAGCTGATCAATTTATCTAAGAGAAGTCAATTTATAATTTAAGGAAATAAAATTATTATCCTTCAGGGTATACTATGAAGTATGAGCCAGTTGCTAACGCACAATTGCAAATTACTGAGCAGAGTTCCATGTAGAAATGATTATTAACAGACTTTATACTTAATAAATATTGCCAAAGAACTTAATAAATAAATGTGGTTAGACAAATTTAATATTTAATTTAATAGAAATCATTTACTCAACTTTGATTTCAATTCCTAACTTTTACTTTACAACTTTATCGCATATTATGTACTTTCCCTTAAAGCCCCGCACACAAACACATCATTAAAGGCCAGCAGGCAATTAGACCAAAAATCTGTATGCATTTGTATCTACTTCTTTCCCCACTTTTATCCCTCCCTTTCTCGGTGTCATGATGGTTTTGCTCTCTTTTAATAATGCAACCACATAAATCTTTTCATTAAAGTTCAATTAATCAACATAGCTTACTCTCACATACAAACACACACTCACCCACAAAAACACACATTGAGAATGCAGTACAAAATGATGACTGTATTTGGAGGGAAACGCACGGGTAGGGTACGGTAGGGATTCTAGCAAACGTTAGGGTAGATGTAGACCCAATCCAAGTTATTTGTCACCATTTCTGGCTTTGCAGAAAACCAAACAGAACGTTCTGTTTAAGTTGCACTTGCAACAAAATTTGCCACGCCTTCAGCTAACGGGGCTTGGCAATCGGTTAGCCAACCTATTCTCATTTGCTCTAGTTGCATATCCATCCGAGCAGGTAATAACATTGCCGGATAACTGACAAAAACCTTAGAGATGATGGCGTGAGCTTTGACCAAAAAGCTTGAATAAATGAAATAAAGTACTATTTCAATAGTAAATACACTAGTCGATGTAAGTCTTAATTAGAATATTATTATTAGTTGTAAGATTTTTAAAAGGAAAAAGTCAGAAAACATTTGATAAAACTTCTTCAGGATCGAATAAAGTAAATTGATTAGAGAGTTTGAAAAATACAGCTTCCAAAGAATGGATTCAAAATAGGATATAGGAAAAAAGAAACTTTTCCAAAAAAGGACTGACACGATTTCATTTCTTACTTAATAAAGGATTTCCATACGTTTTCCTGACCACAAAATTCAGTCTACAGGCTAAATACATTTTCAACCATAACAACAACAACCACAAGTGCCACGGCAACACTTTAGTCCAGGCAAATGGCAGGAAAATACAGAAAAGTGGGCGTGTCATGGCATGGGCAGGTGCATGGCATGGGCGGACTCTGCTTGTGCTTCTGCTAGGCAATTAACAAGCAATAAAAGAGCCCAGAGAGCCAGAGAGTTGATAAATGTTTTGTCGCACAACAAAAGTGCAGCTCAACATGCAATTAACAAAAAGATTTCCACACGCCCAATTAAATTCACTTCAAGTCTTTTCAATCGCTTTCTATCTATCTCTATCTTTCCCACTGATTGATTTCACGTCTTTGTGAAAATGCACTTGCACTTTGAATGCCAAATGAGGCGGAGGAGTTACTCAACACCTGAACCAGAGACCCGAGCTTGTTTTATGAATGAAAACTGAGTCAACCGGTGCTAATGCTGCAGTGTGGGTGGCCTAACATGAAATGCAAATTACAAGCAACAACAAAGCAAAGGCAAAAACAAAAAAAATAAGAGGAAAAAACCAGTGTTACACGACTTTACGAGGCGCATTCATTGACTGCAAATCGAAACGTGCCCCAGCGTCAACATCAGCTCAACAAACGCCAACGCCAACGGCGAAGCCAAATCCAATGCAAACGCCAACGCTGACGCCAATGGCAATTACCAGGTGACTGCTAACTGGCAAGGTTATGGCTCTGAATCTGCTTGCTGCCACGCAAATGTTTGGCATGCCAAAAAACTTGCCAATTTTTCCGTTTCCCTTTTATTTTTTGTTGTTTTTTGTTCTTTTCGTTTCGCATTACGCATAGGCAAAAGAGCAGCTGAAAAACAAAAGAGATGGAGTGAGAGAGTCAAAACTCCATCGTTGGGTTTTTCTTCTGTGCCAGCAAATTTTTGCATTATTGAGTGTGAAAAATTTATAAATTTTCGAGTTCCAGCATCTGGCCCTCACAAAAAATGTTGGAAATATGCCGCTCACCTAGTACAATGGGAAAGAATAGACCAAAACGGAAGTTATCATATCAGCAGCAGAGTTTTTGTTTGGTATGACTTTAGAATGGCTATGGCTCAATCCATATTTTTAAAGCTAAGATTTTTAGTGAATTATAACAAAAGCGGACAAATATGATAAACAATATTGTGTCTATTTATAAGCATACCCTCTTGGTAATACATAGATATAAGAATTATGAATTAACATTTAACATCTCTTGGAAGCTTTAATTTAATAAACATTGTGCACATACAATCATCATCAAATTTCGATTACTTTTGGATAAGTATTAATCAAAATCAATTTAATAGAGCACTTGATCAACCACAATCAACCACTGTACACAAAAAGCGAATCGCTGGCATTTGAGTCAACAGTTTAAAATAATGGCCATCACGAGGAGGTTGCCACGGTTTACCAACGCCCCCCACCCCCCATAAGAACCTTTTGGTCGTTCAGTGCTAAATGTCACACGCACATAAGCGAAATTATGAGAAGCATTTTAACGACTGATATGCGCCAGGCCGATATGGACCAACAAGGGGGCAGACAAGCAGAGGCAGAGGCAGAGAGAAGGCCGAAAAGCCATAAAAAGCAACGCGAAATTGAAAGCGTACTCCACCAGTCCTTCCCACAGGCACCCCAAACCAGGCCCTCTATAAAGAGGACAAACGCATGGCCGATGTACGTGAGATTGCGCTCCTGTTAATTGGTAAAAATTGGGCAACCTCCTCAACTTCAACCTCCTCGCTTCATAAGTATTTATGCGATAATGCGTAAATTTTTCTTTTATGAAAAAAAAGAGCAAAGAAAAAACAAAAAGGCGAAAAACGAAAGGAAAAAAATGAAAATCATTTACTTTGCGGCTCGTAAAGTTTCTTTGGCTCTCTGTGCAATCGCCTGGAAGTTGATTTAATGAAGATTTCTACCCAAAAATGGCGTCTGACATGTGGGGCTATATCTAAATGAAAATTTGAGCTGGAGCTACTTGAGAGGGACCAGGAGTACGTGCTCCAATGATTGAGATCTCATTGAATGTTTGCTAGTCTTGGCATGACGAAGAATTTTTAAAGTTAAAATTTTGTTGTAGAATAATAAAAACTTTATAAATTTAGATGGCTGGGAAACTGAATCTGAAAAAAAAGAAGAATTATCTAAACTTATAATTAAAATTGTCAAAGTCTATAAATGAGCATCTAGTCTACAGGAATACTAAAGAAGCTCATTAATTAAGGAAAGAGTTCTTCAAATTCTAACTGATTACTGTTCTATAATCTTCTAGTTCTCTCGTAAAGACGGGGACTAAATTTTTGAAATTTTCCGTAAGTTCCATAGGCGACAAAGAAACATAGATTTTCATTTCCCAAACATAATTCATCTAATAGGATGACACACATACAGATACACACATACACATACATGCCGCGCTCGACTGCTGACTCCTTACTCAAGATGGGAAAAATAGCAATAGGATGGACGCTCTGCCCGATTCGGGAACGGCAATCAAAGCAAAGATGCTACAAATGCTTAAACTTCGGCCACACGGCGGCAAAGTGCAATAGCTCAATAGATCGCACCAATTGGTGCCTCAAATGTGGGGCGACAGATCACAAGGCAGCCTCATGCAGCAACTTTCCAGTCTGCTTCAACTGCTTAGACGCCAAACGACAACAGGTGGGGCATTACACTGGCAGCCGACGTTGCCCAATGGCGAGTGCAGGAGCGAAGCAGCAGCAAACGCTATGAAGTTTCTACAATTAAATCTGAATCACTGTGCGGCGGCGCATGATTTACTAGCGCAATCAGTAAGGGAGCAAAATATAGACGTGGCGATTCTGAGCGAGCCATATAGAATTCGGCCTGGCAGCTCATGGGCAACAGACTCTTCAGGGAAAGCTGCAATCTGGTTGTGCGGCAATCGTACTCCGCCTTTGCAGCACATCTACGCAAATAGAGGATTTGTCAGAGCATACATAGGCGACATATGGGTGTACAGCTGCTACTTGGCACCAAGTCTTACTCTCCAAGAATTCGAGTCGACACTGGACCAGCTGGCTCTGGATGCAAGAGGAAAGGGCAAAACAATCGTTGCAGGCGACTTCAACTCGTGGTCCACTGAATGGGGTAGTGACCGAACAAACTCCAGGGGCCGCACAACTCTTGAGAGCCTCGCCTCACTCGAACTTGTTGTGATAAACACGGGCAACAAACACACGTTCTGCAGAGCTGGCTACGGATCAGTGATTGACGTCACATTTGCAAGCCGGCAGATAGCAGCACAGACCAACTGGCAATTGAGCAGCCACTATACGGCTAGCGACCATCAAGCCATTTTGTTCACTATCGGCAGCGGTCCCGCAGAAAACGTAACCACAGACCAAAACGCTAAAATGTTTAGAGTGGATACTCTAAATATTACAACATTCGAGGAATCCTTCAGAATCCCAGAATTCACTGGCGACGCAAATAAGTTCGCTAAAACGCTAGTAGACGCCGTACTAGCAGCCTGTGATGCCAGTATGGCTGCCCGTAGATGCCACAGCAAGCAAAAGGCTCCTGTCTACTGGTGGAACGCATCTATAAGCGAGGCGAGGAGGAGGTGCCTTCAATGCAGACGACAATACCAGAGAGCGCGTGGAATGCCAGAGTTCTCTAGCCTCCAGGCCCAATACAAGCTTAGGCGAAGAGAACTAAAACTCGCGATTAAGGAGAGTAAACGCAACTGCTTCTTAGAAATGTGCAACGCCGCCGAGAACGATATTTGGGGGGCTGCTTATAAAGTGGCCATGAAGAAGCTCAACGCAAACAAGCCCGTGACTCCAAACGAATCCCAAATGAAGCTCATCGTGGAGACACTGTTCCCGAACTGCTCAGCTATATCGCCAAGACCCACTCGGATCGCTACCACACGGGACGTATGCGACATTAGCCCCGATGAAATTCTGGCAGTCGCCGCAAAGTTACAGGATCGAAAGGCTCCAGGCCCCGACGCGATACCAAACAAGGCGCTAAAACTGGCCGCACGCCTCCAGCCCGGAAAATTTGCAGAAGTTTTCAACAAATGCATGCACGATGGCATTTTTCCAGACATTTGGAAATTACAAAATCTGGTGCTTCTACCAAAGCCGAACAAGCCAGCCGAGGACCCATCAGCATACAGGCCAATCTGCCTTTTAGACTCGATCTCTAAACTGTTTGAGAAACTGCTGGTGCAGAGAGTTGAGTCCGCCATCAAGCACTCTGGCGACCTCTCACCGATGCAGTTTGGGTTTAGACGCGCAAAGTCCACAATCGACGCGCTACAAACGGTAGTTGGCATAGCCAGCAATGCCATCGAGGGCCAGCGATGGAAGGGTGGCAAGAAAGAATACTGCTTGGTCACCACTCTAGATGTGAGAAACGCGTTCAACACCGCAAACTGGAGTCGGATCCTAAGCTCCCTTCGGGAGTTTCGGGTACCAGAGTACCTAGTTCTCATGGTGGAAGACTATTTCCGAAATCGAATCTTGCGATACAATACCCAAAGTGGCTGGCGCACCCATGTCGTCAAAGGAGGTGTCCCACAAGGCTCCGTTCTGGGTCCAATCCTATGGAACGTGATGTATGATGGCGTGCTTAGGCTTTCTCTACCATCTGGAACCCATATCGTCGGCTTTGCAGATGACGTGGCGATAGTGGTGGTAGCGAAGCACCTACATGAGACGGAGGACAAAACGGCCGTGGCAGTCGACATAGTCAAAGGATGGCTAAACAATGTTGGCTTGCAGCTTGCAGTCCAAAAAACCGAAGCTGTCTTGATCAGCAGTCGCAAAGTCGTGGAGGTAGCCGAAATTTCTCTGGATACGTGCAAAATAAAGTCATCCAGGGCAATACGCTATCTAGGCATTTTAATAGACACCCGCCTTAGTTTCAAGGAACACTTGGAGCACGCAAATATAAAAGCTGCAGAAATAGGCCGCTGCATTACGCGGTTCTTGCTCAACTCCAGAGGCCCAAGCCAACGGCAACGGGTACTACTGGTAAACGTCGTGAGATCAATAATGCTCTACGGAGCTCCTATTTGGGCAAAGGCTTTGCGGCAGAAATCATATCGCCAAGGGCTCGAGGCAACGTATAGATTGGGAGCCATACGAGTGTGTCGAGGCTTCCGAACAATGTCAGACGAGGCTGCGCTAGTAATAGCTGGACTGACACCTATCGATCTTCTGGCGAAGGAGTCCCAGTTCATCTACAATAGACGGCAAACTAGCGAATGGACGCCACTGGCAAAACAAGAGGCCAAAAGAGCAGCCAGAAGAGCGAGCTTAGAAGAATGGCAAGCAAGATGGTCATCCTCAACCAAAGGCAGATGGACGTTTCGGCTGATCCCGAACCTGGAGCTCTGGCTCTCGAGAAGTCACGGCGAAGTCACGTTCGAGTTAACCCAACTGCTAAGTGGGCATGGATGTTTCAGCTCATATCTACACCGATTCGGGCACGAAAGCAGCCCAGTATGCGTTCTATGCCAAAACGGCGTAGTAGAGGATGCCGAGCACGTGCTTTTCTGCTGCCCAAGATTCCAGAGTGAACGCCATGAGCTCGAAGAAACCTTTGGGGAACTACCTACGGTCGAGAACACTGTCAACAAAATGTGTGCTAGCCAAGAAAAGTGGTCTGCGGCCTGCTCATTTGCTAAAAAAGTTATGGACACTCTTCGCCGCCTGGAGAGGCAGCGAAACGCTTGAGGGGCATGAGGCCCGCCTTTTAAGCCTGCGAAGCAATACCCCCCGGCAGTCCCGCAGGTTAAATTGGCACCCAACACTTCTTCTTTTCCATTTCTACCTTCTCCACACTATACCCTTTCATCTTAATCTAACTTTGTTATATTATTGTTAAATAAATGAATTAAAAAAAAAAAAAAAAAAACACATACACATACACACACACATTTGGATAACGAATAATAACATACATACATACACATGTAGATACAAGCTTAGATAAATACTTAGAACGGATTAAAATTTTCCAATAACATACCTGAAAGTTATATAAAATTCAAAATGTCTTCATATTAATCACATAAACATATCGACAACTAAGAACGTTTAAAACTTCACCAAGCCAAAGAGAAAATAAGAATGCAAGAATTTGTATGATTTTATGCAATTGTTTTTTAATGCATTTTATAAAACAATTTGAAAGCATTCTATGATACATGCAATTTTCTTTATAGTTGAGAGTTTTCCTTGACTCAGTCTTGTTTCATTTGCGTGCATTCAACTTTTGGCCAAAACTAAAAACAAGATGGCGCTATTTGGCCTAAATGTGTGTGTGCGAGTCTGTGTATATGTATGTATTAAGCCTTAAGGCACATAAACTTAAATTTCAGCTATTTGCATGAGTTTCACCCAACAAGAGTTAAAATTATGTTATAACAAAAACTTTATCAGTGATAACATTAAAATTTTCATGGTTTATCTTATGTGTGTGAGTGTGTGCAGAAATGCTTTTAATGTGACATCCAAAAATAAAATGTTATTCAATGTGAAAACTAAAAACAGGATACAAAAATGTCACATCTCCTGCAAAGATTAGAGAGAGAGAAACGACAGCATAGATACTAGCTAGGAAAATGAAATACAACATCCACAAAATAATATTAATTAGTAAACAGAAACAGTTTTGAAAGAAATTCGATTCATTGTTTTTTGTCGGCGAACCAACTTCTTAGATATCCTTGATTTTTGCTCATTTTTGGCAAAAGACTGTAAAATTTCTCTATAAATTAGATAAGAGTAAGAGATATTAGCGGCGTGGGCAAATTGGTGGCTTAGTGCCCTGTCATAACCCTAAACTACAGTCTAACCTGTCCAAGTAATTACACAATTCGCTAATTGTCCAAGATTTGAACTTAAGCCAAGTCCTTGAGCCTTGCAAGTTTTTGCCACTTGTAAGTTATTGTTATATAAAGGTTAATGCGACTTTGTTGCCGTTGCCGTTGCCATTGCCGTTATCCTTGTGCATTCTATATCTACGTACATATATCTTTTTCATTCTCTTACCCTCTTCCTAATCCAACAAAATGCCAACATCTGCTTAATAATTGCAATTGCTATTATTTCATGTTATTGCTGTTGCACTTCAAAGATGCAAGTATCCTTCTTTTTTTTGTCACGACAACTTTAATTTAAAACTTTAGTTTTTATCTTTCTTTCGGTGCTAGACTGATTAAAAAAAAAAAAACAAAAAATATGAAGAAAACATCGCAAAATAAAGCAGAAAAGCCAAAGAAAATGCCAAAACGAAGCAACCAGAGCGAAAAATGAAAATGCAAAACTTTTTATATGCTGTGACAAATTTTTGAGCAGATAAAGCTCAAAGAAACTTGTGGGAAAATTTTATTTTTTAGGTGCATGCAGCATGCGCAGCCAGACCGCTCTTTGCTTCTTAGCCCCATTGCGTGGCCTTAACGTTAAATTAAGAAATTTCAGCTAGAACTAATGCCCCGCCATTAGTCAAATGTCACAAAATCATTTGCCAAGCAGGTAGAGAGAAAAGTGAAACAGAAGAAAATTGAAACACAGAACAGCAAGCGATGGCAATAATTGTTTGCAATATATATTGGTTTGTTGGTCTTCTAGAAATATTCTTACATAAGTCCTGTCACTTTTTTTTTTAACAAAGCATCCTTGACTCATCTCTAACCAAGTTGGGAGTTCATTAAGTCAAATATGCATTATTAATAAATGTCTGTTTGGATATATTCTCTTCATTTAAAGTTGCAGTGAAACTAAACGTAAACCTCATTTAGTTTCACTATTTGGTTGCCTAGTGTTAATTGAACATTTTTTGGCAGGTGCTGCAAGCTAAATTTCTGGACTTTATTGTTAGACCGCTTAAATTTTAGCCATTTTGTTGGGCATTTTGCATACGCCCCATTGCACATCAGAATTTTCAAAAGTTTTGCAAAAAACACGTTGCTTCATGTGTATATATGTATATATCTTTGACTGAATTTCACCATGCAAGGGGTTAGAGGTAGCCACATCACACCGCAACCAGCAACCACAAAGCGTCGTCATTGTCATACTGTGAGTTATGAGCCACCGTGTGTCGAGTTTTGTGTGTTGTGTGCTGTTGGCTTCTGTCGTTTGGCTAATTGTGGCTCTGGGCCTGTGTTTTTCCATTTTGTCTGTGTTTTTGTTTTTTTTTTTTTTATTCTCCCTCTGAACATAAATTTGTTGCAATTAATTGAAGCCACAAATATGATTTGCTATGAAATAGAAACATCAATCTGATTCGGTTTGACGTTGAGGTTTCGTTTCGTTTTTGATTTTGATTTTTCGTCTTGATTTATATTACACTAATTGATTTATTGACAGATTTTCTGCTCTTCTCTCACTCTTGGCCAAGTGTCTGAAGTTTGTCGCTTCGCTACGCGACCATTTAAGGCATATTTTATTTCATTTTGGCGCCTTATTTGATTAACGTTCGATTTTCACAATTTATGGAAACTTCATTAAAAACAAAAAAAAAAACCAAACAGAAACACACCAACATTGAGGCAAGACGAGGGACTAAGGGGAGCTCAGTTGAGTGGCTGCTGCACGTGCAGCATTCGAAAAATGTTAATAAAGTTTTTCCTTCGCTCTTCACCATTTTCGCACATATACATACGCACCAACACCTGTCGCCCTTACCCCAACCCACTCCCTCTTCGTGGTAGGGACGTGGCGTCGCCATCTTCATCATCGCCGCCATTTTTCATTTCAAATTGAATTCATTTGCTATGGGGGCGTGTCTTTATATGTATGTGTGTGTATTTTGTCTACCACTGTGTGTGTGAGTGTGCATTTTCCGGTCTATGCCTGGGCTTTTTGCTTATTCCGCGAACGTGTTGACTTGTGTTTTATTTATGTTTTAATATTTTATTTATATTTATGTATTTGTATTCCCTTTTTGTATTTCATTTAACATAAATAGAAAAAAGAAAAAGGCATATCGATAACTACAAATTTGACGTATATTAAAATAAAAATTATTTTAAAATTTTTCAGTTATAGGTATGTAATGAATTTATGTAAGTTTATCGATTTTTAGACAAGTAAAATCCAGTTTGGTATACAAGGCCTTTAATTGAAAGTAACACATACTTTTGATTATACTTATTGATTATACCTCTTAACTTTATCTCACACTCACAATTAGATCTATCGAAGATACAATTGTAGGATGTGTAAAACAAAGGCTATTTAAAAGAAAGAGCTAAGATTTCCATTCGTTCGTTGGGGTTTTCACAGCCCTTAAGTTTATCTCTCTTACTTCCGATTAATCATCTGTGTTGCCTTACTAAGCTCTACTAGCATTGTCCTTTAAAAAGAAAAATCTTGAATTGTTTTTTTTTTGGTATTTTGTAAAAAGCTTTCTTTTGTATATGTCATTGATTACTAGACTGCCTACTTGCATTGATAATTCTTCCCAAAATACATTTCTTTTCCATTTCTTTCTCCTTCTTTTCCAATTCCAATTTTACTTGCAGAAACGTCCTACATTTTATCTGTTTTTCTCAATGTTTTTTTAACAATTTGCATACTTTATACATTCACTAAAAGTATTTCATCAGTTCTGCCAAGACTACTGATTATTTAGTTCATAATTTAATTTGCCTCCTTGCCTCCTCATTCAAGTACTCATCTTTCTCATCTTAGCCTTTTGCTCTATATTTGCAATAACTTTCTCTTTCCATTGTTGTCGACATCTGATACTTTAAGGACTTTGATTTGCCATTGTTTCATTTAATATGCCATTTATATATATAAATATATGTATACGTATCTTTTGTGTGATGCAACCGGGCATCTGTCCAAGATGTCTTGACTGTAAGCTACATTTCAAAATGCCAGTTAACATTATTTAAATTGCAGATTTTCTCATTGAATTTGTCGAAATACTTTGGGTGTATAATTTTGAGGTTTTTTAGTTTTTTTTTTTCGACTACCGCACACACAATGCCGCTGAAAAATTGCATAAAATTTCAAATTGTTTTTTAGTATTTTATTTTCTGTTGTTTTTTGTGAGCTGTCAACATGCTTTGCCTATTGCATGTCTGAGACTCTTGTCAGCCAAAAACAAAACCAAGAAACACAAAAAAAAACACACAGGCAGAAACTTTTTTGTCAGCAACATTTGTCAGAAGTGTCGTATGTTCTGTCAACTAGACAGAAGAGGCTTCTTAAAAATCTTTGGGTGAGGTCTTTAATGGAGGGAAGAAATAATAAATATATGCAATATATCTATGTATATGTAACCCCCAAAAAAAATACGCTATTTTGCGAGTAAATTGCACAACTGTTTAACGAATACGAAATGCATTTCGCATTTGCATAAAGGAAAGGTAAATGTAAAACGAGTGACAGACAAACGAGCCTATGGCCTACACCTGACCAACTTGAGTCAAAGTTGGCTGCCACGCCTACCTGGTTACCAGCATCTCAGCCTTCCGCCTGCTGCCTGCTGCCCGGCCAGGCAACAGTCAATTGACCAAAAAGATATTTTATCTCACTGTTTAGCTGGCTAGGCTTGCTGACTGGCTGCTGTTGGCTGGCCAAATGATTTTGCTAAACGTTTTCAAATTGACATTTTGACATTTTTGGCATGGCAAAGGCAGGGCAACAGCTGAGGATGCGACAGTTAGACGGACTGACAAGGATGTATGGACAGGCGGATAGACAAGTTGAAAGCCAGATTATTTACATACATAAAAGTTAAATTGAAAAACGATGAGAGACAGAGAGCAAAGTGCAGGAAAAGTTCTTACATATATGTATAAGTATGTATGTATGTATGTATTTATACAACGTTTAGTAGCTACGATAACGACTCGAACTGTGGGTGGTATGGTAAGCAAAAGTCAATAGTATAACATGGACATCTCCATAACAAAGTGAGACCGACTTAAAGTTCAAATTTTGACTTCATTAAGTCGTGTGAAAAAACAAATACCCAAAAAAAGAAAAACAATGACACCACTTGTGTTATATATTGTAGTACAGTGGCTAAAAAAGTGTAAAAGTATAGAAAAATATTCCCAATGAGTTTAAAATTCTCTAAAGTAATAAATTATAATATCTTTATGATAAGTATAAGATAAGTATATATTATTTTATCCCCTCTCCAACTAACCTAATCATACTTAATTTATAAAATATAATGTCCTCTTTTATTTTAAAGATTTTTATTATTTAAGACTTAAGTTTCCAAATCCTAACCCACTGTAGAACCATGGGAAATGTCAGGCTGATGATCTAGACGTGGTACAGTTGCCATTGACCAAATTAGCATTTTAAACACCTCTTACTTATATTTTTTGGTTTTTTTTTTGTGATGGAAAGCGAAAACTGTTTTGTCATTTGGTGGTGACTTCCATGCTCCCATGGAGGAACTTTTTACAACTCTCCTCCTGCTTCCTACCGTTTGCCATCTGCTTAGGTAAGCGACGCGTGTGTTGCCTTTTATGGCCAGGACCAAGCAGAAGCAACTTTTTGGCTATCAGTCGACAAGTAAGACCAAATCGAAGACAGAGTCGTGTTGCGGTTATTTTGTTTTTGGTTTTTTTTTTTTCTTTGGCTACCTCACTTTATATGGCCAATCAAACTTTCAATTAACACAACCCAAGACACTGGCAGCGCATCCTCAGCTGGGTCTGTTCACGCTCCATGACCAAAGTTGGGCGTACAAAGCAGCATTAATTGCAATTGCAATTGTTGTTGTTGTTGTTGCAGTTGCTATTGCTGTGGTGGTGGGACAGGATCTTTTAAATCTTTGAATCTGTGAGGCAACGTTATTAACACCAAATTAATCAAACAAGCGTTTGACAGTTGAGTGATTTGTGTCGTGGCCAGCGATGTGAATTAAACTTTGGCGCCATGATCCAGACTGCTGCAAAATGTGTTTTGTTTTTGTTTTGTTTCCTCTCTCTCGCTTATTTCTAATTATGAAGACAACTTTGAGTTGGCCCACCACTCCCACTTGTTTGCATGGCGGCCAGCACCACCAGCAGCAACAGCAGCAGCAAATGAAGTAGAAATCTTGTTAAACGACCAATCGCAAATGCCCGCTTAAGTCTTAGAGGCGGCTTTTCCGTCTTTGATGTTAGTATAGTTTGTATTTGATTTTTGTATTGCATTTTGTTTTTGTTATTTTTTTCCTTTTAAACGCTTGCTGACGGCTATATGTTGGGCACACCCATAAATCTTCCGCCAACTGACTGAAGAGAGGCTGAGTCTGACGATGCATGTCATTAAAAATCGTTGCTATAATTTGGCTTTAATTGGCTTGACGCGGAGCTTCGCGTCGCGTCGCGTGCCCGCCCCGGAACTGAATTTCTCGCTGCTAGCAGTGGGTTGTGTGCCACATATTAAGTAAACATGAGCATAATGGCAATTTACACTCACAAGCAGACACACAGATACACACGCACACACACACAAACACGCTCGTACAGAGTGTGGCAATTAACATGACATGTGCCGTACACTCTGGCCTGATTGGAATTGGGATTGTGCCACGGTTACGATTGGCATGAACCGCAAAGCTCAGTTGACAACGCTTAAAGACCTCGACAGAGCAGCAGGTGAAAAGTAAAACAGAAAATTTGCATGGACGTAGCTAAAATGCATTAAAGTGAACAGAAAGAACGAGGTAATTATAATATTCTACTGGAGAGAACTAAAATTTTGGCTAAAGACAGTTTTAGATTGGGGCTATAAACGAAAATTTTCCAAGTCCCTTTAAATCGATTCATTTTAGCGCGAAACCATTTTGTTTCAAATGAACTGCAAGCCTTTGGCTAATAATTTTGTTGAATAGTTAAAATTTATATATTACATTTTAATTACACGAGATGCGGGTGCATTTAAATTTTGCCTTTGCCTTTAAATTTTTCCAATACGCTCATGCAAGTAGGCAATAATGATTAAAAGCGACTTTTTAAATACCCTAAATCATGACAATGAAAACATTTTAATTAGATGTCCTTTTCATGACAAAAGAAAGGAAATAAAGGTTTTAGTTTCCATAAATTAGTTTCAAAATATTTAAGCTTTACTTATGAGTGAGCTAGTTAGTTTGCCTAATTCTTTCCTACTGTTTTTCTCTTTGAAATAACTAAAATTGGATGGTTTTTTGGATGTAGTTCCTTTTTAACGTATTCGGCAAAGCAAGTGACAACCGTGAGCCAAATGGATTTTCTCTTCTTGCTTAGAGGCCATAACTTAGTCCCTGGTTTAATTTTAATTATTGCGATTTGTGCGTGTGGCACAGCCATATAAAGCACATATATACATATGTATGTATGTATATATAGTATATTTGTATGAACATACAACAAACATCCTCTGTTCACTCCGACTCCTGACTAATTTGCCAACAACATGACACTGACGCTCGAGTCAAGATACAGTGAGCCCAGTTGATTAAGTCGAAACACTCGACTTGAGTCAACTCGACTCGATTCGGCCTGGTCTTGGTCTCGTCGTTTGGTTTTTGGCATGCGTTTGGCTTAATTAAGCAGCACTGCAAGTACTGTTCCCTCTACCGCCTGCCGTTGGTGCTGGGGCTGATGACGCTCATGGTGCTGGCTATGGGGCTGCGTGTTGGTCTTGGCTGGATCTGGTAATCTCCGCGGATTAATGCGACACCCGGGCAAGTTACCCAAATGTCGTGTTGTTGCCGTTTGCTCTTTTGCACGCTTGTTAACAATATTTCGAGCTGAGCTATCGAACATGCGGCCTGCGGCCAAGTGTCAGCCACCAGAAGTCACTGTGGAGCAGTTAAACGATGACGATACAGATGCATATTAAAATAAACTGCAGTGGAAATTATTTACTTATTCACTTCTTTTTTTATATTATACTTATTTTTATTTATATAAATATTTTTGCAATATTTATAGGGGAAACGTATGTTTCGTCAATAGTCAATTGACTCAGCAAATAGTTTCTCATTGGCCGCAACGCTTTCCACAGATCCAGCAACATATTTACCAATGCTAGCTAAACTATTGGCCTAAACAAAGTGATAGACATGGTAAAGAATAATTACTTAAGGGCTTGGATTAACACTTAAATTGCCTTACCTTGGCACGTTTAATCAACTCGATTTGGGCATTCTGAACATTATCCTTACGCCCACTCCAGCATTTGAGGACAGAAGCCTGCATGGAACGCCCAAATGCAAAACTCAAAGCCCAAGGCTTACAAAGTGGCACATTATTGATGGCATGTAAATTTACAGATGACTCCTCTTCGGACATTCCACCGGACAAGAACATCACACCTGAAAGGACAACATTTGATCAATAGGATATGGTTGAGATGTGTTTGTTAGGTTTTAATGATTATCAGTACCCGGTACGGCAGGTGGAACAGTTCGACGTATTGCCAGCACCGTGGCCATGGCAATTTCCTGTGGTATATTCGTCTTGTTGCTATCTTTGCCAGCCGTTACCATATTGGGCCTCAGTAGAGTGCCCTCCAAGAAGATGTGATGGTCATGAAGAGACTTATAGAGAGCCGAGAGTACAGTTTCCATCACTTTCTGAGCTCGATCCATATCGTGATCGCCATTGGGTATAATCTCTACTTCAATAATGGGAACCAAACGTTGCGATTGACAAATCGATGCATAACGAGCCAAAACATTTGCATTCTCAATAATGGCCTGATGTGAGGGAGTATTTTTGCTTATCCTCAACGCACAGCGCCATTTGGCAAAATCGCAACCCTCTTTCTTGTATTGGGCACAACGTGTAGCCAGGTCATCTAATCCCTGGGTGGTATACTCATCCTCTGAGCCAAATAATGGCACACAGCTCTTGTCCACTTTAATGCCAGGAATGATGCCTTTCTTGCGTAAAACCTCTACGAAAGGTACTCCATCGTCGGTCTTCTGATACAGAGTCTCATGGAATAACAAAACCCCCGAGATATTTTCCGCTATCTTTGCTTCGGAGGTAAACAATAGCTGACGATAGTTACGCCGATTTTCTTCGGTATTCTCCAGGCCAATTGACTGCAGGTATCTGCCACAAACGGCAGTAGATTCATCGACTGTAAGAATACCCTTACCAGGAGTCACCAACGCTCTAGCTATACATATTAACTCCTCCTGCAGTTCCTTATTGGGATAGTGGAAAAATGTGGTCATGATGGAAACTTTACAAAAATTTTGATACGAAGCTAAAACTCCTTTAATTTAAAAAAACAAAAAGTCGAAACAATGAAGTTTTAAGCAAGGCAAAGGAATTTGATATGTGATATAGAGCGTACCTGGCAGGCAATTTATTCTAAGTGACAATAACTTAGATTGCCAGTTATATGCATCTTCCTTTGGCCCATGAATCTGGCTAATAAATTAACCTTAGGCTAAACTAATTGATCTCCACCATCTCCTATTCAACTCGGTAGTTAATTTATCTTAATTTATGTCCCAACTTTACCTTTATATTCGACACACACTTAACAAAACCAAAATGTATAACATAAACTTTTGGTAAATCTTTTTAAACGAGGAAATCCTTACTTTTTTCAAGTGCAGTGGACGTCTAATTGTTTTGCCATCTTAATGACATTCTAATGGGACTTTTAATTGCTTTCATTGTTGTTTGGGTCAAGTTTTCATTAGAAACGGCTATTCGATAAACCGAAAGATAAGAATTAAAACCAGCATAAATTTGGTTCACATTAATTATACTTAATTTTTGATGGCAAAAGTTTCTGTGTGTTTGAACCTGGGGCAAGACTTTGTGAAAATGTTTGAAGAAAAAAAAGAGGCAAAAATCCACAAATTAGAAATTGAAAAATTATTTAACAATTTGCAAAGAGTAAATTGAATTTAGTTGACAGCAAACGAGAAAAAAAAAAGAACAAAAACATTTTATTTTTACTGTTCGGTGTGTTTGTGTGTATGTGTCTGAGCAATAAGCCAATTATAGCACAAATATCGATGAAGTCGACTAATTCCAATTGGCGTGGGAATGCGTCTGATGGTGCTGCCGGTACTGTAAATGCTTTAAAAGGATCGCTGGCTAGACAGTTGCCTAATTTTGTGTAAATTATCGCACGAATTATGAGTCTCTCGACTGTCTGAACGTGAAATTTGCCAAAAATAGGCAACTTGAAAATTAAACACGATAAATATCGCACTTGGAGAATGAAACAACAACAACCACGAATCGAATCGCCATAGTCATCGTCATCAATATTCAAGTATAAAGATCTCCGCCAATTAGGCCAGACAAAAACTCACGCACACACCAATAGATACTTATGATATACTGCAAAAAAAAGAGAAAAAGAAAAAAAAACAAAACACCAACCACAACAAAAAATTAAGAAAATCAACCAAACAGTCTTTGCACCTAATTGAGCATGAAAACACAAGCTCTCTGACTCAGAAACGGCTTAAAAATTATTAATTCATTATCTATAAACGTTTTAATTGAAAAGCCACTGAACAAAAAAAAAACGATAAAATGTAAAAAATATGATTGGCTCAACGAAAAGTAAATACCCTATATGCCTATAAAAGTTGGATTAATTTGGTATCGTGAATGAATTTTACTTACCTCTTTACTGAAAATGTGTCTCAAGTGAGTCAAAAAATAAATAATTAAAATCTTAAATATATTGAATCTTAATCTATTATTAAGTGGTTCAGAGTCCTGACAAAAGTAAAACATTTCCACAGCATATAAAAAATCAAAAGCTAGATGATGTAACGTTCCGTCATATGCACTTATTTTCTTTCTTTAAATAATATTAAAAATCATATGCATAAATTACGTAAATTATGCCATTTGATTTGAAGGATTACTTACCTATTAATAACAGTTTGTAGCAGCTTGTAATGCCTTTCGATTAAAAGTAAAGGGCTCTCAGAGCTTTTCTTTTGCAATTTTTGTTGACTTCTCTTCGAAGAATAACCCTTTTAAACTATTGCCAGGTTTAGCTAACAAAGGCCAATCAAGTGAAAGCGATTTTAGGTAATTGTTATTAGACTACTTAAGATTTTATTGTCATGGTCACTTTTTCGCCCAACTTCTTATACTCTGAAATGATTTTAGGGAATTTAATAAACTGCTCGCCACTTGCTCACTTACATAGAGAACTTTGGCATTGGTTTTCGGTTAGCAGATTTTTTTTTTCTTTGTCTACTGCTGCTGGTTGCCGTTTAGTCAGTCAGGCGTAATTATTGTTATTACCAAATTAAGTAGCCAATTTTTTGTCGACTCTTTATCAGAGAGGCTACCGTCTTGTCTAACGAGTATAATCCGCCAACTACTTTCTGGCATAGTCATAAAAGTGTCTCTGTGTGTGTGTTTGTGTGCATATGTACATGTATTGCTGTTGCATTTGTTTTTTTCTTACGATTTTCATTTTCAATTTTCGAACACAAAGTCGTTTTGACCAAAAAAATAAAACAAACGCACAAACATATATACATGGAGTCGGGTGCGCTTGAGTATCGGCATCATTTTCAAGGAAAATCTCTTCATTTTTAATGTGCTTGGCAGCCGCAACAACTGGTCACATATGCTGCAAAACAGAATCAAAAAAAATCAATAAGAAGTATGAAGGAAAAACTGCATATATGCTCCAACCTAGCAACGACTTTGAGATACCAGGGGCAATAAGAATAGTAAAAGGTATGTATGTCCACAATGTTTCGTCTTGTTATTTTTTAATAAATTAGTAGGCTACTAAGAAAATGATGAAAAAGACTGTAATAGTTTGCATTATTCGTAACTTAACAGAACCTAAAGGACTTATATGTAGAAACTTATATTTAGCAATTAAATACCATTGTGACATTCCTGAACTTTAATGGACTTTATATACTCATTTGATTGGTATTTTGCAGGGTACACAAAAAATCGAAAACGATGGCAACGGCTTAAGTTAACTTGGTCTGGCCAAGTAGGTGTAGTGGGAAGGGGCAGTTTGGGGGTTAGGTGCTTATAAATCGTCTGAGATTAAATCGAGCGCACATAATCATATTTAGCTTTTTGGCCAACGTTTCGTGGATGTCAACTGCAGGCCATATCGTGGATCGTGGACTTCCATTCAACTCGAAGTTAGCTCGACCATATGACCAAAAACAATGGCTAAGCGCCACCATCTATGAATTAATCACGTTCATAATTTTACTGTCGTGTTCGTTAATAATTCTTTTTTTTTCTTGTCTCTTTTATTTTTGCTGTTACCTCTTGTGTGTAGTAGTTTGGTCTGTGCTTAATTTGCCTAAAAAAGGATATGACATTGCAGTAAGTGGAAGAGATGGTGGTAGGAATCATATTGCATACACATCTGCATATGCATTGTTCATTGTTGCATAATTAGGCAATGTTTCCTTTTGTATGGGGTGTTTACTATGGCATTTCTTGGCGCGAAAAGTCTTGTGTGTGGTCATGTTGTAACAATCCATTGTTGTTTGTTTTTCCTGCAGTTTTCCAAACACCATTGTTCATTATGTAGATGAGACTATGATGGGGTAAATGGGAGGAATTATGCATAGATAATATGATAAATGGGTGTATGGTAATCAAATTTATAGACAAATTCCTTTTAAATACATTTGAAGTAGCATAAAATAACATTTAGTATTACGTTTTTTAAATAATCTCACTCATTGTCGACCATTATCCTGTCTTTATCTCTTCGTTTTGTTGGCCAATGCTTCTAGCAAAATAAAGGGGTCAGAGAAGGGGACAGACTTTTAGAAAAAGGGTTACAACTACAAGCTTGTAATGGTTTAAATATTGTTTTATGTCAAGAATTAAAGAATTAAAGCATGCAATTTATTACATTAGCAGGACGCTCTCTATTACTATGGAAAATATTTCACTTCCATGGCTAAAATAAAGATTACATACTCCTAAACAATTAGAATCCTCAATGCTAGTGCCATGAGTCATGCATTATTACTAAAGGTTTTTTTTTTGTGTCAGATGCTTAATTAGAAATCTGTCGCTTACATTTATTAATCCTGTAAAACCGAAAAAGCAATTACCACCAAGGCGTGAGAAATAAAAAGCCTTGAGGGGAATGCATTTAAACAACTTTGCAAGAGGCCTAGCCCCATCATCGTCATCGTTGTCGTCGTCGACGTCGTCATCGAGTTAGTCAGCATCCATAGCGGCAAGGCAAAAGTTTTTCCACACGATACCCAAACCCAAACCCAAACCAAGATCCAACCCCATCCCAAAAGAAACACGCCAAAGCTGGGTCCAGGACAAGGAAAAATTATGGCCACACTTTCGTTTTTTAGCGGTGCCCAGAACAATGCTGAACGCGATAAGGGAGAAAGTGGAGCAATGTAAGAGGAGTGACTGCAACATTCTTGAAATGCAGCCAAAGGGGCACCATAAAGTTGAGCCATCAACCCAGCCACACAGACAGAGATAGAGAGATACCGTGAGGGAAAAAGAAACGAAAAGAGAGTGAGCAAGAGATAGTTTCAGTACAAAGTTTTTTGGCCAGCTTGTGTTTATAAGTAGTGGAAGTTGTGTGGAAACGTTGGCTATCAGTTGGCCAGAAACTTTACTGCTTACGTTCGTCATATTTACGCGTGGAGAAACTTGCCTGCCTGCCTATCGGACCCCTGGTAGACCGAAACATGCGAAATACGCTGCTGTTGCTGCAGTTGCTGCGGTTGCTGTCAGTTGTAGTCAGTCAGAGGCCACCTCAAAACCCACTCAAACCCCCTCACTTTGGACACTTGAGACAGTTTCGAAATTGTCCTACAAGTCCTATCTATATACATTTTATACATATATACATACATACATACACAAGTGCAACAGCAAGTACGTATACTGACTGATAAATGTCTCTGCTGAGGCAACAAAACTGTCTCGTTCTACTGCTAAAAAACATTTCCTTATTTCCTGCCAAAGCTCTAAAGGAAACTTTTCAACCAAAAAAGGAAACCAAGAAGCAAAAGCAGCGGAAGCATTCGGGTAGCCCTTATTTTTTTCTCCCTTATTTTTTGTTCCTATGCAAGTCATAGAAATTTACAAGCCCCAGTGACAAGGACGTTTAGTTTATGGACATTTACCCAACTGTGTTGACAATTTAGCTAATTTTCCAAAAGAAAATCATCCAAATACCAAACTTCACTTAGCTGCTTAAATATGGTTTTCATTGGTTAAGATTGCTCTTATCTTAGTGTCAATTTGCTCCTGTTTAAAGTAGGGAAAAAACTTACTAATAGAATATAGAAGTTGAGAATGTCGGCAAAGCTTTACAGGAAAAGATTTGAGTTGATACGTAATTCCCCGACCTAATTTGTAATCAGAATCGTATAATAAACCAACCATATTTTATATTTTAAATGTACATATATACACTCCCGTGTTTTGTACTTTCAAACTTTTAGCTATTTTTCCATACATTTTGAAACCTATAGTTGTCATCACTGATTTTTGTGTAGGAGGATGATGACGTTTTTGCTGGGGAAAACTTTGTTACATTGGCATATGCAATTGGGTTTGCAGCACATCCTGTCGACAGCTTGGACTTGCAAAAGTTTGAATTTGCCTCCTTTATTTTTTTTTTTGGGTTTTTTTTAGTATTTTCTTGTTAAATGTTGTAGGTTTGCTATTTTATTTTCTATTTTTATTATTCGTACATTTTTTGTATTAGTTTTAGTGAAAAGGCGAGCAAAGTTTTTAATGAATTTTATAGCAGCCGCAAGTCGGCTTACGTAATCGCAGTGGGAATGATAAGAGCAAGAGAGAGAGAGAAAAAGCGGTCAGGGGAGGGGGACAATTTGGGGTGAGGAAGAAGACCAAAGCCAAAGTGCAGGCAAGCCAATCAAGCTAATCATAGACAGAGGTACGGGCATACAAAGATTTGGGGGGGGGGCAACCAGGAGAAAGAGATGAAGGGGCCAACGGCAGAGGCAGACAAACCGCTTTGACTTTGATGTGCTAGTTGTAGTTGTTGCTATTGCAGTTGCCTCTGCCGTTGCCGTTGCCGTTGCCGTTGCCGTTGCCGCTGGTGGTGTTGATGTCAGTCGGTGTTGGTCTGGACATTAAATGCAGCGCATTAAAGCCGCAGGAGCCTGACAAGCGTTGAGTCAATTACATGGTAATAAACTAATGGCCCAACCTGACGACGACGTCACTCATCAACGACATCAACAGCATCATTATGTACCTCGTGACATGTTCGTTTATTTTCCACACTTGTTGAACTTTATGTCCAAAACAGAGAAGCCGTGGGGCCAATTTCGAACTGCATTATACAAAAGAGAATCAAGAAAATGAAGTTAGCCCTCTTTTCTTTACAAGAGCTCACTTCTTCTAACCAACTTATTAGGTCTAACAAAAAGACAATAATTTCACTCCATAATTCTTGATATATTTTCACTTTTCTTAGGCATGAACACATTTATTGATATTCAGCTGATAGTTTGAGCCCGGTGGGCAAGTACCATGGACCGGACGTTCCTTGACACAGCGACTATTTTCGGCATTGAAACCAGTTGGACAGCTACTGGCACTAGCCCAAGATCCGCCACAGAATAGGGCCAAAAGCACCATAAACAGACAGGTATAGTTGAACAACATAGTTGATGGATCTTTTTATTCCTATTTATAATTATATATGTAAATACATTACGGATGACATTCCCACAAAATCACTACTGCAACTTACCCTTTGACAACTGGCAAATGCAAAAATGCAACTATTTTCACACATGCCGAGCGGAGGCAGTTTTTATAGACATTTTTCAGATTACTGATAAGAAAGTCTGTCTAGTTTTAGTAAACAGTCTTTATTTATTTATAAGGTCAGCCCCCATCTGTATATAATGATAATTCTATTGAAAAAATATATATTAGCAAAACATCTGCTTGGGTTTGTATTTTATTTCGTTTTGTTTATTTTATTTTTTATTGCATATATTTTTTTTTTGTACAGTCCTTATCAACTTTAGTGTTTGTAGACACATTTGTTGATGCTTGCCTTGTATTGGGAACCTTGGGGACACTCGCCCCTGATGGTACGCTTGGCAGTGCAGTCATGACCCTCCGATTTGAATGGAGCTGGACAATGGACGGCAGCAACAGCAGCAAAAATCATGGAGAAGATGAACACAGCCAACCACGAGAAGTTCATGATGAAGAGTAGCTGTTTGGTATCAAATAAAAGTAAATTATTAACTATTAGTTATAATATTTGGGAACATTTAAACAATAATCAACATAAATCTTTCAATCTCTTATCACGTATTTTCTTACACCTAAAAAGTCTAAGACCCCTTCGTTTCCACCCAACAGAATTTTGAAATTGCCTGAGAATTGTTTGCAAGATTACTAAAATACAGGGTGATAAAATACATTAGTAAATGTTAATTTAAAAATTAGAAATTCAACTTAGCAAAATCAACTCAAATTAATAATTTTTAACATTTTTGAAGACTAAACTATTATTAATTGTCATGATCTTTGGGTAAGATCAAACTTACTATTATGAAAATAATTCAATTTAATAATATTGAAGCAAAATTAGTTTCATTTTAACTTCATAATTTAAAAATTCTCAAGAAAATTTGAATAGATATCTACATTTTTTTTAAATTATATATGTAACTTTTAGCATTTTTTAATAACACTTTTCGACTTTTTTATTAATCTAATCCAGTTATCTTTTACTTTTGAAACAATTTCAATAGTTATTAATCAAAATAAATTCTTTATCTTTTATCCCACTAAAAAAGTTCGAATAATTTCACTTTAAACCACTTTTTTTGAACACTTAACAGCAATTTAAAATTGTCTGAGAACTGATTGTAAGCTTACTTTGTTGTCGTTTGCACTTGTGAAAACTAAAATATTTTGGTCATCCGGTAGCTTCTTTTATAGTCTCCCTGAATGTCAGCCAAAAGACCTTATCATCCAAACACTCACACGCACACTTGAACCTTTGACACAATTAGCGTATTTAAACCGTTTGCCGATAAGAATGAAGCGTGAATAACAAAAAGAAACCCCAAAACGGAATCCAAAAAGAAGCCTTCTTGACACATGTTCGCAGCTTATCGCACAAGGCAGCATCTCGCATCAGAAATTCTGGCGCTATTTTGAACAAAAAAGAAAAGTGTTACAGGTGAGAGAGCAATTTGTGACACAAAAGGCATGGGCATTTACATGGGCTCGAATAAGCGCCGAAGTAGGCGTGAAACATCTGCAATAGCCATCCCAATGGCTGTTGGACTTCAAAAATTCCAATGACACAACTGACAGCAAATTGTCATATCGAGATGGTGAAAACTACGGCATAGGGAGGGATGGTAGGGAAGCCGCACTTTATCCCATTGTTACCGACATGCACAATTCACAATGGAGGACGATGAAGGCGCTTCCTGGTGGCCACCTACTGCCTGTCAATGGCAGCAGCAGCATCACAATGCTCATGGTCAGAGTGGGCTCTGATTTTGACTTTAACTTTGGCTTGTGGCGGTATCTTGCATATGTCATTCGTATACAATTACATTCACAATTTTGCCACACACAAATCACGTGTGTGTGTGTGTGTGTGTGCACTGCAAGAAAACTCTAACCAAAATGCAGAAAATTTCAACGGCTCCTTCAGGATTGACGCCACTTCAAAGGTAAGAATAAGTACCTCTTCTTGGCTGATAAGAGTGCTTTATTCATTTTAGCAATATCTTCTTTTTATTATTCTTTATATACCTTGTTTATTTTGTCAAGTGTATAAACATTTTGGCCATTGTCTATTCTTTTTCTCCCATCGGTTGTGCGCATAAATCAAATACTAACAAGCCATAAAGTCTCATTGTCAGGCCATCCATGTATAAATACAAGAGAGTTCAATATTTGTATGTTATAGTTTGATTTTGATGTACGACAAACTATATTCGGAGGTGGCCACTCGAAGCGTTGTGCGTCATAATTCACTCAACACTTATGTACGAGAATCGTCGTCGTTTGAATCGTCTTTCGATTGAGACTGGACTGGATTCGATTGGATTGGATTGAATTGTGTGAGGAGTGGAATGGGGGGGAGTAGCAAAACGATTGAGATTGTTAGAAAGATGGTTGCGTGTCTGGCAACAAAAGGCAACTTCGACAACGACTAAGACGACTTCTTCACTCGCCAGCTTGTACGATAGGTTTTCTTTCTTGGTTTTGGTTTTGGTTTTGGTTTTGGTTTGGTCATGCCTTGGCTTTGAATTATTGATGGGCGTATTAAGAAGATTAATGTGATGAGCTGTGTGCCATAGAGTTTTGTCGTCGTCGTCCACGTTGTCGTTGGTCATGTTAATGTCTTCATTGTCGGCTTAAAGCTTTACCTTTACCGTTACTTTGTTAGTCAGGCACCTTTTTTTTTTGCTTTGGTTTTTTTTTTGTGGGTGGCAAGTTTTATTCGAGCACCATACAAAGCAGCAATAACGTTCATCAACGTCCTGTTTCTTCCTCACTCGGTTTGGGGTGGAGGTCAGGTCGATTGGTCATTTGGTCGTTCGTTTGCTTGTTCGTTCGTTGGTTAGCACTCTCTCTCTCTCTATTGGGGTTTTCGGTTCTCCATGTGCTCCGATGCGCGTCCATAAGCCATTCTTCTTTCCCATAAGTTTTAAGCTTTGTGTAATTTATTTTTATAGCCATGTAGCCAACATAAAGATTGCAAATATCCAACCCACTAGGTATTTGGTGTCGTTAGTTGCAAATCAAAGCAAACAAAGCCTAAAACTGTATCAAGATGTTACCATTTTAGAATGACGTTTAAATGTACCGATTGCATGACTGCATTCAATAGATCCTGACGGTTTTTTTTTTGTGTCCTTTTTGTGTGTAGAATTAGCCTAGTTAGCTGCGATTCTTCTCGAGTAAGAAATTTACTTTAATAAATTCAAAATGTTTAAAGGTTTCATTTGATTTTATTTACCATAGAGCAATCCTTTATAAGTATTACGAAGGCATTTCATTTCGAGTTGTACACTTTCACTTAGAGAACGACCCAGCATGAATGAGGGAAGGCAAGGTAATCTTTTTTTCGTGCTACTTGATGCATTTCTCATTACTGTAGCTTATGTTAGGCCAACCTCAGGCATTGACTTTGGATAAAATTGTGGTATGTCGTATGCTTTTGAGGAGCATCAGTAATAAATACAGTTACATAGAGTCAGCTAACTCGCCAACCATTCCTGCCACCCCCTTCCATGGCACAAACTGGGCAAGGCCGAAGTCAAAGCTAAAGCCAAAGCCCAATGTTGTTTTTATTGCTTGCCGCAATGTTTTTAACTTTTGTGACCCAACCCACAACCCCACAATCCGTACATTGGGTCCCAAAACCACACAAAAACAGCATAGCAGCACAGGTTTGGGGGCTAAGTAGGGAATGAAGGGAATGTGTGTGTGTGTGTGTGTGTGTGTGTTGGGAGAGGGGGACCCTATAGGGGCAACTGTCGCGTTGCATGTTGCTGCTATTACTGCAGCATTTAACCACTCAGGCAACCAGCAGAATCAAACAACTACCGCCAAGCCAAACCAAACCAAACCACGCCATGCCTTGCCTTGCCATGCCATGGCAAAACGTGCTGAGTTTTCGTAATTAGTGCACAAGAGTGCAACATGATGGCCACGTGCAGTTCAGTTCAGTTCAGTTCAGTTCAGCGGCAGAAAGGGGGATAAAATGAAAACTCTAGGCTACGGCTATGACTTCCATCTATAGCCACCGTCCTATACCCCCCTTTTTTCAGCTTCACTCCCTCACTCTAGCATCAGTTCAAGCTCGAGCACGTTTGCCTTTGGGCCTTTTTGAGTGTGACATGGCCATGTCTGTCGTCTGTCTGTCTGTCGGTTATGTCGTCTATCGTCTGTTTGTTCTACTACTGTTGGTTTAAGTAAGTTGTAAGTTGTTAGTTGCATTCATTCCCATGCCATATGACACAAAAGTTGTCGCCTTTAAGCCAAGCCTTTAACAGTTTGATGGTAATATTAAATAGAGACCAACAGCAACAAGACTCCACTTGACACAATTTCGTTCTCCTTCAGCATCTTCGGTTTACGTCCCCTTTGCAATCTATAGATTATCTTCTTTCTCATATGACCCACTATTTTATTTTTGTCATAATCTCTCTCTGCCTCTTCGATCATCATTTCTTATACAATATATAAGAAAAATGACTTAATTTCACTAATACAACAACGACGCAAGACGAGCCTTCACTTGACTCCTGTCCATTGTTGTGGCTGGGCGGTCATTGGTCAGACATGGGTGTAGCAAGATTTCCACCCAAAAAGGGATATATGAATGTGATAATTTAATAATCTTCCAAAATGTTGTACTTGAAATTTAATTATAGTTGAGGAGTTTAAGATATTATACACATTTATTGTGCACCCTTTTAAATTATAAGTATTTAGCTACTTAATGATTCTCGTGCTTAATTACTTGATTGGAAAGGACTTTCTTGTTGAAAGCGAAAGCGATATGGCTATCTGCCCCAACCAAGATGCTGACTACGCTCTGGGGTTCGTGCCACTGTTTTGAGGACTGTATGAAGTGGACTAATAATATAAAAGGAGTAAACAAGTCCATATAGGGTTAAATCGGTCAGCAGTATCTTGTGCAGTGTTTTTTTTCTGTTGTTTTTTTTTTAGTGTTTGTCTCATCACATATGCATTTTTTTTAGTTCCATTTCAAAATCGAACTCCAAGTGGTGACTTCAACTTCGACTCGGAGTTGGACTTTGGGTCTCGGCACAAAGTGACAGGCGACGGCGGAGGCGAGCATTGCAAATTGTCAAACCGTTATGTGTATGGAGGGCTCAAGAGAAAGCTTTCGGAATGGAAAGGAGCCAGCGAATGAGTGAGTGCGCGTTGGCGTCGATGCGATTTATTGTGAAATATTGAAATTAAATAAACAAGCAAAGCCCAGTGAGAAAATGAGCAATGCGAATTGTTTGTGGGTTGTCTGCCAGGTTGCATCTGCATTTTTAAGGCCCCCAAGTCCCAATGCGGTTATCGCCATGACAGCTGTCAATCACAAGAGTGAAGGAAGCCACATCAACAAAGAAAATAATGAAAAAATAAAACAAAACCAAAAAAATCCCAAACAAACCAACAACAATTGCAGCCAATTGCAATTGCAGTTACGTGAAAGTTTTTTTTACCTTTAATTGTACCTGCGGCAGTTCTTCAATTAGCAAAACAAGTGATTTTATAGCGCCCCCCATTAAGGTCTTTCGGTTAGCAAGTAAGTAGATTCACTCCAAATGGTGTCCACTTTTTACCATTTTCGGGGTGTTGGCCCAGAAATGAAATAAGGTTTGCAGCATGCATTTTCTTTAAGTTCGACAATTACTTTATTTACGCACTCAATTTATGCTGATTTATTTTACGGACATCACAATGCCGGACCATTGGCAATGCCCAAATGTTAATTGCACTAAAATGCAGATTTTTTCGGCGTTCCCTTGGCTTTTTTCTCTTTTTGTCCTTTCTGCCTTGTGCACTTTGTCCAGCCAAACAACAGATAAACAGCGACACTAAAGAGTAAGACAGGGAGAGAGAGAGAGAGAGAGAGAGAGGAATGAGATTGGGAGAGTGGGAGAGAGCGAAAAGGAGAGACCTTGTTGCCTTGTCTGCCAAACTCATTAAAACGAATCTTTTTTAATGGCCAAAAGTTTGCCGGTTGCTGCCCATAATCAGTAAAATTAAGGCCATGGCAGCTGAAAACTGCTAGCTGCCAATGTCGTTAGCATGTTTCGGCCCCCAAGTTGTGCCCGGTCAGAACATAAATGGGGTGATTGCAATTTTTAATTTTTTTTCCCATTTTTAGTCCACCGCGAAAAAAAAAACTTTTATCTTTAGCATAGACAAAAATTGTCAAGCATATACATATAAATAACATTTTATACTATTTACTCGCATTTTAAAGACTTAAATCGTAGGTGTTTTGTTATAATAATGGCTTTAATCATTTGTCTATCCGTTATTTGGGTATATTAAAGTTATGTATAAGCCTTTCCGATCCTATAAAGTATATATATTTTCTTTTGCAATAATTACAGACAAGTCGAGAGACATGTTCTTCAGTCTCGATTAAGTTTAGCCAAGACCTTAAATTGGTTTTAACTACAACTAAATGGCTAATATGAAGTCAGGGCAATGACATTCTGTAATGTTGAATTAAATGTTTACAGTATCAATTTGCTGACTATAATCCACAAATCACTTTGCCATCCATGGACACTATAGCGTCTACTGTCCTGCATCGTCAGTGTCAATAGAGTGCTTTTGCGCTTTGGAATTGGTCTATTTGCGGTCGCTTTGCGCATTTCCACAGTCTATAGAGAGTCTAGAACGTCCACAACACGTTAAACATTTGTGAAATTTCATTTGCGGCTTTGTTGAATTGTTTGCGATGCCAAGCCGAGAATTCCAGTTCAGGTACAGGTACTTATATCATGACCAATTAAATGCGAGTAAGTAATCGATTTGAGTGAATGACTGAGTGAATGAATGAATGAATGAACGGTTTGATAGATAGATGAGGGAGTGAGAAAGCGAGTGAATTGGCTTACCTGCCGGGTATTTTGGTTTGTCATAGATTTATGACCCTCACAATATAATCAATGATTACAAACGAATCATGTGAAAACGCTAATTTCCACGCCAAGGCAATTAATTGAAATGAAAATGGCTTCGGGGCGTAGTGCCATGAAATGGTCTTTGGAGTGGGTGAATATTGTGACTTGTGGTGGGTGGCTTATATAGATATACATATATAGGTATATATGTATATCTGTTTTTGGCATTTGCTTTGCCTTTGTCAATCGCTTTCGCTCAATGCCTTTGCCACTGTAACGTTGTCTTTTTGCCTTTGCCTCTCACACACAGACTCTGAACCAGCCTCAGTCTCAGCCTAAGTTAATTAATGCGTACAATTTAATAAAAGCATAAACGATATATTTTACCCACACACTCCAACATATTACAAGCAATAAAATTAATCAAATAATTACGCCAAAGCCACTCTGCCCGGACCCATATCCCATATACCACATCCCATTTAGAGTTATCAGCTGGCTTTCCATGAGCAAGATATTAAAAATGGTCAAGAAAAATGAGGCAGAGTCATTGGCAGACCAACTGAAGTAAACCAGGCCCAATTCAGACTTCTTCTTATTTTCTTCGTTCCTGTTATTTCTCGTCTTCTGTTCTATTTTCACTTGAACGCAGCCAGGCATTTATCATTTTTAATCGAATGCGGAAACAATGGAGCGCATCTAAGTGGAGCACTTCTCTTCCATATCGATGTGAATGTGGACGTGGATGTGGATTCGGTTGGAGATGGGTATGTGAAAGTGGAGGTCTTTGTGGGCTGCTTGGATGTGCTGATAGTGGGCGATTTACTCAATGCCCTAAAGAAGCAGTCAATGAACAGCATCAGCAGCAGCGGCAGAAGTTAGTGCCGCAAACAAATCTATAATAATTTCATTAAATTGTGCCACTACTTGGCACGGAGCATGTTGAACTCTGTAAAGAAGTTGGTAACAGTTGGAAAACAAACTAAGCTAAGGACTCCTTTAACTCCTTTAACTATTCAAACAACATTTGTAGCTAGTACATTTAAGAAAAGTAAAAAGTCAAATATTGATAGTCGTAATTTAAGAATAACCTTTTGTGAGATCAAGGAGTTTTTAGAAATTGAAAAATGTTACAAACTGATAGTTTTGGCAATCAAAACTACTTAAATCTGATAATTTTGTCCAAAAAGAACATCCGATTATTTGGCTTATCGAAAGTTGGTTTTTGAAAGTTGATAGCTCCAAAATTTAGTTTGGAACCTGGCATAAATGTAGCACAATTTTTATATTTTCATATTCAAATTCCATAAATTTATATGATAAACTTTCTAGTTTATTTTCTCATTTAGGTATAGTTCTACCCATTCCTGTGTGAAATCTGTTTCTTAAGATTGTTAGTGTCTCATTATATTGCAAAGATAAACCAATAAATTCCTATTCTATGCTGAAAATATTCCAATGTCTTATATAGTAAAAATAGTAAGCAAATCACCTCATAGTTATTTATTCAAAGTGCAGAGTACTATTGTCAAAAAGAACTTGAGAACTTAAAATACAGTTCCTAATTTGAATAAATAAAATTCTCATTAAATCAAAACTACTATATAGTAAGCAGTTAGCACTTTTAAAAATGCTGAAGTTAAACTCTCTAAAAGAGATGTCGACAATTCTAGTTGATATATCTTTCTTTTGACGGCGAAACTATTTTCTTAGGGTAATCGAAGGTCGTCTGCCAAGTGTACTAGTTGATTCTCTCATTATTGACTCCACTCATAGAACAATTTTCTCAATATTTTCTACTTACATGTACACACATACATGGTACCTAAATATTTTTGCTCCCTTTGTTTCTCTACACAGGCACTGGAACACAAAAAACTAATGTAGCAGAAAATTACTTTATATGCACATGGACGAAGCAGCCAATAGATGGCGCTGCTGCAAATGTTGCTGTGGGTATTGTTGCTGTCGTTTCTGGGCCTCGCCTATCAGCAATCAGCCAATAATCGGCAGACTTGCCAGCTTTAATTTGCTTTAAATTGTTGTTAAATGCGAGCAATTGAAATTTATGCCAAATCAAATAACCAAAACCAAAAGCAAAACAAAAAAACACAAAAAACAACACCAGGCGATAATCTGCAGCAGCAGCAGCAGCAGTCGCCACCGTCATCATCATCAATTTAGTCTTTCTTGGCGAAAATTGGTGACGCCGACGTCGTCGTCGTCGTCAACGTAGTCATCGGTGAATTGGCGCCGTCTGGTGAGGCGCATGCGCAAATGTCCTTGTGTGCTATTTTCAGTTGATTTTAACATAATAATTTTTTGTGAAATGGAAATCGAGTTAAATTGCCGACGTGTCTGTCTGTCTCTTAATACGGCATGAAATGTCAATTGGGCTCTGGCAGCGGCTGCAGCCACCACATTGCATCTAATCGAATTCAAAACAAATTTGTGCTCACTGTATGGATAGTTACAAACACATAGAAACGAAAATTGGCAACAAGGCTTCACTCATTTTAGGAACTGGTTTAAAGTTATTGTCCATCTTTTGACTTTTTCTTGTCGTTTGTGTTGTTTGTGTGCCTCACTGTTCTGTCTCTCTGGTTGGCTGGCACTTGTTGTTACTTGCCGTTGACTCTTATTGGCTTTTTGGCTCGATGATTAGTAGGTCAGAGTTTTTCATTTCCAATTGGATGTGTTGCACAAGTCTACATACATACATACTTACAACTGCATATGCTAGAGTGTACAAGTGCCTATCCATGTGTGTGTGTGTTTTTGAGTGTGCGTGTGTTTGTGGTAGTGCCTAGTGGCCATATTAGGAAAGGGTACAGCCAACTTACTTGACATACAAGCACTAAAACAGCAACAACAACATTCATTCGTTTGTATGTAGTCAAAAAGTCCATGTAACTACACAAGTCAATAAGAACACTAAAATCAATTGCAAATCTTTGATTCATTTGTATTGTGGGAAAGTGTTCCGAGTCCAAGGTAGCTACAATTTTGCCATAAGCCTGAAAAAGTTCACAAACGTCAAAGATTTGAGACCATGTCATCAAAAGAGAGAAAAAGTGATTCAATCACAAGTCATTAGCTTCCTTTTATTTGGCTGAAATTTGTTTTCAAAGTTTTAAGTTCAGTTTTCTTAAACTTCTGATGAATCCTCATAACTGACAGAAACAATCTTTGATCTGAAATGGAAAAAAATATGTCAATATTCTTGGGCAGTACAAAAAAAAACCAGAGGGCCGGGGCTAACTTCGACCGCGTCAAAGTTTGTATACCCTTGCAACTTTTATGGTAACTCTTTCCTCACCTACAGCCATCAAAGTGAAAAATTGTTTAAGCTAAAAAGGCTAATCTTAGCGAAAGAACGGCCTACAATCTTAGCATAGGAAATAACGAAGATATTGATCAAAGTCACTGTTTTCGACCGATCGTTCCTATGGGAGCTATATGATATAGTCACCCGATCTTGATCAAATTTGGCATGGTCGTTTATATATATAATAAACTCACCAATATTAAATTTCACGACAATAGCTCAAAAAATAACGAAGTTATTGAGAAAAGTCACTGTTCGTGACTTTGACGTTTGTATGGGAGCTATATGATATAGTGGTCCCATCCGGCTGAATCCGAGATATACAACGCCTGCAGTATATACAAGCCTACATGCAAAATTTCAACTCTGTAGCTCTTACGGTCTAGGAGGAGTTTGCGTTGATCCAGACGGACGGACGGACGGACGGACATGGCAATTTGAACTCGTCTCGTCGTGCTGATCAAGAATATATATACTTTATATGGTCGGAAATTCTTCCTTCTATGCGTTGCACACTTCTGACCAAAATTAATATACCCTTTTTGCAAGGGTATAAAAAGAAGCATAGAAAATCAATCTCTTAATGTGTGATCAGCAAAGAACAAAGAACAAAACAATATCCAAAAATCAGCACAAACCTTGATGGTGAATCTGTAAATACCTTTCCCTTCCTTCTGAAAATAGCCTTTTTAATCCAGCTAGAAGCATTTTCTGTTGCCTTCCTTAAAAGGCTTAACTAATCTTCTATAATCTATATCGATAGTAAGTACATTGGACGTTATACATCAAGCCCAAAAACATGGGCGTAGCCGTGCCTCTCTCAAAGGGGAGAACTGCCCAATCTTTAGTAGTCAGCTAAAACTTTATACAGGGTTTATCTGCGACCATGCTTACCTCAAAGCAGCTTTTACCGCTTTTACTTTAAGAAATTTTATATTTGCAACACTTTTAACAAGAAACTTCCAATGCTTTCAAATAAATAATTCACATTGAAAATTTCATTAAAAAATTTATGCAAAACAAATATTAGCTCTGAGTAAACCCTAAAAAAGAAGAAAAAAAAGAGAATAAGTAAACTTTGTTTTAAATGCCAATCATCAAATTCGGGCTCTGGTTCAGCTCGGTCTCTAACCTCGCCAATGGCTATGGCAAAAAAACAAAACTTCAACGAGAAAGCAAGAAAAACAAATAAGTATAAATAAATATCATGTTTTTTTCTCTCCTTTTTTTGCGCTCAAATTTCGTTTTTACTTTGTGTGCGGGGGTGGCGCCTACCCGCAGGTACTTCTGGTTGGCCTCCAAATGTACAAAAATTCGCACGAGTATTTAACACCAAGCGAAATGACAGTCATAACACTACAGCAAAAGCAACAACAGCAACCACCACGACAAGCATTAAATACTGAAATAACAATAATACAAAATAAAAAATAAAAGAAAACGACAAATAATAATAGTCTGACTTGGCAATCAATTTGAAATTGAAACGCTCTGTTACGGGCACTGCGAGGCAGCCTTTTGGGTGGGTGATCATGCGTAGGTTCCTCAGTCCTCAGTCTTTAGTGCTTCGTGTGGAGCCGCAGCTAAGAGCCAAGTGGTGGTCCAAAACCATTTTATTTATATATTTCATAAATCGAAAATTTTTATTTACATCTGATTGAATCTTAATGGGCAACATCAAACAGACTGAGTGTAATTAATCAATTAAGGCGCTTTAAAGCATATCGCCTGTGTAAAATAATAATAGACCTTAAAATTTAAAAATAAAAATAGTATCTTGGGCATTGAAAATTGGGGTCTTGAGTTGTGCAGTGTGAAAGCTAACAGCACACTACTTGGATACTTAAAAATTTCAAATCAAGCAGAAAATTTTATGAATCTAGGCAAACTTCCGCGGGTGGACACGAATTGAAATAAAGGATTTCAGGAGCAAAAATTAATAAAAACAGATATATAAATAATAAATTTTTCATATTCATCCAGTGCAGAGAACTTCTTTAAAGCATTCTTATATAACTAAAGTTTTAAGATAAATCCTGAGACTATTTTTTAGCTACATTATTATTTTTAGCATACTTTTAGGAACTAAAAAAATGGTGCAAGAAATTATCGCGTACTTTAGGTTTGTGTGAATATTATTCATTGCGTAAAACCATCCAATTAATTGAGTCAAACTGTCTAATTAGTTGACTCATTGTTGAAATATTAATCCCTTATCCAATTATTTTATTAATTTTTTAATCTTTCAATTCATTAATTTGATAAGGTTGGCAAATTTTCAAAAATCTGACATAGACAAACAACAAAATTCGTTACACTTGAGGACCCCAAATAAAGCGAATTACTTGATTAAGCATTACAAATTTCTATATGTGCTGACATCTTTGCCCTCAATATTAGACCACGAAATATAGGTGGCATGGTATAATGAAATCAACAAAATTTAAGGCAACAAAACGCATTAGATATGACAATGATGAAATACCCTTTATTTCTAGAATCCTACAACTCGCAATAAACAAAGTATTTAGTTATCTCAAGTTTCTTATAATATCTGCTTTAATAAGGTATAGACATACCTACTTAGGTCATTAAATTGTACGATAAAGACAGAGGTCAATTTGCTAAAGAACCCCATTTTAATAGTTAGGGTATAGACAATCAACTCACCTGCCTCACACTCGAGCAGAGACACTAAACCTACTTTTATTTTCGAGTTCACTTGGTTATTTATAAAAACCAGACACGCACACATCATATATCACATAAAGATAAATAAATATAATGTTGAATATACTATATATATATATACATTTATAAGTATACCATAAACTTCGATGCGTTGGCGTTTTGTCAAATTTTTGGTGGTTGGTTCGTTGGGTGGGTGGATGGATGGATGGATGGATGGATGAATGGATAGATTGGCTGAAGCAGAAATCACTTTGATGAGCATCAGCATTGACATGTTGTTGAAATTATTGCCCTGCCTTGTCAGTTGGCATCCACATTTATACACTCAACGGGCTCTTCGCCATTTCGAGTGGCCTTTTATAATTGGCAATCGGATGGAGAGAGTTTGTGGTGAGGAGACGGGGACAACAGAGATATAGGGGATACATGTATGTATGTATGTATGTAGGATAGGTGGTGCTGTTTGGTTTTGATGGAGACATAAAACCGACTGATCCCAATCAATATTTACACACATTTATGTTTGTATGCCGTCTGATTTTGATTGCACACACATGCATATCCCGATGATGAGTTAATACCCCCAACAGTCGTCAACCATTAGCTTTACCGCACCCGCATTTGTCACTAGACCCCAACCCACACACACATACACGAACACACACACACACCATGTCCATGCCTTACTTCTCCTCCTGTCTCCTGTCATGTACAATGTCCATTTCTGTTGCTCATGTTACTGTCCATTGAGATTTGCATTGGTTATTAACTCAAATGAATTCTGGATGAGCAGGAGGGGAGGAAAGCGCCTCATTCTGGCTCTGGCACTGGTTCTGAGTCTGGGGCACTGGTAGGGATTTTGCCTTTGCCTTGTTGACAATTTGTAACGTAATTAATTGAACAGAAATTAATAAAAATAAAAATAACAACAAGAGACACAACAACCACAGACAGCAGACGACGATGACGACAGCTCTGTGTGTTTTGGGGATTACAATTGGCAGCACACACAAAAAGTGATACATAATGTCATTTTTGGGGTAGGGGTAGTGGGATGTCGGGGAGGGGAAGAACACTCACGTTTCAGCGCCATTCGGCAGCAGACGCCACAACAACAGCCATAGCCATCGCTCACGATTAGCCACGATCTTTAGAGAGATCTTATTTGAGTGCCATTTGGCTGATATTAGATTTGTTGTTGGATCTCGCTGGCATTGGGTTCATTGCTTTGGCCTTTTGGCAGTTTCACTTTTCGCCTGCTTATGATTTGTTATGCTTTGTGTCACTATGCATTATTCATTATAAACTTTACACACGATTTGGTTTTGTGTAATTTGGTTGTAATATGAATGTATCCAAATGTGTGTGTGTGTGTATGTGTATGTATTTGAGCTTAGACAGTGATTAATTTAGACATTTAGGATAAATACAATTGAAATTGAGTGAGTATTAATTGCAATTTACATTTGTATGGCTTAAATAGTCAAAGTGTACACTTCAAATGGAATCCCCTTTAGTGGCGGATCCAAAATGAAATAATTAAGGGAGAGTTTCCCTCACTATCCCCTCAATATCCAATCCTTATACAAGAGCTGCTCCAAGGAAATATTGATTACAAATAAAAATGCTATATTCAAATATGATATTCTGATTTATTCTCATAGGTCAAGTGGTCATTAACTTAGCCCATTATCAATTAGAATGCAAAGTAATTAATACATATTAAAAGCTTAGTCAACTAATGTGCAACTAACATTTCTTAACATTTGGATTTTATGGTAGGTTAAGTACAATAAAATGGCAAAGATCTTGGTCTCCATGTTATTAGATAATTTGACAAATTAATATAAGAAATAATTAAAGAAAATAATTATGTACATTTTATATTAGATTAAATTTTCAGACGGAGATGACCCAAAAATTAAAACTAAATTATTGTTTTTGGGTATGAAATGTTTGTAGTATGCGAATAATATGTTTCAATGATAATGTCATCCGATTTTAGAAGAGAAACGAAATTTTTTATAATCAATTAACAAACTATACTAATAATTGAAAAGTAATTATGACTGATTATTTGACTCTAAGGAAGCTACAGGATTTTTTTCTTCTAGGTATTATCTCGGAGTATAATGACTAGACGTTACATAATTTTTTTTCTTTAAAGTAAGATAAGCAATCGTCGTAGGCCTAAAATGTTAAAACCTTCCAACTACTCTATGCCAATCAGATTTAAAGTTTAAACAACCTGCTTAAATTTTGTCTCATACAATACTAAAACTATTTCTAAATTGTGACATTTAATTTCATTTTATCAATCAACTTGTAACGCAAAATTCATTTGTCATCCAATTTCAACTTATTCACACCAAAATCAGTTTGTAATTCGACGAATTTAGATGAGACAGTCGACAGGCTTGCTTCGCTCTTTAGATGAGAGAATGATAAATGAATTACACAATGCTAATCACATTTTTGTTTTGTTTTTGTCTGAATGAAATTTGTTGTTGCCTTTGTTGACTGATTGTGAATTCAAAAACTAAATATTGGTAGCTTTACGCCGTCATTCATAAATAAACCAGCTGATTCATATGCCTTACACCCACACAGACATTTTTAGCCAAAGACAATTTTCTAAGCGGCCGTCACTTATGCAAATTAACAAAAAACGAAGAAAAAAAAACAAGAAACCTAAAAAAAACAAAACTGAAAATGCGTAGAAAATTAATGAAACAACAACTTAATCGCTCAGCATTTCCGTTCCACTCGACCTGGCCAATGCTATTCCACTCAAATTTATACTTAGATTGTCTTAACCAGCTTCCAGGTCGTCAATCAGCAGGAGAGTGCAGGTGGCTAGAAGCGTGGGTTAAAGCATTTCGAGTGTATTTCCGCTTGAAAGTGGCAATAACAATATACATGCAATATAAATGTAATAAAAATGGAAACAAAACACGAAATATATATATAAGCATATAAAATTTACGTAAAAAATAAATAAAAGCAACATGGTTGAGTCAAGATACTCCCACACACAGATCGAGTCAGATTCAGCGCCAACGCAAAGAAACTTGGCCCAAAGCGATGCTCACAATTAGCCATCGATCGCAGCGAGTCCAACTTGTCTCAAAGAGAAACTGCGACACAGAGACTGAGAATGAAAGAGAGAGAGAGGAAAACACTCTCTCATTGTCAGCTTTCTCACCGCTTTCCCAAATGCTAACCATAAATGGGCTTGAGATAAACTTCCTAAGCGGGGATCACAGACACTCAGACGGACCGAAGGCTTATGGAATCATTCACTTACCCTCCCCTTGGCTTGGACTTGGCATCGCGGTTTTGTGACCATATTAAGGCAAATGTGATTTGCCAAGCTGGTAATTAAAAGCCAAAGCCAACAGCGGAGAACTCAACAAAATTTAGAAATCAGAGACAAAAAAAAAAACAATTTAGAACATTTGCATAACCAATTGGCAGCTAGCCAGGGGGGTAGTCAGAAAAGGGGACCCAAATTGCCCATAAATTTAAATGAAGATGAACTGATGTCTATTGAAATAAATATCAAAATGTTTCATATATTTTTTTCTCAATAACTTGAATCATTCTATTGATCTTTTAACCTGTATTTACTTCGATTTAGTCCTTATTCTGCCTCAAATGGTTCTGTTTGTTTTAAATAGGGAGTCTCATGGTTACTCTATTAGCCGGTGTAATTAGGTGTGGAAGGGTTCATATACATACATAGATCAGAGGAGGTCTAAAATGGGGCGTTTTAAGTAAGTTTTGTGACGAAGTTTAAGAAGAGATTGAATTTCTAAATCGTTTTAAAATTGAAAGAGAAAACAGGCTTAAGTAAGAGATCAACAATAATACAAAAGGATGTCCAAATATTAAGACATTCTATTGTCGAATGGTAATTTATATTACAATAATAGTTTTCAAATATATCAAATTGAAACTTATTGAAAATTGAAATCATTATTAAATAAAACTTTTTTTCAAAGATTGTGTCTTTAGTTGCTTCACTTTAACAACTTGTTTATATGGCTATAATCCATTTGATTTCGATTAGGAATTAGGTTTTTAGCAAGTTTTATGGTAACAATTAGATCATACGGATTTGACCCTTAATTTTCAAGACCTTTATCAATTTTGTTTGGATTTCAAAAGAAACTTCCGAAACGAATGAATCAAAGTCATTTTATAATACCGTCTTTAGGCAACTCTTTGTTTTCTAAATTTGATCAAGATGAGATAGAATCTATTTTAATTTACAATATTTTAATTAATGATATCATGCTCTCCTTGTAGTTTATCTATAGTTTTTAATTTCAAGTTTCTGCTTATTAGTATTTCTCTGTTTCTTTTTTTTTTGTTTCGCTTTTGTGTTTGTTCAAAATTCTATTTCCAATTTGTTTACGTTAAGTTTCAAATTCAGTTAAAATCGTTAAGCCGATTTCAAAGTCGCGGCATAAGGCTTGATGCTTGATTTTTGTTTGATTTGGTATGTCAGTTGATTGTATTATGAAAGGTTTGCATACAATACTTTAAAGTCATTAATTTTGTTCGCAAATTATAATAATTAACTGACAACAGGCTGCAAACAATTGAACATGAAGAGAGCAAACATTATAAGTATTTTTGCTCCTGGCTGCAAAACAAGAACAAGTTGAAGTTGCATGACGACATATTTTGAATCTCTCTCTCTCTCTCTTTCTCTCGAACTGAATGACTTGCTGACTGACAATTCATTTATTTGTCTGTTCGTCATCATTCTTGTTCTTCTACAAATAAATCATGATGACAACAGTTAAATTTGATTATGTGTTGTTTTTTGGTTTTCTCTCAAACAGCATAAATTTTTCATGGCGCAAGGTCACACAAAGATACTTTGAAGCGGAGGAGGAGGCAGAGACAGAAGCCAGAAGAATAGGTACATACATAGAGAGAACATGCAACATTAATTTGATTTGCGTGCGAAGTTGCCACGAGTCTTAAATTTAGCTAAAAACCAGAGGGCCGGGGACCGCGTCAAAGTTTGTATACCCTTGCAACTTTTTTGGTAACTTTTTTCTTACCTATAGCCATCAAAGTGGAAAAACGTTTAAGCTAAAAGGGCTAATGTGTCCGAAAGAACGGCCTACAATCTTAGTTTTTCTTCTGCATAGGAAATAACGAAGATATTGATCAAAGTCACTGTTTTCCACCGATCGTTCCTATGGGAGCTATATGATATAGTTACCCGATCCTTATCAAATTTGGCACGATTATATGTGTAATTAACTTACCAATATTAAATTTCACGACAATAGCTCAGAAAATAACGAAGTTATTAAGAAAAGTCACTGTTCGTGACTTTGCTGTTTGTATGGGAGCTATATGATATAGTGGTCCGATCCGGCTGAATCCAGTATATACAAGCCTACATGCAAAATTTCAGCTCTGTAGCTCCAACGGTCTAGGAGGAATTTGCGTTGATCCAGACGGACGGACGGACGGACGGACATGGCTATTTGAACTCGTCTCGTCGTGCTGATCAAGAATATATATACTTTATATGGTCGGAGATGCTTCCTTCTATGCGTTGCACACTTTTGACCAAAATTAATATACCCTTTTTGCAAGGGTATAAAAACAAAATATCCAACAAATAAAAAATATCAAGATATATACATATATACTCGTATCTATGGGATTTAATTTAATTTAAGTATGCATAATATACAAATTAGCCAATAATTTTTGCCCATATATTATAGACAACTTAATTTTGAGACAAGAACATGAGCCAAGAGAGCTCTATAATTATACAGAAGCGCCACATTTCAATATTTTGGCTATGTGTGTGTGATCACCCTATTGACAGGGCTAGCATTTGAATGGAGATGGAGTTATGTGGCAATTAGCATTATAGTAAAATCTGATAAAGTAAAAAAAAAATAACTGGCCATAATGCCCAAGTGACAAGCAGTCATTAAGTTAGGAGTTAATTAATAAAAGCATCATAGTTTAATATATTTATTTGTGTATTTATTACAAATATCATATGAGATAGACAAATTCCTTAACGTTATTATTAAAATGATTCCAATGTATGTATAATAGGTATAAAAAAAAAAAAAAAATTATTCGTTATCCACAATCGTTTCCTTTATCCCCGACGGAACTACTTTTTAGTATTGCTTCATCAGGGGGAAACTCGACCTACGTCGGGGTTCGAACTCGAGAACAACAGAATTGTAGATTTAGTAGGTCTCCACTGAGCCACCGACTACGTATAATAGGTATAAGTACAGGTATGTATGTACGTACATATATAAAATATAATATTGTTACCAAGGTTTTTAAACTTTTTTAAGACTTTAGCATTAGAGAAAGAAATTCCATTCATTTGGTTTTTGTATTGTTATCCCTGATTTTTTTTATTTGTACAACAAATCGGAACGCATTATCTACAATTTTTGTATCGATAATAAACGGATGAAGAAAACGTTGGACTGCTATTAAAACTAAGATAATTGTATGATACAAATTTTCAATTTATCACCAAAATTCTTTTTAGGCCAATTGTAACAAGGAATCTAGGGTCTTAGCTCAATAAATTTTTTCCCTTTTTCCCGAGTTTTGATAAAAGTATATTAAAGACCCCGCCGAATAAGATATTTTTGATTAAAACATTACATTTTATTTAAAATAAATATTATATACTTTTCTTAAAAAAAACAGTAATCTGTAACTTCTTTGGCATCCAGAGTGAAGCTTTTTTATTTTCAAAAATCATTTTTCTTGTAACAATTCTGCGTTATATATAATTCTATGACCATATAAATTGAATAATAATATTAAATTATTCCTTCTCTTAATGGATGCTAAATCAGACATTGATATTTAGAGAAATACAGTTAAAGCCATCTAAGTCATCAATATTTTGAAAATTTATATACTTGATTTGAATGTATTCGTCATCTATGATAAGAAATCTATGATATCTTTCAATCATTTCGGGTAAAAAATTTAGCCCAAAGACTATTTGTATCTTTGACTTATAAAATGAATGACAAAATCATAAATAAAATAAAAAATTAGTAATAAATTAAAATAAATAACTGCTCGGGCCATAGTATTAGATCATTCTTGAACAACAACAACAATAAAAGCTTATAGCAATCAGTGCACTCAACTCAATTGAACTCAAAAAAAAAAAAAACATAAAAAACGCTCTCAACGAAAACGAAAATTTCAAGAAAAAACCACTCACTCAAGTAAGTCGCTTAGGAGAGGTGTAGAGGATTAGAGGGAGGGGCGTTGAGGGGGAGAAATGATCGCTAGGCCAACGCAAAAAGCACCCACACAAATTGAGTGGGAGAGCCAGAACGACAACGAGAGCGAATGTGTGTGTGCGTGTGTGAGAGAGAGAGGGAGAGCGAAATTGAGAACTGGTTTCTCAATGACGTTGTGTTGGCGTCTGCTGTGCTTTTGGGAGTGGGTTTCTCGGTTTATTGGTCGCCTCAAAAAAAAATTGAGTATCTCTTGTTGTATCTGTAAGATATATGTCCATACATATGTATGTATGTACATATTTTCTGTGCTGCTCTTGTTGTTGTTCTTATTGTTGTTGTTGTTTAAGCGGCATTTCATTCATTGATCGTTCAATAGCGCACCGCACGCTCAACAGACAAGTGCCTGGGCTCTGACTGCGGCTCTAGCTCTGTTTGTTTGTTATGTGTGGGCCGCCTTTTAGAATAAGCCTGGCTAACGGAAAGCGGCAAACGAACACGGTGCGCAACGGCATTGATCAGTGCACAACGAACAAGCGCAGCGCACGGACGTGAAACGCATCTTTATCCGATAAATACATATTATTTTTTTTGTTTTGCCCCCCTCGGTTTGTTTGGTTTTCTCCAAAGCAAAAGAGACGTTCGTTCCTGTGTATTTTTATCGGGTTATTGGATACATCGCTCGCGCTCTGCCGTACTCATAGATATTTTTAGCAGCCGGCCTCACGCACGCACACCAACTCACACACACACACGCACACACACATTCTCGTGTTTTCGAAAAGTTTTCATATGACACACGCGGCTTGCACGTTTTTTGGAAATATTCTATTAAAAATCCCTCAACAATAACAAAAAAAAAAAAACAAGTTCTTATTCAAAGAAATAAAAGTAAAAACTAATTTAAAATAAAAAATTCATATAAAAAATAAAATTTTTAATAAACAAATTTAAAAAAAAAACTAAATATGCCAAATTTATGCATTAATTTTTGGGTGATTTGAGTGACTAATTAGTTAAAGCCATGGAATTCAAATTGAAACTGAAACAACTTTAATGAAGCAGAAATTTAAATATAAATCAAACAAATCTTAATCAAACAACAGCCAAGAAATTAACTTAAAAATACATTTTTGTATAAATTGTGTGTTTTCATTCTTGAATTTTTTATTTGGATTTATGAAATCAAAAGGTAAATATCTACTTTGTATGTATATGCATTATATTTTATATAAATCTTTCAATCTCTATTGTTGTTGTTGTTGCTGCTGTTGCTACAATGAAAATAAAAATAGAAATAGTGAATAAAAGAGAATATACATTCCCCCTAGATATGATTCAGTTCCTAATGCCCAACCATATCCAAACACCCCCACGGTGGATCGAGATCGACCAACACCAACAACATATTTATTCCCTCAAGGTGTTGAAATCATTTGTCACCAGGCAAAATTAATAAGAAGGGACAAGTATTCTGAATGTTTTCCTTTAAGTTTATATGATTTAAAAGTTAAATTTGGTATTTCGTAAGGAAGTTAATCCGAAACTACTTTGTCTATTTATCTGATTAAATTCAAAATTAGTTTCATTTACTTATAGGCGTGATATGTTCGGATTGTATTGAAAATTGTTAGATATAAAGCATCTCAATCAAATAATTATGAGTTGACTCAATCTGCAATAAAAATAATTACTCATCCGGAAAAAAAAGAAATTTCTAGAAATAATTCCTTTTTGAATGCATTAAAATTCTGACACTCAAGAGCTATTTGAATGAAAAGTTTAAAATTTGTCTCCTTGACCCACATATAGTTTTAAAAAATTTGCCAACAGCTGCTAAAAATGTCAGCCCTTCAAAACAATTTGAGGAAAAACTATTGGCAAAAATAAATTTAGCCAATTTGCTGAAAATATGTCAGGAAACTGTCATAAAAATCTAGCCAAATGGATAATATATAGCCCATCAGAATATATTGTATATATGTACCTACCGGTGTCTCTCTATAGAAGAATAGGTCTTTGTCTATTTTATGTGTGTGTGTGTGTATGTGTGTGTGTGTGTACTATGTCGCCTCAATACTGAATAAATGTAAACACAAACATATCACACATACGCAACGTGTGCCAATTTTAATAAACAAACTCAACGTAAATGGAAAATCAAACAAATTTCATTTGAAGCCAAAGACCACACAAAAAAGAAAAAGCAAGAAAGAGAAGAAAAATAAAAAAGATTCTCAAAACAAAAATCGGAAACAAAGAATTCAAAGTTGCAGCAAAGTAAAGAACTTGCCGCAGGCTGACTAAAAATAAAAACAGCAGCCACGAGACACAAAAAACCTAAAAAGAAACCACATCTATATCAACAAAAAAATAAAAAAAAAAACAATTCAAAATGCAGAAGGCAAATGGCAACTGGCAACAGCACGAGACACAAAACAACACCAAGCGATACAACAAGAAAAAAATCGTTCAAATGAACAATTTTTTGACGCTTTTCCACACAAAAAGCAAATTAAAAATCACAAATCGAAAAACAAAAACGACGAAACCAATGGGAAACAAATGGACGAAAACAAAAATGAACGGCAACAAAATTGCATACAATAAAAACTAATTTTAGAGCTGTGGCAAAAGTCAACAACAACAACAACAAGAACCTCATGCCAGGAACAGATACAGTTTGAGTCAGTCAAACAGAAGCTAAAAACAAGAGAAAAAATTCAAAAGGAAGCCTCTCTCTATATATCAAATGATAAAATTAAGGACTGTGCTGGAAAAAATAAAATTCAAAACTAGATAAATTTTGTCTTCTCTATTTGCTTTTCGTTTATTTCAAATATTTTTGCCGTTTGTTATTTAAAGGACTTTTCAAGTTGTTCTTGATTCTTAAAACTTTGTCATAGTTTCACATTCTTTTTTATCAGTTCATCATATCAGTTAACATATAATTGGTTATTTATTTTAATTCAACATATTTCAAGTTTATTGCTTTAAAACGTTAGTATAAACGTCCATATTCAGTTTAATATTTTGACTAGTCAACTCGATCTAATCTATAGCAACAAAAACTAATGTTTGGAATTAGAATTGCCAAAAATCATTTACTATAGTTCTTTATGAAGGTATGTTTAATTTCCGATTCGGAAAGGATGTTGACTTCCTTTCATGATCTTTTAATCCACAGCTCTTTAGAGCAATTGTTGATAGTTGGACTAAGACAGTTTTCACTGTACCTACATTTCGATTACTCTAGCTCGACCATTTTCAAATATGAAAGTTTTCGATCTTTCCTTATGCTAATAGTAAATATTTCTCCTCTTCTCTCTCTCTCACACACATGTGTGTTTATTTGCCTTTTTTCCAAGCTTATGCAGCAGACGCTTCATTTTCCATTTAACCGCACCCGAGTGAATTCGCTTCCCCTCCTACCACTAGTTCCCCGCCCCACTCGCACCTAGACACCCACCCACTTCTCATGACCCATGCTGGCGTGCAGACAAGCGTGCAGAAAAAGTTCTAAATTTAATGGCTACACCTAAAAATGCAGCAACTGCAACTGAGGTTGGCGGCAGCAGTAGAAGAGGAAGCCAGACGCTAGTTTCAAGTGCACTTTGGTACTTCTCCCCAACCACCACCATCCCAGACCCCACCTCCTTCTGTTTTCTCGGTTCTCGGCAAGCGGCCGAAAAATGTAAAAACGTCTACCCTTCTCTCCCGCCTTCTCGCCTCTGCACGCTTGGTTTGCCTTTTTGTCTACCTCGTTTGTTGGCCTGCGAATAGATGATGATGATGATGGCATAAAGGGTGCTAAGAGAAAGGGGTGTGCCCATAGTTAGAGACGGGGAGAGAAGTGGTAGATGTTGGTATTGTCTGTGCATTTCAATTGGGCGTTTTTTGTTTCCTCCTGCATTGTGCCGGCGTGTAATTGAAAACTTAAGCACACACGCGGCAGAAACAACAAAACAAAAAATGTAGGAAAAAATCCTCGAAAATAGACTGCAACTCTTCAAAAAATGGTTTCCCGCTATCAGTAACCAGAAATGAGCCAGCCTAATCCTGCTTCCTGCTAATGTTACCACCACATCCTGTTTAGGCCGCCCACGCCAATGGTCTGCTGCAAACCCTGCCCCTTCCTCCGTAACTCCTGCAGCTACTGTTTGTTCAACAGCATTTTATTAGCCGCGAATACTTTTTTAATCACATGCAATTTGTTTTCGGTGGCCAGGCCAGTTGCACACGGAACTTGGTAATTTTCACGTCGTTTTGCCGCCCATCAAGTCACAAGGGAAGTGTAAGCAGACGAATAAAGTAGAAAGAAGAGCCCAGCCCCAAAAAACCTCCTCTCTACTGAGTTAATTGCAGCTTGCATGTCTTAAAACTTTTTGCACTTGGCCCAAAGTAAGTGTAGAAATGGACTATATGTCCAAAAGCCTTTCATTTGACAAGTATTAAAATTCATAAAATTTAGAATGATAATATGGAAATGTATTTTAAAAAGAATAATCAAGTTGTGAAATTCTGATCTACCATCTTATGCCATTCCTTAAAAGTAAGTGTATTCATGTAGTCACTTTTCATTTGAATTTTCTGTTCTTTCTGCTTTTGCATTGCGTGACAAAAATTAATTATAATTTAAATCACAAGCGAATTGTTAAAAGAAGCAGAAAATCCCAGACACGTAAAAGCAAAGTGAATACCTTTGAACGTGTTGAAAAGTGGCATGTTCTTCCTTCTAATCCATCATCGTATTGTTAAACTGCAAAACACAACAAGATTGACCAACAAAAAAAATCACAGTGATTTTTCCATCAGCAAATCTCTGAATCGACTTTCAACATTCCACCAAACATGCTTCTTACTGAATTCTGTAACTGTAAATGAAGAAAAGTGCACATAACTGATAGATGGATTGATACGATGAGAGTAAAAGAATAGGATAGAATGGGTTGATAGGATAGGCAGACAGACATATAGAAAGCAACAACAACAACAACAGTTTAACAACGCCCCATAACTCGTTTTTGTCTTTTTTGTTGTTTTGCTTTGTGGTCAACAACAACAACCACATCTTTTGAAAATGGTCAAAGCTATGCAACAAGTGTCAGTCCAGGCCAACAGGCAAGAATTTAATACCAATTTTGGACAATCTGCACTAAATTGACCATTTAAGTGAGGCCTGACTTTGACTCTAACTACAATTCGCAACTCCGTTTGTAATCAATCTAACAAACATTTACACTACCTCTTTCTCGGATACCTCCCACTTTATCCCTCACCACTATAACCACTCCTTCTCTCTGGCTAACTACAACATTTATGAGGCCAAGGCACAATGCAACAAACTGCAAGGGCGTTTGCCATCGATGCAGAAACATTTCACGTTTTGTATGGGAGGCATAGACGAGTTGTTGTTGTGTTGTTGTTGCTATTTTTGTTAATGTTGTTTTAGTTTTGTTTTTGTTCGTTTCCAATTACATTTCCATGTAACTTAATTCTTGCATTAAAATGTATTCATTAATAGTTGCCGTTGCCTTCCTACAATCTACATACATCCAACCACAAAAAAAGAAACTAAAAATAAAACAAATGAAATCAGTTTACCAACGGCTTAGAGATTTTAACTAAGCCAAACCTTACATACCCTTGAAAATTTACTTCTGGAGTTACACTAACCTCTGTCTTAGGAACAAATTTCGAGATCTTCTTTAAAGGACTATTCCCATACTTTAAAGAAGGACCGCATTTTGGCAAGCAAGTTAACCCTCTGCAGAAGCTATTAAAAAATACAAATTATTTCTCTACTGTTATTTAAAACAAAGCAACATATTTAAATTTCTATTTAATTCATCAATTTTAAGGGGTTTCGTAATTATACACTTGGATTTAAAATTTCTTATGTATTTAATACTTGATAATTGGCTTATATTGGCTCGTACATTAGTTTATTTCTTGGAAAAAATATTTGAACGTTTATTCTTAATTCAAAATGACAATAATCCTTTTATGAGAGTTGCAATACATACAGGACATAAACTCAGATAATCAAGAATGGTTTCTAGAATATTTGTTTCTTATATTACTTTTTTAAGCCAAGAGACTGCCTCTATCGAATATGCCTACCTTAATTAAAAGAGTACAATAAAAATTGTTGTGGTTGGTGGCAGGGAAAGAAAGAGAGAGCTAGTAGCATAAAGCAAGGCAAAATGATTATTTTGTATATACATAAGTATCTGATATATGTATAGATATATACACTTGACCTACCGCAACACACAGAAAACTATATGTAAAAAATTTTCTCATATCTTAACTACTGTTGTTGGAAAAAACGAAAGTTTTCCATACGTACAGATTTCGAATTCTAAGAATATTAGTAACGTTCGAATTTCTTGTTAGTTTGGAAGTGATTGTATTAAGAAACGAAATAAACCATATTTGCAATCCCTGATATTTATAATGGCTTGTTGGAATTAAAAGACTTGGAACACTGACTAGCTAAAATTTACTACAAGTCTTACAACTTTGCTTGCTTTTTCTATTCGAATAAGAAATGAAAGACATTTAAGAAACTTTTTTAATTTAATATGAATCACAGTCTCTTATATTATTAATGAATTCAAACAATATCAATGAACCATAGGAACTGGAACCAAAATGTTCCTATCGCCGATAAAAGTCTCTGTGAAATGATAATGTGTAAATACATTGACCTTAATTGATAATTTTTCTAGAGGGATCAAAATATGTGAACATGTTTGATTGAAGTTTTGTCTGACAACCAACGAGAAACTAGCAATTGGTTTCAAAGTTGGATCGTATGGTTTATATAGCCACTTACCCTTTTTAAGAAGGAATTATTTCGAGAGATTCATTTTATTATGTTTATTTACCAATAGCAAAATCTTGTAAATAGAGTTTATCTCTATTTATGTATTCTGAGTTGAATACAAATTTTAGACGAGACTTAAAAAACTTTATGGCTAAAATGTCAGTCAAGTAGAAGTTTTATAAATATCTCTAACTAAAACTATAGAGTCATTATTTAAATTCTATATACGAATATATAATATTAGTTGTTCAATAATTTAAACTGATGGTGATTTGTTTTAAAGACACTTTTCTTTAAACGATTTTTGAATTTATGTGACAATTCGAATTTAATCAGTAACAGTAAATACTACGAAAGAATAAACTGATTGATTATTATTTTATAGTTCGACGAACTGATTAAGAACACATGGAGACATATAAGTATATGTTTTTCCACTTTATCGGCCTATAAAATTGCTTTCAAAGATTATCAGGGACGTAGCTTTTTATCTATTTATAAACTATTCGTTTTTTTATTCTTGCTCTACTTACATTTAGTAAAGTTAAAGTACACAACTAAGCTAAATTGTAAAAATGTTTATAAAGAAAGCCAACTTTCTAGTAAAAAACTAATAAACATTTGACAACATTTTAAATAAAGAACTTATTTTATTGCCATAATACTTTCTTGTTTATGTGCAACCCACGAGATATTGTTTAAAAAAAGACTTAACCAAATTATATTTACATTTTATGGGCGCTCCTTAAATTTCAATTTCAACAATTCTAAGATCAACGCATTGAAGCAAGTGTCAGAGTTGGCACCTTGGACTGACCAATTTTGGTTGGGTTAGCTTAGTCAAAAGCATGAGTCACAAGATGATCATTTGTTTGGGTTAATCATTGATCGTTTTTTTGTCGATTTCGAAATCGTATGTAGAACGTAATTTCATGTTGGTTCTGCGAGTAGAATTGCGCAATAGAAACCGAATTAGTTGACAAACTCAGTTTGTCCAAATTCGAAATTTATGATGCGTTTTTTCGGCTTCATTGGGTTTTATGACGGAAGCAAACTGAACCAGACTGAACTCAAAACTCAAACCCAAGAAACGGAAGTATGTGCCGAAGAAGGGGGAATGGACGGACGGATGGCTGGCTGGATGAGGGTTAGATCAGAAGTTTACGCTTGATTGAGGTTAACAAAATTGTTAATTGCTTAGCTTAGAATACAGCGACCAACCCACCCACGTTAATAAATTTTCCTTTTTTTGTTTACTTCTTTTTTTGGGAAAGAACTAAAAGAGTCATTTCATTCTTATTTCAGATGAAGTCCAATACATATGAGCTGCACAACTATGCGGACTTGGAGATCAAGGATACCAGCACAAGGAAACGCAAGGCCAGCAGTGGCAGAGAGGAGAAGTATTCGCTGCGTCAAAAGAAACAAAAGAAGAATGCAGGAGGATTAATGGATACACAACGTGACGGATTTCATACAGAAGAAGATGAAGCAGATCTTGCAACGACAGTGAAAACCAAGAGAAATTCCTCAACAAAAAAATCCAAGACGAAAGCAAAAGCCCCGCCATTGAGTAAATATAGACGTAAGACAGCCAATGCGAGAGAACGATCACGCATGAAGGAGATAAACCAAGCCTTCGAAACACTAAGAAATTCTGTACCCCAAGCCATTACCGGAGAGGATCCAACCAGTGCCAATGAGAAACTAACCAAAATCACAACATTACGCATGGCAATGAAGTATATTAATATGCTAAACGAATGCCTAGAAGATCCTAGTTATGAGAATGATTTCATTGTCGAATGCTTGGAGGAGAGTGCGCGAAGAGAGAGTGAACCGATGAGATTAGCGGAAGAAAATCCCATTGAGGAAGATCTGAAGTCGTCACAAGCTGTTCAGCAGCCGCAGAAGAAAAACAGTAAGGCGAAATCTGCAGGAGCAGCATCTAAGAAGACATCAGTAACATCCACATCCTCAACATCGGCGGCAAACAAAAGACCATCGAAAGCCTCCAAGGCGAAGCAGGCGATTCAACAGACACAGCTAAAAACTAATGCAAGCAGTTCAACGGAATCCTGTTATGCCTCATCATCGATTGGCTCTCCGCCATTCATTTCTTCACCCTCATCGTCATCATCTCCGCATACGACAGCCGCCTGTTCGCCTAGTTCAGCCTATGCCTCGCTCTCATCATCCGCCTCTTGCCACGGCGAACTCGAAACGGAAAGTCTCTTTAGTAGTCTTCAGGCAATAAGTGATCTTAATACTCTACTCCTTGAATCGGAGGACGGCGAGTCCTTGTCACATCCCTGCTTCAGTCCCAGCTATCCAAGCTTATTGTCTGTTTTACCCTCACGCGGTGATATGACCATGTCTTCCCATGCTCTGGACAAGCCAGATGTTGAATTGAGTTTACGTCTGCTGGATCAATCGACCAGCGATTCCTTTGACTTCTCCAATGGTAATCAACAGCCATCCGCCTGCATTAGCCCATTGGCCACATTGGCGGATACATTTCATCCCTTTGCCGATCTGCTACATGGAGATTTGTCCGATATGTTTCTAACGTGATAAGAGACTAGTTTATTTATTAATTAATATTATTATTAATTTTTGTTACTCTTTGTCTTTAAGTTTAACTTAGTGTTTAATGAATGCTCAACCTAACCTCACTCTAGTTGTAATTTACAATCAAAACAACAACAAAACCTACAACGGAATTCATTGTGTCATAAAACCAACAACAACAAAAAACCAGAACTGTCCATCATCATATTGTATATTCAAACTATAAATATGTTTCATTCGATTACTATCTACACTTTACTGTAAAGCATTTTCCACCTATGGGAAAAATTATGCACTATGTACATATGTATGTATTTATGTTTATATGTACATATGTACATACATATGTACGTATGTAGTTTAAAATAAGCATTTTTCTAAAGCATTTTCTCTCTCGTTATCATATACATACATAATTAAAGCACCAAGTGTTTTTGTTTAATCAGAAATTTTGTTTTAATTACGTTTTCTTACGACACTTATCAGAGTCGTAGCGATCAAAGAACTATAGGATATATATATTTAGATATCGACTAAGAATTGGAAACGAGAGAACGTCTCAGGGAATAGAAAGAGAATAATGAAATTTGGCTTAAGTTTTGATTGATTTTCCAAAGAAGTCGTCTCCTTTCTTTTCAATTGAAGCACTTTCATTTAATTTTTTGTCGACAAAAAATTCAAAAAATCATTGAACTTTCCTTTGTGAAAATGGGGCCCAAATACGATCCTCAAATTGATTTTCCCGAAATCTACAATACCTGCAAACCTTTCATACTAAATGATGATGACTTATTGAAAATACGAAATGTAATGGATCACGAAATTAATCTCGGTTTATCACGAGACGGGCATGATAGGTCATCGATTCCGTGTTACCTAAGCTATGTTCAGGATTTGCCAACGGGTCGGGAGCGTGGCCGATTTTTGGCTTTAGAAATTTTACCCACAAATTGTCGTATAATGTTGGTGAAATTTAGCAGCGAAAAGGATGTCTATATGAGTTCGAAATGCATTATTATGCCCCATACCATAACCGCTAGCAAGGGCAACGAACTCTTTAGTTTTTTAGCTCAACATATTGCAATTTTCGTTAAGGAAAAGAAGGTGGAGAAGGATAATCTACCAATGGGTATAGCATTCGCATTTCCATTGAATAAATTGGCCCTAGATGTGGGCGTATTGTTGGCCTGGTCTAAGGGTTATGGTGCCCAGGGAGCTGTGGGCAAAGATGTGGTGCAATTGTTACGTGAAGCTCTGGTGCGCTATCCAGATGTAGCCGTAAATATAATGGGTATAATTAATGTCGGTACTGGCACACTAATGGCCCTATGCTGGACTATACCCGATACGAAAATGGGTCTAATTGTTGGCACCATTACGAATGCCTGCTATGTGGAACAAGTAAGCAACTGCGAACTCTTTGACGAGGAAATTGACACAAAAAAGGACCTTATGATCATCAATACCGATTGGGCGCGTTTCGGTGAGAATGGTCAACTGGATTTCATACGCAATGACTTTGATAAAATTCTGGATAGTGAGTCAAGCTCACCGGGATCACGACTCTATGAGAAATGTGTGGCCACTCTCTTTGCGGGTGAACTGGTGCGTTTGATCTTGATGCGTCTTATGAAGTCGGGCATAATTTTTGTCAATCAAAAACGTGATTATATTGGCATACAATGGAAGATGGAAATGAAATCTCTTATTGCCATAGAATCCGATCCACCGGGAGTCTTTGTTAAGGCTCAAGAGGTAATGGATAAATTTCAAATACGTAATTGCAAGGAAAAAGATTTGGCTGCTCTTCGATTTATATGCGAGACTGTGATGACACGTTCTGCCCAAATGGTGGGTTGTGGTGTTGCTTGCATCTTGAATCGCATGAAATATCCAAAAGTGTCGATTGCTGTTGATGGTGGGCTATATCGTCTGCATCCGACATATCCGGTTAAGTTGAATTACTATACCCGATTGCTAGCTGATCCGGAATATAAATTCGAAATTGTTGTGGCCGAAGATAGTTGCGGTGTGGGAGCAGCCATAATGGCCGGTCAGACCTATGTGAATGTGCATACTCGTTCCGAATCCAAGTTATTTCATATGGATATCTAAAAGCAAAATCCTTGTCAATTTGAAATTCATTTTGATATGCGTTGATATCTGTATTCTTTTCGATCAAATTTCTAATAAAATCGTTCAATTTCGATGGCAAACTTAAGTACTTTGTGTTTAAGTATGTAGAAGTTCCTTTGAACTAAACATTTTTAGTCATTTGATTTCGAACCTTGCTTTAATTCTCATTTAGAAATTACAAAATTCAAAATTCGCCCCTGATTTTTGTTTTGAAAAACTTTTTAAAATTCTAGTGCCGACTGCAGCCATTGCAGTCCTTGAAATCGGCAGAATGAATCCTCAAGCTGAGTTTCCGGAGGCCTTTGAGATTTGCCAGCAATTTACGATTAGCCATGATCAAATGATTGAAGTAATAGAACGCATGACCAAAGAAATCAAAATGGGCCTCGCACGAGACACGCATCCCAGGTCTGTTGTCAAATGCCACATTAGTCACGTCCAGGATTTGCCCACAGGACTAGAGCGTGGCAAGTTTTTAGCCTTAGATTTGGGAGGAACAAATTTTCGTGTTCTTTTGGTCACATTGATTAGTGATTCGGAGTCGGATATGATATCGAAAACTTATATAATGGACAAATCATTAATCATTGGCCCGGGCTCGGAGCTATTCGATTTTATAGCCGAATGTTTGGCAAAATTCTGCAAGGATCATCAAGTTGAAAGAGACAATTTGCCGTTGGGATTTACCTTTTCGTTTCCTTTGCGACAAGATGGTCTGGCCAATGGAGTATTGACTGCCTGGACCAAGGGATTCAGTTGTGATGGTGTGGTGGGTAAGAATGTAGTCCAACTTCTGAATGAAGCCATCGCCCGGCGTGGAGATTTAAAAATCAATATTGTTGCCATAATCAATGATACGGTTGGCACTTTAATGTCCTGTGCCTTCTCATCCCGCAATTGCCGCATTGGTTTAATCGTTGGCACTGGCACCAATGCAAGTTACGTGGAAAAGACCGCCAATACAGAGATGTTGCAGAATTTTCATACTAGCTCTAAGCAAAACATGGTTATTAATTGCGAGTGGGGAGCATTCGGTGATAATGGAGTTCTCGAATTTATAAAAACCTCTTATGATAAACAGGTGGACAAGCAAACACCAAATGTCAACAAGCAGACATTCGAGAAATGCATCTCCGGCATGTATCTGGGAGAACTGGTCCGTCTGATAGTCGTAGACCTTATATATAGGGGGATACTATTTAAAGGGAAGTCCTCGGAGTTAGTTTTCCAGAAGTGGTCGTTTGAGACCAGCTTCATCTCCGAGGTGGAGAGTGATGCGCCGGGGCAATATCGTAACGCTAACATAGTGCTTGACAAAATGGGACTCCGTCAGGCCACCGATGTCGACAAACGATGTTTGCGTTTCATTTGCCAAACTATATCGACTCGTGCCGCCAAGCTGACATCCTGTGGCCTTGTCTGTCTCATCAATAAGATGAACGCCAATGACGTGACCATCGGCGTTGACGGTAGTGTCTATAGGTTCCATCCCAAATTTCACGATCTGCTTGTGCATTATGTTTCTAAATTATTAAGGCCAGGATATCATTTTCATATCGTCCTTTCGGAGGATGGTTCTGGCCGTGGTGCTGCACTAGTGGCTGCTGCTGCTGTTAGTAATAAACAGAATCCTTCCAAGTATACTTATCAATAAACATTTGGCGCGGTCAATTTTTTTAAAATTGGGCCATTGGAGGAGCCAGTAAGCCGCTAGATGGCGCATCGCCTAACAAATATTTTAGATTTATGACTTAAATAAAAGTAATTGCCTTATTTGCAAACATTCCGTCTTTGTTCTTTATGAAATTTCCCATTTGCAGTCCCTGTTATAGTTATTTATTATTATTTTAAGCATATAAATTCAAACAAGTGTTTTTCGTCGATATCGATAGTTAGTGTTGGAAAACCGAAGGTAATATAAGTGTCATCACTATTGTTTTACTTTGGCTACAGCACGTGTGTTTTCGAAAAGCGTTAAAAATACGAAGAATTATTGCGACAATTGACTTAAAACCATGGTACCCAATGAGAAGAGCTTTCCTCGTGGTGGGATAGTCCATCAGGAGAGTAAATCGGGCAACAACGATTCGAATATAGTAAGATATGAGATTTACCATATCTCGTTAAGTCCCTAACTTTTAGATCTTTTCCTTTTCAAGATTTTCGGAGCCACACAGAAAAAAATTAGAAAAGCACCAAAATCTAAGGACAAGCAGCCTAATGAACTTGACCAAGATGAGACAAACGTTGGTGAGCAGCTGGAGGCTTTCTCGGCCGAGTCATTGAAATTCGATACACTACAAGAGGAGATGCTCGTTATGGGAGTGGTCAGAGAAACATCGGCAACATCGGTGCAAGTTGCCCTGCCTGGACGATTAACGGCTCGTGCTCTGGTGGCTGATATATCTGAAGCCTATGCCCATGTAGCCAAAGCTGCCATGGCTGGAGACACAAGTGAATATCATGATTTAACCGAATTATTCCATGTGGGCCAAATAGTCTATGGACGGGCCATAAAGACAGATCAATTGGAGGCCAAGCGTATTACTGTAATACTCTCCCTTAGGCCAGCCGATGTGCATAGCCAACTGCAACATACGAGCATCAAGAAGGGATTCATTTTTTCCGGAGCTATTGCCGAAATACAGGAGCATGGCTTCATCATCGAGACGGGCATACAAGGACTACAGGCCTTTGTACCCCATGATGAGTCAAATGAAAATCAATTTCATGTGGGACAATTGGCTTTTTTGAAGGTCAAGCAAATCACACATGATAAAAATCAAAGCACTTGCACATGCCAGATAATCTCTGATCAGAATAAGTTAAAAATCAAAAGTCAAAACGAAACTAATCTGGATTATTTACTGCCAGGCAGTATAGTTAGATTCAAAGTGTCCAAGCAGTTGAAAGATGGCCTCAAGGGAAGCATATTGAATGAGAATTTTGTGGCCTACATTAATGAGCATCATTTGGCCCATCCACTGCATACGCTCCAGGATTATGATCTAAACGAGGAGTACAATGCCCGAGTACTCTATACGATGCCATTAACCAAGTTGGTCTATTTGACACTCAATGTAGAGATTAAAGCCGGACCAGAGCAAGAAGTGGAAGATGAAGCCGAGGATCAAACCGAGCTCAAAAAAGGCTCTATTGTTGAAAAGGCCAAAGTATTGCGTTTGGCTAGCGGTGGTGTAATTCTCCTTCTTAATAAGCAATCCAAAGGACTCATCTCTTATAGTTGCATCAAATCTCACTATAAGGGAAACTATGATAAGGATGAAGTTCTATCGAAATATGGACGAAAAACGAAACATAAAGTTCGTGTCTTGGGCTATGATCTCATTGAGTCCCTCTATTATTGTTCGGATGATCCGAATGTTGTCAATGAGAAACTCTATACGTTAGAAGATCTCAATCCGGGTGACCTTGTTTCGGCGCGTCTAGTTAAACAGGATATCAAGATTAATGGTGGATGGAGCTTGAAACTAGGAAAAATCAATGGAATTATTGATGCCCTATACCTGGCGCCGGGGCAACGTTATGAAGTGGGTCAACGTGTACGTTGTCGCATTCTCGATGTCAATTTGGAACGACGTACATGCTATCTAACTAATCGTCCTGAATATCTAAGTAAAAGTGCCAAACTATTGACCAATTTGCAAAGTGCCCAGGAGGGACAAGTCTTTACTGGAACCGTGGTTAAAAATGAGTTAAACTTCTTCCTTATAAAGTTCTGTAATGGCCTAAAGGGAGTCCTTTATAAACAACAACTAAAGGATCAGTTGAGCATTACTGAAGGACAAACAATGAAATTTCGGATACTACGACGACAGAAGGAACAAATTATTTTGGCCCTACCGGAGGATAAATTTCTATTGGGTGAAATTTGTCCAATTGAGATAACTAATAGTTTGGATTCGGGATTACAATTTAAAATTAACTATGGCCAAGATGCCGATGAGGAAGAAGAGGATTATTTGGGTCTCATTCCGATAAGATTACTTTCGGATTACCCAGAGTTACTACATGCCCAGAAACGTATCTATCCAGTGGCCACACAAACGGAGGCCGCTTGCATCAACCAGAACATATTCAGTGTACGGGATGTACCCTACTTCAGTGAGCATGAAACAAAAGATTGGCAATCCGTGCGAGAAGGTGACATCTTAAGAGCATATGTTAAAAATGTTACCGATCAGGTTATCGATGTCCTGGTACTTGTAAGGAATTACAATAAATTGGTGAAATTGCATGTAAAGATGTTACGGCTAAATGCCGTAAGGGATGCCTCTGTTACACTGGTCCCGGAGCAATTGCTCTATGTGAAAGTTCTTAGCAAAGAGCCAGAGACGAAGACTCTAACCGTATCGGCGAAACTAACTGATGTATGGAGCGGCAAACTAACTGAAACTGCCGGCATGGTGGAAAGGTAGGCTCAATGAAAGCAAAAGCATTTGCAAAATCCCTTTAACCTCTGTTTTCTTTTTTCAGTTACCTTCAAGAAGTAGCCCACATTAGATCGTCGGTGAGAAGCCTATTCTCCGCCCCCATAGCCAAATATACGATAGGTGAGAAAATTAATGTCGTATTCAAAGGAATAGATGCAGTTTCAAATGACTGGCTTTATTCGGTCGATAAATCACCAAAATTGACTGCGTTACTTGTGGCCAGTCTAGCACCTTCTGGCCATGCAAATGCACCAGCAAAGGGCAGCAAACATCAGGCTGTGATTCTTTGGATTGATTATGCCAGTGATGTTCTTCTGATAAGCAATAAGCGAGTGGACATTGAACATATCACCACGAACACAGATTTACCACAGAATCTGATGGGCAAAGCTGGCATGAAGGCGAAAGTATTGCTCAAATTGGAATCCATTGCTATATGCTCGCTCAAAAAGAAGGGCGTGAATCCTTTAGTTTTCTGCCCAATTCGCCTGCATACCAACGATGTTGAGAATTCGGCCAGTGCTGGACTTAGACAGGGAGATTTTTGTAATATTGGCTTTATACATGATCACTTGCCCATAGCAGTGCCAGAAACGGTATGGAAACTCTGGCGCGGAGTTGGGGTAGGTGTAGTGACCGGAGTAAAGCGAGCATCAGAGGAGGAGAAACTTTCATCACCGGCTGTCAAAACTAAAAAGTCCAAAATGGAAAAGGGTCCACTCTTTTTTGAGGATAGACAATCAGCCAAACGCATGGAACCACCAGCTGCCAAGGAAACAGAAACAGTTCCACTTCCAGCTCGTTTGCCAGGTGTCTTGAACTTCTGGAATGAAAGTGAAGCTCCAAACACAGCTGCTGATTCGTCCAGCAGTGATGAGGCTGAAGAGACTGAGGAACAGGATCCTAAAAAACGACGACTCAGTTCTAAGGCCAAGGCCAAAGCTCAAGTGAAGGAGGAACAGCGGCTGCGTGAGATTGAGGAACGCAATGCTGATCCAGACGCCAAACCCGAAACCATCGATCAATATGAACGACTGGTCTTGGCACAGCCCAACAATAGTTTAACCTGGCTGCAATACATAGCCTTCCTTTTGTCCAATACCGAAATCGAGAAAGCTCGTGTCTTGGCTCGTCGTGCCATTTCAACGATATCGTTCCGCGAATCACAAGAGTTGCGTAATATCTGGAGTGCTTTGCTTAACATTGAGCTCACATACAATAGCCAGAATTTCGATGATGTCCTCAAGGAGGCACTCAACTCCAATGATCCTCTAGAGATCTATCTCAGTTTGGTCGATATCCTTAGGAAAAATAATCAAAAGGAACGTCTTTCTGGCGTTTTGGTAACCATTTTGAATAAATTCAAATCGGAACTTAAAATTTGGTCACTCGCCGCCGATGCCTATTTCTGGCTGGGACGTTCCGATCAAGTTCATGCTTTGCTCCAGCGTGCCCTGCGAACGTTGCCCAATTCAGACCGTAAGTTTACATAAAATTACACAGATTCATAGATTCATTCTAAACTCTCTTTTTGTGTTTCATTTCTACAGATATCAATTGCATTGTGGCATTTGCCAAATTGTTTGCCAAACATGATGCCCACGATATGGCTCAAACATTGCTTGATGATGTGGTGACCTCCTATCCGAAACGCACTGACATTTGGTTAGTCTATGTGGATATGCTAATCAAGGCGCAATTGATTGATGCAGCCAGGTAAATATTACATGGAAGATGTACTATAAAAGATTCTGGATTTAATTGTTTAATTTTTCTTGTTTTCTAGAAATGTCTTGGAACGTGCTGTGGTCCAAAAACTGAGACCCAACAAGATGCAAGTAATTTATAAAAAGTATTTGCAACTCGAAGAAAACTTTGGTACCGAGGCCCATGTGGCCAATGTTAAACAGCAGGCAGAGCAGTGGGTTAGAAACTATGCCAAACAAGCTGGAGCAGCAATCAATTAGGAATTTATCATTTAAAATTAAGTAACTAAATATACACTTGCTTTCATTACTTTTTTTTTCGTTTTATTCTCTATAGAAATTAACCTTTTTTTAAATGAAGTGTGTGATTTCTTGCGAAGTTCTATCATGTTTTTTAAATACATATATGTATAATAAAGTACCTATTGTCTATATATATAATCTTATATATAGAAAATACATACAAGAATAAGAAAAAATAATGGGCTTTCATTGAGAGACACCACAAAATATAAGTGGACTAAAGTACAATAAACAAATATAATGATGATGTGTGTGATATATAAAGTAGGATAGATGAAGGGATTGTTGTTGGTGTGGGCGAGAAGGTTTCGATGATATACTTAATGAGAACACTTTATGCTTAGGCCTAAGTTTGTTTTTGGAATAATGAGGAAAGGTTGGTGGTGGTGGATGTGGGGCCTTCGATGAAGTGAGGGGTGAGGTGACACGTGATTCTTACACATTAATCAATAAAGAAGCTAAGTGACTCTATAAAAAAGTTTCATTTTATCAAGATTTCCTTTATCTTTAAATTTATACATAAAACAGTCTGCATCTGGGTTTGTTGTTGTTGTATTTTTTTGGAAGTGGAGATTATCCACTACTTCATTCCTTGAAAATGCCTCGCGCTTTGGCTGAGATTTTACGCACTCGACCGCGACTGCTGACGCTGACCAATTGCTCATCACTGTCCACGGTACTGCTGTGGCCATTATCGTCCTCTTCCCAACCAGTTGAACGTGGACGCGATTCTCTGGTATCGTGCTCCTGGGAGCTATTACCATTACGCATTCTTTTGCGTGGCAGTTCCTGCTGTTGTTGCTGCTCATCGTCATCAGATTGCTCATTGTAGCGTGGACGCTTTTGATTGCGGCCACGGCGATTGGAATTCGGACGACGCCTACTTCTAGGCACATCATCATCATCGTCGTCGTCGTCTTCTTCTTCGTCATCATCATCATCATTATTATCATTAATGAATGAATTATCTGATGGCGGGCGACGAGTGGGACGACGTTGTCTTTGATTTAAGGCTGGAGTTGATGAGTTTTTGGTCTTGCGTCGTTGCTGGTTGCTTCCTCCTCCATTGCTTGGCGACACATAGCTGGTCAATGGCTGATTGTCTTCTGAATCCGTAGCCGACTCCGCTGCGCTGCTTTGTGAGGTTGAGCCACCATCGGTACCCTCATCAGAAGCCGCAGCCTCTTCCGCTTGCTCTTCCTCTTGGGAATTCTCCTGACTTGTACGTCCACGTAGACGACGCGTGCTTATGCTACTAGCATTATTGGGTGTGCTAGTGGTGGCGCTGGTGGTGGTTGAGGTGGGTTGTCGACTATTACGACTAACAATGCCATTTAACAGTCGGGAATTATCCAAGGGATCTAGGCTAGTATCAAGCTCATCGGCATTACGCTGATGACGTGACAACATACGTCTCGGACCTTGCCGTGAGCTCAGATAATTATGATCATGTGTGGCAAGACCCGACGGCTGTGAGGTGGATTGAGTGGTTGTTGCCGTCGTCGTTGATGTGGCATGTGAACGGGTCATGTGGGTGCTCCTGATCGGTGATGGCAGGCGTCGTCGCAGCGCTAGTGGATGAGGCGCTACCGTTGCGGCCGCTGGCGTTAACGTCGTCGCTATCGATGCTTTTGATGGCGTGTTTTGGGCAGATTCTAAATAAAAAAGAAATTGATTAATATGGATTGAGGAAAAATGGACTGAACTTCTTACTTTGCTGATTATTGGCAAGCGGCTCATTATCACTATCATCGTCGTCATCATCGTCCTCGTCGTCATCGCTGGGTGCGGTTCTAACCACTGTATTGCGATTCGTCCGCAATTGTCGTGAAGTACCAGCAGCTGAAGCCAATGCAGCGCGACTCGTCGATGGCATATCATCCTTGGTGGGTGTGGGTAAAATCTGAAGAATTCATCAAAGTAGAAAAATAAGTGATTAATTTTTGTCCCCTTCATACTGTTGCTTTTGAACTCACCTCTTCCGCTTCTTCGCTCTCCTCTTCTATATCACTGCCCCGTCCCCAATCCATAAGTGCACGCTTGGCACTTTGCCTCGTCGGTCTACCCACTGCACTATGACCATGCGAATCTGTATCGGATTCTATAATCCGTCCATTGCGCACTGGCAGATGATAGCTATGATCATTTTCAGTCGGATGTTGACCACTAGATGATCTGCCACCATTGGCACGTGTATTGCGACAGGGACTCTCGACAACTCCTGCTGCAGCACCAGCTGCACTGGTACTTGGACCATTGGGGATAGCATGAGAGGAAGATCGCCCGACTTTCGCTCTTTTCCTTGGCGTGACATGATTATGGCTATCCTGAGTGCTTTCATCTTGTTGCGAATGGGAGGCAGAGGCATCTTCGGAGCTTCCGCCCATCAGACGTCTAGAACGGGGACGCGTTGGAACTGTTGGTCCTCCTGTTTGCTCCTCTGAACTTCGCCGTTTTCTGCCATGTGGTTGACCATTGTTGGAAACACGCTGTTTCCTACTGCCGCCGGCACCACCAGCACGACGACGACGGTTATTATTTTCATTGGGATTGTAGCTCTCCTCCGAGTCATTTGCATTGAAGTCATCATCGCTATTACCAGCCGCTGGACGTCGTCGCCGAGCTTGGCCACGTTGAGGTCGTCTTTGTTGCGGTGAACTTTCATTTGAATGGCCTTCATCCTCATCGCTACTGGCCTCCGAAGTTTCCTCTTCCTCATCCTCCTCCTCATCTTCCTCTTCGTCTTCTTCACTGCTGATTCTTTGACGTCTCTTCGGCTGGGCAGCAGTCGAAGATGAAGAAGTAACACGATTTGAACCCGAATTACTGGCAACAATTCCCGCAGCACCCAATCCACCATTACGTCGCGATCGCGAACGAGATGAGGACTGAGCAGTGGCTGCTGCAGCAGCAGCCTCATCATCATCCTCATCATCATCATCATCGTCGTCGTCATCCTCATCTTCGCTTGAATGGGCCACAGGTAAACGACGTGCTGCTGTTGCTGGCTTTTGCCCACTGCGACGTGTAGCTCTTTCTGTGGCTTTTCTTTTGTTGGGACTACTGGAACCACCACGACCGCTGCCACCGCTACTGCCGGATTTATTCTTATTTGCACGTCTGCGGGACGCCTTCCAGTTCGTAACGACCGTTTTAATGTGGGACTCGAAGAGGGCACCGAGACGCAGGGTCATGGCATAGATCTGTAATAAGAAGCAGCAGAAAAATATTGGCAAGAATATTAAGAAAAGTTCGCGGATTGTTGATATTCCCAATCAAATAATAGGCCGATTTGTTTTCCATTACACCAAATAACTAACAAAACCAATTATGTCAGTGAGCAAATTGGAATTAAGAAGGGTGAGGGAAAAAAGGAAAAATTAAAAGCAAACTATAAAACTAATAACCCTGTTAATATATAAAGCAAAATTATATTTTCCGATTAACAATATCTCCGATTGGTTAAATCAAATATCAACAATCCCATAAAATTGGATTTAACCCGGTTTTATGAGGAGCAACCTTACCGCCATGGTCTCCTATTAATTATTTGGTCACACGGAGGATCGTCATTCATTTTGATGTGTTGTGGAAAGGATGGATTCACATATGCACATACATATATGGATTCGATTCGATATTATTGATGATTGTTATTATTATTATGAGGTGTGATTGATTGATTAGTTGATAGATTGATTGGTTGGTTGGTTAATTTCAAGTTTGGAAGGCATGTTAAACGATATAGGAAAGGCAAAAGAAAGTAGATGAGCTTGCATATGCGTGTGTGTGTGTGTGATTGTGTTCTTGTGTGTGTAAAGAGGGGTTTGTGTGTTTTTAGAGGGCTTCGTTGTGGTGAGTATGGGAGGCAGAAACTGAAGAAACAACAACGACTAAAAAGCAACAACACATTGACATTTAAAAAAGGTTTTTTCTCTTTTTTGGTTTAGTTTTTAGCATCGCTCTATAACAAATGACGACTCCCGTTTCTCCCATCTCTTCCTCCTCCTCCCTTTTTTATATGGGTTGCCATTTGGTGGCGTCTTTGACTCACCCGAGACCGTTTGTTGGTATTGTAGTTTTTGGAATTCTGGAATATCAAACGAACATCCTTGGCAAAATCCATTGGATCATCATAGTTCCCTCCAAGCAAATCCTCTTTAACCGTACGCAAGTCCATGGGTGTGGCTATAATTTCCAAATAATCTGGAAACTCAATCGTATCGACTGGTTCACGGAATGGCAACGAATCGGGTCGCAGCCACATCAAATCCAACAGTTGACGGCAATCGGAACGCCAATCACCATCAGAACGTATGCGATTGGATCTGATGAATTATATCGAAAATAAAGGTTATTTTGGTGACTTAATGTAATTCCTTTTGCCAACTCTTACCTTCTCGTGGAGGAGACGCGCTGGCGGGCAGCTGCAGCGGAAGTTGTTGGTCCTGTACTGGTAGATGGTACTACATCGGAGTCAACCTCGTTTTCCGATTCGGATGAATGATAAACATCAACCAATTGATGATAGACAGCAGCCACATCAATATCATCCGCATCCCTATTGAGAGATGGAACCAGAGAAAGTTTTTAGAAAAAGCTACACCCGGATGGATGTATCCCTTACCTAATGATCCTTAGACACAGATCGGTTACAATTCGAGCATGCTTCACTATACTTGTATGTCGGCGATTATATTGCTCTGCATTCGTAGCCAAATAGCGTACATCAAACTGAGCGGATGTGATGCGGCGATAAAAATGATTTTCAAATCTTGATTTCACTGTCGTCAAATCAATGGGATATTCGATGAGATAGGCATAATCCGGATAAATATTTAGATCGACAGGAGCAAGGAAATGTTCAGCTATTGATAGCCGCATAACTTGTTCCAGACCATTGATGATACGTCGGCAAGTGCCATCCCGATCGCCCCGATGCCATTCCTCTGATTTTGGCTGATAAAGGGTAGCTCGTATTTCCTCGGGTAGAACGGGAACTGCTCCGCCTTCTTCATCGGGAAGGCGTTGCTCATCGATAGGTTCCATATCCCAGGGACTCATATACTCATATTCTCCATTATCCCAACGAACGCGAAAGCACATAAAAAAGGATTCGGGAAAATCAGCAGCCAACGGATGTCGCGATTCAATTTGACCCATCCACCAGCCATCGCCAATCATACATCGAAACCGATCACCGATGCTCCAATTGCGCTGCACTGCCAAATCGAATGTCTGGCGGAGCACTAAGAAATCAAGAACATCCGGCATGTCATGATATTTTATCTTAAACGTTGTCCCCGTCATATTGCCTTCATCATCGATCATGGCCAGCTTGAGGCAGCAAAGCCGAGGTGGACGAATCTCGTATTTAATGCCAATTACACGGACCAACTCATGATCGCGAAGCGTGTGAAAGTTCCAGGGTTCCGAGCTATGGGACAATTTGTAGACTTTCTTAGCACGAACAGCTTCCAAGTATCTATGATGGCCCTGACGAAAGTAGACTATCTCATCTCCCATTTGAGGATAGTAGGGAGCCTTTCTTGGAATCACCTCGGATAACCACTCGGCTGGTCTGAAAAGCTCGGGTATTTCACCATTAGGTGCTGTTGGTGGGATAAGAACACGTTTGCGTCCTTTTCTTCTGCCCTGACCACCAGCTGCTTGGCCACCAGAACCCGATGCTGCTGCCGCTGTGGCCGTGGGCTCGTCATCACTGCTATCGTCACTGATGGTACGACGACGGGACAACGGTTTTCGCTTGGATCGTTTTGGAGGCTCTAGATTGGGACCCGGCGTATCTGCCACCCAATCGGAATAATCTGAACTATCTGTTTCGGACTCTTCACTGCTATCCTCTAGATTTTCCTCCACATTCGAATAGCTTGTATCTCCTGATGTGTTGCTGGCTGTATCCTCTTCCTCCTCCTCTTCATGCACCGGAGCTGCATCATCGTAGCGACGATCTTGTTCCTGATCTCGTACAGCTCGTGTCCGATAGGCGGGTTGTTCGCCAGATTGTGCGCCCCTGCGACGACCAGGTCGTCCTTGCCCTCCTGTACCATTAGAGCGGGTATTCCGTGGTCTACCCACCGTGCCACCAGCTTGTTGATGGGCTGAGGCAGCGCTGGCCGTATTTATCATAATCGGTCGGCGGCGCATCTCCCGTTTGTACTCTTGTGACTCAAACTGACCAGCAGAATAAATGGTCTGCCTAAGATTTTGCTGTTGGGCATATTTCATGGGACGGACATAGGTGCGGCGCACAAACTTTATGGGTACGGCCTGCTGTGGTGCACCCTGCTGCGCTTGTTCCTCACCCGCAGCAGGCGCTACTGGAGCTGCTGGAGCCGCTGGAGCTGCCGCTGGTACAGCTGCTGATGCTGCCCATCCTTGAGCCAAACGACCACCTAGAACATTGCCACGTGGGGATTGCCGACTATCTGGTTGCTGTCGGTTTGTAAGACGTTCAAACGATTGATTCGCATTGCTGGCATTCCCATCATTGGCATTGGAATTTCCCTGACGATTGGCCAAAGCTGCTATCATGCGATCTATGTGAGAATAATTGGCGGGCCCATGAACAGCTCCTCCGACTCCGGCGACAGGTGCCACAGCATTAGGTTGAATCAAATTGGCCGGAGCATTATCTTCAATGACTACACCATCAACGCCAATTGTCAAATTGGGTATCAACTGATCGGCACTGCAATTTTCGCGTCCTGGGACAAATCGCTGATATTTGGTGGGATGTGGATTGCCATCAGCATCAACAAGAAATGGCGGTGGCATTAAATGAGGCATAATTTGTGTCTGTTCATCCACCACATGATGTTGGGCATCTCGCAGCAATGGTCGAAAATCAGTATGAAAGAACAGCTCCGTTGGCAGCTAATAGAGGAGGACATATATAAATAAAATAATTAGTCACGTTAGGCTATGGAAGATTCGTTTCATTTCATTAAACATACCATTTTGTATTTCTCCATGCCCAATCCCAAACCAAAAATTAGTATATGACCATGGGAATCTGTGGCTGCTATCATTGTACCATCTGGTGACCATTTGGCATCAAAAACACTGCCATGACCTTGTCCATCGATATCATTGAAGAAATTAGCCACACAAACGCCTTGATCAATGTCCCAGAGAAACACCTGGCCATCATGACCAGCTGAGAGGAGGACATGCTCATCTTTTGGATTAGATTCCAGAACATAAAGCTCATCCTTGTGACCGCGTAATACGCGATGTAATTTCCCTGTCTTTGAGTCCCAGATTTTGATCTGCCAAAAGGGAAATTGATAATTATAATTGTTTAAATGAATTCGTTTCTTTTTTTTAAGACTTACCGTGTAGTCGTTTACCGCCGTGATGACATAACGATCGGATGCATCCCAAGCCACCATGGTAACTTTAAGCTTTTTACCCTCCTCTGGCTCCGGACAGCTAAGACAACCACACAAATATTAGTATATCAGTAGACAAATGATTCCTTCATCACGTTACTTACCTGACCAATCGCTCTGTCATACAGAGTTTCGTGCTTTTCCATTGCTGGGACTCAAATGTCCATATATGTGCCGTGCCATCTTTACTACCCGATATGAATCTCAGACCACGATGCGACCATTGAACGGAATCAACTGCATCTGTGTAAGCCTCCGTCTCCAATATGCGTTTCGGGCCATCCTCAGCCATCATATAGACACGCACATGATGATCCGCCGAGCCGGCAGCTAAAAACATACCACCCGGCGAAAAGGTTGTGCACATCATTTGAGCCTGACCCGGTCGCAATTTCTCGTGATATTGCGTGGGCTTTGGAGCAAATGTTATTTTCTGTCCCCGAGGCGTTGAGTACTGCCAAAAAGCAATCGAGCCATCTGTGCTGGTCGTGACCAAATATTTTAGATCGCTCCTTGGCGATGGACAAAAGTTCACAGATGTGATCATGCCTGTGTGGGCAGCCAGAACGGCAATGGGTGAAGTGGTTTGCATATCCCACACCCTTAGGATGCGGTCCACAGAACCCGCTGCGAGCATGGTATTATCCAAATTAATGGCAATATCTGTAATCTCCGCTGACGCCCCACGCAAAGTGGCCAATAAACGGCCGTCCGCTGCTGACCAAATCTTAATAAGCAAATCATCTGCTCCAGTTATGATGTAACGTCCCGTACGATCGAAAAGCACACAATAAACCGAGGAGAGGTGACCCACAGTGCGTCGAAGTAGTTTTGTCTTGCGATATAGATCTGTGGGGACCAGCTGTTTCCGACGCACATGAACCCCATGCTCTCGTCCGGTAAGGACTTTGGCTGTAACAAACAAACAGAACGGCATGCCATTAATTCGGAAAACTATTTTCAATTCAGTCAGCGATCTTACTTAGATTGTTGATGGGCCTAGAAAGGGTGGAATCAGGAAGCGAAACACCATGCAAACGTGTACAGTAGTCTCTTAGGGAACGGTACCGATAGACTGATTCCTTGGTCCGAAGCAAATTCTGACGACCGGTGCCCAGAAGTGAATTGATACCGGGCACACTTGGGGCCAGCTCCTGGTCCACCAATGGTCCAAGGCGGGAGCATATTTCGAGCAAATGATTCGAGCCAATATGAGCGTATTTTTGTTCCTTCAATAAAATGACACGAAATTTAAAAATCGATAACAAATCGATAAAGAGTATTTTTGCTATCGCTAGGTCCAAAATACAAGATATACTAGCTATCTCGCTCTAGCCAAGCCACAGCTAAATGGTGGTTGTAGTATACATATGAACATATGCATGTGTGTGTGTATGGGAAACAAAATGTCGACAATTGTTATAAAAAATATTTAATTAAAACAATTTTAAAAATAATATTTTCAAAATTTCCAATGTCTCATGAATTTTAGCAATATTTCTAATCTAGATAAGGTCTTTTATATTTTTGATCAAAAAAACATTGATTAAAAACATATTTTTAAATTCAAAAATTAATTAATAATTAAATAGAACTTCTAAATTATTGTTTTACACAATTTAATTAATTACATATTGTCTTATGATTGACAATCAATCGATGACCTACAAGTGACGTCACAAACACATACACACACACGCGCGCACACAGAAAGAGAGCGACTCACGAAAAGACAAAGGCAAACGTATCATCACTTATGCAAGCCACAAATGCAAATTCATAAGAAATATTTTGTAAAAAATAACTCACCAATTCGGCAAAGGTCTGTTCATGCTCATTTCCCAGCCAGTCAATGCGTCGGGGCAATACCTAATACATAAAGAAACGGGGTAGGGGGAAGACAATAGAAATGTTATCACTGGATGTCATTAATGGTACAGCTGCGGGGGGTGAAGTGGGAATCTACCTACTACGTCATCAGCCGCAATGTTTTTGTTGTTTTACCTACTTTTTATTATTAAACGGCAGACAGACGACAGACAGACAGACTGACTACCATATGACCACCAGCCACTGAAAAATTCACTTGCCAGTATGGTTTTGAACTCGGGAATAAACAGACGACGTCGGATGGAGAAGGCAGCGTTTGGGCCGGCAACAACAACATCAACAATAACAACAGCGAAAAATATATAAACAAAAAAATAACACAACAAAGGCAGCGCGCGGTGGTAATCGAAGGGTACCCTCCCTTGCCTACGTCTTTCTAACTGCAGATCTTGTGCTCCCACTTGACTTACCTTCTTTTGCTCCAATTCCTGCACTAGGACCTGTGAGAATGTTAATTTAATTTTAATAATTATTATAGATTTTCCTTTCGTTTGATATCTATCAAAACAAATATGCAATAAACTGCTCGTCTCGTTCTACCTACCTTGGCAGTGTCTTGTAGCGGGCCTGCTGTCAAAAACTTGGATATCAGAAAGTACAATTCTGCAAATAGAAATGTGCAACAAGTTGTTAAAAAACAGAGTTTGTACACAATAAATGCTCCCCCTCTGACCCATTATGTTGCAAATCGCTTTTCCTCCTTTTGGTGCAGTTTTTTTCAGTGGGAAATCGCAAAGCTAGTCGAATTGCAGCGGCGCCTGGGTCTTACACAGAGGCAACAGCAGCAACACATTCGTTCCTCTCTCTCTTTTCCTCTTGCGCTCGCTGGCTGGCTGCCTCTATGTGTACCAAGGCCCCTTCTTCTGCGGACTAGCAGCCATTTTGATGGTACAACACCCACAATTCATTTAGATTAGGACACACACCTGGCACTATAACATCAATCGAATTGTTCGGCCTATTTTCCATTATTCATTGCGAATTACAAATCACACACACACGTAAATTTGTTACAAAATGCTCGCTCGCTCCCTGCTTGCTTGAAATTCTTTCTTTTTTTTCTCTCTCACACACACTAGAGGTGGAACTTTGATGAATCCAAACCAATGACATCGATAGTTTTAACCATCGACCCGAAACTAATCGATATGCTATCGATAGTTCTTTCAGCAGTAACACACATCTCCAAAGGCCCGTACTTGCCTACGAATTCCATATTTTGCTCAGATTTTTATTACTTTCTTTAAATTTAATTCGCTTAACTTTTTGAAACTCGATTACAACTTTGACGTTCGCGCCGTAGCGATCGACATATCGATATTTTATCAACATGTAATAACAACAGGACTCAAAATGCATACAAAATAAAAACGAAATTTGTATTAAAAAAGCAAACAAAATTTTGTATTAAAGTAAAAAAATCAAGCAGCAAATGTCAGTTGCAACTCGTGACCACTAATCACGCATTTTACGCATCTCTAGGAACAACTCTCTGATATCGGCAAGTCGGACAATTTGCGATAATTTTATATTATTCTCTTCATGTAATCCAATTCTGAGCAAGACTAATTTAACGAGGCCAGTGCCACATAAAAAAGGAACTTGTTTAACAACAGTTAAATGCTCAAAGTCAATAAAGGGCAGAGAAATATCACAGACATAGGATTAGGCCAGGTCACAATATGGATTGCAATTTGGGCAGCGAAATTGGACAGAAGATGCGCGTAAGTCGGGAGGGGGGAAAATCAATGAAGTTGAACATTGTATATTAAAAAGGTTTGTGTTTTTTGGATCTTTCTAGAGTGCCGTTAAGGCCAAGCTCCTGGAGCTAGGAACTGGAGGTTCGGCTGGCTTTATAGACGATGAATTGCCCGATTATGTGATGGTAATGGTAGCCAATAAGCGAACAAAACAGCAAATGAATGCCGAACTAAATCTATTTTTGGGAGATCAGACCGATTTGTTTGTCACTTGGTTGCATGAAGTATTGCAGAAACTGCAGGAAGTCACCCTGCCCGTTGCAAGTGGTAAGTTTTGCTGTGCGAAACGAATAATAATTATTAATTAATAACATAACCCATTTAGCCAGCAATAAAAAATCACGTAAATCCCGGCTTTCCGAAACATCAGCTAGTAAAGTTGCCGTTGTCAAAGAAAAGGAAAAAGACAAAAAATTTTCAAAAAAGGACAGAAGGCCATCGCATCGCAAATCTATTGGAGATGAGCAGCATGATGGTGGAACTGGTGGAAGTAGTGAGGCCATGGCTACCGTCATTAGTGGTGGTGGCTCCATAACCGATGTCTTCGCTGAGGAACTACTGGAGAAGGCCAAAAAGTCATTGGATGCCGATCATACAGCTAAAGATGAAATTATACTAAACAAAAAGAAGAATAACAAACGTAAGTCAGGAGAAGGACAAGACTTTGATATACCAACTATATCGGAAATTAGTTCCACGACAAGCGCTCCAACCACGACAGCAGGCAATCGTGAGAAGGATTTAGCTGAATTGGCAGCCATACAAAAGAAAATTGAGGCGGCCAAAAAACATTTGCGTAAAATTGGAGAAATCGATGTATACTCAGACGACGATGAAGAGGCTGAGGAAGCGGAGGAAGAAGAAATGGAAGATGAACAGCCACATGAGAAGGAGGAAGAGGGGCCGAAGCTAAAGACCATAGAATCAGAATCTGGTGTGCATGATGACGATCTTTTAAATCTAAATGCTCACGAAGAATCATCGTTAGAGTCAAGTCTTAAAGAGGCCTCAATACAGCGCAAAGCCAAATCGCCCATTGTCTTCAATCGACGTGAGAAATCTCCCCGAGAAGCTACGCCACCAGGCAAAGATGAACGTCAAGAACAGCGTCGTTCTGTCCATGAACGTTTAGGCTCGAAAGCGAAAGCAGAGATGTCATCATCATCCGTTCCGGACCGAGAGCGCTCTCAAAGAACGCAAAAGGAGCTGTATGTGCCAGCACATAGACGACGCAGCGAACCAGAGACACGTAGTCAACGAGAACGCTCGCGGTCTCGGTCCCATGATCGTAGGCCAAGTCGCAACGATAATACACGAGAATCGAACCGCAATTCAGCACGTCAGCGGCGATCTAGTCCCAGTCCAGAGATCCCTCAAGCCAAACAACGTATTGGCTCACGTGTTATCGTAGCCGTACACAAATCTCCGGAGCCCTCGGATGATGAGGATTTATTAGAGAAGCCAGTTAATTCAGTAATCAAGATAAAACCACGTCCCCATGTCTCGCCCAGGAGGCAGGCGAGTAAGAATCTCTTGCTGCGAGCTGTTGCCGAAGCACAGAGATCCACGATACTAGCAAAATCAATTACTACCTCGTCTGCTGGATCGAAATTATCCGCCCCCAGGCATAAAGATGCAGATGATTTGGAGATGATTAGTTCCACATTGGGCAAGCGTAAGCTGATAGAAAAATCAATAGAATCTAGAGATAAAATACGGGGATCAAAGCGAAGTATTGCTCCGGCAAATAATGAGCTTTTTAGACGAAGCACGCGAGATTTGGTGGTCAATGTTATTGGAAAACGGAAAAAAAGATCAGAGGTTGAACAGCAGCAAGAGCCAAATGAAGAAGAGGAGGACGACGAGGAGCATAAAGTGATTGAGGAATATGTGCCAATCGAGTCCAATGAAAAACTAAATTTTGAGGCCTACGTGCCGGAACAGATTGATATGCACATCAGTTCACATAGTGCAGCGAAAACCCAGTTTGTGGTCACACTGAATGGAGAGCATTCGTATCGCAACAAAGGCACAAAAGCCTCTTCGCCTCAAGTGCCACAAATGGCATCATGTATGGAGCCGACAGTGTCTTCATCGTCTTCCAGGAGGCTAAAATCTGGGCGAGGTCGCAGTTCCTCGCCATCACCAACATCCAGTAATACACCGCCACCTTCATCCCATATGGGCTCCCGCAGTTTGAATCGCAGTGAAGTAATTAGACAGTCACAGGAGATCAAGAAGATTATTATCAAAAATAATGTTGATACAGATGAGGATGATGAACTGCATCATCGGTCACCAAAGAAAAATGGTCACAAAGACATTAACAAATCAACAAAATCTCACACAGAGGAACGTTCCACCACGCCTCCACTGCCAGTCAGATCGAAAACTTCTCGACCAGAAAAACGTGCTACTAACAGTGGCAACAAAGATCAAAAGCCCAGCCAAAGCTCAGGTTCTGAGCCTGGGTCTGGTTCAGTGGAAACCACTGGGCACTTAGTGAATAGCCACAATGAGGTAACACCAAGCCAAGTTAAGGCCAAGCATACACCCATACGTTTTACCCTAAAGCCCGATGGCGAACCAGACCATAAAAAGAGACGCTCTCGAAGCGTGGAACAAGAAGTGGCCATCGAGAGACGCAAGATACCCATACGCCATGCTGAGGATAGAAAATATGACAATCTGCCAACACGTAAGACACGTCAAACAAGAAATCATACTATTTTTTCAATTCCATTTAAATATCTTTCGTTTCCATTCTTACTAGTGAGCGCTGTCAGCGTGGATTCGGCCGTGTTGAAGGTGTCGTCAAAGCAGCAACAACAATTGCCAGCAAAGGAACGCTGTAAATATCATCCAAATTGCACAAAACAATTCTGTGAATATTATCATCCAACGGCGCCATGCAAAACATTTCCCAATTGCAAGTTTGCCGATAAATGCATGTATTCGCATCCAAAGTGCAAATATGATATGTCGTGCATGAGCATCGATTGCAATTTCGCGCACAGCGGTGTTAGAGATCTCAGTCATGGCCATCAACTAATGGCCCCGCCATTATGTAAGTCTAAGTCATACACATATATAAAAAGAAAATCGTTCGATTAAATCAAATTTTCTTTTTCTTTTCTATAGCTTCTCATGTCATACCCGTGCAAAACTACAAATCAATATCGGCTCCAGTGACAACAACGACAGCAACAACCATGTGTAAATTTTATCCAAATTGCACCAAAGTCGGTTGCACGTTCCATCATCCCAAGCTGTGTCGCTTTGGCAAGAATTGTGTTAATAAATTGGAGTGCGTATTTTATCATCCCGAGATGCAAAGCAAATTTAAATGGGTTGCCTCCATGGGCTGAACGTGGATGGATAAGAAGGACAACTCACACAGACAGAGAAGCAGACTCGCATGTTTTAACAATAATCTAGCAAATGTCATATTATATTATATAATTACTCTCTCTTTCTCTCACTTCTCCCTGTAACTCACAACAACTATCCACAGCATTATCTATTATGGCAAGTCGGTCATCTGAATCATGCAAAACTCATGTCATGTCTATACCCTAGACCAACTGTATCTAAAAAAAGGGACGTATCATTGGGAAATATATTCTTAATCTGTATCTCCCAGTCCGATTTACTGATTTACTATCTTAACAAAGTTTATATAACAATTTCTAATTTATTGAAGCAATAATTAAATTTTGTCTCTACTTAGGGTTTCATTTAACAGTTCCCTAAGATCGGATCGAAGAAATTGTATATATATATATATAAATATATATATATATATATATATTTGTGAAAGCAGTGGCCGAATAAGGTCAGTACCCTTATTGGCTTAGGGTATTTTTGATGTCGGCGAGCCGACTGAACATTTAGAATTTCAATTATTTCTCTCTTCAGTGGCTTTACGTTTACGTAATTGACAAAAGAAAAAAAATATTTAAAACCAAAATTGCTTTTACTAATTAATTATAATTTTGTATTAGACATTAGCATCAGATTTCTTGAATGGTTACAATAAATTGTTGTTCAATTGGAGAATAAAACAAAAACCTCAAGAATAAAATGGAAAAAAAAGTCTGCAAATAAAAATTATAAATATATTTGCTCGATATTTAGTCGATATTTAATTTTTTTATTTTATTGTATGTAGATTAGAGTTATAGAATAAATTATGGTTCAAATTATATAATGTCTTGATGTTTCTTTTTCTACATTTACTAAAATTAGTACGGATATAAAGAGGTACAATATCGAAACGTACACAACGAAAAATGTAAATACATTTATTGTTTAGTACTTCTACCAGTTTTAATGCAACTTGTTAAGCTACATTTTGCCATTTACTTCACAATTCTAAAACATTTTATCTTTTTGTCGTCCACAATATTTTTTCATTATTTCGAATTAATTTTTTCATTATTTCGAATTAAATGTATTGGCTATGAAAGATTAGGAGTGGCGATTGAAAACTGAATATTTAATATGTTTTTAAGCATGTCTAGATTTACATAACTTTCTTTCATGTAATAGAGGTTTTTACATATTTTGCGCTTTATTGTGAATTCAATTAACTAACGCGTCACTGATTAATAAATAGTGAGAAATAGTTATTGATATTTTTGTTATAGTCGGTGGTTTTATTTAAACTTAAGTTCTCTAAATAAAGCTAATCGTCCGGCAATTTCCTCTCTTTTCTTTTTGCCTATTCAATCGGTATTCTGGATACTAGATCCAACACTCCCGATTGATGTGCTCATAACTCTCATTGGTGACCATTGATATCGGTCAATAAACCGCCTTGTGGTTTCAGCAAAGCGTACGAAAGATAAATTGGCAGGTTTGCACATGGACATAGATTTTAAATCATCAGCTTTGATACCCTGTGGATACTCGGTGGTACCGACTAGTGGATCCACCCAAATGAAATAATCTGGATTAGCATTTTTCCATTCCGTTAGACAGGACTGCTGAAGGAACAATTCATCAAGTCTTTCAATAGCCAATCCGCCGGTACATCCAAAAAAGAAGTCTCCTCCTTGTAAATTATAGGTTTAAATTAGATAAAAGATTATCTTAAGAAAGTAAATGTATATACATATATAACTTATTTTTTACTTGCCCATTTGCAGTTGTCTTCTAACGTATTTTTAAATAAAAAGGAATATAAGAGTGTTGCCACTTATTTTTCGATAGCCGATAACAATCAGCTGTTTTGTGTTGATTTTGTTATTATTCCCTTTTCTCATCTCTTCGTGCTCTTTCGGTTACATTAGTAAAAATTACACCCAAATACTGATGTATGTACTTCCACATAAACTGGATATGTTATTGGATGCGCCTGCGCACTAGTTACAACAACAAAAAACCTAGAGAAAACCTTGCATTATCAGATACGTTAATCTAATCGTGCCATAAACAACGCGAGATTGGTTGCCTTGGGGAGCGGGAGCAGCTAGAAAAGTTAGTAGTAAAGCCGTAAGCGAACGAAACGGGCCGCATTCGCTTTTTTTGTATTTTCTTCTGTCAATTGTAACCTCCCCAAAAAAAGTGTGAGTTGATAAAAATCCAAAATGAACTTAAAACTTTGAGACCACGGAGGAATAATATATTAAGACCACTAGCGTATATCAATTGGATGACAATTTTACCACTCCTTTAATTGATAAGGCATATTTCATGGGGCGGGATTCATCTTTTAGCGCCCACCGACCTTTGGAACTTGTCTATTTTGTTTGAACGGTGCTTATTTTAATAGATAGCCAAATATTTTCCATATAAGTATGTATGTATATACGTACATATGTGCATCGATGAACTTTAGCTAGAGCTAAAAGATTTCTGTCCCTCGGCCAGCTAAGATTAGATTAGTATGAGTATGGGGGGTTCAGTTCAAAGTGTACAAATCTAAATTTCTTAAGAGCCACGAACCACGCGTTCCATGTATGCAAAAACCAACCCCCGGAAAATCTTAATTTTGTGCGAAATTTTCATTTTCATTGCAGTTCAAGAATGACTTCAACACTGCTACCTGGGAATATTGTCTATGGCGGTCCTGTGACCGCTAGGGAAGCCCAGGACTACAGATCTTTGGGTCAATTCGTTTTGGATAAGTATAAAAGCTTTGGCGAACAGACGGTTATGATTGATGCTGTTACTGGAACGGAATATACAGCCAGCTTTATGCATAGTCGCATCGTTCGATTGGCGTACATTCTCCAGAAATTGGGAGTGAAGCACAATGATGTCATCGGCCTCTCCAGCGAAAACAGCGTCAATTTTGCCTTGGCAATGTTTGCCGGTTTCGCAGTCGGCGCTACTGTGGCGCCTCTGAATGTTACCTACTCTGAGCGAGAAGTGGATCATGCTATTAATCTATCGAAGCCAAAGATAATCTTAGCATCAAAAATAACCGTCGATCGGATTGCCAAAGTGGCCAGCAAGAACAAATTTGTCAAGGGCATCATTGCTCTAAGCGGTACCTCCAAGAACTTTAACAACCTCTATCAATTTGACGATATGATGGATAATGAGAAGTTTAAGACGAAGCCAGATTTCTTATCGCCTCTGGCCAATAAGAACGACGATGTGGCTCTTATTGTGTGCTCATCAGGTACCACGGGCATGCCTAAAGGAGTGCAGTTAACGCAAATGAATCTATTGGCCACTCTGGATTCACAGATTCAACCTACAATGATTCCGCTCTCTGAAGTCACTTTGCTAACAGTGATTCCATGGTTCCATGCATTTGGCTGCCTCACATTGATAACCACTGCCGTAATGGGCACCCGGTTGGTCTATTTACCCAAGTTTGAGGAGAATTTGTTCCTCTCGGCCATTGAGAAATATCGGGTAATGATGGCATTTATGGTTCCTCCATTGATGGTCTTCTTGGCCAAGCATCCCATTGTAGATAAATACGATTTATCATCACTGATGGTGCTCCTCTGCGGTGCTGCCCCACTTAGTCGGGAGACTGAGGATCAGATCAAGGAGCGCATTGGAGTGCCTTTCATTCGTCAGGGATATGGACTGAGCGAATCGACGCTTAGTGTTTTGGTGCAAAACGATGAGTTCTGTAAACCCGGCAGTGTGGGCGTCCTAAAGGTTGGCATCTATGCCAAAGTCATTGATCCTGACACTGGCAAACTTCTAGGAGCGAATGAGCGGGGTGAACTGTGCTTCAAAGGCGATGGTATTATGAAAGGCTACATCGGTGATGCCAAGTCCACACAAACGGCCATTAAAGATGGTTGGTTGCACACCGGAGACATTGGTTACTATGACAATGATTTCGAGTTCTTTATTGTGGATCGAATCAAGGAGTTAATCAAATACAAGGGCTTCCAGGTACCGCCGGCGGAAATCGAGGCCCTGTTACTGACGAATGACAAGATTAAGGATGCTGCCGTCATTGGCAAGCCGGACGAAGAGGCTGGGGAATTGCCCTTAGCATTTGTGGTCAAGCAGGCGGGTGTCCAGCTAACAGAAGATGAAGTCATCAAGTTTGTCAATGATCACGCATCGCCAGCCAAACGTTTGAGAGGTGGTGTGATCTTTGTAGATGAAATACCAAAGAATCCTAGTGGTAAAATCCTGCGTCGTGTGCTCCGCAATATGCTGAAAAAACCAAAGTCCAAATTGTAAAACATTCGGAGAAGGAAAGGAAGGAAAAGATATGGCTATCAATATTTCCCTAAGATATAGATATTCCCCCTGGGCAAACATGAATTGTACAAAGATATTGCTAAACGTATGCTTTATTATTATTGCTAAACTTTGTTTTTATCGTTTCCTTTTGTTTTTTTTTTTTAACTACCAACTGGTTGGGTTTCATTTTACTTTAATTTGGCTTTCATTTGTATTAAAAACCTAAATAAAAACTATTTAAATACGTATGTATTGTATGCATTGTATGTGTTTTTTAAATATTTCCGGAATGTTTCGATTAATTTCATCCTAACCGGTGCCCTCTGCTGCAAGTTAGAATTTACACATTTGATGTTCCGAACTATCAATAACAAGTTATAATTAAACAACTACGTACGTTACGTTCTTCTATAACAAACTTTCATATAATTTGTTTGTCGGTTTCTACATATAGATTCATTATTAATTCTCATATATGTTGTATATATATATATATATATGTATATATATGTCAATATTTAACTACACATCATCTGTCTTGTAAATAGTGTTACTTAATTAACATTTTGTTTTTCATTTTTTTGTGGGAAAAGTTTATCTTTTTTCTCTCTTATTCTGTGTCCGGTTTTTTGGAGACGTCGTAAATAGCAATTTATTGTATATGGAATTTAATTTGTGTTTCTCTGGTTTATTTGTACAGATTTATATAGATATATAATCTGTGTTTTCTAGCATTAGTTTACTAATTATTGTGTATGAAACCTTAAATATAGAAGAAATGCCTTGGTTTCTATACCGGAAACATTATATAGTTTGTGTTAAAACTTCTTTCTGTCTGTGGTTGGTATCTGTCCCACATTGTATGTATGTATGTGTGTATGTTTGTCTGTCTGGGCCTCATATTAAATACGTATGTACTTATTCTTGCACTTGCAATGCTAATAGACTTGGTGCTTGGCTTACACTTAAAACTAATTTGAAAAAATTCTGTGCATTTATACAGAGACGGATGGTAAAAAGAGATCTCATTTAATATTAACTATGAATTGTATGTTAAAGGATAGGAATGCATATTCTCTAATGCATATGGGTGTAGAATACATAAAAAATATTCAAATTTGAATTAAAATTGGATTGCAATTTTTTTTTTGTTTTTTTGAGACATTGTACTGATTTTGGGAACAAACATTTAATCCGTCCCTGCATATGCACATTAATATAAAAATTCAGTGGCCAATTAATTTCGTTTACAATGATAAGATTAAAACACGAAATAGTGCAATTTTAAATTAGATATTGGCACAACTTTAGTTTCTTGAATCGGTTCAATCGTTTGGCACAATTTTGACAACAAATTGGTTTATTCTGATTGTCTGTTGAACTAAACTTGTCTTTGTCTGTATAGGTGTGTGTGTGTGTGTGTGTGTGTGTGTGAGTATGTTTATGTAGATATTACTAAACATTTGTATTTTGATCCCTAGGACCATATTGCAAAATGTATGAAATATTAAAATATGCAATTGCATGCTGACTCGTACAAATTTTGAAACTTTTATGTGGACCTCGACTTTGGCCTAATTAAAATTGTCTAACAGCCAAAGGTTCTTATTGTTTTGGATCATACAATAATCTCCATGCGATTTCCCTTGCGCGTGACCTTTGGCGGGCCTTGTGCTAAATCCGACATGCCACCGTATTTAAACGAGAAGATGACAGTCTGTTGGCCAAAATTCGCTTCAAATCTATAATTATCAAATTTAGCATTAAATATTCCGCATAGACTCAACGAATACTCACTCTGTGCTTATGTGTATCTCTGGTGGTTTGCCTGTGGCATTTTGTATAACCAGAAACATTTTCGTAACAATTTCAATAACATGGCCCGTTTGAAATACAAAATCTCCCTTTTTGCGACCAAACTCCGACTGTAAAGAGTGTAAATTGAGGCAAACGTCCAATTATATAAACTTCACCTAATTCTTACCGCCTTCACATGAAAAACAGCAATGTCGTCTAGATAGGGGCTCAAAGACATACGATATATCTCTGAGGCAGGCACTCTGTACTTGATTTGCAGCGTTCTCTGGTCGAGCAACAGTAGCGATGAAGTGGATAGCACCAGAAGTATGGGTACAAACTAAAAAAGAATTACCATATATATAGTATAGATTTAGATCAATACAACAAAGATTTTACCTTGCCACTCGATCGTGCTATCTTATTGATTATGTCGGCGAAGACGACATACTGATCATTGGTTTCGGCGCAGATCTTCTTCCACTGCTGATTGTGGCGCAGACGAACATAATCACCCACAAATGGATGGCCGACACTGTAATCAAATAAATTGGATTATATTTTAGATTTAATAGATGTTGGGAAAAGTTTCCTAATACCTTCGCGCATAAGAAGCCTTACGATCCTTGAAAATAATGCTGGCTGTCACCTTTTCTCTCATACGATTGCGAGCAGTTTGATCAAAAGAGTTCCGATAGATGTAGCATTTCCAGCGATGATAAATGGAGCGCAATAATCGCGAGGCGTCGGCCAAAAAGACAGGAGATGCTGGCCACTCTGTGGATAGCGGACTCAATGTATTGGGCGGCAGACGCAGTGGTATGGTAAGCAGGAACTGACGTATCTTCCATTGACGATAGTAGCGACCGATTACATCGATCGCCCATTTAACTTGCCGTTTGTACTTTAGCGAACGATACTCTTCGCGGGCCTGAGTCGTAAATGCAAAAAGAAATACATTGTATAAATTCGAAATTTAACATTGTCGATAGATCAAAATTAAAAGAAGCAACATGCAACATGCTTACAACACGATATAAACTCCACAGATGTCTACGACCCGTGAAAGGAATACCAAAACGGCATTCCTATAGACAGATAAGTCAACATGCAGAAATTAGAAATAAGAGATTGATTGATTGGTTTTATCATGCATTGGCCGATTAGCATCTATCTACTTACACGCCACGTTCGCCAGGCACTGGAGATAACCATCTGACTGTGCCTCATCCGCTGGTATCGTTTCCTCGCATGATACATGCGAAACATCTTTTGTATGAGTACGGCCAGCTCGCCGATACGCAGGCGACGAAACTGCTCCAACTCGTAAACAGTGCGGGGACTACGCACGAACACATTTTTGGTGCCAATGGTAAACTCGGCTGAGGGTAAAGGCAGATTGCGTATAATAAGCGCGATTCCCTCCACCTGACTGCCGCCATGGAAATGCGGCCAGGTGAGACTGTTGAGCAACTTGTAGCGATGAAAGAACTTTACGTGCAACAGATGGAAACAGTGGCCAGTGCGACAGAGATGTACCAAAGGCATTAATGACATGTAGCGAACCTGATGCTGCACCAAGGCCAAATCAAACTGATGCGGTTGCTTGCCCTCGTTGGGCTTAATGCAGAACACATAGTGTGTACGTCGATGTTTAACAATCGCGAGGAGTGTCTGCAGTTGAGTGCGTATATTAGAAGCTAGTGTCGATGGCTTTTTCGTGGCTTGCCTGCGGGGATTTCCCTCTGGGAAGAGGCTTTGAACCAACGATAGTTTACTCTGATAGAAAGCACCACTTATATATTTTGGCAACATATCCGAGTTTTTCTCTAAAAAGCGATTAATCGAATAGTTCACCACATTGGCAAAATGACGAATTCTAAAGGGAATAACACGATTATAATATCTTCGATGATACAAAAATGTTAATATACTCACTGAAAGCACATAGAGTTGCTACCGCTGGTCATAAAATTTGGATGTCCTGCACAACATTGTTGGATACGCAGCAACAATGCCTCATTGTTACTTAAATGTGACTCATTGATCAGACTTAATATACCATAGCTGGGCTTATCGATCAACTCGCATATAGATTCATTATCAAAATAATCAATGCGCGACCATTCCAGACCCTCACGCATATAAAGCTCTTGTTCCGAGCGCAAAACATGGAAAACAAAATTCTGATGACCAATAAAATGAAAATTAGAATAAAAAAAATCCATTTATGTTTAGTTGGTTAAGCACTTACCTGGTGTATCTTCTCTGCACTGTAATTGATGGCAAACTGTTCAAAGGAATTATGATCAAGAACCTCGAATCCATAGAAATCCAGTAAGGCTAAATTCTTTTCGCGCTGGTTGGACTTGAGTGTTTCATTAATTTTGTTAACTAGCCATGTGAAAAGGCGACTATAAAGTGTCCGGCAGAGTGTGTTACGATTACTGGCCGCCTGTCGAGCATCCATTTCGCTGCCCACATCCTCATGGCTGCTGTTTGAACTATTTGCTCTTGTAAGGCAATTGATTAGAACTTGAGCTTCGAGATTAAGCAACTGGGCTGTCTCTTGAACCTCTATTGGTTGAAAAACCAAAAACGAAATTTAGCAATTGGACCCGAATAACTGGCATTACAAACTCACCATAAACATTGGAAACCTGACATCCCTCGGTGCCATCAATATTCGTCACAGGCACAAAAATAAAATTTCCAAGCTTCAAAACTACGGCAATGACGCGAAAAATTGAGTTAATCTCATCACAGCAAAGACCCAGAACATCCAGGGATCGCTTTAAGGGCATAACATGTTCGTAAAAGTAAAAATTGACTGATTATAAGTATATATACCTTTGTATAATGAAAATTGGAACGATCCTCCTCCATGGCAGTTGTGTTGCGCAGCAGTTCGTATCTCTCTACATTACGGTAGAGTTTAAGGGATTCTATAGTAATTAGAAAATTAATTTAATTTTATAAATAATTTTCCAGAAATCGTTATTATAGTTACTTAGTAATTGAAGATCGGCTCCCAATAATAATTGATAAAAAATATGAAAATTTCGCTCGCCAATAGTAGTATCTGTTATTCGAGTCTGTTGAGAAAATAAAAGAAAACATTTATAAACTAAGTGACTAAAATATTAGGGAATAGACGAGCAAACCTTTTCCAACATATCTTTACAGATGCATGAAAGAAGTAACAATATTCATTTGTTATATTCTTATATATATATATATATATATATATAGATCTTTGCTTATGTTAAAACTTACAGTGTGTGATGTGTACCCCCATAGGATCGCCCTTAAAATCGATTTCAATGTCAAATAGTTTACCCTGAAAGCAAGAACGAATTAATTAAATCATTTACAATTAGATTCAAAAATATCTTACATATCGGCTGGAGTTATTGTTTTTCAGAGTACAGGCATTACCCATGGCTTCCAGAAAGACATCCGCACAGGTGACGCATTCACGTAATCTTTGACTTGGAGATTTGTGACGTCGATGAAGCGACGAGCTGGCGGAGGGTGTCGGGGAGATGCTACTTGTTGGCGGCGGTGGCTGGGGCAGTTCGGCCAAGACTTTACTTATCTTGTGGGCGTCATATAAGGAAATGCGCTGCGTGGAGCCCATTAGAGAATGTCGATCTCGTTCTCGTTCTGGCTGACTCTCCGTTGAATGCTGCCGTATAAGATTCGAACAACTCCCACGTTGCGGCTGCATTTTATGGACACTGGCCAAACGACTATTACTGCCGCGCAGGGCTTGCTCCTCTTTCTCCAGGCTCTGAGCTCGTATGCATTTACTGTGACCACACTGACGACACCCACTGCCACTGCCACTGCCATAAGCAGTCAGCATATATTTGGGTGAACTACTGCTACAGCCGCCTGCCTTCAAGGCAATGGGCGTGGCTAGGCAGGCGTTAGCTTGAGTCTGTTGATGCTTAAAGCACGACTTGGCTGGATGCAAATGATGGGCATGCGATTCATTTAGTACACTAATGTTTTCGCTGCTCTTGTGATGTGAGAAATCAAAATCGACAATTTTTTCACGAATATTTCGCCTGGTCTGTCGTTCTATGCTATCGGCTCTCGTTCTGGATCGTTGCGAAGGTCCCGGGGATGGTGACTGACGGCGTGAAATTCCGACAGAAGGATTATCCACTCGATTCTTGCAAATAATAAAGTTGGCAGTACCCGAGCAACTGCTGGATGCTCGACGATGAGAATGCACAACACCACTGCTTGTTGAGCTTGTAGAGGATTGCTTTCGCAGGACATTCGGTGTGCTGCACAGCGAGCGTTCTTGTATGTGGGTTAGGAAATTGACAATCATTTTAAATGTCTCTGTTTTCCCCGCTCCGCTTTCGCCAGTGAGCAAAACGCACTGATCCTCGCTCTGATCTTTAAGCGACTGGTACGCAAGATTGGTAAGCCCGTAACTACAAATGACAAGATTAATATCATCATTAACAAATTGTTGCAAAAAATGCCAAACCCAAATTCACTCACATGTGAGGCGGCAGCTGAAAGATGCCTTTATTGCCATAGTTGCGCACATTGTCCAGCGAGTGCTCGGATATGTGATGATATGGATTTAATGCGACCACAGAGGTTCCAATATACGTCTAACCAAAGAGCAATAGTTGGCAAATTAGTTGATGTGTTTAATTTCATTGATTATTAACGACATGACTTACATAAATATAGTCACGCTTATAGCGCTGATGTATATTGCTGATAAAACTATCCTCGGAGAGATTCTCCAGCAGCACCGAGTCCCAAGTGCCAATTTCCTCTTCCATTGCGCCTTTTAACAACAGCCACAACGAAGGAATTTATTTTTAACATTTGAACATTTATCTACTGTAATAAAGCACAGAAACCAAATACACAAACACAATTAACCACTGGGAGAAGATTCAAGTGTGAAAATGTGCAACAATTGCATAATTTATTGCAAGCGTGCTTACATCTGGGCAACAATTTTGTGTTTTGATTGAATTGAATTATTGATTTTCATTTTCTCTGCTAAAGTACTCGCATACATACATACATAAGAACGTCTTTATGTATGTACATACATCCGCATGTATAAGCAGGTATGTACATACATACATACACATATTTATGGATTTCGAATGTCTCAATGCCTTTGTGGGTGCAATTCAGATTTATTTAAAATAAATATTTGTATTTTTTTGTCACAATTTTATTGCTGCTTTTCTTTTACCGTAGTTTTGCCCAAAAAAGAGTATATGAAGTTTGCATAGAATCACACATTATCGGTGTGCATCGGAGTACCCATACATACATACATACATACATATGCATGCATTTTTGAATAATTCGAATTCTATATGTATATATGTACATATATGGTGTGTATATAGATTTGACTAATTTTAAAACCGTTTTATTTTCACGAAACGAAAATTAAATAAATATTTAATAATTAATAAACCGTATTGAAAGATTTCCGTTCGGATATCAAATAAGTTATTTTTAAAAGAAATACCAATTTACAAGGGTATTAAGACGTTCCTACAACCTTCTCCAGTTTTTGTTTACCTTTCACACTGTAAAGTTCCTGTTGTTTTGTGTGTAACAACAACTGAAGAAAACATTTTGTGCTTTAAAATGTGGTCACATTTGTAGACAACTATCGACGTCCCAACAAAACCAGGGATCCATTTTTAAGGACGTTATAGTAAAGAATTCGAATTAAAGGTTAAAAAATTATGCGAAAAAGTTGGATTAGATTACAGTCTACACTAACTTGTTGAGGAATACTATATTCACGATCTCAGAAGACTGAAATTGATACTGATGTGACAAGTTATCATTTTTTAGAGCCATTAGGCTTCAAATGTCAGTAATTAAGATAATACTTAGACTACGCAAAGTAAGTGTGAGTGAATAATGTCCACTAACATAAAAAGGTCTAGTAACAGATCAATGGGATTTCCCCTTAATGGCTAGTTTGTTTTTAAGAAAGAAATCCCTAATGTTTAGAAAAACAAGAGAAACTGCACAACGATGTAAATAGCTAGATTATAGCTATCTACCTCATACTGTGTTACCGTACTTTGTGGTTTGTTTTTGTTGCTTTCGTTGAGCATTTGTCTGTTTTTTCTCACTCGATTCGCAGCTGTAATATTACAATTATAATTTACAAAATAAAAAAAAGAAAAGTGGAACGGAACAGCAAAAAAAAAACATTAAAACATTCACTTTTCACTCATCTGATATAGCTCAAACAAAATCTAGTTAAAAAAGTGGCAATCAAGCATTCCCAGGCAAAAGTCCAAACTATTTTTTTTTATTTAATTGGATACCAGTCGGAGGAGGGAAGAAAGTGACCGAGTGGGTGGCTAAGAGGCGAGAGAGGACTATATTGTCAATTATATATGTGTGCCTATAGAGGTTGCAAGTTAATTGGGAATCGGATTGGCCACGTGTATACTTCCTTAAGTTCTCGGCCTTGACTCTTATCTTATTCGCACTTCTGATCCACCTACAAAACAAAGGCAACACAGTATGTAACTTATCCGTATCTGTGTGTGTGTGCGAAAATTCTAAACTTTCGATTTGTCCCGTATTTTTTTCATTTTAGAAAAACAATATAGCAAAACAGTCAACAAAAAAAACACGAAAATTCTCTGGAGACAATGTCATCATCGTCGGGGTCTGGAACGAGAAAACAGCCCACAGCTGTTTCACGAATGAAACAGGATTACATGCGACTAAAACGCGATCCCTTGCCATATATCACAGCCGAGCCGTTGCAGAACAATATATTGGAATGGCATTATTGTGTTAAAGGGCCCGAGGATACACCATACTACGGTGGATACTATCATGGCACTTTACTGTTTCCACGCGAGTTCCCCTTTAAGCCACCATCGATCTATATGTTAACTCCAAATGGACGTTTCAAGACAAACACCAGGTTGTGTTTAAGCATTTCAGGTAATTGTCGCTTAGCCAAGCAATGAAAGTAAAATGTGTTTACAATTTTAAAATTAAAGATTTTCACCCGGACACTTGGAATCCAACATGGTGTGTGGGTACTATACTAACGGGACTCTTGAGTTTTATGGTAAAATAATTACATTACAACCCGTTGCGTTTGATTAATAATGTATTCAAAATACTTTTAGTTGGAAAGCACACCGACTCTGGGAGCTATTGAGTCTTCAAACTATGACAAACAAGTGTTTGCACAGAAATCACTTGCATTTAACCTGCGTAATGCGAACTTTTGTGAACTTTTTCCTGAAATCGTTGAGGAGATTAAGCAGCGTTTGCAGGGAGTTCAAACACCAAGCAGCGGTGTAGCCTCTACATCAACGGGAGCGAATCGCTGCAATGGCCTTACTAATAATGGTGTTGCCGCAGCCGTTGCTCTGGATCCCAATCAGCCACAAGATGCAAACAGTGCGCTAAAAGATGCTATCGATGGACAGGCTGGTGCTGGGGCAGCTTTTGCGGCTCTGGCGAACGGTGGTACTGGAAATAATGCAGCTGCATCTCTACAAAATAGTCCCGGAAATTCCTACTTAAATTGGCAATCTATCTATGCAAATTTGGTGATTATCATCTGCTTTGCGATATTTGCACTCATCGTGAATTACGTGATCAAGAACCTGAATCAGGAATAGAATTAACTCTTAAGTAAGCAGTCAATACGAAAAACAAAAGCAAACAAAATTGAGCCTCTATCTATTTATACACATACACAAAACGTATACCATATGCATACAATTTTGTATATGTGTATGCGCTTACATATTTATATATATATACATCTATATATATATATAATAATAATAATAATATAGTTTACTTTACTATATAGTCCCCGCAGAAGTCTTACAGAACTGACTGAAGCTTAAAAACGAAAAAATATATACATTTCCCTGCGATGCTTCTCCCTTTTTCCAAAACAAAATTTGTTCCCCGATTGAACGCTGTTTAGTCTGAAACTATTGGCAATAACATAAGAAACATATTTTCTTTAAATTAAATTTGTAAAGTATATAAACTGTTTAATTTTTGTTATGTATTCATTATGTTATATTAATCCAGTCTTAGCACATAGTTAAATCAAGATAATTGAGGCCAGGATATCTCTGTAAATTAATAAAAGAGCAACATATGCGTGTACAAATTATAAATTTAATACGAGTGTAATTATTTACCTAACAATAATTAATCCCAAAGAACCTTTTCTGAATGAGATTTTCGTAATCAACTAATGGACTAGCTTTTTTGAATAATTTGTGAACAAATTTCAGATGTTTACCTATAATTGGGCGGGAATGCTAATAATGCCTTAATATAATTAGAATTAGAAAGATTTTCAGTTTAAAGCAAATTTAAATATTGTTGTATAATTTATATATTTTTTATTTATTTAATTTGTAGTAAATTCTTAAATTTGTTTATTCCTTTCAGATATAAGGTTTTGTTTAGTATTCTGCGTTTCGTTTCGATTCGATTTCAAATATTTATTCGATCTGTTGTTGACTAGTATAAATTATGATTTAATTTTTTTGATGATATATATTTGGATATATAGTATGTATTTATATGTATCTTTTTGATTGAGACGCGCTCTAAAAGTAATGTATATAATGTGTATTTAAAAATTTTACAAAAATTTGAAAAAACTATTTTCGTAATCTTTTAAAATTTCTTAACTTTTAATATATTTATATATGTATAATCATTTGATTAGAGTAAAAAACTGCATTGCACATCGTCGTCGGTGATTTGTTTTGTTTTTGTAGGATTTCTACATTTGATTTATGGTTAAGTATTTTGGTTTTAGTATTTGATTTTTAATATCTTTATTCGCTTACAAGGTATATGGGTAAAGATTGGATTAGATTTATATAAATATATGCATATATTGGTTTAGTAACTTTAGCGACAATTCCCCCGTGTATATGTATGTTCTAAATATGTATTAACATTGTAAAACTGCGTTTTTTTGTTTTTTTTTGTTTTTCTTGTAAATAAATTAAAGCAACCTATTTTAGTTACAACATCTGTTTATATTGCGCATGCGTATTTGCATGGCTTTGATTTGGCACCGAAACTAATTACAATAATGAAATGAGAGCCAGATGGACTAGGTTACATCTGTCTTTCTCAAATGAAATCTAGTTTTGGCTAGATCTTATAAATTAAATAAACACAACTAAAATCAATTCAATCTCACTCTAGGTGGGCATAGATATATATAAATATATATATGTACGCCCTTTGAATATTTCTCACTTAATGCTGGGCATAAGAGAAGTCGGTCTGGGCATGCGCATGGGCCTGACTGTTGATATGGTCATTGCACTGATGCCGATGCGTATGCATATGGGAATTCAGTTCGGTAGTATACTGCATCGTATCCCCTGTCCTTTGATCTTGTTGATTTTCCACTACGGAGAAACTTAGGCCGCAGGAGCAATGTTCAATGTGGGGCTGTAATGATGGCACTGGTGGCATGGCATGCACAAGTACTTGTTCCGTTATAATGGCCGGTGGAGGTGGCGGTGATGGCGATGATAGACACTCCTGGCAATAACCCGTAGATTGATGGAGTTGGCCATGAAATGACAATGGCGGTGGCGGCGGTGTCAATGATTGTGTGGACGAACTAGAGTCCGTGGAAGTGTCAGTGACCATCTGATCTGTGCAGGTGCTCTCCGAAGTCGAGGTCGACGAGGATGGCTTGTGTGGCTGATGCGGCTGATCGGGTGGATGCTGGCAGCGACATATTGTAACTCAAAAAGTGCCGCCATCGTGTGGGTGATTCGATGAAGATGTTGTCGCTGCAATCGCCTGACCAGTCTCAACAGCAGACGGCAATGGCGGCGGCAGAACACCAGCCAGCCCATTCATCTGTTGTGGCTGCGGCGAACTATAAACGTCACCATCGCCATTCTGCTGGGACTGCGGCTGCTGCATTAAATGCGAATGATTGTGATGGTGATGAGAATGATGATTGTTATTGGAATGATTGTGTGTATTTGGATTAGGTGAGTGTCCATCCTCGTTGGCCACAACTCCATTGCTAGAGACTGCCAATGATTTTGGCGGAATAGGTGGCGGTGGCACTGGAAAATCTTCGACATCAAACGAGCTAGTTGAACTCTCTCTTTGGGTGATGTTCATTGAACTTAATGCCGCTGCCGGTTGCATCTCAAGACTGCCATTCGAACTAATCCGACAGTGATCACGATGATGCACCGTACTCACTGATATGGAAGAGGAATCTTCACTTAGATTATTAAGATTCATATGGTTTAGCTCACGTGAGCTTGTAGTGGATATTCCGGAATCACGAAAATCGTTGGGTGCAAAGCAGACATTAAGATGCCCACCGGCTTCTTGGAGATTTGGTGGCAACGAATGCGGTTGCTGATCAGCCTCTGGATCATCGAAACTAATGTCTACCACAGAGTATTTCTGTCCGTGTTGATGTTGCTGCTGTTGTGCCGAATGTCGACGGCCAACAGAATCTCCGGCACCAAAATCGTTGAAAATCATAGGATTGGAAGCTCTTTTATCTGGAGTTATTCCACGTGGCGGCAATGGCGGAGCGTTCGGGGAACCGGCAACACCACCACCTGTTAAGGGCTGACGTTTCGGCGGCACCTCGGGACTATCAATCGCTGCTCCGTTGGTTAGGAAGTTCTGCGAACGTGGCCGATTGGGCACTGGAGGGGCAAGTGTGTCATCCAAAGGAATAGTTAGGCTCTCCTTGCTTAAAGTCTGATACGAATTGTGAGGATCGACGGGCCTTAATGTGTCGCCAGGCCTTGTGTATATCTCATCCAGATCGTACACATAGTTTGAGTTGGCGTTGGAATTGGAACTGGGATTAGGACTTGAGCTACTGGCAGCCGCTTGTGTGGATCGTTGTTCTGTGGGCAATGGAGGCAACGGCGTATTCACTATACTCTCTGAATTGCGTTTTAACCGTCCCATGCCAGAAAGACTCTGTTTTAGTTGCGAGAATCTTTCAAGAAGACGATTGTGCAACGGCTGAACACCGCTGGGTGCCAACTGGCCATGCAACTCCAGGGCTTGCTCTAGAATTTGAATCTGCTCAAGGATGAGGGCCTTGAGGCGTTGAACATTGGCTTGTTGGCCGGCTCCTTGTGGAGATTTGAGAAACTGATCAGAAAAAAATGCTTCCTGATACTTGCTAATGCCACCCATAACATTAGCATCGATTGTTCCCTGCAGACGCATTGAAAATGGATTTATATTCTTCTTCTGATCACGCCGATATTGCACAATAAGTTCGGACAGATCCTTGCTTGCATTTCCGATAATCTCGCAGGCATATTCCACTGGGGTCAGTTCTTGCATGGACTTGTGTTTAACCTCAAACCAGCGCAAGATACCAGGCAAGGGACTGGATATTTCCAATATTGTCCGTTCTATCCAAAGGGATTTGAATTCATTATCTTTGTCAATGGGTCCTTTATACATGGGTCGATCATAGATAAATCTCGTCACATCGTTCACTTCATAGAAACGTGAAATTTTCTCCGGCACCGGGACCATAGCCGTTTTCAAAGCTTGGGCATCGCCCACTGGTCTCACGTTGCTTATCTGTATATACTGCTCGGGACCATTTAGAATTGTATTATCTGGTGGGCTATTGTTACCCAGAATCTGTGCACTAGGAAATTCTGTTTGCAGGCGTTGCGTAAAGGCAGCGATTCGCTCATATTCCAAACCACGATAGACAAATTGCTTGTTCTAAAAATAAAGGAAAGGAAAAGCATTATGATGGAGCTTTAAAAGACATACACAAAATGGGACTCCTTACCCGTACAAAAAGTGGCAAACCCATGCCATAGAAACCAACACGAAAATACTCTGGTTCCGGCCGTAGTTGAGTCAATATATTTTGAAAGAATTTCGCCTCAAGTATGAGTATCTCACTTAGCTTATTATAGTCAAAGCGACGTGTCTCATAAAGTTGGGCAAGTTCCTTACACAAAGGAATACCCTTTTCCCAACATTTGCCCTTGTCAAAGTATTTAAGGATCTGTAACATATATGTACATAGAATTGGCAATATACTGAACACGATATAATTATACAAACCTCATGATAAAGGCGCTCCTTTCGCTGCCACTCTGGCTGACCACTATTATCGAATGGGGCAAAACTTTGTGTTTCCCGATCCCAACTGAGCATAGAAGCATATAATTTTAGAGTATATCCGGCCTCTGTATAGTTTTCTGCCTGCAGATGCAGATTGTGCAGTTTGTAAATATATCTACAGATGAGAAGAAAATGATTTCATTGAATTATTTTTTGTCTCTTTAGTTTGGAGTTGTGAATCGATGGCCCACCTTAGATACATCTCTTTACGATTGATTTCATTTTTATAGAAATTTAAAAGATTCACCGTGCAAGTCATCCGCTTGTCGCGATTCTCCTCGCCCTGCATAACGCTCCGATAGTCGAGCAGGCGTTCCAATAATCGAGTAACTGATGCTATAAATGCAATACCAGCATCCTTCCAATTTGGATTCTCCAGTTGAACTTTCTCCAGCAAGCTGGCGGAAAAAGAATATAGTCTCATATTTCGAATATATACACATAAAAAAGGCTTAAGAATTGATAAATTAAAATTAAAATATACTGATTAACAAACGAAAAAGCAGAACAAATTTAACTTACACCAAGCTGAGATGTTCCCTTTTGTTTTATACATTGATGGCGTTTGCAATGAATGTGAATTGAGATGAGATTGTATTTATAAAATATATATACATATATGTACATACACACACACACACTTATATGTACAGAGATACTACTATATATGCCATTAATAAATGGGAAATATTTAAAATATCGATGGAAGAAGACCAACTTACATGGTACTAAAAAGTTCTCGATACTCATCATCGCCCTTGTTCTCACTAATAAGCAGATCCAGTTTATCAATTAGTTCACTCTCCACTAGACGAAAAGAGCCACGGGCAGCCTAAAGACAAAATAAGGATAACAAATTAGTTAATTATAGTTTACAGATTAGAATAATCAGCTTGCCTGCTCGCATTGCATCATGTCGTAAAATACGGTTAGTGTGGCCTTTCTTAAAGCCGGTTCTGGTACCAATGTCACCTCCAAAAATGGCCCCACCATCGATGGTATAAAATGAAGTTTCTGCTCCCCCAACTGTGACCACATGCTGAGTATCTGGAAGCCCATCAAAACACGCATATCGCCATGCGAGTGCAAAATCTTTAGCCGCTTGGGTTCCCTGTATTGTTCTAGCTGCAGCGAGGGTTGCGTCAGAAATGAGACGGCCAAACTGAAATAGCTCCACCAGAGTTGCGAATCAAACGCTTGGGGACCGAGAAATCGATAAACTAAAGGCTTGGCAAACTCTTCCAAGGAAATGCGCAGCACATCATTGGCAGCCAACTTCATCACAAGCCAATCATTTGGAAAGACTAGCCAATCTTGGGTAAGCAGCTCCTCGTAGACCAACAGAGATTTGCTAAGAAATTCCTTGAGATCGCGGGGATCTTTATATGGTGTCAATTCATCCCAATAGCGTTTATAATGCGTCTCGTCCAGGAGTTGGAGTAAACCCAGTAGACAAGCAACCAATTGAGGCAACACTGCATTTGATCCCTCCATTATGATACTGATAGTTCGTATTAAAATTCCCAGAATATTCTTGCATAACGAATCCAAGTCATGTTGCAGGGTATTTGTCACTTTATCACGCTGTTCTCGTTGCAAATCGTAGAGTTGACTTAAAATCTCGGAGAGTATTTCGGCGCAGAGGCGAAGTTCATCGCGTCGACTTAGATGCATACGAAGGTGCTTACAAGCCACCGACAAGACCACAGTGCGAGAATCTGGAAAAAAGAATCTACAATGTAAAAGGTTTCCAAGTCGAAAAGTCCTCTAATTCTCACCATCTTCGTGGAATAACTCGCCAGAAACCAGATCTTTAACTGCATGCAATTTGGCTTGAATAAGGCGTATGGGTGCACCTCGTGGAATAGCATCGAGCATATTGCGAGCCAGCATTCCCAACTCTGGGGCTGGTAAAGTATCCTTCAGTTGTTCCAACACAACGCCCGTGGAGTTGAGCAGCGCTTCCTGGGTGGGAATGATAACATCGTACGAGGGCACCGAGAGCATACCATTTAGTGCCGTAAAAAGCGAGTGAAGATCTCTTCGAAACGAGTCCTCGTATTGACCACCGGTGGCGCGAGCAAACAAACGCCTTGACTGGATGAGTAGCTTGAATATATACTCCAGAGAGCCGAAACATTTTTGAAATGGATCCGGGTGCTCTGCCTTAGTCATAAATACCGCCATATGTTCCACGGATGTAATGAGACCCTTGTAGACTAGTGCCGCGGCAAAATGATTCTCAATGTACTCATTCATTACGGGCCTAAAATGCTGGAATTTATTGCTTTGCAACAGACTAAAGATGCTGACCAGGACATGAAAGACTAGACCCGAGTGCTGTGTGCTATTTCCTTCCTCGTTCGAAAACATGGCAAACAAAGCATCCAGGACATCCTGCAAAAATTTCACCAATTCTTCATCATTCAAACGAAGAACACCAGTTAAAGATTCTTGAATGGTTTCTGGATGGGCCCGCCATTGGAGCAGCGAGAGAAGATCAGCATTTTGGGTCAATTTCGTGGAGCAGAGTAGCGAGCGAAGTACAAAGACTTCCTTCGAGCTGCGACTATAGCAACCGCTGCAATCATTTTTCGCCTGCGGATGCGAGTCTCGAGGGCGACACTGAAGGCGTAGGTAATTGGATGCTTGCAACTTGGCCGGATCCTCACACTTGTACACATACAGCTCGTGTTGGCCATCACCCAGAGTGGCACCGCTAGTGTCCATAAGACGAGCAAAACTGAATGCAAATAGTTTCGGTTCTGTTTTATCCCTTGTCGAACAGTGGCGAAACTCAAATCGCACATGTGCTGTGGCAAACTTATCAATGGGTACACTTAGTCGCAACATTTCGTTCCAACTGGGTGCATTCTGATGGTATAGGATCATAGAGCGATAATGCGGTTGGGTGTCCATGCCAGAAGCACCCCATAGACAATCGGTAAGAACATTGCCCGTCACATCGAGAACTACAACGGTAACGAGGATATTCTTGCCCGTATTCTTGCCACCACGCTCGAATTCGCCCCGTTCAAGGGTAAGGAAAAGATCGTTGCGCACATCGCCGGGCATAATGACATCGGGAAAACCCATTTTACGTGTTATTGTTGAACCCTGAAACAGTAATGGTTGTTCCTGCCGCGCCTGCCCTAGACCACCGTGCAATAGCTTTAAGGAGACGACAATACCCTGTGTATTTTGATTACCCCCTGCCTGAATGGGGGAGTATTTGCCACTCGATTTCTTAATGATCAATTCGGGCAGCAAATGAAAATCTTTCTCTTCGCTCTGGTAAAGCTTAAAGCTATATTCACGCTCTTCAGAGGAAGCCTGCTCTAAGCTGCTGTCAAACTGTGCTATATCGCCCAATGAGAGTACTCCCACACCAAAGGGGCGTCGATATGTGGGACCGTGTCCAGACGAGCCATTTTTCTCAACCTTCTTGATTGAGTCAGATTGTATGATTTTGCCCACTCGCATTACAATAGCAACTAAATGCAGATCTTCATTGAGATCTGCCGCACCTTGATGGGAAAAATAAAGAAATGCATTAAAAAATTGTCTTTAATTGTTCGATCGTGAAACACCTACCCAAATCAGTGAATACCGTGCAATTGCTATGTAATTTTTCTATATAATTGGATAAACCATCTTTTGAGATCTTTACAAGAAACCGTTCGGACAATGGCCTCATCCGGCTACCATCGTAGAGCATGAAATAGACTTCGGCATCATCGCCGCCAATGCGATGGCCAAAGTCCCGCATACAGAAATACAAATGATGGGTGAGTATCTTACGTTGCGTTTTGCGGCGTAAAGTACCGCGACTCTGTAAAAATAATTATAAACTAGAGGATCGACACACTGACCAACGACTTACCGATGAAGCTTTGGCATTATCCGCACTGCTTACATGAACATTGTACAATTTGACAATACCAATGCCATGAGGATCGACCGCCAGTGGACCGATACGGGGCACCAAATCCAATCCAAGTTTACTGATAAAGATAAGAAACGGTAGAGATACACAAATTAGTCCAATTAAGAAAATTTCTTGTTTATTTAACATAGTTTTATGTTTTATGAAATATCAAAAAGCATTCTTGTTCAAAGATACTTAAACTATTATTTATTTATGAAAGTTTTATAAATTGTAAGCAATTTTTATACCCTTGTAGAGGGTATTATAAAATTGGTCAGATGTTTGTAACGCACAGTAAAGTATATATATTCTTGATCAGCATGAGAAGCCGAGTTATTTCCTAAGCAAAGTACGGATGGAAGAACAAGAACAAATTGTAGTAAAAAAAGTAATAATGTTTTGTTTGTGTATTGATGAATTGAGTTGAAGGGAAAGAAATTTCATGATTTCTTTAAATATGAAAATTGAAAAATTTTGGAATTTTGTGCTTGATTTCATATGCTTTTTACAACTGCCAGACACATTTCCGATGCCTGCGGACCACAACAAAAGAGGAAAAATAAGACTCTATCGTAACGCAAATAACAATACGTTACATAATTTCTGGATAAAGAAATAGAATATATATATGTAATTATAAGGACTGTGCAAAAGCAAATTTTGTCTGATCGGTGTAAAATATTAAATTGTATTAAATTGTATATTTTTAACGAATGTATAGCATACTTTTGAGCAGCTATTGCTATGATATTAAAGGATGCAGTGTAAATGATGAAAAGTATGCTTGCATGTTCTAATTTTTGAGTGTCTAATTTTAATCGTGAGCATATTTAGTAGGTCTGAGAATCGGAGAATTATAAGCGATAAGAGTTACTTAGAGTTACAACTACTTTCAAGTTGAGAGGGATGACAGGAGAATTGTAAACTCATTTAAAACTGTGTAGATTTTTTCAGAATTATACTCAATAATTTATCAGGAACTGAACTTTGAGACAACCAATATTTTATCTTTGCTTTGATAAAACATTTTAAATCGACAAGCGGGAAATGTGAAAATAAAAACGCAGCTAAAACAACTTCGCCACTTAGTCACGTTCCGAACACCTTATCGAAAAGATGGAGTGAGTAAGACCATCTGGTTTTCTTTCATTCATTACAGAAAATAGATTTTGTAAATTTTACGCTTTACTAATTAATTGTGTCGCCTATGGAGCCCCAAGATCTAATTCAATTTGGTCAGTTCTCATGTCTGATCACCATTAATCACACGCACAGCTAGGGAGGCCCAAAAATAGACTTACAAATGGAAAATCAAAAAATTTTGAGGGTCACTGAGAGTATAGGGAAGAAAATACAAAAAAAAACTTTAAAATCTTCTGTGTTTTATATTAGAAGAAGCAGAAGATAGGATAGGACCATGTTAAAACAAGTAGATTTGATTAAGATCGTAAGCTGAAAAATGTTCTGTTGGATAAATATAAAGATATAAGATACCTACTCTCTTTTATATCCTTGCGAAGTGAAGGTAAAAATATTCCCAATGTCCAAACGTCCTTGCCAAATATACCATACATTACTATTATACATAAAATTGGGCTGATATATCTCCGAGCTCACAAACGAACGATCAGCACAAAACCAATACCCAGGCGTCTGGTTAGAGTTAGATTAGAACAGCCTGGATTATTAAATTAAATATTTTATCTAATCAATCGATTCATTATACTTTTAATTTAATGCCTGACGACTTCTTATGGTCTCTCATAAGGTGAAGAAAAAGTGTAATCGATACTTGAATCATCATTTCTAATCTATCACAAGATAAATCTAAATAGGCATAGCTAGTCAACAGCTTCACACTCTAAACATAGTATGTACAACATACATACAGTTGTCTGACTGGCCAGACAGACGTGCCTCCTATCCTATACCCAAAAAAAAAAAAACCCAAGATTCGATCTCATCGCGTTTTTGACCGCATGACGCATAAATTTGGCTGCTTACATAGTTGCTCGATGGGCAGGCATGGCATGGCATGGCACTGGCTCTGGCAGCATCGATCGGTCAGCCGACAAGGCACACACAGAGAGAACAGCTAATGGGTTCACGGCATTCCGGTGGCGCATACGAGAAACTCAACCTGGCACCAGCAGCAGGCGAACAATTCAACGTCATCAGCAATATGTTGCCCGACGTCGCCGTCGTTGACGATGTTGCTACCTCGGCTACGCTTTTAGACTCTACCTGAGTTACGCAGCGAGTCGTTGGATGGTCTTAGCCAGGAGAGAGAGGGAGATGGCAAGTAGGTGACCGTCCATACATACAAGCCAGAAGAAGCCGTTTTGTTGTTAACGAGGCTTAAACGGCTTTTCAGGTAAAGTCTCGTGAGAGAAGGCTAACAAAAGAGAGACGCAGAGAGAAAGAGAGAGATAAAGAGCGATACCTATGTAAGAGATCAACATCGAGAGAGAGAGAGAGAGAGAGAGAGAGCAAGTCTCCAATTGACGAACTGGAACCAGTTAAGAAAGTTGGCAATCTCAGCATGAGCTCTCTCTCTGTTTTTTTTGGCTTTACCTGTGTGTGTGTGAGCCACCTCTTTTACGCCTTGAACTGACAAAGAGTTGGTACCGATGTCTGTTGACGTGACCAAAAGAAATGCGGCTTAAAACGACCAAAAATATATATCTCGTGGATACAAAATATGAGAGTAGCGCAAACAGTAGCACACTGCTGGTAATGAACACTTTAAGTCGATTTTAATTAAGTGACCAGAGACCAAGAAACAGGTGAAAAAGTAGTAATTTTATAATCGAACTGACTTTCTGGGTTTACTCTTATGTATGTATATTGAGTTCGGTTTCCTTTTTGGGATTTCATCAAAATAAATTATCATAAAGGGCATTCAGATTTAAATTCAATCATCTATAACGCATTGAGAAATCTATCTACATATGTAATAATGGTGTGCGAGCGAGTGGCAATATAAAAAAAACTTAATTATTTACACATCGATAAGCAGTTCTCTGGCTCTGGCTGTGATTCTGGGCTCTGGCTGCGGCTGTCAACCACAAAACGCAACAGCGGCAACATCGACACCGGCAACACCACGTTCGATGGCATTGTATTTATGAGATACCGCGAGCTACATTTGCTATCACCATCGCACACATCATGCCACATACATTTTGTATTTTAATGTCTTTATAAAAGGCAAAAGTTGTGTGTATGTTGCTGTGTGGATACATTCCACTGCCAAAGGGTCCACCATAGTGAAGGCTGGGGGAACAGGTCATGCAGGACATGCAAACAGCAGCAGCAGCCATTTCTAAATGCCATTTCATTATGGTTAAAGCCAAAGAACAACCAGCTAACCGGCTGAGTCATCTTTATGCAGCAAAGCTGCTCCCAAGAATCAGCATAAAGGTTGGCGTCGATGCGGTAGTGAGTGAGCAAGTGAGGTAGGGTCATGCCTGGCAACAAGTTGGTGTTTCTTATGTCTAGTTTCAGACATAAGCTCTTGGCATGCAAATGCATTTTTTATTTAGTTCTTGTTCTGTTTGTATGTGTTTGTAAATGATGCGTACATTCTTTGTGCTTGGTGTGTATGTAATGTTTATATATAATATATGGATGCATCCCAAACAAATTCATTTGCCAATTTCGTTGATAAACTTCAATAAAAGTAAAGGGAAAGGAGTCTAAAATTTGCATCTCCTAAGGAAACCAAACGAAGATTTTGATAAGAGTGGAATATATTTTAGATATATGTATATTTAAAGAAGATCCCGAAGATCCATTTGTTATTTTGTATAACTGTCGCATAACTAATTTACAACCAAATTCCGACAAAATAACGATAGCTCTCTAATATTTACATGTATTAGTTCAGGATTAGTTCAGATTTAAAATTATCGTGGTTCCACCAAGTCTAAGGCTTTCCTTATACCTTTTCTTATATTTTTTTCCTACAATGGCCCATCTTCTCCAACTTCTTTTTCAATAGAGTTGTATGCTTAAGTATAAGAAAATAAAGCCATAAAAATTTTCTACGTACAGATAAGTTCTAATCCGTGATAATGGGGTAAACCCAGTATAACTCAGCGTATGTAAACCAAAACACAAAAAATGAAAAGTGATTGCTCTACCTAAATGTAAAGCGTTTGGGTAGGTGGCAAGGTTGCGATCAGGTAACAGGGTCTCGTTAGATATCTATATACATACATATATGTACATACATACATACATACACATGTATATATTACCAACCCCAGTAAATCAGCCCGAGCTGGAACCGGACTCACTTGGGATCGCTGGTTCACAAACAGAGAGAGAGCAGATGTGGGCATATGTGGTTGGGAGAAAGAGAAGGCAAATCGGAGAGTATCTGTGTGTTTGGCTTCGGAGTGTGTGTCGGTTAGCAGTCTCGTGAATGAGTAAATTTTTGAAAAATTTAGTAGCGTTCAGAAGGTTTTTGAACGTCGTTGAGAGCAGCTGCAAAAATTTTATATACGGGTATGAGATAGAATAAATCTCAGCAGCAACTACTAAGCTGCTGCTGCTGCACACTTACAAACAAATACACACAAATAAAGAGAAGAGCACAGAATGCAATTTAACAAATGCAATTGCTAGCCAGGCCAGCTGAGGGCGCAGGCGTATATGTGTTTGCCCTCTCTCTCTCTCTTTCTCTCGCGTGTTCAATTGTGTATTTCGGGTGTTCATGTGCATTTGTGTATAATAGAAATCTGAAACAATGTTACAAATTTGCAATTAAGTGTAGAGTTTATAATAAACAACGACAGCTTCGAAAATTAATGGCCTGAAACGAACACAGCCGCGCTCAAACAAACAACAAATTAAAAAAGAAAACGAGTTTTGTATGTGTAAAAGTGGCAGACATAAATTTAAATATAACAAAAAAAAAAGTGCGAAAGGAGCAAAAGAATTACTCAAGTGTATGACAAGGGGTCGATCTCTGCTAGCAGTCAGGTTGCTAATCTTGGTAGCGCAAAAAAAGAAAAAAAGAAAAAACAACAATAAAATAAAACATGAAAAACGGCAGCAAACAGATACGATTCGACCTGATCGCTCTTATTCTCACCTTCTCCCTCGCTCTTTCACTATCTCTTGGGTCTCTGAATCTTACTCTTGCTCCCAAAAAGAAAATACCTTAAAACCAGTTTGTTTTTTTTTTTTTAATTTATTGTAAAAAAAAGGCAGCAGCAAAGAACTGAAGTTGAAAATGAAGTGCTCTCTCTGTGTATATATATATGTGTGTATCTGTGTATGTGTGTAAGTTTGTATGTGAGCGTGTTGAGATTCAATGCAGAAGCTGACTGCATTTAAAAGGAGTAGCTGCTGCTGCTGCGCAGATACAGATGCAGATACTTTTTGACTTTAATTGCTATTCACATGCGTGCGACAGAGACAACCATATATGTAAACTCGGCAAACCTGCGTATGCGTGTCTGTGTGCAGCAAAAAAGAAATATACCAAAATTCCCCCCCCAAAAAAAAAAAAATAAAGAAAAGAAACAATACGAAAAATTTGCATATAAACAAAAGAGTTTCAAAATGATTTTTTGTCTTTTTTTTGGGAACAGAGAAGAAGAACCTGATTCAGTTGGTCGTTCGATCAATCGGTATCCGTTAGTTTTGTTAGAGAGGATTTTTTAGCTTTTAAGTGAAGTGAAATTAATGCGTGGGTTGACAAAAAAAAAGCTGTACCGGTTCTGAGACAAAGATTCTTACAAAATTTCGTTTTTTTTTTTTGTGGTCTATTCTATGCGAGGAGGGCGGAGAGGGGTTTGGAAGGTTATTCAACCTATGCGAAGAGAGCTTAGAATAGATTAGATTAGATTGCACAACACACGAATGTATGTAAACTCAGATACATACATACACACACACATATGTACATACATAATCATGAAGATGTTGACGATGCCCAAACAGCACTTACTTAATTGTAAGTGCGGCTTGCTGGCGATAAGGCATAGACATAGACGTAGGCAGCGGAAATGTGTATAGTATGAACTAATTTGGAATATGTCATGCCTGTCCTAGATAACACACAAGGCAAACAAACACATACACAAATACAATCCCATATATTCTATTGCACTCCAATTTCACCATTCACCACTAAATTTTTATTTGTTTGCTCTTTCCCTTTACAGTTAGCTTGGTTGCAGCACCCAAACACCCAACAACATGGCGGTCTTTGGCATGGTCTCAGCTGTCTCCAGCTTCATTAAGATTCGCTATCTACTGGATAAGGCAGTTATCGATAATATGGTATTCCGTTGCCATTACAGGATTACAACAGCCATTTTATTTACCTGTTGCATTATCGTTACAGCAAACAATCTAATTGGTGAGTACATAAGTAACTGATAACTAACACCCACACCCATTTTTCAAGTTAGTGCATCCATACAAATTGTTAACTCTCGACTTTGCATCCATTTAGTGTTCAATAATTTTGGTGCAATCCTCCAATTCAAACATAAGAGAAAAATGTAGATCACCACAATGTGCAGTAGAAAACTCATTTACATTATGAATTAGCTTTCACAACAAATTTTGTATATCGAGAGACTCTGACACTCTGGCATTCACGTAGATCAGATTTCGGTTGAAATAATTGTATGAGTCATGTTATTTACCTCAATATATTCCAGCTTATTCATGTGTCAAGCTGAGCTAGATAAACTACCAACTGTGGAAAACTGAACGAACTTTTTTACAGGTTATCAATTTTCAATAAGTTGGTTTAGTAAATATGTCTAATGTTTTTTTTATTACAATATGATACTTTAAAATTTCATTATTGGCCAATTAGTTAGGATCAACTAGTTTTTATTAGGTTGGTGATACATTAAGATAACGACAATTTGTGACCAATCAATATTTGTGCATTAAAATAGACAAGCAAAAGAAAACAAATGCCAAACATTGACGATTATTTCTGGGAATTTCCCATCCTATCCCATGCTTGTCTTTGTCAAGCCCCCTCTTCTTTGTACTCCACTGTCTTTTGTTTACCCAAGCAGTCCGGTTTGGAAGATCTATGACAAAGGCGCACCCAAAAAGTTGTCTGATAAATGCAAGTTCTTCAATCTGAACCACACCCACAATTTAAAAGCATAAATAGACAATTTGTTCATTGTAGCGCAAGTAATGTAAGAGATTACCCTAATGGAGCACTTGACGATGATAAACGAGAAAAGGTTGAGAAATGCACTGCATTTATTTAATTTACTCGGACTGATATCTCAAATCTTACATTTTCATATGTATTGCAGGCGATCCCATTAGTTGCATCAACGATGGTTCCATACCCATGCATGTGATCAACACCTTTTGTTGGATTACATATACGTTTACGATACCCGGACAACAGCATAGAGAAATTGGCACGGATGTGGCTAGTCCGGGTCTGGGCAATGAATATGGCCAAGAGAAGCGTTATCACAGCTACTATCAATGGGTGCCATTTGTATTGTTCTTCCAGGTAAGTAACAACCAAACTCGGCAATAAGAAGGAGCATCTAATTCAAAGTATTTTCGTTGATTTTTTTCTTAAGGGTCTCATGTTTTATGTACCACATTGGATCTGGAAGAACATGGAGGATGGCAAAATACGAATGATAACGGATGGTTTGCGTGGCATGGTTACAGTGCCGGAAGATTATCGTAAGGATCGTCAGGATCGGATTATCAAATACTTTATGGATAGCCTCAACTCTCACAATGGATACTCCTTTGCTTACTTTTTCTGCGAGTTGCTCAATTTCGTTAATGTGATTGTGAATATTTTCATGGTGGATAAGTTTTTGGGCGGTGCTTTTATGTCCTATGGCACAGATGTGCTCAAATTCTCGAATATGGATCAGGATAAGCGTTACGATCCAATGATTGAAATATTTCCAAGGCTGACCAAATGCACATTCCGTAAATTTGGTCCAAGTGGTTCTATACAAAAGCACGATACACTTTGTGTCTTGGCCTTGAATATACTCAACGAGAAAATTTACATTTTCTTATGGTGAGTATAAAAATCTATTTACACAACAAATCTACAAATGTGCTAATTGTTTAATTTTATTTTCCTTTATTATCCTTAGGTTCTGGTTTATTATTCTTGCCGCTATTTCTGGTGTGGCTGTGATATATTCTCTGGTAGTGGTAATGATGCCCACCACCAGAGAGACCATCATCAAGCGCTCTTATCGTTCTGGTCAACGCAAGGATATCGCTGGACTAATTCGAAGACTGGAGGTAAAACTTAAAGATTGATTTTCAATTGACAATTTTGTAATAATCTTTGTTTTTTTTTTTAGATTGGAGATTTTCTGATTTTGCATTTCCTTAGCCAGAATCTAAGCACTCGATCATACAGCGATATGCTGCAACAGCTTTGCGGTTTACTTGGTGCTTCTCGTACACCCTCAGCTCCTTCGACTCTCGAAATGAATCCCATTAGTCATCCATCGATTTATCCGCCTGTGGAAAGCTATGGCGGCAAGGAAACGGAGACATAAATACATATCAACATGGATTAAAAAAGAAACAAAAAACCAACGAAAGCAACAGCAAAATAACAATTTCAATGATTTCTCAATAATATTTGTAGGCTGACAGAGACATAGCATGAGAGAGAAACACAGAGAGAGAGAGAGAAAGAGAGAGAGAGAGAGCATGAGAGGTTGAGACAAGAAAAAAATGTATCAAGAGAAGGTGTTTTGTAGGCTTTTTTCCATATGTCTATTTAATATTAAGACTGTTTTTTTTTGACAAAGTACACAAATTGAAGAATCTATAAATCATGATGCTATGCAATAATCCATTTAGCAAAATTGTTTTCCCTTGAGTAATTTAATAAAAAGTTTTTTGATAGGACCTAATAGTCCCTCCGATCAGGTGCAGATCGTTGAAGCCATACACACACACACAGAAGCGAAAAACAAATAGTACAGAGAGATAAAATTCGATGCGAGATTGAAAGGATACTATTAAATGACCGTGCAATTTTTGTAGGTTGGAAATTGTGAAAGACATATTATCCCACACAGATATATATATATGTAAAAAAGAAAAGACATATATGCTAATGCTCGTTAACTTTGATGCGCCATTTAAATATACATATATACAATTACAATTTAAGTTTAACAACTAGTTTGATAATTTGCTCTTAAAGGCGTGGTTTTATCAGCTCACGTACGGACACAAGCACGCTCTCGAAACGTTGATCTATATAGTAATCGAATAATACGGATTCACTTATAAATATATAACTCTATATATATACATATATAAATAAAATGCTCTCGCTATTTTTGTCCTAACGTTTAGTCTACAAATGTATGTAATTTTAAGGAATTTTGTTCATAACAAAATTATTGTGATTATTGCTAGAAAAGAACACATTTTACATAAAGAATTATAAAAAAAAAATTATGCAAGTTCAAAGTTGTAATAAATACTTCTTCTATACATAAACACATTATCGTATCAATTATTTTTGAGATGAAGTTCATATAATTTTAAAACTTTTATAGAATTCAAATAAGGCAGCAAACTTAATTTTAATTACCAAATCATCTTATTGCTATCTAATAATCCATACCGAGATTATCATATGCGTGAAAATCTCCCAAGTAAGTTACCTAAAAAAACATTTGCCTATTTTTTTCTCAAAAGTACATATTTCGATTCATATGAATAAGGAAAAATTTCATTTTGAACCGTTTTCGAAGATTCGAACTTTTGCCAAGGTTATTGTCAACAATACTTTGTTGCATGCTACTAAAACGTTGGCCATTGCGGAATATTTCGAAATGTTACATGTCGGTTTTTCAGTAGTTTGAAGGATTATTGGCAATTTTAACGCTGAGCCGTACAGCATCCGTCTAACAATGTCGCCGCTATTCCAGAAGGCATAGCGACATATCTCCGCCCAGTACATTTTTCTGGCGGAGATATGTCGCATTTTTAACGGCGAAAATATGTCGTTGTAAAACGTCGTCGTTGATAAAACGATATGTCGTTCTAAATCGCCGGTGATCTGCGCGGAGATATGTCGTTTCAAAACGTCATATCTTCGCCGTTAGAAAAACGACATATCTCCGCGCGAAACTATGTCGTTTCAGAACGACATATCCCGCGCGGAGATATGTCGTTTTTCTAACGGCGGAGATATGTCGTTACCCCTTCCAGAAGAAGCAATTGCTACAGCAATTTCGGACATGAGGAATGTCTTCCCAGTTCCACCTGGGGCATCCACAAAGAAAATATGATACCATTTCCATCATCAAGTACAGTACTCAGTGTATCATAGACTTCTCTCTGCTTAGGATTCAGCAGTGGTACATTCCTTTGAACTGATTGGATTAATTCATGTGGATCATATTCACGTTCAAGTTCCAATTAAATGCGCCATTCATTCCGCGATCTGACGCTGGCAATCCTAACATAACTAACAAACTGCCGCACATAAGGCAACACATATCTTCGATATTAATTCACCTCAAGATCGGGATTTCTTGAGCTGACACGAATCCGATTTAAAATGTCTTCCGACGTGTTATCTTTGTATTTGGGGCTGTTTTAAGGGGTTTTTCGGAAACCCCGGAAAGAATCAATAACTATGAAAATTGGTTCAGCAGATCTCGAGTTATAAATGGTCGAACAAACCCGACTTTGTTTTATGTATAAATAAATAGATAATAGAAGAAGATAATAGATACACAAATGGGATACAAATTTGACTTCCTTTCCGTGCAAAAACAGATATTTTTTCGCAAAACAGCCAAACTGTTTCCTTCTTTCTTACGCATGGACAATACCGCTGTAAAAAGGGACGAACAGGTATAAGTACCTATTTGGCGATGAAGTCTATGTAATTTTTATCCGATTTATATGAACAATATCTCATTCAACGGGAAATTGGATTCCACTATCTTTCTTAGTTTAAGTGTAGTTTTACTTTAGAATGAATTAGTGGCCAAAAAAGAGACCATTTTTTTTTGGGGCTCCCAAGGTCTTTTGTTATATTCTTTTTTTATTTTGCCAAGTCCAAATATATATATATATACAAATCGCATGAAATCAGAATTTAAGGTCAAAAAATTTATGTCTCAAATTTGTACATATGTACATATGTGTATGTATGTAGATGGGATTTAAAATGCGATTAAGATCAACTATCATTTTAAAACATAACCTTTTTTGATATATAAAACGGTGGAGACTGTTTAAAAATTGATTTAAAAGTTGAAATGAATGAAGTAAAGAGTTCTTAGTAACTCCCTTAAATAATTCCAATCTTGGTTCGAAGAGCCGGATCAATCAATTATTGTTGCTTCAATTTTATTGATCATTTTCGTATACCACATTATAATATTAAATATCTATATGCTTGTTGTGTAGATTTAGAAATTACTTACCGATTACCCCAATCAATTTTGGAAACAACAACCATTTGCAATTCTAGCGTCTGATCCTGTGTCATAGTGGCACTTAAAAGCTCCCGACGACTTTCCAATATGGAAAACATTACTTTGCGCAGTGTTTGAAATTTGTAAGTCTCCCGATCCTAAAGATATTTATACATATATCGAATTCAATTTAATAAGAGATTAATTTCCGCTTACCACAAAAAGACGTTTCCAAATCTCTGACCATTCACGCAAAACCTGAGTGCATTCGGCAACAACTGGATCAATTTTTGACAGATCCTTTATGTGTATATATGTCTTGGGGAAGATGCCAACTGACCGGGATTTGCGAGGACAGGAACCGCGATACCAATGTGTGCATTCCTCCACAATGTCCACAGAGTCTCCAACATCCAGCGGCAGTCCGAAACGTACTTCTCCATGCCAATTGTGTATGGCTAAATAGAAAATGGAAAAGCAAGAAGAAGGAGATGATGATGATGTTAGTTTTTAGAGTACAACCAGTTGCATTTATTGTCCATGACATTGCCACTGGGATGATGCCTGATGGCGCGCGGGCAATTAAAGAGCCCCCATGAGTACCAGTGGCCACTTGAGCATGCCATGAGTGGCAAAACAACAATAAATACTTCAACTATAAATAGGCAAATATACATATATACATGTGGGGTGTCTAGGGGCAGGAACAATAAGCGGCACTTGGTCACGCCAGCAATTGAACACTTTTCCTTGCAAAGCGCTAAAGCTAGAGTTGGTATATAAAGCTAGCTGGGTAGCACACATTATGCCAGGGAAGCTGCCGATAAGTCCGCATTTTCATGATATTACACAGAGAGAAATGGGTCCCTTTCTTTTATATATATTTTGAGAAATGGCGTCCAGTGTGCATCCAAAACAAAATTAACTTGTTTTTATAATCTTAGAGAACAAAATGTTCTTTCAATCGGATTTAGTTTAGGGGATCGTCATGCTTTTCTTGGGACTTTAATATACCCCTTTATCCTGCAGGGTAAAATAAAAGAAAAGGGACAAAATAAAAACACTGAAAAATAACTTTTTCTAATTGTTATTAAAGTATTTGGAGTAAAGCCTCGTAATTTTTTCCTCTCAGTGCATCAATTATAAATGCAAGACACATTCTGGAGTTGGGGCGACTGCGGCGCCGCAAACCGAGGCATTACGTATTATAGGCGGTTGGTGGGGGCGTGTGTGTGTTTGTGTGTGTATGTGTATATTTGAATGTCGGTGTATCTGTATATCTTCTCTCCGTTGAAAGACAAACGACCGAGCACAGTATGAGCATATCAACGAAAGGAGCTAATAAAACGCACGCCCAGACAGACAATCCAGTGTACACAACTGTGTGGGGAGGGAGGAGCTGGGGGTTGGAGTGGTGTGACAGAGGGGAATGTGAAATAAAATGCTTCAGTGCCATGAAAATGGGCAAACTGCTTCCTGTTGTTGCTTCTGGTGCTGTTTCTCCAGCTCTATCTATCTATATGGCTGCTGCAATTTGTTGTTGCTCCTCTTTTCGCGTGTGTGTGTGTGTGTGTGTGTGTGTGTGTGTATGTGCTTTATGGTTTTTGCTTTCTGTCTGGCATTATTATATGTATTGTACGACGACATCTTTCTACTCCTCTAGAGAAAGAGAAAGAGAGCGGATTTCACTTTGACTAAAGCTGGTTTGAACTACTACAAGTTGAGAGACTAAATCTAAAGCTGAATTTAAATTTCAGATGTTAAATAGTAAAAATCATATAATTTAAATGCCAGTTGAGAGATCTCAGACTCGGGCCACTTGAGTTGGGTTGGCGTTGGTAAACACTCCAGCAAACACACCCGGAGAACACACACACACACACACACACACATTCCCCAGTAGAGCAGGCAAAATGCCAGGCAAATAGCGCACTATTTAGGTCAGTCACATTAGGCCGGCAAGGAGGAGGCAGGCGTCGGCCTGGTAAGCATATTCTCGCATGCCAATCCCAACACCATCCACTTCTCCACCACCACCACATCTCATCTCATTCATTTTTTATCCATCTCCATCCGGCGCCACGAATATAATTCTAATGAACATTTAGCTAGACTTGGAATAGTTAGCTCTTAATGAAATTGTTTTTCGAGTTGCGCTTCTTAATTACTTTCTTTTGCCACAACACATATGATGGATGAATGTAATAACAAAATGGCTTTCTCTTCAAAAGGGTTTATATCATTACAACTGTCTCTCTCTCTCTCCGTTTTTGTGACTATCTCATTCACCCTACAAGTCCGCAATGTCAACAAACGTATTTAAATAAAAAAGTCGTTAAGGCAAGTGGATGGCAAAAAAAAAAAAATAATAATAATGAAACAGAAAAAAGAGATAGAAAGGGAAAGAACGAAAAAATAAAAAGAAAGCCACGAGAGAGATAGAGAACGACAGGCGACAGGCGGAAAATAATTTTAAATTAAATGAAAGGGCTATTCGTACCATGGCACAACAGACACAAAGCGCCTGACGGGGCCGGTGGAGTCATGGACAGAATTGTCCCAACTGCACTTCACAAAGGAGCGTATCTTCTCTTCACACTTGACCTCCCCGAACCACCTTAGACAGTAACACAAGTGCCCAAGGTGTGCCTTGTTGGTGTGAGATCCTTAAGAATTTAATTAATTAATTGTGTAATGGCAAACAATGTGAACTAGGGGCGTGACACAAAGGCTCGATGGCACTCACGGAGGCGAAATGGAAAGTTGTCGTAGACTAAGAGAGGGTAATCCGACTAACTGGGTCAAGTTACATTTGTTTGGGGTAAACAAAGTCTAAATATTAAGCCCTTTTCTCTTCAAACATATCGTAAGGCAAGAAAAATCGTCTTTGATTTAAGGTATAACTAGCTCAAAAACCAACTAACGGCTAAATTATAGTAAACTTAAAAAACAAAAAACAAAAAAACACAAATTTTATTTACCAAACAAATATATAGTAATATATTTACATAGGCTAAGTGGACTTAAATGTCATATCAGCTTAAATTAGCCTAAAAACATTTAAATATCTCCACCTCTTGCTGTATAAGCAGAAAGACTTTTTATCTATAAACTGACCGATTTACCCAAGTGTTTACATTGAAAAGTGACCGATAACTCAAGTCCACTCAATGTCAAGCAAAGCAGCCCCAAGAAGAATGTTATTATAAACAAAACAAAAAATGTTTCCTGTTCTTTATGTGTTCCATGCATACATATATTTAAACATCGGATTTACTTTTTACTTTTTTGGGTAAATGAAATCAAAGTATTTTACTCATTCCTACAGATATGATACCTTGAACTTCGTTGTAAGATCTCTAATTAGTAAAACGTATAAAAACTAAAAATCTAGGGGATTCCGAAGCTATAGAAAAAACTAAAAAAAGCTAATAAGTCAATATTGTCAAATATTTTCTTTGGTTTAAACTTTAATTATGCTTTTACGAATTGTTTTTATACCATACACCCATAGGGTGAAATGGTATATTAAAGTCGCCAAAATGTATGTAACAGGCAGAAGGAAGCATCTCCGACCCCACAAAGTATATATATTCTTGATCAGGATCAACAACCGAGTCGATCTAGTCATGTCCGTCTGTCCGTCTGTCCGTGCGTCCGTCTGTCCGTATGAACACCTAGATCTCGGAGACTGTAAGAGCTAGAGCCACCAAATTTGGTATGTACACTCGTGTAGTATGTAGAGTGATCAAGTTTATTTCAAATTTTTGCCACGCCCCTTTCCGCCCCCGCAATTTAAAAAAAACGTTTATCTCAAAAACTATTCCAGCTAAAGACACCATATTTGGTATGTATATTCGTTTATTAAATGCACACATTTTGTATATATAAAAATTTTGCCACGCCCTTTTCCGCCCCCGTAATTTGAAAAACTTGATTATCTCCCGTATTTTTTTACCTTATGCAATCAAATTTGGCACACTTAAATTTAATACTAATATCTAGCAAAATAACAAATTGGACAAAAAACAGTCGAGTTATGCATATAAACGTTTTTCCATAAGGCCGGAGTTGGCCGTTGGCTGATGATCGCGCTAGGGTGCTCGTATGATTGAGTGAGCGAGATATTAAGATATGCTTGTGAAAAGCATGTGAAAATGCATTTGTTTAATAAAGTTGAAATATTTGCTTTACTGGTGTATGGTATACCTAAGTCGGCGAGACGACTTACTTACTTCATTTTTTTTTCATTTGAAATATATGTATATATGAAATACTAAAGTAAGAAGTTATGAGGTAAAGTTTAAGTACATGAAACACTTTTGGTCCCACATTCAGAATTTAAAAAATTTTTGTTTTATTTTTTTTAAATTTTGAATGAATGATTTTGTTTCTTTGATTTGTTCTTTAATCAATTAAAAAAAGAAGCATGATTTTTATTAGAAGACCAACATGAAAGAGTTATTACTCTTTCGGTTTTCAAATGGGTATATTTTTAAAAGGGGCCCGAAAAACAAGTTAAAATTAAAATTTATTGTCTTCAATGTTCAAATTGGGTCAAAATAAATTTGTTTAAAACTATCAAGTCCTTTTAACCAACTAAGGCAGGAAGCACGGCCTAGATGTCAATTATATATGTATTTGTGTGTGACTGTGTGTGTGTGTGTGTGCCTGTCATTAACATCCCTGTCTAAAATCAAAGAGTTGAATGCAAAATGATAGACAGAAACTTGTTCTGAACAGCAAAACGAGAAACTATCAACTAATCAGTTTAAAACAATGCTCAGCATTTTTCTTCATCCATTCCACTCGATTGACAAGCAGTGACATTACTATACTATATGGACGATATATAATCTATATATATGTACATACATACATATGCATGTGGTTGTACGTGTAATCATGTTGATGAGGCATGCAATGAGAATATTTGCTTATTATATGCATTTCAGTTGCTCTTTTCCTCTCTCTTTCTATCTCTCTCTCTCTGTATAATTAAATGCATTGCACATGCCAGTCAGTCAATTGAAAGCTTTTCATTTGCTTAAATTTACATATATTTTGTTGTAATTTTTGCTTATTTAAATGATCAATCAGAGATGTAAAATCAACAATGACAAACATTTGCGGTCCTTAAATATACAGAACCACCCAAAAAACCATCAATAAACGTCAATTGTTTGACCATAGAATGTCGATTCCCGTTTACAACGGAAGCGGCATATATAAATAATTGTTAATTATTAATATTTACACAGAGTATTCAATTCTTGATTTGAGTTGTGTGCGTTTGTTTGTATGCGTGTGGGTGTGTGTTTGTGTATAGACAGGTAAAAGTGATTGGTTGAGTTGTCTTATCTGATTACATTTATCAGAGACAATAGGGCGTCTCTTTAATCGACTGATAACTTAGTACAAGTCGGGTGTATTAGTTTCTCGTTATCCTGTTTTCTTTTGTGTTTAATAACAAGTTTTAATTACATTTACAAGATATACATATATATATATACATATGCATGTACATATATGGGCAGATTATCTTGCAAAGCATTTTCTAATTGAAAGGATTATTATTTATATTATAGCTAACGGCTTTGTGCATTTAATTCTATCGAGAGTAATTTATAATTTTAGTTCAAAAAGTCCAAAATGGTTTAAAAAAAATGATTTTAAACAGTCTTCTATTAGGGCATATTGATTTCGGCGTGTTTATCGTAACTTCCGGAATGCTTACAATATTTCCCGTGCATAAATTATTAAAAACCATCTGGCAAATGTGCTATATGGCCGATTATCGATAGTGCTTACCCCAAACTGGGAAGTTCTGTGATAAATTCAAGTGCGTGTATGTGCGTAGTTAATCATAGAGCACCCCCTTCCTCACCCCCCTCTATCGCTCTCTTTCTCTCTCTTTACTACAAATGGTAATTCATAAATAAATCGTTTAAGACGAGCAACGAATCAACGGGGCAACTGCCGAAATGAACACACAACTCACAAAAAGTTGCCGCCAAGCATATTAAACAATGAAGATGAATCAATTTTATGCACACTCATGAGAGTGTGTGTGTTTGTGTGTTTGCGGGGGAGAGAAGTAATGTACATATGTATGTGTTGTGAGTTTGTAAAAAAAAGGAAGGAAGCGCTGCATACATTTTTGTTCCATTGGCCAAATGCATAAAATGAATATTAAATTAAAGTTGAAACTACAAAATTATTGCCCAAGCAGCAAAGAGGCAACGGCATCAACAACGACAACGGAATTCGCTGGAAAAGGCAGACCGGCAACTTCCGGTCGACGAGCCCAACCGTCCAGTTTGTGAAGGCAGACAGAGGCTGCCTTTGCTTTTAGTTCTTTGGTTTTTTTTTCATTTTGCCAAAAAGTTTCTACTGATTGTGAGTTCAGCACATAGTTTTCAAAATTGTTCGGCCCGCATGGAAACCCTGGAGACCCCGTCTAGTTCTTCATCTTCTTTTAGGCAGGGTTGTCGCATGGAGTGTTCAGTCAACTGGCAGGGCAATTCAAAAACAACAAAAATGAATAATTGCTTGGACAAAGAATGGCACTGGCACTGGCACTGGGAACAACTGAATGAAGTCATTGGCCCAAAGAGCAGACGCCCAGCACGTGGCGAAGGCTGCTGTTGCACCACCCATCTCCCCCTAACTCAACCCGGCACTTTCAATTCAATTCATCACTGGGCATTGTGCAAGGTTAGGGCGTTGGCTTTTTACGGCGCTAATGAAGCTAGCAAAGACTTCCCGATGGTCGACTGGTGATGTTTGAATGATTGACTGACTGCTTGGATGGCACCGCAGTCTGATTGATTCTTGTAAACTTTGACCGATTCTCTTGGCATTCAGAAAGGAGAACCAAACATGAAATGTAGAGCAAAAACAACAATGACAGCTTCAACTAAAAGCTGCAGCAGGCATAATCTTATGGATATTGCAACAAATTAAATATACTCTTTAAAAAATGAGGGAAAAAAGTAAAGAAGCCCAAATATACAGACAGAAATAGGCAACACAACTATTTCTTTGGTATATTGACTAGTAGTTAATTATTTAATAAATTTAAGATGAATCTAACGCTTAGAATTTTAGAAAGTTAATGCATTTGTCACATACTTTTTATAACATTTTTACAACCGCAACGTAACTTATGTTTAAAAAAAAATACATTAATTAATTCTCTAACCTAAAATCAATTTAATTGTATAAATTAATGCATAAAATTTGCTATTGTTAGGGTATCAACCACACGAACAATCTGACAATGAATGAATGAAAAACTTGAAATAGCATCTGTAAACAGCTGCCATCCATGCCGACGCCCCCAACCTGCCGCCCTCCCCCTCCCATCCTCCTCCCGCTACCTTAAGCTCACTCATGACAGCAATTTGTTAAGCGCTGCTATTAAAGCGGAAAGTGTGACGAATACAATAAATGATAATGTAAAAAGAAAATCAGTAAAGAAATTGCCAAGAGAAATACTATATACACAAACATATGTCTTAATTTCTTATCAAAATAAAATTCAAACAATATAAAACTAAGTAGAATAAGGTTGTTAAAAGAAAAACTTGGCCATTTTTTTGCATATATACAGTGGCGGCGACGTTATGACGATTTTATGACGTTTTCTTTGTTGATTTTAGGTCTGATTTTCTCGAATCCTAAGAAATTTGTTGGTTATTGCATTAAAATGATAAACCGTAAAAATGGTTTATTCCGTTTTTTGCATTTGAACAAAGAAAACTCAGTTTTTGAGTGGTCAAATATTTAAGACGTTTTTGCCAAAATCTTAAATATTACAGAGTATGAACTCTTTGAAGGAGTTGTATATCTAGCAAAACTTCGATTGGAGCCAACTGAAAATCTGAATTTTGTATGGAAGTTTTTTGTCCTTTGGACAAGTTTATTTTCCGACAATAATTTGTACTAAAGTACTTTTTTCCTTGAACTTCAAAAGAAAGTGAAGTGAAATTTCCTGTCGAATGGCATATTTCATATTCATTAAAATTAGATACTTTTTATCGCCTATCAATCAGGGGCATTTTTTGGTTAGTTTACCCAAGCATTTAGTAAAGGAAAATCAGGTAGAAGGTAAGGGAAAATCAGGTAAGGGAAAATCGTTTGATTTATATCGAAATTTAGCCAATTTCATAGGCAAAGTCCCGGTTTAGGGGGAGAAGTTTCCTAGTTTCACACCCTGAGGATCCGCCACTGTATCTACTTAACCCGGTTGAAACCTATAATTGTAAGTATTTTTCTCTTTGTAATATCGAGTCACTTGGATTTACCAAAATGCCACACTCCATTTATTTTGTGCATAATCCAGTAGATTCTTAGTAAACCCTCTGAAATTTCATTATGAAGGGTAACCGTAACTCCATTGAGTAAAAAATATAACACAAAATATTGGACCCACAAAAATTTTTAACGATAAACTTTGTTTACTTTTAAATGTCGAGCAGATTACTAGACCGCTGTATAATATATCAGTTTTCTTTTAGTTAGTGTATACAAACTGCGATGCATTCGATATTTGTATTTATAATTACAAAAGCATTTCAATTGGCAACACACTTGAAGCAGGCAGCAAAGTCAATTGGCAAGACTGGCGGGCCAACAAGTAAATGGTATGGGGTGGTGTTAGGGGTGGGGAGGAGGACGATGTCAAAAGCAAATTAAGAAAAGAGAAAGATATACATACATATGTATACTTATACATAGGTCGGAAAATCACAACGTGAGACAACAACACAACAAAAAATTGAAAATCTCTTTGAATGAAATACAAAGTATAAAAATAAGTAGAAAAATCCGCAGCCACCACCACATCCTACCTAAGGCAAGGGGTGGTTGTGGGTGGGGTTGGGTGGTTGTATATTTTGGATTTGGGATGCCTTGTCGGCGTTTCGCGGAAAAAATGGTGAATCAACACACACAACACACACACACACACACACACAAAGACAGACAGATGTCGGTATATATTAATGTGAACGTGCACGTGACGCACGGACCCCCGCGCATTACCGGTTCCTCCTCCTCCACACTTCCTTATAGCTGGGTCGTGTGCTTTTGTGGGGTTGGCTCTTTTAGAGGGGGACAGACAATGCATATACATACATACATACATGTACATATACGGAATCGCTTAGCTTAAAATTTGATTCTGTTTCTGTTTTTATCTTCGTACTTACCAACTCCATATTTGTTATTTGATGGTATCCACATTTTTGGAGCTTTCTTTCGGTTCGTTTTGTTTCAAATCCAATATTTGCAATATTGCCGGACGCCGGCCACTCCCTTCTTGCCGGGTCTCCTGATCGAAATTATTTTTTTTACCTTTTATAGGGGAAATTTCAATGACAATAGTCCACACACTTTTGCATTATATTATTTTTGCAACATTGAAAACTGAACTTTCGCTTTTTTTGTTGTTCACTTTTACACACACAGAGAGATAGAGAGAGGGAGAGAACGAGAGATGCAGGTGCAATAAGACTATAAGTTGCACTTGTCGCCCGTTTGATTATCTATCTTTATCTTGCACACATCTTCATCTTGCCACTTGAAAGTGCCAAAATATTAAAGTGGTTGTTGTTGATTTTTTTTTTTTGCTTTTGTTGCCTTTGTTTGCACAAACAAGAAAATCAATATGATTTCATTTTGGGAATTCCTCCCTGTTTCACTACTTTCTTTCTTAACGCACTTTATTTAATTTACGCCATTTCCTTTCTTCCTGCGAATAGTTCATTTTTAATATTCTCCTTTGTTGATTGGACTATTTGCGTTTTTATTAAATTGTTTTTACTGCCATATTCCAATTGAGTCCGCGCAATCGACAATTACGAATGTAAACAAAATCGACACTTTTGTTTTTTTTTGGTTGAAGCAAATCGGTGACAAAATTAGCACATTAATTAATAGTGAAAGAAATATACGATATCAAGTCTCATTATCTTAATTATTCCAAAATTTTCGAACTTTTAAAATATCCGTCCGCACAACCGTTCGCAATGAAAACAAAAACAACAATAACAACAACAAAGTGTTACCAGCTCTTCTGAAAATGTAAAATCCCACATTTAGTGTGACCAGTTGTACAAATTTCTTTAGAAATCGATAGCCGCACAATCGATTTACAGTGGGTCGAAAAGGGCGGGAGTATAAAACCAAATAGTTTACAGCACTGCAATATGTTCAGTAAAATTGATCAATTTTATTTCTTGCACAGATTTTTACTTTTTAAAAATTAAAGTTAAAAACAAAAAAGTTGAGTTAAAGTAAATTAAACTACAGTGAAACCTCGATATAACGAATCTGAGGGGGATCGCAAAATTATTCGTTATATCTATTGATTCGCTATAGGTACTGAAATGTAAAACCTTAGTCCTTTCAAGGGACTTAACAAAAAATTCGTTATATTGGGTTTTTCGTTATAACGAAGTTCGTTATATCGAGGTTTCACTGTATATTCCTTAGTAAAATTTTGCCAGTGCTTTTCCCAAAAAATTGGGTGAATAAAAACGCGCGCGGTTTTGGCCTGATTTTTGTTTTGAGGAAATTACGCTTATGCCATATGCATATATCGCCGATATATAGAAACTTAAAGCATTTATTCTATTATTTTATATAATTTTTAAAGATTCTAAAGATGTTCAATTAAAACAATTCTTTAAAAAACTCTGGCTAAAACATTGAGATTTTTTGGCGGCAAAACAATTTTACTTTCTGACAACACTGATCAGACGACGATAAAGACATGCGTTGTCATTCACCTGCTATCAGTAATATATATACAACCACTAGTTAGTCTGATTGATAGTAATACCGAAACATCTAGTTACTTAAAGCAGGTCAAAGTGCTGGTTTATTTTAGGAATATATTTTAACATTGAAATGGCAGCTAAACGTTTGGATGCCATAATTTTTGGAGCTACAGGATTCACTGGCAAATATACCGTTTTCGAAGCGGTGTCAGTCCTTAAAGGCCTAAGTTGGGGCATAGCCGGACGTAACCATGAGAAGCTGCAAGGCGTACTTAAGGAAATGGGGGACAAGGCCAAAACAGATCTGTCGCAAACGCCCATCATCATAGCAGACGTGAACAATGAGAGTTCTTTGCTGGAAATGGCCAAACGTTGCCGCATTGTTGTCAACACTGCCGGACCCTATCGTTTTTATGGCGAGAAGGTTGTCAAGGCGTGCATTGAGGCCGGAACACACCATGTGGACGTGAGTGGAGAACCGCAATATATGGAAACCATGCAACTCAAGTACAACTATAAAGCCAAAGAGAAGGGTGTCTACGTCATAAGTGCGTGTGGCTTTGACTCCATTCCCGCCGATATGGGTGTTCAATTTATCGAAAAGAATTTCGATGGAGTGGTGAACTCTGTGGAATCTTTTGTTCATATGGGAGTCAAGGGTGGAACCAAAGGACTGGGTCGTGCATCTCTAAACACGGGAACTTGGGAAAGTGCCGTCCATGCCATTGCCAATCGTAGCGAAAGTCAGGCTATACGCCGCGAACTGTTTCCGGATCGTCTGCCAGACTTCTCTCCAAAACTAAAGGCACGTCCTCCGTTTTCTCGTTCTACGGAAGTGGATAAAGTGCTCCTGCCCTTCCCGGAAACGGATCGCTCAGTGATCATGCGAACACAACGCTACCTCTATGAGCATGATAAGAAGCGACCTGTCCAAATGCAGGCTTATTTAACTCTCCCTTCAAGGTTAGCTGCCAGTGTTGTGGTTTTTGTGGCCCTTATCGTTGGAATATTCGCCAAGTTCGAGTTTGGCCGTCAGTTGCTGCTTAAATATCCCAGCTTCTTTTCTGGTGGGATGGCATCACGCACCGGTCCCAGTCAAGCGCGTATGGAACGTTCCTTCTTCAAGATGACCATGAAAGCAAGAGGATGGCCAAAATCCGATCGATTGGCAGAGGTTACCGATCAATATACCAGCCCACCCACTAAGGAATTGACGGTGCGTGTAACCGGTCCCAATCCTGGCTATGGCTCAACCTGTGTGGCACTCCTATCTACGGCTCGGACAATTCTCCTAGAAAGCGACAAGATGCCCGATACTGGTGGTGTTTTGCCACCGGGTGCCGCATTCGCTAAAACAAGTCTGATCAGTGAACTAGAAAAGCACGAACATGGCATTAAGTTTGAAATTGTAGCTAATAAGTAATTCGCGTTATTTATTTATTGTGGAGAAATCTTTTAAAACTGTAATAAATTTATGTGCTAGGTTTGAAAATGCTTGGCGGTTTCATCAGCTGTTTGCAGCCTGTTAACTCACTTGCGACCCTGTTATGCTCGAAATGAGTTAACAGAGATAGGGGAGTTTTGTTTATTTCGAGAGTCTCCAAATGCAGCAAAAACAAGTTGGATTCATTTATCCATTTTTCTCGGAAACTTTCCTCAATTTTCAAAAGAAACTGTCTTAACATACTTCAGGAAGTCCCCCTAAAATTCTGGAATTAAATCGTCGTTATGCCGTGTTCGTGGAGTCTAGTTTTAAGCGGATAAAATCGACGTATTTGTTTGCTACATTTTGAATGGAGAAAATCATGGTTGGTCCATAAAAAAGAAATTTTCTCAAAAACAGTGCTAAAATTTTTAATCAAACTCGGTGGGGATTTTTATGAATAATTGGGAATAATCCGGCGTTCAATATTAATTGAGCCGTGTTTTTAAAGGGGAGCTATACGAAAACATAAAAAAAAACTTTATATTTATTTATTTGTTTCAAATAAAGTCAAAGTTAATAAATAGCTGCAAAAATTTAAAATTAAAAATGTAAAAGCGTTAACAGTGGGTTAACAGAGGACCGTCACTAACACAGTTTTAACAGTGTCGCTAACTTGACGGACATGTTTTTGCAATCGAAATAAAACAATTTGATTTTGAATGAATAAAAAAAGTGAAAAGTGCTTACAAAGTTTAATAATAATTATAGAAGCAATTGCTGGCACAAATTAAACAAGAAATGCCCATTCTAATGCTCCCACCAAAAAGGGTGTATTGATTTTACCATAAAAACCATTCGCGATAGAAATCCCATTTGGGATAGAAAAAAAAAACGTTGAAATAGTCGCAACCGGTCGGATCGGATTACTATATAATTCACACAGCTGCCAAAAGTACACAAAACAAGTCGTTGCGTCGAGACGACTGGCTGGATTATTGATTGTTCGCCAACCGCCGACAACAAACAAAGTGAAACGCAGCTTCGCAGTTAAGCGCGGCTCATCCCGAAAGCGCATACAAAAATTTTTGAATTAATTTAAGTTTCATCTTGCAGATCGAATGCAATTAAACGGTAAGGCTATGCCAGTTCCACGTGAAAGCACCTTAAGTGTTTGATTGTTTATGTGTGTGTGTGTGTGGTGTCTGTGTATCGAACGATAAATAAAAGAAATTGGCTATCAAATGAAAAGACGACTATAAACTACTCTATTTTTTATAGCATATTAAGATGGGGAGAGTATGATTTATGTCGCCAATAAAAAATTGTTTTATGTTTCAGTTGTCTTCCTAAATTAAAGTTCAAAAGCTACCTCTAAAAATATATACATTGTGATAAAATTACGTTTTTATTTTTATGTTATCACAATTTACTCATAAAAAAACCAATTGTGTAAGCCTTATATACCCGGTGAAGTAATTGAAATGTTGCCTAAATATAGAAAGTGGGTCTCTCTGCTTAACAATAAGTCGGTATGTATGTATGTATGTACATATTGCAGTTTGTTGAGGATTTAGCTTGAGTTAAGTAAAAAAACAAAAAAGAAAACAAAGTGTTTTTTTAGTTGTCACACATGTCAATGCAATTTAGTTAGAAAAAAAAAACAAATGTAGCTACTTAAAGCACAACTTCTCCACAGCAGCGACATTGACGAACCTCGATTCCCGGGGGTTATATATACTATATATGTATAACCTAATCCCTTCCGTAAATCATGCGTTGAAAATTTGTTTTATGAGAAGTGCAGCAACTGTTTTTTGCATTCCCTTTCTAAAAATGAGGTATATTACATTTGTTAACCACCCATAGAAAAGTTTTCAACCCATTTTAAGGCTGAGTCAAGTTAAGAGTATGAGCCACTTTACTAAACGATTTCAAGAACAAATTTGCATTTCTTAATAATGCATAAATGTTCCTAGGAATATCAGGTGTTTGCCCTGGCTTTATCATGTGTATACATCCTATATGTATATCTATGTATATATACTCTTTGTGTGCGTGTGTGTGTGTGTAGCCTCTATTTGTTTAGGTTAAGAAACACTGCGCCTAGCAATTGGTTTCCCAGTTAATTTAACTGCTTGAGCAATTTTGTTGGGTGCAACTCGGTTTTTTATACTTCTAAATGTGTTTGTAGCTGTTGTTAGTGTTCCGGGTAACCGGCACTACTACTGTCGGTGCTCACCTGATGAGTGACGTTGATAACAAGCCAATGCCGCCAACGCCATCTGCGCCGCTTGTTGATAGCCAACGACGGCGACGACGACGTCCAGCACCACCACACGCACTTGGAAGTGAAAGCGTGTCTGATAAGTGACACATCGATTGCGTAAAATATTACTATAAAATATACCTAAATAAGTTACCAACTTGGATTAAACGTTTCCTAATTTTATAATTCTTTCCTATTCTATAGTTCATTGTTTTATAGTAAACAAATTTGCAATCCATATCTACAATACTCTTTAAAGAGGCGGAAGACCAATTATAATCAGATGATTTCAAAATCACTTTATTTTGGTTAATTTTTAATGATTTATTAAAGATTCTTGATTTAATATTTAAACTCAATATTCTTGAGTAATTACCGATCATAAGCTGTTGATCATTCATCATCAAAATCATTTTCTAGTAAAAAGAAAGATTATTGTCATAAAATATAACTATTTTTCGATAAACTTACTTAATTCTTATAAATTTTGGTAAAATTTAATATTTCAGTTTTAAGACAAATTTATGGTTTTTGGTACTTATGTAAAAGGAAATGTTGTGTGAGTTAGGACCATGAGGATCCCTTGGATTATTTTAACGATAGTTATCAGGTTTAGTTAAAGTTACAGAGTATAGGACATTCGATATGTTAAAAGTTTTTTTATAATAACTTGATCGGTTATTTTCTTCACGCACTCACCTCTTTAATGCTTAGTAGAACAGTGAGTGTGAGTCTCTTTTGGCGTCGTTCACTAACTGATTAGAGACCGTTTGGCTTAGAAACGACTAAATAAATGATAATACCTTCCTAACAACAACAGTAAGAAGATATCTGGGGCAAATGTGTGTGTTTTTGTGTACGCCTATTTGAGTTGATGTCTGTCAAGTGAGTGGTTTGAATGCCTTTTGACAAGCGGATTTGAGAGAGACGCGGACCCGAGACCAGACCAAAACCTTTCCTTCTTCCACTCGACAGCACACACGGACTTTTGTCAATGTGCGTCCAAGAGTGCACAGACATAGTTTTCAATCAGTTAAACTAAAAGGCACTTAAGTTTTGTTTCCCTCTTTATATATTGCAGATTGAGCTAAAACTATTACGGAATAATAATTTTCAGTATGAAGTCATCTAGAGTTAATGAATCACCACCCGCCTCCAATTTAAAGACATCCACGACGGCCGGAGAATATATGCTGAATTTCGAGAATGTCATAGAAACTGGCAAAGAAGCCTCCATGACCAGGGAATATAATCCGCAAGTGGCCTACGAATTCGAACGATATCTAAATCCTCAAAAGCTTAAGCAACATGTGCTCAAAAGTGAGAAACTTCATGCGATCTTGGAGCACTATGCGAGGGAGACAAAACAACCCCTGAAACAATTGGAACAGCAGGCTAAACAGATTATCGATGAGATCGGTTTGGATCGGAATATGGCCATAATACGTTGGTGTGGCATTGCCATAACGGCCATTGGCAAAAGGATTTGTGATGGCTTTTATGTGAATTCGGCCAGCATGGCCAATGTACGCAAAGATATGGGTCGTTGTCCAGTTTTATATCTACCCAGTCATCGTAGCTATATGGATTTTATACTGATGTCATATATATGTTATTATTATGATATCGAAATACCGGGTATAGCAGCTGGCATGGGTAAGTGAGTCATTTAGCCAAAAATTTCAAGCGTTATTATTAACCTTATGACTTACGACTAATGCATTTTAAGTTCAAAGCTTATAAACTAATTACACATGCATTAATCATATTATTTTCTTAATTTTTAGATTTCCACTCAATGTTTGGCATGGGAACTATGCTAAGGAAAACGGGAGCATTTTTCATGCGGCGCAGTTTCTCAAATGATGAGCTCTATTGGGATATATTTCGGGAGTATATGTACGCTCTGGTTGCCAGCTATCACATTGGAGTGGAATTCTTTATCGAGGGTACAAGGTCAAGAAATTTCAAGGCTTTAGTACCAAAAGTTGGCCTCCTTTCGATGGCCCTGTTGCCCTACTTTACGGGCGAAGTGCCCGATGTTACTATAGTGCCGGTTAGTGTGGCCTATGAAAGGGTTCTGGAAGAGCAACTCTTTGTCTACGAACTGCTGGGTGTGCCCAAACCTAAAGAATCGACAAAAGGATTTTTCAAAGCGCTAAAAATCATCGATGAACGTTTTGGTAAAATGTTTTTGGATTTTGGTGAACCGATTTCGGTGCGTGAATTCTTTGGACATACTTCCGGGCAACGGATGCAACGTGCCGGTGTGGGTGGACATCTGCAGAAACTGAATCGTCAGGAGATTGAGCTGGTTAAGCAATTGGCTAATGAGGTTATCTATCAACAGCAAAGACGCATTGTGATCAATACGTTCAATTTATTGAGCCTCTACTATGCCAGTCAATTGTATGCTCAGCGTACGGTGAATATTGATGAACTCTCGCGGGGATTGCTGCATCTAAAACGGATCTTCGAGCAACTGGGCTCTCATGTCAGCACGAATGCCAATAACATTAAGGCGGATATAATTGATGCAGTGGAAATACATTCGAATATAGTTAATTTTAATCGGGCACGCCTGCAATTTACACCCATGAAAGCCAAGCAATTGGCCGCCCAAATCGATGTGAAGCGTCTAAAGGCTCATGCTTTGAGTCCACAAACTATGGCGGTGGCCGTACCCATGTTAGCCCTTCAATTATATATTAATCCCTGCATGTTTTGGTTGGCCAGACCGGCATATCTATTGCTGGCTGGCCTGAAAGAGCAACAAAGACAAAAGTCAAATACTCCAGAGTCCCGAAGTGCCACCTTGGCGGCATTGCATACGCATGTAACCTCAATGGATACACTCTTCCAGCATGAGTTTATCATTGAGTCCAATCGTGAGGCAGTTGAATTTGAAACACATCTTCAGTTGTTAGTCAATGAGAATGTCTTACAACTGGAACCGAATGGTTCAATTAGTGTTAAGGATAACGAATGTTCCCGTGTCATATTGGCGGCCTTGGCTCCATTTTTGTGCCTGTATTATCAATTGGCTGTTACCTTGCGGCAGGTCGGTAATCATATATTCTTTAAAAACTTGTGTTATAGATATTTTAATGCCCTATATATTTGCAGCTCCCTCTTGATGTGGAGTTTAGCAATAAGGATTTGCTGGTACGTGTGCAACAGCATGTGGAGCGATTGCTGCAACAGCAGGATGGAGCTGCCTCTCATGTTCATCCCTATTGCTTGGCCCTGGACAATCTGAATATAGCCATTTATGCTCTTATTCAACGTGGCTATATACTTAAATCCCGGGAAACAGGCCAAATGCTTATACCCAGTGCCCAGAGTACGGGCAAATGTTTAAAAGAATTGGAATTACAGCTACTGGAATACTGTCAACTAATGCCATTTGCTCAGTACTCGATAGCGGCCAATCAGCAGGCCCAGTTTCATATAGCAAAATTATAACTGATGGCCACAAATGGCAAGCGATTGGGTATAGATGACTCATTCGCCGCCGTCGCCGCCGCCGCCCAAACAAATAATTGTCATCAGCATAGTCATAGCTTTAGTCGAATAAGTTCATTCATTGTTGGCTTGCTCAAGAATTGTCGAATCGTTTGCATTCTATTCGTTTTTGTAATTGTTGCTCCCATTTGGCAATTCCTTTGCTGGTTGATTTCATTCATCATTTATACATCATCATCCATTTAAAAGGATAAACGACGGTGGGAAAAACTTTTAGGAATCGGGTTTTAATAATCGGGGGAAATATTGGGAAACCGAAAGGTTGTGGTTATCGTTTTGGTGGTTTGCTCATTAATTTTTTTAGCGCATTATTTGTTTTTTATTTTTCGGTTCATTGCCATATCTAGAAATAGTCATTAACACCCAATAACAACACAAAAAATTGCCACCTTCAGTCGAATTTTAAATAAATTATTGGTAGGTCCCATCGAAATATGACTACTTATATAGTACATAAATATATATTCTATATAGAAATGTTCTTACAAAATAAAAAAAGAAAACAAACAGGAAAACTAAGCACAAAACACAGAAACAATAAGACATCACACAAAAACCTTAAACAGAATTTCCTATTAATTGTGGATATCTACTTTGGTTGATCTCACGATCTTGCCTTTATCATTCTGATTGATCATTCCCATATCTTAATTTAGACAAAATAAATTCAATTCTAATGCTAATTTGTGATCTAACCGTGCCAATATCAATTGTACTACAGTCATGCACAATTTAAAAACAATTATATTCCCAAAAGACCTTCAATAACTTGGACTAGAAATAGTAAAGATGTTGATTTAGCCAATTCTTTCAGATTTTACAGAGAGTGTTTCTTGAATTTCATAATATCGTATCGATATTTGCATTGATTCTTTAGTTTCTTTGAAGACCTTTTGAAAAAAACCTAGTCTGGAAATTAATCAATCCACTGTGGATAAAATAATTCATTAACACTTTTACTTGGATCTGATCGTCATTCCTAGTTAAAGTTTGCCGCACAAACCGACACAACACACACAAATGATAAACTGAGCTACAAAATGTGCAATATATACACGATACATACAAAACCAAAATACAATATATTTTTGTGTTCTTGTATAACATGTTTTTATATACAAAACGAAAAACCAATACAATAGTGAATTTTATATTTATATAGAAACTTAAACACCAATCCTAACACCTAACAGCAATAATAAAAGTATTTAATTCATTTACAATCAACAAAATTCCCGTTTAAATTGCTCCAAAGTACGTTGACTAATAACCACCTGCATTAGCAGACGTTGAGGATTCTCCAGATCGGCCTGGGTATCAATGACGGCGGCATTTTTATATAGCCAGGCCATCTCGGGTCCGCCGCTGGGCACGCGCATCTGAATCTTACGACGTCCGGTGACAGAGAGGATTTGCGCTTCAATATCAAGTAGAAGTGGATCAAGGCCAATTTGTGATCTTGCTGATATTCTATGGTGAGCCGTACTCTCCTCGGCATGGTCATCAGCATTTGGCACTAGATCACATTTGTTAAAGACATTAATAATGGGCGGCTGATGTTCACCGCCCACATTGAAGGCCAAGGAACGTAAAGTACTTTCCACATGATTGCGCTGAGCATTGTGGCAAGGATGCGATATATCCTGCACATGTATAATGATGTCCTGGTAAAGGAGATAGAAAATTAGAAGAGATTACAATACATTTACATGTATGGAACATACCGCCAGCATAGCATCTTCTAGAGTGGCCACAAAACACTCGAATAGACCCGTTGGCAAATCGGACATAAATCCAACTGTGTCCATGTATATGACCTGAAGATTACAAGGCAATTGGCCGGCATGAGCTGTCACATCCAAAGTGGCAAATAATTGATTACGCGGCTGCAGTGCATCACTTTCCGCTGTTAGGGCTTTAATCAAAGAGGTTTTTCCGGCATTTGTATAGCCCACAACGGATATAATGGGATAGTTTTGTTGCTTCCGTTTCTGGCGCAACAATTGGCGATGTCGACGCACCTGCTCCAGCTCGGCTCGAAGTTTGCGTTCTCGTGTTTTTAGAATCTCCTTCTGCAAATCGCTTAAGGCATAACCCTGTCGACGAATTTGACTTGCACTGGCATCTTTGGCCTGCGACCAAATATACGGCAATTCGGCCATGGCCACCTGGAGTCGGGCCTCAGCGCTTGTAGCATGTAGACGAAGGATTTGTATGACCACTGAATAGCGATCCATGACAGGTAGATGGAATTCCTCCTCCAGATAACGTTTCTGGGCAAATGACAGTGTGCCCTTGCTGACAAAAAGACAAGTGAGTGACATTTCCTGGCGAAGATCGGCTATAAGAGTTTTCAGTTCATCTATTTTGCCAGATCCGAATAGAGTTCGACGCTTCAAATTCTCCAGGGGTACCTTAAGAGCTTTAGCCACTTGCCAATTGGGCAGCGAACGTATAAGAGCTGTCGCCTCCGCCAACTGATCCTCTGGTTTAACATCTTGTGGTAGGTTACGTTTAGCTGACCATTTCACATACGGCTGAAGGATAAGAACCTGCTGAGAGGTCGCCACATTACGTGTTATACGCATGGCTCCACCAGCCACCTCATCATACGCTCTATCAACATTATAAAGAGAATTAGATAAGTCGATGGGTTAATTAATTTAAAACTTACCGATCATCTAGAAAACGCATATCAAACAATTCTCCGCTTGACCTAGAATCACCATTCTGCTCATCATTATCGTCATCACGTTTCCCTTGTTGCATTTGAGCCTCGAAATAGCTCTTTCGATTCCTAATCCCCTTGACTCCCTGATGTTGGGTATATTTGCTGCGTTGCTGGCTTGCTAAAGCCAAACTTAAAGTAGGTCTCCATTTTGCCAATTTTATAAAATTTCTTAATCCTGCCATGTTGATCTATACTAACTTAGAACTCTATATATACACTTCCCTTCTTAATATGTGTCCTCTTTAAGAACTGTATGTTTGTCCTCAAAGGCCATCCAAGCCGCTTGACAGGATTTGGTTCTCGTTGATGTCGTTTGATACGACACTCCAGTGGCTACCAGCGATGATAATAGTATATTGTATTTGACGGGATAGCGAATTTTGGTTTGCACTATCTTCTGTCCAAAATAAGTACCAGAAAAACCTGCATCCAAGCTTATTTAGTTTTATTATGCAATTTTTTTAAAGAAAAATTTACCCAAACAAAAAGCAGCCAAACCCGTAAACAGGGAACGGGTCATGCAATCCAAATAGGCATCAAAGCCAGGATGTTTGTCGCGCTGTTGATCCTTTAAGCGTTTTATATCATTCATAATAGTCGAAGTTTTGTTTTAAATATTTAGTTAAAGGATTTAATTAATTTGCCGGCACCAACCTGCAACTAGATCAGCTGTTTGCCAATGTGATTTTCAAGCGATGCCAAAGAAGAGTTTTTTGGAAATAGCTAAATCTGGCCATATATTTTTCAAAAATAATAAATTCAAACACTTAAGGAGACCTAAAGCTTCTCAAAAGTTTAATATTTTTATACTCAATCTAATTTCGGACAGATTTCTTATTTACTTCCCGAAATATTTACCCTAACTTCTTTTTTAGTGGTATGTCAGAATTCTAATATAACAGTCTGGCAACGCCAATCAACATTGGCTTTGGTTTGTTTTTATGGAAAACATTTTATAAAAATGGATATTGAGAAGATTTGTTTGACCTGTTTGAGTTTATCGGGTCCATTTCTATCAATCTACGATGGAGGCTCTGGCAGCGGTAATTGCTTAGCCGATATGTTAAGCGACTTCACCAAAACAAAGGTAAACAAATAATTCTCTAGCAAACACCAAACCTAATCTCGTCTTGAAACTCAAATTTTTAGCCCAAACGTCAGAATAATTTACCCGAAAAGGTTTGCCTTAGTTGCCTGAGCGAGATAAATCACTGCTATTCGTTTAAAATCAAATGCGAAAACTCAAGTCGAACTCTACGCCAACTGTTGCCCGATGCCTTGCCCGAAGAGCAAGACCAGGTGGCTCCAAAGCTACAAGTGGTCACCAAAGAGCAGGAAGTTCAGGCCACTGCAAGTCCCGTGAAAATGACTTCAATTGAAATCCAAACAGATGAGATTCCCGTGCTTGAAACTATTCATCAGGAGATCAAGATTAATACTAGCTCAGTGATTGAAGATCCGCGTGAGGATGATGAAGCAGATCAGGGTCAGGATTTCGAGTACGAGCTAGCCCAACATGACGCACCCAGCAACACGGAGAAGAATGATGGTCATATGAAATATGAAACCGTAGTGGATAAAATAGCAAATGAATATAATTTCTCTATATTTAACAACGCAAATGGAGAGACAGAGATTTCGCCAGCACCCCTACCACCGCCAAGTCCAATGCAGGTTACCACCCGTAAGAGTGCAGCCAAATTATTGAACCAACAAAAGGAGGACCAACAAGAGATGACCCAGCCAGCAATACCGCAAGAAACAACGGAGGAATTTCCGGTAGGTAACAAACAATGTATACGACTCACATACATATATTTAAATGCTTTCTTTGTAGGCTCCATCATCAAAGCGTTCAACCAGACGTCGTGCCGCGGAGAAACAAGAGGAGCAAGCTGAAGTTTCGCCATCAAAACGTTTGCGCAAATCGCTAAATACCACTACAGCGGCAACAGCAGGACCAACTGGAGGAGGGGTAACAGGAGCAGCAATGGCTGCAGCTGAATTAAAGTACCACTGCGATCGCTGCCAGGCTGGCTTTGCCTTGGAGAAGTCCTTGAGTATACATCGCCGACAAAATGGTTGTACGAATCGTAATTTCAAATGTCAAGATTGTGATAAGGTTTTCGTCTCGCAAGATCATCTGGTGGAGCATCAAGCAACTCATGGCACTTACAATTGCCAAGAGTGTGGCATGCGATGCGAATCGAAAGAGCAATTGGGCAGGCACATGGTGCAGGGGCACAAGCGGAACTTAAGGAATCAATGCTCAGTTTGTCAGAAGGGTAAATAATAGCTGAATGTACTCAACTTAAACGAATCAATCTATATCCATACCTTTGCAGTTTTCACCATGTTATCCACATTGCGGGATCATATGCGTATCCATACGGGCGAGAAGCCATTCGTGTGCAATATTTGTGGCAAGAGTTTCACTCAAAATGCCAACCTACGGCAGCACAAATTGCGTCACTCGGAAACAAAAAGTTTCAAGTGCGATCAATGCTCAAATTCATTTGTAACCAAAGCAGAATTAACCTCCCACATTCGTACCCACACGGGTGATAAGCCCTTTGAGTGCGATGTCTGCTTGGCCAAGTTCACCACCAGCTGCTCTTTGGCCAAACACAAACGTAAACACACTGGAGAAAGACCCTATGCATGTGAAATGTGTCCCATGCGTTTCACTGCCTTGAATGTCCTCAAAAATCATCGTCGCACTCACACGGGGGAACGTCCTTATGTCTGCATGTTCTGTCCAAAGAGTTTTACCCAACGTGGCGATTGTCAAATGCACCAAAGATCATGTGGCGATAAGTTGTATGTCTGTTCCCGTTGCAACGAGAGTTGCAAGACGATGGCCGAATATCGCAAACATTTGGCCAGTCACGATCAGGAACAGGAGCAGCAAGCACAGCCTGGCAAGCCAGTAGTCCATCATTTCACATTATTTAGCAACAAGGAAAATGGTAATGCTGGCCTCGAGGAAGTCACGGATGAAGAGGCAGACGACAATGATGATGAAGAGGAGGAGGAAGTTGACGAAGAGGCAGCTTTGTTGCTTTAAATTTGAGAGCAGGGAAATTGGTTGAAAATCATTTTATATTTTGTATATACTTGCCAGATCGGGGAATATTCTTGAGAGATTTAATCTAGGTAGTGCTTTTTTTGTAGAATTTTCCAATTAATATTCATTTTCTTTTCGTATCAAAATCTTTTTTATTGCATTGAGTTTTGTAACTTTTTCGAACATGTTTTATTTACAATTTTATACATTTATTTTTTGTCTTTAATTTCATCCAACATAAATCTATATTTTCAAGTTAAAACTGTAAGTTTCGAAGTATACTGTGCAAAAGAAAAGGTAAAGCAGGCCCTAAAGCAATATACAGTTCAGATACATATACATATATATAATCCCCGTAACTCCTAAAGGTAACGGTGAACTTTAATAACTATAGTCAGATTGCTCAATATATATATAGATAGCTAGTATCGAAATGCGATACAGTTTGTTATATCACACTTCTTTTTCATATAAATCATACATAGTTACCAAATAGTATATCAGATGTCTATAATATATTTTGCAACTCCCACACATACAGATATAAGTAGAATGATCGATCTAGTAGGTATATATATTATATTTGCAATTTAAAACAAACCCCGATTTTCCTCTAACTTGGACTCGTGTTTCTTTCTGTAGGTGTTGTTTTCCCTGTGGGAATTATTTTTAAATTAAGGATAAAAATGTTTAATTTTAAGTTTTTTTAGCTTTTAACTTATACTAAAAAATAGTTGTACGAGTAATTTGTAGTTTACACAATGAAAAATATCTTATATTAAATTCACTTTGTTGTTGCTGTTGTTGTTCTAATAGAATTGTCCGAATTGCCCTGCAACAGCACCCACTGGGGGCTGCAAAGCTGAGGTAGATGCCACGGCCACATTTGTTTGAGTCATTGGCGTCGTGGAGGCGGCGGCACCGGCGGTGGCGGCTACTGCTGCTGATGATGGCGTTAACGGTGTGACAGGATTATTGATTGCTTCTGGAATCACTGGTAAAGTTAAAGGTGCACCCGTTGTGATCGGTGGATCACCATGAAACCAATTGACCAATTCATGATGCGAGCTTTGAACACATTTCCTTTGATCGGCTATTAAATTCTCGGAATATTTCACATGATTCGCATAGGCTTCTTTTTCATGCTGCGCATCCTTGGACATACGATGCAGATCCTTCAATATTGCCGAGCCCCAAAGTTGGACATGTATATCGGGTATTTTACTGGCCAATTGCATAGCTGGAGTTACCATATTCATGCTCTCCTTGGAGTTGCCTATGCTAAGAAAGACATGCGATAGTAAGACCAAAGAGCAACTCGTTAAACGATTTAAATCCTCTGCGTTGGCCATTTTAAGAGTTTCACGCAGGAAGCGTCTGCAACAAAAAACAACAAAAAAGGATAAGTTAAACATTGCGATAAGTCAAAGAGAGGGAGAGGATCACTCACTTGGCTTCGTGAAAGCTGTTTTTATGAAATGCATGAAGACCCTGGACATAATAGAAGCCACCCATAAGGGCTTGACTGCTGTAGGTGTGGGTATTCTCCGTGGAGACAGCATCCAAAATTTGCTTCAAATCCGTCTCGCGCTTGGTACGCAAATAGATAATGGCCAAATTAAGATTTGCAAAGAGTTTCAAATCTCTTTCGGTGGTCTCGCTGACGCATACAAGGAACTGTCGCTCGGCATGATCAAAGAAACTGGTGGACATGGCATACAAACCAATGAGGCAATGCAATTGGGCCGAATGCCTTTTCAGAAGACTCCTGCGCTGCGGCGCCGCGAGGCAGACATCGCGTGCTGCGGCTATTTCACGAATTGCCAACTCCCGATTACCCATGACCATGCGACACATTACTATATGCTCGAGCAGTATTACCTTGAAGACCGACAATATGGGCTTGTCCTCTTGTAGCTTTAGTTTTTCAATTTGTGTCAATGCTTTCTCTGTATACTTTTGCGCCTTATCCATATAGCCAGCCATCATGGAATGGGAAACTGTCACCAGATAGACTAATACATATAATTGCTCTTTCGGTAGCCATACAAACATTTCCAATTGATTTGAACCAAAGATCGTATCATCTGATGGCCAATTTGGTGCCATTATCGTTTGTATGGACATTTGTAATTGCTTTAGGCTTGGCTTCACTGTCTTCACTTGGCCCAGGGCCAAATAATAGCAAACTTGTAGGACCAAAAAGAATACCTTAAGATATTCCTTTTGATGTGGATTGGGTATATTATTATCAATAATCTGTCCAGCCGAATTGAGTAGGGCCAAAACATCATTGGTTTTCCGTTCAATCATTAGGATCATTGCGCGTGATAGTAGGAATAATACCTTTAAATATGTTGCTCCGGCCTCTTCGGCTGAGTCTGCGCCCACAGCCAGCAGTTCGGAGGCAGATGAGTATTCTCGATCGCTTGCATGTATCTGGGACAATTGCAGCAATAGTTTGCAATGCCAATAGACATTGTTCTGTGATAATTCCACTGCTCGTCGAAGCATGGCCTTGGCTGCATTTGAACTTGGCTCTGTCTGCAGATGTAACTGGGCCAACAACGATGCCGTATCGAATTTCACATCATCAAAATTCATTAAAGATTCCGAAATATTCCATGCCTTCTCCAAATGCTGTCGAGCCATATCAATGTTTCGGGTGTAGGCCATCAGAATTTGTCCCATTTGCAAATGGGTACGTGCCTCCACTTTTGATGGCGGCGTAAACGTAAAAAGCGCCTAAAAATAAACGTTTATATTGTAGTAGAATTTCTGTTTAGATTCCATTTCGTGCTTACCTGCAGGCATTGAATGCATTTCTTGATATTCGGGGGTTGGGAGGTACGGAAATACTCCGCCAGACCCAACAGTGATATATAGCAGGCATCTTGGCTAGCTGCGGGATTTGCACTGCTTGGCCCGCTCATTTTTGCAACTTTCTTTTACAATAATAAATATCCAATAAGAGGTTTTGTTTTTTGTTACAATCGCTATTTAAGTTAGCAATTTCGTCATCTGTAAGCCTGAACGACGCAGGCAAGTTCCAAGGTCATGTATTAGCTGACTCTGATGATGATGGCCATAATGGCAAAAAAAAAAAGAAATGGTCCAGAGTCGGCGTGGTCCTCTGCAATTCTTTACGCGATTACCGCTCAATTACACCTTACTTTGGCCAGTTGAATCAATTTCCCCAATATCTTGTGAGTGGGTTTAACATCAAAATGGAGTAAAATATTATTTACTTAATCTGCAGTTAACTTCAAAAGGAAAACAAAACAAGAATAAAAATTAGCGCAGAATAGAGCTGGCAAACTATCGATGGCACTATCGAGGTATCGAATATTTACATTTCTGCGCCACCATCGATATTTTTTATCCACTATCGATAGTGAACAAATACAACGCGATGGGGTTTTTCACATATGTATAGATGGCGGCATCTGCAATGTGGGAGATGAAAATACAATGGCCAAGAAACCACGCATTGCCAAATCTAAAGTTTGGCAATTCTTTAAAAGAATTATTGATGGTAAGTGTCATTCATGTGGTAAGCTTTATAGGACAAGTGGAAATACCTCCAATTTGTTTGACCACCTTAATCATATACACCCAACACTGCGAATAAATGAATTTCCAACAACGGTTAACAAAATCGATAGATACGTAGGCGCGTTTTATGAATCTTCAAACAAGCGTAAAAAGAAGCTTGATGTGGCGTTTATGGAGTATATTTTAACAGATATGCGACCATTATCCTTTGATGAAGATGAAAAATTCATTAATTTTATAAAGCTCCTAGACCCACGACATACTTATATCAACGAATTTTTTTTTTTTTTTTTTTGTTCATATTGTTTATTTATTTGCGATCTATCCTAAGGGGACAATAAGCAAATGTAAGGAATGGTATAAATAACATGTCAGTGTACAGCAAAGTTAGGTTGTTTGGCAGATAGTTAAATAAAACACAATGTCAGGAATACAATTTGAGTGTTAAAGCAGGTATATTAGATTAGAAAAGTTATTTCAGGGAATATGACGAAGCTGCATCGGGCCAACCGCGTAGATTCACCAGTCCGGCATTGGTCTGAAGGGGAGGTCAAGAGGATGGCATCTTTTAAGACGCCTGGACTGCGTGCTGTTGTCCAGCAGATTGAGAGCCAGTGTGTTCTCGTGGGTTTCCAGTCTGGAGCAGTATCGTGTGCCGTATCTTTGAATTTAGCTCTTGATAGATGGGATGTTGAGGTCTCTATGAATGATAGAATTGCGCACGAAGGGGGGCGCTTCGACAATATTGCGGAGTAGCTTGCTTTGGAATCGTTGGAGGATTTCAACATTTGAGTCGGACGCCGTGCCCCAGTGTTGAATGCCATAGGTCCATACAGGTTTTAGTATGGCCTTGTATAGTAGCAACTTGTTGAATGTGCTGAGCTGGGATCTCCTGCCGAGTAGCCACTGCATCTTGGACAGCTTCAGATTTAGATGCTTCCTTTTAGTTTTGAGATGGGCTTTCCAGTTCAAACGCCGGTCTAGGATGAGGCCTAGGTATTTGACACAATCCACTCTCGGAAGACACGTGCCATGGAGGCTGACTGGGGGGCAATTGAGTCTTCGAGTGGCGAATGTGATGTGCTGTGACTTGTCCGCATTCACACAGATGTTCCATCTGATCAACCATGGTTCCAGAAGGTTGAATTGTTCCTGGATGAGACTCGAGGCTGCCGATGGTTCTGAAGCAGAGGCGAGAAACGCAGTATCGTCTGCATATGTGGCGATTAGAAGCTGATCGTCTTGTAGCACTGGCATATCTGCGGTGTACAGAGTGTACAAGATAGGACCCAGCACACTGCCCTGTGGAACGCCCGCATTGACGCGCCTGATTTCGGACATGGAGCTTTCATATCTGACGTAGAAGCGTCTGTCTTCGAGGTACGACTTCAGAACCATTAAATGGGGAGCAGGTAGCAACATCTTCAGCTTGTGCAGAAGCCCGTCGTGCCAGACACGGTCGAATGCTTGCTTGATGTCCAAGAAGGCAGCGGATGTGTAGAGCTTGTCTTCGAAGGAGCCGAGAACCTTCCCAACAATACGGTGGCATTGTTCTGGGGTGCCGTGATGTCGTCGGAAGCCAAATTGGTGTTCAGTGACCAAGTTACCTTCGTCCAGTAGTGGCAACACTCTGGCCAAAAGTATTCTTTCGAATACCTTGGAGAGTATTGCCAGCAGACTAATTGGACGGTAGGAGGCGAGATCATGCTCCGGTTTTCCTGGTTTCGGAATCATTATAATCTCTGCGCACTTCCATTGGGTGGGAAAGTGGCAGAGATCAAAGATCCTGTTGAATAAGTTGGCAAGGCGCTGAATCACTGACGAAGGCAAGCACTTGATGGTGATTGCGTCGATGCCATCGTAGCCTGGGCTTTTCTCCATCAACGAATGCTTTAAAAACTATGCAATTATTATGCATTTGTATTACTAGTTACTTGACTGTAACTTGCACAATATAGTACGTTATTTTTACCAAAGTACATAAATTTTTTTTTTAACGTTTGTAAGATTCCAATTATTTAAAGTCTGTTAAATACTCATGTATATACCGAAACCGGTATTGTAGTATCGATTGTTAGTAATAAGTATCGACTGTTAGTAATAAGTATCGATTGTTAGTGATAAGTATCGATTGTGAGTAATAAGTATCGATGGTTAGCGATAAGTCTTCGATAGGTTGAGAGACGGCGTCTCTCTTCTCTTCCGGCGACGAAACGAACAAGTTGTCTCTGCGCAGACGACCAGAATCAAATCGGAAAAATACTAATCCATCCTTCTAATTATTATTTAAAATATAGCTATTTACAACTCAGAAGTGGGATGACCACCCGAAAAGATAAATATTTCGGGACACGGCAGGCCACACGTTCCACATCGAGAACGGCCGCCTCCACGCCCACCGCTGCTGGTGCACCCACTGCTGTGACTCCCGCTGCAGTACCGAGAGCCGCTGTGCCAACTGCCGACATACTCGCCCCTGCCGGGCCCGCCGCTGCTGGGCCAACTGCGGACATACTTGCCCCTGCCGGGCCCGCCGCTGCTGGGCCAACTGCGGACATACTTGCCCCTGCCGGGCACGCTGCTGCCGTACTCGCCCAGGTTGGGCCAACCGTTGACATGCTCGCCCCCGCCGGGCCAACTGCTGCTATACGAGCCCCTGCCGGGCCAACGGCTGACATATTCGCCCCTGCCGGGCCAACGACTGACACATTCGCCCCTGCCGGGCCAACCGCTGACATGCTCGCCCCCGCCGGGCCAACTGCTGCTATACGAGCCCCTGCTGGGCTAACTGATGCCACATTCGCCCCTGCCGGGCCAACTGCTGCTGCATCCGCCCCTGCTGGGCCAACCGCTGCTGCATCCGCCCCTGCCGGGCCCTCCGCTGCCACACTCGCCCCTGCCGGGCCCGCCGCTGCTGCATCCGCCCCTGCTGGGCCAACCGCTGCTGCATCCGCCCCTGCTGGGCCAACCGCTGCTGCATCCGCCCCTGCTGGGCCCTCCGCTGCTGCATACGCCCCTGCTGGGCCCGCCGCTGCTGCATACGCCCCTGCTGGGCCCGCCGCTGCTGCATCCGCCCCTGCTGGGCCCGCCGCTGCTGCATCCGCCCCTGCTGGGCCCGCCGCTGCTGCATCCGCCCCTGCCGGGCCCTCCGCTGCTGCATACGCCCCTGCTGGGCCCGCCGCTGCTGCATCCGCCCCTGCCGGGCCCTCCGCTGCTGCATACGCCCCTGCTGGGCCCGCCGCTGCTGCATACGCCCCTGCTGGGCCCGCCGCTGCTGCATCCGCCCCTGCTGGGCCCGCCGCTGCTGCATCCGCCCCTGCTGGGCCCGCCGCCGCTGCATCCGCACCTGCCGGGCCCGCCGCTGCTGCATCCGCCCCTGCCGGGCCCTCCGCTGTCACCCTCGCCCCTGCTGGCCCAACTGCCGTCATACTCGCCCCTGCTGCACCCGCCGCTGCTGTGCCCGCCGCTGCTGTGCCCGCCGCTTACAAGCCACCTCTGCAGACTGTCGCTGCTGCCGCCTCTGCACCCGCTGCCACTGCTGTACCCGCTGCCACTGTCGTACCCACCACCGCTGCACCCGCTGCCATCGCTGTACCCGCCGCCGCATCCATTACGGTACCTGCCGCCGCTGCCACATCCACTGTACCTGCGGATGCTGTGCCCGCCGACTATATGTCTGCCATGCGGGTTGCGGCCTTGCTCGCCGCCCCCGTCACCGGTCTCGACGCGGAGCCATGGGAAGAGATGCCCGCTCTAGTACCTCTAGTACCCCCCGTACCGACTTCCGCGGCCGCCATCACACCGGCCACTTCCGCCTCCCGCAGCCTGGATGAGCAACTGGCGACGCTGCAGAAACAACATGAGTTGCTACAGCTGCAGCATCAGATCCTCAAGCTGCAGCAAGGGATTGACGAATTCCAAGCACCGAGGCAGCAAGTCAGTGACGTGAGTGTCATTGAGAGCATGGTGGCTCGATTTTCAGCGGATAACGCATATGACGTGAAGAAATGGCTGAATGACCTGGAAGACGCATTTGGAATTCTGCAGTTGAACGACCGCCTACGTTTGATCGCATGCCGTCGCATGCTGGAAGGTACGGCGGCGGTGCTGCTGCGCACGGTATCGGTGCACAGCTACGAAGAATTAAAAGCAATCCTCTTGCGAGAATTTGGACGCTCGTGTAGCGTCGAGGAAGTGTACCAACCTCTGCGGGGCCGGCGCATCAAGGCAGGCGAGGGATGTTTGAGATTCGCAATCGAGATGCAGGAGATTGCCATGAATGCTCCGATACCGGAGAACGAGCTGGTCGACCTGATAATTGATGGATTGCGGGACAATTCTACTCGAGTCGGCATGCTGTACTCAGCCCGGACGGTGGCCGAACTGAAGCCCTTACTGGAACGTTACGAACGCCTCCGTATGCAGGCCGCTGCCTCCCGACAGAGCAACAGCGTGAAGGCGCAGTCAACAACAACTGCCGTGGCGCCTGGAAACAAATCGTCGGGCACCGCTACGAGTGAGACCAGATGTTTCAACTGCTCAGGATGGGGGCATTACAAGAGTCAATGCCCGAAGCCAATAAGACCGCCGAATTCGTGTTTCAAGTGTGGCATAGTGGGCCACATCTACAAGAACTGCCCGTCTCGAATTGGGAATGCCACCAACATCACTGCCGCCGCCGCTGATGAAGCGGGAGATCGACTAGACCATTTACAACTGGTGAGTGTTGCTTTTGTTTGTGATGAAGTGCAAGATAGGAAATTTATAGATATGTTTTCTCTCCTTGATTCGGGCAGCCCAAAGAGCCTTTATCCGTGAATCTGAAGTCCCCTCCAACTGCCGTCTTAGCCCCCGTACTTTGAACTGCCGTGGCCTAGGAAATAGCCAACTTCTGTCCTTAGGCCAAGTTCAGTGTAGGGTTCGCCTCCGCAACACACAGATAATACATACGTTTGAAGTCCTGACGAACCAAGCAACTGAACTGCCGATGATTATAGGTAGAGATCTTCTGTATAAAATTAATATTAGACTATGTAAACTGAAAGAACTGAAATATGAAAAAGAATCGGTGATACTCATGAATAAACAGACTGAATGTATAAATCCAAAACTTACTGGTGTTCTGAAGTCCTTTGACATATTTAGGGAAGAGAGAGTGATACTGCCGTATGATAGGAATGAGATTGCATCTGCCGAATTGTTGTCTGATTCTCCCCTTTTGAAAACTTCTGCTGTACCTTCGGAAACATTAAACGATGCACTTAGGGCGATAAATTCCATTGAGCTCCCTGCTGTCAGTGAATTAGACTTTGATATAGAGCCCGCGTTACGGGAAGAGCAAACCGCAGCCCTTAAGTCTATTATTTCCGCTTCGTATGTACAAGTTGATCCAGATTTAATCAAGCCCATGAACTATGAGATGAAAATAGAATTGACTAGCCAAACTCCGATTTTCTGCCGCCCCCGCCGTCTGTCGCACCACGAACGCATCGAGGTGCGTGAGATTTGTGACGATCTCTTGAAAGCTGGCATTATTCGCCACAGTAGTTCGCCTTACGCTGCCGCGATTGTCCCTGTACGCAAAAAAGACAACACGCTAAGAAAGTGTGTAGATTACCGCCCGTTGAACAAAATTACAGTTCGAGATCATTTTCCGATTCCTCTGTTAGATGATTGCATTGAACATCTGGGTGGCAAATCATTCTTCACCATCTTGGACTTGAAGAACGGTTTCCACCATGTGAAAATGCACCCAGACTCAATCAAATATACTGCCTTTGTAACCCCTGATGGCCAGTTTGAATATGTACGCATGCCCTTCGGACTTTGTAATGGCCCTTCCGTGTTCGCTAGATTCGTTTATTTTGTCCTTAAGGAATTTATAAACCGAGGTCAACTGGTGATATATATGGACGACATTCTAGTCGCGTCGCATGACTTTGAAACCCACCTTGAGATTCTGAAGGAAATATTGTATGTGTTAAGAGTGAACGGGCTATGCCTGAAGCTGACGAAATGCCGTTTTGCGTATAGGGAACTAGAGTACTTGGGCTACTTAGCCAATTCCGCCGGTATCACGCCTAAACCAGCTCATATTCAGGCGATACGGGATTTGCCCATTCCAAGGGATAGCAAGGAATTAGAGCGTTGCCTAGGCCTATTCTCATACTTCCGCCGATTTGTATCAGGTTTCGCTAAGATTGCGTGTCCGCTGTCCCGATTGTTAAGAAAAGATACCCCTTATGTCTTCTCCGATGAATGTCTTGAAGCCTTCCGAACACTGAAGTTGAAATTGATCGAATCCCCCGTGTTATCTATTTACAACCCGAAGTCTGAAACAGAGTTACACTGCGATGCTAGTTCAATTGGTTTCGGAGCAGTGCTCCTCCAGAAACAAACAGACGGTAAATTACACCCAGTGTCCTACTTCTCTAAGATGGCCTCCGCCGCTGAATCGAAACTACACAGTTATGAGCTAGAGACGTTAGCTATAGTGTATTCCTTAAAACGTTTTGAGACGTACCTTAAGTTCATCCCGTTCAAAATCGTGACCGATTGTAATTCCCTTGCGCTGACACTGAGAAATGGTGGACATTCCGCCAAGATTGCTCGCTGGGCCCTGCTGTTAGAAAACTATAACTACACGATTGTACACCGCTCGGGGGTTGGTATGCCCCATGCTGATGCTCTAAGTAGAATAGAAACTGCCGCATACGTTGACGATATAAACCTTGACTTCCAACTGCAGTTAACCCAGAACCGGGACCCTGAGATTGTCAAACTCCGAGATGAGTTAGAGAAATATGAGATAGCGAATTTCGAACTGCGAGATGGAGTAGTGTACCGCCTGTCCTCGACGAGGATACCCCAACTTTATGTCCCTTCCGAAATGGTAAATCATGTCATACGAGTAGTGCACGAGAAGCTTGGCCATATGGCCACGGAGAAATGTTGTGCACAGATCAAGAAGCATTACTGGTTCCCGTGTATGAAGTCTTACGTTAACAATTACATTAAAAATTGCCTCAAGTGTATCTACTACTCCGCGTCCGCTTCGGACCACCGTGTCACGCTACATAGTATTCCGAAAGTGCCCCTTCCGTTTGATACCGTCCATATTGACCATTTGGGCCCCCTTCCGTCCATACGTTCTAAGAAAAAGTATCTTCTGGTTGTCATTGACGCTTTCACCAAATTTGTGAAGCTATACCCTGCCGCCACGACTAATTCACGTGAAGTATGCCAGACATTAGAATATCAGTATTTCGCAAATTACAGTAGACCCCGCCGAATCATCAGTGATCGAGGTACCTGCTTTACTTCCTCCGAGTTTGAAGAATTTCTGAAGGCCAATAATATAATTCATGTGCTGAATGCCACTGCCTCACCCCGGGCCAACGGCCAAGTCGAACGGGTTAACCGTGTGTTGGGCCCCATGTTGGGTAAACTGACGGAACCTGTGGACCACGCAGATTGGGTCCAACAACTGCCGAACATAGAGTTTGCATTGAATAACTCCGTCCACTCCACAACCAAATTTGCCGCTTCCGTACTTCTATTCGGTGTTGAACAACGAGGTGTGGTAGTAGATGAACTAACCGAACGGTTGGGTGAGAGAACTGAGGAGGTCGATGCCTCAGAGGTAGACGTCCGGAGATTAGCCTTCCGTAACATTGTTAAGTCCCAAGAATATAATTCGGAATATTATTCGAAGCATCACCTCCCTGCCGTTAGTTTTGAGGAGGGGGATTTCGTAGTTATTAAGAATGTGGATACTTCGGCAGGCACGAACAAAAAGCTTATTAGGCGGTATCGTGGTCCGTATGTGGTTCATAAGAAACTTCCGAATGACCGATATGTTATCCGGGATGTAGAGGGCTCCCAAATCACCCAACTACCATATGATGGGGTCCTAGAAGCCTCCAAATTAAAGCTATGGGTTGCCCCTGATCAAGATTGCACTTCTGATAACCAAACAAAGGCGACACCAGCCACTTAAGATTCTTATTTACCCCCTTCATTGTTAACAATTGGAATCGAGGTCGATTCCTCGTCAGGACGGCCGAGTTGTAAGATTCCAATTATTTAAAGTCTGTTAAATACTCATGTATATACCGAAACCGGTATTGTAGTATCGATTGTTAGTAATAAGTATCGACTGTTAGTAATAAGTATCGATTGTTAGTGATAAGTATCGATTGTGAGTAATAAGTATCGATGGTTAGCGATAAGTCTTCGATAGGTTGAGAGACGGCGTCTCTCTTCTCTTCCGGCGACGAAACGAACAAGTTGTCTCTGCGCAGACGACCAGAATCAAATCGGAAAAATACTAATCCATCCTTCTAATTATTATTTAAAATATAGCTATTTACACGTTTAATATATGTATTTGTTGAATCTACTCATAAATTAGAGCCTGACAACAAGTTTGAGATATTTTTCTTAGTCTAGTACTTAAGCTAAATCCTGGGGACATTGCTGGCGGCCCTAATCAGTTATTATTGGGTTGGTCATTATAAAATGAAACATTTTTATTTTTGAATTGAAAATAATAATTGATAGTATCGATATATCGAATTTTTTCATTCAAAACATCGAAAATATCGAATGGGCCCACCATCGATAGTTTGCCAGCTCTACCGCAGAATTCGAATCCACCACGATAAATAAACTCACCACAAAAAATCACCAGTTGCCAGTTCCAACGTCGAACCAATGAGTCGAACAAATTTGACAACGTCGAACCAATGAGTCCAACCAAAAATACCAGCGTCGAACTAATGAGTCGAAACGAACAGTAACAACGTCGAACTTAAAACTTCTTAAATTTTTAAATAATTTTACTCTTTATGAATTTCTTTATTGAGATTTGTCGTGAGACAATAATTAATATTTGTGGCAGTTCATGATTGGCTTTATTAAGTAAACTTTTGTTTCTTTTTATGACAATGAGACATCCATATATTAGCCCAGGATGAAAAAAATTATACAAAACTGGACAAATTTATCATTTCCATTTTAATAGTAACTAAAATAACAAACAAAAATCAACTTAAATAACTGAAAGAATTTATTAAATAGGTCGCTATTTCTTTTTTAACTTGAATGTGCTGATCACGGCCCTGTACTTACATAGTTTTTGCCCATCACGTCAGGATTGCGAGAAAAATGCGTTGGAGTTATTCAAAATGGCCTCATTTTCAAAATTTTCTAGTATTATACTCAAAACGTTATTATTTTAACCTATTAATATATTAGGTATGATTTAAATGCAATTTACACAAAATCAAAGAGTCGTTTCTTTGTTATCATGCATATTATCATGCACTTTGGATATGGTTCCAAAATGAGTAAAATGAGTTCGAACCAAAATGTATGCTATAGGGATTCCAAGGACTTGCAATTTGTTAATTTTAAAAAAGTTATTGTAATTTTATGCATTTAACAAATTGTTTATAAGTAATGTTGGCAGACAACAGCTATTTTTCTTAAACAAGAAATTCCACAATTCGTTAAAAATGTAGAAAAACAATTTTTAACTTTATATAGTATACTTTTGGGTGCCTATTTTCCAACCCTAGATCCCCTAATTTCACAAAATCTGGACGTGATGAACAAAAACTGAGTATGCAGTCAGAATCAGCGTACCCGAATTAGTTAAAAACACCTCTCAGGTTAACGTCACCAAAAATCATGTCGGCCTGTGTAATCTTTATTAAAGTTGCCTGCTCATTTCTTATTGTTTTCTTACTTATTGATATCGTTAAAAGTTGCCTTGTACATTTACTAAATAATAGTTAAAAAAAAAACAAAAAAGCCACAAATAGCTAAGTATTTTTGAATCAATTGGCACTATTTGTTATTGATTAATTAATTAGAATACATGAAATTAAAAGTTGTTGAAACTTTCAATTATTTTTTTTCCAAATGAATTTGGATAAATTTCGACTATCGTAAAGCTATTTTGTTTTTCATTTATATATAAAAAGATTTAGTCACTCGACGAGAAATATAAAAGTAATTTCAGCTTTGTATTCATATATACCCACAAAGCAGATTGAATTACAAATATTTTTGCTTCCACCCTGGAAATTGAGCAGCAGTTGATCGCCAAGAGCAGCTTTTGTTTGGCCAATGAGAAGCTCAGTCCGAAACTAAACTTGCTTAAAGTCAGACGCGTTAGCTGTCTGCTTGAAAACTGCTTTAAGCCGACGAATTGTGAAGCGCAACGATCAAGCATATTGAGTAATAATTTAACAAAATAAAAAGGTAAATGTTTCCTTATGGCATTTGGGCAATGTCGTAAGGACATTGCGTGGGCGCTTAAAACTGGTTTTTTATCTGCAAAATATGTGACACTTTAGTTTGCAATAATAGTGTATGTTTGAGTGTATGTGTGACCGATTATTGTTTACGTGTATGTGTAGGTATATTTGTCACACGCATATGAAATGAGGCAATTATTTTAATCTGAATACAAATGCATTAATATTATTATTATAATGATCATTTTTTCATTATACTCTTATCTGCATCATTTTGCAAAAACAAAAATATATATATATTTATAGAATTATTTACTAATCACGTTTCAAGGCATTTCTTAAGCCGCTGCAAAATTGTTGGGAAAAGCCCAAATAAAAATTTGAACAACTTGTTAAGTAAATTGTTTGTGAATGCGTATGCCTGTGCGTGTGTGTGTGTGTGAGGGGCATCAGCGTCGCGCAGGCGTAATTACAAAATCGCCAATACAATAAAAGTTTGCATATTAATAGTAAGCACCGACTTGTTATTACCTTGTAATTAAAAATTAAAATACTAATATAATGAAGCAGCAAAATTAAAAACATTATAGTTTCTATATTAAATTTTAATCCCACTTTTTGCGAACTTAATTACTATTTAGAAATGTACATATGTACATACATATATACCCTGTTTAGTCACGGCCAATAGGATATCAAACTACAGGGTCATCACTTTGGCCCGTTTAATTTCTTATGAATCACTGTGTTTTTTTATTTGTTTTTTGTATGTTTTGTGATGCAGGGCGTTGGGCATAATATAGCGGTGTCTGTCAGCTGGTAGCCACATACGACTGGAACCGGTTGTAAGAAATGTTAATTTTTCTTGGGTTTTTTCAAACAAACATTTATCATATATTTTCATTGTCTTTCTTTGGTGTCACGCAATTTTATGACGTCAAAGAAAAGCTCTTTCTGTCGCCCCCTCACTCTGTCTTACTTACACTCGCTCTCTTTTTTTTATGCTCCGTTGCATGCACAATAACGGCTTATTATGTATGGCAACAACAACAAGCACAGAGATTGTTGCGAATTTCATCGAGTGCAGAGCAACTGATAAACTTTCACTTTTTTTCAACTCTTTTTTTTTCTTGCTGAAGGAGATGTTGCAATTGTCGCCGCTTCAAAGATTTCTTACAAAAAAAAACCCAAGAGAGAAAGAGACAACATCATATGCCAATATCGTGGGAAGTTTTAAAATATGAATCAGCTTCAGGCATTTAAGTGTTTTTTAATGAGTTACAGTTTGTCAAAAGTGCTGAGAATAATATTAATAGAAATTAGAATTCATTAGCTTCTGGATACGATTTTAATTACGACCATTTTTCCGTTTTGGCGATATTAGGGCAATATTAGAGCCCTGTAAGCTTAAAAGTTAAGGAAACTAACATATAAGGAAAATAGGTTTCAATAATCATGGCTTTACCTTTTAACCTTGGATAATATGTGAGTTTAAAAGTGAATCACTTAACTATTTACATATGATACATATATATTGGTTTGTAGTTTCAATATTTTCTATAATTTTTTACTTACATGTTCCATTATTTAGACAAGTCTGTGTAAAATTTGAATTGTCAATTTCTATAGTTTAGAGTTCGTTAACTTTTTATTCAATTACTCATTTTAATATTCACATAAATTTGAGAAATTAATTAATCATTTAATGATTTATCTACTTCTGACCTTAAAATAATTTTTAGTAAATAATATTTTTCAATATTAAAGCAAATTTTTTATTTCTGTACTCAAAATACATTTTTAAATTGCTGTAAAAGTGATCTTCAATTTGTAATGACTTATCATGCAATTGGTTTTAAATGGTTTTTAAAAAAAAATCATTACTGAAATGAAATAATGATGATTAGAAGCCAGTTCTTTGTTACGTAATTATACTTACTAATTATACCGATTAAGGAAGTGTAACAACAAACTAAAGATGAGTCAGTAAATAATTTTAGAGGATCATAGTGATAAAAATAATATTCTCTGTGTCCGGTCTCGATCGTTTGAAATTATAAACTATTTATACTTCTTCTTTTTCAAAATTTATCCATCGTATTATTTCTATATCTATGTTCCATATAGATGAATAAGCTTAAAACGAATGTCGTTCGTCTACATTTTTAATCAAAATAACTAAAGAATTTTAAATATATATATAAAAGTTCTTTGGGTCAATTGAATAATTTTGAATTTCTTGGAAAATAGATAATGTAGAAAAGGGAATTTTGATGCCAGAAACAAGCCAAGCCATTTAAAATAATCTGTGTATAATAAAAATGAAGTAAGTAAGTTTCGCCGACTTAGGTATACCATACACCAGTAAAACAAATATTTCAAATTTAAAATAACAAATTCATTTACGTATTTTTAAAAAATTCTGTTCACATGTTTTTTACAAGCATATTTCAGTATCTCGCTCACCCAAGCATATGAGCACACTAGCGCCGCCACCAGCCAACGGCCATCTCCGGCCTTATGGAAATGTGATCAATTTGATCGATTTGGATCAAATTTGTTTTTTTGCAGGGTACTTTTCTAAATTGCGGGGGCGGAAAACGGCGTGTCTCCGAGATCTAGGAGCTGATATGGACAGACAAATGTGTAGATCGGCTCGGCCGTAGATGCTGATCAAGAGTATATATACTTTATGGGGTCGAAAAAGCTTTCTTCTGCCTGTTACATACATTTTGGCGTCTTTAATATACCATTTCACCCTATGGGTGTATGGTATAAAAATTAATAGATTAACGGTTATTCCCTCCCGCCCCATTTAGATTATAGACTAACGAGTAAAATACTGCAAACATACATTCAAACCTATATTTCTGTATATAGATGGAGTAAATTACGTAATCAATGTTATTTCGTTGATTAATTTCAGATGAATCTCTTGACTGTTGGTGCTATTTGCCTACTTATGCCGGCATTTCTAGTTAGTGCTGAGCTATGCGGCCTTCAACCCAATCCGTCGTTGGGGTCCACACGTTTAAACCTTTATCGTGGCCAGCAGGAGTTCAGTGTCTCAATGCTGGATGCCATACGCAAGGCCACACCGAATGAGAACGTCTTCTTCTCACCCTACAGCACTTATCATGCCTTATTGTTGGCCTATTTTGGCGCAACTGGCGAGACAGAGCAGCAGTTGCAAAAGATCCTCCGTTTAAATTGGGCTAAGAACAAGGAAGAGGTACGAAGTGCCTATACAATTGAGAAAGCCGATCGTTTGAGTCGTGCTGATAAAATGCCTTTGGTATTCAAATCGGCGGATCGCCTATTTTTCAACAAAGACATCACTCTAGCCAATTGCTTGGAGAATCGTCTGAGTGAAGAGATTGCCCAAATGGATTTTAGCAGTCATCCAGATGAGTCACGGATAGCAATTAACAATTGGATAGCAAATGTTACAGAGAATGAGATCCGGGAGACGTTAGCCGAGGGCGATATCGATTCACGCACTCAAGTCGTCTTGGCCAATGCCGCATATTTCAAGGGACAATGGCAAAGTAAATTCGATTCGGCTAAAACTGAACAAATGCCATTCTATACGTCCAGCAAGAAAATGTCATTGGTGCCCATGATGAGACAAAAGGGCAATTTCGCTTTGACCACTGACGAGCGTTTGGGTGCCTATGTTCTACAGATGCCATATAAGACTACCAATAAGAATACCAATGCCAATGATGATTTTTCAGTGAGGGATGATGATGATGATTCGGAAATTTCCATGGTTATTATTCTGCCACCAGTTGGTTTGAATTCTTTGGAGCTAGTCTTGTCTAATTTAAATGCCACAACATTGTCCCAATCCCTGAAAGAGGGTATTCAACGTGAAATTGATGTTTCCATGCCGAAATTTGATTTCGAACAGCGTTTGGAATTGGTGCCTGTAAGTCATTAGAGATTATGATACAATATCACTTGATTTCTAAGTAAAATTTTTTTCATTGTTTTAGATTCTGAAAGAAATGGGTCTGAGTACACTTTTCGAGTCCGCAGCCACTTTTGGTGATTTCTCGACGAATCGTGATATAAGCTTCAATGATGCCAAGCATGTGGCCAAAATCAAGGTAGATGAAGAGGGTAGCACTGCAGCAGCGGCTACAGTTTTGGTCAGTTTCCGTTCAGCACGTCCCATTGAGCCGACCAAATTTGAGTGCAAGCATCCATTTTTGTTCCTCATCTATGATCATAAGGCCAATGCCATTCTCTTTACTGGCATCTATCGTGATCCCAAGACAAAAAAGGAGTAGATTGATGATCATACAGCTGGAATGTTCTTCTTCCTATGACATGTTTTCACACCTTTCACCTTTTTAACCAAAATTCTTTATCGACTGTTAAGAAAACTGTGTAAACTAATAATCTATATATATAAATATAAATCTAATACGATATTTATCTATAACAAATTGCTGCTTTTTGCAATTTATTTTGACCTTTATAAGTTTATCCACTCAAGATTAGCTTTCCCACAATATTGCAAGATAAACAATTATTCGTTTTTGCTTTTTGCTCAATTTACTAAGTTTTTTTTTATACAAAGAAAAACATTTGCATAAATGGTTGGAAAAATATACAAAGTTCATTTGGTTTTTAAGTAAACAATGCTACGTAAATAAATCAAATAAGAGGAGCGCCTAGGCGGAACAAGCACGCGATATATGTACATACATATGTTCGTATATATACAATCTTTAATACTTAAACTGACACATTTCAATCAATACTAAAGAAGAAAGAAAAAAAAAAAAACAAGATAGCTTTCTCATAATTATAGTGAATCCGAAAAATGATGTATAAATTTTAAATGTCATGGCTAGAGCCCGCAATGCTAACAATATTAGCTAGGCCAAAATTGGATTTTAGTTAGTTTTTAAATTGCTCCTCTGGCAAGAGAAAGAATGAAGAAAGAAGAAAACGAAAATCAAGAAAAACGGAGAAACTACAACTTAATATCTAACTTTTTTTTGTGTTTATATGTGTTGTTTGTGTTTTGTTTTAGTTTTTTTTTTTTTGGGTGGTCGTCGTTGTTGTAGTTGTCGTTGAATTAGTGCTTTTAGTTCTGTTGCAAGTCATCGGGCGGCATAAGAACCGCATAGACAGCAAAGCCAATGAATACAATGCCACCAACAATGGTGACAGTGCGCACAGAGATTTTGGAAGCCACCAGACGACCACCAATCACAGCCAGGCCAGTGCAAATGCAATGGCCAAGAATGCCTCCAGCAATAACACCATAAACGTCCTGCAAATCAAAGAGAAATCCACATTAAATTTGAAGAAAGGCAGACTAATTAACTTGGTTTTACCTTGCTGGCGGCTAGAATAATAGTTGTTAACTGAGAGCGATCACCCCACTCAGCCAAGAAGGTCATAGTAAAGGCCTGGGCAAGTATGCGCATGGTAAAATAGGTGGCACCACGACGTTGCGGACGACGACGTCCGCTTTCAGCATCATTGACAAGCGCAGCATTAACATCACGATCCAGCTTTAAGAGAGAAACGCCAAGAGTTTTAGTTAAATAAATCGCAAAAATCGCTCAATACTTGTACATATGTATGAAAATGTAAGCAAATAAAGAAAGTTTCGTTGATTTTTTTTATATAGCACAAAAATTAAGAAAACAGAACATGCAGAGGGAATTCCAAAAAGAAAATAAAAGATGAGAATAGTGCAAAATGTATATCGTACAGTCCAAGAAAACAAAAAACATGGTGCTTAAGTAATGAAAACAAAAACCAAACTATGATATGATAACCAAATCAAAAGCGCATGAGCAGAGTGGACGACGATGTGTGGAGATTATGGTGGGATTATGACTGTATAATTTGAGTGTGTGTGTGTGTGTGTGTGTGTGTGTATTACAGTTGTATTTTGTATTGTTTTTGTCTTGGATTGCGTCAAGGAACGTTAAAGCACGTGAATACGTATACAACATTCATATTGGTGGACCTAACCCGTGCTTTAAGCCCGCCATTTGTTGTTGTTACCGCCTCGTCCAGGCTATGCATACTCTCATGATTGGCCAAAGGAGCTCGACCCAGTGGTTTAACATTATCATCATCGTCATCATTGTCGACAGCAGAGTCTCCTATGGTGGCTGCTGCTGCAATTTTGGTATCAGTGACGGAAGCGTTTAGATTATCACAATTGGTTTGTTCGGTCTGGTTGGATGATGCCAATGAATGGGATGGACTGAAATTTGTCATTTTCAATTGTTCCACAATGCGTCCGCCCTCCTTGAGATAGACTTCAGTTTCATGCTGAGCATGAGCATGATGACGGCCATTAGCATCATTTGTCCCAGTTTTATCACAGCTAGAATTGGTGGTATTATTATTATTGTTGATGTTGTTGTTGTGATGATGGTTGATGCTGCTGCCACGTTGTTTGCGCTGACGATGTTGCATCTCGTTGGACGATGAGTTGGTTGTATTGGCTCCACTAGTAGTCCCATTTCGTCCATCTATCAATGCCTGCTCGCTGGCATCTTCTTTGTCCGAATTGCTATTCTTACGCTTGGCCTCCGTATCATCATATTTCCGTGAAGCTTTGCGCATCAACTATGTTAACATTTCATTTTCAAATCAATTTCGAATCAGAGTAAATCAATTTGCCATTTAGATTTTTTTTGTTATTTGGTTTTTGTTTTTTTTTTCGATTTTTTTTTTTTTGGTTTTAAAGCCAAAAATGAAAGAAAGAATAAATTTAAATTTGGCATTAGCTAATTTGAATAATTTTCAATGTTCTGGTGTTTGATATTATTATTATTGTTTTTTATTTTTTGCTAAATAAAGCTTTAATTTGATATTGAATTTAATTTCTTCTCTCTTTTGGTTATAAATTCAAATAATTTTTCGAAATGCGCAGACGTGCAATTAGTCACAAAGGCATTTTGTGTGTGTGTGTGTGTGTAAATATAATATACAAAATTCAAAAAAACAAAATGAAAGGCCAAAAAACTTGTATTTGTTTTATTTTCAGCACACACTTATGTATATATATATCTATCATCATCGGGCTATGATCGAAAACGTGTTCAAGTGAATGAGTCCTTATTTAGAGATAAGGTTAGGCTTGTTAGGTGGTTAAATGATATTGTTAATGCCTATGTTTATACCCTTGCATAACCGAGGACAAATCAGGACTGTTTCAGTTGTTCAAATCAATAAAATGAATGTAATTTCAACTCTTAGGCTTATTTATGATTTCTTAAAATCATTTCAGGTCGTGGAAATATTTCGAATTAAGAATGATAATGCAAAATTTACAAATTTCGATATTAAAAATAGATTTACTTTTAGTTTTAATGCCAAAGATCAGACAATAACTCTATAATATACAATTTTACACTTTAAATGAACACTCAAATGCAAGGGTATATACAATTCGGTGTGCCGAAGACTTCATTTCTGTTAAATTTTCTTTTGTTTGTTCTCTTATCTTAATTTTACATGCAGTAATTTAGCGCTAACTACAAAATGATAAGCTTTTGGGTTAGTAGTTTCTTTTGGTTTTACTTTGTAGTTTGGGTTAATGAGTTAGAAATAAAAAAAATAATAATATACAAAAATAAATAAATAAAGTTACCAAAAGCAATAGTAAATAAAGAAAAATCAAGCAAAACAAATCGAGAATACTAAATAGCACTACCAGCAAAAACAAATAGTTGATAGAAAGAAAAGAAATATAGATAATTTTTCTCTTACCTCATCTTCACGCTTACGCAAATCAGTTTGCACCTCTTCGAGTTCTTCTTGAGCATCCGTGGGCTTCATTTTGTAGCCATCATACAACATTTTTAAGCCGAATATTAAAAATAATGCAGTTGAGATATAATACGTGTAAATCTAAAAGAGGGGTAGGATTAAGATACATTTTTAAAACACAGATTTCATTAAACGAATTTCTCTCGAAGAACGAACCTTAGGAATAAAGTTAGCTGCCATTCCGAATACGCATGAGAGTACCGTCATTAGGGCTAGAGCGGCAATTGCACCGCCAAAGACAATTAAACGGGGATGACGCATGGCCATTATGGCAGCAATAAAGAAAGTCTTATCGCCTAGCTCCGTTAATAAGATAACAGAGATCGATGCTGTAAAAGCATCGATAAAATTCCCCTTGCCTTTAGCTTCACGTTCTTCCTTTGATTTTTCTGGTATAGCATTCAATTCCGTTGGCTTTTGTCCAACAACTTCATTTAGCAAGTTCTGTAAAATAACACAAATTAGTTAGATTTACCAACTAAATCAAGATCCTTTGTGTGTGTGTTTACTTACGCTGTCCACTCCGGTTAATGAGTTCGCATTATTTTCAACATCTCGTTTAAATTCCTCCGCACAGACCGTGGAGAATGTGAGTATTACCATTAGGGCCAAGGCCATGTGCCATTTAGCTGTACGTTTCAGGTATACATTGTGTCTGGTCGTTTGCCAGAAATATGATTGATTTTGTGACATATTTTCTACTGTGCCCACTTGCACATGTAAATTGTAGTATCTTTAGTTTAGATTAACCTCCCTGGGATAATGGATACGTGTCCAGTTCGTCTGACGGACTGCAAAGAAATGAAAAAATTTGCTTCACATCATGATTATCAGGCTTAATCAGACTTCAACAAGTGTTCATAAGTACACACAAAGGTATATGTACTGTATGTATCTACAATTTATATTTGTATAAGGCAAAACACACAGAGAGCACACAGCAAGAACAAAATACAACATTAAACAAAATGTTGATCTCTCCGTCTATGGGCAGCACATTAAAAATCCGGACAATGGCAACTAAAAACCAGATAAGCTTATGGCCCGCTGCCGGCAATGCGTCAAATGTCGCCATGATATGATCCAACTATCAACTTGGTAATACAATTTTGGCATTGCCAGAAAAAAAAGAACCAGAACATAGTACGCGAATGGACTTTCGATACGTCAGATGCACACATAACACAAACTACTTAATTTTATGATTAGATAATGACAAATATACTAAAATAATATAATTTAAGTTTCTATTTGACTAGCACACATTTAATATACTATATTTGGTTGAGTTAATTGCAGAAACTTAATTTTATCAACTAATATTATTTTGTTTTCCTTTTATCACAAATGTGATTATTAATATACTAGAATTCATATATTTCTACAAGCTTAGCAATTTCTCTTTTAATATGTACAAAAAATGGCAGCAAACAATTAGAATTCAATTAAAAAACCAATCTACTCTAAAAATAAAAAGTGTAAAGCGTTTAATTAGTAATAAAAGAGTAATGATTTTTCTCCCAACAAATTGATTAAATTTCTGTACAACAAACAAAATGTGAAAAGTGTAACTCCTTTTAGAATCTAACTTAGGTAGGGTATAAAAAGTGACGGCTTACAGATAAATACGTGACCAAATGCTCGGAGTAAATGTAATTATAGACTTTAATTAGCTGCCATAAATGTTCATCATGGTTAATGATTTTTGCGAAATATCTTGTTCGGTTATTGTGAATTATATTTTTGTTTGCCATTACTGTGATTTCCCCGGCCAAGTTCTCTCATGGTAGCCATGGTTATAATAGAAGCATTCCCTTAGTTCAATTCACTGTGAGATAAAGTTATCTTTTCGATAATTTTATTCGAAAACTGATTGCGCATTTGAGATATGGTTGAGCAAATATAAATAAAAGGCAAATAAATATGTTCTCTTGGCTATAATTTCAATTAAATTTAATGGGCTAAACATCGGCTCAGTTGAAGCTTTGGCAATATCATTTGAATGTCAAAGGAACCCCAAGAAATTTGTGATATAAACCAATAAAATTGTTCGAGTTTTTGAAGTTATGAGTGATTATTAATATACTAGAATTCATGCTGACTGATTGAATCATGATTCGATAGATGATTAATAATATTTTTGATCTACAAGCATTTCTGTTATTCTGAGGATTATTTTCTATATGATAATTATAAATGGATGCAAAAGAACCCCCCAAAGATGGGATTTTGTTGGCTGTTTATCATATTTATTATTTATTTTATTAGCTGGAGCTTCCCTTTTGTTTCACATAAATCATGGCTAGTCATCATATAACATTTGTATACATATATTTTATCATATTTCTCATGACACACCAGGCGCGACAGTCAAGAGGCAAAAGTTGATATTTGCTCAACGAATGAGAGATTAACAAACTTTGCCCAGACGTTTGCTTGCTCTCAGAGATCTGGCCAAGACGCAATAAGAACAGGATGGAATCGGGGCACAATCTGTGTGCCGTTAAGGGGCCCGGGTGGCGGTAGTATATAAGTCATTATGTAAACTTGTGCAAAACCATATAGGAAAATAATTTATAAGAACCTTTGTAAAAAAGACAAAAATTAGCTAAGAGCGGCAGGAAGAAGATCAGATATAGATAACTGATAACGGAGAGCGCATTGCGGGGGAGTCTTAAAATTGATGACGTTCAGGCATAAACAGAAAGAAAGTGAGTAGGTCATTGATAGAGGAGAATGAGTGAGAGACGAACGAACGTCAATGACTTTGTCTATAGTAATTAATTAATACCACTATTTCGCATCACACACACACATGCACACATACAAAGTGAGCAAGCCACATGTTTAATTGGCATGGCAAAATGAAAGGGATAGGAATAAAGGGCTCAATAAATCAATTTACATATTGTTTGTTCATAGACTTGTCCTAAATTAATACATATTCATGTATCCATGTTAATAAATGGTGTAATTTATTTGCTTGTTGTTGTTTGTGGGTGCGTTTTTTTTGGCATTGATTTTTCCGAGTTTCCTTTCTATTTATTGCAAATATCTATTTTTGTAAACAAAACAACAACAACAGCAGCGGCGACGGCGGCAATACTAACGGTGTCGTCACTAGAGTTGAGTATTTTAGCTATAGCTTTTTTTGTTAATAAATTGTTGAAAATCATGTTTTACATACGGCAAACCCTTATTAACTCTGTATTTTTAGAACTTAAGACATTGGCTTAATAATTTTATAAACTAAACACACATGTTTGGTTGCCGCACTGTATTTTTTATTTGATCTTTTGTTTTAGCCATATGTAATTTACTACATTGCACTTGTTTTGCTCATCACTAAAGCACTCAACACTTTGCCGCTGACGACAGCAAAAAAATAATTTAAAATTTGCAATTTACAACTGATTAATAGTTGTCCCTGACAAAAGCACATTTAATAAATAAACATTGAATGCTAATGTAATTGAGTCAATTGCATATTATAATTCAATTAGATTGTTCTTGAGTTTAATTAAATTACACGCACACGTCCTTACTTTGTCAGAACACTTTAGTTTTAATTGTGGGTGGTTTTATCGAATATCTCTTACTCGATAGCAGCAACAAGGTGTTAGTGTTGGCAAACGTAAGCGTAAACAGCTGTTGACTCAATAGAGATGAGCTGGTGATGACAAACTTGTGATTGCAGAGGCCGTTATGTTTTAAATATATAAAGATTTAAAGAAAAAATTTAAATCATTTAAAACCAAAACTTGTAGAAAAAATTAAAACACATTGACATTTTTTTATATAATTAACTTAAATATGAAAGTAAATAAGTATAAATAAGAGTATGAGTCTGTGGCTCTGATCACAGTCACTGTTTTGTGAATCACCAGTTAGCTCTAGCTGGGCATCACTATCAATTTATTGGGGGTCCTGTTTGGATGAGAAAAATTGATTTTGTATAGCTTGAGTTAGAAAGAGAAATTTGTGTGTGGGTGTACATGTAGCAGGCAATGAAAATGAAGTGAAAGTGCCAAGATGTCGATATCCAAATTATTTGTAAAAGTATTCAACGAGGACATATTTGAGCAGTTAGACCAAGATAATTCTGATTTGGAGGATGATTTGGAAGGGGCCAATTGTTCCACAACGCCGGAAAAGCCGGCTAAAGTGGAAGATCTTTCGGTGACAAAGTAAGACAACAAATGTACAGATACTCGAATGTTGAAATTATATCCTTTTATAACTTCTATTATCCAGACAAATGGTCATTGTAAGAAGCTGGCTGGATGATAAGTTTCAACAGATTCAAACAGACAGCAATGAGGAAATTCGTCGACTCTATACGGAGACGGAAGCACGCATTGGGCCAGATTTGACCATCTTCGATGTGGACTATACGACAACTGTGCGCGTGTCCTCGGATAGGTTGGCCTTGCGTTCTCAAGGTAGTTTCAATACAGTTAGAGCAAATTGTTGCGTTTATGGAGGTCGTTGGATGTATGAGGTAATCCACATGTTAATGACATTGTGGCACTTGCGCATTTACTAAAAATGTTGTCCCTCTACCCCCATACTCATCCTCAGATTCAACTTCATACGAAGGGTGTCATGCAAATTGGATGGGCAAGTTCCCAGTGTCAATTCAATGAGAACAGTGGAGTGGGTGATACCATCCATAGCTATGGCTATGACGGTAGCAAACAACAGATATGGCATATATCAACCAAGAAGTAAGTTTTTAGCATCTTAAGCTCTAAAATCCAAAGTTCTCAAACATTTCCCCTTACAGATACGGCGACAAATGGCAAATTGGGGACATTATTGGCGTTACCATCGATGTGGATCGTGAGGTCATTGAGTATTTTCGAAATGGTCGCTCAATGGGCGTGGCTTTTAATAAATTGGAAAAGGGTCCAGGACTTACCTTCTATGCGGCAATCTCTTTGGGTTACACTCAGGGTGTTCAGGCAAATTTTGGCAATCGTCCATTTGTCTATCCCGTAAATGGATTTCAACCACTTATGGCTCGTCCCATATTGAAACTGCGTCGTGCCAATCTACTGATGAACTACCTCATTAATTTGGCGAATATTTTTGCCAAGAGCAATGCCCAAACAAATGATCAACGTACACAGGAGCGTCCAACTGTGCTCAGTGTTTCGACCAATGAGGCTCGAGTATCGACCAAGAAGACAGTTTATTGCATTTTCGCCACAATGCTTATTGAGCGTTTTACCAATGAGATTTTCGATCCGTATATAATTGAAGATGTTCTGCTTACCCGAATGACATATATGACATCACTGCCCACCGAGAAGGCGACACCGAATAGTGTCTTTCAAAGTCTTTTGTCATTATTCTGGAATTTCATGGAGGGAGATGAGATAAAGTTTGTGCTGCGGAAATTGGTAAATGCCTTATTGGCCACTTTTACCCATACCATTCAGGGATTGGACTACGAGAAGCATCGTCAGGCATTGGGAATGATGCATTGCTTGTGTCTACATCAGCAGACAAGAAAATATTTACTGGAAGGAAAGCTTTTTAAGAAGCATTGGTAAAAACAAACAGAAGGAGTCGCTTTAAGTCTATAGTATTTAATTATCTTGATTTATTTTACAGTCTGGCATTCTTCCTGTATATTAATCCTTTGGAGTTTTACATAATGGAAGAGTTGCTGCCCGATTATATGGCCTGGACCGAGGGCATCGATGGACCCAAAGATAAATACCTAAGCATTGTGGAAAAAGTTCGTAAAGTCACAGATGCCCTATACGTTTCACAAAAAGATTTTCTCAATACACTCATGATCAATACGGATGGCAGTGACAATAGTCCTTCGAGTCGTATGATATTTCTTAATAAAATGCGACGATACGTAGTTGATCTCAGCATGGAGCAGAGAGTGAGTTCATATCACATCGAAACATTGTGGACGCATAACTTTAACGTTTGATACTTTTGCAGCCCTTTCATGCCTTCTTCTTCATGCAGTCGAGCATACAGCATCCTTTGAATCCACCAGTGGCTTTGGCATTTGTTTGCATATTGATTGATCAGTGTAGAACATTGTTCAAGGAGGAGTTACCCAGCAATACGGTTGAGGTCAATGTAGATTACTTTATTGATGGCTCCTTTGATTATATGCACTTTGATCGTGTGGCCGGGGTATTATCGCATTTGCGCAAAGTCCATAGAGCCGACATAGATGAACGTCTTGGTCCGGCACGCACTCAGCAAATCTACGACGATGAAAGAAATACGATGAGGGTCAATGAAGTCGGTAAGTGATTTAATGAGATTTTAAAAAGAAACCTGTTGCACAATTATATTTGTAATTGTTTTAGATACAACTTTGTACCTACTTGGAGAGAATATTAATAATGTGCCAGTTATTGGTCATACACAGGGTGGCAATAGTGGAGGCACCTTTACTCATTTTCTTAATCCGCGTGCCAGTCAGAATACAGAGACCTCATTTGGCAATGTCGATTCGGCAAAAGGAGTTTGTGAACTCTTGGATATTTGTGTGATCTTTTATTATTCGGCTGGCCATAAATATATTGTGAAGATTGCTTCAGTAAGAGATGAGATAGCTGCTCTAAATGATGTACTCAAAGAGACTAAATATTATCGAGAGGATATTGAACGAAAATTGGTTGCATTGGAGCAGCATGCCAATGTCTGTATGAATGAAAGTCATCAGCATGTGATGGCCGAGCTGCGTTCCAAATTCAGTCAGCGACAGAATGTCTTTGCAAGCCGTTCAATCTCGTTAGCAAGAAAGCAAATTTGGCTACGTGGTGTGGCCTTAAACGGTCAAAAGCAGTCCCTAATTGTTTGGCTTTTAGAGCGTATGCTTTGCACACTGACGGTAAGCATAATGATTGACCCAAATGAAATTGTATTTACTACTTTAATTCTCTTTTAAGAGTGCCTCATCGACGGGTCCGCTATTCTCGTTTGTACCGGAGATTTATGTGAATACCTTGCCCATCCTGCTAGATGCTGTAATGGATTTCAGTCATCACGACATGAATGCCCAGTTTGATCAGACGCTGGCCGAGTGTAGCATAAACGCTGCAGCAGAATTCCTTGGACTGCATTCGGCAGATGCGCGTATCGTACTTGCCTCTTGCAAAGACTCCATGTTACAGGCATTGGGTACACTTACATGCCATAAAGTGGGTGTACGAGCTCTGGAACGATGCTCGAGACGTTCTCAAGTTGCCCTAGTGCGTGCTCTGCTACGGCCGTATGAGAACAGAGCCTGGGGTCAAAGCAATTGGTTGCTGTTACGCTTCTGGATGGGTGAGGGTTATGCCTATAAGGATGCTCGAGCTCCAAGTGTCTGGCAGGGTGGATCATTGCCCTTGCATCAGGGCTTGTGTCGAAGTCGTTCGAAAAATGAGACACACACTGGATTACTGCATAATGTCGCCCCCGCTAATCCATCGAAGCATTTTCAACGCTTAATTGGTACAAAACTATTAGAAGATGAGCCATTTGCCACGACTTTTCTGAACTCTGTGCTCAGCCAATTGAATTGGGCATTTTCCGAATTCATATTGCTATTGCAAGAGGTCAGTTAGAATAGCAAAAGACACTCTTGGGATGGTTAATAATATTCATATTTGGTTTTTGCAGATTCAAAATACTGCCCAGCGTCATGAGAACACATTGTTTGAACCCAAGCAACTTAAAATCTGCTCCATGTGCTTTGAGTTGACAGTTTCGTTGATGCGTTGCCTGGAAATGATTATAACAATTAGCCCAGAAATTGTCACAGATGCATCGCGACCGAATAGTGATTTGCTATTAAATCGCATTTGTCAACTGATTAGTCAGGTTTTATCCAGGGTCACAGTGCCGCCGGGTTGTTTCCAATTTGTGGTAGACATGTGTTCGGCCGATTTGAATGCAGTTACCCATTTTCCTATTATCACTGCTGCTGTAGGCATTTTGTTGGCTCTTATGCGTAATGAGATAACCAGCGATATCACGCCACAGAAAGTAACACGCATATCGCGAGCGTTTCTCACCGATCCCAGTTTTCAGTTTGCCACTTTGGAGTTTGCTTTAGGTGAAATTCGGACACCATTGCTTGAGCAGAAGAATATACCTCGCGGCAATTTTGATCCATCTACAAGGGCACATATTGATCCGCTGACTAATAACGTGAGAGTACCATTTCCCAACAATTCCAAACACATAAGAGCTGATCCTCCCATTATTAAGTTTGCCCTTAATGATTGTGAGTATTTTTGTGTATGATTGTGAAATTTATAATAATTGGTGTGTTTCATGTTTTGTTTTAGTTCCATCTCATGTGGCCATAGAGGAAATTGAAGATGTGCGTCGTCTGATTGAGAATTTAAGGATTAAACAGACTCTGCTCTCAGATATAACACTGCCATCGGAGGACTCATTGTGTCCGATTTGCTGCGCCAAGCCAATTACTGCCGTCTTTACTCCTTGCAAGCATCAGTCCTGCAGCGATTGTATCATGCAGCACATGATGAACTCGAAAGTTTGCTTTTATTGCAAGACAACCATACAAACCATTGAAACCCTAGATGGCACTCTTATCTATTCCAATGAAGACGGAGTCCAGACGCCAATTAGCGAGCGTGTTGAAACCTAGATATTGGAAACTCCCAAAACCCACCGAACAGAATTCTTGAAAAATCTAACCAGGTCAAACTAGTCAAACTGTGTTTAATTGCTACACTTGAATTGTATATAAGCCGATATACATATACACTCATATACATATATACGATATACAGCATATATTTAAATGTTCAGTTATGTCTTTCATGCTTTGCTTGCAATAATTATTTCAGATGTGATATGCCAAAAGTGCACTACATATATATATATATATATACACAAATATATATATTTATAAAAAGAAAAGATCAGAAAAGGTTGAAAAATGTTAGATGGAAAATAAAAATTCCAAATTGAAAATAAAATAAGTAGCACAATAAATATTTGCATAAATAGTATTATATTTTATGATCTCATTGTGATCCACAATATTTTAGTTTTTTTGTATTTTATGTCACATATATTTATTTAATCACTCTGCTATGATGTGAACTATCCAAAAATCTGCATTTATTTTATGTATTTACTAAAACACTTGCATTTCATGATCTCTTATCTTGTTCTCTAATTGAAAGCACTTAATGTCAAAAAGTCTATAAAAATTTGTAAAAATAACTAAACGATTGTATAAGAAATTTATAATTATTTTTGTGACTTGGTTATCTGCAATTAAAATGTTTAATTAAAAGTGTTAACTAAGAACATTTTCATTGCAACTATGTATATTTAATGTCGATTCTATATTGTGGTGTTCCAATTGCATTTAAAAAAAAAATAATAAAAAGAAAGAAAAACTAATGTCCAACTTGTTTTAAATTAGTAAAACCCACTTTAAGTTAATTTAATTTTTTGATTTTGAAACATTTATTTAATTGTTTTACACGTAGGAACTAAAACTATGTTTCTTAAATATTTAACTACCACAAATATCGTATATCGATATATATATATATATAATATTTTTAGAGATATAGTATACATATAGAATACATTCAATCTAATTTGTGAGCAAACAATTATGCTTTAGGTGGTATGATTTGTTTTGATTCCTTCATGTTTTGCGTGAAAAAGCCTTAAGTAAATTGTTTAATGCATTTCATTGGTTGTTTATAGTATTGTCATGTTTGAGAGGTCAAGAACTTTAAAGATTTATACATATATATATATATAGAGAGACAGAGATCGAGTTACTATATAAGTTTAACTATTTAGAGAAATTCATTTAAAATGTAACAGTTTATACAGTTTCTCCTTGGACATTGACGCTATTTTCTTTTTTTATCGAAAGAATTAAAGCCTTTTTTGACTAGCTACCAAATATGTATAGGTTTATATATAGTTAAGTATATGAATAGGTACATTTAGGTACAGTTTTTTATTTTGGTTATCTTGCTCTTCAATGAGAATCAACATCTAACTAATTGCTAACAATTGCCAAAAGACACATAGATAAAGCCGATCATTTATAGTATGCGGCAAGCATTGGAGTGCATACGATGTGAATGGCGGCCATTGCCATGTCCAAAACCACTGCAACATTGATGGGAAATGGTTCCAGGGGCAGGACCAGCATTTCGTCCATGCTGAAAACTGTGACTATGACTCAATTTAGGATCCATATGATGGCAACTGCTGGTAGATGGAGCATGACTGTGCCTATAAATGAATGAAAAATCAATTAATGCAACTAGTTAAAAAGTTTTGCTACTCACCCGTGATTGCAAATACTTGTATCGGATATCGAACTGGGCATTAGCCTTTGGGGTGGTGGCAAAAAAATGGGACAGCCTCCGGCAGCCAAATCGCCACCAGCTCCAACGCCAAGGCCATCATGACCAAAGACAGCCAAACGCATTTGGGCAGCCTTAGCTGCTGATTGAGATTCCACTTCATGGACCTCTTCAATCATTTTATCCAGTTTTTCCATAGCTTTCGTTTGCTTGGCGGCCAGAAAAGCCTTGCGTGCTGCCTTTGACATGGAATGTGGTCGAGATGGAGCCGAATGAGAACGATGTGGTGGTGGTGAATGCAGGGAAATGGATGAAACGGAATCCTTGGAGCCAGGACGATTGGCCATGGCTGTGCTGTTGCTGCTTGTGCTGGCCTTAACTACTATCGGTTGCGATTTTGACGAAGGCGGTGGCGATTTGATACCCATTGGACATACAAGAGCTCCAGCTGTGCATGTGGGTGTGGCCTCCAGTGTGGTGCTGGTGGAGAAGGTGATTTTTCTAGATTAAGATAGAAAGGTCACACCATTTGGATATATGTATATGTGGAATGTTTATAGGGTCAACTTACTTGAGCTTGGCTGTCTTATCCTTATCCAGTGAGCTATTCGATGTAGAGGGCTTCAAATTCATACTGCTGGTGGAGGCCGACTCTCTGGCTGGTGCTGTCGATGGTGGTGTCAATTGATCCATGGCGGCCAATTCCTCGGGTGTAAATTTATCCGGATTACTAGGTCGTGGCTTGGGCGGGGCACTTCCTATGCGGAAAGGTGGCGTTGGACTGAAACCACACACAGGCGGATGATTATTATTGTTCGCCAACGAGCCTCGTGAAATTTGTAAATCTTCAAGAAACTCTTCAGTATCCAAAATAAGAGATCCAAATATATCCGATGGGGAACGCATAAAGACATGACCCGTGGAATTCGAACGAGATTCGCGTCTTCTCTCCTGATCGGTATAGGCATAGCCAGAGGCACTAGTTCGTACTGGTGAATTTGCTATGCTTCGCCTGGCCACATCCTTAAAGGTTACAGGTGAGTATATACGACTTGAGCGATCATCAGCTGCTGCAGCCACACCACTTGCTGTTCCTGCTGCAGCACCTCCTGCTACTGAGGCTGGGTGATGGTGATGCAGAGCTGCTGCAGCTGCTATGGTATTACTAGCTGTTAGCACCACTCCCGACATATGGGTTGTGCTAGGTGGTACTATCTCAGTTTGTGGAACCACTGGAATCGGAGTCATTGGTTTCGGAGCAGGTGCAATGGCCTTGGGCATAAGTGGAGACATGGGAGCCACTGCAACTGCTGCCGCTGCCGCAGACATTGGATGAACTTGTAAAGCAGCTGTTAATTGCAATGGCAAACGACTCTCACGTTCCTCCAGCCAATAGGTGGCCATGGTTCCCTTGCCCTTGACATCGATCTCCCCACGTTCCAATATTTTATAGGCAGGACCAATAAGCACTTTTGTGGACTCCGATATGTGCACCTTCATGGCAATGCTGGTCGATTCCATGCGTGAGGCTGTATTCACAGTGTCGCCAAAAAGGCAATATCTAGGCATCTTCAGACCCACAATGCCAGCAACAACTGCACCAGAATGAACACCCACACCTAAAACATAAAAGATCTTATGAGGAGACTGATCATCTACTAAGATGTGAGTTCTTCTTACGTATTCTCAAATGTTGTCCCGTTGAGGGATCTTTTAGATCGGTTATGGCATCCACCATATCCAATGCCATATCACAGACTCTTTCAGCATGATTGGCATCCTTATCGGGTGCCCCGGCCACAACCATATAAGCATCGCCAATTGTCTCCACTTTGTAAACCGAATTACGTTCGGTTAGGGTATCAAATATTGAGTACATTGCATTTAGCATGGAAACCACTTCCATTGGCGTAATACGACTACAGATTTCCGTAAAGGTCACAATATCGGAGAATAATATGGAAACGCTATCAAACATCTGCAGGTAGAAAAGATTTCAAATAAATATCTTTCAATTAGTAGTCCATTTGAAAGATTATATAACTTACCTCACAGGTATCAATGGGATTCTCGCCTCGTCTTAGACGATCAGCCACTTGTTTTGGTATCATCTGATAGAGTAACTCGTCTGTTCTACGCATTTCCTCATCCAACTATATTAGCAAAAATTTAATAATATTTGATAAAGGATTCTCTAAAGGATTTAGTTGTCAAGTCCCTACCAATCTCATGGACTCTTCTAGTTTTTTGGATTTTTGTTGCTCCTGATCTAGGGCCAATTTAAGTTCCACAGATTGTTGGGTGCCCGCCAACATAAGATCTCTACTAAAGTCATGCATAGACAGATCGTTGATATAAAGACCCGTAGTAATCAATGAAGTAAGATCAGGCATCACAGGAGTGCCCAGAAACATTATCATCCGCCAGTTTTCCATGTACACCATTTGACCTAAAGATCACAACAAATTAATTTGATTTGGAAAGAAAATCAAGTGATATTCAATTACCTTTGAGTCGAAGGGACTTCTCCGGTTCACTGCCATCGTCATGCAATAGCAAATCCTCATTTTGTGCATCTAATCGTTCCGAAACTGGATCCACAGTGACCAGTTCAAATATATTATTCGTGCGATTGAGTATCTTAATAAGTTCAATGAAAGTTATAAAAGAATTGCGTAAGAATCCAAACGAATACTTACAGTTTGGAACTTAAAGGCAATGAGAGGTCGCACCAAATCGAACCAGGCTGTAATTTTCTTGCCCAAAAGTTCAGGTAAAATAACCATAAGAGAGTTACCGATACTACGCACCACCATATCAGCTCTAAAAATGTATTAAAATGTATCTATATATAATCGAATTGGTATTATTAGTTGATTAAAACTCACCCAAATACAATACAGAAGGGAAATATTTCGAATAGAACATGAGCACTTATGGGTAAGTGTTTTTCCTCTCGGGTCATGGCCAGCGAGGCCAAGGTGAACGCTCGATTATCGAATGTCAATTGAAATGTCACATGCACCGTATCAAAGAGAATTTCCTCTCGCACCAATTCAATATGCATCTCCTTGTGATAAAAGTAACGTGCCACTTCACGTATCTGCCCCATTGTGTAGTAGACAAAGCCTCGCCGCTTGGAACGATAATGCAATGTCAATCCCTGTTTGGTCTCGTTCTCACAGATAAAGCTGGGCGCTCGCATTCGAGGATACGAGAATTTCAAATACTCATGCAGATTATCCAAGCCATTGAGGAAATCACGCATATGACGTCCTAATACCGATAGCACACGATCATAACCATATTGACCCACAAAACCAACAAAATAAACGCCCATTTGATCCATAAAATCTCGCTCCGATACGCCCAAAACCTAATCAAAAAACATCATTGAAATAGATTTGAAATAAATATATGTATGTTTAATTAATTTCGTTGTCACCCACCTGCTGAGCCTTTTTAGCCAATTTTTGCAATAGATTCTCTGGATACACTTGATGCACACTAAACGAGGGTGAATCAATGCCGGCTTGTCGCCGTATATCCTCCCATTTCTCCTCACCATACACTGACTTAATGTACTCGGAGAGATTCTCCAAGAGCAGGCCGTACATGTTGATGGAATGGAAATCGAAGTGTTTCACTTAATTGATGACATTGATGACCTGTTAATTAAGTTGAAAAACTAATTAATTCATCAAATCTATTTCGATAAATTGCCCAATTTCCCTCTATATATGTATGTATATAAATATTTTGGCACACAGTTGTTCATACATACATAAATATATCCTATTTCAATTCTTAAGCACTTTAATACTTAACCTTGACATACATTAGTTTTATTTCTTTGTGAAATATGTTTATTTTAGCCCTGAGATTCACATTATTTTATTGCTTTTTTTTGTATTTTTTTTTATTACATATTCCCCGTCCACCAAAAAACAAACTACACATTATAAGTTCGTAAAGATTCCGTCCTATTGCAATCTCATTACCTTTCGGCTTAAGTTTTCCTTATTAACTGTATCGTAAAAAATTGAATATTTATTGATTTCAGTTTTAGGTCAGCATCTTTAGTTTGTTCAGTTTCTTAGGTGTGTATTGATGTCACCATAAATATATATTTCATCACCTCTTTCGCTTCATTTCAGATACATATAGTCAAGAAAAATTCAAATGCATTTATGTGGTTGTTGAAATATAACCACACGTGTGTCTGCCATTTAAAAAAACTATACAAAAAAGTTGTCAGGTGTAACTACACCATTAGGAAAACTAATTAGTTAGTTGAAGTGAAATTATTTTAGGCGGAATAAGCAAAAGTAGGTACAACTTTTTTCTTTTCACTTGTTTGTCTTTCTCAGAGTGTCCTTTTAAAGCATATAAAATGATTTTAGTTAAGTGAAGTGAGTACATAAGTCGTCTAATTTACTTTGGTATACCATGCACCAAGTAACAAAAATATTTTAGAATTCTGTTTTGCATGTTGCATCTCACTATCTCTCTCACTCTTTCAAGGACAACAGCACTTTGGAGCCACCAGGTACAAACTCCGTCCCTATTGGCCCAAAAATTTGTTCTTTAATTGATTATAATCGCAGTATTAGATGAAATTCTTTTTTGGCCGTCTTGTTACTGGTAATTCTTTAACTTCTCGAGTGGGAATTAGCTTTCTCACTATTAGTCATGTTTAGGCCCGGACTGGGACCCTAAGGGCCCACCGGGCATACAATTTGAAGGGCCCCCTGTTCGTGGAAAATGAAAGGTACACGTTTTTAGGTTTTATATCAAGTATGATCGTTAACCAAGTATATCGTTTATTTTAAACGTATCTTCCAAATAAGGTCCCTCCTACCTTGAGGGCCTATCGGGCATTTGCCCTGTTGCGCGGTTGCCTAGGCCTAGTCTTGTTTCAAAATAGTCCAGAAGGCTAACTCATCTCAATTGAATGTCCTTAACAAAGTCATAAAGAACTTGAATTAGATGGAAAATTGCATCGTCATTGCCTGCCTCTCAGCTTTGACCACATTCCCGATTCGAAATACCGAGAAGTGCATTAGATAATTTAAATTGGCATTGCAGGAAAAGGACTCCTCTCAATAACTTTAAGTTCATTATCCCCATGCTGGATAGAAGGAATCGAAAAGGGTTTGTTGATTGCTTTCTACACTTTCGACTCGTTTGGTTTTAATTTTGTCTTGAGTCAATTTATTTATTTTTTTTTTTGCGTTTACAAGGATAACGTGAACAATTGCTACTTATTTTGTATAGCCTTGCTGAATGGCAGTAGAAATGGAATCTGGGCTAATTAAATTGCATTCAAAGACACCTGCCAAGGGATATAAATTGCATTCAAAGAGTGAGAAACTGAGAAATACCTTAGACAACGTCACCGTCCTTGTCTCAGTCAGTGTCTCAGTTTTAGCCACAATCTCAGTCCCAGCACGTAGCAGCAGCAACTCAATGAATAGAAAGGGCCAAAACATATGTTATTCCTGTAAGTAACTCCTTTATGCAATACGCATATGTTCGTGTCAATTTGCTGGAACATAAATTGAGTTATGCACTCGAATGCAGTTCTCTGATTCAGACTTGGGAATAAAATCAGAATTCTAAATAACAAACCATGCCACAAATTGCTGTACATATCTCTGTGGTTGTGTGTGTGTCTGCGGTAAGTCTCAAAGTCTAAAAGGAATTTAGAATCCATTTCTCTCACTTTGCCACGTTTTATTTATTCTTTATTGCCATTTGTTTTGTCATAAAAATTTAATACTCATAAATTTTACTTTAGCAAATCACAAGAAAAATGAGCAAACGTGAAATGAACAAAACCAAAAATAAATAACTTTTATTTGTATATAAAGCAATTTATTTAAACAAATCAAGGGTTTTTGCTTTAAATGTGTTGACTAAGGAAGGGTAAACCTTTTTTTACTTTGCCTTAAGTTTTTTTCATTTACTTTTCGTTTAAGAGTAAAAATTAAATAGATAAGTATTTGCCTATTTTTTGATCCTGTTGTCGAAATATAGCAAATGATCTTCAATCTTTAATTCACGAGAAAAATCTTGGACTAAGTATGTATTTCAGATAATTAAATGTCTGGGGAAAAATTTATTTAAAATTTATTATTAAATTTTTTGAATCTATATACATTTTTATTTATAATTAATGTTGGACTTATTTATTTTTATAAATTTAATTAACTTATGACATTTGATTGTAAACAAAATGCTATATCCTCTCCTGACGTCAATTTAATGATACGATATTTTCTCTTTCGTTTCGCTTTTTAGCTGTTTCTTGTTATTTTTTTTTCTGCCCATTTGATGTTTGTTTTTTCCTGCTTTCGCTAATGTTGTTTCGGTTTTTTTTTTTGTTTTTCAATGTACCTACGTATTTAGTAGCACACACAATATAAATCTTTCTATTCGGCTGTTTTTCTCATGGCTCAAAAATATTTATAAAACACAATGATGTGTGAACTATAAAAGAAACAGACAAGACAGAAGGAAAAAAAAACGTTGAAACAAGTACAAGACACATACAGAAGAGATACGACAAGAAAATTTAAAGCAACAAAAAAGAAAATGGAAAATAAAGTGTCAGAAAAATATAACAAAAACTAAATGAGCGCCCCTGGGGCAGAGAGAATTAACTTGGCCAAAAGACATGAAGAAAAAAAAACTTTCAGTTTCGACCTCCCATCATGATTTTTCGGTGGTGGCATTGAGCAGGCAGCAACACTTGTGCCAAACACATCAAAACATTGTCTCCACAAAGTGTATTTTGGCCTTTTTATATTCTACTTATATTTATTACACACACACACACACACACACACACACACACACAAAGTCACACACAGATATCCCCACCCACATTCCCATCCATATTCATATAAGTATTTCTTTTTCCTTTTGGCCAAATTACGCGGCAGCGTTGGCGGCTTTTATTCATGAATGGAATGCACATACTCGTATTTGTTGGAGGATGTTGGAAAAGTAGCAGGCGGGGAGGTACACACATACATACATACATAAATGTACATATAAACATCTTGAATACTTTGAAAAAGTCCGCTAAAATATTGTATAATAAACAGGATGTACGATTTCTTGTATATGTATGTATGTATCTATGTATGTATGTATGTATGTATATGACGTCAGGCAGATGTTTCCGATGAAGCAGAGTTCATGGCTAAATTGCCTAAGGGGTAAACACGAACCGATATCATCACAAAAGAACAGAAATATCTCAGTTATTCAAAAAAAATAACTTTAACAAGTGTCTTTTTTTTTGGTTGGGTTTCCTGGTTCATTTAAAGCGAATCTCATTTACTCCACCAAGCACAAAGCTAATCAGCTAATCAAAATGTACTATATTAACTCAAGGGCAAACACTTAAACCCAATGGTTATTGAGTGAGTGTATTCAAGGGGGAATTGAGTACAGTATATAACGAGTTCAAAAAAATTGAAACTTTAGCTAATGGACATTAGCTAAAGTTATCCCAGTTTTATAATGTAGTTTCCTTGGTTCTGTCAGACAGAAATCAGAAATGTTTCTTTTATTTTGAATCTTTTTATATATATACAGCTATATCCAACTGTCAGCAATAATGTTCTTATTATTATCATTTGATTTTGGTCGTTTTGGCATTTTAATATTATTTTGCGATTCTGTCTTCTGTTTTTTTTTGGCTATTATCATCAATCATCATTAAAATGAACAAGAATATTAACTAAATGCTCATATTTGTTCATATTCAAGGTCTAGACAAATTGCATACAAAGATGGATTCTGTTTTTTGTTTTCCTTTTCCATTTCCTAGCTTGACCTGAATGCCCTTGAGAGAGTTAAGATATATTGTTAAAAGTAATTTTCTTGCCCTATATATCATTTTGTTGTATGAATATTTTCCAGACATTGAGATACATTTTTTCTTGGCATTAATTTTCAATGAATTTATAAACAAAACGAAGAAAAAAAATATGCGCAAAGCCAAATAAATTATGGAAGCCAACACCTACTACAAAACTGGCAATGAACGGGTAGATATATACTTTTCTTCATATATACATACGATTTCTTATACATAACTGGATCGATGTATGTACATGTTTTTTTTTTCTTGTGTGTGTAATTGTGAAGCGAAAACAATTAATTTTTCAAGTTCATTTGCGTGGGTAGAATGAAGCCAATAAGAGAAATTCACATCCACAGACCCTAGCCTGGCTATATGAGATATATGTACACAAAACACATACAGATAGACATATGGGCATACATGTACATGATCGGGAGAGATCAGTGTAGAGCATGACCACCGTATCGTATATAGACAAACATCCATACAAACATATATGTGTATCTACATATATTTATTTTTATATTTAGAGAAAATGTATTTAAAAATTTTTTGCTCGTCGAAGGTGGCTGCTATATGTTAAGGTTAAATATATTTATATATGTATATATATATATGTATATGTATATGTATAGATTAGGCGCTGGCTGAAACTATGCATTAGTGTTAGGCAGACATATGTGTAGTTGAATAAATATATATGTTTATATATACATATTATAAAGCATCGAGAGCTTTTCAGTTTTTGTGGCATTAAAAACGATTTAGCTCTATTTATTATTCTTTCACTTGCACTGAAAAAATTGGGCATAGGATATTAGTGGCCATGTTTTGTCATTGCTAATTCAAAAATCCATATAAATTATCTATCAATTTATCAAGCATAGGAACAATAGCTGTTGGTGCCTGGATTAAGAGATCTTTTTATGTACTAGGCAAGGACAACAAAATATTTCCTAGGAGTAAACAATCCATCCAAAAATTTCCATATTTTGAAATAACTGAAGGATCCGTTTGCAGTCACTTTTATACTTAATCTAATTGAGTTCAGGTATTGCAATTCCATTTCCATTAGCCTAGTTTGCCATATTATACAAGTATGGATAAGGCTTTGAAGAGCATATAAAATTCGGTTTTTATCAGGTTGTTTTTGCATTATTTTCCTTGTTTTCAATTTGTTGAGAAAACATAATGACCATAATCAGGGCTATGTGTAATTTGTTTTTGCCATTCAACTATGACTCAATGTTCTATATACATAAATTTCTTTGGTATCGTGTCGTTTTTGAGATAAATTGCTCATACGCCGCATTGACATTGCTCTGCTTGCACTGACCAACAGTCCTACATATTTGTTTTTTTCTTAGCTTCGAGTCATTTCTTGAGACACTCATGGATTTATAATTGGAATTATACAATTAAAAAGATAATTGAGGTATTGTAAATGCTGCTTAGCTGTCAGTAATTTATTACCCTATGACTTTGACAGTGTAACAAAAACTATAATTTACCTAAACCTAATTTATAATTAATTTTCACGCTATATTCTGTTGCACATGGCTTATATGCAAATTCCTCACTGACATCTACATATAAATTACAGAAGAGAGACAGAAAGAGAGAGAGAGATAGAGCGAGAGAAAGTGGGCAAAAACGAGGCAAAATAATTAGCTTAATTATTGACCTCATTTCTCAAGAGGCCAAAAATATGAAAAGAATTATAGCTATATTTATTCCCAATTTGAAGATCTCTCGTGATTCTTGAAATGAACTGCAAAGGAATGAGGGTGAATTTCTTTTTAAAGTCAAATTGTTTGTTGCCAACAAAATTTGTTTGTCCTTCAATTAGAACATCAAAGTAATTGAACTACTCTCAATTAATACAAAAACAAATATTGTAGAACAGAGCCAAAAAGCGTGCCAGAAAGTAAAAGTTTACAACTAAATTTAAGTCCATTGATTTGGCAAATTCAAGAAATTAGTTGGATACCTTTTGCCAGGTATTTGCCAATTGTGTGCAAATCTTTCCTTTTGCCTTTTCATCATCAAAGTCAAGTTCAAGTTGAAAGTCGAAATTGCCGCCTGACTGCAATTGTTTATAGTTTATTTAAGGGCAAACGAGAAAAACGAAAAAGGAAATCTCTTGCTTTACATAAGACATATAAACAAAGCCATAATGCCACAATTTGCATTAACCTCGAAATATTTGTTCAAAGAAATCAAAACAAAACTGATGTAATTTAAATAAACAATATGTTCAACACGTGTGCATAGGAAATCAATAGAAAATAAACAAACTGTACCCATCACTAAACAATATCTGTATAAATTTTGGAACGCCTTGGAGATAATTACAATTTAAATATAGTTTCAACGCCCTTCAACTTAGCTTATATTCCACTAAATTGGTAATAGAATATGCCCTTTAAGATGACGACTTGGCTTTGAGAAACGACTTAAATTCATTTTTACTTTAGACCTTAGAATTATATCGACATGTAGACAGCAAATTCCAAAATTTAATGTTTATAAACTTTTGTGGAATTTCGTATAGACTTTTTAGTTTAGCATTTTGTTTATTTAGTAAAAATGGTTTTCAATTATCTAGAAAGTATAAACAAGAATATGCAATTTGAGGCAAAAGTCAAAAGCAATTCGGGAAGGGTTCATTGACGCACTTCCTCGAACAACTTATTGATGCATTTGTTTCATTTAAAAGCGTTAATAAAAACGGACAGTCAATTAAACAAAAGTATCAGGAGAATGGGGGTATGGGTAAATGGGGAGAAATGTGGAAAAATCGCATCATCAGCATTTCCATTCCATTTCAAAGGCACAACAATGAGTGGGCGATAGAATTATCATCAGAGCTGCCTGACCAAAACATAGAGCTTACGTATAACTGATCTCATAAAGAGCTTTTACAGATATATGTCTATATTCACAGAGATAGATCTACCTACGCCGTAAAGGAATGCCGAGCTTTTCATCTTTGCTTTTCTTGTGAGTGTATGTGTGTGTGTGGAACGAAATGGCAAAATTGTGAAACGAGGAAAATTGGTGAGCCAAATTTTCATTTGGTTTGCAGTTTGAAAAAATTCTTCGTTGAGGATAGATCGCTATTTTTTAGGAGTAAATTAAATTGTAAGCCGATAAATAATAAATAATATTGAAAAGAAAAAAAAAGAAAAGAGAAAAAAAAAATATATAATTAATATAATAATTCATAAGTAAATCAATTTAAGTGAATCAAACAAGTGCTATAAACAATTACTGGATATATATTTCGATAAAATATTTTTGGTGACACATTTGTATTAAAAAATTTCAAAACCTTTTATGAAATATAACAAAACTATGAATGAAATTTTTTCAACGATCATGATGATTATATAAGAACAAATTGACATTTGATATCAAAGTGCAATATGTTGATGAAAAGTAAATGGCAAATCGATTCAAACCAAAGCAAATCAAAGCAAATCGAAGCAAATCAAATCAAATTTTGTGAAGTGAAGTTTGGCACAAGCCCCTCGAGATGCTCGATCTGTTCAGCAGCAAAATGAAAATTCAACTCAAGGACATTTAAAAATAAAGCAAATTTAGCTGCACCACTCACACACAGACACACAAGTACTCACACGCTCAGAGAGATATACCAGATACATACACACACACATATATTAATAGGGAGATCCGCATAGATTTCAGACAAAATATAGAATTTTGCTAGTTTCATATATAGCCAAGAAATCGAATTCAAAGTGTGAAAAAAGATGAAGAAGAAATATAAAAATATGCGTATACCCGGCGGATGATGATTATTTTTTGAAGAGAATATTCAAGTTTATTTTTAGTGATTGATCTTGTTGTTATATATAATTATATATATGTAGATATATACGTATATAACAAATTTGTTGTATTCTTGTATAAACTTTGCACTGCTCTCAAAAAAGTGGCACACACACAGTCTGTTTATTTTCGAAACTGAACGACTTGGCCAAAGAATGAAAATTGGTTAGAGATGATATGGCGAAAAACGAAAGAAAATCCGAGAGAACGTAGCATTAGAGTGAGAGAAGTCAAGTGTTTCTCCATTGGAGACAAGAGCTCCCAGTGTGTTCTCTGCATGTGCCGCATTATTAAGTGACTTTGACAGCAAATTGAGCAAAATAAATCAGTTTTCGAATCTTTTTTTTTATCGTTTTGTATTTGTTACAGCGAACGAGTTCAACGAATATTTCTTGTGCTTTGATAGACACAGAAAAACAAATCGATCAAAATGTTCAAGAGCCATTTGGAAATGATTGGGCGCAATGAGAGCCCCAGCAAGAAGGCCAAATTCTGGCAATCCTACATCAGATCCCTGAAGGGTAAGTTTAAAAATCAAATAACAATACTACTTTAAAAATTATCTCAAATAGATAGAAATTGTTCAAATAGAGGGGAACATTAGATGTTTCAATTAAATTGTATTTAATTTTATAAAACCAAACTACACTCATTAGTATTTGATTAAGACTAACGCACAATTTGATAGTCTTTAAAAGATTGGTTAATTCAATATAATTTTCACACAAATTCTGCTTATATACATAAGAAACTGAAATGAGAAAAACTTTTGTTTAATACACAAATAGCCTAGGCATACATACATATACAGATATATATATATATATGCGACTATATATTTATCTTAAGATCTTCTCTATTCCTCTATACATTACCTCTTTTTGGCAGGTGTCATTTTAAACCAACAATAGGAACAACAAGAAAAAAGCTTCATAATCTGATAGACAATTTGAAAAAAGCTTTCTTTCTTGACTTTTCTACACCATAAAGATATAGAATACACAAAGGCATATGCATGTGTATAGGAAAAAATTTCAACTATGTAATCATGCCTGAGAAACAAAGCAAAAATTGAAAAAATATTGTGTATATACTTTTATTTTGTATTTGGCATTGAGCCAAATAGTAAAATAGCCCACATAACTATGAGCAAAATTGGAGGAATTTACCATATAAATAACTATGCAAGCCCAAATATATATATATATACGATATACTAAATTGATTTTGTCAATTATAATTTAAACAACAGGTTCCGAGGATATTCGCGCCCATGAGGCACCAAAAGCCAGCCGCCCATACAGCTCCTACCTGGATTCGCCCACCTACAGGAGCATCTATGATGAACCCTCGACGGCCAATGAGCGTGTGCAATCATCTGGCTACAGATACTTGCCAGTGAGCCGTGACACCTACGGTTACTCGCCACGTGCCATCTATGATCATCATTACAGCAGAACAAGTAAGTTCGATTTAACCAGAAGCGAATTAACACAAACAAAAATTGAATTTTATACAATTTCGAGCCCTGCCGCCTCTAACACCTTCAATCGATCATCAATCGATTCATAGTCATGCCATTTCCAAAAAAAAAATCTTATGCCAAGCACCTTGAATTTTATTTCATTCGAACAATTTTTTTTTTCGCCACACTATTTTCATTTTTTGTTGTTGCGTTGGTGCTGCTTCTGCTATGATTTCATAATTTTAAAAATAAAAATGCCAGCGCAAAATTCTTAATATATAATAGGTATTACGTCAATGCATAATTCTTGTTCAAAGATTTCTCGGATACGAAATGTTTTGGCAAAAGTTTCTAGACAAAATCCTACAACACACACACACGTATTTCTGATATATAAGGTTCAGATATACATATATACAATTTGTATGGATATATACATATAGAAAGCAAGGTACATAAGATTGTGCGTGCTGTGGGATCAAATAACTGAGGCCCTCATACACACACCCACACAGACACAGACAAACACACCCACACCCACCCACTGATGAGCAGGAAAACCCCCTCAGTCAAGAAACAAAGCTCTCTTCCGTTCCCCTCAACAATTCTTTTGGTTTCTGTTTTGTTTTGGAAACTAACCAATTTTTTTCTCTTTCTTTCTTTCATAAAATTGTTGCAGAATATACATAAAAATGTATGTCGTCAAAAAAAAAAATACAATATATATATAATATATATGTCTATATAGTTATATGTATTTCATACTTCTTGTTGCGCTGAATTTCAGATTTCTCTGTCTCTCTCTAGGCCATATTTTTGTTTTTATTTAGAGTTTAGTTCAAAAATGATTTATAGAATCAACAAATTTTGCTTACTTTCTTTATAAAATGTGTATGAAATAAACAATCGCTTTGTGGTGTGAAAATGTATAATGATTTTCTTTTCATTTATCTCTACCATAAATACATATGTATATGTGTATGTTTGCCATCAGGTATTGTTTTTTACCCCCTCTTCTCCCCTTAAACTTTCCACACCTCACCACCCACCTCACCTTTCATTTGGATTTCATAGAAACATAGAGATCGTCGCATAATAAACTAAAACTTTTCTTTTTATCAATTTGTTAATTTTGTTTTGAAACTTTTCTTTTTTCCCCCTGCTGCTCTGCTAAAATGCCAAAAAAAAACCAAATAAATATTTAAACAAATACTACTATTGCTTAACTTTGCTTATTGCGGGGATTTTACATATATATATATATCTATGCGTATGTTATATAAAACTTGCAATCACGCATACGACATGTGAGCCCCAGTCTAAACGTATCTTTCCGTAAGCATTTCAATTTCAAACTTTATTGCTTGCTTTGTTTACTTTTCTTAACATTTTCATATACAAATCATATTTTTCTAATAAATATTTATACTATTTCTTCCACTTGCACACAAACAGTTCCAGCTAACTACGATGCAGAGAAGGCCTGGAATGATCATTTGAAGCGCATGCAAGAAATTGAGCGCAGGTTGGTATTGAATTAGGGATAACGATAACTAGTATTAATTGACTAGACGAGGTTGAGACTAGAGTTACTTTAGCTTTAAAGCACAACTCATGCGTCATGTCTCTCCTTTCCATTTTCGTAACTTGTTATTTCTCATGTATTTCTTAGTAATTTTTGTTTGTTTAATTGCTTGTTTGAGCTTTCTATTATATCTAATTTATTTCATTCATCTTTTTTATAGATACCCATCTCGCTATGGTCTCTACTTGAGAGACAAGCCACTCACACCAAACTCCTTGGTGCCTTTGGAATACGAGCCAGAGGACAAGTTGCTGGCACAACTCAACAAGGGTAAGGATATCAAAGACATTTTCTAAACTCAAAAAAAACCAAAAAAAAAAAAAAGAAAACACCAACAACAACAACCAACATCAGCAAACAACACCAGCAAAACAACAGCAACAACGAACCAAATTTGAATTCAAAATTACAAAATGTAAGCACGAAAAACAAAAACAACATCTGAAAAAAATAGCTAAATGAACACCAAAAACACGAATAAAACAACAACAAAATACTCAACGAATACATTTTTTCAAATTCACAAAAAAAACGTAAAAATTTTGATTCTATTACAATTTTTTTTTTTAAATCTATGCTATTTGCAGCTATTAGAGCTTGAAGCGCTGAGCGTTTACAAAAGAGAAATACTAAATGGTTTTTGGCTTTAGCTTAAATAGTAGTAAATTGTATAAACCCAAAAAAAAAGCAACAACAACACAAGTCAGAGAATTATAAATTTTTTAATTGTTAAAAGTAATTTGTAAAAATAGAACAAAAACCACAAGAGATTTCGTTAAATGTTTCATTGTATGATATATATGTATTATATATATATATCTGTATAGCTTATATCTTATGATAATGCTTGATTTAATTCTTAACTACAACAACAACAACAACAAATCGAAAGTAATAAAATACCAACAACAAAACATTTATAAAAACCAACAAAAACCAAAAAATCTAATTTTAATTATTAATTCTTAGACATATGACTCAATGATATCATATTAATAAAACAACAATCAACAAAAATTAATTTTAAAAACAATATCTGCCTCATCAACCCCCACCCGCCCTCGGTCTTTTCCCGTAAGACCCTGCTCCGCAAAAAACTATCCAAGAAGTAGAAGAACATAGAAAGATCTTGTTGAAAGAAAAACTTCGGCATGCCGAATTTTCTATACCCCTGCGAAAAGAACTTCTGCAAAGCCTGAGAATTGTCCGATCTCAAATGTCTCCCATATTCAAATTGTAAATACATTCACATTTAACATCATCTACAAGGGTATAACCCAAAACTGATCTTTCTCTAATGCTCTTCGCTTAACTCTCTAACCCCGTCTAGAAGCTGTATTATAGAACACGTTGCTGTCTGTCTCATAGCTGATAAACCGAAGACCAACCATCACCTCTCACGTTTTTCTCTCCCTTAGTAAATAATTTCAAAAACTATTAAAAATAATAAATTTAAAAAAAAAATTAAAAAAAAAAAACTGAAAAGAAAATTGTGTTTTGGTTTTTACTTTTTTCTTTAGAAGCGAAACTGCTCTGTCTGTCTATCATCTTTGTTTTCTTCTATTTAACCCATTTGTTTCATTCATTAATGTTTTTAGTCCTTGTCCTTAGTCCTTCTTGTCGTTCTCACTACTAAAACAAAACAAAAATTTAAAAAAAAACATGGTAAATTCACATTACACTGTGCGGTGCCTGTAAATAAACTGCCAAACGAAAAAAAATTCACTTAACAAAATGAAATATTTAACGAATTTTGTCCATTTATAGTAAATGTTAAATGTTCTCTCTCTCTCTGTCTCTCTCTCCAAATGGAGATACTTTGAAAACAAAAAACATACTGAATCAATTGTATCCTTTGCCATAATGTGTTTTGGTTTTCGTGCCCACAGTTTATTGTAATTTTGTTTTGTGTTTAGTTGAGAATTTGTTGGTTAAACAACGTTGGTTGGTTACCTTTTTCCTTTTCATTTATGATAAGGTAAGTACTTACGACTCACCTAATGTAAAACTTCAGTATAGTCAGTATTTGCCTCCTTAGCTGCCTGTAAGAAAAGAAAATTGCACAAATTTTAAAAAGTTTTCTCATCAGAGCTAAAGGAATGTATAAAAGTAGTGAAGCAAACGGAATAAGTTTTGATTATTTGAATAATCTTCTACTGTGCTGACAGATCAAAGTCAATATAAGATTCATACCTTGCTTATTAAAGTTTTTCTAGGTTTAAACTGTATGAAGAAAATTCAGATGCTTATAAAGACTTAGATTTATTTACAGTTAATGCATAGAAAACTTTTGCAACTCAAAATGAAAGCATTCCATTTGGAAGGGCCTTTTAAAAATGCTGTCAATGTTGGATTTAAAAGGCTAGTTTTCTGTCACGTTTTTTTTTTGTCTGACATTGATGTTTTTGCATAATGCAAAAGACACGAAAGAGCCGGAAGATAAGGGGAAATATACTTGATTTGATGAATAAACATGTACAAAAGGTTGCTGCACGAAATGAAGCGAAATAAAATGACAAAAAAAAAAACAAATATCAAAGAAGCTAACATCGGCTATGCCGAAGTTTATATACCCTTGCATTCCTTGGTAATAATAATTTTACATGTTCAAAATTTGTTTTCTGCAACTCAATTCATCAATATACAAACAAAACAATTTTACTCTCTATTTTACAATTTGTTCTTCTTCTTCCCTTATTCCGAAAGCAAAGCAACGTACGCATACACATACAGTTTATGTAGCGTTGCGTCTGTGTGTGTATGCATGTATGTATGTACTCTGTTGATGACGAAAGACGTAGTAGACAGCAAGCAGCGCTGCCGGCAGAGCTGGGATTATTATTATATTGACTGTAACTTGTGTTATATTTATCCGATCACATTCAAATTTTGGAATCTGGGGTTTTATATCCAATATTATCACATATGTAAATTTCATAGCGATACTCCATTTTTTATGAAAATGTTTCTTCTAGAGCTATATGATATAGTAGTCCGATCCCAAAGATTTTCATACTTTATCTCACCCGGGTAAAAAAAAGCTCCCAAAAAAAATTTCATCCCGATAGCTCTTAAGATGGCTGAGTAAAACGCGTACGCACCGACGGACAGACGGACAGACTGACAGACGGACATGGCTATATCGACTTAGCTTCTCATGCTGATCAAGAATATATATACTTTATGGGGTCGGAAACGTCTCCTTCTGTGCGTTACAAACATCTGACCAATTTTATAATACCCTCTGCAAGGGTATAAAAATGACGACAGTTGTTGCCTTGAAAAATAGATGAAAGACATTTTTGCCACTGACGCATGTCGGTTGTATTTTTGTACCTGTTTCTAAAATGGAATGGCAGGTACATCACGAGGTACACACATTGAAAATGTCGAATGTGTAAAAATGTTACCACAAAGACAAAGGAAAATATTATTACTCAAGTAATTTATTGAGAAATACAGTTCTTAGACAAAGAATGACTGAAGTTTTAAAGGTGGAATATTTGTTTTTACAGGACATTCTGACTTCTGCTCCGGTTTAGCTTTTTAGCCTGATGTGATTGCATTTTTATTTTCATTTTACAGCCCGCCGTTCGCCTTCTCCCGTCCGTCCCAGCCGCTCTACCCGCGCTGGCAGCGAACCCTATGTGCCACCACCAGTGTACTGGAATCGCGATGGCAGTGTGCCACGTGGACCATCGGTCTTTGATCGTGCCACCAGCTTGGCCCCATTCACACGGCCAAGTTTCCGTGCCAGCTCTCTGGAACCATTGGATGAACTCTTTGAAAGTAAGTTGCCCGCGATCATTGAGGCTGAGGCAGCAGCAGCAGCACCGGCAGCAGCAGCAGCTGCTGTTAGGCCAAGCATTTTTGAGCGTGCCGGCTCGCCAAGTCCCACTCCTGTCAAAGCCGGTCGCTGGGGACCACGCCCCACTGAAGTCGCCTACGATGCTGAGGGTAAAAGTCCAAAAATTTCACATATTTTATCTCCTCCACCCGTCTTCTAAGTGTGTGTATGTGTTTTTACATACAAGAAGAGACGAACATTTTATCCGTATTGTTGTTGTGGTTATTTTGTTGACACAAATCGTGAGGGAGAGATGATGATGATGATGATTATGATTATGATGAAGATGACAGCAAACGTGTTGAAAAATTACTGCCATATTTTTCGCAATGCGTTGAATTCACGTCTTCCAGCCATCAACAGTCTCTCACTCACATCCGTTTGTGTCTTAGATAATTTGTCAAAATTATTTCTACTCTTTGGCTTACACGTAAACCAAACAAAAAACAAAAACAAAAGCAATTGGTTATAGTATTTTGAGCATAAATTTTGCCAGCAGCATCAGCGCAAAACAAGAAAGAGTGTAGTGAAAAATTTGGAAAGACAAAAGATCTCAGTACAGTTGCATCCAAAAGTAAGCGCCGTGCCTTAAGTCAGGGTTAAAACAAATGGCTTAGGAGTAAATGAATATAAATGAAAGTTAAGTTTAACTCAAACTTTAATAAACGCAATCATTTTTTTTAATAAGATTGTCCTCCAAATTGAAGGAAAATGTCTATATAACTTGAAAATGTTTGCTTTTTCGTCATTCTCAATTTAAAAGTAGAGTAATATGAAACTATTACAGCTTAAGAATAGTTCCAAAGTTCTTCAGTTTAAAGACTAAATATTAGAATGAGTTTAAAAAGACTTAAACATTTTGTTACTGTTAAAAAAATGACGAAAGAATGGTGAAAATGTTTTACAAAATGATTAACTTTCCAAATGTTTAAAAAAAATGCACTTGTAAAAACTGTTACACAGTTTTTTCTTTATTTTTGAGCCATTTATTTTTAACATGTGACACCCAGACCCCCATTTTAATTTACCATTAAAATGTGCTTATACAATCTGCTTCATGTACCGCCTGTCCTGCATTATCATTTCTATTCCCTTCTTTCTTCTGTCATTTATTTAGACTATCTATCTACCACCTATCTATTTTCTCTTCTATAGCCTAAACCTTTTCCCTTATCCTTATCCTTTTGGTATATTTTTTCCACTACGAAAATCTCACATACGCATGGAAAATATCCAAAAAGAAATATTGTTAAAGCGTTGTTCTTTTTTTTTTATTTGATTTATTCTTGTTTTAGTTTAAACAAAACAAAAAAACAGCAAAAAAATATATTTCTTTCTGCTCTTCTTGTATACATTGCTACAACAACAACAACAACCACAACTACAACAACAACAATCAAATTAATTGTATACACCCCCAAACCACCTAAACAAAAAAACAAACTAAATTTTGAATGAAACCAACCAAACAACCTACTGATGCACTCACAATACTCCAAAAAACAACAAAAAAAAACCTCTTGATGGACTACACACTTAAAACTATGCTACTCCCAATTGTGATTGGGGGAAACTCTACCATTAGGACTTCCAATCTTCCATCCACGCAACCGTTTCCGTGATCTGTTGAGCCCAAGCCCCAACTTGCCGATCTCATCGATTGTTCGTGATCCCTTCTGGTGGGATGTGGATGATTTGGTGCCGTTCCGTGCCACCTCGGTGCCCCGTGCCTCGAGCCCCGTTGCACGTGATTCGTACTTGTCGCCGGTGAAGAATCGTTACTTGTGGTCGAAGCACCCAGCCAGACCCCTGACACGTAAGTACCCAAATGTCCAATCAAAATGATTGATTCAAAATATATTTCAAAGTAAGCGCTCCAAAAGAAAAGTCTTACCAAAAATTCAAAATTGACTATAAAAGTTTTCGCATTAGATATATATCAAAAATTTATTGGTAAGACTCTAGCCAAATGTACAGAATTTTGTAAATATGATTTGAAAGCATGAGAGAAACTCAAATATTTCGCTTTTTCGAAATTTTCTTTCTATCTTTTCATCATATCTTCTCTCATGCAACAATTTTGATTTCTAATTTCTTTATTTAACCATAATTTTTTTGTTTTATTTACATTTATTTTCAATTGCCCCTTAAAACAGCTGAGGCAGAGGATTTTTTCTAAAAAACCAAAACCAAAATATATAGATCAATATCATCTCTCAAACAAAAACAAAAATATATCGTTAGCTCTAATAACAAGCGACTTCTGTAATTTTGTTGTACTTAATTATACATAAATTACATGTAACGAAAACAAAAAAAAAAAAACAAAAGAAAAAAGTAAAAAAAGAAACAAATTGGTAAGAATAAAAAACAAAACTGAATCAAAGCATGTGGAAAAAAATCAAAACAAAAACACATAAATGCCCAAATTCCAGGCAAACTGCCCAAATGACTTGGTAGTGCCTAAACAATTTAGAGTATCCTGTAGTTTTCCCTTCTTATTTAAGGTGTGGATATTAAATAACGATTAAAGAATGAGTCCTTGACAGCATAAAAATGTCGTTCATTGAATAGCCGCATCTTTATCTATTCTGATTATACACGTAGATACCTGCAAACCTGTAGTTAACATAAACCAACATTATTTATTCCAAATTTGTATATAACTCAGTAGTATTAGAATATACCAAAAATAATGCACGCCCTTTAAGTTATACATGTTTTACAAATAATATTGAAATTCCCTTTAAACTGACTATTTAATATTCTATATTCACAGCTCACCGCTCAATTTTGTAAACGAACGAAAAAACGAACTAAACAACATCAGAAAACAAGAATACCAACAACGAATGCATCAAAAAACAAAATAAAATAAAAAAACAACAAAAAAAAAAACAGGGGCCCCCAAAAAAATGAACGACTTTCACCTCTTGAAGAACTGGAAACTAACTAGTTAGTTAATGTAGTCTCATCTCTATATCCTCAACAAGACGTTTGAATTTTTTCAAAACTGCAAAACATTTCTCGGACCAACATCTTTTCCGGGAGACTGTACTCAACATCTATTGCCATATCAAGTGCGCCATTTCCCGCAAAAAAACCCGCATAGAAAACATTTTTATTTTACATCTTTTCTAATCTTTAAGTGCAATTAAATATGTGAACAAACAAAAACATAAAAAAAAAAAATGAAATCGATTTACATTTATCTTACTATGTGCATATAGTATGAAAACAACAAAATCTTTTATGATCTTGGCCTCGTTCAAAATGAACATCTGCGATGCCTGCCATCATCATATAGAATTGTTCCTTTTTTGTATATTTTAGCTGCTATATAATATATATATATCTATATTATGATTACTTTTTAACAATCTGTATTTGTAGTAATGTGAAATTTGAAAATTTGAAATGAAAATATTTAAATATGCAACACACCAAAAAGCAGCTCAAATATTTTCAAACTAAAAACAACCACAACAAACAAAATTCAGTAAAAAAAGTAAATAAAAAAACTTCTAAAAACCAAAACATCTTTCAAATTATTAAGGAATCATAAAAAAACGTATAATTAATAGACGTTTTTTAAAAAGTTTTATCTATTTTGATCACATCTGTTTGATTATTGTATATAATTTTTGCTGGAGACACTAAAAATCATTACATATTGGTGCAGAGCTTTAAGTTAATAACCTCTTACGATCTGTATTTCTGTTTCTAAATGAAATCCTTAAGAGTTATCCTTTAGTATTGCATTAATAACAAACAATTTGCTAAGTGAATTCCAGAATATTTCATGCGACATACGAAAGTGTCTGTTCTATTGACCTTATAGAAAGTATCATGAATAAATCGAGGCCACCTCTTCAAAGTCTTGCCACTCGTTATTTTTCAACATTTGCCACTGTGTATGTCCTGTCCCCTTGCCCATTTATCAGGCATGCCATTTATCTTTTCATTTACTGCCTCATTGCTCAATTTTGTATTTGTTGTTTGACGTTTTTTTGGCGTTTAACACGCAATTGTTTCGCACTTTTTCATGTTCGTTCATATTTTTTTTTTTGTTCTTTTCGATTTTGTTCAGAGCTATGGCCATTTGTCTATGCCAGAGTTGGGCCAGTTTCTTGTGTTGATTCTGCAGCCATTTGACAAGTCCTTGGAGTATGCACACTCTCGTTCCTCAATGTTTGGCCTCTATTTGTTCTCATTCTCTTTCTCTCCATGTCTTGGTAGCTTTCTCTATTACACTCCAATCGACTTAATTTTCGTTTCTTTATGGTTGCGATGACTTCTTTTTCTTCATCATCTTTATTTTTTTTGTTTGCTGTTTCTATTTAATTATTGATTTCGATTTTTTTTTGTTACTAAAGGTCACTGCAATGTCAATGGGGTATTATATTTTTCACTTTCCTATCGTTTTTTTTTGGGTGCGCTGAAATGTTTTTTAGAGATTTCTATTTGAGAGCATTTCAATTGGTTTTTAAGTGTTTGTCCCTCGAGTATGTGAGTATGTTCAGTGTGTATTCGTGTGTGTTTGTTTTCCAAATAAATGGCAAAATGTAAGCCAAGTCACGTGCAGACTTTGAACTCGCCTATACAGCATTTAATTAAAAATTATATTAATTTCCATGACAAAATGTTTTTCATCCGCAAACCCAAACACATACATACACATACACATATACATATGCATACACACCAATATACAAATTCATTAGAAAGTTGGAAAAAAACGGAAGAACAAAAATTGTAGCACGCTTTTGTGCGCACTCATGCAAAAGCTTTCTCTTCAATGTATGCCTTCCTCCTCCCACCCACGTCTTCTATGGCCTTTGTTTTTGAGATGCGCGTATGTGTGTGTATTCACAGGATGCTTGACCCTGATTAGCACTCAGACCAAGTCCCTCCCTGTCAAATGTAATTGACTTATAAAAGCAAACAAAATATATTCAGCATTTCCAGAATATTTACGAAATTTTTATATTCTTTCGAAACTATTTAAAAATTTACTTTTATTGAGCTCATAATATCCAAATGTTTTCTAGACTATTATTTAAAATGTTTTTTTATGTTAAATTTGATTTTAATATATATTTTATAGGCTAAGTTAATTGTAGACTTAGACTTGGTCTAAGTTTAAGTTCCTTTAAAAATTAAAAGGCAAATAGATTGTAATTTTTGATATTTTATTATATTTTCTTGGCTCTTACTTTTATTTTGAAAATTTGTCTCGATTTTTTAAATTTTTTTTATCAAAACAACGCAAATAAGTAGACTTTTTGTTAGGGTATAAAAGGGCAATTCAAAAGTTACGCCATTTGACATCTTTGAAATTTAAGTAGACCTTACATAACTGCTCTGCTGCCTGTCAAAATGTTTTTCACTTTTACTTTTTCTATTTATCTTTTGTTTTTTTCGTGTTTTTTTTTTGTTTTTTGGTTTTTCTTATTTCTTTTTGCCCAGTTTTGATGTTTTGCGGTTGTCCAGCGCCTGTTGCTGAAGGCATTCCCTTGAAGATTTATATCTTACCCAAAGAAAAAAAGTTTCTTTTCTGTTGCCATCAAATGCACGTGCTTAAGAGTCAGTCAACAGTCACCCAAAAACCCACCATAATTGACAGTTGGCCTGTGGTTTTCGGCCTATACTAATTGGTCTGGGTTTGAGTTTTTGTACCCACTTGACATGGCTTGGCATCTTGTTGCCATTGTCTTTCCTATTGTGTTTCCGGCTTTAAAAGGGTTTAATTGTAACATTTCGTCAGGATATAGTCACCAAAATACAATTTGAATAACAAAACAAATAAAATTAAGTGATATGTTTGAAAATTGTTTGCTTCGCTGACTGCCCTTTTAATGGCTTCGCTGACTGCCCTTTTAATGGCTGGGACCATTAAAAGCCAAATCATCAAATCATTTAGACAACTAAAAATCAAGTAAAATAAACTAACATTTTACTCTTTCCGCTATAAATGAGAAGAAGAGAATGAAATGTTTCTATTGATTGCGAGCTATTGTCGGGTTTCTTTAGTATAGACCAACGTTAGACAAACCGCGTCCCCCGAAGCGAGGCTCTCTAAAAGGTTTTTGAACTGTCTGTAATGAAATTTCTATTTATTTGACGCCTTAAGGATGATGCAGCTTTAATTATTGTTATTATTATTATTATTGCTGTTGCTTTTGTTGTAGCTTTCCTTTCGATGTATTTCGTATTGGGGGTTGAACTTACTTTATTGAAGGTTAAATTAAAGTTAAATGAGAGGGCGTTTTTGTATACCATTCTATTGTAATGCCAGGGCCATTAGTGAAGGCGGAAAAGTGGTGAGTATTACCGCAAGGGAAATGGGAAACTTGAAGACGAAGTTGAACTAAAGCCAATACTAATAAAAAGATGATAGATCGAAGGGGATGTCGAACAGCTTTAGTTAGTTAGTTAGTGCAAAGAAGAAAGAAGTTTTCAAATCTTTTACTTATTGTTTAGATTCTTTTAAAGTTTTTAAAATGATTTGTATCACATAACATTAAATGACGAATAAGCCACGTGCAACTTGCGGCACACCATTTTGTAGCTGCAACAGCTGCCCTTACAGCCAAAACTTGCCAACCATAAAAGAAAAACAAAAATAAAATTTCCCCTTCGTCTACTCTCTAGCCATAGCATGTCATAAGTAGCTGACTTAGTGGCGCCCTCAGGATAAAGAGAAAGCTGAAAAACAACTTTGTCATTATCCTATCTAGCACCTGCGTCCATTTTGTGTGTGTTTTTAGTCTGTCTGCATGTCTCTTTGCCTGTTTATCTGTGGTTGGGACTAAAGCGTAAGTAAAAATAAGTAAATAAGCAAAGTAAAAGTGGAAACTGCGGGCTAAGTAGTTTGAAAACCATCCAGCATTCTGACTTACTGTATTATCAACTCTATTTGTTAACTAAAGTTGGTTAAAGTAACAAGTTTCTAGTTTCAGTTTAAAGCTAATTAATGTTGTGTTGATCGAAAATGAACAATTAAGCTCTATACTTACTCATAAAATCATCTTTAAGAATTCATGACAAGCAGTTGTTGATAATTTATATTCGAATTTCTGTACTCTTCAAAAGTTTGTCAAAAACTGTAGATTGAACCTCAAACCGCTACATCTCTCGGCACACCGCAAAATATGCTCATGGAAGCGAAAGTGATTGGCTAGCAGAGGGCTAGAGAGGGGGCTCCCTTCTTGGATTCTGGGAACAGGCCGAGAGCTGGCGGCTTTCCCTTTTTGCATATGAATTATGAACGAGAGCAAAGAAAGTGTGTGTGTGTGTGGGTGTGGGTGTGTTTGTCTAAGTATTTTCGAAAATATCTCACATAAAGCTTTAATGAAGATGAGCAGGCTTTGTGTAGTTTGTGGCTAAGCCTGTCCAATATTAAAATTACTTTTACTTAAGAGAAAGCATTACAAACATAAAACTCGAAATTTGCATTTATTCATTGCAAAATTCTTGCGGTTCGGTAAATTTGAAAATAATAACCAACTACACTTAATGAAATTTTAAATTTAAAAATATATATAAAAAAGCATAAACTTTTAAAAACTTATAAAACTTGTTGTAAATCCTAAGCTTATACATGTCAAAAATTAACTACTGGCAATATTTAAATATCATAATAATTGTTTAGATACTTTCATATAAATTGTGGAACTAATTATGCTAAATTTTGTATGTTGATTACAGTGATGGCTCTTTCTAGTATTTCGAATTTTTTATATAAAGTACTTACTTTCAAGTCTTAAAAAAAAGTTTATAACCGCTTTTTTGGTTTTAATTTTGATTTATATTAACTAATCAGGTGAGCATCCTTTTAAAATGTTGTGCTATCTAAATGAATAATTGAATAATAAATTGGCCCCATTTCGGCAATTAATGGCAACCGCATATATACATATACCTACTCTTAAGATTTGATATAGAAAATGAAATTTAATTTTTAAAGTAGACCCTATGGTCTACTAAATGTGGTATATGCATTGCCCTAAATGTGGCAATAAACGATAAGAATTTAATAAATTTATTTATGAATAATTTATTTTTTTTTTGTTTTTTTACAGTCAAACTTGAATGTTTTTTTATGCCAGGAACTATGTGACAAACTGTAAACAAAACTCAGACTGAATGAACATAATTTTCCATATTTTGTGAGTTTATAATTTGTTTTGTTATATTTACATGCGTTGAAAGCTATCTGAGAAGAGAGAATGACAGTAAATAATGGAAATGGAATGAAAAGAGCAGTTGGGGGTCCTGAATGATAAGGATGAGGGTAAAAGCTGAGGACATATGGATATGACAGGACGAATGCCTAATGAGACTGTCAACAGGACAATAAAATGGCTGAAATGTAATTTGAGTAAAATTTTCACACACAATTTGCATAGAAGGAGACTAGTCCAGCAGATAAATAAAATAAAAATAGAATAAAAATAGAATCGAGAGACCGTCCAGATGTTCATATTTTTGTTACTCTACATGGCATCTAACCAAACTTCATGGACCTGGGAATAAACTTTACAACTATTTAATAATCCGTCCCTTTAAAAAACTTATTTTATTAGGTTTCAGGTCGAGCCAACTAAAACTACACATTTGAAATGTTATTTTAAGCTTTTTAAAGACTTTGTATGGTCATGACACCTATGTGTATACAAATGAAATATTTCTTTAAGCATTTTAAAGCCTTTTGAAAATTTCATTTTCCCTTACAAACACAATCACACAATGCCAAGGCAATTTTCCTTGAGGCTTTTTGCACAAACAAATTCATAAACAAATTTATATGCAAATTGTCTGAAATATTTGCATTAACTTACGGTTACGGCAAATCGAAATGAAAATACGTTGACAGTTTTAAGTTGCCTTCTTTTTTTGTTGCCGTCATGCAATTTGCAAACTGTGAGAAAAAAAACACTACAATTCTGAATTGTGTATTGCTTTTTATTACCCTTCGACTTCCCCGCATTGTGGTATGGCCCCTTTTTTCTCTTGTGGCATCATCACTGATGAATTTTCCGTTTAGGCGAGCATAAAAATTGAAAATCAATTCGCTGGCAACCATAACAAAAAAACAAAAAAAAAAGGGGCAACTTTTGCAGCATGCAAATATGAAAATTTTTATGGAATGATTTATGATGCTCCATATGTGTTTTATGTAGAATATTATGGTAGTATTTTAGTAAATTAATTATTGGTCAACACTATTTAGGCCGCTTAAAGCTTTAGCTATGTGGCGAAAATGTAGGTCAAACAGCATCAGCAACATTAAGATAAACAACCCCTCCACAAACTAGGATTATTTGCTTACCACTACCACTTTTTGTTTGTTTTTCTGTACTTTGGTATAAATAGAAGATATTCTTCATGCATAAACCGCCACTCAGACAGTTGTTAGCATAGAATGTATTGACAGTCTGGTGTCTATATATATATATATATATATATATATATATGTTAATGAACCATAAGCCAGCTGACTTAGTCCATCAAATCGAAGTGATAAAGCCGCTGGGCAAAAAGGAGTCACAGTAAGATTCATTTCAAAAGCACTTGTATGTTTGTATGTTGGCTGTGTGTGTGTGTGTGGGGGGCGGGGGGGAGGCCATTTCACAATGAGACAAATCAACAAAATTTAAGGACCAAAGCATCCTATACGCTTCAATTGCCTGTGTCTATATAAACAAAATGTAAAGAAGTTTCCCCTTATGCCTTTTGGCATGACAACAGATAGCTCACTTGCTTGTTATTTGTCAAAAGTTATGAGAGAATGACAACAAAACCTAAAATATAAAGAAAGGAAAAGAAAAGAAAAAGGGAAAATAAAATAAGATGGCAAAAAGTATTAAGACAGAAAGACTGTGGAAAGTCTTGCCTTAAGTCGGTTTACTTTCAGTTTTGATTTAGATCAGCAAAATGTGTTAGAAACTTTTCGTTGTTGGTTTATTTACCAAACAATTTGCCTATTTGCTTATGGTTTCAGCCTGATTAAACATGCCAAACACATCGCCACACCATCGAGCGCACCTAGAAAATCAAAGCCCAAAAAAGCGTGCTACACTTTTCAGTATTCTTAAAATGCTATCGAATATTTTTATTTCTAACTGGCATATATGTATATAGAAAAAGGGTAGATTTACTTTATTGAGTAATATGTAACAAACAATAATCCGAGTAAATACATATAAGTGAAATGACTTACATATATGATTTGTTTTAGTCGATTTATGGCTAGTTCATTTAAATGAACTCGTAATCATCAGTTTAGATATATTTAAAATTTGGAAGATTTAAGATTTAAACTCTTTGTTAAATATAAAGTATTTTTAAATACTAAGCCTTTCCTCTTATTTGAAAAAGGATAACCCAGAAACGACTTAATATTAACAACTTTCTTTTTAGCCTTCGCTAAAGTATTTTGTTGACGAAAATCTTTTCAATCAAAAAAAAAAGAAGGATGCAAAAAGAAAAAAATCCAAACCTGACAACCATTTTCTTTCTACGCCCTTTGGGAAAATAAAGCATAAAATGTTCGCACACTTTCTTTTTGTAGTCGACTCAAGTTTATTTGTTTCGGTTTTGATTCCAATAACAAGATGTCACAATGAAAATATGATAAAAGAAAATTGTTTTTTTCGTAAATGTTTGCTATTTGCTTGGTATTACTCTGGCCCAGAGAGTTAAGTTATTTTTAATTAAAAAACCAAATATTTAAATGACCAAGCTTGACTTGCAATTAAATTTGAAATTCTTTGACTATCTCCTGGTTGGTTAAGTGGAAAATCTAATAAAATTCGTTGACAGGCAAACACTTTTGAGGCAAATAACTTTAAGGGCTAAGAGAAATGGCTTTTGCTTTAAGCGGCAATTTAAATGTCTGCATACCTGAAAGTGGTTTTACAGTTAAGTGTTTGGCAAATAAGGCAAATACCAAAATTAAATTAAAATTCAAAGTGAATTTGGTAGAAATGTTGTGTTGGCAGTGCCAGATGACCATTAGGCTAATGGATAATGTGTGAGGTGTAGTGCAAAATGAAAAGTCATAAACTAAGGTCGAGGAGTCAGAATTGTTCCACCTGATTCCATTGCTAAGTGATTGTGGTATTTTATTTTTATTACAAATTAAATATATAACAAGGCCATACAATGGGCCCGTAGGCGTATGAGCAATATTTAAGCCTTAAGCTGCTTTGGTGCCTACTTCATATATGTAGGATTTACATTACTTTTGCGTTGACAGTTGGCATTAAAAGTGAGCGGCCATAAATATTATTAGCAGCCTTTCGCCCTCTTTTTTTGCTTTCTCATTTTCCGTTTCGTATGTCTCCTTCTTTTTTTTGTTTGTGACAGACAGTAGCTTAGGGCAATTTTCCGCATTTTCTTCAGTGTTTTTTCGGTTTGCTGTCATTTTTAAATATGTTGCTTGGAGGCTGCAAATTGTTTTGTTTGCCTCACTTGCTCGTTGTTGGATTTTCTTTTATTTGCCCTTGTTGTTGGTTTGCTGAAGGCCACCCCAAAACATATGTTACCTCATTATCCTTTTTTTTTGCCTTTGCTTTCTCCTATTTTTTATTTTTTGGCTCCTTTGGAGCATTTATTTTGTTCCCAATAGCTTAAATTTAGGAATTCTTTTAAAGGAATTGATTTTAAAATATATTTGAAGTTCTTAGGGAATTTACTCTAAATGCTCTTTAGATAAGTTTCGGTCAAATGATAATAATAAAATTGAACAAGATTTTCAGTATTTTATTTCTAACTATTAAAATGCACTATCCTTTTTGATTACTAGACCACTTAAGAAACAAAGTCTTACAATTATCTACATAAGATTAACTGATAAAAGAATCTTTTCGATACTAGATACTTTATCTGCAAATGGACATGCTGAATGAAAGTTACGGAAATTGCTTGTTAATTAAGAAGCTCGGTCAGTCTAATTTATTTTGGCAATTTAATCAAATTTCACTTTAACCAGCAAAGCCTAAATGAAAAATCATTTCTATTTGTCACTTTCTGTAGGCTTTTTTGGTTTTTGTTTTTTGTTATGTCTAACAATTTTCGTTTGGTGACTTGTATTTGAGTTTAGTTTTGTTTTATCCGTTTATTTGTTATTTTATTTTTGGGTGTGTGTACATGTGTGTGCCTGTGTGTTTTGTTTTATTTTGCGTGTAAATATTTCACTTAGTCAGTGGGAAAACACAAAGGAAGCCTGTCCTTTGTTTATAAATCTTTTGGTTTTATTTGCACTTTTGGCGCATCAACTTAAATTAAAAGGAAAACAGCAACAACAAACAAACAAAAACACAAACACAAACCAAGCAACCAACCAACCAACACATTTACACTCACACATACACACCCATTCACCCACAGTGGCTATAAAATAACATTTTGTGTACATATATGTGTGCGTTTGTCCTTTAATGTGTTGTCGCACTAGAACATTTTCCCATGTGTGTCTGTGTGTGTGTGTCCCATTCGCTTTAACGGTCAACAGTGATTAGTTTGCATTAGTGTTAGAGTCTTCCTTTCTCTCTCTCTCTTTACTTTCCATCCATTTCCACAAACGTTAAAGTTGTCTTAGGAGAGTAAATGAAAAATTTAAATCAAGTTCAAGCCGCTTAAATGCCCTTGGGCCCCTTTTTGGTGGCCATCCATTTTCTCTATTATTTTAGGTTGCTTTTTCTTGCTTTTCTCTCTGTTGTTTTGGATTTGTTTTTGTTGGATTTCCGAATTGGAATTGCCTTGACTGAGGTTGCCAATGGCTAAGCACTTGGTTGTCCTTAAGTTATCTTGTTAGTCCTTAAATTTATTTGCTTAAAATGATACTGGGCAATGTTTTGGTTGTATATCAAATTGTATTAAATTGGTTTGTTGACATAAAACTAATTGATCAACTTTTTCAGAACAAAGAACTTTTGTTTTATTTAACATCTAATTGAATCTGCTTCGCAAATATTTAGATAGTCATTAGGTTTTTGTTGGCCAAGTTAAAGTCAATTTAAAGCCTTGTTTTACTACGATCCTAGTCTTAAAGCAGTCCCAAAAAGTTTTCTTACACCTTGTAGCACTTTAGCACTTAAATTTAAGTTAACTTTTAATCAAATGAAAATTAATTAACTTCTGCTAATTATTCATAATTGAAATAAGCTAACTGATTAAAAACACACACACACACACAGAAATTCTATAGCCTACCTAAGGTCGGGCAAGCATGGTTAACGTGTTTGGGTCCTGGTTGACTGCTTTTTTTTTGTGTGCTCAACAAGCATTTCGCTAGTAAGATCAAGGCGGACGGACGGCACCCCAGGCGTAATAAATTTTACAAGCGCCGGGTTAACTTTTTGGCTTAGCATAAATTATAGCTGAATACTTGTACACGCACACACACACAGAAGATACCCTTCTCCTATGAGTGTGTCTGTGAGCGACGTTTTGAAGCAGACACGCATCTTCATAAAAAATCTACATGTTGGAAATTAATGAACGCCAAACGTGTCGTAGTCAACGTCATTTCGGCCCTCCTCTTCCCCTTAGTCCCTCTCGGTTTCCCTTCATTGGCTAGAATTTGTTTGCTCCTCATCCTTCAGTCTGCCCATATCATTAACATATTGGCAATAAACGAAACTTGAACACATGAGACAAATGCATATGAGTTTTGAGGCTTTTAATGAGCCAGAGCTATTAACACTAAGACACACACACACACATACACTCACTCCAAGGTCCTTACCCACACATGTGGGCTTAAATTGTCTTGCACTTACATTTGAGCCTACGCTGCGTATACATAATTTAATCAAAAATTGTCTCTTGCCAGCCTTGAAACTCAATTTACTGCACTTATCGCAAAGCACAAATGGCTTACTTTGCCTTTTTCTCTTATTCTTCTTCTTTTTTGCTATTACTTGTTTTTCCCTGGGCTAACTTTTAATGATTTTTACTGCCTTTATGGAAATCTTTCAGTTGAAACTTTTGCTTTTGCGTTCACTTTCTTTGCTGTTGTCACTTCTTTAGCCTCCCAATTAAAGTTCAAGTTAAGACCCTGGAAAAGACACAATGTTCAAAAAGGAGCAAATGATAGACGAAGTTAAAGGATTTGTAGAAACATTTACTAAGCAAATTATAATGAGGACAAATCGAAGAAGAAAAAAAAATGGAATAAAATATTAAAGTCGAGGGATTATAATTCTTAAATCTGTTTTACCTTCGTATCTAAATAAATATTTCAGAAATGTTTCCGTATATTGTCCAGAAATTTGTTGTCAATAAAATTAAATTTAAAAATTCTGCACAAAATATTGAATATCCCAAACAATTGATAAAAATTGTAACACAATTTTTATTAAATCTGCCGTCAGTTTTCAACTCAATTCTGAAAGCCAGAGAGCATCATTCCTGCCATAGCAGCAGTAGCAACAACAGCCATATTCAGGTCCTTGATTTCCTTTTTCCCATTAAGAGTTGAGGAGAGTGTTGCGGGCAAAGTGACGAGAAGAGGACTGAAGGAAAGAAGCAATTTCATTACATGCCACTGATTGGGTTCGAGTAACAACAGGTGCGGAGCAATAAATGTAAGTGGGGAAATGAATATGGGTGGAGATTGTTGTCTGCCTGGGTTGGGGTTAGGCTCAATGTACGGACAACCCAGTTCCTGTTAATGGTTTTTTGGTTGGAAAGTTCTCCTTTTTGGCAAGTTTACACATGCATGCATAGACAACGAGGCTTCAAACGCTGTGTCGATTGCCTTTTAATTAGAAGTAAGCTGATTATGCAAATGGCAATTCACATGTCTTAAGCATGTGAAATTTGATATCGATTTGAGGTTAACCCCAACACAAATGAGAATATAAGAAACAGAAGAAGAAAACTTCAATGTGTGCTGAAATTTTCATGAGTTACACAAGATTTTCGCCCCACTATTTACTAACTTCCTTGCAGTTTGCCCTTAGAATTAGAATTGGTTGGGCCTGCCTTTGGCAAGATGCGCTATGTGATTTATGTATATTTAATAATTCACAAGCTTTTATCACAGGAGCCACACCAAAAGTTAGACCATTCTTTCCATTCTTGGCCATGTAACTGAACTGACATCTACACCCGCACATACAATATGAACAACAGCAAAAGAAATATCACTTACAGACATAAAAATGCAAATTAGACAGCACCAGACAAAAAAACGAAAAAAACTAAAATAAGAAAACATTTTCTTTCCGAGGGTAAAGGAAAAGAAAGTCAAGCAAATGGTTCGCGTTTGCAGCTCTTTGGAAGATTTCTTTCAATATCTCTTATGAGCTGGCAGAAAATTGTGTTTTTCATTTTTGGAATGTGAATATTTTGCGTTTCACTTTAATACTAGATTATTAGCCATTGCTCAATCTGTGGCAGGCTTTCATTGCTGCTGTTGGCCATAAATGTGCGGGGGCTTTTGAAAAGTTTTGCTTTTTGGTAATTGGTGAATGTTTTTCTTTTCCTGTTTCGTTTTTGTGGCATTATCGACACGTGCTCTTTGTGATTTATGACAGGAATAAGGCATTATATGAAGCACTTTGAATAATTATACTGCCAAAATTAGCACAGTTTGAGGTGTAAACATAAACTTTTAGGTCCAATTATGTTTAAAGTGTCAAAGAGATTTTTAAAAATTATAAGATGAATTGAAGAAAAAATCCAATGTAGTTAGTTTACTTTAGTTATATCCTTTTGTATGGTGATATACCATTAATATGTTAATGATCCTTGCAAAGAAAGTTGGCAAAGGTAGACGAAACTTTAATCAAGTGTTATTAATTTGATGCTAATCACAGTGGATTTCCGTCTAATATAGTATAGAAAGAAGTCTTCATCATTTAACCAAATGACGATGTGATTAAGTTAACTAATCGACAAGTGACAGGTAAATAGTTAACCAAAGCGTCGAAAACTGAAACAAATTGACGTAATTAATGCAATAGGAATGCGGGTTCCAGAGCAATCGAAGGGACTCGAAAGAGGAGAAAGGGGCATGGGTTTCAATTGCAACTGATAATTATCATGCTTATCAATCTAATTGTGAGCTAAATATAAATACAAAAATCAACATAAATATATTTAGTTTCGTATAAGGGCTTAAGGGTAAAAAAAAAATACCGATTCTGTTCAACCAATTCTACTGCCAACAAATTTTTTTTATCAAGGTAATAAACGTAAAAATGAGCATGTACCATGGTGATAATAATGAAATGGCTACTCATCCATGCTAAGCACGTGAGAGGGCAATGTCAGCCGTTTCTTTTTTTTGCTTGTGTTCCAAGTGTATACAGTATATACATATACATAATTCGGGTGTAGATTATAATGATAAGCCCTAAAACCAGAGGCATGCAAATTGCTTGTAAGCCACAAAACAAAATTTAACTGCCTCAGCAGACAGAAACAAATTTTCCTCTATAGCCAAAAAAGAAAAAAAAGAAATTCAATTTTTATTCCTAGTTTCAGCTTCGTCACATTGACACTTTTCCCCTCCAGCATAGTGGGTGGATGAGTGTGTGTGTGTGTATTGGTGTGTGCATGTGTGCTCAGTGAACCGTTAAACAGGTAGGTGACTTGGCCTTTCAATCTCAACTGTTGGTTTTGCCCTAACCTGAGGGCAACAGGTGACAGGGAATTTCTTTTTAGTTTCTCTCCATTTTGGCATTTCTTTATTGAAATGTTATTTCGTTTCTTTCGTTTGTTTTTTATTTTCAATTTCAAAACGTTTGACACTTGTGAGTGACAGATGGTAATTCCCAAATTGCCCACTTTAAGTTTCTTAAAGTTTTGTCTCTAACTTTTTTACTTTTGTAAATATTGAATTCCCCAATAATAAATCATCTCAGTCTAAACAAAGTCTTGACAAAATATTTGAGAAATTTTTAAATGTTTCCTGTCTTATATATATATGTACATATACATTCCTTCTTTCTGCTGGGTTTTTGTTGCCTTATCCTTTATATTGATACTCTTACGAAACAGGGTTAATGAGTTTAGAATACTTTGTGAAAGCAGAAATTCTACTTACAAAACCTTTCTGACTTCTGATATGTTGAACATTTAAATTATTTATTATATTTCAGATCCTTTTCTCATTTGATTGGCTAAAAAACTGCAAGTGTGTGGTTACTTCGGTGGTTATAAAGTTTTCCAGTTCTTTGGTTTTTATATACAATAAATTCAGTCAGCCATCCTTAACCATTACCACATTTCAGAGAGCATCTCCTTTTTGGTCCTTTGTCACGGCTGCTTACCTCTTTTCTTTTTCCTATTCTTGGTTTTTCTTGTTTTTCCTTGTTTTTTTGCTGATGCTGCTCAGACAAAATCATATAAAACTTTCAACACATTTTCTATTTGTGTTTGCCGGTTATTTGTTTTGTGTGTTTTCGTTGCGGCTTTTCGCAAATTCCAATGGTTCAACACGTTGATGGGACGGTATGCGGTATGCGGCAATAGGCAAACAGGCTAAACGAAAGGAAAATACGAAAAACAATAAAAAAAGGAAAATACTTTCACCCTGGTCTGCTTCAGGTTCAATTTGCATAACAGAACATTTTTTTCCTTATTTTTTTGGATTATATTCCACATTTTCCATTTTTTCCATCTCTCTTTACTCCGCTGCCCTTTAAAAGGTCCACGAAAAAGACACATACATACATAGAATGTTTTTATGCTTTGGATGATTGAGGCTTTTATGTTTTGATGGCTAACATAAAACTATTGATGAAACTTCCCATTCCTCTTTCATCTATGTATCTACTCATATATGTTGCATTTTTTCGTTTTTATGGTTGAGACTTTTGTTTTATGATCTAAGCCAAGTCCAAAAAAAAAAAAAAAGTTACACCAAAAATGCCTCGTAAAAGTTAAAATGGAATGGAACGCAAAGGAAAAAAATGCCTTTTAGTGGCATTCCATATAAATCAATAGACGCTTAGATAAATCACAGTTCCGGTCATTTGCTTGGCCAAAAAGACAACAACAATGGACTAACAAAAAAAAAAAAAAACGCAAATCACGATGCTCGTTTTCTATCATTTAATAAAGAGAGAGCAAAATATGCGACTGACAGCAAAATGAATGAGCATTGAATCACACTTTTGCCTTGCCAAAGGAAATGAAAGAAAGATTGTGCATAAAATGTGCCTGCCCTTTAAATTTCAATAAACAGACATTCCGACATTTTATACTCTCCTTAAGAAAAGGGCATTACGTTAACAAAAATTAAGTCAGATATTAAGAGCAGAACTGCTGTTAACTGGTTTCACTTATCTTAGTACTCAAAATAATTGATTTGAGATCAATATCAAATTTATTGTACGTTATAGATATATGGCTATAAAATGGCAAGGACCAACTGACAGATAAGTCTGATTGATTAAGTAAAGTTAATGCATATAAATTTTCATAAACGTTCAACTTTCTACTAGACTTTAAATCAATTATCCTTTCATAAAAATTCTTTCATGCCAACATCTAATACAATACATAAAGGATTATCAAAATCGTTTTATACATTCATCCTTAATGCCATAAATGACAAAGGACATTGAGATTATTATACCGTTGGGAAAAGCGGTCGGTTCGAATATTTATAAAGGGTTTTCTCTTTAGAGGGATAACTCTGAAACCAGCTTCTATACCAGCCAACTGACTTAGACTTTCTTGTATTGTGTATTTAGTATATCTTGTTTTACATCTACATATATAAGATCCAAATTATTACATTGACCAAATATGGCCGAAATGTTAGAGTTGTATTGAATATAAAATTGTCTATTTATTTAATTACAGGAGATATATAAGACAGAAGGCCTTTGCTGCCATAGCCACGTAATAAGCTAGCTGATAATTTTACTATTAATAGGTTAGGTCTTAACTAAATAAATAAATAAATGAAAAACTCAAACTGTCATCTTAATGGAAAGTTAAACTCTAAATTTTGCTAAATAATTAAGTGTTGGCCAATCAGAATTTAAAGAACTTATTAACACCTAAGATTTAGTGTTTAATGTTTAAGTATGCATATAAAGACATATTGGGGCGATTGAATTTGTTGTCAGTGTAGTAGAAATTGTTAAGTAAACTTACCAGTATGAGAAGCATACAAATGTAGCATCTTTTGGCGGCTTAAATCTTTAAATATTTAATATGACAAGCTTTTGAAATATTCCTTTGCCTTTTGGCTTGTCCCAAAAACTTCAAGGCTCGTCTCGAGGGGCATTCGTTCACTCTTCTACATAAATCCATTCATATACGTATATATAAACACATACAAACGTACATACAACTGCATGTAGGTAAGTATTGTGTATATGTTTTTTATGGATGATAATTTTTTATTTACGACATTTAATTTTATTTTTATGTACTTTGATTTTCATTACGCGATGTCGGATTTAACGCTTAAAAGCGCAGAACCTGACGCTCCCAAGGAATTTTCTTTTTTTTTGGGGATAACAAAATAAAAATGAGAAGAAAAAAAAGCAAAAAAAATAAAAAAGTAAAACATTTCGCCATATAATTTGATTTGATTTGATTTCGTTTCGTTTCCTTTTTGGTTGGCATGTTATTTTGGGGATCCTTCTGCTTTTTGCACGTCTGCCTTATGGCAGCGCGTGTGTTTCGTTATAATTTTTGAGGCGTGACAGCAAATTAGTTCAACAATCAGCTTGAATGAGGCTAAATCTCAGTGCTTTTCCCCCCTCAAAAGTCCGTTCATCTGTCGAGTTCAAATCATATGCAAAGAAATTTGCGTTTTGCCTTTTTTTACATTCGCTCATCTTTTATTTGCTGTTTAATGCCGCAAAAATTCTTTTAAGCACTTCTACTCACAATTAAATTGCCTGAAAAATTGATGTGCTCAGCGTTTCCATCAGTATTCCTGGCTTTCTTTTTTGCTTTGTACTTATTTTCTTTTTTGTCCTCTTGCTTTTTGGGCCCGGTTATATATTTTTCTTCTTTAACACAATTTGTCCTCTGCCATTTTGCGTGGCTTCGAGCTGGTAATGAATTTAAATGAGCCGCCAACGTTGAGTCGCGTTACTCCATCGTCTGTGGCAAAGTTATTTTCATTATACTTTTGTTTATTTTTGGATGCTGCCACTGCTGCTGCTGCTGCTTGGTGAGCTTTAATTAATTACAAAATTCAACTGGTTTTGAAAATCGCATTATAAAGTGGTTTTTGATGTAACCAAAATATTGCCATACCCTTTGGGGGTATTTGCCAGGTGAAATAGCATGGAAAATTGTTTAAATAAATGTGATAATTCAGGCAAAAGCTAGCAAAAGTTATACTCCGGAATGGGACAGGCTGGTATTTTCTTCTTTATTTTTTGTTTTTGGCAATTTTGTTGAGAGAATTCTGTTAACAAGGTCTTAAAAATCTGATCCTATTTTGCAGACATTCAGGCCACATCTTAAGCCTGGTAAAAGTAGACAAATTTATAAACGAGGCGACTGACGAGAAGACAAAAGTCTGTAAAGACTTGAAGAATATGAAAGTTGATTACATGTTAGATGACAAGAAAATACATCAGGAAATGCCTTTGGACAGAGTCTTAAGTTGATTGGAACTTGGAACTAAGGCTGGCTTAATTGCTCTAGAGATTTTTTAATTGCTACTTAAATATTTACTGATTAACCTCATTTGTAAAGACGAAAACATCAAAAATCATCCTCGATGGCCTGGATATTGGTAATGTAGAGAAATAAAACCAATCGAACAACAAATTTTTCGAAGGATTTATTTGTTAGGATTAAAAATGTCAGAAAATTTATAACAGACTCAACCAATAGGAAACAATTTTAATCTCTCACTGTCAAATATAAATAAAATAAGCGAGTTTAATTGAATTGCATAAAGATTTATAAAACAATATATTTGACAATCACTTTAATTTTGTTTGTGTTTTTTTTTTTTTTAATAATTTAGCCAATTTTTATTATTTATGCCTTTTTTATGTTGTATATACTTTATGTTTTATTTATTCAAATTCCAACAAACACTCACGATCGTTAGGGATAAGAGAAAATGCCGCGAGGACAACCGTAAGCCGCGAATGGCGACTGTTAAATGACAGCAAAGGCCAGAATGTGTCAGGACAATTGTCAGAACAAAGTTGCTTTTGGCTAGTTGAGTTATTAAAATACAACAACAAAAAAGTTAAAAACCGAAACTACTCTTCAGCTTTTTCGCGCCCACCCCTTAAATAGTTTGGCACTGTGACTGCGACAACGAAACGCACTTTGAATATTTGCGTGAATGAAATAGAATCAACAAACTAGCCGAGCGCAACGAAAGCCACGAAGGAAGGGCACAAGTTGAAGGACGGGACGAAAGTTAGTTTTCGAACCGCACGCGACGTGCAACAGCCGCCAACTGATGGGTTTATCTGCCAGTAGCAAGTGCGCGCACCCACACAAAGCCATACACACCGAGACGTTTGTGTCACACGCACTCGCACCCACACACAGACTCATCTCACTCACTCTCTCGCACTTACGTTTGTTGATAACAGTATTTCGAAATTCGAAATTGCTATCAGCTGCTGTTTCTGCCCTTGCCGTTGCCACCGCCGAGGCGGCTGCTGCTGCTTTTGATGATGATGATGATGTAGCTGCTGCTGTTTGTTTGCTTTGTATACAAACAGTGGCCATGCTTTGGTAGCATCCTCCAGGACAACCTCAAACAGAATCACATTCACATTCCACCATGTTGCATATGGGCCCAAACGCATGCGCCTCCAAGTAGGCAACACTTTTCTGTGTGTTGATTTCCTTACATTTCTTTTCGGTGTAAATGAAAATACCGCCGCGCGTTGTGTGAAGTCTGACAAGTTAGAAAGCTTCTTTCGTTGTTATCTTTATTGTCCTGCAATATATATATATATATGTGTGTATACTTATATATTTTTGCTTAAATTGGTGTTTTGGTTTGGGGCTGGAGTTATTGTGGGGTGGAGGAGGGAGGTGTGACATAAATTAGTCACATTTGACTTGCTCGTCCTTTAACCTAAGTCGGTTAAGGAGGCCAACTTAACTTTGGCAAGTTCACGTGCCTCCATTCATGATAATGGCCAGCGCTCTAATGAATTATAAGCAAAGTTTTTAATTAAGCTCTTTATGGCGTGGTAAAGTCATATGACCAGGCTAAATGACCCAGTTATTTTTTTTCCTTAGGCTAACACTAACGCAAGATAAGACTTAATAATTCTTTCTTTTTTTTTTATTTAGAATGTTAATAATAGGCCAAGGTAAGTCATTTTCAACTTATTATTTATATTTACAAACTGCTGTTAATAAATAAAGGATTAAAGTCCACCTAAAATTAACAACTAAACATTAATTTGGTTGAAGCAAGAATATCTTTGATTTATTTTACTTAACATTTTTAAATGTTTTTACTCTATACTTTTATTTTATTCAGAATATATGTAAATATAACTTAAATTTGATTAGCTTAGCCTGTTTTGTTAAAGCTTTTGACTTTGTCAACATTTTCAATTTGAATTTTTTTCCAATTAATGTTTGTTGAGTTTCGCAAAAGACCAAATATTAAAAACTCATCTGAATTTGACATTTTAGTTTTGGCCTTGCATTAAGCCTTGCAATTCCTGGAAATGCGTTGGGCAATTTCATCATGTTGACCATGGCAAATGAATTCATGTGAAAATTGAAAAACTAACTAAATAAACCTTGGCCAAATATGTAAGTGTACATATATGTATAAAAAGGATGGCTGCAACTGAGAGTTGCGATGATTTATATGAAGCCAACCCAGTTCACAGCCCAGAGTAGCCCAGGGCAAAACTTATGCCTCACACCAAGAATATGTCAACGGCAAGGATATGTCAACCAGCGAAGAGTTTTCCCATTGTGTCTGTTATCAATTGGTGTTTATCAAGGACAAGGCAGCTGTCTGGGCAAAAGGATGGTCGGAGATGGCTTTAAAGATGTTTACAGACATTAAAAGCAGACACAAATAGATAAAAATATGAAAAGACGGCAAACACAGTGAAACAAAATTGAAGGCATATTATATGGTTGATTCATTAAGCTGGCTGTATTATGTTGTTCAGTGTGATGACAAAATATACTATATACATAAGAAGAATATGGCATTTGACCTTGTGTCAGGACCAGAATGTCAATTGAGTCTGAAGTTTCGACCTGAACCTGGTTGCACATGTTGCCCAGATGACAGAATGAGCAATCGTTTCATCATCCATGGCAATGACTGGGCGCATATCCTTTTGCCTTTTCATGTCTTTTGACAAATTTTGGTATTTACATGTGAAAAGTCGCCCGCAAGAAGCTGGGAGTTTGAAATGTTGATGTATAGGGGAAAGTTTTTTATTCAATTGACCCAATTACTAAACTTTTCCTCAGTTACTCCTTTGTTGTCCTACAAAGAAGTGTCCTTTCTTTACATACTTCCTTTGTTCTTCTTTTTTTTTTTTGTTTTTTAATTAATAAACATAAATGGAATTGCGTGCGGCTTTAATTGAGGTTAAGCAATTGAACGAGCGCCACAAATGACATTAAATTGTTTATAGAACAAGGTTATGAGGACAGCTACGCAGACGGTGCCAAAACGAAATTGTTCAATTTTGAAATATTAGTTTTTATGCGAAAACTGAAGCTCTCTGTAGAAACGAAGGTAAGCTGTGACGTATTGAAAGTTAATGTGAATAGTCAGATTAAGGAATTGGATCAAGGTATGTGTCGACGGTTCAAATATTTTCTGAATTTGTGTTTTGAATTTAATGAAAGCTGAATCTATTTGCCACATACCATTATCTATAATTTACTGTTAAAGATCACAGATTCGTCAAAGTTAGTGAAAAACAGCCTATCTAGTCTTACCACTTGGGATAAACTTTTAAATTCCATATGAATTTTGAACTATTGTTATGAAAATAACTAACGATGATAGATATTAACATACCTAATTATTATATTAATTATTAATTATAATTGTTAATGTTTTTCTTCTTTCAGCATTAGCGGTTAAAATTTGTACGCAGCACTTTTTTGTTAGGGGAAATTTGCAGCTCGAATTCTCATTTTTTCAAGTGTGCGCCAAAATGTATTGGAGAGCTGGTTACCTTGATAGTGGGAGCAAGAAAAAAAGTGGTACCAAAAAGTGGGGGCGAGTTTTTTCCAAATACTGGGGCTCAAATACAGGGGCTTTTGGGGTAATAAAAGAGGGAATTTTAATATATAATATAAAAATTATGTTCGCTGGGCTATGACAGAAGAAAGTAAAAGGATATGGATGACAGGTAGATGGTCAGGGCAATTTATTATCTACTCTTGTAGATAATACAAAACAAAAAATGTTCGTTGGGTATCATTGTGGGTGCGCGTTTTAGTGTTGTTTTTATTTTTATGGTAAGCGGTCGTGCGGTCGGTTAATTTCTCGTTCGATTTCAATACAAATTTAAATATTAAAAACCAAAAATTTCTTAAGAAACTCTCGTTTTGCTTTGATTGGCCAAAACCGACGCTGACGGCTGCAAGGTGAATTTTTTGAATCCTTCAAAATAATTATTTTGAATATGAAAAGTCCTCTCCGCCCACCTACACCCAAAAATACAGTTCTCAGCTGTGCGCGTGCCAATAATTTTCTATACAAACAAATTTGTTATCAACATTTCCTCTTTCTCATTTTGCAATTGGCGCCAACTTGACGGCAATGCAAAAAAACAAAACATATTTTCATAATGCAGTAATTCAAAAAAGGGAAAATAATATAAAACCGGTGATAAATGTGAAACATAAACAAAACGGTGATAAGAAAGGTATATAGAGAGAGAAAGAGAGTGTGAGAGAAACGGCTACCTTCTAAGGCCCTCACTATCAATGCGCCGGCAACAGAAAAAAAAATAAAACCAACAAAAATTCTCTCACCTGGCAAAAGGAATGCAACAACAACAACTACAACAATGGCATTATCAAGTTAAACTTGTTGAGCAAGTTGAAAAAAAATAAAGAATATTATAAAAGGCTCAAAAAGAAACTACCAACAATTTCAGAATTCTTAGCACCCGGCCCCGGCCAGGCAGCGGCAGAGGCAGAGAGTCGCACCGCTGCTGCTGCTGCCACTGACCTTTATTTGACTTTTAGCTGCCGCCGCGCGCTCTGGCAATGAAAAAAAAGAAACAGACAGCATTTCTCTACTCTCTGTCTTGCCACACACGAACGAACGAAAACCTTGTCTCGCCCCAGTCTCTTTGCCCCCACTTCCCCCCCTTTGCGGTTGAAGTTGCAACTCGAAGTCGAATCAATTGACACCCGCGCGTGTGGCAATCCTCAAAACAGTTATTCCCTCCGTCCGTCCAGCTCCAGACGCACACACACACACACTCATCAATTGCCATTCAAATTAATTCAATAATAAAATAAAACCGAAAATTTAACAACGTAAGCAATACAATATTGAACAATTGCCAAAAAAAAAATAATTGAGAGAAAGAAAGAGAGATTCATGATATAAGAATAAGTTTATTTATTCTTGCATTCTGCACTTTTACTTTCGCATACATACATCGAGTATATAAATCCGAGTACCTGCCCCTTACAACAATGCGTTAATCACATTTTATCACTTCCCCAACCTTTGTCATTTGGTGTGGGGGAGAGTGAGAAGAATGAAGCACTTGAAAACTATTTACATTGTGTAACAGTGGGACTTATTGCGAATATTATATTTTATGATCGTGGAGCCGTCATAAATTTAGTGACAATTTATATAGTTTTGAATTCGATTTATCAGTTTTACCAATACGAATAAAAGACTCTTTATTGCAGAGTGGCGTCATCTAGGGACAGCAAATGCAATTAAAATTTACGGAAATACTTTGAAATTTGTTGGGATCAAGGAATTTTTACCGAAGCAACGTTTTTTGGAAAATTGTATATTATCTAGTATCTCTGGCAAAACAAATTGATTAAAATCAAAGACTTCATTCAAAAGTTGTAGATAACGTGGAAAAATGTTAAACACAATTCCGAGATCTTTGGACTATTATTTTATATAACTATTTTACAGTCAAATAGCTATGGCGACATATTTCCCTGTTTTTCTTTTTAATTCTTTAATCCGTTATTACGGAAACTTCGCTAATGTATACCTATGTTTAAAATTTAAAAAACCTGGATCCATTTCATACATCTCAATTAGAAAACCTTTCCATGCAAAAACAAATTCCTTTATATTTTTCAACATTTGTTTTCTCAATCATTCCTTATATGATGTAACAATATTTGCATGTGAATTTGTAAACTTTTGAACCATGTAAAACTATTTACAAAATGCAATTGAACTTTGAATTTTGATTTGTTATTTACTTGTGAGTTTCGCAAACATTTTCCGCCATCTCTTTTTGAAGAAGAAGAATTCGAAATCGTCATTATTTTTCTGGCAGCTGTCCATATGCTGACCATTTCCGAGAACTATAATTAGAATGGATGGATAGTCAGTCCAATGTATATACATATGTACATACTTGATTCTGAGTCTATATACGATGCAGACACAATGCGAGTGTCAGGGACATGGCAAACATTAAGCTAATGATGTTAATGCTAACATGCATTGGGTGTTATCAATAATGCAATCGATCGATCGATCGATTCTATGGGTGGCCGAGTGCGTGATGATGACGACAAGACGCCAGCAAACCTGAGCTTGTAATAATCTAGGTCAGCCGGCAGCTAAATTTAGCTGACACTATCAGTACGCTGCCAGATCTCCGGCTAAGCAGTTGTCCCAGCTTCAGAGCCCGCTTCAAGATGATGCGTCGTCAAATGTCCTATCGCTTTGAAGATCAAGATGCCTCGCCGTATGCCTTAAAAGTTGGGGCCAAATTGAAAATTTGTCATTTCATTTAGAGTGCAGTGTTAAAACATATTCCTTTCGCATTATCTTTTCAGATGAATCGTCGTTTTTCGCGTGTAGAATCCGGTGCGGATTTAAAGGATTATTTCGATCGCGGTGATATAGCATCACGTGAGAATCGCTGGAATTTCGAAGTAGCATGGGAGGTGGCCAACAAGGTCGGTGGCATTTATACAGTCATTCGGTCGAAGGCCTATGTCTCCACCGAAGAAATGGGCGAGCAGCTGTGCATGATGGGACCTTACAAGGAGAATTGTGCCCGCACTGAGATGGAGGAAATGGAATTTCCGCGTGGCAATCCTTTGCTTGATGCTGTGAATAGCCTGCGTTCTCGTGGCTATAAAATCCATACAGGACGTTGGCTAGTCGATGGCAATCCGCAATTGATACTCTTCGACATTGGCTCGGCCGCATGGAAATTAGATCAATTCAAATCGGAAATGTGGGAAAAATGCCACATTGGTATACCACATTTGGATATTGAGACAAATGATGCCATTATCTTGGGTTTCATGATTGCTGAATTCCTGGAAGAGTTCCGTAATTTCGCAGTATCATATTCTCAGAACAATGGCCTCAGTGCTCCGCGAATTGTGGCCCATTTCCATGAGTGGCAAGCCGGTGTCGGTTTGATAGTCCTAAGGACACGTCAAGTCGAGATTGCAACTGTTTTTACCACCCATGCTACCCTGTTGGGTCGTTATCTGTGTGCTGGCAACACGGATTTCTATAATAATCTCGACAAATTCGCTGTCGATGAGGAGGCGGGCAAACGACAGATCTATCATCGCTATTGCCTGGAGCGTGGTGCAACACATTTGGCCCATATATTCACGACCGTATCGGAAATCACGGGCTACGAGGCGGAGCATTTGCTCAAGAGGAAACCAGATATCATTACGCCAAACGGTTTGAATGTCAAGAAATTCTCAGCTATACACGAGTTCCAGAATTTGCATGCCGTGGCCAAGGAGAAGATCAACGAGTTTGTACGTGGACATTTCTATGGGTAAGTATTGCCATTGAGTACCTACCCAAATGCTCTTTTAAACATTTGGATTTTGATTTCAGCCACATGGATTTCGATTTGGATAAGACCTTGTACTTCTTCATTGCCGGCCGCTATGAGTTTGGCAACAAGGGTGCCGATATTTTCATTGAATCGCTTGCCAGATTGAATGCCATGTTAAAACATGAACGTCCCGATACCACAGTGGTGGCCTTCCTCATTTTTCCAACGAAAACCAATAATTTCAATGTGGATTCGTTGCGTGGCCATGCTGTGATTAAGCAGCTACGTGATACCATCAATAATGTTCAGCAGGCTGTGGGTAAACGTATGTTTGATACTTGCCTCAAGGGTCACATCCCCAATGCCGATGATCTGCTGGAGAAGGATGATCTGGTGAAGATCAAACGTTGTATGTTTGCCATGCAACGTGACTCCATGCCGCCGGTGACTACGCATAATGTGGCCGACGATTGGAATGATCCCGTCTTGTCATCGATTCGTCGCTGTCATCTGTTCAACTCAGTGCATGATCGCGTTAAAATGGTCTTCCATCCGGAGTTTTTGACCTCGACAAATCCATTGTTTGGCATCGACTACGAGGAATTTGTGCGTGGCTGTCATTTGGGTGTTTTCCCCTCTTACTACGAGCCCTGGGGATATACACCAGCCGAATGTACGGTGATGGGCATACCAAGTGTGACCACAAATCTGTCCGGATTCGGTTGTTTCATGCAGGAGCATATCAGTGATCCCAAATCCTATGGCATCTATATTGTCGATCGTCGTTACATTGGCCTCGAGAACAGTGTCCAACAATTGTCTAGCTTCATGATGGAATTCTCACGTCTAAATCGCCGTCAGCGTATCATTCAACGTAATCGCACAGAGCGTCTCAGCGATTTGCTCGACTGGCGTACTCTGGGCATTGTAAGTAACTCGAAATAATTGGACTAATTTGTATGTGATATACATTTTTTCTTTTTCTTACAGTACTACAGACAGGCAAGGGTTAAGGCATTGCAAGCCGTCTATCCGGACTATATAGATGAAACGACTTTGTACGGTTCACGGAATAATTTGATTTTCTCGCGTCCCCACAGTGAACCGCCTAGCCCTACCTCATCGCGTAAGTCTAACAGATTAGGCATCATTATAATCATAGTTTTCTCAACCTAAAGTGTCATATTCTACAAAATTTTCGCATAACTACGACCTTGAAAAATCATTGAGATTGCAAAAATTATAATCGATTGATACGATTAATAACAATATTTGTAATACTTCTCTGTCCCCGCCAGGTCACACCACACCAGCTCCATCGGTTCATGGTTCCGATGATGAGGACTCTGTGGATGAAGAAACCGAGCTCAAGGAATTAGGCATCAAATAAATCAAAGAACAAAATGATCAAATTACACCATAATTAAACACACATATGCGCAATATTATCGTAAGTTTTATTTAGTAATTTTGTTTCTACACATTGTTCAAAAGAGGTTGGAGAGGTTTGGAGAAAACCCCCGCTTCCTCCACCTCCAACACATGGAAAACTATCTACCTAAAATGCAACAAGTGCAACTAACCATTTTTAAGCGCCAATCGAGATGAGAACAAATAAAAAAAACTCTTATATTCAATGTTGTTTAGTTTATAAGCAGAGAAATTTACTATATTGTCCCCCTCTCCTCATCCCTCCGCACACGTCTCTACGAAACCTGCCTGCAAAACAAAACAAATTGTTATTTAAACCAATTAAATTATACATTATTATAAAACAAAAAACATACACACATGCATACAATCATACTTATGTGTGGAATATATAGAAAAATTTCAATTCTCATAAAACAAATATACCTATATATATAAATTGACACGTTATCAAGGTTTTCGCATTAATCTTAACGTACAACTACTACATGATGCATAATAAACCTAATCAGAAATATGTTTTTCCTCAATTCGTTCCGTTAAATGTCAAACAAAATGTTAAATTATGTAATAGAAGATTAGAAAATTGTTAACGTACAATAATAATAAAAACAAAAATAAACACCTATAACAAACTGCCTCAATTAAATATACTTATGTATGTATTTATGTACCTTCTATATCCATCTAAATGGGAATATGTTTATTGTATTATCATCAGGTTAGGTTAGCTTGCACAAGGTTATCTGTACCCAGTTTTCTATGGCCAGATTGATGAACTTGTTCCAACCAACCTGTTGCATGATGTAGGTTTGATGTAGAAAATTGATGAACGTTGAATTCTTATCTTATTTTCACCTACATACGTCAAAATTTCATCTGATCATTGTTAAATGATTTCATATTGTAAATATCTGATAAAGCTTCAAGTTTGTCATTGATGAATCATAATGAATATAACTTAAAGGTTTTTCTACAGTATATACTTATCTATCTAGTCAAACGGAAATTTTTTGTCTTGTGAATCTTTCAGATTTTCAATTTTTTTGGTTTGGTTTTTTGAAAAAAAGAAGCAGACTAATTATTTTATTCGCAAACAAATTCTTGAACAATGAGTGTGTGGTTAGGATAGTGTTGTGGGAAATCTCATGTTGTATACAAATCAAATTTGTTGTATATTATTATTAATATTATATTTATTAAGTACTAATACTCAAAAACTGTTAGAATTGCGTTTACTGTAGGAGGAACGCATGAATTCCCGACGACTTTGACGTCGTCGTCGTCGCTGTACCTCTACACCGTAATCATCGTCATCATCCTTTTTCTGGCTGCCATTCTCCAAGTGAGCTGGAGGATCCACATCACCATCGCCACTGCCTTCATCTGGTTTGGGGCAATCTACCATTTGATTGTTGTCATCGAAGCATTTTTGTGTCTCCAGTATCCAACCGCTATCGGGATTAGGTTCGCTGTCCACTTGCGGTTCTTCGTCCCCAGTCTGCTCGTAATCATAGCCGAAATTTGGATTCTGAATGGGAGCATATGGCATATAAAGCATGGGCATAACAGGACCCATAAACTGTCCTTGGAAACAGCCTGCACATTGGCTGGGTAGGCCATTCTGTAGAATGTATCCATAAGGCAGCTCCAAGCAACGTTGGCAACTGGCACGCTTAACACGGACATTCTCGCCCTGACACGAAACATACGGCCAGGCATTGCCCGTGTAACGACAGCGATTGCCTTCGGTTGTTCTCTTTGCATGCCGGCTATGAGACTTTCGTCGCCGTGGCACATACTCAACTGTCTCATGGCACTCGGTAGGCTGCTCCACATCGCATTGGACTACGCGGCGGGCCAACATTACTCGTGCCTGACAACGTTCGCCACAGACCCGCTGCCGACTACGCTCCTTGCAGTTGTCCTTGTGCTCACATTCCTTTGAGCGTCGCACTACATAGCAGCAAGGACCCTGCTCATTGTATCCCAAGCCGAAACGTCCACCAATATGAGAGACATTTTGCTGGACTTGCACATTGACCTCGTTTCGATTCTGTATATCGTGTTTGATAATGTTATTTATCTCGTTCGTTAGTCGTATGATATTTGTGGTATTCAGTGGCACTTGGGCAACAGGTTGTACCGCAAAATCCGTGTCATTGACACCCTGAACCACCAAAGGTTTCTCATGCAACTCCGGGCAGAGTGGACACTCGGATTGACAGGTTAAACTGTCGGCACACACATCTAGACAGGATTCACGATTATTCTGGCATTCCTCGTAGTCACGCAAAGTGGGTTTCTCATAGTTCTGCAATGGGGTTTGGACCACAATTTGATCCTTCACCGTCTCACTGGTGGCGTCCGTTGAGAATGTTGGTGCCACCAACAGCATAATACCAAATACTAAGATTGTCAACATTTCATTGGAGCTGCTGGTGTCAGAGATAAGATAAGAACAATATTCTTATGATGATTTAATTGGCATTCGGTAATTGAACCTAATCCCCAAGGCCGACAATTACACGTCATGGCTCGAGAATGTCAACTTACCTTCGCTTGACAGTCGTCTCTAAGTATGGCTAGATGATTAAGATTAATGTTGGTCGGGTGCTATGTTATGTTCCTTCTTAGCGGACACCTCGATGGACGTCCGACAATGGGGAAACTTTTTACTCTACTGCAATAGCCTTTAGAGCTTTTCGCTTTCTGCACCTCCACCACAAATACAAAAATACAGAAAATAACTTTGCCAAAATGGTAAAAAAAAGAAGGCAACATGTTATCGATTAGATAACATTATCGTAAATACAAAATTGATTATGTACCTCTATCACCTCAACCATAGATTCCTTATGGAAGAGAGCGAAAAGGTAAGTATGTGCCAAAGCTTTCACTCATCAAAAACTCCGAAAATATCTAGCAATTATTTCGATTTTTTTGTTGTGAATTTAATCACTTAACACTTTAGTTTTATTGAACATTTATTGAGTAGCTGCGTCTAATTGATTAGGGATTTATATATAGAATTTATAAAAAAAAGGTTCAGCAAAATTTACATACAAGCATAGCTCGAGAATTTTATCTATTCTTGATTATGATTGATAAAAAATAATGAAACCCGAAAACGACAATTTCCATGTGAAGTAAAAGAATTTTTTTGTTCTGAACAAATTTCACTTATTTAAACCAACCATCCTCGGTCCGACATCCCACTTTACCGGCATACTGTTGACAAAATTGCTCCTGATCATAGAAGGCACAATTATGGCTACTGCATCGATAGGCATAGCAATAGCTGGAACAGGTGGCCACCAAACCCGTGGCGCAACCGCTACAATCGCGACGTTCTACAGGAGATGAAATGAATGAAGATTATAATGTTTTCTTTTTCAGAGCTTTACTTCCTACCTGTGGTTGGATGGGGCGGTTGCTGCCAGTTTGGTGGCATTATCAGCATTTCATCGTCACCATCGTACCATGTGGTCACATTGGATGGTTTTAGGACAACTTTCGAGGCACTGCAAAAGTCTCCGCATTGTTGTTGAGTGCGACTGAAACATTTCCAATTGACATTCTCCACTTGACTCCGACAGATGCGGGGAGCAATTACATTACAACATTTTGTGGTGCCTGTTCCTGGAGCAGGGCTTGAGCTTTCGACTTCATCCTCATCATCTTCGTATTCCTCGGAATCGACGGCTGCTCCAGGTGTCAGAGCAATTGAGGCATTTACCACTAAATTGTTGACATTGTGAATAACTACATTAGCTCCCGCATCTGTTTTTGGATTAATGATTGTCTTCTCCAGATGGATAGGTCCTAGCTCAATGGGTTTGGGTCTCTCACATTTTTGGCCAGTCCAGATGGTGCCTGGTCGGCAACTGATCTGGACACAGCCTCCATTTGAATAAGTCCCGGAACTACAGTAAACCAGGCGACATTTGCCATTCAGTTGAATTGTGCCCTCGGGACAACGAATAAGTGGCGCCGGTGGAGGTGTAGTTGCTGGAGGTTCCTTAGATTCGGGAGATGTTACTTCTGGAACACTTTCAGCGGTTGTAGGACCGACGGGTGCTGAGGGAGTCGTTTGAACTGGCTCAATCGTGGGAGAAGTAGTTTGAACAGGTACAGTGGGAGGAATCTGAGTTACTGGATCATTTGGACAAGGATTGGGTGAAATGGGAGGTATCTGAGTTACGGGATCATTTGGACAAGGATTTGGTTGAATAGGTAAAATTGGAGGAATCTGAGTTACGGGACTATTTGGACAAGGATTTGGTTGAACAGGGAAATTGGGAGGAATCGAAGTTACGGGATTATTAGGATACGGATAGGGTAAGGTAGGAGGAATCTGTGTTACGGGACTATTTGGACATGGATTTGGTTGAGCAGGGTAAGTGGGAGGAAACTGAGTAACAGGACTATTTGGATAGGGATAGGGTGAAGTGGGAGGGATTTGAGTTACAGGACTGTTCGGACAAGGATTCGGTTGAACAGGGTAAGTGGGAGGAAACTGAGTAACAGGATTATTTGGATTAGGATAAGGTAAAGTGGGAGGAATCTGAGTTACGGGACTGTTTGGACAAGGATTCGGTTGAATAGGTGAAGTGGGAGGTACCTGAGTTACGGGATTATTTGGATAGGGATAGGGTAAGGTAGGAGGAATCTGTGTTACGGGACTATTTGGACAAGGATTCGGTTGAACAGGAGAAGTGGGACCATTTGGTGTTAAAGGATTGTTTGGAGTCGGTTGAACAGCATTAGGAGGATAAGGAAAGGGTCCAACAGGTTGATTAGGACAAGGATTTTGGCCCTGTCCAGAGGGTGGTACCCAACCAATGCCTGATTGTCCACCGCCAGAGCCGGGATAGACGTTGATAATTATGTTGGAGCAGCCTCCATTCACATAAACTTGACCTATAAGTTAATCAGCAAATCAAATTCTAAATTTCACTTTAATTTCACAATTCCACTTACCATTTCCGCACTGCGAGCCATTTGGATGGACACAAATTCCATTTTGCAGGATACTGGGGGGATTACAGGATGATGGCACACATTGAGAATTTATGTAGATTGTATTCACTGGACATTGAGCTCTGGCCAAGGCGAAGGCCACCAGCAGCAGCAGCAGCAGAACTTGATAGGCGGACATACCGATTAAAACTAAGCAAATGTTGCGGAAGCGCTCGGAGATTCTCTCATCTCAACGCTAATCTGAGAAGCAGCATCACCCCAATCTGTCTGAAAGGTTATCGCCGTACAGGGACAATTATGTTTTGCGTTTAGTTTGGCCGTCAAGTGGTGCTAGTTCTAGTGGTGCTACTTAGTCGCGATTCATTCTCAGACAGCAGAAGATCATAGTTGGAACTCGCAATGTTTGGCCAACATTTCAGTTGGTTATGCTTGATTTGCGCAATTTTGGGAAGCCTACGTTTGGCGGAAGGTTATCAGATAGAAACCACGGGTCCGGTAAGGCTGGACTGGGCTTTATTTAGTCATTTAAAAATATATTGTGCTTTGATTTTTATAGTTGGGAACATGTCCCGAGGGTCATGAATATGTGAATGGCTTGTGCTTCACAATAAACAGATGCCCCGATGGTAAGCATTATGATTACGATCTGTGAATGAATAATAATAGCCGTAATAATTATACTCGTGTTTCCGTTTATATTTAGAATATTATCTTAAGTCGGATGGATTGTGTTATCGAAAGGAACCACTGCCATGTCCGTTTGAAAGCACAACTGAAGAAGTTATTACAACAACAACAGAGGAGCCTGCAACAACCACAGAGGAACCCACTACAACAACAACCACTGAGGAACCCACAACTACAACAACCACTGAAGAGCCATCAACTACAACAACCACAGAGGAACCCACTACAACAACAACTACTGAAGAGCCAACAACTACAACAACCACAGAGGAACCCACTACAACAACAACCACAGAGGAACCCACTACAACAACAACTACTGAAGAAACGACGACGACAACCACCGAAGAACCCACAACTACAACAACCACTGAAGAGCCAACAACTACAACCACCACCGAAGAACCTATTCCGGAACCCCTTCCAGTAGTACCACCCATTGTCGACCCGCCACCCGATGAACAAGTCCGATGTCCTCCAGGCTCAATTTTCTTCAACGAACAATGCCGAAAAATAGTCTGTACCGAAGGAGAATACTACGCCGGTCGCTGTCTATCACCCGCCTGTCCCACTGGAACTGTTTGGCATGGAAAACGTTGCCAGCCTCCCGGTTATATAACAACAATATTGGAGATCGACAATGTTATTCACAATAGTCATGAATATACGGTTGTCACAGAGAATGTCAATAAGATAGAGCACAATATTCTGGCCCCAAGCCAGACAGAAACATTGCCCCCATCTCCGATTACAGAAACCACAACACGAGGGGGATCCTGGTACTTGCCTCCTATTTCAACTACTGAGCCGACGATCACCACTTCATCGACCACAGAAGCTTATCCCGATTCAGTGCCTCCATCTGGTTGTTGTTTGGTCAAGTCGCCGAGAATCTGTCGGAATTATGCCCCCAATTGGGTGTGTTCCAGTCGTGACTTGAAGTTGTGCGATCCAAAGGTCTGTACACGGCCCATTATCTATCTGAAGCCTCCGCATATAGTCGAAAGTGACGATCCACCATTTCTGATAATGCCTCCAAATCCTCCACAATTGGTTTGCTCCACACCCGAGTGCAAGGAGGGCGGTAAGTGATGAATATGTGTTTTTGGAAGTTCAGTTTTATCCAAGTATTTTGAAAACTTTTAGATATGTTGAATTGCTCTGGCTGTAAATACAATCGACGGGAGACTTGTTCAGCTGGTTGCTACAATTATTTCTGTCCCGCTGGCATTTGTGAATTCATGAACTCGGAAGAGTTTTGTGCTCTATATCCAGGTGGATTTGGCTGCAACAAACGCGATGGTTGCATCTGGAATTGGTGTACCGAAAAATGTCATTGAGATGAAACATTACATTACTTGTTATAAATTTTGCCTTTATTAAATATGTAAAATCTCAAGACAATTTCAAATCGAATATCCATTTTTAATAACGGTCAATAATTTTGAGTATCTCAAGCGAAATATATTGGTGTGTCACGAATTTAAATCCTGCCTACTGATCCAGATGTCGAACATTTTTAGCATAACCTACAATAATGCTAGCGTATTGAAATTTCGCAGAGAGGTTTGTAAGACTAACTTTGATTTTTTGTTTGCAATAGGATTATTAACTTCTCGTTATTCCTAGAAAAGTGTAAAATTTTACCAAATTGCATACTTTTAGGCGCTTTTTTAATTGTTCGATAAGTTATTTTAATTTTGCACTATTATTACGATGCATTAAAAAGATAAAAGGTAATGGATTAACTTTAACTGAAAGCTTTTAGTATAGTCTAAAATTTCGGCAGAAATTCGAAAAAAACCCAAAACTCTTGCATTTTAGCATAATTATACCATACACCCATAAGGTGAAATGGTATATTAAAGTCGCCAAAATGTGTGTAACAGGCAGAAGGATGCATCTCCGACCCCACCAAGTATATATATTCTTGATCAGGATCAACAACCGAGTCGATCTAGCCATGTCCGTCTGTCCGTCCGTCTGTCCGTATGAACAACTAGATCTCGGAGACTGTAAGAACTAGAGCCACCAAATTTGGTATGTAGACTCGTTTAGTATGTAGAGTGATCAAGTTTATTTCAAATTTTTGCCACGTCCCTTTCCGCCTCCGCAATTTAAAAAAAGCGTTTATCTCAAAAACTATTCCAGCTAGAGACACCATTTTTGAAAATGCCCCCGTAATTTGAAAAACTTGATTATCTCCCGTATTTTTTACCTTATGCAATCAAATTTGGCACACTTAAATTTAATACTAATATCTAGCAAAATACCAAATTTGATTAAAATCGGACAAAAAACAGTCGAGTTATGCATATAAATGTTTTTCCATAAGGCCGGAGTTGGCCGTTGGCTGGTGGGGGCTCTAGGGTGCTCGTATGATTGAGTGAGCGAGATACTAAGATATGCTTGTAAAATGCATTTGTTTAATAAAGTTGAAACATTTGCTTTACTGGCTTACTTACTTCATTTAAATCTATGTTCCCTAAATAAAGTGTATCACGAAATTGTGCAAAAGAGTGCATACAAATTAACACAGTCGCTTAATATATAATTTGACAAATAAGACTGCGCAATTTTTTACAACAATCCACCATACTTTTACTCCACGAAACACAACAAATTTGAAATTACAATTTCAAAAAATATGACCTCCAATTTCATTTTCCATGTTTATTAACTTCAAAATTCTGGGGATTTCATATACTGTAAGCAGAACCGCCAAATGTTAAACTTTTAGGCCGAATATTCACTCTTTGCGGCGAAAATACAAAGAGAACTAAAACGTGCCAACCACTGATGTCATTTCAGCTTTTTTCCAGACAGATCTGGCTGTTTTGGAAATGAGATTGCGGGAAAAATTTGAAAACAGCGGGCGGCGGGAATTCTAGCTTTTTTAGCAAATTGAAATATATATTTTTTTAATTTTACTTTTTCTTAATTTGGTGAGTTGTTTCTATCACATTTGGCGATGATTTTGAGAAAGAAATCAAAGCATTGAGCATTAAATCCTTAGAAGAAAAAAATCTAAGAGAATGCTGCATGGGTTTTGTATTGGAGCTGGTCAAACGGTTGAAGCAAAGGTAAATATTTAATTATTTGTATTTAATTGTTATAAATACAATTTTGTCAATTTTAGATTGCCGGACAACTTTAATATATTAAAACAGATTGATCTTTTTCTGTTGAAAACATCTTGAAAATCAAAAACAAAAGCATTACTCCAATCCTGGAGTATTTTAATACTCCCAATATTGACCAAATTGAACGTCAGTACTATGAATTTAGGCAATGAAGTACTAAAATACCGGGATTCTGGCGGAAACTGCAGATTTCATGAACTGGCTTTAGTTGCTCTTCAAATATTGTCACTGCCTTGGTCAGTTTTTATCCAAGTGAATTTGGTTAAATCCAAAATCCGAAATAGGATGAGCGTTGATACGTTAAACGCTATATTAAGCATAAGGTTTATATTTATATATATTTTTAAATTAGAAATTAGCTTATCTAAAATTTTAGATATGGACTGCACCGAGAAAACAAATGCTGTTTTCATTACCAGCTACCGCCCAGCTGTCTAAATAAAATAGAACAGAGAGAATATTATACGAGCGATAAGGAAGCTTTTTTCGACTTTTTTCCCCGGAGATTCAGCTTTTTTTAGCTGTTTTCTTGAGTCGATTCAGCTGTTTTGGCCTAACAAAAAATGACAACACTGGTGCCAACATGTTCGAGTTGGCATCATTGGTATGAGTGTTAAGGCGAATACTCATGTTTTACGGCGAGTATACAATTTTATACGGCGCGGGCGAATTCGGTCTTGTTGTTGTTGCACTTGCGGCGAATTTTTTTTTGATATTGTTGTTTTTGTTTTCGAAGTGAGCGGTTGTACGGTCGGACGGTTACTAAATTTCGATTTGAATTAAAAAATCCAAAAAAGTTTTGAAAAATATAAGAATAAATTCGATGCTTAAACTGATTTCGCATAAATAGTGCTAAATACGCTGTGGATAAACAGTTCAGATTTCAAGCTTAAAGTTTTTTATTTAACGCGTTTAAAAGTTTCGCTAAGGTAATTCATATTCAAATATTTAAACAAAATCAACAAAAAAAAGTGTCGTCAACGCGCAGTGCATTTTTGTGAAGCCGCCTACGCCCCACCCTCCACGCCCCCCTCCCCCCCCGTTGGCAATCAACACGCCCGTGTCGGCGTTTCGTTTAGTTTTTGTTGCAGTGCTTTATTATTATTATTATTATTTGTTGTTGTTGCTGTCGTCGCCGTCGCTGCTGCTAGAAGTGGAGACAAGCGGTGGCGTCCGTTGGAGCCGCAAGCAAGAGGTATGTGAGTGTGTTTGTTGTTGTGCTTTTTTTCTATTAGCATTTGCTTGTTGTCATCATCACATTTGAGTTTAGTGGCAACAACATTTTAGCAGTAATAAAATTTAATAAACAAAAACAAAGAAATAAAGCTCAATTGTTTGAAATGCAAAAATTTATGTGCAAAAGAAATAAACTATAGAAACTTCCTGCTTTTTGCCTTTCGCTCTTTGCAATTCTTTCTCTATTCTCTCCCTTTCTCTCTCTCTCTCTCTCTGTCTCTCTTTCGCTTTCGCCACCCCCCCACATGGTTACTCATAAATGTTGCCCTATTCTCTGTTTTGCCGCAGACAACATGAGCATTATTGCGGCAGTACCTACCAACCTCCTCCCCCCTCCCATTTAGCTATACACCCAAATCTCTTACCCTCATGATGTATTGTGGGATTCGACGGGGGAGGAAAGGGGATTGCACACACTCACGGAATGAAAGTTTTTTTGTATTTGTTTTTGTGATTTTTGCTGCTGCTGCTGCTGATGTTGATGTTGCTGATGTTTGATATTTGCCAGAGTGCGGGCGTTGAAGTTTTTAGTGCAACATTCTTCCAGCTCCAGAGGGAGCTTTCAAATGGTATGCGTCTATGTGTATGTGTGTGCCTGTGTGTGGCTATTATTAAAAATCCACACCTCCTACCCCAACCCCCCGTTACATATACACACAACCAATACATCCATACGCCCACACATACACATACATGAAAAGAAAAGGAAAAAAAAGAACTATGAGGCGTTGGCGTTCGTTCCGGGCACTACAAGAAGAAGAAGAAACAGCCATTGAGCAAAAAAAGGAAGATGAGATGAATGGAGGAAAGAAAGAGACAGAAAGGGAGAGAGAGAGCCAACCAGTCAAGATAAGAGAGATAAAAGAGCGCGATGGTGGGAGATAAAATTTATAAGTTAATAAATAAATCAAATAAAACAACAAGAAATTTCAAATCTCAAACATAATGAAGGCATTTTTTTGGCTCAGTAAGAATGTGCCTACACCGCACCTACTGAGCACTCTCCATTGTTGCCCAGTGAGAGTGGCGTTTTTTTCATGAGGGAAGATATGGGGACTGAAAACCCCCACAAAAAATAAAATTCCCAATAAATATATATAAGAGCTAAAGAGAATTTTATATATTTACTAGAAACCCTGTCACGCTTCGCTGTGCCCGCTTTTGAAAAATTAAAATTGCGACTATAATTTGAGATTTAAACTATCCTATCTCTCAAGTTAGATCGAGTTCGATCTGCAGTTGCACATGGTGAAATAAACCAAAAATCACTACACATAAACTACTCGAATGGCAGCTCTTTTAATAAAAAACAAATCAATTTGAATTTCAAAGGGATAAACACAAGAAAAAAGGAAAAGGAATTCTCTTCGAACTCCTTCGAGTATGCAACATATTTTAAATATTAAAATTTCCTTTATGCTCTTTAATTTTTATAATCTTACTAACCAATTAGTTTTCTGTATTTAGCTACATATATTTAAATAGTCAAATAGTTAATCAAATATTTTTAAATAATATTTTGAAAGTAAGTAAATGTTTGTCTGCCAAATGTTAGCTTTTGTCAATCAAGGAAAAAAACCCCCTTCCCAAAAACAAACATTCCCAAATGAGCTACCTCCGTTTAGCACTTGTTAGACATAAACGCTGCCGCACATTTGCCATATGTGCCCACCTCACCATCACCTCTGCCTCACCGCATCGACGTCAATGCCGCCCAAACAAACCACCCAAAATTCCAATTCATTCTCCTTTCTGGGTTTGTCATAAAGCGTTTTACGATCTCCATCCCTCTGTTTTTATGACAGTTAAGCTATTTTGCGTATGACATGTTTGACAGATGCCAGTGCCCGATGCTGCTGTCAACACCGTTGTTAAATGCATACAATTCCGTTCCCCTTCGCAAAAGGCTCTACTCCGCCCTCTTGTCTGTCTGTATTGCCAAACCAAAAGGCATATATACACTTATCGTAGCCTTTTCTTCACGCCTTTTGCGCCAAAAACAAAGTTTGTGTTTGTTGGTTTATTGTTGCCTAGCGTCGTTTTAATTTCAGCGCCTAAAGGCATGTTGGCTAGTGGGTTGAATGTGCGATGGGGGGTGGTGGGTGGCGTGTGGCGGTTGCAGAGTCATCTAGGCTAGAAAGGGCCCAAAAAGCTGGCAGTTTGGCAGCTACTTTTACGCATGTTTTCGCGCAGTAGCGCCCAAAAAGATGTTCTTTGCCGTCGTCGTCGACGTTGTCGTCGGCTTGACACAAATTTCTGTCTGCCAAATGTGGCAAAAACTACACCAACAACAGCCACAACAACGAATAACTGGGCCACGCCTTCAAAAAAGACGTTGGGATAAGTGGGGGAGTGAGTCTGGGGAGGCAAAAAAAAAAAAAGAACCATAGGCAACGGCAACAACAAACAGCAGAAATCAACATCAGCAACTGCCGCTTGGCTTCTCGCATGTAATTGCTTGCCACAAAGTAAATGACAATAGCGCACAAAAGGCACAGTGGAACCAAATTGCCTAAGAGAAGATTTCGAAATCCAAGATGTTGGTTAATTTAATATTAATGATCAGTTAAATATTTATAAATGATAGTAAGTCGGTTATTACAACGATTCTTTTTAGGCTGGAGAGGTGAAATTTAACTAAAGAGGTGGAAAATCTGACAAAGATTTGAGTGCTATTCAATAAGGCTTTTGAACGATGCTATAGATAGGTATATGTATATTCACCTATAAATTGTGTTAGAATTGCCTAATATCCCAGGTTTTTCGATATCAGAGCACTTTGCAAAATACTTAACTTCTGACAAAAGCTTTCGTAGCCAAACAATTGAAATCTTTGCAAGAACATATCGAGTTTAAAGCTTTAATTTCTTTATTTATTAGCCAAGTTGCTTTAACCTTAGAGTCAACCACGGTGCTTTAAAAAAAACGAGTTGTTTAGTGGGAAGGGGAGGGCTGAATGTAACTATGAACCGCAAAGCTTGTCATTGCCACGCTGCCCGTTTTTGATGTTGTTGCTCTCTCTCACGCCGTCACAACGCACTGCCACGCCCTTTCCCTTGTCCGCCGCCTTCTTCTACACTCGTCAATTGAATGGTTGTGTCAAAGCTGTTGCTTCCGCTCCCGTGGTTTGTGTGTGTGTGTGTAAGAGTATCTCTTTATTGTTGTTGTTGTTGGTTTTTACTGTACGTGGGCGGCTTTCAGCATAAAGAGCAAGAGAAAAAACAGAAAGAGGAAAACGAAAAAATAACAACAACAAATATGAAACCTTAGGCCAAGTTTCAAGTTTTCAAATGTTTTGCGGATGACGTCGTCATCGGCGTCAATCAAATTTCTAAGTAACTTTTTGTCGTTGCATGTGGCTGGTAACTTCAACTTGAGTTTAGTTTTTCTTTCCCCACCACACACCCACACAAACACACACACACATATAGTCACCCTCATTTCCCTACACACACACACACACTCACACACTCAATGCAAATTGATAAGGCAAACAAACATGCAAACATTTGCTGCTATTTGACTATATCGAATATCGTTTGGCGTACCATTCATTTATATTACTTTACTTTATTTTGTTCGCTTTTTTGCACTTTATACCCTGTATGTATGAAGTGAAGGGTTTTTGCATACCTCTAAATGATATTCTTGTACTTTTCTTTTCGCTATGATAGTCAATAAGTAAAGCATGAAAAATAGTTACTAACTATGTACTTCCAAATTTGGTATTAAAAGTAATACATATATTTGGCGGTTGCCTAGCAACATAGTTGACATGACTGGCTAGCAACATGGCAACATTAATAGTTAGCAACATTATTGAATTTTCAACCCACAACTGCTGGGTATTTAAAGGTCGAAGCCTTTAGGCCATGTTTCTAGTATTTGTTGTGGTTGTTGTCGTAGCTCTTTGGCCATTTAATATTCATTTATTCAGCCATGTTTATTTATTTATGGTTTTTTTTTTGTTGTTGTTGTTGTACGTATTTGTTGCTGCTGCTCTTGCTGTTTGTGTTGCTGTTGTCTCGCATTGGTTTTGATTTGACTGAAAACCCGAAAACGTGAAATCGCATGCGAGTATTAGCCATGGCCATGATTTTGATTTCGGAATTTGAATTTGAGTTTAAGCCAGGCAATTTAAGCAGCCAAAGAAAATAAAAAACAAACAAGTAGCAGCACTTGGCACCTTTTTTTAAGGTTTTTAAATGTATTTGTGATACCCTTGTAGGGAATTTGCTAATGCATTATTATTGTTAGACGGATCAAGGCATATGGGGAAAGAGAGAGACAGAGAGGTAGAGCGAGATAGGGTAATCTTATAATAGCTAGCCATCAGATTGAATTCGATTTGATTAATTAACAATCAATTTTTAAGAATGTTAATTGATGTCTAGGTAATCATTAGCATTGCTTTTAGAATAGTACAGTCTCAGAGAGAGACAGAGAGAGAGAGAGAGAGAGGGAGAGGGATAAAGAGACGTTTTAGAGAGTTATGATTTTTGATATATATTTACGGTTATTGCACAGACATTTACAGCTATCTAATAAGCTATTTATGATAGTTGTATGAAGCGTATATCAAATATGAATACAGGTTTGGACTTCCAAGAAAACTAAGACCTTTCAGGGTTTGTTTTTATTATGACTTATAGATCTTTGGAATTTTAGTTTGTCGTTGTCACTTAATTGAAATTAATTAGAAATACTTTAACCGACTATGTGCTTAATATTTGAACTTTTTAAGACATTAAATAAATATATATGCAAAATTTGTTGTCTTTGTTGCTTACAAGAGACTTACAAAAAGTGTCAGAAAATAAGAATCCCAAGAAATAACAGAGACTTTAGGAAAAAACATAAAAGTTTTCTTTGAAAAGTATTTATTTAGAATTCTGCTGTTGATCCTTTAAGACGTAATCCTTTACAACCTTGGCCTTATCAATTGCCATCTTAAATATTTAGGCTTTGTGTTATTTAAAAAATCCTCAAGGCTAAAACACTTTGCAAAGTTTCCTGTGACAATTCTAAATACCTAAAGGGTGATTACCTGTGAAAATGTTAATTAAAATCAATTTAATTAATTTCTTCAAGACTTTGCAAACAAATATATGTATCTACATACATATGTATTGCAGATACCTATATCTATACCGATTTTATCTTATTTACTTTTCGGTTTGGGCACAAAAACCCAAATTAATTGAGATATTGCCGACATTTCCATTGTTTGAGAATTGCGGCAACTGGTTTATGTCTATCTGTCTCTGCCTCTACGTTTGCCTGCCATTTAACAATATTTAAATATTCCAATTTAATGAACACTCAACATATCTCATTATGAACTTTTAAATATTTAGATTTAGATGTAGATATGTATATATGTATATATATGTATGGGGAGTACTAAAACGATGCCATTGGGACACATATACAAACAGAATAGAAACAAAACGAGAAACGAAAACTGAGCAGTCCCAACCTGCCCCCCAGCCTTCCCCCACTTCAAGGCAAAAAAGAAAAGTTTTTCGTAGCTCGTGAATTCTTCTTTGTGTTTCACTTTTTTTCTTGTTTTTCTTGTTGCTTTTGATTTAGCAGACACCAAAAGAAAACACACGAAATGGAAACACAAAAAACACAGTGAAAATTCAGTGGGAAAATTGTCGCTGTCTGCTGCAAGATTACAGCCGCCGCAGAGGCAGAGGCAGAGGCAGCAGCAGTCAGCAGGCTGCAACAGACTCAAAACTAATTAGTCGCGTTGCATTCAAACTGAAATTGTACTTTTTGTCCAACCAGAGTCATTGTCTCCCTATCTCTATCGCACTTTCCCTCCCGTTTTTATCTCTCTTTCTCTCGGCAGTAGCAACTGCAGTTTTCGATTGAGTAAGACTTTCATCGGATTGTGCAACAACATGAAAGAAAATGAAAATGCAGACAACAACAAATTCAGTTAACTTCAGTTACTGTTACACCGACTGACTGCCTCCGAGTGTCTGACTGAGTGACTGACTGACTTAATTCCCTACATTTTTTTTTATTGTCGACTGCTTCTCATCGTAGGTGATACGTATGCATGTGTGTGTATATTACGTATCACTACAACTCGTTGAGGCCTCTTTTGAGCCTCTTTTCAAGTAAATTGGTTTTCCATTTGTCTTTTCTTTGTTGTCATTGTCATTGTTGTCGTTGTTCTTGTTGTTGTTGTCATATTATTATTGTTGCATTGCAGATGACATTTTTTCCCGAGCTGCACTCTGAGGTGAAATGAGATAACAGGTGCAGGTAGACATAATGATGATACTATGTACCTATTATAGACAGTCTGATAAGCTGATTGAACTTCGATTCGCTTGTCTCATTGCTTATTAGGGCTAGGCTATTTTTAAATGAACCTAATATTTATTTATTTGTGATTGTAATATTCGTCTTGGAAAATCAGATGTTACACATTTGGCGCCGTCTCTTTAAAGATTAGTTGCACAACAAAAAATTATCACCTATATATGTAATTATAACTCGCAATTCGAATCCCAATTTTTCTTTAAATTGGAAGGCAAAATGTTTCATATAATTTCAATGATCAGCAACCTTTTATTATTGTTTTTTAACAAACATTAACAACTATGGCCAACGGCTGAGACGATAGCTACACCAATAAACCCGGAACCTTATCTACCGAGGATTGCTGATCAGGGATCATTATCATCCGATAGTTGATGAATTAGAAAAATCAATCAAAGCTAGAATTGGAATGGTTTCCCATCTTAATTTTAAAAAAGTGTTTGATAAATGGAAGATTATTTCCATTTTTTTTATTCTTTAAAGTTTTTAATATTAATCAAACATTTTTAACTTCAATTCCATTTTAAAAGACAGAAACTAAATGTATTTATAATAGAATCAAACAAACAGTGTTTAAACTATGTGTATATCAACGAAAACTTATATCAGTTGATTGTATTATTTTGAGAGTTTTTAAGATTTCTTCCTGGCTAAACTGTTTTTGTTTTACAAATAAATTGTTTGAAGAAAAATTATAATGGGATTTAACATGAACTACTACCTAAGCCTATGAATGGAAAAACTATAAATACAATTGGGTTCAAAACTGTCCTAAGTCACATTCATCTTTCAATAAATACAATAAAAATTCTTTTGCCTCGTATATCATTTCGGACCCCATCAATTTTTTGTTGTCTATTCTCTTGATAAGTCATAAAAATATAGAAACAAATCTTGAACATTCATTATGTATTTTTAAACCATCTGTTGATCTCCCATAAATACATTATAAATAGGATAAATCTTTCAGCAGCTTTCGCTCACAATTCAATTGTTGATTGGATCACTGTAATTTAGAAGCCAACAATAGACTCTGGCTTAGTTGTTGTATCCTATGGTAGATTACAATCTCAGCTTGCATTATATGAACTTATATACATATAATATTAGGTATAAAAGAGAATCATGTAATAAAAATAAAATTATTGCATTACAACTGGCGCTGGATCAAGTCGTCGGAGTCCGCCAGAGACTTAAAGCATTAATGAATGAATGAAACCGTCTTTGGGGGCTAAGCCGGCTTGTCCAACTAACCGAGAGTGGGAAGAATGGGTCAACTGGAGGCACAGGGCGATGCGGGGTGTTGTTGCGCTTGGTTGCGCGTCAAATTTGCGCGCGCCCCAAAGACACAATAAGAAAAAAAAATAAAAAAAAAATATATATATACACAATAAAAAAAAAGAAACACACACAATATGCACAGACATTTGGTGATACATTTCCATACAAAAAAAAAAACGACGAAAACGAAAAGCTCAAGAAGATGTGGGGAGGAAACACAAAAATGACAATGTTGAGAGGTTTTTCTTAGAGAGTGAGAGAATTCTTTGGGTGTATGGTATGCAAATCAAGTAATTTGTCTCCACACACAGCATTTGTGGGGTTTCCAACAGCAAAAAAGCAAAAAAAGAGAGACCAAATGAGACACTGAGAGATGAAGGGAGAGAAACGGAGAAAAGAAAAAGCAGATGAGGCAGCCACAACTTCCGGTGTCATTTTAGTTTTGTGTGGGGGGATTTTTTAAAAATAAATTACAAAAAATAGTTGGTAGGAAGAAAAAACAAAAACACAAGACATTGCAGATGACGATGATGCTTAGACTAAGACAAACATCCGACTACTAAATACCCAGTATTCTTCAAGTTGTTACACTAAACTGACTAGAATTTGCTGAATAATTTAAGGACTTTTGACTAAACCATTTCCTTTAGAATCTTTAAATGTTATGATCAATGTTTTTACTCTGTTTGATTTGGATTAAACGAGAGTAATTTAATATTTCCTCGACTTTTAAAAAATGATCAATTTGTTTTCAGTTTCATTGCAATATTTTGCAATTTATTTCCCAAGGATGTCTGATCCTTTAAAATGAATAATTTTTTAGTCTTTCCGTCTTAGGACTTAAGACGTCTTTGTCTATTAAGACGTCAGAAATGTTGGCAGTCTTGAATACATATGTACATATACCCTTATTATCGTAAAGGGAATGGGGTATAATAATTATGTGGATGCGGATGATGAGAAGACGCCTCGTCTTTTTCAATTCTTTTTTTTTTGGATTGTCTCTCTATATGCAGGTGGAAGCTCTTATTGTTGTTGTTGTTGTTGTTCTCGCTGTCGTTGTTGGCGTCTTGCGAAAGAGTTTTCCATCTTTCAAAGCCATTAACAAATGGCAAGAAGCAGCAACAACAACAAAATGATTGTGTTGGTTTATTTTTTGTCTTCATTTTTTTTCTCCATTTTTTTTTTCTAAATAAAAATAGCTAAAATATGCTTAATTTAGTTGTGCTCACTCTGGCCATGTATCCCACATACATAATTATTTCTTATTCGGTTTAAAAACTAAGTTTTTTGGCTGCTCGATGCGGCGACGTCAACGTCAACGTCGGCGTCGGTGGTGGTGGTAATGGCTGCTGCTGCTTCTGCTGTCTGGCAGCGTGGTCGTCAAGACAATTTTAAGACGCCCACCGTGACGCCAGCGCCAAAAGGCAATAAGTGGCTAGTAGCAAGAGGCCAACATAAAAACACCACGACGTCAGCCAAAAAAGAGGAACTACTTTTGACCAATTTACAAATGCGCCAAAGAATTATTGCTGAACTGAATTCTGTTTTTGATTTAATAAAATTAATTTATTACGCTACACACTTCTGCTTCTTCACTACACTGTGAGAAATTCCCAGGCTTTGCGGTCCATAAAACCGCCAAAATGCCACAGACACAATGAATAAGCGAGAGAGATGGAGAGGGAGAGTGAGTGAGAGTGAGATAGAGCTAGAGCGACAAACTAAATTAGTTCATTTATATTTATGTCCAAAAGTCGGGGAGGTTGGGGCAATCTTTAAGCCAAGCCAAACAATACATATAATGTTGACCTCTCCACACCACCAGAGAAAAGTTGGCCAACATTTATGGCATTGCGGCAATAACATTTTTGTTGTTGTCATTTTTTGGTATCTTTTTCGAGGCCAAGGGTGAGTGGACTCTTGAGTATTCGATTGGCAGGCGCTCTAAGGACCGTAAAGTATATGTATATCGATTACATCTTGTTGAGGCATAAACGAGCTTTTAGTTGAAGAGGCAACTGACATTGGAATTGATGATCATTTTCAAGTATGCTGGAAAATTTCACGGGTAAAATATTGTAGAAATATTGCTTATATGAACAGCAGCTGTCTCACGACTAGTTTTAAAACATTTTATCATAACTTTTATAATGGACAGAATTTCCTAGAGTTTATTCGATTCGCTAATTCACAACTTTTTAGTTCACTTGTGCAGAGATTATCTTACTAAAACAATTGTAATAATAAAATACAATTGAATTTCTTGGAAAAGCTTTTAAAATTTTTATGCAAACTAAATCGTTTCAGAATTTTTTATAGGGAATAATAATTGTGAACAGAAGATTGGAATTAATTCATAGAACTAAACAAATTCCTATTATACATATTAAAATCAATAATATGTTTCAAGTGTTTACTTAATCTGTATTATTAGTGTTGTGGTGACATTTTTGAGTAGGAACTCTTTCCTAATCGATTCTCCCTACCCACACACACACACACACATCAATTAGGCAAAGTATTATGTACACACATATTCGACTATATATAACATGTTGACTAGAAGATCTATCATGACAAAAGTCTTTAGCTCTAAACAAAAACAACAAGAAATCGCATTTCAGTCGGATGAATGGAAAAGGGAGGGAGTGACTGCCATAAGGAGGCGATGAGTTATATGTTAGAGGCGAAAGATCACTTGTCTCTAAACATTGCCCAAGCAATAACAGCCAAGACCCTTAGACCCACAATTTAAAGGCGAAGGCAAAGGCAAAAACAAGGGAACGAGGCAACGAGGCGACGAGGCGTTGGCATTTCTGGCGATGACGACCGACGAAGACCAAGTTGTTGTAGTTATGAGTGACTGAATGAGTGACAGGGGGCCTCAACTTACTATACAGCACATAAGTCTTCGTTTATTTAAGAGAGATCTCTCCTCTTGTGAAAAGAAATGAAATGAAAATGCCCCGAAAGCAAGATATCAAGATCAAGCCGATTTCAACGAAATTCCATTTCAGTGCGGGTTAAATAAATAAAAACAAAACAACAGCAACAATAACAAGAGAACGAGAAACAAGTTCACATTAAGGTGGAAATCCAATAGTAGAACCAGCAATGTTTGAGCTCGACTCGGGTTTGCTTTATTTTGTTTTTCCCTTCACCCCCCGCCTACCACTTTTGTCTCTGAATTTTTATTGTTTGTTATTTTGGTGCTGGGAATGGCTTTTACAATGATTTTGTTTTGGTTCTGCTTCTTATCAATATTTGTCCAGGCGCGTAATAAAAAATACAATCTATTGTGTGTGTGTGTGTGTGTGTGTGTGTGTGTTGGTCAGGTCATTTACGGGATGGCCGAGAATGCCCCAATGCCCCGGAATTATAATGGCAATTCGATTGTTGTGCACCCAGATGATAGACCGAATGAAGAGCATAATATATAATGGGCTGCAATTTGTGGCTGCCAGTAAATGGACGGAAGGGGGAAAAATACAACGAAATTAAAGCATAAAAATTTATTTTTTTATAACAGAATTGCTTAATTTAAATAATGTATTTAGTGAGACGTTGAAGTAGTTTTACGTGCAGGCTTTATTAGATTCTTATTTGAATTCTTATTTAGGAATAACTAATAATAATAAACAAATAAACAAAGCATTATAGTCAATATTTTCAAATTTTAGTAACATAATTCATTAAGAAAATAAACAAATGGCTAAACACTCTAGCAATTAAAGGTATGCATTTGATGTTAAGATTTTTTCTTTATCTTTTCTTAATTGCAAATAGAAAAACATTCCTTTTTCCTATTTTTTTTTTGCTGGAATCAAATATCTTCCATATTTATTTTTATTGAAATAACATAAATTTCATTGATCCTTATCTCAAGAGTATTGGTATATTTTGTCTTTGTCTTGGCTTTCTGTTTTGATGATATTTATTATTTCTGGTTAAGAATTCTGGCAATCCATTTCCTTGATTTCATCTGACTTTCTTTACGATAGCCATAAACATGTTTGAGCTCTACAATATTTATGCATTTTTACGATCTTTCAATTTGCTGCTTTCTTGTTGTTGTTGTTGTTATACAACAATAATAATATAATTTTTATATACCTACCAACATATATGAAATTGTTTTGGAGAACAAGCATAAAGAAGATTGGGAGAAAGAGCAAGAATAATGAAAGGGCTCCATACAAGGATTGGCACGTGATGTGCCCAGATGTTTAGATGCAAACACCCAACATGAAATTTATTGAAAAAGTTTAACATTTTGGTTGAAACACAGAAAAAAAAACATACAAAAACGAGTTGAAAATCACACACAAAATGTGTAATAAAATAGAAATAATATTTATAGCTGAGACGTCGATATGGCTAAAAATAAAAGACGAGGCAGCAACAGAAACACCAACAACGTCCATGGCAACGTCAACGTCAACGGGTATCCCTCTCAGTTCGTGTCCCCATATCCCCCATATCATTGCCACTGGTTCTCCTCCTCCTCCTACCCCTCCCCCTCCCCACCGCCATCTATTGCCATCTCTGTGCCTCAGATCAAACGTTCTGGCGTTGGGCATGTGCACGCTTTCCCATTCATGGAGGCAACGCGACCTGCCCCCCATCAGTTCGACCCCAAAAACAGAAAAAAAAAGAACTCAGACCAGAGATCCAACCAGCAGACCATTAAACATGTATAGACAAATCCACTTGCCAGAGGAGCACACAGACCAAAGACCCAATGAGTTCTGAAGATGGACGGACATTGATTTAAATCGATATTTTGCGGTTGAGCTCATTTGGCGTAAAATAAACTCTTGCGCCAAGTCAATAATCCCTTTGTTTTTCCTCCTACTCCTCTCTATCTCACCCTCTGACCATCCCCCCTTGTCATACTTTGGCATTTTGAAATATTTGAGCATTGTATACACATATGAGTATATGGATTTGCACTAATTTCCCAATTTTCCTACGTCAATTTTGGTTTTTTCTCAACATTTCATTTCACACTTGTTAACAAATTCACATTTTCTATCCCTTTATTTTCTGATGTAAACATAAAAAAACCGCCTCAGTTCTTAAATGTTTATTGATTGTACTCATTCCAGGTTACAAATGGGTGTTGGAAGTAGTGCATTGGGGGAAGATGAGAGGTTTTCCCACAGATTTCCACACTTTATTGCTATGTACATAGATTTAGATTTTTTGTTTTGTTTTTGCATTGTGAAAACGTGACATTTAAGTCAAACTCAAATGGTTCTGCTACGTTTCATTCATTCATTCATTCATTCATTCAATCATTTATTCATTCTGTCAGTCAATCAGTTTAATGGCATTTCTTTCTCTTTTTTTTTCTTCTTCTTCTTTTTTGTGTTATCTGACGCCTTGCCTCCCTCCGTTTGAATAAAAGAGTCGAACCGGAAGTCGTAATTAATGCGCGCCTTGGGGGCGTTTCCATGCTTCCGTGTCCTGTCACAGAAGCCAAGTCCTGAGTCCTTGTACGTGACTGTGTCGGTGTTTATGTTCGTATTGGTGTTGTCTGCCAACCAATGTCTATAGGAAGGCAGTCGGTAGTCACTAGATATGTATTTATAGACAAAAAGCCCTTTGTCAGTGCATACGAGTGGCAATCGAAGCAGAACTCAAGGCTACCTGTGTGTGCAATCCAAGTGAATTGACGCCACGGCGTTAGCCTGGCAAAGAAGCTTCTGATTACCTAAGCAGAATTTCAACTTTGACTCGACTTCAATTTGAAAGAATAAAAAAAAAAACAAAAAGAATCAATCGATTCACTTTAATTAATTTCAAATGGAATGCCATTTATTGCACAACTTTTCTTTTTTTTCCTTTTGTTTTCTAAATTCTGTTAGAAATTGTTGAGAATTCACATAATCAAATTCTGAGAATCGCATCATTATCGATTGAATAGAATTATTTTCTTTTCCTTTACGGAACAGATAAAAGCCTTCAACGTCCATTATGCTAGATAGTCGTCGTCTATTTGTATGTTTGATAAAAGTTTTTGTGTAAAAATATTTGCCAACTTGTCGGCAATGGAATTTTCTAAGACTTCAGAGCAGCAACAAGAAAAGCCCAAGCAGACCAGAAGAAGTTCCAAGTTATGCCAAACTCAACTCAACTCATGAAAACAAGTGTGGATGCCATTCAATGGGGAATATACATGGATGAATGGAGAATGTAGTAAAAGGACGAAGATTAGGGCAAGAAGGAGGTGGAGGTTAATGTGGTTGGAGGCTCAAGTTGAGTCTGACATCTTCTTTCTTAAGGTCTTTCTGATAAGGCTAAGGTCAAATGCTGTTTCATTGATAAACCTAAGCCGTCCACTTGCTGCTTCTTAGTGCCGCCTGGCTGAACTAAGATGGGCGTGGCCAGGCGCCCATATCCTCCACCTCCTGCCCAATAAAAAGAAGCATTCCCCCTTAACGTATGCAATAAATTGCTTGCCTTGGGCTTACACACGCACACCTTGAAAGCTGTTTTCTGTCGCTCTCTTTCGCTCTCCCCCTCTTTCCTTTGACTTCTCCTCTTTCTTTAGCGTAAGCGACTAATTCGCCAAACAAATTTGTGTAGTTTGAGGGAAGATTTTGGGAGAAGAGAGAGAGAGATAGGGGGGAGAGTAACCATCAATGGCCATTTGTAAGAATCGGTAACCAAATCGAATTGACATTTAGATTTCAAGTGAAAAGGCAAACGGCAATGAGTAAGTAAGTTGGCTAAGAGAATGATGGAATGGCTGAAAACAAAAAGGGTGTGAGGGTGCTAAGGGTTTGGAGGTTTGAGCAGTGGCTTTCAGGCTTAGGGGCAAAAACAAATGGCTAACAATTGGGTTGGCCAATAAAGCATAAAACCGTTAAATTCGAAAATCAATAAATCGCTTTTGGCCAAAGTTGAAACGCCAATTGTGTCCGTCATCCTATTGTGTGTCGCTATACGCCCTTCCACATCTCCGTGTGTTCTCCGAGCCCTGCCAGAATTGCGTTGGGTGCGCGCGACAAATGAAGGACGACAAATTGCCAAACGAGCCTCGCACATTAAACAATTTAGCAATTTGTTACCATTATTTTAAGCTGGCAATGGCAGAAGCGAGAAGGCAAAGAGGCAGACTGGCAGGCGTACGGTCGGACATGTCCCCAGGTGCTCAGCAACCTAAAAAAAGGCCATTCAAAGGGCCCCACCCAACCACTTTTACCTGCCTCTCTCCCGCTCTGTCGTTCTAATTGTGTCAAGGAGGTTCATTCGCAGTCATTAGCGACACATAGAGAGGCGTGTTGTAAAATTGTTCTTCATATTGTTGTTAGATGAAGGAACTTATCTCCTCCCTGTAGCCCCTAACCCCCGCCTCTTTTTCTCTTTGCCATCTCCAAGTTGGCCTCGTCATCCTGGCCTTGTCTTCTTCCGTCCACTGTCTCTTGTCATGTGTCATGTGAACAGCTGTTAATGATACAAGTGTGTCTTTTATTTCTAGATTTCCACTTTTCTGCCGGATTTTCAAATTTTTCAAGTGTTTAACTAGAAGCATCACAGCGCCACCCCGATGAAAATGTTTTTAGGGGAAGGGAATGCCATTTAGGCAAATGATTACACTGAAATTGGATGCATAATCTCCGCCTTAAGTTGTTTAGATTTAATTTGTTTTTGCGGCTTGACAAAATAAACACCAGGCAGATATCCCACAAAAGAGAAGAGAGGAATAGCATTGCAAATTTGATGAATATAAATAACATTCTTTTTTTTAGTCCTTTGTTCAGATCGGATATCTGTTTATGTCTGGTCGAGACTGATTATAAAGCATTCAATTTAACTTTGATTTGAGCGTATTTTGCAACGAAAACTTTTGTTTAAGTAAATAACTATACAACTATTTGATTTATCAATTGCCAAATGCTTTATAATTAATAGACAAATCTTTGAAGTAAAGTACATAGAGGGTAATGGATTTTGCAAAATTCTAAATTAAAAGGGTTACTTTTTTAACTGAATGTTAAATAACTAAAGACTTTAGATATATTTCTTAAACATATGACAAATATGTTTAATTTTCGACTGCTCATTCCGTTTGCTTTTTGTAAATCAAAGGAGATAAATAAACTAAGTGTTGATAAAATACAATAAGTAGTATGTTCTTAGGTTTATTGAAATTCATTGGAATGCTTCAAATAGAATTCCCTGATTATTTATTTAATTCAGTACTTTTAATTAAAGACTTGAAATATTAATTCAAGGTTGCATGCCGGTTATCTGTCCGGAATATATTCCAAATTTTTGTCAATCACAGTTGTAATAAATTTCTTGTTCAAATATTTACAGTACGAGAAGAAGAAGAATTCACTAGGTTATGACCATGACCAGCTGCTGCTATTTACAGACTCCTTAATCAAGACGTCATCCAGTCAGCTTTTAGGGCCACTTTAAGAATCCTCCTTCCCGAATCACAAACTTATAGCTCTTCTACTTATCATGCCGCAGCAACTGGCTGGTTCGTTGGCTGGTTGGCTGGCTGGTGTGTTAACCGATTGCCTTGGCCTGGCCGCAGAAGCCGCAAGTCTTATTAACACTCCCACAACTACCAACAACAACAGCTATACAAAAACGGAGCTCACTCTGCTATCGTCGTGACTGACGATATTAGAAATACGACGACTGGCACATTGATATGGACACGTGCAGCTGAGAAAGCTGGTAACGACAGTCGCATACCAAGAGATGTTTTTTGGGTCTTCCCCCTTCCTCCCTACCAACCAACTAACCAACGAACAGACTGATGAATACGTTGAAATCAATCAGGTTAACCAAAAGAGAACCATCTTTTGCACAACAAGCCCCCACCCACCCACAACAAGCCCACCATGATTGGGTCATGAAATGTGACTCGAGTACGTGAAAATTGCATTTCATTGAGGCAGAAATGTCAGTTGTCTCTCTCTCTCTCTCAGTCACGTCATGTCAGTCAGGTGCGTCGTCATCGCCTCTTTGTCGTCGTTGACTCTCTTTGACTGTTGCATGAGACTTTTTTTTTCTTTTTTGTTTTGTTATGTTTATTAAAAAGTTTTGTCAATACAAATAACACAAACATCGGTTGGTTCGCCTATTTGTCTGACTGTCATTCATTCAGTCAGTCAGGCTGTCATTGAGCTGAAAATAAATTGCTGCTGTCTTACTCATTCTCAGTCACTCCTTCACTTTTCGCTTGCCTGGTTTGTAAACTTGTTAAAAACTCATTATTAGGTTGGTATAATCCAAGTTTTTTTCTCTTCTTTTCGTCTGTTTTGTTACGTTTTGGTTTAGGTGTCGAGTGTGCTGTGTGTGTTGTGTGTGTACAGCCGGTTCTCGTATATCAATTAAAAGTTTCGCCCCAAAATAAAAAGCAAGTTGTAATCTATTGTTGTAGTATTGCCGGCTTTTGGGCGTGCCAAATGAGTCTGCTAATGAGAGGAAGATTGCGATGAATCAAAGAGAATGTGTTACAATGCTCAACATATTGCCATTGCACGTTAATGATATAGCAAATGTGATTAAAGTTTCACACACAAAAAAAACTGCTCTATGATTCATTAAAGTAAGTTAACTAACTAAGATAAAAGCACTAACCATAGAATACATAGATGGGACAAACTCATGATTTTTTGATTGCAAACGCTAGCCTAGTCATGGAACCCCAGAGAACTTCGGGAAAACCCGAACGCTCTCACTCTCAATGAGAGCGTAAAATGGGGAGAGGGCAAAGCAGCTACGAAAAAATTTCAGTCTAGCACAGACTACCGAACGACGAAGGCAGGCCTACGTCGCTTGTGATTTCGTTCTGTCTATGTATGTGTACACTCGTCGGTACATGCTCAGGCTTCGTAGTGTGTGTGTGACGTGAAGTTGTACAACATCGCATTTCAATAGCTCGCTCGACCAAAATTTTTCATTTTCGACAAAACAGCGACAATGCGAATAGGATATGCCCCTGTCGAACGAATATCAAGAAATATTGGCATCAGCTACGTATGTATCCCGTTGGCTGTGCCGATAGAGTGTTTGCTTGGCAATAGGAATGTCGCTGGTTCGAATCCCAACTCGATTATCGTTAACGAAGTTTTTTTTTGTCTATTTTTTTTATTTATATAAAAATAAAAAAATAAAAATAAACAAAAGGAAAAAAAAACAAAATGAAAATAAATAAAAAAAAAAATCAAAAAGGAACAAAATAAAAAATAATGTCGTTTTTTTTTTGTTTTATTTTTTATTTTGTTCCTTTTTGATTTTTTTTTTTATTTATTTTCATTTTGTTTTTTTTTCCTTTTGTTTATTTTTATTTTTTTATTTTTATATAAATAAAAAAATAGACAAAAAAAAACTTCGTTAACGATAATCGAGTTGGGATTCGAACCAGCGACATTCCTATTGCCAAGCAAACACTCTATCGGCACAGCCAACGGGATACATACGTAGCTGATGCCAATATTTCTTGATATTCGTTCGACAGGGGCATATCCTATTCGCATTGTCGCTGTTTTGTCGAAAATGAAAAATTTTGGTCGAGCGAGCTATTGAAATGCGATGTTGTACAACTTCACGTCACACACACACTACGAAGCCTGAGCATGTACCGACGAGTGTACACATACATAGACAGAACGAAATCACAAGCGACGTAGGCCTGCCTTCGTCGTTCGGTAGTCTGTGCTAGACTGAAATTTTTTCGTAGCTGCTTTGCCCTCTCCCCATTTTACGCTCTCATTGAGAGTGAGAGCGTTCGGGTTTTCCCGAAGTTCTCTGGGGTTCCATGACTAGGCTAGCGTTTGCAATCAAAAAATCATGAGTTTGTCCCATCTATGTGTTCTATGGTTAGTGATAAAAGCAAAGAATATCAAAATTGTTTCCCCATTTGGATTGCTGTGCATATTTAGATTCTTTATCGGAATCCATTTGTTTGATGTTTCGATGGTTTGATAAATTTATTTTCATTTATTTAGACATTTTGCAGCATTTGATAGATTGCTGAATTTTTACATTAAATTCCTCTGCATAAAAATCGATTCAGTTTCAAGTTCAAAGAATTATCTTCTTTAGATGGAAAAAGAAGATAAATCTTTTTGCAATACTGAAAAGCTAAAATAAAGGGTTGAAATTATTCAAAAAATAAACTAACAAAGAGCAAAAATATTATGTTTCGTTTCCTTTGTTTTAATAACTTGAACTTAAATGTTGTTAAAAGTGGAGATAAAGAATATTTGTAGTGTCTTTTTTAATTGCTGATTGCATGAATAAAATTTTAATTGAAAACTTTTAAATTATTCATTCAATCAGCATTAAAATCAATGTCAAGATGTAATAAATACTTTTCAAGTACTCCAATTTAATAAAAGAAATCTTTTTCTTGTTATCGAATGAATGCAAGTTTTATGAATGATTTGTTATCACCAGCAGCGGCAGAAACATTTCATTAAGTTTTCTCCCCAAGCACCCAACCACTTTAGCCCCATTCGCTTTCCCCCCTCCCTTTCAAAGAGCTTTACCCTCCTCCAAGCACCCGTATAAATTGTTGTGTGCGTGACATTTTAAAAATCACGTTCAACCGCAAGTCAAGCTAAAGCCAGCAATATATGTACGTAGATATATACATACATATTAAAGCGATATGGGTTTTGGGTATGAAGCGGTCAATATGGAACGGCAATAAGCTGGAATATTATTATAACTATATATATATATATATATATATATATTATAACGATCTGACTAAATGCCATTGCATGCGCATGGTTATGATGGAGCCATTGGGCGAACTGAATTTCTGTGGAACACTTTGAACATGTTTGACTTTCTTTTGAGTGAGTTTTCTGTGAGGTAGGATTGCAGAAAACACAGACAAAAGTAAAAACAAATAAATAAATATGCACAGAGCAGCAGAAACATTTTCCACTTTTACTTTGTGTAAAATATATAATTGAAATGAGCGACGACAACGAGAACGGCAACGGCAACAAAAATAAATAACGTCAAGCAATTTTATTTCATTTTCATTGTGCCAACGTAATTTCTTTTCAATTAACAATACGAAACGAAACGAAACAAAATTGGTAAAAGCAAAAGTAGCGAGAAATAAAAATGGGAGGGAAATGTCTTTAGCAGCAGCACCAACAACAACAGCAACAGCTCAGCAGCAACATAAGGTAGTAGCAGCAGCAACATCAACATTAACAGTGGCAGCAAATCTTTACAAATTGTTGAGTCTTTAATACAAATAACAAAAACAGAAACCGCAAATTGTGTTTAATTTCTTGTCTGGCAAAATGATATCTTCCCCACTTATTTGTTGCTGTTGCTGCTGCTGCTGCTGCTTCTGTTGTTGTACCTTTCATTTAAACGGATCTGGGACAATTTGTGCTTTTCATCTTAAGCCTGGCTTTATTTGATTTCATTTTACTTTACAGTTTGGTCAACAGTTTCATTCTCATTGCACGTCTTTTTATCGCCCCATCATCAGACAGAGACTGAAACTCAGACCTCTCTCTATCTATCTCTCTTTGATGGCTGTCTTTCATAGTTCTATTCATTGCTCACACAATTTCCGCACTGACATTTTACAATTGTCCATGGTTCTCCCCCAGCAAACTGTGTCTCTATGTGAATCTCTCTAAAGTTGATCTCTGTCAACGAGCCAAGTTCTTCAACATTTTTATTATTTGTTTTTTTTATTCTGCTTTTTTGTTGCAGCTGCCTTTTTCTGTTGACACAAATCATTCGCACTGGAAGTGTCGCTCCCGTTTCCATTAGTATTCCATTTTCTGCTAACCCCTCACCCATTCACTATCCACTTATGGTTCTAGCCTTTCATATCGGTTACACTTTTCAATATAATAATTCTTATTTTGAAAAATTACAATATATTTTTGTATTTAGTTTTTTAGTAACAATTTAATGAAATGTAAATAGTTGTAATCTATGTCAATAACTTTACTTTTGTAGAGGTTATAATAAGTGTTCTGTCCTTAAAGGAGCTCTCTCATTTTTTTCTGCTGACAATCTTTCACCAAGAAGATTTTGGAATATGTTTCATGAATTTTTTTATCGTTCCATTACATTATCAAAATACTTGAATTGAAATAACGAAAATAAAGAAAAGAAGATGTTAGAGAAATATTGCCAAGTATTGTGCACATTCTTTACTCTAGTCATTTTTGGTCCAGCACTTTCAGAGCAAACAAAAAAAAAGAAGAAAAATGTAATTCAAAACATTGTTCTCGTGTTCTAGTTTCTTAGTGTGTGAGTGTGCTTACATGTGTGTGAAGTTGTTTATAAAACTTTTTACACCGCAAGAAAGACAAAAAAAAAAATAGAAAGAAATGAAAAAGAAGTTGAAGTGGTTGTAGGAATTTGACCACATCGTTGCCAGTTTGGACGCTGCCTGCCAGTTGGCAATTGGCAGTTGTTTGCCAAGCCGTTAGTTACTTACGTGCCAGCTCATCCTCAATATCATCCTCATTCAGATCCACATCCTCTCTCTTCATAATCATCTTCTTCAACATCATCATCATCATCGTCACCATCATCTGGTTTAGCATTTTGCCTCGACTAATGGATGTCTCTTTGTTTGGCTATGCTCTGTCGTATCTCGTTTATTGATGGTGAATCTCTCTTGCCATTGCCACTTCACTCTCCCATTGAAGTGTGTCTTGTCTGTTCCATGGTCGGTGTCTACCTTTCGCATTGCATTGCCTTCCCCTTAAAATGAAATTGCGCAAGTAAACAAACAAGAACACCAACAAACGCACACACACAGACACACACAAACCAAGAAGATACTGATTTTTCGCTTTGGTTTGCTTGAATCCAAGGGACAGAAAACTGAATCTATTATCCCCAGTCAGGGCAAAACTAAGGAGTGTGTCGGAAAAGAAACTTCCTTCAACCAAAATGGCTTTCGGAAATTTACATTTATTCTAAAAGATTGTCTTTCTCCTGTATCTATGGTTTTATGTTATCTTTGTATAACATTCCAAATGAAATATTATATTCGAACATTCTTTATTATAAATTGAATTTTTTAAAAGAATTAGTTAAATTTTTAGACAAATAAAATAAAACTGCAGATACAAGCAAGAGAACTGCATGTTTTATATGTAAACAAAATTTTAAAAAATACATTGAAAGAATATTAATGATTTCATGCTTGACTTTTGGACAGTCTAAGCATAATTTAAGTTTCCTTTTTGCAACTTACTTCTTGTTAGTATTACAGTAGGTCAGTGTATTTTCCCACTATACAATTTGTCTTCGTCACAGTCCTTATCACACGAAATGTTTAGTTAACAGTACACAAAAACGTGAACAAATTATGCCAAGAAAAGAAAAAAAGTTTAGAGTGAAATTATAGGATCAATTTTATACACATGGTATGGAGAATTTAAGATTTTGCTTCGCTTAAGGTGAAACCAGTTTGCAATGCAACAAAGAAATTGTGTCATAACACTACAAACTTGAACCTGAACCTATCCCACAAAAGCTGCTTGATCATCATGTGGATCGTGATGACGATGATGGTAATTGTGTCTGGAGTTCGACAAGAAGACCAGTTTTCCGCCCGATCCATACTGCAATGCCCCATCCTCTGTGGTCGCCCAAAAAAAGGCAAACGGCAATGGCAATGCCAATGCAGCAACCTGACTTATGGGCTTGTCCCGTATCGCATATCCAGACGAGCCTGTTTTATGCTTTTTCAAACCTCTCTCCGCTTCTCTCTCGTTCCTTGTGCAAAAAAGTGGGTCGAGGCGGCCAACTGACTGGTGGAATGATGTTTTGTAGCTTTTATGTTATAGTAGTACAATGTGTGAAAATGGTTTGCCAACTGAATTGACTTAACATGAGCTTCTCTTTCACTCACTCACTCTCTCTCTCTCTCTCTATTTATCTTTTGTCTTTTGCAGCGAATGTGTTTCGACAATGTTACTGCCTTCGGGGCGATCGAATAGTGATGTATATCCGCTACAAAATGCCACCAACAATACAACAACAGGAACAGGAGCAGGAGGAGGAGCAGTGGGCGGAGGAGGCATAGTGTCCAAGCCTTTGCTACTGACAAGAACATCATCACCACAATTGACAACGCTGCCCAAATCTAATGGCTCCATTACCCATCATGCCCCACAATCCACGCCCACACAATCCTCCTTTGCGTCTGGCGCCGTTTCAGCCGTTGCTGTAAGCCAAGAAGTTACCGGATGTCAGTTGGACTCCGGAACAAAGGCGACAACAGCAACGGCAACGGTAACGACAACAGCAACAGCAACGCCAACATCAATAGCAGTAGCAACAACCACATCGGAGGCAACTGTCAACACGGGTATATATGGGCCACTTTTGGGTCACAGTCATCCTCAGCATGGCATGCCCGGAAATTGGGGCGAAATTGATCGACATTTGGCCATAATACAAGAGAAACTCAAGGCTGGCTGGACAGCGCATGCTGGCAAGGAGGGTCGACTATATTACTGCAAGTAAGTAAATTAAATGATTATTTAGTTGATTAAACAACCACCGAGCTCTATTGATAGTAGAGACAAAAGCACTGAAACTCTTACAACAAATCTATGTAATCGTTTATTATTATTTATTTCACTTAAACTTCTATTTCATAAAACTCTTTAGCTTGAAGGCAATTTCCAATTTGCTCTATATCAAATAAAAAAAGATATTCTCGAATACTTTTTAGTTCAGAGTAATTTCCGATTCTATTGAAAATTGAATAAAAGAAAAACTCGCTTCATGTAGTTTGAATTCCCAACTGCTTTTAGCGTTGAAGATATGGTATGACTATGACAACTGTGGATTCTTTAGCGAAGTCTGCTGGATGATAGAACTTGGTGGTTCTTGAAGTAGCTATACAGACAACCTCCTCACCTTTTGTACTGCCTATAATTTTATATATTATAAATTAGTAAGATTTATTGAACTGAAGCCGGAGAAACCAAAATGTGTAAATTGTTTACAACACTTAAAAATTCAATCCATATACAATGTATTTATCATGAACTCTAAGGACATTTAATATTGCACGTCATAGGCATGACGAACAAATTTTTGATTTCAATCAGACAAAATAAAGATAAAAGTGTGTCAGAAAATTACTATTTTTAGTGGTTTAAAAGCATAACGAACGAAATCTCCAACAATGGAGTTTCGGCTTCAGTTACCCAAATAAGTATGCTACAGTTTTTGATTTCGCAATTGAAGATTGGCATCACTTATGCATTAAAATTCGAATTTGAGTTGTAAAATGCTCTTCCTGCCAAATTATTCATAATATTTTCTCGTAATAATATTCCAACTAGCTGGGATTCGTATGTTGTCTGACTAGGTTTTGGCCATGCTGGATTTGTTGAATCTCGTTCGTCCTTCTCTTTTCTCTGCTGCTTTGGTGCTCTCCGCCTGCCGCCTGCTGGGTAGCTGACTGGCTGGTTGCTGCACATAAATTGATTATGCACGAAATTCTATTAAATAATTTTACACTTTGTTGCACATCAAACTCAAAAGCGCACAAAATGCCATAAGAGATGGCGAGTGAAATGGATGTGGATGGCTGTGTGGGTGTGGGTATGGCCATTGGCACTTCAGTGTGGGCGTGGCCCAGGGTAGACTGTGAACACTGTTGAATGAGCAGCTCTGGTTTGTCGCTGATTTCTAAAGCGAGCTCTGTGGCCTGGCCTGGCCTGGCCCGACTTGGTCTAGCATGGTCTCTGGTTGCGGGTTTTATGGCATTGGCCCGTATGCCACACGCTTGCCTTGGGTTTCTCTCTGTTTCTATGCTGCTAGCTGTGCTTCTCTCTTTCTCTATCACTGTCAGTGTGCAAAAGTGCAAAACTAATTATCACAATTGTGTGCAGCCAGGAAATGAGGAAAGACAGCAACGGAAGCCACCAAGGTGGGTTGTTTGCCAGTGGGTTAGCTGCTTGTTTTTGCTTTTGGGTTTGACTGCGAATTAGATTGTATTGGGTTTTGCATTGGGGGGTTTTGGGGTTTGAGGTCTGGGGTGTGGGTTTTGCTCTTGTGGCCCGATTACTGCTGCAGTTTATTGCATAGTCGAGCAAATAACCCAATTAGCGTTGATTAATGCCAATTGAAATGCATTTTGCTAGCCCAGAGTTGGGCAGAGTTGTGGGAGGGGCGGGGGACGGAAACAAAGGAGACTCAACACAGTGGTATTTACATTTTTGGGGAGATGGGGGCAAAGGAAAGGATGGGCGGTATTCAAGGAAATGGGGTTTCTGATATGGAAGCAAACAAGTTCAGGGTCACATGTCGGGTGTCATCTCATCTAATTATTATGTGCATGTGCCATGAAAATTCTCATCTCGACCACAAAAGGAAAGAGCCAATTGTCGATTCAACTTATACTTGACTAGAAATTCGATTTACTGGCGTGTTAGTGCTGTGAACTTAAGTTTTAAAACTCAATTGAAGATTAAATGTCTCATCACTTTCTGTTTCTTTACCCTATTTAGCCATATAGCTCAAACATCAGGATGGCTTCCTTCGTGTGAGGATTGGAGCAAGCATGAAGAGCTGTCCTATGGTTGGGAACGTGCCATAGACTCTAAGGGTCTATCCTACTACATCAAGTAAGTGTGACTTGGCCTAATTGACAAGGAGTACCCTTAATATAATAATAATGTGCCAATATTTCTGCAGCCATATAAACAAGACCACCACGTATGAGGCACCTGAATGTATACGCTGGGATGAGCATCCACCAGAGCCACGTCAGGTTCAATTGCAACGCAATGCAAGTCTGGGTTTTGGTTTCGTGGCCGGCAGTGAGAGACCCGTGATTGTTCGCTTTGTGACCGAAGGTGGTCCCAGCATTGGCAAGCTCCAGCCTGGGGATCAAATCTTGGCTGTCAATGGAGAGGATGTGAAGGATGCTCCGCGAGATCATGTAATACAGCTGGTGCGGGCTTGTGAAACGCAAGTCAATCTACTCGTTTGCCAGCCCATGGCCCATTGTGTTCTACCGGGTCGTAAGTCGACACTTCTGTCCGCGGGCAAGCGAGCCAAACTAAAAACAAGGCCAAGTCGTGTCCGATTCGCCGAGAGTGTGTGCGTCAATGGAGCTCCATTGTTTCCGCCATCGGCATTCTCCCTGGGCGATATTTGTGTGCCGCCTATGGCAAATGTGCTCAAGGTTTTTCTAGAGAATGGACAAACCAAATCATTTAAATATGATGCCACCACCACTGTGCAGGATGTGGTCAGTTCCCTGTTGGATAAACTTTGCCTCTGCTGTGGTGAACTCTTTAGTCTGGTCCTAGAACATGTCAAGAGTCTAAAGCGCAACAAGTTAACTCTCCTTGATCCCCAGGAGTCGCTAGCCAGGGTAGGTTCCTACATACATATCTCTCTCTCATATTTGTTGTCTATTAGTCGTCATTTTCTCTTTTCTTTAGATTGCCGCACGTCCTGGGGCCCATAAACTGCGCTGTCTGTTTCGGATTACTTTTGTGCCCATTTCGGCTGCCGAACTGGCTCAAAGGGATCTGCAGGCGTTGGATTATTTATATATGCAGTGCTGCAATGATGTGAGCCAGGAACGTTTTGCTCCTGAATTGCAACCGGAATTAGCTCTTCGTTTGGCCGCCCTGCACATGCATCAACATGCTCTGGCCAACAATTTCTCGCCCGCCAAGCTAACCGTCAAACTAGTCGAGTAAGTTTAACTTCCTTACGTTAAAGGACCTGACTTCAATGAGAATTCTCTATGCCTTTTCCCCAGACGCGAGTTCGGCCTAGAACGTTTTGTTCCCGTCACCCTGTGTGAGGGTATGAAACGAAAGGAACTACGACGTCTAATATCACATTTTCTTAAGTTGAATGCAGAGATGACAGGATCTTCCAGCAAGGTTCTTACCCAGCTACAGGTAAAATTGAATTTCGCTTAGATTTATCTGAAATTATTTAATGGTTAATGTTCGATTGCAGGCCAAACTCCATTATTTAGATATAATTGCTAGTTTACCCAGCTATGGAGCCAAATGCTTTAGCACAAACCAAAGAGAAGGCGTTGAGCGTGTCCTGCTTGTGAGTCCGCGCTTTGGCCTAAGTCAAATATCCAGTGCCCGTAATTCTGTGGTGAGTCCTTGAAACGGTTTCATTTTCCATATAATCTTTACAATCATTTCTCTTTATTAGCCCCAACCCATCTCAGCGATTGAGGACTTTACCCATGTTGTGGTACATCGTGAGGACGATGTCACTTGCAGTGTATCCATCTTTATGTTGGGAGATCGTGCTGTCAAATTTATCATGGAGGATCGGGATGCCTGTGAATTTAGTCTAGTGTTGAGTGGTTACTATCGTCTGCTAACGGGCAACATGTTAAATGTGCTGCGAGATCGGGAACATGATTTGGCTGGCGATGATACGGATAGTGCACCAGCTTTTCTCTCTCAGCACACAGTTCTACCAGCGGGTTGGAGTTATTTGCTTCCCTTCCACACACGTGCCCATAGCATTAATTTCTTAATGACGCCACCGTATCACCCGATGCCCCAGAAAGCAATTCTATCCCAACAACAACAGGCGACTGGCGCCTCTCTGCCCTATGGCATGGATCTGGACTTGCACAGTGTTATGGCTACCGAACTGCTTGAGGAGGCAGCTAAGGATTCCGGCTTGAGTGACAGCAGTGGCAGTAATTACTGTGAAGGACGCAGCACTCAACATCATCAGTTGGCAGTGGAGGCCAAGAATGAGCAGGTCCTGCGGCGAGTACAAGAATTGCAGCAACTAGTCCAAACCTCTGAACAATATCTCAGTGAACAGGAGCAGGGCCAGGGACAGGCCATAGCCATGCTGGAGTTTGACAGCGATTGCGATAGTCTGAACAGCAGTAAGGTCTCTTCCACCGAAGACTCGAATGTCAACAGCCTGGCCCTGGGTCCACCAAATCCTCTCAAGCATAGCGATTCATTGACTTTGCTAGCGGAAACTATTAATCATGACCTGAGTGGCATAGCTCAGGGTCTAAATGCGATACCAGAAACACAACCGATTTCCTCATCCGCTCCGGCCACCCCAGCTACGCCCAAGAGAAAGCCTAGTCTGTGCAGCACATCCAGCCCGAGACCGCAAAGGAAATTGAATGGTTTTAGTCAACTCTTGAGTGATTTGCAGGCCTTGGGCAATGATTTCTCTCAGAGCGAAAGTGACTCGGAGTCGGTGGCATCGCCTGCTCAATCACCTACAGCCAGGAGACCACAAATTATGCTACTTCAGAGTGGTGGTGGTGCGCCGGTGAAGCAACCACTATCCCAGCGTAGCAGTTTCGGTTTGCACAGTCCGGATGGCAATCATTTTGGTGCCGCCGGTGCCTTGGCGAACGAAACAAAGGATTACAATCTAAGGGAATATCTGCAGCAGCTGAAGGAAATCAGCAATGCCACTTCCGCTGATACTGATGTAGCTGCTCGCCAGCTGTCCGAAATCTATGGCTTTGAAGTGCGAGAGGATACATTCATTGAGACCGATACGGATCTCATAGATCTACGTGCCATTCCACCACCACAAACTCCCGATGAACTGGACTCGCTGTCACTGATGAATGCCGCTCCACCCAAAGGTTTTGAAGGCAAGGCCGAAGAGTTGGATCAATTCCTGCAGAAAATCATGGTGGCTCCACCTACACAGAAAGCAACTCCCGCCAAGGAACTAACGCCTGAAGAGATAATGTCATTTATAATTCCACCACCTCCAAATCTAGAGAATCAACAGGAACAGCAGCAGCAGCCTTTAGAAGAACCTGAATGTCTCTATAGCAATTCTGTGCAAGCCAAGCGTGAGTTCTTTCAAACTTTAAACACAAATGGCACTGGCAATGGCATTGCCAACTTTAGGACCAAAGAACCGGAGCCATCGCATGTCATAGAGTATGCCACAGTGGAGAGAAAGAGTAAATTCAGCTGTTGTCCCACCTCAAAGAAGGATGAAACTACCTTGGAATTGCAGCCACCGCCACGTACACCGACAAGTGGGGATATATCACCACCGCCGGCTCGTCCACCCAAAAGTGCCGAGCTTATGCAACGCTATTCGCCCAAAAAGCAAGTGAGGATCACCACACCCACGACGGCAACAGCAGCGGCAGGAGGAGGAGGAGGATTGGTTGTGGGATCAGGTGTTATTGTGGCCGGTGTACCACCACAATTACCACCACGCGATGCAGTTACAGTTCCAGTTCCAGTGACGGTGAGTGCTCCAAAGAAACCCCCGTTGCCGCCCATTGCCAGTCGCCCACGTCCAGTACCAGTCTCAGTTCCAGTCAATGGCACGCCCGCGGTCTATACACCACCGCCCATACCGGCCACTGCACGTCTGCCCGCCTCCCAGCAAACCAATCACCAACTCCACCACCATTACCTTCACCAACAACAACTACAACAACCAGTGATACCAAAGAAGCCCCCACAACTGCCGCTGCAGCAGCAGCAACAGCAGCCGCAGCCGCAGCCAATCTATGGCGAGAAGCTCTTTATCAAGAATGGGCATTTGATTGATGGCGATGCACTGCTGGCCAAGACCGACATAGCCATGGCTGGACTTTTGATTAAGCTTGACCAAGTAGCTGCTCAATGCTCAGCTGCCCAGTCAGCGGGTGGCGGTTCTAGCATCGATGAAGAGAAGTTCCAAAGAGCGCGCAATGAACTGACCGAACAGACATTGGCTTTGGTGACAGCCAGCAAATTCCTGGTGGCCTCTATGTCAGATATGACGCTGATTACCCTGCCCGATCACCTGACCTCCTGTCTTACGGCTATAAGACGGATAACCGAATTGGCCCAAGACATGACCAGGCATACATCGGCACCGCTGCAGACTCGGAACATTGTACTCAAGGTGCACGATGTGGCCAGCAGTTTTCGTGAACTTGTTGGAGTGCCGATTGGCCCGATCGGTGCCGGACAATTGGCCCTGCAGGCCGAGTGTCTGGCCAATGTTTTGGCCACCCTTTTACGAAGTTTAAGGGTCTTTTCGCCATAGCCCTCGAAACGAAACGATCCTAACATATCTATAACTAATCAACTCTCTATATATAAAACTTCATATACGACTAACATTTGAACAAAATCTAACTAACTATTTTACAGGTAAAGGTTAACACCAATGTTAGAGAGTCGTTGGTCTGAATTCCAAAATGGAAGCTCAAAAATAAGGGATCTAAAAGAGAATGACTAAGGAAAATGTAAAAAAAAAAAAAAAAATAAAACCAATTTCGATTTTCACATATCCATCTGGCATTTTCCAGCGCAAACATATTAACTAATATACATATTATATTATAATAACTTTCCTTAGTCCGATTAAATCGAATAAATTTTGTTCTTCTTTGACTTCTCAAATGTAAACCGCATGCAACTAACTCGAATTTCTATTTAATCTCTATCTCGAACTAATTTTAAACTCTCTAAACTAAATAATGTTTGATGTATACTCGTATTCCTCCTTCTTAGAACTCCTCGTATGTAACACCATGACTTGATTATAGACCAATTTATATATACATTAAACACATCTTTATCTAATAAATAAATATATATATACATTTACATATTTAATTATGGTATTTAGTATATTTCTCACTAATGTAAATATACGAGTATAACATTTAATATGTAAAAACAAAAACAAAAATTGACCAAACAATAATCAAAATTTTAACTTGTGATATAAACAAAAAGAAAGCAAAAACAAAAAAAGAAAATTTAATATAAATTATAGTTTCTTTTTCTTAGCATTTGTTTGTAACAAAAATATATATTTACATAACATTTTTGTTTTTGTATTTGTTAATAATATACTATAATTTTTGTTATTGTTTATGTGTCATTTTGTTGCTGTAAGAACGTGCACACTAAGTTGTAGCTTTAATTTACGTAAATAAATCTACTTATTAACCAAATAGAACAAGCAATTAAATATATATTAAAATAATAACATAAATAAGGGATATAATCAAATATTTAGTTTATTGTTTTTTTCTTATCTGTTTTCTTTTTTGTTAAAACACACGCATAATAAGAATAACCATATTACATACATATATCAATATGCATACATATACTATAAATACAACTACAAATACATATTAATAATATTAAGTAAGCATAAAATATTAAACAAAATGTACAATGTGAAACATGTAACTGTTTATGATATAAAAGCAAAACAAATTAAAATATATATGGAAAATTGTAATGAATAAATTCAATAAATAAACCAAAGGCGAAAAATGTGAATTTCAACAAGGATGGCAAAACACCTTTTCAAATTTGTGATTTAAATTTGGAGCCCAGAAAATATCTGGCAGCATAAATGAAGTAGTCTGGCAAGCTTGGTTTTGAGTTAGAAGCTCAAAATGCATTTTTTTGTATATGCAAACTGGTCACACTGTTCTGGCGCCGAGCGTTTAAAGTCGCGTGAGTAAAACGCTCGAACATGTGAGTAAACCGCTCAAACATGTTCGAGTTCGCGAGTAATGTTGTGTTTATGTTTTATGTTTTTAGCACGTGTTTTATAAACAAAAATATTAAATATAAAATTAAAAATTACAAAAATGGACAGTGTAAAGGAACTAATACAGTTTATGCAGCCTAAACAACGTCTGGACCTCAAGGCAGTGGCCTTAACACATGTTTTGGGTCAGTATCTATGTAAGCCGGCTATGTAAGCCTTACAGCTATGTAAGCCGGCACAAAAACATTAGGATGGACTATATTACTCACAAAATGTTCTATATCTCAGGACTTACTGGAAGCTCAGACGGCAAGGCGGCTATTCTCTCACTGGACGACATGCTGATGGCCATATTCGGTCTCACTTTTGACGAGAATCAGACGGTGGCCAAGGATGCTGTGCTCACCCTGATCAATTTAACAGCCGAGGAAGAAGGAGCTCTCAAAATCTTTGCATTGGCTAAACAGATACAACCTGTAAGACGTCAACGAGATCTGTGCGAATTGCAATAATCATTCCCTTTAATCGCAAATTTTTAGACCTTTGCCATTGTGGACATAGCTTCGAAACAAATATGCGATGAACAGGCCGGCCTCGCCGATGCTTGGAGTATGGTGCTCAGTAATTTGACTCGTTGTGAATCTTTGGTCCCTGAAATTCTTAATCAACTGGAGGCGACTCTACCTCAATTGGCCAAAGCCTTTGCCAAATTGGATTATAACAAAAAGAATTGTAAATTGCATTATCTGGCGCCAATATTCTGTAATCTCACGCAGGTCTCGCGAGGACGAGAACTGTGTTGCCATGCTCGATATCAGCTGCTAGAAAAACTCCTGCCATTTGCCTCCTTTGAGGAGAATGTAGTACGCCGTGGCGGCACTATTGGCATCTTAAAAAATGTCTGCTTCGATTCGGTATATCATGATATAATACTAAATGAAGGAGATAATATATTAGTGGCCATACTGCAACCACTGTGCGGACCCGAAGAGTTCAATGATGAGGATAATGACAAATTGCCTATTGAATTACAGGTAAGTAGAGCTTTACACATATCTGCATTAAAATTCATTTCCTTTATTAATTTGTGTTAATTTACAGTACCTGCCCGAGACTAAGACACGAGAAACGGATCCAGATTTGCGTAAAATGCTCTTGGAATGTTTGCTACAACTTTGCGCCACTCGCCGCACCAGAGAGATTTTGCGTGCCAAAGGTGTCTATGAAATATTAAGGGAATACCACAAATGGGAAGCTAAACTTGGACGCGATAGCGAGTGCCTATTGGCCTGTGAAAACGTGGTGGACATTCTGATCAAGTAAGTCAAATGAATTTCTTTGAGTTTATTTATCCTATCTCTGTATCTCATTCTGTTCATTCTGTGGGCTCATTCATCTGGGTTTAATTATATTTATGTACCTTTTTGTTGAGTTTCACAATGATGTGTCGACTTTGACTAGCATCAGTTATTTTCATTTTAATGAAGTACTTTTTTATTGAAAAGAAACTTCGGGGATCCCAATTCACTCTATTGTTACAACTAACCTAGCTGACATAGAAACAACAGGTCGTATTTATTGTATTGTTAAAACATTAAATAAAATTTCTATCCTACAAAACCTTTATTTTTGTTTTTGCTAAATTCATAACTACCTTTAGCACATAATCTTCTCACTCGTTCCATTTCATTGGCTTTCATTAACTTGCCATAACTTTCCATATAAAGAAATGATCTGAATGTTATTTTCGTTTTAGGAAAGAGGATGAGATTGGTCTGGATAATTATAAAACTATTGAAGTATCAGCTGAGCAATCGGAAAAGTTTGTCCAAGAAGATGCTGCCTATGTGAAAAGTCTGTTAGATTAATTCGTTGACTCTCTTTTTTGTACATAATCTTAGAATTAATAAACAACAAAAATAACAAAGCATTCTCGCGAAATTGAAATTTATGCAATTTTTATTCAGAAAATGCTTATAGTTTTTTATTTTTTGTTGGTTTTTGTGTGTATTTTGTGTGTGGATTGCTTTTGCCCTAGAAAAAGTTATACGCACGCATTTAAATGCAAAGAAGAGAAACAAATTCAATTCAATTGAGGCCTAAATTTAAATATTGTATTATATAAAGTTTCTTGTATGTATATGTATAAAGTTATTCTTATGTGCTAAATACATTTGCATTCGAAAATTCTTTTGTAGCAATTTGCCATTGAAACTTTTCATTTGATCTATTTGCTTGGTCGTTCGTTCTGTATTTGTATGAATGTGTTTTAGTGTGTAAAAGTGATTGAGAATTTTTGTAGTTAAGTTAACTAGCCAATAATTTGTGTAATTTGTGAATATTTAATGTTACTTGTTTTTTTTCTTCTTTTTCTTTTTTGATTAACTTTTTGCATTTTGCAGGCAAGCGATTTTATTTATGGCTTTAACTTTTATTGTGTGAAACTTTTTTGTTTTTGTTAGCAGAAACCATTGCAAAGCTCACTTTGTCTAAGCAAAAACTTGTAGAAATTTATGAAAAGTTTCATTGTTTTTTCGTTTTTTTTTTGTGGTTGTTGTTTTAGTTTTCAAGTTTTTAATAGGTTTTTGTCATTAAATGCTATTGCTATTTATTTTGTTCATTAGCTTTGCACATAGAGTTAATTCTCTTTGGTTTTTTATTTTTAGCTTGGTCCTATTGGTTTTTTATTCTTTTTTTTTTTTTGCTTTTTAATTACTATATCAAAAATTTAGTTAAACTTTTTTGCTAGATACATATAAATATAATTTATTTGCAAGTTGAGAACTTAGTTGTTAATAGCTTTCAAGTGTTCTTTCTTGTGAATTTGTTAACTTATAACTGCTTTCCAACAGAAGGGCCCAACGAAAACTGCAAACTGACGTAAACTATTTATATAGAGGTATTATTTGTAGAATCGACCGAAAAAAGTGTCACAATCAAACAAAAATAGAAACAATTTCGGCTACCACTATGAAGATAAGGGAAGTAATATAATTTTTATGACCAATCGATAAGAAACGGGTTTTATGGTTATAGAAAAAAAATATGTCAATTTATTTGTCACAACAATTTGAAGGTATATAAAGATTTGCAAACTTATCTAGCCTCCATGCGACGCGAGAGCACCTCATAGGCAAAGATCTTAACCTCATCGGAATCGTAGGGAATGTAGAGGCAACCGTGAGATGGGTGCACCTTGCCCACGGTCAAAGCACCAGCGTGATAGCCACGTCCGGCATACAGATCCTCACCATCGACATTGCGTCCCACACGCACAGCTCCGTGAGGAACTTCACCATTCTCAGCCGGTAGCCATACATAGTTGTGTCCACTTAGCACTTCGTAGCTTTCCAATTCAACCTCTTCGCGGGCGTAGGCGACATAAGCCTTACCCTTATTGGGGATCACCTTAGCGGGCAGCAGATCATTGTTATAGAATGCGCGTCCAACGTAAATAGTATCGCCATCTGAATCATGACCAGCCACAATGGCCCCCTGTGGCACAGCGCCGTGGCTGTAGTGCGACCAACTGTGTTCTGTAGAACAAAAAGGATCCAAATAGAAAGAATTGAGTTTCGGCTACGCTTCTTGCATGAGACTGCCAACGCTTCTTACCACTCATTGTGTGTTCGTTTTGGCTTTTAACTTTAAACTGATGTTAGCTGGTCGTAAGCAAGTAAAATTGTCGTGTGTAAACTTTGTAGCCAGGCCAGACGATAGACCTTATCACCTTATCCGGATGGGCTAGGAGCGATAAGTGAGCCAACAAATTGAAGTGAGTCAAACCTTAAATCAGCAGCTCTACCTAGAGTCTATAGATTGGTACTTTAAAAACCATATCAGGAACAAGTATGTACCTAACACCTAACGTGTCATTTTTATTTAGACATTTATGGCTTAATTTATGTTCTTGCGGATGGACGGGGGAACAAACAAAGTTAGTGTATTTGCATCTTGCAAAGCGAAAAAGTCATTAGTTAATAGATTGATGACGCCATCTATGTTATACCTAATCAAATGTCTAATACATTGAAAACAATTTCCAGATCAATTGAATAGCAATTTATGGATTAAAATTCTACTCCAGAAGAGAAATTTTTAGGCATTCTTGGCTAAGAGTTGATATATTTTGGTCACGAATTTTACTTTGCTTTCTAAGTACTTTAGTTGATAACGATTCTTAGAACAGAAATTATCATATCAAATACTTCCCATAATGAATGTATATATAAAAGATACTTCGAAGTTTGTTGATGTCTTCCAAAAGAAAATCTATTAACTAAGTAGCAAACAACCGATAAGGTGAAGAATGAAATAAAAGGCATGCCTTTAGAACTTTTTGGATTCCATTTGGTTCCCATTTTGCTAAAAGGGATTATATAAATGTAAGGGCTAATCAATTTTTTCAATTTATCTGTATATATATATAAACTGTGTATTTCGTTCACATTTTTGTTCAGTTTGCAGTTTTCTTTGATTAGCCACTTAAATCATATTTGTGGCCCTGTATGTAATTTATTTATACATTAAATTATTCATAAAATTTGCCTAAAATTCAGCAGCATTTTCTAACAAATAATTATTAATTAATCATAATTAAATATTTATTTACAATAGTTTATCATCATCAGTATATATATGTATATATATAGGATGTATATATATAAAATGTAAAACAGTTTGTTTGGTTTTCTTTTTGTTTGTTTCACCATATAGCAACTTAGTAGCCTAAAAAATAATTGCAATTGAATTTGAATTTAGTTTTTTGATTCTTTTTTTTTTTTTCATTCTGTTCCGAGATGTTGTTAATTTTGCTTAGCAAGGCTTAGTTTATATAATTTTAATTGTTTTGGTTTTGCTTGTTGTTTTTTCTTTTTCGTTTTATTCATCAATTATTGTTAAAGAGTTGTTAAATATTCATTTCATAAATCACATAATTGCTTGATGAATTTCCATAAAAATATTTTCTTTGCTTTTCCTTTGTTGGGTTTTAATTTATCGCTGCTACTTTTCGTTTTCATCTTTTTGTGTGTAATTTTTAGTGAAAATTTCGACACGGAGAGAACGTGATAAATAGTGTGACAAAGAGATGATTTTGAGAGAAAGATACATTTAGATAGGTTTCAAACAGACTGTAAAGTGAAAACAAGAGAGACGAAAACGGAAATTGCCGTGCAGCTAAATTATATTAAATGCTTATTTTCTTTCCGCACTTGTCACATTATCCAAGGCATATCCTCCTCATATTTTATATGCCATTTGCCTTTTTTGTTGCATCCTCTCACTGCTACCTCCATGTTGGGGCAAGCAGCAAAACCAAGGTGCTAAGCAGATGCCGCATAACCGACTCCGCCGTAACCATGGGGCGAACATGTTGCGTTGACGCTGCATTACAGGCATCCGCATCACTGCAGCTTTGGAGGCAACCATGTACATATCTGTGAGTGTGTGTGTGTGTGTGTGACGTTGAGTTGGTGTGTGTTTAGGCGCCAGTCAAGAAAAAAGAATAAGAACAAGAATAATGTCGGATAATGTTAAGTTATGACTACGAAAATGAGACTGAGAATGTGTAAGCATACATACATATATTTGTAGGTGTGTGTGTGTGTGTGTGTGTGGAAAGGGTGTAAACGTGGTCTTGGTTCTTGGGATTGGATTCCTCTCTCTATGCAATAAAATGTAGCATAGGGATTTAGTTACTCGAGAGCTGGCAACAAAAGCGAAAGAAAGCCCAGGCAGGCAATAAAAATATATGTAAAACTCTCTCGCTTTGTCTTTTCTCTAATTCATATTTTTTGAATTATCTTAAGAAAATTTCTCATACATCGTAAAAAGGCAAAAAGAGATGCAAAGAAGGTAATTTAATCTTCGTTCACATAGTTTGCTGCTAGTTTATGCATGATATATGAGTATTTTATACAAAAGAAGATTAATCAGTAAAGAGAAAATAAATTCCAAAAGTCTATATTTCATACAAAAAATGTAGGACTTAATTTAAGATAAGTAAACTAAAGCCAAAAAGAAAACAAAGATAAAATAAAGATAAAGTCTATGAAGATTGGAATGGACTTTAATGAAGTACATACTTTTTTCTGAAAGTAATGAGAGATCTCTTCATTTTTAATAAATATAAAAGGATAAAAAAGGCTGAAGAACCCTATGTTTGTATGTAAGTTACACATTTCAGTTATATTTTACTTTTTACCCACTTGTTGTCATAATAAAATTTGCCACAATGCGACATTCGTATAATCTCTGTGTCCGTGGTCAATGTGCCACTGTCCAGGGCACATCCACGCACTGTTATCGTCTCGCCCGTTTCATCTGTGGAATGATAAAGAAGACGCATTACATCAAGGAATCACACACATTCATCATCTTTCCATTTTGGCTCACCATAATAGCCGGCAATTTTAATGCAAGCGGTCGCTGGGAATAAGCCATCACGACCCTTGCGACCACCCATACAGGGCGATTCGAGTATGGCGGTTGAGAAATTATTATGAAATGGATCATCGCAGGCCTTATTGGCGCCATTATACGAGACGCACTTGAAACAGTCTATACAATAGCCTGAAAAGCAGAAAAAGGATAAAGGGATTAGCACACAGACACCTATACAAAGGACAGATGAATTCATCTTCACTTACCACTACTGAAAAGCATGGTAAGTAGCAGGAGGAGACAGCCGCAGATTTCCATTGCAGTCAGGGATGTGTAGGATGCCATTCTTGGTTCTGTCCCTCTCTCTCTCTTTCTCTCAAACGAAACTCACAGGATAATGCATAGCAAGTGGGCCATATGGATTTTGATTAGTTGTAACATTTTGCCTTTTGACCTGGAACATAGATTGATGGCAATATGTTGATAAGAGAACTCTCTTTCATTTCATTTTACATATATGTACATGTGTTTTTTTTTTTACTTTAATGTTGCTGAAAATTTTTGAGTAAAGCTCTGGCATAAAAATTTCAAGCCCGAAATTTCAAGCGATGTTGAAAACGGAGAACAACAACAAAAATCCAGTCAGGCAAGAAAAATTAAAGGTAATAAATTGCACAAGGCCATTTTTGACACAATTTTTCTTCACTTTTTGTTATTTTTTCCCTCTTCTTCTCGTTGCTTCTCTGTTTTTTTTTTTTTTTTTTTTTGGCTGGTGGTTGTGCCATATTTTTTTATTGCCGAAGTGTAAATAATTGCTTTTCAGTCGATTTTCATGTCGAATGCGTTGGGGCCACTTCTTACCCCAGCCCACACCATCGCGAGTCCTTCCCTTTCCTTTTCCCCAATTGTTATTGGCAATTTTAATGGGCACTTGGATGGCCCAAAGGTGCGTTGTTCTCGTAGTCATCTTTTATTTTTTCCTTTCGTTTTTTTTTTATTCTTTTTTCGACAAAATTATGACAAATGATTTCGACTTACAACGAGCCCAACAACCACGCCAACTCAAATTGTAGTTAAAGTTTGGCCAACAACAAGATTTATAGGGGATTGAAAATGATGATGGAAGACAAGATGGTGGGACAATAAATTTTGCTGTTACCTTCATCAAAATATGATTGTTACAGATTATTGAGTGGTTGGACATTGGTTATATTTGAATAATTTATAGACAGATGACTTAAAGATCTAAGTCTCTAGGGCAAAATGAACGATGTGTATTAAGTGTAGACTGCGAAATCGTGTTTTATTAAAGTGAAGTTTGGCTAAATTTTGGTAGTGCATACATGCTTCATTTGAAATTTTTCGGACACCTAAGCTTAAGCATACAACGAATTCGTTAATATTTTAGCTTTAAGCACTTAGAAGTTCAGAGGACTGAAGAAAATAGTTGTAATTGGTAAGTTGTACGCGGCAAATGTATCATAAATCTCTTCAAAAGGATTTCTATTGAAGAGTTAATTACTTTATCAAATTTTGTTAATTTTGGTAAATTTAGTTAGATCATTTAAAGAACTCCACTTTACTCTCCACATATTGTAGCAATTGAATAAGTAGCGGAATCGCTTCCCATGCCAAATTATTTCGTGTACTTGACAATGAAAGTTGAAGGTTATTAAAGGTGTCGAGGTATGAAGTAGGCAAAGCCATCAATTTCAATCGAGTGGATACGATCGATGTCAGTCAGGCAAAGAAGAATTACTACACAACCCTCTTTTGAATAGTGTAAAAATAAAAAGGCCAACAACAACAACAAGAATAACGAATATTTACAAATACAAAGTAAAGTAAAGCAATGGAAAGGCAAATGTCAGAAATCAAATATATAAATATGTGACGAGCACATATACACATACGCACACTCATATACACACACACAGCTTCCATTCAAGCAGACCACCCACATGGACACACCCATTTTCATCTGTGTCGTTTTCAATTTTCCAGTCTATAAAAACATTTCGTCTGACAGTTGCAATATTACTGAATCAATATTTATTTTATATTTATTGCAAATTATAGCACTGACATCTGAATCTGTGGCCATGGGGCGTATGTGTAATATGCTGGCACTCAATCGACGGCATTTTTGGCATTTGGATTGAAATTGAAATTGGAATTGGTCAGCCGCAAGTGTTTGCATTAATTATATGGTTTAGTATGGTAGGGAAAAGCTGGATGTGAGAACTCGCATATATAGCTTCTGGATATACAAACACATAGCTTTTAGGCAAATTGTATTTTGAGCGGGTGTTTGACATTAGAGTTCACGCTGAGCTCTCTGTTCATTGGCCCGAACGACCTTTTCGACACTTTTGAAAACTATATTTCATCCAATTGTCTGGTGGGTCTGTTTTTCTCTCTCTCTCTCTTGCTTTTCGCCGCTGTCGATAGCTTCTTTCTGGTCTTAATGAACTTTGCTCTAATGCTCAAGTTGTAATTAAATTGCAAAAGTTTCTGCCAATTTCTTGGTATAATTGTGTGGCCTATTTTCATCTATTTGCAAATTAACCACTAACCAGCATTGGCAACGAGCTGCCAATGCCAATCTTATTGTCCTGTCTGTCATTCTATTTGGCTGTGAACAGGAAACGGCATTCAATGCCAGTGTGGAAGGAAGCGGAAGTTGATTCAATTCACCTTGCCTCCGCTGCTCTGTCAGCCTGTTTGGGCACAAAATAAGTTTACCTTTTTGTGTTCATTATGTGGGCGTGGTGGTGGAGAGTAAGAATAGAGCAAAAGAGAGAGAGAGAGAGAGATAGAGGCGACTTATAAATATATAAAACTTTGACGTTGTCTCTCCTGATCTCCTGCTGCTATGGCTGTTGGCTGTTGTCCTTTCGTCTTTAACGACTGCCAATATGCTTCTGTGTATGAGGTTGGTGTTTGTGTATATGTGTGTGTGTGTGGCTTCAGTTTATGGCCAAGTTTCGTTGCCTTTCCTTTTTATGACAAAAGCCAAATAAAAGTAAATGTCCAAGCAAAATTGAGTTTGTTAGTTGCAATTAAAAGGCTTCTTCTTCATACAGCTTGTTGTTGCCGTTGTCGTCTATTGTCAAAAACATTGAATTTGTGTGCCAAAGTTACTTTAATAAATGAACGTAAAATTAGCATTAAAAATGAAAAACGGCTGGCGCTTGGCAACAAAACTTTTTGGCTTCACTCAATTGTAGGTCATTAATTTCTTAATCTTCTAACCCAGAGGGTATAGTTAAAAAACAAATGAGCAGGCTCATTAGGATGAAACTGGCCGATCGGTTAGGGGTCAGCTTTGATTGAGCGTCACCTGCAGGCAAATGTGTGTGTGTGTGTGTGTGTGTGTGTGTGTGTGTGGCAGCTGGCATAATGTTTCGGCTTAAAGTTGAACACCGACAATATATATTGCCTACTTATGGGGGCCCCCAGCTTTTTTGTCGCTCTCCCTCTCGCATTTGACTCGGAATGATTTATTATGATTTCTCGCTTTGACAATGATAATCTGGCCATAAGGCGGCCAAGTTCTAGTATTTTCAATGACTTGGAGACCGAGTGTGTGTGTGTGTGAAGGATGGGGCCCATGATTAAGCACAATACAATCGATGTTATCAGGACTCGGCCTTTTGCTGACAAGAGTTCAACAATGTCACCCAGTCTAAGCCAGGCAAAAGGACAACCAGCCCAGCAAGGATATGCCCGATTTTTTGTCCTGTTTTTTTCGCCTTAATGGTGCGGAAGTAAAATGCTGATCATAGGCAAGTTTCAATTTGCATTTTACTTTTCTTTGGTTTAAATTTTAATTGTATTGACATTGCCATTAAAGCCACACCTTTTGCTTTACTTTTGTTACTTGCCCCCGAGGGAAAAGTTAATTTCACGCTTGACACACACACACACACATGCAGGCATACACATATATCTTGTCCCTCTCTCTCTCTCAGTCACTTTTACCCTCACTCGGAGCTGGATTTTCCATTTGCATAACTGCAAACGTTAGGGCAATTTTTCGTTAGCGTTTGGAGAAAACTGCGAATTGCATTTGCAATTTACAACTGCAATTTACAGTTAGGTTTAGCTTTGTCACGTATGCAAATTTCGCATCACACCAGAATGCAAAGTTATACCATGTAGCAGTAGAAATTGCATTAAACATTAAAACTACTTAAAATGCAAATTTTATAATGATTAAGCCAAAGCAAAGATATATTTATTCAATGCTTAAGCGTTTCCATTGCCACCGGTCCCACCCCTTTTTGATTTTCAGTTTCAAGGCCAATTAACTTCTAACAACCAGACTGGGAGTGGAATTAGAGGGGGCTAGGAGTAGCAATACTTCCAACTATTTATGAGCCATGCGTTCATGTGGAACCTTTTAACGGAAATCATTTAATGGATGCCCACTCGAATAAGGGACCCAAACGAAAAACAGAAACTAAAATGTTTCAGGCACACGCAAGCCTCACATTGCGTTTCTTCCTTTTTTGGTTTTGGTCAACTCAATATGAAAGTAGATTTATGTCTGGCTCAGATCTAGGGGCTTAAAACATTTCATTGAAATGGGTTTCATGACCAAAGGTGGAGGTACAAAAGGCTTGGTGAGGGGGGAGGTGCAATATTTGTGGTTCGGCTTATTGCCATGCTTAACCGTTAGTTAAGCACTTAAGCCAATTTTTTTGTTGTTCTTTGCTTCCCCCACTTGCTTTCCTCTCTCTCAACTGTGTATTTTTCAATCAGAATAAAACTTGCCATGGCTAGCAATTTAAATATGTTTTTGTGTGTGATTTAAGGCCATTAAATCCGCATAAACCCACCACCGATCCACCATCACTCCACTCCACCCACACATACACACACACACACCCATTGAATAGTGTTGAAATATTTTGGCATGTGTGTGAAAACCACAAATAAGAACAATTAAAGGGTAAACTGGCTGTAGTCTGAAGTATCAGTGGTCACTGGCAATTTGAAAACGTTTCCAATTATAACCCGATCACGTAAGCCATTGTATGATATTATAATCAAGTTTTGCGCTAATTGCTGAAAAATACATTCAGCTGCATGTATTTGTTGTTGGTTGTTTTGGTTTATTGCAAATCTGGCACACAAAAAGTGTGGAAATTAGTTGTCAGACGAACTAATTTGAAAATTATAATTCAAATGGTTTGAATTACCATAATCAATGAATAATTGATTGAATGTGAATGAGCGGGTAATTACATGAAGAGAAAATTTCAATTTAATAATTTATAAACATTTATTTAAACCGTCAAAAGTCAACAGAGAGTTCCGCACAGGTCTTCAATCTATGATTTAGGATCAAGGGCACCAAATCGATATAATTCACAGAATTACAGAAATTTTTCTTTAAAGTTCGTTTTTATGTAATTGCAATATACATTTCATTTGCACTTATTATGTAACAACAATTCAATTTTATAGTCCAATTACTACTCTTCACTTTGTTGGCATTAATTCGTTCTTAAATGAGAATTCATTGAAGCATTTAAAAGGCTTAAAAAGATCTCAGGCGGACAGAGTTTATCTGGTCTGCAGTTGGTCGGTGCTTCTCAGAGAAGAAAAAAAAAAATAAGGAATTAGGTCAATGGCCATTGAGATACTTAAGAAAAATGCAGTTGCATCCGACAAGTTGGAAAAGCTGCTTAAGACATTTCGCTTCGGCTTATTGAACTGCATGTGCAAAGAGAGATCGAGAAGGACACGACAAAGTTGGGAAATGAAACTGATTCCCGCTCTTTTTACTCGGCTAATTAAGAATTTGATGATGTGACAAAACGACAACTGTTTGGCGGCATCATCATCATCATCATCATCATATGCCACAGTGCTTTAGGGCCTGTTGTCCTCAATTGGTTGATGTGTGTTTCTATATTTTCCTCTCTGTCTGTGTGTGCTCAATGACACTCGACCGCAATCGATGCTCTTGCATTGATTGTCTGTGTATGTATGTGTGTGTGTGTGTGTCTGTGTATTTGCCACTCAATGATGCCACTCAATGTACATTGTGGGCTTGCCGCCACAAGCGTACTGCTCACACGGTTCAATGGTCAAAAGAAAGAGGACACAACAGAAAAAGGTGAATCCTCGAGCTAAAACCTTGCCGTCCTTGCTTGGCCACCAAGAGGACATAGCATAGCCCAGCACAGCAACAACAACAAGAACCAAAAAGGAAGAAGAACATTTAATTGTTGTGTTATCCTGTCTTCTGATTGCACAGTTTGTTGGTCAGGAAACTTAATGAATTGACTTGACTTTACTTTACAGTTTTATCGCGTAATTCTTGGCTTACTTAATTGTCATGCCACCACCCCAACCAACCAAGCTAAATTTTAAGGAGCTTTGAGAAGAACAACTAGACTTTGCCTGGTTTTTGGCTTCTTTTGTGGCTTTTCAGCTAATTGACAATAGAAAGGACAATAGGCACACGGTTCGCCTTGGCGGTGGGGAAGTTGGCTTTTGTAATTAATTAAATTATGCTTGCAAAAGAATATTTCTTCTTCTACTTTGCCGTTTTTTAAGAGGCTTTGTTCTCTGAGTTTAAGTAAAGCCTCTTCTTGGCCTAAGCAGTGCAAATGAAATGATGTAAATTGTAAGAATCACGTTGAGAGGCTTAAATTCAAAAGGGCAATTCAAGGAAACCGAAGAATGTATTTAAACCACTCAAAGTTGGATCCTATGTAGACATTTGATTCTTTCCAAACTCCTGTGTCGATATTGTAGATGATATTGAATATAGCTTCGTATTTTCACTCCCATTTTGCTTTTACATAATGAAGTTTAGCTTAGTCTCAATCTTATTGAGCAACAAGTAACTAACTAGGTCACTGTACATACATTCATTTAGAACTTACAAAAGCAATCTAAATTTTTAAACAATTCCATGAATAACAAAATGGCAATCAACACACACATACACACGCATATATCTATATAGCCAAAGTCGAAGACCCCAAGACAAGAGCCAAGAGAATGTCTATGAAATTCTTCCTGTTCCAGTATCTCAGTGTGTGTGTGTGTGTGAGCGAGAGAAAACTTTGCTTCCAAGATAAAACTCAATTTAAAGTTGAGTTTTTGCGTATGACATATTGAATAACCGAAGTGACAAAGTGAAGTTTAAAGAGAAGGTGAGAATTAACACACAGAAAACACAACAAAAGGCACACTCAGCAGTCAAGCAGCCACACACACAAGGCAATTTATTTTATGTAGTCACATCATAAGGATTCACCGGAGGATATACCAAAACACCAACGTGTAAACTTAAGTTAATTAATGTGCCTATTCAAAAATTCTTCTCTCTCTTTTTCTCTACCTCTGAATGCGTGTGTGTGTGTGTATGTATGTGAGAAAATTAAAATTTCACACAAAATTTTAGGAAATTATGTCTAAGCACTTAAGTGGGTGTTTAAGCCAAAGGAAAGGTACGGTAGCAGAGAGCAGGGGGGTGACTGGGGGACAGGTTTGTGGTCTGCTGCGTGCGTGTCCTCATTTAGCCAAATGTTTTGTTGATCTCTCTTCCTTCCTTCGTTTATATAGTATATGTGTGGCTTGCAGAAGTTTTGCTTCAAATATTTGCACATTATGGAATAAAAATCTTCTATCCAACCTCCTCGCACTCCCTCTCCTCGACAGAACAAATTGGTTTGCCTTATCTTGTTAAGTAGTTGTCAGGGGATGAAGGTTGTTTTAAATGTGCCTGGGTAATTAAGCTTATCATAAGCACGTAAAAGGCTAAATGAGCCAAAATGCTGAAACTTGAAACTGGAAACTCTTTTCCACAACAATTTTTGCACCTGAATGAAACGAAATCGTTTCATGCATTTTCAATATAGATATAAAACAAAATTTATGCCAGCATCACATAAAGAAGAAGAAGAAAGCTAGCAAAGAATTTATGGGCGTGACCTTAGCATGGTCTTAGATCTAACAATTTATGCATCAGCCGTAAATTGTGTGCAACTATTTATTAGATTTAGCACACACACACTCACACACACTCATACAAATAGACACAATGTTGCCGATGAAGTGGAAAGCAGCTGCTGCAACTGGGACCGAGATTTTGTATGGTCCTTTTGGCTTGTGGCATTTGTTTCACTTGGCATTTTGCATTTTAAATAATTGTCCAAAACTAGCCAATGAAATGAAATTTATATACCTAATAAATTGTTAAATTGCCTGCAAGCAAAACTAATTGATTGAGTGAAATTCTCCATTTAATTTAAATTAAAATATATATATTTAACTTTTACACATTATCTAGAAAATAATTGGATGTTTTTAACAAATTCTAAATTAAATTTACTAGTTTATATGAAAATATATTTAATACTAGTCCAGCGCCAAGAGAGTAGAAAAATGCTTTAAAATATAAATAAACATGTTTCAACTGAATATATGCAAACGAAAAGTCTATGCACAAGACAATAAAGAAATTTCCTCGTACGTACTTAGTGTGTGCATGTAACACCTCGTATACTTAATATGCATGTGTTGCTCTTACACTTTCATTTACCTTTTACAAGCAAATACCTTTGCAATGCAAGAAAACTGTGCCAAAAGACACGAGAACAAGTACAGAAAAATGCTAGAAATGGAAGGTTGTCGTATTCAGCGGTGCTATTATCTGCACCCGCTTTTCACGGGATAAAGCAAAAATTCGTGATCAATTTGAAGATTTACTGCATAAAATGCCATCAAATTGCATGGGGGTGAAGGGTTTTGGAGTCATTGAACATAATTTGTCGACAAGGACACAAAACAATGAGACAACGCTTTATGAAAGATTTAAACATGCAACCTTATGTATAGTTTGCCTCTAGTAGAACTAAACCTGTTGAATTAAATAATATATTCCGTTCGCCAATGGATAAACTTCGCTTCCAACGTTTACAAATCGCATAAAAACTTTAAAAACTCATTTACATAATCCCATAGTCCGCCCTCACCGAAAAATAAGAAACAACCGAAACAACAATAACAAAAGTACAATTTTAAGTCATTTAAGCTTCGCCCTTCTGCCATAATGGAAATTTCAATTTGTCTTAGTGCAAGGAAAAACACAAGGAAAACCAGACAATGAGTTACTTGCAATATTCATACCCTTACAATTTCGAGTTCGTTTAAGCAAAGAAAAGCGAAATTTAAAGAATATGTTTTCCCTGAAATAATCTGATTGTTTCTATACCACAATTTTAAAACTTAAGACTAAAGAAGTAATACTCAAGCGACAATATTAAAATGCAATCAAATTAGTATACTTTTAGGCTCTGCGATGACCATACAATCCAGTTGAATATGTCTTGTTTGAAAAATTAAATATATCCTTTCTCGGTAGAGTATGAGAAAAAGAAATGCAAAATATAATTAAGGCATGCCCTGTGAACAAAATAATGAACTGAACGTTAAAGTTTCTTCTTTTGGCATGAAAGTATAAAAACGCTGTTAAAAAATGCACAAAGTTGTTGCCATTTAAGTGAAAGTTTTTCTTCTTATGTATTTTTGTTGTTGTTCATTTTTTTGTTGTTATTGTTACTCTACTGTGACGATGACGGGAGAAAGTTTTTCAATAAGCAGCAATGCCAAAAACAAGGCTCAAGTGAAGCCAGTCAAAGGGAAAACTAAGAGGCAACAACAACAAAAATACGTAAAAAGAAAGAGAAATCGCTTACGGAATGTACTGTATATATGTATGTATATATACTTGTATAGCAAGTGAGCGAGAAATATGGCTGTCAAGGCCAAAGAGCATTATAATTTATGATAAGCCAATAAAAATAATTGAAAAAAACGAAAAACAAGAGGGGAAAATGCCAAAAAAAAATACTAATGGCAAACGGGAGTAATGAACCCCATGAAGTCAATGTACCTACTCCTTAAGAAGGCGGCGAGGATATAACAGAAAGTGGTGGATATATTTATATATATATACTTACATATACATATGTATAAAAAAGGAAAGCAAAACGACGCCTTCATCGATTGCAGTGAAGAAGTATTGATGGCACGCAATAAATGACGAAGCTGGGGCACGGGCCGGGACATAAAAACCAAAACCAGAGACGAGACCCTTAAGGGGCATTCCGCCATGTCTTGTCTCGGTGACTGTTTGCCGTGTGAAAGGTTTTGAAATAAATAAATAAAACATTGCTCAATCCTCCCTCCACCCACAGCCACATCTGTTGACTTTTATTTTCTTTTCTTGTATGGGTGCTAAAAAAACATATACACATATATATGTATATATATAAATATTGCATATGCGATTCGGCCTCGAACTTCCTTACAAAAACTTTATACACATATGTATCCATGTCCCTACGTACACACACATGTACATACATACATATATCTGATTGTTTGTTTGATCAAAAAAGACAAACAAATAAACAAACAAAGAATTGTAAAGAAACGTAGGGGAAAACAAGAAAAACAACATTTACCCTCCTCAGATATCAGAAAACTCTTTGATTTGCTTGCGTCTTGACTTTTGCTTTTTATAGGGCTTACGTTGCGTATAAGTAATGGCTTTTAAGGTGTCATTAAATTTCTGAATTGTAACATGTAATTCACATTACTTTAGTCATCTGTTTTATGACCAGGCCGAAAAAAAACCTCTTACTTGCGGTTAAGCCAATAAGAAAATTTGTCTTTCGGTTTTTGACATTCAATATTAATAATCAAATTTAGGATCGCCATAAAATCGTCTGAAAAAAGGAAATAAAATCGTAAAAAAAAAAGTTGCCATAAAATCGTTAACATCTTTCTAAGCTTCTACCAAAAATGAAAATTTCATAACGGTACCATGAACAAAATGGAATTATTGTCTCGTTTTAGCGTTAAATTTTTTTTTTAGTTTTAACATAAGTATTATATAAATTTAAGCTTTAATGCTCTTTCAACTTGCTGCATTCGTTGACCACTCATAATTTATTTACACATTATTTTCAACCGCATCATCAAAAATTGCAGCAAATTAATAAATTGTATGAAATTTCAATTTTCATCGTTTTATGCGGTTGACAAAGAGTCAAAAAGAACAAAATAAATGAATAAAAAGGTTCGGCCGTGGAGTGGTAAAAAAAAAACGTGATGTTAACAAAAGCCTGATGAGGTTCTGACTCTCTTTTGCTTTTTTTTTTTATTTTTATTATTATTGTTATTATTATTATGTAAAGCAAATAACAATAACAGTAACAAACAAAAAACGGCGGCGACAGCCAACACATTTTAGTGAATAAAAGCAAAAAACGCAGGCAGACGAAATATTTTCATTTCATTATGTGTCGACGATGCGACAGGAAGTGAGGGATAAACTGAATGAACAACAACAGGACAACAACATCAAGCAACAAAAGCAGGCAGCCAACAAGGACAACAATAGCGATAATCATGACGATGATGAAACGCATTATCTGCAGCTCCTGAGGGTAGCTGGGTGGATTGAGACCCATCCCATTCTGCCTCTCACTTGCTTTTGACTGGCGTTTTTATTAACCAAACTGATGGCCAACTGTCCAACAACAAAACTGATGACTTTAATCTAATCCATGGAAATTGTGCTCCTGCCAAAACTCATTCAATGCAGCAAAACTGACCTGTAACAACCTGGCCACCTACCTACCTGCCTCTGTCCTACTTAAATACACCCAACCATTCAGCTGACTACTGCATTTTCCCTCCAGAAGGCGCACACTAACAGCCTAGAGAAGAAAAAAGAAAACTTTCGTGACCGCAACAAGCAGTGAAGCTTCCATTTTCCACAGAAAGTTTGATTAAAAGGCTGACGCTGCCAGAGGCTATGACATTTGAGGCAGGAACATGAGTCGCAGCACAAAATCGGCAGCAGGACTAGCAGGACCAATACCCAAACCCCTCAACTTGCAACGGAAGTTTGATGGCAGATTGGCAAATATGGTGGCAGTGGCAGGAAATTGGGAATTCAATGGAATTTCACAGGTAGCCGGATCTAAAAGAAAATTCGCAATTTGAGTGCAGCTGCTCAGCTACGTCTATTGCTTCAGTTGCAAAAGAAAACCAGTCAACGATTTAGGATGGAAATGGCTTGTGAATTTGTAATTCACATGGGGAAAATGGCGATGAAGCAACTTTAAAAAGGTGGAGAAATGTTTGGCATTCTATTAACAAATACATATTGAATAGCTTTTTCATTTGCTTATCCGAAAAATTTTCTATTTAACTGTTTACTGACTGTTTAGGCAGACTGGGGATAGTGCTAAAAAGGTTGCCACATGTCTCTTTTTCACGTGCCCTTATTTTAGATAAAAAACCTCAATTACCATCACCTTAAGTTCTATGGAATTCAGTCAGTAAAACAATTGGTAAAAAGCCTTTTTGCTAATGCGAGTCTTGTCAAGCTCACTACAAGTTCTACCTTCGCAACAAGGCAATAATCGACTTAATCTTTACCATAGTAGGGACAATTTACTTGGTCAGTCGATGATCCGAACTAAAACTGAATCATAACTGAAATGCGCCGGTCAGGACAAAGTTAATTGGCTCTTGCGCCAAGCAAATCAACAAGTGGTGTTAAATCACAGGACTTTCCCCTTTCTATAAACAGGAAACTTACTAGCCAGGGCCAAAGCTGTGAGTTCATTGGCATATTTCCTGCAGCCTGTTGGCCATGTTCATGTATGAATTGTAATTTTTCCGGATTTTCATTTAGTAAAGCAGCATCCAGCCAGCAGGCAGTCTTGTTTTCATATTTTCACTTACCCAACAGTTTGGTATTTTTTTTGCTTCTCGTTTAATTTTTTTAAAATTTTTGTGTTTTTGCTTCTTATCGTTTAGTGCATTATCCTCCAGGTGCCTGTAAAGAGAAAGCAAACAAATATTTAAATAAGCAAAACAGAAAAAAAAGAAAAGAAAAATACACAAACATTTTGTTAGACTCATCAACAAAACAAATATTCACCCACACACCAAAATACATTTTGTGAAAATTTGTAAATAAAAGCAACGCAGCTTTAGGATATTTAAAATAAGCAAGAAAAAAAAACAAATTTATTTAGTAATACATTTTTAATGAAAGAAAGTTGATCTACTTAGCAAAAACAAACTAGAGAGATTTTTTGTAATTGAGTAAATAGTAAACCTTTTTGTCTTTGGAAATCAATTTGTGTTTAATTGTTGTAAGGTAAGAATTGGATAAATAGCTTAACCATTTGAAAAAAAAAATGTGAATTTAAAAATGTAAACTTTAACAAAGGTTGAATTTGCCCTCTCTTTGATTTCGTCATATTGCTCCTTTGTTTCCATCCTAAACATACACGCCCTTTGATACGCCCCTTTTAGAACAAGGTCTTTTGAGCCTTTTTGATCCCTGTTGATGGTTTACTTTGGGCTTTTATTAGTTTTCAGTGACAGAGAAAAATCCCTTTCTATTTGCCCAGATTTTTCTTTATTAAGTACAGTTGACACAATTTACGTATTAGATTGGATTTCATATTTGGCTCATGCGGATACTTTTGATTCATTTCGCAAATTTGCCTATTAAAGTTTAGTTGAAAATTTGCCTGCCTCTTAAATTTTGTAATTGTTTATTATTGTTTATATATTGTTTTCGATTTAATTAACTAAACCACGCGCAGACCTTGCACCCCAGACAGTTCCCCTTTTCTCAGACTTTTCATCGTTCAAGGGAAAACATTTAATATGTAAACAAAATGGTAAATGTGCGAGAAAAACACTGCGAAAAGCGGGAAATCAACACTAAACAGAAGTGGCAATTGAAAAAACAAAGAAAAAGGAGCTAAGAGAGAGGGAGAGAGAGAGAGAGTAGCTAAACAAAATTTGAACAAAAGGCAGGCCAATAAAAAGCAAACAAATTTACATAATTATTCAAGCCAAAAATTCATTAGCACTCAAAAGGCAAAACGAACCATGTGATTCATGCATTGCGAATAAGCCAAGCCAGCACCAAAACAGAGAGAGAGAGAGGAAGAGTTCATAATTACGGGGTAGGAGGGAAGGCGACAGTTTGCCGGAATTAGGTGGTAGTAATAACAACGAGAGGAAAAATGGATAGGAAGAGAATTTCTCATAACTCTTGATGATTTAACACACTTCTTCACACAACGGAAGCTATTTTCTTTCTTGTTTTCAAGCTGGCTACAAGTGTAGTATAACCAGCTGACATGGACATAGCAAAGGGGTTAAGCTTTTGACCTTTGACCTTCTCAAAATCATAATACACTTTATAGTCTCCTTCTATCTGTGTGGAAATCAACAGACAAACGATATGATACATAAACTACAAAGTGTTGTTGGGAATATATACGATTACTTCACTGTTTGCTTAGTCCCTCTGATATCTGTGCGACCATGTCATTTATTCATTTGCCCTTTCGCAACGAGCCTGAAAGTAAATTGCCTATAAAATGTGCAAAAAAGAAAAGAAAGAAGGCAAATAACTACAGACTGGCCATAAGTTTGCCCAGACTTGAGAATTTACCCATCGTTTGTTAGCTTTATTTAGCTTTAAAGTCTCCATTTGTCGTCAATTTTTCATTTTTAATGAGCCACCCTTCCGTCCTGGCCATGTCGACTTGATGGCCACATGCAAATGAGTTTGCCATTGTGTGCTTACAGGTGGACCCTGAGACATGGACAGTATTTCTGCACTTTGGCTTCAACACGGCTTATTAATGAGTGTAATTTAAGCTTTTCATTATGGCCAAGAAACGGAAATGAAGTTGTCACCAAGTCAAATCACTTAACATCCGCCGTTCGCCAAAGAGATGACCAACCTGTTTTCCTTTTGACTCTGCTTCTTCCGATTCGAGTGAGTGTCCCTTCTCCCTTGGCTAACTGATTTTTCTTAGTTGTATTTTATTTCCGTGTCCTTACACGATTGTTGATTTTCTCTTTCACTTTTGCACCTTCCATTTTGCCATTTTTCTTGTTAGCCTTTGGCCTCGGGCAAGTTTCAATTATAAACACACTGAAATTGGCTTAGTGAGTTGAGCTTTATGGTCAGAACGTGCAAGAGCAACCAAGCAACCAGCAGCACGGAAATTCCTGCTCAAAGGGATGTCAATCATTTTGTATGCTGCAGATGAGTTGATTAGGTGTTCGAAATTGTTTATGTTTTAGTTCTGTTTTGCATTTTAGGGGAAATCCAAATGCAGCAACCAAGCGTAAAAATGGCCAATAGCTAACCCAAAAAAAAGGGAAGAGAATGAAAAAGGGGAAAAACACCCAGTAAAAGGAGTCAATCTCTGAACAGAAACCTCGCACCCTAAAACAACTGCCAAAAAGACCGTAAAGAAAAACTTTCTATGCGTTGAATTGGCAACGGAAAAACCAAAAGCCAACAAAACAAAAAATGGCAAAAATAAAAAAAAGGATAAAAGTAGCCGCTTAAAGAGAAACAGCAGCAAATTTCAAACTTTTGACTCCCTCGAGTTTGGATTTTATGGCAAGAATAGCAAACAACAAACGGCAAACAACAAACAAGCAACAACAACAACATCAACTACAATAACAACATGGGGCAACAGCTGACAAAAAAAATGTTGTACACAAGAATACAATCAAGTCCAAACAATAACACCAAACTGAAGCTGAAGCCTGAAAAGTGTCCTATTAAATTGCCCTCTATAAATATATGCTAAAGTTTTGCGAGTTATTGCATTTTTTTCCAACATAATGTGCATTTTTTTTTCAAACCTGTAACATTATTCATTATCATGGTCTAAACAAAATGTTATAGCTAAAGAGCTCATTTCATCTGAAATGAGCAATCATGACAAGCAATTTTCAATGGTTTTTCTTCCCATCAATGGCTTCGTCTGATAAATGAACGAAATGAAAGGAATTCAAATAACTTCAATTGGATTGGCACTGGGTGTTGTCATTGATTGCTAGCAAATCAATAAAAGACATTGTAATTGGGTCACAAACAAAAACGGGAAGTAAAATGTATAGAAACTAAATGTATTGATGAAGTGGTATAGAAAATTAAAAGCAATCACTCAATTGTCAGCATGTTGTAGTTGAAATTTTTCTGATGATGAACCAGAAAGATATTAACAACTTAATAACCCTAAAAGTTTTCTGCTTTCTACTCTACTTAAAAACCATTTGTATAGAGTATTATTAACTGAACATCTTATAAAAAAAGTTACGTTTTAATAATTCCATATTTAAATTTGACTAGAAATAAACCAAACGAGCTTAATTTATCTGCTTCGCGGATGATCTGAAATTGGCTTTATTTAGAAACGTTTTAGAATCTCATTCTCTGATTCTCGTTTGTCATTTGGCTACGCACAATTAAGCGGGCAAAAAGCGCATTAGGCAAACCAAACAAGTGAACCATACGGCAAATGGCCAGATAAAGTGAGCAAACGAGGAGAAGCAAAGGGAGGAAAAGAAGCAGCAGCAGTAGCATCAGCAGCTAACCTAACAGGGAGTGACACACAGCGATGCGTATACGTAATTTCCGTTTTCCTTTTTTTTCCCACTTTATAGAAAAGGGATTGTGGTAACCAAGTGTGGCAGAAGCAGCATCAAATCTACAGACACACACAGCTGAGAACATTGTGGCACGTGCCAGGAATATTGAAAGCAACAACTAAACAGCCAAGTATATGCAGAAGAGAAAAAAAAAAAGAACTGAAAAAAGGATACTTGAAATACTCGTCCATATCAGTCAAAATAAATACTTATTTTGGGTGAAGATAAATCCGTGAAAATACGATTTATTTGTGTCATGTCAAATATATACACATCATTTGCGCATCATTTATCCTGTATGCCAGACATATTCTTCTGATGGGCCACAAAGTTTTTCACTTTGTCCTTTTGTATTTTGCGGAAAAGTTAAGGATAATATTGCCACAGCAGGGCAGAGCCAACACAAAAAAAAAATATATCCCATGCCCGATTGTATAAATGTTTTGAGTGGTATGTCTGTATTTCCGCCTCTACAAATTGATTTCGTTGCCGCCTGTTTCTGCCAACTCTGACAAATTGAATATGTCGCCTGTTTGGGGCTCATGTTTGTGAAATTTTAAAACAAGTTTCATCTTTATACTCCCCAATGGCACAAATGTAATCCGTGATGGGAGCAAGAATTCACTTATTATTGCAATTTGATATAACAACAATTCGAGATGAATATGTGAATCCATTTTATTTCATTTTATATGAAGTGGCTGATTTATTTTGAGTAATTGGAATGATGATTGCTTAACTTTTCATGTACTTCTCACTATAAGCAGCCAATTTTTGTATAGTCAGATAGAAAATATATTCTCCAGAGACATTAAATACATCACCAATTCATATATGCTTGTCTTTAAAAACTAATTTATTTGTATTGTATAAAACTTCTCACTTATTGTAAGCTAGCAGCTATTTATTAAGCTTGTTTTAAAAAACAGAACAAAGGAATTTCAAAGACAGAGACTGGCAAAGACAAAGTGGTAAACTGAAGTGTAACTAGCTTGAATGAAAGGTCAAAGGTGAATGTTTTAGAAGGTATCTACTAAAAAACATCAAGTAGAGTAATATGTCATTTAGATTTAGCCATTTTTCATTTAACTTCATTTAGTAGATTTTCTTAAGGTACTCTGGGTATACATGTCTTGGCTCTGACTTTGAACCCTCTCATGTGGCAAGCATGTCAATTGCATCATTAATAATGGCAATTTGCCAGCATGGCCATCTGTCCAGCAGAGCCAACAGAAGAGCCACAGCAAGAGCCAAGTCCATCTGCCATTTTGGCGAGTAATAAGGCCCTGGCCTAGTCGTAGCTCTCATATATTATGCCACATGGTCGGTCGGATCCACCAAAGTACGAGCATATATATGTACATACATATGTATATATGTACGTATTCGGTGTTCAAGTCTTTGAGTTATGGCACCAGGCACATACAGCCCAGAGATTTACACACAATCAACTCAACTCCAACTCTTTCTTTACCCCCTCTGTAACCCGTTCTTATACTTTCTTTGTCCCACAAAAACGTGGGGGAAAAATGAACCTATGTTTTTCATTATGGCTGAAAGTGTTGAAGTGAAAACGTGTTTTGCATTGCAAAGTAGTTCCAAGAAATCAGAAAACATACCCAAGGACATCACACATTCCAACTATTACATTAATTTCATGTATGTAGATTTTTGAAAAACTAAAACAATTCGCATATCAAAATATGAGAAAACTTAACTAAGGAAACTACTCAGTTGAAATTTGATAAGGAACTTTGCTATTTAATTCTAAGGATGAATTTTTTTCAGATACTGCAAAAGTGTGGAATATTAACTTTTCGAATTGAGAAAGAATTCCTCTATTATTCACCTTTTGATGCCTACTAATAATTGTTTTCAGTCTATTAGACGATTTCAACAAAGCAAATCATTTTCTGTTTCATAGAATCATCATTAACACTTTAAACGGATTTGCTACTCATATTAAATGCCATAATCTGGCAATAAAACCAATGTTCACACTGGCACTGAGAATTGTGAAAACTTTTGTGTGTCTGTCTGATTGTTTGTCTGTCTGGCATACAAATGAAGCGTTAAAAATTATCCTCATTCTGTCCAACAATTGTCCTTTTAGCAGCCAATAACGCTGATTCCCCTAAGCAAATAGAAGAAGCAAGCAAAAAAGCGAAAGAAAAAAGAAAACCCATTTTGTGAGTACAGTCTGGCAGGGACTTTTATTACAACCTCGAAATTGTGGCAACAGCTGCTGAGTTGTCCACATAATTGTAGCGGGAAAATAGTTGGAATATAGAAATGGGTGTGGAAAATGGTTTGGCAGTTTCCGTATTACTTTCATTCATTTCATGTTGCTTTTTGTTTCTGTTTGGCTATGATCCAAAATGGTTCATCCATACCATACCAAGCTGGCATAGCATTTTAGGTTGAACCATTTTAATATTTAAAATAACATTTACCTGCAGCAGCAAAAAAAAAAAAACAAATTCAAGAAAAAACAGACTCTCTGAATAATTCAGTAGATGACAATAGTAAATAGTAAAGGAAGGATATGCCAAGCAGCCAACTCGAGCCAAGCCCCACAAAGTATGCAAGCATTTTCATCAAACACAGCCAAATTCGCGTTTCACTCACCAAGAACAAGTTGAATCGCCCCCGCTTGTGCCTTTGCCTTCCGTCGCCGCCCAAAAGCCATAAATTTTCCTGGCTGAGCACGTCGAAATTCTAATTTACTTCCTGCACATAGCAAAAGAACCAAAAACGCAAAAAAAAAAAAAAAACATGTTATACATTCATTTGCCAGCTGGCAAAGGATACAAAAACAAAACATTCCACCGCCTTGAATTCCTGTTGTTTCTGTTTCTGCTGATGAAATTCAAATTTCATTAGAACTTGCTGCATAAAAAAGGAAGAAAAATATGACAAACAAATGATATGCATGGCTTTTTTGTTATTTTTGTTTTGTTGGACCGCTGTTTGGTTTTATCGCAACATGATTACCGTTTTGGCCGCAGGCCATTTGGCAAAAAGTTTTCCCTCTAAAGATTCCCAAAATCATATAGGCGGACAAGTTTTTCAACCGGTCAAAGAAAAGCAAATCACAAAATTCGAGAAGCAAACGAAGTGTATAACATTTCTTCTTTCAGTGAAATTGGCCTCACTTCGAATGTGTTGAGACGATAGCAAGGTGATATTTTCTACAAGAAACTAAGTCAAGATGGATTAAAGTTGATTCCATTTAAATCGATGGTTTTGTCTATCTGTCGATTGAGAAATCGTTCAATTCTATTCTATAATTGATTGTGTAAATTCATTCCTGACGAACACCAAATTAGAAATGTCAAATGTTTAAGCTTCTTGGTCACGTTTAAGATGATTTGGTTTTGGTTAGGCACTCAAAATTCGTTCATATTCAATCTGACACTGAGCAATGATGTCAATCTCTCACCTCAAAACAAAAAAATCGAACAGAAATCCCTTTGGCAGACACCATGAAAAAATCTAATCCCAAAGAAAAAGGGCAACAAAAATTGCATTGGGTTTTCGATTGGGGTTTCACCTTTTCTTCTTGTTATCCGGTTTTCCTTTTATTTTGCTCGTTTCAATTTCACATCAACACAAATTGTTTTCTTCTGTTGAAATTGTTGCTCAATCCTCGAATTGCCAACTGTTAAAATGATAAATGATTAAATGTGCAAGTCATGAAGACTTTATACCTAAAGGTAAATTGTTTGTTTGTTGTAAAGGTAAAGTCAACTGAAACTTACAACTTTTGCGGTTGTGCGAATTTATTTTGTGTCTCTTTTTTAACAACAACAGGAAGAAGCTCGGCAAAGATAATTTCTAAAGAGTAATTTTTTCAATTTTATAGACCTGTGGCCTATTTTTACCATGTAAACAATGAAATTGAAAAAATATACATACATACCAGGCATTTATATACATATACTATGTATGTATATATATCTAGATCAGATTGAAGGCTAAACAATGCGCAGAAATTACAAATATAAACTATATGCAATTTCTGTATAAGCAAATGCAATGCAATGGGAGAATATAAAATGCATTTGCTGGCATTTGGCGAGACAGAACTCAGAACTAAATGCACAGATGAGCATAAAAAAAGTTACACCTGTTGAAAAATCACTTAAATGTAAATACATATCTATATGCCACTTTATTATTTAGCGTTTAGAGTTTTATTATTATAATGCACTGAGCTAGAAATCTGACTTTGAGTAAGACACCACTAAAATACGAACTACAGTAAAACCTTGAATATAGAAATCAGGAAATTCTTTTATTTGAACTTGGAATATTAAATCTAAGCAGATGAACGAAATGTTATACTGTAGTCAGCCAATGTTGTTGCATTCGCCTACAAACTTGTACAAAATTTCGAGCTTAAATCACATGACAAAGCAGAGTAAAGCTGAAACAAACATAAATTTTCCTGCTTGGCCCACATAAAATGGCCTTACGGACTGACAGCATGATAAACTGACACAATGACAAGCGTTCCATTGCTGCTTTTGCTGCATTCCTTGTCTTGTCGCTGACATCAGGCAATGTGGGTATATGTGTATGTATGTTGTCCTCTTTTGGGGTGCAAGGAAACTCCCTCACCATAGCCAGCACCATTTGTGCTATCAACTCCAACAAAGCGACATCATCATTATGGTGAGAACAGAACAAACTTAAGGCTCGAAGCCACTTGGCAGCTGCTTCTTCACTGTGAGTGAATCGATTGAACCGCAAGCTGTACGAATGAGATGAAGCAGCCAACTACGAGTATATTCACAATCACAGAGCGCTTGTCTTTTGTGGCCACACCTTTTTGTGCCAGGTGAATGATGCTGATGACAAGAAGCAGAAGTGTTTGTCGTGTTCTCAGTTCTCCTTCAGCTTGTCGTCGTCGTCATTGTCAACTACTTGACGTTTTCAGTTCGCTGATAAATGTCATTTTGATTTTAGTTGACTGATAGATAGCTATAGTGTATGCACATTTATATGTATGTATGTAGGTATGAGTAACAAATGCAAATTGAATCTAATACCAGACAGAATTGTGCTGGCTGTCATTGTAACAAATTTACCTTTTATTTGTGTAATTATTGCCGTCAAAGGCCATAGACACAGACCTTGGTCATTGCTTTGCCATACTCTTAGCCAAAAAAAAATAAAAACAGCCCATAGTTGGCAATGAAATTGCCCCCTAACAATTATTATGATGGTTGATAAGCCTTACTCACCCACCACGCACACACACACACACACACTCGCTCCGGCATGTAGTACAATAAGTGAAGTCACGCACACACACTAAAAATGAGGGAGGAATTCGCTGCTTTTTTTTTTTTGTTTTTTCCCTACGTGACTGTGGGTAATTTTGGTGCACATTGCGAATACGTAATGTGTGTTGGCTGGTTCTGTGTGACTGAGGCTCAAACTAAATGATGTTGGACTGGGGCAGCACAGAGAGAAAAAACACTAACACATGACATTTGCGAGTGCCTTGGCCTTTCTCTTCCACTCCCTCCCATCTTTCTCTCGCCCTTCTCTCTCCCTCTTTCTCTCTCACTCACTCCATCCTTCTGTAGGAGTACTTTTCTGTTATGTATGCTGCTTTCTCACTACCTCCCTCCTTCCATACTTACGCCCACCATTTTTATTGTCATTTCATTTCTCTCTCATATGTTAATGTGTGGCCTGCTTTTCAGGTCCTTTTGTTACTGTTTTTTGTTTTTTTTTGTTTCTTCTTTTTTGTTTATTACTCTTTTATTATTATTTCCCATGCGTTCTTTTATTTTCATTACAAATTACAATGAAATTGTAAACAAAAGTTATTAATGAACAACAACACAAAAAACGAAACAAAAACAAAACTTACATTTTCGCTGATAAATTCGCCAGATAATTCTAATTTAATTTAATTTGTTACAGAACATTTTTCGCTTTGCATTTTTGATTGAAATGTAAATTTTCTTAGTTAATAGATTTATAAAACTTTTCAAAGTTCTCAAAGTTAATTACCAGCTATTACGGGCACGTTTCTTATTAAGGAATTACAAGACCAAGAGACAGACAGAAGGGGAAAGAGAAAAACAAATGACATGACCAGATGTCTTTGACTCTGACTTCGTCTTGGTCAAATTTTACCAAGTTTTCCAATGATAGTAGACAAAAAAATTACAAAAAAAAAAGACGAAAAGAAAATATGCATCGAAAAACTTTAAGGACATCAGCTTAGAGGCAACAGATGGTGGGAAGCCATGTAGAAAAACTATCAAAAGGAAAAACTGTAAAATAAACTAAAAAAAAAAGGCCTCAAACTTTTTTCTGAGTAGACTAAACAAAAACACGTAAAAAACTCTCATCTGCTGATTTGTTGAAAGCAATTTAATATCAAATTCTTTCTATATTACACTGTTTAATATGAATGCAAAGCCATGAAAGCTAAGTCATAAGCAGAATTGCAAATAACAGAGTTCGATTTTTCGATTCTCAAGCTCTTTAAAAATTTTATATAAATCTATAACTACGGGAAATGGAAACGAGTTAACAATCTATAAAAATAGAATACTAAAAGTATAATTAAATACGAAAACGGGGCAATTGGGTTGTCATTCTATGCCAAGCTTAGAAGTGGTTTAAATGGTAGCATTGTCCGTTACCACATTGATGGCTTACAGACAAGGCAAAGTGGCAATACCCATGTTAACCATGGCAACATTTAAGTTAATTTCCGTTTTAAAACACACACGCACACTCAATTGGAAACACATACATATACATACACACACACACACACACACACACACACATACACATTCAACTTGATACTTATATTTAATGTTATGTTTAGATTAAATCACATCTAATTTTCTGTTGTGCCTATAAATAGACCAAACAGTAATGAAATGAAATTCTTAAGTACGCACACATAAACACACTGACTTATACAATATATATATATATTATATATATATATATATATTTGTGTTTATATGTTTAACAAAGATACATAAGTATGAACCATAAATAAGTCGACGTACTCACTTTTCTGTCTTTCGTTTATGGTGATTAAATCATATAATTGATGGGCATTGGGCCATTTGTGGAGCAATGGATCAGAGGGTTGGAGGGCAGGGTCTAGAGGCCATCAGGCTTTCATCTTTTGTGTTAAGAGGTCATGCAGCTGTTGCTATTGTGATGATTATGATGATGATATTTTGCACGTTTCTTCTATTTGCTTTCTTTTTCCGTTCCGTTTTTGTATTTTTAATTAAAGAAAATAATATGTATGTACACAGGTAGCTAGGTAGGTACCTAAGTATATACCTATATATATATATAAATTTAGGTTAAATTAAAACATGCGTGTAATTGCTGGCGACTCTTTGTAAATGTACAAAACACGCAAACACGCCAATGGTAAATAGTTAATAGCTTCCCACTAGTTGGCTAACAAAATGCTTTTATTTTCATAAGAAATTTTTTATCTAAAAGAGTATCTAAAAGTAAACTTAAACAAACTTTTAAGTTTTTCTTTTTTTATATTTAATGGTTTTTATTTTTCTTTTGGTTGCTTTCATGCACTTTTATTTGGTAATGTTTGTTTTAACTCAAACACACGTGTCGCGTAATAAATTTGATTCTTTAGAATGCTCTTGTCCGCCGCGTTTCATATGTTGCATTGCCTACCGAAAGCCGCATAAAAACTGAAGTTACTTCGGCTAAAACATTTAGCCGTTTCGTTGGCAGCAGCGGCAGCAGCTGCGTCAGCTGAGGCAGAACTGTCTGACATTTGTGGAGTCTGCGCAGAAGACGCCACCAAAACCATGTGCAAATGAAAACAAATTTAACCCCAATGTGGTGCTTAGGTATTTATCATGTACCAACTTTAAGAAGAAGTAAATTATAAATGTCTTAGTTTTCTTTGTGTCCTTGTAAACTGTCATAAATATGCTACTAAAACCATTTAAAATTTATGACTTATTTAAATCTAATGTAATATAAACTGCTTACTTATCTGAACTGATCACCAAACTTTTTTCTGAAATGTTTGCAACAACTAACATGTAAAAAAATCATGACAAGAGCATACATATTCCATGGTAATTCAACGTTAGTTTTTTGTTTCTGTTTTTTCTTTTATGTTTGTCAACATTTAATTTGCATTTGTTTCAATTTGCATTCTGTCAGCTTTGTGACAACATTCGTATTATAAATGTTGTTATTCTGTGAGCAAATAAAAATAAAAATGCGAAATTTATTGGACACATGCCACATTTGAATGATTTTAAAAGTAAATTGACATGCAAAAAGTCAACAACTAATACAATGCAAAAATAATATAAAACATAACATCACCTGCATCAAAAAAAAAAATGAAAATGAAAGAGGTCAAAAATGCAGAAAATGTGGCTTTGATGCCTGACTTGGTTGACAAATATGTGAGTATTGTGTGTATGTGTGTTTATGTTGGCCATTGTGTGTTGTCCCAACTTCAAACGTCACCGTTGCCATCACCCACACTTGAGGAGACACATGTCACTCCCGATATGGCCACAGGACAAAGCCAACGCTGAAAATGTCAAGTGGAAGATGACGACAACACAACAAACACTTTTCGCTGTCATCATCATTAACAACAGGAGGAACCTGAAGCAAACTGAGGCCACATGCTCTTGTGGTAGACAGAGAGATAGCTGTGTGACAAATAGCAATGCCTGATTTTCAGGATAGTTGCCACACTCCAAACTCAAGAATTCAACTTCGTTGAGGTTCAATCACTTCCTGAGAAATAAGAGCAGAAAACAGCTGCTGCCTGCTTGCCTGCCAAGTGGCAACGAAAGCGAAGTACCGAGTCTCCGGCCTGTTTCCATAATGATGATGTCGTTTCGTTGGAGCAGATAGCACAAATGACTGGAGGTGGTAAAGGAGTTTCCTAGCACCAAGGAAAAGGACAGCACAACGCCAAGTCATGTAGCACACCCCCTAGAAACATTGCTTGGTGTCAGCGACAAGCCAAGGAATGCAATAGCAACACCAACAGCAAAAAACAACAACTTTACCAACAGCAGAAGCTGCCACAACAAGTATGGAACACTTGACATTGTGTCAGTTTATCATTCTGTCAGTCCAAATGGCAATTTTATGTGGGCCATGCTTGGAAATTTATGTTTGATTCGCCCCATGGTTTGCTTTATCATGTAATTTCAAGCCTCGATGTTTGGACAAGTCTGTGAGCAAATGCATTTGCCATGACCAACTAACTCTATATATTGTTCAATTAGCTATGCTTGCCTTAGCTTAGCTGGTTAGCCAAATAAACTGCAATAAAAGCAACTACAATTACAACAACAATGAACAAATACCCTGCAGCAGCAACAACAACAACAATAGCATCATCATCATCATCATCTGATGGCAAACATTTACACAACTGACACTTGACTCCTTGCCCTGACAACCGGCCAAAACAAACAGAAAGCCAGAAAGCAAGAAGGATGAGATTGAGGAGTACTATGACAGATGCATATTGAGGCAACGGGGCGTATAATCAATTTGCTGATGTGTCGGCACACAAAACTCATTGCTTGATGAAAAGCAAATGAAAACCAGAGATATTCACATAAAAAAATTATTTCAAATGCTTTTCATTCAATGCATTTATACAAAAATACCAAAAACAGTAGCAAATGAACTTCGAAATAGACATACCCTTTAAGAAGTTAATTTCATACCAAAGTAATTTTGAAAATTTAAACTGCCTTTTAGACAGATAATCTTCTTGTTATTGATACGTTGTTTATTCACTCTGTCTTCTGGCACATACATCAATAATCTTTATATCCCCCACTTTCATCTATTTTTGTAGGGTGTGGAAATAACTCAAGTAACCGCAAAAACCTTTCAACCTGCTTCTGTATACAGTTCAAAGCAATTACCTTCAGGTATTTTAGATTTGAACTGAAAAAGTTTATCATTCTAACAGCCAGCAATTTGTGAATTGATAGCAACAATTTGAAGTTGCAAAACAATTTTCTTGGCCTTTTTCTGCTTCTGCCAGCACACCTTTATATTTTCCCTCTCCTTGCAATAGAACACCAAGAAAGATTTTTAAATTGATATCGGGTTTTGGGAAAAATCTGAAAAACGCATAGCTGAAAGGGGCAACTGACAGGTTTCTTTCTGTGCTGTCCTTGTAGAAGGATTTTTGTGCTGGCAATTGGATTTTCTTTCCCCATATACGAACCTAATGTTGGTTTTTTGTGGTTCAGGTGAGAAATTGACATCATTGATCAGTGTCAAATGTTCCAATGAATCCCTTTAATAGTCTTTTTGCGCCTTTAGGGGATTGGGGAGGGGGTCAACATGCATTTCTACCATTTCTTACAAATCCAAATATTATTCTATAATTAACTCTGGTTTATAGGCAGATTTCTTACGACTACAATATTTGTCATCTTCTAAATAGAAACAAGAATTTATAAAATTTGAAAAGGGAATTTTATATTGGTGGAGAGTGGGTGAAGAGAGATAGAGACGGGGAGGGGGTGTGTTTTTTGTCTCGTTGTCATCATCATTGTTTGTTTTTGTTGTTATCCCTGTGGGAGTTAATGCTGTGAAAATTTGTTGCCCCTAACGAGCAACGCTCCTTGCTCGCCCGCCGTTTGCTACTTTGGTTCTTGCTCCTTGCTTTCTCCGACTCCACTTTCTCCCCCAATTGCTTCAAGTTGAAAATCTTCTTTATGCTTTGCGGCATTCTTTAATTTTCTTGATATTGTTGTTGCTGTCTCCTCCCCTCTTTTTTTTTCTCTTGGGGGATGGTTAACAATGTGAGAATTAATTTTGCTTAGTTTAAAATTGTTGGTTTTTATGCGATTTTTTATGCTTCATCTTCTTAGGCCTATATAAAGCACATCTAGTGAATAATTTATTTAATTGAGGTTAAGGTTAGATAATACAAAAATTTTATATTCGGCAAATGACCAGTTGAAAGAAATTTCAAGACTTTCACCAAAGTTAAGCGTCTTAAAATAATTCGAAATAAAACGATTTTTTAATAAGATAGAAGACCTTTGTTGGACCTAAAAATATACTTAATATATACATATATAATACATGTTTTCGATTCATAAATTTATTTTCTTGTTTAAATTTTTCATATTTGTTTGTCTGTTCAATTTGCTTAGGAACAAATTATTTAAATATTAAAATGTTTTCATTTGGACTGAATGCTCAAGCTCTGAAAAGTATGCTACAGTTATTTCTAAAAGCCAGACAGGACAATTTGGACTGTAGCCAAAAGAGTAGAAACTGGCAAAACAATTTTGCATTTACTATTTGAAACATTTTCCACTACAATTACATTCCCATTGTTTGTGTGTGTGTGCGTGTGCATGGTTTGTTTTTGGCCCTTTAGCAATTTTGAAGACTCTACTTATTGGCTGCTAAGAGGCGGACAATAGCCCAGTCAGCCTGGAGTAATCATTTTTGATGCCTACTCATTTGTATGCCAGACAGCATAGAGGAAAGAAAGTTTACACAATTTTACAGCGGCTGTGGCAGCGGTCGACGGCATCATCAAGAACATTGTGAACAAGGCAAATCGTGCGGCTAACTGATTTACATCAATTGTTTAGGGCCAGGAGAAGATTTGGTCAATATTTTGTTGAGTGGCAAATCAGGTGGTGTCTCTCTGGCAACTGCTGAAATTCCATCAAGCGGATGACTGGCATAAAAATGCTGGCCAAATGCTAAGGCATTAAAATGTAATTAGGATGTAAAACACACACGAAGACACACACATACACAAACACATGTGAGTGTAGTTGGCCAACATCAAAACATATTTATGGTTGTTGCCTGTTCAGGCCAGACTCAATAGTACTCCAGGGACTTGCCTCTAATGTATTTTTTTGTTTTTATTTCTTCTGTTATTAACGACAGAATAAATCACGCTCGAGAGAGCAGACCACACACATACTAACACACACACTCACACCCGTCCCTCTCCTTCCATACACACACCCACACACAGACACACAGTTAAGTTAATGTTACCTGTTCATGTCGTTCACAGATTGTGGCGAAATGTTAATTGGCTAAATTACGCATTAAATTTGTATTCAATTAATTCAGGTTGAAAATTTAACACTTTTTTATTGCTCTTATCCATAGTCACTACTTTAATGTATGTGTACAACGTAACGTGTGTGTCCGTAGTTCAAGTTTTAGACGAGAATTCCACACGTTTTCAATATATATGATTGGGAAGTGGCAGATGAACTGCTGCCACTGCTGCTGCTGGCACTGCCAAGTGGCAAGTTGCCATTATTAATGATCCTATTGACATGCCCCATAGGCAAACATACATACATATGGCCACATGTGTATAAGGGAATGTAAACGAAAGTAGGCAGATATGGTCATTGAAATACTTTAAGATACTTAATGTTCGTATAAGAAGACAAAAGTTGTGTTTGTGATAGACAATTCCATTGAAACTATGGACTATTTGAACTATTTATTTTCAAGTGTTCTTCTAAGTTACTGAATATGATAAATAACTTTGATTTCCTATCAGCCATGATTTATTTGAATACACTTTGGTGTTCCTGTTTTTTCTATACAGTAAAACAAGCCTTGATGAGTATCCCGTTGTGATAAGGTAGTTTGATTACTATTCAATTCTTTATTATTTAAACCTCTAATATATCTAAATCTAGCTATATTTTTGGTATTTATATATATTTTTTACACATGTAACCTCTTGACTTTTGACTTTATTTTGCCAAACAGTTATCCAAGGTGCACCTTGTTCCATTCTTTGTATTTCATTTTCTTTATGGATTTCATTGTTTTCAGCTTTTTTACGTTGTCGCTCTACACATTTTCCACACATTCATTGTCCCTGGCTGTGTTTTTTTTTGCGCCCTTGGCCTAACAGTTTTGTTTTTCCTCTTTTTGTATCTTTTCCTTCCTTTCTTTCTGTTTGTTTGAGTCTGTTTGTTTTTGTTAATAGTTTCTGGGCATCGTTTTTCTTTTTCATTTTTCTTCTTCTTGTTGCTTTTTGTCTCTGTTGCTGCTCTCGTGCGTCCAATTCAATAAAAATTTAGTACGTGTTGCTTGGGGTTAATCGATGTTGTTGCTGTTGTTTTTTCTGTTGTTAGAGAATTTTGCTTTTTCCTTTGTATACTTTCAGTTGATTCTTATGTTGGCAGGATGCTCTGTATGTAGCTAGCTGACTGGACTTTTGACCCAGTAAAAGTTTTTCTTCTGCTTGGGGACTTACTTTGGGGAAATATGTATATATATATTCAGGAAGATAACTAATAGAATTTAATTAGCCCATTGAGGAAAACGGATAAATAGACTATGTGAGGAACATTATAATTAACTATAATATCCCACACAACAAGCCAGCAACAACACAATCAAGCGGTGCAAAGGATGCACCAGATACAAGATACAGCCAAACCAAACGTACGATATACGACCGAACCCGCTGCTGATGGATCGAACCGATTCAGTATAAGTAGCATACGATCAAACGTGGCCAGTCGAACCACACGCAACCGCCGGTGATTTCGTACAAGCGGGAAGATGCGTGGGAAGCATAATGCAAGAAACCGATATACACACACATGCGATGGGCAACCAAGTCCAACATGGCTCGATCCCATGATTTCGATCGAACCACATGCGACCGCTGGCAATTTCGTACAAGCGGGAAGATGCGTGGGGGGCATGCATGCATTATATGAAACGATAATAGTTTGTGGATTGCATAGGGGAATATACGAACCGAAGGGGGAGGGATGAACGATGGTGAAGCCCTCTATCTGATAGATACGATATACGTATGAAAGTGCATTGCAGGGGAAATTAAACGAGTGCACACAGCACGCGTGCATCGCGACCCATAGCATTTTTTAGCCTAGCCATTCTTTGAATATTGCCGGTAAGCAGAATTCGCCGGAAGAGGCGACCCACTTCTGACACGATCCCAACGCCGCACTTTTTAGCCTAGCCATTCTTTGAATATTGCCGGTAAGCAGAATTCGCCGGAAGAGGCGACCCACTTCTGACACGATCCCAACGCCGCTGCCAACAGCACGACGCCGCAGCCAGCGCCCTATGGGCATCTCGGGATATATTTAAGGGACCACGCTCGACAGAGCCGGCAGTCTTAGTTTAGAAGGCAGTCTTAGTTTAGACGTGGAACTAATTGACTCAAGTCTACAAGTCATGATCAATCAAGGGAGTTTTTAAGGCCTTACGAGTAACCTTAAAAGCTCAGACTAGTGAAACAAACAAGTGAAAGGATCAAGAAAAGTCAGAATAATTTGAGACGGCCTTACGAGTAACCTCTCAAATTATCCTGTAACCAGCAAGTCCTTGGAATAGGAGTGAGACACCGTGTTTATGCAAGAATCGAGTAAGGTCAAACTGCTCCAGGACGATTCCCAGCATATTGGAAGGTACAAGGATATATCCTGTTACCGAAATTCCAGGAAAGAGGTCGGGACTCCTCTAAAAGGAACTTGTCATATCCAACCAAGCCCATAAACAATCGTAAATAAACATACCACCAAAACAAATCAATAAACAAACCTGTTCTAATTTCACCGGGGCACAAAATAAATTTTGTTGTGCCGAACCTAGCCCAAGAGATAATTGTAAATATCCCGAAGGACGAAAAAGGATCGTTACAACTGGCGCCCAACGTGCTATACTGATGAAATTTTAAACAAGACAAAAGTTTGAAAATTGAAAAGAAAACATCAAAATGGGGAAAGGATGGATGTACCACATGAAGAAGGAGGATCTGGTACAAACAGGCCAAAGGATCGGAGTCAACATGAACGGCACGGTAGAGGAGATGAGAAAACAACTCGGCGAATGGATAGACAACCACGAGTCTGATCCAGAGTGGGGAGAGGAGATAAGAAGATTAGAACTCAAGTTCACAAAAATGTCCAAGCAAAAACCAGAAACAAGCGCAGCACAGTCAGGCGAGAATGGTGAGAACAAGGAGGCCGAGGAGTTCAAAAAAATAAATATCGCTACGCTAGCGATTCCTCCATTTGCACCACCAAGATGGGGAAGCGAAGGAGCATTAGACGGCACCGACACAAAGAGGGACTTAAGGAGACAAACGATAGACCCCAAGAACGCGGCACCGCACACAACAAACAGGACCACCGAATACGCCAAGGTGGCAAAACAAGTGAGGGAGTGGACTTTCAGATTCGATGGCAATTCCAGACCGCTAGAATTTATAGAACAAATCGAGTGGTCAGCAGACATGTATGGCATCGAGCTGGACATGATCCCAAGAGCAATGCCAGAACTACTGAAAGACAAAGCACTCAAATGGTACCTCGCATACAATAAGCAGTGGCGATCGTGGAAGGAGTTCGTTGAGGGCTTCAAGAAATACTTCCTGCCAAGAGGTTTCTTCAACAAATTGGCTGATCAAGGGGAAAATCGCAAACAAAACAGAAACGAGTAGAACGAGCGAAGTATGGGTATGACAAGCGGATTGAGGGGAGCGACGGGCGACGGCAGCGCCGCCAGAAAAGGGAAAGCAGCGAAAAGTAAACGGGATACGGGTGGCGGCCAATGGGAAGGCGACGCCAACATGAAAAAGTGATGCAAGCCAAGGTGTACAAGCAAGAAAGACAAGGACAAGGAATAAATGAGCGCGCAGCCACAGAGAAAGTGGACATATGCGCCAAGGATTTACGGGACTTTCACCACGGATAGCAACAAGTGGATGCGTGGGTGAAAGCAGAGGGCCGATGGAAACTGGCCAGCTGTATAGCGGTACTACACCAATATATCCCTGAGGCCGTGGGAGCTGCCTATATAAAGGCCAATTAGTCTCCAGTTATATGTAAATTACGGCACAAAGAAACAGGAAAAACCAGGCAAGCACATATCAGCCAGATGAAACAACAAATATGTGAACAAACAGATGGCAAGAAACTAGATGAACAATGAGTAAGGACGACTCTGATGACATGGCAGCGAGAAAGAAATACACATACAGAAAACAAACACAAGGTACAAGGAACAGGGGAGGGCAAATCACTCCCGAAGAAGGGGGGGAGTGTGAGGAACATTATAATTAACTATAATATCCCACACAACAAGCCAGCAACAACACAATCAAGCGGTGCAAAGGATGCACCAGATACAAGATACAGCCAAACCAAACGTACGATATACGACCGAACCCGCTGCTGATGGATCGAACCGATTCAGTATAAGTAGCATACGATCAAACGTGGCCAGTCGAACCACACGCAACCGCCGGTGATTTCGTACAAGCGGGAAGATGCGTGGGAAGCATAATGCAAGAAACCGATATACACACACATGCGATGGGCAACCAAGTCCAACATGGCTCGATCCCATGATTTCGATCGAACCACATGCGACCGCTGGCAATTTCGTACAAGCGGGAAGATGCGTGGGGGGCATGCATGCATTATATGAAACGATAATGGTTTGTGGATTGCATAGGGGAATATACGAACCGAAGGGGGAGGGATGAACGATGGTGAAGCCCTCTATCTGATAGATACGATATACGTATGAAAGTGCATTGCAGGGGAAATTAAACGAGTGCACACAGCACGCGTGCATCGCGACCCATAGCATTTTTTAGCCTAGCCATTCTTTGAATATTGCCGGTAAGCAGAATTCGCCGGAAGAGGCGACCCACTTCTGACACGATCCCAACGCCGCACTTTTTAGCCTAGCCATTCTTTGAATATTGCCGGTAAGCAGAATTCGCCGGAAGAGGCGACCCACTTCTGACACGATCCCAACGCCGCTGCCAACAGCACGACGCCGCAGCCAGCGCCCTATGGGCATCTCGGGATATATTTAAGGGACCACGCTCGACAGAGCCGGCAGTCTTAGTTTAGAAGGCAGTCTTAGTTTAGACGTGGAACTAATTGACTCAAGTCTACAAGTCATGATCAATCAAGGGAGTTTTTAAGGCCTTACGAGTAACCTTAAAAGCTCAGACTAGTGAAACAAACAAGTGAAAGGATCAAGAAAAGTCAGAATAATTTGAGACGGCCTTACGAGTAACCTCTCAAATTATCCTGTAACCAGCAAGTCCTTGGAATAGGAGTGAGACACCGTGTTTATGCAAGAATCGAGTAAGGTCAAACTGCTCCAGGACGATTCCCAGCATATTGGAAGGTACAAGGATATATCCTGTTACCGAAATTCCAGGAAAGAGGTCGGGACTCCTCTAAAAGGAACTTGTCATATCCAACCAAGCCCATAAACAATCGTAAATAAACATACCACCAAAACAAATCAATAAACAAACCTGTTCTAATTTCACCGGGGCACAAAATAAATTTTGTTGTGCCGAACCTAGCCCAAGAGATAATTGTAAATATCCCGAAGGACGAAAAAGGATCGTTACAACTAATGTAATTTTTGTGTTTGAATAAGCAGGAAAAGAAAAAAATTCAAATATGCAGTTAAAGGAAAGGATATAAGCCCTTATCACATGTAAATTCATTCCCATTATTAAAAAATTTGCCTAACCACTTTAAAACAATTGCTTAAATATTATATCTATATTTTTTGCTTTAATAAAGTTTTCCATTTTGCGCGTTTATCTTTTTGTAGAGTAACTCAACTCATTTGTCTCATATTCATGGTCTATTTGCTAGTCGTAGAAAGTTTGCTTTAGAGGCAAATTGTTCTTTCTCTTGGATACACAGTGGACCAGCTGAGAGGAAAGCTCATTAATTTTGTTGAAACCAAAAATGAATAATGATATGGCAGAGCTAAAAATCTTCATTTAAAACCAGCAACCAGATAAGCTTACGTCTAGTCAAATGTGTTGCCAGACTCTATAGTCAACTTTGTGGCCAACTTTAGCGATTAGTTTAGGGGATACTCCACAGATTACAGATTTTTTTATAACTGCAATATTCTAAGCAATTAAACATATGAGAGGCCTTTTTTCGCCTAGTTTTAGTAAGAAGAGAACAGGTAAGGGTATACACAAGGGCGGACAATTAAAGTTTTTCCACACTCCTCTTTTGTCTGACATTAAAACCGATTGTAAATCCCTTTTTTTTATTAAACTTTCTCTTTCTAACTTCATTTAAATTCTCTATTTTTTCAAAGTTTGAAGTGTGCCCGAAATTTATGGGAAATATGTCAAAAAATTTGGATAAATTATTTTGCCTTGCGAATTTGATTAGAAAAAAGTTTAAACTATTTTAATTAATTGTATATTGGAAAAATTTTTTGGGCTGTAGAAAAACTTTTGTTTTGGTTTTTCCTGAAACCATTTCCATGGTAAAATTCAAATTGACAACTTTATGCCGGATTCAAATTGCAGCTACATTAATAAAATTAAAGCCAAAAGCGTATTAAGATTGATTAAGTGTTAGATATTAATTTGCCTTGCTTTGCCACGTAGATGAAGCTCATTAGAATTGAAAAATGAGGTGGCTGAGAGTACGAGGGAAAATCCTCTTGATGATGGCAACGATTAGCCAGAAAACACAGGTGCGAAAATCCACTCTGACATGTGAATGAGAATGCTGTGGAAAAGTTCTTGTTTGATGATTTCAAGAATTTCACTGTTGGAGCAAACTTTTGCGTTGATTTACATTTTCGTTTTTAAGACTTGGGGTAGGCATGAATGTATATGAATCAAGGTTGAGTTAAAATAACGACCCTACCATAATTTGTCTGTCAAGGAAGTCAGCAACAAAATTTGCATTGTGTAAATTGCTTCCGTTTTTTTTTTTTTTTTTTTTTTTACATATAACAAGAAAAGCAAAACAGAGATAAAGACAGAAGAGATGTGTACATAGGAAAGGAAGCGGGCGGATGAGTGGAAAATGTGCTAAATCTTCTAAGATAAAAACACAAAACACACAAACCAGTTTTCCTGCACTTCCTTCCTCACTTACTTGGGCCTTGCTTAACCCCTTTTACAATGTTGGGGATTTGTCTGTGATTTATCCGAATGTTTCTTTTTAGTTCTTTTGCATGCTTTTTGTTTATTTTCGATTCTCTTTATTTCGCATGAATCATTTCTGCAGAATAGGCTAAACAATTTAATTTTGCCTTTTAATTGACTTTTCTCTGCTTTGTCTGCACTTTGGTTTTCTCTCGGACTTTTACTTTGCTCGTATTTGTGTTCTTGGCCGCACTTAACTTTTGTTTACATATTAAATGATAAACATTTTATTTATACTCGGTCTACATTTTGTTTTACTTAATTAAATTGGCATGGAAACTTCATGTTCTTTGATTCTTTTTTTTGTTTTCTGACCTTCTCATGAAAAACGAAAATCTATTTCTGAATAGGAATATGTGAATGTGTATGTGATGGTTTGGCAGGGGTGTGGGCCAAGAAAATGCTTTTACCCTCATTTAAGCTTATTATAGGCTAAGTCCTACTATTAATTCAGTTAATTTATGAGTGAAGTAAGTGAAAAGCAGCTGGCAAAACAGTGCACATTAATTCTCAATTAAATTGTAGCCACTTCGAATTATTTATGGTAAGCTCAAAAGAAGCAAAGCAAATGATAGCAGCAGGTGGGAATATATCAGCTGCCATTCGAATCACAATGTTCATATTAAATGTAGTTAATTTGAAATAAGTCAGAGTAGCTAACTTATCATTATATGTTGTAACTATTCCCAGTCAAAACGTGAAAGTAAAGAAGAACTCTCTATTCATATCGGTTATGTCATAATTTTTTATTATATTTATTTTCATTTGAACAAATTCTAACTAAGTCGGCAGAGGTTATGAATTTATTTTACTATCAATTTTCTACACTTTCTGCAAATTCACAAAATTAAATGAGTTTTTCTTAGCAATTTGTAAACGCAATTGAAATTCAATTTCAAAGTTATTTTCATTCTATAGGCAAATTGGTTATGAGCATGCTTAAAAGTTTTCTACTGACTAATTGCTTTCGAGTCGGTGGAAGAAATGCAGTTGCAGGACTTCTTGAAAATTTCAATGGTTTCAAATTGCCAATTTGTTAGAAAAAGTTTATTTTTTGGTGCTTTAACTTTACTCATCGCCATTGTGATGGAAAATTACTTTTCCTTATGTTAAAAAATGATTATTTACAATAAATATTCTCCCAATTTAATTAAACATGCTAAAAAATACATATATATTCTTCGTACTGTGACCTGCCACACCGGGACAGAGCAAATATGTTTGACCAACGGTCAACGATTTCCCTCGTGTAGAGCAAAGTGCATAGAGTTTGCATATTTGATAAATTCAAACAGGAAATTTCCATATAAATTGCATTAAGCTGACACCAACATCAACTAGCTGCATCAGCATTTTGCTGGCCATATGTCTGCTTTTACTGCTGCTTCTCAATTACGATGAACTGCTGAAGGGCTACTTAGCCAAGGCAGTAGGGGTAGATGAAATTTATAGGCAAATTATTTCTCGATTTCCGCAGATATATAAATAAATGATTCAAAATATTAACCGAGTTAATAAAATGACACCATTAAAAGGCACACAAAATATGCGTATATGTATGTAGTATCGCCTTTAAGTACTTAGGAATTCACTTCCATCCCACTTCTCTCCCTGCCACAGATGCCTTCTTGTGTGTCTGTGTCTGGAGATTTGCTGGCTCAGCTGGAAGAGTATCCAACAACAAAAACAACAACGACAGGGACAACAAGAGCAGTAAGAACAACAATAAAGAGAGTATCATAAAATTTATGCATTTTGATTTATGAGTTTAACTCAATGGCAGCGGCAAACGCCCTCCGCAGTATCAGCAGGCGGTGCGTATACGTGATATTTTAAAAGCCAATTTGTGTTTTTCTTTTGTGTGAAATAAGAAAGGGGGAGGGATTTAGGGGGAGATGGAAATCAGTAGACTTGGAAATGGTGTATATTTTCAAAAGGATTCAGCCTGAAATGCCATCAAATTAAATTAACTTGGTTAACTCTTCTTGTTTGGGGATTCTTGAACATTTTTAATCAGCTAATTCGTTGAGTGAGTGACAAATAAGACGAAATGAAAAGCTGCTTTTCACGCAAATATATTACCAATTTGATTGTCTTCAAGCTTGAAACCTTCAAGTTGTAGTTTAGAGTTCGTTTTTTCCACAAAACTGTTAAATACTTAATGATTATTAATCGAATGTACTGCAATATTCCTTAAATACTGTCATGCAAACATTTCTATCTCTCTAACCATGTGTTATTCTAATGTTAGGTAACTCATTGAACTTGCATGTGGCATGTTGCATGCAGCAAGTGCTTCTTCAATCCACAAATATCGCGTGCCAGCAGCAGTTTGCCACTTTAACCTTATTTTTCTCAACTGCACCTCACGCTTTTCTTAATTATTACCACCAAAGTTGTTTGCTTCACTCCAAAGTGCTGAGGCACTTTCCACTTTTCTTCATCCCTCTCGCGCGCTACACCTCTCTTTCTCTTTCTATTTTAATGAAAACTCCTTTTCTTCGCTACCAGTGGATAAAGTTTCATAGTTTCCGCTTGCTATTGCATAGTTTTGCGGCATACTTAAAGCACTTTGTAAATAAACCAGAAACAAAGAAATTTTTCGTTGCGAGACGCCCACCGATGATGCCCCGCAGCCGCTTGACTGGTTGAAAATTAAAAAGAAATATGAATATATGAAAAGAAAAAAAATTAAAATGAAATATATAAAGGCAGAATGCACTTTGTTTGATGAGCAATTCTTAACTGAGAACAGAGATGCAAAACTGGGCCATCTACAATGGCACACATTTAAGAATATAAGGCTTAAAATTGTAATTCAAAATGACAAAATGTTTGCAAATCAAAAGGGTCAATCAAAAAATAATTTATATTTAAATAAAATTTTAAAATTTTAAATTGAATAAATCTTATTTCAATAAATGAGATACCACCAACTTAAGTGATTCAGCGATAAATTAAACGCGCTGGATTAAAAAAAAATTGGGGACCTCATAAATAAATTACCTAAATTTAGACATTGACAATGTGGCTGATTGCCATCAGCTAACTGTCAGATTGTTATATTTCATGCTGTGGGTGACAATTGTTATCTGTTACTTAATTTGAAACAACTTTATCCCATAACAATTTGCAAAACACAAACATTTGTCCAGATGATAAGCTTAGTAGGTAAACCGAGACATAAGCAAGGAAATTGTGTGTATCTCCCATCATGCTTAAACATTTGCACAATGTAAAATAAAACTCACAACAACGAAGACTGAATGTATCTTATGCAAAAAGAGAGATTTAATCAGTTGACAAACTTTGAATTACTTTTCCTCTCACACATGTTCCACTTAAATGTGGAAAATAAAAAATAAAAATGGAATTTACAATGTTGGTCTGCGATTAGGTAAACTAAGTAGGAACGTTTTAAGAGTTTGCATACCTCCATACGTTTTCCTCCATCCATGTACACACATACATTTCACGGTAATTAGTGGAAAATTTGATTATTGCTATGGAAAAGGTGTGTGAGGCTCGAGAAGAGGAGAGAACATGTCGAACCAGACAGCGGAGGCTTTATTTCTGCACATAATTGGAATGCTTTGTGGTTGCCAGCGTGAAATTGTCTGCGACCAAAATGTCGCATTGTTGATTTATAGCCATGACAGGGAGGGAAAGAGAAAGAGAACATTGGGAACGCAGAAAGTGAGAGAGAAGAGGACAGCTCCGTGGGGAACCGCAACTGCAATGTAGGAGGATGTGCCACCAAAAGTCCATCAGGTTGTAATAACAACAACATTTTCTCTCATATATAGTTTGATAGGACTCAATAACGAGCCATTTAAACTATTATTGGCTGACAAAAACGCTTTAATTGCTAACGACTTAAATGATTGCCTGTAATAGTTATTCTCTTTTACAAAGTGCTATAAAATTATCTATATATTAAGAAGATTTCTTATCCATCAATATACGATTATCGATGTAAAAGTAAAGTAGTTTTTAGCGCAAATATATTTAAGAAGTTATAGTTAGCGAAAGTTTATTTTTTTCCCAGTCTAAAGAATAATTAAAACGAAAAACAAGCCTCTACACAAAGAATGTGTTATATTAGTTAATAAATGATAAGAGTGTACAAACTTCGTTGTAATAATAATTCAGTCCTGTGTTAAAATTTATATCAAATTAATTTTGCATAAATTGAAAGTCGTGCAGATCTTAGCAAGAAAAAGTAAAAACTGAATGACATTCACTTCCAGGCCATTAAAGAACAATGACACTTTCGTTTTTTCGGCCTTTTGTCTAAACTTTTTGTTGGCGCGACATGTAAGGCGGGTAAAAGGGAACGGAAAAAGGTCCACCCAATTGTAAGAAATATTGCTTAGGCTTAGCTTTTGTAAGGGGCCGAGACAAGCCAAGCCAATCTGATAACATGGCTGATTGTTTTGTGCTTAATCATTGTCTTAGCCTGGGAATCATAATAAATCATTCTGAATATTTGTATGAAAAAAAACTCCCACTTCTGCCTCTTTAAGTGCAGACAGAATTTAATACTTTGAAGTAGAAAAGAAAATAATAAACATTTTTAACGCTTTGTCATAAACGTGGCAAAGAGGAAGTTGTGATTTTTCTTTTATTTAGAAAAGAGAGAAAACCACAAAATTAAATAAGCCCCCAAGTAGAACAAGCTAGGGGGAGGGGACTTCTACTAGTATCACATTGACAGTCGTTAAAGAAGAGCAAAAAAAGAGGACAATGGCCATGGATTGACATCCGGACTAGTTACTGGCCAGCAGGATGCAGATTGTGGCAAGCAACAGTGCAGTAAAAAGGAAAATATGGTAAATAAGGTCAACTTCGTTTACCTAGATAAAGATGGTTAGCGAAACAAGAAAAACAAAACTAAAAGAATATAATAAAATGAATAATTTTTTTCTTGTTGAGCTTTAATATTAGAACCTGAAGGAATGCAAGAAGAAGATTTCATTTGAAAAAGATTTTTATTGATTAATGAAGGGCTTCAAACAGTACTTACTCATACGTCATTGAAACTTTGCCTAAAATGATTTCAGTCAATTATCCATCACAAATGGAAGACTATTTCATTTGATTCATACTGCCTTTTTCTTATTCTGTTCTGTTTTTCAAACTTAATTTGTGGCTTTCATAAGAAGACTTTTTCCATTTCTGAGCCAATTGAAAATTTAATCACATTAGAACTGGCAAAAAGCCAAGCAGCTAAATATACACACACACACCCGGCAAAATATCAACTCAAATATGAACTTGTGCAAATTTGATTGCATCTTTGCCCCCTAACTAGAAGCCGAATCTATTTGCCTGTAGTCAAATGAAACTCACATAATTAATGCAAGAATTATGGTCCAAACAGAACACCTACATCAACTAGTCCCAAGAGCCAGGAGAGAAGGTGAGTAGAATGGGATTTCAAATAACTGAGCACCAATTATAAATGAAATTGAGATTTCAATATAGACCTTTAAGTTAAATTCTTAAATTTGGTGGAAAAAGAGGAACCTACTTAAATTTTAGCTCTCAAGACATTCAAATGTATTTTCCATTTGTGCCTTCAAGACATTTGGGATATTAAAAAGAACCATAAAGCATATGGCCTTCAGTAAAGTTGCCCAATAAAGTGCTTGAAATACCCTAGAAAAAGGTAAAACCTTTTGAGCCCAATATGTTTTTTAAAATCACAGTCTAAGCAGTTTAACTTTAAGGGTTTAATAATAATCTCTTTGGCGATTTACCAATAATAGAATCAGCAAATTTTGCTACAATTTTTGCTTTTTAGATGAGGAATTGCTGAGAATTGTTGCTTCAGTTTGTAAAATCGGTCAAGAAATAAACGTTAAAGTTAGTTCTTTATTTAAGTTCAGTTTAGTCCTTTCTAAACTGTAATTTGAAATTAGATCAGTTTGCTTAAATTTTTGTTTTAACGCGGTTTTATTTTTATTGTGTTTATCTATTCGTTTAGTTATATCTAAATTTGAAAGGACTCAAACATTCTTAAATCATTTACTTGCTTTGGGTGCAGGGTATTCCAAAGTTTTGCTTGCATAATACTTTGACTAGCTCTCTTGATTTATTCAAACAAATGAATGCATAGTGCGAGCTGTAATTAAAACCAAACTAAAAATGCAAATGGAAACCAAATAGAAGTCAAATTCACTTTTTTCCCACTGTTGAGTTTTCATTTACTTTTGGGAAAAGAAGAGTTTATATTAAAATTCATACATATATGACCACCAAATGTGTGCATACGACTATAAAGGCGGGTGGGTGTATGTGTGTTTGTGACTTAAGGCAACATTCTGATGGTTGGGCAAATGAAAATGCGCTTAGTGGCAAAGAATAGCCTTAACAATTATTAAAATGGCTGATAAGTGTTTCCTTTTCTCGCTTTCAGTCCCAAGCTGAAACAAGGTGGGCGTTATTTGCTTTGTGCTACGTGACCGTTTGTAATTTTTGTTTCACTTTGCGTATACGTAATGCAAATGAGCGTAGCCGCTAAACTAGCCTAAAGAATTCGATGGGAATGTTTTCACAACTTCTGCTTTTCTCCATCTTTACCCAGTACTTTCTTTTTGCATATTGTTGCTTATATTAAAAATTTTCATTATTTCGTTGTTTACTTACATACCCTTACAAGGGGTATAGAACATGTATTCTTTTTTGTGATTAGACTCGATTGCGTTATGTGTTAGTGGTTTAAAAGGGTATAAAACCTTCATCGGTTATTTGTTCGCTTGGAAAATATTTCAATTCTCATTTGGATTCCCCCAGCAAAGTAAAGGTAAACAACGTTGCCAAAAACCGAACCTGATGAATTGGCAGCCGATAATTAAATATGCCAAAATGCCTTGTATAAAACGTCAGACTAACAGACAGCCACAACGACAGGCCAACAACTTGGCCAAACAATGTAAATGAAATTCGCTTAGATTGAATTTTGAGTGTGAGGAATTCATTTACTCAAACTTTTCAATAAACTTTAAATTGTTATAAATTGAAATTAAAAAATTCTCACCTTTATAAAAGACAATAATAATAAAATCCAAAGCAAACAAAGCCAGATCCTTTCAAAGGTTATATTTTTTTTTTATTTATTTCTCTTCTTCTATTTCTATTTCTTTATCTGCTAAGATATTTCTCACTTTGATTTATATAAATTTAGATATTGTGGAAGAGTTTTCAAATTTATCGTAAAATATATTTTTGCCAACTAATCATGTACAATTTTCCGTTCACTGACGCGATGCACTGCTTACAAAAGCCGCATAATAACTGAAATTCTGAATAAACGTTCGGCGACCACAACGAAGCCACCGCAATTTAACATCAACAACGACGAAACGACAAAACATTTCACATTTGCCGAGTTTGCGCAAAGAAAATTCAAAGAAATTATTCAAAATATGCCCAAAGTGAAAAATATTTTAGACTATGACAACTTATAAGTATAGGATTTAGACTTGTGCTCTAGCTAGAGAAACTAACCCTAACTCAAAGGACAAATGAAATGCAACAAGATTTAATTTTATTCTATTAATAAAGACTTTTCGTCCTACGCTTTACACATTTTGTTCTTTAATTCCATAACTATGCAATTTGGTAAGGTTTTCTGGTAATTTGCCTGACAATTTGTTAACATTTCCCAGCTCTATTTATGTTGAATTCGTTTTTTGTTATTGCCGACCGCTCGACATGCTGACAAACACGTGTCACCAAAAACTTGCTCCTCTGACCGAGGGAGAGTGGCCCACAAACACAAATGAGAATAAAAATAATGTTTTCACTTCACAATCAGCCGCAGGAATAGACTGACATATGTCACTTAGTCAGTCCCTCACTCACTCACTCACTCACTCAGTCAGTCAGTCAGTCAGTAAGTTAGTCATGCAAAATGTCAGGACAACGTACAGAAATACCTTTACTTGCTTTCATTGTGGTTATGTTATCGTTCGTCATCATTGTCATTAAAAGACTCTGCGTGATTTCTTTGTTTGAGAAAGACAAATTTCTGCTATTGTCATTGTCTCCTAGGTAGGCGACTTGATAGAGTCCTTTGTGCCAGGCAAAAATTCACTACAATTGAAAAAATAACAATTAAACAAGCAGCCCCCAGCATCGAATAAATGACACTTGCCGCTCGTTTGCTAATGGGATAAAACCATATCGAGTAAATATTTAGTTAACTTGCAAATGCCAATCAATTGAGTGCAGTGAAGTTCAATTTTGAAAATATCTTCCAAACATTACTCTGATTGAAAACAAATTTTGGGAATTAAGTGCTTTTCCGATTCATTGTCTCTCTCTGCACTTGCCATGATATTTGCCATTTTGCAAATAAATTAGAATTACCAGATTGATGCAAATGTGTGAGAAAGTGAAGAAAACGACTAAAAGGAAATCAAATCATTTTCACATTCCCATCCTTCTTAGTAAGACGACACGGCTGAGCAGTGGGGAAGACACGGATTGGCATTTTAAAAAGGTTTTTCATGCTAAAAACCAGACAAGTGCGACAAGTTTTCGGTTTCCTTTCACAGATATATATATATATATGCATATAAAGGACTATTTGTATATGAGTGGGTGTGTTTGTGTTCGTGTTATCCTTGAGGCAACAGCAATTGAATTTTCATGTTTATGTTTTCACCTGAGAGGTGAGAAATTCACATTGCTGTTGATTGAATATGAAAAGTTTTTGTATAGGGAACACACCTAAATATAATTTGCTTTCAATTCGAACCAAAAAAAAGGAAGTGAATCTGGCAACAGGTAAAAATTAAAGAGGTTTTCCCATTTTTACATTCTTTATGTAATTGTTAAATATAATCAAACTATAGAAAAAGTTTGCCACATATTAGCAAGAAGATACAGTTTACCGATTTAACTAATTATCTTAAAGGACGCAATTACATAATTTTTCCATTTTCCTCACAGATATAAACCTTCACTTAAATGTATGGCATAATTTCTTGCTTTAAGTTGTTCAAATTTTTGGCATTTGACCGCACATGCTCACACATCCTTACACATAGTTGAGATGGAATATACATAAATATATGCATACATATACAGACATATGTTGTCCTTGAGAACGCGAAATGTTTTCCACTTTAGTGAATTGAAGTTCTTGAGTTTCTTTTATTTTTTTGGCGGTTTCCTTTTTTTTTGCGCGGCTCTTTGATGAAAATGTTTGCATACTTTGTGCGACTAAGGAATTAGCTTCACTTCACTTCTTACCTTGCCTTAGCCTGGCTTAGCTTTACTTTAATTTGCATATTTAATTCCCTTTTGCCTGGCAGCAAGATCCTTTTCACCTCGCCGTGAACGGTTGGCGCCTTTGCAAAGGCTTTAAGTTTGGGTTTGACTTGATTTTACATATGCAAAGCAGTAAGGATTGCGGGCCCACATAAATATATCGGTGGGTTATCCTTTACTATTATTATTGTCACCTACTGAATAATTCAGCACGCCAAAATGCTGTGAAATGCCATCAGAGCCTTTTCCATTAATACTAGTTTAAATATTAAAATGGTTTCAACTGGAAGCGAGATGTTGGAAATAGAATCCAGCAACTTTTCTTATTTGCTTGAAATTTCGTTTCGGGTTTTTTTTTTTTCTTCATTCGACAAATGTAGCTTCAACACTTCAAATCATTCTATTTAGCATTAGAGCCTAACATAATACGATACCTAAATATCCGCCATGTAAGTGGCAAGAAAATGTGCTAAGTTGTCTGAGAAATTTCCCCCACAAAGGTCGCATCGTTACCGTTGAAAACGTAATAAAAAGAAAACCTGTCAAATGCCAAAGCATTAAAATGTAATTAGGATGTAAAACATATACACAACACACACACGCGCACACCACTTACACACACTCCGACACATTCCCATAACATATTAGCCTGTTCAAAGCATCGGCATATAAGATTTTTTTTTTAAGGAGATGCCAGAATAGGTGGCACCAGAAGCTCGGTTTTTCGTTTTTTTTTTCTTTCCTTTTTACGGCTGGTTATTATCGACATTATAAATAAAGCTCAGGGGTTGACTAAAAAGTAAATTTACTGGCTAACCTGTAGAGAACTGTGGGGAATAATCTAAATTATGTATTGAATCAATTAAGTTTTCGTGTGCTATACAATATCAAACAAAACAAATTGCCCATGCCCTATGAGATGACAGCAAAATGTTCATCAAACGAAAGATTTTATAGTTTTACTAAGATTTGTATAACAATAGTTCTTGTTAATATTAAGACTGACGCTTTAGATGTTTTTTTTCTTTGTTCTCAGAATGTGAATCGTTAAACCTGACACACCATTAGTCATAATCCTTTAAAATACTCTGAAATTATACCCTGTATTTCTATGAATTCTGCTATTTTATCGAAAAGATCTCTTGATAAAATGTTCTGTAGGATTTTTTTTTGTGGCAAAAAGTGTCAAAAGCTGTTTGTGGGACTGTTGAGTTTATATTGTTAGAAATTCCTTCTGATCCTAAGCGATTACCATTAGTTAAAGCTTTTTTTCCGAAAACCTGCAACTGAATAGTTTTTTTTAGTACAAAATATTATCAAGAATAACTGGATGTTAATGTTCTTTGTCGTATGTACTTCAAAGCAAAAAAAAAAACTTAGACACATAGCCTGTTTTATTCAACTCCTATAAATTTATATTACTAAAAAAAGAGTGGAAAATATTAAATGGCGTGCAAAATTGCATGTTAACTTGTCGTTTATATTATGTTTGCTTTCACTAAACGCCTTTGCAAAGGCTGGGGATATGGCAAGAGGCATGTAAATCTAATTTTCGACTGTCTATTGCATTAAAGAGCAACCGCTTTAGACATCTGTGTTAGATCGGTTAGAAATTGAATTACCATTCTCCGTCGATCCCAACAAATGGCTCTTAAAGCCAAACAAACTGCAAACAGGAAATTACGTATACGCACATTCCTTTCTATGGAAATTTTCGACTTCCGCCCTTGCAACCTCCTCGTTTCGGGTCTCTTGGCGTTTCATTTCTGTTTTGCCTTGCCCTGATGCGCTTTTTGCCCGCCCGCGTAATTGTGCGTGCAAACGACAGCGAGGTTCTGGGCAAAACTACAAACTGGGCTGGGCCAACTAACTACAAATGCAACAACTACAAATACCCAAGCACAACCCCCTTTACTGGGCCCTTTCTGCATCAGTGGAAAGTAAAGGTCCACGTCAAAAAAGTCTATTGCAATTGCTGGGCAATGTTTTGCAGCAAAATTGACATACAAATTGGGCAAAAGTCGACTAGATGCTCTAGCTGGCACTCAATTGCCATATCGAAGGCCTTGCAAAGGAACTAATTGATTCGAAATTGGATAGTTTACAATTGAATATTCAGCTAAGAAATGTACTTTTAATACTGATATGGGAAAACGAAATAAATGAGCGTTCCATAATTTGTGCAAAAAAGGATAGTTTATTGTAAATAAATGTTGAATTTTGAAGATTGAGCGGGTAAATTCATCGTTCCTTTTGATACCCCAATACTTAAATCAGAAGTTGACCAAGCCTAAGAAAAACTAATTTCTTATGTGGAGAATCCTTTCCTTTGCAAACATGGTCAGTGTTTAGGATGTTAAGTAGCTTGTTAGATTGGGATGATAATCATGTTGGTAGTAGCTGCTGCTGCTGTTAACAGCAGAGTAAACATCACTGGGTAAAAATTGTTGTTGCAACCGCTTCAAAGCCAACCACAACAGTGGCTAAATATTTTCTCCTGCTTGTTGTCCGACCACTATGAAGTGCCAGCAGTGGCTAGCCAGGAGCTCATTAATTTTCCCCCCAAAATCCCAACCGAAAAGAGGAAAAGCCAAAGAATATATATATAAAACACATGCCTGAGTGTGTGTGTGTGTGTGTGTGTGTGTGTGTGTGTGTGTGTGTGAGGGAAAGAGAACGAATGCTCGGTGTGCGATGAAACCAACCAGCAAATTTACATTTAAAACTAAAACAAACTATAAAAGTGCAGACTGGACATTTTCTAGTTACCAACATTTGGTACAATTTTTCATTTTGACTTGGACAAACACCCTGCATCTTGTTTTTTAGACAAGGGGGTGTGGGGCCCCGTACACACTGCCCTGACCTTTGTCCTTTGTATCATGCCATGCTTGCAGTTTGTTTAAACTTTAAATCAAAACGTTTGGGGAAAAACCCTTTGGGGGCCTTTCATCATCTACGTGATGTTGTTAATCAAGTCTTTGCAACAACATCAACTTGATTGCTTCCCACTTCAATGTACATCTTCTTTCAATCTTTAATCCTTTTGGCCTTAAAGCAGCAATAAAGGCACGTTCAGACCATAAACTGCAACTCTCTAAGCCAATTTCAGTGTGTTCTTTTAATTGAGAGGATGAAAAATAAATAAAGAATGTAAGAGCGAGACACTAGAGAGAGACAGAGAACGAAAACAGGATAAATTGGAAAACAAAGGTGAAATAAGAGTGAAAACAAAAGGACTTGTTTTAACTTCTGTTCCAGGTGCAAGTTTACTTTAATGCTCACTGCATTTTATTTTTAATAGAAGTTTATTAATATAGTTACCACAAAAATTGCTTAAATGACTTTGTTGCAAGAGAGTCTAGCCAACTCATCTAAATAGTAGTAGAAATGAATAGTAGACCAACAGGCGCAACTTAAAAGAAACATCGTACGTAAATAAGCAACGAAAACTGCAAACATACACAATTTAAATTTTGTTTGTTTCATTTAATCTCTTTTGTTGGCACGCACAGGGCCACACAGAGTCAACACGACGACAACAACCTGTACCATGCCCTTTGATGGAAGGCAGCAAGAAAATCTTTCCCTTTTTCGGACATTCTGCATCTGCAACTGAAAATTAATAAAGGACTTGGGGAGTACACACAGTCAGTCAACAAGGGACGAAATTCAGCCAAAAAAAAAAACGAAAGAACACAGGAAAAAAACCAAAAGGGTTCCAGCGAACCCATCGTAAGTATGCCAGGTGAGAAAAGGTGAGACGCGTGTGTCCATGTGTTTGTTTTTGTGTATCTTGATGTGGCTGTGGGTGGTTTGGGTTTCAATTTGTGTGTGTGTGCGTTTGGTAAGCTTAATCCTTAATTTAAAATACCACAAGTAAATATTTGCTTGAATCTTTATATCCTCAGTGAAAGCAGCTGCCAGTTACCAGCTGCTCCTGTTGATGTTGCACTCGTTAATCAAAGCTAAAAGCAAAGTGAAAGCTCACCCGGACAAATGATGGCGGAAAGGGATGAGCCAGTGACAGAGTTTTGAACCCGTTAAATTGTTAAAGAATTCAATTAAAATTTCAAATTGAATTTTAAAATATAATTCATAACGAAACCTTGGATTACATTTACAAAACAAAAATAAAAAAACCCTTTTCCTTCCTTCATCAAATAAAAATGTAATCCAAGTTAACAAGAATTCAAAATCAGGATAAAACCTTAAAAGACAAATTTGTATAGAACAAAATAAAAATACTGAGAAAATATTTACAAGAATAATCATTTTCTTTGTCTTCCACAAATTTTGAATGTTCCCGCAAGAATTTGAGAAATTTAAATTCTTTAATCGAAAAAAAATACTTTCATCTCTGCAAAATTGATCAAATAATATTAAAAATTTTTGGTTGGCAATAATTTAGAACTATGTATAAATAAATGAAGAACAATAAAATGAAATTGCATGAGTTGTTTCCCTAAGCTAACTTACCCAGTATAGGGTATCTCAAAAAGGTTTAGAAAAGCTATTCGCGTTCCAAATTTAATTATAAAAGTATTTCAAGCAAAACAAAGCAAAATACCCGCAGGAATAGACCTCCATACATATGTATGTACATATGTATGTCAAAAGCAAACAACCAAATTTCGAAATTTTTCCATATTCTACATTTTTAACAACGAAATGATTTTAGCTATGATATCGATTTACAATACTTGTTGGTTTTCCCCAATTGGCTTAACTTATTAGTGAGCATGGCAATAAGCTGATCAATGGCTTATTTAACTGGCCTAATCTGACCATTAGGGAAAAGAAAAGAAAGGTCAAGAAAAGAAATGTACACTTATTTCAATCCTGAAACTAAAAAAAATAGAATGTTTGCTTATTGGCTGAGTAAATTATACATATATACAAGTTAAATTATTGAACTGAATGATTTATTCGAATCGAAGTTTGTACCAAAAATTTGACAAGTTGGAAAATTGAAGGTCTGACCAAGCCCATTCGTTTGTAAGTGACAATAGAGAGCGGGAAAAAAGTGCTTTAGCGACCTGACTACCCCCCTGGGCCATGAGGAACCAATTGGAATCGTGTGTTGTATTGGCAAAAAGTTTCATGACCAAACTGACTGACCAACTGATTCCACCAGCCACCACACCAAAGGAATCTAGAGACGACGACGGCGACGTGGTCTTTGGTTTTTGATACCGACACTGGGATGCAAGTTTTGATTAAAAGGCCACCCAAACAACTGTGACAGTTGTTTGGTGTCTACAGGAGTGCTAGTAGAGGATTTGGGGCACGTATTTTGAGCACTGCAATTGCAGTGCAATGGGTAAACGAAAAGAACATATTGATTGAGTAGTTCTCAGTCCCAAAAGACCACCGAGTGCGGTGACAATGCTGTCATATTAATTCTCTTGAAGTTTCAACGTAGAAAACCGCATAGCAATCAACTGATTAAACACATCGCCGCCTCTTCACACAGACATATTCTTCAAAAATGAAAATAAGTATATTTCGCGTGCTTCTACTCATAACTCAATGTTTAAATACTTTCTCTCTCTCTCTTTTTTTCTTTTTTTTTTCAGCTGAGCCAGCAAATCCCTTCAGATAGACAGCTCCGTAGGGATGGTTAAAGGGAGCTGCATAAATCCCTAAGTACTTGGCAACGGCAATTTCATTAACTCCGACATTTACGTTAAATAATGTGATTGTGATTTCATTGTGAATTATTTATGTATGAATAAAAAAAGCGAGTTAAAAAAAAAACAACAAAAAAATTATACAAAATTATATGGAAAGGAGCAAATGAATGGGGAGTGATATATGTGCGATTATAATTAATTTTTACCCTTACTCCCATTATTATAGTCTCCATTCAGTCGTTGTGATGTATGAGTCAATTATAGAGCTCTCTCCATAAATGGATGAATATTATCTATAAATCAGCCTGGACCTGGTTATGCTAACCAACCTATCAACCAAACAATTTGTGGTTTCAGAGGGTTAGGGAAAATGTCCTTAAAAATAACTATTAAAAACATTCCTTCCATTATTTCTAAGTTATATCTGAATTGTGCAACATTTCCGACAATTTTAGGTAGAGAACGGCTTTCTCGAATGCAAGAGTGAATTATAGATTTAATAAGTTCCTTATAGAAAATCAAACTCATTCTTATGGCCACGTGTATGACACCCACAGTATTTCATCGTTTTGAACTTTTAAAACAATTTTCCGATAAGTTTTACCTAGATTCAACTATTTCGAAGTCTTCATCGTGCGCTGGGGCATTGTGCGGAAGTAAATGCCACCGAGATAAGCACTAGCTGCTTCACTTGCTGCTTCATCTTTTCGCCTCAAGCTCAATGGTAGCTTAAATAGAGCAACTTAATAAAAGTAAAAGAAATGGCTGTGGGGGGCGAGAGGTGAAAGGAGAATGAAAATAAGTAAAGGCGAAAGAACTGCACTTAAAAAACTTGTTACCAAATGCAAAGCAGCTTAGCAACTTGCCCCTTAACTTTCGCTCTCAATTCTCTTCCTATAAAATTTTGTTTGACGAGGCGCAAATACTTGCAATACTTATGTTTCGGTTAAGTTTTCACATTTAAGCCCATTCATTCATAATCCTGTGATGTCAGCTAAATAAAAAAAAGCTTTTGTTTTTACCCAAATATGTAACTCAGTTTAATTAGTAAATGTTAGCCAAGTTCTTCTCACCGTTTCATACTATACACACACAAACATCCCCACACACACAACGAAAAGTAAGTTTACTTGGCCATTCTGTTGGGAATTTTGTTTTTAATTAATTAAATTATACTTGTTCTATTCTTCCATTTCTGCCACATGCATTTTTCAAAAGGACTCTTTGCTTCAATTAAATGGAAGTGGTCGAGAATGTGAAACTACGGCAGGGACTAAAGAGATTAAATTGCCAAATTATAAACTGGGTTAAGGCATTTTTGGATCAACTTTAGTTAATAACAAAGTTTAGTTATACGCCTGGTCAGCCAACCTGTGTGTTCAATAGCAAACAAAAAAGAGCAAAAGTCTACTTGATACAATCAGTGGCGACATTTTGCTGCCCCAAGAGCGCAATGCGCCAATAATTTCTCATTATTATTTCAAGAAACGGATTTACAGCATGCGGCAAATGCGAAGAAAAAAGGACAAGAAAGTTGCGAAAGGAGAGAAAACGCAAACGGAATTGAAAAGGAAACCTGTCAGTAGGCATTATCCTTAAAGCTTAGCCCAGTTGTACGCCCACTTTACGGTTTCTTTCACATGCTCTTTCACATAAAGTCTTTAGATGATTGACTCATTTTTTTTTCGTTTATACTTACTTACCTCTAACTTTTATTGAGAAATGGACAATATTTTTTAGAACGGAGTGATATGATCCCGAAATGAAACATCATTTTACATATTGCAATCGAGTCAAAAAGAAGAGTATAGAAACATTGGTGGTCAACATTTGGATCTAATTTTTTTTTTTTGTTGTTGAACTCATCAAACAGAGTGCAACATTTTCTGCTGTTCATTTCTATTCTTTTAATTTCCACATTTTTCCATTTTCCCAGCTTGTTTTGTTGGTTTTTGTTGGCTAGTTTTCATTTACAAACTACTCGAATATGCCACTAAGTATGCGGGAGTCGGCAAGAAGCGTAAATAGTTGCTAAAAAGTGCAAAAACCGAATGAATAGATTTTTTTCACTGCGCTCACTTCCAATACTTTGCCATGCCGTCAAATAAGAAACTTTCTCTGGGGAACTTGAAAGAGAAAAGTTTTTCTCGCTACTACTTTTTTTCCTTTTTGTGAGTTTTGTGTGCAAATATTTAGCGTTGAAGTTGCATTTGCGGTTGCATTTACAACATCCTGCTGTGATAATTAAAAAAAAGTGCTGCAAGAAAGTTGCTAAAGCAATGCGGCATGAAGTGAACTGAATGAATGAATGGAAGGACGAAAAAAAGTAATTTATACAAATACACCTACTTATCTACGTATGTGTGAAAGATATATGAATAACTTTAAGCCACAGGCCGAAAAGACGGCAGAATAAGGAAATACCAACAATTGTCCTTAAACATACATATTTGCCTTCATTTTTTGTGGGTGTTCATTTTGTTGTTTGGCAAAGAAAAACACAAGGGCAAAGTCACTCCTTTATCGATCGAAACGAAATCGAAGTAAAATATTTAACTCAATGGTGCCCCTAAATTAAAATTAAAGCAAACTCACAAACAGGTCAAAGCTGCATGGTAAATGTTTGGTATAAATTAATCATAAAGCCGAAAAACAAAACGAATTCATGCATTAAAGTTAGAAACTAGAAGAAAACATGCAAAGTGAAATAAATAGAAATGTAATAGAAATCAAAAAATTAGTCGAAATTTTCTTTTGATAAGGAGTAAGCTTACGACAATGTTTAAGTGCATTACGAATATAAATAAAATCCTTTTTTTTCAATATATTAATAACTACGCCACATGGCGTATACGTAACGTGGATTGAAATGATTCGACCTGTGGATGATTTTTTTATATGAGACTGAAACATGTGTTATTTAAATATATCCTAAAAAATTCTCTATTTGTGCCCTAACAAATGGTATTATAAATTTGGTTACGTGTTTGGCATGCAAACGGGAAATTTTAAGGAAGAAACTTTAATTGTAGGTGTATCCAAATCATAAGCCTCAAATTATAAATAACTGAACTACCAAGTGATACTAAAGAACTTTTCGAGTGAATATCTCGAGTTGAATTCCACAATTTTGCAATACAAATTGTATGTTATTCAGTTCAAAAGCAAATGTGTCTGTCACCATTTGTTGTAGAGTAGATTTAAGACGGATATTTATACAGATAAATCTACTTAGTGCTTGCGTTGAAATCCTATAATTAATGGGAATCATTTTCTCTTTTTCTCTCTCTCTCTTACTTTCCCTCTGGGTTTTGTATTGTGCTTTGAATATTTAATTAAAATATTACTCATACGCCATGTGGCGCTCGTTACTGAGGGATGGAATGGAAGTAGGTTAATTTTCATATCGATGGGTTCAAGAACCTCATGCGTTTAGTTGTTGCTAGGCATTGCAGGGCCAAGGCAGGGCTAAGCTTAAGGAGTAAATAGCCAGCAATTACCGAAAGCAAAAACAACAACAACAAAAAAAGGTCATTAAAAGCAATCCACAACAACAATAACACGCAATGTCGTCTGGCTTTTGGATTTGATTCCATGTGCGTGTAAATGTGAGGCCATAAAATGGGTTTAGTTTCACTAGAAACGAAAGTGAAGCACTATAATATTGGAAATTTGCTTATTGAATATAGAAAGTTTTCTTTTCCATCGTAATGTAAAATAGCCATAACTTGTCTAGCAAAAGATATAAAAAAGCTTACCTTTATATCCCTAATGCTTGATTTGCGATTTAAATTTGCTTTACAGAGATCACAACTATGAAAAAAGAAACATTGAATAAGATTTGTTTATTAGGGTATGCACAACTTCGTAAACCTTAAAAGTTGCTCGATCCATAGACAATTGGTTGGATATGGAGCATATACATACATATATGATTCGTCCGATAGTCGCAGTTTAGGTACATTATTCTAAAGCGATATAAAAATGACATTGTTCTGTTTCTAACTTATTGAACTTTCCTTTAAAGTCTTAATAGTTTGAGACTATTATCAAAACGACATTAACCAAAACGTTCACCACAAATTTCTTCTCATCGTGGAGCTTCATGTGGACATTCAATTTGCTTTTATCCCTAACGCATTTGAAACCTTGTCCTTAAAAAAATCTTCCCTTAAAGGGCTTTTCCAGGTTTGGCATTTTTAGATATTGAGACGAGTTTGATGGACCATTAGTTAGATGGCTTTAGAGAAAGTGGGTTCATTTACTTAAACCCTCTGTTTTCATCATCATCATCTATGTATATTACCATTTTGGGAATTACACATATTAACTGTGTAACATACTTCAATATACGTTCAATATCGTATATAAAATTATAAGATATGGAGAACTAATACTAAGTCCTTTTTTTCATTTGCTTAATTTTTTGAAGGCTAAGTTCCAAATATTTTGCACAATTTTAATCGCTTCATCATCGCTTCAATGCATATTGAATTAAGTAAATGGGCTTGCTGACCACAGCTACGCCAAATAAGGATCATTTTAATACAACTTCGTCCAAATGTTGTTATCACAGAAGAATATTATTACTTTGTTTACAATTTCAACAACTAGGTGTCAACTATCCAATGTGAATGGCGATAACAATAATGGCGCCAGAATCGCAGTGATCGATTGTGATTATCGGTCACTTATTTAAATTTTCATTTTTAGTAATGACAATTACAATAACTTTATTTATCATATTACATCTATTACTTGTCTACATTTACTTCATAATGTAGCCTCTACATCTTCATCTATCATTTCATCAATGTAATCAAAGTCTTCATAAATTATTTCATCCAAATCCTGAAACTCTTCATCTTCTTTAGACTCCATCTCACCATTACTTGAGTTTAATACTTGAGGTATTGTTTTCTTTTTGGGATCTTCTAAATTTTTCAGATGAGATTTCGATTTGCAATGAATTTTCAATTGGGTGTTGCGTGGGAAACCAATATCGCATATTTCACAGCTAATAAAACGAAATAAACAAAGAACTTTATTGAGGGATTGTTATTAGATAGTTTTTACAATATCTTACCGATACGGACGCAAGCCTGTATGCAAAAATTCATGTTTGCTTAAACAAGACTTTGTAATGAAACTTTTGCCACAAACTTTGCAGGGAAACTTGGTATTGTAGTGTTCCTTGCTAAAATGAAAACAAAATTATCGGATGATCCCTCACCAGAAATTTACACTAACCGTTCATGACGACAGCGAGCATCTCCCGTCCGAAAACCTTGTGAACAAAAGCGGCATTTCCAGGGCTTCTGACCCTTGTGACGCACAGATATATGCATTTGCAGCAGAGGATTGGTAAAGAATTTCTGATCACACTCTGGACACTCGAAAGATTTTACGCCCGTATGTCTCACTAAATGCAGTTTAAGGTTGCTGGAATTATCAAACGATCGTCCACATTGATCACAAACCAAGGAAGCAGCCACTTTTGGACGCCTCGACATTGATTTCTTATCCGCAGCTGAAACTGATGGCGTGGGCGATTGATCACCTTCATCAGATAACATCGTTACCACTGACGATTGCGAGTGCGTTGGCGAGCCACAATCCCGAACAGGGCTGCTGCAGCGGCTACTCTCCGATGAAGAAGAATCTAGAAGAGCTGTTGCAACAGAATTAAGATTTGGTTGTGCTTTAGTCTCTGATTCAAGCCGTGCTTCTGAAGCTTCCATAGATGAGCGATTGACACAACTGCTGCTGGAAATGATAGAATTTGGTATACGAGCACGCACAATACTCGATACCTTTGGCCCGGTTGCAGTAGCAAGAACACTTCTCAAGCTAGGCGACGAGGCAGGCGGACGTGCCCTAACTAGTGATCGCACATTTTGGGGGGCCGGTCGCTTAACCGCAGACAGATTTGTGTCCGAATCACTAGATTCACTGATATATGCACCCTTTTCCTTAAGCAGCTGATGATTCGTTTTGATGCAGCACTCGCGGAAGGCGATCGAATGATTCAAGTCCAAGATGCACCGCGAGCAAATGCTTCGCGGCAGGTCTATACTTTGCACTAACTGAAATTCAAGGGAATGTTTTAGTACAAGAAATAAAAACAATATTTAAATGTACCCGGACTTACAAGGATGCCCGTCAGCACTTTCACATTAAGCACCAGTTCTGCGTTCTGCTGGTCGAATATGTCCTTGGCAGATTGTTCATCTATGTGATGAGCACACAGTCTGCATTGTACAAGCATTTTAGTTAATAACTTTTTTTATTTTACTGTCATTAATTAAACGTCTGCAAATAGACAGCAAAATTTATTTTTTAATGTTGATGTGGCGTTTCGTGGCGAATGGCATAGTGTTAGTTATGACACCTCAAGCGCCGTGACACGAAAAAACACGCCTATTTGAAATTCAGTACATATGTATGTATATTAAAATTGTTTTCCCGTATCACGGTCATTTTTTATTCAACATATTCTTCGATTAAAGTCTCTGTCATACAATTTTCGTCATCCTCTGGGTATATAAGTTTATAATTAATTTCATCGTCCACATCATAACTTTGATCGACCGATGCGGCGTTGGCTTTCTTTTGATGCGTTTTGGAACGAAAGTGAAGTTTCAAATTTGTACTCCTTGGGAAACCAATATTACATATTTCGCAACTGTAAAACAGAATTTATGTGAACTATTTATAATATTTTAGCAAAATCCTCTACAAATTACCGATGTGGTCGCTCTCCAGAATGAAGAAATTCATGTTTCTTGAGATCAGATTGAACAATAAATCCCTTATCACAGTATTTACATTTAAAACTGAGTGTTCGTATGTGTCGGATCCTAAAAAGAGACTATAATTAGAAAAATATCGACTTCTTGGCGGCTTTGTTTACCTTTCATGTCGACATCGGGCTGTGCTGGTTAAAAATTGAAGTCCGCAGAATTTGCATTTGTAGGGTCGCTCTCCTTGATGTCGCACACGATCATGAAGATTAAGTAAATGCTGACTAAAGAACTTCTCACCGCATAGGGCACATTCAAAATTCTTTACTCCCGTGTGCCGCACCAGATGAAGTTTAAGATTGCTGGGATCCTTGAAGCATTTACCGCACTTATCACAAACCAGTTCGGGAACTCCACTAGCGGGAACGCGTTTCCGTTTGCCAGATGACTGATTCGATGGCAACGACGTTGACTCTGGTAGAGTGATGAAATCAGGCTCGGCCAATACTGGAGATGGAGTCATTGTCTCACTAGTTGCTTGTTTTTTAGGGGGTAGTTCTGCGACAATTTTCACAATAGCACGCTTGGCTTGAACCGGGGAATCCGCGGCTTTCCTTGTCGAAGTGTTTAATGGGTCCGGATTCTTTTGTGGCGTATTTGACTTATCCATGGATTTTAACAATGTTTTTTGAGTTTTAATACAACGTTCTCGGAACACCATTAAGTGATTTAAATCTAAATGGCAGCTGGCGCAAATGTGTTGGGGAATTTGTGGCCGGTTCAGTAACTGCAAATCGCATAATTGCATATAATTTACATTTTTTAAATATTTTTAATCTATGTAGCTTACCCTAATTCCTGTGATTGCTGCAACATTCTTAAGGATGTCAATATGCTCCCCTTCAAAAATGTTTGGGGCATTACGATTATGTATTTCCTCATTACAGAGTCTGCAGTAAATCGGCATTATGGTTAATTTTATTTTAAAATAAACTCTGACTTTAATCCAAAACAATAAAAGCGTTTATCTCACGGATTGATATGCTGAAAACAATAATACAACTTGTGAATGGCAAACACATACTCTAGAGATGACCTCGTGAGTAGGGTTAGAAAGACAGAATCATCGGTATTTTATTAAAAAAATGTTCCCGCTAAGGTAAACAAAGGTTACTAAGCAAATACATATGCACTACAAATATATACTACAAAGGATAAAGTTTTAAATTGTGTTGCTAATCATCCATTTCATCAGCCATTAGTGATTCAGCCAAGTCGTATTCGTCAAAGTTCCCATCGCTGACCAAGCTTGCTTCATCCTTGTCAGATTCCACGTATTCCGCAATTCTTCTTCTGTGATATTTGGTTTCATAGTGTTTTTTTAAAGTCTGTTTATCCACAAATTGTTTGTTACAAGATGTACAGCTGAAAGAAAAGCGTATTTTTAATAATTTCTACAAACTCGTCTAAATTTAAAGAAACTTACATGTGCTTAACAGTCTTTTCGCCATCTTTATGAAATTGAATGTGTTTATCTAGACTAATTTTACTTATGAAAGTTTTAGGGCATATGGAACACCGAAATGGCAATTCATTTGGATGCATTGTTCTAATAAAAATGAAGGAATCGATTAAAACAAAATCAAAGTCAATTTTCATTTGCTCACCTTTCATGCCGACACCGAGCTGGACTATTCGGGAATCCTTGTCCGCAGTATTTGCAAATGAAGGGCAATTCATTTCTATGTCTGACCCGGATATGTAAATTAAGTAAGGGTTGCGTATAGAACTTACGCGCACATTCATCACACTGGAATGTGGGTTCCCCGTGTGTCCGTCGATGCGCTAGCATATTGCCACAATCACGAAAAGACCATCCACAATGCTCGCAAGTATATTTCTTATCGCCAGTATAGTAGGGCTTTCGTTTTCTCCGTCTTCTAATAGGGTCATCGAATTCTGGAGCTTCTATTTTCTTTACCGGTGACGGTAATCGTTTGATAAGGACGCGAGGATAATTGCTGGTCAAAGGCACTTTCGAGCGCCTCTTCCCTGGGCTTTTTACGGCGTCCAATTCATTGACCATTTTGTACTCCATCATTGGATCCAGCACATTGCTTTTGTCTTCTTCATCCTCTTCGTCTTCTTGATTCTCCTCGTTTTCGTCCAGTAACTCCAGCTTGGGATCTTCCAATAGAAGTTGCTGCGCTTTAATGCAACGTTCTCGAAACAAAGCTGCATGTTGCAAATCCAGATAGCAGCAAGTGCAAATATGTGTTGGCAAATCCTCACTGTAATTGAACTGTTTCAAAGAATTGGAAATTTATTAACCTGGCTACTGTCTGCTATCTGCGACCCTGCTTACCTCCAGTCCTGTTAGACTTCTTATATTTTTAAGCACTGCTTTATTTTCGTTGGTAAATATATCCTTGGGGTTGGCTGTTACTATCGTGTCTGCACAAGCTCTACATTTATGAGTAGTCATTTTTAAATTGTTTATTAAATTTTCAATAATATACAAAAAAGAACACCCAAGCGTTTTCTGAAATCAAGCCAAGCGCTTCTTCTTCCTAGGTAGTTGCCATTCACCCAGATACGCTGTCATTGTATCGGTGTGTGAACAGCTGGCAGTAGGCAAACAGCTGACAGAATATTTGAATTTACTTAAATTACCTTTTCCAAAAATTATGTACGAACTGCGCAAACTTTGCCGCACTTGTGGAAAGAATGCCGATGAAACTATGGGCGCCGAACTATTCGAACAATCGAATGAACAGCTGCTAAGTGTTTTGGAAGACTTAACAAATTTGTTTGTGAGTTGCAGAATGAAATTAAGAGAAAACCAATTTATAACCGATTCATTGCGCAGCTGGAATATGATAATACTTTGCCTGAATGTGTTTGCCATGAGTGCAAGACATTCTTGAACCAAATAGTCGAATTTCGTACGAAATGCTTGAAAACCCATAAGGAACTTTTGGAAAGAAAGTGCAAAGAAATACAGGAATCCGACAAACACGATGATAATGAAGTTGCTTACGGGGCAGCGGAAATAGATGAATTGCATACTGAAGTTGATCTCGATACTGAGGCAATCGAGGCTGAAATAGAGCTAGACGAAATAGAACAAGAAGTGATCAATCCCCCGTCCCCGGTGAAGAAGACAAAAAAATCTCCAAAAAAGTCAATAAAACGCAAGAAAAGTCAGAAAACCTGGATTTGTGAGCTCTGCGGTGGGGAATTTAAATGTTCCACTTATTTGAAACTCCATTTACTGCGTCATACTGGTAAGAAAGATGTTGAATGCGACATCTGTCAGGCCAAGTATTATACGGAAAACGAAATGAGGCGTCATAGGATACTCCACACAGATGCCAGACCATATGCCTGCCGATATTGCAACAAAACGTTCCGCGGTTGCAGCAGCAAGGTTGTACACGAAAGGTAAAGCTGAATATTTAATAACTTCAAAAGAAAAAATTATTAATAGGCGTTTTGATTACAGAACTCACACAAATGAGCGTCCATTTGCCTGCCAGTTTTGCGATAAAACCTTCCGATCCACATCGTCGAAACAAAACCACGAGAAGATCCATTTGAATAATCGAAATTTTCAGTAAGTATTCCACGTAATTTTTAAACAAAGTATCTAAATATGTTTTATACTTTTCATGTTCCAGTTGCGAGACCTGTGATCAGTGGTTTCTACGTTCATCACACCTACTTTTACATCGGCGCACCAAATTGCACATGAAACGAGTCAACAATGACAATACTAATTCTTAATTAGACTAATATAGTTTTTAGATAATAAAAGATTGTATTATAACTTTAATCTTGGTTCTTTAATGTTGAGCTGAGGTTATTGATTTCAAACGTAGGCAATGTATTTATTTCCAAAATGACCAAAGTTTATGGATATCGAAGGCCATGCTATGCCGCTTCCTTATTTCCTCCCAAATTCTTGGCAAGTTTAATATTTAATGCTCATCATTTCACTATTTATTATCTTACATATGTTTTATCTTCATAATTTTTAACGATTCAAATTGCTTTCTTGGCCTGGATCACCTTTTCGTTGTCGTAAATCTCCTTGGCATAACACAAATTGGGATAATCGAAAGCAGCTCCATAGCGGTTCTTACAACCAGAGGTTGCCTTCTCTCCGGGTGTATACACGGGCTGTCCAACAATGTTGGAGGTGGCAAAGTTACAAGTAAGCACAAAGTGATTGTAAAAGTCCTTGGAGAACCTTACAGCGGCACAGCCAATGTGGGTATTCTTTTCGGCAACGGCAATGGTGAACTTGGCAACGCTTTTGTTGGGCAGTTCCTCAGGGAAATTAGAGAGAATTTCGGGTGAGACATTGGCACGTTCAGAGAACCATTTCTCAATCTGTTCCTTAATAATCTCGGCATCCGTATACTCGGACTCGGCACCGCTGTAGCTGAAGATGGCATTGTTCTGTCCTGCATAGGCAAATCGTTCGGTGCTGCGGCACTTGTCGGCTATGGATTCACAGGTTTTTACATTGAAGAGGGCTAGATGAGCAAGCTCTTCGCACCAGGACATTTTGGCCATGCGAACAGCTTTGGGAAGTTTTTCAATCAAGCCACCAGCAACTTTATTGCGGAGATCATTGAAAATACTTAAGATTAGCTTTCGGTGGCTGTCCATTTTGATTTCACGAACATCGCTAGGACATTCTACACTGAAATTCTGAAAAGACAATTATAGATGTTAGTGAGTCGCCCTATCGGGAGGATTTACTTACTCCTTTGTTATTACAAGCGATGTGCTTATCCAGACAAGTGGGGAGTGCACAATAGTCGATGGCAAAGACTGAGGCAACCCAAAATAGGAAAAGCAGGCAAAGTTCCTTATGCTTGATGTCTACCATGTTTATTGATCGGCTGTGGGCTTACAATTGCCTTTCCCAGCTCTATCAAGGGGCTTTTATACCAAATCAAACGGATGGAATGTATTTTTTCCTTAAACCATAATACAGCTGTGAAAATATGTAATGTTCTTAGTTTCCCAGTCGTTGTCGCCGTCCTATAAATAGAGCAAGTCCAACTGTTTGGAGACCAGTTGTAAGCAATTTGGAACAGTAATCAACATGAACGCACTGGCTATTGCATTATTTGTTTCTTTGGCTGGACTAGCCACTGCGGTGGACTATTGTGCTTTGCCAACTTGCCTGGACAAGCACATCGCCTGCAACAATAAAGGAGTAAGTGCATCGCCTTACATAGTTGTTCTTAAACTATTCGATTCTTTTTCAGAATTTCAGTACCGAATGTCCTAGCAATGTACGAGAAATTAAAATCGAAAGCCATCACAAGTTAATCCTTAGTCTCTTCAATGATCTCCGCAATAAAGTTGCTGGTGGCTTGATTGAAAAACTTCCCAAAGCCGTTCGTATGGCCAAAATGTCCTGGTGCGAAGAGCTTGCTCATCTAGCCCTCTTCAATGTAAAAACCTGTGAATCCATAGCCGACAAGTGCCGCAGCACCGAACGATTTGCCTATGCAGGACAGAACAATGCCATCTTTAGCTACAGCGGTGCCGAATCCGAGTACACGGATGCCGAAATTATTAAGGAACAGATTGAGAAATGGTTCTCTGAACGTGCCAATGTCTCACCCGAAATTCTCTCTAATTTCCCTGAGGAACTGCCCAACAAAAGCGTTGCCAAGTTCACCATTGCCGTTGCCGAAAAGAATACCCACATTGGCTGTGCCGCTGTAAGGTTCTCCAAGGACTTTTACAATCACTTTGTGCTTACTTGTAACTTTGCCACCTCCAACATTGTTGGACAGCCCGTGTATACACCCGGAGAGAAGGCAACCTCTGGTTGTAAGAACCGCTATGGAGCTGCTTTCGATTATCCCAATTTGTGTTATGCCAAGGAGATTTACGACAACGAAAGGGTGATCCAGGGCATGAAAGGAGTCTAAGTCGTCATAAATGAAGTGAGAATTTATCATAATAAATAGTTAAATGATGAGCATTTTAATTTATAGTTGAAAAATATTTTGGTGGAAAACTTGGGGAAGGTCTCTCTTAATAGTCGGTTTTAAAAAAGTACATAAATTTCTTTCAAGAGTGCATGGGAAATGTTTACACACTGCAGGTGCGAATAAAATTGGTGAAAATTGATCGCTCTATCCGACCCTGATGTAACTGGTGATGCCTTCATTTCGCACTTTAAACAATTTTCTTAAAAACGGCGATGACATCAGCGAAGCGTGTTATTGATTGCTTACAGATTTTAATTCATTTTCATCTAGTTTACTTTATTTGTTTAAATATATCCATATCATTCAAGAGGTATTCATTATTCTTGTCCGCATCTTTGTCATTTCAATTTGAGTTTTTTGTTTGTTTTTGTTTTACATATTAAACACACAGTATCACAATCTTACACAGGTATACAAAACATTAGCTACTTATTTGCAACAGGTTTCCATTGATGATACAAAATGATTTCTTATGTGAGTGCAATAAATTACTATTTAAAACTTAATTAAGTGTAGGGTATCCCTCAATAAGATCACGATGTTGACGGATATTTTGGGAAGAGTTTGTTTTAGTTAGTCAAAGATTTTGTACTAAAATGAGATAAATTATAAAAAACAAATAAGAAATCAGGAAAAAATGGTATGAACAAAAATAAAAATAATTTCATCAGAAATTAAGTAACCGGAAGGTAATTGAATAAGTTATTCCGGTTTTAATTACACACAAATATCGTATGGGTTGCATAACCGATATAAAGAGTCGGAACTATTAAATGAGAAACATTATGATGAGGAGGATGTAGGGAAGGGTAAAGGATTCGTAGTGATCTAAAACTATATCGGTGGAACTTTAGGCATTACTTTTCCTTGGGCTGCTTGTCGAAGAGATATTCCTTGGCCATCGTATAGGCGAGTCCAATAGTCAGACAACTGACAACTGTTCCTTGGGCGGCCACACGCAATTGCATAAGGAATACACTGGTGCTCATTGTGCCACGATGCTTGTATTTGTAGGCGCCAATCAAGCCAGCTGCCACAAAGCCAGCGATACCTGGACGAGATGAGGAGTGGAAGAAAAAACGAAAGTTTAGTTGTAATAGTCGTTGTAGTTTTGTTGCTGTTGCTATCCGCTGCGTCAGCTGATAAATGCCAGACAGCATTGACACCAATACACATGAATTTAGCTATCAAAAAAAAAAATAAAACACACGCGCCAAGGTCCAGATGCTAAAACCCCCAGTCTACGTCACGGATGTGCTAATACCCCGCAATTACATTTCCTCTTTAGCGCTTATTCTTATTCTCCAACATTCTAACAGTTATATCACAAAATAAAAGATGATGAAATGAGAAGGGAAATTTTGAAATAATTGGGGTCAATGGCATCTACCGTTATGTCACTTGTAAATTGCCTCTCATTAGGTATTTTCTTAAGTTACATGGTCAAGGTCAGGGCCTAGTCACGTACACTTCACCCACGCAAAAAACAAAAAACTTCCACTGTGACGTCACAAATCACCTAGAATAAGCGTGTGCTTTTCACGTCCAAGACACTTACCAACCAGCATAAAGGGCGACTCCTTGGCCTTTCTCGCCAATTTGTTTGACTGCGCTACATCTTCTTCACTTTCGAAAAAGGATTTAGGAGCACTCATTTTTGATTTCGCAGGATATTAAAACGGTCGAAATTATAGTTAATTACAGAGAAGCAGAGGAACGATCTGATTCAACGGGAAAAAACTGACTGTTAGTGATGGTAAATCAATAGTTGGCGCCACCGATAGGTTGACAGTTAATTGATTTTATCGAGCAGACCCGTTTTTGATAGATTCATAGCTATCGATATTCGATAAATAAGTTCTCGATAGCTTACATTTTCAATTCAAATTAATTTTATTACTGTTAGAGCTTTTTCTGGCGAGCTTCCAAACAATTTGAATCATAAATCCCGTAAAGTATAACACACCAATTCCAATAAGATAATATGCATAGACAGTAAATTGCTCTGGTGTAGTGAGATTGAGATTGCCTGTCTCAGAAACTACCACCAAAGTGAGAAGCGATTGGATGATCAAAGCCAGAAAGGTGTTAATGCCAAAGATCAAGGCAAAACTATCCTCCAAAAGGCAGCTAGCCAGCTCAGCACTATACAAATACATACTCAAAGATAATTTCTCAACAAAAAAAGGACATACTTTTCTTACCTAGCTACAGTTATACTGAAACCATATAGTCCACCAAAAAGCACATAACCCAAATATGACATATAAACTGTGGATGTCCAAGTGCTAAGTAGGACGCAACCTCCTTCCAGAACAGATAAAAAGGCCAAAGAAAGTAGGCTGGTTCGAGATTTTAAGCGGCCCACATGCAAATAACCAGCCAAAAGCGAGGAAAGAGCGGCCAAGGCGGTAAACGCCGCATCCACAGCTCCGTTCCACACAATCTATGGGGAATGGAAGCAATAAAAACTAGACAGCCAAAGAATTAAACACTCACTTCCGGCTCATCATCAAAGGATTTCCACAAAACTTGCATATAGTTTGTAATCTGTAGATAACCGGCCAGACCCACAGCGTACCATAAGCTCCATTGCAGGGCAATAGGATTAGTATAGGCATTATGGAAGTGTGACCACAGGGTATGTACATTGTTTCCAGAAGATTGTGGAGTTTCTTGTCCCTGGGCAGTAGTGCCTTTTGTAGCCTCCACTTCAGCTGCATTAGTTTCTATCGGCTGACTGGCAGTAGTGCCTTTTGTAGCCTCCACTTCAACTGCATTAGTTTCTATCGGCTGATTATCACTCTCCACTCGAAGTTTGGGTTTCTGATGGAAATACAAACTACTCTCCACTTTGGGCAGTCCAAATGCCCAGAATAAGGCTAGCACTTGGCCTTCAAGGAGGATTTTCAATTAGATATGAAATACAATGTGAGTTTGACTACCTACAGCTGACTGTTATGTACAATAGCTCCTTGAAGTTCATCCATTCCATGCCGATCATTAACTGGGCCAATGATGAAGCCACAAGTTTCCCCACAAACATAGCAGCACGCGTGTGGGAAGTGACTCGAGGATAATATTGCTTATCGACCTTGGCATAGATGTACGTATAATAGGCGACCTCAGCAGCCTGATAGAATCCGTAGAATACTTCAGCAATTTGCATGCCCAATAGCGATTTGATCCAAATCAACAGACCCCAGCAAATAATGCCAGCTAATGCATTGGCTATAATCAAAGGTTTGTACCTGAAATTACCACAACAACTGAATTACACTCTATTGATAAGTATGCACTGATTTACCAAACCTTAAAAAGTCAGTGATAAGGAACACAATAAACAAAAGTGCCAAATAGGAGTAGGTACCAATGGGATAGACCTGACGAATGACCTGATCCGGGGTGACATTGTACCATTCACCCATAATAATTTCCGCATGATAGGACTCCGATGGTCGCAATTCACGTAAGAAACCAAATACACATAATAAACAAGATATTTTCAACCAAGACGCTGCCATTCTGGATGCTAATGTGCCGTTCCGTTCCGTTCCAGAAACCTATCTAATCGTGAGCTCTAATACTACTAATGCTCACTACCGAGCTGTGTCTAGGTTTCCACTATTTAATTATAATTGCCCACCGTTGGTAGGGTTGGAAGTCTGATAATATTATGAAGTGTATACATGGGTTTTCTGTTTTGATGGTTTCTTTAGTATAATCAGAGGCCGGCAATTAGAGATTAACGATCGAGTCAGCGTTCACACAACGTTCATGATCGGTGGAACTCAAATTGGAGAAGGTGCATATTTTTCGCCCATTATCTGGCGGCAAGCATTATAAATATCTTAATTCCCACTAATTATAAAATAGACTGTTAGCATGCCACTTAGTTAAATTATGACCAAAGATTCCAGACTAAACCTTCGTCGTCCCTGCCGAAGTGCTTATACCCTTGCCTTAAAACAAATGGATTTGGAAGCTTATGTATCGATTTGAAAACAGTTAGGAAACTAAGAGACTCTTTGATTATAGCTCAAACCAGTGTTATTCCCCGCAGTGAACGAACGACCTATGTAAGTATTAACCGGAAGAAGTATAATTGGAGATGGCTGTGACGTTAGAGTGTACATATATGTAAAAGTTGTCCGATCACTATATTGACTTTGTCATATAAACTTCAAGACATTGTAAAAACTTATGACGAGGCGTCTACAGTTTTCAATTTTATTTTTAACACTAGGAAATATCTCCTCGGCAAATACTTTTTTACATGGATATGATACAAGATAAAAAGGTACAATAGAAAAATGCTCCACAATCATGATCATTAAGTACTTGCATAGGAACATTCATAGTTACAAACTAAATAACTATACTACAGTTTAAGACACTTAACAATAAGTACATAATGCCGTCTATACAGCTGTCTATTTTATATGAGTTTATTACTTTCTCTGTGATCGTCTCGTAGCCAGATATATTCCACAAGCACTGATATCAGGTAGATAAGGCCGACGACAATAAAATAGAATGCATAGACCGTGTATTGGCCAACAGCATTAAGACTCAGACCGATGTCTGAGACGACTACAATGGTCAATAGCGATTGAAAGACCAGGGCGAGCAATGTATTAAAGCCAAAAACCAGGCCAAAACTGTCCTCTTCCAAATTGCGGGCAACTTCAGCGCTGGCAAGCGTGATGGTGAAGCCATATAGACCGCCAAATAATATGAATCCAACATACGACCAATATATATCCTTTGTCCAGCAACAGATCAGTACTGCGCCTCCCTCCAGAGCCGAGAGAATGGCCAAAATGAGTAGACTGAAACGAGGTTTCATGCGTCCAGTGTGCAAATAGCCTGCGGCAAGCGCCATCATCGCAGCTAAGGCAGTCAGAACCGCATCCACAGCACCATTCCAGGCAATCTGTGGCTCTGGTTCGATGACTTTCCAAAGCACTTGCATATAATAGGTAACCTGAAGATATCCCGCCAATCCAATGGCATACCAGAGACTCCATTGCAAAACTCGGGGATTTGTATACGCATTGTAAAAATGAGACCAAAGTAGTTTCATTGCACCGGGCTGCTTCGTAACGATGGTCTGTGACTGGGCCTCCGCCTCTTCAGCATTCTGTTCGATCTGACGATGAAAATACAAACTCTTGTCCACTTTGGGCAAACCAAATGCCCAAAACATGGCAATTATTTGGGCTGTAGACACAAAAGAACGTTTTATATAAATTTGGTCAATTGGTAGTTAATTGATAGCAACTCACTGGTTAGCGTTATATAGTTCAGCTCCTTGTAGTTCATCACATCCAAATTGATCATCAGCTGAGATGTTATCCCTGACACAAGTTTGCCCACAAACATGGCAGCACGTGTATGCGATGTGACTCGAGGATAATATTTCTTATCCACCTTGGCGTAAATGTATGTATAATAGGCAACCTCGGCTGCCATATAAGTTCCATAAAAGAACTCCAGAATTTGCAGTGATAACAGACTTGTTGTCCATATCAGCATGCTCCAGATAATCACACCCGCAGCTCCAATCGTTATAATGAGAGGCTTGTATCTGGAAAGGAAAGTTCAATTGGACGATGATTCAATGTTTAAATTTAGACAAACGTTAATAATTAATTGACAACCACAAAATCAAGTTGTCTTGAGTTGAAAATATTCTTGTTTTTGTGTCAATTTAGCATTTCAAGGTATTGCAAAATAATAAATCGAAAGGGCTTAAAATGCTGACAGTGAAATATAGAAAAGACACACTTTAAGCCCATAAAACGTGTTCAAAGAACTTAGCCATTTAATTAAAACAGTTGCAATTAACAGATTTTGAAACACTTGTGCCATAGTAATCTATTAAAAACATTTGATGGAAACTTACCTCAAGAAATCCGTAATGAGAAATACAAAAACCAATTGCACCAGATGCGAATATGTACCCACTGGATAGACATCTTGAGTAAGCTTTAAAGATGACAAATTAATTTAAATTATAGTAAAACACTGTGAATGTTTATTCAAGTCTTTGACTCACCTGAGTTTCGGTAATATTACGCCACGGACCCAACAGGTATTCCGTAACATATGGCTCTGAGGGACGTATTTCGCGAACAAAACCAAAAACGCACAATAGGCAGGAGATTTTCAGCCATTCCTTCATTTTGAACGGTCAGTTTCAATTATTGTGCAATAGTTAAAAAAAAGTAAAGAATATATATTGAAACACCGCCGGGTTCTAACTTTCTTTGTCAAAGATGTCATCGGACCGTAATGTTTAATCTAATCTCAATGTTTACTCCTTGGGCATTATCACAGTTTTGACTTTTTGTCTAGGTTTATACACTGATTTTCTCTCGGCTATTAGATAATTGAGAATTTATACACTGATAGGCCAATGCACAAAACGTTGCGTTCTCATTGACGTTGGCGGCCCGTTTGCCGGTTCGTCTCCACACTTCATTTACACTTATTTTTGAATGTCACTCACACACACACAGACACACACACGTGCTCGCTCCGACACAGATACAGCTACAGCCAGTTGTAGATACGGGAGCTCACAGGTGTTCGGTTTGGGGCTTGGATTGAGATTGCCGCCCTTCGGACAACCTTACCTCACTCAACCCACCACCGACAACATGCTCATCGATAACGCTGGCAATCGAGTGAATATTTTCATCACAACTACTACAACTAATTTAAAACAATTTGCTGCGGCAATAAATAAGTAAACAAATTCAATTCCGTTCTGTCTGCTCTGTTGCTCTTACGTCATGCGCGGTAAATTTTCTCGTACTACACTTGGCGAAACGGGTGGCGACATCTCTTCTAGATAAACAAAAAACTTAAGTTTTAAATAAGCAGCGATCCCAATTTCATCTCAAATTTCGAATTTCTTTCCAAAAATATTATGAATTAATTGCAAAATAATTATTATTCTGAGGTTTTATTATTTTGAATTTAATTTCTTAAAATCGTTTAAGATTTTAATTAAAAAGATATTATAGAATATTCGTTCATTTATTTGAACTGCAGTAAATTTAGACATCCTTGTTCGTTATCCTCCAATATTTTATCTATAATCCATTTTCAAAGTATCCAAATATATAAAACAAATCTGAAAAACTTCATATACATTTTTGTTCAAGGTGTATTTCACAGCTGATTTTAACGTAAACGAAAGTATAACACCACAATAAATGTTGTTTGTAAAAAATACATATTTATTTTAGCGCTCACATTTAAAAATTAGTAAATCTGATGGATGTTGTGTTTACCGAGTATTTTCTATTATTATAATTATTACATTTATTTCTTTTGATGTGAGTAGGGGGTGGGGGGGAGAGGTTGTTTTTAACAAATTTACAGAGTACAGAAATCTATTTACACACACAAGAGGATTTGGCTTACAAAATTTTATGGTTTTTTCGAAAACTTTACTTTAAAAATTTGTTTCTTTACAAGCTAAAAATTGGCCACAATTGCGGAAAGTTTCGAAAGAAGGATAACATGGTAAAGGAAAGACAAACAAAAAAAAACAATGGGAATCTTGAGGTTAGACTCTTTAAGCATTTGTCGTTGATTGTTCCATCGCCAGATGGGAGAGAGATTCCCATCTCCTCTGTATTATAACCTATTGCTGGGCTATGGGCGTAGCATGGGATGCCGTTGTGGTGGCGGTCGTTGCTGGATCCTCCGAGACGCTGACAAACTCTATGGACGCCGAATTGATGCAGTAACGCTTTCGTGTTGGCTTTGGTCCATCCTCGAAGACGTGTCCCATGTGGGCGTTGCAGCGGGCGCATCGTACCTCTGTGCGTATGCGTTCTGGATGTTTAATTAGTAGTAAAATATTGCCCCCTTTTTATTTTAGTTTTGTAAATTGGAGATTTTGTTTGTTGTTTTTGTTTTTTTTTTTTTTTTTTTTGCGGTTTTGCGTATTTTTGAGATTAATTTGCATACGATTCGAAATTGGGTTGAATTTAACAGCGCAATTTTTTTTTAAATTTTTGTTTTTGTGATCAACATTTTGTTTTGTTCATTAAGAAATTGTTGAAGGTTAAGTTAAAAAGTTAAGAATATAATAAAAAAAAAATAAATTGCGAAAAAATAAATGTAGAATGGGTGAGAGGGTAAAATATGGTAAAAAAAGTGGAGAAAGAGGACAGAGAGTAAAGCAAAAGCAAAAAAATAAGCAAGAAATGGACGGCGGCGACAGATGAAAAATAATTCAATGAAATTAAATTCAATTTATTGAATGATTTTGTTTATATTTTTTTCGAGGTTAATATTAAAAGCAATGTTCATGTTACAATTTTTCACAAATGAGTGTGCGGGTGTGTGTGTGTGTGTGTGAGTGGGCGTGGTTGTTGGTGTGCGTGTGTTAGCAAAACAAACCCCCGGAGTAGAACATTTAGTTTCATTTTGTTTGAAGCGATTTGTTAAAAATAAAAGAGAAATAGAAAAATATACGAAAAATACACATTATTCAGTATGTTTGACACTATATGGATATATACATGTATATATATATCCGGTTTAATTTTTATATGGTTTGGCTAGAATAGTTTTAGTTGTATGTATGGCTGGGTGTACATGTAATAAAGCGAAACCAAAACGAGAACCAAAATTAAAAAATAAACAAAATAAAACAAAAATAGAATGGATTTTATAAATCATAACCAAATATAGTAAAATCACCAACAACAAATAGCTATATATGCGAATAGAATCAATTAAACTTAATGGAATACATACATACATACTCACATACATACATATATGGTTTTTAAATGGGGAGAAATGACAACAATTATGACCGGAACTGTTGACAATTTTAATGTTAGATGACGGTTTTGGGATTTGAAGAACGAGTTTAATAAACTTTAAAAGTTTACGTTCTTATAAACATTAAAACTTGATTCATTGTGTTATATATTAATGTAATAAACAACTACATATATGAAGCAATTTTAATCCCTGATTATAATTCTCACTGTGAATCGATTGTAGATGGGATAAATAAATGAAAATGCCTATAATTTTTGATCATAAAACTAAACAAAAACCAAACAAATAAATAAAATCCGATTTGGTTGACAATGGATTTGAAGAAAAGAAGAAAGTAAATATAGTCTTGAAACCGAAATATGCAAGAGATAAAACCAAAAATGAAGTATCTTAATTATTGAAGCTGAAAACTCTTCGGCCCAACCGAATCCAACTGAATTGTTCAGTAGTTCTCATTAAATATATATATATAAATACATAACAATTGTATATCTCATTAAGTTTCTTTTTCGTTTTTTTAACATTTTGCGCATAAACTCCTATAAAATTTTCTATATAATTTCAAATATATTTAACACAAAATCTTTAATGGGTTTTTGAGATTTCGTTTTAGCAGCTGCTGCTGGTCGGAGTATATATATACATATGTATATATACATATATATATTATGTATATATACATATATATATTAATGAATATCTATATATACGTAGATATTATGCATTATTTTTTGGATGATGTTGTCGTGCCCGCTGCTGTTGCTGCTGATGCCGACGCTGCTCCACCTGCTGCTGCTGTTGCTGTTGTCGATGGAGCCTTTTTCACAAAATCAATCGATGCCGAGTTGATGCAGAACCTGCGATGCTTTGGCGGTGGTCCATCATCGAACACATGGCCCATGTGTGCCGAGCATCTAGAGCAACGCACCTCAGTGCGTACCATGCCTAACGTTTTTGAAATGACTACTATTGTTTTAATCATATATTAATTTTTTTTGGTTTTGTTGTGGGTCGGTGATAAGGGGAAAATTTGTTTTTGTTGGAATGTCAAATTGTTGATTCGATATGGTTTTTGTTTTGTATTTTCGATTTGGGATAAAAGACAATTAAATTGAATTAGGAATTAATTTGTAGTCATCTTCAGTTTGTCGCACATTCAATTAATCAATCTATAAGAACAAACAACATTGGTTTTGGCCATATCTTTGACAAGCGGTTAACAAACACAATCAGCAGCGAACACACACAACTACAGTAAACTCTTTATATACATACATATACAACATACATTACACACACACACACACACACGTAGTAACAGTTAAGAACCTTTAAATTACAAGCAAAACAACTTTACTATAAAATAAAGCAAATATGGTAAAGGAAAAAGACAATACAATACAAGTTTGCAATTTTCATTGAACTATCAAACAATTAGACCAGAACTTTTAATCATCTATGATCGCAATTGCTTTAGATAATATTCTTAAAAGATACTGAATGATTTTCTAAAGATTTTAGTTATGGAGTAAGTATAAACTAATATCACTTCGATTTGATAAATGGAAATTGTATATATAAAACGCTCTACACTTCTTGTACCACATTTTAGGTTAGTATTAGGAGGAGAATTTGTAATTATTTCAAATAAAATATTTAATTTTAATAACTACCATGACTAAATTGTATTTTCGAAAGTCTCGCATAAATATTATAGCCATCATATCTAGATTATTATTTGATAATTCATCTTGTTGAGTACAATTTTAAGAACTGTGCACTCTTTTTCATGTAATATTAATATCATTCTGGCTAGCTGATCCCTAATCGTAAGCAAAAAATCTCAAATCAACAAAATTTTGTGCAACATACAGGTAATAATAATAAAAATTTAAATCAAAATAAACGAAACTCAATTGAACTGAGAAACGCATTATAAACTTGTACAATTTAAAGTGCTGAACGTATCTAGACAATATATATAAATGTCTATATATTCATATATATCTGTACAGGACTCTAATCAGCTTACCTGGTATACTGGCATCGCGATGTAATGTCACTTTGCCCTTATCGAGAACATCATTGAATGCTGGCCAACCACAGCCTGAATCATATTTCGTGTCCGAGCTGAATAAATCCTGATGACAGACAATGCACTGATACACGCCCTTTTCATAGTGTTTATTATAGCAGCCTACAACAATGTCATGACAGAGGAGAAGGAGGGAATACGTTAAAAAGGGTTCGTCCATTCTTTTCCATATAATTATATCATCAATACACCACGGGAAGGTGGGGTAAAGTGTTGTGTATTGATGGCTTATAGGGGGTGTGGTCACCTGTAAAGGGCCGCTCGGTGCCCGCCTCCTGGGTAACCTGATACTGCATCGGTGTAAGACGTTTGCGCAGCTCCTCTTTGTTCACCGTAATCTTTTCAACTTTGTTCTCCATGTTGTTTTTGTTGTTGTTGCTGCTGCTGTCGGTTTTGTGGTTGTTATGACGTGAATCTGAAATTTAAGTAGATTGTGGTTAAATAAGTTTTGCATAGTTTCTCTTTCTATAGTTGGACAGAGATAACCAAAATAAACTCCCTGCAGAGTGTTAAAGGTTCATAATTACACAATTCAAATGATTCTAGATTGCTCTGGTGACATCGATCAATTTAATAACTTTCACTATCTTTTAGCCAAGATTATTTTAAAATTCTTGTACACACTTATTAAGCACTTGATACATAATTAGATTCTAAAAACAACTAGCAACCTTATCAGTAGACACTTTGAGTTATACTCATATTTTACTTTAAGTTCTACATACACAGAAAATATGATTGCCCTGCAGGTTTCTGTCAACAATGAATTGCAAAACGCGGCGAATAGAAAACCTCAAAATTTAAAACCATCATAACAATAATAAAACCATAAACCGAACGATTACCAAATGAATGAACAAGCACAAGTCTGTGCAACATCTGCATAGGTGTTAACAGATTTGTTAAGTGGCCAAGAAGAGGCGGTTCGACTGGCCGACTAGCCACTACAAATGGAGTGCGGCAACCAAAACGCATTAAGTTAAAAATACATACCAATTTTTTTATGTTGCTCTTGCACATAAAATAGATGGGCTTTAAATAAACAATGCAACGAAAACAAAAAAGAAAACATAACAAAAGAACGATAAATTGGGCTAGAAGAACTAGCGAAGTGTGTCGAAAAAAAAATTGGAAATAAATAGAATCAATTTGATAGAGAGAAAAAAAAACGACAATTTGAACTAGAAATTGCAACTAAAATTAGAAATAAATTGCCAATCGATTCGTATTCTATAGGTGATTAATCAAATGGCCCATTGTACGAGAAAGCATATTGTCTATTGTGTTGAATATCTATTTATAAAGCTGTCAGGAGCGTAGTTAGATTTTTTTCTCCAGTCCAAAAATGTACATAGTTGGAATACCCTTCAGTGTTTCTTCTACGCCCATGCCCCATAATTTGGTTTGAACATGGTTGTGTGGGTGGGGCTCCCTTCCATCTTGCTGCCACTCACCTGCTGCCAAGTAGCGTAAATTTAGAGGAACTGCAACTGCAATTGGCTTGCACTTGTTAGCACTGACACTAAGTGCGAAATTTCGTGTGTGCCTCAGTGCGTGGCGAGAAAGTGAAAACATCTTTTTATTTTAATGTGATTTATAATTTCTCGTAATTAGATTTTCAGTGACAACAAAACAAGGTGACGGCGACACGATGGCGGTGGCAATGCTTGCTCTTGGCTTTACTTTGGTTATTTAATCGAACACACAGAGGGAAATGTAAATCAAAATTGGAAAATGGGGGAAAAGTCAATGTGTGTTTTCCCACCCACACAAACACACACACACACCTACATACACAGAGCACAGCAAACCAATATTTATGCAATTTTTAAATGACTTCCGTCTTTTGGCGTTCTATATTTTGCCCACTTGCTCTCCCTCTCTTTCTCTCTTATTCATTGGGAGCTCTGTGCTTCTGTATGTACAAATGTTTGTGTGAGGAGAAAGCGCATTAGAGAGAAAGCCGTTATTGCTCAATTGCACACAAACGTTTAATGAAGAAAATTGTCTAACAAGTAGAATTGTTTAATACATATTCTCTCCCACTCTTTAGCGCACTCCTTAGCAATTTTCCTGTCAATGTCAGACACACAAATTGATGTACACATACATACATATATACATACATGTATATTAATGAATGTCCTTGAACGTTTTGAAATTTGCTCACCTGCCGCCCCCTTTTGGTTACACTTTGATTTGCCTTTTTAAAAAAATGCTTCTATTTTTGGCTTTTGTTTATAAATGTTGGTTTTTTGAGTTTTCAGTCGAATTTCGCGCGAGTGAAAATGTTGCGGCGCCAGCAAGGGAAAAAAACTAATGGGGAAAAATTTAAGCGTGCGAAAACAACAACAATCTCTGTGTATCAGCTGTTCGATAAGCATTAAGTATCGGACACTGCCGATAACTATCGCCACTAGCACTTGTCGTTTTCATCGGTGCAATGTATCGAAATTGGTTGCCCATCTCTACAGTATTGTTTAGTATCTCGCCCCCAATTTTTCATTAAAATTTATTATAAGAAAAGTTAATAGAAACATACCAGTTGAAATGATTGAGAAATAATATAGAAGCAGAAAGCAAATGCGATTTTGAAAGTGCATTTTTATGGCTAACAGTGATTGAAATTCTGTGACAAGAGGGGCGTTGACATCGACTTGAAATTAAGGGCGACAACAACAAAGAGACCAAAGCAACAAAAATAGGAACATACTCCAAAAAAACCAGCAGAGAAAAAAACAAACAGAAAAGTATTAAGAATGAGTAATCATCGATACAATCATGGTGGGGGCGGCAATTACATGCATCCCCGCATGTCCTATCCACATCATTTCACCTATGTTAGCTCATGTGTGAAATATATGATCTTTCTGCTGAACTTCATCATTTGGTTATTTGGTAAACTATTATCTAAAACAAAAATCATTTGAATTTCTAATCATTCTTTCATTCTTTAGGCTGTCTGCTCTTAGCCATTGGAGTGTATGCCTTTATGGACAAGCTAAAAGATGGCAACGGTTGGGTGCGATTGGAATCTGTTTACGATGTGATATTCAATATATCATTAGTCATGATTATTGCTGGCATTGTCATATCAGTAGTCAGTTTTGCAGGCTGTTTGGGTGCATTGAGGGAAAATACATGTCTCCTGAAATTCTATTCCATGTGTCTGCTTATGTTTTTCCTAATGGAAATGGCCATAGGTAAGGCGAAAGAAATATATATTGTTGATTCATTTATTAATTTATCTCTAATTGCAGCCATCATTTGCTTTGTCTTTCCGCAAAATATGAACTCATTTTTGGAATTTCAGTTCACCGATAAAATTATTCATCTGTATCGTGATGATTCAGATTTGCAGAATTTCATTGACTTTGCGCAGCAAGAATTCAAATGCTGCGGCTTAAGCACTGCTGGCTATCAGGATTGGAGTAAAAATGAATACTTTAATTGCTCCTCACCATCGGTGGAGAAATGCGGTGTGCCATACAGCTGTTGCATTAATGCCACCGATATCAGTTCGGGTCTTGTAAACATAATGTGCGGCTACGGCGTACAGGAGAGTTCTGTTGCAGCAGCCAGTAAACGCATTTGGACAAATGGTTGCATTGACATTGTACGGGTCTGGGCTGAGCGAAATTTGTATGTGATTGCCGGGGTCGCCTTGGGAATAGCTTTGCTGCAACTGTTTGTCATCTATCTGGCCAAAACTTTGGAAGGTCAGATCGAATTGCAAAAGTCACGCTGGTCGTGAGTGCCATATGATCCGTATATATACGGATATCCATGCGATGAATTATATTACACGAACACTCGAATGTGAGCTGCAGAGCTCGAATATGCTCAAAGGTCATCATTTTCTTTATATTTATAATCTGTTTAATTTTCTTTTGGCTTGCCCTATATGTGTTCAGATTCAGATTAGTCGATTTTAACCAAGGTTTTTCTTCATGATTTTTTCAACTTGTATTATCTACTTTTGTCTTGCCCTAAAAGTCTTCAGATTACTCAAATCTTTATATTATTAATGTAGTTTAAAACTATATATTTCATATGTATTTATTTTTAGCAATGCAAATAATCATGATGTAGTCAAAAATTCAAAACCCTTTTAGAGTAAGCAAATTACAAAAAATTTAATTGCAATAATTATATTAATTCAAAAAGACAACAAACTCTCAAATTTTTTCTCCAACCTTTCCCCTAAATGTCTTCAAATTACTCAGATCCATATAACCAACCTAGTTTTAAACTATATATTATATACATATGTATTTATGTTTAACAATCTGTGTAGTCAAAAATGATAACTCTCTTTAGACTAAGCAAATTTACAAATTTCATTTGTTTTTACATTTGCAATAATCGTATTAATTGAACAAAAAAAAAAAAGACAAAACACACATAAATCTATGTATATAAAGATAAGCATTAATTTAATTAAGGAATGAATATGCATTTAAAAATGACAAAACAAATACCAAATTGCAAGATGCACATTCGTTGAACAACAAAACGGAATGAATATATTTAGAATTATGAACAAATTTTCAAAAGTATATGTGTAAAAACTTGTTGTAGTACATATACATAAATACTTTAAATATATATAAATATACCAAGAATGATCAAAAATGAAAAATGAGTGTTGCACATAATTCTCAGATGAAATCGGACTTTCTCGAAGCAAAATTATTTCACAAATTCCAAGACTGAGAAAAGCAAAGTGAATAAATAATCATTATCGCATTTCCAAATCAATGAAATTTCTAGTAATTGTTTGATAGGCGGCTCACAGATGACTATTGTGAAATATCTACGATTTCAATATGTTTCTTTTCGTCCACATTTTGTGAACTGATAAGCAATTCTAATTACAGGCCTCCCCCAGAGCGATAAGATGCCCACAGAATTCATTCTATTCAATACGATTAATATGCGCAAGTGCTTTTTATTCCACACACATACTACGACTTTTATAAAAATGGAAAAAAAAAGTGTGGGTTAGGCTCGGCCCGTCCCTCCTTTTCAATATTTAATGATACTGCGAATACTCTCGCCTTTGTGCATCAGTTCGAACGCCTCATTGATCTTTTCTAAAGACATTTCATGCGTAATAAACTCATCAACAAGAAGATCCTTTTTCAGGTAATCCTCCACTAGTTTTGGTACATCGGATACAGAACGCCAGCCACCAAAAGCTGAGCCCTTCCACACGCGACCAACAACCAATTGGAACGGCCGTGTAGAAATCTCTTGACCAGCGCCAGCAACACCAATAATAACCGAAGTGCCCCATCCTTTGTGGGTGGCCTCCAAAGCCGAACGCATGGTATTGACATTGCCAATGCACTCGAAGGTATAATCAAAGCCTCCATCGGTCAGATCAATCAAATAATTCTGGATCGAACCCTTGTCGGCGGGCACATCTTTGGGATTGACAAAATCGGTAAAGCCAAATTTCTTGGCCAATTCGAATTTTTCAGGATTAATATCAATGCCATAGATTTTAGCAGCACCGGCCTTTTTGCAGCCCAATCCCACGGCCAGACCAACCGCACCTAGACCCCAGACAGCGCAAGTGCTTCCAGCGTCGACCTATCAGTAAAATATAGTATCAGAATTCAAATTAAGGCTATTAACCTTGTGCCACCCGTACCTTGGCAGTGTTCAGAGCAGCTCCATAGCCTGTTGATATTCCACAGCCCAGAAGGCAAACTTTCTCCAATGGCGCCTTTTCATTCACTTTGGTCAACGAAATATCTGCCACAACGGTGTATTCGGCAAACGTCGAGGTGCCCATGAAATGGAACAACTGTTGACCCTTGCAAGATAACCTTGAAGAGCCATTAGGCATGACGCCAGCTCCCTGGGTAACTCGAATCTTTTGACATAGATTCGTCTTTCCGCTCTTGCAGAATTTGCATTCATCGCATTGGGGAACATACAAAGCTATTACATGATCTCCAGCCTTAAACTTGGTCACTCCTTCGCCAACGCTTTCAACAATGCCGGCACCCTCATGGCCCAGAACTACCGGAAAAAGTCCCTCCGGATCAGCTCCACTCAAAGTGAAGGCATCTGTGTGACAAACACCTGTAGCTGTGATCTTGATACGAACCTACACCCACGCACACACACACACAAATGATAAATGTTTAATACATAATTTAATACAGTTAGACTTTGATTCCGTACTCACTTCGTGGGCCTGTGGTGGTGCAACTTCAATATCTTCAATGACCAGCGGTTTCTTGGCCTCCCATGCCACAGCAGCCTTGCAGGTAATAACCTGGAATTGAATACATGATCAATTAGAATTTATTAATTAACACATGTAAATATATAATTACTTTGCCTTCAGTAGCCGACATCTTGTCCGTGGAAAAGTTTGCGAAAGAATAGCCGGTAGCAGTGTTGCCATTTTGGCTTATTTTAAGCTAGATCTGGATTATTTCAAAATGAAATAGCTTGGAAAATGGTTAAAATGCTTATAGCTTGAAACCTAGATTATTTCAAAATTCAAAAAGCTTTTTTTGGCTTTAAAAAAATTTCTACATAAAGGTTTTTTTTAGAGATTATAAAGTATTTTTATGATCATTTAAAGGGGCAAACCAAACTAAAATAATATTTCTCGAAGACTTTTGGTATTTTGTGCAATTTTGTGCCTAAATTTATGGTTAAATTTCGTTTGGTTCGTATTTGGTCATTCTACAGCGATATTGAGCGATATTAAGTTTGAGAAAATGACTTCTTTTGATGAATTTAAGGAGTGGCTGCGCAAAGTCCCAACAGACCCCACAAAACCATATTGCTCCTTTTGTAAAGCGACAGTTGGGGCTAAACTATGTGAATTGCGGCAACATGCCGCTACCAAAAAACATGTCGCGTGCATGCATGCAATACGCAAACAAACAAAATTCAATTTGTTCCAAAGTCATTAAAAACAGAGGAACAAGAGGTTGCATTGTGTTTATATATTTGATATATATTAATAAAATAAAATTTATATTAAATGTTATACACCAAGTGTTTTTATAGTTAGCTTATTTTAAAGCTTTTTTTTAATATTTAGCTTATTCTAGCTTATTTTTTCCTTAAATCTAGCTTATGGTGACTCTAAATTTCTGGCAACACTGGCCGGTAGTGCTGCAAAAATATCGCAGCAAATTTGGAATTATATATATTCGAACTATGAGTGAATTTGCCATGTTCGAGTTCGACTAGGGTATCGTGGGGAGGTTTGACTTTGTGGGCATATTAGTTAATATTATTTATTATTGTTATAAATTAGTATTATCATTTACAACCACATGCCAGGCCCTGGCTGGGATTGAAGCCATGATTCTAATCGATCTCGGCCATTCAGACAACTAATCTACTTTCTCATTTGTTATTACATGTAATAAGTTAATTATTAGTTAAATTAGTAATTACATTCTTATCTAGTAATTAGATTCTTAATTACATCTCAAATTTCTCCTGCAGGCTGCCGAATTGGCCAATAAGAAAGTAAAAATTTACTTGCTATTGTGGCGGAGAGGGCGATAGAGAAGATCCGTTAGGAAATGTAAAAGGATTTTGAATATACATAGTTATCTTCCAAAATCGAAAAATATCCTCTTATCCTTCTCAGGCTTAGGGAATATGAGCTTTGTGCCCAAAGTAAGTTTACCATTAAAATGTGCTGTGTGTCCTTGCCAATGATGTCCACTTTCAGATCTTCGTCATTTACCTACAAGCCTTGACGATTGCAGGCAGGTACTAAAGTATCTTTCAAAGACAATTCAAAGGGAGACAATTGCAGCGAGCATAGATGGAGGATGTCGCTTGAATATTGTGCTGTTGTGTATGATGTAGCCTCACAATGTGCGTTCTTTCAGAGGCCACCCCATCTTCTGATTGAATATTCAAGGAAAGTATCGGGGGCAACGTTTAATTTAATGTCAGGTTGTTAAACATTTTCTTTTTTTCAGCTGCATGTGGTAATAAAATATCCCTTTTGAACTACATCGTCTGTCTCAATGTCTTTGTTGATCTTTCCCCAGAGAAATTCTTCATACTCCAATGGCTATGACGGTTTGAAAATAGAAAGTTCCTAGTGTTATTGGCGCAATTGCAAAACAATTGTAAAGCGCAGGCGCCAAGTTCAGATGGTTTGCCATCTCTTATATTTTCGATGTAAACATTGCCCGCCCAACCCAAATGCAGCGCAAATTAACGCAAATTCGGCACAAGGACATAAATAGGGCCAGGAAAAATCAATATCGAATAGACAACAGCGGCGACAAGGGCCGGAAGTGCATTCTTCTTTTTTTTTTTATACAGAGAGCGTTGAATAACTGAAGCAAGAAGTTAGGAAAAATGGTTATGTAGTCAAATTTTTTCTCACAAGAAAATAAAAGCATTGACAACAACAAAAAATGGTTGGTAAGGGCTCTAGTGGCTTGCCCATTGATATGGGTGTAAATGCTGGGACAAAGGAACGCCCAGTTTTTATACCACCAAGAAGACGTCAACAAACAAAAACAGATCCCAAAAAGACAAACTATGTGGATCATATAGTCAATGTGCAGGTAAAATTGACGATTATAAAACAATTTGATTTGCCATTTAATATGAATACATTTCCCAAAGGCACAAAATCGTCCCAAATTATCGCCATCAAATCCAGGACTCGAAGAAGAGTTACTCAAATCGAAATTGATTATTAAAAATAAACAGCCACTGCCCCAGTTGCCCGGTGAATTGGGTGTTCCTGGCCATGGCCAGGACACACTGGCTAGCACTCATTCGGCCAGTTCTACACAGCATAGCCAGAAGTCGGCACGTTCTACAACAAACATCAATGCAGAGCTCCAGAACTTTGAATCGAGGTCAACTTCTCAACGTCACGGTGAGAGCAGCACAGTGACTCCAAGTAGTTGTTGCTATTCGGAGAGTAGCCTAAGCAAATCACAGGATTGTCTCAGCAATAGATCATCGTCAAAGAAGCGTGTTAACATACGGACCAGTGATCTACCCGTACGAAATGGAGCACAGCGTTCTTCGCCAGATATAGCAAACTATGAGGATCTGGAATCGGGGGAGACCAGCGTTCTTAACACCTATGACCAGAGTCTGGAACGCTATCAGTCACGCAAGGCAGCCGATGGTGGCAATTATCTGACCATGACCGGTAAGGATATAATCAAGCTTCGATTGGGCCAACTATATTGTATAGTCCAGTTTAGTTGAAATCTCTAACCTAACATTGATAAATCTTTTTAGGCACCATAAAGAGAGGACGTAAGAAGGGACAATCCATTGATCTACAGATCAATATTAGCCGCGAGGAACTGGAGCAGTTGAATGCCCATGCCATGGCCAATGAATCGCAAAAACAACGTAATCTCTGCTGCACCTGCAGTTGTGGCATTGGGCTACACATCTTTCTCATTTCACTCATTTGCTTGCCCTTCGTAACGGTTATATCGTCGGTATATTCCTTTTATATAGGTACTCTCACCTGGTATAATATGTTTAACTATTATTGCGAAGAGAAATCATATTTCCATAAGATTTTCGTAACACCTCTACTTTTCATGGCCTATCCCCTGGTCATAGTGTTGTGCACCTTTGGCCTGGGTCTCTATTCCGGCTTCAAGCAGTTGAGTCTGCAATATAGCAGCTGGGTAAACGACATCACTGACATTGAGAAGGGCTTCTACGGCTGGCTATGTGGTTTCCTTCGCATGCCCGACTGCAGCCCCTATGAGGTAGTCATATTGACCGATATTTGTGTGGCTCCGCAGGATCCGCAGCGTTTGCATATAAATAAGCCCCGACAGGAGTTGTCCATGTAATTAACAGACAGTAAATCGGTTCTGATTCAACCATATGTGTGATAAAAACCAAAAAACCAAAAAACCAAAAAAAAAGAATAATACGAAAATCGTAATTCCAGTATATCTATGAAATATATATTGTATGTACTTACATACACTCGTACTACTAACTCAAAGTTCAACTCATTAAGTTTCCTTTCACCAAAGATTTGTTCCTTTCTTTAAGCAACTCCATATATTTAACTAACACATCTACTTAACTATATGAAAATTTCAGCTTTAGAAAACAAGTAAAACTAGATATTAAGTGGTCAACATAATCCAAACTTGAATTAGCATTTAAGATCATATCAAAAGTAAAATATAGATGGATTTCGATTTCTCGAAACGATTTGACATACTCTTGCAAAGAACAACAACAATATTTTCTAATCAGAGGAAAAAAAGTGACTATATATTTTTATTTTTTGTTAGGTTTAAAAAAGTTTTGATTTTTTAACTTTTAAGTTTCGCACAAGCAAAACTTTCCAATCGAAGATAATCCCAATTGACATTAACATATTTAAAGTAATTGAAAGAAAATTAATTGAAAATCTTTAAAACTTGATTCCAAAAAACAAATTCTATAACTTAAAATGATGTAACGAAAGGGACAAAGTTTTTGTATACGATTTTACAGTGAATATATCGGCCAAATTCAGTATTGAAATAAAAAACGGATAAAGCCAAATTATAAAATGAAATTCAAAAGATATGCAAGGGTATAAACCAAAAACAAAAAAACGATCTTTAAAATTGAGGCACTAGCCAAACAGAAAAGTTTGCTTTTCTTCCAGTTTCCAGCCGATCTTACTACAATAATTAAATATATTTCAAAAGCATTTGAAAAACCGCATTTAAAAAATTGTGCATTTATCTAAAGAATCAAATAAAATAACAAATAAAAAACAAAAACACTGTCATATAAGTATTAGTTGTGACAATGTATTGTGCTTTAGTTTATAAGTCGAAGAAACCAGAAAAACAAAAGTAAAAACAAGAAATGGTATAAATGATAAACACATTAACATATACATACATATATACATTATATATTTATGTATAAGTAAACGTTTTTAAATAGAAATTCTAAATGTTAAGAGAAATAGAACTTGCATATGTATATCAAATACACTGAAAACTTATTGAAATTAATAATTTAGCCAGAGAAATAAAGCCAATAAAAAAAGCACTTAACTATATCACAGACCAAAGCAATTAATGATTATATACTGGGTGGGATTTATGGCGAACCAGTTATGGGGCTAATTAAAATGGGGAACAATGCCTGGGAACACCAGGGAAAGGCCGGGGGCCCTTTACTACTCTTATTCCGCACCTGTTAAAATACAATATATTTTTCTAATAAATAGTTTAATATGCAAATAAGTCAGGTTATTGCGTTGTTCAGTGGCAATTGATATACATATATACCAATAAATCCGAATTGACTTGAATTTCAGGAAACACGTGGGAGTCGCTAGCTTTTAGGGACAGCTTTTGCCATCAACAGATTAAATGTTAGCATAAACCTAATGTGTAAATAGAGAAACAGCTGTTTTTTAAACAAAACAAAGAGGTGTGTCTCCCATGTAAAAAAAAGTTCATTTGTTTGCCTTCAAGTAAATAGAGTCTCTCACAGCCCACAGACATATGTATGTACGTATATCTACATATACTTATACTATATACATACATATGTATGTATAATATCCATCACACATCTATTACTACATACATACATACATATATGCGATACAGAGAGCAGTTGAATATTTTGTACATAAATTTTTAGTTCTAAAAGAGCATTCGAAGCGTTTGGTTCAATAGAAATTATGGCAGCGGCATTAGATGATAATTTGACAGCAGTTTTGCATGGAATTGAGGATTTACGTTTGGTAATGTCCAAAAAATATAAATAATTGTAAAATAATTGAATTAATAGTCCTTATTTTCATTAGGAACAACGTCCCATACCAGAAATTGCTGATGATGGTAAGTTTCAGAGGAGTTTATCTATTATTTAAAAGTCAGTTTTATTTTTTACATCGTTTGTCTTATAGAGGTTTTACTGGCCATGGATAGTGTAGGGATTTGTGGCTCCGATGTCCATTATCTGGCACATGGACGTATTGGTCATTTCATTCTAACCAAACCCATGATTATTGGCCACGAAGCTGCTGGAGTTGTGGCCAAATTGGGTAAGAAAGTCACCAATTTGAAAGTGGGTGATCGTGTGGCAATTGAACCGGGTGTCCCATGCCGTTATTGTGATCATTGCAAGCAGGGCAAATATAATCTATGTGCGGATATGGTATTCTGTGCCACGCCCCCGTATGATGGCAATTTAACCCGCTACTATAAACATGCGGCAGATTTTTGCTTCAAGTTACCCGATCATGTCAGCATGGAGGAGGGTGCATTGCTGGAACCACTCTCGGTGGGTGTCCATGCTTGCCGTCGCGGTGGTGTGGGCTTAGGATCAAAGGTTTTGATTTTGGGTGCCGGACCCATTGGCTTGGTGACTCTGTTGGTGAGTGTCATAATTATGGAGAACAAATGTCTTGATAATCCTTTTGAAATCTTGCTATTTCAGGCTGCTCAATCAATGGGAGCTTCAGAGATATTGATAACAGATTTGGTACAGAGTCGTCTAGATGTGGCCAAAGAACTGGGAGCCACACATACACTGTTGCTCAGCGTGGATCAGAGTGCCGAAGATGTGTCCAAAAAAGTTCACGAAATTATGACCGAAGAGCCAAATATTTCCATAGATTGCTGTGGCGCTGAAAGTTCAGCACGTTTGGCAATTTTCGTAAGTGAACCGAAAAGAATTATGGAAGAGAATTTCTATTTTCAACCTAAGTATGTGTCCATGTAGATATATACAAACATTATCTATTTCAGGCCACACGATCTGGCGGCGTTGTTGTAATTGTTGGCATGGGAGCACCAGAGATAAAACTACCATTGATAAATGCCCTGGCTCGGGAGGTGGATATACGTGGCATATTCCGCTATTGCAATGAGTAAGATAAAAACGAATCCTCCGGCTGTCTGTCTAAACATGTATGTTTCCATAGCTATTCTGCTGCCCTGGCTCTGGTGGCATCGGGTAAAGTGAATGTCAAACGGCTGGTTACCCAGCACTTCGACATCACGGAGACGGACAAGGCATTTGAAACATCTCGTCGTGGTCTAGGTGGAGCCATTAAGGTGATGATACATGTCCAACCCCGCGATACTAATAATCCAATTAAATTTTGAATAAACAAAGAAAAATACCTGAGATCTCTAATGTTTTTTTTATTATTAAACTTCTTCTTGGTTTTGGGTGAATAGGAGGCGTATGTCATTCAATGCCTGATCGGGTGCCCTTGGCTCGCCCTTAGCATCATAACCCTTGAGTTCGGGTCGTATATTCTTGCATATTAACTTCAGATAATCTCGGGTACTCCCCTTCTTGCCGCTAAAATTAAAATGCATAGCAGATGCACGCCATGAAGCAAATCCAACACAGCCATAACATCTACTCCAATCAGACCTGGCTGTAAATTGAACGCCCAAATAGTTTTTCGATTTGTCTATCAGGACAATACGGATTTTCTCATTGGCCAGCAACTTGGTCAGTTTGCGTAAAATGCCCAACTGTTGGGGCCAATAGTAACAGGCAGGATCATACAACATTATCAGATAATCAGTTTCCCTTTCGTCTTCCAGATCAAAGAAGTTACGTGGTTTACGAACAATTGGTGACGGTTCCAGCACTTCCGCTTGAAACATTTGCCCCCCAAGCAATTTATCACAGAAATCCTTTAAATACTTTTGATTAAACAGCATGTGAAAGACATAAATACGATTGTTATGCTCCATCCCAAGGACACGAGGTGGCACATCGGAGCGATAACTTCCAAAATCCGCTGGATCGAGGGCACTACTCAAATTCTTTATGCTGTGTATATCCCGCATAGCAATATGTATCCGATCCTCGTATTCCTCGGCTAGTTTCTCCAACAATTTAATCCATTTGTTAAGCTCAACGGCATGTTGTTGAAAGTAATGAAAAGCCACTATCCATTGTTCGTCAAATATAGAGAGAGATCCAGATCGAAGGTCCTTTAATTGCCGCGGTGTTGCCCACGTCACCCAGAAATCTCCGTTCTGATCAGTCAGCGAAATCTTTTCCAACATCACAATAATGGTAATTGCTAACTGTGTAGCTCAAAGCCAGAAACATTATTCGTTTATAAACATATGAATTTCGGCAAACCAATTTCACAATAAGAGCTTTGAGTTGAAGCTTTACTACAGCTTTCACAGTGGTACAAAAGCGAAATTCTTTGAGGACAAATTTCAGAAATATTTTAGTTAAATTGTTAACCAAATTTTTTACGAATTTTAATGACATTTTTATATGTTTATTACATTACATAAATGTAATGTCAAGAGCAATTAATTTATCACATAAATTATAGCTTTGTTTTTCTCAATTATCAAATTTTCGAATGTTTTAAAGTCAAAATAAATCCGGTTAAATTTCCAATGTGCGTAACTAGTTGTGTTGCACATTTATTTCACATATTGTTGTGCCTTAAGCAATGCTTAAAACTATAATAATAATTATTATTAAACAAAAGAAAGTAAAATAAAATTATAAGTTACCCGTATGCACACAAACTCGAAAACTAAATAACACTTGAACTAAGCCTTATATAGATTAGTTACATTGTGCAATATATATGTATGTGTATATTGTACGTATAAAAATAGAAAGTATTTTCTAAAGATTCTTACTGGATTTTCGATTTAAGATTTGCTTAGCTTTGCTGTTTCACCTGATGTTTATGAGTAGTTAAAATAATCGCACCTGCTTGAGTCTATCGTAAATGCTAAAATACAAGGCTGTCGTCAGGCCTGACTTGAGCAGCGTGGGAGCCACGCCCTTGTATAGACCTCGTACGCCTTCTTGGCGTACCGTCAAACGAAGGCAATCCCATACCCCATTGCATTGTAGAGTTTGCCCAAAGGTCTGACGATTCGATTCGAAACCCTGAATTTGCAAGCGTTTCTTAATCAAATCAAAAGGATAGACAATAGTCTTTGATAACATGCCCGATGAGGCACCCAGCACCAATAGGGTCCATGTTGGCAATTGACTACGATCCTCCACCTTATAGGCGGAACAAACCCATTCGCTAAACAGGCGATAGGCCATGAAATTAGTACCCATCAGAGGGGCAATTTGAAGCAAAGCCGACGAAAGCCCTCGATACATGCCCCGTGGCCCTTCTTGACGTATGATCGAGGATACAGCTCGGGTGGCATTCCGATAGCCCTTGCTCGTGTCCTGAGCAATTAGACGGGTCCTAATCACATCCAATGGTGTCGATATTATAACCGCTGCCCCACCAGCCGCTGCGCCGCACATGAAATTCGATAGATGCTGGTGATCCTTGAGGTATTTCGTCTGTTTCGCTATCAGACTTAATTGCTCGTACGTCCAGAATTGGCATATCCCGTACATTATGCTCAATACCTGAGCCGGATTGTGACCCTTCCAGAAGGCCATTACACCCTCCTCATGATAAATGGTGCGTACTGCCTGACCAATTGATACATATTTGGATGATGCTTTGCTGCTTGCACCACTGCCCTTTCCTAAGGGTTCAACTTGTAATTGAAAGCGGATTTTAAGCACATCCAGTGGCTGGCAGGTGGAACGGGTTATGGCTGCTGCCAAACCGCCAGAAACAATCTGATGCAGTTGCTCGCGGGCACTGTGCACGCGTCGTGGCGATGCAGCTGCCCCAGACCCTCCACTCGATGTTGCGGTTGCCGTCATGGTGTGAATATAATTTTCTGTGTGTCTTCTGTGTTGAATGAATGGACGGATGTATGGATCGATGGGGGAATCGTGCGCGAGTGCGTGAATGCGATTTCACTTTTTATTGCTGACTGACTCGTTGTCAATGGCATTTCTGTAAAGACCAAAACGAAGCAAACTTTAATATTGTTTGTATTCATGAAGAGCCACAGGCGTAGATCATATCATAAAAAAATCAAGAGGAGTTTGTCCGAAATTAGTTTTTTAAATTAGGACCGTTTAATGAGATTAACGATATGATATTTGTGAGTTCCAGTTTTCGAGATTTTTTACTGATTCGGAAAATGATCTACGCCCATGTTTGTGTGAGTTATATTCAAGGTGCGGCCGCGCGCGATTTTCAAATTGTTTGCACATTATAATGGGGGCTAGACGATTGCCAAATTAACAAAATTCCATTCGAAAGATGAGATGAGGCCAAAAACTTACAAGTGTCATGCACAGTTGACTTCCTGATGTCGTTGCTATTGTCATCTCTCCCATTCATTTATTTATTCATTCCGGTTTATCAGCGATTTCACTTTTGTTTCTTTCTTCTTTAGTTGTTGTCTTGTCTCAGCTGGACCCCTGTCAAGATGAAGATAAAGCTGTGACCTCTAAGTTCACATTTTTCAAATGTTTTCGGATTAGATGTCTCACCTGAAATGCACTGGGATATGTGGTTGGGTTTTCTTTTTGAGTACTGCTAAGCCTAAGCTACGTCTGCTCAGATTCAGAGTGCATTTTTGACTGGGAAGGTAAATTGGGTGTCGCTTAGTCTTTTTCGTCAATTGGTCAGAGATTGCGTCAAAACTTTCTTTTTGGCATCGGTGAGTGCGGTGCACGTCTGTGAGAGTAGATAATGGTTTTATATGCCTGGGAGGTAACGGAGATGCAGTTATGTTGCTTCCACCTTGCACGGTATTTATATTTTTCGGCGTTAAACCGGTTTTTATGAACAATTCAAAACCAAAACAAAGTTACGTCTACTGAGCAACGTTGCCGTCTGCTTTATTGGAAGCCTTCTGGCAACTCTACATAATTTAACATCACTGTTAATTTAACAGCCCCTTTTTGCGGTAAAGATTGGAATTTCAAATTTAATTCATATGCCACACTCCCTCTAAACATTTACAGATATATGTATATAATTATATTTGGGATATGTCCCTGATTTGCTTAATTGATTAAGTGTTGTAAATGTATGTATGTATGTATATAATTATAAAAGATAAAACTACATTTCTTATTTCCATCCAATGCTTGAATCAGCTGGAGCACTTGGTGTCGGTTTATAATCTGGCGGAATACTAAATCCAAGTACTTCAAAGTTAGTTCCCGGATTGGGTCCAGCAGTTGGATATGGTGGGGATTTGTGTATGGCAGGAGCAGGAGCCGGTGCAGGTGATACAGGATTGGCTGTATGCTGAACTGGTGGCTTATCTTCAGCTTTGGGATATAGACTCGGGGTTGGAGCTGTTGTCCCATTTGAGTTTCCTGCAGTTGATTGACCATTTCCATTAAAATTGTACACTGGATAACGCGGCTTATATGTGTTGGATTCAAACTGCTCGGAGCTGACGTCTTCTTGAAATACTGGAGCACCTACAAAGCCAGAGCTATTCGAATTGGTCTGTCCCGGACCCAAATCACCAGCACTTGCCAACAATGGTACAGTGCCAATAACCAAAGGGAAATCCACTACCAAATCCCCGCCGCCATGCAAACGAAATGTCTTGGCTATAAAGCGTAGGGTATAACTCACTTTAATCGGCTGATTGTCATTGTTTTCCAGTGTAGTGGGTGTAGTTGGTGGTACTACCAAATACTCATTAAATGTGGCCTTATTATGTTTCAGAACTTCGCCACAATGTTTGTCCGCTATGCGAGACTCGGTTTCATTTACTTTGATTTCCGGTTTCTCGCCAGATGCGGTGGAACCGCTCTTAGCACGATACGTAACATTCTTAAAGAGCCGCACTTTAACATCCTGACACTGAACATCCGATTGATTGTCGAGAGCAATGTGAAAGTGTATCTTCTGCCCGGGAGCATAGGCACTAAACGAGGTGCTAACATCCATAACCATTGGTTTGTTCGCCCCAAATATGGAGCCCCACCAAAAGCTCTTCTCTTCGATGCGTTTCAGGGGTTGCTAGAACAGTTACAAAAAACCAATAATGCAGAGAAATTCACTTCAAATTGATAACTTACCACATGTTCTCTCTTGGCATTCAAATCAGTTGGTAATATAACCGTAAAGCATTGCTTAAATATATTATTATAGCGCACCGATCTATCTATAGTCAGGGTAACTTCATGTTTAATCTGTCCATGGCGACCATTGAATGAGGTTGGAGCATTCGGCGGTATGGTCGTGTGAAAGGGAAATACAAATTTACCCTTGGGCAATTCCAACTGAGTGCCTCCACTTTGTCCATAAACATACTGATCGTTGGTATAATAGATCTCTGTGCTGGTATGGGTAGCCAGAGACTTCACCTGTGTGCTGCCATCTTCAGAAGACTTCTCCACATTCTCCTGCCAGCGTGTCTCACCGAAGCCATTTATCGTTATATAGATAGCTAAAAAAAATTGAGGAAATTCAATTAATTTCTGTGTGTGTATGGGTCCCCATCATAAATTGACTTGTTCTTGACCTTTTGTAAGTTAATTCACTTAATGTAACAATTATGGGAAACTTTTAAATTGAAATACATTAATTTTTACCAATATAGACTAGGTAGACTAATCTAGTCTCATAATTTTAAGCACTACTAAATTATTAATCATCCATAGAATGTAAAGAAAACTATTGCGACAGCTAATTAATGCTTTAAGTAATTAATCTTAAAACTAATTAGATCAAACAAACGATTCGACTCAAAGCCGGTTTAAAGACTAGTTTGAACAAACATTTAATTATTTTACCCACAAATTCTCAAAGATCAAGTTTTAAAACACATTTCTTTAATCAAACTTCTTCTCTACACTATCCCCCCACTGAAACTATTTTTAAGTATAGAGTAGTATAGATTTATTTTACAACATTCTCTTCTAAAAAACAAAAATAAACTTATCAAATGAATATAATCCTAGAAATCATTGTGTACAATGCTTAAGTCAGCTGAAAAGTGAAACAGTTTCTGGTTTATTAAAACCAAGCTTCTGCGTAATAAAACAAAAAACTATGCCTACCATTATTAGGTGATTCGGGTTCCTAATAATAAACAAAAGCAAAAAACGAAACAAAACAAAACTAGTTTTCAAATATCAAATAACCAAAGGCAGCCAACCAGACAGACAGATAGACAGAGGAAAAAAAATATACCGGCAGTCAGGTCGGAATATAATGACGCCGCGGTTCTCAACTATACTAAAGCAATGGAGCAACGTTGTGAGAGAAGGGAGGGAACGCGTGCACGCAGTAGAATTGGATTGAAACGCCACCATAGGACCATGACGTCATTCCGCATTAAGAAGAATTTTAATCTTTTTTCCAACTTACAGCGAATGGTTTTTGGACGGTCTGTGATGAGTTCGGCAGTACCGGATATAACCTGGCCGGCATAATAGACACCTTGGGGATTGTTGTCAAAGGCAAATGTAACCTTGCTGCTCATCCTTCCTAGTGACAGTCGGTGCCAGGATAATTATTGATATGCTAAGCCACAAAAGGAAATCAACCACACCCGCTGATAACAAAAAGAAAATTCAGCAGAACAGCAGACACAGGCACCGTCCACCAAACAAATCAACCTCACTCAAGCAGATACAATTTAATACTGAAAAGACATCTCATTGGATACAAACATATGGGAGAACGTTTAATCAAACATATCTGGGACTGGGACTGACTACGACCATAAGTGTTTTTCAAGTTAAAACTAAAACGGGGAAGTACAAACTATAAAACTGAGTGAAATGCCATTAAATTTCTGAATAAATTTCCGAAAAGAAATACATATTTAGTTTGATTGTATCAAAATATTTAAACGGGCGCCTTTGTACATATCAGCTAGGTGGCAACACTCTCGTGTCAGCTGTTTTTCAAGTGCTGGAAAATTCATCAGTTTGTGGCAGCAACAACAATAAAACAGTACGCGAATCTCATATTTTTAAGATTTAATTTAGTTAAATCTTAGCAAAATATAATAAAATAAATAACGAAATTAATTGCCAACCCGTGGCAAGTAAACGAAATGCAAAAATAAAGAATTTGTGTTAAATTCCAGGTGTGTTCAGAGTAACCAAAACGAAGAAAAGGAAAAGCTCTTACTCTCTCTGCAAAATAGTTCTTTGGGTGCGGGTGTGGGCACGGGCACAGTGGCGGGGTCGCGTGTGTGTGTGGAGTGTTGCGGCATTTTAATGTCATTTCAACTAAATTATTTTTGGATAATTAGAATCTAAGGCGGTGGCTGAAGACGCCTTCCTCCTCCTCCTCCTCCATATCCACCGATAGCAATCATGGAGAGCGAAAGATTACGCATTATATTCGAGCAACCAGAAAGAATATACTTTGCCGGTGAAATAATCCGTGGCGATATCTGGATGAATTGCAACAAACGTACCAAAATACGCGGTAAGTTGGTTAAAAAGAAAAAAAAAACATTGTAACTTCCTGGAATTTGATTAGCCATCATCATCATATGTTATGACTCAGTCAGTTGGTCTCTCATCATTAAAACAAAACTTGATTGTTGTCACCATTTTTTGTTTGTTATTTCAGTAGTTATTGTGGGGGATTCGGACTCTCGTTATGGCCCCATTGGCATAAACAAAGAAATTACTTTAAAATGCAATAACAAAGCAAAGCATCAGCAGAAGCATTGGCAGCCATTTTCTACACAAAACGTTGTACGGCCTGCTGCTGTGTGTTATTCGACTCGTCTCTCTTTCTATCTTTCGGGGTCTTTCTTCATTTATTTTCACACACTATGAAATTCTTCTTCAATTGGCTTTTGCACTTGCATTCCTTTTTGATTAATTCATTCATCGATAGCATTCAATTTACTCTCAATAGGCTTGATAGAAATAATGTATTAACACGAAGGGCGGTGCACATGATGTAGGGGTAAGAATGAATATGCTTTCAGGAAACGCATTTATTTTGTTGTTTACTCTACCGTTCTCATTCTATCACACGCTTCTCTTTGCGTGTGTGTGGTATATACATACATACATATGTGCCAAAAATGCCGTAATTGTGCTCTTTCAATGACAGTGGAACAGACTCCAAAATCATGGCATGGCAAGGCAGGGCTAGCTTTGTTTATGTTTTTATTAACATTTTCAATTAAAGTTAAATATTTAACTAATCAAGAACAAATTCACAAGAATGCACATATTATTAATTTATTGTTCTGTATATGTAAATTTCAACTTTCCACTGTGCTCAACATTTTACAGTTTGCTGCTCTTAACGTGTTTAACAGTGTGAGCCGAACTTTAACAGCGGTAGCAGCTGATTTGTGTTTGTATGAGTGTGCACCCCCGTCTTTCTCTTTTGTATCTCTATCTCTTTCATAGTTCAAGTTTAAAAGTGAGTGCCCTACACTCAAATGTGAAGGGCATTTGTTTGTCAAATGAAAATATAAAATTTCCACACATCAAATACATGTAGTGTTTAATAAGAACTTAAGTATATAGCCAAAAATAGAATACCATAAACTACTGGCTGCCCCATAGTCAAAAGCAGATTGTTGGTTACGACGTTATCAGCGCACAATATAAAAAACGATTTATTATCAGAGCACATTGTACAATGTACATACATAGATACTACGAATGGTATAAAATAAAGCACCACAAAAAAATAAACTGTTTTTATAAAGGGGAATGTTTTCCGTACATATGATGCAGGAGGTTAAAGCAAGCCCCTAAATACGCGGGAAAATCGGAATACATTTAGCTTGAGGCTTTTCTAAGGCTTCGCAATTACATTTAATTAGTCACCCCGATATATAAATTTTGTTTAACATATTTACATACATACATACACGAATGGCCTTAATTGAACACATCTTCATTATCATCATCATCATCATTACTCTTATAATTAACAATCAAAATTTGTGCACAGAAGAAATCCTATGTGGTCTTTTCCTTACTTAACCCATATTGACCCTATCCTTAAGAAAACGTTCAACGCGCGGCCAAATCTCTTTAGTTTCGCGTCCCTTGAAACTGGTTACTAGACCACGTTTGCCATACCAGGCCAATACGGGACCCATCAATTCATCGTATAGCTGAAGACGTCTGGCCACAACTTCGGGTTTATCATCCTCTCGTTGAGTTAATCGATCTCCGGTTATATCATCTCTGCCCGGTACTTTTGGATCATCAAATCCAATATTATAAACCCTGCCTGATGGGGCATGTATCCAACGATTCTTGACTCGCTCAATTATCACATCGTGTGGTATATTCAAATTAATCACAGCATCAATTTGCTCACGACTCGACAATATTTCCGCTTGAGCGCTATTGCGTGGGAAACCATCCAAAATGTATGACTTATTCCCCACCTCAGTGATGCGTGCCAGCATTGTTTTGGTAACTATATCATCGGGCACCAATTGACCTTCAGCAATATATTGCTTTGCCTTTTTGCCTAAATCGGTGTTATTAACAATATTCTGACGCAATATGTCCCCCGATGAGATATGCAGAAAGCCAAATGTGTTAACAATGCGCTCCGAAATGGTGCCCTTACCCGAACCGGGTGCACCAATTATCACAGCCCGAAATATTTTTGTATACATATTTGTAAAACAGGTGTATTTGTAGTGCTGCAACAAAAAAAGTAAATATTACTAAAAAGTTCATTTTTTGCACAATGTGTACTTAAACGTTGTTGTAAAGTCGTTGAAAAGTCAGGGTTATTGCTAATAAAAAAAAAGCACTAATAGTTTTAGTTTTCAAATTTTCTGTCTTCAACGAAAGGCAATTGCAAATTTGCTAATATATAAATGCGTTGTCGGGGTATATCATAAATAAAAAACATTTAAAAAGTTAATGTCAACTTATATGCAAACTTAATTTGTATTTTTGTGATAATCGATAGTTATAACAATATGAAGTCACATAAGGAACGAAAGATAGCTGTGATAACAGCAGTTTTCCTACACTTGTTTGTCCAACAAAATCATTCGACATATGCGTGGCTATAAGCAGCATAGCAACAAGTGTAGCGCAGATTTAAAGAACAGACAACAACTACAACAAGCGTGGCTTTTCATTCTTTCTATGCATGTGTAAGTGTGTGTGTGTGTGTATATATAAAGGTGTGTGCGTTTGTATGTATGTTTCTTTGTCTCTTATGTTAACAGAGTCCGCTTATCGTTCAAAGTCCAATAACAAAAAAGAACAAATAATAAATAAATAAATATTTGCTGCAGTTGTTTTAGAGTTGTGTTTTGATTATGTTTTTTAACTTTTCAGCTTATTTTTCTTTTTGGTTTTTGTTTTTGCACTGGGTTTTTATGTTATGTAAATTAGCATCACTTACACGGGCACTTGAGTTTTGATGTTTCTTCTTTTATTTGAGAAATAAAATTATTTTCGTCGTGTTTTTTTTGACTATGCGAATTTAATTCTCGCCCCCGTACTAATTGCAATAACTTGTCGCATTTGATAAAGAAACGGCAAATTAGTTCTTTCTCGCTCTAGGTTTCAATCTCTACTACTGTTATTATTGTGCAAACATGTTATTCTGCCGGCAACTGAATTCAAACTGAACAAAACGAAAAAAACAATAATAATATGTGGTTATAGTCTTCTTAGGGCTTTATCTCGCCCTCGCCAACTTTGAGTTCTTGTTTAGCTTCCAGACTAGTTTTTTTTTTATGCTCGTGTTTCTCGTACGATTTTGACAATTGACAGCCGGTCTCTCTCGCACTCACACACACAAATGCATATACAGTGGACCTTTGGTTAACGAACACAATTCGTTCCAGCAACTTGTCCGTTAAGCGAAATCTCCTTTTCCCATATGAATGTGTTCCAGGTTGAAAACTAGTATATTAACTGTTTTAATTTTAATACACTTTATAAGATACATATATTTGGAAACTTTTTTTCCAAAAAAAATCTGATCGTTATCCGAACTGTTCTTCATCCGCGGCGTTTGTTAACCGAGGGTCCACTGTACACAAAAGCTCATTGGCTCTCGGTCGTTCTCTCAGCAAAATGCATTTGTATGTGGGTGAGAGCGAAAAGGGATTGACTGTGCACGAGAGAGTATGAGAGGGAGAGCCAACTACTGTCAAATGAGTAAATGCAGTAAACCAAGAATCTAATGAATGAATCTCAATGAATCCATGTTATAATATTTTTGCAATCGAATAGAAAAAAAAAAATAAAATAAGCAAGTATACATATATAGATACATCCGATTTTTGACTTAATTCGCGATTAACACACACACACACACACTTTGAAATGTTAAGTAGAAAATGCTTCGAAAGCGTAATCTTTATTTAGGATTTCAAGCTGGAATCTTATTCGACAAGTTACATATATATATATATCAAGGAGATGGTGGTGCGGGGCGGGGAACACTTATAACATTTAATAGTAGGTCAGTGAATTAGATTCATTCATTGTTTATTAATTTCGCATTGGTATTCTCGGTCTTCTTTAATATATTCTTATCGCTATGGATGATGTCCCGCTTGCGTTCCTTCTGGGCTTCCTTGATCATTTCATCAACTTCCTCGATAGTTGGGCCAGCATCAATGTTACGGCTATTTGTGGGACTTGGAGAGCGACTACTGTAAGCTTTTCGTGCTGCATTCGGTGGGGACTGTATGGCACGGGTTATAGGGGCATCAAGCAAATACCAACGAAAACGACCACGTCCACGTCCAAATCCACCGCCGCGTCCACGCGGTCTATAGCTACTTGGTGGGGGCGAGGCATAATGCTGATAGCTACGGCGTCTCGGACTGTAGCTACGGGAACGAGAATGGGAACGGGATTGTGGTGATCGGGAACGTCGATATCGTGAACGTGACGGTGTGCGTCTATAACGCTCGGATGGAGATGGTGTGCGACGGGGCACAAATGGCGAAGGTGTGCGACGACGTCGCTGCTCCAATGAACGAGATTTCGAACGTCGGTGCTGAGAGTAGCTGCTGTGTCCATAACGTGAACGACTAGGTGATCGTCGACTTCGATGTGAACGTGGTCTGCTAGATGATCGCGAACGTGGTGATGGTGTACGCCATCGTGATCTCGATTTAGTTCCTCGTCTACTATGCCTGGGCGATGTGGATTGGGATCGGCGCCTGTGTCTAAACGAAGCAGACTTTGACCTGCCACGATGCCTGGGCGATTTGGACTTTGATCTGCGGCCACGACTGTGAGAGCGGGATCTACTTCGGCTCAACTTATGATGCTGCTCCGTTTCCAACGGTGTTGCCACACGCAGCAGACCAAATTTGTCCATTTGCAGAGGTCGTTTTTTAATTTGAAAGGATAACTTTGGCTGTGCTGGTGCATGATGTTGCTGTTGGTCTTTTTGTTCCTTGGCCGCTGCCGCTGCACGCGATGTACTCGGTCCCATCAGATCATAGGAATGCTTTCGCATTGTGGGAGCTGCTGGCGGCGGAGATTCTTCTCTATGTTTCTGTTGAAAATACTTTTCCAGCTGGGCCTTTAATTGATCCTCACTAGTAGCTCCACTCATTAGTCTACAAAACAAAAAAGAAAAACAAAATGAGGAAATGTTCAAAATCTCTAATATAAAATAATTAATATTTGAGGTAATCCAATAACATACTTATCATCCCCTCTATTATATTTTGTTGTTGCATTTGAATAGATTATGGCATACATAGAGTATTAATTGATAAAGATTGCAAGAATTTTACACTTTTCTTACCTGAATGCCTCACCGAAATCAATTTTTTTAAGCATATCAAGGGGATTAATCTCCTGATCCTTTTGATTATCCCGTTCGTATGATTGTGATTTTGATTTCTTATCCTTTCGATCTTTTTTCTTTTTGTCCTTCTTTTTGGCTTTTTTATGCTTGCTGGCATCACGAATTAATTTCCGTACACTTGACATGGTGTCATCCTCATCCAATTTAAATTCATTCGCCTTTTTGGCATCAAATGATGATCGATTCTGATCAGTGGCATAGAAGGGCTGATTGAACTGACATCGTGGTGGGGGTGGAGCTTCTTCAACTAAAATATACCAATGTGTATAACAGAAATAGTGGCATTAAATTTTCATTGTCTACTTACACTGATCATCGCTGTCTTCACTCGACGAACTGGATTCATTCGAGGAGTGGCCATTATTGTTGTTGTTCTTGCCACTTGAATGTAAGTTGCTGCTGCCGCTGTTCTTTATACTTCCACTAACATCGGCAAGACCACCACCACTTGATGATGAGAATGTTGATAATGGAGCCATTGTTGTCCTTTGCAATGCATCCAACAATTGTCGAGCCTGCTCATGTTGCGGCAATATGTTTAAGCAATCGGAATAGGCCTTCATTGCTTCCGGCAAACGATTCTCCTCCTCATGACTCCGACCAAGTGCCACCAGCGTTTCTCCCATATATTTACGGGCATTTACATGGTATTTATTTAACACCAGAGCTTTTTCGAAATCTTGCAGACCCTTGAGGAAGCTGCGCCGATTCGCGTAGAGAGCACCACGGGCCACTAAACCCTCAACATTGCGCGGATCAATGTTCAATGCCTTATTTAGGCACTGAAAGGCCTCGACCTGTTGGCCATTCTTAAAGTGCTCAATGCCATCAGCCACGGAGCTGATACACAAAAATTATTCATACACAGCACGAAAATATACACATTATATTGTTGTGTACATATGTATAAGAAACTAATTCTGATATAAGAATATAATATGCCAAAAAAGGCGTACTCACCGGAATGCCCATTGGGAAGCTTGCTTTTGACGCAGTTCACTGGCATAATCGGCTTCCGGGAAGCCATTTTTTAAATAATCCATTAGCGTATGATTCTCATGAGGCTGCAGTCCATTCAATTGAAAAAGTAAATCATAATTAGGATTCTGAAATTCTAGAGCCGAGTTCAATTCATCTTCATAGTGAGACGGAGCAGTAGTTTGTTGTCCATCCGAATCGTGAATATTACTGCGACAGAAACAAATAAATAAATTAATTAGTAAAGCTTGAATATCTTGATTACACACTCATAGTTACCTGTAATACTTGGGTAATTCACTGTAGTCACATAGTCCTAGCTTCAAGTTGGGCGACTTGTTATAGGTGGGAATCATACCCAAATTAAGACGTTCCACATCCGCAGATATATTATAAATTTCGCAACGTATTAAATCGTTGGCAATAAAAATTCGTAATTCACCAAACTTATCCAATGGGACAGCGCCCCAATAATCATGCGTAATTACAGCCTAAAAAATAATATAATATAGAACTTCGTATTGATGCAAAACTTCAGATTGTTAATTACCTTAATGGGAATATCGGATAGATAATGGTGCAAAGGTTCGTCGGTGCACAATGGTTTAACCATTAGGCGATTGGAGGCTACCTTAACCACTGAAGCGAAGACAATGTCACCCGGTTTCAGACATTCCATTCGTCGGACCCAGGCATTATGTTTGTCGCCGCGTAAATTCAAGAAGTATTCATACGGTGGCTGCTGCACCAGGCAATCTTTGGCTAAAAAGAACAAATTTAAATATATTCCTCTTACATTATGAAAACATAATTTCACTTACCTTGAGCTAAAACAGCATCTTCCATGATTTGGCTAACCATTTCGCGGTCATAGAGACATGGGGCTTTACGGGCGAAAAATTGATGCATTTTCAGGCGTTTGGCTCGCTCTTGAAAAGTAAAGAACTTTTGCCGCTCCATGTAGACGCTGTAATTGATCTGGAAATAAAAAGCGGGAATTATTAGTTTGTTAGTTTGTGGGCTCGCAAAATACGTATTGGCTTTTTCGTTTGGTTTTGTTCCTTTTACCACCCACCTTATTACTTACCCCCCTCTCGTTCGGCTGGGCGAGGCCCATGCGACGCAGGTCCTCGACACCACGCTCATCGTCCCAAATCTTCTGCAACGGCTGGCCATGATAGCCCAATGCATTGGCTATGTAATTACTGTTCATCTATACTATTATTTAATGCGCTTCGCTTTGATATTCCGGCCGCTTTTATTCAGTCAAAGATTTTTGTCATTTTTTCTGATTTTTCTAATGTTATCAGTATTGCTAATCGATTTTTTATCGATTGTTGCTCAACTTTCAGTATTTAAAATACTAAATTTGCTAGTGTCGGAAAACTAGAAATGGCATCGGTTGAAGTTGCACGCATCGGTGCGACGTTGGCACCATTGGCGGTTTATTTTGAATTAAAATTTTCTTTCTTTTCCTTGCAGCCATAAAAATCCAAATCACCGGAAAAGGCAAATGCAAGTGGATGGAAATTCTGCGCAAAAACTCCAATAATAATGAATATACACGCAGCTTATTTTACACCAGCAAGGAGATTTACGAGCACAGTGAAACCCCATTGCCCGACTTTGAGCCTCGGGGCTTGGAGCTGTCACCAGGAGAGCACACTTTCAAGTTTTGCGTGATGCTGGGTCGCCAGTTGCCCTCCAGCTTTAAGGGCAGCTATGGCAGCATCAAGTATAAGATGCGAATTCTGATTCAACGTCCATGGACATTTGATGAACGACACACCATACCATTTACTGTGGTCAAAAATATGCCCTTGCCGCCGAATTTTCGCAGTAATCCCAGTCCTCTGGAGAAGCAAATCACCAAGACGATTAGTTTATTTGGCACCCGTCCGATCACTATGGTCGCCCTGTTGCCCGAGGATTTCGCTATACGTGGCGAGCCGCTAAGAATTTGCGTAACTGTGATGAATAATTCCACCACGAATGTGGAGAAACTGCGTTTCAGTGTGCTCCAATATGTGACCTATTATAGCCACGTGCCGTTGCGTGTCCAGAAAGTCGAGTGCATAGCTATAGCCAATAAGGAGACGGGTTCGGTGCACAAGAAAAGTGAACGCAGCTTCGCCCATGAGCTCCTCATGCCGGATGGGGCCCAACCAACGGACGAGCAATTCAGTGGTGTCATAACCATCTCCTATGAGCTACGTGTCGAGGCCGTATTGAGAGGATTCTTCAAGAATTTAGTTTTGAATTTGCCTTTTAAGGTCTACTCCCAGGACGTGGCGAACAGGCAGGGGTCGATGCGTCCGCCACCACCTCCACGACCAAATGATGGGCCCCCACTACCGCCGCCATCTTCAGCAGAATCAATTGGAGCAGGGAATCCCTTTGAATCTGCCTTGGCTGGTAATGTTTATCCGACATTGGACTCATCCATTGGGTCTCCTTCACACTCATCGTCGCAATATAGTGAATGCAGTTCCATCAACTCGACCACTTCAGACTCATCAGCTGCCACCCTTAGTCCAGCTGTTGCTGGCGGTGGTGCCATGGAATTGTCATACACCTCGGGATCCCAATCATCGCAATACGGCAGTCCTGCTGCTCGGGCCAGTCTACGCAGCTCGAATGTGCCCTACTTGCCTTATCCACCACCTGCAGCATCATCCAGCCCTCTGATGGTGCAATCCTATCCACCGCAACATTTGTCGACATATCCGCTGCCAGAATCTCCGCAATATACATTGCTCGCCATTTCACCAGCAAATCCAATACAGACCCAAGCCATTAGTGGTTATAGTCAATTGGCTTCCACTTCTTCAGCTTCCACTTCACAGTCGGCTTCGACATCTGGTTCATTTCTTCATCCACGCCAGCCGCCTGGTGCCCACGAGCTGCGTAAGTTAAGACTGAAGATTCAATCATTTCTACTGATCTCTAATCAGTTCTTTCTTTCTTTTTTATGCAGCTCCATCTTATGATGAATTGTTTGGCGCCCCACCGCCAACTTTGTCAGAGACACCAAAGTGAGAATCTTTAGACGATCTCTCAGAATGCATTACATTGCATCTCATACTCACTGCTAGCAGTTATCATATACATATGCCGCCCAGTAATATCCAAGCTTTCGTCTAGGATTAATGCTTCAGGTTTTACTTTATACATATATTGTTAACAAAAACAAAAAGAGACTCGTTGCGAACAAAGAAGCCACACAAAACAATAGAATCTCCACATAGATTTGTATGCCCAAACATAAACACAAACAATTTTGATTTGTTTACTATTTTAAGCAAACTATTGTAATTAGTTACCAACCTTTCTTTTTGGCAAATATTAATTATATAATTACATATATCACAAAATTATTTTTGCCAAAAGTTTTCGAATAAAAAGTTGTCAATGCTCGCAGAATAGATTATCATAATCAAATAATGATATGATTGCCCATATTATTTGCCCATTTGTAGCTAATTTTAAGTCGAGTCCTTAATTATATGCATAAGTATAATAATGTAAACACATTCAAATACCAAATTTGTGTTCGCGTCTTTTGAAAAGTCGCGTTAGACAACAGAATTTTGAAATTAGTTAAACAAATTTATGAAAAGAATTTGCAAATTCAGAGTTGAACTAAAAAATTAGTTAAAGTACTTGATTAATAACGAGAGAGTTATTATTTTTAGTAGATTCTTTGTATTTTGTATTGGTTACATGACTTTTTTATACTTGATTTTCTCTCTTATTTATCCGTCGAACGAATATACATACATACATACTTACACATATATATAACTATTTATTGTTCATTTTCATTTTTGTTTTTAAATTTAAGTACCTAACGCATACGTAATTGAAATTATTTGCATGAAGTCGAAACAGGACTTAAACATTTTTTTATTTTTGTAATTTCTTTTTCTTGCGCACAAAAGTGAATGAAATACTAATTAAGGTGCTTTATAACGAAACTCAAATATTTTTCGACAAATGTCCTTATTTACGCATTTTGATTTAAGCAATAAATGGAGAAAAACATTACAAAAAGTGTGACCAAGTTCGTTGTCAGTATATGAAGCGGTGGGGGGCAGATGGAATACATTTTTGTACGTGTTAAATTACAATTTCAAGAGGTTGAAGCTAAGTTAAGTGCATGGAGGGATGGACGGGTGGGTGGATGGAGGGATGGATGGGGATGAAATTGTTATGCGGCGGCCCTTCTAACAAGTAACGGAAGTGTTAAGTCAGGTATAATTGTTTTCTTTCACATTTTTTGTTTGTTTTTTTGCGCCCTCTTTTACTTTGTTGCCCCTCAGGCTTCTCTCTGTCATTCTTAGTGAGATTGTGGTGAGGGCCAACCATAAATTATATTTTCATACATGTAGGTTGGGTACGTGGGTTCCAACTATAAACATCAACCCACAGAAACAGAAAGAAAAAAATGGTTAAATAATAGCAACATTTAGCGGAAGTGTAATGACTCTCATTCTGGCCAACTCAACACGCGCAAAAAACGATCTGAACTCTGTACTTTACTGGATGATGATGGTGATGATGATGAGGGAGTAAGCTCAAAGGGGGCAAGGGTTTTGTCAAAATTATAGTACACCGACTGAAGACGTTGGGGTGACCTGACCAAGTTGGTTGGGGGCGTTCTTAAATGTCTTAATCGTTGGCCAACCACTCACAATTCAGAACTAGTCTTGCAACACTTTAACCGAACCCCACGTAGCCGAACAGCAATTGCTAAGCTTTTCTTTTGGTTTGTTCTCTAACATTAAAAACGTGCCACTAACTGCTATAACAATAAGCAGAAACGTCACATATGTGTACCGTTAGCAAATATTGATAAACACGTAGGTTTTGATATTAGATTTATGCAAGTTAGAAAAAGACCTCGCCACATATCAAACTTAACTATTACCCTAAAATAATATTTATAGAGAAATATCTGACATGTTTATGATTGAAAACACTTGAGGCTAAAGGTAAATCAATTTTGGGAAGATTTTAAGCAAGAGGACGGTACTTCGCAAGGAGTTGAGGAGTAAAGAAGCTGAGGTATATTATGGTTAGAAGTTCTTAAAAATGATCCTTTCAAATTCTCAATCTAGCATCGTCCTAGGAGGATTATAAATATAGATTTCAGAGCTTATAGCTTATCAACTGATGTTTGTCTTGTTAAAATAGGAGAAATAATGGAAATGAACTGCTAGCTTAACTAAATAGCGTCACAGCTTGAATTGAGCAACAAAAACAGCTTAATGAAGCAACTGTTCCGTGCGTTTTCTGCCTCCCCCTTCATACCCCCAACAATCGACCAACATTGGCCGAAAGAAAAAAACAAAATGAAGGAAAGAAAAAAAAGGAAACTTGGTAAAAGGCTACACAGTCAGTCTCTGGCAACTGTTGCCCAGCCACCCAACAAATGCAGGCGGAGTTTGTATTACAGCACAGGAAAAGGAAACGAAAGAAAGGAGGGACGACGATAGAGGGAGAGAGGCAGATGTAGAGCTGGAGAGAGGAGGTGTAGGATAAGCGAGGGGTCACCACACACACATGTGACCAAGAGCCAGAAATTGGAACGGCCATTGAATATGATGTAAATAGAGAAATACGTGCAAAAATTTGTACGCTTGATTAAATTTGAGTCGCAGTCAAAGTTGTCGTAGTTGTTGTCCACACACACAGCCACCCACCCTCCACACACTCTCTCACTCAATCTGTGAACACACAACTCCACTTGAAAGACAATCAGGCGGCAATTTAAAATCATTTTCACAGTGTCCACCAGAAGGAGGTTTCCACAGACAAAAGGGGACCTCCAATCGAACAAGCGACCACCTGCTGCAGTAACTTCTGCATGATTAGTTTTGATTTGCTTCTTCTGCCTTTCTTTTTTTTATTGTCGTTTTGTTCCCCTTCCTCCTCTTGAGACTAATTCTCCGACATTTCTCTGATGCGGAAGTAGCGAAGGATGTGAAACATTTGCCCAAGTTTTAATATAAACTTGATCATTTGTACGTTTGCCATATGGGTTCACACAAGTTGTTGCCCTTCTTTATACCGAATCACGAATTACACAGAAGAAAAAAGATGTCTCATTGATGAAACAAGTAAGTGACAAAAATTAGATCTTAGAATATCAATATTTGTTTAAGACTTGCTTTAAACAATTCTTTCAACATGTGAAAAGTCAACTATATAAATCTAATAGAAATTTGATTAAGTGTGTTTCTGCCAGTTTAAGGCGTTAGTTTCAGTTTCAGTAAGTGCATGCTTTGGTCACACTCTTTTCTGACGAACTTCCGCCCCGGCTAGACACCTAAACCACGCTGCTCCTCCAGAAAAATAATAAAAATTAAAATCCGAATTTTTCTTCGACATCAAGCCGAATTATTAACTTAATCCTAATCTGCAGCATCTAGGACAACATTTATTATAGAGTTTTGTGAATCTTATTATCGTAAGTTCCTTTATTTTTGTGGATATTTAAGTATTTTGAAGTGTCTAATAAGTTCATTTGGAAATTTAGCCATAATAAAAGTAAATGCTGTACACCTGAGCAAGGAATTTCATAATTGAATTCCGAAAATTAGCCAGAGATATTTTTAAGACACCGAGGGCTCAAAAGCTGTACACCGTGAAGGGCATAGAGACAATTCGACAAACTCAGCTAGCCGCCCGAATCGAATACGGGCAGATAAAGTTTCTTCATTGCGGATTAAGAGTCCCTTGGACCGAATGTATTGCATGGAAATGCCAGTCGCTTGATTTAACCTAACATTTTATTCCTAAGCATCATCCAGCGGACGACGAAGGCCTTCGACGGACCGGACGGATGGGTAAGTCCTAAGTTCTTGACAAAAAAATCATGTTCGTTCTGGTATTTCCCTGATTCATTTGTATAAACAAAGCGAGTTCTGTGTCGAATAGTCTGCGAATTATAAAAAATCTCTCAAGTACAATGAGACAAAAAGAAAAATATTAAAGAGAAAGAAAATTTCCAATCATTATTTTTTATTTTAAATACCTATAAGTTTACATATATCCACCTTATAATTAAGATTCACCAAAACAAAACATATTTTCCCCAATTTGGCTTTTGGATGCCCGAAATGATCCAATTATTTAATTTGATTACCGTTTATTATAAAAACCATCATTTTAGTTTAGTCAACACGGATTATTCCGTAACCCTTGTGAATAAATATCATAAATAATGTTTGAGTAAAAGTTATGTGTTCTTCTTTGTGGCGAAATGTGAGCGGTGAGCGAAATTTGTGTTGGGATTTTCCAGAATCTTGCGACAGGAAAGTCATTGGTTGGGAGGGCTTAGACGCGAAGCTATAATAACATCCTCATTACTTCCCTACTCGTGTGATACTAATATACTCTTTCACTCTATCCTTCTAGTTCATCTCCTTTGATTAAGTAATTGTGTAATATTTGTGCTCTAGGGACTTTGTTTAATTTTATGTACTACCGGTGTATTGAGTAATGCTGGTCCAAAGAATTCCCTCAAAGACTGTTTGCTAGCCGACAGCCAGAAGTCCCAAACTTCTCGATACATTAAGTCCGTATGTGTTGGGTTCGTCCTGATTTCTGGTGCTCTTGCCCATCATAACATCTGATAATTAGGGACTGTGAGAGAGACTACCTATATAGGCCGAACCTGACCTCTTCTTGGATCAAAGAAGATTCTTTGACTAAGAGGGATGTACATGATCTGGATTCATTCATCGGGTTGTGTTCATTACAAGTGGCTGACTTTTTCTTTTTGTCGTTTTGAGCAATGTGATTGCAGGCAGCATCCACGTTCATTGAATGGTACATAACCCCCATGACTTTGCCTCAGACCACCGCTCCCACCCACCGAACCCGAATCCTCTTTATACAATATGTTGCAATTTCTGTTAATTTTGTTATTGAGACACGTTCGCACAAATTGTGGTGACAGCTTGCAAAAGAATTGAAATGCAGCTATGCTTGGATGTGGCAAACGATGTGGGTGGAGTGGAGAATCCGAGGAGTGGAGGTGCCAGGCAAGGTATATATATATATATGTAGTTCGATTGGCAGAGGTTTGATTGGTAGAGGGCTAAAGCTTCTCTAGCCATCTGATTGATGCTGTTCTGTTCTAAGCACACATCTTTCAAAAGAAGCCACAGCAAAAGCTTGCGGTTAGTATATCCTATATATATATTTATTATATACATTCACCATAAAATACTCCTTATTTTTTTGCACTTGATTTTTTCCGAGTTATTTTTATTTTAAGGTTTCTTTTTCTCTCTCTCTCTCGATTTTCTTTTATTTAATGAAATTCAAAAACTCAAACTGGCCACAACAAAGCAGAGATGCCAATGGCAGCAGCATGGATAGTACAACTTGTGTGCATTTAAGTTTTAAACGTAGTTATTTATCCTGACAAGCCATCATGCCTTTTCCGCACTGACCACCACACCACACCGCACCGCACCATACCACATGGCGTATGCGTAATTCATGCTAAACTAAATATGCAACTTTAATGGAGTTTCCATTATCTGTATTTTTTTTCTTCTCATTTGAGGTTATTTTTTGTTACTTTTATTTTTTTTTTGGGTAGAAGTGTTTTTTTTTTTAATGGTAAATAAATCAGCAATTAATGTGCAAAAATCAACATAATCAAATTATCAATTGAATTCACAATTCGTTTTCCTTTTCAAATATATATTTATATAAATTAACATTTTAATCTCTGCGACATGCATCGATTTGCCAATTAAATTGAATTAAAATTACTTACAAAATGGAATCCGAAAAAAAATGTTTACAATTTTGCACTATTCCATGGCATTTAACTTGTTAAAATTTTAACTTTTAATCAAATCAAAACAATCCAGCAACACGAAACAACAAAAAAAAAAAAATGGGCAATAAATATTTTATTGCAATTTAGTGGTAAAACAAAAAACAGAAATGTTAACCAAACACAAGAAAAAACTGTAACCAAAGAATTAATGATAAAGTGTCAATACTCTTTGAATTCTAGTACTAATACTGAATACTACATCAGAAATAATCGATTTACAAACCCGATGAACAAAAAGATATATATTCAGTTTAATAGATACAGACAGAGAAAAATATAATGGAAGAAACTATCAAAATCTGAGGAGTGAAAAATGTTGTTAAAAATTTAATTTTATTTGTTAATATGCCCCATCTCAAAGAAAGGGTAAAGAAAACATATGCATAAAACGAATATCAAAGTAAATAATAAAAATTTACATATTTTGTGTCACTAAAAAAAATAAATGAAATTAAAAACAAATTGAGCAATGGTAATTAGAAAATTTAATTGTAGATAATGTTTGGTTCGCTCTTTCAGAAATGTCTAAAATTTCGTTATGTCTTATATTAAATATTTTCTCAATCATTTTTCATATCATATCTTAAAATTCTTATTACTTTTATAGCGGAAATGTTTGAAATTAAAATAAATATTTACTTTTTGTTGTCAGGTTAAAGTCTTTTGAAGCTTTTCTGTCTTTGAAAAGTTAATGGAATTGTTTATCTAAATATCTTTAATAAGTTTTAATAGTTTTTTTTTATTTTGTATTTTGTAAGGTAAATGCCAGAAAAGACCACAACATAGAAATTGAACAATTTAACTAACCAAAGTCCATCTCGGTCTAAGCGTCTGCTTGCCAATTTCTTAGAATAAATATTATTTCTGTCTTCTAATCTGGTATAAATCAAATTAACCAAGAATGTTTTCTATTAGTTATTATGAGGGACAACAAATTCTTAGGATAGAAGCCAACATCAGTAGATTGGAGTTGGAGTCAAATTCCTGTGGAGTTCATGGGACCACCAATTTGCTGCTGGGCCAAAATGACCAAAATTAATAAAATACAAATATGTACACACACACACACACATACAGTGGCGGTGAAAAGTTAGCCAACAGTTGATTAGTCTCTGCCAATAGCTAGAGAAATGCTTCAAATTTTTCCCTTCTACATTCAAATGCAAATTGATTCAATTATTGGCATTTAATTAAATGCAAATACGTCGTTACCTGGGTAAAGGTAAAATATTTGGGCATTACTCACTCTCACTCACTCTCTCGTACTCTCTCTCTTTCTCACTTATTGCGAAGAACTTCATTAAAATGCCAACATAGAGAAGTTCGTGCCCTCCTCCTACTTTCACTTCTTTGTTATGGCGCTGACTTTGTCCTCTGCTCAAATCCAAGCCAAAATGCCTCTCGTTCATTTCATTTGGTAAATTTAAATGCCAGTTGACAAAAGCTATAGACCATCTATCCTCCAACTACTCCTTCCGCCGCCTAATTCCCCGGCGCGCCTATTTCTCCGTCTCCCCAACTTCAGTGCCTTGTAATTGTTGTCGGTCTGAAGCAGCCCTGCAGTTATTTGCATTCAAATCGCAATTTTTGTCTCATTAGAAAGTGGGCAAGGGATTGTCACATTTTTTGGTGGACGGGGAGGGCGAGAGACCTCGACATTGTCGACGACGAGAAGGACAACTAGTTAGATGAATGGTGGAAATGGGGTGGAGAATTCCAACAAATACGACGCTTAAGTGTCCCAAAGTTGTGCTGGCCACAGAGCTAAATGAATGCCAACAAGTCCAAGTCCAAGTTTTGGCTGGCTGGCTGCCTCAGTCGTCGTTATCACCCTTGGGGGCTTTAGTTTAATTTCACTCCAATTTTCATTGTACAATTTTCACATTTTTCGATATGTTTGTCCATGGTTTGGGGAATGTGCCCTAGATGGTAGAAAAGTGGATGGGGACGGTGCCTGGTTTGGGGCAAGGTCGTGTGAAGTAAAAAGCAAGACTTTCATTGAGGGTTACCCGCTCCCTGGTAAACTGATATTGCCTTTTAAGTAAATCAATATCAAATGCCTTGGATTTAAATTTGTCAAGCAGCAAAAGCAGCGTAAAAAAAAGAAACGGAATATTAAGCTGACGCTTCAAATTTTAATAAGTCGACTAAAAAATACTCTTTTTTACCAACTCAAATGAAATCAATTGTTTCTAATCATCGCTTTTGATTTTGTTTAATCTCCTCATTCTTTTTTTTAGGTTTTCCATTCTCATCAACTAAATCGTTTACTTCTCATTTATAGTTTTCCCTAACATTTTATAAAATACGGCATAGCGTATATACTTGAACTCGTAGAGACTTTGATTTTCCGATGATGAATGAAAATTTGCAGTTTTTCACTTCTTTTTTCTTCATTCTCTCATGACGGGTTTTTCATTTTGCTTTCTTTTTTGCTTTGTGTGTGTATATTTTATGTGCGCGTTTTTAATTTTACAAAGTGAAAGGCAAATTTGTCACACAAAATATCTCATCACATTTTTCGAAGCTGCTGCTGCCGCCGTCGAGTTATTGGATTGAATCAAGCAAAGTCAAGCCGGGAGGGAAGGGGCACGGCAGAAATGGGACTCGTCGCAAAGCATTTGATTCTGATGGTGGTGGTTGATGGTCCTGTAGTGCCGCAGTGTCATGCTACCAAGGATCCTGTCCTGGCGGATCAAGTCGTTTTTGCGGCTGGGTTAATGTTAATGCTAATAAATTATACGACAGCCTTCAAATTGAAATCCGCGACGACAACTCAAACGAATTTAATTGAAAAACTGTTTTTCGCCATTCGCATTTTGCATATAAATCAATGCGTCCTCTAGGGGGATGGCAATAGAAGTGTAAGCAGAGCGGCCCAAAGAGTCGGGCCATGTTTAGCCTGGCCTGGCATCCCAAATGTCCACACACACACACACACCCAGAGAGTCGAGTCGCGAGTTAGGCGACTCTTCACATACACGTAGTTTGGGCAAACAAACGCGATCCGTACAGGTCACTGCATATTGAGAGCAGCTAGCATGTTAAGAGGGACACGTGGTGCAATCCAAAAGTGTTGTGGAGTGTGGGTTCCTGAGGGAGGGGTGGAGGGGGTCTTGTGACCACGCCTTATGCAATAAAAACATTTCGGTGCTCTTTCAATTAGCAATTTGTCAGCGGAATTTCATCTGCATTTTGCCAAAAACAAAAAAGAGAAAACTATATTTATTTATATGAAAAGCCCTTGTAATTCAATTATAAGCTAGAAAACAAAAAATTTCGCTTGCCCAGTCATAGGAATTCAGTTTACAAAAAATATTTCTCTCTTTTCTCTTCCCTGTTCATCTGTACATACATATACATATATAGTTTTTTGTGTATATGAAATTCATTAAGTGCGAGTATTTACATCCGATTTATAAAATGCAAAATAAAAATCTCTATAAACTTCCTTTTTCAAAAATTTAGTGCATTGACTGCACAACAATCTGTTAGTCAGTTAGGTAGATTGATTTCCCATAGATTTAATAAAAACGACTGTAAATGATAAAGCCGGCTCAAAAACCATAATTAAAAACTCCATTAACTTGTATATTAAAAAAATTAAAGTAAACCACTTTTGTTCGTTTTCAAAAAGTCAGTGTTGGACTTTACTCGTTAATTAATGGTTATGTAAAATAAATAGATCCGTAATAAGTTAGGTTAAAATTATTTAATGGCTTACGCTTATATGTTAAACATTGCTTTTTTTTCCTTGAATACCAATTCGGTCTACTGAAGGATATCAGCTTAGCTGAAATATGTAAACTATAATATTAAGACGGGAGGATCTGGGCAACCTAGTCCCTTAAAACGAAGCGCAGCCCTAATTCTCGCCCCGACTCGCCCAATTCTGATCCGCGTCAGAAAAATCGCGTCTTGTAAAAGCAAATTCCGCAATAAACGTTACGATATTATCAAAAATCGGACAGTTTCGAGACTTTATTGGGCCGATTTTTTAAAATGCCATTAAATTCTTTTCATTTAATGCAATTTGTAAGAATCGTTCTAACTGGATGATTAAAAATTTATTATTTTATTCAAATATTCTAAAAATGTACTAAATTAGAGCTTTATTGTAATACTTGGCTGTTCTTTGTCGTCTCCACTCAGATCTACTCAAGTTTATCTTATTCCATCGTTCAGCTTTCAATATGAGACACTTTTTTGAACTACATTAAATCGAAATATGTTATGTTTAATGGTCATCTGCGTGACTATAAGTATATACATATGTAACTCGCAGGATATGCAATGTTAATTTGAAGACCTCTTTTTTCTAACCCGTTAGCTATTGAATGGCTCCGTCTCCCTCTCTCTTTAGTAGGCATGTAAACATTGCCACGGTCAATGGTTTTTAATTAGCAATTTGGCTGCAGGAAATGGTGCAAGAGAAAAGTGAATTTCAATTGGCATTCTATACTATAGTAGTTGCTGTCCACTTTTAGGCACATAATCATATAATTTATGTAGCGTTGTGTATTCAGTTTAAGTTTGGTTAATTTTATAGGTGCCTAAAGTTATCTTTGCTACTCTATAAAGTTTTGCTATTGACGTTCCTTGAATAAGTTTACTTGCGTATTTTTTTTTTTTTTTTAAATTTTCCATTTCTATGGCACATTAGTTGCATGAAGTATTTACAACTTTTAGTTTTTGGTTACTTGCAAGGAAGAGAAAGCACATTACTGCCGCAGGACTCACAATAATTCTATATACATATAGGGAACTTCATCATTGCACGCACACACACCCAAGTGCACCTAGTGGAGTGTATGAGGGGGAGTAGGAGGCAAACAATACGATATTGTATTATATACTATATATGTGCTATATATACGGTAACGGAAGTAGCAAATAAAATTCAAATTTGTGCCAAAGTGTTTCATGCCAAGAGAATTTCCATGCTCGCTAATGTTTAGCTATATGCGAGGAAAAGCGCTTTATGCGACTTTACAGTGTGTATGTGTGTGTGTGTGTGTGTTGGTGTGTTGAGCCTGGGCCTGTAATAAATTTTCCCTCGGCATTGTACCATTTTCTCTCCATTCTGTTGCATTTTGCATTTATTTTTCAACTCAACTCGAAACGTTTGTGTATATTGCAATATTATTATGCTAATTATCCTTTTGATATTTCAATTGCCATTTCCAACTGAGAATTGCCTTTTGGTTTTGCCTCTCTTAGTAACCCAATTCATTTCACTTCTCATAGTCACCTGTGTTTTGTTGTTATCTAGCCAAAAATGTTGATCAAATTTGGCAATTGAAAATGCATAAATGCATCTATAACTAGTTAGAAAGTTTACAAATTGATTTAAAATTGATAAAGTTTTGTCTTAGTAATTGAGAATATTAATTTCAGAATATTCATGCTTAAAGAGAATTGCTTTTCATTTTATTTTTTATTTATTCAGTCATAAATTTTGCTTGTTTTCGTCTGTAGTTCATGCTATTTCAACTAATAACTCAATTAATAACTCATTTTGCGCCATGTAGCGGAATTTCAGTTAAAAGACAAAACAAAAATGTTGCACTCATTGGCCCATCAAATGCAATTTGTGTGTGCAGTAGCAACAAACAACGTGTGGAAAAAAATCTCAGTATCTGCCAGAGAACGTTAAATACAGTCTCCCTGCCTCTCTTCTCCAACTATTATGTGCTGATGTTGTTGTAGTTTTTTTTTTGTTTACTTTTTTTTTTTTTTTTTTGAAGCAAATTAAATGACTTGCCCAGGCCCATCGGAAAAAACGTCTACAATTTGATTACCACAGAGGAAAGTCAACGTCACAAAAAGAAAGCCCAGCAAAAAGTCGAGCTAACTGCAGTAGCGACAACGCCAACGACAACCGACAACGTTGTAATTCAATTTTGGGCCCAGGAAGTGCACACAAATAACACACAAGAAAAACAAACAACAAAAAATAAAGTTAAATCCAGTGTGCCGGACCAACTACGACAACCTTTCCACTACTTTTCACTTTGTACTTCGTAATACCTATGAAAGAGCTTTGACATTCGGTTTAACCAAGTGACTTAAAGGTAAAGATGAAGATTCTAAACCAATCATTGCTTTTATGACTCAACTGATCATCGACTTTTGGACTATAATAATTATAATCCAACACAATTATAATCCATAGATGGGCTAAATATCATTAAAAGTGTAATACGCATACAGTTTCTGTAAGTAAATGTTAGTTGAATTGCTGACATCAATATAAAATTCGGAAAGAAATCACAATGCCCAATAATGTAGGCAACATTTTTTGAAAAATAATTTTTAAACCTTTAAAGAAAAGGTTGAAAATTTTAGGTGATTAAGATAACAATTACAAAGTAAACATTGGATTACAGAAATATAAGAAACGGTCTCTGACTGTTCGGAAATGGCTAGACCAAAGCATTTCCTAATTTTACCATTAAACAGCGTCAAATTAAATGATGAGATAGATGAGAAATTTCCATTTTAAGCTGAAATGTGACTTCTGCTGCTGCAGGATTCTTTACACAACTTCCTGTCAAACAGTTGGCTTTTTGACAAAACCACCAAAACGCCATATATCTACATATATACTTACACACACATGTGTGAGTTAAGGTAGTGTGTGCGTTGGAAAACGGAAATGCGCATTTACACGTAACATTAACTGCCGTCAACGTTTGGATTTTCCGAGTTGGGGTAAGTTGGGGCCACAGAAGTAACCCACAGCAAAAGCAAACAAAAATGAGAAAACCCGAAAACGCAAAATCAACAAACAAACAGCCCCAACACCAGCAGTTCCATGCATCACACATCACACAACCCACATTGAAGCTCAGACATCAGCCATCCAATATATGGGGTATATGTATGCATAGCCCCTTTCGCCATATGGTAATGGTAAAAGCATTAAGGTGTAACCCTCACTCAGCTATCGAGAAGCGAGAAGTTATGCGCTCGCTAAGCGATGCCAATGAGTTGTCGATGATGGCTGCCATCTTCTTCAAGATGAGTATTTGCATAAATACTTCAAGAAAAAACGAAAACATCCTCAAAAAAAAAAAAGGAAAAAAGAAAAACCAAGTATTAAAAGATAAACTACAAAATATATTCAAGCATCAACGATTGGACGACTGCCATCAGTCATCATTTTTGAATGGCTTTGCTGTCTTTATATTACATGCTGAGTTCAACCTAAAACTGTTTTTAGATATGAAATCTTATGACTATAAAAAACTTTGATATCAGTTAATGCAATATATATATGTATAAAAATGAACGATAAAATATCGTTTATTATGGCTTTGTCTATGATTTTAACAGCTAACCTTCATAGGTATCAAACCTTAAAACAAAAGGTCAGAGTTTTTTTTTAAATAAATTTTTCACTGTTATCGATTTGGCTCACCATCAGTAATGATTTAAAAATTTACTTAATGTACTTCACAGTTCGATATGCTTCTAGGTTCTTTGAACCTTCTGTTATATATTTTTTCTCTTTTTCTACGTGTATATACCATCTAATGGCTTGCCGTTTATGAACTTTAACAACAACAACAACAACTGTTGGTATTTCCCCTACTTTAGCCATGCGTTTTGCTTTGCTTCGCTTCGTTTTTCGCCTTTTGCTCATTACAAAGCCACCGAGACGGGCTATTAATCATGAGCTTATTGAGGCATAAACGCGTTGAGCCAAACACAAACACACTCACGCTGTGGGCCATGGGGAATGTTGTTGGACTCAGAACCCACGTCCTTTGGCATTTTAGCGCCCAGAGTGTTGAGCGGGAACAACAACAACAATGGTGAGAGAATTAAGAGGGAAACTCTGGTTGAAGCGCGAAGATTGAGCTGAATCGTTGCATTGCTTTAATAAATATTCATTCGGTTTTAAAACGGACTGTTGCTGCTGCTGCGTTGCAGTTTGAGTAATTGAAAGCACACCTGTTTGACAGCACTCAGACACTAGGAAGCCACTAACAAAAAACACATACACACACACACACAATACTCAACACTCACACATTGGCAAATTTACATAACGCCAGAGGCATTGTTAGGCAAGCAGGAACCAACCAAAAAAAAAATACTGAGAGAAAAGAAGCTGTCAAAGTATCATATGACAAAAACACACACACGCATACATAGGGACACACACACACACACACACGACAGCAATCACTCATCCTGTGGAGCAGACAATACTTGGGTGCCTCATAAGTGCCCCCGTTGGGTGCTTTTAACATAAACCTCCCTGCATTTATGTTTATTTAAGTGTCACTGCATGCACAAATATACACACACACACAGAGAGACACACACTTATGGTGTGTACACGCATACAAACAAACAGGCATTTGGCATGTAATGATTTATCGACAATTGTTGGCAACCATCGCCAACCACCGCCAAACACTTAGTCCACAATTTGTTTGCTCCCTCGCTGTACTAGGTAAACGTACTTGGCACTTGGCACTCGGTACACACGCACAACCAATCAATACACACACACACACACACACACACACAATTGCCATGGGCAAAATCAGAAATCGCTCACACCCACATATAAACATAAACAACTTAGATTTCATGACAAACTGTAGACAGTATCTCATATTTTCTTTTGTGTTTGCTCCTAAACGATTTTATCGCATTAGCAGCTTGTTGGAAATCTTTTAATCTACATATGAAATTAGTAGTTCATTCAGTTTCTTTTCCAAAACAGCTTAAATAAATGTATAAGAATAAGTTTATATATCTCATTCCAATAGAATGCAAATCAAATCTATTTCTTCCTAATTCACTAGGCAAAAGTTTTTAGTTCTAGTGTCTAGGTAGAAGTTGTCAGTCGTTTTGCATCTTCATTTAAATTTCTCAGTTGCCATCTATTCATTTCTCTCCATGTGATTTTGTTGTCACATTTATAAGCAGTCGAATAGACAGCAAAGTGACTGAGTGCAAATGAGTCTCTCTTTCTTTTGCCTTTGTTGATGATCTGCTTGCTATAGTTACAAGTTATAAGCCATCAAACTGAAAAACATATATATGCATGCATAAGTAGATGCATTATATATAGATAAACTTGAATAGTTTTCTATTATCCATAGTCGCCATGCATAATGCGTACTTGTGCACAAACTACTAAATCATTAAAACTTGCCACATTACGCATACGCCATGTGTATGCCATGTGGGTTGTTGCTCCTCCTGCTGCTGCTGCTGCTGCTGCTGCTTCTGCTCCTGCTATTGTTGCTGTTGTTGATGAGATTTTGCATAAAGTGTCTATAAAAACGCTTAAAATGTGTGAACACAAAAGCGTTGCGAAAACTCATGGATGTGAAAGTTTTGCATATAAAACTTGTTGGTATTATGGGCGTTGGGTGGGCGTGGCACTTAATAGACACCTTCGTCCTAGTATGAAACCTTGTCTGGGTCTTAATTTTCAATATTTTGTTGCATGCCATGCCAAAAAGAACAACAAGAAAACAAAAAACAAAAAAAAACAAAAAATCACCAACTTTTACCACAACTTGAGGCTACAAAATAAACATAATTAATTAATGTGGCAGCGGAATGAGGCGGAAAGAGAACGAGAGATAGAAAGAGAGAGCGAAATATGGAAAAACTTTAATAAAAAGTCGAAGAATGGAACTTTAAAATTTTGTTGCATGTTTTTTATTCGCACTGTCTTAACATTTCTTTTTGGTGCCCTCTTTGTTGGCCATGAATTTTGGCCTGGCAGTTGCAATTAGTGTGTAGAGAGCTTTTGGCTGTCCGGCAAGAGTTAATTTATCGTTTGTTATGCTTAAAATAAAATGTTGTAAAAAAAAAACACACACATACATAATATATATGTGTATCTAGGTGTATGTGTAACTGTAAGCGAGGTCTGCTTAAAGAGAAGGAAGATTTGTGCTATTATTTTTGATAATCGGCTATAAATTGTTTTGTGCTCATTTGTGCGATGTATTCTCAGTCAAATTACAGCAAATTAAAATACAATAATCACATCAGTTACATTTCTTTTCAAACAGACCTCGTATAAAGCAAATCCGCCGCTGGCCCATAGCCATTAACAGTTCAAGAGGCAAACGAAAAATATTTTCCAAGCTCTAAGAAAATACAGCAGCGAGAAATAAATGTGTGTGTGTGCATGTGCGTGTGTGTGTGTGTGTTTGAGTGTATCTTTTCAGCCATTTCCCCCTTTTGTTTTAAAGCCTGAAATCTTCTTTCTTTCTCCCCATTCTCTCCATTTAGCATTATTGTGGCACATTAATCACTAGACAGGAAGTTGCCGCCTGCCAAGCTTGCTGGAAAGCAAGAGTGTTTTAGTGTCCTGTTGCAGCAAGTGGCAGCCTAAAAGCTTTTCTTCTAAAATTCACAAGCAAAAAGAAAAAACACGAATTGCTAAAATGTTCTACAAAAATTAATATGCAATTATATGAAATTAGCAAAACAAAAATTAAAAAAAATATATGGCAAATTGATAATAATATTTAATATCAAGTCAATTTGTTTTGACTACTGGCCACCAAAGCAAAAGTCCACAATCAACTAACCCAACCCAAACCAATTCTATCTCCTGCCTAAACTGGACCTCTCTTACCCATGCGAAATACGTTTTATTGTCAATAATTATGCATAATTTATGCATAACCAAAGCAAATATCACAATTGGGGTAGAAGCTAATTGCAGGCGAATAAACTTTGCATATTCTAACTAAAAGGGGGATTGGCCAATGGGTGGAAAAGGCGAAAATCGTGTTCAGAATTCAAACGATTTTAAAGTGTGAATTATTAAAAAGAAATAAAGCAAAACTATAAAAAAAATGTAATGCAATGGTAAATTTTATTCATAAATTACTAAACACCGTACATATATGAAATGTATAGTGTGGTCAAATAAAACAGATAAACATTATTAAAATCGTACGAAAAAGTCAGATGAATAAAACTATTAGTTTATTCGTTTCAAGACTTTAAGAATACTTCAGATAAGGATTTTTAGTTAATTCTATAAATTAGAAATCTATAACATTTCAAACTGGATCATATAGAATATGTTCTAAATATGTTTATGATTATGCATTTATTGTGCAATTTAATAATGAAAAAATATTGGCTGTATACTTACATCAATTCGAATTATATTTCGTTTTTATTCCAGTTAGGATTTTTAGTTTACTCTATAAATTAGAAATCTATAACATTTCAAACTGGATCATATAGAATATGTTCTAAATATGTTTATGATTATGCATTTATTTTTCAATTTAATAATGAAAAAATATTGGCTGTATACTTACATCAATTCGAATTATATTTCGTTTTTATTCCAGTTAATTTAACATTATAAAAACAAACTGACTATTGTCCGATAAAATTATCACACTCACACAGTAACAACAAAATGCAATTTGATTATGTTAAATAAATGGTTGGCTATTTTCAAATGTTGTAACGGAAGTGATAACATTGTTTGTTGTAAAAATTTGTTTGCCCCATCATTAAAATGGTGGTTGGGAATATGCAAATAAATACATAGAGAAACAAATACAGCTCACAAAGGCGTTGGGTAAAATAGGCATAAGAGGGTTTTAAACCAATTCAGCTAATCAATGTCAGGGACTTTAAGTCTATTGATGTAAGTGGCTTTTACAACGTCTCTGACAAGAAATGGACAAAATTGTATTTTTGTGTGTAAGCCTGAAAGCGTTACGAATTTAATTATACAAATGAAAAATATATATGTGTATGCATTTGGACAGTTGGTCAAAATGAGGTTCGTATTTACGTGCATGTGTAAGTGTATGTATAAGATTTTGTAATTTTAATTTGATTTTATTGCAGTTTATATTTGATTTGTCTGTTTGTCAAGCTTTTTGGCATTGTTTGGACATAATTAATTTGATTTCCATTAGCATGCATTTCGTTTTACACACAACTTACACCTGTGAGTGTGCATAATTCGATTTTTGAAGTGAGCTTCATGTGATTTGTAGAAAAACCTTTGCGCTTTATTTATTCCATTTTTTTAAAGGCTTTTTTCGACTTTTTATCGGGGATTTAGTTTTATTTTATTGCTGACCCTGATATTGTAAAACATAAGCCCCACACACACACACACACACACACACACGCAGAAACACAAAGAGTATCACAGAGCCATCAATTGTATTTACATTTCTATGGTTTAGTGTTATCCGCACATAAAAAATTGTCATTGTTACCATATCGCAGAGAATTGCCATAAGCTGCATATTTATGTATTTACTTATTTATAGTTAGAGCAAACAACAAAAGGCAAATTCTATTGCTTTCGCTGCATATTTGTGCAATAGTAAAACTTTATTTTCTTCAAGCGATATGATTTTCCACTCTGAAACGTAAAATCTAGACGATATTGCTCTATAACAGATACAAATGTATCTAAAACTTTATAAAGAAACGAGAGTAGAAATTAAAAACAGAAAGTTGAACCAACTTGAAGAGTTTTTCTTGTTTTGCCTTGAGTCTGCTTTAGTTTTGAAGACGTTGAACAAAAACTCATGCAATGTTTAGAATTATATAGTTAATGAATCATAAACAAGGTTTTATATGGTTGGTATTTTCCTGTTTACTTCGTTTTCCATTTCCCATTGCCATTCTATGAAATATTTCTTATCAATATCTTTAGAGACCATCATGTATAGACTGCCTGCTGAGGCAACCCTTCTCTTTAGGTAGCCGGTAACTTTAATTTAATCGCCATAATAAAATATGCAGCAAATGGAAAATGTTGTTATTCAATTTGATGTTGACTGTAGTGATGTGTGCATGAGTGTGGGCGTGGCCCACTTGAAATGAGTGCCATGTCGTGCCATGTTGGTTGTGGGTAGCGTGTGCCTGGCCCTTCAGAGATGCCACCGACCACTCTCTTACACTCTCCCCAGGTCTGCCTTCCTGCCATTGCCATTGGTCTATCCAGAGAGCCCTAGCCATGGCAATGGGGCAGTGGGGCATCTGGATGTTGGGTAGACCGGCGACATGTTTACGGGAGTGCGTGCAGCACGTTGATGCATGTTTATTTTCAACAGCTACTGCAGCTATTGAATGCAGCATCGTATATACTACACACACACACACACACACACACACACACACACTGAGAGATATTGCATCAGGTCGTATAGAAATCCTTTGGATTTTCCTATACATATACATATGCAGGTACATACATATATACCTTTTTTTGGCCACGAATCAACAGACGTGTTTTTTATAATGCATTTTTAATAATGATTCAGAGATTCGACATCTTTTCTTTTCATCAGTTTTAAAATTCATTTCATTTCATTCGGACGAGTCGAGTTGAGTGAAGTATTCATTTATTTATTTGTTTCTTTTCTATTTTTTCCACACTGAATTTATGTATTTATTAACAATCAGTTGACCCCACTGACTCGTGTAATATATACAAAAGCAAAAATATATAAAAAACTGCCACGATAACTTGTAGTGTAGTTGGTATAAAGAAATAATTTTTTCATAAATATATTAATTGTTTGTTTAATATATTGTTTAATATTTTTTAAGTATTATCAGATGGAACACTTTATTAAGAGGTAAAAACAATCAAAGGAAGTTGCAAGGAGTTGAATCTGTGAATATTAAAAAAACCTTTATATTGGACTCTATGTTATTCTATTGAATGTAATGAAAACAAAAACATTGGAGTTTATGGTATAATTGCTACAATATTTAACCTAAAATTTTTATTGATAAAGAAGACTTAAAACGACTAAGAAGTTAAATAGATTCAACTTATAAAACTATGAAAAAGAAGGTCAAATACTGTAAAAGTCTTGAACACAATAAACCACAGACAGTCCGCCCACAAACCCCAACACACACACACACTCACACACACGTACACATTTCTAGCGATATGCATGTTGAAGATTACGCATACGCACTTTATAACCGCAAAAGTATTGGGTTATTTCTTGGCTATCGTCGCCCTCAGTTGTTGGTGCTGTTTGTCCTTTCCATTCCCATATATATATATATGTACATTGCGGATGTATATGTGTATGATGCTGATGCCTGGTGTTGCTGTTGCTACTGCTTTTAACCAACATAATTAAAATTGTGGTTGAATTATATATTGCACCTGTGGCGGTCGACCGCAGAGCTAGCAAAATGAATAAAACTGTATGCAACTGTGTGAGCGCACATTGCTACCGTGTAAAGTCCTGTGGTTTGTCCTGGTGTGCTTTAAGCGTCCATTATCGTCAACTCCCCTCCCCCCTTCGAAACAACGGCAACAGCAGAAACAACAAGCCCAGTTAAAGTTGTCTGCTGATATAAATTTTAAGTGCAACACATTAACGGGTTGCAACCTTCCCAAACAAAAAATAAAAAAACAAAAACATGAAACCAAAAAGTAACAAGAGGAAATGGAATATGAACAACAAAAAGGAAAACGAGAAACGAGCGAAGAAGGAGAGTGCAAAATGCACCTGCAGTTGGGGTCGCTGTTTTCTGGCAACATATGGCCATGTTATAATTGCCAGCCAGCGACTTTTTGGCCAACTTCAACTCTGGCAATGAGTTTCCATAAAGCAGAGCGAGAAGAGTGTATATGTTTGAATGTATGTATGCTTGTATGTCTGACCCACATTTAAAGTCACATTTATTAAAGTGCTACCTTCTGCTGCTTGCTAGGTTGGCCATTAAAAGGCAAAGGTTTCAGCCATGTCCACTCATGGTCTAAACTCTGACTTGCCACTTATATGGCATTGTTAGCAGGCTTGTTCATTGTGTTTTGTTTCTTCTTTTTTTTTTGCTTATTTCTCTCCATTCCTACTTAAGCCTGCTCGGCATACACTTTTGTCGCCCTTCTTCACCGTCTGGACAGCATAATCGTTGGTTTTATGCATATAATTTTCTGCATGAACAGGCTTACTTCTCTAACCCAACACTTCAGCTTGGACCTCCTACATCTCACTCTATTTCTACCTCTCTCTCACTCTCTCCCTTTCTCTCTCTCTCGTTTGAAGCTACGTTAACCGACAATGGCGGGTTTTGGTCATCCATTCCTGGCTTCAGGCCCGTCAACTGTTGATAATCATTAGTTGCCTGCTTTGTTCTGGCATGCCATGAATAATGACTTGCCACTTGATATTGCTGGCAAATAGCGTAAAATTATTAATGGGCCAAAAAGGTGGTTTTCACCCAGCAACTTAGGCCTGCATGGCCTGAAGGTCGGCCTTGGTTTGTGGTTAACTCGCAGCAATATCTCCTTAGTCTTAAAGTGCAACTACTGAAACCTTCATAAAGTTAAGTAGAATTCTTGCTAAAGATACTAAGAGACTAATTACAAGCAAAAAATACATAATCATTCCAATGAACTTAATGCATATCAACTTAAAAACCCATGCACGATGTTTAAACTGATAAATTAGAAATTTTAATTGGACAATTTTTATTTTATATTTACCTCAAAAACCATTGTGCTAAAATCACTTTGAACTTTGTTTTATTTTTAAAGCATGTTAAAGTCTAACAATCATTAATACCTCTCAATGAGTAGGGAACCAAATGACTAACTAGTATATATTAACTTGCATTCAATACTGAATGAAAATTTATAGCACTGCATTTGCCAATGTTTAAGTATTCTCTCTGCTCTTTTTGCTACTCGATTTTCTTTTTTTTTTCGATGTGACTTTGTAAATAGATTTATTGAAACTGCATTAAATTTCAATTAATGCTCTGAAACTGGGCAAACAAATTGCCTTTAATGCAACAAGCAACAAATGTAACCAAAGAACTCACTGTTGAGGCTTAACTCTTTTTGCCTCAAAAACACACACAACAGATCCATAGGTAAATAGCTAAATTCAGATAGGCAGACAGAAACAGGCAGCTAACAAACAATATAAACCAATGCACAAAAGGACAAAGGACTCTACTTGAAATTGCAGAGAGACATAGACAATACACGAGTTAGACCGAGATGGATATAGGGAGAGAGGGAGAGGATTCGTGGTTAACAGTCTACGATTTGTTAGTCAATATTGATAGAGCTTAAAATGTTGTTTTAGTTGCTAGACATACTACATACACATACATTCACGGTAGTTTTCAATAGATCTTTCAGTAGATTATAACTATTTATTACTTTGTTTCTATATACTTAAAGTACTTGGACATGTTTTTGTTTTTTTTATACATTTCATGGTCAGTTATTTTTGCCTCTAAACATTACTGTACATGATGAGTAAATATTTGCTTAATAAATTGGCAAGTAAATCTTTTTTGTGCCCTCATCATGCGATGTTTGTATTAATTGAAAAAAGCTAAACACACACATAAAATTGCATGTGGTCATTGCAAAATTCATTTTCATTCATTTGAATTTAATGTGCCAGTTTTTGTTCTTAACTCCATTTTATATGTATGTGTATATGTATGTTGATAAATTGCTGCATACATTTAGGCATTTAGCTAGAAATTATGTTTTGCTTTGACTTAAAAGACCTGCTCGGTTATATGCATAATAAATAATGTTTCACTCGACCCAAAGACACAAAGCAAGTGGCAAAATGAGAAAAAGAGACAGATCAAGGATTGCAATGGAAAAGAAAGCAAGAAAGAGAGAGAATGCTGCATAAATAAACTGCATAATAAATAACTTGGCCGACAGAGCCAAAGTTGAGCTTTAAATTCAAATTAAATTGCATTAAAGCCACAAAACAAATGGAAAAAAAATAAACAAGGATGTATTATGTATAAATATGGTTATACGCTTTGACTGATTTACACAATACAAATATTTGAACTGTATGAAATCTTCTCGATACCCATGCAGTTTTTAAGTATTTAGTTTTTCAGTTAAATAAAGAGGTATAGAATATTCGGTTTACTTTATATTGCTGACTATGTATTGCTTTATGTGTTTTTTTTATGCATAATATACATAAATTTAAAATAATAAGTGATTCAAAATTCTATGACCATTCAAATATCACAATAAATTTATTATTGTGTTTAATTTATAAATGAAATAGGTTCATTTTAAAATATATTATTTAAAATGCTGTAAAACAAAAATAATACAACACAATGCTCAATGTATTGCCAGAGTAATTCTCTTGAAGACAAAAAATGATGAATAATTTGCATCTCTCACCAATCAGCAATAATTAAAAGCGACTAACATTTATTATTTAACTAGCTAATATGCACATAAACATATTTGTACTAACTTGCTAATAAGCACATCCTATAAATATTTTTATTAATTTAACAAAAAATTCCTAATTGCCAAACAATAGCTGAGAAATAAATTCAAAAACTGCAGTCCTCGGTAGATGAGTTGTCTAAGTGGCGAAGTCAATTAGTCAACTGAACAACGAGGATCCTGGTTCGAATTCCAGGCTAGCGTATGGATGTAGTTTTCGTCTAAGCCGAAGGCCTTAGTTGCCAGTGGTTGTAAAATATAGTTAGGTTGATAGTTTATAACTATATCCTATACTTTAATAATAATAATAATAAAAAATTCAGAAACCAAAAATGGATGAGTTGTCTGTTGGATCAGTTTTTGTTTGAAATATTTCAAGTTCAGTGAATAAAACGTGGGTCAAATAGTTACTTGGATAGTGAGACATGAAAAATCCATTCGGTAAACATTAAAAGAAGTTTCAAAAAATATCGATAAAATATCAATTAAATCAATCTTGTCTGCCTGTGCCGTAAGTTAACGCATATCAATTTATTAAAATGCGCCATAAAAACAATATAAAAACATGATTCGTATTTTTTTTGTTTTGGTTGAGTTTTGTTGTTGTTGATGTTTCACAAATGCGTATATGCAAAATACACACACACACATTGTGTGAGAAATTTAATAAAAAAATAATACTATGCATGTGGAAAAAAAGTTTTTATAGTAAAATAATATTTGAAAATGAAAATTAATTAATTAAAAACAAGCACAGGAGGCTAAGTAATAACAATACGTCTACACAGATATTACACACACTCCCACACACCTATACACACAAAGGCAATAATGTTTATAAGCCTAAAAGTATAATTTATATTGAATAGCAGCAGCTGCCAGCACTAGAATTGACGACGACATCAACGAAGAGAGGACAAGGACAAAAACAAGGACGACAAGGATGTTGGGCATGACTCCAAAAAGGCATGAAAACAATTATAATTACAATAACCATAAATGTAAATTGCATGTACATACTCACACAGACACACACACACACACACACAACCTCCCAATACATACATGGACAATATTTTCCCTGCTGCCAGCCAGAAGTAATTTTCATTCATGACCAAGCAAACCAACCACAAAACAAGAACTACCCAAAATATAAAAGTGCATCATAAAATTATGCACTTTACAATGCACTCCACAAAAGTGTAAGAAGGTGTAAAACCCGATGGCTAACAGAGAAAGAAAAACAGAGAGAGAGAGAGAGAGAGAGAGAGAGAGAGTGAGAGACAGGGAGCAAGCGAGCAAGAGCTAGACAATGCATAACTGTGAATTTAGATTACTTATGATTATTATGACTTCGCGTTGTGCCAACAACCGAAACAAACTGAAAAACACAACCTTAACTTTCTTCTGCATGTTTGTGTCCTGGTAAGCGTGTGTGTGTGTGTATATGTGTGTCGTTTTGGGCCATCAAGTACAAAGTGCAGGCAAGACGTCTGGCTGTCCGAATGGCTGGTTTGCTCTAGCTCTTCCAGTTGCCACCCAAAAATTTTGATGGCTGGCTCCTTAACGATCTCATGTTTAGCATAAAAGGACGACGTCAGCCCCAAACTACTCATAAAAGAAAAACGAAAAGGAAAGGAGAGAGCGAGAGAGAGAGAGAGAGAGAGAGAGAACTGAAACCATGCAAAAAGCCGACTCTAGCACGGAGAGAGGTTTTTATGGCGCAATACATAAATATAAAGCAAAAACTCATTGCAATTGTGACTAACCACTAATGTAGACACGAACTCAACTCAAACTAAAACTAAACTCTACTGAACTTTGTTGGCTTTTTTAGTGGTTGGCCCCATTTAGGTCTAATTGCTTATGTGAATGAGTTTGATACATATGGCAGGCAAAGCAGACAATAAAAAATTTAACTCTGCATTTGCAGTTATTACAATCTGTTTTTTGTGCACTTTTTTCTACCGTGTCAACGTGGCCATTTGCTATAAAAATAAGTATTCGCCATGTATTCCCATATAAGCAAATCAAAACTGGCTTATCAAATTAGTAAAAAAAAACTTGGATTGGATTTGAATCTTAGATTAGTTTTAAAAGCTTGAAATCTTTAAAAGTTTCATTAAATATCATCTGATTACAATTTTCTTCGTATAGAAGACCCAGCAGCCAAGACACTGCTTTTTAAAGTTAATGTTCTTACCAATCTATTTGTCGGTACCTTTAAAATAAATAAAGGGAGTTATTTTTTGTAATATTTGAGCTTACTGTAAAACGTTCATATCAGATAACTAAGGGATATTTAGATGAACACCTTATTTATTTAAATATTTTTAAAGTATACAGGAAATTTTTGTTGCAATTTCATTGAATTTTTTTCTGCTCAATTTACCATCAATTTGGGAAATGTTATTGAATTTGTATACCTGACCCCGGCGGGTCCAATCAATATGTATGGAAACTATTTAATGATATCGAAGGATGGACAGAGAGAGAGAGAGAGAGAGAGAGAGAGAGAGGGAGAGCGAGAGGTGGTCGCTTTGCTGGTGTATAGTGGTGGAGTGATGCCACATTTTGTGGCAGTTGAAGTGGTGGCATGGATAATAATGCAAAAACGCAGCTGCTTATTAACAATAATTTCCCCAAATGTGTGGTTACGTTTAAGCCAACAAACGCCAAAAACGCGAGCCAATAATAATGAACACACACACACACATACATACAAGCATAGTGAATGTCTCTCTGAGCATGTGTGTGTATCTACAATTATTAACATGTATGGCACACACAAATGTACACATGTATAACGGTGTGAGGGGAAGAGTGGGAATATGGCTTATATTCCCTCGAATGCGGAACAACAACAACAAATGTGTGGGAAACAATAATAATGCCAATGTGCGTATACCTTTCTCTCTCTTACTCCCACTTCTGCATATGTATATGCCCACCCACTCTACGTATGAATAATGATAAATGTGTGGGTATCGCTGAGCTATCCTTCTCCTTTAACCATTTCCAGCCATCCAGCATGGTGTTGCTTTGGGGCCACATTGTTGCTGCTCCTTTTGGCCTTTTGGTTGGGCAATTAAATTAAACTTAACACTGCCCATGGTCTCTGAAACTATGGCAAACAGTTTTGTTATTGCTGTTCTGGTTGAGGCCAAGGCAGCTGCCATTGTATTGTTTGTTGGTTTCATTTGGTTTGGTTCCATTTCGGTTTCGACCATTTGCTGGGCGTTGGCAGAGCTGACAGTCGGCAGTTACAGCAGCTAATTATATATAGACCTGTTTAATGACGCTCCAGAGATTTAGGTTGCAGTCGATGGAGAAAGGTACAACAACGGACACAATTACGATGTTTTAATCATATAGCTATCTCTGTATATGTACGTAATATTCATATTGATGGAGTAAACAAATTGGCAAGTGATTATAGTTAATCAATGAAAAAGTTTCATATACTTCTGTGTGTCTGCGGAGTATACATATATATTAATTATTAGTATATTATAGACAATTCTGATATAAATATATGTAATAAGTTCATAATCAAAATTTGATTGATAGATATTTCTACTTTCTGTTGATATATCCGACATCAACTATTAAAGAATTTGTAACAAGAAAATTCAAATATTTTGAGTTTTACAACTACTTATGTATATAGTTTACACTGAATATGGAAATTGGAATTTTATAGCTCAAAAGAGACATATATCTTGCTGAGATGAGATCGGGCTGAGATGAGATGAGATGAGATTGGGCTCAAAAATTACTCTCCGCTAGGCGTATTACATAACAGCCGTGAAAGACAAATTCATAATCAATACCTAATTCTGTGGTTCTAATAATACTTGGTTTTTCATCAAAATAAGCGAATGATACGGATGTTTGATCAAATTTTAATAAACTTACTGAGATCAAACCTCTGACTCTGACTTAACCTTTTTACCCATTTGGTATGGAATATATGAAAACGGAAAACTCATTGCAGACGAAAAATTTTGCAATTCCGGCGTGGCTGCATTCGAAAAAGATAAATCTTTGCCGTTGCCCGTGCACTTTTCATTTGTTATTTGCGCAATATGCGCGTAAATCGCGATTTCAATGGCTAAATATTGATTGAACGAATGAACTTCAATATGCATTTCGAATGCCAGAGACCACGGCGAACCGATGAAAGAGTAGACGAGTGGATGGCTAGAAGAGGGGTGGGGCTAGGGTAGTGAGATTTGGGAATGGGATTGTTCAGCATATTGGGCACACACACACACACACACATATAGATACATATATGTATATGCATTTAACTATCTATATATCTATCCATCCATCCATCTGTTGGTATAACTGTCTATCGTGACCTGGCAGTTAGTTAGCAATCGGGCGCAGGGCATGCTTGGCATTTGTATGTTGCATTTACGGTTAGGTTATTGCCTATGAAAATCGCTTTAAGCTGTAAAATGCCAACTGTAGACAGTAAACTGCATTTTGATGCACCATGATCCCGATGAAGAATACAGTGAGACGAAGAGAGCCAAAGAGAGGAATGGAAGAAAGGCTAGGACCAATGACAGAGATAAAGAGAAAGGACGGTCTGGTAAGCACTTTAATCGCGCCCAAAATCATGTTACCTGCACGTTTTAGGCTTCCTCACTATTGGATGCAGGCTTTGCTTTGAGCATGTTATTGTAAAAGAGGCGTATGGACGATTTATTGAAATGTGCACAAAACATGCAGAGCCAACTACATAGAAAAGGTGTGTGCGTGTGTGTGTGTAACTGTGTGTAACTGTGTGTGTCTGTGTGTGAGTGCACCTCTGTGTGCATACAACGCTTGAGTTTCAATTGATGCTGTGGTTACGCTTTATTTTCATTGCAGCTCCCCATAGATCCAGTCCGTAGCCAGGACCAGCAACACCAACAATGTTTTGGCTGCCTGTGGCTATATCCTTTTATTCTATTCCAGTGTGTGTTCCACCCTTAGAAAAGGCGTAGTTAGAGCATTATCATTTACACTTTGCATTTCTATTACTGGTACATAGAACTAGCTTTTTCCGTAAACCATTTCTTAATTAATTTGTGGAAGTCAAAGAGAATGAGAGAGAAGGAAAGAGAGAGAGAGAGAAAGAAAGAGAGTGAGAGAAAGACAGATTGAGTCTTTAACAGAGATAAAATCATGTCTACGCCCATGACCATAATCATTTTTGTTCTCCATATAGCCCAGTTGCCCTTTATCAGAGTTTTCCATTTTAGCCATTATTAGTCAGGCCCTAAACGCAGCTAAACATCAATTACTTGAGCTTTGTGCTGGAAACTGGGACCCCTGAAATGCCCCGTTTTGAATACCCATTCAATGACCATTTTGTTTAATCCTCATAAATGACGCTGTCAACTGAAGAGTTTGTCATCAATCATGATGTTCAATGCCTGTGCCCTTGGTGCGGCAGCATATGTCCTTCTCGTATGCAATATTGAAATTGCATAAAAACATATTGTTCCCATACAGAAATTGATAGAGAGAGAGAGAGAGAGAAATGGAAAGGAAACAGTTAAATTGGACTTCATGGTCTGTGCAAATTTATTTTATTTTCTATCATTTGTGCCATTGGTGTGGTTGTAATTAAGTTTGATTGCGGGTATATAAATGAAAATTTCAATTTCAATAGAAATTGTATACAAATTGGCAATTGGTCGTTACAAACCAGCTAATAGATATATAATTACCGAACTTAGCTTAAATGTGTAGAGGTCTTAGCGGAAAATCAAGCTAAGAATATGTTTATTGTAAAGAAGGTAAAAAAAACCGAATCCAACTAAAACAAATAAGCAATTGTCAGATAGAGTGTGTTTTTTGTTGTTGTCAATAAAATAAACAAATATGCATAGCAGCTAACCTCTGCTCGCCCAAATAACAAATAAAGAACTAGGCATCCTTGCAATTTTTAAGCTATCTATTTTTTTCTCGCCACACTTTTTGCCTTCCTCTCCCACATTTGACATTGTTGTTGTTCCCTCTTCTTTTAGAGAGATGGCAAAGTAAATATAAATATGTATCACGCATAGCTGTGTTTTAGCGACCACATATACATATGTATATAGAATACATACATACATATATACCTACATATATACATAAGCACAGATTGCATAGGTGTAAATATATGTATACATTTATATTAGGCTGGATATAAAAAGTTTCAATATTTCTAGAAGGCGGAGTTTTTTGAATGTAGGACATTCTAAGCTGATCTGTTTACTAAAGCCTCGAGTTTCCAACAATTGCACTCAGGTCGTATGCGTGATATTATAACGAAGGGCTTAGCACTGAATTCTCTTTAGATCTAGAACATTCTCAATAACTTCTAGTTCCAGTCTAATCTGCATACATTTGTAGAAACATACATATATATGTACATACATATATATTATTTTATCACTACGTATTTCTTGACTGGTATTCTGTTTTTTCTTTTTATATTTTATTGTTTTTTTGTGTGGTGTGTGGGTGTTTTTTTTGTGGTTTTAGAATTTTTTATAGTCTTATGTGGGTAGCTGAGTGGGTTGTGTTGGTAGTTTGTATATGTATATATATATATTTGACTCTATCAGACACATGCAGCATGTCCAAAATTTCATATGCAACTTAAATATTTACATTTGACTTAAATATGCGTATATTCGCATAAATTACAAAATATATTTCATATTCGTGTGCCATGCGATACATGTACATACATATACATATATGTATGTACGATGTATGTATGTGTGTATTGTGCGAGTATATGGCAAATAGCAACAGCAACAACAACAATAACAAACTTTATGACATTGTTGTAATAAAATTTATTAGCTTTAACTTGTGGCCTCTGTTAAACTCTTTCGTATTTGGGGTTGGATTTATTTTTCTGTGATGCTATTCAGTTTTTTTATACGTGTTCATAAACTATAATGTCAAAAGGGTTGCAGAAAAGTCTGTTTGTTTGACACGCTCTGGGATTAAGTTGTATTAAAATCAAACCATTTGAATTGAAAACTCTAAGAGCATGAAAGAAATAGACAAGGAGAGGTGTAGGCGAACAAGATGCAATCTGAGACATAATTTATTAATTACATAGCTACTTATTTGTAAAATGTACAAGTTAAGTAATTAATTCAAGTTTAATCAATGAGAAGTTGATGTCAAGTGATGTCTTATAATCCATTCTGAATTAATTAATGCCGAAGTTTTAGGTTTTATGTCGATGCAAAAATGTTAGTCTAATTTCATATTTGAATATCTACCAGATTTATTCTACATATATTCATTTTTTACTATTGGTTTTCAATCTAGAAGATTTCTTTATATTGCAAACGCCTTTGGATTCACAGGAAAAAATCTTGTTCCGATCAAACGCTGGCCCTAGATGTCAATTGAGTTCCAAATTAAAAGAATTATAAATTGGGAAACTTGTGTTATGATTAAAAATATCAATAGCCTTTGAATTAAAAGTCACATTAGTAAAGACTTTACGCTTTGGGTGAACAGGTCTACCTAAATTACTTTGCAACATATCCACGTGCTGGAAGTGCCTTCACGGCTCATAAATGTTTGGCATCGGCAGTGTGTGTCACGTTTTACATTTGCAAAATGGTTCGAGTAAAACTTTGCTTTTGAATTACAATATAAATCAGCAGCAATGTGACTTTTTAATGTTGCGTTCTTTGTACTGACACCCGCATAAACACACACACCCATACACACACAACACTTATGCAAATGTAAAAAAACACAGTTTATAGAAAACAAAGCGCTGTAAAAGGAAAAAACGAAAAGAAAACCTTTTTCCATACAACAAAAAAAAAAGTTGCTACTGCTTATTTTTTGAACAAATTGATGTTGTGTTTGACAGTTAAAACTTGCAGCAAAAACCACGGCAAATAAATAAATAGAAAAAAAAACAACACACATGAAGAGAAGAGCAAGAGAGAGAGAAAGAAAAGAGGTTGTGGAGAAAAACAGGATGACGGCGACGATGAAAAACGTTTGGAAAATTTACACAGTTAAATGCAAAAGTTTTATTTTTGTTTGCGAATGAATTTCTGTAGTGTTTTGCAAGTTATTTGCGCCCGTTGTGCAAATGTTAGACTGTCGAGAGCTATTCAGGTGTTTCTCCCATTCCCCTCTTACTTCTGCACTATCATCACTCTTCCTTCCTACTTAAAAAATAAAAAATAAATACCAAATTCAAGACTTGAAAACAAAAAGCAAAAGTGCTGGTAGTCAAATCGACTAAATTGTTCGACATCTTTCTCTTCTTTTTTCTCGCTACTTTTCTCTTTTAGAATGGGGTTTCTTCATGCTTCACACAAAAAAGAAAGAAAGAAGTGTAAGTCCTTGGGAATTCTCAAAGTTAGATAGAATTTTAAGTTTGACCAGTGCTTAAATGCGTGTTGTACTGTTCGGGCGTTTCTTTGGTCAAAGTTTGAGAAAATCAAAAGTGTTGACATTTGTAGATTCATTTCAGGCAGGAGAAACATATACATTTTAAAGACGTTAAGCGAACTAATTTCTGGTAAAAACAAAACAAATTTACTTTTTCATTGTTTTGTATTAAGCTTTACAAAAAATATAATTTAAATCATTGAACTTTAGAAAGAATATAATAATCATTCCACAGCCATTGATATACATCCTGGTATGCATATCTCTGATATTGGTTTAGCTTGCTCATTAACTGATTGAAATATTAAATTCAAACAACTATATTTTTCCAACAGATTGTTAGGGAATATGAGAGTGCCGTCAATGTTACGCCAATGTTCCATACTCTTCATAAGTTGTCCGCAAAACTTTTTATTCAGCCTTATTGCCTTTTGGTTAGGCATTTTATCTATCCATCAAAATGCTAATATACATATGTATCCAATTTATAATTTTTGTGGTTAATACTTACGAGCTTCCCAGCCCCTAGTAAATTTCTTTTGTCGACGCTGCTTGTAAGTATCTCTGGCAGATGTAAATTTAGCAATAGTCCTTAGGATTTTATTGTCAATTTTGCTGGACCTTGGTTTAACAGCTTGAGGCTCATAGATTTTCTGACAGAGATCATAATAATTATGCCCCGGATACGGAACACGGGTATACATAAAAGCATCTTGGAACGAGCGACGACAATCATTTAGGTGTGTATGAATTGAGTTCCATTCGGTTTGAATAAGTTCATTGTGAAAACGAAAATCGTGTGAGGAGAGAAATTTTTCACACTTTAAAAGGCATCTAAAAAAGGAAGGCCAATTACAAACTTTGCTAGTATTTAATAAAATTAAATAAAGAAAACGTACGGAGAATTACGCAAGGAATAGACGCCTGGTAAAAGACCCTTATATTTCATAGCTTTCATTTCACAAGCAATGCAAAAGAGCAATTCACTCAAAGTATGAATATTAATTCTCTTTAATTGGAAGAAATCGTAAAGATATTTGCGAGACCACCAGCCTCGAAATAAGGCCTGTATCTTAGTGGCACTCTTATGATAATAATCAAGTATACACTTTTGCATTATCTCCTCCGTTCTATGGTAATAGTAATTCATTTGGAAGAAACGTCGCCACCATTTCTGTATGACAATGGCGGCTTTCTTCATCTTTCTATATTTATGATATTCATGCCAACTGCGAAATACTCGTTGTATAGTGCGAGCAGCTCGAAATTGCTTATACTCGAGCAATACAGTTTGAATGTCGAGTACAGATTGATAATTGGAAGTCCTAATGGTATTGAGAAATTGACGAGCAACAGAAGCAAGAAATATTTATAAGAACTTACCCAAAGTTGTCAATTCTTTTTGTCTGAAATATAATTGGCTTGCCATGGTAGAAAATCTCTTCTGAATCAGTTTCATTACTGGCAGATTCAGTTTTTGAGGAAAATGAAAAAGTCGCGCGACGATTTAAAAGATTTATTGGTGTCAGTTGCGGCATTATGCAATAAAATATTTCGAGCCTTGCTCGAACTTGTTTTATTTATACTCTATATATGTACATATATTGAATGAATGAAGTAATAAGGCTTACTTGATTCCAAAATTAAGTTCAAAAGGAATTAATTACACTTTGTCTAGATTTTAAGAGATTTTTCACCTATACCTAAATAACAAATCTAAATTTATGTGCCAAATGTGTTAATACAATAAAATAACAAGAGTGCATTGCTTTTCAGTTTCCCTGTCTCTTTCTCTCGCTATCGTACTTGCCTACATATATTCGTTTGGAGTTATGTGTAAATAAAATTGTTGCTCCTTCTGGTTTGGCCAAGTTTAAGCCTTGAGCTAAACTTCTAGCGTAATGTTTTGTGAATTGTACAGATATGTTTCTTGTTCTATCATGGTCTCTCTAAGTTGGAAAACTTTGCCTGTCTAATAAAACATTCCGAGTGTGGCATATGACTAATATTTTATGTTTTATGATTCACGTTTGGGTTTCAAAGATGGAGAAGGAGAAAAAACCAACAACAAAGATAAAGCAAACTAACACGAAAAACTAAAGTAAAGAGAAATCCGCAATTATGCCAAAATATGAGCAAAACTTTTGTTTCTCACTTCAGGCATAAGGAGACAAATGAATGTAAAATTTTGTAGACAGCGTAGAAATTAAAAAAAAAAGTGAACGTGAAAACTAGAAAGCGAATAAATTAAATACGTAAGCAAGTTACAGCCATAATATCAAGATTATAAATTGCTGATCACTAAAAGAGTTAAAACCAAAAATATTTGGAAATGGAATGTGACATTTATTTGTCTTCCACTAAAATAAAATTAATAACAATAGCCTGTTTGTTGCATTTGCATAGTTGGTTGCTTGGTGGGTAAAATTAAGATGGCGCAGCAAACAATTTGCCAGCCTATTTGAGGCGCATTTGGGCCAAGTTTTAAAATGGCCAACATTAGTTTGGTCGCAGTCTACCCTTCAATGTGCAACTAAATTAACTAATTTTTTTTCCTGTGTGTCAAATGAGTTCCATGAGGAGTTGAGCAACAAAGTTTCCCAAAGCGTGAAATTGCAACATCAAAATGGGGGATACAGCCAAGAATCAGGAACAAAAGTTGAAAACTGGGAAATGGCAAGGCACTAAAACTATAATACAATTTACTAAAAATGGCATAAACACACACACACAAACATGTATGGGTAAACAGGATGAGTGTGTGTGTGTGTGTGTGTATCATATGTAAATTCTCCCCTGACACCATTGACAAAGACACTTGAAAAAAAGTGGAAGTCCCAAAAGAGTCACACTATAAACTCTATATATACATTTAGGCTTGCTATAAATTGTAGCATACTTTTTTGGGCATCCTGAAACTCTAAAACACACACACACACATACGTAGCCACAACAGAACAGAACAGGCGACAAAGGGCAGTAAAGGCAAAAAGCCAAAAAATAAAAGAAGCAAGCAAGAGAAAGAGGGGAAAAAAAACTTATCTCAGTCATGTGTGTGAGTGTTAGCAATGACCCTAATAACTGTCTACGGGCATGTTAAGTGTCAGCAGCGACATGGCCCTGTCATGTACGCCTCTGGCCCACTATGTGTCTGTGTGTGTGTGTGTATGTGTGTGAAGCGAAATATTGTCTATATTTCTTGTCAGCAAATAAAGCGACAAATAAATAAAGTTGCTGCTAAAAAAGAAAAACAAGAAACTAGTCTAAAATCAACGACTCGAGTGAGTTGCCATGCTAAAAATGTCAAATTGCGCCTAAAAGCAGACCGCAATATTTTCTACTAGCGCCAAAAAAAGAAGAAAAACAGGACGAACTATTTCCCCAATATCCCTAACTCCCCAGTCTTCCCCTTTTCTAACCCTAACCCAACCCCTTCAGCTTGCCATTTTCCTTGTTTTCTGTTGCTTTGTGTGTTTTCGTTTTTGCTCGACGGAACTTTTTCCATTTACTTTGGCTCATGCATTTTTCAAAGCACAAAACGGCAAATTGTTTCTCTTGCTCTCATTTTCCGTTCCGTCTCCCTATCTTTCTCTTTTTAGGTCTCTACCATTCTCCAACTGTTTCTCATCTCCGTCGTCTCTTTCTACGAAAATGCTGCCTTAAGTGTTATTTATCTTTTACTCCCACGACATTACTCTAGTTCTTCGCTCTCTTTCCCGCTATTTCTCTCTATTTCTGAGCCGAACTAAACTCAACTGAGTTGAGTTTGTCTCTAGAGAAGGCCAGGCTCGCGTAATGCACGACTGGGACCATCAAACCATTCAAACCATTCAAACCACCCACCCATTGATGCGGCACGATAGCAGCCAGTGTGTTGAGTGGGTTGCCATCTTTTCAATTGTCCAACTTGACCAAATATTAACTTTGACCATTTTTGCATTTCGGCTCTCCCCCACTAACTTGGCCCTCCGAAATTGTTTCAAGCTATTGTTCCAGTTGGTTAATTGTATTTGCCTTGCCTGAGCAATATAAAGTTAATTAGAAAACGTTAAGAACAAATAGCATTTCAAGAATTTTTTTCACTTTTTCCCCCTCCTTTGTATACTTATTGATTCATACTTGATTCAATGCCATGTGTCTCTGTTTCGATTTCCGCTCAATGCATTTGCTTGGCCCCAAACTCGTTTCGATTATGTACGTATGTATATATACCCTATAACTTTAGCATTTTGATAAATGCGTAAATTCTGCGAAATATGGCATAAACTACTTCTAAAATATATGCTTTGCTTAATCTTGCAGCAAATATAATACAGAAATAATATATAGCTAGAGAAAACCTTTAATAGTTTTTTAAACTCTAAAATAGACTATTTCATAATTTTTATATTAAACACTTATATTTCTTTTATAGGGCATCCTAAAATCGTTATTTTGACTTTTCAAGTGCACACAGAATGAATCCTTTTTTCTATTTCGTTTGATTTTGGTCCATAGCTTTATTTGGCTTAGCGTCGAGCTTGGCTGAAGTGGGCTTTATTTTCAGCGCAAAATTGCTAAAACGCAATGGCAATGGAATTTCCCACTAAAGTTGCGATTTTCACTTGTCGTCATTGTTCGTTGTTTTTGTTGTTATTTTCCCATTTTTGCCTAAAAAGAAAAGTTCAGTCGCCTGAAAATTAATAGCAATCAAATTTGCACTCATTCAATTTGCATAATAGTTGACGAATTTTTGAATAGAAATCGACTACTATTCGTGAACGAAATGAATCTAAAAGTGGCGAGAGTTTTCAAATAAATACAACAGATCGGTCAGATTTATGCCGTAGACAATGCCGTGATAATCTCACAAATTAATATAAATTTTCATGTATTTTTAAAGAATTTAAGTTAATTTTAGAGATGAGTTTTTTTTATAAATAGAAAAAAATGGTCTTACAATTAGACCTAAGCCAAACAATATTTGTATAAGGAGTGTTTTTTTTTAACCCGAAATGCTCAAAAAGGAAGGCAACAAAATCGGTATTTATGTATCTTCAATTTTATAATTTTTTCTAAGAAAAACTTTAATTTAAACAATATACTAAATGCGTCAAATCACATCAAGAAATCTTGGTGTCTTCTACAATAGCTTAGATTAATTTATAAATAATGAATTAAAAAGTTATTTTATGTTAAATAGTGTGCTTGTCGTCTTTCAACATCAGTTTCAGTATAAATTTAATTAAAAATCTTTTTCAATTTTGACTTTTAGCGTGGGTCGGGGGTTTGAAAAACTATTGTAGAAATTAACAAAACTACTCAATGTGGTAATCATCATTTTTTTCAGTTTTTTTTATTGTTTATTCATTCACCAAGTGGCAAGGCAGTGGAAAGTTTCAAAGTTGCGGCTTCTGTTGATGCTGGCTGGAAAACTGAGCACAATTTTCTAATTAAATTCATTTGAGACCCTCACGCACTCGGGCCAAAAGCAGCGTGCTGTGCATTTGCAATGCAAGAGGCGAAAAACCCGAAGCACACTTTTCTTTTTCCTATTTTGTCGGTGTTGAATTGACCGATGGGTGCGGAGGAGGAAGACATGGAGCTGGCAGGGTATTTTTGAATGGGTGGTTGTGTAAGTGGGTTGAATGAGTTGCACAAGTTGCACAAGAAATGTCTAAATGGTTGGCTTGCTCTCTCTCTCACTCTCTCATACTCTCCAATTGTGGGCCGCTGCTGCTGCTTATGCGGCATCAATGACATTGTGTGTAGCATAAAGTAATTTCCGTCTTGCACAAGCAGCGCTTCCGGTGCGGCAAACGTGCGCCAAGCTCTGACGCTTGCTGCAGACATCATGTGTGAGTGTGTGTGTGTAATGTTTGTATGTGTATGTGTGGGTTTTTCTTCTTTTTTTCCCCGTCTTCTTTCTAACATGGAAATAATCAAAATGTCGCATTGAGATTGAAAATCACTGCATTTGCCAACACTTCCGCTCAAGTGATGAGCAAGTTGTTGCCCCGCTGTCACCCTATTCAGTTCTGCTTACCCTTCCCCCCACCCAACCTTCCTGCTGCCTGTTGCCACTACTTGTCTATGTATGTACAGATGTGTGTGTGTGTGTGTGTGTGTGTGTGTGTGTACGGATTTAACAGTCTGTTATCAAGAAAATTGACAATAAGTTGCTGTTAAAGACAGCCGTAAGAGAAATGTGCCATGTAAGCAATTTTGATGGCTGCTTTTTGGTGTTGACATTGGATTTTTGGTTTAGTTTGGATTTTCTCGTGTATGCGTAAATTTTTTTTATCCCAATCTTAGCCTCTCCCTCTACCAATTTCTTGTTTTCTTTTCGGTTGGTTTGTTGGTTGTTGCTTGTTGCCTTTAAGGCGTGTTCAACACAGGCATCGAGGAAAATGTGATGAGCGAGCTAAATGTGAAGCAGATAAATATGTAGGAGGAAAATACTCCAAAGGGTATATAGACATCTATACACACATATGTACATATATAGATGAACCCACAAACACATATGTATGAATGATGATTGTACATGAGCGTGTGTTTTGTATAAATAGATACATACTTGTAAATGAAAATGTGAAAGCGTTGATGAAGATATTTCGTTTCCTTTTTATGTAAAAATAAAAAACCATGTGGTTTAAAAGACAAAAATTGGGATTTCAAAATAATAAGCTTAGTTTCTATAAAAGATTTCATTGCTGATTAAACATTAATGCACTAAAAAATGTTATATAGACATAATAACAAAATTGGTAAATGGTTGGTAAATCAAATTCAGTAATAAATCCAAGCAGAAGAATAAGACTAAACACGTTTGAGTATAGAAACTGACGTACAAGAAGCAACCTTTTTTAGATTAATAATAAACAAAAATAAAAAATAAGCATTTAAGTTTATATTTTAGATAAAGAAGCAGATATAATAGTTAAAACTATGCAAATCAGGGAAAACACAAAATATTGATTTAAAATTGGCTAAAAACTGGGATAAAATTTGAAAGAATAACGATTACCTTTTAGCAATCAGATTGACTATGACCAAGATGACCTATAATAAGATACAATTTGAACTATACTTTGAGTTACATCCCGAAGCGAAGCTAAATGTTAAAATACAAGGCAATATTCGTTCTACAGACAACAAAATAAAAAATTAATGGTTTGAATTCATCTCAATCAAATTCGATCCACTTTTCTATGCCTTGAGGGACTACTGAAAATATTAAGTAGATGGGTATGCAAAGAACCCAAAGCTGGCAAGATAGTTACTTAACATATCAAGTATACGCCTAGTTACGGTCAAGGCATTAAGTGGGCAAATCAGCATCTACTACCACCAACAACAACTAAGTATAATGCGCAAAACTAAAAGCCTAACACCCCCCGAAAGCAAAAACAACATCAGCATCAACGGCGGTGGCGTTAGCGGTAGTAGAATCAGCTACTTACTTAAAAAGCATTGAGCCTAAGTAAACTTTTACGTCAATCTGTGTTCACGCCCAAACCTTGGATCTGGACGTCGTCATCGTTGTCCTTCTTCTTCTTCTTCTTATTCATCATCATCATTATCATCATCATCAGCTTCATCATCATCTCTAGCAACTTTCTCGTCCTCGGACTGCACTTAAAGATGTGGGCCAAACCACGAAGCCGTTCAAGATGACAAGGACCAAACCGGTCTGTTCGAGAGCTTAATGCAAGCCAAATGAAGTATAAACAGTTGATGGGCATTAAAGTTATGACAACAAATCCTACAACAACAATAATGACATCAACAAGGACAACTGCAATAAGTGTAGAAAGGAGACAGAACGATACAGAGTGCGAAAAGGGATATACATATACATATACATACATAAATATCAGAAAAAACGGCTTGAAGGTAAAGTGAAAAAATATTGACATGGTCCAACTCCATGGCTGGCAAGCGGCTTATGAATTAATACAAAACAGATTGCGAAGTGCTAAAGGCGGCACTTTGCACCTTTTATTCACTTTTAAATGTTTACCCAATGAAATACAAAAATGGAAATAAGGCAAAATAAAATAAAGAGTAAAGCAGCAAAAAATAAAGAAAAACAAAAACTACCTGACTGAATGCCATTTAAATGGCATGGACCAGAGTCAGGGCAAATTTATACTACCTAAATAACAGTTCAAAGATAGAAATCAGGGCTGGAATATAACAATTTGAAGTTAAATTGTAACCAGAACAAACTAATGCATACTAAAAGTAAGAATCGCTTAGGATTTTATTAATTTAACCCATGACTCCATGAGTTATTGAGAATCGCCCTTGTTTAGAAGGCTTCTGTCTAACAAAGGCATTCGACCTGGCATTTGTAGCCTGATGTAGGTCTCTCGTTCTGTCTCGTTCTGTCTCCTTCTCGCTCACATCAGTTTGTCTGCAGGCGTATCTGGCTAGTCTCATCGTTCGAATCTAACATTTTCATTTTCAATTTGAATTTTTATGTTAGGGGCACCCATCGCTAGATAGCCAGCCAGTTGTAAAAAGCAAATATCCTGCTCCATGTTGACTCCCAGTGTCCTTGCAATGTTTGTCGCTTTATTAGTTTATCACAACTAAAGCATCTCTGAAGCAGGAAACATCTGGAGCATTTGTGTTCCTGTGTGCACCTTTGTCAGGCTGAACAGATTCCGTTTCCTTCGCCATGGCATACCTTTTCTTTTCTTTTTTTTTACTTTTGGCATTCCTTTTCTTTTCTTTGCTCTTTCACTTATTGTTTTGTTTTGTTGTGCTTCCATTTTTTCGTTTCGCGACATTCTATAAATTAATCAGACGAAGTGCTGCCGAGCCTGTTACCTACCTTTGCCTTCTGCAGCAGCCCAGCACAATCGCGATAAAACCCCAGGTGAATTATAGTTATTTGATTTTCTTTGGTGATTTGTTTGCCGCGCCATTCTCTTAAAGCCTTACCCGACATCTAATTGAATTGCACTCGACTAACTGAGTGTAAAGTGTAAGTTTCTTTACAGCCTAACGAAAAGCAAAAATCCCCCAAGAAAAAAAGGATCTGCCATCGCTGTATAAGTACGTAATAGTGGCCAAATTATGTACCATGCATAAATTTGCTTGGCCAGGAAGCCGACGACTCGTGCTGCTTATCGTCACGAAAAGCGAAAAGCTTGAGAAGCCTTGTGTGTCTGTAAGTGTGTTTGTCTATGCGAGTGTGTGTATTCGTGTGAGTTTTAGGGAGCAGGAAACTCCATTAGATACAGAAACAAGAAGCAAAATATTACCATTTAAGGTAGACGGTTGCAAAGTACTCTAACTCTAAAATTTAACAATTGATTATTAATTTTAATTTTCGTCTTCTAAGAATAATTAACTAAAATAACAGAACATTAAATTTTAAAATTTTTATTTCAATGGGAATATATATATCTACAACTATATATCTACAACAGAATGAAGCAACTTTTTAAATACTCTATTTGAAAAACAAAAATCGTAGGCAAGGAAAGAAAGCCAAGACGAGACCAGGCCAAGACAGTTAAATCTGTGCATACAAGTTGCTGGGGATTGAAAGTGCATAAAGTTCAGTTTATTGTCGGCTAATGTATATGCAATATTCGCTCCACAAAACCACCCACCCGCACACCACACACACACACACACACACTCAGACACGCCACATATGCACACACAGATACGTAAGTACATTTGAACAAATCTTTATCAGACAGGCAAAAGAAATTATGACGGAAATCTAAAAAGTTGTGCATTAAAACTTGTTTGTGGTCGGAGTTTTTCCTAGGCTAAGCTCAAGTTCTCTCGATTTGAGTCATAAATAAAGGAAATGTTACAAAAAGCGAGCATAAATGTTTGCCAATTAAACATTTAAATATTTTTAGAGAATGCAAAGCTGAAGACAAAATGCACCAGTTATAGCAGGAAATGTTTTTGTCTAGAAGTTTTCTATTCACATTTAAAAAAAAATATTGCAAATAAATTGAACATTTTTATATGCATTCTCATACATAATTTGAAATGTCATTGCCAACCTTGGGGGATGGGTCAGCTACAATAATGCCAAACTGAAGCCAGTTGGAAAATCCAATGACCATACAATAGAAATGCTCGGCGACAGCTAAAGCTGCACGACTTTGGCTCAGCCTCGACCGCAGCCATAGAACTCTGTCTTCTCTCCGCTCTGCCGTACTGTTTTTCTATCTCTTTTGCACTCTTTCTCTTTCTCTCACTCTCCCTCTCTCTCTCTGTGACTGTCTCTTTTGAAACTCAACACAAAAATATTTTCAATTATGATGCCAGGCAGTGTGAGGAGAACTCTAGAATTTTTCAATTAAGCTGCTTACTGGCAAGGCGATGGTTAAAGATGCAATGGGTGGATTGGGGGGCTGAACCGGAGACTCGGGGTTTTCGGCTTTCCTCAACTCAAAATGGATTTTTCTTTCTCATTTCTCTGCATTTTTCTTTTTGTTGCAAGAAATGAGAAAGAAAAACGAATTGTCTGCTGATAGTTGTATAGTTGCTGATGGGCGGGTTGCTTGCTGGGTAGTAAAAGTGCTAGACATAAAGGTAAAAGCATTAAAGTTATATGCGCTTTAAACTAACAATTGTTGGTTCTAGGGGTAGGCGAACGGGGATAGAAGAGTTGCTCGGTGGTCAGGTGAACGGAGCCAGGGGCTGCGGGTTGAGGTTGTTGTACTACTTTTATGCGCCAAGGCAAAAGTTGTCGTAGTTTTTAGTGTTTGGTCTGTGGGTCCCGCCCACAACGTGTCCGCGCGCCATAAAAATTTGCAACAGCTGCACAGCTGCTGATTCTGTTGCTGCTGGGCATGAAACTAGAGCGTATTTGCGGTATAGCCACGGGGACCAAGTTTACCTTGACAGTAGTCAGGCAAAAGGATTTCTTTATATACATATATAAATGTACAATACTCTATATATTGCTTGAAATGTGATGGAATGTTATCTTTTATAAAGTTCCCAGGGAATTTCATTTTATATCAAATAAACATTTGACAAATAAAAGGAAGGTAAGAAAGGTCTACTACACGACTCAAATGAAGTATTTAGTTTTCTGATTAACAAAATTTAGTGTTCTTTAAGAATGAAAGCAGAAATTTGTAATATTTTAATCTCAATTGAATCATATTTGTGAAAACACAACATCAAAATATTGCATTGTCTGCTGAACGCATTTAAAATTAAAGAATTTTTTAGCTGCTTAAGTAATTTTTATTAAGTTGTTTTTGAATTCATTCCGAAATGAATGAAATACTTGAGAAATAAATTGTGATTTAATTCATATAATACATAGTACCAAAAGATATTATTTGATGGCATTGTTAGCGTATATTTTAAGTCGGTGTTAATGTTTCGTTTAGCTATTTTCGGTTGGCCTTTTGTTTTTGCGGTTGCTTTTGTCCAATAATTTGGTCTATCTAATGGCACAGCAAAATGCATTTTGCAACGTATCTCTCAGTTGGCAAATAGCCTTAGTCGTCTTAGTCGCCTTAGTTTTACACCCAACCCCTTTGCTACCCCTTTTACAGCATCTTCTCCTCCTGCTCCTCTTCTATTTTCGCCTTCTTAAGTATGTATGGGTACAAATATAAGTCTGTGCATAAAATAACAATATAATGCTATGACCAGAGTGCCAGAGCAAGGTAAGGAAAAGAGACAGATATACCGCGTGCATGAAAGCAAGCGAGAGAGAGGGAGACAGAGTCAAAAGAAGGTATGAGAATTGTAGTTTTCTAGTTGCCTCTGCTGCTTATGCGACTTACTTTTGCATTAGAATATGTCAGGTTTTTGTTTCCATTTGCTATTTTTCGTGGAAAACTTTTTAGTTTTCTTCTGCATTTGCTCTAAGCTTTCAGTGAGAGTGACTGAGAAGTAGATGGGGGGAAAATGGTGAACAAGTTTTCTGGTCAGCTTTTGATGTTAATTTTCACCAGATGACAGACAGTTGATAAGTCTGTCTATTTTCTTGTAACACAGAATCATAAATTATAAACAACTTTTACGCTAGGGCATTTAGTTAATTAGTTTTCTTTGTGATTTTTTTTGTTTCTACTTTAGCAAAAGTTGGCTACTCAATTACGATAATTATGACCATTCATTTTTCATTTCAAAAGTCAACTGGTAATTTGGGCCTTTGACATTTGCCATCCAATCTCTGTGAAATGTGAAAGGCATGTGTAATAAAGCAATCAGAATTGCACTGTGTATAAAGCCACTTGGAAAAATCGGTGACGAAGTGAAAGTAGTATTCATTATGCTTACTGACTCTACTTACATTAAGTTTTCTCGCTTCTCTCTCTCTGTGTGCGTGTGTGTGTGTGTGTGTGTGTGAGTGTGAGGAATAAGGCTGTCTGGAAGTTTTTCTGGCCAGGCTTACAGAAGCCATTATGATAAATATTTAATGATAAGCATATATTTTTGGCCCGAACTTTAAGTTCCTGAGAAATTGGCACATCCCATTGCTGAAGCTGATGCTGCTGCTGTGTTGTCCAGGTGCCCGAGTACAGTTGACCCAGTTGCCCAGTAGATGGAGATGTTGTAAAAGTTGTGGCAAGAGAAGGTAAAGAGATGTAGCCCATTTTTGTATAAGGAAAAGCAAATTGAATGGCCTGACCAAGCTTGGTCCCGGTCTCATGAACTCCGGTTCAGGAGTTCAATGCACCTTCGATGCCTATATGAAGAGTATGTGCATTTAAAGTGGTAGAGAGGTTTGCCTCAAAAGTTCATATTTATCTACTGGAATAAAAAATCAAAAACAAATCAATTTATTAAAAAGTAGTTGAAGCAGTTAGGTATATTAAAAAAATGTAAAATTAAAACTCATTTGTTCATATTAAATTCATTTTCAGAAATGTTACGAATAACTTTCTTAAAGAGATAAAAGCTACACCAAAATAAAAGTTTTACATAAACAATTAAACAATTTGATCGGTAGAATTTGTTTTCAAAAATTGCTTATATTTAATTAATTGCAATTAAATAATTTATGAATAAATCAATTTAAATAGGTAACCATAGATTAATTATCGAGAATTGGCAAAGGTTTTTAGTCAACCCATTTTATAGATATGTATATTCATCTATACATATCTCTTGGGTAGCTTAGGGAAAACACACACACACATCGATACACAAATGTAGCTCTTGTCAATGCATTTTTTAAGACAACAGTAGCAACAACAAGAACAACAACAACAACAGCTGGAACAGCAACAAGGAGAAATAGAAACATCTATGGCCCTCTTGGCTGCTGCACAAATTTGCAAAAGTGCAACGTTATCTGCATGAAGTATTTGAAACTTCTGCACCTTGGTGCACCTATCTGCTGTTTCTGTTGCTGCCGCTTCCTAGCCATTGCTGTTGTTGCTCTGCCTAATCTCAATGCAATCACTCACAGCAACAAGCAGGCAGTCAGCCAGGCAGGCAGGCTTGCTGGCTGGCTGGCAGAAAGACAACCGGCCAGGCAGGTCGCTAGGCAGGCAGGCAGACAGGCAAGTAGACAGAAAGGCAGGCATCTTGGTTGCATATTCACACTCACACACTCACACACACATACACACTCACACATTCATAGTCACACCACCTAACAAAGTGGCCGCTCGAGTTGAGTTTAAGTGCGGTAGCATGCTTTTAGGCTGGTGTTTGGTGTCAATCACTTTGCAATTTGGAAAATGCACTTTCAACCCGCCTACAAAATAAAACAAAGGGCAGAGAGCAAAGAACAAAAAATAGAAGTGGAGAGAGAAACCCAGTTGTAAAGCTCCTGTGGTCCACCACTATGATGAATGTCAGTTTGAGGCTTGGTTTTAGGTTTTTCCTGTAAGTTTATTGTCCTAGTCTTCTTCTCATACACACCAACACACACACACACACACAAACATACACTCACTTCATTTCACTATCACTTGGGCGTGTGTTGACAACAAGAAGGCAACGTGTAGCTGTCGTGTCAAACACTTGAGGTATTTTTTTAACGGTTTGTCAACGTACTTGAAATGGTGTTACATATAGGCTAGGGTCTGAGAATGGGTATGCTTCTATTTTTTCCTTTTTTTTTTGTGTTTTTTGAGGTGGCCTGGGTGTGGCTGCCAAAGTCTAGAGTCTAGACAAAAGCCCTGACACCTTTGTATCACTCAAGTGGCGGAAATGCTGTCAAAGCAAAGCGCAGATCCCAGATTAGTTTTGGTTTCTTGTCCTATCTCTCTGAATGCTTTCTTATAACCATGTGTGGGCTCTGAGTGTGTTTGTTGGGCAAAAAATTAATGTGCCAACGGATCACACAATAACAAAACTCATTGCCAGTTGAGAGCCATTCAGAGACCAACTAAACTAAAATACATTTGCAATAGAATGGCATAAGAGAAGGCGTTGGCATGTAGTTTAAAGTTTGGCGCTTCTCTTGACACTTAGACAGCAACAACTCATCAACGTCATGAGCAGCAGCAACAACAATAAAAAAGAAATATATGAAAAGCAGAAAAACTGTGAAACAATATTAGCGATTTTCTGTTGTAAACGGGGGGCTAAACTGTCGGAGTGTTTTTTTTTTTTTTTGGATTTGTGTGTGCATGTGTGAAATAAACAACGAGCACATTAAACTACATATTGTTTTATGTATGTATATGTATGTATTCTTATTTTGAACATTTAAACAATGAGCAACTAATCAACATAGTGTTAGGTACAACCCGTTTACCTTTTTGAGCTGTCAATTTACGTAAATGAAAATACCTTTTGTTTAATGTTAAAAAAACGTAGAACGTTTAGAAGAATCTGCATTTAATTGTTTATTAATAGGTATAGTTTGTTCTTTAGTTGATTAGTTACTTTTAGTTGCAAAAGCAGAGATAAGGGAAATGCGGGGAAAAATATGGAAAAGCCGCTGCCGCTATGGGAGCAAGTCAGGGGCGCTTTCATTTGACATTATTTTGTCAGCTTATTTGACTTGAGTTGTTGCTGCTTTTGGGTCTTTGCTCTCGGATACTTTTGCCTTTGTCCTTGGCTCTAAGCCTTGGCCCAGGCCCTAACCAGGCCTGCAATTTGAGCTCTGTGTGCTGCCTGCCTGCCCTGTGCCATATCTACTGGGAAAAGACTGCTTGCAGCAGGGACGTCAATTTTTTCCTTCTTCTGGTTGCTGTCTTTGCTTACTCACTGGCTGTCATTAAGTTTTATTTAATTCTGACTTTTGTTTGACTCAGCAGCAGCAGCACCGGCGACACTGGCGCGTTTTTATTGTTGCGACAGTTTTTGCCAACAAATTGCTTAGCGTCAAGTGTCGTGTAATTACGACACACACGCATACACACACATACACATAGACATACACATACACATATACACTCACGTACATTCAGCAGTCACATATGAGGCAAAATGTTGTTATTAGATTGTTGCTGCCGGCAAGTCACTGGGGAAAGTTGCTTTTAATTTTCCTTCTTTTTTTTTGTTGTTTCTCTTTCATTCGTTTTCTTTTTTTGTTTTGGTTTCGTTGCCACAAATTAATGCCATAATAATAGTTTGGCCCTTTGCTTTTTGTTGTACGTTTCTTGACTGCTGCTAATGATGCTTAAGTTAAAGGCAGCTGTGACCATGTCAGCTGCTAATTATGCCAACGATTTGCTACTATATTGAACAAGGAATCGACCAGAGAGGATGACCTGGGATCTATATAGTACATGATAGAGTTTTATTGCTTCATTTTCTCTTTAACTTTTTATTTTCAATCCATTTTCAATCCATTTTCATATGCAATTAACAACATTCTAGCACATTCTTGTCCCCTCCATCTGACACTCTTTTTCTCTGTATGCCTCTCACAAGGGACATAATTAAAACTTGGTCTATGTTGCAAGAATCAAATCAAAGGCTTGTTGCCCGCCCACACCCACCTACCCTGTACCACACCTAGTAGGGGGTAAACCTAAACATAAACTGTTTGCCCATTGCTGGCTGCATAATTACAGCGTTTCGTTTCGGATGTGGCCCTTTTTAAAATTGGCGCATAAAATGTCAATTTGATGTCATTGGATCAACTTAAATGTGACAGAGACTAGTCGCTGCCTTCTCTCTGAGGGCTCTAGTGCGAGCTCGCAATTTACAATGTCTGACTGGTATGGTGACCCGGCCCCGGTCATGTCCTGGCGGGTTAATTTTGGCATCGCGTAACTCCCTCGCAGCTATTCATATGAAACCAACCTCTCGTGCTATGCAACCCCACACCGAGCCGTCTTCACTATTCCATTCACTCTCCATGGCCGTGCAATTTTTGGGTTTGTGTCATGTTGCTGCTTCATTTTGGTAGCTGCCTGTCCTCGCGCTTCTCTCTTGTTGACATTGATGTTGTCGCTCATTCTCCCTCTACCTCTCTATCTCTCTCTCTCTCTCTCTCTCTCTCTCTCTCTCTCTCTCACTCTGTCACTCTCTTAGTGTGTGTGTGTGGGGCGTTGCCTGTTGGCATATCCTGTGCAAATACCTGTTTATGTTATGGCCAGGTCAGAGCATAGCTGGCCGGCAGATTAGTTGCCTTAAATTGATGGCAACTTAACGCTAATAACAATGTGCCAATGCTGTCGTGTTGCTGTGCCCTGGCCCAAAATGTGTTCCACTGCATACCTTGAGGCAATTGTCCTGGCTTTAGTTCATTACTGATTAAGCTGTAGCGCTGAGTGGCTCGATACACGGTCTCCGAACAGTTTTGTGTGGCTTAATTAAATGATATGACAGGTGCATTAATCAATGTTTTCTTTTTGTTGTTGGTGTTACTTTTGGCATAAAGTTTGCTTATTTCCCAAGCGGTTAGCCTCAATCTACACATTCTTCTTACACATGCATAATTTACCCATTCTTCTAGCCTTCCTTCGCTTTTCGTTTTCTCTTCGTATAACTTTTGCTTACTTTAAATAAATCAACCAAGAGGTTACTTTCAATTTAAACAACTTTTATGCTGGGCTTGATTCTCTTGGTCTTTTTTTTTTTATTTATTTTGTGATATATTGTATGTTGCATGTGAGAAAATACATACATATAGGACACAGCAGAGAATTATTTATTTTTTCGCTCCATAAAGTATGCAACACTTAACGCCAAAAATTTCAGCTATGTGCATTGTATTTTTTATGGTAAAAGTTTAAGCTAATGTTGAAGTTAAGAACAATCTTGAATATTTCTTTAAGTGCACTTTTGTTAAATTCGAAATAATTGCATAAATTAAGCATTGAATACAAATAAACTGCTGTAAGTAGTTTCAACTATTTCTGCCTTCTATTTCTGGTTTGTTAAATGTTAAATAAGGTTGGGTTTCATCTGTGACAAAATGAGCAAGCAGCACTTACTTTGTGTAAGACGAACCTCGAAAACCAGCAGCAAATTTTAATTAATTTGAGTTCGTGTTTATGTGTGGTGACAGCTAATTTAGCCCAGGCCATAGCCCTGACACTGGCCTACATTTAATTATTTTGAGGGAAAATTCATTGAAAATTATATAATGGCATAGCGAAAATATTCATTAAATGATGCTGCTGCTGCTGCTGCGGGTTCTCTTCTAATGCCGGTGCTGCTGGTTCAACAACAGCTCATCAGAAATTTAGAAGGTCCAAAAATAAACGGCTGGGGACTAGCTAAAAAACTAGAAGCTATTTATAAAATGTAATTTGCCGAGATGCCAAGATGGGGGCCGATAGATGGAAACTTTTCCTGTTGCTGACCCAAAACCAGAAAACCAAGCAGGCTGCCCTCGCCACACACACACACATAGACTTATCGCTCCCTACATGAGAGAGGGGGATATAGGGGGACCTCTAGGTAAAGGGGAAAACAGAAACAGCTTTTAAGTTTTACTCCTGATGCTTCGTCCTGCCATGTTTATTATAAGTTTGCCATGCCGTTGTTCCTTGCTTCTCTTGACACCTTTCTTCAACTAGGTGAATTTTTTAGGGGCATGGGCACCATCGGGGGCAAGGTAAGTTTTCATTTTTGTTTGACACCCGGTGTCAAATGATGTGTCAAAATGGTGCACAATTTACCGTATGCTGGACCAGGTCTTTCGACCTGATCTCAGGGTTAAATGTGTGCGGGATTAATAGCTGGCACACGCTGCTGTCAAGAGTATGGCCCATGGCCCATGCTGGCCCAATCCTGGTCCCTGCTGTCCTGACTCTGACACTCACTCGGCGACTCTTTGCACACATCATGTCATCATGTTCTCTCTACTCCTTTCTCTTTTCATCGTTGTTGTCGTTTATCGTTTGTTCATGTTGTTGTTTGTCATAAATGTTTCGGCAACCTTTTTACCTCGGCACGTGTAATTGCCCTACAATTTTTCTTACCTACTATATAGGTGTATCTGTGTGTGTCTGTATGTGATATCTTTTCCTTTTGCCTTATAAATTATGTTTAGCTATTTTGGAAAATTAAAACGCCAAACGGCACATTTTTAAATGCACGTAACATGTAGCTCAACTCAGCTCAGCTCATCTGCTCCTTCATCTTCATCTGCACCTGCACCTAACTTCTCCGCCCAAAGTCCTTTGTCAATTTTTCACATAAAGTTTGCCAAACACTTGACTTGCATATAAATGACTTGACTAGATGGTTGCCTGGGCTGGTTGGTTCGTTGGCAAAACAAAAAAAACACCAACATTCGAGTTGTCAACTCTTTCAACGTGTATTACATTTTGAAAGAAGCGAACAAGAAAAATGAATGTAAAGGTGAAAGAAAAGGAAACGCGAGCTAAATTTCCCTTAGACTTATATGTATGATGTTAGTTGCTGTAAGTTTGTTGTGGTTGTTGTTGTTCTTGTTGTTTTTGTTGTTGCTGTTGTTAGCCTCATACTATGAGTAGATCACAAACATTTTCAAACAGCAAATTGTTGTAAGCTATCAGTTAACCAGTCTTTTGAATGCCTTACGCTAAAAGTTTGAGTTATTTCTTTACAAAATTTTTGAGGATCCCATTAAGTAAACGTAAGCAATATGTGCAAAATAATGCAGGGTTTAGGCAGCGTGGCAAAAATATAATGTAATGTGTCTTTAACTGTTAGGTTTGTTTTCCTCTTATAATAACTGATCATTTTTAATTATCCCAGAAATTGTTGAATTATTTACACAAAAATTGTTGTTGGCAATAAGCATATATTTAAAACTGAAAGGTGAAAGTATGATGATATTCAAAATGCCTCAATTGAAACTTTGTAGGGCAATACCGGCGTTCAGCTAGTAAAAGCTGCGCCCAAAGTGAATAATACTCCCACGACGTGCTGCCATTTTCAACTAAAATAAATAAAAACACTCAACAACAACATACAGACGACTACACGCACATTCACACATTATTCATAAATGGTACGCATATTAAGGGTGTAATATACTCCTCCTAATGGATGAGGGGTGCAAGTAACATCTCCTGCATTCGTAAACGATCAAATTTGACGTGCACTTATAAAACAAATTGGCAAAAGGGCTCGAGGGTTGGGTTTCGGCTTTGTAGGATCTCAGCTACGTGCACAAATTTATTTATACATATGTATATGTATATGTATGCACATGGTATATACAAATCTACAAATGTGTATATGCTTCATTTTTGCATGTACATACATACATACATATACAATGAGACAGAGAGAGGACAGAGTAAAACTCAATCAAACAAAAATTTCATTAAATGCAATGAATAAACGTTTTCTTTATGCCATATTTTTTATGTTTTCTCTCTTTTTTTTGTTTGCTTAATTTCCTCCTTTTTGGCAGTGATGTCTGTGTGTGTCACTCATCATATCAAATCAGCGTGATCAAAAGGCATTTGTCATCAATCAAAGTTAAATCGCACTTTTTTTCTACTTCAAAATAAGCCTAAATAAGCGGAAAAATTGTTTGCGGTTCGTCTCTTTCTCTCTCTGTATAACAGTGTACGTACTTGTGGTTGTGTTTGTCTCTCTCTGTGTGTGTGTGTGTCGGTGTGTGTGACATAGCTGCAAATTATCAAATAAATAAATATATAAATAAAATTACTCGCAGGATTTGGGATTTACAGCTTGATGTCTGGCATTTGATGGGTTTTTTGTGCGGATTGTGATGAGCCGTTTGGATTTACGTAAAGCAAGAGTGAAGGGAAAGAGGAGCGCTAGAAAGTGCAAATGGTTGAAAAATTATTGCTTAACTTTACAATAGAAGAGGAAAAACATTGTTGGCCTCAACCACGCCCAAGTAATTACAAGTTCTTATGTCCCAAAACACATTTACTTTAATTAAGTTATAGCCCCTCCTCCCACCGAACCCCATCGTTTTCTGGCAAAATGACAAATATCTAAATAAAAACAAGTCAACGTTTTCTTTTTTTCGTGTGTTTTTCTTCGGCTGGTAGCAAAACAAATTTACGTTGTTTTTGTTGCACATTTTCAAAATGTACATAATAATTCACGCAACGCACAAATCTACGACCTACAAAAAAGTAAGGGAGAGAGAGTCAAAGAGAGGGCGGGATGAAAAAGAAACCCAAAAAAAGGAAAAACTGGAAAGAAGTAAAGTCATAAGAAAATGCATAAAACATGCCAACATTTTGCCGTCAACGTCGCCAACACTTCAACTGCCAGGCAAAAACTTTTCTCATCATCAGCCACAAACAAAGGCCAAACAATGATGCTGCCTGCCTCTTGGAAAGAGAAAGAGAGTGGTGTCAAGAGTCCGGAGGCCTACACAAAATAAAAAAAAGAAAATGGGGGCCAGAAAGCGTCCTCCAATGGCTGGACTTTGCCGCCCCGGTTTTTGGGGACATAAATTGCTGCAGGATACTCTGCTGGAAAGGCAACGTCTATGGCTAAGGGCTAAGCCACAACAACTTTTTGCAGCAATTAAGCTTGCTCACTCTCTTTCTCTCTTCATTTTCTTAGCTCTATCTCGCTTTCACTTTGCTCTCTGGTCTCTGACATTCGAAATGGGCAGTGGTGGGGTAGTGGGAGAAAGAGCAAATAATTTTTAATTGTACTGCACAATGCTGTAAAATTAATTCATCTTTTTCACACTCAAATAAATTGCTGTTGACGCGACAACAGCAACAACAGCCGCAGCCAACGACAGCAGCAACGGAAGTTCTTGTTGTTGCTGTAGTCATCGTCGTCGACGCCGTCGTCTGCTCAAGAGCGTAAATAATTACATTTTCTTTGTGCTGTTGCCAAAACATTGCATTTGGTTCGCCAGTTTCTTTAGCCAGCTTCTCCTGCACTCCTTCACTCCTCTCAACATTTTCATTCCTTTTTGCCAAGCTAACCTGTCAGTTGCCAAGAGTGAATTCTGCACAAAACTGCAATCATGGTTGCCCATTGCCTGGCATGCATGCACGCATACACTTTCGTACATAAGTTGAAAAGATTCGCCTAGTAATTTGTTTAATATATTTACGCCCATTGCTTGTCCCTGAGCAACAGCAACAGCAACAACAACAATAACAGCAATACTAGCAAAAACAAACAATGACGCATACAATTTATATTTAATTATGCGCAAATTAGTCGCAGCACACACACACACTCACAAATACCAGAGAGCAGGCTGGTAACAAAAAACCATAGCATACTTTGCTGCGCAGTCAAGTGTTGGCACATGACAAACACTCGCAAGTTTTTGCACTTTGATTGTAGTTGTTGCATTTAGCAGTTTTTGGTAGTTAAAACTCGCATGCGGGCCAGAAATGAGTTGAACAGTTTCACAGTTTGTTTTTAGTTGCACTTTTGTTACCTCTATTGTTCCAACGGATAGCTTACGCTAATTTCATTTGAATGTTTGCATGTTTTTAAGCACTTTCCCCCCATTCTTCTTAATATTTAACATATTGCTGCTTGGCCATATGAATTTCTTAAGAAATTGTAGCAAAAACTAAATGCCAATCTGTTTTTAGAAAGTTAGAAAGTTTCCTAATAAAAGCAAAAATTCTTGAATAAGCCTATAAGATTGAAAAAAACTAGCCATATAATAAGAGCTAGCTTCTAAAAATAGAATAATTTTCCAGGAGAATAAACTATTTCCTTCGCAATTGAAAATTTCAACGGGAAAAGTCAACGGACAGAATTTGGTTGACAATTGAATTTAACATTTACCTGTAATACAACTATGAAGACACCCACACACATACACACACTGTTACATACGCATACCCATACAGATACATACACGTATAGACGAGACATTTGCACACTCATTAAACGTTGCTGGAAAGTTCCACCACCTGGCCACCTCGCCCCTGGCCCCAATCTAAAGCCCGCACAATTTATGATGGCAACCTTCTCCGAGTGCAACCTGCATAATTAACTTGTTCTAGTCATCGCATGCACCACAGTTGAAAGAGGAACACGGAGGGAACGGCAGGTACATCGAGGGGTGCAGAAAGGTACACACGATGGCTTGTGCACCATTATTATTAGAAACTCCACCCTTGATGCGAACCCAAAACCCATAGCGTTTTAATTTATGAATGAAACACGCTCCCCTCTCCTCCCCGTCGGCTGTTGCCAGCAACCTTGGGGGTTTCTATTGCAGGTGGCGGGAGTGTACCTGAAGCGGACATTTTTAATTTGACTACAGTAAATGCGCGCCACACACAAATATGAGTATTATATGAATGTGAATGAAATTTGCCAACTGTCGTTGTAGTCTGTGTGCGGGAGTCTGATGAGCTCGGCCCCGGTTTGCATGTATGTGAATTTACTTCTGAATTGGGTGTGCCATTTGTAAGCACCAGTACCAACAACAACAAGTTGGAGAGGCTAAAAAAACATAACAACAACAAGAACAAACAAAATGGCGCGACGACAAAATGCTTCAAATGTCTGTGACCTTTGAAGGGGGCGTGGGCTCTTATACTGATATACAGAGGGGTGTGCGTATATACATATACATATACTTGGTGTACAAATTTTTGCGCATCAAAGGCGCAATGCCACCAGACGACTCCTTTGGGGGAATTCGTTTGGCCAATTATTTATTTATATTTTCTTAAGCAGACGCATTATTCAAATGACTAAATAAACAAAAGCTTTTTTTATTGAGATTCACATGTCACATTTGTCAGGCACCTCAACAAAATCTACAAATGAAAACATTATATGTACATACTTATACATATAGACGATAGGTCAAGAAAATTGGTAACAATTTTGCCTCAGTTCAAAATTTTGTTGAAAGAACGTTCCAGTAAGTGTGTTTATTGGTAGATCTAAATTTGATTCTTTAAGCTTTAGTCTCCGCATCTTATTTAAAATCGTTCAATTTATGGAATTTTCCAAGAAGAATTTTGTTAAAAAATCTGACTTGCATAAAAAAATGCTATGACTTGGCTAAAATGTTTGGCAACAATTAGTATTAAGTGTTTTTGGCTAAATTTTTTTAGCTTTACTTTTTCTTTTTCAAAAATGTCTAAAAGCATATAAATTTATGACTAAAAATGATGATCCAAAGTAAAAAGATAAGGCCCATACTGGCTGTTTGCCCATCGGCTGCTCGATTCTCGTCGAAAGTGTAGTGAACGACACCCACTTTGGTTTTCAAAACATCGCTAACTATATCCATCTCCATCTCATTTTGTTCGAGACAGTCCTTTAAAAGATCATCGGGCAGTTGAATGTGAAATGGAAAACAAAATATTGATGCACTGGACAAAGTGATTGTATTATTTCCGCCATTCTCATCAATGCAATTCAAAACGTTCACATCGATAAACTCAAGAGTTGGACAATCCAATAGGGGAGATGATTTTAATACGACAACTACGTGGTGCAATGAGGCGACCATATATATACCCATCGGTTCACCACTGTCAATTAATGTATCCTGGTATTTAGTAGAGGCCCACAACGGATATTTTCCTTTGCATTTAAGTTTGAGGAGCTCAGTGTCATTTTTTAGATAAATGCAACGCTCTGGCAAAAAGTTACTTTCCATTTGCACCAATATCAGAAATAATAGCGAGAGAAGAATTGGCACTATAAAGTGTAATTTGTAAAGTTCCATTATAATTAGATTACTTTTAATTTAGGTTGAATTTTAACCAAAATTTTATTTATAATAGACGTGTATGACAGATAATAAGTAACTTCTATGATTTAGATTTATAACTAAAATTGCTTTACACTTAGCATTCAAAAGAAGTTTGATTTCATTTCTATGAAAATTATTATAATTGTATAATGTTTTTAGTTATATTTATTTTTTTAACTCATCAGTTCTCTTTCAATTTGAGCTATTTGACCCACAATTACTAGATAAAACATATATCAAAACCTTTTGGGCACTGAAATCTTAGTAGACACAAAAGCTACCCGACAAAATGAAATATTAAACATTTTCACACACAATCACACACACTCACACACATACAGTGAGATGGTGGCATGGAGACAAACCGAAGTTCAACTAATACTGATTTATTTATTGTATATATATTTGTGTAATAGCATAAATGTTATCACTGGCCAAACAATACAACAAAAGCTGACAAGCACAAGGGGCTGAACGAATGAATAAAGTGAAAAAAACCAAAAGAGGGGCGAACTGAACAGAGCTCCAACAACAATCCCCAACCCCGGAAACGTTACACTTTACCTCCCCAACCCCGTTACCAACTCGTCTGTCGTCTAACAAATGGTCATTTATAACGAACGATTGCCCGAGTCGGGCATTACATAATAATAAAATAGACAAAGCATTGGCCATGTCGTTTCTTCCATCTCTGCCCCGTTGTCCTTTTGCCAATGGTTGCATCATTTAATATGCGGCGCATTTTAACGCTTTATCTCAGGAGAGACAGCGATAGAGGCAGAATGAGAGAGATGGATAGAGATAGAGAGACAGTAGAACAGAGATGGAGATAGATCATGGAGGGGTTGGTAGTACGTATTTATCATCAATCAAGGCACGGCCTGCTGCACATCCTTTTACATATGTATGTATACATATATACAAACAAACACACACACACACACACACACCCACATGGACCACTTATGACTTTTGGCCTAGCATCTTGAACCGGCCTGAAGACTCCTTCGAGTGGTCTACAATGCTTTCTGCTGATTGATGAATCGCACATGTAAATTAATTTCCAGCCGTTTTCTTCATTTCTTTTCTTTTCTTTATTTCTCTCCACTTGTCAGTCTTCTCAAAGTGTGCGTGTGTGTGAGTGTGTCTGTAAAAGAAAGATTCTTTGGCGTCGGCTTGTAAGCCGCTTAATTGCTTTATTTGGAACGCATTCGTTTTCCCTCACCCACTTATTCTAAGATATTCTCCTCAATTGGCTTTTCTCAAGAATTTTACTTCGTTTTCGGTAACTTTTCGTCGACAATTTGTGTTGGGTTATTTATATGAGTCTTTGATATTTAAAAGCATCTTTTCTAAATACAATTGTTCATGGAATGCGACGTCTCATACACACATACATATGTGTCTCCCCATCATTCGTTAGTCCTTTCTGTTTTATGCTACATTTAAGTTAATATGATTTACATTCGGATTGCGGTGGCTGTCAATCTAGAGATGGAAGGAGATGGGGCAGAGAGTGGGCGAGAGATGAGACAGCATCAAGCAACTGCCATTAAAGATCAATCAAAAACGTTTATCCTTGATTATTTGTCATTATCCTTTTGCGCCACGCCAACCGCAACAACAAAGCCATTGACAATAAGAACAACAAACGCCAGGCTTAATCCGGCCTCAAAGCTCAAAGCAATGTATGTGGGTGATGGTATGAGATGCTGGGCTGGCAGTTCAGCCAGTCTTTTATTTATTTTGTACATTTCAAATGCGCGCTAATGCCTGCTCAAAAAAAAAAAAATAAGGGAGAGCATAACGGGAGATGGGGGAAAAAATAGCAGAACAGCAAATTTTCCTTTCGTGATAAATGACATTAATCCGCCGTGTTCAACGATTCAAGAGTGCCAAAGCCGCTGCCAGCCTTTCATGCCCAAACTATATTTGTTTTGTTAATAGCCTTCAACTGGAAAGTCTGCACAGGCTGATAAGACAAGTGGCTTTGACGCTTTGATATATAGACAATCACCCACACATATATACACACACACACACACACACACACACACACACACACACACACACACACATAGCCACTTGCGTTTAGACAGTGAGCATAGACTGACAGGTGTTTGAGTCGTTGTCTTAATCCTAGTCCTAGTCAGTTGACGACTATTAATATTCATTAGAGAATGCAATGCCATGGAAATTCATTCGTCAGAGTCTATTAAGAATTCCTTAAGTGAAATTATTCTTAGAAACTCTCGACCACAACTACTAACCAATATGTTGATTAGAAGGTTAGTTGTTTAAACTAAAGTCAAAAGGACCTAAAGCATCTACCGGGTTCGAAATTTAGTCATTTTATTTTGAAACTTCTGTGCCATATTGTTTTACCTTAGACCTTCTGCTTTCTTAGCGATTCGAATTTCACTGAAACATACTGCACTCTTTTTCTTGAATCAATATTTTCTATAATAATAAAATAGATGGGCTTTTCCAGTAATAATGCCTGGCGCTGCCCATTGCTTATTGATGGTTCTGCAGAGTTTTATTGTTAACGAATAAAATCCATTTCTTGAATGAATTTAAAACATTTTTCTTCAACTTGCTTACATTTGCCTTATTTCAATTCAATTTCAAGTCCATCCCCAGACAAATGCAACTTGGCAGCTTTACATTCGCCTTCTTCCGCTTTTCCTTGCTTTTTCTTTTTGCTTCTTGTTGTTGACGATATTGGCATTCCCGTTCCCCATTTTCATTCCCGATGTCGGTCTCCTTCTCATATTGGCAATCATTAATTTATCAATGTGCCTTGCCTGCGCGCGCCTTGGGAGCTCATGAAAATTTTCAGCTCACGGCTTTTTTTATGTGCTTTTTTATTATGATTATTTCTTTCTTTTCGCTTTCACATATGCAGCCTGGGATGGGCAGAGAAGCTTGTGTGGGTGGGGCAAGACTAGGGCTTTGAGCCCAGGGCCAGAGCCTCTCCCTTAGCTTGTTGCTGGCTGACAAAATAAAGTCAAAAATCAAATGTTTTTGATATCGACTTTGACAGCTTCATGACAGCGCTCAATAAATTTTGATAACGTTTTAGATGGAGATGGGGTGAAAGCGGAATGCGGCGTAGGCGGGCAAGGTAGGCATCAAGAAATTGAAAAGGCAAGACAGGGTAGAAATCAGAAATCACAGTTCTTCAACACACAAGACACAAACCAAATCGACGAAGGCAAAAGGAAAAAAACCCACACACACAGAGAAAGTTTTCCACAGTTGCTGACAGGTGAAGAAGTTTTTACCTGTTCACTGTTAGCTTTTACTTCACCGTTTTCTTTCCATTTGGAGTATGTGATGTGGGATTTTCAATCTGTCTCTCTCTCTCTCTCTCGCTTCTTTTGATTCTGATTTTCACCCTCTCTTAATATAAGCCTTTAGATATTTATGGCGAACAACAAAACACGTAATTGCTTAGCGGCAGATACCATTGAATTATAAACACGGTGGTTTTTGGTTAATTTTACACAAGGCCAGAGAGTTTGAGCCAGTGGAAAATCTCTAAATGAGGTATGTACATATAATATCCCTTTTTTTAACCCTGTTGTCAATGCAATTTTCTAAGCGGCTTCATGTTCAATGTGGCTGTTAAAAATAATTTAAAATTTCATTGCCACACAAAGGAAGCAGAACAATGTCCAAAATCTGCCAAGTTGAAAATTTTAAAAGTATAGCGACCATCCACAATTAGCTTTGTTCCTACGACATTAAAACATTTTAAGAGGGCCTAAACGGAGGACACTACCTAAAGCGTTTGTTCCCAAAGAACCGCTTCTTTATCAATACAATAATTCGTTGAAGTGAAAAGCTCGTACAATTAGCAGAAAAGATCTTGTGAAATTTGATTTCAGTTGAAAATCCAAAGAGCCATTATTTTCATTTACTATATACATTTACCCACATTTATTATGGTCAAATTTTGTCCTGTTCGATTTTCCTCTAATTGTGCTAACCCAAAAAGTATCAACCGATAAAAATGCCATTATCGAATAAACCAAACGCATTTTGGGGTGGAATTGTGTGCAAACATGAGAGTTTGTCCACAAAATTTAAATAAGTGCTAAGCAATGCCTAATTCTGACAATTTGTTGATACTTTTTTGGGGTTTTTGGGCTAGCACACACACAGATACACACGTGCCCACATATGTACATATGAACACAAACAATCAGTACATACATGTATAAGTAGCATAGAAATGCAAATTAATTTTCTAAACTTTGTATGTTTTTGTAAATGAAAATAATTTTAATTACGCTTTGCAATCATTCGACCATAATTATGTAATGTTATTATCGTTGGCATTGTTGTTACGGGATTTAGAGTACTATAAACTGAATCGATTTGCCTTATGTGTGTGCTTGTCAAAAGGCGACAATGCAAAACCAAATTAATTAAGTTCATTTAAATTAGTCAGGAATTTTTACATGAAAAGTTAAAAATTAAATTTTTGAAAATTGTTTTTGTGTCTAAATTTATGAAAGAGCAAAAGTATTTACGTGTACAAATATATTCTTATGTTTTTTTAAATCGGCTGTCAGATAAGTAGAACTACTATCGGCTGAAATATTCTTGTACTTTGAGCTATGCTTTATTTAACCACTAAATATTTCCAATATTAAATACTAGACTAAAATGTAAAGGGAAAAGATATCAAGCAAAGAGACAAGAATAACAAGACAAAAAAAAAAAGATGAAAATGCTAAACAAAGCAAATAAAAGAGGAACGAAAAATGGGAATAAAAGAAATGGGCGCAGGGCAAAACTAAAAGAAAAATGCCGCTTTAGATGGGAAGCCCAAAGAGAGGTTTTTGTTGGCATTATTTTGCTTTACAGCAGCAGAACACACAGATTCACATACACTGACACACACACACACACACACACACACATACAAAGTTAGACATAAAGAGTGACAGAGAGGGGTATGTGGGCGCGGGATAAAACAGCGAGGGCAGCTCAGCTTGTATTGCAATTTTTCAATTTCAAAAACAATTTTGCTCTGCCAACATACGTGTGGTCAAAGATAAGCTCTGTAAATATATATGTATACAACAGCAACAACATGACCAAAAATAACAACAAAAAATTGGGCGAAAAAAAAGAAAGAAAGAGAGCGTCATAAAAAGCAAAGCTAACCGCAGCTCAAGCAGCTACCAAAGCCAAAAAGGCGGTCAACGGACACGGAGAATAAAAAACTAAAACTACAAAAATCACATACACACACACACACACACGTACATAGAAAATTGGATGACCAAAAATATAAATGTGGGAGGAAAAGTAGCACACATATACTCACACAGCGGGAAATTGCATGAAATGAATTGTGTGTACATGTGTGTGTGTGTGTTTGTGTTGTGGCAGCATTTAGTGTGCTGAAATATTGTATAAGTGAACTGCTGCTGGCCCTGGCACAGCTGGGCGCCAGCCTTTGACTGCTTTGACTATTTTGGCCAAGTGTCAGCAGTTTGAAAGAAAATCTAAAATCATTTCAATTTTTTTGTAATACATTTTTTAGCCTCCTTCTAATATCGGAATTTTTATATTCAATTTTTGAATATAAGTTGAAAGTTGGTTGATTGGCTCCTAAATGCTTATTGCTCTAATTAAAGAATTTAGTTTCACAAGTCTAATAATTTTTTAATTTTTGATTACCATCATTATTTAGATCCAGTATAATTGGTATTCAAGACTCTAAAATTGTATATATCTATTCATTCAATCTTAAACCCTCTTAATAAAAAACAGTATATAAATTCATCATATGCCACAGTTATTGCTCATGTGCATAATGTGCTGTGGTTGACGCATTGCGTCCAAACTTATTAGTGAGAACACACTACAAAAGCAACAGCGTTCAGCCATAAATGGCTTCGAGTATTCCTAGTTGCATACAAGGCGTATGTGTAGTGCTAAGGTGGTTAACCATTATGCATTGCGTATGCGTAATATTATCCCACATGCTTTTGAAGTAATGGCATCAGATACTCTTTCAGGATTACTCAATTGTTAAGTAAGCAAGTATGTATATAAGTTAAAAGACCCAAATATATTTACATTCGAATAGAATGCATCTTCAAGGGGTTAATTTCAGTATTACTTGAACTCTGTAAATAATTTCAATTGGCAACTGCAAACCGCAAGCAATCAGATTTCAATTCATGAACATCAAATTAAATCTCAGTTTATTTTGAGATCGTTGTTTTCTTTTCTTGTTGCCGGCGTAACCCTAAGAGCAACAGGGCGTATGCGTAATGTGGCTTTGGCAAATGCCAAATCAAAACCAAAAGGGCCAAGTAAATTGACAAAAGCTCTGCAGGCTGGCACTCAATGGCTTGAGGCCGCAGCAGTAACAGCAGCAACAGCAATAACAAAAAACCGCAAAATCCCTAAGCCGCTATAACATTTCTCAAAATGCTGCCGCGTAAGCCGCTAACAGAGGCAGCTGCAGCCAAGCAAAACGAACGTACGTTCGTAAGCCAATCCAAACTCAAACCCAAAACCCAAACCTAAACCCTACCAAAGGCAAGGCAAACATAGGCTTAGTTGAGTTGAGAAGCAAGAGCAATAGCAGCAGCAACTGGAAAACAAAATGCCAAAGCCAAAAGCATCAAATCAAAGCAAATGCAACACTCAATTTCTATTATCGGTATTGGGAATGGCAATGGCAACAGCAACATCTATATTGCCCTTTCAACAAATGAAATGAAAATGCCATCAAGTCTCCACCTCATCCACTTCGGTGTTCATCTTCTTTTTGGGTTCTTTATATTAAAAACCGCGTAATGGAGTGCAACTTATTGCATGTGCGGCGAAAGGAGCTGAGTAGAAGCCAACTTTGTGGGCTTTGTGTGTGCAAATGTGCGGAAATGCAATGAAAATGAGAGCGAATACGAATGCATAAAACCAATATTAAACTCAGCAGAGTAACGGCAATTCCCATTGGTTTCACTAACAGACCGAAGCGCCCCAAGCCCCCCAGGGCAAATATCTGTAGATTCATTTCGCAATCGAACAAATTGACCCTCAACGTAGCGTACTGAATAAAAAGAATTATATCTCTTTTACACAATATAGTTTTAATCAAGATGAAAACCTTCTCGTACGGCGGCTCTCGATTTGTGATTTCATATCCCATTTGAAACTTTTTCAATTTGCTATACCTACATTAAGGAAATCTCATAAACTTGTAGGTTCCATCTTCACTTGTATTTCAATTTTGGATAATCAATTTGGACTTTTATTATTTTAGTATGGATTAAACCTTAAAATGTTTAACTTAAACTTAAGTTACATTAAACATTAAACCAAAAAATGAAAGAGAACAATTTGCGTTGAAAAATTACCTTGTCGACGATCAAAATGCTTGGCCAATAACCCCTAGGAACTAAGGAGGACTTCACACTCTGCCATAAATTGAGTATGTAACACACACACACACACGAACATTCTTTCGCACACATAGACCCGTGCACTTGCCATGCATGAGAGCATATATGGAACACCTAGCCAAGCCAAGCTAGAGAAGAACCAAACCAAGTTATACAGTATGTTTTATATGTTCCTTACCGAATAAGTGAGTTAAGCAGCTCTTGCGCTTTTTATTTTTTGGCTTCCTTTCCTCATCTTTTCACTTTTTTTTTAATTTGAAAAAATTGTCAAGCATCAAAATACTTTTAGAGAACTTGCTCTGGCGATGCCTTTGCACATCTACTACGCGTTCTACCTTTTATTTTTTTTTTATTTTTACCCGCTTACTACCCACCTGCATACCAAACACACTTGTCATAATTCACGTGCTGTGCGTACAAAATAAATCAAATAAATTATGGTGGTGGATATGTATGTTGGGAACGGAAAGGGGAAAGAGAGTGAAAGTAAAGTGAAAGAAATGGCATTGGTTTGGCCTATTCATATGCTTAAGAGTAGTAACAATTTTACATGTGTGCTGCAGCAGAAGCAGCTTAACTTACCAAGTAAGGCATAAGCATAAAAATGGCAAAAAGAGATGCAAAAAGGGTAGAAAAAGGCAGAAGTAACAACAGCCAGCAACAACATTATAATCAGCAAAAAAAAGCAACAAAAAAAAAAAGAGAGAATATTAATGGAGTTTTCATGTTTATAATGTCATTAGCTCACAAATGCTGCGGATGCTGTTGCTGCTGCTGTTGCACATGTGCCGTGATTCTCTACCACATATTTTCTGTGATTTTTCTCTTCTTTTTTTGTTCTTTTTGCGTCTCTCTCTTTTTGCGCTCCATACAGAGACAGCCATAAACATCATGCAACATACACACACTCACACACATAGACACCATCTATAAATGTGTGAACACTAATGTGCACATTATGTTGAGGCCATTATGTGAGCCAAAAGGTATTGGGCAAGAGCTAAAAGTGGGAGCTGGAACTGAAGTCGGAACTAAAGTTTGCCTTAACTCCACCAGACCATGCACAATGAGTTAGTTGCCAAGCAGAAGGCGAACGAAAAAAAAATGTTGTGGGCGTAACGTATGTGGTGGTAAATTTAAGGGGTAAGCAAGTTACAAACCCCTTTTCTTTAACTCATTTGTTTTGCTTAACACACACACACAAACACACACTCACACTCCAGGATCAGGAACAACAACAACAACAAACATTTTGGGAGCTTCGTCGGCTGGTTGGCTGTGTCTTGGTCGTCGCGGCTCTAGCGTAAAACAAGAGGCGTGTGAAATAACATTTAGCTTGATGTGCCTCCTTCAAGCATGGGAAAAACACAGATGTACACCATGTTTACATTAATATGCGAATGTGTGTGTAAGTTTTTCTTTGGTTAAAAATCGACCCACTAGGACATTTACACATCCATAAGGAAAAAACTACTATTAGCACTGATTAATGTTTAAAAAAAAGGGTCTTATAATAATCATGCTAATCCAAAGAAAAGTTTCATACTAAAATTACTTCAATGTTGGATTAGCTTTTAAAAATATTTAAAAATGTTTTAGATTTAGAATTCTATAGTTTCTTATCAAGGTTTAATGTACTTATTTATCTGTTGAAAAAAAAAAATAATCATATTCAGATACTATATTAGGGGAAAGCTAAATACAGCTACATTCTTTATTTCACAGAATTTTTAAAAAAGAGAGATTTAATAAAAACTGTTGATTCAAATTTACCATTGGGGCTTTTTTTTGGAGGAGCGTTTAAACAATGTTGCAACAGTGAAATGTTAACATGTGGTTTGGCTCTCCATGTGGGCTCAGCAAATTTCTACTTTAACTGCACATACAAATATATATATACGTGTACTACGTATATACATACATATAAATATTATGAATAATATAAACTTAATGACTTGCCACTTTTGTGAGTGTATGCGTGTGTGAGTGTATGTGTAGTTGTGCGACTTTAAAGTTAATTTTCATATATGTACATTGTACATATATAAATATATATCTTAACGTCTTCATTGATGTCGTGTGAAGAATATTGTCTAAGGGGTGGGATATTTTTGCTGCTGATTCATGTCATCCACACCCATTCTATACCCTGCCGCAGACACGTATGTGTATGGGCAACCACAAGCCACATTTTCGCGCCTTTTTGTCTATTTTATAATGATAACATTTCCATGTTTTACAATGTTGTAATTTTTTTGTTGTTTTTTTCTTTTTTGTCTTTAATGCCCTAGAATATGAGTCCCACCACGCCATCAGCAGGGCAAGTAACTCTTTTAACCTCTCCAACCCCTCATCCCGTAGCCCTATTCCCATCATTAACTTATTTTTGTGCGCTTAGAAGTTTTTCAGTTCAGTTCACGCGAGACATGTGCAGGGTGAGGCATTTACGGTTTTATGACGTCATAATGTGTCATCATGGTTGATTCATTAATTTTAAGTAGTTTTTTGGGAAACTATTAAGCAACAGCAAGAACAGAAGCAGCAGCAGCAACAATATTTGCCAGATTTGTTGTCCTTGCTGTCAATGAAAAGATTACGTTTCATTATTAAAGAGCTGCAATCAGCGCATTCGTCCGGAAACGGAAGTGAATTTCCAGTTGTTCTTTATGCAGTTTTTCTTGTTCTTGTTATTCTACTTGGGACCACTCACCTCCTATAACCTGAGTCTCTGCATCAAGTCAGTTGCCAGTTGCAGAAAGTTTTTTTTTTACGCCAACTGCAACGTTGCGGCATTTACACCCGCGTTTAGTTCGCCTTTGTTTGAGGGCAAGCAAAGTTAGTGCATTTCATTTATTCATGCCTTCTTGACCAGCGTCCAACATTCAACTCCTGCTCCATCTACTTTTGCGTCTCTCTACTTTTATTTGTTGCGTTTTCTTTTCCGTTTCGCGTTGCAGCAACAACATCAGGAGCATGTCCTATGCTAAATGTAATTTTCCGTTGTTAAATCCTGTTTTTGTAAAACTTGTTTCCAAAGTGCAAAGGAAGTCAACTTGAGCGCAACAAGCAAAACACAGAAGCAGAAGACGAGAAAACAAAAAAAAAACACCAAAAACAAAAAGCAAAAAAAAAACAAATTTTCCCCTTTTCTCTTGAAGGGAAAATGTGAAGCCTCTGCTTTTTCTACATCTCAAATGAAATGCAAACAGAACAGGCAGGACATTCTAACAGCGACTTAAACGAACTAAGAATTTTTCCCTTTCGGCTCCTTCACTCTTTTACAAACTGGCATAAAATGTAATCTATAAACAAAGTGAGGCACTAAGAGGAAGAGAGGGAGAAAGGGCTACCAAGCGCCAATCTAGCAACAACAATTATGTCCATGCCAAAAGAAACGAAAATTGGAACTGGATGTGGTAATGGAAGTGAAGTGAAGTAGAGTTTTCCCGCAGGATAGCGGAAGTGTAGAGGCAATTCTTATCAAGAGACGCAATGCAGAAGTGATTAGGCAAGCAATGACAAAAACATAAACACCATCTAGAAAAATTAAATTAATTAAAAAAATTAAATTAATAAATTGATTTTTATGTTACCTCTGCTAAAGATATTTAAACCAAATCGAAACGTTTAACTTTGTAAATTCTATATCGAGTTATATCTAATTCTAGAAAAATATACTTAATTTGCCGATTATGCAAATTGCTATCTAAGGTATATGTTTCTATCAATCAGTTTATACCAAAAACATCTCAAATTTCATTTGCTTTACACATTGTTGTCATATTCCGCGCCTTTCACTTGTCCTGAAACCATTTGATGAAACTGTATCAGATTTCAAGAGCTGCCAATTCAATGCAAACAATCGACCATGGTTAGCCAGCTGAGCATTTGATTAAGTGCCAGTTGAAAATTGAATGATTGTAAACCGATATAGGACCGAGGTTGCCAATGGCCCAAAAGGACGGAGATGCTGCGATGCGTCGATGGTGCGTGCCGAGTATTTCGAGTGGGCAAGCCTTGACAGTGTTTGGCGACATGGCCAAGTATAATTACATACCGCATGCCAGCGCCTTCTGACATATCAGAATTCAGGGTAAAAAAATACAAAAAAAATTGGCAAAAGAAAACCGAAACAACTGCAGACAAACGATTGTGTGTATGTGAGAAAGTGTGGGTGATGTCTGCGTGTGTGTGTGTGTGACAGTTTAAGCGTTCGCATAGTAAGAAGACGATGTTTCCTACTTTTGCAGATGTTGGGTTGTGTGATGATGCCTAGGTGGTTGTCCTGCCATTGGGGCATGACCACCAATTAACGCAAGGCGCTGCTTTCCTTTCTGTCTATCTGCAACATAATGTGCGTACACACGTTTTGCCTCACTGTATGGATGTGCGGATGCATTGCGGTTGTGTGTGCATTGTGCGTGTGTCTAGGTGCCGAAACATTGTATGTTTTCACAAGAGAATGCAATTTAAATTGCATTAAAATTGATTGAATTCATGGAACTCAGTTGCCCCTGGTTGGGACGCTTACTTAATGCCAGGCATTTACCTCCCTGTCAATAGGCATTGCACGTAGATGCATCTTTGTTTGTTTGTGTGTGTGTTTGAATCGCTGGTTAAGTGGGTACGCGGCAGCTTTAAAAGTTTGCCGAACACAACTTGTAGTTAAAGTATAAGGGAAAAGAATTTTTAAAAAATCCAATTCCATTGCCAATTGATTAAAATGAGAGCCATATTAAAAATAATAAATGCCATAATTACACAATTATAGCAATCTGTTTAACAACATGTAAAGAATATACTCGAAACGCAGAAAAGTAGACTACACAAAAACATACGTGAATTCCACCTCTATCCATTCACACTCAATATATTTTCCATCGAATTCTTTTCATTTTGTTGGTGACTTTTAATAAATGCATGACATGTGCACAGCAGGAATCGAAGTAGCTCCAACAGCAACAATGGCAACAACAGAAACAACTACAACATTCGCAAAAGCTCGTTGACCGCAGCACTCAGCAAAGTGAGGTGGAAGTTTAACAGGTACAAAAATAACATGTTGCATGTTGCATTTCAAGCTCAGCACACACAAATTTCGGATTAAAAACGAAACTCTGACAAAATAATCATCTGATTAAAACCGATGGCTTGCTATTAATTTGCCCTTATGTATTTTGCCACAAGGACACAGACCAACACATTATTAAGTACTTAATATGAGGTTAGATTTTATCCTATCCTGTGCTTTAAAATAGTTAACTGTTTGTCTATTGCATCAATATAATGACAGAGGTACTAGAGCATTTTGTCAAGATTAAAAACTTAAAGATATAAAAATTTAGGTTATAGAGCCATATTAGTACTGAAGAATCATAAACTTTTCGTTTATATATCTAATGTAAAATATTTCTGTCATTATCTGATCATTTAAGACCAAAGTGTAGAAATGGTTTGTAAATTTCAATGAAGTTTTGACAAGTTCTTAAAAAAGTTTTTTTTTCCACTTTTTAATATTGTCATTAATATTTAAAATTAACCTCTTTTCAAGATAAACCTCGAGCCGGTTTAAGCGCAAGGATTTATTTATTTTTAAAAACTTTTTGAGAATCAATAATATCGATAGTAAATTTTCAATTTCAAATTCAAATTCAAACAACAAAAGGAAAAAATTGCAATTATTTTGTAGGACAGTGTTATCAAGCAGCCACAAGGTTTGAATGGGAAGAATATCACCATATATTACGTATCGTAAATTCGATATGATTTCGTTTGTTTTTGTTGTTTCACACAGCACAGCGGGAACAATTAATGCGTATTAATGAATTATTAATTTGTGTATGCGATGCGCCACTTCCGAAAGTATGCAATTAAATTCTATTTGTTAATTTATGGCCGCATCCAAATATGCATTGATTATGCAAATGAAAATGGAATTGGCACAGCATATCGATAGCAGTAGCAGAGGCGGCAACAACATTGGCGGCTATAATGCCAACACTCTCGGCCTTAATCAGCTCGTCTGTTGGTTATCTCACTTATTCTATCAAATACATACACACATCTACCTTTATGCACATGTATGTGTGTATGTGTAGTATAACGCTCTTTTTAATTTCAAAAAAAGAAAAAAAAAACTGTTAATATTTAATTGCATATTGTATCACTTTCGACTGTCCTTTCATTTGTTGCCATATCCAACATCTCTGTTTAATTTATTATAATTAGAGTTAATCTTACGTTTCATTATATTTAATTACCTTTATCGGTGGCGACACAAAGCCAAAAAGAGAAGGCACCATGGCGTCGTACTTTAATTTGACAAATTCATAGATAACATCCTAATTGAATGATAATTAGAGAAATTAGTAATATGTTTCTGATAGTTAATCCATTCTAAGATGACCGCAATGTGTTTAATTAGGTGCTTATTAAGTAAATGCCTATATGGATTTAACCTAAAAAATAGCAACAATAACAATTGAACAACTTTATCCCATACGACATCTAATAAAAAGCAATTCTTTCCTTTTTCATTTCTATTAAAAAAGCAATGGACGTAAGTCAGAGCAAACTTGAGCAAAAGTCAGTGAACAATTGAGTGAGTGAACAATTACTTGAGTGAATAACTAAATAAGTGAGTGAACAAGTAAATGAGTCCAAACATGTTCACACACCCACATTCACGCATCTTTAAGCGACCCGATACAAAAAGATCCATCTATAGGAAATTGCAACATTGATAAGTGTTACTAGTTGTGTCGCGCCACCTAAGTGGCCATTAAGCCAGCTGTTTGGTGCAAAAACATCTGTTCTATGGCCTTAGTAAAATGGTCATGTTCAGGCTAAGTTTCTACGTTTGCCCCCACGTGAAAGTTACATATGTATCTATGTATATATTTTATATTACTTGCTATCTCCTCTGTTCCTACTAACATTTAAAATTGTAAATTTTATGTGTGTGTATGTGTGTGTGTGTGTATGTGTGTATTTGCTGAAGAAAAGAAAAACAAAAAAAGAAAAAGGAAAAAGAGAAACGTTGTATAGCAATAGTATAAGGAAAATCAACAGACAGAAGGCAAAGTGCTGATTTGTTGTTGCTGCTGTTGTTTTCATTGTTTGCTGAACAAAACTGTTACTTGTTTTCTCAGGCTGCCATTACCTTGGTTAGATACATTTTTCGGATGCCGGCAAGGTAAGAAAAGAATAATATATACACCGACTCCATCTCCATCTCCGACTCCATTTCTAGCTTTAACTCGATGCTATGCTCTACACCATATTTATGCCAACTGTATTTGTTTATACAAATTTAATGAATACACACACACACACACACACACACATACACATAGACATACATAGCATAACGACATGCATGTATCTTATTGTTAGATAGATGCATAGATACATACACCCATACCAATACCTATCTGCACCAACTCCTATAGCCAAAAGAGTTGCCTCCTGCAAGAGAGCTCTAGAAAATTATTAATGCCAAATAATGCTGCAGGGCGTTTTGTTGAAATATTTCCACTTAGGTGATGTAAAACAAAATATTGCCCCAAGCTTGAGAAATTCAACGAAATAGTACACAATTTGCCATTTCCTATCATGAATTTGCCATAGTTTTCTTGTTTTCTTTTGCTTATATATTATTATGTTTGAAGCTCTGTTTTGATACGCAAAAGCAAAGATTTTTCTTTAATTTATGAAAATATTTTAATGAGATAGAAATCATTGAGAATTCGATTCAAAACTCTGCTAAAGTATAATTGACTAATTTTATATAGTTTATTAAATATTTGCTAGTACATGTTTTAGATGAATAATTGAAGAGAAATGTTAAAATGGACAACTTGTATAAATACTTGTACCTCTTAATCTTTCTAAATCTATTCATAAATTTCAATTTCTGGTAAATGGATAAAAACAAAAAGTAGACCTCGTGTAAGAATTTCTAGTGTTATTTAATCACATCATTTTTAATTTATCCTTATTGTTAGAAAGCGAAAAATTTAAAAGATCTTGTTGAAATTGTTAATTTTCCAAGCACGTTTTGTGGTTAGAAAAAAAAGAATAATAAAAAAAATTTGTGGAAGAGAGAAAAAAAAATAGTTTCAAGGCAAAAACAAATAAAAAGTCGTGGCCAACTGCACCTTCCCCTTTAGCCACCAACACTACAAATGCACACGATGAAGGAGCTGCTATAGGAAGAGAAGGAGAAGAGAAAACTAACTAACTAGTGTAGTTTGTTTATGTTAAATGCGCGAGGCATGTGTATGAGTGTGTGTGTGTGGTGTGGTAGGTTAGATGGCTGGGTGGTTTATGTGGGTGGCTGCGACAAAACTTTTGCTTAGCTTTACTCGTGTCCTTGCGCTGTCGTTACAGTTGTAGTTGTTGTTTCTTTTTTCCCCCCTCTTTCTTTAAAGAACCATCGCAAGCTTGGTAAGATGGGTGTAGGTTGGAAGGGGAAGGGATGGAGATTGGCACAAGGCTGACTGACAGCGAACTACGAGCTAAAACTTTGCGTTTTGCTTAAGTGACGACGTGCGACAAGCGGCGGCAGTTGGCCAAAAAAGAAAAGGGAATGAATGACATACACAAAATAAAAAAAGAAATTGGGAAGTAAGAACTGAAAAACTTACCAAGGCCTGGCTAGCTAGCAGCTCCTTCTCTTGAGCAGGACTTTTAATATTTAAGCAAGTTGAGGCCGCAGTCCAGGCGTCCGACTACCCATGCTTTAGCGCGCCTCACTGACTGCTAACAGCATCAACAAAAACAACAACAACATCAAGAAAAATAACAAGTCTAGAACACACACATACAAACACAGAAACTCACACGTGTAGTAGAAACTTTTTGTTGCAAGGACTTGAGCTACACCTCTGCGGCTGCCTGTGAATCTGGATTGCACCGAAATGCCAAGAAGGAGTTGTTTTGCTGCTGTTACCATTTTAATACTCTTTTGAAGGGTATCATAAAATTGTTCACATGATTGTAAAACATAGGACGCCATAAAGTAAATGTGTTCTTAATCATTTCCATCTCTCTATCTATCTCTTCTGCTTCGCCAATCCTCATGCATTTTAATACCATAAGCAGGTATAGTTTTTAAGTTGGCCAGATTCAGATGACTATAACATATTGTTGCAATATGAACGATCGTTCGAAAAAAAGGTCTTAGTGGATGAAGATTTTGTTACTCATAATAGATTTTAAATAAAAAATTTATAATGTAATCTAAAAATTCAGATTAAATTCACAATTGCTTTTTTTGTTTACTGCGAAAATAGAATTCAAGACAAGTATTTTTTACATTTGAGAATTCATCAAATCCATCGACTGGATCTTCCTTTTCTGATCCCCCAAAGTTCTTACAAACATCGCCAATCATTTAATTATTGTCTCGATAAAGACAGATCTTAAATACACAATTCAAACCAAGAAATTTTTTGTAACATTTCTTCGGTGGTCCCAAATACACTGCAAAAGACAGAGAGAGAGAGAGCACTAAACAGTCGGCATCTACTGCAAGAGCCAAAAAAAAAAAACTTGGGCATAGTTGATTTTTTTTTTGGTTTCGGTAAACTTGCCACTTGGCCAACGGCAGTAGTAGCAGCAGCAGAGTTGTCCTTCTACTTCGTATCCTTGGCTTGTGTTAGCGTTTCTTTACCCTGTGCCCCAACACCCTCACACACAGGCTGTGTATCTCAATGTGTGGTAAAATAAATTTACAGCTTGCCAGCAATGACCAGAAAAGAAAGGACACATGAGAGAAATGTTTTTACACATCAACGAATTTGGAATGCGCTTTTGAATGCCAATGCGAGACGAAAGGAAGGCCACCACCAATGGCTATCGAAACTGTAAATAATTTAAAAACTCCACAGATTAAGATGTGTGATCTTTAGGTCTTTGATACAAATTAGAATTGGGATTAACATTAAATTGACACATACCACTGCGTTTATAAATTGCTCGCAAAAACTATATAAAAATCATAACTTACTTTGGTTTTTTTTATGGATTAAGAACATCAGTTAGGGTAATCATTATCTCAAGTTATCGAATATAAGCAATCATTTAAATTACATTCGTCATTTGTAAAAGATTCATGTTTATTTTTAGGCTATGCAATTTCTATTTGGCAAAGTCCTATGAATATATTTTCATACAAAGCTGTTTCTTAGCTCTCCATTAGCTGGCCAAAAAAATAATAAAAAAAGGGGTAGAAAGTTGAAAAGAAAATTCCCTCGTTACTATCTAAGCCAAGAAAAAAAAAAAAAACAAAAGAGGAAAAGCTTCCGTTGGGCATAAGAACTTACTTCAGTTCGCCCCCTGACCAAAACATTTTTGAGACCACATAAAACTTTTTAAGTATACATGTATGTGTATACATATATAACTTTCTATACTTATCAATATCCAAATATATATATTTCACTATACATAACTAATTAATGAAAAACTCATATTTGCAAAAATCCTTTGAGAATGTCCATTTCGGGGTTAGTTTGATGTGTTGTGGTTGGCATTTTAGGTACGTATAGAATTTTATATCTGGGTGGTTTAATTAATGACAACCTAATGAAAAGTGTGTGTGTGTTTGTGTGTCTTTGTATTGTAGTTGTTGTTGTTAATTAATTAGAAATATGACATGTTAAGATTTTTGGATATCATATGCGGTGTATTGCGCAATGCATTAGCACTTCATCAAATTGTAGTAATCCGTTTTCGTTGGCATGGCATGGCGGCGAATGCCTTTGCGCCATGTTACGTGCCTCTCCAATGTCCTTGGTTTAATTGAGTGTTTGATTTAATTATAGACCATTTAAATGCCGTTGTGCTGCTGCATCATTAAGCATTGATTACGAAAGCTGATTAATTAGTTGCTTTGCTACACACACACACACACACACACACACCCACATCTCCCAGCACCCAATACTCTAACCACCATAATCCATCCTTCCCACATACGCACACATGGTTACACTCACTTATGACAATGCATCAAAAGTGCCCAGCTATAATTATGTAATTGTTGCCTACCGAACAACAAAATTCACATGCAAATTACATTTAGTTCCAGAAAATTGCCGAGTAGCACAATATAATGCAGAATTGAGGGCGGGGATTGGTTGAATAGAAGGTTGGTTAGTTGGTTGGTTCGGGGCCAAAAGCTTTTTCAATGGACTTAACTTTTAATGACAAAATGTTTAACAGCGCTTAGTCGTAACTTTCTCAGCTTGTCAGTCAGTTAGTCAGGGAAATAGACAGATAGAAACAGGGAGAGAGAGGGCGAAGGAAAGGGAGAGAAAGAGAGTTCGTCAGATGTTGCCGACATTGCCGCAACCGCTGCCTCATGATTTAAATTTAATGCAACTTTTGCTTTATAGCCAAAAACTGTCGCTATCCTACAAACCTCCAACACCCACACCCACTTATACACACAAACACCAACAACACACACACACACACACAAATGAAAGCTGTATAGTCATGTACAACACTAAGAGAGAGTGAGTCAAAGTTAGCCCACTTCCGCCCAGGAGCCTGAAGTTGGATCAAAAGCAGCCATTTGGTCACTGCACTTAGTGCACTTCCTCTACTCGCATTGCTGGGGTTTTTGCAACCTTGCCCAGCTGGGACTGCATACAAATAGGTGTGGATATGTGGGGTTTTGGCTTTGGCTTTTCTCTTTGAGTTTCCATTGGTTTATAATGTTGCTATGTCTCACACTCTCTGCCGTCCCTCGATTGGCAGTCATCAGGATAATAGAGTTTTCATTAATTTGTATTACAGGTCATCAATATAGTCGACTAATTTCTATTAGTTTTACACTCTGTTTGCCTTTAGTGCAACTGTTGCAAATGCCTGGCTTAGCGGTTAAGCTTTGAGATTTTTCAGGCATTGCTTCATCATCCACATCATCATCGTCAACATCTTCATCCGCATCAGAGGACGCGGCATATATGAAAAGTCCAGCGCTATACTGGCCTTTTCCTTAGCTGATTTAGTTAATGTTTTCAAAATAGTGCCTCAAAAGTGGTTTACTGAGAGTTTAGCCAAGCGTATAAATGAAATTTTGATAGGATTATTTACTCTATGCATGTATGTCTCGAGTGTTTGTCCCTTTTTGCAATTGTTTTATATACAGTGGGTCAAAAAATATTATTTCTTTTTATTCTCAAGCTCAAGCTCTTGATATACGTTTGAGTGGTATAAGAGTGAAACCGTTAGACAGTAATTTTTTTTGAATTTCTTTTAGATTCAAAACATATAATTATAATCCACACTTATGCCTAAATGCGCATGTCGAGTTCGAAAATGAGTTCGAAATGTAGAAGAGAGCTGTGAGAGAGAATCGGCAAATGGCAAGAGAGAATCGGCTTGGACCTCGGTTTGGTTTTAGCATCGTGGTTTAAATAAAAACCTACTCTCTTTGTTGTAACAATGTAATAGTACTACTAATTTTTCTTTTTTTTTTGTTTAACATTTTTAAAAGTAGTCCAAAACGGGGTCTCTGAAGAAAACCATATTAAATAATAAATTGTCAAACGATTTTGGGGTTCCTTAAATTGAGTGCTTTTGATTTTCTACACTTCAAAGTTTAGGATATTGTTTGGTGTAAGGAAGGTCGCGTTTCGCTTGATGTTTTTTTTTTGTAGTTTTAGAGAGGCGGTGGCATTGATAATAATCTCTGCTATTGCCGACTAACTGCGGCCAGCGCTAAAATGCTGCAGCTACCGAGACAATAGTCCTTCGTTTTTCATAGAAACGCGAAAAGAAATAGAGAGAATACACGAGAGAGAGAGAGAGAGAGAAGGAATCGAGTAGCTGGAGTAGAATATGTTCCACACAAGTCTGTAAAGGAATGCCAAACAAAAAAGAAAGAGAATCAAAGTTAAGAACTTGAGGTAGGCCATAGTAAAATTACTACAAACCAAAGATGGCAGATCATGTCAAATCTTAATCTCAATATATACTTTTGGTATTAAAGTTTTATAGATTTTTCTTAAAAATATCATAAAATATATTTTCTTTTCGTATTGACTCCACAATACTGAGATCTCAAAAGTGAAGAAAGGAAGCTTACATTCCACAAACTCTAACGTTTATCTTAAGAGTTTGGCCCACTTACAACCAAGTCAACATTTACACCCTATTCTCCTTGCCCCGCCACCACCCAAAACCCATACACACACATACAAAACACAATCCACCATTCCATTATGAATCGTCGTGTGTACGCTATTTCGTACGCCATTTTCGATGTACACGAAGGTGGGACACAGACGACTTCGCTTGAAGTTCGTTGGGCGATGCCAAACGTCACGAATGAATGGCAAAACGCTTTAGTACTAAAAAGGTCGTGGATTTGTGTAGTTGTCGTGCTCCGTAGTGGTCAGTGTTAAACGTCGTTACCCGTTGATTATTCGCCGTTTGTTGTTCTCGTCGTCGTTGTAGCGTCGTCGTGCTTCTACCGTATCCGCATCCGTAATATCGTTTGCCGCGTCGCATGGTTACTAACACAAATTTGTTTTAACATCATCGAAAATTGAGAAGAAATCAACAACAACTAAACCAAAGAAAATACATAGAAAAACAAGTGTTTTTTATATAAAATAGAAATTGGAAATGCAAGAAAGAATTTCTAGTTGTAGTGAACGAAGAAATAAACTCTTCTCTCTTCATCTTTTGCCGCTAACTTTGCCTCCTTCGCACCGCTATTTTGTGTTGTTATGCAAATCGAATCGCTTCGCCAGCAAGAGCAACAACAATAACTGAGTAACGTGCGAGCTGCTATCTCTCTCTGTGTGTGTGTGAGTTTGCTATTGTGTGTGAGGTGTTTGAGTTTGTGGGTTGGTTGTGGCACCCAGAATGCATAAATCAAAATACACATTATTGAGTCATAAATAAAGTTCACATCGCGCTACTTTAAATAAAGCCTCAGGCAGGCAGTCAGGCAGTCAGGCAGGAGGCACAGCACAAGGCAAGGCCAAAAACGGAGCAAAATTATTTATGCCCCCGCCCGAAATCCGCAAAACATATACTTTCCCTTACAAATACATACATAATTTTTTTTTTGCTCAATTGCTTGGCTGCTATTGATATTCGACTGGGCTCCACCATCTCTTTGCATTGATGATGTGTGCTGAGCATCGCCTCTGCCTTCACGTCTCAGTCATCAGTAAAGTTGTTGTTGTTGTTGCCGCCGTCTCGTTTGTTGCATAAAACTTGCTCAATGCTTACACGCCCACAAAAAGAAAAAACCTAAAGAATCAGCAGCAACAGCAACAGCAGCCAGCAACAATAATAAGCACGAACGAGTGAGCCCCTCGAGCGGCTTTTATTACAAAAGGCTATAAAAAAAAAGAAAAACGAAAAAAAAAACACACACACCAAAACGCCACGCCAAAAACCGGAGTAAATGCCAGGAGTAAACGGATATCAAGAGCAAGAGCAAAAGGCATAACTGGGTAAGTGCAGGCATATATAGGAAATTACATACATTTACATAAGGGTCTGCCCCATTCAGTTCAGTTGATTCGCTTATGCCCTTCTAATATCCTAGGCATATCTTTTCTAAAGATTTCACTCAAAAGAAACGGAAATTGAAGTTGACATACATATGAGTTAACTTATTTGAATAACTAATATGGACCCACCTTAGCTTTGAATGCAAATCTTCTATGCTAATAGAGGCTTAGTCCCAGCTTAAGCAAATAACTTGTCTTAAATGCTTATACTTATACATGCATTAAAGAAGAGTTACTGTTGTTATTTTGTGCCAAACGCTTTTTCAACCTTTACATATCAAAAACATTGATTATATTTTTAAAATTTAAACATTTTGTCAATGATAATGTCAAAAAGAAATAAAAAAGCCATTTGTTTTTTCGTAGTCTGCATTTAACTTGAATTTGAAATTTATTTTACTATGTTAAATAGTTGAATAGAAAGTCTCTAAGCTTTAAGGACCTAATATAACATTCCTGTTAAATTTGATTTTAGTTTTATTTTAGTTGAGGTGAATATAAATTTCCAAAAGAAATTTTTATTTCAAGAATATCCAACGTCACTTAAATTTTATGAAAACTTAAACAAATGTTTTATTTGTTTGTATGTGTATTTGTTTAATCTGCAACATTTTAAGAGATTTAAAATGGTTTTTCTCTTGTTGTTTTTAGTGTTACAATTGGGTCATGGAATTTACAAGAATTTTCATATTTTTTGTGTTGCCTTTGAAGTTGTTATTTTTATTTATTTATTTTTATTTTTTTTGTTTTGCCTTACGCATTTTGCAGTCATTTTGGTAGTCAGTCACTCAGATAGTTTGTCAGTAGTAGTGCGTTAGTGTCTCACTCTCAGTCTCTGTCTCTCACTCCCTTTCTGTCCTGCTTTATTTATCCGTTTGTCTGTCTGAATGAATGTCTGTCTATCCATCTATCTTTTTCTGGTTGTCTGGGGCCCAAAAGTAAGGCATAAAAATCATATTAAAATGCTGTCAGTGCATAACCTACTTTTTATTTATATATATATATATATATAGGTATGTATGTAGAAACTCTTTACTATGCTATGGCCTCTGCATCTCTCTGGCATTCTGTTTGCATACATATGTATGTGAGTGTGTGTATATTGTTGCCATTTCACTTTTGCTGAGCACGTCTTTGCGAAAACACACACACACACTTATACACATATGATGTCCTGCGTATCTTTGTGTGTGCCTGCATGGCTGCAGGCGGCTTGCCAAATACGCTTTGTTCCCCGCCATTGTCAACATGCTAAAGGACATTTTTGCATTTTCGGCTGCTCAGTCAGCGCAAACGTGGCTTGGCACTAAGCCAAAACTCTAGCGAAACAGTGACACGGAGAAAGAGAGAGGAAGCCAGCTTAAATTATACTTGAAAATTCTAAGCATAAATCATAATACAATATATCGTATAATTCTGAAAATTGGTCAAACTAGGCAACTTTAATGACATCTGGCAGAAACTTTTCAACTCTCAAGTGGCCAAGGATCCATAACTTTGAGAAGGATGAAAGCAAGTTTAATGCAGCATGTAAATATTGTCGTGACACACGAAAACTTTCATCATGTCATGGGCAACACAGACAGCACGTTTATAGAGCCAGGGAGAGAATGAGAAACAACTGAAACAACTGTATACGACGTATGTATCAACACACATCAGAATGCAAAAGTTTAACAATTAATTTCTACAGTAAATGGGTCGGTTTATAACCCCAACCAAGCTCCTGAATAATCTACGGTTACTTTCATCCCATTCCCACACAAATCAATGTGGTGCAAGGGCTTAAAGTCAAGTGACCGCCACATATCGAATTTCACAGTGAGAATAAAAAGACAAAGAAAATCGACAAGAGAAACTTAAATCAAAGCAATGGATATAAGCAAATAATCCATCAAGTAGCATTAACTTGAAACAATAAATTTTACCCAGCTACATACCTAACAACTGATTGACTTACTTCTGGGGGCTCAAGCGCACTTGAAGTGCTTGAAAACTAATCGGGTTTCAAATGCCTAAACATACACACACACACACAAACAAACACCCTGAATGATTTTTTCTACTGCTTTATGTGATTGCAAAAAGGTAGCAATTTGAAGGGGTGAAGCTTACTTTGCTCTTGAGTGTCGGTAATCAAAGCTGCTTACGACCTGCGCTTTGATTGTACTTACTAATCAGCAAGGATAGACACAAGGGGAGATATACGATTGTATTTGGAATTCAATAGGATTTTACTGTTGTTGTTTTAATGTTTCATGCATTTGGTTTCAGTCTAGACTCTAGACACTTTTTGTTAAGATTGTATTTCGTTGTAGATAAAAACAACAAAGTTTTCGTATACTTGAAAAACAAAATGTAAGATTCTTTCTACGGCGTTTTTGCTAATAATCGCGTAAACGAATCTTTAACTATTTCTTTTTACTTTTTCTTATCTCCACTTTTCGGATGCTTTTCAACTTTCCCATTTGCTGTTGCCTAGCATATCCGGCACTTCCGTCTTCAATAAAAACCTAATTCACATTTCGAGTGCAGCATTTCCTTTTTCTTCTCTTTTTCTCTTTCTACATTTTTATGTTGTTGTTGTGTATTTGGGGTATTTTTCTGTTATCTCCTTTTGCTCACATTCAGCTTAAAATTAGCACAAATTGTTTTTCAAAAGGCAATCGAAGCGTAAAATCGAAGCAATGCTATAATTCGAAATTCTAAACCGGATCTAAATCAAGACTTGACTGAAATTAACTAATGTAAAACGAAAATGCGAAATCAAAATAAATGGAGAAATGGAATACAAAAAGTAAGATAAAAACAAAAAAAGCCCAAAATGCGGATTTGAGAGCAAACTCAACTGAGTTGGTCAGCTAGCAGCAGGAAGGTTGTGGCCAACAGCATCAGCATGAAAATGTGAACTCATTCAGATACTCTCGACCCAAATCTGAGAGCTCGCAACAACAAATAGCAAAGAAACTGCAACAGCATACAAAAATATATATATGTATGTATGTATACAGCGGCGGTCAGGGAGAACGGTTAGTGGTTTAGGGGAGAAGAGAGAACAGTAAGCCAGTTAAAGTTTTGTATAAAAAGAGCTGACCAACTAAAGCAACAAACTGGCCATGGTCTGCCATATTTTAACCTCCAAAAGAGTGGCTAGATAGGTTTTTTCTTTTTTTTGAATTTGCAATTTCTCATAGAGAGTAAACTTGGCTTTAACCGAAAATCAGGCTCAATTCAGAATTTGAAGGAGAATTATAATATGCCTAACATTGATTTTAAGGAACAAATGTTTTACCTTTAAAATTCTTTGCTACGTGAGAGTGCAAAACTTATCCATTTGTGTTTTTTTTTGTAAAACATTTCTTTTCATTAATTATTTCCTCTTGATACTGGATTGTTGTAAAATTCTCCATACATTTTACAGAATTTCCTTTTTGTTTATATATTTCGCATCTAAAACTCAGTTTAGAAAATTCCATTAGCACTTGAAAATAATTCCCTTTTGGTATATACTGCCAGGGCATTTAGCGCTTCGTTTTGCTTTGGTAAACTTAAGTTTTTCTTTTCGTTCTCCCTGTGTGTGTCTGTGTGTGTGTGTGTGTTTTTTTTTGTGTTAGATGCTTTCTTGCTGAGAGGATTCTTTTCTCGCATTTTTTTCATACCATTTTGCCGTTTACCGTTGGCATTGTGTGCGCATAATAGCCTGAAATTAAATCAGCTAGCGCGTGGGTAACTTAAAATAATAGCCATTGCTTATGTTTAAGTAAAATATGTACTCTGTACTCAGTGGAGGAGAGATGAAAGAGAAGAGACGCTGGCAGTGAACACGGTTGCAGAGATGGGAAAGAAAGTTGGGCAACAACTTCATTGCGCCACCTTTTTGTATGCTCATTTTGTGCTTTACTTACGTATTTCCGTTTCCGCTTGGCCAGAGCAGCCTGGTCAGAGACCGAACCCGGCAACGACGAGTCCGAGTTGAAGCCCGTGCCGGAGTCCGGGGCACTGCCTTGGCTGCCTGCTGCATTTTTTATTACCATCTCATTCCAAAGCATATAATTCGGATCTCCACCTTTCTTCCCCCTGCTTGATTCCCTGTCCCTATTTTAGCCACTTTGTTGGCTGTTATCGCATTTCTGTTGCATACTTTAGTGAGATGCTTAAGGAGCTTTGCTTAATTTTAAGCTGCACTTTTAGCGAGCTTATCTTACTGGAAGTTAAGCGAACACGAATACAATTTAATCCACAATATTTGCATTGAATATTTTATACATTATGTAGCAGCAGGCAAGTCACCTGCCAAGGTATTGTAGGCACAATGATAGCAATTAATAAATCAAAACGAAATTGAAATCGAAACTACATGAAGTTAAAGTTCAGCTTATTCGTTCAATCAACTCAACCATTTGACCCTTATTGATTTATGGCTCTGGTAAAATGTGGCACTTAGTGTAATTGTTTATACATATGTATGTACATAGCTACTAGAGTTAGGGATAAAAAGACAGTGTTTGATTATACCCTCTTCTTCTCCCTCTCTAGCTCTCTCTCTCTCTCTCTTCAACCATTTCTGTTTCCTTACCCTCCCTATGGACACCTATGTATGTACACTTAATATATATATTTATCCCACAAATTTCATTATAACTTAACTTGAATTATTCATTGAATTGTCTGAGTGCTGGTGTCGGTATCGCATTGTCGTTAGAGACTGAGTGAATGAATTCCAAGTTTCAGTTTGAGTTTGAGTATTAGGTATGCCGCCCACATAGGCATTTGACACTTTGTTTTCTTGCTTATAAAACATTTTGTGTCAACCCATAAAATGTGAGCAAATAGCTGGATTTCTTTGATAAACTTTACACATGGATTCTAGTAGAAACTGCAATAAGTACGAAATAAGAATTAGCAATGTGCAAAATGTTTGCCATTATACAACCAATTCATATTATCCATAAATGTCAGAATTCTCTTGCAAAAAAAATAGCTCTCTTAAATATGCGTATAATAAATTTGTTACGTAAAAAGTTTAATGCACAGTCATAAATTTCTTCAGTTTATGTTATTGAAATTCTTTAAACCCTGTTTCATACTACATGAAATGCACTGTCAAAGTTCTTGTTTGGTTTTTATTCCAGCACATTAAAATATTTATGAATTTGTGAAACCATTAAATGACAGGGAATAGAGTACTACATAAACCAGTCAAGAAAATACAACAAAAAAAAAAAGCGGTAGAGATAAAATATAAATTATATGAGCAGGAAAAGTTTTTGGCATATGAAATGAGCAAATAAATGGAGGAGACATTCAATTATCTAAAAAGCAAAACAAATATGTATGAAAATTAATTTGACATATTTGACATTTGGGCAAACACAGAGATACATACACATACACACACACACGATGGGAGAAAATATCCTCAGTCGTGTTTTTTGTGTACAGGAAAATGGCGTGACAAGCTTTTAACTCTTTAATCTGAATTTTCTTTTGTACTTGGATTTTTTCACTGCTAATTTCCAAGGCGAATGTGAGCATTTTTCATTGTTATTTGTTATTTGGTTGCTTTTTTCTCGTATTTTTTTTTTTGGCCATAATTTTCTTCAAGCGAGTCACGCAAACTTGTGCGTCTTGTGTGTGTGTGTGTGTGGACTGGGTCTCGACTCTCGAGTGTTTGTCACGCATGAAATGCTGACAGTAAAGCAAACAGCAAACTAAAAACCAAGCCTAAAAATGTATGCAGCAAGGACATTATATATATGCATATGTGTGTGTTTGTCTATAAAAGGATTTATTTTTATTTTTTTGCTAACAGAAAAGCAAAAGCCACAGTGTTGATGGTGATGTTGATGATGATGATGAAGAGAAACCAGTGGGTGGGATAGAGGAAGAACACAGGCAGCAACGTTTCCTTCAAAAGAAAAAGAAATATTTCCTGTCTGCGCTTTAAGATTTCCTAGACACACACACACATACTCACACTTATTCACACGCATGGACGTACGCATACAGACTCAGGCCTAGGGGCATGAAATTGAAAGCATTCGCTTGCATGTCAGCGACCCTCACATCTTTTGCTCAGTCCTGGCTTGGACTATGTGACGAGCATGCAAAAGTTTAAGCAACGAATATGAAAATGATGCCAGCGCACGCATATGTGTGTGTGTCTGTGTGTGAATCTCTATGTGTGTACATATGTGTTTTAGTGTGTGACTCTTTGCTGTATGATATTACTTTTTTATATATTCTTTTGCACAATTTAGCTCGCCCTGGGTAAATTTGTTGTAATATGCCTCTAAATCGTCTCCTTTGCGTCGTTCCCTTTCTCTTTTCGTTTTTCTGTGGGTATATTTAAATTCTTTGCCGCACACTTTATAATATTTTATTTTCAAAATTAAGATTAAGCCATAGCATACTTTTTGGGGCGACTTATAAGTTTCCGCTTATTCCCCTTTTGGCTTTTAGCTTAACTTTTTCCCCCATAATGCACATAAATAAAGTAATTTTCTCATACACATACACATACCCGAACACACATACATATGTATGTATGTAACACGAAGACCATAAAAATACTTAACCAAAAAAGTCAAAAGTTTTGGCAAAAGTTTTTCACCTAGCTTGAACGTAGTTTTTTGTGGCTTGGCTACAAAATCGAAGCGTAATCAAAGCAACCAAATACAAACAAAAATGCTAATGTAAGAGCTTAGTTTTACCATAGTGTGCGTCTTAGTGTGTCAGTGTTAGTGTGGCGCGTGTGCGGTACAACCGGAAACGGCAGCCAGTTACGTGACTTTAATATTTTCAACGCATTCCTTATACCCTCACAGAAAAGGCTTTATCTATTTTCACATTGATGCAACACACTGACTATGATTAGTAAAATTTCTAAAATCTAAATTGGCTTCAAATTTCTATTTGTCATTAGCAATGTTATGTATAACAATGTGTGTCTATTATATTGACAATATCACATTTTTAGGATCATATAAAAATCCAATCAATAAGCTTAAACTTTTAAGCTTCGAAGTACCTTGGTCCATTTTGTTATAGTGTTGAATATGAATTAAATAAAATATTACAAGAAAATATTCATGAAACAGAATATAAAAGGCTCTTTTTTGAATGATTCTATCCTAGATCTGCCAAAGGAAAACGACACGAAAGTGTTAGGGTATAAAAGCTTTCATAAATTGTACTATGATTTTCCCCCTTTATTGGGCCAAATTCGTTTGAAAGGATTTGCATAGAAGTCGCAGAGAGACTGACTGAGTGAGTGAGAGCGTGATATGCTCGTTAATGTATAGTCAAAAAGTAACTTTTTTGCCATGTGAAACTAAGGTCAAGTTTGTGTGTGTCTTTCAAAGACTTGGCTTATGCAGCGACATGTCCTTTGAACGTGACATGAAGAACCAAAAAGCTAAGGAGAAATCTACAACAGTCAACATTAAAATCCGAGCAAGCGAAATCAATGAAAATGACTCTGCAGCTAATTAAAAAATTCTTCGACTTACTTTTTCGCGGCACTCGAAGATCAAGCAATAGCCAACACCTTGTGTCTCAATTAGAGTAATTTGTTAGTGTCATTAATGCCAATTGCGGTGATTGTGGCAGTGGCAAGGTGGTGGCAAACTGTGGCAAATGACAATGAATAGGCAAAAGGCAATAGAAGCAGCAGGCAGACAACAAAATTAGCGCATGACTTTCATGCGTAAAATTGAAAATCATTGCAGCAACACCTGCCAGCTCAAGTGGCGCCTTCATGGTATGCCACGCCTCCTTCTATACGTATTGGCTTTTTTGCTACCCCTTAGCCCAAAGGGGATTACGTGATTTTCGTTTATGATTTCTGCTTACTTTAAGCACTTCCTCTCTGCCATTTCCGGCACAATGAACACAGACACATATACACACACACACACACACACAATACATGCCAATACGCACTAATACACATGCACGCACACTTACAAAAGTATTTCGAATTTGTTGCCCTTGTCTTTGGCCATAAAAATGAATATTTATGCCACACACACACTTGGCAGACATAAATATGTTGATATATGTATGTTGTGTATATATAAATATATGCACGGGACACACATACATACACAATTTGGCATGCATCAAATCGCATCGATTATTGTATATATGTTATGTATATACATATATGTGCATATATGTATATATCCACGTGTTTTATATACATATATGAGAGCAAAATATCCGTACATCTCATGGGCTTAAACACATGGCTTTATACCGCTTGCTTGCTCGTTCGCTCGGCTGCCTGTTCTCTGCGTCATTTGTCATGGCTCTTCGCCGGGCCACGGTGATTTATCATATTTATGTTAGATATATATACAGGCACACGCACACACACAAATACAGAAACACTGAACATACAGTGAAGTGCGTAGATGGGAAAGGGAACGGAAAGAAGAGCAAGTTTACTGCACAACATGCCCAGGTGCATGGGTTCAGGACCCTAACGCAATTTGTTTCGCTGGCTGTCGTGCAGCATTTTATGACCAAAGCAAGCCATGAGAAGATGAGACAAGTCCCCCTTCTTTTACCTTCCTTCTTGGTTGGCCATCCAGCTTTCTCTTAGGAAGTGCATTCGTGTGTGTGTGTGTGTGTGTACTTGTATTTCATCAGGATGAAACTGTGCATCTTATTTAAGTGCTTTTGCATAATATTTAAAAGAGAAAGATAAGACAGAAAGGCATTATGGTACCAAAATGACTTGTAGATTCTTTCAGAACGAAAAAGATGTCTCGAATATAAATGATATTTTTTCATAGATACAACAAGCTGAAGCTTAAAAATTTAACCTGTACTTTAGCAATAAATGTGAAAAGCCAAAAACGTTTTTCAAAATAATTAGCTAAGTTAAATATTTTTTTTCTATGAAAGCAATGCCTAATGGAAAATTTGATTATTGAATTGGTACTATTAAAATTGATTGGGAATCAGAAGGAATGGAAAATTTGCGAAAAGTAGCAGCGATTTATTTGCACATTGAGTACTTAAAACGATTTGTAGCCTTTAATGCGATTCGTGGTCTTACATAAATGAACAGTAATCATGTGTGTGTATGTGTGCGTTTCCATGGGCGTAGTTAAAACTTATATAATTGTAAAATGGAAAAGTACAAAGTTTATCTTGATTAATACATGTAAAACCAAATTAATCCTCAAAACGCGAAACGAATCGAAATTTGTTTAAAATTTCAACAATTAATCATGTCAACTGATCCTTTCATAATCTCATGTTAAAATCCTGAAATTTTCTTCGTATTATTTTTAAAATTTAAACAAATTTCGATTTATTTTGATAAAAGGAACAAAAGAAAAAAAACGACTACTGTCTACTTTTTTGAGCGAACGCCTCTGTTTTTATTGTTTGTGTAGGCGTAGGCGACGAGGATATGTCAGCTTCTTTGTGTTGGGTAATTTGATAGCCAAGGCATATTTAAATGAGAAAGCAGCGGCAACATCAACAACAACAGCCACCGTGCCGTTGCCTCTCGTCCTTATGCCACACGCCACCTGCAGTGTTTGCGTTTGGGCTCTCGTCAATTTCAGTTGCTTAAATCGAATCGATAATTCAATTTTCGGCATACTTTTGCATTGATTTTGATTGATTTGTTCAATGTTGGAGAAGCGTATCGAATGACATTTTCTGTTGTTAATTTGCAATAATTTTTGGTTCTCCCTTTTTTCATGATGGCATGAAAGCAAAAGCAACAGCTTTAGCTAATTTTCTTTGATTAATGTGATCAATATAACAGCTTTGGCTCACAAAGTACAGTCAATGCTTTATGTTGCTGTTTTTTTTTTAACAAATTGAAAAAGGGTGGAAAGCGGATAGAGGATGAAGAGGGGAAGGCTGCCGAATGGTCCGCTGTAGACAGCATCAAAGCGCATTAGTTTGTATGGCACGCAAATTGGTTAGGCGGCAGGCACTTTACAAACACTCACACACACACATACACACAATTGTAGACTAATACACACACACACACACACAAACTTACACAAACATGGTGATATCAGCGTCGAAATCTGCCATGTGCTCCATTTTTTGGCACACAAACACAGACACCTGAAAAGAGCGAAAGCAAAACAATACAACAAGAGCCCAAAGTGGGCTAACGTTGAGTGCAAAGCTCCAAAAAAAAAAATACACGACAAAAAAAGGAACGAAAAAAAACTCTGAGAGCCGTTGGGGCCATTGCAAAAGCTGACAGCCATGTCGAGAAGATGGTAGTAGAAGGAGGTTAGGCGCAGAAAGGAATAGAAGGTAGGACCCACACATGTGATAGCGCTAGGTGGCTTTGATGGCGGCACCTTTTGTCTATGTGTGTTGTCCCTATGCCCAATCACTGTACACTCTGTACCAGAATGAAAAGGAAAAGTATCTCTCTCTTTCTACACTCTAAATCCAATAATGACGACTTTTAGATATCCTGTAACAAGTAAATTAAACAACTCGAGTGGGTGAACACAATATTGATACCCATGCTATTTATAAATACATAAATAAATTTAAAAATAATTAAAATTCATAAAAACTTAATGTTGAAAGCTGAAATATTTTTTCTTGATATCCATGCATCAAAACTCTAATAGTCTTTTTGACCTATTGTGTCAGAGGTATAAGGTCTTAAGAGTAGTGTAGGCAGTTAAGCGCAGAAAGGGGACAACGAGTAAGTCTTCAGGCCAAGCACCTTTTTGTTTCTCCTATCTGCTTTCTGTTTTTATTTTGCTATTTCGCTATCCTCGGGCTCTCTGGCTTAGCTTTGACACATGACAAGTGCAAAAGAAGGGAAGAGGATGAGTTGAGGGAGAAGACAATGGTGGGGATGGCAGCAGTTGAGATGGAAATTGAACATTTTTATTTTGCTTAATTACCATTTCGGAGAAAGGCAGTTAAACTTTAAGATGTTGTTCCGATGACGACGACGGCAAGAAGGCAAATAATTAATTTGATTTTAAACTTTTTGGCTTTTCCATAATTACAAAATCAATGGAATTAAATTAAAATTCTATGCACTAATTGCAAAAGTTGAGTTGAGGCCTATATCCAATTACTTTGTTTAACGATTTTTTATTAAACATCAGCCCCACCGTGACCCTCAATCGCCCTAAAACTGCCAGGCAACACATGCAAATAATTAATTGCCAAAGTGTTGCCAACTTTCACATGAAATAGCAAACAATGCGGACTGAGTAAATACGTGTGAATTCCTTAGCCATTTATTGGCAATTGTGTATACATATGGCAAGAAAGAAATATCGATTTTATTTCGATTTCAAATGAAATCAAAGACAATAAGACAAGGAACAACAACATCTAAAAACAAGACAACCTAACAGACGGATAATAAAAAAGGCAAACAAAAACCAAAGTCGAAGTGAAAGAGTAAAACTTGCCATTTGATTTTTTGTTGAGAACAAAGACAAAGATCCCACACTTAACTTTTTGTCAATGACTAGTCGGTCTCTAGCTCTTTCCCTATCTCTCTCTCCCTCTCTATCTTTTTGTGGGCTTGGGCAAATGTCCTGTAATTTATTTATTAACGATTGCAGATAAAATGCCAACAAGACGAAGGCCATTTCGGAAAATGTTTCAGCTAATTGCCATTGGTCAAGGCCAATTCGTAAACCGAAAATGGCATTCAAAACGTATCTGAGATTCTCGGAGGGCAATGGACTGCTGTCGCCTGCCGTTTGACTCACTGTCTTTTGATAAATGAGTTTGTTATTGTATATATTCTTCTTATTTCCTTTGCTTTTCCTTACCATGTTCATTTATTTTGTGTGTCTGTTTTTTGGTTAATAACATCGAAATCCAACTTAAGTTAGAATAGATATCCCACCGAACTTTGTTTGCTCTGACAGTTAATTTAGAATTGATGCAAATCTCAAATTGCATTTAAAATTTATTCAATAACATTAATGATTTTGTAGAAAGACCTTGATTTAAGCAATTATGTCAGCTTGAGCTTGAAAATCACTAACTGTTGATGTCTCTGATCTAAATGATATTTATTCATATACATACTTAGGCCCCTAATGGGTTTTGATATGGTTTTCCATGATTGTGTGTGTGTGTCATAAAATTATAGTATAATAAGGCCTCGGACCGCTGAGTAATTATTATTTATACATATTGGATTTTAGCTCTTTGTTCTAATTGGTAGTTGTATATTGATACGGTAATTCATATATGCGTTTCGATTGATGTGTCAAAGAACGATTTCTCTTCATAATTAATGTCGTATTTAGCTTCATGGATGAAACACAAACACACACACACACACACACACACACACAGATAGTGACTTCTTTAAAAGTCATAAACTCAATGCAATACACAGTGATAGCAAACAGACGAGTAGCCTTTGGGCTATGCATATCCTTGTAGAGTACCTAAACACAATCATCAAAGTGCAGCAGCATAGGCAGCCCAGTCAGCCAGTTTGGTGTATTGAAATTTGATGACGATGTCGAGGTTATGTGAATGGCCCTAAAAGTGTGGAACCGCAGAGTTCGCAATGTTGTTCCCAGCGGCAGAAACTGTTGTCAAAGCGTAGTGTGCCAATGTATGTAAGTGCGGGTGTGAAGGTATACGTATGTAGGCGTATGAAGGCGTATGAAGGTGGGTGGCTAAATGAAGGACCCTCATCTCACACGGCAACATTTGATCCGCTGTTTGGGGAACAGGTTTCAAAGGCTTTTGCATCACTTTATGTGGAACTGGGGTTGGGGGTCGTGGCGAAAAGTTAAACAACAGAAATACAGGAATATTTAGTTGAAGGGACAGCATCCATCCCCTCTAACATACACCTCATTTTGCCCTGACATGTTAAATATATATAAATCAAAGTCAGGAGACGGGAGGACGTCTTCCTTTTTAATTTTTGCCTACGTGAAATTAGTTGCGTAAATCCCAACACGAGAACGCACTTGACTGCTCTCGTCCTACAGCAACAACAACAACAACAACAACGACAAAAACAACAAGGAACGAACAACGAATTAGGCAAAAAGCTTATGTAACCCAGCTAGGAAGAGAAAAATGAAACGAGCGGTGAAAGGAAGTGGCGGCAGGGGGCGGAGCGGCAGTCAGGATATAAGCAAACTATGCGCCTAATAGTAGTGTGCAATAAACCAACACCAGGACTAACACATACTCGGTTGCCTAAAGGGAAGTGCCTGTCTCATTCACTCTCTCTCTCTTTCTCTTATTATCTATCTACCTCTGTCTGCCCTTGTTGTCTCATCTCTCTCTTTTTCCAACACAGACACACACACACACACATGTCGCTGTCGTAGCGTCTTTGGGGAAATTAAAGCGTGGCAAAAAGTGCCAAGCTTCATGTTAATTTTCATTAAAATTATATTAACTTGTAACGTGGCTGCTGCCTGCTGCTCTGCGATGCGTCCAGGCGACTAATTTTTAGTGTCCTTGCAAGTTTATCATGCCGGCATGTGCGAGAGTTCTGTGTCCTGCGGGACACTTAAAATATTTAAATGCGCAAAATAATAAATTAGAAATTTTCTCTGAAACTAAAACGAAACATTTGCCATGGCCTTTTTTGGCTTGGTTTTTTTTTGTTTTATTTTTTTCTTCCTGGTTCTCTCCAGCTCTCTTATTTTTGGTATCCATGTCCATGTCGAGGGTCTGACACTTAACATGACAGCTATGGGAGAGTGAGGGCACCACAAGAAAAAGAGGGAGAGAGGGTGGGACGTAGAGATGAAGAAGAGGTCAGTGGGCCAGTTAAGGATTTATATGAGTTCTGTTAAATAATAAAACGATTAGCTAAATAATGAATAGAATAATTTGAAAATGTTTACAGATAGAGATAAGGGCAATGAAAAATGGAAAGCAGAATCCGAACGCTTTCATTTAAAATAAAATTTAAATTGAAAAAGCAACTATTTGAAATTAACATGTTAATTTGTCGAATTCTCTTTTATGTACATCAAAAAAATTAATTTAACATGACTTTGATTTACATAGAATCAAATGAAATGAATCGAATTGTGCACATTATTAGTTGAAGTTATTGAGATCATAGATTTTAGCTAAATTTAAAGCAAATTTTATATTTTTAAATGAAACAAACTCTTTAAGCAAATCTCTGACAAACTTTAGCATATTCTTTGCCTACTTCAGAGGCTCCCTTTATTATCAACTCCTTCTGCTGCTGTTGCTTCCCATGTTTGATCAACACAAACATGTTGCCTGATGTGTCTCACCCTCCCTCTCTTTGTTTCTTTTTCTAACGTTGCTTATATTTGTGGTGTAATGCCCTCATATTTAGCTGCACTTTATGCCTCTTTCATGCCAACACCATCTGTCATTATTGTAATTGTCAAAAGAAACATTCCAACTCTTATATAGACGCCGAGAGATATAAACCATTATGAGTGTCCAAGTGTCTAGGTGACTCGAATGTGAGTATGTGTATTTGTTGCTTTACGAGTCGGTTGGCGTCGGCGGCGGCGCCAGTTGGCCATTTATTATGTTGGCACATAAACAATATTTTATTTAACATCATTGCCAGTGTGTGTGTGTGTTTGTGTTTGGGGCTATAAAAATTGTCAGCTTGGCTTTTGCGGCACTTTGGTCTCAATGTGAATTATTTCACGCTTTGCTTTATTATAAAACACACTTTTATGTTTATGTCTTCTTTATATATTGCACACGCATTTCTTCCTCCTGCTGCTTCTTCTACTTCATCTTATGTCATTTGTTTTGAGTTGGCATTGCCTCTTACCATTTCCGCTTCCTGTTTGCCATTGTTTCATTGCACATCCCACTTGTGCTGTAAACATAAATTTGACGCGGCCGCGTGACAATAAAGCGCATCATAATAATCACAGAAGTGTGTATTTGTGTGTGTGTGTGTGTGTGTGTCATACCACAGCATTTCTGAGCAGATCGAAAAAGAGCTTAAGGCATCGGCTCATGGAGGAAATTGTATAAAAAAAAATTTTCAAATTAAACAAAAAATGGCGCTTCAGTTAATTAAAACAAAACATTTTCAATTATAAACGGGACATGACTGGCGGCTGTTGCAGTTGCAGCTGCATAGACACACTCACGTACACACTCACACCCACACCCCTACACACATAACGTCATTCGCTCACTCACACACACAGTTGTGTGTGGCAAGTTCAAAATGTTTTCAACAAAGACAACAGAAAAAAATAGCATACTTATGTGGGCATCCAGCAGCAGCTGCATACATTTTGCCTACCTTCATAGGTGGAGTGAAGTGAGAGTGTGAGCATGCTGCAATGCCAGGAGTTATTGTCACTGCAGCTGTTGCATTTTATTGTTGCCTTTTATTTATCATTGCTCTTGTTGCTAGTGTTGCACAGCATTACAGCAGGCAACAGAGCATCATGAATATATTAAAAATGAACAAAAAAAATGGAACATGTGATATGCTTTTAAGATTTCCTGAGAGGTGCCAACTTATAACCATCTAAAAAAGTCAGGAAAAAAAATGTCACTATGACCAGGTTTATATACTGGGCTATAAATATGATATTCTTTGTTTTTCCCATTTATTTAGTAAACAAAACAAATATTACATACTCGTTTTTATTTATAACTAATTGATGTCTGATTAAAAATCATTTCAACTTAATGCAAAACAAATATCATTTGCCCTAAATCAATCAGTCAATCAATTAATCAGTTTTGTATGTTTGAATTCTTCTCAATTAGCTTTTCAATGTGCTAACAATGGGACAAATGCCGTTTAATTATAGAAAATCAGGACATTTGGGAATATGTATATCGTTTATTGCCAACTCCATTAGAGTCTATATTAAATTTGTACGAAAATCAAGCAAAAACAGGGGTTCGGAATAGGGGGGGAGATGGGCAGCGACAGAATATAAAAATAAAAAGACATAAATAGCGTCTAAGTGCTTCATAGATAAACCCAAACAGACGCACAGTTGAAGGCAGAGGCCAGAGTTACATTGTAGGGTTCCGGTCTTTAGTCTCTCTAGTTGTGTGGGTGTGTGTGTTTGTGTGTGGAAGACGCAGACAAATTATGGACAAATTATGTCGACCTGGAAATGAGCAACGGTCGTGCCGCGGCCAGCATGGATAGTAACTGTTAGCTTTAGCTTTGGCAGCGGCTGGCTGCTGGCTCATTATATGGAACCACCCCCATCCTGCCAACACATTCTCTCCCACCATCTTTCCGCTTCTTTTACCATCGTCCTGGTCTACTGTCTGAATTCCCCCTCACTTTGGCTCTTCCTCCCTCTATTTCTCTCTCATGTTTGCATTCCGCTGTCGTCTGTTTGGCTTTGGCGTGGCTATATTTAAACCGCAGGAAGTCAACTTCAAGGGACGCACTCGGCCTGGCTACAAAATATATTTTTTCTATCTTTTTCTCACCATATGTGTGTTCGTAGATGTGTTTTACTCTCTTTCTCTGTGTATGTGTGTAAGGTTTTTTTTCTGTGGGTCGCTACTTCCGGTCGTTTGTCGCCATTTTCATAATGTCTGCCTTTTGCCACGGGCAATTGTTGATTTAGTTGACTATTTTTCTCTCTATGGATAACGCTTTCTTTCCTCCTCTCTTCGTCTCCCTCTCTCTCGCTCTCCTTCTCTCTCGTTCTATTTCTCTCTTTGGTCTATATGCCATTTGCAGCTGACTTTTGCTTTTTTAATTTAACAGCACTGCAAATATTTAGGTCGACCTATCCATGCACACCCACGGCACCCCCCTGTAGCCGCTTCTTCGCCTAGCCAAAGACCACCCTGCACAATATTAAAAATGCAAGTCGAAAGAATTGGGAAATATATTCAACGATTTTATTTTTACCTTAATCCTTGCTTTTTTCAACCTTGCCCAAACCCCCCACCATTGGTCCCTTTCTCATGAACATTTTGTATTATTTAGTGTAGTTCACTTAAGCGTGTTGTCGAAATGAAAGTGGGCATGGTCACTCATGCCCTGAGGCAGCGGATAAGCCTTGTCGTTGGCCCAGTCCGCCAGTTCGATGGAAATCGAGCCACAACAGAATTGTTGCAGTTGCAAGAGCATTTTTACATTGCTATAAGTTGGGGCAGGTGTTGCCAGGTTAAGCCTTAAAATGAATGACCCAGAAGAACGGAAAAGTTGTAAATAAAATGTATGCGAATAATATAAAATATTCAAGCGACAAGCTTTTAAAATATTGTTTCAATTTTAATGATCGTATTGCATGGTCTTTTTTTTGCCAAGCGATTTAATTGACATTATTTGTGTGAGTAGTTGAAACTAACTCAGTTTCAACTCAGATATAAGAATGATAAGATAATCTAGCTTAATGGTTATCTGTTGTAAATTTCTTCTATTGCATTGGATTATCAACAAATGAAGTGCATTTTCTATTGTTTCTTTGACAAATTTTATTTACTTCTTAGACCGACTGTCAAACAATGTCACTTTAAAACTTGGTTACAGGCGGCAATTCAAATTCAATCCAACAGCAAATAATACAAAAAATCTCAACAAGAAAACAGTTGAAACGACAAAAGGAAACAGAAAAACCGTTTGTCAAGTTCTGGCAAAAGCATGTCAAGCGAGTAAATTACCTTTATGTGGTTGCTCTCAACCCCACACAATCCTCCAAAGACCCTCCTCAACGAACCAACCCAACTAACCACCTCCTGTTTATTGATTTCGCATGTGATTCGTATTCGTGTTTGTGTGTGGAAGTCTGAATGTATTTGTTTATATGTGTGTGTGACAGATACTTTTTCAAACTTCTATTTTCTATGTTTTGCCGCTGCTGCTTCTGCTGCTGCTGGTGACTTTTGCTTTGTTATAAAACTCAACCGCAATTCATTTGAATTCAATTGCCAAGCGGTTAGTAACTGAATATGTGTGTTTGTCTATGTATTTGAGTGTGTATGTATCAGTATGTGTGAGCGTGTGCTGCACTTCCGGCAAGTGCTAGGGTTGTCAACTCTCTAAGCAACTTTACCTTTTGCCTTATTCAGTACTTTTTTGGCTTTGTTTCTTTTTTTTTTACATTATGCATGTTGCTCGCAAATTTAATGTGATTTACAATTTAGACGATGAACAGACAGGCCAGAGACAGAAAGAAAGAGAGAGAGAGAGAGAGAGAGAGGGAAAGAAAGAGAACGAGAGCAAAAAAGAAAACATTATAGCTTTGGGGGGTCATGAACTAAGTTTATTGTGCACATTTAAATGAAATTGCTGTGCTCAATTTATGCGCTAAACGCCAAAAGGCATTCGAAGGCTGATGTTGAGGTAGAGCAGGAGCCATTTGGTTGCAGTTGTGGATGAAGTGGGGAAGGTAGTTCATTTGCCTGCACTATTCACACAACAAAAACTATCAACCAACTTTACACTGACTCTACAACCCACTCCATTTCTAGACTCGACAGCGACTCCTACCCGCATTCCCGTTTTTTCCTTTTTTTTAACCATTTTATTTCATTTTGTTTCGTTTTGCTGGGTTACCCTACCCACCACTTCCCTTGTTGTTGTTGTTGTTAAACAGTGCTGTCTGAGTGCAATAGTTTTATGAATATCGTTGTCGTTTTTGTTGCCATTCGGGTTTTTGAAATGTGTGCATATTGTTGGCATAATTGACTGGGTTCTTTTTTCTGCTGTGTTTTTTCTAGCTGTTTCTGTTATTTGTGTCGACATTTGCAATGTCTAATGTGCCATTTGTTGACTATTTAACATGCATTTGCAATGGGTTCACTGACTAGGCACTAGTGTGTGTCCCTTGTGAAAATTCAAGTTAAAAGTTCAACAACAAACCAATCGGTTTCATTAAATCAATTTGAATTTCTGTGTAGGTTTAATGACAAATTTGATGACTACATAAAGTCTAGGAAGCATTTAAGTCAAATTTTCCTAACTGTTTACCAACTCATCCCAACTGCAGATGTATCATTTAGATTTATCACAATGTGCTACCTACATATGTAACTAACTACGACAGCGATCTGATCGATGACTCAGGATTCTGTTAAGTTTTACACAAATAAATCTTATTCTTGAAACGTAATTAAGGCAAATTTTATTTCTCGAGCCCGAATTCGTAAAAACACATTTTCATATATGTAGTTATCTACTTACTTGGTTTGTGTAGACCAGACCAACAATATTCTCTTAGTTGCACAATTTAAAAGCAGCTGCTAATCGCTTCACTTGTTACTCTCCCCTTTTTGCTTAACCTCATGGCACTTGCGGCTTGGCTACAAGTTTGTCTTGATGCTGTCCCTAGAAACAGCAGCAGCAGTAAGAGCAGTAACTACTTAGCCAAACTTGATTTTCCATCTCTTTCATTCTTTTACTGGCTCTTTCTTTCATACTGTCGACAATCTCTCAATAAACACTTGCACAGCTCTTAATTACCCAATGCAAACTTAGTCAAGAAACAACTTTGAGCCAAGACAGTCTGACTGCGTGTGTGTGTGTGTGTGTGTGCTTGGTGGCATTACCTGTTTCTGGTCCTGGTCTTGGTATAGGCCATGGGTGTTGCTAGCATTTGGGGTCCTTGGAGCTGTCATACAAGTACAAGTTAGTCAGCTTGTTCGACTGCGTGTTAAACAAAAACGTGGCGAAAAACTTTCAAGTCAAAGTTGCTCATGACTCTTTTGTCAATTATCGTTAGTTAGCAAAAGGGATTGACGACGATGATGATGGTGATGATGAGTATGAGGGAAGCGATTCGGTAGGAGGTCAGTTTGTATTGACATTTCGATTGCTTATGTCAAGGGATAACACGTGCTCCCATTTAATACACGGCATAAAACTTTGGCTATTCATTTGCGTAGCTGCCATTTGGCTACACGTTTGTGTGGGTGTGTATAAGTTTGGCTAATCTATCAATATTGATTGGCATAGCTCTGGCATGCTCTTGTCATTTAGATATTAATGAGATTGTGTCTACTATGCGTATTGTTTTATTCTAATGCAACTTTTAATTAAACTAACCACAGCAATCTCTTTTCTTTTTTATTCAAATTGCAGCACCATAAGAAAGACTGGCTAAAAGGATTTTGGATTCGGATAACATTTTTTTTCGTATGCTAAAGGAAAACAGCAAAAACCGGAATGAGCAACACGTGCGCGTTTCAGTTTAAATATTTATAAATAAAGGCACATATACATATATGTACATATACATATGCCTAAGTCTGTATGTGTGTGTGCTTTTGTCGAGCCTCCCCGTCAAATTCTATTAAAAATTCATCTTAACGGTTATGCCTTTTGGACGGGCAACGGCATAAAGAAACAGCAACAGCAGCAGCGGCGGAAAATGTTTGTAAATATTAAAATGAATTTATGTGCAGCGAAAAAAGTTTTTAATTAAGTAAAAAACAGTAACAAAAACCCCGAAAAAAACAGAGAGAGAGAGAGAGAGAGAGAGAGAGTAAAAAACAAGAAAGGGCAACGAATAAGCAGAAATAAAGTGCGTTTTTTGTTTGTTCGTATGTGTGTGTGTGTATATGTCCTTAAAAAAATGATGATGTTTGCCCAAGTAAATTTATTTGCATTTTTAATGCCCATGTCACGTTAACTGGGCTTAAATACAACCACAACTAACATTGAAAACAACAGAAGAGAAAGAGAACGTCCACAGCAAAACTCTCTCTCTCTACCTGAATTCCAGCATGCAGCTCAAAGCTGGCAGCATTCGCTCCATTTGGCTGATCCTTTGCCTGATCATCAGCCTGAACCAATGGCAATTGATTCAAACCCATGAGCATAGTGATGGTTTCAAGCCTGGTAAGTGAATCGAATAAATAAAATATTATAAACTGAAAACTCTTTCGCATTCCATATATAATTTTCTTTTTTATATTGTTATATTTATTTATTAATGCTGGATTGGGGCATCCAGTTTATTCACTCAGAAATTTTACGTTATGTATGTATATGTATATAAAATATTTTATTTACTTAACCGAAAGCGTTTTCTGAAGTAGCAATTTCCATGTACCCTGCATTTAATGGCTTTGATATATGTATGTATCTATCAAAACCTTTTTATTCTTTTTGGGATAAAGACATAACTTATCGTATTGTAGTATCCTGAAAAATTATAGCTAGACACAATAAATATACCTAGCCGTAAAAAATTTGTAGGGTATATCCACACAATTAATAAGATTGGACTTGTACATTGTCTTTGTATGTGTGAACGTGTGTGTGTGTGTGAATGGGACTGTTATTTCTGATAAAGATAACAGCAACAACCAACCAACAAGAACAAACATTTAATTTAATTATGCAAGGCAAAGTTATGCATTTTTAATTGCTCATTTGTAACTTTGTGTATACAGTGAAGAAAAGTTTAACCGTTGTGATTAAAAATTCCGCTTGAAAGAATTTTTATGCTGATGTAAGCGATATTTTAACTATTTTCAAGTTCTTAACTAAAGGCATTCAAATATGTTTTGATTCTTTCATTTTAAATAATTCCATTAACAACGCTTCATTCCGCTAGCAACAAGAGCAACAATTTCAACATTTTTGTTGCACATTTTTTGTGTGTGCGTGTGTATGTGTGTGTGTTTTTGGCCTTCAGTCAACATTCCTCAGCTTCTCATTTTCTCCATCTATGAAACTTTTCGAAATTGCTAACAAAGTTTTATTTTTGCATAAACATTCAAGGTAAAATTGGTCAAAATTAAAACGACAAAAGCAACAACAAAGAAAAAAAGTACTTCAAATTATCAAAATTTTTACAACTTCATTATGAACTTTTTTTTGTCCTCTTGCGACATGTGCGTTGGACGCTCGGTTATTTGTTGCTTTACTTGCGCTTGTGCTGTTGTTGTTGCTGTTGTAATAGCCACAAATCCACAAAAACGTCACCTGCGTCATTTGGCTACAGTTACCCCCTCTGACCCCGTCAATCCCCTGGCCAACACATCTCATACATACATCTCTCTTTCACTGGTACAACCAGTCCCCATAGTAGGAGGCTACTTTTCCTGGCTTGATGGTTGGACAACACACAACACAAAAAAAGGAAAGAAACAAAAAAAAAAGGAAAAATGCATAAATTCTCATTTTTATGTGTCTGTGTGTTGGACTTTACATTAGCTTTTGTTGCTGATTATCCCCAGAGAGCTATAAAAAAATATGTGACCGTATGCTGTTGTTTTTGGTGTTTTTGTTTCTGTTGCTGTAGTTGCATGTAAAAAAAAAAATATATATATACATATATATATTTTTACCTCCCCACAGGATCTGGGGAATTTAATGTCAAAAAAAGGAAAATATAGCTACTGTAAATAAAATTGAGTTAAACGTTATATAAAACGAACAACTATATATCTTTATATATAGGAATCTCTTTTCAATGATAACTCCTATAAAAAGAAACACCTTCCCGCCCACCTCTAATAAATAACAAAAAATTAGTTGAAGGCAGCGGCTTGGGACACTTTAGAAACGCTTTAATTTCATTACCCAACACTTCACCGAGAGCGAGTGGCCGCTTACATAATAATTAGTAAAATAAATTTCACCTAAATACACACTCGCATACAGAAATAAGGAGAGAGAGAAAGAGATAGAGAACAGGGCGTAAGGACCAAGAAAGGCAACGACGACAACAACAACGACGTGAAGCGGCAAAAGAGTAAACATTGGCATCAAACCAAGCGACTAACACAGCGTGGGAAGGTACGCGAAATGGCCACGTCAAACGCACGTCCACGTCGACGACCCACTTACACTTTGCTTAAAGTTCTCGTCATCGTCGTTTGGCATTGCCATCGTTGCCGTTGCCGTTGTTGTCGTTGTCGCTGTTGATGTTGCCGTTGGCAAATTATTTCCCATCATTTTTCACGCAAAAAGCGCAAAAATTTTTGCCCTGCCACATACAGAAGTGGAAAGAGATAGAGCAAGGAGTGAAGAGACGCAAAAAAAGTAGAGAGAGCGAGCGTGAGTGGCAGACAGAGCACACAGAACTTGGTTGTCAACAGGCCTTTGCTATGGTACTGCGTGCTTGCTCCGTTGTCTGCCCTCTGCCGTCTGCCTCTGTCTCTGCTCCTGACTCTAAAATAAAATCTAATTAAAGCTTGCAAAACGTGCACTGTGCCATTGTTCCTCTTGCATTGTTATTGCAGTTATAGGATATGCTAGAATACGCTTCAATATACATACATAAAACGTTTTTCTGATGAGAATATTGAAACACTCATTGTTTGCTTTAGCTGTATTTGACTACTCCTTAAAAAGCATTAAGCTATATACAAATGTGCGGTTGCCCCAAATAGTAGGCAATAGATTTTAAAATTCTCTTGAAAAGTTCTTGAAGAAATTTAACTTCTTGGTGTATATGTATAAGCAGTATTTAAAGTCAGTTTAAACAGTTATATGAGAGAAAAACATTACAAATATTAGATAATTTCCAGATCATGATTTATACTTTTTTAAAGTAAACTATGTTAGCTAGCCCTCAAATGTAGGCAATATTTGTTTTAGCAACATCTTTACCTTTGTTGTTTGATTAAATATCGGTTTCTTTACGTTATAAGTATAAATGATATATGTAAAAAGCTTTTGAAAAAAAAATGGCTTGTTTATATCTATTTCATTAAAACCATTGTACCATTAGGGCGAAGCTTCATCAATTTCAACAAGGACATATACATGCTGAGTGATACCAAAATAAAGTGCGAGAAAGAGAGAGATCGAGAGAGAGAAGGGAGCCAGCTGTCACAACATGCCGATTTCTAATTCAATTTTTGTGACAGCATATAAATAAAAGAAACATTTTTGGAGCAGCGGCAGCAGCAGTAGCATCAGCCAAAAGCAAAGTAAACCAACCAAAAACTGTAAAAGCAATTCCTTGACAAAATAGAAAGGCGAACCAAATGTCAGTTTTCCCATGGCCACATATACAAACACACACACATACACACACACACCCGTACTTATAAGCATAGATTCAACCACAACGGCAACTACAAAATGTTGTAGTAACATTTCGACGAATCGTTTACCAATTTTCTGACTGCTGCAAATCAACAAAAAAAAAAAAAAAATACATGTATATATATATACAAAAAAATAGGAAGAAAAAACTTTTTAAATTAACTAAAAAAAAAATAACTTGTGCCATGCTGAGGGTAGGTAGTTGATGGGCAGGGACCATGCAGAGGCCAGCGGGTGGGGACAGCTCGTCACTGGTGTTGGCATTCGGTTTGAGTATTTTAGAGCAAAGTGGAAAACTTTTAGTGGCATGTTTACAAAATAAACTTCAAGTTTTGCAAAACGGAACAAGAGAAATAAAGAAAAAATGCTGATTGCTACGAAAAGTGAAAAAAAAACAAAAGCAGAAGGAAAAAAAATGATGATTATGATGCGTGGGAGGGTAGCAGAGAGGTGTGTATAGAGTGACTGAGAGACACATTTTCGGCACAAGGTAAGAACGAGCCACCGAAAAGCTTTCTTTTTTTTTTGGTTTTGTTCGGCCTGTTGTCATTGTCATTGTGGGCCAACCAGAACAAAACCAAAAAAAAATACAAAAAAATAAACACAAAACTTTTTATGCTGTCGCTTTTGTTGCTCTTGTTGTCGTTGTTCTTTTTTGTGCTGACAGTTGGCAAACAAAGCATAATTTTTAATCTGGCCAGGCAAACAATGTTACATATGCGGCACACATGTGTACACACACACACACACACATACATATCCACAGACATATACACCGACACATGGTTGGCGAAACTCTACCTGAACGTGTGGCTTTTAGCTTGATTGTTGATGTTGTCTACGTAGTAGCAGCAAAATAAAACAAAAATTATGTTTATTTGGCGTTGTCCTCAATTTTTGCCATATTGCGCATACGCAGCGTAGCTTATGGAACGTGACAATATCATCAAGCAATGCAAATGTATAGAGAATCAACGGCTTCAGCTTGTTGATTTAGCCAGGCGAGTTGAGTTGAAGTAACGAATTGCAATATATGGGGCATTATGCCATCTTCGATTTAGTTGTACAAACACTGAAAGAGCACAACATATCATAAAACCACTAACCATAGAACACATAGATGGGACAAACTCATGATTTTTTGATTGCAAACGCTAGCCTAGTCATGGAACCCCAGAGAACTTCGGGAAAACCCGAACGCTCTCACTCTCAATGAGAGCGTAAAATGGGGAGAGGGCAAAGCAGCTACGAAAAAATTTCAGTCTAGCACAGACTACCGAACGACGAAGGCAGGCCTACGTCGCTTGTGATTTCGTTCTGTCTATGTATGTGTACATTTGTCTGTACATGCTCAGGCTTCGTAGTGTGTGTGTGACGTGAAGTTGTACAACATCGCATTTCAATAGCTCGCTCGACCAAAATTTTTCATTTTCGACAAAACAGCGGCAATGCGAATAGGATATGCCCCTGTCGAAAGAATATCAAGAAATATTGGCATCAGCTACGTATGTATCCCGGTGGCTGTGCCGATAGAGTGTTTGCTTGGCAATAGGAATGTCGCTTGTTCGAATCCCAACTCGATTATCGTTAACGAAGTTTTTTTTTGTCTATTTTTTTTATTTATATAAAAATAAAAAAATAAAACTAAACAAAAGGAAAAAAAAACAAAATGAAAATAAATAAAAAAAAAAATCAAAAAGGAACAAAATAAAAAATAAAACTAAAAAAAAAAACGACAAAAAAAAACTTCGTTAACGATAATCGAGTTGGGATTCGAACAAGCGACATTCCTATTGCCAAGCAAACACTCTATCGGCACAGCCACCGGGATACATACGTAGCTGATGCCAATATTTCTTGATATTCTTTCGACAGGGGCATATCCTATTCGCATTGCCGCTGTTTTGTCGAAAATGAAAAATTTTGGTCGAGCGAGCTATTGAAATGCGATGTTGTACAACTTCACGTCACACACACACTACGAAGCCTGAGCATGTACAGACAAATGTACACATACATAGACAGAACGAAATCACAAGCGACGTAGGCCTGCCTTCGTCGTTCGGTAGTCTGTGCTAGACTGAAATTTTTTCGTAGCTGCTTTGCCCTCTCCCCATTTTACGCTCTCATTGAGAGTGAGAGCGTTCGGGTTTTCCCGAAGTTCTCTGGGGTTCCATGACTAGGCTAGCGTTTGCAATCAAAAAATCATGAGTTTGTCCCATCTATGTGTTCTATGGTTAGTGATAAAACTATATCACAGAGACGTCGTTGATCGCCATAGGCCCGCTTAGCTGCTAGCTTTATCTTTTTCGGTTATTAAATTGTATTTTACAAAAATTCTGCTAGTTCAAACTAAAATTTAAGTTAAAACAACGTGCAATTCCAACATACACACACAAATAAATTGTGTATATAAAATTTATGACATGACAGTTTCTCCTGTGCCTATGTCAGTTTTGACAGTTATGAGCTTGGCAGTCCATTTCACAAGGGGTTAATATATAAACGATTTTTTTTTTTCTGTTTTTTCGCTTTTCTGATTGCTTGCAACTGACATTTAATGGCCACACAGACATGTTATTTTGCGGTTTTTTGGGCATTTAAAATTCAAGTTCATGGGGCATATGTATGTAAAACGATAACAGCTGCCATTGACAGCCTTCGGGCCCCCTTCGATAAGCGGCTGTAGATGGAATAGTTGGGGTGAAAGTGCGTCAAGCATGACTAATGGCGACTTCAATTGGACATTAATCAACACGGCAAAACAGGAAGGCAGCAATAGAAAAAGCCAACAAAAGGACACACAAACGAGCTTTGTGCCATTTGCAAATTTCTTAACACGAAATTAGTCGCCATAAACATGGCCAACAAACAAGACCAGCCTAGAGACAACAAGAGCGACGGCTCTGGGGTTCAGACTAAGTCCCCCGAGGGGTTACTTGTTTGCCCTAATCGAAAGCAAATAAAATGCATGCCATACACCTGCATACCATAAACTGTCACTTGCATTGCCCCAGACATGCAACCAACATGGCTAGACGCTCATTCTATATCTCGTTCTCTCTGTCTGTCTGTCTGTCTGTCTATTTGACTGCCTGCTACTGACATGCCATGCCATGGCGTGTGCTAGTGCCTCTGGCAAGCCCTCGTCGTCGCTTCCTTCTGTATGCCTCCTGTATGTATTACCATAATTTGCCACCAGTTTCAACTACTAACTACCAACTATGTATGTATGTATGTACTAATGCGGCTGTGTGGCTCAAGGCATGCGCCATCGTTTGTCGTCTCTTATCGAATGGCTGAATTGTGTTTTTCATTGTCCCTCCCTTTATTTAATTCCCTCCTTTCCTGCCATCCACTGTAAATTATAAATGCAAAACTTGCCATGGACATACAGAAATTAAAATTGTTTACGCAAGACATTTAATGGCACACGAAACTATTCCGCTTGTCCAATATAGTTACAACGAATTGCTTTTAGGGCGCTAAAAGCAATTCTCCACTCTGTCAATATAAACTCAAAATGATATTTGATGTGAGAGGGCGAGATTAATTGAACGACAACGACAATGTCGACAATTGCCATAGAAATGTGACCTAATTGATTGGTCTGTCATTTAGTCAAAGTTTGTTGGCATAGTTTTTAATGTAAACTTTTGTGAATATATAAACATATTAATTTCTATTGGAAATGTGAAATCCCACAGATATTATTCACTCAAATTGTGTTCGATTTAAAGGAATTCTAATCACTTCCTGTTGCAAACTTGCATAGTTGAAGCCAAAATGAATAAATTGAAAACAGAATTTAGAGAGTCTTAGCTCGAGCTGTAGATTTGAACTAAATGCAATTTTGTTAGCCAAAGTTTTTTTTTCTTTTATATAAACTCTATGAATATTGTTTTACCTTTTTTTTTATCGTCCTGTCCGCGCACAAACCCACAGAATTTTAGTTTTTCCAAGCAAAGTAAACACCTTTACCGAGCAGTGAAACCAAAAAGCAAGCAAGCAAACGTTAACAGAAATAATTGAAAAGGTTTTATTGTGAGCGTGTGTGAGTGAATGGAGTATCCTAGCAACTCTCTATTTGCCTCCGCATTTTTTATGGTCCTGATTTTGCGACACACCGTGTTGGAGTGTGTGTGTGTGTGAGTTGTGGGTGGCAAATACACATAAATAACAAGGATCAGGCGCTAATCCAATGGCAGCGACAAAGAGCAATAGCAAAGAGGGTAACAAAAAAGGGTAGAAACGTTGGTACGTTGGTTGGTTTTGGTTAGCATTGCTTACATTGTCAGCGCATGTCGCGCTTTAAATGCTTTGATTTCATTTTTCATTTACCTTGTGGAAGTAAAGGAAATGGAGAGAGTTGCAGATTGTATGCGTATATACAAGCATACACATATATAAGATGGGAGATTGGGAGATTGGGGCTTGAGTTGGCTCAATTCAATCACAAGCTACTTACAGACAAAGCCATTACTCTGACGGGGACTGCGACTGGGTGCTGAGGTATCACGTTTTGTGTATAATGAATTTGCGTTTGTGTCGCTCATGTGAAAATGTTGATACTTCAGATTGAAAAATGAAGCAATAATTGTAAGCAGGAAACGTACCGCACTCACACCTAAACCAAACACATTGACACACACACCCACACACACATACACACATTAAATTATATACCTTTTAGATACACAATCCACTCAGACTCTGTTTTGCAAGATGCATAATGAAACTGTTGTTGTTTTGGTTTCTATCTCAGTCTGCTCTCACGTACTTGAGTTTTGTTTCTGTTGCTGTTCCCGGATATAAGCAGGATTAAGGGCGCTTAAAAGCAAACTCTATGTGATTTTCATTCCCAAAAAAAAAAAAACAAAATACAAGGAATCACGGTCTTGTCCTTGCCAAGGTTAGGTGGATATACACTAACAATTTGCCAACATGCAATGTGCTTTAATGTACTTTAATAGAAAGAGAAAAACTGTTTACCTAAGTTTTTCCAGCCTGTTGTTTCTTTGGTTGGTCAAGTGATTTAGTCCGTTTGGATGGGGTTCGAATAAGACCATGATGAGAGGGAGGAAGCAGCAAGCTTCACGCACAAATTGCCGTTACGCGCTTCAGTTGAGCAGCTTAAAGGCGGCGTCAATATAAGTATATATATATATATATATATATAAGGAGTAACGAAATTCCTTAAAACCTTTGTGTAAATTCTTTCCATCTTATTCTTCACACACACAAAAAAAAAATAAATACGAAAAATAAAACTAAGCATCTTAAGCATTTCTGTTTGCCTTTTAAAGAAGCTGCCTGAAAATTTTTTGTTGGGCCGTTTTATTTTTATTTATTTACTTGCCAACCCCACACAAAAAGTATGGGAGCGAGACAAAGCGAAAGTGAGAGAGAGAAATAGGGAGACTACAGGCCTTTTTTGTTGAGCTTCTTTTTTGTGGGTTGTCCGCTTGCTGATTGAATTTTCCAAGCGGGTAATTTTTAAATTGTCTGCCGGTTCTCCATTCAAAAGATAATTCAATTTTTTAGGTTTTAGGAACCAGGATCGTTTCGTTACCTGAACGCTCTTGTGGTTTCACCTGATTAGCGCTGCTTCCTGTTTTCTGTTCAAGTCCAACATTTTTTATGGTGTTATCAATGACAATCGCCAGTTAAATGTCATGTTCAATGCTCACACGAAACGCACACAAAATGCCACAATTTGTATGCATTATGCTTGGGCTGCACAAGTAGAAAAAGGAGCTGAAAAATATACACATGGAGTGAGCAGTAGCAGCAACCACAGATACAGATACAGATACTGCCCCAGCAGCTTCAACTGTTAGATATAGAGGGCAGCTTAGGGGCAGGACAAAGTCAGCTTGAGCTTTTGGTAACCGAGCTGCAGAACTAAGCCAAAAATGCCACAAAACATTTACCATATATCATGCATTTTTACGTACACTTTTACCCGGGGTTTCTGAGAGCATGTATATATGTGCTGTAGTTGCCTTTATTCTACCATCCTCCCACACGCCGCTTACTAGCATGTTGTATAGTGAAACTCGTAATTTACACATGTAGTCGACGCCATGAGTCGTTGGTATACAACTCTTGTGGCTGCACTTCATGGCGGAGGTGTTGTTAGGAGGCATTGGAATGGAGAATGGAGGACTGAATGCGTTTATCTGGCAAAAGCTCTGCGGGTAAGCTGGCCTGAACTGAACTCTCTGACTCGACTGTGGATCTGTGTGTCTATCTGTCTGACATTATGTGTGCTGCCCATGCTGCGTATGCGTAATATGCAGTTCAGAATACTTAAGTTGACATTTTTGGTACCACACATAAATGGAAGCGAAGAGGATTAAAGCATTATCGATCGATAGAAAAATGTATCTACCTCTTCATTCATTATGATTTGTTGTGGGTTAAGCTGTTTATAGTCTTTTTCACCCTCAACCCCCACACTTCCTGGTCCAATGTTGTATTCTCCAAACAATTTACTTCTAAATTGATGAAATAAATTTTCCAACACACTTATTTTTGTGTATTAGATATTTGCTCTGCTGTTTCGGCAGGGAAGCTGCTTAGCAGCTTTCATTTTCTTGTTGTTGCTTCAACCTCAATTTCGGAGGTTTTTTTCTGGCATCCACTTTTCTTTTGTTGTGGAGCCTCAGCTGCCTGCCTGGCTATTGACTTGGCCCCCAGCCTTGGCAGAGTTTGGTTTCATTGCTTTGTTTGCTTTCTGCTTCGTTTTCTTTACTTTGCTTTGCGTCTTCCTGCTTTTTGTGTGTGTGTGTGTGTGTTTGTGTATGTGTATGTGGAAGGTGTAATTGATGTGTACTCTAGGCAACTGGAGACTTGTATGTAGGAAATCGAAGAATACGAGAATATCTAAAAATCCTTTTAAAAAAATGCTATTATCAACTTCTGTGTGCTTTAATTTTTAATTCCTTTTCTTTTTTTCCCACGTGATCAGGGGCAAATAAATTGTTCCATTTGGCTGACAGTTTTTCTTAGTTACAAGCATCTTCTGAATCCTGAATTAGACGCAAATACTTTCGTCTGGTGTCATTACTGTTCTTCAATTCCTTTCATTTTCGTCGTGTACTCGAGTGTCCTTGTGTCCTTGCCTCTGTCTTGTCTCATGTTCATCTACATTTTCATCTGGCAGACATATCAATTTGGCCTCAACTAAATACTCAGCATGTGACCATAGTCTGGGATTTTACCTTGTCTATCTCTGTGTATGTCCCTTCGTCCGTCTGTTTGTCTGGCTCTAAGAATTTTTAATGATTTTCTCACATTTTGCCAGTGGGGGATACAGCTTCCTTTTGTTGGCAAACATTTTTCTTGTCCTACACTTTAAGCTGGCCATTATTAAAATGTCTGATAACAATTTGGTTGGGAAGTCGAAAGTCAAACACAGACACACCCACACAAGCACACATGGCAACGGCTATGGTTATGCAAAAATCCTTAGACCATGAATGTCCTTTTTATATTTGTTTTGGTACGTTGAACTTGTGTTTTTAGCCGCGTTAGCAACTCACTTGAACAGTAGTAGATAATTTTGTGGTCAGGTCAGCTGAAATTCGAAATTTCTGTGTTTGGGTTTTTTTTCTTGCCAATTTGCCAGACCGCAGAAAAAGTGATAAATTCAATAGATAGAACTAATATCAACTAAATTTTATAGTGCTTTTTTGTTTCACCACACGAAATGGTCAATTAAAATGGTGACCTGATTGAAAACTGTAATGTTAGCAAACGATGCATATACATATTGGCTTTATTTTCACAAAATTTTTGGACAGAAACCACAACAAAGTGTTAGGCAGGTTAATTGATACGCAGACACCGCACATTTACCAACCATTTATGTATATGTGAAGTCAGGTTAAAATCCTTTTTTAAATTATTCATGAATATCAATTTGCAAGCGAGCTAAATGAAATGTGTTTTCGCGTGTGTCTATACGTGATATGGTTATATTTAAGTGGGGTATTTGTGGGTTAATCCCTTGAGAACAACACGTTCTATTCTCTCTCAAGTTCAAAACCTTCCAAACAAGCAATTAATCAATGGCAAGGCAAAATGCACAAAACCGCAAATTTCATTTTCAAAAAATGCTCAAACAGCTGTTGCCACATTAGCCGCAAAGCCGCGAGAATGAGCCAAGGCAAAAAGAAGAAAAAGCGAAAAAATTCCTAAAAATATTCAAAAACACGCAAAAAAAAAGTAAACTGAAAAAAACTGAAAAGGGGAATCCAAACAACTAAAATGGCTGGCAAAGTAGCCGCCGGGCAACATCTCACAGCTGCTGTGGCTAAGCGCAAAATTAAGCAAATTAAAAGCCGCACCGAGCAGTAGTAGCAACAGTAGCAGTAGCAGCAGCAGCTGCATAACTCATGTGTTAGACCGGGCTAGTGTATGTGACCTTTGCGAGAGACCTAAAAACCGCAAAAGCCACAGAAGCAACAGCAATGGCAGCCACCCAGCTAAGTTCAGGTTTTCGCCTACACAGAAGAATTTTTGCAAGCCCTGCCATTGAAATTGTTCGCTTTGCTGGGCATTTTCAGATTTTCATCAAATTTCCCTTTCAACTCATACCACCCACTGCCGCAGACCCTCTCATCGTTGCTTTATTCAGATGGCTTTAGCTTTCCCTTCATTTCACATACAAAATCAGCGCAAAAGCGTCGCTGACGTGCAACTTTTTTTCTCTCTTTTTGGCTGCTGCCAGAAACATTTAAATTAAAAATTCAGCACACAAAAAAAAAAATAAAAAGAAAAGTTCCAACCAAAAATTTCATGGCCTTGACAGGCATTAACAGTAATGGGCGTGGCATGGTATGGTTCATGGTTGTATGTGTATGTGGTCCATGTAAGCCGTTTAGCGCTCTTTGATGGGCACAACAAAAATTTATAGCACACTTTTTGGAGCCGACTTTTTGAAGGGCTGAGGACGAGGAGAAGAGACCCATTCAAACCACGGTCCTCCTCGCAATTGGGCAATTTTTAGAGGGCACCAACACTAAACAAATGACAGTTAAAATTGGCCACCGTGCCACACACACACATACCCATACCCATGTTGAAATCAGTGGTTAGGAGTAGGGGGAAAGGGGCCTGGACTAGAGGAGTAGAGTGGGCGAGCACTTTGGGTGCATGTTTAATGGCATTTGTTGCTAATCAATGAATAATTTATGTGCCAAGGTTTTGCTGCTGGTGAACCAACATACTCACGCACTCATATACACATGTATATACCTACATACACATGTACATATGTATTTGCTAGCGGCCATAAGTGACAGATGTGTGTGTGTGTTTGTGTAGATGCGTGTGTATGTGTGTGCGTGTTAAACTCGACATATATGTATGTATCAAAAATCATTTTCGGTTGCATTGCTGTTAGTTTTTGGTGTTGGCCAGGAACACATTCTACCAGCTTGTTTTTGCACCCAAGTGCTTGTAACTGCAGCTGTTCCCGTTGCTGCTGCTGTTGCTGTTGTTGTTGCAGGCATGTTGCATTTAATATGCAACTTTTAATAGCGCAATTATTATTTGCATGTTGTAATAGTTTCTTTTTGGCACAGCAGTTCAGAGAGTTCAGGCAAATGCAAAATATGCCGCGAAAAAGGGTTAATTGTTTTCAAGTGGTAAGCGGGTTAAAAATTCGTAACCACAGTGGAGATGTTTCAGCAGTTATTCATTCAAGTTGAGAAATTATTCGCAATCAAACATGTCTGAAATTAAGTTTTCAATTATTTAATTGTAATTATTGAACAGATTTTTTTTTTGGTTTTAAATATTCAAGAGTCATTTATAAGATAGAGCATAAAATGTATTAAATGGTAAGAAATTTAACTAACAATTTAATGAATAAATACAATAATTGATATTATTGTAGAGTTAAGAAAACTCTAACCCTGGATCCTAGTTCTTCAATTGCCTAATTGATTGGGTCTTTTAGACCAAGGACTACTAATTGATTTGAGCAAAAAATTTCTGCCATTTACAAAATATTCATAGCACACTTTTTGGGGCCAGACAGTAAATAGAGATGAGAGGCAAATCAAATCTTAAATCTTTGCATAATAAAATGTTTCTCCCCTGTGTGAGTTTTTGTTCAAGGTTTGACTATGTACACTACCTTAAAAAGTTTGTAATTAACCCACCTGCAGCCTGTTGCTAGTTAAGTTAGCAAACAATGTACATGAATGTTCATCGTTTTTATCGTCCATCGATCGATGGATGGACATAAGTATAAATAAAACTATTTAACATGCAACTAAATATTTAATGGGCTTGACATTAGGACTACCAAACGAGTGACATAAAAATTTTCCAGCAATTAATCTTGATAAAGGCTTTTCAGCAAATGCAATAAACACGGCTATAATCATAACTAAGGCAGAAACTACCAACTAGCAAAGACACACACAAGCACACACACCAACAAAACAAATAAATTGTTAGACAGCAAAAACTTTTAGACAATGGGCGACATACGAGAACACACATACAAACACACACATGGTGGAGGCATTTAACCGTTAGATAAATGTTGACGAGGTCAATGGGCGTAAAGCGGAAGTTATAGCCGGGAAGCAGCCGTAAGGCGACACGTACAAATAAACCCAAAAGATGCCAATGCCGGTGACTATGCCTATGCCAATGTGGATGCCGATGCCTTTGGCTTTGGCAGTCAACTTTGGGCCATTAGTAGGAAGCCAACATTACGTGCCCAGGCCAATAATCTCTGTCAACATCAATTTGCTCGATGCCGGCTGGAACAACTGAAACTAATTAAATGGTGTCCCATAAATTGCACATTAAAGCAAATTTATTGCATTCCCAAATCGAAATTATGGCCCAAAGTCGCGGCAGACGTTTAATAAACTTTGCGGCCAAAAGACGAACGTGTCGCGATCAGACAATTCAGGGCTCTGCTGATTTATTATTCGCACCAAAAATAAAAGAGAACAAGAACTGGAGATAGACAGAAAGAGAGAAGGAGACCCACTATGGCAAAAAGGAAGAATTTAATCAAGCGAACTTCTACTTCAAATTACTGCTAACTAGCAGCTTTTGAACTTCACTTGGCTGCCCTTTTTCTCTTCTACAACTAATTTTTATATACTTTTTTTTGGTCTTTCTGTTGGTATTTTTCTTGATTTGACGATTGCTTGTTGAGGTTTTCTTCTTTTTTTATTTTGTTTTTTTTTTTTTGGGTTTCCCACTTTCTGTTACCTTCTACAACAATTTGTGCTAACGATGTCCGTGAGCTACAAAAGAGAAAGAAAGAAATAGAAATTCCCAAAAAAACCTCGAATCAAGGCACGTGGCCGCACTGATCCATGACCGAATTTGTGGGTGGAACTTTCTTTTGGCGTTAGCTTCCTACAGCAAACACATACACACATGCACGACACATATATATATGTATCACCCGCCCCCAAAGAGAAGTTTGGCATAATTGAATATTTTTAGAAATCCTAATTATAATTGATAAGCACAATAGAAATTTTGAAAAGAAATAAACTTTTCTTCCCAAAACTCATAACTAAACCTCAACAATTTGTTTGCCATAAGGAAGAGCGAAACAGACAGAAAGAGAATGTTAAAGTGTGAGAAAAAAAATTCACAAAACGTATTATTTTAAGAAGGATTGTCATTTGTTGTCTTCTAGATACTTGCTTTGCTATTACATCTAACTAAGCGCGTGACATTGCCCCAGTTTGCAACTGTAGATATTATCTTTAAAAATATATGAATGAGAGAACTGAAAAATTTAATATAATGCTGTTTCTATTTGATATTGTGACTTCAATTGTAAGTTGCTTGATATCACGCATACGCCTAGTTGCCTATACAATTTACCTGCTCTCCTTGTTGCAACAGAAACTTTTGCCTGGTTTTTTTTCGGCTTGTTTTTTGTTCGTTCTGCTGCTTTTGCTTCTGTCAATTATCGTCTGCCGCCTGGTCTCTTCACAGCTTGATGCATTCCAATGTGGTTTTTCTTTTGTGTCAATGTGTATGTATGTGTGTATACAAAAGCGACACAAAGTTGCCACCAACTGTGCTTGTTACTTCTTCTTCGTGTCCTTACCCTTCCTCAGTTTCTCTCTCCCAAGGCATTGTCACTATCTGACGCCGACACTCGGCGAGGTTCGCTTCGAAAACATTGTCACGTGGTTTTTTGTATTTAGTTGTTGTGTGTAGCCCATTCAGCCAGGAGGAGGCCATGGCCACCGCAATGCTTACACTACCCCTTCCTTCTCTCTCACCTGAGCTGTTGTCTCTATGTTTACTTGCATTCCCTTAACCATGTGCTCCCACTAGAGGAGCACTACTTTTTCCTACCATCCTAGCCGTCATTGCAATAAATTCCAAGACCAAGCCACGTTCTGGTTTCCCATTGTTGGCAGCTCTTTCATTGTGCTACTACAACTTGCTTCTGTTTTCATGTGTGGCCCATTATTATTGTTGTTTTTGTTGATGTTGTTACTATTAGTACTTCAACTTCTTTTGTTGTTAGGGAAATTGAAATAAATGTATGTGTAAATGCGTCAAAATTAAGTTTTTCCTCCACCTACTTTCTTTATTTTGTGTTTTTTCTTACTACTTGAAATGTCTTTGCCAGTGACAAGTGTCAATTAGAAAAAAATTCAATTACATTTAACTACAAGGGATTCTAAAAGACAGAAAGAGACAGAGAGAGTGAGAGAGAGAGATAGACGAACAGAGCTATCGGGAGGAGGCAAATAGCAGTGAGTGGCAACCCGAGTCATTGTCATTGTCGTTACCATTGTCATTGTGTGGCAAAGACAAAAGCCTAACAACAGTGAGAGATATAAATGAAATTAGTATATCTTTTTGGCCCAGAGCTTCTCAAGGACAATAGAAATTACTTTAATTGATAATTATTGTTGGAATCTTTTAATTGGTAAATAGTTCTTTAAATATATATCAGACGATCTATTTTTATAAACTGACTTACGTGCAAAGTGCCCTAAGAGATAAAAGCATTTTAAAGTGATTTCGAATTTAAATGATTTTTGGAAAAGCCGAATTCTTATTCTGATTTTTGGTTTCTATGCATGCTGTCTTAAAATTTTCCATTTTAAAGTGTTAACACTCAAATTGATTTGCCTTTTGTTATCTGTGAAATTTATTGGCTGGAATGCACCCACTTTTGGTCTAGTGTTTGTCACAAATATATGTAATTGCAATGCCTTGGCATGTAATTAAGGCAACAATGAATAAATTAAATAGGGAAACTGTGGGAAGAGGAATATTGCATTCCTAAACACTCACACACACACATAGAGGCTCACACACATACATTTTGGGGTCAGAGGTGCTGTTACACTTATTGGCACACTTACACACGCACTCACTATTTATATTTAAATAGGCTTGCCCTATCAAACACCCTTACATACAACCAACCATCTATTCATTCATCTATCCATCCATCCATCTATCCATTTAAACATCTATCCTCACCTCATGGACATCTGGTGTGTCGTGTTTTTTTAGTTGCTGTTGTTGTTGTTGTTGGCTAACAACAAATTGAAGGGAAATGATTCCATTTCATGCTAGATTAAACATGTGTCCACATAATTTATCGATTATTTATCATGTGGTCTGGACAAAGTAAAGGAAGAGGCCTCTAGGCAAGAGCTTTCTACCCAAGCCTCTCTCTCTTTCTCACTCTCTCTCGTTGCGTTCGGGTTAGGGTGTCATATGTATGTGTGAGTGTTTGGTGTGTATATATGTATCTGTGTATAGGCCTTTTGCAAGAACATTGCGCACACAAGTGCAAAATTAGAAACAAAAGCCCAGCCCAAGGCATTAACTGCTGCCAGAGAAGTTGAGTTGAGTTGCTCAAATGTTTGTGTGTTTGCCCTGACATTATCGTTTGTTATCGACAGTGTCCCGCTGACCCCATCCTTTTCGTAAGAGTAAAAAGCGTATGGCAAATCTATTAGCAGTACATGAGAAGACTTCTTCATATTGAAACAGATTTTAGCCAAAACCTATCGGTAAAGGACTATGTAAGATATTCATGTAGAGAGTAGTTGTACATCATCATCAAACATCTAACAGTTATTAATTATTTGGTCTACACTGTATATATAAATTGGGGCTAATGACTTAAATTTTATTATAATTTCACTTAATAATGACCCTGGGAACATTCGTGATATAGACGGCTGCTAGGTAAGACCACAGCAAGTTGTCTTTCAGTTAAAAACTTAATTTCAAGCAGTTAATATGGACATGCAGCTAATTACGAACGGAAGAAAGCGGTATAAAATAGTTAAAGACAAACTGCAGAAGCACCCATTGAAGAGGACTAAGCAATGAAAATTAAGGAGACAAGCAGCAATTAAATATAAACGTATTGAAAACCTCTTGTCATTAGTCTTAAAACACATTTTATTTTGTTAAACTAGGAATAGAGATTACCTAATCTATATTATTGCATTCAGTTTGACAAAACTCTATTCATTTTTGAAGTGGTTTTAGGAGATCGAAGTGTCCATCAGTGAAGCTCACTTTTCTTTTTAAGCTAAATTATTTTTGGCAAATTTTAATCTGTCAGCTGTTTGTGCCTTTTTTTGGTGCAATTGCATTTTTAGCTAATTCACACACACGTAAATATACCCGCAGACTCACATATGTATGTATATGTATAAACATACACGCACACACACAAATACACACACTTTGGCTCAGAGAGAAAATGGCGGCCATTTTGTAATCCGCATGCGGCTGGGTAATCATCCTGGACGCCACCATTCCCCCTAGTTTCTCTGTGTGCCCCTCTCTCTCTCTCTTGTTTTATCTACTACATGTTTAGTTTACACGTGTGGCGGCTTTTACTGGGGTTTTTGCGGCACATTGGCATATTATGTGGTTGGCCCCACTCGCTGTTGGCTCTTTCTATATCAGTGGATGTTGTGATTTTGTTTCTATCCTTTTATTCTGTAGCATCCTTGTTTTTTTTTTTTGTTGCGCTAGTTTTTCCTGTACACACGATCGATATTTTAAAGCTTAGCCAAATGGTGCGAACGCATTAAGCGGCTTAAAACTGTATGGTATATTCAACATGAAAAGCGGCAGAATTGTCAGCTTTTGTTAGTTAGAAAGGAGGAGATGAGGTGGTAATTGAATGCATTTAGTTTTCGAAATTGAATCGTTACCTTTCCCAATTACATGAAAGAATACCTTTTATTGTTAGTAAATTAAATTTATTTTATATTTTCTTTCCCTCTTTTATCTTTATGCAGACGGTGAAATCCTGCGCGTTCTTGTCAATGGGTCGGCCCAAATCAAATGCGATGTCGGCTCTAGTCTACCGGATGACAAAGTCCTTTTGGTTGTTTGGTATAAAAATAATTTACCCATTTACAGGTAAGTTAAATTTCAGTTTAAAATAGACATATTTTTTGTTCCTTTTTTTCGTGGGCCGACATTTTCATGTTTCATGTTCTGACAGCTACGACACACGTGGCGCCCATGCTGGTACCCCTTCTCATTGGCGTGACGAAGAGGTCCTTGAGGATCGAGCCGTCTTTCGTACACACAAAGAGCCAGCGGAATTGATTATAAATCCGGTTAAGGTAAGGGCCAAATATGTCAACCACAACAACAGCAATCACAACAACAAGAACAAGGAAAATTTTATAATTGAAAAATGTTTTTATTCGCAGGAAAAGGATGCAGGCAACTTTCGCTGTCGAGTTGACTTTAAGCTATCCCAGACAAGAAACAGCAATGTGAATTTGGAAGTTGTTGGTGCGTAAACGAATTACAATTTGTCCCTACACAGTCACACAAATATGTACATACATACAAAAATGTGTACATACATACAGTCGTTTATTTCATTTTTTTCACCCGATTTAAAATCTGTTTCTACAAGTGTTTATTTATATAATTACAATTACAAAAGCAATTAACATTTTGTTTGGCAAAACATAAATTAGCTGGAAATGATTTTTCGGTTAGCCGCAAAACTTACAATTTATTATGCATAAACGCATAACTCTTTATGTTTATGAATATATAAATGTCTATCCTAATGTCAGGGCCGGAGTAAAAGACAACAAATCGTATGATTAAATGCTTGCATTTAATTTAATACAACCTACTATGTGTATAGTCCGCATCTGTTTGTATATACAAATGTATAGATAGTAAATTATATTCCCTTTGACCCCTGCATTTGCTTTGGCATTTTTCGTTTGCGAACAAATTGCTTTTGATTTGCGGCTAGCTTGTTTGTGTTTTAAATGAAAGCCCTACTAACACGAACAAATACAACGAATCCTTGAATCGGTTGTTTTTTATTTTTGGTTTTTTGTTTTTGCTGTTTATTGTTAAATACTCAATTAAGTTCTCAGTGTAATCTCATGCTTGGTTTCCTTTTTTAGTTCCCCCACTCCAGCCGAATATTTTCAATGAGCGTCGCCTGCGAATCGATTCTCGTGCTGGACCCTACGAAGAGGGCGGCAGTTTGGAAGTTACCTGCGTTGTCTATGGCGGTAAGTAAATTGTAGAGTAAACAACAAACAAACAACCAACTAACTTGCCAACAAGTTGAACAGTTATCAAAAATTAAAATCAGAAAGCAGCACAGAACCCAAACAATTCTAGACAAAGGCCAATGGAATCATAAATAAGCTATATAAAGTTCAATTGTTTAACAAAACAAAACAAAACAAAACAAAACAAAACAAAACAAAACAAACGACAACGAAGAACAAATCGAAAATGGGCAAAATGCGAAATAGGGGAAGGCAAAAGTCAATTTTTCAAATGTCTTTCTTGGTGGTATACAAAAGGATTATAAGGATCTGTGTGTACTACAGAAGGCAATGATTTTGAAGCCTTTTTGTATGTCGACAACTTGCCAACAATTGTTGATAATGAAAGCAACGCCGAATGTGAGGCTGGGCAACAACAAGCATCATACTCAGCAGTGGCAACAACGACAACAACAATGACCTACATAAGTGTGTCAGAATCGCGTGCTTTATTGCTCTCCCTTCTGTTCAGTATAGGGGTAACGGAAGCGAAACCACTTTGAATGGTTTGGCATGTCAACGTTGACATAAAATAAATCACCAGCAAGTAAAGAAAACTGCACTCCAAACTGCCCACTGCGTGAGTGTGTGGGTGTGTGTGTATGTAACAGTGGATATGGGAGTTTGTAGTTGACTGGGCGGACTTCAACTCGTTTGTTACGATAAACAAAAAACAAAAAAAAAAACCATCAGAAAGAAGAAAAACAAGAAATTGGCCACTCAAAATGTTGTATGTGCCAATTAAACGAGGCAAGGAAAATGTTGCAAATGCGAGTACAGATGAGATGAAGAAACATATAAGGGACGAAAAAGATAAAGGGGCTGCCAGGGAATAACATGGACTTGGTTTTGTTGACAAGTGAGTGGGGCAGTGGGAGTTGCCATTTGGCAAATGAAGAAAGTTCTTCTCGATGTTGTGTGTGTGGGGGGAAAAATGAACTATCATAAATATTCCAAACATTATGAGGTCAGTGGTGGACAGTTAAATGGAAAATGTCTAGCAAAGCTTTTGCAACGTTTTCAACGGCTGCGAAAAATTAAGATAGACAAATTGTTCAAAGTCACATGCAAGAAATTTAAGTTCTTTTCAACGTTATTCGACATATAGAATCAACCGCTGATTTCTTAAATGATTTTCTAGCTTAGTTTTAAATGAAATTGTCTGACCAACTGAACAGATAGTTTTTTATTATTAAGTGATTTAAATTGTTGAATTCTGTGAATAAAATTCGAGAGTTTATCAAGAATCTTAAGCAGAAGGCGGAAATAAATTATAGTCAAATGTTAACATTATGCTTGGCAGGCCGTCAGAAGCTCATTTCCCTTCCAAACACATACACACACCAGCTCCGTTTTCTCTTTTTGGCCTTCTGGTCATTCAACATGCAATGTCCATTACAAAAATTGCAATTCTGTGGTAAAAAGCAAAAAGAATAAGCTGGAAAACTTGCCACTTAAACAAGTGCAATCAGTAGAAGTGAGTCAAAAGCATAGGGCAAGGCATAAGAGAAGGAAAAGATGGAAATGGAGACGACAACGTCAGGCAGCTTTTTTTTGGGAGGGAGGGAACAACCGGGCGTGGGTGAGGGAGGCTTAAGGGTGTGCAAAATCGACAAAGAAGCAGTAAATTTTATGACACAGGGAACAACTGCGGGAAGTGGGTGGCACGGATGGCAATTGCAAATGAGCGCGACACGCCAACGCCAAATGTTTGAGGCCAACAAAAGAGAAAGGGAGAAATGAAGTTATAAAGCCAACACAAACACACTCACAGCCTGTGTGTGGGTAGTAAAATAATATTAAAAGCAACCAGCCACAAAATCATAAAGAATATATTGAAGGAACTTTTGGCTGGCCTCGCTTAATGTACCGCCAAGGCATAGGGTTGGCTCTACGAAGTTGTCGAAATTGTGTGCGGCAGTAGAAGATTGAGAGGGGCGGGTAAATTCGTTGTTGCTAGCTACTAATGCATAATATTCATCGACGCCTTTATTTCTTCTCCTCTTTGGCACGTCATGAATTTTGCACGCAGCGTTTTTAACACCTTCCACACACACCGACAACGGCACATATTGAATGTATTTCAAAGAGACTATAATCAAAAGACGTAGGCTATTCAATACCCTATTGACAATTTAAAAGACTGAGAATATGGAAAACTTTCAAGCACCAATTGTGGGCAAATAAATATGCCCACTCATATCTATTTCACCATAAATGTAGGCTAAATATGGAATCTTTTAGTGTGTGGTAAACGGAAGTGCAGGCGTTTTCCGCTCTTTTCCCAACCCAGTTTAACAATATTTTTTTTATTCCGTTTTGTTGTGTTGGAGAATTGTGTACATTTTTATAACATTTTGCCTGACTTTAGTTTACTTGTTTGTCGTTGTTGTTGTTGCTGCATCGCATTGTGGCACATTTTAAGCACGGAAATGCAACAATATGGGGCCAGGGCGAAATGAAAAAGAAATGAGAAAACTATTTAAGTCCCTCTTTAGTAGTTAAAGTTAGTTTTGTTTTTAGCTTTAAATTTTTACCACAATTTTTAGAGTCTAGCAGAAGAAATGTATGTTGTTTCCTCTTGTTTTCACTAAAACCAACTCTTAAGATCTTGAAATTTATTTTACTGCTTCCGCAATGGATGTAAAGAACAAAAGACCAAATGGCAAATGCCAAAATACCAGACACACTGTTAGAAGGGGGGCCAAGACAGAAAAGAAAGTGTAGAAAGGACAACAACATAAAAAATATTTATGTGGCATTGCAGTTTTTTGTTTTTGTAACTATCACCAACAGCAGTAACAGTAGCAGAATCATCAGCTAACCAGCCAGCCAGCAATAGTAGTGGCAGTAGCAGTTGTTGCTGTTGTTGTTATATCTTTTATTTTTTTTAAGTGCTTTGTTTGCCAGACTCTCCCAGGGTTGTTCTAGTCAGTGAGATGGTATCGTAGTATCTCTCAGTTACAAACACTAGTAGCAAAAGCAAAAGTAAAAGCAGATGCAAAAGATATGCAAAACAAAACAAGCAAATATTTCAGCATTGCATAACAGAGAAAACATGCATGTGTGTGTGGGTGTGGGTGTCTGTGTGTGTATATATAACTCAACCAACAATAAGAAAGCAGAGACGAGATGTGAGTGAGTGAATTCCAAGCCCTAAAAAGTATGCTTTAAGTTTTTTGTCAAAAGGAAACGCTAAAAACTGGCACGCATTTGTATGGTACTCATTATGATAGGGGGAGTGAGCGGTGTGGGCTTGTGCTCGGCAAAGAAATGCTAATGTTCTCGTTGTCGTCGCCGGCCTTTGCTGCTGCTGCTGCTGTTGCTGTTGCTGTTGGCATATAAACCTCTTTTCAAAAATGGCAAAACTCTCCTCTTACAAAAACGACCAAAAAGCAAAGAAAACTGGTGCAAAAAACTTTCAGTGTGTGGTGTGTGTGTGTGTGAAGAGCGTAGCGGTAAATGCTACTACAAACATCTGTGTTGACAAAAACCAAAACTAGGACGCAACAGACTTGTAGTACTAGTTCGTTTACTTGGCCTTTAAAATGAATGAGCATTCAAAATGGCCAAGAGGAAAAGCTAATTAAAAAATGTTGGACAAGCCAAGAAAATAAATTTATAGACCAAATGCACGCACGATTCTACAAGTGCAATCAAGTTAACTTTCTGCTTCTTTTTTTTGCCTTGAAGCTTTTTAAATTGGCATTGAAATCGTTTAAGTTCTGTTTCTCTTGCCTTTGTTTCGTCTTTTACTGGTTAATAAATCACAGGCAACCATTAAGCCGCCTGCTACATATGAGCTAATCTACTACCCACTGACACATTGACATACACCCACACATAAAAATATATAGACACACACACACTTATATATGTACTTATTTGGGTAGAAGAAAGAAAAGCTTTAGAGCATATGAAATATTTTCATAAACAACATAAAACTCAACCAAATGGCAGTTATTAATCAAAGTAATGTGCGTTTAGTGCCACATCTGAATGTCTAGCTATATAAGTATATCGTATATATATCGTTGATATCAAGTGCACTGTAACGGCCACAATGTCTGCTAGTTTTTACTGTATTTTCCAGGTGAATTTGATGTGGTCATGGGGGTGGATGTCGAAATGTTTCTTGTTTATTAGCATCATCAAGCATTTTCGGTAATAACTAAGTAATAATAGAAAAATATATACGAAAATATTCTATATATTTATGATACACTGTAAAACTAGGAGAAGCATGAGTTTGTTATCCAAAAGATGCTTAAGTATATTCTTGTTTTTTTGTTTTCTAACAGTGTATGATTTTTATTTTTACTCCCTGATCTGAACTGGGAGAAGGCGACGACGCCAGCAAATAGAGTCTGGGAGTCCGTTGGTTGCGGTTCGAGGCCAATTCTAGTCGAGCCCACCCGCTGCTATTAAATTAATGTACGCTCATATACGCACACAAAAGCTAATTTCAGCGCTTGATTAAGTTGAAGTCGTTAAAACCGACCAAGTGCCACACGCTGCGTATGAGTAATGTGTGTTGATTTAAGTGGCTCATGCTGCCACTGGACTAGTCACATAACCAGCACAAACTTGCACATTTTTCCCATGGCCATGCGGCCAATACAGTGACTACAATTACAATTACCAAGCCAGCAACTAGAACAAAGTCTTTATCACAGATGAGTAATGAGTGTGAAATATGAAAAATATCAAAATACACGGCAAACGCAAAACAATGATGTTAATACTGTCCAATGAAGTCGGCACACATTTAATATATGTTGTCAATGTTGTGTAAAGACCACATGCATAAGGTTTTGAATTTGATTCTCAAACTGTTGGTAATAAAAAAGGGGAAAATAAAGAAAACTTTTAATTCTAAATGAAATGAAAGTTAGGCCCTTTAAATAATAAATAAAACAAGTTAAAGTCTTTAACAGGTATTCAAGAATCTCTCAATCTCTGATTATCATTTAGCTAAAGTTAACTTTATTTACTTTGTAGTCAGGACATGGTTATTCCATCTAATCAGAGATATATATTTTCAAAGAAGTCTTTTAAATTTGAAATTCCTTAGACTCAAAAGATTCCAGTTTAGTTTCGTTTAATTGGTCTCTACATATCAATCTTTAACGTGTAAATGATTATAATTTATGTGAACTTTTAAAGTACTTTCAACTAATGTGTATCTTTTTCTTCCCTACTCTCCTTCTCATGCATTGCAGGTTCACCCCCGCCAACTGTCACCTGGCTGATGAATGGGCAACTCCAGAACAGCGTTGTCGATTACACCTACGATGGGACCATCAACAGCAAATTGGTTGTGCGCAACTTGTCACGCATCCACCAACATGCGGTCTACACGTGTCAGGCTAGCAATTTCCACAAGAAATATGTGGCCACCAATATAACCATCGAGCTATATCGTGAGTATACGACAGCCAATTCTTTCCTCCCTTCCCCTTTCTTTTGCGTTGATTCTTTACCCTTGATCTCAACAATCTGATGGACTGCATGTCTAAATGTCTCACACACTGATTTTGACCTTCGTCAATAAGGGGTAAAAGCCAACTTCTAGCTAAGCATAACATGAAAGAACAAAAAAAGTACAAAATATACATATACATTTTTAAATTGAGTTGGAGTTGGTCAAGCGGGAACAGTCAAATCGCTAAAGAATATTGCAAAACACATTCATAGTTTATATTCATTTATTTCACTATTTTCGTTTATTTTTTGTTGTTACTGTTGCTGTTCAGCTTGGTTTTAAGCGTTGCGATAAAAGTTTTAACAAATAGCCAAGCAGATAAAAACCTTCCCATTCACCAAAAAGGGGCGTTGCTCTTACAAACGAAAAAAAAACTAGATAATAAAATGGCTTATGCAAATACTATAAACAAAAACAAACAAAAAAAAAAAAACGAGAGCGATATAGAATGAGAGAAAGAGAGGCAATGAACCGAGGCAGTTGGCTTGTGTGTGTGTGTGTGTGTGTGTGTGTGCATTTTGTGCTGTATATCCTGACAGTTTTTGCTGCCTACACTTTGGCATATTGTTTGCAATGCGTTCAGCGAGTATTTTCCAAAACGAATTTATTATTTTGTGACAATTTTTAAATGCCACTCTGATGCCCATATTGCAAAATTGCAAAAATTGAATTAAATTGTTGCCAATTCGCAGCTAGATCAAGCGAATTGTTAGGCCAGAGAAGGGAGAGTATAGACAAAAAACCTTTCAATAAAAACATTTCCCATATACTTACAAAGGTTTTGTTTTAAATCTTTCCCGCCTGTTCATTATTTTCTCTATGAAAGAGATTTATACTCTCTGCTAATGAAGAAGTTATTTTGTCAAGCTTATTTTTTAAGAAATGCACAAATTAAACTGTATATTCAGTTTCTTTATAAGGTTGTAAAATTATTAAGTTCTTAAATCAAATTTCCAAACTTTTGCCTCATGGCTTTAGGTTAGCCTTCAAGCAAAAATTTACTTTAAAGTTGCAAATGATTAATAATATGCTCATATATATTTTTTTTTGTTTTTGATCTTGCTACTCTTTTTTTTATTAGGCCCAAGGCATTGGCTGTGCCAAACAGCCAAAGATTGGCCATTGAGTTTTATGGCACTTTGGCGCTCTATGTGCGATGTGGCAAACAGAAAACAGCAATTGATGTCAATTTTTACTTAGGGCTAATAAAAATAAAAATGCTTTTGCGGCAACAGCTGGTGATGCGCATATTTGATATTAAAGTCATGTGTATGTCTGGGTCTTGTCCTTGTTTCTGTCTCAGTGTGTGTGTCTGTGTGTGTGTGTGTGTGCGTGTGTGTGTACTTAGACAACATAAAAGTTAACATGTCGATAATAAAAGAGCATCGAAATGTCTACGACTTTTCGACAGTGTCAATTAAGGCATGCGAATATTAATATAAACATGCCTACAGATTGCCATCATCATTTGACCTTGAGTTGTTTCGGGAAGGGAAGGGAATAGTAGGCTCCCCGCCGCACTTTTCTCCTTCATCGCTCTCTTTTCGTGGCTCTACGAATTCTTGTGCGTGTCGTCAAAGCAGGTTGAATAATAAGTATGACCTTAATTAGTTAATTTTATGGCCACTAACAATTAGATTACTAATGTCACGACTCTCACACAAGCAGCCTAAAAGAAATAATCATAATTAGCTATTTACAGAAATAAAATGTGACTGGTGTGACTGTGAGAGGAAAAACAAAAAGTTTATAATAAATTAAAGATGCTTTCCTATCAATTTGGCATTGTCTTTGTTTGAGTTAACAACTAATGCTTATATTATTATTTTGAATCGAACCAAAGTTTACCGAAACGATTCCGTAAAACAAAGTTGTGATTTTGGTTTTAAAATGTTTTTTTCCTTTAAGTTACAGGGTTGTGTAGTAATAGTGTTAAAAAAGTTTGTGTGAATCTTTTGCTGGCATTAAAAACAATTTAACTATTTAATAGTCTCATTTGCATAATTGGGCGCAGGGTTAACCGTTTTTCTTTTTGGTTTTGGTGTTTTTTTTTATTTCTTTTTCGTTTGTATCTTGTTTTTGGTTTTTTTCGATTTTTTTTTAATTCTGCTCTGCTCGATTTTCATTTTGTAGTGCGTTTAATTAAACATTTAAATGGTTTTCCAATGCGCAATGTGCATAATTAATTTAATTACAATAAAGTGCAACAACACCAACACCAATGCCAGCCTACCAATAAAGAACAACAATAATATTGTAATAAATGCTTGTATAACAGCCGCAACACACACGCACACACACATAAAAAGAAAATGCGATTAAAATAAATAAAAATATAGATAGTTTCAATCCCTTGTTATTTTCCCCATTTTCTTTTTTTTTCGTAACTGGAATGTGTCACACTCTTTAAAATAACGCATAAAATGCGCGGCCAACCGCAGTAAATGCAACAGCAGCAACAACAACAACAATAACAACAACAACAAAATCAACAACTACAATTAAAAATCAAATAAAAGTGAAATAAATAAAATACTCTGGCAGGCCATGATGCAATATAATTACAACAAAATGTATATATTTATATAATATTTGTTGTTTTGATATTCCTATGAAATGCATAATTGAAATGCATAATTTCAAATGAATTGACTAATGCCAAATGCATATAAAACCATCTGCACAATGAATCGAGGCGATAATGAACCTGTCCAAGCTTTTGCTTTCGATTACCTCATGGACAACTGAGCTTTGTTCAATGCACGTTATGCATCCTAAAGATTACTATACATAAATAATTAGACGGGATGTAGACGTAGGCAACGTTCTCAATATTAAGATCGAAAAAGGACACCACTTCAGATGATGCTCTATAATCCTATCACCTTAACATGTTTAAAAGACTTAAATGGCGAAACGTGAAAATATATCTTTAAGAAAAAACACTACTCCAATTTAATTTAGTCGGAACATCAATTAAAAATTAGCCAAATTAATTTCGTACAAATTGTGAGAGTCGTTGCCTATTGTCAAATGATTTTAGTTTGTTTAAAGCGATTTTCCATTCAATGGACCAACAAATTGGCTCAGTCACAATCACAATGAATATGCAAATGTTTATTTATTAACACAGAAATGTGATAAAATTACATAAATCTATGTTTTTTTTTCTTTTCTATTTTTCATTTATTTACCTATATTTTATTTTCAATTTGTTTTATTTTGAATTTCAACCAACTATTGGCGATATGCCAATTATGTTTGGAAATTGACATAAATGAAACTGGCTTTAGTAAATAGCCCAGTCAATTGCCCAAAAATGTATATCTGAGAAGTACTTAAATATCAATGCAAGTTATTGGTTGTGGCATAAATCATTTACATTATTATTGCTTGTTTTAGTTTTGAAAAAAAAAAAGAAAAACGTAATGGTTGATGGTTAAGATCGAGATGGGTCACGGCTAGCAATTTGTTGCAATTAATTTTAATTGCATTGCATGTCATTTGCATTCGCATTTCGATTTCGTTTTCGATTTTTCACACACAATTTGAATAAATCAACAGAAAGAATAAGAGAGAAAGCGAGAGAGAGAGAGAGAGAGAGAGAGAGAGGGAGAGGGGGGAAAAACTCATAATATTTCCACCACAAACAGCAACAACAACAACACCATCACCTTAAATGCCATTTAAGCAAATAAATTAACTATGAAAATTAATGCAAACACACACATGCACACACACACTCAAACAAATTTATATTGTTGTCATTGCAGTGCGACCTTTATTGGTTGAAATCAGCTTCAACAATCAGCCCATGTCGGCAGATCGAAAATATGAAATCGAATGCCAGGCCATTGGTTCTAGGCCACCAGCCAAAATAACCTGGTGGATGGGCAATGTGGAACTTCATGGTCACAGTCAAAAGGTAAGCTCATCTTTATCTCTTATTTATATTTTCATTTCATTCACTCAATTGCCTAGGTATCTGAGGATGGCAATGTCAGCGCATCGGTATTATCCATTACACCCTCCAGAGAAGATCATGGCAAAGCATTATCCTGTCGTGCCACCAATGAACTCGTACGCAATGGCATACGCGAAACGGCTATGAAACTAAATGTATTTTGTAAGTACAACCACTCTCTGGCTATAAATAAATTAAGCTCTAGCTAAATGAAAGTAGTAAGTTCTTTTGACAGCACTCAATTTAAAAATCAAGCTGATTTACACGCATAAACGAGTTCTTTTAAGCTGTTACCAAGATACAAGTAGTAAGAGCTGATTAATATCATATTTCGGAGGCAAGACTTTTCTTGAAAATTATTCTATTCTTAGGTCTTAATCTTTAATTACAATCCCTTTCAATTTTAATGCCCACGTAAAGGTTATTTTAAAATTCATTAAACCTTTAGAAGAAGACTCGTGCAAAATCCAGTCCATATAATCTTTTGCCTGAAACCAAACTTTTAACTAATTGCTTGCAATTGATGAAGGCGCTCAAATTACATCTACACATTAAATGTGTATAAGTTGAAGTCAAATGGTCCATTATAGTTTCCATAGAAACGTTTAAAGTTTTTCGTGTACGAATTAATCATTTTTAAAGTTTAAACTAATAGGTTTTCTTTATTTGCTGGTTTCATTCACATGGTAGCCTAATTTCGGTTGATTTTGGTGTAAGTTTTTTGTCAGTCAACGCTCATAAATCGTGTTGGTTGAGTTTCCGTTTCTATCCATCAGAACTGGGCCGATAGTTTAACCTCCGTTCGACCCCTTTAATTGCACACATGTTTGACATATGTGCGCTTCTGTTTTATGACTGCGACATAAACTAACGACAAGCGCGCGGATAAGTTTCGCGGGTTCGGGATCGGGGTGTGGACTTATGGTTGGCAAGGGCATAAAAGAAGCAGAGAGGAACGCCAGCCAATCCCATAAACTATGTCAAGCGCTTATCGCCCATGTCCTGGGAATCAATACTGTTTTGCATACAAATGCCATAGACATGGCAAAGAAGTTTTTTTTCTGCTTTTGCCCGCGGAATGCATACGTTTTTCCCTTTTTTTATTTTTGGCTCAAATGTCGAGCTTTTGTTTGTTTTATGGGCCAAGGCAAAAGTTTGTTAATAAAATTTCTATGGCAAAATATTAAAAAAAAAAAAAAGAAACAAAGGGAAAATGAGGAGACGTGAAATCGTGGCACACTATAAGGCAATATGTGTGTGTCAACTTATACTTATAAAGTGGCAACTCAAAGACTTTAACCCACTCATACACAATCTCAGGCGAGTAGCGGAGGGCAATGGGAGGTGGGCTCATGGTAAACCCCTTTTATGTTTCAATAGTCTCAAGTCTCAAGTATCTCCTCTGACGTTGTCGTCAGTGTGCCCCATGTCCTATTATCTTTAGAGAAGACTTTTCTCTGCCAACATTGGCATTGCGAAACTTTTCTTTCTCTACTCCTTTCGCTTCTGCTGACTTTGACTCTCTCATTTTTGTGCGCGCGCTGCGTTGATATAAAAAATTAGATAACAATTTCAATTTCCATGCTCATTTACATGTTTATAGCGTGCTTAAAATATATTTTGCCCTCCATCTCCTGCCATCTACACTCTCTGCTGCTGCTCCACTTCCTGGCGTGTGAAAATAAAAACCAAACGAGGGAAAAACAAAAAAAAAAAAATAAGGAAAAATGTTTTGTGTCTTCTTCAAGTGAGCTCTTTGTTTGCCCTGCTTTCTGTTCTGTCTCTGTCTCCACTTCCTTCCTCTTATTTTTTTTGTTTTTTCTTTGTTTTTTGGAGATTGAAAAGTTGAAGCAGTGCCAATAATTTCCTCATTATTTCACATCATACTTACTTATACACTTTATAATGGTCATAAAAAAGTTATCTTAAATACCTTAATCTAAAGCAAGGGGGCGAAGCGCAAACACACAAACTTATTTTCCACACAATCAACTCGCATCAGCATTAAAAAACGAAGAAGAGTAAATGAAATTACCAAAAAAAAAAAATACTAAAAAAAAAATAACAGAATTTGAAGTCATCAAATGAGAAGCAAAATACTAAATGTATTATCAGGAATCTTTTAAAAATGATTTAATTAGCAGCTAAAAACCTAGATCTTTCTCGTAGGAGTGTAAGGTTTGATGATTGGATAGGATTTCAATATTTTGTCGCTTTAACACAGTTTTAGATGCATGATTTTTAAACAATTTTCTAACCTATTGAAAAGACAATAATATTCAATTAAGATATCAAATTAAACACTGCTGATGAGAAGACAAAACCCAGTTCATTGTTATATACTGTATTCGAGTGTCGTATGCAATTAATCTTTTGGCAGTATAAGCCAATTTTTCTCTGGCCAAAAGAAATAAGTTTCAACTTAATGCAATTTATATGGCCAGGCAATGTTGGTCAGAACGGCTTGTGGAATCAATTTAAGGGCTGCTAACGAGCAGTGGTTCAAGTTTTCGCAATAGACAATGACAGGCAACACAGACAGAGACTCACCAAGAGACACACACACATATATATATATATATATATATACTGACTGTAGTGCAACATAATGTGGCAATGCACTGCACTCAAAAGTCGTTACTGGTTTTGGTTTTATACAGAGTCTTTTTTTTGTATGGCTGTATGTGTGTGTGTATATGAGCCATAAAATGCATTAGCCCAAGCTAACTTGGCTAGCTTGTCCAGCTTTGCCAGTGACAGTTATTACCACTTAAGCCCATCCCAACCGCAGCAACCCTATGTATGTGTGTGTGTACTCCTGGTCTATTTTCATCCTCTTGGCCTCATCTAGTTAGGCTTAAAGTCAACGCTAATGAACTTGTTGAGCACATGGAAAAAGTCTTTAAATTATGCAAACTGCTACTCCAACTCAAACTGCCATTGCTCGTCCTACTTGTGCGTCTTTTTCTTAAAAGTCTTCTTAGTCTGTCTCTTCCCTTTTTCACTTTGTTCAATTCTCTGTGTTAAGGCAAGCGAATTTCATTTTCATTAACAAGTCTTTGCAAAAGACGAAATCGGCTTAAAGAACAAACTTGCTGCTGCTGCTGTTGCTACTAAGAACGTGGCAAAACAACAAAAAATAAAAGGCAAGGAAAAGGAAAAGCAAAAGAAAAGAGACAGACAGAGAACGAGCTGAGAAAAGTTGCCAAAAAAAAAAAAAACAGAAAAACAACAATAAACAAAATAATAATAAACAAGTGAAAGAGGTGGCTACAGAAGAAAAATGATAGAAAAAAGAGAACACAAAAAAAAGGAAACGACACTAATCACAGATAAGCTTAGATTAACCTCCTTTTTTTTCTCACCAACTAAAACAATAGCAAACAAGTTTTGTCTAAAAATTGCTCTTGGCAGATAGATAGATAGATAGTTAGGCACAAACTAAGAACTCTAAGAAAATGCATTCAGCAAATACTGGCTAGAAATTTTCATCTTTCATTCTGTCTTGCTGTCACTGTATTCTTATCTCACTTCCTTACATTGCAGTCATACCCACCTTACAACTGGATCTGGGATCAAATCTAAATCCGGAGGACATTGAGGAAGGCGATGATGTTTATTTTGAGTGTAAAGTGCATGCAAATCCGGCTGCTTATAAAGTTGTCTGGAAACATAATGTAAGTAACAACATTTCCATCTTGAAATATTTATGAAGTGATGATGTGAATGGAATGAAACAAGCAAGTCGAAAAACAAAAGCAAACATAAAGAGACAAGAAGGGAGAGGGATTGCGAGTGTAAGTAAGATGAACCGTTCGAGTAAACATATGGGACAGTTCTCAACTGGACAATAACTATCAATCCTAGCCCAAAGATATTTGCATACATGTTTAAGGTTTAATCGAATAACACTATACAACAAGCAAGTAATTTTACTTACTCATAGAAGCCCTGTGAAATCTAGAAATCCTAATTTGTTGTGCAGTGTAGTGGAAACGATTATAAAATCCCTTTTCATTTTATCTTCTTTTTTCTTGCCAAATATCAATACATTTTCTTGGAAATATCAAACGACCCTCGAGAATGAAAAACATATTGACCTTCAAATGTTATTCACAGTGCTTAATGCACTCAGGGCAAATTGGGTATAGAAATAGAAACGAAACTCTTGTCTTCTTCTATTAGTCACTTCCGGCAATTCCCCAGACATTGGCGTGTCTTCGTCATAACTCAGGAAACTTTCTTTAACGTACGAGTAAAATTTTTCGTTAGTTGTTCCTCTTGTTCTCCGTGTTATGAAACAAAAATTAAGTGGTCATTTTTACTGAATTATTGGCCAATTATTTTAAGGCAATTGAGTCAAGTGGTCGAACAAACGGTAAAATGGAATAGGTACCGAGAAAACGGCAGAAGGAGATGTGAAGCAAAAAAGTTTACAAGTAAAATTATTTGTTTATTACTTTTACCCACAAGGCACAAAGAACTTGAGCAGACAATACATAGATAAAACATAATACACAAGCAAATATAAATTCTAACAAGGATGAAAGGCAACTGAAACTGGAACTGAATTGAATCAAGTGCATGAATAATATGAATACTAATTGAATTCATTAGAAAAAGCAACAACGACGACAACGTGAAGTACATGAGCAAACAAGAAGAACAAAAAACTTTTTGGCCAAATTCACATAATAATAATAATAAATAAACAGCAAACAAACACTCGAAACTTTCTGTTAGGCCAACAATGTACAAACAACTTGTACTATATACAAAATCCAAAATTTTTGTACACAACAAATGGATGTTTATTTGATGGTTACATGGAGGGGGAAAGAGGAAAATTAAACGTAGAGAATGCTAATTATTTTTACGTTGCCAATCAATGAGCTTTAGAAGTCAATGTTAAATGTAAATGAATGACAAAGTAAGATGAAATAGCAGCCAGATGCCATTCAAAAAGGGGGCTTATTAATAAATCATAGCCCAAATAGTTCATAGTAAATCATAGGTAAAGTCTTTTAAGCTCTAAATAGACGCTTATTAATCTTGTTTTTATGTACTATATTTGTATTCGTTAATGAAGGTGTGTTTAAAAAATAAACAATCCTTCTAACTGGGTTAGAGAGTTAAATAAATAAAAGTAGAGGGAGACATTTAGGCAATTTATTGTTTGAATTTAAATATTGAATATAATTTGGGATAAAAACTTTAGTTCTACTTTTCGAAGGTGTCCACCTGTCTTGAACCCCCATGTTGAAACGCCCTTACATGCATTCAGCTTATATCTGAATTGGTCTAACAAGGCGAAAACTAGAAAACACAGTTAGTTAGTTAGTTCATTTGCAATTTTCACTTTCACGCCGTTGCCAAACCTCCCTAAAACCAACACCTCTTTTCATTTCCACCCCATCCGTTTCTATCTCATAACAATAAAAGTTTAGTGCCAAGCCAAAATGGTAATGAAAGGAGGACTTGGAACGAGTGAGGGCAAAGTAAGAAGAGCAACAGCAAACGTTAACGTTAACGGCAATGGCAATGCCAACATCGGCAATGACACTTTTCGTCTAGCATATATGCTCCGACTCACATGCCGTATGCGTAATGAGTTCAAGGCTAAGCCAAGCAAATTGCATCCATTGCATAAGACGGAGGCCACAACCCGCCCAGGTTCGAGACCTTCATTAAAAGTCAATGGTTAATTGGCAAAGAAGCAAGAAAACTAGTAACTAAAGGGGAGAAAAAGAAACCGACCAATGCCTTTTTTCTACAATGAAAGCACAAATTGCAATTAAAATTCAAGACAAATCAAATTAAATTTAACCTAACAACAATAAAGTGTCTTATGCAATTATTAACAAGTATTTGAAGACAAAGAGAGAGGAATTGAGAGAGAAAGACGTTGCCTTTGCTGCTTGTGCAATTAATTGATATCACATACGTATACATACATACATTCTCGTATAAGTGTGTATGTAACTAAAACAATGAAAATAAAGAAGAAAACAGGCATGAAGATGATGAAGAAAGTTATTATTCAATTATACATGCTGACAATTAACGACGAACTGGCAAATTAAATTAACAATTAGTTTTATTAAACTTCAACACAAATACACACACACACACACACACAGTAAAAGTTCTTCATGGCATGTGGAAAACTTTCGCATGCTCATTAACAACAAAAACACCAACATCAAAAAGGGGAGAAAATTGTTCAAGAAAATGTAACTTTGATGTGAATTTCGACTGGCAGTAAAACTTGCTTGTTTCACACATTTTCTACAAATGCTAAAAGGCAGAAAATTTGATTGCAAAATCAGTCAATGGGAAGAAAACCAGGTCTACATGGAAAACGAAACAAAATTTAAATAAATTTAACAAATTTACATCAATCTCTAGAGCCATTAAGTAAATTACCTTAACTAATTGGGTATTTATGGTTGGGAAGGGGCTTCCAAGCATTAGAAAGACAAACAAACAACCTGACAAACAAATAGACAAACTACAACAAATATGACAAAACAGAAAAGAAAACACTGAAAAAAAATTATTTGGGCTCCCATTAGCATTGAGCAAAGAACCAACAAAAAAAGGGTTCAGACCTGCGGAAAAGCTGCACAGGATGTGCCCTGAAACTGTATGAACTAATCCTTCTGCTTCTCATACTCAGTAGTCGGTGAAGCGAAACAATTTCTACTTATATTTTGTCAACCTTGAACTTTATTTACTTTTACTTTTTTTCTTCTACCCATTTATTTGCCGCTGTCGCTGTTGCTGTTGTTGTTGTTATTTTTGGTGTATGGCCTGGTGACATTTTTATTTGTTTTATGACAGACAGCAGCAGAAGCAGCGGCAGCAGTCGGCAGCGTTGAAAAGAAAACGCCCTGGGTTGCCTCTGGCTGAGCTCAGCAAATGGCTGAGCGAACATTTTGGGGGCTATTTAAGTAAAACCCCAAGGGAAAGGTAAGGTTCTGTGAATATAAGAGGGGGGACTGCAAAGTAGACAGAGCAATGTAGGTGGCAGAAATGAGGGCGGACTATTGAAGGCTGTTTGTGTATTTAAAATTCCTGAATTTAATGTCTACTCTATGTTTATTTTGACGATATATGTCACCATAATAAGTATATACTTAGGTATATGTGAGTTCAATTAATGCACGGGCGTAGCCAACAAAAAATTAAGAAGTAAGTAAGAAGAAAAAGGTTCAAAAAATTTATCATCAGCTTTATGTTAAAAGGAAAAAATAATGAAAGTTTAGTCTTTTTGATTTCATTTATGTAGATAGAAAGAGTCAGTAGTTCGTTATAGACATTTTCAGCTTAATATAATTTTATATCTTATCCCCCAATGAGTATATCTCAATTTTCTTCGCCTACTTCTATGAATTTTATGGCACAAATAACTGTCAATTTGAGGCGAGCACTAAATATATTGTTTAGTAGTCGATATCTTGATGGCATTTGTCAAAGCCATATCCACTATATAATTATTGACAGCGCTTATAATGAATGAAAGGCAAATTTGTCTTGTTTCAAGCTTAACAAAAGACGCGAATGGAATAGCACCAGGCTGCCTTTCCCATTCCCTCACTTTCTCTCTCTTTTTCGCTCAAGCTTTCCCTCTTTGCACTTCTGTTCGACTTGTGGCCCATTTTAGGTCGGCAGACTTGAATGTCTATAAGCAACATTATTATCAAAGTGTTGCATTGTTTCAAGCTATTTGCACATATTCTCAAATGTATTTGTATGCATTGTGAGTGTGTGTATGTCTGTATTGGTGTGTGCGGTTGGTGGGTGTTTATTTGTTTGCATTTGTGCTAAGGTCATAGAGGCTGAAGTAGTAGAGGCAGCTTTGGGCTTTTGTTTTGGCCTCTTTTTGACTTTTGTCGACAATATTTATACACATTTTTATTTATTTCAATGCCTTTTGTGTGTTCCACGCTGCGAAAGTGCGAATTTGTTGTTGCCGCTGCTGCTAAATGGCACAAGGCTCTGGGGAAATGCGTCAAAAATGTTGTTGCTGCTGTTCTGGTTCTCGAGTGCCGGCACATTGGGAAAAGCCAAGAGCCAAAGCTATAGAGAGAGGTAGTGCGAAAGAGAGGGAGAGAGTGTGAGAGAAAGAGAAGAAAAAAGGTCAAGCCTGCCAAGATTGTTTACACTTGTGAATGGCTATAGGTGTACGTATATATAAATATATATATATGTGTGTGTGTGTGAGAGGAGGGCAACTTAAAGTAAATATTGGCTGATTTTTCAGGCATTTTTACAAATTCGTAACACGTAGCACCGGAAACTGTATTGCTGCTGCGCTCTAATGAAGCGGCTCTTGGCATATGTGAAGAGGGATTTATGTGATTTTGTTTCTTCCTTTTTCTCAACATCTAAAAACTGAAGGGAAAAAAACACACCTTAAATGTTTATTATTATGTCTTAAAGATACATATGTTCATGTAAAGACATTCCTTTAAAAGTAAAGGGACAACAAATTTCACTTTACATTTTTACATATAAGGTTTAAATGGTTAAAATCATTTAAAGTATATGGTTCTATTTTCATTATTGGAACCTATTTTCGCTTGGTATGCTATTAAATTTTTAACCTTAAGTCCTGGCCGACTGATTTTCTATTCGGCCATTAGGAAAAACGAAATGCCGCTCAGAGATTTTAATCCTTAAGTCGCACTAATTAGGAAGGTAGATAGCTTTTCTGCCTCTCCCACGGTCTCTTTTGTGTGTATGTGTATATGTATCTGTATGTAACTTCCAGCTGACAACATAGACAAAAGCTGATTAGCCATTCAAAGTATGCAATTGACTTGTTCTCCCATCTCACATACATATATGTATATGGTATAAGTCCCCAATTATAACGGATTTTCATTTGTATTTACCTTTTATGTCTTTTCCCTTTTTGTGTGCTCTGACTGCCTGCCACCTGCAGCATCAAATCATCCAACACAATCAACGAGCTGGCGTAATTGTCAGCAGCGGAGATCTGGCCCTCCAGGGTGTCACGCGTCATCAGGCGGGAAATTATACCTGCACAGCCTCTAATGTAGAAGGCGATGGCGACTCAAATGTGGTGGAACTGAAAGTGATGTGTAAGTATAGAGAATTTATTTAAACGAACATGTATGGAAAATTATTTTCAGTCTAATTTCAACCACTCAAAATAATTTAACAAGAAAGATTACTTTTACAATAGTTTAACTTAGATAGTGAAATGTCTTTGGCTAAGAGACAAAAATAATTCCAAATTTTAGCGGTCTAGTATTCAAATGTTTTTTAAGCAATTTAATTTAAATCTTAATAAAACCTGTCCCAAAAGATACTTACGTTTGATCCTAGAAAAACAGTCAATACGGGAAACAAACTTTTTCTCCAACCTTTTTGATTTCACTTAAAGTATTGATTCAAAAATTTCATTGCAAGCTTTTACTTTGATAAGAATTTCATGATTTTCTTTAAAATTTCATTTTCATTGATTACCTATAAATCTCATTTCTAGCTTTTATCGTTCTTTGGCAACTTTAACTTTTTACCTTATGACCCATAAAAAGCCAGCAAAAGAAAAGGAGCCATCTCAATAGGGGATCATTAAAGACGTGGATATAGCCATTGGCCATTAACAAACATTTTCAGCCGCTTAGGGCAAGAGATGGCCATTTAAAATCGAAATCATGGCTCTTTCTCAATACAATACACACACGAGCAATTCAAACACCAAACCACAACCAACAGTTAACCCTTAGCTAGCTAGGGGGATGCTGTTGCTGCTGCTGCTGCTTCTGTTTGGTTTCACGAGTGAACCTTTGACATACAAAAACGAGCATTATTGAGTGTTCGAGTGCGACCATAGAACGGCAATGACAGCATGCCCTTTTGTGGCCCTCTTGCAGTTTTATTGCGTATACGCCCCATTCTCCCATTTTGAACTCTCTATTGTATATGCTATCGGCTCGGCTCGCATCAGTTCATTGTGTGGTTCACTAGCGGCCTTAAGTTTAGCAGCTTTGGTAAAATCTTAAATTTCTCTTCAAAATGAAATATCAAACATTTTCTCTCGACTATAACAATTAATTTTGGTCTCAAACCTTCTGCTCAATTTGTGTTCAACGCAAGCCCAGTTTGGATAAAGAGAGAGAAAGACCGAGAGGGAAAGAAAGAGTGAAAGTGTTTAAACCCTTAACTTTTGGTTAATTAGTTTGCCTTTTTCAAGCAATTTAACAGGCATGGGATTCTTATTCTCATTGTCTTTGCTTTTGTGTCGTTTCCACATTGTAGTAGCTGTTGTTGCCTTATGCTTTTGGTTTTCCTGTGCCATTTCCTTTACGGGTTTAACTTCGTTTTTTTCTTTTTGCGCTTCTAAAACTTTTTTGCCGCTGTTGTTTTCCTTTTTTATACCATGAAGGTCGTTCGGTGGGCAGAGAGTTAAGCTTCCGCCTGGTACAACCAAAGCTTTTCTTCCTCTGCTTTTCCACACACTTTTCGGCACCCGAGTTGTGTGTGGTCCACAATCCCAAGGCAGTGCCGCCTCCTTTGACTCCTGCCAGTATCTAGTGGTATCCTATTTCCTCTATTCCTTTCGAATTTGTTTACGGCTTTCTTTCGCATACAATATCGACAGTTGTCAAATTGAACAATAAATTGTAGACTTGCAGTTGCAACTTTTATAACCAACAGCAGAACAGCAGCGACAACAGCAACTGGCTAGTAAGATTTGCCTGACCAAGGATTAGAAGAAATTGAATTTTCAGTTGGCTAAAAGTTTTTCTTTCACTTAACGTTTCGGGGCAGTCGCTTTTTTGTTTTCTCATTTTTTTGTTTTCTGTTTCGGTTTTTCTGTTTAGTTGGTTTGCCCGGTTGCCCGGTGGTTGCCATCTTCAGTTTGAAACTTTTCTACTTAGGATTTGAAGTGCGGTTTGCCTTTACTTTGCTCGCTTGCCATATTGTAGAAGGCATGCAAAAACAAAAAAGACAAAAGATGAAGCCCAACTGGGTTCCAGTCAGCCAGCTAGGCAACTAGTCTGTTTGATGCGATTATTGATCTGCCTTGGCTTTACTTTACTTTGGTTACTGCAACCGAACAGCAAAATGCACTTGAAAACATCAAAGTTTGTATTACCTTCTCTCCCTTATCTCTCATCTCTCTCTCTTTTCCCTTATACTACTTGCAGATAAACCAATTTGCCGGCCCGATCAAAAGAAAATCTATGGCGTGGCCCGCAACGAAGCAGCCGAAATTGTTTGCGAAGTGGATGCCTTTCCGCCGCCAGAGAACTTTAAGTGGTCCTTCAATAACACCGCCGAGACTTTCGATATGCCACAAAGCGGATTTCGACCACATTCAGCTCAGGGTTCAACACTGACCTATACACCAGTTAAGGTAAGTTAGAATCGTAACAAATAAATAATGACAAACTATACAAAAATATGAAATCAAAAGGAAAATAAGAACACACTTTGACACCAATCAATCTCAAGATATGGGTTGGGGGTGGAAGAACGTTGAAATTGTAAATGTAACCTTTTGTTGTGGTCCTTGGTTTTCGGTTGGCATTAAATTTTCATTTTTCCGCCTCTTTTACTCCTCCCTCTAATAACGATGATGATGATGAGGATGATGATGTTAAATTGTTATTGACACATTTGACATTTTCTGGTAACATGGACTATGGTCTGATGGAAAGTTGAAATAAAATAGCAAAATTTTAATTAATAGGCGGTTGTTGCCCGCACGGTCTCGCATGTGCGTGTCACGCTGTCGGTTGAGGAAAATGTAAAAACAATACACACCAAATCCCACAGAACTGAAATATGCGGTAGGAGGAGGTGCGGAGGCACATGGAGACAACGACAAAAACAACAACCAGAACAACCTTTTGGGGAAGTTGCTGTCCAACAATTTTAATTAAAAATTCTATTAGCACTGCTTTCTAATTAAAAAAAAATACACACACACATACAGAACAAAAGCTAAAGGTTATGGGAAAGAGAAATGCTAAAGTAAATGCCAATAATTTTTAATGGTTATCATCATGAGTAGATAAGGAAATGTCGCATTTTCTCTCTCTTCGGCTCTCACACACATACACATACACACACACATACACAAACACACTCGTTTTCTCTCTGTGTCTCTGAAATTGCCAATCGTCAACATCAATTGCCATAGCAATTTTTGAACAATTCCACCCCAGCAATTGACCAAGCAAATTGACCATCAGTGTCCTGAGTTTTCAGTTTTCAAATTTTCAGTTCAGTTTCATTTTTGCCAAAATGCCATGGTCAAACTCTTAGTCTCGACATCTCTGTCTCTGATTCTTTTGTATCTGGCATTTGCAGCATGCATTCACATTCACATTTGATTTCATGTGTGTAAATTTTTATTGTTAGATGGCACAAAGTTCAGTTCAAATGAAAGGGTAAAATTAATATGTGTTGCAAACAAAGTGAAGTCTGTAAAATGATAGTAGATTTAGGTGATCATTAAAATCGAACCACAAATATGTTCTGGTTTGATATGATGAACATGTTATGTTTCAGGCTAATATTTTTGTGGCTGATTGCTGCTTATTAAAGTAATGACAACAACATAAAGGTTGACTTTTTTAGTTGTTATCTTTTCTAAATGGTACTAAAAAGTTTTAAGTTTCTGTAAATTTCAATTATTCGATTCCCAACATTTACTCTTGGCTTTTGCAAAAAAAAAAAAAACGAATCAAAGATGACATCAAATGTGGCTTACATTTCAACGATCAAAAGCAGTCCAAAATTTTCATAGTCAAACGGCATTCAAATGAGTTCCGTTTACAAATACAGACAGAGCATTGATTGCACGCCCACATACATGCACACTAACTAACACACACAAGCAAACATAGCTCATACTCATACTTATAAATCATTTAGCTCAATTGAATATGAGAAATCCCTTCCGTTCTGTTGTCATATATGCTGTTTCCGGCTTCCGCAACCGCAACTCAAACATCGGAATTTTTCTTTACCATTTTGCCTTAGTCTGCTATTTTTTCTCTTTCCTTTTCTTCCTCTCATTTGCTATATGTCTGTCGGTGTATGTGTGAGTTGCTCAAAGGGCAGCCGACATCCAACAGCTCATTAATTTCGCTTCTCCAGCACGGGCATGTTTCTTTCTTCACTTCTTTTTTGATTCTGAATTCTTCCTTTTTCATGTCTAACAATTTCCGCCTACTGACATCTATGTAAAAGAACAAAATTTGTCAAAAATACAAGTATTCTTTAAATAAAAGACTGTTAGACTGTTACTTTAATGTTCAAAATTTGTCATTATACATTGCATTAATAATACATAGAAAACATGTTCGTCAACTATTTAGTGAGAGAGAGGGAGAATGTCGCCGCATTTTGCTGTCAGCTGCAATAATATTTACCTTTGGCTTGCCGCAACATTAAAATAATATCAACAAAATCAAATAATAATCATAAATTTTATGGGCATGCATATTTTCCGTAAAGTTTTGTTGCAATGACACTTCTTGTTGTTGCCACTGTCACTAGTCTAAAGCTGACAACAGTTTCTCTCTCCCTAAACAGTATGCTATGCTTTTTGTATATACGAGTAAATTGGTTATTACTTAAAATGCTTGAAAGTATCTGCTTGCGGCAGCTCTATTATTGTTTTGCATCCACACACATACACATACGCACACATAAGTGGCTTTTGATACTGACGTGCAGTGTTGGCAGCTGCCAAGTTGGCGCCTTTCTGCCAACACTATGTAAAACAAAACCTCAAACACACACAAAACAGAGACTGAGAGAAAGACACACACGCACACACACAAAAACGCATCCCTTGCGAATAATTGTAAATATTTTAATTTTCATAAATTTGTCATAAATTTACATAAATACCTGAAATGCAGCTGCAATTTTAAATGGTTAACACTTTTTTGACATAAAATGTCAAGATATGTATTTAGATCTCTGGCTATTTTATCCTTAATAAATTGAAAACCTTTTCAGACTTATCTTGGGCAAATTGTAATTGCCTTTGAGCTCTAACCTTTAATTTTTGAAAAAAGAAACCCCAAATATTTAAATCAATTATTTATCGATTTTAAAGCTTCTAATTAGTTTCAATATACATTTTTGATATGAGTTAAAGTTCAGAATCGCTTTAAACTCTTGGAGTAGGTTACTAAAGGCTCAGGCTGACTGCTTTAAACAATGAGTTTTGCGCTTGTTTTAATTAACTTGGCACGCGGTGGTGGCGGCCGCCTACTTTTTGGCGGCTTCGGGCGGTCGGTCTGTGTTGCTAAGCTAACTTGTTAGCTCCAAGCAAGTAGAACGCGTTCTGACTGATAAATAAGCTGCAATTTGTGTTGACATTTTCTTGTTGTTGTATTTGGTGTTGTTCTTGTTGTTGTTGTGCAAGTGATTTTAATTTTTAATGAGTCCTTGCCGCTGTGACGTTGATTAAGTGGTCCGATTTTGTCAGAGACGGGGGGCATAGATAGATATACACCCACATACTAACACAAATGGGGGAAAAATCAATTGTACCTCTCATTCTCTCTCTCTCTCTCTCTCTCTTTCTCTATCTCTCTCTCTGAGCTTTTGCTCTGGCCCTGTTTGTTTTGCTTTTTGTTTTGTCTTTTGTTGCTGTGCACTTGACCATTAGGCCATATGAAGGATTTTCATTAGCACAACATTTGACAAAATGCAAACAAAAATAAGTTAGCCAACCAAACAGAGGAAAAAGCATGGGAAGGTGGAAAGTAGAAGAAAAGGACAAACAATAGACCCGCAGGCGGGGCACTTAGCAGGATACACACAGAGACATGGACACGCACAGTTGAGCAGCAGCAGCAGCAGCAGCAGCAGCAGGAGTAGCTCAATGAAAGCCATGTTAACATAGTTTTCTCTGTTCAAGCAGCCGCATCCACCCACAACCACACCCACCCCCGCTTTCCAGCCGTCAGCACATGACATGAAATTATATTAATGAAAAACTTATTGACAGCTGTGATCAATCAATGATGAAGCTGACAAGACATTTGCTTATATGGGTTTCCTATTGATTTAATGAATTAACTTTCGTTTCGTTTTAAATCACAAAAATACAAAAGATTGATCTGTGTGTGTGTGTGTTTTTTTTTTACAGGAAATGGACTTTGGCACCATTATGTGCTGGGCCGACAACAATGTGGGTCAACAGAAGGAGCCCTGTGTATTCCATTTAATAGCTGCTGGCAAACCGGAAGCTCCCACCAATTGTACGGTGGTCAATCAAACGTCCGATTCACTTGAGGTTTATTGCATTGAAGGTGAGTTGCTCCAACAACACAAACCATAAAAATTGCCAGCCAATTTGTTCCCTTTTTATAATTGCTGATGAGCCAATCAATGGCCCAAAAAAAAAAATGAAATAAAACAAACGGTAAAAAGAACTCAGAATGGTCAAAAGGATAGGAAGAAGAGTCAAAGTATTGCTTCAATATAAATACTACTACAAAATATATGTATATACAATATGTATATGTAGTTTATTTCCTGCAAAGGATTTTTTTTTTGTTTTCAGACTCATTTAAAATACATGAGGAACTTAAGTGCACTTTGGCAGCCATCTAGAAGAGCGGCGTGAGAGTGTGTATGTGTATATGTGTGTAACTTATATAAAGCACAGCAACTTCCTTTTCGAGTTGTTACAGACAAATAATAATAAAAATGCAATGAAAGCATAAAGCTAGAAAAAGGAAATACAATCCCACACACACACATACCGAAAAGCAACAAAATAGTTGGTAAATTTTCAATTCAAGTTTAAATTTATCAGTACTAGCTAAAAGCACAAGCCGAGGCAACGAGCAGCACCAGCAGCTAAAAGTTAAGCTCAAATTTGTACATACAAAATGTTTTTGGCTTGTTATGCAGGCCAAAAAGGATGAAGGATAACGGAAACGAAAAACGGAAACTTTAAATACAAATTCAATTCGCATATTTTATGCGAAACGCTGAAAATGCAAAGACAGAAAAATGCCAGCAAAGCGCAAAATAAGCAGCAACAGCAGAAGCAACGCCAACAAATTGAGCTGAGTTCAAAGTTCACTTTACTTATGTTAGAATAGACGAATAGTGTGCGGGGATAGGGAACGATATGGAAGCCTTGCATATTAGCAGACAGAAAATGTCCTTGTGAATTGCAACTGCCGAGTTTATGATGCATTTATGCGCAGCCCTTGAGTGCAAGGCAAAATCAAAGCAACAGCAAAAGCAAAAGGAGGAAACAACTCATAACGAGGCGGCAAGTGAAGGCAACGCCAGCTACTGAAAGTGCAACAAAGAGCGCATAATAACTGCATACTTAATGCTGCCTTTTTGCATTTTTACTTTTTCTCTCTCTCTTATTCCCCTCTTTCCTTCACTTATGTTTTCCCTCGTTAGCATTACTGCTTCTCTTTTTTTTTTTTCTATTTTGTTTAACATTTGCTAGCAATTGCCAGCAATTGTTGTGAGGTAAATATCGTCTCGAGTTTTCTTTGACTTGCGGTCACATAGCGTATACTTGATATGTGTAATAACCGTTGACATCTCCACATTGACAGTAGTTATACCACCGACTCACATAAATATTTATAAATTTAACAACGTTTAGTAAAACGAGTTTATTTTAAAGCTGCATTTGCTACGGCTTTGTGTGATTATTAGCTACGGAATTATAGCTAGATGAATAAAAAATGCCCTCTTTTTCAGCTAGTAATGAAAAATTTACATTATTTCATGCTTTTTGATTTACAATTTTTTGACCGTTAACCAATCAACGAGTTGTCCAGCAGAATTCAGAGAAAATCGATAGTAGAGATTTCATGACAAAAGAGAAATAGAAAAGTCAAAATAAAATGAAATAAAATCAAGAAGGCTAAAACTCTTATTCTGTGTAGTCTTTCCTATGAGTTGACCCGACTTTATTAAATATATTTTGGACCTCATTTTACTCATAACGGTTATGGAAGCCAAGCACTTTAACCCTTGGTCGTCCCCCAACACAAAAATATTTAAAGTTTAGCTAGAATTATATATTTTAAATGCCATTTAATAAGACCACAAAAGAACTTGAGTCAAGTCAACTGAATTGGCCCATCTTCCTACCCCTTGCCGCAAAATAACGAAGATGAAAATGCTTCTTTTGGCTTTTTCCTCTCTTACTGCGCAAATGGCACTTCATTCTAGACACAAAAGCCGGCTTAAAACACTTGCGAAAAATGTTCAAATATTTTATAATAAAGGCAGGCAGCGGCTGAATAGGTTCTTTACCGTATTTTGTTGTTTTTTTGCGTTCTTTCATTTTTTTGGCTAACTTGAGAAGGGCCCAAAGGGAGAAATTGTTGCGCAAAATGTTTTATATGTTGCCATGAATTTAGTTGATGTTGTTGTGGCCAACACAAAGGCTGGCCCTACTGGCCACGGAAATAGAGTGAAAAGAATGTGCTTGTGCTTGGTCTTTTGCTTCAAAGGCGGCTTTTCAGTGTATGTGTGTGTGTGTGCGTGGGTGGATCGCTCCTTTTACAGCCGTCTAGTTGGTTTCTTTGTTGTTGTCGTCGCCGTCGTCGTTGTTGTCGGACTTTAAAACGTTTAGCTAATGAAATTTTGCCATGCCGGCAAAAGAACAGAACAGAGCAAAAAAAAAAAAAAACCTTCATTGTAATGGGTTAATTTTATTTACTTGGGCTCTAGCAACAATGGAAATTGCGCAAGTGGAGTTAAAATAATAAAGCAAGGGCAACGGCAACGGCAACGGCAACAGAAGCCAAAAGCGGAGGGGTTAGCAAAATGTTATAAACTGAAATTTTATTATATTCAACCGACGCTTGATGAGTTTGCTTAGTTGCCGGAGCAAAAAAAAAAAAAATGTGAACGAACAGACCAAACAAAACTTGCCCCAAGTCTTGTCTTGCTCTTGTGAAAGTTATCCTGCCAGCAGCTAACATTGGATTCAATTCCAGTTTCAGCCTCAGCTGTCGGTTGGAGATGGAGAAGGAGGTTGATGTCTCGGCCAACTTGCGTGCTGGCTTATTAAAGTCGAAATGTGCGGCGACCGAAGCTAAAGTTGAGTTACTTATTAACAACAACAACCACAACAACAACAAGAACAAAATATTAAGGGCAAATGATGGTAGGGGAGAAGGAGGTGTGGCATTTCAGTAGTCTCAATTTCAGTGGCAGTCATTTGCCTTAATGTAAAGTGCAATATAAAAAGTATCGCATTGTGTTCCCTTCTCGTTTTTTTTTCTTAGTCGCTGCTGCTCTTGTTGTTTTTGTAGTTAAACAAGTTGCCTTAAAGTTTTAATGATGCTGATGACTATGATAATAATGTGCAGCCACTAAATTAGTAGAGACGGATGGATGAACTGAAAACGGGGCAAACAATGAAGGAAGCAGAAAACGAGAGAGATAGAGGATAGAGAAAGAAAGAAACCGACCAGGGGCAAGATATCTAAAGTTCAGAGCTTTGGGAATCTAGAAAAAAATTAAGAAAAGTTCTAAAAACTGAATTGGTTATGTCCCAAGGAAATTCTTTATATTCATTTCTGTTTTCCCAAAACCTTAAGCAATTGAAATATATAAATGCATCGGCTGTGCCATCGAATAATAAATATCGCAAATATTGCAAGGGTTTTTTATGCCGATTACTTTTCACTACTTGACTCAGTAAAAGAGCAAACCCTATTAACCAATTTATTTACGTAACAATGCAATTGACCACATATTCAATCGCCTCTTTATAGGTTTCGATGGCGGAATGCGCCAATGGTTCCTATTGGAAATCTATGATCAGCACAGCGGGATACTTCAGGCCAACATCAGTGCCAAATTCGCGGTGCTCAGTGTGACGGGTCTTGATGCGGGTCGACTGTTTCGCATCTATATCTATGCGGTGAATGGACGAGGACGCAGTGATGCGGTTGCCCTTGATGGTTATACCCTAAAGGCGGCCGAGAAACAAACTGGTGAGTGAGTGGTGAAAATCTGCCAAGTTTTATTGCCTGACAAAAAAGGGGCATGGCATAACCATGGGGGACATCAGCAGCAGCAGCAGCAGCAATAGCAGCAGCGGGGGGTTGTAGCTGGAGGTTGAGTTGTAGACTTATGAATTTTTAATGCATTTTTATGTGGCGCGTGCGTTTTGGTTTTTTATGAATTTTTTATGTTAATGTTTTTTTTTATGCCGACACAAAGCAAATTGCATAACTTTGCATGGCCCGCATCCGCAGCCACATCCGCATTGGCATCATTATTATTAGCATCGACACCTCACAATTTAATTACGCTAAACTGCTGCTCAATGAATTGTAAATTCTGGAAAACGGCGAAAAAACTTTCACGTCAGAAAGAAAAACAAAAAATTATGCAGACCCTAACAAAAAAAGTAGCGCAAAAAATCCAGAAATGATTAGCATTAATAAATAGAATCTAGAGCGAGAAGAGAGTGGGGACGAAATGGTGACGTTGTCGTCTGGGGTGTCCTAAACGCAAATGCCGCCCAAAAGTAAATTGTAATACTAATTAGCCAAGGCAAAATGCCGTAAAGTAAAGTTGTGAAGAGTTTTTTTTTGTCCCCCCGTTTATCCCCCGTTCTTATTTGACCCGTCGAGAGATGATGATGATGATGACGGGGATGATGGGGATGATGGGGATGACGATGACGATGGCGACAGACGACGGGAACTGGTAACAGGGGGCAGTTGAAAATGGAAAATGTTGTGTAAACAACTTGAGCCGACATTTGAATTTTTCATAAAGTCAGGGCAAAACGGCAACAAAACAAAAGTGCAAAACAAACAGAAAAGAAAACGAAATATGAATTCATGAAATTGACTTTTTTTAATGGCAAACTTCAGATACTCTAAAACAAAAATTATATGACATAACTAGGAAAATGGTCAAAACGGAACGAATCAGTAGTAGGCATTTCTACATTTTAAAGATCATTTTATGAGATTATATTATGCTCGAAGTTTTTTAAATAAAACCTCATATTGATTATCAGACTAACACATTTTTTGATTTCCCCTTGAAAGATCTGTAAAAGCTTTCAAATGGATATAAAAGTCCATGCAGAAGAAGAAATAATTAAACGAAATGGTTACAGCTTTTAATTTTTGTAAGATATTTCAGAAACTAATAAATTTTAATCAATAAATCAATTAACTCTCTATTGACACTTTTTGGATTTAAATTACCCTCGATAGAATTTTACAATTGTAAAATTTAAGAATCACATTAATTCACATGGTTTCAATGGTTTTTCAATTAATTTATAATTGTCTTATATTTTTATTTTATGACTCAAAATATGTATCCAATAACTTTTTGCTCTCGATTTCAGTTGCATTGACCTCGTACAAGGGAAGCTCACAGAGCCCAAATAATTTCGAACTGACACCCATACTATCGATTGGAATCTTTGTGGGCATTCTGGTGGCCATTGTTTGCATTGGTATTGGGACAATTGCCGCATTGAAGCTGCGCTCGCACAAGCATCAACATCAACAGCAGCATCAACAGAAATTTCAACATCCGAATGCAAAATTCTCACGTCCAGGCAATTTACAAATTAAGGATAAAATCTCATTGCCATTGAGTCATTCGGAGGAGATGTACGACGAGAAGAATCCCGATGTTGTGCCCTACAATGAGGGTAAGTCCAACAAGCTTTAAGATGAATGTTGTGTCTGGGCTCCTGTCGTTCTGTTTTGGAATTTATGTCCGTTGGCTTAAGGCAGCTGCCATTATGCAAATGCATTTGACTGGCAGACAGGCAATATAGGCAGAAGGAGATCTGCAGGTGGAGAAGCTTTGGCAAAACATAAGCAAAAGGAGTTGCCTGCCAACTGCATTTTTGTGTGCCAGTGTTGAAATATTTAAATGACAGCTAATTGCTGTCAGGTTGCTTGCTGCTTGCTTTCTTCCTTTCAGCCAGTAGCTTGTTTGCTCATGTGTCTACTCTTGAATGGAGTGGAGTGAAGTGAAGTGAGGTGAAGTGCCTCAAGGCGAAAATGGTTAAAAATTGGGGGTCTGGATGGCTGGTTGCCTCGCTTGATTAATGGCAATCAAGAGAAACAGCAGCAGCTCTAACTACAGCCGTATACACAACAATTTAATCAATTTGCCTAACGTCCAGCTAAAAGAAAATTCAAGTAAAGTTCCTACCAAAAATTACCCAAAAAGATTTCTGTGTGGGGATGGGCCCAGAAAACTTTTGCACTAGCTACTTAACAACAACAACAACAACGGCAGCAGCAGCAGCAACTACAAGCAGAAACTTTTTGAACCGACTAAGTGCTCACTCTTCTTTCTGTATTCTTTTTCTCTCTTCCCCTTCTCACAGTGGATGGCGAATATAAACAAAAATCAGCGACACAAACGCCATCGGGACATCTTTCAACGACCAGCGAAGTGGAAATCAGCTGCAAACCAGGCTCCACATCTGGCGGTGTTTCCTCTGCCAGTGGCCCAGTTGCTGGCTCTGGACCGGGGGGTGTGGGCGGTTCTGGCAACGTCTCGGGCTCTGGCAACAACTCGGCGGACACTGGTAGCACCTACCAGAGCAGCAAGGTAAGCCAACACAGACACAGATAGCAGGCCAAAAACTGTCAACGCAAAAGTTTTGTGTGGGCCAAAAAAGTTTTAATTACAGTCTTACTAATCTATAATGAACTTGTAGCAGCAAAATAAATGCCTTTTTCATGTTTTGTCGTTCATTTTCATGTAATTGCTATAATTTTTGGTATTTTTGTTTTATAAATAAATTGAATATCAGTGATTGAAGTGGAAACGTAAAAGAAAAACGTTAAAAAGCTTTAAAATAATGAAATGTTTTAGTTAATGAAGAGTTTTAAACTATTTTTCTTATTATTATCTTGTCATGTTTGCATTTCCATTCCTAAATATTGCAAAACACTTAGGGAACTTTTTTTTACAGAAGAGTTACAATTTGCTTTAACTTATTCTATTTCGTTTCGTATAAATTACTTTAATCCACTTTCATTTCAAACTGTTCTTAGTTACGTGTGCTTGACTGTACTCAGTTGATCCTGAAGTTAAATCCAATTGAATATTTAATGATTGCACTTGCAACTTTCTTTTTTTTTCATTTCTTTTGACTAACTCCAGGACGATGAGTTGCACTATGCTGAGCTATCATTGAGCGGCGGAGCCGGTGCCACTTCCACCACAAAGAAGGGTCAGTCAACGAGTGGCGCTTCGCAGCAGCCACCGATTGGGGGCACATTGCCGCATGGCTCTAGCATGAGGAAAATGTTGCCCAGCATTCCGGCCACTGCCACATTGCAGCGGCACAAGCCAAATGCGGGCGGAATGCAGCATCCACATCAGCATGCACCGCCTCCCACATATGACTACGATTACTTTGAGGAGCCCACGATATACGCTCAAATCGATGCCTATAAGACGCGAGGTGGTGGTGGGCAAGTGGAAACTGGCGGAGGATTCGCGCAATGCATGTCGTCGCCAGGCTCCCATGGTACACCATCGACAGTGTCACCGGGCACAGTGCAAATGTATACGCTCCCCTCCCATCCGGGCGGCTATCATACATTGCCCCACAATCATCATCAGCAACAGCAGCAGGGGCCACAAAATTCGGCCTCCATGATGCAAATGATGCAGCAGCAGCAGCAGCAACAGTTGCATCATCACCCCATTGGCAATATGCCCATGCCGCCCTCCTACCAGCAGCATCAACAGCAACAGCAGCAACAACAACAACTGGCCCATGGCCAATTGCTCGTCTCGAGCAATAGCAGCGGATTGGCCTCTACCACGGCGGCTGTGGCCAGTCCAAGTAGCTCATTGCCCGGACTCTCCGGAGTGGGTAAATCCTATTCGCGTGAAATAGTCACCGTACGTACACCGCTCATGTATTCGCAGCAGGAGAGCTGCGTCTAAATCCATCCCTGTCCCCGCCCCGGCTTTCAGCCATTCGGCTAGCCCTCGTTTTACCGTATTCACTCATTAGTCATGTAAGTCTTGAGCTCTATGTGGTTTGTGTCTAGGCTAAGGGTTTTTGCCAAAATGAATTGACCCCAAAATCCCCCTCCTAACTCCTTCAGTTTGCCGAAAAAAAAATGCAACAACTAAATATTAATTAATTACCCTGTATTCATAATAAAATCAAAATTGTTATAAGCTGATTTTTTATGTATAGTTTCTATTGAATAGAAAATTATATGTATATTAATCCGGCAAAATGAATCTTAAAGTATTCATCCCTGCCACTCTCGCTCCCACACTCCGTTTTAAGACCCAATCAATTAAATAATGAGAAATATTTTTCAAAAAAAAACTTTTGTAAATGTTTTGTAAATGTTAGAAAGATAAATAGACAAAAATAAAAATATTGTTGCCATAATTAAGCTCAATAGAATATAAGGCAACAATTTTTTTTTATTTTTAGCATAAATTAACATAAATCAATTGCAAAAACTAATGCAACAAAACAAAAAAAAAACACAAAACAATAAAATTCACAAGCAAAGGCAAATGCAAACTTCTTGGCAATTATATATGGTAAATGAATTCTCTAATTGTATTTAAAATCAATGATAAATATAAATAGATTAATCCATACACAAAAACCAATAAAAACAAATTAGCTGCAATTAGTTTGGCATAAATGATTAAATAAATGTATACATACTAAAAACTAAGTATTATTCTCTGTGTAAATAGCGACAAAGGAAAAATCAACTTGCAAATCAATTTAAAACGAACATTTTGACTTTATTTTTCCTGCAATCAAATCAAAGCATTGAAGTTGGGCAATTAACTCCAAGGATTCGGCTACGAGATACCCTGTACCAGCCAACATTCTATTGAATTTATCACTCACATATATCAAGAAATATTTCAACAGATTGTGATCTCATAAATATATATAAAATAGTTACTGTTACTATTTTAAATTTACAAAATTTACCAAAATTTCTGTTTTTCCCTGCTACAAATATAACTTCCTTTCTCCTACTTTTCGTACAGGGTATGTTTGTATACGGCAATATACAAAATGAATGAAAATGGATGAAAAAATGGAAAAACTCAAAAGACTATGAATTAAATGAAATAATATTATTATTTAAAATTGTTAGAGAACAACAGCAACTCAGAAAGAAACGAAAAAAACCCAATTTGCATTTAAAAATGAACATTTATTTAATCAATTGTTTTTTCCTAAGAATAACAAATACAACAACAACATGCTAAATGTATCCACTGTAAATTATTGTTGCAACTTATATTACATTACATGTGTCATTAATTCTTTAGGATAAATTGTAAAAAAAAGCAAAATGAAAACATCAACAACAACATCAAAATGAAAATATATGAATAAATACATACAAAAAAATATTAATGTTGATCTATATTCAAGACAAAACAAAGGCAACAAAAAACTTGTTTTTTAAAAACAAATTCCAATTAGTTAAGGATAAAAAAAATATATAAACATAAATTTGAAAAAAGTGATTTCTCTTGCATACATTAAATGAAATACATCATCTATGTATATACATATATGTAAAGAAATATTTATGTATATGTATATTTATATGTATGTAAGTGTTCCAAATCTATTAATTAAGTGTAGTTAAATTAACATTTAATGAATATGATATAATTGTACATTATAAAAATTAGTTGAATCAGAAAAAAAAAACAAAATAAAAAAATTAAACAAAACCCAAAAAAAAGAGAAAAAGAAAAACACTTCAACACGTAAATGTAAAATTCAATATGTATTTATCCATAATGAAAAATTATAAATGTTACAACTAAGCACTCCCAGAACAAAAGTGAAAAACTCCTCAAAAGAAAACAAAAAAACAAGACAAGGTCAAGCAGTTTAGAAGAAAATAACTCCAAGGAATACAATAAACCAAAAACATTAAAAGAAAAAAAGGAGAATGGAGAAGAGAAAGAAAACCACTGTAAAACTGAAAACTCAATAAGAAATAAATCCAAGCAAAAATTTCAATGAAAAATAAAAATTCTGGTTTTTTTGTTATTCTCTTCCAGAAATTTCCAATTTAGAAACAATGATCTAGTTTAACTTAGGAAGTGTTGCCTTACTTACATATTTTGCTAACCACTGGCAAAAGTCGGTTTTTACATTTTAATTATTCTAACAAATTAAAAGTAAAAATTTACTTCCGTTAATGCAAAATTTTCTATGGAGCTGCCCATTCTTCCCCCAATCAATCTCAAGGATATAACAAACAGATATAAGCTACACTTTAAACACTTACAAAAAGGAACAACGCGATGACGTCAGAAATAGAGCCAAGCTGCAGAAATACGATCTCTATGCTTTTGACACTGTGGTACTGGCGGCGGCAGCGGAACCCTTTCGCCTTTTTACGAACAGCAAGCCAATTTGAAAGCAACAGAATTACAAAGGCACCGGCGCCATTAAATTAAGTCCGAATTAATTTATAAACACTTCAAATTACTTTTCACTCACAACAAAAGAAATTTAAAGAAACCACAATCAACGAAAGCTACACGCACCAAAACAAAACTGCCGGCGTTACCAGATAACAGAAAGTAGTACGAATCATTTGGACAAAAACCGCTAAAAACGGCCAAAAATGATCAAGTTTGCATTTATCTGCTGAAAGTTTCAGCACTAATAATTTAAACAGGTAACTAATAACTTTAACGAAAATCAATTTTATTGAAAATTAACACAAACTACAAGCAATTTAATAAAACATTTTCTCGCCTTAGGTAAACATATTTTCATACAATTTGGAAATTCAACTTAAAGAGTTAAACGCTACATTTATGTGGTATATTTATTTAATTATTTAGCATATCAGATTTCTTTTTATCGCTTTGTTGCAAATCTGACTAAGCCAAACAATCACAAAATTTAAACTTCTTTTGTTAGTTGACCAACGATGAATGGTATTAAATAACTACAGAGCTCAGGCTCTGGAGCATACAATCTGTACATGGACATAGGCACTTTATCTCATACAATTTCACTTTCACCTAAATCGTTTTACATCTGCAAGTTCTTTGAAGAGTTCATTCAGCCCTCGATGAAAATGTTGCAACAATTTTGTACAGTATACTGGAGAAAACTGACAATGTCGTTGCATTTAGTATGCCTCAAGGCCGAAACAGAACTCACGACTCAAACCCAGACCCAGACCCAGACCGAGACTCCGATTCAGACAAGCAGGCGAAGTAAAGTAGCCTTTTCAGCTTGTGCACTCAAATGGACATAGAAGCGAGGACAAGCGGGCGTATGAGTTATATACACGTATGTCAATGTTTGTAAGTCTGTGTGTGTGTGTATTTAGGTGTGTGGGTGTGTATTTTCTTACAATTTCTCCAAATGTTTTCTTTTACTTTTATTTTTTTGTAAAATTTTTCGAGAAACGTTTGCATGTGCAACCAAGTGTACATCTAAAAGAAATGAAATACTTCGCCAAAGGCAGCGACATCAAATGGATTTGTGGTCATGTTTGACAAAAATCTCGAGCAAGATTTCTCTCTCTCTCTTTCGCTCTTTTGCTCTCTGCCTTTGCCTTATCTTTTTCATCCATTCTCAAAGTATTTCCCTTACTTTGTCTTTTTCTCGTTGGGCGAAATTAAAAAGTTCAAAATGAAGCACAAAATCATTGCAGCAAATATAACGACCCAAACGACGAAGAGTTCGAGTTGGAGTCTAAAGTCTGAGTCACATGTCATTTTGTTGCCTGTGACATCGGACTTCATGTTGGAAAATTTATGTGCCGCCTTTCATTCTCGTTTTTCTTTCCTTTTTTTTTTGTGTTCTCTCCAATTTTCTCGGGTCGTTCTTTGTTGATGTTGCACAAAAATGTTGTCTCTCTCTGTTCCGGTGACAGATTTTCAAATTAAAAATTGAAATGTACGCTCAATTAAACACATTGCAAAAGTAAGGAAGAAAGTGTGTTTTTGCTTGAGTGCTTTGATGACTGTTTTCAAGTTTTATTAGAAAGTTGAAAGACATTTATTTGGTATGTCGAAAGCAAAGAGACTTAAAGAAAATTAACCCAATGCCTAAATATTTAACATTCGATTGTGTGGCCAAAAACAAAATTGGCTAATAGGGCTAAAAGGAAGAAAATGTATTAAAGGAATTTTAGTAAATATTATTTCATTATGTTTGTCTTTTTTCCCCAGATTTTAAAGTGGATTCAAGACCAAACTCTTCGCAAGCATTCACTTTGTACATTCTTCTTTATTGTGTTGTTCGCTGGCCGTTTATTATAGCCCAATTGATTGTGCTATACGACATGCTGGACATATCCATCAAACTCAGCCATGGCAAAATGCCAGCATATTTATAACAACTGACACAACATTCACCAACAGGCAGCAGTCAACATGGTGAATGATCAATATTTATAATTATCGCAATGGGTGAATGACTGGCACACACACACACACACACACACACATGATGGCTCTCTTCAACTAACTCTCTCTTAGTCTCTCTCGCTGTCTATCTATCTGTGTGGTGGTGGCACAAGCAAAAAACAATCTCATTACCATTACTTTTTAGAGGCTGCTGCAACATTCAATCAATTTCCGTTGCAATATCCGCCAGCAGACACACACACACTTGGAATACAAGGCAAGGCAACTTGTCCCCAAGAAAATCTCAAGCAACGTTCGACGCTTTGGCCTTCCTTTGTTACTGCCGCTGCTGTTGTTGTTGCTTATGTTTTGTTTGTGCTTTTTGTTGCCTAAGTGACAGGCATTGTTTTGCGTCATGATGCAGCTGATGCTACACGAATTGCTTGCTTTGAAGTAAACAAGCAATTTTGCAAAAGGAGCAGTAACTCTCACCACCCAAACCTCACCACTGTCTTCGTCTTCATATGCATAACTTGCCTGACTAGGGTGATGTTGGGAAAGACCGAACATGTGTGTGCTTGTGTGTGTTAGTGTGTGTCAGTGTGGACAGACTGAGTCTCTGGGTACTGGAGTTTGGGGCCTGACTCCGGCCTTTTTGCTGTCAACTGTCAATGCACTGGAAACGGCTGCTGTCTGCGACGCATTGCCGCATTTTTTATGCTGCATTGCACTTTGACTTGCCAGCGCTTTGTTTGCTCTTGCCATGCTCGATACGCGTAACGGCTGCAGCTGCTCCCACACTTCCTGCCCCTCTTTCATCAGTATCTACTGCTGCCACATCAGAAATGTGCGCAATGATAGAATAAACGGAAAGGGTATACATATATGACACGTATAAATAAATAATTTTTACGAGAATAAAACTAATTGAGCTTGTGGTTTCGTACGCTTCGAAACATTTATTGTATATTTTCATTTCTTTCATAATTTTTATTGCACTTGCTAGGGTATTGAATATTCACTTATCTTAATTCTCCTTATGTTAACTTTGCATGTGACAGGATGTCATCAACATAATCATCATGTTCCTTTTTTTTTTTGTTCCTACCCATTTCTTGTCTTTGAAGTTGACAGTTTTTGGCTGTTGTTTTTATGCTTCATAATTATTATACAAATATATATACTCACATACATGTACATATGCCTGAGCTTAAATCCAGCTATATGTATTCAAGACGTTTGAGCATGACAAATGTTTACCAATAAATTACATTTATGTCTTGCAATAAATATGCAAAGTACAAAACCCCTAAAATGGTCAAAGCAAAACCCCAAAACGAAGCTAACTAATGACCTATTAGCCAAGACTTATGAATCTTTCTGCATGTTTGTGTGATATTAGTTGAGTGTGTGTGTGTTTGTGTGCCTTATTAGTGCACAAAAGTGGCCACAAATTTGACTTTTATTAGAGCAATCGTAGATGAGAATAAAGCTTGGAATTCAATTTGTCTCAATGCTAATGCAAATTTGATTTCATACGTTTGGGAATTCATTTCGAATGAGTTTGAAAAAAAAATTGTGGAAATTTTTGCATTTTGATAACAAAAATAAAACGAAAAATCTAACAAACAAAAGTATAAAAGGGATGGGAAAGAAGCAAACTCAACAATAAGCAGAAAAGTGTTTTAAAAACTTTACAAAAACTTTCGAGTGCTAAACATTTTATTGCACTCTGAAGAAAGTACAGTCTAAACTCCCACACTCACATATACATATATACACATACAGTGACACACACCCACACACGAGCACAGAGATGGAAAGGAGGTGCTCCCAAGGCAAACGTAAAATATGAAATATATTTCAACTTTTACACTGAGAGCTAAAGAAGAAAATACAACACAGAAATATGTGCGGCATGACTGGCTTCTTCTCTGCTACTGGGACTTGGACTTGGATTCAATGACAGAGCTGGAGCTCTGTCGGAGGCGAAGTTGGAGCAAGCAAATATGCTGCCATTGCCACTGGTGCTACTACAATGCTTGAGCATCTGTGGCATGCAACAAACGAGAGAATGTTTAGGCTAAAAAGAAAAGAAAAAACGCGCTCAGCTAACAAAATATGCCATGACACAAAAAAAAAACGCAAACATTACAAAAAAGTACACTATACAGATATATATATAACTAAGGTGCCGTCATTCCCGCATACCTACCAAACTGGTTTTGGTGTGCAGGGAGGGTGGGCACCGAGTGAAGCAAACAAATTGTCCTTGTTGCAGGTAGCAAAAAAGTTTTTACAGTCAGGCATTTCAAGGACATTTCGCCAAATGCCAAATGGAAAATTATTTGCACTCTGTCATTATTTTGTCCAGCTTGAGATGCCAAAATACTTTTACCTCTCTCTCTCTCTCTCTCTCTCTCTCTCTCTCTCTCTCTCTCTCTCTCTCTCTTGCTAAGGTTTCTTGCATCCCTATTTTCTTTTGGACGTTGAAATTTCAGATAAGTTTAATTTTTTTTTTGGAATAGAGAGAACTATTTTTGCTTGGTGAGATTATAAGTAAGACGATGATGATGATGATCCTAATGCTGGCAGCTTTGATATAAAAAAGAACGATTGCATTCATTTTTAGTTGGTCAATGAAATTCTACAAGGACACGTGTCACAACTAAAAGTTAAGAAAATTTAATGACTTGAAAATAATACGCAATTTGAGTAGCGAAGTTTTAATTACAATTGACACATTTTCCAATCTAGTTGGTGGTTTGTGTTCCCCTCTATGGTTCAGCAATGACCCATACTCTGATACAATTATGGATTTGTTGGCTGACCAACCGCAGGAATCTATTTGTCCTCAGGCATAAGACCAAGTACACGCAGCCCTATACACACACACACACACACACATTGAGTGTGGAATCATGTTAAGCTTAATATGAAATCGATAATAATCAAAGAGGTATGACAGTTCTGTCCAAACTCCTGCCCCATTTCCTTCACACAAACCCATCACTTCACTCTCTCTCACTCTCTGTTTCCCTTTACTGCTCTCTTTGCACTGTTCATTGCGGATGTGCAACGCGGCGTATGAAATTAATGCCGATGCGGTTTGTAACACATTAATTGATAATTAATTAAACATTGCGCAAAACTGCAAGAGCTGTGGCTAAAAGCGCATTTTCTGCGTATTACCACCTATGGTGGAATGACCGCGTATGTTGTCCATGGGATTGCTCTTACTCTTTCCATCTGTCTTCTTGACCAGTTCTTTCTCTTACTCTCTCGTTATGTGTGTTATTCGAACAATTCATAAATGTGGTTGTATACTTTAAAGGAGCGTAATTTTGGAAACATGTTAAATATTTGTAATATTCAACAGTTTAAATATAAACTGAGGGATTTATTTCCTTTCTTAAAAAAACACAATTTAAAAAGTAAAGTTATTTAAGTCTTAAAATACAGAATTTCTATCATAAATCATATTCTATATGGTTTAGCTTTCGTATAGGAAAATGATATATAAATTTCTCCTAGCACAAATATTATAGGTTAATAAATGAAAATGTTTCACAGCAAAAAAAAAAAGGGGGAAAAGGGGAAAAGGAGGAAGCCAATGCAAAAACATTTTTAGATATACATATAGAAAACCCAAGTAGGATATAAATATTGGTTGGTATCTAGCTCTAGCCTCCCTACGCTAGATCGTGATATTTATGAATGCCCCAAATGTCCAGAGAACTGAGGGCTCTAGTTGCCTTGGCCTTTGCCACTGGCTTTTACTTGGTGTTGCTGATTTTCTTGTTGTTGTTTCTTGTGCTTTTTTTTGCGTTGCTGTGTGTTTGTATGTGTGTTTGTTTTTTCACTCAAAGTCAACTCATTTTTCCTCATCTAATGCACGCTTGGGATCAATTTGCCATGTAAACAATTTATTGACTGTTTTGTTTAGTGCGCTTTTGGGATACTTTCGTTTAAGTTTCGCTTGTGCGGGTTCTCTTTGAACTCTCTCTCTCTCCTCTTGGTTCGTTTGCCTTAAAGTTGTCTTTAAAAAGAAATTCATAATAATAAAAAAAGAAGCAAGAAAACAGCAAAATACAAAAAAGTTGTGTATAGCAAAGCGTGTTAATTAAGACGCTGACCACAAGCAAAAGCCTCCAATTAATTTTAATTACAATTTGGTTGTAACATCAGCAGCAACAAACTGTTTTGTATTTTCACACCTTTTGGCCAGCAAATGCTGTGAACATGGCCAAGACCGACCTACCGAACGACCGATAGACGGACAGACGGAGCAACCGGCCCAAGCGGCAAGTGCGGCAAGGACAAAGTATATGGAGAGATATAAACCCGACCTGACCAGAACAACTTTGCACACAGTTTTTACAGTGTGTTTTTTCTTCATGCTTTCTCTTTTAGCAGCCACAGCAACATTTCTTTATTTTTTTTGCTCCCTCTATGCCATTTCTTCTTGACCGTCTTTGGGCTAAGATTTTTTTTGTTTCTTCTTCTACATTTGCTTACACTAATTATGACCCCAGGTGACTTGACGGATCCCACCTTGAATGCAACCCCAACTCAATCCCTTGGTGTCTGTCAGTGCATGTAATTAGTGGTTAAATTGCCGCCCAAAGGTCAAAGGAGCAACAGAACGGGGGGAGGGTGGGAAGCTAGGGAGACGTACCAAGATGGCCTCATAGCCGGGGCGTTAAGGCGTCATGCTCATTATCAAGTCACAGTCACTCAAAGTGTCTCCACACAAGGCCGAAGCCTTCTAGCCCCATTACCTGTGGTTTCACCATCTAAAGTTTCATTTGGCTTACACTTATTAACTAATTAGGCACCGACAATTGTATTTTGGTTAGCAATAATAATAATAAATCAAATTTTATGCAAAATTCTCCACTAATTCGAATCAATTGTATTTAGGTACAAATTGGGCCGAGGCGTAGGCTCCCTTTCATTTTCTCTCTCTATCTTTATAAAGAGATCAACATAAAAAATAAGAAGTTTCATGAATTTTTAATTTTAATTATGTTACCTTTTTGTCAATCTTATACATGGGTAGGTCAAGTCCTTAAGAAAATATTAATTCAAAGTGTTGTCGAACTAAATATTGGCTAAATTTCAAACTGAATAATTTTGAGTTTACAAATCCAAACAGGTCTAACATCAAATAAAAAGGGTAAAAGGAATACATCAATATAAATATCGGATAAACAATTTTGTCAGAGAATGAAGTCAATTTAACAGTAATAACTCTGAGATTACCAGGATCTGGAATATAATTTTTGTCTCGTTTCCCTATTATATGTATGTATATTTGTTAACAAAAAGCCACAGATCAGGCAAACAATTATCAGTGAGCTTTATGGGCAAAAGATATATAAAAACACACAAAGAACAGATTGCTAACAGAGAATTGGAATGAATAGGGAGAAAAGTAGTGAGTTAGAAAAGGAAAGAAAGGGAAATAAAAATGAAATCAGCATCATAAGGCATTTTAATTCATAAGCTGACATTTGTCTCGCTGGCTGGCTGGCTGCCTCGTTGCCTCTTTGGCTCGTTGGCTCGCTCGCTGACTGAAATGGAAAAGATTTTTCATGCTCATTTACATGAAATTTTCATTATGCGCCGCACGCTAAAACTTATGCAATGCGAACGATGACGACGACGACGACGACAAGCAGCAAAAGCAACAGCAGTAGACTGAAGGCGGATACAGATTTGGCCAGTAAAACGGATGGACTTAGGGATGCGTTTGGTAAGAGGAGTGTGGGATAGGAATGAGGGTAGAAGAACGAAAGCCAACAACAAAATCACGTTCGTTTATCATCGCGTTCGCCCGTCGCCGCCGCTTGACTATGATGTTGATGTTGATGAGCATCTAGTTAGAATGTCGGAGAGCGGCGGTGGATTCGAGGAGCAGAAGCTGAATGAGAATAGGAGGATGATGACGACTGACGACTGAGGACAAAGCGTGTGACAGCATTTTGCATACGCTGATGAATCCATCATCTTTACTCAACGTCACATCATCAAATCCGCAACGCTTAGTTATACTTTGTGCACGATGTAGAAGAGATATACAGAGATACAAGAAGAGAAAATAAAATAGAGAGAGAGAGAGAGAGAGAGAGAGATAGAGAGACAGACAGCTAAAGATTGGGACAAGAGAAATAAAAATGCAGCGGGAATTGCATACATTCAAGAGGCACTCGCACATATGCAAATATAAAGGGGAACGCACATCAAACACTCAACGCATTGGCTCTGGCCATGTACCATTCAGTTACCTTTGGGTGCACCTTTTGATTTGTTTACGCGGCGTATACGTAATGTCTTTTCAAGTGCAAGCCTTTAATTGTTTAACGCAGTTGACAGTCTCGCCATTGGCTGGTTCTCTCTGTCTCTCTCGACTTGATACTCACTCCTCGCTCGTTCAAGCGGGTGTCTGTGTTGACAAAGTGGGGTCCTATTCATCCGTTCAAGCCCCCCCCACAAACAACCCCCTTTCTTACGCCTTGCACGTACACGCCTTGGCACTTAAGGGGATTTGTTTAATTGAAACGAATGCAAGGGCGAGAACGAAGCCAAAACAGAAACAGAAAGAGAAACAGAAACAGAAACAGAAACAACAAAAGGATATGAAAAACCAAAGACAAACTGCGGCAAGTGTGCGTGGGGGTGCAAGCAGTGACAGAGACAGAGGGAACGAATAATAGACAGCAACTGAGTCAGAGACACAGACAGAGACAGAGACAGAAACAGGGGCATAGAGCTTAGTCTAACAAATAAACAAAAATGCACTTGGACTCTGTGCAAAGAGATAGAGACAGAGAAAGAGAGAGTGAAAGCCAAGCTTAACGGGAAAGGGGCCACTTTTACAATTGTTTTGCAGAAAGCTGTCAAAAGCAAGCAGCCGGGCAACAGCTGAGCAGCTGCCAAAGCAACAAACAACAAATGGCCATTTGTTTAATTAGAAAACGCTTTTAGAGATAACCAAGGTCATTCCTAAGGACATGAATGGTCCCCTGATTCATAATTCATTTGCCTTGGGCATCAAAAGGTCAAAATGCCAAAAGGCCTAAGAAATTCTATAATTAGCGGTTAAAAGGCAAATAAAGACCTACTATCTAGCCACACGAAATGCAGAACTTAAATGTCATTAAGTCTAAGTTAATGTGTAAATTAAAATGTCAACAAACGAAAAAAGAAAACCAAATAAGGCCTATAAAAATCCAGAGAAGAAAATATCAAAAAACAAGCGCAAACAGTGAAATTGAAACTGAGTGGCAGATGAGTGAGTGGCGGGTGGAGCAGTGGCTAAAATCAAACAAATGGTCAGTTTAGTCTGTTTTGGTCAAAAGGAAAAGGTCTTTAATTAAATTACGAGCAGTCAAATACAACTTTGATCCCTTTCATTCGCTTGCTTCCCTTCACTCAGTCTCTCTCTCTCTTTTTCTTACTCGTTCTGTGAAAACTTGTCTTGCGTTTGTAATTGCGTTTCTTTTTCCACAGTTTTCAAGGCAAAATACAACTTCCATCAACCTTTTTTTTTTTTCTTTGCCTGACTTTTCATTACTTTCGTCAGTTCTTGGCGTTCCTCTCTTGGTAGGTTTTTTTTTGTGCTTCCTTTCCAAGCAACTTTCAACTTTTACATTTCGTTTATGACAAACAAACTTTTCGTTGAATTTTCCAGCAAGTGACGTGCGTGTGTGTGTGGGCCTCGAGAAATCAGGAGAAAAAACGAACAGATATGAAGTGCAAAGTGTAAGTGAAAGTCAAACGGCATACATAAAATCCAACTTGAAATGACGTTCAGTTAATTTTTTTTTGTTTTTCGTTTCTTGAAATTGTAAATGCTCTGTCACCTAAGTAAAGTTTCATTTTGAATTGCTTGATTTTTATAATTTTCCCAAATTTATAACAGCAATTTAACAGCATATAAAAAAAGAAATAAGGAAAATAATAATTACCCAATCGGATTACTTTAATGGTTCAAACAGAAACCAAAAATTACTGTTTTTGGCTAAGAATATATCAAGGTCTATTCAATTTAGTCAGTGGTTCATATCATATATGCGAGTATGACTTGCATCAATCCAAAGGATTTGGCTATTGGCATACAGAAAATATTATTAACATTAAGACCCAAGACCACCTGACTGAACAAATCACAGTAGCAGACCTTCAAGCTGAGGGCGTCAGGCAGCAAAAAAGGCTCAAAAAGCAAAAGCTGATTGCAGTATTAAATGGGATTTCACATTGCTGTTGGACAGGGCCATAAGTAGTCTCGTAGTCTCGTTTTCTGTGGGTCCAATTGGCTGGTCCTTGTGCAAATCGAAGAGACCAGATGGACAGAGTTCTTGGTTGAAAATCAATGGCAACCGCATACAGCACTCTGTAGTATAACTTGTTCATTTCATTTTTACTTTTGGTCCCCTTTTGCCATATTACTTGATTTCTCTCTCCTTCTCTCACTCTTTCTCTTATTCTGCGAAACCTGCATTTATAATGCACTATGTGATAGACTCGTTACTGATACCCTTACCCAACTTTAAGGTGAACTCGTTGCAATAAACAGTTATAATTTTTGAATCGAAGAAATAACTAGAACGACGCCAAAAAGTTTCATGACAGCGTTAACTAAACTTTGAATTTCACAAATTGCCGCTACTATATAAAGAAAAAATATAGTTCAACTTTAAATTACTTGTAACCAACTAAAAATTTGTGCCACAAAAAAATCCGTGGATTTCTTCACATTACTAAATAATTAGATTCTTTCAATTCTCTCCCCCTCTGTCTCTCTCTCTCTCGCTTTCTTATTTATTGCATAAAGAAAGGCTTCATAATGCTATTGAAAAGATTGATCTTTGTTTAATAAACTAAAGAGAATTTCCTATGAACTATTATGGTGCTTAGTGTAGTAAGAATTTTAATTTTACCACCCATTCCTTGGCTATATTTTAACCCTGGCCAATGTATGTATAAAAAGTGAGATGGGAGACGGAGGAGGACACAGGGAAAAAAATGCCTGCAGTAAATGCAAAAGGCAAAGGGAAATTTAAATAAAAAAGGCACATAAATCGAAATCTGTCACAAAGAACATGCGCAGCCAATAAATTTTCTTATCTCAATAGCAGCGACAAGCGCCAAGTAGGAGGAGCAGCCACAACAGCAGCAGCAGGAGCAACGGCAACGGCAAAGGCAATAGCAACAGCAACAGGAGCCCCAGGACGCATAGGATCCCCAACTGTAAAGTGGGCGTGCCTGCAATCGAACATGTTGCATATGTAGTGTGTGTGTGTGTTGTTTGCTTTTGGGCTGCGTAAATTGAAATTATTGCCTTGGAAGAGTGATTAAACTTTCAACATATAAAATTAAAAATATAGCAATCTTTTCACCAATATGAGCAGTAACTGTACACATAATTTAATAGCGATACTCCAGTTGGCTCTTTATAAATGCTTCACTTAATTTAAATCAAACTAAAAACGTTAATTTTTCATCCTTTTACTGCAATTTTCAGTCGCTGGTTCATTACAATCACGTAAGTAATTATGCCAAAACTATAAAACGAACAAACTTCGTTTTGAAACTTTTATTCTGCAGCAAAATAACAAACTAACAAATTAAATAACCCATCCAAATTCGGGTTAAAAATAAAAGAGAATATTAGCCACTTTTAAATCCATAAATCACACATATAATTATGCAAATCTGTAGAAATATAGCCCAAGCCCCAAAATGTAGGCATCCGTAATTCAACACTAACACTCCTCCACTTCCTCCCCATCATCATCATCATCATCAACATGAAGGCAGACAAAAATAGAAACTAAAACCGAAACCGAAACCGAAAAACTTCAACTTGCAATGCGGGCACGTGTTTGGCTTGCTGAAATCTACATAAGCTGGCTGGCAGCCAATTTGGTAAAGGACTAACTAGCCAACCAGCCAGTCAGCTAGGCAGGCAGGCAGGCAGCCATCTAGCAAGCTATTCACTTCTGCCAAGAAACGGTTGGAGAGAAAAAAAAAAATAAAAAAAAAACAGGCAAACGCATCAAAAGAAGGACAAAAAAATAACTGGTTAAAAAATCTGTTTTGCCAACATTTGCATGGAATGCGTCGTTTTGCCATAGTTTTTGGGTTCCATTTTTGCATAACTTGGTCACAGACAAACACACACAGACACACATTCGGCACACACATCCATATGGCTTTGCATTTCGCATTTTGGGCAGATTTCGCTTAGATCCTACCTACACATACATACATACCTATATGTATTTCAAGTTTTTGGTTCGTTGAGTTTCCGTGATTTTGACAGGCTAGCCTAACGAAACGAAACGGTCAGTAAAAAAAAAGAAAAAAAAATGTAGAAATGGAAAAGCCAGGCAAAAATTATGCATAAATTTCAATAGGTAGCTACGCAGATAAAAAAGAAAATATGTAAAAATAAATGAGAATAGAAAAGAAAATGTAAAAAATCTTCTCTTCAAATATATGTATATTAATTTATTATGGGATACGTTATGAGCATTTCCATTTTTCAAATGGAAACTTTTTAAATCTTTTGGAAAATTTGAATGCGGTCAAGTGTTGTCCAACAATTTCCATTCAACAGTTTGTTGAATTCATCGCTTGCGTTTGCTTGTTCTCGTTTGTTTATTACATTTGCATATTATTTATTATTTATATTTTTTATGACTAGCTCACGCACTACGACTTGCTGATTTTCTTTTCTTCATAGAAATGCCCACAACATCCCGACACCCTAGCTCTCTTAGGCTCTCTTTCTCTCTACATCGCTGCGTTGCTTATTTCATTAGCTATTCTGTTGAAAATTTTCTTTTTTTCATCCAAAAAAGGAGCAAAAATAAATAATAAAAAAAAAGGAAGAAAAGAGAACAGATCTGAAATTGGGAGGCAACGCTTTAACTACCGGAAATTCCTTTGTACTTTGCTTTTCATGCTCATTTGTAGGCAACCACGCCCACAAGCCCCGCTCTACCCACTCCTTCATCGACCAACACTCACTCACTCACTCACTCACGCCCGCTCAATTTTTCGCTGTTGACAATTTTTCGGCGGTTGTTGTGGCAACACGTGACTTGCAAGCTGAACAAGCCGGACCGACAATGAAAGCGAGAGAGCAAGTGAGAATAAACGAGGAGAGATAGAGAGAGAGGGGGAAATGGCAAAAAGAAATAATATAAAAAAAAATAAGAAAAGAAAAACCGAGAAAAAGTTACTCCGCGAATGCCAAAGAATGTTTGCTCTTGTACTTTAAACTGGTTTCGTTTCATTGAAATCAGTTTCAAAATAATTTGCTGCTGAAAATTCAATTTGTTATTCCTACTTGGCTCACCTCTCCTTTTTTTTCTCTCCATTCTGCTGTTCACTGAGACATTAACGCTTCAATGGCTTTATTGGCCAAGAATTCTTTTTCATATTGACAAAACATTTTTATGTACTTGTAAATAAATTATATCATTAGATCTTATTAGAGCTCATCAATGTGCCAAAAGAAAAATAAAATGAAAATAGGAAGGAGGTGGGGGGGAGGGGAGGGACGGGAGCACCAAATGAAATGTAAAAGACATATTTCCACTTCAATTCAAGTCCTGCACTTGGTTGTTTGAGTTGAAAAGGAAATGTGTTCCATTGGCACACATGTCGTATACGCAATTGTCTTAAGTGTCACTTAAAGAACAGAGTACAAGTGGAAAACTAAAGAGAAGGAGAGCAGCCCAGGAGCGTTTAGTTCGCAAAGCCACTTAAATACTTTTTTTTCCACAGTATACACTTTAATTCAATTGGTCTTAAGTTTCTTGAGTAAACATGAACAAAACGAAAGCGCTTTAATGTTGGATGCATCTTAAACTGAATATGATATGTCATCGTCATTTAAAAGCCTTAACCTATGTTTTGCCTTATTGACTACGCCATTGAGATACGCCAAAGGTATCAGCCTTTGTAGGCTTACAGTGACATGAAATCGAAATCCCTCTGGATTCTTATCCATCCACCACACACTTAAAAGTTAACATCTATAGGTTGAGAGTGACACGGGGCCATTTGAATTGTCTATAACCTTCTAGGCAAAACCTATTTTAAATTTGCCTATAAATAATGTTGACCTGTTTTATCCTCGAACCAGACTTTATATTGATCCATGGAGTATTTATATTTATTGGCAATTTTTCTTTCATAGCTTGTAAATGATGGTGATGCTGCCGTTGCTGCCACCTGCTGTGAGGAGCACGCAATATCCTCAGCATCATCCGCCCGTTGTATATCTGTCTAGACAAGAGTTAGACTTCTCTTTTTTCTTATTCTTCTTCTTCATTTTTCTAGGTGGCTTTTGTTGTTTTTGTTTTTTTTTTTGAGTTGCTTACTTGATTTGCATTCGGCCCAAGTCAGGTTATGTCTGAGCAGTGAACCAAAGAGCTAAAGTTCAAAATCAAACACAAATCGTTTATCATTTTACTATACCATCACCTCTGCCTGCCACTCCTGTTGGCATTTGTTTGTCAATTTTGACCGAAGTTCCTATTTCGAATAAAGTTTCCATGCAACGCTTGATGCGTTGCCTCTACTTAGCCACTAACAAATTGAGCAAACAGTTTGTTAAGCATTGACGGCCAGCTCCAAGCATGAACAAAAGCCACCGAGATAGCCCAAGTAGAAAGAGCAACAGACAGGGAAAGCAAGAGAGAGAGAGAGAGAAAGAGAGTGAGACAGAGTGAGACAGATAGACTGAGGGGGAAATCAGCTCCGATGTACGCATAATTTATGGCTTCAATTGTCTGCTCAGACTAAGGGCTGAGGGCCGGCTCCGGCAACTGGCATTGGGATTTGGATTGTACAGGGGCAGGCAGATAACGAGCCACGTCAATTTTCGCTAATAAACTCAAGAAGGATTAATTTTGTGATTTATGACATTCGCAACCCACTGGCTAAAATATACCACTGACTCACTATCCAGGACTTAGCACAAGTCTCCTAGTTATTAGTAAAAGAAAAATTATAGCATACTTTTCTGCTGACATTACAACATTAATTTGATGGACACTTTAATTAATGCTAAACAATATTAGAATTCCCTATAGGTACATACTATTATAATAAAGAAAATCGGTAATTCTATAGGATGGTAAAATCAATAGAACCAATATACGAAATCAGGAGACGAGAAGAAGATAAGGCTGGAATCTTAAAACCTTTTGTAATTAATATATACAGTAAATATACAGTTGAAGTTTTTACTTCAATCAAAACGTACCTTTTTATGACACAAGTAATATTTTTATCCACAAAATTTTTCTAATATTAGTAAAACAAATATGTTATTCCAATTTGTTACTCAGAGTGATTTAGAGTAAATTTTATAATTTAATTAATTACCTGTTTCATGCAATATTTATTATAATCCTTCTTTTCTTTATATTCAGGTTTCATGCTCTCCATAAATAAAGAAATTTACACTTTGATTTATTTCCAAATTGAGTTATTTGTGAAAAATACAAAAATATATGATACTAAGTTTTACTTTGCTAGCAACTGATAAAAAGTTGTGATTTATATTTGTTTTGTTATGTATTCTTTTTGCATTCCTTGATTTACCTTTTCAACTCTGTAATATAGTCACTTTATTTTCCATTTTTCTATTTATTCAGCTGGCTTTGAAAGTCAATAACTTCCAGCACAGCAGCAAAAGGCACAACAACTACACTCACACACACGCACACACATATACATACACACATAAAAGACTAAGTACAATTCCGCCAGTTTCGCCTTTTGCCTTTTTCTTTCTTTCAGCCACAAGACAACTTCTGCATTGAGCCATTTATGCTATCATGTATGAAATGGGCGCCCACATGACTGCTATATTATATATATGTACATTCATGCATATGTATGGTACAGATATATCTATATATATGTATATATATACATACGAGTATTTGTATTACAAAAGCAACCACAAAACAAGCTGTTAAAACAGCTGCCAGCAGCTCAAAAAACCAACCAAGTTGACTGCACTAAGCAGAAGCAAAAGGAGCAGCTCCTCTTACCATCTTTCCCCCTTTGGTGCGCTCTACCTCTCTGACAGTTTTTGCCTTGACTATAAAAATTGTTTGCTGAGGCATTAAATTGAATGAAAATTTATGATCTTTTCATATTTGCTTATGTGTATGTGTGTGTGTGTGTGTGTATGTGTGGGCCGCCTGGGCATGAATGGAGCTGCGTGGAAATGGAAAATGCCTACGGCGCTTCTAGGCCATTTTCCGAGGCATCCGTGTATGTGTGTGAGGATGTAAGGATGTGTGGAATGCAATATCTGAAAACGGCTTTAAACTGAAACAGAATGGTTAAAAAAAAAAATGTATATAAAAATCAAACAACATTTTATCCAAAGTCAACAAATCATCAATCAAAATTGAACAATCTATATGCTATGCATACATATATAGTATGTATCGATATCGATAGATAGATAGATATATCCAATAACTGACCTATGCCCTATCACACTTCTCTCTCTTCTCCTTCTCTCTACATTGTCCGAGGGAGCAATTTATCATCACAAATGGCAAACAAAATGGACCGTGTGACAGAAACGAAACGCGACTAAGCCATAATCTGGCCAGCAGTTAGTCGCCATGCTAATCATGGCCTACTGAGGGCAGGTGACAACAAGTTTTTTTGTTTTGTTTTTTTTTCCCGGCAGTTTGGTTGTTTATTTTTTTCTGTTTTTGTTCTTTTTTTTGTTTTTGTATTCTGTGTTGTGGAATGCCTGGAATTTGGTTAGCAATGCGCTGGGACTAAATAACTGCTAGCACGTACTAACCTTGGTACTGGTCAGGCATCAGCTAAGCAAGATTAATGATCCGAAGAGTTCTCTTTTGGGTGGAAAAATTGAAACAACACTAAATATTGAATAGCAGACAGATATGCAAAATGTCAGTTCAATAAACTGGACTGCAAGTAGAATGTTTATATACATAACCTTGAATCCGGGTAAAATTTAAGAAATATTTGTATTTATTACAAAGAGGAAGGCTTTTTCTGACTTACTGTATACCGATTAAAAGAACTTTAAGAAGAGAAACTAAAAATTAATCAAAACTTAACAGGAAATAAAGGCAATTTTGGAAAAAATAATAAATCATTATTTGGAAAATATCACCTTTTAAGAATAATTTTATGCATTCTGTTCACAAATTTCAACTAATGCATTAAGAGGTAACGTAACCTTTGTATGGGAGCTTGCTGGTTTCGATTTACTAATAATTCTAGCAAAGCATTAAAGATAGCTAAATGTCTGATTCTGTAGTGCCCAGTTTCTGCCGTTAGTTTTCTTTTTAAATTTTAAGGCGTTAGTTTGTATTTCCGTAGTGGTGGGTAATTGTGTCGATAAAAATGATCAGCTGAGCTTAGAAGTTCGATAGCTTTACTAGTGCAACCCTAGCAAAGTAGCATCATGCGCGATCACATGCATTGGTCACACTCTTTTCTGACGAACTTCCGCCCTGGCTAGACGCATAAACCACGCTGCTCCTCCAGAAAAAAAATATAAAATTTAAATCTGAAATTTTCTTGGCCATCAAGCCAAATTATTAATTAAATATTAATCTGGAGCATATAGGACAACAATTATTGTGGAGTTTTGTGAATCTTATTATCGTAAGTTAATTTTTGTGGATATTTGAATCGTTGGAAGTTTCTAATAAGTTCTTTTGAAAACTTAGACATAATTAAATTGAATGCTGAAAGCCTAAGCAAGGAATTTCATATTCGAATTCCGAGAATTTGCCAGAAATAATTTTTGAGACACCGTGGGCGTAAAAGCTGCACACCGTGAAGGGCACAGAGACATTTCGACAAAGTCGACCAGCTTGGAATAGCCGCCCGAATCGGATACGGGCAGAGAAAGTTTCTTCGTTGCGGATTGAGAGTCCGTTAGACCGAAATTGTTGCATAGGAATGCCAGACGCTTGATTTAACCTAACATTTTATTCCTAAGCATCATCCAGCGGACGACGAAGGCCTTCGACGGACCGGACGGATGGGTAAGTCCTAAGTTCTTGACATAAATCATGATCGATCTGGTATTTCCCTGTTTGTATGCAAAAAGAATACGAGTTCAGTGTCAAATAATCAGCAAATAAGAAAAAACTCTCTCAAGTACAGTAAAGCTAAGAAGAAAAGATTAAAGAAAAAGAAAATTGACAATCAGTGTTGAAAAATTGAAACAATATTAAGAATAGCCTTTGACTGTGTGAGCGAGCCTACAGTTATTTATAATTAATCTCGTAATTTAAGTGAAAACTTCCAAATTCCAATTAACCTTTTCATTTTTGAATATCTATAAGTTTATATATATCCACCTTACAATTAAGATTCACAAAACAAAACATATTATCCCTAATTTGGCTTTTGGATGCCTGAAATGATCCAATTATTTAATTTGATTACCGTATATTATAAGAATCATCATTTTAGTTTAGTCAACTCGGATTATGTTTCCGACTTATTGAAGTATTTTGGTATTCCGTAACCCTCGTGAATAAATATCATTTGTAATGTTTGGGTAAAAGTTATGTGATCTTCCTTGTAGCGAAATGTGAGCGGTGAGCTGAATTATTTTGGGATTTTCCAGAATCTTGCGAAAGGAAAATCATTGGTTGGGAGGGTTTAGACGCGAAGCTATAATAACATCCTCATAGCTTCCCTATTCGTGCGATACTAATATACCCTTTTTCTCTATCCTTCTAGTTCATCTCTTTTGGTTAAATAATTGTGTAATATTCGTGCTCTGGGGACTTTGTTTTATTTTATGTACTACGGGTGTATTGAGTAATGCTGGTCCAAAGAACCCCCCCAAAGACTGTTTGCTAGCCGACAGCCAGAAGTCCCACCCGGACCAAACTTCTCGATACACGAAGCCCGTAGATGAGTTGGCTTTGGCCTAATTTGTGGTACTCTTGCCCATCATAACATCTGATGATTAGGGACTGCGAGAGAGACTACCTATATAGGCTGAACCTGACCTCTTCTTGGATCAAAGAAGATTCTTTGACTAAGAGGGGATGTACATGATCTGGATTCATTCCGGGTTGTGTACATTACATAATTTTGGCGCCCAACTAGGAGGCTTGTTAGACTTGTATACAGTGTCTCGGTTCAACCGTGTTTCTTTATAGGATTCAGGCTGAACTGAAGGGTTCAAGAATTTCAGGTTCCTTTTTCCTTCTCCTACTTCTTATTCTATCTCTTAATAAAATCCCCAGCCTTTTTATCTATCCTTTGCTATCAAAAATTTTTATTTTTCTTTCATTTCGCTTTCTTTTTGTATTCACGGATAGTTGGTTGAGTGACTTATTCATTAGGAATGCAGATATTTGGAGAATCCGAGTTCTGACCAGTGATAAGGCTCTTGAGCATTAATCGGTGAATATACTTAGAAACATATACAAACTCTACAAAATAGTAACAGACGTATATTATAGGCTGTGTTTTTCTTGGAATTCGTTAATTTTTGATTGTTTCGATTTTACGACCAGAAAGCACAATAGGCTTGTGATGTCGGCGTTAGCATTGTAGTTTATTGATTCCATTCATTTCTTGTAATTACAATAGAACAAATGCTTCAGCGGATATCAATGAATTGACTGCTCGTTCATCTGGAATGCAGAGATTTGGCTAGGCCCGAATTCTGACCGATGATACAAAGTGAGTTCAGTTTATGATGTTGGTTGAAATTAGTCTTTTCGTTTTGGATTTGATATAGATGATTAGGTCTAGAACGACAAGATTTCTCTATCCCTTCACATATAAATTTCTGGGATTGAACTATCCATTAGTTCAATTCTCCCTCTATATTAGTACCGCACCTATAATTTTGCTCACTCTCACTTTCAAAACAAGGAAGATAATCGTTATATGATATAATATATTAAAACAAATTAAATAAAGTATCTAAAGTAATTTTTGTGGAAAAATAATCAAAATGCCAGTAATTCGGAGTAATGAAGAATTGAGTGTGCTACCAGAAGCAGAATGTACAATTTGCTTGAAAGCCTTATTAGAAACAGAAGAGCTTAGGATTACTAAATGTAATCATGTTTTTCATCAGGAGTGTGTAGAAAATTATATACAAGAACATCAGGAATGTAATTTTTGTAAGAAACTATGCCACCAGAAAGATTTAGTCCAATTTATAATGTCAGATCAAGCCGAGGGTCCCATAGTTAATAAAAACAAGAAAACCCATAATACTAGAGCTCAATCACAATCAAGCAATGTAGCATCTCCGGCTAGTCAGTTAAAATCAGGAGGTAGAGGTAGAAAACCCAAATCTTCTACGGCACGTAAACCGGAGAACTCGAATCAACAGCGTTCAGCTCGGTCACAGCAACAATCAATTTCAAATCGAGCAGCTGAGATAAATGTTAATTCAATTTATGAGAGAATGGAATATTTAATTGATCAGAGATTAGGAAATTTGAATTTAAATAATTCAGTTGGACGATCTAACAACCACGATGATCGCGTTCCAACCCCAAGATCAGATTCAGTATCACACCATTATATTAATCCTGGAAAAGCCGCCCAATTAGTACAAAGTTGGGGTATTAAATTTGATGCGTCTCCTAAAGGTCCTACAGTATCAGAGTTTCTATACAGAATAAAAGCATTAACTGTAGACAACTTTCAGAGTGATTTTACACCGGTATGCAGAAATTTACACCTACTGTTAACCGGAAGAGCCAAGGAATGGTATTGGCGTTATCGAAAAGAACATGACGAAGTTATTTGGGAAGAATTTTGTATGGATTTAAAACAAGAATACGACGATTTTAAGGATGATGATTTGATTCTTGAAGAAATACGTAACCGAAAACAAAGGAATGGTGAAGCATTTGATGTTTACTATGAAGACGTAATGACTTTGATATCGAGATTGGTAATACCTTTGGAGGAAAAACGACTCGTACATCAGCTACAAAGAAACCTGATTTCGGAAGTACGAGAAGCTTTATTATACGTTCCAATTGAATCGGTATCTAAACTTCGCCAGTTGGTGCACCGCCGAGAGCAATTTCTCCGTGAAGAATCAGGAAAACGCATTACGAAGTACACAAATGTTAGGAAGAATATCGCTTTACTCGAAGAGACAGACGAAAATCCCGAGGAAGAAGATATTCAACCGGAGTTAAATGCAATTCAAGTCAAGGAAAAAAAATACATTTGTTGGAATTGTGACATCGAAGGACACAGATGGGACATGTGCTTAGAAGAGCGCCGCATTTTCTGCTACGGATGTGGAAAGAAAAATGTCTACAAACCACAATGTGATGTATGCCTATCCCGTTCGAAAAACTCCAATCAGGGCCCATCATTCCGTCGCAGCCGAGTGGACCCTCAGTAGATGTCAAGAATAACACAGCGACGAACAACATAACACCAGATTTGACAAATAAAATTCAGCCGTATCCCAGACTACCATACCATCAACGGCTGCAAAACTATTTAGCGATTCGAGATAAAATATTTGCACAGGAGGTTGCAACTTGCCAGTTTATGAGAAGTCGCTCAAGCGAACGTCTGCGTGGCTTTTGGAAGAAAGTAAAAGATGTCCAAAAACGAATAATAGCGTCTATGATTAACGAAGCCGCAGATGGCCGTTTCTACGCTCCAGTAAAGTTTCTCGAATTTTCTGAGCTTGGTCTATTGGATACTGGAGCCAATATCAGTTGTATCGGATCAGATTTAGCAGCAAAAGACTGGACGAAATATCCCGGATTTTCAACTATTGTTTCAAGTGTGGCCACAGCAGATGGGAAAAGACATCCAGTTACCGGAACAATAAGAACAGAGGTACAATACGAAAGCAAGCGAAAATCTCTTTCTCTTTTTATTATCCCGTCATTAGCAAAACGAGTTATTTTAGGAATCGATTTCTGGAAATCTTTTGAGTTATGTCCAGAATTTTCATACCGTTGTAAGACTAGCATATTAGATAAAAATATTCACTCGATTGATGACGAAAAGAAATGTTTATTAACCCCAGAGCAAGAAAAAAGATTAAACGATGTTATTCAATTGTTTCCGGATTTTAAACAACAGGGATTAGGCCGAACTCCACTTATTGTTCATGATATAGAGATCAAAGAAGCAACTCCAATCAAACAACGCTTCTATCCTGTGTCGCCAGCGGTTGAAAAGTTGATGTATAAAGAAATCGACCGAATGTTGGAAATGGGAGTGATCGAGAGAGCCAATAGTCCTTGGAGTTCTCCTATGCGTCTGGTTATAAAACCCGGAAAAGTGCGATTATGTTTGGATGCAAGAAAAATAAATGAAGTCACCAAAAAGGACGCATATCCGCTGCAAAACATAGATGGAATTTTCGCGCGACTGCCCAAAGCAAACTTCATAACAAAAATTGACTTAAAAGATGCCTACTGGCAAATTGCTCTTTCAGAAAAATCCAAACCCATAACAGCTTTCACGATACCCGGCCGCCCCTTGTACCAGTTCACTGTAATGCCATTCGGATTATGCAACGCTTCGCAAACCATGGCACGATTAATAGACGATCTAATTCCAGCAGATCTGAAATACTGTGTGTTCGGATACCTAGACGATCTCTGTGTGGTGTCAGAAGACTTTGATACTCATTTAGAAATTCTAATTCGTATGTCTCAGCAATTTAGAAAGGCAAATCTAACTTTAAATATAGAAAAAACAAAGTTTTGTGTTACAGAAGTGCCATATCTGGGCTATATTATAGGAAGAGGAGGAATTTCAACAGACCCTGCCAAAATAGAAGCAATAAAGACTTGGCCAATTCCGAAAACGATAAAGCAAACCAGAGGTTTCTTGGGTGTTGTTGGTTGGTATCGTAGATTCATTGATAATTTTTCTGATATTACATTTCCGATAACCCAATTGCTAACTAAGAAAAAGAAATTTTTATGGACACAGGAAGCTCAAATTGCCTTCGAAAAACTTAAGGAAAAGCTTACCTCTGCACCGATCTTGATCAATCCAGACTTCAATAAGAAATTCTTCGTGCATTGTGATGCAAGCAACTATGGCATCGTAGCAATGTTGGTACAATTGGACGAAGAAGGAGCTGAGAAGCCTATAGCATTTATGTCGAAGAAGTTAACAACAGCTCAACGAAACTATAGCGTAACAGAACGCGAGTGCTTGGCTGCTTTGGAAGCAATTGAAAAATTCCGCTGCTATCTGGAACTACAAGAATTCGAAGTCATAACCGACCACGCCAGTTTAGTTTGGTTGATGCGACAATCAGATTTGAAAGGAAGACTCGCGAGATGGGCCATGAAGCTGCAAGGTTATAAGTTTGAAGTAAGTCACCGACGAGGTCAAGATAATGTAGTACCCGATGCCTTGTCCAGAATGTTTTCAGAGGATTTGTGTACTTTGGAAGAACTTCGCCCCTTAGTCGATTTGAACTCTCCTAGTTTCAGTGACGAAGAGTATCAACAACTAAGACAGAAAATTGAAAAAGAACAGGAAAGATACCCGGATTTGAAAATAATAGATCAATTTGTTTATATACGCACGGAGCATGATGATGGAACAGAGTCCTGTCAAGTCAATATTTGGAAATTATGGATTCCACAAAGTTTGTCCAAAGAAATTATAAAACGAGCTCATGAAGACACGATATCTGCTCATGGCGGAATGGCAAAAACTTTGGAGCTCATACGTCGGACATTCTTTTGGCCTGGCATGGTGGTACAGGTGCGTGATTATATACGAAACTGTGAGACGTGCAAGTCAACGAAAGCACCTAACCAAATCTTAAAGCCACCAATGGGTAAGCCCGCAGTATCAGAGAGACCTTTTCAGCGATTATATATTGATCTTTTGGGACCATATCCGAGAAGTAAACGTGGTCATATCGGACTCCTGATAGTGGTTGATCATTTATCGAAGTATCATTGGCTTCAACCCCTTAAAGTATTTAAGAGTAATGTGATTCAAGAGTATCTACAGGATAATATATTCTTTAGATACGGAGTTCCCGAGATATTGGTTAGCGACAACGGATCGCAATTCAAGGCAAGCGAATTTAATGCATGGTTGACGACGTTGGGTATAAAACATATATATACAGCAGTTTATTCCCCACAGTCGAATGCCTCTGAGAGGGTAAATAGATCCATAATTGCAGCAATACGCGCCTATCTCAAAGAGGACCAGCGCGAATGGGATCTACACATACCTGCTATAAGTTGTGCACTAAGAAATTCGTATCATCAGAGTATAGGATGCTCTCCTTTCCATGCTTTGTTTGGCTTCGACATGGCCACACATGGTTCCCAATATACTCTTCTCGAAAAGATTAACATGCTGAATGAATCGAATAACGTGTTGCGAAAGGACGATCAGTTAGCATTACGGCGTAATTTTCTCAAGAAGAATATAGCACAGGCAGCGGAGCAGAATGCAAAGGTATATAATCTGAGAACCAAGGAGGTTAATTTCAAAGTAGGACAAGAAGTCTTTAGACGTAATTTTGGACAGAGTAACTTCCAAAAATGCGTTAGTGCTAAGTTAAACTTGTTGTGGCTAAAGTCTCGAGTTCGAGAGAGATTAGGAAACTGTTATTATGTGTTAGAGGATTTAAATGGTAAACTGATAGGAACCTATCATGCTAAGGATATTAGGCAGTAACTGTCTTTTTTCAGGTTAATACTCCGAAGCAAGCTCTAGTATTATCCTGTGGTTGTAGTGCCCAGTTTCTGCCGTTAGTTTTCTTTTTAAATTTTAAGGCGTTAGTTTGTATTTCCGTAGTGGTGGGTAATTGTGTCGATAAAAATGATCAGCTGAGCTTAGAAGTTCGATAGCTTTACTAGTGCAACCCTAGCAAAGTAGCATCATGCGCGATCACATGCATTGGTCACACTCTTTTCTGACGAACTTCCGCCCTGGCTAGACGCATAAACCACGCTGCTCCTCCAGAAAAAAAATATAAAATTTAAATCTGAAATTTTCTTGGCCATCAAGCCAAATTATTAATTAAATATTAATCTGGAGCATATAGGACAACAATTATTGTGGAGTTTTGTGAATCTTATTATCGTAAGTTAATTTTTGTGGATATTTGAATCGTTGGAAGTTTCTAATAAGTTCTTTTGAAAACTTAGACATAATTAAATTGAATGCTGAAAGCCTAAGCAAGGAATTTCATATTCGAATTCCGAGAATTTGCCAGAAATAATTTTTGAGACACCGTGGGCGTAAAAGCTGCACACCGTGAAGGGCACAGAGACATTTCGACAAAGTCGACCAGCTTGGAATAGCCGCCCGAATCGGATACGGGCAGAGAAAGTTTCTTCGTTGCGGATTGAGAGTCCGTTAGACCGAAATTGTTGCATAGGAATGCCAGACGCTTGATTTAACCTAACATTTTATTCCTAAGCATCATCCAGCGGACGACGAAGGCCTTCGACGGACCGGACGGATGGGTAAGTCCTAAGTTCTTGACATAAATCATGATCGATCTGGTATTTCCCTGTTTGTATGCAAAAAGAATACGAGTTCAGTGTCAAATAATCAGCAAATAAGAAAAAACTCTCTCAAGTACAGTAAAGCTAAGAAGAAAAGATTAAAGAAAAAGAAAATTGACAATCAGTGTTGAAAAATTGAAACAATATTAAGAATAGCCTTTGACTGTGTGAGCGAGCCTACAGTTATTTATAATTAATCTCGTAATTTAAGTGAAAACTTCCAAATTCCAATTAACCTTTTCATTTTTGAATATCTATAAGTTTATATATATCCACCTTACAATTAAGATTCACAAAACAAAACATATTATCCCTAATTTGGCTTTTGGATGCCTGAAATGATCCAATTATTTAATTTGATTACCGTATATTATAAGAATCATCATTTTAGTTTAGTCAACTCGGATTATGTTTCCGACTTATTGAAGTATTTTGGTATTCCGTAACCCTCGTGAATAAATATCATTTGTAATGTTTGGGTAAAAGTTATGTGATCTTCCTTGTAGCGAAATGTGAGCGGTGAGCTGAATTATTTTGGGATTTTCCAGAATCTTGCGAAAGGAAAATCATTGGTTGGGAGGGTTTAGACGCGAAGCTATAATAACATCCTCATAGCTTCCCTATTCGTGCGATACTAATATACCCTTTTTCTCTATCCTTCTAGTTCATCTCTTTTGGTTAAATAATTGTGTAATATTCGTGCTCTAGGGACTTTGTTTTATTTTATGTACTACGGGTGTATTGAGTAATGCTGGTCCAAAGAACCCCCCAAAGACTGTTTGCTAGCCGACAGCCAGAAGTCCCACCCGGACCAAACTTCTCGATACACGAAGCCCGTAGATGAGTTGGCTTTGGCCTAATTTGTGGTACTCTTGCCCATCATAACATCTGATGATTAGGGACTGCGAGAGAGACTACCTATATAGGCTGAACCTGACCTCTTCTTGGATCAAAGAAGATTCTTTGACTAAGAGGGGATGTACATGATCTGGATTCATTCCGGGTTGTGTACATTACAATTCAATGGAATTTGGTTTCTTCCCCAACCATTATTTGTGATGTTTTCCTGCTAACTGTTTTATTTGATTATGCTAAACAAAGGCAAAATTTCAGTTGTGACAGGAAATTGACTTTATGTCAATGTCGAGCATTGATTTTTATATGACAACTGCATATACATTTGTACATTCGAAGGCGGCATAAATTTTGAGTAATTTAAGCAGCAAATGTCTTAAGATATCCTCCCCCATACATACATACACACACACACACACACACGCTTACACATAAACAACACACATGTATAGAAAATGGCTCCATAACTCTCTCAGCCTTGTCATGTTGGACATGTTAAAATCTGCCCGCCCGCATATGGCATGAATGGCTGATTCTAGCTCCGGCGCTTGTTGTAGAGTCGCTCCCGGCTCTCCAGGCTCTGGGCCTGTGCATGTTCACTTGTCAAAATACGTTTGTTGCATGTAACTCAATGTCAGTTTAGAGCGCAAAGCTTGGGCGAGCAAGCGATCTAAGGCAGAAATAGAGCTGGATACTGAAACAGAGACAGAGGCAGCTGCTTTATGTGCTCGCTGACACAAATGCACTGGGACGCCCAGCCCCAAAACATGAAAGACAAGCGCAATGTCAAGCGAAATAATGGCAAAAGACACAACGACGGAGACGACTATGACGACGACGACGAGGACGAGGACGAAGAAGACGACGATGAGAACGACTATGATGTTGTGGAAGCTAAAGAAAATGCCCCACAGTGATTTATTGTAGCACTCAGCCAGCTGGCGATGCAAAAGCATCTGCCACTTCAAACAAATGCGCGAGCTTGTAACTCCATCATCAGCTGGCAAGTACTGCATGTGCTCATCATTGAAACAATTATCATCATCTCGACATAGTCATCATCGTCAACAACAACATCTTAGTAATGTATTGGTCCTTTCAATAGTTATATGTTTAAGCGGATGCCGCCCAAAAGTGTGTAATCTTTATTATTACCGACTGTTATTATGTAAGCTAATTGAAACTTCTAGAATTCATAGCACATTAACGTTCGTTTCTTTCGATTTTATGCGTCAGTGCTCCATATACAATTCAGTGTTCCGGGAATAATACGGCCAAGGTCTCAATTGATCTTTATAGAAAGACTGCGTTCCGACTTTGCTATTCGATTAATAATGAACTTAGCAAATAAAAACAAATCTTAATCTTCTGCTAAACAGCCGAATCATATGGTAGATTAAATGATTAAGACCTAGACTTTCTTTGGCCCGAAAGTTACCAAGGAGACGCTTAGATATAGATAGCTTATTTATGCACCTATTGTACTTAGTTTTACCTAGCAATTTCAATATCCTTGGCATAGCCACATATTTCGGCATATTAAGACTTTTTGCTTGCTGCAGGACTTTGGCTTTATATCTTGTCCTTTCCTCTATTCTACTGCCGCCCCGTCAGAATACATTTGCATATGACATACGCCATATGCAGGAACTTTTGCAAAGTCAGCCAAAAATCTGAAGTTATATTAGTGGAATGCTTCAACTATAATAAAAAATCAGAATTTTTTCTTTTTTTTTTTGCTAACTGCAAAATTGAAGTTATGGCTGTTTCAGCTGGTATTTTATTGATTCCCTTTTTTATTTGGAATGCCCAATACAGCTTTTTATTGCTTATTGAATTGAATTTATTTAAGAATTTATATATTTCCTTTAGAATTTGTTTGCTTTGTTTACTAGAATCTTTTAGCTATCTCACCGCGCCATCAACAGAAATCATAATTTTTGGGCAAACCTTTTGTCTGAAAATGAGCGAGAAGGCAGTGTCTTTCATGTCTAATCAACAGCTTTTCATCAGCGTAAATTTTAATTAAAATAAATTACAAGAACTGGCTGAAAAATGTCGGACGCTAAAAGGGTTTCATCACAGTCAAACCGACGAGGCATTGGCCAGGTAAATTCCAGCTAATCATATTTCAAGCCCGAGAGAGAAGAGTGGAAAAAAAAAACAAAAATGTACAAAAATCCATAACCGAAACAGAAAAATGGTAAAGCAACATTTTTTTCTGTTTTTTTGTGGGTGGAAACTTTAAGCTGCGGCTCATCAGGAGGCTCTGTTATTAGCAATGTCATAATTTCATTACTGTCAACAGCCGCTCGATGTTGTTGTTGTTGTTGCTGCTGCTGCTGCGCGTTAATGTTGTTGTTTTTGGCGCTGTCGTCGCCTCGTCTAAATTACACACGCGTGGCAGGTCTATTTATTACAGTTAACGGTAATCCTAAGCCACGACGGCGGCGGTGCCAACGTCAGCATCAAAGACAAAAGGCAAAAAACAAAAAGCAGCTAATGAAAATTTTACCATAGACCTGGACTTTGGCTATACCCTGACACTGAAAATTCTGAGAAAATTCATGACCAACTAATGGAAAATAAAACATTTTGGATGTTCTTTTCCCCCCAGAATTTTATAGAATACAATAGTTAAGTGTTAAACAATTAATGTTAATAAGAAAAGGCATTAATATTCTTCTTGGACGTGAACAAATTGCAACTTAACTTAAAGAAGCACCTAATTAAAACAAAGGCTATCAGAATTATAAATCAAAATTCATTCAAAAATCAAAATGATATTTCAAATATCTTTTAATCGAAACCCAAAATAAGCTCACATTTTACTTCAATCTGAAAACTGTATCTGAATGTATCAACTAAAACGTTGCTGGTAAGACAGAAACTAAGACCCCCAACTCTAAGGATCAGCCAACATTGTTAAAGGATCTCAAAGATTACACCCATTTGTTTAATTTTTAAATCGATTTTCAATTCTACTTTCAAACAATATCAATCGTAAAATTTAACATATTATAGATAATTTACGCTCCTTACTCGTTTATACTCTTCTAATGTTGCCAAATATATCATTTTCTGTCCAATATGCCCAGCTTATCCATCTTTTTGGCCTCGATAAAGTAAACTTCTGCAGCTGGAAAACTTGTCGCTCTCTCTTTCTTTCTCTCTTATGCTCTTTGCTTCTCCGGCTGCTGTCGCGGAAATTTTTCACAGCCAATATATCATTATAATTTGCATTTCCGGCGTTGTTGAAAAATTGAGTACGACTCTAGCTTGGCTTGTTGGCAAAATATAGGGGAAACGGCCAGAAGAGACAGACAGAGAGAGAGAGAGAGTGAAGGAAAGAGAATGATGGGGAAGAGGAGGTGAAATGAATATAACAAGAAGAATCCCTTTCGCCGGCAGCTGTCGCCACACAAATGTCTCAAGTGGCAATCAAGGCGCTTCCATTCGAATTTACGTCGCAACAAATTACCGCTCATTTGTCAAGTTGCCACGCCCACTACGAACGAGTATATGCCGCCGTACCTTCTCTGTTGAATGCTTTTGCCGCTGCTGCTGCTAGTGTGGAAAATCTATGCTTGCAGCAAATGTGCCGCGAAATGTGACCAGAAAGGAAAAACGCACGCACTTTTGAGATGCTTTCCTTTCGTATTCTCTTCTTCTCTCTCTCTCTCTCTCTCATTCCCCTGATTTTTCTCTTCTTTCCACGTTTTTCTTAAGCAAGTCAAAAAGTGTTGACAGACAACAAATGCGTTTTTGACTTTAGCTTCGGTTCCTTGGTATTTAATGTAAATTAGTTCATTAGCAGAATGAAAATTAAACGAAGGAGCCGAGCCTAAGCTTGAGCCTAATTGAGCCCGAGTGGGCTTAGCTGTCAGGGTAACCCGATGCTCTAACCCCTTTTGCCACCTACATTTTTCCTGCCACTCGACGTCTGCCTTTGTCTTTATCTTGGGCTCACATTTCTTGATTAAATTCCATATTCAATTATATAACTTTAACTTTGTTTAAACATTTTTAGCTTAATGACCAAAACAAAAAAAACAAAAAATATAAGGACAAGAATGCGAAATAAGAAGAACTTACAACAAAGTTGCTTCAACTATTTCATCACTTGGCAAAAATTTTCTCATTTCATCTCATACCTTTGACGTTGGCTGCCGGCAAAGCAACCGCAAGAAATAATAAAGAACACCGAAGAATGAGGGCAACAAAATTGCAGCCGAGATGAGAGAGAAGCACCCCTAAAGGCTGGTAGGTAGCAAACAAATAGTAATTTCTCACCTATTTATGGGCGTAATAAACGTTTATGATGATACCTTCTACTTCTCTTTCACCTTTGCTTCGCTTACATCCTTTCTTGCTTTTCACTTTTTCATACTCTGCTAGGCCAAAGGTTAGATTATGTCCAAACTCACAACAATGTTGGTTCCAATAAAAACTTTAAACATTTCCTCACATGAAGTTCAATTTTTGCTTTGTGTGTGGTATAAACTCAGATTTGAAAAGTTTTTATTTCCTTAAAAACCTAAAACTCATAATGAAACTTTGAAAATTCTAATAAAAACTCAATACAGAGTATTAGTTAATTTTTAAACTAGTATTGAGGATATAATTTCTACATGAATTGTATAACCTTGTAGAGGGTATTATAGTTTTAGTCAGAAGAATCTTAAGATATTCTCGATCGGCGTGAGAATCCAAGCTCTCAAGAAAAAATTTGGATTAAAACTTGGTATTCAAACTTTAAATTGCCTAATCAAAATCAAGATCGACAATTAGTTGGATCAGACTACTATAATTTTATTGAAAAGGCTACTTTACTATGAAATATCGCCGTAGAGTTATCGTAAAATCCTATTTAAGTAGGCCTAGAAAAATATCATAATATTAAAGGAATTTGTTTAAGCTTAAACTTAGCCGAATACCTACTTTTCTAAACTTATCTAAACTTTTGTTTTTTGATATACTTCTCTAAGATTATTTGTTGTTTTCAGGTTTTTAACAAATATAAAGTTGATAACTTTTCTCTTGGATACTGGTAATCCCTTAAACCGACATGTAAACTTAATAATAATGTATAATTTATAAACCTTAGCTACATATGTACATATATAAGATGTAAAAAGCTTAAGTTTACTTACATTAAATGTCGATTTTTATCCAGTATTTCTTCGTCAATTGAAATGTTTCTCTTAATGAGTATATATTTATTTAAATTGTAGGTATATATACCATTATGTACATATATGCTTCTAGATGTGGTAAAATCAAAGCATAGGTCTAACCTCTGGTTAATGTATGAATATTGTGCTAGCTTCTAAAATGCATTCAAGTGATGTTTTCACAGCATTGTGGTCAAGTCACACATTCTATGTAGTGGAAAGAGAGGCATTGAAAGAGAGAGAGAGAGACAGAGAAGGAAAATTTAGAGAGAGGAGACAAATAATCTTTAATTAATTAAAATTCATAGCTAGTCGAAGGACAACTTACAAATCAAAGCATTCAAATGGCATATTAACTTACTTAGATAAGCATGAAGTGAAATTTCTATGACAACGTACATATACATATGTATGTAACTGTGTGTGTCCGTATGGGAATCTGTGTTTAGTCAGTTATTATTATTGTTGGTCTATGGTTCATCTTGTGTATATGTGTCTCTCTACCAACCACTTAAAACAATGTTTATGCACGCAATATTTGACCAACTGTAGACAAAGCAAGTAGAATCAGGCACTAGGCAAATTGCTACTTGCCAACTGACCAAAGGCAAACAAACACACACTGGCTCATGGAAACAAGGTGAATTATTATTTGATTTCTACTAATTTACAACAAGCTAGTAGGGATACGTGTGTATCTGTACATATATATTGATAGTTTCGATCTCTCTCATTATAATTACGAAAGTTCTTTAGTTAAATTCCCATGTTTCATTCGACAGCTGCAAGCCATTGAAACTCAATTTCGTTCGAACGAAAATCTATCAAAATCGGTAAACGAGAATGATACATTAAAACGTGGTAAAAGCGGGTAAAACGAGGGGGACTAGAAGAAGATGTAGTGAGAAACAAGGAGAGAGAAAGGGAGAGAGAAGGAACAAGAGGTTGGAAAAGAGAGAGTTATTCATGAATCAAATGCAGAAGTGAACATGTTTGAGTTTCGAGTTGCCCGCCAGTCACTAAGATTTATTGTTATCCATATATACATATATACATCTATATATATGCATGTGTGTATGCAAATGCCTGGAGTCCTGGTCCTGACTGCCAGCAAATGGGTGAAATATTACTTGTAGCAATATTTTATGCACAGATTTTTATATAGTAAAGAGGAAAAAATTCGAATAAAAGAAAAGTGGGTAAAATTATAGGCTGCTGCTGCTGCTGCTGCTGCTGCTGCTGCTTAAGTGGTTTTCAATGTTCTTTCCACCAGTTCAACACAGACACACACAGATAAATAAAGTATTTATCTACGCACACAAGCAAACACAAACACAAAATTAGGAATCTTCTCAAAATCTATATACGTACACTAAAATTTATCAATCAAAATTGTAAACATTATTCATTGTCTGTCACCCAGAAATTCAACCGTACAACAATAAAATCGAAAATTTCTCTGTTGAAATATGTTTTAACACTAAATAAAATTGAATATGCTAATCAATTGCCTAGTGTCTGTATGTTGGTGTGTGCGTGTATGTGTGTGTGTGCGTACATAGGCAAACATTTTGCATTTGCGGTTTTCAACGCAATTTGTTACAAAGCAACCCAAAACTACACACAAATATTTCTTCACAACACACACACACACATACACATGTTTAGGCGTACAAAAAGGTAATTTTATTAAACAACAACAACAATAACTACAGTAAAAATAACATGAAACATTCATTTCAATAATATCAACAAGAATAACAACAACATCAACCGAATCTACAAAAACAAAACTAGAAAATTGTGTTAGTTGCCATTTATTTTCATTTTGCCGAACCGTAAAATGACCCAGCAAAAAAAAAAAAAACAACAACAACAACAATGGCAACAAAAAAGAAGTAAGTGAATACAAAAACTAAATATCGACATTGCCAACAAAATGCAAATAGCCCAAAAATTGTTTTATTTCAACTCTAATTTAGGCAAAATTTTAATGATGATAGGCCTCCTCTTTTAGCCCCACTCATCCAATTTTATTTTGGTTTTTGGTTTTGGTTTGGTCCACAAATGTAACCCTTTTTATACCCTACAACTCTTCATTGAATAAAGAAAAGTATATCAAAGACCCGTAATTACAAGTAAGTAAACATTATTGAATCTGAAAAATCTAGTTTCCCATATTCGTTAACTTTCTATAAATAAATTTAACTCAAATCATTTATTAATTTTAGTAAATCAAACAATAATTTTGGCAGATCTATCTTAATTACGATTCAAATATACGCAGAAATCTAATGAATTTGAATTTATTTAAATAAAGACATCTATTATACGATGTTAACTCATTATAAAAAAGGGCAATAACTGCTTGAATTGACTGCGAATCTTCACAAATTGCAAGTGCTTAATAAGGATAAGTCAATTTTATTCTTTAATTATTTATATGGTATCTTTTATTCGAATTTGTATTCTTAAATTGGGCTGTGGCCCTTGATTATCCATACTGAGCCGAGTGAAAAGGCAAACAAAACAAAAACCAGATTTTCATTTTCTCTATGGGTGTGTGTGTGTTTGTGCGATTTTTGGGGTAGGAAAATTTTAATTATTTATGCAGCTGTTTTGTCAGTTCTCCTTGGGTTTTCATCGACTATGCCAAAGCAATTAATAACAAGCCAAACGAATCTTTAAACATTCAAGCAAGAGACCATGTTCAGACTCAACTCAAACCCACAAAAATACCTTTGCCAGTTGATTGCGACACTTTCAACATTACTTTCACTAAAATAATGTGCGTGTGCATATACACACAGGGGTGTGTATATGTATATCTATATGTGTGTGTAAATTGTGACAGGCGAAAGTTTTCTTTGGCATGTGGCTGCGGTTGGCAAAGAGAGAAAGAGAGGGTTCTCTTGAGGTTCTACATTTATGAGCAATATGTGGCAACTGTCGAAAAGGCCAACAACTCGACGAGACGAAGATGGAAATCGAGTGAGAGTAAAGCAGCAGCAGCAGCAGCAGCGGAAGCAGAGGCAAGAGACGTGACTCGCACCCAAGTCAACTCAACGTTTGACATGTGATTGAAAACTTTGACTTTGTTGCATGTGGTTGAGGACAACAAAGGAGCACAACAAAAAATAGCACATAATATGAGAAGAGCTTGGCTGCTGACAACCTAAAAAAACAACAAGAAAAAAGCACAAGAGAAAAAAAATTTCCGTGTGTATGGATGTGTGTGGGAAAACTTTGCGTGCGAGTAAGCTGGATGGCAAGTTTTTAATAAAAACTGGCTTGTCTTATGACAAATTCCAGGTTGCCTTTCGTGGCACACACAAAAAAAATGCGACGAATATACGTTGAAGCTGAAACAGCAGCTGCCACACTTTGCAGTAAATTGATGAGCGACAAAGGCAAAGGAAAAAGCGAAATCAAATTACATACATTGCATATTAGTATGGAAAAAATGTAAAAGCAAAGAAAAATTGAAATAAGTAAACTACTTACACATGGTTATCAATAGACAACGGGGAGCTACGGCGAATTTAAACATTATATTTAAGTGTTAACGTTGTTAAGAGCATCAATAGTTCGTAAGTATCAACCACAGTTTTTTTACCACAAAAGCAAAGCCGAATGTCAAGTAAAGCGAATCAAAGAATGCTAATAGGTAGGTAAACAATTTCATCAATGGGGTTCAATTGTTTGCATTTGATTATTAAACTTGAATGAGTATTACATTTATTAATAAACTTTATAATTATAATAATACATTTATTAAAAACTACTTGTAAATTTAATTTAAAGATGAATAAAATATTATGCGCATTAAAAAGATATATAAAACATAAGCCGATTCCTTTCAATTTATGACCAGTGACTTTATTTAAGCTGATTTAAACATAGATATAAATGTATATATAGAAATACCTTGTATGGCAAAAACAAATGGCCGTGACATATAAAAAATTAAAGAAGACAAAGGGCAAAAAATGTAATTACTATAAATGCGACATTTAAATGCCTTACTTATCGGGGATGCCATTTTAATGACAACAGCCAGCGACAAGCAAACAAATTGGGAGAGAGAGAGATGACAACGGAGATGAGAATACAAATGGAAATGGACATGAAGATGAGGATAAGGATGGAGAGATTGAACCGAATCCGGAGACAGTCCAACCGATTCACATTAATGCGCATAAATATGAAATCATGCGTTAAAATCAACAATTCAACAATTAAAACTTAATTGCATTACCATGAAATGTGCAGCATCAACAATTGGGTTGGGTAAGTCGCCGGTTTCATCATCATGCAATGGCCAATGGGCGGGATCACAGGAATCACAGGCAGATAACCAACCACTGCACTTGAACAAAATAAAAGAAATTATTTCATACTATGATTAACTCGTTTCAACAATAATGCATTCACTGGAATTTCGTTCTATTAGTTTAATTTATAGAAAATTGTTTTGCTGCCACATTTAAGCCATAAAAAAGTTTTCGTTGGCCCAAAAAGGTATGCTACATATATTAAAAAGGGATCACGGACTTTAACATACATACTCCCCACATACTCACACCCGCTCCAAGGCTCCCATGGTGTGTGTGTATGTGTGTGCTATAAAATTGTGAGGTTATACTCGTAAAATCCCCCAAAGGTATGGTAAGAAATGAAGCTAGAGCTGGAGAAACTGAAGTTAACTGGATGGAGGAGCTGAAACAGCAGCCGCCAACCTCAAAATGCTTAAATGGCTTTTTTGTTACACGTAGCAAAATACTTTGTTGTCTGTGTGCCGACTAAGAAGGCGGGAGTGGAGTGAAAGAGTGCCAAGCGGGGGGTGGGACTTTTTTTTCTCGGAGTGGTAATGGTGAAGATATAGGGGTTGGGTGGCTTTGGTGCGGTTCGAGTATGGTTGTAAGTGCTGCCTTTGTGCGTTGCTGGCATGCTGGTGTGAATTTATATTACAAACTATTACTGTCAAAAAACACGTTTACATAGCACAAATATACCAAGCCACACTCAAACATACATACATACTCCTACACTCTCCCCCTCTCGCACACATCCACGCACACACACTCACCCTCTCTTTTTCTCTCTGTCTCTCATTCACAATGCCAGACAGAGACATGCTCGCCCCTTGGGACCTACATATACTTATATATACATTGCCCCTCTATAACCCCTACATCACCATACCCTATGTCTTAGCTGTGTGCTTGGGTTTTAGAGTAGGTAACTTCAACATATTTGCTACAAGTTGGAAAATATCTATAGAATTATAGACTTAAATATATGCTCTATATACAAGACTACTCGATTGCTGACCGACTGAATAGGAATTATATTTGATTTGATGCAACTAATAATTAATAAAAATTTCCAAGTAAATATTTCACAAAGTCGAGTTATTGTCTAGTTTTGAGATCAACACCTGCTGAAAACGATCTACAATAGTTTTAAAATTGGGAATTGTCAATCAGTTTATGTATATTTTGAATATAGTTCAATAATGTATCTGCCTCATTAATCTTTCTAATATTGTTGATGTGCAGGCCACTATCTTCTAACTATTTTGAAAAAGTGTGTGTTCTCTGCGATGGTAATACTGTCCAAATTTTGAGAGTAACCCTATTAATCCCTGGCGATCTCAAATTGTGTTAAGATATTGAATTGAATAATTACAAAAGTGTGATCCGAATTGTTAGCATTTTATTAATCTGTCCTTTTAGATACTTTCCATGAGAAAAGTATTTGATTCTCAGTATTTTATAGGATTCATCATAGCCAGCACTGACTACGATTCGTGCAGGGTATCAAAAATTGCTTTGCTGACACAGTTTGTGGCAATGGCTCTGAGCTTTGGCATTAGGCAATGTGGACGTGGCTGCTACAAGGTGTTAACGGTCGGCCTTATGGACTTGTCCATAAGCTCAAGTCTAAGACTGTCTGTCTCCCACATATACACACACACATATACTCTCCCATACTCCATCAACGTCTTCGTCTATGTCGTAGTCTATTTTCCAGCTCTTTCTCTTACCTCTCTATCTCTATCTAACTCTGTGTCTTTGTCATTCACTGCGTGTGTGGGTGAATGAGACAAACAAACTGAAGCTGCTGTTGCTCCTGCTGCCACGCCCATTTTGTAGTCATGCAATTATCTTATATAAATTTCATTAGCACAGCTGGCAGTCACCATATTTAGGATAAACAAGAAGAAACATTGCCTCACATATATGAAAATTCATTTATTTCATTTTGCAAATTGTTTAATTTATTGCATGTTTACCATTTACAATTTGTACAATTCGATTTAAATGAAAAACCGAGAAAAACTGTGGCCCTGGCCAGGGGTGGGGTGATAGCGGGTGGGGGCGTTTGAAGTGTGGCAGTCTTTTAAAAAGGAGGAGAGAATGAACGCATGACTAAAAGTTACCAAATGAAATTAAATACTGAAACATAAGCATTGCATGAGGGTAGAGAAAAGTCTGGCCAAAAAACATGGCCTGATTGTTGTTGCCATTTGGTTTGTTGTTGCTGGTTGCGTGTCAACGCTTTCACTTAAATGTCTGTGTCATTTGGGGTCACGCCCCCATTGCCCAATCGCATTCCCTTGCTGCCGCCTACGTACCACTTCAACCATCTGGCTCACTTGAGTTGCCTTTTACCCAATGCCTTTGCGTTTTGCCTGTGGCTCGTCTGCCAAACAAGCCAACAACAACAAAAACATACTTTAACTAGTTTGTCTGTTTGCCCCCGCTTGTTTGCCCCAACCAATATCCACCTCCAGTTGTTAGCCTGCAATTTTTGTTTTTGTGTGCATGTCCTCGTTTATATGACAGCAGCAACAAAATGTATTTACCTCATATTTAATTAAATTGCCAACGCAACTAAAATTTCAATGCTTTATTTGTATAGTTAAGTATTTGGTTTATCAAGTTTTTTGTTGAACCAAAGCACGCAACATTTCAAAGAGTTCGAATCATTGATACTTTTGGACTACAATGGATATATAATATTATTATAATAATATTAAATTAATCAAAATCTATATACTTTCTATTTGCCTTTGATTCTCTAGAAGAAACTGAAAAGAATACGAAAACTAAAAATATAAACATAAAGTTTTAGTTCGAAACTATAGATAACTCTGGCTAAGGAAAATGCAAAAAATAACAATTTGAATGGAGATTTATAATAGAAAATCGAAATGGCTTAATTGAACTAAGAAAACTAGTATTTGTAACATAAATTTATGCCATGCACTTTTCAGATAAAACCATTTTTAAAAACCTTGAATATTCTTGTTTGGTTGTTAGTGCAATCGTACGACTCTTTGCCGTCTGCCAGTTTATATTTACATTCATTTAAATGCATTTTTGTTTGGTTTTCTATCTTTTATTAGAGAGTTGCAAAATTAAAAATGCCTTTTGCAGCCAGCACAATTTAAAGCTAAATGCATGCTCAAATATTTATATTGTATTTCGTTTCTTTTAATTTTTGTTCTATCTTTTTGTGATGCATAAACTGAGAATTGAGCTAATTTAATATCAAGGCAAATGAGAAATTTTTCGGTTGATGACGATGATGATGATGAAGTCAAACTCATGTTGTTTTTCTGTTGGCTGAACTTTGGCCCTGACTTCTTGAATTTATGTGCACGTATACGTAATTTATTTATTAACCCCTTGAAAAGGGCAAACATGCTTTTCCTATCTATCTAAACATTTCAGTGCCTACTCTTGCTGCTTGCTTGGCATCTTTACACGAATGAAATAAATTTAAATTAGTTTTAACACATTAAGCGTAAAAAGGCAGGCACGGGCCTCCCACAAAAGTCACTCAACAGCCAGGAGTGAAGAGTGTAAATGGGGTGACTCGAATTGGGTTGGATCAGGTCGGGTCGGGTCTTTTGTTGTTCAAAAACTGTTGAAACATAAGCAAACATAAACTTTAATGAATTTCGCCATATCCACACACACACAAGCACATTTACATCCTTAGACACACACACACCCCCATACAAACACACACACACATCCTTCTGTTTGTTTGTCTGTGGGCGCGTATGAAGTTATTTTGCTAACCTTTCGCCGCCATTTGGTTGCCATAGCAGAAACAGCCCAAATATTTGCATGAACGCGAGAAAAACTAAAAAAAATACGCTAAAGAAAAATGAAAACTCAGCTGCTGCTTCTGTTACGAAAAAAAAGCAAAAAATACATTTTAGTTTGGTGAGAAAATTAAATGCACACACACACACGAATACGAAAATACACAGACTATGCTAGACAGTTATATTTTGTTTTCGCTGCCAAGGGGCCAGAAGAAGGGAAACTGCAAGTTTTTCCCACTTGAAAATGCCAAAACTTCACACCCGAATATCAGCTACACTAAGGCCTGGCGGCAGGCCTCTTCAAACTTGTAAGCCGCAATGCCAAGTTTAGGCATCTAAATGAGGAACAGGGACGGGGAAATTGTAGTAGGGGTAGAGACTATGGTTAAAGGTACGGGTAAGAGTGGCAGTTGGCGGCTAGAGGTGGCAGGCTGTTGCCTTGGGTAACGCCCTCACATTACGCATAAATTTTGCACTTTACAAATTTACCACGCACACGTTTGCGGCATTTTGTATAACATTTACACAGCAAGCAAGAGGGACCATAAGAAAGAGATAGACAGCTTCAGGAAGTTAGTGCAAAAGCGTTAGACGGAGAGAGAGAGATAGATAGAGAGAGAGACAGAGGAGTAAAGCGTCAAAAATTAGGATGGTCGACCTAACTACATATGTAAAACGTGCGCCATTTGTCAGAATACAAATGCACAACAGGGTGACAGTGCGGATATGTGTGGAGGTCTCCGTTTTGAGTATTGGTATGTGGGGAAACTACCTGCTAAAACATTATTTAACACCCTCAGATGAATACTCTTGTAAAAAATCTAAGCTACGATTTCTTTAATATACAAACGAAAATTCTGTGACTATGCTATAGATCTAAGAATAAAAATAGGTGAAAAAACTGAAAAAATTATATTTTTTTAGTTTTTAATATTCGCAGTTGCGGATTTAGAGGAATATGCAATAGGTCGTAATAAATAAAATATTGAAAATCAGTTTCAAGGATTTAATTTCATTTACTTATCACAAAAATTCAAGATATTACCTGTATCTCAAGACCTAGAGCTGCGATGCGACAAATCGTTGTGTGAGAATAAATCGCAGGTAGAAGTAATCAAATATATTTGACCATTTGAAATAAGAACTTATCTTATTTGACCCAAATTCCACGAGTTGTAATTAACATTGAAGTCATTTTAAATATTTTTGTAATAAAGTGGTTAAATATTTTATTGCCATTTTTACAAAATCATGAAATCTATATAAGTTTTATTATTATTATTATTTAAGTATAGGATACAGTTGTATACTATCAACCTAACTATATTTTACAAGCATTGGCAACTAACGCTTGCGGCTTAGACGAAAACTACATCCATACCCTAGCCTAGACTTGAGCCCAGATGCTCGTTGTTCAACTATATAGGTTCTTTATTCGAATATAGCCAAAAAAAACTTATTTTCGCAAAGAGTATCTAATGAGCTGTGTTGTAAAATTGCTTGGAGCACTAAAAACTCTACACGTTATAACATTACTTATATACTTTTCTATCTATGTGGAAATTTCACCTTTCGAAAATAAAGGAGGTTAGTTCGAAATTTTTGCCCTGATGCCCGTAAACAAATTAGAACAAGCCAACGCGGCGTATGCGTAATGCCTATGTTGAAGCCTTGTTTTGTTGTTGTTATCGTTGTAGCTGCTGTTGTTGTTAATGTTTGTGCTACTGGTATTGCTGGTGTAAACTTGCCGCGCTGTCAAAATGTCAAAAATGTGCGTGGTGGGCGTTACATTTTTAGCCGTATCTCCGTATCTGGGCCATCTCGTCGCTGTTGACGATGAGCTACGAAAAATTAAGCCAAAAAGTGTAATTGGGCGTTGCTGGGTTAATCGGGGTTATAACACACAGTTTTCAGTTGACGTTCACCACTTAGTTTTAATTAGTGGATTACGTTACATGCACAGATATATATTTATCTGTATATATATAAATATAAGTCTATTGCCGTGAAGTTAAATGTGAGGAGTGAGGGAAGAAGTTAACTGTTGCAAAATCTTTCCAATCAACAAATTCTGTAAATAGGACAGGACCAACTTAATGTTTATAAGGTTTATTAAGGAATTAAATTAACGTAGTCTGAAGTCTGCGGAAAATAATTGAAAACATATCTTTTTAAATTTATCAAAAACAACAAACAACCGTTTCTTTTTCTCAAAAATTCAAAATTTTTTTACATTTTATCATTCTGATTCTTAACTCTATGTTTTTTTCTATGTCAATTGGTTGTCACTTTTGCTTGACAGTTTAATTGCATAATAAACTCTGAAGTTTATTTGTTTTGCTTCTTTTTTTTCTACCACCTTGTCTTCTTGAGACGTTACCTTTTTTTAACCCAGTCGCTGTTGTTGTTTGTGGCATTGTTTCCTGGTATATTCTGTTTGCCACTCGACATGTTCTACTTTGACAATAACAACAGGACAAAAGAAAATAAAACGCAACAGCTACAACTCATATTTACACTTTCGTATATATAATTACAAGCAATTCATTTAAGTGTAAATATTATGAAATAAGAACGGGGAGAAAACAGGTGGCCAAACACCCGACTTTTCACATACTTTACAAAATAAGGAGATCGAAAATATTATAAAAATAAGAGTTAAAAAAGGATTCTTACGAAAATGTTATTAATTTATATGAATTTTGGATGAATAAGAAAAACCATTAAAAAAAGGGATATAGAATTAATATAAGAAAAAAATCTTGCATAACAGCGAAAGACAAGGCGAAACGATAATTTTAGAAATAAGAGAGGATTGTAGGACAAAGTTAAGAAAAAACAAAATGTAGGTATACAAAAAAAAGTTAACACAGATTCCTCCAAAATAAAAGCCCAAAATACCCTAGTTACCTAAAGGAAGCAAGCCTACACAAAGCTGACAAAAGAGGAGGAAGAGATTGGAGCCTAAAAACGCTGCGTTTTACAACCGCAGCTAAATACAAGAAGATGCGGCTATTACTTAGCCCACCTACGCTGATGTCGTCAACCATTTTTAGTCATTCGGTGCCTGCTCCCACACACATACTCTTCCCCGTGCCCCTTATCCATCTCCATTTCTAGGTATCCCAAGCAAGGCAGACAACAGGCATTTAAATTGTCATGGCAAGCAGCAACCTAGACAACGACAAGGACAGGACTGAAAGGCTTGTGGCTATACACCGGAGAGAGGGACGTTGGCGGTGGTTTGTGCTTTTCAGTGTTTGCTGAGCATAAAAAAAAATTACATGACATTGGGGTAATGGTAGCAGGTAGATAGGTAGGAATCTGGGGAAACATATTTACACCTTGTTGCCGCCTCGTTGCCATATGCTTAATGAGCAAAAAAAAAAAAAAAATGATGAGAAAAAAAGTAAGATGGATGGATGAACGACTGACTGGCGGGGGAATGTAATGTAGGAAACAGAATGTGCGTTGGGATGCTCTTCTTATACCGGTACGCGACAATTGTAATTTTTGTTAAATTAACACGTTGCCAACTGTTGCCGCCAGTTGTTGGAGGAAGGAAGTTGTCAAGTGGTGTTGGCATAAATTCAATTAGCAAAGTGGCTCGCCAAACATGGCAACAAACGCACAATGAATCCTTCTTACACACACACACACACCACACAGAGTGTTGTATACATAGGTATATATAAATACAATATATTCAATAGATGTTTGCATTTGTATTTCGTTAACATTTCTTTTTTTTTTTTTTTTGGTACCATCGCCCCTACAATCAGAGCAGTGAAGCGCACATCCTGTCAGCCTGAATGATTGTCCCGTTCTTGATTTAAACAGAAACTGAAATGCACACAAATGGATTTCGAGTTTGACCGACTCTACCCATCCTGTGAGTAGGAATTCTATTATTATTATTATTACTACATATTTTTTGCCGTTTCTTGTAAGCTTATTTATATACATATACCTATATATATGTATACAAAGAAAAATAAGCGAGAGGTATATATTTTTTTTGCTTATTTCCCTCAAGTCAATTTCATTTTAGCTTGCCAGAATGATTCGAGATACGTGGGTGGAACAAAGAATTCGTTTATGCTTGAAAGCAAAAAGACGCAGGGGAAGACTAGCTTTAGAGTCTCAAGGAGTCCGTTGCCGCGGCGACAACATCTTTCGATTTGCGATTTGCACCTGCAATTTGCCAGAGGCAACCACTAAAATGTGTCACTAAATGCTCACTGCACGCAAGAGTTTATGATGTTGCTGTCGTCTAACCAACAATCAGGTCGAAATGCAAAAAGGAAAATGAGAATGCGAAAGGAAAAGAAAATGAAAACTCAACAATGCTGCAGGGTAAACAAAACGGGTAAACACTCTTCAATATAATCATAAAGCACAACAAAAGGTAGCAAACGCCAAAAGGTAGAAGACGCAACCACCAATAAGTAACCGATATTCTATACTGACATAATGTCAACTATATAATGGTTTTAACTTCCTATATGTACGTTAGGGTAAAGTACACCAAAAAAACCATTATTGATTAGTTAAATAATGAGTTTTAGAGAAATTTAATAGAAAAAATATATTAATTAAAATCAATAAATATCACACATTTTGGGTAATTTGTATATTTTTAAGCACTAAATGGCACATTATATGTATATAAGAGTGTTTCAAGTTCTTTGTAAAGATTTGGCTTTAACAAAACTTTAACTTGTGCAATACTCGCAGTTGAGTCTGAGTGAAGATGGGCGTGGTCCTGAAAGGGAGTTGCCTTTTGCTTACGAGGTGTAATTGCCAGCATTGTTGCCATTCATGTTGTTGTTGTTGTTGTTGCTGCAGCTTCTCCTACAGTTGCTGTTGTTGTTGTCGTCTGTTGCACTAAAAACAAACCGCAACACCAAACTATTTTGTTCACGCAATGCGAAAATGTTTCGCTATTTCGTTATTGTGGTTGTTTCTGTTGCTCTTGCCATTTCTGGCCTGGCAATCGGTATTATGTATACGCAGCGTATGCATAGCGAGCAATTTGCATTTGTATGCACATTGTTTGCGTTTTGTGTGGGCGTATGACTGCACTAGTAATTGCTTTAAACACAATCATCATCATTCATTGTTATGATCTTGGGCTTCTTACTTTAATATCTTATATTTGATTTTCCACTCAAATTGTCTTTTAATAAACTATTCCAGCAAAATTGTTTTTTATTTTTTGCTTAAATCACAAAATGTACGATCCTTGGCTAGAATTTGGTGTCTTAAAGAAATCTCATCCTCCACAAAATCTCAAATTAAAACATGTTAAAAACCGCCTTGCAAAATGCAAACGAATCTTTAAGGAAAACCAAGAGGAATTAAAATTGCTTCAATTGAAAAATCGGATGAAGGAATTGATCATCAAGGATCTAGAAGGCAAACTGAAACGAAATTCTAATAAAGCAGGAAGCCGAAAGCGTTCAATGTAATTCCTGGAACAAGTATACAGAAACGCACTTTAGCGAACTAATCTATAGGAAAATTATAAATAATTATAATTCAATAACCAAAAAAACCAGCAATGTAATAATAGGAGTTTTAAAACGGTTGATTACCTTCTACTGTCACATATTTTTTGATCTTTAATTTCTATATTTTTGAAAGTAAACTAAATCAACCAATTTTTGACTTAATTCTCTTACGATTATAAATAGTAAACTCTATTAGTCATCTGAAAACAAAGGCGACCAATTTAAGGTAATTTTAATCCGGGAATTAAATAGAGAAGAACCAGTCTATATATCTGCATCTAATCAATAAATCGTTTCTATCAATAAATCGTTAGAAGAAATTGCAAGAATTGGATTTTAAAGATGAAACATATCAAAATCGTTAAATAAAATGTTCGAAATAATGGTTTTAGTTCTAACATTTAAAGCTAAACAGATTTATATACAAAAACAAAAAAGAAAGAAATCACATTTGAATATCAGTTTTGGTTTTGGTTTTTTTCAAATAAATTTTCATGGGTTTCCAATGCCAAGTGTTAGAATATTGAGCAATAAAAACAAAAACCAGTGAAACAATTGGTCTGTAAAGCTCTCTCACCATACAATACGCCCATAAAAATCAAAGTAACTAAACGTATTGCATAAAGTCCACCAAGTAAACCCCAAAATGGAAACTTTCACATTAATAAATATTTGCAGGCACGTCGCGTCGCCGTCTTCGTCGTCGTCGTCATCGTCCTCGTTCAGTGTTTGGGCTACTTAGTTACCTCCTGGCCAGTCTTGGCAATGAAATCAAATCAAATATGCGAGGCTGACGCCTTCTGTATGTGCCATCTCAACGCATCGCATCGGATCGCAGTGGAACGCAACGCTTTGGATGGCATTCGAGGGCATCCTTTTTGGCTTCGCTAGCTACCACCCAATCCCTTTTTGCCAACTCCTGCTGACTGACTTCCGTTACCCCAATTCACTGAGTTGGCGTGCTCACAAGAATTTAAATCATGCGCTCTTCTTCACTCTGCGTTAGACTTACATCGTACTTACAAGCTAAAGCGCCTATATAGATGTATGAATGGATATGTGTAAGTGTGCGTTTCTGTATGTGGGTGTGTGAATCTACGAGTGTGTGAGTAGCCATAAAAATGTGAGTAAAAATGAAACTGAAAGAGCCCAAAAGAATGAAATGGAATGGTCTCTGGCGGGCAGTTTTTGGACAACGTGAATAGACAGCTAGATGGATAGATAGCTTTTCCAACACCAAGAACAAGAACAACAAAGTTATTATTCAGGTTCCTCTTGGTCTTTGCTTTTTATGCACACGGAATTTTTATGAGTTAATTTAATTTATAGTTTTATTATTATGTTCAGCAGCAATATACGTTGGAAAAAGACAAAACGGGGGAGAAATCGAGGCAAAAATGGATGGGTGCAAACGGCAGGCTAACTTAAAGACATGTTGGGTAAACCGTTAAGCTTGACCTTTCATGCAGTTTTCAAGTGTGAATCTTTTAGCAATATTCATTCTAGCTCACTAAATCTCCCTCTCTTTATCTGTTTCTCCTATTTCTCTTCCGTTTCGCCCTTCTCTAGATCTCATTCTCCACTTTGGCACTTGTAAACAACTTGAAATGGCGCATAAATTTAATTTAAACATTCTGCTACGATTTTTGCCCTGTTGATTTATACGCTAATAAAAGCAATTTCAACTGAATGCCAAATGAAAGTAAGTAGCTGCTACTGAATTGGAGTAACTGACAGACGACAGACGGAGAAGAACGAAAGGGGGTTGTGGTGGTGAATGCTGGGAAAGTGGAAAAGCAGCCTGCCTTTGACATTGTAGACAAGCGCCACACAGTTCAAGTTGTTGTCCTGCTGCGTAAACTGAACAGGACCAACAGCAACTTGAAGCAAAAGGCCAGTTGAGTTGAATTGAGTTCGTGCTCAGAAAAGAGAGAGAGAGAGAGAGTTGAAGTTTCCGAGTTGATATAGCCTGAACTTTTATTTACGCAACAAATTTAATTATTTACTTTCTGGTCTTAACTACAACATTTTCAATTGCAAAATATGCCACCAAACAAAAAAAAAAAACAACAACAACAACAAATCTCTCTAACCATTTAATATTTAATGTTCATTTAAATTTTCATAATAGTTTAATTTTATTCAAAGTTTTCATCAGCAAAAAGTAAAAACAATTTAAACAACATGCATATGAATATTGCAACAATGAAAGTGACAATTACAATAAATCCAATAAAACTAAATACTAAACGCATTTTAAATGGATTGTTTAATGCTTTAAGGCAGTAACATTATAATCAGCCAAAATCAGGAGCGGTGCTGAGGGCGTTCGTATATAATATATGTACATATATAGAAAAAAATGAAGTAGTTTCCCAATCAAGAAAATTTCCCAAATTCTATTTGCATTACATTATTATTATCCTAGAAAAAATGTACAATCTTTTTTTAATATTGCCACCGCTGAAAAATACATTGAACAATGTGTAAAATAATTGTGAGAAAGGGCACAAAAAAATATAAACGAAAAGAATGTAAATACCAGGGCAAATCGTGAATATTTCACCTGATATATACTGACTCCCACACTCAGAGATACACACACAAATATACATACATATATATATTGTATATACATATATAGCCATTGGGTATTAAGCTTTAATGAAGCAATAAATTTAAAATTCGTTTTTTTTTTTTTATTATAAACCCCTCAAAAACACATACACACAAAATGAACGCAGTCAGTTTTCTTTTTTCTGTGCATTTGTGTGTGTGTGTATATGGGTGTGTGTGTATCTGTGGGTTGTATGTTTGTGTGCTCGTGTATATAAATACATAAACCTTTTTAAGCTGTCATGTGATATGTCAAAATTGATATCCGAGTCATTTAAAATGCATGCAAATATTACGCGAGCCACCCAAAAAACAGACAGGAAAAAGAAAACCTGCCAACGAACAAAAAAGAAAAACAGAAAGAAAAAAAATGTTAAGAGCTGCCGCCCGTCGAGGGCAGAAAGTGTTAAGAGGGAGAATTAAAGTGTGTCAGTCAGTCAGTCATTGAGTCAGACAGTCAGTTAGTGGACACGTAGAGACCAAAGCTCACTGGCAATACATTTGCATAAATACGTTTATGTAATGTGAAATGTCAGCGACAGCATCAAGAATACCACACATATACACACACATACACACACATACATACGCTTACAGGCAGCCATACTTCGCATACATTTTCCTGGAATGTTAAAACGCACTCAATTCCTTGTTGTTGTTGTTGTTGCTGCTGCTGTCGTAGTGCCTTTTTGCAATTTTTTCGCGGTTGATTTTTTTCCTGGTTTTTTTGGCTTCTTTCTGTGTCTTTTTCTTTTTGTTCGCCCTTTTTTTTTTGGTTTCTTTTCGCATTGAAATTCATAACACATCTGATGCATAAACGCCCCCAAGCATGAGTCTATGGAAATTTTACGCATTTTATTGACGCCACAGGGGGCGTGGCATTATGCTGCAGTGGCAATGACAGTTGCTGCAGCGGCACACACTAGCAACAGCAACAGCAACGACAACAACAACAACATCTACTATATGCCATGCAATGCACACAATGATAGATTTATTAATTATGATTTCACTTTCAATGCTGCTGCAACATCAGCAACAGACAACAGAAAAAGATTTCATTGTGCAAACGAATGTATTTCATTTTATTTATTTTGTGTGACATTTTAATTAAAAGTATATTGAAAATTCTTTATTATATCGTTAAGAGATACACGTAGAGATGCATTTAAATAATCTTTAACGTATTTACCAATAACTACAAAGCAAATTTATATGAATCAAAGTAGTAATTTCTACTGGCATGGATAGTTAAGCAAACATTTAACATTTTTGGCAAAGTTTTATGTAAAGGAATTTATAATTAAATTAGTATTGATTTATTTATCCACTTTGGAATGGAGTTTAGTTGTAGCAAATGAGAATACGACCCCCTTGAAATTAAAATTAAATCTTGCATTTGGGCCGTCTCAACGTCATTTCATAAGAAGATTTTTTCACAGGTAGCAAGGCGCTCTCTTCAACGCTAAAACTAGGCGGGAGCTACAACTATGGCACAAAAATGAAGCGAAAAAATATTGGCAAAGCTTACAATGCCAGAGTCCAAATTGAATATATTTTTAGCAGTAAATCTATTGAAATAATGTTGCATGCCAAAGATCTACTTGTGTTTGCCTTTACAGAAATTATATTGTATTTTTTAAATTTGCCATAAAAAATAATTAAAATTGTTATAAACCATATTCTTAATAAATAACTAAACTTTAATTAAAGATCATAGATCATGCATAGTCTAAACTAAATCTTGAACTTGTCTTTTAAGTTATTTTCATTCTTGCAGTTGGTAAAGGTTCTTCGCATTTTCTTTGTAATTTCAAAGTTTGAAAATTTCCTTGGAGTAGCTTTCTTCATATAACCTCTCATTTTTTACACATTCTTGAAGCCATGTTAATGCTTTCATTCAGTTGCCTATATAGAACTACTCCACTCACACGTTGTTGCAACATATGGAGAGCTACGTGAATTACTGTTGTTGCTATTATTTGAGGGTCGAATTTTTGAATGCGGAGATGAGGTGCAGGGATGGGGTGAAGCTCTCGCAATGTTGATGCATTGCTTTCAACTTAACGCGTTTATTGTACAATATAACGCGCTGCATACTGCGGCACCAACACTGCAGGATGCACGCTGCCATTGCAAAATGTTGCTTATAAATTATTATGAGCCATGGCCATGCCACGCATTTTGCAACATTTAATGGCACAAAATTTGTTGTTGTCTCTCTGCTGCTCTGTACCTCAGTTGGCCCGTCTATTTGCAAATTGCAAGCTCAAAACTTTCACATGGAGATGCCATGTTGCTTGGTGCTGCTGATGGTTGGTGGTGCTGGCGGTGGCTTGTGGTCGTAACCATGGGCCATGGCCCAGCCCCTATCATACGCTCCGGTCTGGCCATTTATGAGTGATTTGCAACTGGTTTTTAGCCATGCCAACCGCGACGCGCTCCAATTTTGCAAAACAGAGAGCCAAACTTATTTCCAAGTGCATAATTCATTGTTTCGCCCACATTATTTTCATGTCATAAGTTAGGCAGCTGTTTTACAGTTAGTTCTTCTTTTTTGCCTCCACCTCCCTCTTAGCCTCTTTGTCGTCAAATAATTGCCCACAAGGCATATAGAATTAGTTCTCTGTTTTCTATTTTACAGTTAAAACTAACTTTTTCTTTTTCTTCTGCTCACTGTCACAAGAAATTTTTAAAGTCGCAACTTGTCAGCCTGAAATTGGAGTTTGGAGTGCTGCAGTGGAAATACAATTTGTGCTTTTCTGAGTATTTAATTGAATTTCGTTTTGCTGAAAGCGAAAAAAAAAAATGAAACACCAACGAATGGAAGAAAAAAGTCAAAGCAAGAGTTTACGAAACGCGGCACGACTAAATATTATAACATTAGACAGTTGAAAGAACTAAAGAAAGAAAATGTTGGGGGAATACATAGTTTCATTTTAGCCTAGAGCACCACAAATTACGCGGCACTGCAAAAGTTTTAAAACCACTCTTTCTAGGTGAATGTGTGTGCGCGTGTTTGTGTGTGTGTGACTGCGGCAGTTGAAGATGTGCAACAGTATAATTAAATTTTGTATGTTGTTTAAAAAGAGCAGTCAATATTTAATAGAGTATCTGCGGCTTCGTTTGATTCCTGCATACATTTAAACAAGGAAGAACAAATAAAATTTACTCAATAATTTATAATATGATCCATTGAATCGTCTTTGTTTTCTTATCAAGAATATTGTCTTAACTTCAATGGTTAATCCTAATAAAATAAATACAACCAACAGACTTGAAATAGTAGATTTCTCTTTTAAGAATATTATCTTGATCAACACATTGACTTTCGACTTAATTATAGTAAAACTAAATCCTAAAAAACATTGAAATTGAGCCATTATGTTATGGATAGACTAGGCTTGAAATAAAATTTGAAATACAAATACTTATATGTACATATATGGGCTAATGTATAAATAGTTATAATTTTATAGGAAAAGTTTAGTATTGTGATAGAGCATTCGAGGTGCGACTTGTTTATACTTTATAACAGTTATACTACCTATTTGTATGTCTATATGTATAGGTGTTTTTTATTTTTTGTTTTGCTTACGCTTAGTGCATTTAACAAATCTAGTTAGCTGCTGCCGCTACTCTAACTTCATTTCCTTTGCTCTTTCTTGTTTTGCTCCATCTGCTCCTTTCAATGCGCATCTTTCTCTCTCTGTCTCTCTCTCTCTCTCTTGGTCCCCCTCTTTTCATATCTTTTGCTTTTCCTGATGGCAAGTGCACCTTTAAGCAAATTCAAACTCGATTTGCACTCAAACTAAATGTGTTTACTTTTCACTTGCAGGCAAAAAACTATTTACTACACATCTTTTTCAAACGATGCCAGAGCGAGAGGCTGTGGCAAGAGATTGTAAGGGGCGTGGGTCGCGGGTAGATGACGCCAACTTTGACAGTGTGCCAGAGGCTTAGTTGCTTATTTACATTTTGCAGACGGCAGCAGGATCAGCAACAACTTACCCCTGCCCCACAACCCGACAACCTCATTTTGTCTCTCACCTACACTCTTATATTGGAGTGTAGGAGTATAACTTGGCTATAAGTATATATATATATGGGAAACTTCTGCACCTTTGGCAACAATGCAGCCCACTCAATTATCCACAATGTTCGCCATTTTGTGCACTTTTCAAGCCCTGCCAGGCATTGGCAAGTTACAGATACTTCTGCAGTAGTAACAACAGTTTCAACTCGGACAGCATCAATCACATAGAAACACACCTACACAGCCCACTAAAAGCACACACACATCCAAACACCAAAATAACTTGGAGCTGATATTTTTGAGGCAAAGACGTAGCTGCCGTCGAAATTTCAATTGTAAATAAACTGCAAATAAGTTGGCAAAGTCGAAACTTTCTTCAATTAAATCGATTAATTTGAGACAAAAACAATGAGAAAAATAAATAGAAAAACAAAATGAAAAATGGAAAAATGAAAAATGAAAAATAAAAACTTTGGAATTGCAACTCCAAAAAAATTACTTGAGGTAAATGGCAGCAGTTTGGTTCTTCTTGGATTGTTGATTAGCAGGCAAGCAGGCAGGCGCGGCCAATCGAATGAGAAGAGACTAAAGACAAAATACAAATACAAATGAATTGAGATGGGATAAGTCTGCAGGGGGTTTTGGGGAATAAATTGCACATTTTCAATGTTGTTTTTCTAGATCAGCAGGAGCATCAGCATCGGCATCGGCAGCGGCAGTGAACAGCAAGAAGCAGAAGCATTTGGTACTTTTCACTTTGTCATTTGTCTACTGCTGGCATTTTGTTTGCCTTGTTCAAAGTTTTGTTTATTTTAACAAAATTGGAAGTTTATTTAATTGCCATTGAACGGAGAGACCGAGAAAGTGACGGAAAGAGAGAGAGCCGAGTGGATGATAGTGACAGAGAGGCACTTGCATTAAGGACTTGAAATTGTTGATAACAAAACTTCATGAGCAAACAAACGAACAATAAAAAAAAAGAAATAAAAAGCGGAAATTGGAATTGAAAACTATTGATTAAACTCAAGCAAGTAGACTAAACCAATTGCCATCAAACTAATTATTAATGAAAATAAAAAAAAATTGAAGACTAAGATAAATTTTAAAGAATAATATACAAAGACATCCCGTGTTATAAGTATAAACCATACGAATAAGTATTTAAATTTATGCTTGATTCAATTTGCCCATCATTTCATTTACACACACACACACATTTACAGTCCATTTTGCAGTTCGTTTGGTATTTTCTTTGCCGATCTTTAAGTGAAATAAAGCTACAACAGAATGATAGAGAATAAAGATGGAATGGTATGCAGGATGCAATTGTTTATGTTTCTGGTTGGCCAGGCAATAAATATTTTATGCATTGACACTTTTTTGGCAATAAGCCAACACAATACGCACACGACAATGAGTCATTGTTGTTGCTGTTGTTGTTGTTGTTGCAGTTACTGTGCTGTTACTGTGGCAAATGCAAATAAATTAAATGCAGTTGCTTTTGTTGCAGCCCGCCTGTCTGGTTCTGCCGTTGTTGTTGTTGTTGCTATTGCCGTTGCTGGCGAAACAAATGACACTGTTGCAATTTGTAAAAGCTAATCACAGATTGGATAGAGGGCAAAATGTGGCAAGAAGGGCTGTAAATGCAGGGAAGCAATGTGAGTGTGGGAGATAGAGAGAGAGATAGAAATTCGCCATAATCAAAAGCTTTCATGCGCATTACCAATACAATTAAGCGCATTAAGTGCATGTGTCTCTATCCAAGAATGTGTGTGTGTGTGTTCGCTTGTGCATGTGTTGGAAAAGTTTGAAGTGGCGCACGTAGATTATTGCCTAGTTTTGGGGTCAAATGGCCTACAAATGAAAACACAACTGCCAATGCAGTTAATTTTGCATTTTCTATGCCACAAATTGGTGGAACAACAAACAGCACAAGCAAACACAGAGCAAGCAAAAGGGATAAAGCACTCAGGGGGTGGTAGGATTGCTGGTGAATTTGAGTTTTGACACAGCCTATTTGACTGTTAATCTGTTGGGGCACTTGCAAATTTATGGCAATTGCCTTGATAAATGCCCCCCAGCAGCGAATGGAAATAGAAACAAAAAGCAAAACAAAAAAAAGAATACGAATTGCTAGAGCAAATCTAACACTCAGTAAAGCGAAGCAACTGAAAGCAATATAAATTGACAAATGTGCAAAGGACATGCCAACAAGGACAGCAAGCGCAGTGGAGATAGATTAGAAACTCCAACTTCAATTCCTTTTGTGCCGTCCCCTTCGCTTTGCTCTCAATTTTTCTTTGATTTGACTAGAAAATTTTTTAATTAAAACGGCAACATTTGCCCCGGACAAAAGGCAAAAATGCTTTCAGTTAAGCATCCTAATTAAAATGTTTATCATTTTAAGATAACAAACGGAATGGGGGAACTTTGACCGGGAAAAAGCACACAAACGTGAACACACATACATATATGCCTTTATACATTTATATAACACACATTTCAATTTACTTAAATGGCACAAAGATCTCTGTATAAACAAATGTGGCCCGAAAACCAAAAAAAAAAAGAGAATAAGAAAAAAATGAAATAAATAAATAAAATGAAAATTTGTAACTTATGTGAAACCCAACAAAACATAAAATATACCCTCTTTGCTAGTAATATTTCGTTCTACTTTCATTACAATTTTTTGTTTTGTTAAGGCATTAAAATCTGATCCAATTAAAAACAGTTTTCAAACTAAATGTTTATAAAAATAATGTAAGTTATTGTCAAGGATAATATGTGATCTCCTTTTCAACCCATTTCTCCTAAAATCCTAAAATATAATGTAAAAAAAGCTTAGGAAATTTTTCTATATTTATTTAAATACATTTTGCTAAACTCAATACCTGGGAACCACATTAATATACTCTCTTTTATAGAGGGTATAAAACAACGAAAAAAAGCTTGTAAAATGCAGAAAGGGAAAGGCAAACATAATTTGGCTTCAAGTTCAAGTAGAGAAAGGAAAATGAAAGCAAAGCCAAATGATACATTTAGTTGTTGTTATTATTATTGTTGTGTTATGTGTTTTTTTTTTTCTTTTTTTTTTTTGTTACAGCTATGAGTAGAACCCATAATCCCATGTTTAAGGAATTGAGTTGCATGTTTTCAAAAACTGATAACAAGACTTAGGCGACACAAATTTGCACTTTACTTCGCCAATATGTATTCTCCATTACTTTTTAGGTGAACTAATATCAATTATTCCTAAAGGAGTTAAGAACTAGACTAGAACTACCTACCAAAAGTAAAGCTTGTGAAATTTTAGGTCCTGAAATAAACCTTAGTCACTAAGGAAATATACTCACCAAATACTCTTTTTTGTGTGTATACAACAACTTCTATACAAAATTTATGAAATAAGACCCATTAAATCACCTCAGTTGAAATAACAGGGAACACACTTGTTTGCTGTATACATACCTACATATGTACATATACCTATATGTATATAAATATGTTATATATATTTATATTTGTCTGAGTTTTTTGTATGCTTTTCTCTTTGGCTAACATAAAAATCAACAAGAAGAAATCAGACCTTACCTTATACATACAACAGAAATCTCTTGGCACACATGTGGCCAAATTTTCAACTTCAGACCCAATCCCATTGCCACGCCCATTTGCAAAAAGCGTTCGAAGTGAAAAGAAGCGAAAGTAGAGGCAAATCTTCTTTTTTTGTGGGCTAACACACACTACAAACTAACTTGACCCGAGCGGTCAGTTGGGATGATGATGATGATGATAAAGATGACCATGATGATAATGACGATGATGAGAATGGAGGACAGGCTGGAGAGTTCATATTTTATGCGCATAGCGGCACATGTTTAAATTAACATAAAGCGAAATTGAGCTGCTACTTCTTGCCCCACTCACTCACTCAGTCACCCATCCGCAGACAAAACTCAAAAATTCAACACGAAAGTTGAATATAAAGTCTAAGGGAGGGAAAAATGGAAAGCAGGAGAGTCAACAAGATTTCTCGATTTGCCAGCCAACCCAAAAAGGATTTCTGCGAGGCCTTTTTACATATTTTTTTCGCCCCACAAACCCTCCTTTTTTTTCTTCTTTTTTTTTGGGTCAGTCATATAACTGTGCATGGCATAATAATGATGCGTGTCGACTCTCAGTCTCACAGTCAAATTTGTGGGTGTGGCACCTATGAAGGCATCTCAGGCATCCCATTATGGTGACCGCAGCCGGCGCGACCAACTGGCCGCAAACCTACCCGAAATGGTCAAAAAAAAAAAATCGAATAAAATAAAACCCAAAAATAAACAAAAACAAAAAAAAAGACATGAAACGAAAATCAAGGCAAAGTGAAGTCTGTGCAAATCCGATTGGATATGCATACAGGATGCCAAAACTGGTGCTGGCTACTATAATTCGTTGAGAAAGTCATATTTGTTGACCCATTTTGAGGTTTCTGAACCATTTGTAAATCTAATTGAACCAAATTGCAGTCATCAAACTTAAACGAATTCTTAAGGGAGCCTTATTTGCTTTTCATCAAACTTAAGTAAAATCGAACTTATGAAACTTTTTATAAACAAAACTCAACAATTATACCCAAACACTTTTGAAATTAAAAAGTAGTTTATAAACCAGTTGTATATTCCGTATTAACCCAAGCGTACAAGTATGTATTGACTACCTATTATATCCAATTCTAGCCACTTATATTATATTTTAAATAATTTGATATTTGGTCTCTGTGTCTTTTTGATACAAAACAAACTTCTTCTATATCAGAATTGACAATATTTTCGAGTGTAGTTTTCGTTTTGTTGGACAAACTAGTGTATAAGCATAGCTGGTTTAAGGAATCGGCTTGCGAAGCCTGACAAATTTTAGACAAATTGGGCAAAACCGTTTTTTTTTAATTTTTCACAAATTCAAATATAAATTCAATTTGCCGAACTTGCTATTAATTTGTTGTCTCAAATTGTTTTTCTATTTGCTCGTGTTTCTTATTACTGTCGCTTTTTTGCCTTTTTTTGGCATGCTTCTTTTCATTTCTAATTCAATTTCATTATAAGAGAAATCTTCAACCATAAGCACAGTTTCAATTCCTCATCAACAGTGATTTATTTGGCCAACCCAAAGACCCTATGACGACCCCTACCCACACAGAGATTCCGGCTCACAGCTTTATGTGTGCTAAATGCCATAGACATAGACAGCAAATGCGTTCAGTCTTATTACATTTGGAATGCCAATGCCACAGCTATGGCCAATATATCCTTCTTGGCATATTCCTACTTATGCCAAATACATACATCCTTAAGCATACGCATACGAACACATAGTTACATAAATACATATGAACATGTGTGTGTCTGAGTATGTGTACGAGAATTTCTCTTTTGATTAGGCGCGCTTGAGCGGCGTCCCGACAATTTCCTGGTCAGACCAAGAAGGATATACAAAAAATGATATAAAAAAGGACATCACATAAATTTATGTGCCGCCCTTTTTTTTGGACTTTGCCTCCAATAATGAGCAAAATTTTTTCGATAATTCGACTTTTCAGCATTGGTTCGCTCCCTTCTGGTTTGTGGCTTTGGCTCGTTGGATACTTTTCCACTCCGTTTCTCCCCCGCATTCATTTGAAATTCACTTTCACTGACTTATTCACAATTTATTATAAAGTTGTACACCAAATGGAAGAAAAAGTAGAAAAAGAAAAATGAAATGGCGGCTCTTTGGATTACCAAAGTGACTTTGATTTGCCTTAGCCTCAAGTGAAGTTGGATTTTGTTGACGGTTGGGAATGGGGCAGTGGAGAGAGAAAAAATGCCATAAATGTTAATTGCATTGCCAAACAGCCAGCCAGTACTGACTCTTTGTGCCCCTTCATATCCTGACAGCTGTGTAGAATGAGACTGACAATTATTTGCTCACACACACATGCACTTAAGCTCACACAAGCACACACATATGACAATAACTGGCCCTAAAGCCAAGGCTAAAAGAATTTTTGGACATCAAATTCATTAGATTCGCTTTGGAGTATCCTCATACACTCATACACAACCACAGAGGGGAACTCTCTGTCTGGATCTCCTGCATGCAAAACGATGTTTTAATATGAAATTAGTTGAGTCCTTTCGGTTTTCTGGCTTCGGTGCGTGCAGTAGTAGAAGCAGCATCAGGAAAAGCAACTCTCGACTTGACTCGAGTGCCTGGCCTTCTGCAAAAGTAAAACAAATACAAATTGCTTGCCATGTACTTATTTGGTCAACAAATGACAGGACATTCACACACGCACACACACACGCACACACAAATGTCCAGTTGGAATGTATAGCCAACATTAACACAACATTGCGACTGTTGACTTACGCAACAAGAAACAGTTACCAACAAAATGCCAAAGTTGAAGGAGACACAACCCTGAAGAGCTGAAGGATTGAAAGCAGGAAAACTCAATGAGTTTTTTTCCCTCTATTTCTTAGTTTTTGCTTTTCTTCTTTTTTTGTTGCTCTATTTTTGGCAGAAATTAAGACAAAGTGCAAATAATGTTGGTTTCATTGACTTTTCAACTGAGCTTTGGTTTGTTTGACTTGTGATCTGATTTCTAGTTTAGTTAACTAACAACAAAAAACTATGCATCAAGTGAATCGCTTAGATTAAGTGTTACATGAAACTACGAAACTAATCAACATCAGTCTTAATTAAATGCACCGACATTTTTAATCAATTCAATGCTTTTCTCGTCCACAAACGATCGCACAAGAGCTAACAAATTTAAGCCATTGATAGTTACTATTAGTTTCGCAGGTTATTTCAATTAATATGAAGAAACAAATACTTACACATTATATCGATCAAGCTCAACATAATTATTGATATTGATTTTCGTAATATTGACTGCACATTCAGCAGTTTGTTTATTCCAACACCAATTAAAAAATCGAAACTAATTAAACTTTTGCAGTAGCCAGCGAAAAGACAGGTAATTAATCGGCACATGGAACAGACTTCTGGCAGAGGAAGCGCCCCCCATCTTGCAAACTATTTGATGAACTTGAAGTTTAATTAAACTTTAGGAAACCAAACAAAACAAAAAAAGCCACTCATTGGTATTGGACAATGACGTGAATTATTAATCAATTTGCGATTTAGTTAAAGCAAAAAGGATTTTCGAAAGTAAGAAACAAAAAACCTAACAAGAATTTCCGTGGGCAAACGAAATTATTTCCGTTTCCCATTGTTTTTCCTTTTCCCCGTTTCTTTTTGTTCTTTCGTTAGTATTTCCTTGTCTTTTTTGCTTTTCTTTTTGCAAATCAAAACGGTAGAAGCAGAAAAGAAAGCACATTGTCATCATTTTTGGTGTGGTTTTGTCCGCCAATGGTGTTAAATGACAAAAGCACTAAAAACAATATGGCGTCACTTCCGGTTGGGCATTAGGAAAGCGACAGGCAGCCAACCATTGTTGTGGCTCGATACGGCCATTGCATTGTCATGGCGCGTGCGACGGCTCAGAGAGAGTGTCATTTTCGGTTTGTTGTTGTCGTAGTTGTTGTTATTGTAGTTTTTTTTTCCGGGGCGTCATCATCATTAACAGGAAGGCTGACGGAGACGAATAACTACAACAACAACAACAACAACAGAGTGTTAGAGAGACAGACAGTTTGACTCACTGGTTAGGGGACAATTTTGATTTGATCGATAGGTGGCGCAGACTTATGTACATACATACACCTTTTTTGCAGTTCGCCGAGTCAGTCATACAAATATATATGTATATATATATATTTAAAATTTTCCCTTGTCCCTGCCCACGAGTTTTCGTGGATGACTTCAAATTAGATTAATGACCTGGGCGTTAACAGGAGATCTAGTACCTAGTTAGAACGAGGGATAGATAGCCCGCTGAGCGCTCATTATGCGCCGCACGAGTTCGATTTGATGCTCATTTACTTGTTTGTCTGTCCGTCCCATTGGATTCTTTTTTTTCAGTTGGTTGTTGTTCCTTCTGTTTTTGGTTTTCTTTGCGTTTTTTTTACTTGTTTTCTGCTTTCAGTCTCGTCGCTCCTGGTTGGCTCACCGCAATAATTGGAAAAGTTTTCATTTGAACGCCATCAACGACACCAACAACAAGAACAATGGGGCGTGTTACTACTACAAGAAAATTGCGGTTCCCAACAACAACAACAACAACAACAACGAGAATGTTGGCGAAAAGTCATCAAAAGGCTACTAAAGGTTGACGCAGGCAATGGCCATTCTACCCATTCAGCAGTCACCATACCAACACAACCCCATCCAAAAGCCATCTTCAACTGCTGTCCGGCAACTTTTTGCGGCCATCGCATGCTCTCATAGATTTGGCACGCAACGGACCACGAAAACGAAACGAAAACACTTTGTGTGAAGTTCAGACAGAGACAGGCGGCAACGACCAGGACGATTCCAGGACCAAACACCAGGACGCAGCAGATGCCCTTGGTTGCAATTCCCCTACACGTCACACACGCACACTCACATTTACAAAGTTCACTTGTTTTTAAATTGAAGACGATAACATTTCTAAGCGATAAAAGCGTACTAATCTGTATAACATTAAAATCTCACAAAAATTTTGAAGAATCATTGGTCATCTTGTCACGAGGGCTAGTTTTCCAAATCTCTATAATCATATGTGGACATAGAGAACTTACAAATTTATTATACTCACTCTTTGCAGATTATTTAATGGGACTATATGGAAACTGTCTATTCTCTATAACTTTTTTATTTTTTCGACCATTTTGTAGTATATTTTCCAATTCGTTTGGTTTTGTTATATACGTCGCTTCCATTGCTTGCTTTTTGTTGGTTTCATTTCAGACATTACTGTTGCAGTTGAAGTTGCAGTTTGCCTACAATGATTCAAGTTTTCATTATCAGCGTCGGGCACTTCACGCTCCTCCTGGGTCTTTTGTCCATTCTTTTCTACCATACCAACCCAGTTATACACCCGCACATTGTCAGCATGCAGTTAAATGTGAAAAGTTCCATTTCATCTGGATTACATCGTTTATCCTGGCAAACAGGCGCATATATATACACCATCCACACACACACACACACAAACACGTCCATAGGATAATCATCCAGGCAGGCAACCGCTTTCGATTCTACTCCAAATGCATTTTCGACGCGCTGCCGACACTACCACCAACCAAGAAAACCAATGAAAATGTTTGTCGAGGTCCACTGCCAGCTCTTGTAGCAGAACCATCTATTCCACACCCAGTTCCATAGAATGCACGTGCGTATGTATGAGGGCGTGGCAGGGCATTTGTTATACCAAATGCTAATGAAAAGTTGCTCGTTCCTGGATATGGCAACTGGATTTGAGTTTTGGTTTTTGAATTGGCGTTTTGGCCAAAAGGGAAAAGTAACGGAGAAAAACCAAAAAAACCCTTTTGGTTATTTGAATTTTTAGTTTTGCCGTGCTAATTTGGTCAGCTGACATGGATAGCGAGCAAGTAGCTAACCATGGTAACTGCTATTGCTGCTACTACTGATTAGCACCTTAGCAAAAGAGCTTCTGAAATACAATGAGCTTTCGTCTATTCTTAGACAATAGCGAAACATTCGATGAGGATTTTTCTAGTTGTTTAAAGCCTTGAACATCCTTTTCATCCAGAGCCACAAAGGAGTACGCATCGATTGTTTTAATTCCCAGCCAACTCATTTGCTTCTATTTGCTTTTGTAACCTATTAGCTCAAGCCACTCAGGATATAGACACACACACACACACACACTTACATACATCGACCGTACCTTATATCTACACCTACTTGCAAACCTCTCCTCTCATTAGCGTCTGTTTCGCACAAATTTTGTGCCAATAAACCGGCTCACTCAACTCAACTCCTGAACTCTGTCGAGAAGCTTAGAGATTTGCTTACTGCTGCAATGCTATGCAATTTACTTGAATTACCAAGTGAAACAATAGCGTCTGTTAATTGGTTTCCTTTGTCCTCGGCCTCCAGTAATGGGACTGCATCCGTTCAGCCAGAGTCCCACCAACCCCATTTTCGCCATTTTGCAAGCCGGCTTTGGGCCATTTTCTGTGGCTGCTGTTTGCCAAATTGCTAGAAGAATTTAAAATTGTCTTTGTAAAATTTATTAAACAAACAAAAATTGCCAAGACTTTAGCCCCAGCCTTGAAGTCAGAATCATGCCAAGAGCAAAACCAACCTAAGTAAACTCCAAGTGAAGTGCATTCATTTCGACACGAAAATTTGCATTTTACACTAACTAACTAACCTAGGGATAGAGAACAAACGGGGGATGGTATGGGCGACAGCTGACAACTGACAGCTGAGAGCTGACAACTGACAGCTTCTTGGCCATTTGCTAATGAATGCCAATGTAGAAAATCTGGACTTGGAACCAGCTTGCTTATCTTTATGATGGCGCATAACTAAATGGCCAATCAGTAGCAGCAGCAAAAATACTACTGGCACCAAAAACCAAAGGGTACAAAAAGTATCTGGAGCTAACAAATGAATTGCAGCTACAGCTGACTGCCTTTTGGGCAGCTCCATAACTTCCTAAGCAACTATATTTATCTTATCTTTTGTTTATACTTTGCCTTGCAATATTTTCAACAGAAATTAAACATGAAAATGAGAGGTGTGCCACAATTTGCTAAAATTTGACTAAATCAAGCTTGATTTCAAGCTTGCTAAGCTAGATGTATAATATTCAAGTAATTAAATTTATTAGCTGCATTTTTCTGGCTAATTAATAAATTAAGTTGTAAATGCGGGACAAAGTTCAATAACGAATCAAAGCGGTTCTTCTGCGGAGTTTTCCATAATCTAGAAAATTTATCATATTTTTACAATATTGTTAAATATTCACTACATTCCAACACTTTTTCACTTATATTATTTCTTCAACTTTTGCTTTCATTCAATTCTTTTTGCACTCTTTTTATTTCTTGCTTGCTCTGTCTTCGTCAATGCAGCATAAATCCTACTATGCCATTTCAATATTGCAATTGATTTTAAACAGTTGTTCAGAACACACACCCACACAGAGACTAACGGACAGAAGCACACAACTTCAAAACCGTATGCTTAGAAAAGGCCCTGCCATTGTGAAACTTTATCCTGCTGCGGCAATATTTGCATATCCTCGCTTTTCATGGCTGCTGCCATCGACGCTCAGCGAAAAGTTTCAGGATTTAGCTAAAAATTCGTTTTTTTTTAAATTTATTTTTGGTTTTATTTTTCGTTTTGCTTTGGCTATAAGTCAATAAGCAAGTGTTGAGGTGCAAAGAGAGACAAGTTTTCGGCAAGCATTTGAAAAATGAACTCAACAGTCAAGACAGTCGTTGACGCTGTTTCTATATATGTATGTATATCGTTATGCGGGTATAATTTGTCTGGCAACTTTATGGCAGTGCATAAATCGCTTGATCGGAGCAAATTTCTATGGCATTGATGACATTCTAGAAGGAGGGTCTTTGGACTTTGCAATGCCTGCGCGACAGTAAATCAATTATGATTCAAGCTCATTATAGTTACAATTCCCTATCACATACGTACATAAATACACTAAATGAGAGAAGGCGTAGTTGTTTGCCACAAACTGGTACGGAAATTGCTACAGGCTGCCTTTGTGTGTGTATGTGTGCTTTATGTGGGTGTTGGTGTTGGTGTAGGCTTGTGGTTACGCCCTAGCAATGACAATGATTTGCTTTGCCATAGATTGTAAACATGCTTAATACATATGAGCATACACACACAAACACACACATTTAGACATACGCACTTGTTGTTCCGTCACTAATGCCGTTAAGACCCCCATAATGTCCGCAAACCCAAATATTACGAGTTACGAGAGTTTATAATTAGATGAGCATTTGCTGGGCATTTGTCTCCATCGTCCAGTCTCTCATTGAAGCTTAATTTGTCCTCGACTATTTTTGCTAAGCTGTCAGCACTTGACTGCACAGCGCCCATAAAGCACAATAGAAGGTACACTTAGCAAAACCATAACGACATTATGGAGTACATAAATCAAAGTAAAATACATAAATACATAGAATAATTTTCCCAAGATCACATCTTTCACATATAAATCTTCAAAATAGAAAAATACTTGGCTCTTCATCATGAATCAAAAAGTTGTACATAATCAAAGATTGTAAAAAAAATGTCAAAAAATTGGTCACTCACATTAAACTTAAAATTTTAACGAATTTAATTTACACACAGTTGCCCAAAAAAGTAGGCAATAGAAAACTTATTGTTGTATTTTAGCTCATAAATCACATGTTTTTCTTTGTTTTTTGCGGAGGAATGGTTTTTGTCAATAATGAAGAGTTCTTAAATAGGAATCTTAGGAAGAATTTTGATGCAAATAGTTCTTGACATTTCGTTGAGTGCTTGAATATCTATATACATACATATGTATAAGTATAGGCGAGCAATATAAAAAAGGCAAGTACGTATGTAAAGGTCTATCGAACCTATTGACAACGTCAGCTTTCTTTAGAATCAACTTGCTTGCTTCATTTTCTTTTTGTTTTCTTTTTTGTGCTCTCGCTCTCTCTCTTTTTTTTTTGGTGTTGTATTTAGCCTGCGTTTATTTCTCATCCAATATTTGTTTTGTGTGCTGAAAGACAAAACTCCTGACTCCTCCAACTGACTCGCACTGACTTCTCGACTGAGTAAATGAATAAGTAAATGTGCATGTACATATGTACATATGTATGTGTGTATGTGTAAGCGTGCGATTGTGTGGGTGCGTGTAAGTCTGTGCGTTCATTTCATCTATGTAGGCTGCCTCAATGTTGTATATAAATGCCTACTTATAACGACATTTAATTTCAAAGCACGCACAGACACAGCATCCCAAAACTGACGATGAGTTTGAGACTGAGCTCTGTGTTGGCAATATTGAATATTGAAGCAACTCACATACACTTACACACAGACGCATACACATTCACATGATTTTGCCTGCTTATTTAGTGGCATCGCTGGGAACCTTTTGTTTACTCATCGCCGACTACCAACCGAGAGACAGAGTCAATTTATTTGCAACACATGCAGCACAGCAACACAGCAGCAGCAGGAGCAGGCCAAAGCAACATCAGCATCATCCGTAAATGGCGTCTTTGCCCCTTAATCCTGGTTACATTGGTTGCTATTATTTTCTTTTTGTTTTTGTGCTCCATGGTTTTGCCATCCACCGCTGGGCAAGCATAAATCTTACACGCACAACATAATTATCCAGTCAACAAACGCTAAATGGCTATGTGAAAGGGCAGAAGAACGGCAGATGAACATTAGGTGAGAATCCCAGTGAGTGAGCAGGTGATTGAATGAGTGGTATCCAGTGGGCATGTGTGGTCAGTATTTACTAGCTAATCTATGTTACTAATAAGCCATAAAAGCCAAGACTAAAGTAGATGTTTCTCGAAAACTTTTACTTTAAGCATTTCGTTTTTGTTTTTTGTGGATAAATCATTCGAAGAGCATTTTACATGGATTCTAAGAGCACGATTAAATGCTGATCATAGAAAGATATTTATATCCTTTAAAATTAAATTTTAATCCAATTTATTTTCTGTTTAACATCTTTAAACTTATCAAATTATTAGTAATTTATAACATGACTGCTTTATTATATTAAACATTAGACAATGAATTGTCTATTTTAATTTAATTACATTTTCTTTATTTATTTGAGTCTTTGTTACAATCATGACTAATATAAAAATTAAAGCTTTAATCGCATTAAGCATGATGGTTGCTAAAATTTTCTTGAATGTATTTTCTCTAAAATTTTTGTTAGTTTTGTTTTTAATTTTTATTATTATTATTATATAGTTTTTATATGCAGTTGGTGGGTTCTACTTAAAGTTATTAGAGCAGAAAATCACATAAACGTAAATGAAGTAAGTTTCATGCTTGCGAAATGCTTAAAAGCGTGCAAAAAGGCAACCAAACAACTGTGTAAAGTACAACAACAACAATAACAACAGCAGCAGCAACAACAACAACAACAACAACAACAATGAAAACTAACAACTGTTAAAAAACCAACTAAGGATTCTGCGCGCACAACAACAGCAACAATGCAAAAAAAAAACAACAACAAAAAAATGGCCAACAACAATAACAACAACAATGGCAAATAGAAGAAAAACAAATAGAGAAAATGCAATGCGCACAAGGTGCAGGCGTAAGAGTTTTTGCCATTGCCAAAGCAAATATGCAAATTGTTGATTACAAACTTTTCTCCATCGGCCCCAACTCTTGCCCTATCTTTCTCGCTAGATATACATACATATATATCCATTTCGTTCCCTTCTCACCCTCTCGCTCACTCACTGTTTCATATATGTATATATATAAATATTTAAGTATCCTAACATTGTATTTTCCGGTTGCCCTTTTTTTTGTAGATGCGCTACAGATTCGAGGGTGAAATGGGTAGAAGGAACCATGGTTGGAGTGGTTGTAGTTTTTGTCTAAATTAGACTTTTGAGTATTTTGCATATTTAATTGAAATTGCATTTCTTAAATAACTCACTGTCATTTCCACAGTTCACTACTATGTGTTTATGTGTTTGTGTGTATGTACATGAATGTTTATTTAGTTATATAAGAGTTTATTCAAGTGCATGTCTTACCCGAAATTCATTGTTTGTTTTATTTTAGAGACAGCAACAATAAGAACATACATGCATGAAAACCATACAAAAAACCAAAACTCATTTGCAATTTGTTTAATCAACACTCAGCACACACACACACACACACACACATGCATACATACATATACACACACGCTCATCCTACATTACACATACGGCACGTGTGGCCGAGGCTCTTGAGCTAAGCCGAGCCTTCTCTGAAACTTTCTGCTGCTGGCAACCAAAGTCAAATAAACATGCTAATTAAAAGGCGCCCAACAACAAAAACAAAAACGACTACAAAAAAAAAAAACATTAAAACACACAACAAAAAAGGCGAGAAATAACAGAAGACCCCAAAATGTTTGACCCAATTTATAAAATGTATATAAAATAAAAGCCAACAGCAGCTTCCATTTTTCCCCAACTTCAAAAGTGTGTCGCCAATGGCAGTAGTAGTGGAAGAAGTGAAATTTTCTGCCTAAACTGCAAATTTTCGCTTTCATTTTCAATTTTTCGGGCCCTTTTGGTCATCGATGGCATCTCAAAAGCAGCTAATGAATGCCATTAATTCCACCGGTAAATGCCACTTCCTTTTCCCCAGACACACAACACACCTTCCTTAACCAAGCTGTCTCTTCATAGCCCTTCATTCGCTACTCCGGCCTTTAGGGACGATTGAAATCGGATTAATAAATGAGCGTTGCACCAGAAAAAAAATCACGAGGAAGAAATGAAGAAGAAAGAAATTCAATTAGACAGTGGCCAGGGCCTGGTTCCGTAACTACCTGCAATTTTTCTCAACCCTTAATACAATTATTTTTCCTCGCCCCGAAAAAGGGAACGAGAGCGGATGATGGCATGAATGGATGGACGGACAACCAGGCGGATGGACGGTCTTAATAGGCAACGGAAGTCGTTGCAGCTGCAGCGGATCATTTTTAAAGCCTGACATTTTCTGTGGTTTTGCTTTCACAATGAATCAGTTGATTTATGTATATCTGCAGCAGCAGTTCCAATTGAAAAGAGTTCAGATTGAAGCAAACCGAAAAAAAAATCGATTGACTAATTTATAGTGCAAGAACAACTGAGAATATTACAATACTCTTACATTGATTCAGGAAGTGTAGGTGTCACATATAATTATAATCAAAAGGATTGTTAAAGACATTAACATGAAAACGATATCAAATTTTTTTTCAACCGGAAGCTGAAAGTTTTAATTGACGCTCTCTAATAAGTCGATTGAAATGCAATTGAAAGAGTAGACAAATATCGATAATTGATTTAAACAATCTGTTGATTGTGCATATTAACATATTCATTTCTGCTCTTTTCAGTTTGATGACCCATAATCCCCCTTCTGTAAATCATTATAAATCACACATATGTGCACTTATTACACATACATGAGCTTGTGTGTTTTTGGGGAGATTTCATTTCTCCACAAACCAGCAACTTATCGTTTATTCTTGCTTTTAATTAAAATTTAAAAAACCAATTACAAGTGCGACAAGATTTAATAACAGAAGCCAAGCAACGGCAGCGGGGTGCAAAAAAAAAAAAATAACCTCATATATATATTTCTGAAAAAGGAAAAGCAAAAAATGGGGTTAAAATTACATAAATTTTGCAGAAAAATATGAAGCACAGCGCATTGGACAAGCCAAAAACAGCAAAGAGAAGCAAGGAACAACAAAAATGAGAGATGATGGGACAGAGGACAAGCAACAGTAACAGCAGCCGCAAAGGCATGAGGAGGTGGACATGAATGTGAAGGACCAAAAAGAGACAAGCGACCAGTGAAATGTATGAAGTATGAAATTTTTGCGGTAACGCAGAAAGTACACACATACACATAACAACAACACACACACACACACACACACACATAGACATCAATGTCAGCAACGCGAAACAACTGGATGGCGAAGGAAATGGAGACTAGAAGCTGCTTCCTGTGATACAAAATGGAGAAGGAGCCAAAGAGTGAGAGAGATAGATGGTTTGTATATAGCTTGGCTGGCTGGTTGGTTGGTTGGTTGGTTGTCAGGAGTTGGCACCCAGTTTGAGTTTTCGTTTTGGCGTTTCCTGCAGTCACTCGACTGATTTAAAATGTTACCGTTATTTATACACGTAGCAGGGCTATATAAACAGCAGGACTCAGGGTAGCAGGAGTAACATTTTTCATCGTTTACTGTGGACGTCGGTTCCTGCGATGTTACTGTTGTTGCTGCTGTTGTTGCTACTGACTGACTGCGTCTCAGCAGCAGCAGCAGCCAACAACGACAACAATAACAACAACAACAACATCAGCAACACCAAAATTCTGCTGTTCGCTGTCAAAAGAGATTTTTTCAAATTAACTTTTCATATATTTATGTATGTTTAAATTTGCAGCTCAACCTTTTCTGTCAGTTGCTCACATCGCTCCCAAAACATCTTCTACACACACTTTCGAACACCTATGTACATATATCTACACTTGGAAAACAATCTTTAATAATCAGTGATCTCTTTCTCTAATTACAAATCAACAAAATGTTTATGAATAATTACTTTTATTTATTTGGTTATTACGATATGTCAATGGAAAAAATTTAGTTATGGATAAGAAGGACACTCTTTGAAAAAACCATTCAAATAGCGTGCTTAGCCAATATTAATCATTTTTTATGTATAAGTTATTTCCATTACAATTTTCTTATAATTAATACCATTCTCTTGTCGATTCGGTCATGGAAACAAACTGTGTTGACCTTGTTAGTTACGCATACCATAATAGGGCATTCATTATACATATGTATAAACTTATCAAAATTACAAGTTGTACACAGATTTTTGATATTTTAGAATCTAGTTGAGCAAATATTTCTCTGAGTGTACATTTAGAAAAATGTATACTTACTATACATATCGTTTTTTACTAAGCAACATGTTCTTCAATTTGTTATTTTTTATTTACATACACGTATACATATTGCAACTGTGAGAATGTATGTGCGTGTTTTCTTCCTTTCTTTTTTGTAACTCTTGCTGGCTTTTGACGCCTTCTGGCGCCTGAATGAATGTGTCATAAACGTTTGAGTTGCGAAACTCAAACCGAACAGCAACAGAAAATATATAAAAATTTTTGCATATGAAGAAAGAAGAAAAAATAAACCAACTAAAAACTGACACTTGTGCGTTGTGAAAAGTCAACAATTTTTGTTATTTTCAGTACCCAGTACCTAGAAGAGGTATATAATATAGGGACAATGCATGTTAGTTTTGAAGAGTGCCAAAGAGTTTTAGTCTAAATAATACTGACGATGAGTATCTGAAAGTCTAAAACCTGTCAGTATTTTATCGTCCTTTTCGGGCAAGTCTCATGCATTTTTGAAGCCCTAAACAGAATTTTTCTCCTTTTTTCTTTCTTTCTTTCTTTGTGTGATATAAATATTTGATAATGCGCCAAAAGTTGTTTTGCGATACATTTTCTACTGAAAAGATGGAAATAAGCTGAAATGTGAAAGAACTTGGATTGACTAAAAACTTAATCAGTGGAATTTTTTTTGCCATTCGTTTTCTTGAAAAAAATGTTGTGATGCATAAGTAAATGCTTTAAATACAAATATTAAATTTAATAGCCGTGGGAAACTGTATCTTTTCAATAATTACATCAAAGTATTAATTACTTATTATTACAGTAAGTTTAAATAATAATGAGCTTCGAATTTTACACTGCCGATTATTATCAAAAGAAGAAAAGAAGACAAACATTAAATAAATAACCTCGCCTAGTTATCAAATTGCCTTTGCACCTTTCTAATTATGCCCGTGATTTTTAATTAATATGGAGGGAGGAAAAAAACACAACGCAAAGTTAACTTAATTTAATTGTCCGTCTCAAAATACAAGTAGAAAACAGAAAAAAAAAATTTTAATTGTAGATATTTATAGTGCATAATCTTGGTCTCTGACTTAGGTTCGGAGTTGGAGGCAGATTTAAAATGTGCGTCAGTTACAGCTCATTGGGCTCAGTGGACATGAGACATGGGCCTGGACAAGAGCAGACACCTGGACAGGGGGATTGAGTGAAATCCATTAACTTTATTAAGAAGCTTTAATTAGTTTACCCCAAGTAAGTTTTTCTCTGCCTACTTTTCATTAATTACCGAGTCGCGTCAAGGCAACCGTCGACCACTTGAAGGCCCAGCGATGAAGACGAACCTAAGAATGAGAATGGGAATGAAGATGATGATAAAGATTCCTTTACCTTACCTTTTGATGGGAGCCTGCGGCCAAATAAATTACAAAACAGAGACAACAATGCGTTGGAGGGTAGTGAAAATGCGTGGATTGCGACCAAGTCGAGAGGGAGGGTCTTCTAGAGTTTTGATTGAACACTCTCATCTTAAGTTTTGACGTTAATCTTTGATTAGAGAGCCAAGCAAGCGGCAGTGTCATTTTCGCTGACACTTCATTATGTGATTTCAATATGAATATATACAACAATGAGTTGGCGGTCGTTTGGTTGTTGGCTCGTTCAGAACGGCCCTCCCGCAGCTGTTCGATAAAATCTCATTTTGTACTAAACCTCCTTCCGTGCCCCATGCCCCATGCCCCATGCTGAAAACGTTTGATCTTAATTAGTGTACTTGAATGTTCCTGCTCTTCATTGGAGTGTCGGCTTTGCATCAGCGAAAATAACAAAATGTCGCAAATCACTCTCGACTGAATAAGCTAGAAAGAGACGGGCTGTGAGCGAACGAAGGAGAATGAGAATTAGAGGGCGGCAACAGTACGAAGGACATTCTCGAAGAGGGGCTTGATTGGCAGCTCTTACTCTTACTGCTGCCTTTTGTTTAAGCGGATTTCATTCGCATATTAATTGAAGTTTACACAGCACAAAAAAAAAAAACTCACACTAATTAAACTTACTTCACGACTAGGTACGAATTTACAAATGGGACAATGGCAAAATTCCTAACAGTGTATTACAGGAATGTCACATTCAATGGGATGATGGCTAGGCGGTCACAAGAATACACTTGACAATGGGATCGGGTGAGGTGAACGCGCGTCAAAATGTCAAACACGCGCCCAACTTTAGTGTGGGTAAATATTTTTCAATTAAAATCGCTGCCAGGCTATTTGCTCAGCACTTTAGCGGCACGCATAAAAATTTAGTGGACTCATAGTTAGGTGAAGAGTAGCGGATGAGATCTAGGAGGGACAGTCTGAGGGGACATTTATAAAGACATTAACGTGATTTCGAAAAAAAAAACTAATCAAAGCGGAGACGTTATTTAATTAAAATTCAAAAGAAGTCAAAAGGTATGATTGCCTGACATTAAATAACGGAGTCGATGCCCAAAGGTATCGTCTTTAGAATACCCTTGAGCCGTATAAAACCATAATGTTACCCCAGCTCAACTTGGGGTCTCAACATCTAAAAAAAATGGTTTTATCGACTACACCAAGAAAAAATAATTGAATATGGTTACTTGTTAATCCAGTGTCCTAAGGACAAATATACAGGGTATTGACACAACTATGTTAATTAAATTATGCTGGTATGACTTAATTGCCAAGACGATAAACTTTTAATATCTACTAAAGAAAATTACAAATTATTGATTAAAAACCAAAAATCATTTAGTAAATGAAAATCATATATGCATAATTAATTCCAAAGTAAATAAATGATTTTACTGCTTGAATGATTCGTTGCTAATTGGCTATGGCAAAGGCACTCCAATTTGTATTCTTTTTATCTGTTGATATTGCATTTTAAACCTACCTCGGCCAATGGGAATGTGTGTGTTAAATTTGTTTAGCCACCAATCTATATTCCTTTTGATGCATCATGATCTTTGAACCATATGCGACCATACCACTAGCCCAAGAATAAGCCCATATATAGCTCTTTCTTTTGACATGCTTGATCGAAAGTTGAACTCTCTCTCAGAGGCAGAATATCAGTCCAGATTGATTACCACCATAAGGGATTGCAAAAATAAAGCAAGGCATAAATCTTTAACTTTATCAGAGGAATAAATTTCCGTTTCCTGTTTCTTTTTTTATTTTTCTATGCGACAGTAATGAAACCGATGAAGGGTTTGCTTGAGGCGTCAAGTGGGTCATTAAAACAAAAATGTGTTGCTAATCTAATCTAATTAAGCATACGGCTCATGGTCTAACTAATTACCTGAAATCAGTGCAGCACAAACTAAATGCCGCAATCAACTTTACAAGTGATTGTTCCTAATAACGTTACCCAATACAATGCACAGTGGTATGAAGGACATAACTACGTATTAAGCATTCGAATGTAACTAGGCTTAAAAGGATTTCAACTGATTTTCGTACACAGTGCAGGTATCTGTTTTCAGTCTGTTTTTGGGTACCAAAGTGTCGATAATTAGCTGTGAAAGTTTAGTTTCAAGCCAAGCCCATTAGCAGCATAATGGAGCCTGTCTGGCAAAGGCAACCTTCCTTTTCGTGGTAACCATTCCAATTTTTTAAGGTTGTGTTGTTTTTGTTGTTGCTACTATTGTTTAAACTGCAATGTCTTGGCGTAACCAACAAAATCAGCAACAAAACTTTTCCTCAGCTGAACTTGATGAGGAGCAGCAACAATTGGCCCCAAAACAATAACCACACTTGACTGGCGTTCTGTGTTTGTGTGTGTGTGTGTATGTGTGAGAGAGCGTTTTCAAAAATTAGAGGCATAGCAAAAGCCTTGAACTCATTTCACAGTTGCGTGCGGCTTGGGCAAAAAGTTGGCCACAAGTTGCAGCCGCATTTGTTGCACGCATACACAAACACACAAAATCGGCTAACCAAATTGCTTTCGAGTGGCAAGTAGCAAGTGGCAAGTGGCAGGTGTGCCTATTCAAAAATTGTTGCAAAAGTTCTTTAGAGTTTTACTGGCCCTACTCTACTAATTACCTTAAAAACTTTAATGATGAACTTTTCAGATTGCTTGGCTAATTTTCCTAATAACCAAAATATGCTGAGAAATTAATATCAAATATCTAACTGGCATTTGTCTTCCACAATTCAGCTCTCTCTCAAAAAACATATTTCGTCTTAAACTTGAAGCAAATTTTCTATTGAAAATGTACAACATGTGAGTATCAATTAGCATAATGTTTGAGAAATAGGCATTTTAATTTTTCATTAGGCGCTTTTTGACACGCGGTATCCATCGGGTCCTAAGTCAAAGACCTTTGTTGACTGCCAGGCAAGAGCTGGGTAATCCTCAGCTTTTAGCCAGTCGTTATGAGCATTCAAAGGATAAATTAACCAATAAGGCGAAGGATAAAGCAAATGAGATAAGGAAAGAAATAAATAAACAGTATCAGAATAAGAAAGACAAGAAGACTAACGATGAAGGTAAATCAAATAATTCTAGTGGTTCTGGCGGTCATTCAGATGGTCCCCATATGGGATACTCTCCTATCGCTATGAAAATCGTTCCAGCCGTATACGGATCTGCTGTCAACTATTTCGAAAGAAACATTAATCTGGGGCGCCATTTGTCGCCATGTCTCAGCATCTACAAGAGAGAATTGACCTCAGTTATGTCAATTTCATTACGTATGACAGGATTCTTTCTGGCGCTTTGTGTTTGGGCTGTGGGTATCCTGGGTTTCTTTGGCACTCGAAGTCTAGGCGATTGGGCCGCCAAGCTCGAGGAGTGCGATTGTAAGCGATCTATTGTTAATGCGGCTAAATTTATGTTAGTTTTTCCATTTTCCTATCATTTGGTGGCTGGGGCACGTCACTTGCTTTGGCATTTTAATATATTTTTGACTAAACCCCAAATCTATGCCACGGGCTACGTAGCCCTGGCTTTGTCTGTGTTGCTCACAGCCGCTTTACTTGGACTGCAATGGGGTGACGATGCAAAGAAAGTTGTAGATATGACAGAAACCGGATATACAGCCAATCAAGAAATAATTCTTGATGATCTGGACGATTCAGAGGATCTGGAGGCAAACGATGCAGATGCAACAACAAATAGCCCCGAGAAGGTTAATTATAGAAAACTAAAGGAAGAATTAAAAGCCATTGATCTTAAATTAAGTTCTAAAGATGCATCCACCACTCCGAATGATACAAAAACTGATACTTAAATATATGTATATTGTGTATGTTTTATCACTTTAAATGAAATTGTGCCACAGAGTGGAAAATTAGTTTCACTTTTGCATCCTCAACTGGACACACATGTCATACGTTCAGGCAAATGCGATTGCCTCCTAATGACATTATCTGGTCTTGGTCTCGTTCTCTCACTTTCTTTTTTCGCAATGTCATAAGATTATGGAACGATTGGCTGGACATGGATTTGATTTGCGCAAAACATGGATGTAGTTCGAAATTAATGGGGGTGAGGAGTAAATCATTTTATTCATATTGGAAATTTAGTATTGGTATTGGTTGACGAATCTTCACAAGCGGGACTCAAGTGGTGAAAATTCCCAACAGCTCTTATGGTTATTTATGGTTAAAAGAAAAGTTTGTATTTATATGTGGGTATTTTTTAAAATATTTTAGAAAATAAATACCTCGTTTTAAAATAGGTTCCTGTCCGCTTTTGCTCAAGCTATGATTTTATGATTTTTCTTACCTCTTAATTAAATTTTTAAAGGATTGAATTTTCCAAAAGGAAACATCTATCATCAAAATCTAAAAAAATCATCATGAAAAATGAATAATTGTACATCTTAAAAGAATGTATTATGTCATGATGTAAAAACTTTACGCTCAATTAGCATTGAAATGTGTAATATTTTGTCATTCATTTAACAAAATAATCGATCAATCAATCATCAAAGCTCAGGAAAACTTATGCCAAAATGTAGATTTCTTTTAAACTAAAGGAATCAACAATCTATGTGTAAAACCCATAGCCTTGGCGAGAAGAGTGAGTGGTGAATCTTTTAGCTTGTTGGAAAGTTTTCAACATTCATTTTCCATATCCATGCCAAAGAGTCATTAGGCATGTGTGTACAGCCGACAAATGTTTCAAAATTATCAAGAATTTTAATTATAAGCCCAAATGCAAATTTTTGTTTATAGATTGGATTTATTTTATGCAATGAACGAATTACTCCCGCATTTTGGAATATTTTAATAGTTAGTAGCGGATTTGGGATATGTTAATTTTATTTGTGACCAATTGGCCAATTGGACGTCTCTAAATTTTGTTATCAATTTAATTTTAGTAGTTGTTAATAATAGAGACAAAGCTGTAGAAACAATCAAATTTAGTTGTCTAATAATTATTGGAATCGATATGCAAAAAGCAGTTTTGTAATTTTTATTCCAACATATTTTTTAGATATCTATTATTATATCTTATTGTTAGTTTTTTATTATGCTGCAATTTTACTTAGCATCTCAATAAGATATTCCATAAATATTATTCACTCCCAGCCGTATCAATTGAAGAAATACATATATCACTGAAAAAGAATTTGGTATATACTGATGATTGGTTTTGTTGTTTTTTTCTTTTCTTTCCTTATTTTTGTTGGCGATATTGCCAGTCATCAGAATCAGAATTTTATGCTGAAAAGCAAAATCTCATTCACACTCTTTTTTATGTCAGACTTTTTTCCCAGACATACATACACTCTCATGCTTTTCCTCAACCTTTCCCACTCTTTCGCTCTCTTTTTCAACGCCTTTTACTTACAGTCACACATTGCTTTTGCCTTTCAAGGAACTCAATATGCGTGTCTGTGTTTAATTAAGATTGAGTTTATGTGCACGACGATGAGGATAAGGATGAGAATGAGGTTGTGTGTGTATAGCTATGTGTGTCCGTGTGTATGCCTCCATATATATATGTGTGTTTGCAGGCATATGAATAAATGTATGAGCGCATGCATTTAATTTAATTTTCATTTCAATTGATTCGATGACTTTACGTTTCATTTCACGTCTCGATGCGATTTCAATTACACAGAACAGAACTGAACACAGAACTCGGCACAAAGGATCCCTGTTGGCTCCCTCTCTCTCTCTTATTCTCTCTCCTATTTCTGTGAAAGTTGTTGACGAATTCGCATATATATGTATATATTTACTCATCATTCCATACGCAGGCGATACAAGAGCGACATCCAAGGATAAATTAAAGTGGCAGCCGACAGCGAATAATGATAACGCTGATGATAGTCAAGTGCATTAAAAAGCTATATATACAGAGATATATATTAAACTGATTGCCTCTGCTGATTACTGAAGTACGAAATTGGAGCATAAAGTCAGGGTCACTTCTAAAACAAACAAAAAAAAAAAGTTGAACCACAAAGTTTACATTGTCTTTTTAGGTTTTTCTTCTATAGGTTTTTGGTCCAGGCTAACAATTGGAATGACAATTTATTTTTACGGATTTTCCTACCATTTCTTTCTTTTTTTTTCTTTGTTTGAAAAACTCTTTGTAGGATATGAGTAGGAAAATGCTTGTTAGCATCACATTTGCCATCGCACAGCCTTGAACTTGCTGCTGCAACACCCTCTCTGTATGATCCTTATTCACACCAATCCCCTTCAACCATAGACCCTCTCAACCTTTGTCATTAAGCAGCTGCTGACACAAATGAGTTACAAGGACAATTACAACAAAATTTTCTAACAGTTGAATAAAAATGGAGGGCGAGAAACGAACGAAGGAATTGGGTGTCGGGAAAAGTGAACAATTTTCGAAAATGAGTAAAAACTTTTAATTGCTCATACGAACCAACGTGGAAACGATGTACAGGTGTGACAGTTCGAAACTTTCTCACTTTTTGCATTTACCACATTGGCACATTTGCAATTGACAAGGTTTTACTGTTCTCTTTCACTAATTATAAACAGGTTTTGTGTCCTTTACACTGACCACAAGAGGACCAAGATGAAGGAAGACGACGTCGACGACGTCGACGACGGACAGAGGCAAATAACAGAAGTAAAAACCTGTGCCAAGTTGCTTTGTGGTCGGTTGCCTTGTCACAGATGTCAGTTGTAAAATTGAATTCTTGCCTGGTTTGTTTGGCTTTTGAAAGATTTATAACATGCGCCTGGTTTGTGGTACAGTCGGGAGGAGGTGATGGTCTTTTGGGGGGAGGTGTGAGTGGAATGGCCGGCTGTCCATTGATAAGCACAATGGCTAGTGTCTGTGACACTCACATACAGAGGCATGTAAAAGAAAGAATGAAAAAAAAGAACGACGGCGGCGACAAACTTTTTAATCAAATTTTTTAACGCAATTTCTTTGACTACGTGGTGTTTGTTGCCTTTCCTTTTGCTCTCATACACACACGCCGCTGTTGCATATGCATGCTCAATTGTGTTTGTATTGGCAAAGGACATGCTTTGTGATTTATACACACATCACACACACACACACACACACAGATATAAACAAACGAATATATATCTATATATGTACATACATACATATATGTGTATATGCCGCCTGTAAGCAAACAACAGCTTTTTTTGATTTATGAGCGCTTTGGGTGCTTCGCCATTGCCAACGACAACCCATCGAACAGATGAAGAGAAAGAAAGAAATGGAAAAAGCACACACACACACACACAACAAAATCGAAGCAATATATTGAATGCAAAAACTTTTACACAAAGTTCAAACGAGTAAAATGAAATACAAACGACAAAAAGAAATATGTAAATAACAAAAAGTGTAACTTTCGACATAACCTTTTGACATATTAATTAAATAAAATTTTCTCTTTAATTTAACATTCAATAAAACAATTAAGTCCTTTTTTAAGATTTAATAATTGTGCAAAATATTCAAATTAAATTAAAAACCAATCTCAGGTTATCTAAGCTTGGTAAAAATATTGATTTGTGTTGCAATTTTTTGAGCTTTAATTTAAATTTGAATTTAATTTTTAATTTAAATTTTATTTTTGAAAACTTTAATGTAAAAAAAATTTAACAACAATTTTGCTTTTATAATCTTGGTGCAAAACCTTACAATTTATATGTAGTAGATTTATCCCTATTGCCTATCGATTTTTATTAATCCCCATTGACTGGCAGTAGGAAAAATTTTTATTTATACAGAAAATACGAAGCACATGAATTTTAATTAAGCGAAAACCAGCAATTGCTTTTTGAAGCCATTCTTCCTGCCAAGAATCTTGCCATTGTTCGGCCACATGAAATTTTGATTGATGGCTCCCCAAACATCGAGGAACGAGCCAGTGCCATGGCTTCCAACTAACCATCGATTGTCGCTGTCATAAAATCCCTAAAAAAATGGAAAAGGACAGGGAATGGGGAAAAACACCAATATATGAGTACTATATGAGAGTGCATCGAGGCTTATGCAAATCAAGACATGCCACTCGCACTCAGACACTAGCAACTTCATATACTCTTTTCGTAGATATTGTAAAGTTATCTAATCGCTTATATCTTATAGAAAGAAGCGGTTTGTTTATAATGTTATCTATCTGACTCTCGTATTGTACAGCAAAATTAATTTTAACTGAGAACGAAGGCACAGTTGGCCACTAGTTTTCGCTACTACGCCATATAAACTGGGTGCAGGGTATGCCCGATTCGCCGCCAAATTTCATTTTTTAAGGCAATGCATATAGTTTGGTTTTTCTATTTCGTAGAGTATTTTCCTTTTTTCACAATGCTTGCTTTTTATACCTAGTACTATTTTTTTGGTGATAGCGTCGTGGCATTAGTCTCCAGTGTGCGCGAACTGGCATATAAAAGCCCAGTTATAGACTGATTGTCGGTCCACCAACAATGTAAGTGTAAATTGCCAGGCCCTCAAATGTTCGTGTGTGTGTATGTGTTAGTATTTCAAACTTTTGCTCTGTAAGATTTATTTGACTGACACTTTTGTGTGAGGATAGCAAAGAGTACAGCAAGTTGCTATTTTTTGGCTTTTTTTATGTAACGATATTTCATTGTTTGGTATTTTGATAGTTTTTCCATTTTTTTTTTTTCGTTCCAAATAGTCTTAACTACGCGATATTTAAAATCCCGGCGAGATTAAAGAATATTTTCCAGAAAAAAACGTTTGAAAATAATCATTAAAGGCTTGGAAAAGGCTTTGGAAAAATTTAAGTTGAGGTTTAATGAGTTTTTTAAGCAGATATTGGAAAATTAACAGTGAATAGAGATTAAAAATGTTAAAGATTTATGAGTAGGTACTTTTAAAAAATATTCTTTTATAAATCATTTTATTGTCTTTTTAATTACAATTTCAACTTGGTGGCAAATACGTAAGTTGAAGAAGTTAAAACGTATAAATTGTTATCTCAAGTGGTCCTTATTTGAGTGGTGTGTCAGAAGCGGCAACTATACGCAACTATCAGCCATTACTAAGCCAGCGCCAATCAGGCAACGATGCAGCCATTCAACGAGCTCTCTTCAATTTCACATAAACTAGGCACAATACCTGCAATTGCACCTCAGTGCTGTAGTTGCTGTTATTGAAACCACTCGAGCGCGAACTGTGAGTGCTGAGACTTCACAGAGAAGAAGAAGAGAGAGAGAGAGAGAGAGATATGTATACCCTCTCTTACCAGCATAGGTCTACAATAATTGCCTGCACTTTAAGTGCGCCATTAGTACTAAATTACAGACAGCCAGGCGAACCAAACCCAGTGAAACCAAAACCAAGCCAAGCGGCAGCTAACGGCGCGGTCTAATTACGAGCTCACCTGCCCCTATACCAGCCGACAGCCACCATCACCAGAAGCAGGACTATCACCAACACCAAAAAAAAAAAAAAAAAAAAAAAAGAAATCCCCTAAACCCTAAACCCCATACACACCACTGACACCCACCCCTGACAGCAGTAGAAGTAAAAGTAAAGTGCGCTAATGGCAATTAGAAGTTTTACCGAGTGCAGTCAAAAATTGTAACGGCCAACAACGACGACGACGACGACGGCGACGATGCAGCTGCTGGCTGTTAGATGCTAGCTGCATTATTGAACATTTTGGCTAATTGCCGTATAATTATTGCAGTTAAAAAATTGCGCACAATTGGGAAGGAGTAGAAGCAGTAATGGCAACAGCCGGAGAATGGTATACTCAGAAAGCTTGACCATTTTGACCGAGAAATTTCATTGCATTGCATTGAAACTGCACAAAAGCCACAAACATTTGCATATCAACAACAGACAGACAACATATACATATATATAGCATTATACACTTGCAATGACTTGCGCCCTGCCCTTGCAAAATCTCATAATTAAGATAAGCATAACGACTGAGTGGTTTTAATGAAAATCAAACAAGGCTCAGGCAAAACCAGCATTGTTAGCATCAATATTTCGGGTAAGAACTGACCTGAACCTATAATTTGAATACAACATTCGGTTTAATACTGAGGAAATCATATTTCACATATATTTACAGTTCGTTAGGCCTCTCTTTAATCATAATTGAAGACAACTTGAGAAGTTTTTGATGTATAATTCGTCTCGCAGTTTACTGCAGTTTGGGCTTTTGATTTATAATTTGGTTCAACAGACAAGTAAAGCTATCATATTGACTTTATAAATCGAAAGCACGTTTATATAAACGTTGGTTTAACCACGTTGGTTAAATACGATAATTAAGTAGGTGCACCCTTAACCCTCTATTACCCCTAAGCCTTAAAAAGTGCCGTCTTTAACTTGACTTGCGATGCTAAAGAAAAACTGTGTCACTCCAAAAAGTATGCAATGCAGCAGCTACTGCTTATAATTAAGCCTTAATTGAACGTTACCCGACTCACGTAACCAAGTTAATGATGCACACGTTACACGCCTTTGACACGGCAGCCTCCCAAAATGGTAAACCCCGCCCCATAAAATTTCCTTAACCTAAAGCCATTCTCTTTTCCCCCATTCTCAAATCAGTTTAGTTCAGTTTAGTTTTTAGTTGAGTTGAGTTGGTTGAGTTTTTTGGGGGTTAATTTCTCTCATCATAATCGCATAACTTCATTAAAACATTTGCATAGTTCCACACTCTGTAACTTATATGCCAACTGGTTATTTAAAGCTCTTTGTTCACTATATGATATATGTACATATGTATGTAAGGAGGTAGACGTATTTTTAAGTGAGAATATGCAATTTCGTCAGAGGTAGGGTGTCCAAAAAGGGGGAGGGCGGGTGGCCAAAAAAGTTGGACATTTTTATGCCAACTATTTAGCATAACGACGAGCGCTCATTATGAGCCATGGAAAACTTTATTTGCACTGGGTGGTTCTAGCGACTATTTGCTCCTGCTTTGGCATAGAGAGGGCATAGGTTTTTTTTCCAGCAGCAGTATCAAGCATAAAACTTACCCTGGACCCGAGAATCAGGACCCAGAACGGCAAACGCAAAGTGGGCAGGCAACTGGGCACCGGGCACGTAAAATATGCGCAGTTGTACACCGGGAGTGTATGCCAGAGATCACTTGACTATAAACGAGATTAAAAATTCAATTACGTTGGAGTTGGTAGCTGCATCGAGTAGCAGGTAAAGACTAAAAAAAAAAAAAAAACAAAAAATGAACGACCAAAAATACCAAAAAACATGGCCAGCAAAAGTTGGCCAAGCAGAGGAGAGTGAGAACGAAAGAAAAAATATAGAGACAACCCAGCTATGGCTATGGCTATGGCGTATGCTCTCAAGTCTCAACGTATGTTTGGGAGCCTGCGAGATAGAAAGAGAAAAGAGCAAAAGACCAAGAGACGGAGAGATTCATAGAACTGAGAGTACAGAAGTGGTCAGTGCTGGCACCTACAACGACACCAATGTCGACTACGACTACAACGACGTCGACGACGACGACGTTGTCGTAGCCAACGGAAGTTGACAACAATTTATGTGCCTGAAACGGATACAATTTACAAGCCGAGCGCGGCGTACATGTATCTAAAAAGAGGAACCAAGGGGGTAGAGAAGGTACGATGTGGGGTGTAGTACTAGTAGATGGCCAGGTGTGGCCAGGTACCAAAAACTTCAAACGGAATTTTGTGTGAGTACTTAGTGCAAAGTGGCTAGGGACAGGTTTCTGTTTTCTTTTTTTTGCTTTTCACTTTGGTCTGCCCTCCTCCTCTCTACCTTTTTGTTTTTGGTCTCAGTTGTTAGGGGATACCAGAAAAAAGAAAGAGCAAAACATTTGAATTTTTGTTTCAAGTTGAAGTTGATAAAAAGCCAGTGATTTAAGGCGTGTCCAGGACAGCAGCAGGCAGGGACCAAAAATAAGCAAAACAAAATGGCAAAAACCTTAGCCGCAATTAAGATACAGCTATGTAAAGAGTTTGTTGTTATCAAGTTATACTGTTGCCAAACAAATTTTTTATAATGAAAATGTGAAGCGTTCTATTAATAAATAAAATATTGTCAATGCCAATTTGATTAATCTCGTTTGTCATCATATGCTGCACAATTAAGAGAAGAAATAAGAGAGAGAAAGAGAAATAAAGCGCGCTAAGAGCCGATAGAAAACTGTCATAGATTTCTCTTCTGTAATACTATGAGAGAAATTAACAAAAAAATCTTTAATGTGTGTGAACAAATTTTTATATGTATTTTTAGAGATAATATACAAAACTGATAAGCCGCTTGAATGTAATGCTTATCTTCAAATGCAAGAAAAACTTGTAATTTCACAGAAAATACAGATTTATATTGTTGTCGATACAGATAGAAAACTAAAGTCAAGTTTAGGAGAGAAATGACAAATTCTTAAATTCCCACATTCAATTTCAATAATTCTGTTTTAATTGCTTGTTTTTTAAAGACTTTTTCCTTTTTCAATGTCTTTTTTTTGATTCATGTCAACCCTTTTCTTTGCCGTACAAACGTTTGAGTAATTGTATAATACCCTCTACAAGGGTATAAAACTAAAACAATTAACAGGTTTTTTTTCCAAATAGACACATAAAACAAATTATAATAGGAGTAGGGGTAACAATAGTTTAATACAGAATAGACAAACAAAACCAGAGGGCCGGGGCTAACTTCGACCGCGTCAAAGTTTGTATACCCTTGCAACATTTTTGGTAACTCTTCCCTTACCTATAGCCTTCAAAGTGGAAAAACGTTTAAGCTAAAAAGGCTAATGTTTGCGAAAGAACGGCCTACAATCTTAGCATAGGAAAAAACTAAGATATTGATCAAAGTCACTGTTTTCCACCGATCGTTCCTATGGGAGCTATATGATATAGTAACCCGATCTTTATCAAATTCGGCACAGTCATTAACAGATATATTAAACTAACAAATGTTTAATTTAAAAGCAATCGCGTCAAAAGTGACGAAGTTATTAACAAAAGTCACTGTTTTCGAAAGATAGTTCCTATGGGAGCTATATGATATAGTCACCCGATCTTGATCAAATGGCACAGTCGTTTATATGTGTAATTAACTCACTAATATTAAATTTCATGACAATAGCTCAGAAAATAACGAAGTTATTAAGAAAAGTCACTGTTCGTGACTTTGCCTTTTGTATGGGAGCTATATGATATAGTGATCCTATCCGGCTGAATCCGAGATATACAACGCCTGCAGTATATACAAGCATACATGCAGCTCTGTAGCTCCAACGGTCTAGGAGGAGTTTGCGTTGATCCAGACGGACGGACAGACGGACAGACGGACGGACAGACGGACGGACGGACGGACGGACGGACATGGCTATATAAACTCGTCTCGTCATGCTGATCAAAAATATATATACTTTATATGGTCGGAAATGCTTCCTTCTATGCGTTGCACACTTTTGACCAAAATTAATATACCCTTTTTGCAAGGGTATAATGAAGAAACAGTAAAGACACAACAAATAACATAAATGTATTAACAGAAAAGAACATTAAGGTCAAAAAAAATAAGATAATTGAAAATTACGAAAATTAATAACAAGCAATTTTTAGGTTCAAACACAATTAGATTATTATGTGTATTTCAAAGTATTCCCCGAGAATTTCATCAGCTCGAACACTTAGATTTAATAGCACCCACTTAACTAAACGCTGATAAGATCTACTGGTCTGTTTCGAAATAATTTATGTTTATAATTTTTTTATAATCAATTGATAAGCTTCTCGACAACACATATTCTGTCGTCTATGAATTACATTTTAATGCTTCTTCTTCTTCTTATGCTGATTAGAACTACTTTTGGATTTACCACCAAGTACGTATCGGATAAGACGAATGATAATACATGAAGATATAAGCACTAGAGCCAGGGGAACGACCAAGAGAATAGCTAGTGTATCGAGACTGCGATGTTGAATGAAATTCATATCTCTGGGAGCGGCTCGCATATGTGGGGCACCTTTTTGTCGAAGAATATATTCAGTCCACCAGATAGCACGATCCAGAGCAGGTTCTGGTTGATCACGGTAGCGCTCGGCAATTAGAGCAGCGTTCCGAGTATAACTTGGTGTGGTAAGCAGTGTGTGAATGGTTTCGGATATTTCTTTAGCATTTAGATTATGCAGATCTAAACCAAGACCGAAACCCATGCGGCTAGCTCGCTGCACATTCATATGCTGGTCAAAGAAAACGGGCAGACCCAATAATGGTTTACCAAAGTAGACACTCTCCGTAGAGCTTAAGAGTCCACCATGGGTAATAAACAATTTCACATTCGGATGGGCCAGAATATCGGGTTGGGGAAACCATTTGCTGATGAAGACATTATTCGGCTTGCCAGGTAGTTCATCATTTTCAAATTTCCATAAAACTCTCTGCTTAAGTCCACTAAAGACTGTGAGCAAAGTTTTTATAGTCCCCTCGCCTAGATCTTTGCTTTTGACATTTGAACCCATGGAGAAGTAGATGACTCCATCAGAGGCTGTCTCAATGAACTCCTTAATATCCTTGGGTAAAGGTTTGGGCTTGTGGGCAATATGTAAGCCTCCCACCTCAATCATATTCGGCATATATGAACGTGGGTAGCTCAAAGTGAAATGCTGGCCCAATAGCATTAAGGTAAAACTATCCAAAATCTCTTCCATCGTTTTCTTAGATTCGGGGAAATATTTCGCAATCATTTTCCTCATTCGAGGCAGGTGGACAACAGAACGGTGAAGAGATTCAACTATGTATTCGTAGTGATTGCTCAAACGTTCCCAGAAAGTCATACGATCAGTTCGTGGCGAGAGAATCGATGGATTATAAGATAACGGCGATATGTTACCCATTATTTCATCAATGCGATGATCATTGCCATAGCTAGAGAATCCCATTAATGTGGCATTAAAATGTTGACCAAAGGCATACAACGGCTCTGTTTGTAGCATTTCTGAGATCACCAAATCAAACGTTTCGCCCGAATTCAATAACTTCTGAACACCCTCGTCATCCAAAGTGCATTGCATGACCTCGATTAGAATATCTTCTAAGCCGCTGAGCTCTTGCCAAAATGTAGGAGCCCCTCCTAAATTGCCCAGCAACTCTAGAAAATAATTTGAAATAATGTTTTTTCATTCAAACTTTTTTAACGTGATAATGCTATCTCTTACCAGCAAAATGCTCTTGAATCTTTGTAGCCTCTATGAAACGTATATTGGGTGTTGGCTTGTTCTTAAAAGCATTGATCACAGTTAACTGATGTCCTTTGGCAGCCAATGCCTTTAGATACGCCTCAATGAATATGTATTGCGATCTACCAGGAAATGGCAAAGTTACCAAAATTTTAGCACTTTCTGTTGGCACAGTATCGATGCTAAGCATCACTATGGTCAGGGTAATCAAAAGAAACGGCAGCCTCATGATTAAGGTTTCACGATCACACAATAGCTATCACTGAGGAAAACAAACGATGTGCTTCCCATTATATGAACTGATCATGAGCTTTTTCTCTCTAGAAAAGCTTCTATGAGTGAGCTTATCGCAATCATTCTGAAACATTTCTGACTACATATATCACAGTGACCAAGTAAATATAGTTTTAGATTTTGCTCTTTCAATGATGACAAAGCTAAATTTAATATTTGGTAAGAAGCACCTTAAAGTATGCTTTAGTAAATTGGTTTTAAATATCTTGCTAGGTAAGTTCCCTGAAGTGTATGACTATGCATGGTTGTGGGTGTTTTCTCTGCGTGAGAATTGCAGGCCAAACAAGAAGCTAGGACAGGGCAGAAAAAAAAATGGAAGAAAAACACAAAACAAAAACAACAAAAAAATTACGCGCAACAGGACGTAGGTTTCAGTGGAAACCAAGCTAGGTTGTGAATAAGGTTGAGGATGTAAATGGTATGGGGGAATCGGAGGCACAACCGTCCAAGCATAAAAGCCAAAGCTTTCTTCTCCTTCTTTCTTGCCTAAGAAAAGAAATTATTTGCTTAAGCGACGGCAAAAGGACCTTGTCAGGGTTTCCTTTCCCCCACAGACTCACAAACCGAACAGAACACCAGAATGAGAATGAGAATAAGAATGGTCAAAAGAAAGCAACGAAACCGCAAGTTCGGAGGCAGAAAAAAAAAATATTAAACTTTTATGCACGAAAATTTTTAAGTGTATGTCCGGCGGGAAAAATTGTTACTGTTAATTTATAAATAAGGTGAAGTTGTTCCTGATGGAAAGTTGAGGTACCCTTTAGCCGAACCCGTTTTCCCACACCACAGTTCTACCCATAACTCTCCCTTTGCTTGGGTTTTTTTTTTTGGGTTATTTGTTTTCACTTCAATTTATTTGCTCACTCCTTTTCTTTTTTTTTATTATTTCGTTTCTTGTTGCTGTTTGCGGGTTTTTACTTGTTCTTATTGTTCAAGTTTTTGTTGTTTCTTGTGTATTTTCTTGTGGTGGCCTTTTCTTTGGTCGTTTATTATGCCTTGCCTCAGTTCCCTTTCCTTTCGTTCTTACCAACTGTCTTTTTCATCATTTTTTTGACCCATTGAATCGCCTTGCAACTTGATTCAATTAAGTTGCCTGATTATTTAAACACAAAAAAAACTGGTGAATGTACCTTTTTTCCCTTTTGTTGGGACTCTTTCGTTGAGTGGTAGGTTGGTTAGCAAATTTTCATTCTATTTTTTCCTACTGCTTACCTCTTAGGCATGTGTAGAGAGCTCTACAAGTGTTTTGTTTGGTCATCGAAAGATGTTTAAGAATAATTGTTATGGCTTTTGTCCTTTTGTGTGTCGAGCTTAATGGGGGGTGGGATGAAGGTTGATTCCATACAAAAGATGGAAAGAAACATGAAATTTTTATTGGTAAATTATTAAGTGATTTTACCTCAATGACCATAACTCATAACTCTTTCGATTCTGTAACTAACTTCTTCCATTTGTGCCTAGAACTAGGGTGGAACTTTCCATACATTTTTTTTTTTTTGTTTTTGCTTGGCTTCGTTTCTTTACTGACTAACATTAATCAGACTTACCTTGTCATGTATTTTACTGTAGCTACATAACACACTAGCATACGAATATTCAGCCATGGCCACTCACTGCAACAGCTGCCACATGGAGGACATTTAAAGCGCAAATGCAATTTATTTGCAGCAAACATTTGCCACACACTCACAAAAAGCAAGAGCGAGAGTAACTGTAAAAGAAAAATGTAGGAAAAGAATGTTGTAGGAAGAACTTGGCCTGCATAGGCCACCACCTGGAACAATTTGCGCATAAGTAAAAATCATTTTTCATTTGTTTTCATTTCCGTTTTATGAAGCATTTTGATTTCTACATAGTTTCCATTTGCCTTGCTCTATCTCTTTCCCACTACTTCTAGCACAACTGATGCAGTTTTGACATTGGACAAAATGTTAAGTGACGGGCAAAGGTAGAAAAAGGTATGTACGGGGGGGAAAAACCATTAGGAGAACCAAAAGGCAAATCGCCTGACCAGTTGCACTAGTTGAAATTTTCTAGAGTTTTACACCCACCCGCAACCCACACTCAGTACGCATAGCATGCCAGTCAACATGGCTGACAATTGACTTTCATTGCTGTTGACAGGCAGTACGATGAAAAAAAATGGAAGAAGGGAGGAGATGGAATCTTGTGGAGAAGCCGGTAACGCATTCCCAACAGCGACTTTGTCAATTCCCAGCTATTACGTTTTGCTTAACATTTCAGCAAATTACACTGCATTGTCTACACAGCTCAAGAGTTGAGCTCACTCAGTTGAGTTGGGTTTGAAGTTGTTACCCTTTCTATCTATCCCCTCGAACCCACCAACCAACTTTTGTCCTTCGTCTTGATCCTGTATTCTTTGTCCTCTCTCATCTTTCCTTTTTGCGTTTTTGTTTTGTCTCTTTTGCTTTTTCGACAATTTTCGGTATGCATTGACAGTTTTTGGAGCTGCTGCTGTCAAAGACAAGCGCCAAAGCACTTACGAGAACCATGTGAATGCCAATTCTATAAGCACAATTTCCGGAAGTGTATATACATATGTACATACATATATGTGTATTTGTACTATAATTATTTAAAAGGGCATTTTCGAGTATTTTTAGCTCATTTCTCTTGGAGAAAACATATTCCAACCAATATTTAAGGCAAAAAGTAGATCACAATATCTAAATTAGATAATAAAAGATGTTTCTCATCTTTTTGATCTGCTGCATTATTGAAAACTAGTTACGTCAAAGTTCAGTTCAACAATTTGCTATTCGACCTGTACAAACTAAGGTGAATGTTAATCCGATCCGATCTACCACTATACATAGACTCCTAGTGGTCTAACGGTGTGGCCTCCAACTCTTGGCATTGTTTCATGTCCATTCTTTTACGCTCGACTGCTTAGATGCCTCCCAAGTTGAGGCAAGTTGAGTTCAACGCAAAAAAAAAACTAGAGGGCCGGGGCTAACTTCGACCGCGTCAAAGTTTGTATACCCTTGCAACTTTTATGGTAACTCTTTCCTTACCTATGGGCTAAAGGCTAAAGGCTAATGTTTGCGAAAGAACGGCCTACAATCTTAGCATAGGAAAAAACTAAGATATTGATCAAAGTCACTGTTTTCCACCGATCGTTCCTATGGGAGCTATATGATATAGTCACCCGATCTTGATCAAATTTGGCACTCACCAATTCACTCACCAATATTAAATATGTTATTAAGAAAAGTCACTGTTCGTGACTTTGCCAATTGTATGGGAGCTATATGATATAGTGATCCGATCCGGCTGAATCCGAGATATACAACGCCTGCAGTATATACAAGCCTACATGCAAAATTTCAGCTCTGTAGCTCCAACGGTCTAGAAGAAGTTTGCGTTGATCCAGACGGACGGACGGACGGACGAACATGGCTATTTGAACTCGTCTCGTCGTGCTGATCAAGAATATATATACTTTATATGGTCGGAAATGCTTCCTTCTATGCGTTGCACACTTCTGACTAAAATAAATATACCCTTTTTGCAAGGGTATAAAAAAGAAAAACCAAAGATGAAGAAAAATAAGAAAATACGTTTTTTACCGCTTTTTCCGTTTTGCGCGCCGCTTCATCTTTTCGCTTCCACTGCGGTAAGTTCACGTTGTAATCCATCGGGGGAATAATTATTGTGTACATATTAGTACAGAGTTTATATCGTTAACTTGATGGACTTACAAAACGGGAAGGATAAGTACATAAATGAAAGATGGTCTATAAATTTGCCTTTATTTTAAAACTTAAGTAAAGCAAAATGGAGCAAAAATGAAAAAAAAATATTTGAACTTCGAGTTGGGTTTAAAATTGGTTTTAAAGGGTATCCAACACAGAGTTTTCATAATTTGGTCTTACTTAAATATGCCAAAATCTTAAAACGTCTCAATTATTTATAAAGTTTATAGCGAACTGCCAACATTTTAAAGCATAATTTATGCATTAAAATTAGGTCTATCCATAGTTTACATCTATGACCACATCTATACACGGTGCGACCTAGTTGCTTGCCTGCAAATTAAATCTAATTATGTGCGGCCAACAACTTTACCCACAACAAAAAAGTGGTCAGGAGCAGAAGCATGCTTTCTTTTTGCCCAACTGACCCGCACAAATGCGTCTATTGACTGAAACAATGCAGACAAAAGCCATGGTGCAATATACAGCAGCAGCCACCTGGAATACCAACCAACCTAGACCATAACCCGACCCTCGACCAGATGCATACTAGTTAGAACATCATCGTAGTAATAGTAGCCGCAGTAATACCAGTCGTCGGACTGGTCCTACCACAAAGTCGGGGTAAAAGCAAATAACGCACCGTAAGTGAGAAACAAAAGAGCTAACGGGGGAAAACAAAAAAGAAAAACTCCAAACCTAGAATCTCAAATAGAGTAGAAGAGACGTGTAGAAGAGCCTGAGCCCAGCTCACATTGCACCTGAATTGTGCCAATGAATGGCGACAGGACATGGCTGGAAGAGCTTGGGGAGGGCTAGGGGCAAAAGATGACCGACGTCAGCTTTTGGCTTAAACGCATACAAGAATTCATATTTATATATGGACACCGATTCACAATGGCAAAGGGCTTTACTTATGCTTGAATAGCGGTAACCGGACTACGGCTCCTAGTTTGGTCCCTTTGTGCCGCAATTGCGGTAAAATATGTTTGCACAAAAGGAAATCGGCAAAGCCACGTGTGCAGGAAATGCTGAATTTGTCTGCTTGGCGCCTGTCTAAAACAAAAAAGAAGAAAAACCAAACAAAAAACCTGCTGGGTTATGGCCAGGCCAAATCCAAACCAAACCGAACTGTCCGGCCAGCCAGCCAACTAGCAGCTGCAAAAGCAGTGGGTGGCCAATATTATTCGAAGGGTGATTCTAAAGTAAATTTCATGTCCATTTCTAATTCGAATACAAACGAAAAGTTAACAGTAATTTGCAGGCGAAAAGAACACTGGAAAAGAATCTAAATTGAATATTTTAAGCTAGTTAATTTAAAGAACTTTTAGCAATATTGCAAATAAAAACATGATAATTATTTGACATAATTACCTCAATAAAGTGTAAGTTAAATAAATGATTATTTTTCTCACAGGCCGGTAATAAAAGTTAATATAATAGGAGAAATTATTTTTAAGAACGTTGCCAAATTGTGCGACTACTTTTTTCCCTACTATTTTTTGTGCAATTCTTTTTCTTTTTTTTATTCTTTTGGGTATTATTTGCAATATTGCTGCCTGTGCACCGAAAACTATGCTATATGGCAAGGGTGGCCACGGAAATTTAACTTGGGAGCCGGCTCTTTACCGGCAGAGGCTGGGCAGAGAAAAAGGTCACTTTTGCGAGTCGACGCACACAAAAATTTGTGTGCCTCGAGTTTTATGACGGGTCATAAAACGACCTTTTTTGGGTCGAGCGAGCGATCGTCGTCGAACTTGTGGGCAGAGGGACGGACAAGTCCCGAATTTTACGGGGAGGGGGAAAAAGGTCGCGATCTCGAGCTCGCAACTTGTGGGCAGAGAGACGGACAAGTCCCGAATTTTACGGGGAGGGGGAAAAAGGAACGCGATCTCGAGCACTCATCAAAAACAACCCTTATTTTTACTTGTCCCTCACTCCTTCTGCCCACAAGTTGCGAGCTCGAGATCGCGTTCCTTTTTCCCCCTCCCCGTAAAATTCGGGACTTGTCCGTCCCTCTGCCCACAAGTTGCGAGCTCGAGATCGCGACCTTTTTCCCCCTCCCCGTAAAATTCGGGACTTGTCCGTCCCTCTGCCCACAAGTTCGACGACGATCGCTCGCTCGACCCAAAAAAGGTCGTTTTATGACCCGTCATAAAACTCGAGGCACACAAATTTTTGTGTGCGTCGACTCGCAAAAGTGACCTTTTTCTCTGCCCAGCCTCTGCCGGTAAAGAGCCACGGGAGCCAAAAGAGCCACTACGTGGCCATCCTTGCTATATGGCAAACTATGGCGGCACTTCCGCTGCCACTGCTCAGCGACGCCGTTGCCGTTGCCATTGCCGTTGTCTGGCCTGGACTTTTGGGAATATTATTGAAAAGTTTTACCGCAAGCTGTGCAGAGCGAAGCGAGCCCAGCTACGCCCGAGACTAGCAAGTGGCACAAAAAAAAAACAAAAAAAAAAACAGAAAAACAGAGAAAAGAAAAACAACAAAAAACAAACGTATTGTTCGCTAGCGAGGATTAAAAATTTTTGTGCAGTTCAAAGTTTCAGTTTTGTTGCAACTTTGGCCACAGACACCACAGCAGCCACACCTACTCCACCCATATTTGACTGCCTCACTTATTCCTACTACTTGGCAGTACATAAATTTCCACAGCAATTTTACAGGCATACGCCCAATCAGACCAACAAGTCACTGCAAAAGTATTGTATATATAAAGACGAGCATACATTCTAAAAAGGATAAAGTTAACAAGTAATTCTAATACGCTTTATCTTATGTTTTATAGAAGTATATATAGACAACTTTAGCATTTTCATGTGGTTGATTCTATCTGTGACTTTACCTTTTGGTGTTCAAAAGTGTATTGATGGTGGAAATACTTTCACGTTAGAATTTCTAACAATAAAACCAAAATTAGCAGTTTCATTTCGATCTATACAATTTTCTTGTTAAAAAAAAGACCAACCGACTGTGCTAAGTGTAACGTGTAAGCAGCTCTGGTTGAATGCAAGTCATTGCCATGACGTTAATATGCCCTGCATTAAATGAAGAATCAATTTTTTATAAATCCAAATAAGTCTTGGTCAAAAAACTTAAGTACATGACCATTTGTATTAACACATATTTTAATTAAAAATTTATAGTATTAAATAATTGCTAATTAAGTTTTATGGCAACTGTTATTAAAGCGAAAAATAGTTTTATGACCAAAACCTTTGGAAATGGTAAATGCATTTCAGGATTTAGCCACTTAACCTGTGTACTGTGCAATTTAAGCTAAAGCTCTTAAATGCTTCGAAAAATAATGGCATTTTTCGCGAATTACTGCTGCTCGTTTACTTGGTGCTCAGCCATAAGTTTTCCAATATTTATGGTAAAAGTTATAAAATGCAATGCCATTTGAAAAAAAGCTAGCAATAGAAAGCAAAAAACAAAATGAATGGTTCAATTTCAAGGTACATATACGGATTTGGTCAAGGTTTATCAAATTGATTCAGGTTAATTGAATTTTTTTCTTCCGATGACATATTTAATATGCAATGTGTCAACGATGAAATTTGGTTTTGGTGAATGTTGGTTTAGCCTTGACCTTTTAATGGAGCCCGTTTTGTATCAAATGGCTAACTTAGCATACCGGAAAAGAAATATCACACAACTGTGGTAGTTGGAGGCGATGTGCAGTATGTATGCCAAGTAGTTGCCAATCAATTTTTGGCATTGTTACGGGTGCTGCCTACTTAAAGGCTAAAGGGTGGCAAGGTAGCATCGGACCCTATTACCGCCATCGCATCGTCAACGGGCATTGTGGTAAACGGGCACGTCGATGCCTATGCCGATGTCGTTTTCAATTGAATTGTCCATGTCGATGTCGATGTGAATGACGATGTGTGGTGGTGGTTGAAAAGGTGGTGTTGGTGTAGCCAACTACAGTTCGTCCATCGTCCATTATGACACTAGAGCTCGGCCAAACACAATCACAGGATGCAGGATGCAGGCAGGCAGCCAGTTGGTCTCGTCTGTCTGTCGGTTCATCATTTCAGTCCAGTTTCATTGTCATTTGCCTCACTTGCAGTTGACACTTTTGTAGTTGAATGACGCGTTGTCCTTCTGTTTGGCACTTGGCCGCTTTTGCTTGTGTTGTTACTGTTGTTGTTGGTGCATGTCAGTTGGCCTATGCCCATCGATGGATATATCTCCAGGGCAGCGCTATGGTGAGGCCCAGTTTTGTGATTCACTTGACTCACTTTGTTGCAACATCAATAGCCGGCTGGTTGAATGACAGGGCTGATTCTATGCAGTCTTCACCTTGTGGCATTGGCTTTTCTTCCTCTTTTCACATCAACTTATCAATGGATTATATGCCTAACTATTTGGATTAATACATATGTGTTTTCCTAATATCAAATCATAGCTATATCAGTCATAATTCTCACGCCTTATCTCAGTAAACAACTAATTTATCTCAGTAAACAACTAACTTTTTTCCTAAAAAAAATTTAAACGAGAAAAAATATTGAAACTTAAAATGTCCAAAAGATTCGTATGGTCATCAAAACAACTCTGGAGGAATTTAGCAGCAAAATGGAGATACTCGTTGTCTCTGCCTCTATCGTCGTCGTCTGCGGGTAATGTGCCCATGTCAAAATTCGATAAAGATGCTTATTTGCCTTATAAGCATTTGTTGGAGCGTTTGGAAATTGTACGCGGTCGTCTCAAGCAACCATTGACATTGTCGGAAAAGGTTCTCTACTCGCACCTGGATGAGCCAGCTAAGCAGGATATTGAACGTGGCAAATCATATTTACGTCTGCGTCCCGATCGTGTATCTATGCAGGATGCTACAGCCCAGATGGCACTACTTCAGTTCATATCATCGGGTTTAAATCAAGTGGCAGTGCCGACCACAGTGCATTGTGATCATTTAATTGAGGCCCAGATCAGTGGCGTTCCAGATTTGGAGAGAGCCATCAAATTGAATAAGGAGGTCTTTGACTTCCTCTCATCAAGTTCTGCAAAATATAATATTGGATTTTGGAAACCAGGAAGTGGCATTATCCATCAGATCGTTTTGGAAAATTATGCCTTTCCAGGTTTGCTGATGATTGGCACCGATTCTCATACACCAAATGGAGGCGGTTTAGGTGGCTTGTGCGTTGGAGTTGGCGGAGCAGATGCTGTTGATGTGATGGCCAATATTCCGTGGGAACTACAGTGCCCCAAAGTGATCGGAGTGAATCTTACTGGTAAGATAAGCGGCTGGACCTCGCCCAAGGATGTCATCCTGAAGATGGCAGAAATTCTAACAGTGAAAGGTGGTACTGGAGCCATTATTGAGTATTATGGAAAGGGCGTAGATTCCATATCGTGTACAGGTATGGCCACCATATGTAACATGGGTGCTGAAATTGGAGCCACTACTTCTGTGTTCCCCTTTAATCAACGAATGGTCGACTATCTGTGCGCCACAGGACGTGGAAACATTGCCGGTGAGGCGGAAAAATATAAGGATTCTCTATTGACAGCCGATAAGGATTGCAAATACGATCGGGTGATCGATATCAATTTGGATACACTGGAACCACTGGTCAATGGGCCCTTCACACCCGATTTGGCTCATCCTATTAGCAAGCTGGGTGAGAATTCTAAGAAGAATAACTATCCAATGGACATCAAGGTGGCTTTAATTGGTTCCTGCACAAACTCTTCGTATGAGGATATGGGTCGTTGTGCCAGCATAGCTAAAGATGCCATCGACCATGGATTAAAGGCGAAAATACCATTTAATGTTACCCCAGGATCGGAGCAAGTCCGTGCCACCATCGCTAGGGATGGCATCATCGATATATTTAATAAATTCGGTGGAACCGTTCTGGCGAATGCATGTGGACCTTGTATCGGGCAATGGGATCGCAAAGATGTCAAAAAAGGCGAAAAGAATACAATAGTCACATCGTATAATCGAAATTTTACAGGTCGCAATGATGCCAACCCGGGTACACACAGTTTTGTGACCAGTCCAGAGCTGACCACAGCCATGGCCATAACTGGTCGCTTGGACTTTAACCCTTTGAAGGATGAACTGACTGGTGCGGATGGAAAAAAATTCAAATTGAAAGAACCAGTTGCTGATGAATTGCCCGCCAAAGGCTTTGATCCTGGCGAGGACACCTATTCTCCCCCTCCACCTAAAGGAACGGAGGTCAAGGTGGTCGTTGATCCCAAATCAGAAAGATTGCAATTGCTCCCACCCTTTGAGAAATGGGACGGCAAGGACTATATCGATCTCGCAGTCCTTATTAAAATAAAGGGTAAATGCACCACAGATCATATATCGGCGGCTGGGCCTTGGCTTAAATATCGCGGACATTTGGATAACATTTCAAACAACATGTTCATTGGTGCCGTCAATGCCGAAAACAATGAGATGAATAATATAAAGAATCAACTAACTGGAGAATTTGGGCCAGTACCTGCAGTCGCCTGCGACTACAAGGTCAATAAGATTCGATGGGTGGCTGTCGGCGAAGAGAACTATGGAGAGGGATCCTCACGGGAACATGCTGCCCTCGAGCCCCGTCATTTGGGCGGTGTGGCTGTTATTGTCAAGTCCTTTGCTCGTATCCATGAGACGAATCTAAAGAAACAGGGCTTACTAGCATTGACATTTGCCAACGCATCCGATTATGATAAGATTCAGCCCACAAGTAAGCTATCTTTACTCAATCTTAAGGACTTGGCTCCTGGCAAACCTGTCGAATGTGAAGTCAAGAATGGAGGCAGTTCGGAGAAAATTCAATTGAATCATACCCTAAATGATTTGCAAATCAAATGGTTCCAGGCTGGCAGTGCTCTCAATATGATGAAAGAACTGGCCAAAGGCAATGGATCTAAAGGCGATTGCGCCAAAAAATAAGCAAATGCATATTTTTAACAAAAAATTTTTAGTGCAATGTTAATTATTATATGAACTATCTGTTAAATAATTGTTTATATAAGTATATACGTAATATAGCTATATTTATATATAGCTACGTAATTTGATTTGTTTAAATTTAGTTAGTCTAAACAAAGCTTAAGAGCTACACTTTAATGTCAATATTCTATAAAGTATTTCTTTAGATAAAAAAGTATTCTGACTTTTTATTTAGTTTTATTTAGTACTTAAAGCAAGTAAAATTACACAAACGATAACAAAACTTAACATTCTTTATGTAATTTTTTAAAAAGTTACAAAATATATTGCGTAAACTAAGCAAACAATTTTAATGGCCAAAAACTTCGCAAAAACAAAAAAATAAACCAGAAATAAAAAATTAAAACTTGAATGCGAAATAATTCAAAACTAATTAAAATCCATTTAAAATTGTACCCCGACTACAATGCAGAAAAATAATAATACATTTTCGACTTAAGCTTGCCAACTTTTTTGTGACAGAGAGAAGTACCCAGAGAAGAGAGAAAGTGAGAGGGCGGGGGAAACAGAGTAAGGGTAAGAAATGGGTGTGGGAGACAATAAGCGACGCTTATCATCGGTGCCAACAGAAACTGTCACATGCATTGTCATTGTCATAGTGAGTGGCTAGGAAACGCCAGGCGGGGTGTGTGGTCAGAGGATACCCAAAACTAGAGGCCATGGCATATTTGCATTTGCCACACACACATACACACACACATGTGTGTGTGGAGAAAGGGAGTGTGTGAATTGGCATAGAAAATTATTTGCTACTTTTAATTAGTGCCAAAAAGTCATTCAGAAAATCCAGAAACACACAGAGTGGGCGAAAGTATGGGGCCTGAGACTGGGTGGGGGACAAACGAAAAACTAAAGAGAGAAAGAGAGAGAGAAAAAAGAAAGTATTTTCCAGTGCACAAGTTCAACGAGCAAATACAAAAATGTCTATATATACATATGTGTGCATATATACAATACATATGCATACATGATGTCTCTTAGTCTCTCTGGCAGAGTTGCTTTTGCTTTTTGTGGCAATATTTGCTCATCCTCAGCCCCAGAACAAGACCCAGCTATGTCATCTCTGGCAACTTGGTGGAAATGGGCGTGGTATTTTTTGAGAAATTGCAAGCAATAAGCCAGGCAAAAGTTAAAAAAGAAATAAAAACCCAAAAAAAAAAAAAAAAAAACAAGACCTGAAATTTTTTGCTGCCTAAACCAAAAATGTTCAATTATTAACTCGTAATGGTTGGTAGTATGTGTTTTAGTAAGGCGGTAGGTGGTTGTGGGTGAATGAAGCACTTCCCTATTAAGCTGATTCCCCCACATTTCTTACACCACCCCTTCTCCCGGCTGTCGTTGTTCGAAATTATAGACTATGATTTTTGTCAAATTGCTTTCATTTTTGTCAGACTTCTGCAGACCTCCGACCTCAGACTGCTTTTGTGTCCCTGTGCATGGGAAAATGTCACACATGCATTTCAATTTGAATTTACAATATTTCTGCAGCAGCTTTAGATGGAACTACAGCTTCTGCTGTATATATATGTATATACATATATATATATATTGAGTTCATATCCATCTTCTTCCCTCTCTCTTTTTCTCTCGCTGACTATGGCTTTCTTTTTCACTCTTTATGCGAGTTTGTCATTTGCATACTTTGCACTTAAGTGAATTTAATCTTTTTCCATGCCCTAGCTAGCTACTCTTCGATATTTGCCAAGAATCTCTGTGTGGTGTGCATCTAAGTGGATGTGCGTGTGTGTGAGTGTGGGTATGTCTATATATGTGCAAGGGAAAAAATGTGTTTATCTTTTCTATGGATTTTTAATGTCATCTATTGTGTCAAAGGTTTTTCCTTTTTTTTTCATCATTTTTCCTGTTTCTTTATTTTGTTGTTATATCCTTTATTGTAGGCAGCTTTCGGTTTCTCATATTATGTATTTTATTAAAATTTTAATTGTTTTTCCGTAAAATGTTTTATCAATTTATTTATGTATTCATTGTAGGACATTTTAATTAAGATGTATAAGCAGCAAAAATAGCAAAAAAGGGCTGAAGAGAACTCATATCAACCAAATGTGAGATTAAAAGTCTGTAAGCAATTTAATAAGAAATTTGTTCAGAGCAGAATAAAGAAAAACCATTAAATACAAATCTGTTGAATTCACAAATCAAATCCATAATTATTCGTAATTTACCAGCTTTATTGAACCTTTTGTATTGCTGTCTTCGATTTGTCAACATTTTGTTATGTGTTGCTGGATATGTTCAAGCTTTTGCCACAACTTCAACTTGATATTCCCTAAAAACTCATCACGAAAACTTTAGCCACAAGAAATAACGAAAACCTCAAAACCGAAAATTACACGCTTGACTCAAACGATAAACGTAAATCACACAAATGACAACTGCCAATAACATCACACGACAAGTATAAAAATAATCCAAAAAAAAAAAAGAAATGGCAGAGAGAAAAAGAACATAACTAAACAAAAAGAATAGTGATGACTTTGAGATACCCTGTGTGGATCACTGACCAATTAAAGTAACTATAATCTTACTAATTTGTACTGAATATATTCCAAAGAATTTCCCACTTTCTGCAATCTTTTCAACTAACGCTTAACATTTTAGTAGTAAACTATTTAAAACATTTCCTGGAAGTCTTCAAGTAAAGCATATCTGAAATATTTCCTGTAAAATGACCACAATCACAGCATACCTTAATACCTTCTCTATAAAATACCAAACACTCAGCACATAAATTGCATTTTAGCCTCTGGCGAGGTAAACAGCCACAAATGTCACACAAAATAGAAGAACAAAAAAAAAAAAACAAAAGAACCCCAAAAAATAAAGCAAAATTCGACAATAATCGAAAAATTATTTCCAACACAGTTTATGGGTGTGAGTGTGTGTGCGGGAGAGTGTGTGTAGAAGAGGAAAGAAGGCAGGATGCGTGGGAGTGGCCGCCTGGCGTCAAATCAAAAGAAACAAATAAAATGAACAAATACAAGCGGAAAATCCACATTGCACACATACAATGTGAAAGATATATATAGAGAGAGAGAGAGAAACAAAATAAAAGACAAGGATAGAGATAGAAAATAAGAGGAGTTCGGGGAAGAGTATAAGAGCATTTTGAACAGCACGAATTAAGCTAAGCACTTTTATTTATTATTAAAAAAGTTTGCGCAAAATTGCAAGCAAACAGAGGAAATCAGGAGCAAAAAAATAATACGGAAAACGAAAGGAAAGAAAATCTGAACATAATGCAAAGAAAATCCCAAATTTATCGTATCACTTAGAGATGGAGTGCCATGTGGGGCAAAGGGAGTTGGTTGGTCTCCCTCTTTGCTTCCCTTGGCTAAGCCAAAGGGGTTAAAATGCGCATTATGAACATGTCGCACACTTGCGTGCGTTTATGTATGTGTGTGTGTGTGTGTATGTGTTTGTGTGTGGGAGTTTGTGTACGTGTCGATGTGTTTGTGCATTCATAATATAACTGTTGATTATTGCGCCAACACGCACTCAACGTAAGTGAAGCTGCTGCTTGCTGCAGCTAGAAGCTTCAAGCTGGCAACATGGCGTATGCGCAATATTATTAGATATTGAAAGCAGCCATCGATGATGATGATGCCGTCGCCTCTTTGCTCCGCTTGCCGGGCTCAGTGCGCTGTTTGTGTGTATGCGGTTGTATGTGTACGAGTGTGGGTGAAAAGCAATTGAAAGCAGCAGCAGCAAGCAGCATTACCAACACATATATGAATTTTTTTTTCATTCACTCAGCTTTAGCATCTAGATAAAAACGTAAGCATATGTATGGGTAAGGAGCAATGCGGGGCAACATCAGGGAATTTCTGTGAGTGGGTGTGTCCTTAGCACTGCTCTGGCTTCAATTTGAAGTGAGATGAGCAGAGCAGAGTATGGCATTAAATTCAGATTGGCCATATAAGCAACATTTTGTGGCAGATTATTTATTAGTGTAATGGCTTTAAATTGCAATCCATGATTTTGGTTTCGATAAGCATAGAGCGAATAAAAGTGAATAAATGGAAAGAGAAATATGATAATTAAATATTTATTTTGAAACTCACAATATTTATATAAATATTCATTTACCAAAATCATTGTAAGAGCACTTGTTTCAAGTTTATGCAAATCGATATTAAAGCTGAATTGTCAGGTCTAAGCTTGATTTGTAATATCAAATGGCCAACTTTGAGCATATAATTCTTTAAAGTGTGCTACAAAAAAAAGTGTCTTTTGTATTGGCAGCTCTCGGGACTAGTAAATGGCATTCATATCTCCTTTGCTTTCCCTCTGCCACATATCCAAAGTGGTCTTACTTATCGTGTCTCTAATCTCTAACAATGGCTGGCACCCTCTTGCCACAATTTGTTTTCTCATTTTCCACTTCAGTTTACCCCGTTCGTTCACACTTTTTGTTTCCTTTTCGGGTTTTCGACCAATTTCAAAATCAAATCTTACAAATTCACAACTGTCAAGCAAAGAAAAGAACAAAAAAAATATTAAAGAGAATAGCAGCGAACAAAAAAAAACAGTGCGATACGAAAATCTAATAAAAGAATAGCTCAAAATCGGTGTGTAAAAATCAAATAGACGTTGCACACACACACAAATAGTGCAACGACAACTTGGTGAAAAAAAGGAATGAAAAACTAAGAATATCCCCAACTTGTTTTTCTTCTTGCGCCAAGTTTGGTTCATTTTTAAATGGCGAAAGTAGAAGCGAATATGGAGAAGCCCGACACAAGAAAGAGAGAACACAAAAAGCGACCATTGGAAACACATGTCCAGCAATGGGAAATGTTTGCTCGCCTTGGATTTCTTTTAGCCATTACAGAAGTTTTGCTATCTTCTATTGGATGCTTTCCCCCAAGCAACCCCTCCATCCACTTTCTCTTTGCCTTCATTTTCTTGCTTCCATACGTATCAGCAATATTAAGTGGTTGTTTGTATTTGTGTGTGTTTGTGCAATGGCAGAGGCAACGGCTGCCTTTAATGGTCAGCGATTCGTAATATTTTTAATATTTGCCCAATGAAATGTCCAGCCACTTAAACTCATTACATTTATTTGTTTGTCTTTAGCTTGAAATCTTTAGCTAGATGCCTGCTGTGTACAGGGGCGCATTCAGAGTATTTCGGATATTGTAACAAGGAAAGGGACACATTGGAATCTTGTAACATCTTCCTTACATATTTTATTTGATTTCAAATAAAAAAAAAAAAAACAATTGGTAGATTTTTAGTTTGTTCTGGTTTTTATTTTCAGCTTGATACAAACGCTTATAATATCATAATCCGACCCTGCCAATTCATATAGATATTTATATAAATATAAACATATACATGTATAGAGAGAGAGTAACAAGAAGAAGCACAGCAAGGAGATAGAAGTAAACATTATTCTTCATATGAGAACATGTAATCCCTTTTTGTTGTTTGGCGCAAATCCTTGTTTGCCGCTTTGGTGGCAAGTCATAAAGTTTAATTTAGTTTTAAGCCTTTCAACTGGAAAATTGCATGACCAGTCATAGAGATAGTTGAAAGCTGAGAGCTGTCGAGATCTCTTCACTTACTTGTTAGCTAGCTGCACTTGAGGCGTTTGACCGCAAATGCCAGTCAGGGACAATGCTCCCACCCAGTCTTTTGTTTTCAGACCCAAGACAACCTCTTTACGAAGTCTCAGGGAACGAGAATTGACAGCGCATTTACTTTTTGTTATAGCCAAGGATGGCGAATGGCGGTCCACTGGGCCATTGCTCTAAAATTAACACACGTTTAATATGCAAGTCGTGCATAAATTTTTGTCCAACCAAAGAGGAGAATGTGAGTCAAGAGAAAAACCAAGAGACAGAGAAAAAGAGAGAGAGAGAGAGAGATGTAGCTGACAGGCAAGGGCAGAGAGTGTGAGAGAAATGACGCAAAAGGTTTATGCTTTTTAATTTACCATCACATCAGAACGGCACGACAGCATTGAGGACGACGACATGTCAGAGCCACAGTCAGAGACGATTCCTTGGTCGTTGCCCATTGTTGTGGTTGCACTCAGTCAGCCGGCAAGCAGACAGGCAATGCACGTCCTATGACCGACGGCGTCTCGTTATCATCACCATCATTATCATTATCATTTTCATTATCATGGAACGGCATTAATGTTGATGCGCTTTAATTGCCAATTCAGTTGATGCAAGGCAAAAAGCCGCCAGCAGTCAACCTGACAAGTGCACTCTGGTTATTTGCCTTTTTTGGTGCGATTTCGTTCGCCCTCGTCACGCCCCCCTATCAGGTCTGACTTATATAATTCCATTATAAATTACATATTTTTGATAACCAACAGGCAATTGGCGAAAAATTACTACAATGCAATAATTGATTTTATTTCACAAGGATTTTGTTAATAGTCATTGATTTATTTATTTTTGTTTTGATTGCTCAAGTAATTTGGTTAAGGATTATGGACAATAAACAATTCTAATTGTAAGTGAACTTACATATACATATATTAAAATAAGTTCCCAATCCCACAAAAGGATTATATTGAATTGACACTTTTAAGTAAATTTTGAAATTGGCAATTACTAATGTTATCATCTCGTCTTAATCTAGCTAATTACATTTCGACATTTGAAACAAATCTAACTTTTAGCATAATTTATCTCACATGTATATCTACGACACTGAAACTATTTGGCCAAGACTTTTGCATTTCTCAAAAGAAGCCAATTTTGGACTCCATACCATACTACGCAAGAAGCCAAAAAGATGGGATGCTAGTGCCAAAAAATATTTGCCTGCTTGGCACACGACCGTTAACAACAACTGTTGCCAAATAAAGTGGCATAAAACAAATCGGCATCATTGCCGTTGTCGTCAGACTGTAGCCAAAATCTAATTAGATTACTCTGGCAACAGAATAGCCACAATGCCAACGAGTGGCAGCGAAACTGGAAAAACAAAATGGTTAAATAATTTAAAAACAAATTAGCGCCAATTCCACAGTGAGTGTCTTCTCTGAGACAAAACAACTTGAAATAAAAATGAAAATATGAAATTGTAACCAATTTCGTACATAACACTTAAATAAAATTTAATATAGCAGAAAAACTCAAGAATGGCCATCTAAACGGAAACAAAGTGGCTATGCCCTTAAAAATACCAGGCATAATGCTTACATATAGTAGCGCAATTTTAAAGTTTATTTATATAAACATAATATCATATATTATGTATACTATATCTCTTACTGATAAAAGTGTATCATATTAATATTAAAACTACTAGTTATAGTAAGAGTATAACAAAGCCAATGCCAAATGAGAGTTAAATAAAAAGAAAAAAAAATTCATGAAAATTACCGAAAGTATATAAAAATCAGAACCAGATGAAATACACACACACACACACACAAAAATAAAGTCGAGCAGTGCCAGCGACAGACAGAGTAATAGAGATGGAAAAGAAGAACACAAGAGGAAGCGCCCCAAAGTAGACAACACAAAATGCGTTGGCCGTAATATAGTCTTCATATTTGTGTAGCCAACAGAAAATCCTCTACAAATGAATGCCGTCAACATTTATTATTAATTTTAATATTTCAAAGAGCGCAGAAAACAAAACACAAAAATAAAATGGAACAGCATCTGAAGGCAACTTGGCACGCATTTTGTTCATGTCTGTCGTCCACTAATGGGAATGGGAAAAAGATGGGACTCTTAAATTTTTTACTTTTCGATAAGTTACTAATTTAATAGCTATTTGTTTTAAGTTTGTGTCTAACTTATCTGAAAGAAAAATCATTTTCATAAATATATAAAAGTTTATACTTGGGAATCCTATTTAAATTTTTGTATTTTGTCGATTAATGCTAATAAACCAGAATTTGTACATTTCTGGAATAAATAAACCCTTTTTAGCACATAAAAGAACTTAATTTAACAAACAAAAAAATGGCTCGTTAAAAAAACAAAAAAAAGCAAAATGAAAATGAAAGGAAAAGCCTTTTTTTTCTTTTCTTTTTTGCAACAATGAAAACCTCAAAGCTCCGCTTTTGTTTGTTGGTGTCGCATGCAGTCAATGCATGTTAGTGACTATATGTATGTATATGTGTATGCATGTGAGTTACTGTCTGTGTTCGTGTTCATGTTTCGCCTGCCAATCAACTCAACAATCGCAATCAATTTACCCGTTGAGTCCTTCGCATTGCGTTCCAACACAATTTCAGTGCTTCGACCCTTGGCAATGGGGCACATTGTTCTTGTGAATCTGGAACTGTCATTTCAGCCAGAATCTCCGCATGAGGCCAAAAGAACGGGCCCATATATCAGAAGATAAAAAATACATACATACAATATATCAGCGAAGAGGGGGGGATAAAAGGAAGTGTTACCTCTTTTTTTAATTACAATACTGCGGCATTAAAAAGAACTGCAGTGTCTGGCCTTTGATTCATGGCCAGATGAGTCATACATAGGCCCATTAAAACTGTCATAACTACATGACTTCAGAGCAAAGAAGGATGCAATTAATAAACATTTCACATAATTATTTAAGGGTATTCAAAATATGTCAACATTTTCTTTATGATTCCCATAACTACAGGATGCAGAATGACTTATTATTATTGTATTGATATCAGATTAATTCGTAAGTGTAGGCCTTGTTGTGCTAAAAATAAGTAACTATTATTTTAAGTTTTTTTGAAAAAATCTCATTGTATTACTTTTATCAATGAAAACTCCATTCTGTGCCTCTCAACTTATCTCACATACTTATCCAAAAACTAATTTCTTCATTTGTACAAAAGATTGTAAGACTTCTTTAATTGATGAAAGATTTGTTTCATTAATGGGTCCTTTTTTGTTAATTTTATTGTTTATGTAGCTAAAGTGGTTTTAAACAATTGTTTGTCGCAATTTGAAAGAAATTTGGCCAACATTTTTAAACCTCTATGCGTTGCTTTTCAATTTGTTGAAATTTATGCGCATTATTTTCAAATCATAATCATAATGCCAACACAATACGTTTCCAAACACACACACACACACACACAAACACATATATAGACATACATAAAATTTGCAAAGTATTGTTATGCTAAATTTATTTGCCTTCACATGATGGAGTCCAATTTTTTCGTGTTGTGTGTTTGTTATTGTTGGGTAACTTCATCAGGCGCGCGATTGAAACGCAACTTCCGTTTCCGCAAAATGGCTGCCAATGTGTATATGTATGGGTGTGTGGTATAAGACAACTCAAAGCCAAAGTCAGAGTGAAAGTCAGAGTCACTTTGCCTCACAAACAAATCAACTTGAACTTCCGTTTCATTTCATATTCTTTTGCAACTTTCAACGAGCAATCCTCCTTCTTTCTCCATCCTTCGGCAAGAGCAAACATCCCTGGCACACTCCTTGGCTCTTTTTCCTAAGTTTTGTATGAGTATTTCTTTTTACTGTGCATTTTGGTGACTTTTGCGTAAATTTACTTTTAACTTTCAGCAGAACAGTGAGGGGGAAGTTTCCTTTTTTTCTTTTTTACATAGCTAACTTTTAGCTCACATAACATAACGTAAATTTTCACATACGAATTTTTCATAGCAATTTTTTCAATGTCATTGCACAAATACAACAACAAACATACGCTCCCACTCAGACTCCAGAATATGGTGGGGAGAAGAGGTGGCAAAAGTTTCACTTTACGTTTTGGGATATTTTCACTTCCTTGGTTTTCAACCATTTGTTTTTTTTTTTTTACCACCTTAGAGCCATTTTTGTTTGCCTCTGCTTAATTTAATGCTTTGGTTTGTTTCCATATTTAAATTTTCTTTAGTCAGCCATTTCAACTTGTTTGCTTTTCTTTTGTTTGTCTATGTGGCATGAGGAAGTTCCGGGGAAATCAATCAAAAGGAAAGATTTATTTATATGTGCTGCCTGCAAGCTGTTACTCAAAATTATACATTTATTTTTAACAAAATGTTATATATAGAATGTATATTAAAATTTTCAATTCACTTAATTTCAATTACGTTTCTGTTTTTCCTTAATGTTTTTCGTTTTACCATTTAGCAGTTTGCTCAATAATTTCCACAATGCCCAGAATAGAACAGTGAGCGTTAGAATAACAGAAATAGATATCACGGCTAAAACATCAACAATATGATATTGCCACCAATTTAGACGTTGTCCAGCACTTTTTAGATAGTCCGCTCCTTTATGCCTAACCACATGTTCTACCCAAAAAACGGCATTATCCAAAGGTTTTTGCTGCTGATCTCGATATCTTTGAGATATTGCCTGAACACGTTCACTATATGAACGTACACTGGTAATTCTTTCGATAGCAGCACGCAAATCCTTACTATTTAATTTCTGGAAGTCCAGCTTAATGCCATAGCCGATCTGTTCGGCGTGAGCCATATTACTGAACTGGTCACTGAATATGGGATAGCCGATAACAGGTTTGCCAAGATATATCGATTCCGTTGTGCTAAGCATGCCACCGTGTGTAATGAATGCCAAAATGTTTGGATGTGCCAGAATGTCTGTTTGAGGAAACCAATTAGATATATAGACATTATCCGGCTTATTGGGCAGGTCATCTAACTCGAATTTCCATAAAACTCTCTGCTTTAGTCCTCGAAATGCTTGTAAAATCTCTGCAATCTTCTCAGCTGGCAAATCTTTGCTTTTTAAATTCGATCCCATGGAGAAATATATGGCTCCATGGTTTGATTCATTTATGAATTTTTCAATTGCTGGCGGTAATGGCTTCTGATTGTCATCAACATGAAGTCCAGCCACTTCAATCATATTAGGCGCATATGGGCGCGGAAAGCCAAGAGAGAAATGCTGATTTATCAACACCAATGAGGCATTTCGACGCATTTCATAGAAATTATGTTTATTATGGGGGAAGAATTCCCTATAGATTTCAGCCTGTTTGGGCAGATAGTAGTAGTCCAGAAGAAATCGCTCATATGCTAAGAATAAAACGTTGACCAAACGTTCATAGAATGTCATGTGATCACCAAATGAAAGCATTATGTGAGGAACAAAAGACGGTGGAGCTGGAGAACCAACCTGCAATTTAGGCATATTGAAGTTTTTATTAAAGCATGCTATTTTATGATTTTCTTTTTCTTACCATATCCGATATAAAAGTCAAAGCTCCTCCTGTACTTAATGCAATCAGCGGGGCCTTAAAATGTTCCGCCAAACCGTAGTGGGCATCATTATAGAATGATTCACAGATGACACCATCAAAAGTGCTGTTACTGACTAATAATTTCTGGAAATTGGGATCCTCGAACAGCCCTCTGGTGATGCGAAAACCCATTTGATAGTGATCCATTAATTTTTCAGTGAGTGGCTTTTGAATGGATTGCCATAGAGCTGCTATATCACCTTTAAGCGCAATTAAACAATCCTTGAAGTTAATGTTACACAACACAATTATTACATACCTTGCATTACTTTAATTACATTAGGCACATCCACATCATGATATCCTGGTATAGGTTTTTTTAATGGAAACACTGACACCACTGTAATTTCGTGACCCTTTGCCACTAGACCTTTAGCCAAGGCATGGCCAACATTGAAATGAGATCGACCGGCTGAGTTAAGAACCATCAAAAAATTATAAGCACTACAAAGACCCACACAGCCAATTAGGCTGAAAATCGAAGCAAATATTGCCAGTCGCATTTTACCAAGTATATTTATATTTCGATGTTCAATCAAAGACTGCAGAAAAACAGAGTTTGGCAGCGTTTTTATATGTTCAGCATGAGAACGTTTATAAACGTTTGAGCAACTGTAGATTTATATTATCAATTGTGAAATTGAGTTCTCAGTAGCTACTCAAATGATACATATGGAATGGATAAAAATTTTGGTAAAATTCGGTTAGAACGAATTTTCTATACGGTTAATAAAATTTCTTAGCAAGTTTTAACTTTTGCAAAAATAATCAAATAGAGTAATAAACTCGTTGTTAATGAATTAAAGCGAATTTTGAATATTTCAATATAATTTGGGAGATTAAAATTAATTCAACAATAACTAATCAGGCAATGACTCTGAGCTGTAGGGTATCAAATACCTAAAGCTTAAGAGACTTATAAAAGTTGATCAATTATATTGACAATGAACCCATATTCTCTTAGCAAAGAGAGCATTATAAAGAGAGATTATAGTTTTAGTTAAGCAAAAGCTTTTCTCACACATGGGTGTTGTTAAAAGGGATCCACGTATGATTTAAATGTTTGAAATAGCTGTGTTTAACGACCTTTTTAATTTTTAAGTCGTTTTGTTTGAAAATTATTGTAATAGTTCACAGAAGATTCATAAACTATATGTACAAATATAAAAAATTCAATTTCGCAGAGGACGAAATGAGAAATCCAATGAATTAGTCATTTGATATATTCACTGTTGAGACAGGTAGAGACAGGTAATTTTTAGAGTTTTCAAGTCTTTGTAGTATCCTTTGACGAATTTTTGAAAGAACAATAAAGTTCCTTATGGCCCAGTGAGTTTGTACGAATGTTCGTAATGATTTATTTTGGAATCTTTATAGAATCTCTATGTTTGAGTCATGTGCCATATCGTCTTATATAGCAGCAGATTGTTTGATAAGATATGTTGTGATTTTTGTTTTGGTAGCCAAATCATTTAATTATCTTTTGGGTACAATTGGATTTCTTTTGCACTTAATAAGAGCTTTTCAGTTAAATCGTCTACCAAGAGGGTGAGAGACATGCATTCTTATCATTCGAGGAAATCACGCTCTTATCGTTTTCTATAAAATTAAACACCATTGTTCAACCATATTTATTAGGCACACCAACTTCAAACTATAACGAACATGCGTCTGGTGTTCCCCATTGGCTTTTTATTATTGGCCAGTCTGGCCAATGTTTGGGGCTATTCTTATCTGATATTGGCACCCACGGCATCCAAATCGCACTACACTGTGATGTCTTCATTGGCCAAGGGATTGGCAGCTGCAGGACATGAAGTCACTTATATCTCACCATTTTCACAGTCGAAGCCTGTTAAGAATCTAACCGAAATCACCACACCAAATGTTATTGAAGCAATGAAAGGTACGTATGCGATTAACCTTTACCGCAGCAGAATTGTCACGTTCTTCTAATCAGTACAATGATAATATAAGTCTGATACTGGGCTAAAGGCAAACTCTTATCATGATATGAATTTAATAAAAGTTGATCTTCTCTTATAGTGAGTAAGTCGAAGATTCTACAAAACACCAAATTGTCTATATGGAAGCGTTATCCTGTAATTCTGGCAATGGGCTTAAAAATTACGAATACATTTCTGGAGGAGCCAAAAGTAATGGCATTCATGAAGGAGAAACGAACATTCGATGCAGTCATTGTTGAGGTGTTCATGAACGAAGCACATTTTGGGTTTGCCGAACTCTTTAACGCCTCGCTTATCACTGTAAGTACTTTTGGAGCTTCCACATGGACCACCGACTTAGTTGGCACACCATCGCCACCTTCCTATGTACCGCACTTGATGACTGAGTTAAAGGATCGCATGTCATTTTTGGAGCGTGCTATAAATTTGGCCTTCATTTCATTCGAATTTGTCTATCTGAAATGGTTTAGCATGCCTCGACAACATTCTGTTTATCACAAGCATTTTCCAGACAACAAACTCGACTTTCACGAAATGCAGAGAAACACGGCATTGGTTCTTCTCAATAGTCATGTATCGTTGAATTTTCCACGTCCATATGCTCCAAATATGATTGAGGTGGGCGGCATGCACATTAACTACAAAACCAAACAGCTTCCCAAGGATATTGAAGAATTCATTAACGGAGCAGAGCATGGTGTCATTTATTTTTCACTGGGATCCAACGTCAGGAGCAAGGATTTGCCTTTAGAAAAACGGAAGGCCATTGTAGAGACACTTAAAGGATTGAAGCAACGCGTTTTATGGAAATTTGAAGAATCAAATTTTGCCGAAAAACCCAATAATGTTTTTATCTCCGATTGGTTTCCGCAAGATGATATTCTTGCCCATGATAAGGTGATAGCGTTCATAACGCACGGCGGACTATTGAGCACCACCGAATCAATTTATCACGGCAAGCCGGTCATTGGCATACCTATTTTTGGTGATCAATTTACGAATATGGCACGAGCGGTGCAATCTGGTTACGGTGCTAGTGTCAAGTATTCAGATTTGACTTACGAACGGCTTCATAATGCCATCAAGGCAGTAATCACTGATCCAAGCTATACGGAAAAGGTTCGAGCCATGTCAAGACGCTTCAGGGATCAAAAGGAAACCCCATTGCAGCGAGCCATCTATTGGATAGAACATGTCTCCAGAGAGAAAGGAGCTCAATATCTAAGAAGTGCATGCCAGGATCTTAATTTTGTGCAGTATCACAATTTGGATGTTTTCGCTCTGTTCTTTGGTATTTTACTTTCAATTTTAGTAGCACTCACCATCTTAACAAATATTCTTGTCAGATTTCTAAAGACAAAACTAGGGAACAGCAAGGTAAAACATAAGAAATTGTAATAACAAAATGCAAGGAGTCATATTAGATAAATAGTTGGATGACAGTTTGTTCATTAGCTGGACTTAATATATGTATATTCCACCATGGCCTCAAAATAATAATCCGAATTTGTAACACATTTCACTTTGTAATTAGAATAATTAAAGATATTTTTAAGACAAAATTCCTGTACTAAGACTACAAAACAAATCTGAGAAACATCGTTAATACATCGCTAATGTACAAATTCAAATTATTGATACTTTTTTAAATAAATATAAAGCAGAAAAAAAAAATTTTAGTCATACGTTAAGGTTAACATTTTTGAATTATTTTGATTCATTAAAAAAGCATTTATAAACAAGCATATTTGTTTATTACTTACTTCTGTTTGCCCCAATGAATTAAAAAATCAAAACAAAAAACGAAGAGCCGAAAGAGAGGCAAAAAATACAGATAAACGGGAAACAAAAGCAGAATTGATAAAGTAGCCGCCGGCACGCCAAACAGGTGATCGCTACAGCAAACAAAGCAGGGAATACCCAAACACTACTTCAGTAATTCACATATTCCAATAGTATAATGATGAAATATTCGTTAAATGCGATGAAAGAAGGAGCTGATTAAACATTTTTACAACACATTTTTTATACACTTTGCCGTTGCCTATTAAAAATTATTGTAGAGCGATTGTAGTGTCAAGCAGACCTAACCCACATTTCTATAGATGGTGTCATAAAGTTCTGGCTATCGTTGATGTACATACATATATAAACAGAAAATGTCAGAGGGTTTCAATAGTGTGCTGCGAGAAGACAAGGTGTGCGGAATTAAAGAAATAGTTCACAAAATATAACAAACATGCAGTTCATTCGTAGTGAACATCGTTGTATTAGCTTCCTTTTTCTATTAAGCTGCCTGCTGAGCTGCTCATCTGCCTATAATTATTTAGTTGTTCTACCCACGTCTGTTCGATCCCATTACAATGTGGGTTCCGCTTTGGCCAAAGGACTAGCTGCTGCAGGCCATCAAGTGACCATTATTTCGCCCTTTGAAACGAAGAAACCCCATCAAAATATCACCGAAATAGCAGTGCCAAGTATATTGGAGGCCATGAAAGGTAAGACTCTGTTTTCACACCTTCAATATTGCAATCATTATATGATTTATTAGTGAATATCAATTATATTGCTCGGTTTCGAAGTTGATAAAGGAACAGTTCACCTTTGAGACAAAAAGGATACAAATTGCGAAACATATGCTTATTAAATCTTCAATAATGGAACCGGCATCTTCTTTTCAGACAGTGTCGAGAATCTTTTAGAAAGCTCCAATCAGCCAATTTTAACTCAGCTCGTTTATTATTACGATATATGCATTAACATAACCAAGACGTTGCTCGACGATCCTAGTGTTCAAGAATTTACGAAATCAAAGCAGTCTTTTAATGCCGTCATCAGTGAAGTTTTCCTTAATGAAGCACAGTTTGGATTTGCAGAGCACTTTAATGCTCCACTCATAGGCCTAGGAACATTTGGAGCCATTAGCTGGAACACAGATTTGGTAATTAGTAACAACTTAGTAATCGAATTAAATTGACAACTTTATTTGCTTATCTAGGTTGGATCACCCTCACCGCCATCATATATACCACATGCATTATTAAAATTCTCCGATCACATGTCCTTAGTTGAACGTGTTGGAAATTTGGCATTCCTCACCTATGAAGAGATATTTATGAATCTGTACTATTTGCCAAAGCAGGAAGAAGTATATCGCAAATATTTCCCAAACAACAAGCAAGATTTCTATGATATGCGCAAGAATACGGCACTGGTTCTTCTCAATCAGCATGTTTCGCTTAGTTTTCCACGTCCCTACTCACCCAATATGATTGAAGTGGGCGGCATGCACATCAATCGCAAACGTCAGCCTCTGCCAAAGGATATCGAGGATTTCATCAATGGTGCAGAACATGGTGTCATTTACTTTTCGATGGGTTCAAATCTGAAGAGTAAAAATTTGCCTCTGGAGAAACGTCAGGCCCTAATTGAGACCTTTGGTAAATTGAAGCAGCGGGTATTGTGGAAATTCGAAGACACAAACATGCCAGGAAAACCAGCAAATGTTTTTATTTCTGATTGGTTTCCACAAGATGATATTTTGGCCCATAAGAATGTGACTGCATTTATAACTCATGGAGGCTTACTGAGCACCACGGAGTCTATTTATCATGGCAAACCATTCGTTGGTATACCCATCTTTGGGGATCAATTCCTGAATATGGCCAGAGCCGAAAGTAATGGATATGGCGTTACAGTAGATTTCAAAGAACTTACAACTGAGAAATTAACCAATGCAATTGAGAGAATAATTTCAACACCAGAGACCACTCAAAAGGTTCTAGATATGTCTGCTCGCTATAAAGATCAAAAGGAACTCCCTCTGTAGCGGGCCGTCTATTGGGTGGAGCATGTGAGTCGGCATAAGGGAGCCAAATATCTGAGAAGTGCTTCACAGGATCTTAACTTTGTGCAATATCATAATTTGGATGCCATACTCATTCTGTACGGAGGTATTATCTTTATCCTATATTGCCTGCTACTGCTGATCCGTCTTGCTGTCCCAGGTTTAAAAAGATTGTTTATCACTGGAAACGCTCAAGCTAAGCCAAAGTCTAAAGTGAAACGTAACTAACTAGTAATTTTTTTTAATGAAAAATATGTGACTTGAAATAAAATTGAATTCTTTCTTGGAACTTTAATTTTTCTCATTGCTTTTTATATTGATTAAACATTCCATTTAAGAAAGTTTGTGAAAAGCTATCAGCCTGTATTAAGTCTATATTCATGTGGTCTTATTAACAAAAACGTTTATGTTTCATAGGTAAATACCAAATGGTCTGACCACTAATGCGTGTTTTTGCATTGTAGATCGGAGAAGAGTTTGCAAAATAATTAAATATTACTATCAAAGACTAATATAATTATTATATCCTATTGACATAAACAACATTGTAAAGGCAATTTAATTACTTCCGGGAACCTCAAATAATCAATAATAACGTGCATATGGTGGCTTTTAGTGCCGGCCAGTTTGGCCCATATTTCAGACTATTCTTATCTATTTCTTCTTTCGTTAAGAATCTTAAACACGAAAGGTACGTAAGTACCTAACCATTAGTATGAAAGAGTTGTCACGTTCGTCTAATCAGCTCCTTGATAACATACGCCTGATATTACATTATATGCAAGCCCTTGTCATGATGAAAATAAAATAAAAGCTTATATTCTCTGCACTTACAGGGAAAGAAGTGAACATGACCTTGTTAAAAAAAAGCGAATCGCAGGATCTTAACTTGGTATAATTTGAATTTTTAAGCCATATTCTTGTGTATCCTTAGTTTAATTATATTAAATCAAGTAATTTTCCGTCCGTCCGTCCGTCTGGATCGAAATTGTTAAAAGTTTATGTTACAATTTTAGATAAACAGAAAATTTATCCCTTTGCTAGACTCAAATGATATTCCAACATGGCTAAGAAAAAAAAATTCCTTTAAGTTTGTAATTTAATTTATAAGATATTTTAAAGGCAACTGTTTTCTACTCGGCCTAATAAGGCTAAGTAAAGACAAAATTATAAGACTGGCCACTAACTAAATACTAATCCGTTGAGCTGCTTGTAGTCGTCATGCTTTATTCCTAATAATTATTATATTAATATTCAACGAATATAGTTTTAAATGCGATTCATCGTGAAAATAAAGAATTGTCTCAAAGTTTTATGTAGTCTTAAATTGCGGGGTGACTTGCAAACCCAAATAAATATATAAATCACGATTAGTCTAGCAAGATTCGTCTATTATTAGTTATGAAACTGAATATTAATATAATTAAGTAAATTTCACTTTCTATAGTTTTTGCTATAATTATCCAATGTCAAAGTCTAATTGAATAATAGAAACTTAAATGGAAAAAAATATTTACGTTAACTTTTTTATACATTTTTATTTACTTAATAATTGCCAGTGCTTTGAAATTTATTCAACATATTTATATGTATACATCAATACGATACTCTTATAAATAGCTTTGTGTGTTTATTACTCACCACTGTTCGCTCTAACGAATATGAGAAATCAAAACAAAGATCGAAAAGCCGAACAAAAAGCAAAAACAACCAACGAATGAGGCTCAAAAGAAGAATTGATAAACTGTCCGCTCGCCGCATGCCAAACAAGTAGTCGCTACAACAAATAAACCGAGGAATATGTATATGATTGTATATATGAATATACACAATAGACATCTATATACTTATGTATGTATACTCTTCTACCTCTCTTTTTTTTTTAAATATGCTCATAAAAATGACTAGAACTATTGCCAATTAAAAATTGTTGTAGAGCGATTGTAGTGTCAAGCAGGCCTAACCAAAGTTGGTATTCATGGTGTCATTAGGTTCTGGTTATACGTATATATTACCCCAGAATTTTACACAGTTTCGTCAGTTTGCTCTGAAAAGTCAAAGCGTGTGGTATCGAAAAAACCAACCAAAGTTGCTATTTCATAAGGTCTTAAGGTTCTGGTTTTGTGTATATATTTCCCCAGAATATTATACAGTTTTATCAGTTTGCTCTGAGGAGTCGAAGCGTGTGGTATTAAAAAAATTGTTTCTAAAAACAGAAAAATATGCAGCCTTTACGGAGTAAAACTAGGTGCATTAGCATATTTTTTCTATTAAGCTGCCTGCTTAGCTACGCTACTGCCTTTAATTATTTAGTAGTATTACATACAGGTGCTCGATCCCATTACAATGTGGGATCCGCTTTGGCCAAAGGATTGGCTGCTGCAGGCCATCAAGTGACAATTGTTTCGCCCTTTGAACTGAAGAAACCGAATCCAAATATTACCGAAGTATCAGTGCCAAGTATATTGGAGGCCATGAAAGGTAAGTTTCAGCTGGTTCAGTTGGTTAACAGCTAATAGTTTTAAATCGTTATGTAATTTAGCAAATTATCAAAGCAATGACGAAATGCACGCCATAATAATAATACATAAGAATTATCAATAAAAACTGCTATTGCATTTTCTTCCATATTGTTACATAACCCTACTTCCTTACAGTATCATTTTTGACCCTTTTTTTTTGTTTTTTTTTAAATATTTTTTTTATTAATTGCTTGATTCAAATAATTTTTATTTTAGTTCGAGATATCTTGTTTATCGATCTTTTCGTAAACCTATTTTGGATATCTGGTTTTCCTGAACCTGGAAAAATGATAAGTTACATGTTCCTTGCTAGGGTCAAATTTGACCCCGCACGAAAATCCAGTCGGATACGTTACGAAAGACCCATGTCCTAAGATAAATGTTCACATTAAAAGCTTTGATGTTTTATAACATGATACCATGTCTTCAACTAATTCGTTTTTTTGTGTGCGACAATCATTATTTTTGCTTAGTAGAGTCATTGAATTCAGATGTAAAACTGTTGCGGAAAAATAAATCCACAGTGAAGACTTTATGTTCGGATGAACTTAGACCTTATGATTCTGATAAAATTGAAGAAATAGGTTCTAATTGGAAGCTCATTGTTGTCTTCAATTTAAACTTGAAAAGTCACAAATCGAGCATGAATGTAAGGATAATCCAGACTTGGTCTCCAAAGAGAGGAAAGTTTATTAGCATACAGAACCGACCTCCAAACAACTGAGTTATAGAAATCTATCAATTCAAATCGATAGGCAAATAGACACAAATAAGTGGAAAGCATCAAAGGATAATTGCGCTTGCAAAAACCGCGTTTCCCACACAGCACCACATGAAGGAAATCAGTATTGAAGATAGTAAAAAACCGATCATAATCATGATACAACAGTAAAACAAGAAGGTGTTGACACTTGTGGCCAAATGATTGGCACATTCTCCTGCAAACACATAGGTCATTCCTATTTTCATATAGGTATGCTAGGCATATCCGGTATTAGCGCATTTATCATTTATGAACACATATCAACATACAGTCTGCATCCGCAGTTGGGATACATATGTCGACGAGAGTATTTAGAATCGCTTTTTCTTCGATGAGAGAATAGGCCTAAAGCAGAAAATGCCATTGTTCTCGTCAAGAATACTCCAAATCAACTGCCATCATTAAGCCAAAAACGCTCAGCAATAGCGCCTATTATGACCAATCCGAAAATAAGTGCTCGATGCGAATTATGTCCCTACAACGCAGACGGAAATAAGTATGGGCTCTTCTGCTGTCCTTGCCAGAAGGCTTGTTGTCCTAATCATCACAAAAGCTACACTTTGTGCACTGATTGTAAAGGCAATACCTAAAACATAAAAAAAAACACAACTAAAAACTGAATATATACCAATTTTTATTATTTAAATTAAAAAGTATCATTTATGACCCTAACAAGGAACTAAGGGGGGTTTTCAAACAAGGAAGTAGGGATAAGATAGATATTGTTAGAAATACTGGTTACAAATGTGTTTTACAAATTAAAATATGTAGACAGTTAAGAGAAAAACGGTTGCCTATTGCCCTTCAGTTCGTCAAAGAAATAGAATTTCTCTTTAAAATTTCTTTTTCTTTGTTGGGAACATTTCGTTTCCCCACCATATTAACTGCTTTCTGAGTCAATGTTTTTTCTGTATCTGGTTGTAATTATGTTTTCCTTTTGGTTGTGTTTTTTATAGTTAGTTAGTACTACAGTACTATATTGCCAGTTTTTAATTTCATCAAGAAAATAATTCCATCATCAGACAACATTTATAAGTAACCAGTTATAAAATGTGCAATTATTAAATGACCTAAAGTAATTAAAATCGAATTTGTAAGTCATGTAAAATATTGTTGCAATATACATACAGACATATATAATATATCCATATTATGTTAAAATTTTCAGCCAGTACCGATAATCTATTGGAGACTTCTGAAAAGCCAATTTTGAATCAGATTCTGGGCTTTTATGAAATGGGTATTAACATAACCAAGGCGTTGCTTGAGGATCCTACTATAAAAGAGTTTAAAAAATCAAAGCAGACTTTTGATGCTGTCATCTGTGAAGTTTTCCTTAATGAGGCGCTCTTTGGCTTTGCAGAGCACTTTAATGCTCCACTCATAGGCCTCGGAACATTTGGGGCCATTAGCTGGAACACAGATTTGGTAATTAGTCACAACCTAGTACTCGAAGTATATAATTATTTTATTATTTCTTTTATAGGTTGGATCACCCTCACCGCCATCATATATACCACATGCATTATTAAAATTCTCCGATCACATGTCCTTAGTTGAACGTGTTGGAAATTTGGCATTCCTCACCTATGAAGAGATATTTATGAATCTGTACTATTTGCCAAAGCAGGAAGAAGTATATCGCAAATATTTCCCAAACAACAAGCAAGATTTCTATGATATGCGCAAGAATACGGCACTGGTTCTTCTCAATCAGCATGTTTCGCTTAGTTTTCCACGTCCCTACTCACCCAATATGATTGAAGTGGGCGGCATGCACATCAATCGCAAACGTCAGCCTCTGCCAAAGGATATCGAGGATTTCATCAATGGTGCAGAACATGGTGTCATTTACTTTTCGATGGGTTCAAATCTGAAGAGTAAAAATTTGCCTCTGGAGAAACGTCAGGCCCTAATTGAGACCTTTGGTAAATTGAAGCAGCGGGTATTGTGGAAATTCGAAGACACAAACATGCCAGGAAAACCGGCAAATGTTTTTATTTCTGATTGGTTTCCACAAGATGATATTTTGGCCCATAAGAATGTGATTGCATTTATAACTCATGGCGGCTTACTGAGCACCACGGAGTCTATTTATCATGGCAAACCATTCGTTGGTATACCCATCTTTGGGGATCAATTCCTGAATATGGCCAGAGCCGAAAGTAATGGATATGGCGTTACAGTAAATTTCAAAGAACTTACAACAGAAAAATTAACCAATGCAATTGAGAGAATAATTTCAACACCAGAGGCCACTCAAAAGGTTCTAGATATGTCTGCTCGCTATAAAGATCAAAAGGAACTCCCTCTGGAGCGGGCCGTCTATTGGGTGGAGCATGTGAGTCGGCATAAGGGAGCCAAATATCTGAGAAGTGCTTCACAGGATCTTAACTTTGTGCAATATCATAATTTGGATGCCATACTCATTCTGTACGGAGGTATTATCTTTATCCTATATTGCCTAATGCTGTTGATCCGCCTTGCTTTCCGAGGTTTACAAGAATTTTTCATCAATAGAAACTCTAAAGCGAGTCAAGACAAATCAAAGAAACGTAATTAAAGTGGCATGTTTTTTTTCCAGTGCAAAAATTTGTAACTAAATAAAAAAGGTTTAAGTCTTTTAATAGAAATTTTGTTTGTCTTCCCCGCGATTGTTTTTCTTTGTCTTGATATAGACTTGCCTTTTCATGCTGATCAAGAGTATACGTAAGGAAATTGAGAAAATTTTAAAAAATCTAAAGAAACTTAAAGAAATCTTTAAGAAATCCTTGTAGAATCCTTAAGGATAGCTTAAGAATTAGATTTAATGCGGTTAAATTGGATCAAATATAGTTTTTTTTTACTTAAGTTTTTGCCCCATTCCATTCAGGAAATTTATACCCAATACCTGTAAGGGCATATATACTTCGGTACCGACAGAGTTCGTTTGTCTCACTAGTTATTCTTTTGCTGTTCACTATAAAAATTTCATTTGCGGGATGCGGTTAGTTTTTCTCTTTTTTTCGATGCTGGTTACAAAAACTTGTAAACTAAAATGAAAAATATTGTTCACTGCTGTAGGGGAATTCCATCGTTTCACCCCTCTTTTCAGCTTTTCGTGCCCTGCGCTGTCTTTCTTTTGTTGTCTTGTTTCCTTTTATTTCTCCTTCAATTTCAAAGAGTAGACTTACTTTTCTGTAAAAGTAAGTTCTGCAGAGAACCTGTTATTTAATAATGAGCATGAACATTAAATATTGTTTTGGGATTTCATCTTTCAGATAAAAATCTCAGAAGACAATACTAAGGACAATATGGCTGAAATAAAATTAAATAGTTTATGTGTATATTTCATATAGACAACACAGTATTGATCGCACTTTGTGTTAATATAGTACAATATATTTTAAGGGTATATAAACTTCGATGGATGATAAGTAAAATAACTATTTTTATGCTCCTTTTTTTTTGTGAAACTCAACTTTCACATAGTTAACGCTTCAGTTGTAAAAATGCCCATCAGCGCGTTCAAATTTTTAACAGGCTGCAGCATCGACTGCCACGCCTACCTCAATGTCTTTTTATTTGGTTCTTAGTTTGTGCTCGGATTGAAGTTTTGTAGTTTTAGTTTCTTTTTTTCTTACTTTTTTGCTTAGTTTTGGTAACACTCTCTATCGTTCTTTCTCTCTCTCTTTTTGTTGTTTGGTCGGCCAAAAGGCGTGTAAAAGTTTTAGAGAAACTTATTGAAACTGTTTTCGGCCATGGCCGTGCTGGAAAATCAGCGTCCGTTGCCGGCAATGCTGCTCTGCATTATAAAAAACAGAAAAAAAAAACTACATACCTACATATAGGAAACAAAAGGAAAGGAAAAACAAGGCAAAAGATGAATAGCGAAAGCAAAGTAGAATATCAAGTTATTGCACTTACTCTGTGGCCTATTCGCTAAAAGCTGAACTGCGTATATATTAAGTATTGATTGAGCAATTGAGTTGATAAATAAGCGATTAAAGATTTCATTTTACATTTGTGGGTTTATTTTCTTTACTCCTAGAAATTGGGTTTTAAAACATTGCTTTGAATTCTAAAATAAGCTTTGGAAAAAAAACATAAATTAAAAAGTAGTATTTTTAAAATACTTCACCTCAATATTGCTTCCAATAAATATCTACATCCCACTTAGCATCAGCGATATTTAAAATGGCTATATTATACACGTATGTATTTTATATATATTTGTTTGAATACAGCGCGAACTATAAACCTGGACACTAACGTTGTCGTTTTGTGTTGACAGTCAGTGGTCGTAATCTGTTCGGTTTCAGGGTAAATCCCAAATTCTGAGAACATGTAGGTGATCTATATGTATCAGCGACTGGTATAAATAGGAGATCTGTTGCCATAGACTGATTCAGTCGTAAAAAAGTTGCACGATGAACAAAATCTTTTTGTTGTGCGCAGTAGTGTTTTATTTATCAGTGGCTTTCTCCATTGAAATAGACACTGAATTGGGTAGGATTCGCGGCACGAATCTAACCTCACGTCTGGGTTTAAGAGTCCATGCATTTCGTGGCATACGTTATGCAGAACCACCTTTGGGACCGTTGCGGTTTCTAAATCCGAAGCCAGTTGAAGCTTGGTCACCAGACACATTTGATGCCAGCGAGGATGGACCAATGTGCCCACAGCCATGGGATAATCTAACCGATGTATCTGAAGACTGTCTGCGCCTAAATGTGTACACAAAGAATGTGACTGGTCGTTTACCAGTGATTGTATTTCTACATCCCGGCGGTTTCTATGTCTTCTCGGGTCAAAGTAAATACTTGGCTGGTCCCGAGCATTTTATGGATCGAGATTGTGTGTTGGTGGCGCTCAATTATCGTTTAGGCAGTTTGGGTTTTCTGGCCACAGGCACTGCTCAGGCTCCCGGTAATGCTGGCCTAAAGGATCAAGTGATGGCCTTACGTTGGATACGCCAGCACATACATCGATTTGGTGGTGATCCCAAATCAGTGACTCTGTTGGGTTATAGTGCGGGTAGCGTTAGTATTGGCCTCCATATGTTGTCGCCCATGTCAAAGGGGTTGTTCCATCGTGGCATTTGCATGAGCGCCTCCCCATTTGGCCCTCCCAAATACGAGCAGACTGATTTGAAAGTAGCCCAACGTCAAGCGAAATTATTGAATTGCACCATCGAGTCTGCTGACGAAATGGTGCAATGTCTGCGTGAGAAACCCATGTTGGACTTTGTCCATTCCTACAATGGTATGTTTGAATTTGGCTGGAATCCCATATTGAATTGGCGCCTAGTCATTGAGTCAGACTTTGGTCAAGAACGTTTTCTACTAGAGGATCCCTTTAAAACGGTAATGCGTGGAGATTTCTATAAAGTTCCACTTATCACAGGAATAACTGAATTTGAATTTCTTTCCGGTGCATTTTGTAAGTTCATGAATTGCCGTTTTAATTTAGTTAACTTATTCATATTTTAAATAATTTTAGTTGATCTTCGTAATACAAGTATAGTCAGCAAATTGAATAACGATTGGGAGCATGTTGCCCCAATAGTCCTACTTTACGAACGCGATACAGATCAATCTCGTGTGGCAAGTCGTGTGCTCCGTGAAAAGTATTTTGGACAAGGTAATAGCACACTTGAATACCCAAAGTCCCTTATGCCATTGGGCAGAGTGTATAGTGATGGAGTTATTGGTGTGGGTTACCATCGTTTTCTTCACCTAATGGCAAATCAAAATGTACCCATGTATAACTATCATTTTCGCTATAAGGGAAGATATAGTTTCCTCAAGAATCCAGATACAAATGAAACATATGGTAAGAATTAATTACAATCAATTCGGAACAATATTTAATTGAATATTTCTTAATCTATCAGGAGCTGTGCATCATGATGAGCTTTTGTATCTATTCCATGTGAAGTTAGTGTCACCGCTTTTTAAAAAAGAGGATCCAGAGAACTTTATGATCGAACGTCTGACTCGCATGTGGTTTGAATTTGCGAAAACCGGGTAAGGAGGAAACATTCTCTCTGTTAATAATATACTTACTTAAGCTTAATGATGCCATTGTTTTAGTAATCCCCACAACAAGAATGATGAATATATAAAGGATCTTAATTGGCCTTTATATGATCCTAAGAATAAATCATACTTGGAAATTAATTTGAATCTCAAAACTAAAACCGGTGGCTTCAATCAGGAAAGATATCAAATCTGGGATGAATTGCTTCCTTTGCCTCATTATTGAAGAATTTAAAACGAAACTCTTGCAATATATGTAAAACCTAACCAATACATATCTATTCTAATAATTAAAAATTAAATTTATATCCAGCACATAATTTTTTTGTTCTTTATTTTGCTCTATAAAAAGTTTATGTGCCCTTGAGTTATTTTCTTCCTCTATAAATTTTTTGTCCTCTTAGATGACAGCATATCTCTGACATGTATCACATATATATATTACATATGCACATTTTGTGTGAACTAACTCTTAAAAATGGCTTCAACATATCTAGAACATTCATACTAAATCTCATATGCGGAACATTTTCTAGCAATTTACATAGGTAGAGGAAATCATTGTCCACTTCTCACCTGGTATAAATTGTTGTAAAAACAAATGCCAGCATAGAATGCAAATGCAAATACGAAATACCAACTGCCAGTTTTTAGATTCAGATTTAGAGACAGTCAACCGAAACAACATAAAAAACAAAACCTAAAGCCCATCAAGCTTAGTCGACTTTAAATTGCCTGTTAGTCTACAATTCTAAAAGCAAAAGAACAAACTAGTAACACGTCTCGGACGTGTTAGTATTTATTGTTTGTTTTATTGGTTTCTTTTTCTATCAAAAAAAAAATCATGTAATTTCTAATACTGTATAATTCCAAAGTTGTAAAAAATTGAGGTAGTTTTTATGATCATAAATTCCTAAATTCCTTTACTTCCATTGTCAAACAGTATGCAAAGAAGGAAAAAATGCATTGAACCGACTGATTTGCTTGGACATGGATACATCATGGCATAAAACTGCTACACACAATATTTTTTCTGCTCGGGAAAGGCAACAAAAATATTATGACACATTTCTGACTGCAAATTGGATTTTGAGTTTTGCTGACATTGGCGTAAACATACATATGAACAAGTATGCTGTTTTTTCTGTGTTTGTATTTTGTTTGCTAAGGCAATTATATTTTAACGCTCAGGCGACAACTTGGCTAAAAAGTTGTTAGTGCTCTTTTAGATTTTTAACTTATTTATTTATTTATGCGTGTATGGACAAAAAATGCACATCACGACCCAACATTATAAGCAGCTCATTAAAAACACGACAAACCACAAAACAGGACATCATTAAATTTCGCTCTACACTTTGCCCATATTCACAAAAAAACACAAAAAAATCGGCGGCTAAACAAGGATATAGTGTGAATTGTGGGATTTGGGTTGATATGGGTCATTAAACCCATGCCTTAATCATATGAACTATGTATGTTTGCTGGCTCCAGCACATATTATTTAGCTCATGAATTTTTGATTACCCATTTGGCAATGCGGTGCAAAATCACCAACCAAAATGACGACCAACCAACGGAAATGCCACGCCCAACCATCAGTATTCAATTGAATATTACGTATACGCAGCGTATGCAACTGATTTGCAATTATATACCTACACAGCAGCATGTATGTTAATTTATATGCAAGCATGTGTGCCTGCCTATATGTATGTGTGTTTACCCTCTGCTGCAATTTCTTTTTAACCAAATTTTATTTTTTTTTTTATAAATCCTCAATTTGCGGTCATTCTATGTGTATGTATGTATGCATATATTTTGGATCCATAAACACAGCTTAATGTTGAAGTACGAACATCATACAATTTAAAGCCTTTAGTAATTTTTTTTGGTAAACTAAAAGGGGAAAATTCTCCATCTTTAAAATTACAGTTGCGGTTAGGTAAACCAATTTTTCAGGCAGCATTCAGCTTATTCAACTCAAAAGACTTAAAAAATTGTATTCTTAATTGACGGTATAAACGAACAAATTCTTTGTACCGGAATGAGCTAAGCTCATAATAAAAAATATATCACAATTAACCATTATTTATAGCAAATTTAATAATCAAAATTGTTTTTACATAGTCTTTTGCTTAGTTTTTGTGCCCTGAGTAAATCTAAGAACTTTTGTTAATGCGAATAAAACTAAACCAATTGCTACAAAAGCTCCACCAATTAGAGTTGCCAGCACATCTAAGCTGTGATAGGCAAAGAAGTTCAAATCTTGGGCGGCTACTCGCATATGTGAAGCTCCTTTGTGTCGCAGGATATATTCGGTCCACCATATGGCTGTGTCCTGTGGACTCATCGGTTGATCTCGGTAGCGTGCTGACATCGCTTGAGCCGTTGCCATAAAACTTGGTTCATTTAACAATCGCTCTATGGTTGTCTTAAATTCGGATCCAGTCATGTCAGCGTGACTCAAGCCTAAGCCAAAGCCAGCCCGTTTCGCACGGGCAATATTCAGGAATTGATCATAGAAAAATGGTAGCCCGAGTACTGGTTTGCCATGATGTATACTCTCAATGGTCGATAATAAGCCGCCATGGGTTATAAATAATTTTACCTGAGGATGTGCCAGAATATCGGGCTGTGGAAACCATTTGCTTATAAACACATTTGCGGGCTTCTCAGGCAAGTGATCTAATTCAAACTTCCACAAAACTCGTTGAGGTAAGCTAGCAAACGTTTCAAGTAGCATTCTTCGTTTTTCCTCAGGCAAATCCTTACTCTTTACATTGGAGCCGAGAGAAAAGTAGATCACACCAGCCTTGCCAGCACCCTGAATGAAATCCTCCATTTCCTTGGGCAATGCAGCTGGCTTATGAGCTATATGCAGACCACCCACCTCAATCATATTTGGAACATAGGGACGTGGAAAACTCAACGAGAAATGTTGATTAAGTAGGACCAGTGAAATATTCTTAGCCAATTCCGATAATTGAAATTTATCAGCAATATGAGGGAAATATTTCTTGTAGAGTTCTTCATGCTTTGGCATATGAACCCAGTTATAATTCAACCAGGCCACCGATGTCTTAACGAAATTAGATATTCGTTCCGAAAATGTCATGCGATCGCTCAATCCCGCTGTAATCAAGGGTATGTACGAAAGGGGCGACGTATTGCCTACCAATTTGTCAATATCCCAATCGGTTCCAAATGTGGAAATTCCTATAATGGGGGCATTAAAATGTGCACCAAAGGCATAAAGAACATCAGCCCTCAGAGCTTCTAATATAATCAAATCGTATTGTGCCTTTCCCTTAGATAGTAGTCTCTTTTGAACTTCCTTGTTCTCGAGAACTTTTGTAGTGATATTTAAAAAGAAGCCATTTTCAAAATTATTCTCTTCCCATATGTTCATGGGATCACCAAGGTCTGTAATTAAATCTAAAAAAAAAATTTATGCAAAATGGTCAAATATAGTTAGAAAAAAATACCATATAAATTCACTACACGAACCCTCATATCCTTTGAAAACTTCTAGCACAGGAATGTCCTGAAAATTGTTTACTTGCTGCTTTTGAGGAAAGGCATTCACCGAGTCGACTTGATGGCCACGGGAGGCAAGCGCTTTAAGATATGACACTACATTGATATATTGCGATGGGCCAGGATATGGAAATATGGCCAATATCCGAGCACCATCCAAGTACTTTATTAACAGTAAAAAACCAAAAAATCGAAGGACAAGCATCACGTTTTTTTTAGCCCGTCAACCGATGCTGGCAAACACGAGAAGTCAACTGTATCACAGAAATAATAAATGTTTAGGCATAGGCTACAGACGATCTGAATTATACATAGTATCAGTTAATCCGACAGACATGCGATAACAATTTGTTTCCAGATGTGATTAAAGGCATTTGTATTGCCCTCACAGCATTCGGTTGGCACACCCGGAAAGTTTATCAGACACTCGTTTAGTTAGATAATTTAACCCACCGCTATGTCTATGTCAAAACTGGCAATCAGTGGCCTTCTCGTTTATTATACATTTTGTTCGTTCATGCGTGACAAAAATTCTCGATAAAAAAGTGCAAAATATTTTATTAGGTTATTGTAAACACTTAACACTAAACAAATAATTAATAACAACATTGCTTTTAAGTAAATCTCATCGACAACACGTTTGGTTATTAATTCAAACACTTTTGTTAACAAAATTCAGTGATTCATTTAATTTAAATGTATTTTTTTGTTTAAGTTCTGCAATACAAGTATTTCCCGGAAAATAAAATATTCATATTGTTTAATCTCATTTAACAAAATCTCTAATTGGTTTTCGTTTTCGTTGATGCAGCTCTACGGCTTTTGACAAATAGATAGCTTACAATACGGCAAAATGTTCTCAGTATAAGCAATGCAATTAAGCTGCCAAGCAAGATGACGCCACCGACTAAACCCCATGTATCCAAGCCATGCAACTGGGCGAAATTCAAGTCACGCGAAGCTGAACGCAAGTGCGCTGCACCCTCGTGCCTCAGTACATATTCTGTCCACCAGACTGCACGATCTAGGGCAGTATCCTTTTGATCTCTATATAATTTGGACTTCAGCTGAGCTGCCTGGGCATAACGCTCATTCTGCAAAAGTTCTACGATGAGCGAACGTAGCTCAGTGGTATTTGTATGCCAAAGATCTGCACCCAGACCATAACCAGCCTGCTTGGCACGCTGTATATTTAAATGCTGATCATAGAAGACGGGCAAACCCAGCACAGGTTTGCCAAAGTAGATGCTCTCAATGGTGCTCAGCAGGCCGCCATGAGTGATGAATAGCTTTACATTCGGATGGGCCAATATATCTGGCTGTGGAAACCATTTGTTGATCAAAACATTTTTCGGTTTATCCTCCAACTGATCTTGCTCGAATTTCCAAAGCACACCTTGTGGCAAACTGGCAAAGGTATCCATTAATACTTTGCGCGTAGCTGGCGGTAGATCAGCACTTTTGATATTCGAACCCATAGAGAAATAAATGACGCCATCCTTTGATTTATCCACAAATTCAGCTATATCTCCCGGTAACTTTTCTGTTTTCCGTTCTTGCTTTAAATGCAAGCCTCCGACTTCAATCATATTGGGTAAATAGGGACGCGGATAGCTTAGTGAGAAATGTTGTCCAAGCAACATCAAACTAAAGCTATCCATGACCTGCTCTAAGGTTTGTTTTGCCTGAGGAAAGTATTGACCATATAACACTCTCTGGCTGGGCAAGTGCACTAGTCGTTTGTGTAGCCACAAAATGGAGGCCTCCCACACATTCCAAAGTCTTTCCTCAAAGTTCATTTTCTCTGTTCGTGAGGATAACAGCATGGGATTATAAGATAATGGCGAGATATTGCCCATCAATTCATCAATATGCCGATCTGTGCCATACGATGATATGCCAATAGTCAATGCATCAAAATGCTGGCCCAGACCAAACAGTACCTCATTCTGCACGGTTTCCATAATGACCAAATCAAACTGACCATTGCGTAGTAGGTTGTTAACTATTTCATCATCCAAAACATTTGCAGTAAGCAAGTTAAGAAATTCCGTGGTCATTGTCAAGGTTTTCCATTGGCTAGCCACTTGATTATAGTCTATATTTGAGAAAGCTAAACAGTTCATCCGATTAAATTTTATGAAACTTTTGCATATATTTTATATTACTCACCTGCCATTAGTTCGTGTATTTTGGTGGCACCAATTACTCGAAAATTCGGATCGCTCTTGTCACTGCCAAAGGTATTAATAACGGTTACATTATGTCCCCTTACAGACAATTCCTTCAGATACTGTTCAGCAAAAATATATTGAGATTTGCCAGGAAATGGAAATACAGCCAAAATGTTAGCACTTTCAGCAAATATTTTATTTCGACAACTAATGAAAATAACTAGGGCCAAGCCCAAATTCAGTAAGAGTCTCATTGCCCAAAAGAAACAAAAAAAAAAAAATACAACCGATTAGGTTCAATGCTCAGCAACAACTAATCGATCTAACAAAAATTCTGTTTCCTAATTATCGCACAGTGGAAGAGCACCAAAATGAATTTGCAAAGTCGCTGGAGCGTATCTTAGTCTTTTAAATACTTGTTTTGTTTTTCGTTTGTTGATATTATTATTAGAATAGTCAACGCCACCGGCGAATGTGTGAGAACGAAAATTGTTTTGTTTATTAATTTTAGTTGTTTGTTATTACGCAAGACAAGAGAACCAGTTATAGAACTTGCCAAAGAGGGAGAGAGAAAGAGAGAGAGACCCTCCACTATGTTATCACAAAGTTAACAGTCTCTTTATAAGACAATCTAAAATGTGACTCTCTGTCTTTAAAATTCTCTTTTATGATACCCTCTCCTCTCTTTCACACTGTTTCTCTTTTTTTCTTTTCTCTCTTCATATAAAAACATAAGAAATATAATATATATTTAGAGAATAAAAAGCAAAATGTAACGTACAAAAAAAGTTAATCAATTTTGTTTGATTTATCTTCAATTTGTATAAAACAATCCACACAGAAAAAGTAAAAGATTGACAAAAGTCAGTAAATAATGTAATTTTTATTTCAAAAGAATGAAAAAAGGAAAACACTTGAATTCTTAATTATAATGAATAATTTCAATATGAAATTTTTTTTATTTTTCATCGTATATCATTTATCATTTATATATGATCACATTCGGTTTTTTAAAAACTAGCGATATTTGCCTTTTTTAAAGAACAATTTTTATGCAAGTAACTGGTCACAAATTCGTTGAATCAAAGGGTTTTTTTTTATCGTTATCTATATAACATTGCACCTATCGCACCGATTGAAGCAATTAAACAGGTTCTCTTTGTTTTTATCTGAATATAATTTCACACACTTCTGTATTGGACAATTTGTTAAATATTTATAGTGTGGACATAGACAACATCATTTATTCAACTACTAATAAACTTCCATATTCATCGGTCAGCAACTAGTTTTTATTTGTAGACTAAATTTCAACACAATTGTTTCTTGTTCGCGTTTGTTCGGGTATATTCGGGTCCTCGTTGTTGTTTTCTTTTTAAATTGTTTTCATTGCAATTAGCATTTCTACTTATATTACGATTAGATACTATAAATTGTGGACCTTATCAGTGCTCGCCTGCAGACAAAGATTCGATTTGATAATTGATACTATTTATGACAATAATCATTGCCAAGAGGCTAAAACTTTATCTACCGAAATGGTGAGTAATAGTACACCAAATGCCAGTATATATTTTTGTTAACCCTTTTAATAAACATTTGGATTTCAATAGTACAAAATACATGATGCCCATAATGCCGGAAAATCGAAATGCTATCAATATAAGTTTATCCAAGCAATAGTAGTCAATAAATTTCATATTGGAGAGGGAGACTTGCATATGTGGTGCTCCCTTATGCCGTAGAATGTACTCTGTCCAATAAATCGCCGTGTCTAAAGGATGCATAGGCTGATCCCGAAAACGCTGTGATAGGGCCAAGGCATTCCGCTGATATTGCGGCTCTTGTATCATTTCGTGAATACTATTTTTTACCTCTTCACTTGTCATTGTATTTAAATTTAACATCTTACCCATATCATTTTCCAAAATGCGTTGTAAGTTGCGGAATTGATCATAAAATAACGGTAAACCAATTACTGGTTTGGCATAATAAATTGTCTCAATTATGCTTAGCATGCCGGCATTGGTAATGAAAAGTTTCACATTTGGATGGGCCAAAATGGCCATTTGAGGCAGCCAATCATCTATGTAGATATTTTTGCTTACTTTTGGCGGCGGCTGTGTTTCAAATTTCCATATTACTCGCTGAGGCAAAGCCTCAAAGACATTAAGAAGCATTTGAAGTGTGTCCTCTGGTAAATCCTTGCTTTGCATTTCAACGCCCAAAGCAAAATATATTACTCCATGCGGGGCTGTATCAATAAAATCTGCCAAATCATCAGGCAAACTTGGAGTACTTTTTGGCAAATGCATTCCGGCTACTTCAATCATTTTGGGTACATTAGGCCGTGCCGGATAAATTGTAAAATGTTGATTCAATAACATTAGAGAAAAACTCTGGCGAATTTCCGTAAAACTCTGATCTAAATGTCCAAAGAAGTGATTATGCACCATACGAATTTTGGGCAAGAAGAGCAAATGCATGAGTAACCATTCTTCAGATAAGTAAAACCAATTGTAGAGTCTATCCAGAAATGTATCAGCCGATCTAAAACCAATTGGCAATATAGGTTCATATATCGACGATGAAGTGTAACCAATCAAAGTATCTAAATTCCAATCAGATCCACAACTTGATATGCCCATAAGCGTAGCATTAAAATGGGCGGCTAATCCATAAATGCAATCCATATGCGATGGATCAATAATAACCAAATCAAATTTACTGTTCGAATTCAGTAAATCTTTCACAGTATCGTTCTCCATTAAATGAAGACAAAGTTTTAACATAAATGTTCGTATAGATGTTACTTCAATCCATTTATTATGTACACCCGAAAAATTTTCACCAATCCAATCTGTGAGTAAACGCAATTAAAAGCAATTTGTTAACATTTTTTAAATCGATACACATATAAAAATAATATTCAATGGCTGATAATTATAGATTGGCGATCTTTTTGATGACAAAGTACAAATGAAATGTTCAATGTCTAGATTGGTATACATATTTATTAATGGAATGGTCCAAAAATTATTTATTTTTACCTGGATATGAATTCGAACGTGGATTAATGTATATATAACGAACATTTTCAAGAGCTCCACAATGTCCATAAGCATGTATCACAGTCAACTCATGGCCATGCTCGGCCAATGCCTCTATGTAGGGCGTTATCAGGATGCACTGCGATTGTGCCTCAAATGGTGCAACCAAAAGTATTTTAGCAGTCCATACGGGGCTAATTAGATGTAAAAGTAATACTATAGTCGAAAAAATAAAAAATAATTCACTGGACATCAGCTGTTTCAACATTTTTACAAAGCAAACTGTTTTCTTCGTTCCATTTAGTATAACGCACGCAATACAACTGAGGCCACTTGATCAGTTCAGCAATTCAACAGCAAATTCTAATGCTGATAAGATAGATAGCAGGCAATCAAGCCCAAAGAGAGCGAGAGAAGTATATGAACTTGGCGAATAAATGGAATTAGTATAACTTGACACTGCGACATGAGCAGATCTCGTTTTCCAGTATGTTAGTTAGCTGTAATCTTACCTGCACTGGGCTTGTCTTTGTAGCTTTGAGTGTAAGCATTAGTTTAACACACGCTGAAAATATATTGGCAATATTTTCATATGCCGTTGGTGCGCCTTATTTGCTAGTAAGACCCCTTATCAAGAGACTTGTTGAACGAGGACATGAAGTGACCGTAGTTTCATCCGCAATGTATTTTCCCACAATCAATGGGACACATCATATTCGTGTCCACAAACTAGACCAGCTTATGCAAGGTAAAAACAAAACTTTTAAAACAAATGTATCAACCTAACTACGTTGCTAATCTGTGTTTTAGAATTATCGGAACCGGAACTTGATTTTCCCACCAATAAATGGACTGAAGCTAAATTTGTATCCTATTTCTATTACTACTCCTCTTATCACATTTTGGCTGATCCTCAAGTGCAACAGATACTACACAACTCAAGTGCCCACTTTGATATGATCATTGTGGATACACCCCATTCAGATGCACTTTGTGGATTTGCCAAGCACTTTAATGCTCCCATGGTTGGCATTGCTGCTTATGGTGCGGCTTGGATTGTGGATTATTTGGCTGGCAATTCAGCGCCAAGTGTAACTGAGCCCGTTTCACATATGGGCTATACATATGAAAGTACAAGCCTACTAAATAAATGGCGCAATTGGATTTTCCTTACTGAGGAATGGTTATTGGCCCGTCTGATTTACTTACCGCCACAAACCAAACTATATAGACAATATTTTAATGACTCATATTCAAATTTCGATGAGATTCGTCGAAACTTTTCATTGATTTTGGTTAACCAACATTTCAGTCTAGGTCGTGCGAGATCCAATGTGCCGAATTTAATTGAAATAGCTGGCATGCATATGTGTTTCCAAAAGGATTGTAAACTAGATGCCATGCCAGAGGATTTGCAGCGTTTCATGGACGAGGCGGAGCATGGTGTTATTTACTTCTCAATGGGTATAGAAATACTTGAAAATTGGCTACCAAAGCATATGATACAAACGTTATCGGAAACGTTTTCGAAACTAAAACAACGTGTGGTATGGAAAATTGATAATTGGGAAACGCGTCAAAACAAATCCGATAATGTCTTCTATGGCTCATATCTGCCGCAACAACAAATACTCAATCATCCTAATGTCAAGCTCTTTATTACCCATGGTGGCCTTTTGAGTATCATTGAGACAACTTATTATGGTGTACCCATACTAAGTTTACCATTTTATTATGATCAATTTTGGAATGCCCAACGCATGCGTTTGGCAGGTGCAGGTGAAACTCTGGATCTCCATTCAATGAATGTCGAAATATTGAATCGGAGTATTCATCAGATTCTGCAGAATCCTTCATATGCCACAAATATCAGAAGAATGTCCACCCAATTTCGTGATCAACCCATGAAACCATTGGAAACTGCTGTCTGGTGGATCGAATATGTTCTAAGGCACAAGGGAGCTCACTATATGCGTCTGGCCGAACACGATATGGCTTTCCTGCAATACTATAACATTGATTTAGTATCTATAATTCTCGGTCGAATTGGCCTTACTGCTATAATTGTGATTTTATTAGGTTACAAATTAACAACATTTTTTATAGTTCATTCACATATGAGTCTGAATATTCCACTTATCAGATGATAAACGAAAGGCTGCTCTGTTTTAGTGAGAGGGCAACATATATAGAAAGAGAGAGAGAGAAGATCATCACCAAATAATTGGTTGATAAATTAATCGCATACATATTTTGGGATAATTGCTAAGTGTCTGTTGTATTGTTTTTTTTTTTTTTTGCTTTGATTAAATTGACCTTCGTATGTACTTGTATAATTTATTACTCTTCTGATAATGATTTGTAAGTATAAGGGTACTTTGAAATTGAAACCTCACATGTGCATTGTCGGACATAATAAACCCTTCGTGGAACACTATAAATTTAACCTACCTCCCAGACTCGAGAGTATAATTATAATTTCAAAACTAAATAATTGGCTCGTTCTCATTTTAGTCTATAAAACGTTAAAAATAAAATAGACTATTTTTTGTTTTTACTCTATTGTCATTCTAAAATTCTCTCTTTTACGATTTTGTCTATTACGACTCAGGCTGGGCAAATAACTAAACAACTCATTGATACTACAGCACCTTTATGATAAGATAAGTCATACAGAAACCATGAGAGCGGGAGAATAATTCGAATTAAACGAACAATTTTGCAACAGTAAAAGCCAGAACGGCGATATGAACAGACATCGTTTTCAGACATGTTGATTGGTAGAAACCTGCGCCAAATTTTGATTTTGCTGGTTATTCTGCCCTCTTTATCACGGATAACTCAAGCGAAAAATGTATTGGCCGTATTTTCATTTGGTGTTGAATCACCTTATATACTGGTTAGGCCTTTAATTCAGGCCCTTGTCCAGAGAGGACATCAGTTAACTGTAATTTCGGCTGAAAAATATTTATCCCCAATCACTGGAATACAACACATACGCGTAAAAAAGTTGGATAACTTACTTCAAGGTAAGTAAGTAAAGAGTTACGCGATTAATGTAGAACGAATACCATACACTCATAGGATGAAATGGTATATTAAAGTCGCCAAAATATACGTAACAGGTAGAAGGAAGCTTCTCCGACCCCATAAAGTATATATATTCTTGATCAGGATCAACAGCCGAGTCGATCCAGTCATGTCCGTCTGTCCGTCCATTTGTATAAACACGCAGATCTCGGAGACTATAAGAGCTAGAGCCACCAAATTTGGTATGTAGACTCGTGTGGTATGTAAATGTATCGAAATAATTGGAATTTTGGCCACGCCCCTTACGCCTTCAGAATTTACATAAAACTGTTTTTTTTTAAGTATAACAGCTAGAGATATCAAATTTGGTTTATATACTCTTTTACTCTCTTTTTTTGCTCTTTAAGCAAAAGTGATTTTCTCGAAAACTAACAAAGCTAAAGTCACCAAATTAAAATGTAGGTTTTTTTGGTATGCGCGCAGGATTTGTATACTTTAATATTTTGCCACGCCTATTTCCGCCTCCATAATTTAGAAAACATCGACGGTCAGCTGCAAATTTTTTGACTATCGCAACTAAATTTGGCAGACCAATTAGTCTTATATATTTCTACCAAAATACCAAATTGTATTGAAATCGGAGTAGAAACATGCAAAATATGCGTTTGAACGTATTTTACTACGCGGTTCATAAGGGCAGAATTGGCCGTTGGCTAGCCAACTCGTGTATTTGTAGAGTGAGCGAGATAGCATATGGTATGAGGCATGTTAAAACAATTTAATAGACATACATTTGGTTTTCGAAATTTTAAATATGTGTTTCACCTGGTGTATGGTATACCCAAGTCGGCGAGTCGACTTACGTACTTCATTTTTAAGTTAAAGTTTAATCTCAAATGGTATGGCGTTATTTTTATTTAGTTTGTTAACTGTTATACAGAAATGACAGACTTCACTTTCGAAAGAAATCCTAACAAATGGATGGAGGCGAAGTGGCTATCAAGTTACTTCACCCAAGCATCGCATCATATTATGACGAATCGTGATGTTCAGCAGCTTTTGGTCAATTCAAGTGCACAATTTGATATGATCATAATGGATACACCACACTCGGGCGCTCTTTGTGGCTTTGCAGAGCACTTTAAAGCACCCATGATTGGAATAGCAGCCTTTGGTTCCAATTGGATTGTAGACTATTTTGCTGGAAACCCAGCACCATCTATCTACGATCCATTATCGCCAGTGGGCTATTTATATGGAAGTTCAAGTATGTTTGATAAATGGAAAAAGTGGATTTACATGACCGAGGAATGGTTGCTGGACGGTCTAGTTTTCGTACCTCCAAACACAAAACAATTTAAGAAATATTTTAACAACACCAATTCAAATTTCGAAATGAGTCGCCGAAATTATTCATTGATTTTGGTAAATCATCATTTTAGTCTGGGTCGCGTTAAGTCCAATGTGCCCAATCTTATAGAAGTAGCAGGCATGCATATTTGTTTCGAAAATGTAGAATGTAAGCTAGATCCTATACCAGAGGATCTTCAGAGATTTATGAATGAGGCTGAGCATGGAGTAATATATTTCTCAATGGGTTTAGAAATTCAGATGAAATGGCTACCAGATTGCACAAAACAAATGCTATTTCAAATGTTTTCGAGTCTAAAACAACGTGTGGTATGGAAATATGAGAATTGGGAATCTTTTAATAACAAATCCGATAATATCTTTTTTGCCTCATATCTGCCACAAGAACAAATACTTGGACATCCCAAGGTGAAACTTTTCATTACTCATGCTGGTCTTTTAAGTCTTATTGAAGCAACATATTTTGGTGTTCCCACACTTAGTTTACCCCTCTATTATGATCAATTTAACAACGCCCATCGAATGCACTCGACAGGTGCGAGTAAAACTATAGACTTCATTTCAATAAATGCTGACATATTGAATCAGAGTATTCAAGAGATACTACATAATCCTTCCTATGCAATAAACGCTAAAAAGTTGTCAACTCGTTTTCGTGATCAGCCCATGAATCCCTTACAAACGGCTATATGGTGGACTGAATACGTTTTAAGGCATAAAGGTGCGCCTCATATGCGCATAACAGAGCATGACTTATCATTTATGAAATACTATAATCTTGATCTTATATCGATAGTCCTTCTCAGAATTAGCCTATCTGCTATTATTATTATATTTTTAGGTTTCAAACTAATAAATTGGATTAGAAACCGATCTCATTCCAGGGTAAACAGTCTCAATTCAGGGTGATCCCCGAAAAATCGATTGAAATAAATATACAATTTAATTTCTGCTTTATGTTTGACGAATTCTTTTTTGGATAAACTGAAAGTGACAGATGTAGTTTATGATTGTTCTGATAACGATTACCGAGTGTAAAGATAACGTTGCTTTTTTATTAGACTTTAGTGATATGAACTCTAAATATAAAAGACCCTTAGGAATGAAATTCGCTATAAATGCTAATGCTAATTTGGCTCACACAGGAGAATTGTCGTGTATATCAATATTATAAGGAATGTCGCCGTATTTCCATCAGACATAAACAACGCTATCGGGTTGATAAGATTATACAAGGCTGTCGCGAATTAAGAGAGTGTTAGCAAAATTCTGAAATCAGTATTAGAAGTGCCATGAGCGCATATGGTTTATCGGCATGCTTTTCGGCAAAAACAATGACCGTGTCTGGCTTTTAATAGTTATATTTGGGATCAGTTTTCACTACACCCAAGCGGAGCATATTTTGGCAATATTTTCGTATGCCTTCTCTTCACCCTATCTGGTGGTTTGGCCACTTATTAAAGAACTCGTTGACCGAGGACACCAAGTGACTGTAATTTCAGGTCAAAATCATTTTCCCAATATCGATGGGACTCATCATATTCGCGTCCAAATGAATGACAACCTATTACATGGTAAGGTTTTGAAAAAGGAAAAACCCTGTATTATTTTTAATGCGAGGCTTTTTTAACACAAAAATTTCAGATTTGTTAGACTCAGATATTGTATTGGAAACGATATCCTCAAAATGGAAGAAGTCAACATATATATCAAAATTCTATTATTACTCCTCACTTAATATTCTCAACGATTTGGAAGTACAGCAGCTACTACATAACTCAAGTGCCAAGTTTGATATGGTTATTATAAACACTCCTGCATCCGATGCTCTATGCGGTTTTGCACAGCACTTTAATGCCCCTATGGTGGGAATTTCTGCTTTCAGTTCTGCTTGGATTGTTGATTACCTTGCTGGGAATTCAGAGCCAAGTGTGTATGAACGCATGTCGCCAGAGAGTTACATGTCGGGCAGTCCAAGTTTTTTAGAAAGGTGGAACAATTGGATTGGCATAACCGAGGAGTGGTTATTAGAGCGATTAGTTTTATTACCACCACAAATGAAACTGTATAGAGAATATTTCAATGATTCATATTCAAATTTTGATGAGATTCGTAGAAACTATTCGTTGATTTTGGTCAACCAACATTTTAGTCTAGGTTGCGTTAGATCAAATGTGCCCAATCTTATAGAAGTAGCCGGCATGCATTTGTGTTATCCCAAGAATTGTAATCTTGATCCAATGCCACAGGATCTTCAGCATTTCTTGGACGAGGCCGAGCATGGTGTCATCTATTTTTCGATGGGCTTAGAAATACTTGTAAAATGGCTTCCAAATAATATAAAACAAGCGTTATTGGAAATATTTTGCAAACTTAAAGAACGCGTGGTATGGAAATTTGATGACTGGGAATCGCTTCAAATTAAATCGGATAATATTTTTGTTAGATCTTTCATGCCACAGCAACAAATACTGAAACATCCCAAAGTCAAACTCTTCATTACCCATGCTGGTCTCTTAAGTATTATTGAAGCAGCATATTATGGTGTACCAGTTCTTTGTTTGCCTACTTATTTTGATCAATTTTCAAATGCCAAACGAATGCATTTGGCTGGTGCGGGTCAAACTATAGATTATAATTCTATGAGTTTTGACAAATTGAATCAGACTATTCAGGAGCTTCTACAAAATCCGTCCTATGCAAAAAACGCCAAACTGTTGTCTACTCGTTTCCGTGATCAACCCATGAATGCAGTAGACACAGCTGTCTGGTGGACTGAATATGTTCTCAGGCATAAAGGTGGGCCTCACATGCGTATAGCTGAACAGGATATATCTTTTATGAAGTACTACAAACTGGATTTAATACCTATTGTGTTTGGTAGAATTGGACTACCCGCTATTATTGTCATTTTATTAGCTTACAAATTAGTCAATTGGTTTGCATCCCAATTTGATTTAAGACTGAGTATAGTTCATTAAATTAATAAACCTATGAAATACCTAAATGCATTTCATTTTTGTTTTTGTTTTGAGATTATCGTATCTACATAAATACATATATGTATATGTTTTGAGTTTTTAGACAACGATTGCCAAACGTAGAGATAAAGTTGCTTGATATGAAATGGAATTAAACAGGGAACTAACACATGGATCGGCAAACTCGTAAAAAGAACCTCGACAATGGCATTAATTATTGAGTTTTCAAAACCACTTATATTACTAAATGTGAAAGAAGCATGGAAACTAACATATAAATTTTATATACTTAAAAGTAAACATTTATTCAATTTTATTGGGGAATACTCATGACAACAAAAAAGAATCTGACGTACACTTTTATCGATAAGATTAGACAGGGCAATCAGAAGGCGAAAGAGTGTAAGCAAAAATGCAGAAATAGTATTAAATTTACCTGCGCTATGAGCGGTTATGGTTGTTCGGTATGCTAGTTTGTAGGCACCTAGGCCACGCCTGGCTATTAATAGTTGGTTTCGGCCTTATCGTCCGGCAAACACAAGCGGAACATATACTGGCCATATTTTCGTATGCCTTCTCTTCACCCTATCTGGTGGTAAGGCCACTTATCAAGGAACTTGTCGAGCGGGGTCACCAAGTGACTGTTATTTCAGGGACAAAACATTTTCCCACTATCGATGGAGCTCACCACATTCGAGTTTTGAGATTGGATAATTTATTAAACGGTAAGATATAAACAAAGTCCTCAAATGCAGTATTTACTTACGATAAACTTTTCAATTGAATTTCAGATTTAATAGACTTCGAAAATGGATTGGACATGAATCCCTCTAAATGGAGAAAGGCAACGTGGATATCGGAGTTCTATTATTTCTCCTCGCAATATATTCTTGCCGATCATGGAGTTCAGCAGCTAATACATAATTCGACCGCCCAGTTCGATTTAGTCATCATGAATACTCCTATATCAGATGCATTGTGTGGCTTTGCACAGCATTTTAAAGCCCCTAGAATAGGAATATCAGCGTACGGATCGGCGTGGATTATTGATTATCTGGCTGGGAATTCGGCACCAAGTGTATATGAACCAATGTCCCCTCTAGAGTACACATCAACTAGGTCGTCCAGCATCTTGGACAAGTGGGACAGTTGGGTTTATAAGACCGAGGAATGGTTGCTGGAGAGACTAGTTTATTTGCCGCCACAAATCAAACTATACAGACAATATTTTAATGACTCATATTCAAATTTCGATGAGATTCGTCGAAACTTTTCATTGATTTTGGTCAACCAACATTTTAGTTTGGGACGTGTCAGATCCAATGTGCCGAATTTAATTGAAGTAGCAGGGATGCATATGTGTGTGCACAAAAATTGCAAACTAGATCCTATTCCGGACGATCTTCAGCGATTTATGGATGAAGCGGAGCATGGTGTGATCTATTTCTCAATGGGTGTGGAGATATATATGAAGTGGCTACCAGATAAAATGAAATCTACGTTTCTGGAAGCATTTTCGAATATAAAACAACGTGTAGTATGGAAATATGACGGGTTGAACTCGTTAAAGGATAAGTCGGATAATATATTTTTTAGATCTTACTTGCCGCAACAGCAAATTCTAAATCATCCCAAAACAAAATTGTTTATCACTCATGCTGGACTTTTAAGTATCATTGAGACAGCTTATTATGGTGTTCCTGTACTAAGTTTGCCTCTCTATTACGATCAATTTGCGAATGCCCAACGCATGCATTTGGCAGGTGTGGGCCAAACTTTGAAGCTCAATTCAATAAGTGTCGAAACGTTAAATGAGAGTATTTATGAGATTCTACACAATCCCTCGTATACGTCTAATGTTCAGAGAATGTCAAACCGATTTCGTGATCAACCTATGAGCCCATTGAAAACCGCTGTCTGGTGGACCGAATATATTCTACGGCACAAGGGTGCAACTCATATGCGATTGCCTGAACATGAAATGTCTTTCATGCAATATTATAATCTTGACCTAATGCCTATTCTCTTTGGAAGAATAGGACTAACCGCTATTATTGTGATTTTATTAGCTTATAAACTGACAAACTGGATAATTTCTAGTTACTATATCAGACTGGATTTGCTCTGAACCATCTTTTGCGAATGAAATAAAAGTAAATGAAAAGAAATATTTCTAATATATTTTAATCTTGTGTATTTGGGGTAAAAATGAATAATAGGAACACGTAATTGCTGAATCTACCGATAACGATTAATGCCTTCCCTTGCACAGATAATGGGTAGATACGATGTGTACTCAAACTTTTAAATTAATTCTGTTTGATAATCAGCTAAAATCGAACGAGTTTCTTGAATCAAAATCTAATTAATATGTATACATTTATATGAGCTCGAAACATTGCTAAAGAATTTATATACGGGATATGTAGACCATTGCAAGCCCCTGACCTTGCATTAACGAAACTGTTCCATGTACAAAAACTTTGATTATACCCATTGCTGATAAGATAGGGGTAAACAATTATAGTGTCTGCTATTGGTAAAACTCAGTCAGTAGTATAAAATAAATGTGCGCAATGTGCAGACATGTTTTTTTAGCATGTTAATTAGCGGAATTCTCGACAACGCCCGGCTTTTTATTATCACTATTGTTCTAAGCGTGCAACTAACAAAAGCGGACAATATATTGGCTATTTTTTCATATGCCTCCGGATCGCCCTATTTATTGGTTAGGCCACTGATTAAGGAACTAGTGGACCGAGGACACCAAATAACTGTAGTTTCAGCCGCGAAATATTTTCCTACTATCGATGGGACACGTCATATTCGAGTTTTCGAGCTGGATCACTTAATAGAAGGTAAGACTTGCAAAATCTAAGAAATTAATAAAGCATTTATAATGATTGCAGACGTAATAGACTTTGAATACGATGCAAACCCAATGCAAACAAAATGGCAACATGCGTCTTGGGTATCACATTTTTACTATGAAGCATCAAATTACATTCTAACTAACGAAGGAGTTCAGCAGCTACTACATAATTCGAGTGCCCAGTTTGATATGGTAATTATGAATACCCCCATATCGGATGCTCTTTGCGGATTCTCTCAACATTTTAATGCCCCAATGGTTGGTATTGCTGCCTATGGCTCCACTTGGATTATTGATTACCTCGTTGGCAATTCGGCACCAAGTATATATGAACCAATGTCACCAGTTGGTTACACTTTCAGCAACAGTCCCAGTTTATTCGACATGTGGAACAATTGGGTATACTTGACCGAAGAATGGTTGTTAGAGCGATTAGTCTACTTGCCGCCACAACTTAAATTATACAGACAATATTTTGATAATTCATATTCAAATTTCGAGGAGATTCGTCGAAACTTTTCATTAATTTTGGTCAACCAACATTTTAGTTTGGGACGTGTCAGATCCAATGTGCCCAATATAATTGAAGTAGCAGGGATGCATATGTGTGTGCACAAGAATTGCAAACTAGATCCTATTCCGGATGATCTTCGGCGATTTATGGATGAGGCGGAGCATGGTGTCATCTATTTCTCAATGGGTGTGGAGATATTTATGAAATGGCTACCAAAGCATATGAAAGACACGTTATTTAAAACATTTTCGACACTAAAGCAACGCGTCGTATGGAAATACGATAACTGGCAATCATTTAAAAACAAATCTGATAACATTTATGTTTCATCTTTCATGCCACAGCAACAAATACTTCAACATCCCAAGCTCAAGCTCTTTATTACCCATGCCGGGCTCTTAAGTGTTATTGAGACAGCATATTATGGTATTCCCATTCTAAGTTTACCTTTGTACTATGATCAATTCACGAATTCCCAACGTATGCGAATGGCAGGTGCTGGTCAAACTTTGCATCTCAATTTAATCAATGTTGAAATATTGAATAATAGTATTCAGGAGCTCATACAGAATCCTTCATATGCAAGAATAGCTAAACAGATGTCCACACGTTTTCGTGATCAACCTATGAACCCTTTGGAAACGGCTGTTTGGTGGACCGAATACACCTTAAGGCACAAACGTAGCCCTCCCATCCGTCTTGCGGAACATGATATGTCCTTCATGCAATATTATAGTGTTCATTTTACTTCTGTACTGTTCGGAAGAATCGGCCTATCTGCTATAATTGTGATTTTAATAGGTTATAAATTAGCTAAATATATAATAGCTCACTCTCATATCAGTCTGAGTATTCCCCTAATTCGATGATAGCGGATAAACAAATGTGTACCAGACTCTAGAGATAAAGTTAGTCAGAGAAAGATAATCCCCAAATGACATGTTGGTAATCAAAAAAATGTACCCGTTATTTCTAAATTCGTAATGCAGTTTTTCTCATAAAATTAACGTGTACTTTTGCAAAAGTGTTTAATTAATAATTGTATAAAATTTAATTTATTTATTTTATATAAGTTCTAGAAACCCATGTATTTATCAAAAAGACATTCCGTTTTCACTAATTTTTGTGGTAGACAGTGAAATCAATAAAGGGAGACGCTAAAATATTTTTATTTTTTGCTTTTAATGGTAAACAATCAACGAATATACTCAACACTATCATATTGATTAGATAAGCAGCAATCAGAAATAAAGAGAGTGTAAGGAAAATAATCAACCCCAGTGTAGATTAATCCGCGCCATGAGCGGTCATGGTTTCCCGGTATGTTATTTAGCGGAAAGTTTGGCCACGCTGGGCTTTTACTAGCCGCTTTTGGCCTAAGTGCTCACTTTACACAGGCAGACCATATATTGGCCATATTTTCGTATGTTTTTGCTTCACCCTATCGTACCGTACGGCCATTTATAAATGAACTTGTCGAAGAAGGATACCAAGTAACTGTGATTTCAGCTTTAAATCATTTTGAACCTATTGAAAAGGCCCATCACATTCGCGTTCCTATGTTAGATCGCCTAATGCATGGTAACTGTTTGTCAAATAGTCTTATGAACTGAGTGATAAATAATAGTTGTGTTTTGCAGGCTTATTAGATTTTGAGTTCGATGAAGATCCAATGCCTTCCAAATGGGATGAGGCCTTATGGGTATCGCACTTTTATCGTGCTTCTGTACAATATATTCTATCTGATAGTGGAGTTCAGCAGCTATTACACAATTCAAGTGCCCAGTTTGATTTAATAATTATGAACACACCGCATTCGGATGCCCTCTGTGGTTTTGGAATACATTTTAATGCCCCTATGGTTGGTATTGCTGCCTATGGATCGGCTTGGATTGTAGATTATCTGGCTGGGAATTCAGCACCAAGTGTATATGAGCCCATGTCACCAGTGGGCTATGCATATGGAAGCTCAAGTTTGTTGGAAAAATGGCAAAATTGGATTTACAAGACTGAGGAGTGGTTATTGGAGCGATTAGTTTATTTGCCACCACAACTCGAACTCTACAGAAAATATTTTGATAATTCGCATTCAAGTTTCGATGAGATTCGTCGAAATTTTTCATTGATTTTGGTCAACCAACATTTTAGTTTAGGTCGTGCCAGATCCAATGTGCCCAATCTAATTGAAGTAGCAGGGATGCATATGTGTGTGCACAAAAATTGCAAACTAGATCCTATTCCGGATGATATTCAGCGTTTTATGGATGAGGCTAAGAATGGTGTTATCTATTTCTCAATGGGTATGGAAATAATTGAAGAGTGGCTACCAAAGCATTTGAAACGAGTGTTAATAGAAACGTTTTCCAAACTAAAACAACGCGTGCTATGGAAATACGATGATCTGGAACCAGTTAAAAATAAAACAGATAATATTTTTATAAGATCATTGATGCCGCAACAGCAAATACTACAACATCCCAACCTTAAACTCTTTATTACCCATGGTGGCCTTTTAAGTATCATTGAGGCGGCATACTACGGTGTACCTACACTTGGTTTGCCCATCTATTATGATCAATTTTCGAATACCCAACGCATGCGTATAGCAGGTGTTGGACAAACTCTGGATATCAATTCAATTAATGTTGAAATATTGAATCAGACTATTCATGACATGTTAAAGAATCCTTCATATGCCAGAAATGCTAAAAAGATGTCCGCAAGGTTTCGTGATCAACCCATGAGTCCATTGAAAACCGCTGTCTGGTGGACTGAGTATACCCTAAGGCACAAGGATGCCTCTCATATGCGTCTGGCTGAAAATGACATTGGATTTCTGCAATACTATTGTGTTGATATAGTATCCATTTTGTTTGGACGAATTGTTCTTACCGCTCTAATTGTGATTGTTTTAACTTATAAACTACTAAATTATGTTATAGCTCGTGTACCCTTTAGTCTGAGTATTCCGCTTCTGCACTTGGGTTGAGTCAGTTATATTGACTTTGAGAAGTGTGTACAGCAAAAGCAAATATGTTATCTTATCAATTTATTGATTGATTTTTTTGTATATATGCATGCAAAATTGCTTGAGTTAAATTAAAACTAATTAGTGATATAAGCCACTTTTCTTTAAATGTACCAGTATATAATATAATAATATATAATATATAATTTTATTGTATTATTTTAGGTTATTTTGTGTTAAAAATCGAAAACCTTAAGTTCAACAAAATCTTTTCTTTTTAGTAAATATTTGACAAAATAATTCAAAATATTTTCAAGAACATCGATTAAGGTAAAATGATTAATAGTATAGGTATATCATCTAAGTATCATTCATTAGCTAATAAAAAGCGATTACCTACTTTTAATTGCCGCTTTGGTTTTTACTTAGACCAAGTTAAGAAATCTTTAAGAGGAGTAGCAAAAAAAGGGACAACCCCATCATTCACTGAATGGCCACCAATATTCTAATTAGAAAACTTTACTTGGTCCTATCGTCGTTATCTAACCCAACCACAGGAACTCCCTCTTTCCAACAGCCCTATATCCTTTCCTCTCAGGCCATAAACATAACCGCGCTCATTACGCATTTTACATCAATCAGCACGTGCCCAGCATGTTTTTCAACTCTTTTTCAACAAATTTGTTTTTTTTTTCATCTCCTTTTCTATCTCTCTTTTTTATTCTTTTCTTTTTGGGAACAGAAAAGGGACATTAAAATGCGCAACCCAAGCTGGATGAACAGCAAGGAAAAAAATAACTAAAAACGTCTAAAAAAAAGTGCGCACAATTGCTCTCACAATTACTGGGTAAAATACCCAGAAACGTGATCTAGAAATAGCATCAACCTGAAGGACAGGACACCAAATAAAATAACTAGGTAGGTTTTCGAGTCAAAGGCTCGAAGTGGTGGAGAAGAGGGAACCAGGAAGCTGGGGCATTGAAGGCCAAAATGTGCGTGTATCTGTGTACTTTTTTTATTATTATTATTAATACTTTTGATGGATTCCCTTATAGCCAAGGTGACGAGACCAGCATAAAGAAGGTATGCAAATTAATACGCTAATTGCCAAGTATTAAAAGCAGAAGGAACAAATTTAATAATTGTGGATTATAAATATTTAAAAGAAAACATTTTTAAAAGTTTCGAAGAAAGTGAAAAAATCTTTGCTAAGGTTACAAAAAAATTATTTGGAAATATAGGATTAAAACTTTCATCTGATCCATAAATGACAGTGAGCTTTTAAAATTCATAGGATGAAAAAAAAACAAACAAACAACGCTGCGTTTATATTGCTGTTGGAAAAATTTAGACGAAAATCTAGGAATGTGTTCAGAAACATTTTGATTTGACCCCAGAAATAAATGGCCAGCCAAAATGAGCGCCAAGTGTTAACATGCATATATGATGTTCAAGTCACTTGTTTTTTGCCCCTCTCTGTCTCTGTTTCACTCCCCCTATCCACAATGTGTTGTCAATTTGATGTTTATTGCAGATTTTTATTTGATTTTATGTTGCAACATTTGAATTTATAGGCTAAGTCATAAACTGTTAGCCAGCAAGAGAGCCAACAGTAGGAAGCCAAAAAGAAATGGTGAATACGAGGAAGACTAATCCAAAAAATGTTGTAAAATTGCCAAAAGCCCAGCTAGAAGTCGAAACATTTTTATTGGCCATTTGGCAAGCACAGGCCAAGGCGAAAACTTTTCCGCTTTTGGTATTGGTGTTGTTGTTCGTTTGTTGTTTTTGCTGTTGTTGGCCAATACTCAAGTGGGCGGCTTTCATTGGCGCTTAACTAACTGAAATTAAGTAAACTTTCTTTTGACTTTCATAAGCCTTTTAATAAACCACAATCCCGCCGGCATTCTGTGCATACACACACATATACTTACAGAGGCAGACAACCAACCATACCACCCAACCAGAGCCCTAATAAAATCTAATTAACATTCTTCCTCACACAATAACCAGAAACAACAGAGAAAAAATCATCATCAATGGCAAAGTATGTAGTGGGGCAGCAAGGCAAAAACGAACTTTATTAAAACTGATTTTCATCATACTATCTGGGCCTGTCACCCATAGGGATGCGTTTTGAAGGCTGCACACACACAAACACACACACACACATGCATACTTCTGTCTGGCAAGAGAGTTTTGCAAGTGGCTTTGAAATATTATTTTACCATATTGTTGCTCTACAAATACCCTAAAAAGTGATATATACCCTTAAAGAGTTCTCGTGTGTTTGTCATATAAATTGCCTTTATAATTTCTTGTTCTTCTATATACCGAATTTCTTTTATTTCGAATAGTTTATCTTTGAGTTTATTCAACTTTAACTACTCGATAAAAATTGTGTACCTATTGATAGTTCATAGAACATCTGATTATTGCAAAGAAAAAAACTGCTAGCTACCATTTGAATTATGTGGAAATTGAACTAAACATTTAAACCAATTGTTATATTTTTGTTATTTACAAAAAGGACTTTTTAAATTATATAAGTTTAGTAAGAGGTTTCTATTTTTTACCTTAACTATACTTATTTAGACTTTTTAAACTAGCTAAATATTTACTTAATTTGGAAAAAACCCCAATTAGATAGAGCATAGAAATTTCACCTATTTGAACTTGCAAACGATTACAATTTTTGCTTTCTTGTATTTTGCGGCAAGCTTTTAATTAGCGACTTCCAACCAGTTAGCCATTTAGCCAGTTTTAGCGAGCCTCTGTCTATGCTAAGTCCCCCAGCGCATTACGCATACGCAGCGGTGATGCTGAATGCTGTGGGATTGCCAGCCATTGCCATCGCCAGCGGGCTGTGTGGTTCACAGGCACGATTTTAATTAATTAGACTTTTATGAGGCGTGCATGCAGCAGCAGGAGCAGGAGCAATGGCCGCCTTTTCAGAAGCCAGGCATTGGGTTAAAGCCTGGTTATTGTGTTTCGTTTTTTCTTTTTTGTGTTTTCATCACCTCCCCGGACTTTGTTGTGAGCTTAACAGGACAAAATGTGTATAAAAATTTAGCATTATGTTGTTGTTGTCTTTTTGTTTTATTTTTTTTTTCGTGTGTGTCACATGTTCAGTTCTACCCTCCTTCCTTTTACAAGCTGTCCGATGTATATAATGAAAATTGCGGTGGCATTATGCCCAACATATTTGGCATAATTGCAGTCCAGGATATGCGTTTATGCTCAGAGATTACTTTTTGTGGCCTCGGCCCGCTGACCAATTCCAATTCCAGTGATGACTGCACATAATAAAAGCCAGACAACGACGATGGCAACGGCCATGGTTGGCTCTTTGTATAAAGAAATAAAAATAATACCCACAATTCTTTCTCTTGGATTTTGTTTGTACCCCTTCGTTTTAGCCCCTACTCCTAGAGATATTGTTAATGTTTGATGTTGGTTTTCTTCCTTTATTTATTTGTTTGGATGACATGGAAATTAATTTCAACTTTCCCTTTGTGCCGCGACAAATCTCGAGTTATTTTCTTTTATAAGATTTTGTTATTCTCTGCACCGATTGCTTGCATTAGTCTAGGCAATCAATCAAGAATTTTGCTAGCTACTTGGAAACTGTGTTTTTTAAAAAACATATGTATGTACATAGGTTAAAATTATATGCTGTTCTTTTGAATTAGGAAATCAAAGTCAAGGAAAAGCGACAACACTCTGAAAATAGAATCTTATAAGGATAATTTACATATGTATTTATTAGTACCAGCAAGAAAAGTGTATTTCAAAGTCGTTGGATTGAAGATATATGCAAACGATTTGACTTTTAAATAAACTGACAACAGTTGTATTTTCTTTTAATTTTGAAACGACTACAAATAAAAATTATTCTGAATGCTTTAACAATTTTTATAAACATTTGCAACACCCATTTATGAGTAAAAAAAATGTTAAAGAAAAAGCACTTCAGTTCTTAGTTTGCCGTGTGAGTTGATTATAACTACGTGTAATTATGTTAATTATTTCATTTTACAGCCACATAAATTACATTTGCATTTGTGATATGTGAAGCAGACAGAGACGACCTCCAACTGGAGAAGCGGCCAAAGCTTTAAAAATGGTTACCAGGAAGAAAACAATAATTAAAACGCGGAATAAAAGTATAAAGAATATTATGATTATTATTATTATTTGTATGCCACAGAAAGGCAGAGGCAAAAAAAAAAGTAATCCGCTTGTTAAAAATAAAACGCAAATAAAACCAAAAGTAAAAGAATGTTGAAAAGGAGAAATGAAACAAGACAAGGCAGTGGGAAACGAGCAGATAGGATGGTGGGTAAGCGGGTGTGTGGGGGGAGAAAACATAATCATCATAAACCGGAAATATCCCGACGGCCAAAACATCCGCACATAAATTTTGTAAATAGTCTACAATTTTTCGTTTTGCCATTTGCTGTTTGGCATTTGCCATATCGCGTGGCAAATACATTTAAGTGTCTGCCCCAAGCTGCCGTCCCTCTAACCACTTCACTGCTCCTCCTCTCTTATGCTCTATCCCACGGTACAGCACAAACACAAACACAAAACTTGGCCAACTGCAATAAACACACAAATTAACCCCTAATACCAACAGCAGCAACAGAGCTCCAGGACCAAAAGGACAACAACGTTCTATGTATTATTACTGTTATTGTTGTTGCTGCTGCTCCTGCCACTGCTGCCCCTATTCTCGATCCGTCTCCTGGTACGGCTCCTTAGCAGTCGGAACATAAATAAAATATTACAATTTTAATTTGTCTCTAATCCCGTTTGGACGGCCAAAGCACACCAGCTCCTCCCCAGAGATGGGAAACTGGGAGGCAAACTGAGCTTATGCGGTTTGCTTCGGCTTTCATAAATTGCCTGATTGCTCGCCGTCTCCTTCTATATCTATATCTACTTTATATACATAAATCAAATGAGATATAATTTCAAATGCCCGCTCGCTGACAGGGCTCATACTTATTGCATGTCCTAGTCATCCACAATCCAGACAAACGGTAACTAAATACACAAGTAGACAAGGTCAGACAACGGACGAATTATAATGCCTAAAAAAGCTATAAATACATGTACTTTAGAGCTTTATTATGATAGAAAGTGAAGTAGTAAATAATTAATAGTTGATCAAATTTTTAATAGGTATTAAAATAGATGCCATATTTCTGAGATTTAAATTTGAGAAATCTTTCGCGGGCTCCCAAACAGACAACCGAACAAGTATTCTTACTCGTCTGCTTGTTGTAAACACCTTTTGAGCACACTCATAAAGCTGAGCTGCTTAAGTTTTACAGCTTCCTCTACTTTCTTATTTCATTCTTCACCATTGAAGATGACTACCAACCCATTCTACAGAGCCTTTAACACCTTTTCAGAAATTTACGATTTAAAAGCACATCATTGAGTAATTATGCGGTATTCAGAGACAGAGCGAGACAAAAAAGTGAAAGCATCACAGATATAGAAAGAATATTTTTGCCTCAATCATACAGCACACATAACCATTAACAGGTTCATTAACTGTGAAGACAAAACAAATATAATTTGTAGGCCAATAAATTTTTTTTTCCTTTTTTTCTCTTACCCGCATAGACAAAACGGAAGCCGCAAAAATACTTATATTTAGTAGACAATACAAATACAAGAACAATATACCAAAGCTGAAGAGACAGAGAGAGAGAGAGAAAAAGTACCAAATGGTAAAAAGGAATCCTTTTATTACTTTTGGCATTGGGCAACAGATTTCCAGGGCACAAACAAAAAATGAATTTAGCATAAATGAAACATTTTTACGAGCTGCCATTACATAGCAAAGAGCAACATGACGACAATAAAAACAACCTTACCTACAAAAACGAATAAAATATACCCTATACATAGGCTAGTAAAAGATTATATGTACTCAAAATATGCGTATTTTCTATTTCAGATATATTTCATTGTGTATTAAGTAATGTTTTTTATTATATTTTTTAACTATTATCATCCACAATATTTATTACGAGATTCCGAGTTACCTTTTAGCTATCTGGTTAACAGGGTATTGAAAATTGGGATGAGAATGAGATAAACGAAACGGACAAAACGAAAGCAAATATTTGAACACATGCAAAAAGAAATATAAGAAAAGACAGAAATAATGAACAAAATATGCCCAAGTGCAAGTCACAATTTACGTATAAGCAATGTAAGTATATATATAAATATATATATATAACGATGTCCCCAACTCTCCAGATAGGTCTGGGCAATAAAAAACATCATCGAAGCCATTTGTCAAAAGGCACCAGGAGACGAAAATGTAACGAATCGAGACGAGACGAGTTGCGAGTTGCTGCTCCAGCGTATTTCCCATTTCGTATTCATTGCCAAAAATCACAATAACAGTCAGACAAGACCACACCAGGGCAGAACAAAACAGAATGGGGCACAGACTGAACCGGACCGTACCGTAGCAGTCGCGGCCAGGCCATTCTCAACATTGTTACAATGCTGCCGACGTCAAGTATACAACGTTGGTAGGTAGTTGGGATTTCGTGGGCATTGCTAACTTGTGTCCAAACACGCGCTCGTCTACAAAATGCGTTGGCCAGTTTAAAGCGTGCCTGGGACTGGTGGGGAAACGCATAAATAATCTTGTTGCTCACGGCTGTTGAAATGGCGTGAAATAATAAAAGAGACGTGAAAGCAATAGCCAGATACAGATACAGGAGGAGCATACACATACACACGCACACTCAAACACAAAAGTACATACACAAACGCAAATATAGCCACAGACAAACGCTGACTAAAAAGGGAATGGAAATGTGCTTGGCCATGAGCAAGTTGAGTTCTGTTGTTTGTCCCACTGCAGGCCATTTTTGAACTGCGAATCGCAGGCGCAATTTTTAATGGGTTTTGAAGGCAAACTCACTCTCACTGACACACACACACAAAACCCAATCGAAGCGTTTGGGATTTTAGCCTAGTGAATTAAGTGAACGCATAGATTGCGTATACGCCATGTGAAAGTGAGAATGTTTGCCATGTACTCGTAGATGGAATAGAAATGGTGGGAGGCCGGTTTGAAGCAGCGCTGTAAAATGAATACGTATACGCTGAGTGAGCATAACGAGATGCATGTTGCACATTGTAGATGATTCCCACTGCCAAAAGTGATATTTAGCTGAAAAGTATGCTACGAATTTTTAATTTGGACACTACTTTTTTATGCTTTATAGAAAGAAAAGTTTCCTAGTCACGCGTATTATTTTTTTCGAATGAATATTCATTTCAATTGATAAACGATTTCAAATATGTTAAATGGAATTAAGCTTTAGCCTAAAATTGGAGAATTATTCAAACTCATCTTAATACCTTTCCAGATATTGCACATTACTAATCAGAAACCCCAAAATGGAGTTTCGTTTCCATTTCTGAAATCAAAAAGTTTTCATTACAAACATTAAGAATTTTTCAGTACCTCATTCCTCTGAGTCTCTATCTTTCTCTCTCTCTCTCTCTCTGTCTTATCCATTTCTAGATGCATTAAAATAGATCACAAAATTTAACAAGCTTTGCGGCAATTTGGTACAAATGCCTGTCTTCTTTCTCTCTTTCACCGCCCCGCACCCGCTTCTTGTAGCTCCCTTTTCCACCATTATGACCATCTCCGCTTCGGTAGTGAAAACGACAAGAGCATTAAAATCCAGTGAAAAGACTTTCAACGACGAAAATCTCTCAACGCGACAATCCGAGAAAAGCAAGCCAACCGCCATGTCATTAAATGAGAAAGAGAACGAGAGCGAGAACGAGAACGACACCAAGATGAAGGAGAAAGAGGAAATCCATTAAAAGCCGAAAATCAAACCAACTTTATTGAATATCAAATTAACATGTTCATAAAAATGCGCACATTAAATTAAAATCGCCACGCCAAAAGAAGGAGAATGGTAGAGAAAAAACACGCAAACCTAAGGAGGAGCATGAAGTGCCAGAATCGGAGAGCATCAAAGAGAATGGTGGTAAGCGTAAGAAACAAGGAGATGGCAATTTTCAGTAGCTATGGTGCAAAGAGGAAATAATAAAAATTAACTATAAGACAGAGGCGACAAAACAGACGGAAACTACGTTTATGCGGCAAGAAATTAAACGAATTTCATTTAAAAATAATCAACATAATTTATATCAAGTTTAAAATAATTGATTCTTAGTTATTTGAAAAATTCTATTTTATTTTGTATTTACAATTTTATTGCTCTGTTGCCTGGGTTTTATATTATATATTATATATATTTTAAATCTTAGTTAAATTATTTTGTAAGTTACATCAGTTTATGTTTATGCAGTAAAACAAATTCAAGGCGTTTATAGTAATGAAATACCTTTTCTTTTACCAGTTCACAAATTCACTTTCGGGCATAAACCAAAACACTTGGCCATTTTCGACTTTTGGCATGGCTATGAAAAGCGACAGTGGCGACATTTTATTTATTTATTTCGCTTAGGTGACAAGAACATTGAGGATATACACAGACTTATTTCACTACGACACACAGTCTATGCTCTGCGTGTGTGTATGTGTCTGTGTTTGTATGTATGTTGGTGTGTAATTAAGTGAAGCATAAATAAAATGCCTTTTTAGTATTCATCACAATTTATGCTAAGCTCTGAAAGAGAGCACCAAGTCCCTTCTTGCTCTCAGAGTCTTTGAGAAGAGGACGGACTCGGCTGTTTTTCTTGTTACTGTTGCATAACTAAGTGACGTTACAATAACAACGTAGCCAAACTGCGAGAATTACATCGCGCTAGTAGGTTCTCGACCCGCCACCGCTTCGACTGCCAGCCCCCAAGTCTGCCTGACTGCCTACTCGTAGCTCATCAAATATGCAATTAAATCAGTTTCCGTTTAATTAAACCGGAAGTGCGTTGGTTTGAGCTCTCTCACGCACACGCATAGCCAAGCCGGCATATTGGTTAGCCCACCGACCACCATTCCCTATCGTTCACATCTCTCCCAGCAACTTTATCTCCAACTCCAAATCAACCTCCACTCTTGCCTTCTCTTTCTCACTTGGCATACCAATTGTGGTTTGATTTTTAAGTGCTGTCAAAGGGGCGTAAATTTTTACATTTTTATGAGGCTTTTTTTCCACTGCATTTCAATTTATTTTCCCCCACCGCCACGATTTTTAATGGAATATTTTTGCATTTTATTGAATTGTGTGCAGAATAAGCCAAATAGATAAATTATTTTCGAAAACTTATCAAGAATCTTCTCAAAGCATAGCTAATTATAACATAAAAAATTGTGCGCCTAAAGTTATATGCTGCCAGTTGGTAGTGCTGCTTATTTCTTAATTAATAATTAAAAATGAAAACAAGACAAAAAGTAAGACGATTCGCGCATGCGAGCACTTTCACTCGGCACCGCATAAAAACTTGCAGTGAAATTGCCACAATTTCAAGAGAGACGCCCGTAAGCATCGTGGAATGCAATTTAATGCTCTATAAAAAGATGATGTACTTTCATTACCTCTAAGATGATGTGAAACACTAAGAATTATGACTATAATACTAAGACTATCTAATAGGCAATAAATTTGCAACGTTTTTTTTCAGAATTAAATTATAATTAAAATGCGTTGTCCTTGAGAACTTTTACCAAAGAAAAGAGTGTTAAATATTCATCTGAAATAGTATTTTATGATATTGTAGTATTTTTCTCGTTGTCAAGGCATTTGAGAGAATAACTGTGTCATTTATGAGCAGCTTACACAATCACACATTTATGCATATAAAATATATATACAGACATATGTACCTACATACATGCATATCACTTATATGTATATTTGTATGTGTAAACATACTTTAGCTATTTTCCAGCGTTGTCAACGGCAACTAAACCAAACAAGCAACAATAAGACGTTAAGGATGATGGCGATGAAGACGAGGATGCGAATAAGAATTGGAATAAGGGTGGCGGAGGTGGTGGCGTTGGAGGGAATGGAGATAAAGGATGATGAGACACCGCTGTCTCTACGACTACCGAGATTCTCATTGTTGCCATAAGTTAATTTGTGTCTTTTGCATATGCATGTATCCCAGCCTGCATACATACATACATACATATGTGCGTGTGGGTATGTTCCTGTGTGTGTGTGTTTTGTGTGGGTGAATGTTTTGCATTAAAACTTGAAAATTTAAATGCCTTAAGTTATACAACTTCAACCGTTGTTGCATTGCCTTCCGTAATTAGCATGAAAATAACTTGGCAAGCAGCTGCATGCTTAAGGCTAAATCTTTCAACATACATACTTACATACCTACAGTGGTGGTCAGCGGGTTAGCCCCTTTTTTTTTGTTTGATTTCAAATTTGATTTTCTCGGCTCCTAAGAAAGTTAATGAAGAAATTTTTTCAGTAATTTGTTGGTTATTGTATTTAGATGATGACACGTAATTATTGTCATGCCAGCTTTCGGGGTTTTTTTTACAGGTGCGTTTGAAAAAAAATAGGCCCCCAAATGCTGGCCATTAGTTTAGCCCGGTCTTCAATTCACTTTAATACTTAGAATAAGAAAATATTACTTTAGTTTAAATTGGTATAGTAAAACGTCATCAAACAAAGAGACCTCAAGAATTACATACAAAATTCCGAAATTTCGATGGGCCCCAAAACAAATACTGGGGCTAAAATGAAAATTTTTGGTATGCAGTTTATCTTAGATTACCTAGATCTACAACTTCTTCAAAGAATACACATGTCTAACTATAATATTAAAGATTTTGGAAAGAACGGGCTAAACTAATGGCCAGCATTTGGGGGCCTATTTTTTTTCAAACGCACCTGTAAAAAAAACGCCGAAAGCTGGCATGACAATAATTACGTGTCATCATCTAAATACAATAACCAACAAATAACTGAAAAAATTTCTTCATTAAATTTCTTAGGAGCCGAGAAAATCAAATTTAAAATCAAACAAAAAAAAAGGGGCTAACCCGCTGACCACCACTGTATGTATGTACATACCTACATATGTATACATATATTTTTTTGTTCCATACTGAAAACGAGACACAGTGACACAGAGACATGGAAACATAAGTACAGATAGAGAACGAACATCGAGCACATGATTAAAATAAATGCATATTTAATGGCCTAATATGCCACATGTCAATATGCAACTAATAATTGATTTTATGTATTTATCACACAAATTAATGTTAATTGGAAGCTAATATTAAAATTTATTAACACCATAACCATACATGGCGTATGATTGATATACCTCTTTGTCTCTTACGCTCTTCACCTACACGTACATGTATATGTATGTCTCGCTTCCTCACAAAGCAAATATCCATCTTTCATTATCTCCCCCAACGTGTAGTACTAGTTCTCGTTTCATTGAACTTTCGGTTCATTGGTGTTTGGTATTTTTGCCCGGCTATTATATATCACATTGATTATAATTGCATCAATTAAAATGCCAATTCTGTTAAAAGGAGCAGCATTCTGGTCAAGACTTGAATGTCTGACACGCTTCTATCGTTCTGCTATAACAATTTCAGGAATCTTTTTACATATAGATGTGTATGTTTGTTTGTATGTATTTAACTCCCCACTCGATATATGTATGTATCAGCTCCTTTTGCGCGTCATTAGCAAATGACGTTGGCAACACTTCAATTTATGCTCCATTGGTTAGCACAGGACTCTACTATAAACTGTGAATATTCCAGAAAGAAAATTCTCCCAGAAAAGAATCTAATTTTCTTACGATTCTTACCTAAAGACATGTAGAGCTATAAAAAGTGTAAAATTTTTGTTTATTTAAAGGAAAACCAAATAGTTTTCCCCAAGTCATGAAACAGAGATTGCAGACATCTGGCAGAACACTCTGAAAATTACGAATGTGAATAAAATGTAAGAGTGAAAAATAAATAGAATTTTTATAATTTGATGCACACTTTTGAAATTTCTAGGATTCAGTTCTGGGAACATCATCAGCTTTATCATATCGAAAACAAGTAGCAAAGAAACATTCTCTCTACTCTTTTCTTTTGTTCGTTTTTCTTCATTCTTCTTCTTCTTCTTTTTTTTATTTTGCAATTTTAATTACAAAACTTTTCATTTCGCTATGCTACGCCTTTAGTGTGGATGGTTGGAGTGTGGTGAGATGGGTGTTTGTTTTTTTTTTGTTTTATTTTTTTCCTTTCTTGGTCGATGGGAGGTCTTGATTACAGGGCGTGCTTATGCGCTGATTGCTTGGCTATTCCATTTCATTCACTTAACCCCTCCACACTGCTGTTGCTAGTCCTTCCACATCGATGATGATTGCTACATACAATTGGCTTGACTTTTCCATCATATTATTGGTCAAATGTTTATTCGTTTTTGTGTTTTTTGTTTTGTTGTTTCTTTTTTTGGTTTTCTGGCACATTCTTTTTACTTTGTCGTCCTTTTTTCTTTTTTTGGATATTATGAAAAGTTTGCTGCTTTTGGAAAAGTATTTTTGTGATGTTGATGTTTTTATTACTTGATAAAATACTTGGCCAATGAACAAACAATGCCAAAAGAAATGAAAACAGCAACAGAAAATACCTTTCATGGCTGATTGCCCGAAAGGTCTGCAGTTTACTCTACTCCCTTCTCTATCTACTTCAATCTGTTTACCTCTTTTTTTGCAACTTGTAACTTGTTTGGTCTAGGCATTTTACAGACTTTGGCAAATTAATTTTTGAAACTCAAAGAAAAAACATGTGTAAAGTAAAAGAAAATCTTTATCATTTTTGAATAAGGTAGCTCTTTCAAATATAAAAACAAATTTTGCATATGTTATGTGTTAAAACCCAGAGAAATATGTTAAATTTCTCTCACTCTTGTTATTTTTCGAAATTCAGGCAAAAGAGTTGACATTTCAATCTCGACGAGGGTTGCCCAAACAGTTTATAAAATTATCTAAAAAACAGTTAAAAGATTTATTTGCCGAGCGGGTTATATATTATGTATACCCTCGTAATTGTTTTTATTCAGTATCTATCTATTTGCTACTTTAAGAATTACAGATATTTTTTAAAGAATTTTTAACGTATGTCAATAACATTTCAATTGGATTATTTTATGAAAACTTTTCGTTTAACCCTGGACCATCTCGTTTTCTCGGCACCGAATAACACAAATTGGTTATGTTGACACAAATTGGTTATGTTCTCCGTGTATGTGTGTGGTTCGGTGTGTTTTTGTTTCTTTTCCTAACGTACAAATTTTCAGGATACCTAGACAGGACACATGGCATGTCGGGTTTGTCATCGGTCGTTTCTTGTGTTGGGTTATTTTAGCTTTTTTTCGTGTGTGTGTGTGTGTGGTATGTGTGTGTATGTATGGGTTTTTTCTGTTTGTTGTTTTATTTGCTCAACTCTGAAAATTTTATGCTGCCTGAGCAGCATGTCTGTTTGAGAGTCTATGTATGTATATGTTTTTTGCTGAGGGAAAGGAGATAGGGGATTGTTGTATGGTAGACCAAACCAAATAAAAGACGAAAAAAAAGAAAAGAAAATCGTAAAAAATCATAAAGTATAATGCTAAAAAATTTATGCAAAAATTCCTCTAGCAAGCTGGCTAGATCTATCTAGCTAACTCCTGGCCAAGTTCCATAAAACGTAAAATATAAAATTACATATAATAAAAAATCAAGTCATAAAGTTGTTGTTGTTGTTGTTGTTGTTATTCCATTTGTGGTGATGCTGCTGCTGTTTGGGGTCAAATTGTATCCTGAGTTTTTTTGTTAGCAGGATTTGTATTTAAGGGTTTGCTCTTGCTGTTGTTGTTGCTCTTGGTCATGAGGGATTTTGTTGCAATTTCATGCGTCAGAAAGTAAGTAGAACAAATTGCATTTAATAAAGTTGATTATGAAGTTACCTTTGGGACAGATTTTGGTTTAGACTTGACATTCAATGCTGCTATGCAGGCAAGTTTTGTAAAACTTGCAAATGATAATAAATACTTTGCTTTAAGAACTGTGCTCGAATTATTTCATTTTAATTTGCAATGCTAAAAAAAATACAACTTGAATATAAAGTCAGCTGATTTTTTATTTATTGAATAAATAAAAATTTATTAAATGTTTATGCCAAGTCGCTTGCATTTATATTTCTAAATTTTTCTGTAACAGGTTCCGTCGATCTTGATTTTTTCGTTTGATAGATTAAAAAAAAGTTTAATACTCTAGTTTGAAATTTTTCAGTTTCCATTCAGAAGCTGAACTCGATCAAAAATTTGCACTAGTGAAACTAAGTTCATACATTTGAAATTATTATTGCCTTTGTTGGAGGCCGGCAGTGGCTTAACTTTATGCTGAAATAGCTAATAACCGCTGGCTATATGCACCCCACACTACCTTTCCGCAACCACTTTGCAAAGACCAGATCAGACGCACCTCTAACCGCACTTCCTGTTCACCCACACCATTCCCTTTTCCCCCGCTAGACTACATAGCTTTGAAAAACAATTTCAGCTGGAACAGCATCTGCCCTCCTACCCCAACGCATATAAACGACCATTTCACCCCCTCTGGCTATGGCTGGTGGCCAAGAAGCAAACCCACCAAACCAACCAACAAACAGTTCCACCTGCTGGCCACAAAATAACAATAACAACAGCAGCAGCAGCAACAACAAAGTGAACATATAAATAACATTGTTGCTACTACTAAGAGCAAATTGTTAGTGGAGAAATAAGGTGAGATGGGGTATGGTTAGGAAAGGTAAAGTAAGGTGAGGAGAGGACAGTAGCAACAGAAAATGAAAATTGTTTATGCTCAAAAGTAGCAACAGCAACAGCAGCGCAGCACAACAACAAGAAAAACAAACCACAAAAAAAGCATAAGAAGAAGAAGACATTAACTTATTAAATTATTGTTTCGACCATAATTTCAACGACACTAAAATTAAAAAACCATTACCGAAGCCAAAGAAAAAAAAAAACAACAACAGACAAAGAACCATTATTTGCTAAAAAGGCCAAATGGAGCGAGGCAAGGCTAGGCACCTCACCATAGAGAGGGGGCAGTTTTGTGGATGGAGTTCTGCGAGGTATCGGCCCCACGGCAATGGCAGGAAAATATATTTCCGCTTAATTTATTAACGATTTTTGTTAGCTATAAAGTTGCCATACATGTGCGTGTATGTGTGTGTGGGGGGGTAGAGGTTTATGGATGTGAGTGTGAGCAGAGATTCTAGGGCGTAGACTGAATACCATTTCAAGGGTTCTTTAGGTGAATTCTAGTTAAATGATATTCAGATATTACGTAATATATCATTGAGAAAATCGTAAAAAAACTCTAGGTTTAGCAATAATATAATATCCAACAGTCGCCCATATTGATACCTCTACACCTCTCTCTAACTACGCTCCTGGTTAAATGTGTGTGCACGGCCGCCCACTAAGTGATTTTTATCTAAGGCGCAGGAGGCGATGAACATTTTCGTTGTAAGTGTATTTTTTTACGATTTGCACATAATTATAATTGAAATTGCGACGCGCCGACTTTGTCTACTTCTTCTTCAACATTCTCTTCTTCTATTTGAAGTGCCAATAAATAATAGAATCAAGTCATAAACTGATAAATGATGTGCCAGCAAAAGGAGAAGGAGATGTAAGATGAGCAGAATGCGTTGGAGGATGAGGCAAAAGAGAAGAAAGGAAGGCGGCACAATTTTTTTCCTAGCTTTTTGTAATAAACAAAGTTAATCATTTAGGATAATTGAAATTTTTACGAGATACTCTAGAAGTTATGTTTGTCTCTGTTAAAAAGCAAGGTAGAACCAGTCCAAGGACCTCATTAGGCGGGCTAATTTTATGTATTTATTGATGCAAACAGATGATTGGATGGAATTATGTTTAACACAATAGAAGATGGGTAACAAAAAAAAAAAAAAAAGAATACAATAAGAAGATGACATAAACAAGAAAAAGGGGAGCAATGGCAACAGACGGTTGATAAATAAATTGTACACGTGGCACGTGTCACAAGACCCCTCCCACACACACACACACACATACACAAACGCACACCCATTTTGCCCCTCTCTCCAACTAAAATGCGTGACAAAGCAATTGAAATGGTACAATGTGTGTGTGTGTGTGTGTGTGTGTATGTGAAGATCAGGGGTTAAGATCCAAAACAATTTTGGTTATTCCTTTGTTGTTGACTGCAAGCTTAAAAGTGAATATCGATTTTCTTAAAAATTTACAAATGTATAAAAACCACCTGAGTAATTCCTAAGGCTTTCCATCAGGTTAATCAGCTATTGCATACTTCTCGGCGCAAAAAAAACTTGCTTCACAACTTTTCTTTTCTTTAGAATTATATTAAGTTCAAAGATGATGACCCACTTTTATCAAATGTATATGTATATTATGATTTTAAATTACAATTGATTATGGATACAATCAAAAGAATACAGTCCAAAATGTACATATGTAGAGCATTGAAAAGTTGATCAATGTTTTTTTAAATTTACTGACTTAAATACATTAAAATTAAATATTAAATTTAAGAGCATCATAAACGCAAAACAATGAACACATCCGCAAAGTGTCACAAACAGAAAAAAAAAGGAAAAACCTACCGGGAAACTCAACGAGACGTCAGTGATAAAATGAGGATAGGGAAAAATGTTTGGTACCTCTTAAAAACGCGATAAACAATTCCAATAAGGGGGATTTTAAACCAACTGACAATATGTTAAACAGAGGACGACCAAATAGAAAAAAAAATGCAGTTTACCATGTGCAAGTGTAAGTGATGAGTGGAGATGGGGGAGGTGATAGGTGTATGTACCTACTTTTGGTGCACATTGTCGTTGTCGTCGAGATGAAAGTCTCGTAATGCCAGCACTCGCACTTGTCAGCCTAAAAGATGACACTGATGGCAATGTGTTATTCTTGCCATGATATCCTTCTCAGTGGAATGGGTGACGTGGAGGCCAGGAGTTGAAGGAGAAGCCTTTGGATGTGGAGGTGGAGATTGGTTTAAACACATACATATGTATTGTATATACCTACTACATACATATTGATGTCGATCAAACCAATATATGTCTCTATATGTGCGTGTGTGTGTGAGTGTTGAACGCAATTGAGGTCATGTCCATGCGGCATTCATTGTCGACGCAGGCAATGGCATTAACTCGGCATTTGTTTCATGCTGCTACTGCTGCTGCTGTGAGGCAAGTTGGCGGCAGGCGTCGGCATTGGACAGATAGCGCATTTTCAACTGAGAGTTGCGACATATTGAAAATCATTGCACACACACAGACACACAAGCGAGAGGCAGACTCCCTTCTCCTTTTATCCACCCCAAACACAGAAAAAAAAGGAACCAAGAAAAATGTATTGAAAGACAAACGGCATTGGCATCAATTTTTATTTGCCCATGTGTATGTGCGTGTGTATGCTCGTGTGTGTGTATTGTATGTGTACATACATGTGTATGCATGTGTGTGTAGGCAGGCATGAAAAAAATTTTATTACATTGAAAATTTGCATAAAATATTTAAGCCAAATGGTCGGTCGATTGTATGGGTTGTTGTCAGGGATATGGAAATGTGCCCCACAATGCTTTTGTTGTGCAGTGTTGTATGTGTGCTTATGTGTGTGAGTGTGTGTGCCTGTAGAAGTTCAAATTCTTGACAGACCAAAACCTAAGGCTAAGTTACAAATGACAGTTTTTTTCTCCTCACGTGATATAAAAGCTTTAAAATACAATTGAAAAAGATTTCGAATTTCATTAAACGAAATATTTAAGCATTTATATGACATCAATAAAGAAAATATAATTTCAATAGGTTATAGAAGGCTTATAGCGTTTTCTTCTTCCACCTGCCAATGATTGCACTCTGCTAACTGTTTTATCTGGACTATAGAAAATGAATTTCATCAAATTTAAACTGCTTTGACGAATTATTAAGCAAATTGACCAAGTTCGGCAGAACATTTTAAAGCAAAATATCATTGCTCCGACTTTGAAATACTCTAAAAAATGTATAATAACAGTAACTGATAAAACCATAATTAACCTCAATTCATTTGCTTTTACCTTTGGTATCAATGAATCATAACTTTTTAATGAGTAAGCCAAAATAATGATTCATTCATATTATGCCCAAATCGTTCTTGTTATGGCAATTGAACAACTCTCTCATTTGCATTTTAATAAGCAATCATTTTGATGCCGATTAACAGTATATACATATGTATGTATGTAAGTACAAATGTATATTTCTTTTTCATATCACATTACATTTACAGGATATAAATATGCAAAGAATGCTTTTAGTTGGCTTTATCATTTCTCTATGGTAAAAATATTTAGCTTCTAGCAATTCAAATTTATTGATACAATACTGATGAAAAGGGTCAAAGGGTTAACCGGTCTAAATGTATATATGTGTGTGTGTGTATGTGTGTGTGTGTGTGTGTGTGTGTGCGTTGATAGTGACCAAAACAATTTTAAGAAATTTATATAAATCAAATAGAATTCATCTGTAAGCAGCTAAGAAATGCATTATAAATTCCATTCATATATAGGAAAATCTATGAAAAATAAAATTCAATAACAATTTTTTGTAAATACATACATACATACATACATATATACATTTGTGTTTTTGTACACTTTGATAGTCAATTAAAATTCTATAAAAGTAAATAGTAGGTATATTTATTCACATACTAATGGTTCACATCACACAGAGATTGACTTTCAATTTGAATCTGAATTTAATTAAATTCAGTGCAAATATTAATTTTTTTTTTGTTCTCTATTGGTTCTTGGTTTTTGCTAGACTTTTACATGAAACTTACCATTTTGTGTGCGTTTTATTTGCATACCATAATTTAATAATTTGAAAGGATTTTTTTCCATTTAAAGCCCGCTTTATTAGCCAATTATTTAATATATTATTTCCATTTGAATAGAACACAAAAAAAACAGACTTTAGATGAGTTACAATTTAAAACTATGTTTCTCAGAGCACTATCACACCTTGCATGACAAGAGATTTGGCAACAATAAAAAGCATTTTATGTGTATCATGGGTTGATGGTTTCACATGTGGTCATTTAATATCAATATACGAGTACAGTCTAAAACACTTTCTCTAAAATGCTAGTGCCCTTAAAAACTTCTCCTACTGCAGAAATACATGTATTTACAGCCAAAGCTTAAAAAAAATAAAAGAATTCAAGGATTCTTTGCACGTTCACATCTTTAACGCCATATGTTGACTTTTTGCAACATTTCTGTGCCTGGTGCGAAGCAGCAGCAACAAATATAGAGAAAGACGGGGAGAGAATGCGAGTTTTTGGCAAAGAAAAAAAAAAACTCTCTTATAGCCTTTATCTTATACTCTATGCTCTATTTTATGCCTGCCCGCCCCCTTGTCCTTGTTTGTTATTCCATGCCTCCCTTGCTAGTTTTCTTCTTACCCCCCATTCTTACTCCTCTTGCTATTACCAATAGATTGTACACCACACACTTTGCCATTTTATAACATAAACTTTCATTTATTTTCGCTCGTCTTTTTCATTCGTCCTATTTATACACTAATAATAGATACATTCACTTTTTGTTTGCTTTTGTGAAGAAAAATAAAACTCTACTTAGTTAACCACGAGCATCAAAATAAGTTATAAGTTATGAAGTTCTTCTCCTACTTTTTTCCATAAGGAAAGCTATAATCTTTAATTCTTCTGTACCAGTTCTACATCTCCAACGAGAATTCAACTTTTTTTGATGAAAAGTTCAGCCGATAAATGTGTAGAGCATAGATATTTCGTTGTTCAAAACTCATTTTTGACAATTTATTTTTTTTTGCTCCCATTGTTGTTAGTGCTTGTAATGCGCTCATGTGTATAGGGTTTTTGCAAGGGTGTGAGAGGGTGTGTGAGTGTGGACACATATGTTATAGCCTGATGTCTTGACATCTGTCTACCAAAAACGAGGACTCAGGCCTAACAGTTTCCAAAAACTTGAAAATCGTCCAAAAATGTAGATTTGCATGCACATCAGCATTGGGCATACATTTATCTCGCCGACTACTGACTCTGTAGATGGAAGGGGGGAAGGTTGGAGGTTTAGTTGATTTCATACCTTGCTGCACAAAGGGTACATGACTTTTGACCACATCATTGTTAAATTACTTCTTAAATTTCTAAACCATCGAATCCTTCTATAGTTTTCATCTAGCAAAGAAAACCACAGTGCGTATGCGTAATATATCAAAGACAGACCGAATAAGGGTATATATTTTTCGGTGCTACAGAGATTGCAGAGGCCCTTTTTTTCTTTTTTTTTGTGGTTGCCAACAGTTGTTGCCTTAATGTGGTTGCCACAGAGGCAGGCTTAAATAATGTGCAAGTTGGTATTTAGAGACTAAAAATATTTGGGAAATACTTTTTCTCAGATTCAGATGGAAAAAAAACAACATAATATTGATGGAAATCCCTTTAAGATCTAAAAACTGAAAATCTTTGCAATATTAAACACAAAGAAATCTAATTTAATTTAATTTCATGTTATTTGTAGTTGGTTTTCTGATTTATTTTAAAGTTTTTGTACATTTTCTTGGTGAAAGTTTTTGTAAAGCTGTTGGATTATATCTTTTGCCTTCACAGGCAATTCAGTGCTTATCTCTGACATGCACTTGTTGGGATAAAAAGATTTCCAGCCTGTTTCTATTTTGTCATGCAATTCTCAATTGGACAATGACAAGAGCTGCAGCTAATTGCAACCACCGGCAGCATCAGACCCACATACATGCATGGTACGAGTTTTATTTTTGTACGAAGACAAAATCAAAATCCATGACCAACAATATGGCAATAAACGAATTTTCGTTATAACAATGACCAGCTGCCTGCCTCTATCCCTTGGCCACATGGAAACTGCGTGCAACCACATGCAAAATTGTCTTCTTTTTTTTTGTTTTGGGGGGCACAGGAGAGGGTGATTTGGTAATGGTCAGTCGATTGTCCCTAGGTGGCTGTGTTGTTTTTATTGTTGCTGTTGGTTGGCGAGGAACAGTATTGGGCAAATGCTGGCTATTTGTATTTTTGTTACAGGACATGTTGTCATTGGGCATATCCTTTACTATACCATCCACCCCCCAAAACATTTTGGAGATTTTATTGAAAATATCCTATGGCAGAAATTCATAACTGCAGCACATTGTGTATTTCAGTTTTGCAGACCCCAGCACCGGCCGACACTAGGACCCTGAGTTTCTAGCCAGAGGCTAGATGGCCGACACAGGCGAGATTAGTTCGCTTTTCAGGAAAATTGAATTTCTTTGCCTATTTTTGTGTGTTTTTTGGTTCTTGGATTTCACAATGCAAGTCAATTGTAATATCATTGTACAGTTCATTTAGTAAATTGCCTTTTTAGTATTTTCAAGGGTATGAGAAGCGAATTCTCATTTCCGGCATTAGAAATGAGAAAAACGTAGAGTATTTGAACAGGTTTCAATTGCCACCTTAAAATCTTATCAATTTCTATTGGAGATAGCTAATAGTAAGCTCTTCTAAACGCCAGTCTTTATCAACATGTCGTCGTGGTTGGTGTCCACTACAGAGCTGCGAGACTGCTGCAATGATATACCAAGATCAAATGGAACATCAACATCGTTTCGCGATCGTCATAGTCGTAATAAGTTATTTTTTCTAGTTTGGCAAAGATTCGCAGAGAAATGTCATCAATTTGGCAATTTTATTAAACGAGAAACTAATAAACCTTTACCCAAAGAGCTGAGGCGATCATTGCGTATGAATAAATCGTCAAGACGGAAAGGCTATCGGCATTGTGAAACCGATATAGATAAACGGTAAGTGTTATTTAAAAGATAAGCCCAAGGTATTGTTATTATTATTATTATTGGCTATGATTTTTGCCTTACAGCATTATGGAAGAGCGTTTGAATCAACCTGTGAATATAGCCATTCGTGTGGGACCTGCCTTCGATTATACACCTTCAAATTATTAGTTTTCTTTGTTATATTTATCATATATATTTGTATACATTTAGTTAAGCTTTTTGCATTAAAAGTTCAGTTTATTTTGAATTGGTTTCGACCCAATGTGTGCTAAACTTTACAAAACTTTCACAAAACAGCTGACATTACAGCTTTTAAATAACAACAAAAAGTTTTAAACTGAAAGCTTTTGTTCTTAAACTCTCTTTATTAACTAGCAATGGAGAGCTTTTTATTCTCTTAAAACGCCCACACAATAAACAAATTGGAAAGGTTTATTGCCTTACGTTCACAACATATAGAAATGTCGTGGAATGCGGTACCAATGTTTTAGGGTACATCCAATTTGGAAATCATTCTGCTCTTATCACGTAAGCTTAAAGAAAAGTAAGGGTACTTGTGCCCCTTTTTAAAAGCAACATCCTTATTTTATTTTACAAGTCTTAACTTTTGATGGCTGAATATTAAAATTTAACAATATTCATTCTTATAATATTGAATTGGTTTACTAACCATTACTATGTTACCACATAATGTAAGAATTGTTCATATAATGAAGATAATAGACTAAATATGGAAAAATGTTAAATAGATAATAACTTTCACTTCAAACTTGGTGAAACATTCTACAAAAAAGGTATACATATAAAGTTCTTCAAGAATACTCTACTTTAACTTAAAAATTATTAAACTTTTCAAAGTTTGTGATACTTGTAAGGGGATTCCAAAATCTTCATAGCCGTAGCAAATTTAGCCCATTGACTGCATAGCTTTTCCTTTCTACACCGAACAACTCTCTCTCTCTCTTTCTCTTTTTTTTCTATCCTCCATGCCTCTCTCTATCCCCCAAATGCAATATTAGGCGCTCTCTTTCGATGCTCTTGAAATTTCTCTTTCAGTAAGTGGCGCCATATACACAGTGTTTGGACTTTTTTTCGTCGTTTTTAGTGTGAAAAACGTGTTCAATGCGGAAATGACATTGATAGTGAAATTTTGGTTGATTAAAGTGAAATAGTCGAAACAATAATTAATAAAAACAAAAATAAATAAATTTTCAGTGATTTTCCAATGTTTTTTCAATGATAATAATATAGATGAACTTTGCATTTAATGAACTATCACCTCAAGTGTTGTGTGTATTCTTTTGGGAAAACAAAAAGAAATTAATATAATTAAATTGTACAAAACACAAAAAATAAAATAAGAAGAATGAAATTAATTTCAACACTTGTGTATTTTGTGGTTGCATTTTACAAGTTCTTTAAGAAATTCTTGTAAGTTTCATTACCTAATATATGTAGAAAGACCTTTGTTTATTGTTTCTTTGTGTTTGGTTCTGTGTTGTTTTGGGTGTGTCCTTCACACTCCTTTGAGAATTTATTGACAAAACAACAAGAGCAACAAAAAAGCAACCTTTGCATGTCATAATTTACCTTCTATATTTGTATACATACATATGTATGTATATATATATTGTTTTTTTTTTTTGCTGCTCATTTCTCGTTATGCATTTATTCAGTTTCATTTCGTTATGTTTATTTGGTTTTCTTTATTCGTCTAGTTTATTCCACAAATACGAATTTACTTTTCTTTGCTCCAATCGGCCTTTTTCACTCTATCCCCCTCTATGGTTGCTCTCTCTTTAATTCTGGGTGTGTGTATGTGTGTTTATGTGTGTGTTGAGTATGTGTGCTTGCAGTCTTCTCAGTGTCATCGCACGTTTTTGTTTGGGTTTAAGGCGGCTTGGAAATTGGCTTGTAGGTCCCTACATGACATTCACTTCCCCTACACTCATGTAATTTACTCAAGTGGACAGACGTCCCTCTAATACCCTGTATTTACATATATTTTTATATTTAGGAGTATAGGTAAACGATAAAAAATCCTTCAGTAGAAATTATTGTTTCAGAGCAATAAGATTTTCATATTCTTGGTTTGACTCAAGTCACTTTAATAGGAAAGAGAAAATTGGAAATATCCTCTTACCTATGATATTTAAATATGTATAATATTCACATATTACTTTAGTTGTGGTTGTTGACTAATTTATTACTTACATCTTTTAAAATGTAAAACCATTCTTTAGAAATTAACTTTCTTATGTTAATTCTAAATAAAAGGTATCTGACAGTCGACAATCTGATGAACTGAAAACGAACCTTGACAACAGAAATGTCTTTTTAATTACTATAAGACTTCTTTGTGTAATGTTGTCGAGCACATTCCATGTACTACATATACATACATACAAACAAACAAACACACAGCTGTTAAGAGTGTTGTGTGCATAATTTGACACACACAAAAGATCTGTTGTGATAACAAAGGGGCTTATTATTGCCGGGGAATTGGGTAGTAACCCGGCATTTAATCATAATTAAATTAAGTTTCTTTTTACATACTAGGCCCATCACGTTGATTGAATGTATTACTATAAAGAACAGATGGACAAAAGTCTGCACGTTAGCTCTAATTTGTCAGAGTATGTATGAATTATACAGACTATTTGTATGTATATGTATGTATGTACATACATGCCTTTTATTTTAGTCAATAAAATGTTTCGTTATTTAAGATCCTGAAATAATCTCTTTCTATCCCTTTTTATATAAATTTTGGCTTACTTTTAAACAAACATCTAACATTCTACTATTTACTATTACCAGAAGCTGCTAGAGTAAATATCAAATATTTATACATATATACACACATATTGCTTCAGAAAAATCATCTCATGGGTGATACCCACTTCCTAACCTACCCCAAAATGTTGTTATTTAGACCCGTGCCCTATTTTAACCAGTCACAGCTAGAATTCCTAAATGAATTGGTTTTGGTATCACCTAATCATCATGTTTACTTAGGTGTTTACTAGAAAAAGCAATTACCATAGCATTTAGCATTCATTTGGCAAGGTACAAATATACCTACTATATATTGCTCAAGCACTGTCAGTGCAAATTCCAAATACGTATGTATATGTATATATAAACTTACTACTAACACCAAGTGAAGATTCTGATTTGCGGCACGCTTTTTGGCTGACTGATAAGCGACTAACGAAACCGATAAATATAAAGATTGAACTTTAGACACGATCATATAACAAGGTCATACAAAAAACAAAAAAATAATTATATACATATATGCATAAAGCTAATCTTATCTAAATTAACTAGACCACTGGCTGAGCAATTCAATAAAATGGAACTATTCCTAGTTATATACAAATTTAATCTAACTTAAATCCCCCTACAACCGTCACCCTTGAGACATGGAAGCGTGGACACATGGTTTTGACTAGAATTTACTGCGCAAATGCAACCAGCTCAAACTAATTTATACCAAATTGATCTAGGATCGGGGGAATGTACATATACGTCACCTTTTTAATTTTATATGATTTTTTTTGCATTCTCTCTTTCTTATCAGAGCATCATAAATAATAGGCTGCTTGCCATTTTTATGATCGTCTCGACAAACAACTTTCAGCCAAGGTGAATAAGTGGCTGTCAAACACCCCCAGCATTAGTAGCCACACTTTCTTGATAAGATATACACTCCATGAGTATTCACATGGCAGCAGACATTAGTCCAGACTCAGACCAAGTAATGTCAATGCCATTGTTATCGCATAAATTTACAAATTGTAGATGAAACGTTTAGTTATTGGTATGGTATAACAATTGGCGTGACCTACTCGTAAGAATGATTCATTGACCTTGTTTTGCAATATGAAAGCGTTTTTTGCAAGGAAACAATTCTTCAACTCTGGTCTAACTATCTTTTAGGTAGCATTTTAATGCTGTGAGTAAAAAACTTGCTATAACATGCTTTTATTCCTTTCTTTCTATAAACGATAATAATAAAGGGTTTTGTAGCCTGAAACACGTATAGTATTTCCATTAAATAGATTATAGAAGGTCTTTAAATTTATGTAAATTATTATTAGGTGTCCGCAAAGTATATCCATCTAATTAAGCGGCGAAGGTTCAATCACTACGACCTTCAAGACTATAAATTTCGCATATTAAAAAAGGGAAGTTACTAATCAGAAACTAATGAAGTTAGTTCAAAAACTGAAAATAATATCAGCATAACATAAGCATTACATTAGGGTCTTTACAGAAAAGAGCGAACAGAAGATGAGAGGCATTGAACTCATTACAAATAGAAACTATACCACGAGAATTTACAAAGAGGGAGAGAAAGACGGAGAGAGATTGTGTGAGAAAAAGAGCGGTAAACGATTGTACAATATTTCAGTATTGTCTAGAGAATTCATCACAGTATCCTTATCAGCAAAATGATTGCAAAAGACGTAGGGAGAGAGAGAGAGAGAGGAGAGACCTCTCTTTGATAATAAGCCCTCACCATTGTATAAATGCCGCAAAGCACCAATCATCGAGTTTAGTTCTTTGCGGTTTGGCGGATCATTTAAATCGCTGAAAGCTCAATAATTTTCTGGTTTTTTGTTCTCTATTTACGTTTCGATCCTTTGAGCCTTTTCAAGCTCCGCGAATAATGTGCTGTGGCATTTCGGTGCAGGCTTAGAAATGGTGAGTTTGTGTTATACAAAAACTCTATGACTCATTATGCAAATGCATCATCTATACCCTGCAATCCTGCTTAACCACTTGCAAAATGGCGAAATCTGCTTATATATGGCATAATAGATTCTTTTTGTCGTAAAGTAGGCAGATGAAATTGGCTTCGGCCAGACTAAATCCAGTTATTTCCAAGATTGCCCAAGCGGCGATTATGTGTGTGAACATACATATGTATTTGTGTGTGTCCCAATGGGTTGTATAACGAAATCAGAGTCTGGTAATCGTGTCGGGAAAACAAAAGCACTTAATATACACAAATATATAAAAATACATATACCCTGTATAAAAAATGTCAGATGAAAGCGCTGAAAATTTGTATGCTTAGATATTTCAGGGCCAATCTGATTGCCAATAAAAGAAATCAACACTTTTAAGAAATACAGTTTTTGAAATATTTTTAGTTTTAAAAATCGAACTAAACATTAAAAATCAGTGCAAATCTTTATATCATATCTAATGGAATGCAACTATAAAGTATTTTTCCTACCTCTCAACCGATCTTAAAGGATTAGTACACTAGTATTAGTTTTTCTGATTGAATTAAAAGACGTCTACACAAAAACCACCCGAAAAATTATCACGACAATTGTCTGAAAGATCCCACAATCCGCAAAGCACAATAGCAACATAATGTTCAATAAGAAGGCATTTTATTAAAAATTAAACTAATGCAGTTAAAATATTAACATGAAGTTGTTACAATTAATTTTTAAGCTTTTTAAAGCCTTGCTCTTCCTAGCTACTTCTGTCATAGGTCATCTGAAAGTCTATCAATTAGATTTGCAATTCTTGTCTTAAAATTTCTGATAACACTATCAGCTCGACAAAGACGCGTTGCCATCTAGCAATTGGTTCAATTTTTTTATTTATACATATATATTATTTCGTTACTATTAAATTAATCTAGAGTCAGCAGACAGGTGTCCAGATGGCAACTGAGTATACAAGTAAGGCGAACGCCCTCCCCCGGATCAAAACCAAATGAGTTGAGTTGTCATAAACATTGAGCGAGAACAGAAAAGTTTGCCAAGTTCATGAAACATTTTCAACATGTTGACAATATGCCATACCTACATATATACACACATATATTTATAATATATATGTATGCATAGGCCTTATAAATAAAACTCAATGACGGACACTGCTCTTGTTTATTTTGTCAGACTTTCCGCAGTGCATAGCCAAAAAAAAAGAGACAGAGCAAAAAAAAATTGTTCGATTTCTATTAGCACTAGCTGCTTAAACAACTAAAAAGGCAGCGTAATTAAAAGAAGAAGGAAATACAATTTTTGACAAAGAAAAAAAAACAATTAGTACCAGCTCGAGGTATGTAGAAGGTGTTGTTTTATTTTGTTGGTTGCCAAGTTCATAAAAATTTGTAAATTTAGCAAAGTTTTTGTTTTTCTATGCAATTTAAGTGCCTACTTTTCGGCTGTTGTGAAAAATTCGAAGGAACAAAAACAAATTTTACAGATTCCGGAAACTATAATGCAATTTATTTATTTTTTTGTTTTATCAAATGGAATAACATTTTTCTACAATTAATTTGTACTTGACTATATGCTAATCGTGATAGAGCAAAAAATTTCAATAATTTATTAGGTTTAAATTTGCTTTGGAGGTGAGAGAAACGCTAGTAAAAGCATATGATAAATGAAACTACGAATTGTCAGTTTAAGTGACGTCTGTCCAAATGAATGGGCCTCAATATACACACATAATATAATTAAAATTTGTGATTTGGCATAAAGTAGGGTATTTGTAGGTATATAGTCTATAGTAATTTATTGGAATTGATATTTAAATTGAATTTGACTAACCTTACCTCCTTTATTTTTTCTATTGGAATTTGTTCCATCTCTTTCCCTCAAGTTATTCAGTTGTGTTTGTCTCTCATTCACTTGTTTATCCTTTCCGACATTTACATACATAAGTCGACTGCGGCGACGGAGCCAAAGTGGATGGAATTATAATATAGTTTCAAAGAATCATTAGTGATTTAAATTAAAATCGTTAAAAAAATCATTAAACATTTTGTGTATTGATATATGTTATAAGTTAATACAAAAATTATAATGCTGGACATGTTTGGCTAGAAGTCGGCTCAGCTTAAGCCTATTTTGGATTAGCTTAAATCTGCTGTAACTAGAAAAACCTTAAAAAAAAAATTTCTTTCCAATTTGTATTGAAATTCTCAGTTTCTAAATATGAAGTTTATAGACATTATAAAATTAAAGTCGAAGAAATTAATCATCAGGTCATGCTAAAACATTTATGAGATCAATTAGTACAAGTTTTCACCTTGAAGTTTTATTATCTTTATTGACGAGAGAAAAAAAACAAACTAATAACAACAACAAAAGAAAGTCAAGAAATAAGATACAATAAATATTTTATAAACAAAATTAAATTTGACATTTTGGAAAGTAAAATAAAGTAACTGCAAAAAAAAAATATAAAAAATGAAAACAAAAACTTAACTTGTTTGCCTTAACTAGAGTAACGCACAGACAGACTGACTGACTGGCTGATAGACAGACTGGACAGACCTATGACTCGACAGTAGCAACAACAGCAGCAGCCGTAGCAACAACAATTATTAATGAGTGGGAGAGGGAGAGACAAAGATAGAGAGAGGCAGAGGTGTACTATATATACATACTTCACTCCACTTCCACTTGATTGCCTCGATCATGGCTAGAGCCAACAACAACAACAACAACAACTACAACAAACGAACAAAAAATGGATATAAATAAGGAAAAGCAACGCACGCGCGTATTAATTGTAATTGGAGGTTCTAAACGGACAGCGGGTCGATCGTCGTACGCAACAAAAAATAAAGTGAAAAATCAAAATTTAAAAAGAATAATCAATTCTTTTCGATGGATAAATTGGGGCATCGCCGCCAGCCTGCCTTGGGCAAGGCAATGCCAGTTACAGCTCTGCTATTGCATCACAATGCGGGCCGATCACAACCAGGACGTGATGAGGATGAGCCACCGCCGCAATATTTTCAAATCGATGAACAAACATCAGAGCCACCATCTCCACAAGAAGATCCTCTCGATCTAAATTTGATGGGCAATCGCTCTCGCGAAATAATACCCTGTTTAAATTGCCAGCAAATGGCTAGAGGAGATAGTCAATTAATCCACTCGAATGCCCTAATCAATGAGATGTGCACACTATTATGCACTGATAAATGTCATCAAAATATCTTGACTCTTGGTGGCATGCCACAAAAAGAGGATTTCCTTAAGCAATATGAAATTGCGGAAGCTTTAGCCAAAACCTCGGCAATGACCTCCACGGCACAGATGAAACAGCGTCTGGCCGCACGTAAACTGGAAATGCCCAAGGAAATGGTTGATGCTGATTGTGAACCGGCCCAAAGAGAGGAGAGTAGGATAGAGGAGGGTGTGACCACCAGAGACATGATGCCGCCGCTTCAACCACTTATCGATTATGAGCCGCCCCGAGATCTGCTGTTATATCTTGTAAGGTGAGCACTAAGACATCGCATCGTCACAGGGAAGGGTGGGTAGCGAAAGGGGAGAGGCAAGTGTGACAAAAACTTGTTGCTGTTGCTGCTGTTGTTGTTGTTGTTGCTGTCGTGACGCTTATAAATCAAGTTCATGGCTGGCAGCGTGTCAAGTGTTCTTTAGCCAACAATTTTCAAAAATAACTAACCTTGCACAATTTGCACAAAAAAAATTCAATAAAACAACAGAGACAGCAACAATTATCGTACAAATATCGACCTATCGAGTTATTGCTACGATTTTTGGGTTAAAACTCAAACTCAATAAGAATGATTTACTATAAAAATTCTCGTAATGGATTGTTTTTGTTAGGGATTGATGCAATGCGTTGGCTGATCAAAGGACCGAACAAACAACGGCAGAAATTGGGCTAAGGACTAAGATTTGTAAAGGACCTTAGAAATTAATAAATAAATTTCTCTGCTTATTCGAATTTTAGGATCAGTCAGGATCGTCTTACGTTAAGTAAGCGAAGGAAGTCTAATAATTTATTCTTGATAGAAATTTTAAAATAATAACTTAAAATGAAAGTCTAAGAAAATATGTTATTTAAAAATGAAGATAGATTTTAATTCTGCTCCAAGAAGCTATTTCTTAATTTAGAACATTCATATGTATTTGTATTATTAAATCTTTTAAAGATTTTCCTCCATCCTCTAAACATGTTTTAAATGGTTTTTGTTCTATTTAGAATGGTTCATTCAATTCGACAAATTCGAAATCAAAAACTTATTGAGAACTAATTTCAGACAGTCGAGGTTCAAAAATATTGGCTGCCATCCAATGCTGATTATTATATATTTGAATTTAAAACATTTCTTTAGTTCTTTAGTAAGAAAAATCAGCTAAGCGTAATCCTTTTAGGACTTTGATGGATTTTAAATTAAATAACGTCATTACATTTTTTTTTTGAAACGTAAAGTAATGAAATCAGTTGTGAAGTAAATTTGACATGATTGTAAAGAAACATTTCTTGTCAAATGAGTACTCTATCAGTTGAAAAAGTCACGTTCTACTGATAAGAAATGAAATCTGTAACATGTGTAAAAGATTTGCAAATTAATTCGCATTTTGCAAGTGGTTGCAACATTGATTTGCCCTGAAACATTCAAACCTCAAAACCCATCAAAAATGAAACTAATATAATTTTTGCTTCTATATTTTTGTAGGAAATACAGCTAGAACCACGTCTCTTTGAGATAGCCATATTGAGCCGAAATATGAAACATTTTAAGCTATCCTAGTGATAAGAAATTGTGAACAGTTTTTGAAAACTTAATACGTGATAGCTAAATCTAAAACTAAAAGAAATCACTAATAATATTTAAGTAAGATATATAGAAAGAAAAAAGAAACGAAATATAATAGAAATGGAGTTTCTTATGAAAACTTCGCGTCTGATAGTCACATCGAAGACTTTTGCAAGGCGTGTGGCTGTGCCCATACCCAGGTAAGATTATACGATTATATATATCTACCATATATAGCGATATCGGGTGTGTGTACGTGTGTGGGTACATATGTATGGGCAAAAGAAGTTCTGAGACTCATTACGCATGTAACTGCGTCGTTTGAGATACAATTGATTTTGTATCTTTTGCATAATTATGGGACGAATGGGATTTGCATTTTGTTGTTCTGTTTAGGCATACATCAGTCTGGGACATTAGGCAAAGATATACATGTACATACATACATGCATAGAGAGATGAGTGAGAGAGAAAGGATTTTGAGCAGAACGAAAGCGAAATTGGAATCGTAAACGAAACAAAAGCTATAGACAAAAACCACAACAATAACAACAACAATCACAAAAAAACGCATAAATATTTAACAATGCTGTCAGCAGTAGCAACGTTCTTTTGTTTGGTACACACGCACGTGAGTTTGAGTAAGAACGTACTTATTGATCTTGTTCTGTATCTTACAGATACATCTCTCAGTGCTTAAGCTGAAATACTCGTTTCTTCATATATATACACACACACACACACACACTGTCTCTCTCTCTCTCTCCCTCTCTTTATACATATATATCTATCTCACTGTTTCTCCCTGGCTGATGATCTCTCTAATAAAACGCCGCATTTCAGTTGGCATTCAGTTTCGCCAAAGTCGCTTGCAAGCGCACATTCACACCCACCACACAAAATTTTCGGCAGTCGTTAAGACAAATAAGAAACAAAATCCCCCAAAAATAATAATAATAATACTGAAAAGAACATTCAATCCTTTCCCTTTCAATCATGGAGCAAACTTTGCCTATGAAACGTGCCAATAAGGCTCCCTGTAAGAACGATCGTAAGGCCTACCTGCAAAAGGTGATGTTGACCAGGTGAGTTTGTGTTGTGATTGTGATTGTGACTGTGATTGATCGCGTACACCACAATCTCCCTACCCCTCTCCCTTTAACTGGTTTCTCGCACGACAAAAAAAAACCCGCCCAACAGCTGTGAAGCTATTGACCGTGCTGATTGAGATTTTGTTTCAATTTTTTTTGGCTTTAACTTTGTGGCGTAGGCGGCAGATGCTCTCGTTTGAGTTTTGAGATACGTGAAAGCCATAGATACAATTAGCCAAGTTCTCTGGGTCCTCTCTCGCTGTCTTTCTCTCTCATTTATCTCTGTTAATCTAAACTCTCCAATTTTTGCCTTAGTTCCTGCTTATCAATTTTGACTTTTTGTTAATTAAAATTGTGCATAAAACTTGCTAAATATAAACACCGCCAAAAATATATCTTTTGTTTAATTATGATTGTTATAAAAGTTTATCAGCAATTTGTTCTAAACACTTTTAAAAAAGTTCTACGTAAACTTAAAAAATCATAGAAAATATTTACAATTTACCTTTCTATGATATAGTTAGCCCATCTAAACAATTAGATGGGTTCGTTCCTGCTGAGAATAAATTTGATTGATTTATATTTGAAATACTTTACTTAGCATTTGATTTCAGTCTCAGTTAATCATTTATTTTACGTTTTTTTTTTACAATTTTCTGTATATATTTAATTTAAAAATTTTTTTTTTTTGCTTTTATTATGGAACATTCAACTTAAAATGTTAACAAAATCATAAAAAAATTAAAATCAAACCAAAAAAAACAAAATTGCTTTGTTCATTACAGCAAAGTGAGAATGGCCAAATTCAATGCAAGTCAACGTCATAGTCATAGTCTATTCATTTTTAGTATAATACTAAGAAAAATTCTATATAGAAAACCCGAGGCTTTGTGAGTATTTATAAATCAGATATACATATATGTATATAGTTTGTTTGCTGTTGTTGTTATTATGATTCTTATTCTGATTGTTGTTTAATGGAATGGAGGTTATCATTGCTTTTAGAAACATTTCTTGGCACGTTTTTGATATTGTTAAATCGCTTGTAGAATTTATTTCACTTACTAAATGTTTTAAATGCTCTCTATTATATTTAGAATGGGCTCATTCAATTCGGCACCCAAAATCAATAATGTTGACTCTCAGGATGATGGTTTGGAACTGCCCAAAGGATTAAGTACTCCAGCTTTGTTACAGCATGTCCAACAACTGCGAGGCGGTGGCCTGGAGCAGCCATCGCTATTGAATCGGTATTTTGTTAAGTCCACGGTTCCAGATGATGATGATGAAGATGTCACCGATGGATTGCGTTGCCTAAAATTGAATTCAGTTTCACGTGGTGGGTTAAATTGATTAAGCATTTTTCTATTATTTTCTAATTGCGTTTTTCCCCAATTCAGTTTGCAGTGCTCCAGTTGAAGGTGATGGTACTCAGACTATACGTCTATTACAATGGAATATCTTATCGCAAAGTAAGTACGATATTTTGATATCTAAACAGTGACTACTTTCAAATATTGATACCATTTTAATTAAACGAAATCACATACGTATCGGTATTAGTTTTTGAAAGATGTGTATTTCTATCTAATTTTATTTGGTTTTTCTTTTCTAGCTCTTGGCCAGCATAATGATGGCTTTGTACGTTGTCCCGAGGAAGCCTTAACCTGGCAACATCGTAAATATCTGATTGTTCAGGAGATATTGCAAAATCAGCCGGATGTTATTTGTCTGCAAGTATTTATTACGAACCAATCAATCTTATAATCATAAACTGCAGTCGCGCTTTAACATCAAATTTGTTATACATTTTTTTTTTTTAGGAAGTGGATCATTTCAAGTTTTTGCAAACTGTATTGGGCAGTCAAAATTATGCTGGCATTTTCTTTCCCAAACCGGATTCACCATGTTTGTATATAGAGCAAAATAATGGACCAGATGGATGCGCTATATTCTACAAACGCGATAAATTTCAATTGATGGGCTATGATACTCGCATTCTGGAGGTATGGCGAGTCCAAAGCAATCAAGTGGCTATTGCCACTAGACTTCGAATAAAATCATCGGGCCAAGAGTTCTGTGTGTGTACTACCCATTTGAAGGCTCGTCATGGTGCCCTTTTGGCCAAATTGCGCAACGAACAGGGACGAGATTTGATACGTTTCGTAAAGCAATTCGCTGGCGAGAGTCCTTTGCTTCTATGTGGTGATTTCAATGCTGAACCCATTGAACCCATTTATGCCACAATTCTCAATTGCGATCTAATGAAATTGGGCAGTGCCTATGCTGATATGAAAATGGATCGTGAGAAAATCCTAGAACCCTGTGATGATGCCAATGAATGGGTTTCGCAATCGATAAAACGTGAGCCTCCCTATACCACATGGAAAATACGGGAAGAGGGTGAAGTCTGTCATACTATTGACTACGTCTTCTATACACCAGAACAGCTAAAGGTTAGTATTAAAACAATACTTTGTATTATTTTAAATTTTTTATATTTTAAACTAAATGTTTTTCCCAACAGATCAAAAACTGTTTGGCCTTTCCCGATGGCGAAGAGATCGGTAAAAATCGTACGCCCAGCTATCAATATCCATCGGATCACTTCTCTTTGGTCTGTGATTTTGAACTGATCAATGATAATGTAGATGGTGCGGGTACAGAAGCTAAAACCCACGACATCATACAATAGAATCCAAAAAACAAAAAGAAAATCGCATAATAACAAATGAAAATCAAACGCATCCTTAATTTTACCATTCTACAGTTTCAGTTTACATTTTTATATATATACATATAAATTGTGATATTAGTTGTTAGATACATTTTAGCCTCATCGTAACAGAAATAATCCAAAATGCACAATAATAAAACAAAGGAAAATAAGAAAAGGGTGAAAAAGGGTTTTAATTTAAAAACTTGTACACTTTTGATCTACAACATTCTGTCAAATATATTGGAATCACTGTGCATTAAATACTTGCATACTTTCAGGCTATCGAATGGCTGTTAAATTTGAATTCTCTGTTAGCAGTCTGCTTAAGTACATTATATACAAATCGATCTATATACAAATTTGCTGGGTATCTATGTGCGTTATTCTAATTGTTCTGCCTAATATCATTATCTAGAGCCGCAAAATAAAGATATTTCAACACGCAAATTCGGCAAATTGCAGTGCTTTGACATCATCCCACTGTTTGTTTGTTACGTAACACAAGAACTAGCAATAATAAATATATTTTGCCTTTGTATTAAACATTTTTCACAAAAGGTTCACATTTCGCACTAGAATTTAATTAAATTTACTGACAGCCAGTAGTATGTAGGTTTAAAGCAGAGCCAAGATGCCACTGAGCACAAAAGAGGCAGCGAGCATTGCATAACCGGTTGAATAGACCTCCTTAATTTTGAGGAAACGGCCAGTATCCCAGAGCAAATGGCGAATGCCGTTGGCTGTGTGAAAGCCTGCCGGATAGGCAATGATGAACTTGATGGCCGTCAACTGGGCGTCACTCAATTGCAGTCCCTCCACAATGGTTACATAGTGGCTAATATCGTGGGAAGATATCAAAGCACCCAGGCCTAAGGCCCAAACACCAACGCCCAAAGCCATGCCTGTACCGCGATGGGTAATCGATAGAATTGATGTCAACTGTGGCTGATAGATGGTCAAATGGGGCGACACTTTGCGTCCCAGGCGTTCGTTTTTCTCGAAGTAGCTCTCATCCTTGACCGTGGACTCAACGGGAACAACTTTTAGAGATACTTGGCGATTGGCAGCGGCCAGAAGGCCCTGACGCAACGCCGCCGAGCGGGTAATTGTGTTGGTGAGTGCAAACCTTCGTCATAGAAACGTCGTATAATTAGTATATATGATTGTGGGTTAAAAAAAACAAAGTTTAGTTACATTTTTCCCGTTTTTCTCGATGGGCCCCTAAAACTTATATGCAACGCGGCAGAGCTGCTAACTCGCTATTATACATTATAAAAATACCGCAAATAGAAATTTAACTAAAACGTATTGGCAGTTCTTTCCACCTTTCATTCTAAGCCGCGGAAAAGAACAAACAATACTGCTTTATTGGCTAGCACTTAGTATACATATTTATTTATTCAAATTGCACATTTTTATTTCCGTTTAAAACTATTATTAATTAATCAAAACCATTTAAAATATCGCTACGTATGACTTGTCGTAAACGTTAAATGTTAAATGTTTTAGAATATTGAGGAAACATTAAAAAAGGAATCAAACAGTATAAAAAAATTGATATGCCAAAATGTATTCAGTTTTTCAAAATAGAATTGTATTATTTGTCTTTATTATGTTGATTTTTACAAAATAAAATTGTATTATTGTGCACAACAAAATTTATTAAATTTAGTGGCAACTCTATTACGGTAGCCGAAAATACAGGGACTCTGGATTTTTCGACAATTTCACCGCTGGTAACACTAATACAGGGAAGAGGAAAAAACGGCCATATTTTTTTCTTCTTTTTGCTGTTCGAGCGCGTGGCAGTTGTCCCCCGTTGTGTTCCCCCGGTTCGGTGTAGTTATAATTGCAATTTTTTTGCAAGTAATTTTGCAGCCCAGCATCTTAACGTTGAGGAAGTACATATATCAACACTATGAAGGTCTACAAGGATATTATTACTGGTGACGAGATGTTCTCCGACACCTACAAAATGAAGCTGGTCGATGAGGTTATCTACGAGGTGTACGGTAAATTGATTTCCCGCACCCAGGACGATATCCAGCTTGCTGGCTCAAATCCATCAGCCGAGGAGGCCTCAGAGGGCACCGACACCACTACTGAGAGCGGTGTTGATGTTGTCCTTAACAATCGTCTGCAAGAATGCTTTGCTTTTGGCGATAAGAAATCCTACACTCTCTACCTCAAGGATTACATGAAGAAGGTTCTGGCCAAATTGGAAGAGAATGCACCCGACCAGGTTGATGTATTCAAGACCAACATGAACAAAGCCATGAAGGACATTTTGGGCCGTTTTAAGGAGCTGCAATTCTTCACCGGCGAGTCGATGGACTGCGATGGTATGGTGGCTCTTGTGGAATACCGTGAGATCGATGGACAGAGTGTACCAGTTTTGATGTTCTTCAAGCATGGACTCGAGGAGGAGAAGCTTTAAACGATTCCCAACCAAGAGATGCCAGCAACAGGAGAGACATACTCACATCAAGCATACCTTCTCTATCTACATATATATAAAAAAAACACTACATTAAAAGAACAGACATTTAGTTACAATTGTTTATGCCACAGATGATTTATGTTTGACCAAAATTTCTTACGATTTTATTCTTTTCAAATATGATGTAAAATGTTAATTGTAAAAATGGGGAGAAAACACCGATAACAAGACGACAAATATGTAAGTGCAGGCAAAATTTTGTAATTGTAACCAGTCGGCGAACCGTGGGACAGACAGACAGACAAATACAGTAGATAAAATATAATTATAACTAAATTATCGTAACTATTGTAATTGTGAAACAGCAGCATATTAACATAATTCATATTTTGATAGCAAAAACTCAAAAAAAAACTGCAGATTTATTGTGTATATCTTTTCGTTTATGTTTCAATTTTTCCCTACATTTATCCCAACACAATGAGAGAAACGAATTAAAAAGTCTTGCAAAGAATTAAACGAAAATCAACATGCGATTTAACTGTAAAAAAAAACTATGTGCCTGCCTGTACTTTTTTTTCTCTTGATCCTTCTTTGTTACAGTCCCAAGGGAGAGGCTTTCCACAGTCTGAGCCTGAGTCATGGCGGCTTCTTTTTTCGGCAAGGGCAACTTAAATGCTATTGACCTTAGACGGTGGCTACTTCGGGCGGCATTCATGGTAGCAGCTGCTGAGTCATGCGCACCACGGCTGTGTCTGTTGCTTTGTTGTGCTATTTTTATGTGAAATGCTGCTGCAGTAGCCCCACCCACCCCGTCGTTTGATTTGTCCTACTTTTCCACGTTGCATTGCAACGTGAAACATAACCTCAATTTTTCTATCTGCGAAAAATGTTTTATTATTCACAAATATTCTACATCACATACATACACAACTGTAAATTTGTATACGACTGGGTGTGCGTGTGTATCTGTATGTGTGTGTTTGTACGCACGTTTCGTTGTCTGTGTTACCTGTTGACTATCGCGCGAGTGTGTTAGGTACAGTGCACATTGCCTATAGTGGGAAACACGAAACAAAATTGTTTTTTTTTTTCAAAAATAATGAAAAGATTTCAGCTTACCGAATATCAGACATTAGAAAGATAAAATTTTATATACATACATACATACATACATATAATTCATTTACAAAATGCAAATAGTATTTTAAAATTCAAAACAGTTGCAATGAATATGGATATAAAGAAACAAAGCCTTCTCAATATTAGTAAATGGAAAGAAAAGATTAATATTTAAAAACAAAACCAAGAGATTTTAGCAAAAAATATTAAAGAAGCTAACTTCGGCTGTGCCGAAGTTTATATACCCTTGCACTCCGTGGCCATAATATTTTTACATGTTGCAAACTCTTTTTCTGTATCATCAATGCACAGACAAAACCTTCCAAATATCATATCCATTTCTTTTTCTGCTTCTGCCCCATGCTGCATGCTGCGATTGGCACGCATACACATACAGTTTTGCGTCTGTGTGTGTAAGCGTGTGCTCAGCTGCTCAGTGGATTTCAAGCAATGACGTAGTAGAGCCGATTTATATTGACTGTAACTTGTGTTATATTTATCGGATCTGATTGAAATTTCGCGATCTGATGTTTTATATCCAAAACTATCATATTAGTTAATTTCATAGAGATACTCCAGTTTCTTCATCTATGTTTCTTCTAAAACTATATGATATAGTGGTCCGATCCTGACAATTTTCATACTTTATCTGCTCCGGGCTATAAGTAGCTCAAATATCTCGATAGCTCTTAAGATATCGACTCGGCTGCTGATGCTGATCAAGAATATACATATGTATATATCTTATAGGGTCGGAAACGTCTTCTTCTGTGCGTTACAAACATCTGACCAATTTTATAATTTCTGCGAGGGTATAAAAATGATTACTTTGCTTTATAACTGAAAACCAAATTAAATACTTTTAAGCAACCTAGTGAAACAAATGCAATCGAATTTAGTATGCATATATGTATGTATTTCTAACTTCATTCGGGCAGTCTGTGAATAAAAGAATATATGAAAAGGGTTTAAACGAAAACTTCGAATAAGAAGCATTAGTATTTCTGTGTGAAAATTTTTCCGAAAGTGATGCCAATTCCATTATATCAGTATTATTTCTTTATGATTGTTTTAGAAAACAATTGCTTAATTTTTGATTTATGAAAATAAACTTCTACATTTTAAAACAAGTTTGAAGAAAAGGAGTTGAGTTTAGTAGATTAATTAATATTCAAAAGCCTTTTAAATTCACAAAATGATTGGTAGAAATGGGTTTTATTCGGGTGACTAAGTTCTTCAAAGTATAGAGTTGTTGTTGTAGGCAATAAATTGAAGAGGCTTGTAAATTTTACCATTAACTTTTTGTACTTTTCTTATAAATAACAAGTAACGTAAAAGGCCACCAAGAAATGTTTCAGAATCAAGAAATGATAGGCATTTATTTGATTTATTCAAAATGTTCTATTGATTCTATTTCAGTACTTTCGGCTTGGCGTAAAAAAAACTATCTAAATTCTTCAAATGAGGAGATCTAAATACACAACCACAAATTGTATATACTGTGCTTAGTATTTGAAAATGATCCCCAATTAAATAAAAATTCGTCTTTAACGTACATGTATATAAAAAAATCGGTATTAACAAATTATATTTTCGTTCATAAGTTTTTGATGCTTGGTTTTGATGACTGTGATACACATAGACGGCAATATGTTTTATATATGTATGTTTGCTATATTATTTCGTGATTTTTTGTTTTTTTTCAATTTCAATTTTGTCAGTCAAGTATAAATAATTATTGTTTCTTTCTAGCTTTTTTTCTTTTTCTTCTTTTGTTCTGAATTTAAATAATGTATTATAATTTATATGTATATATATTTTTGCACAATTGTTTCGTTTTCTTCTTAGTAATACAATTAGACTAAAGCCCTATATATATATACTAGATCAAAGATCAGCAGCAACTGCTAATCCTTAACACATACACAACTTTTTTCATGGTTTGTTTGTTTTGTTTTGTTTTTGTTATTGGAATGAACTATACTTTACACTTTATAACAATAAGTAGAAAAAAATAAGTTAACAAAAAATTTGTTGCTTTCTATTTTGTTTTTGATTTACCAAATGAAAAAGTAAATTAACTCCACTAATTTTTTTGTTACCATTTACACATTTTTTCTCAACTAAAATTTAGGTAAAACAAAAACTTTTACTTATCATCAGTAGCAGCATTATCATCATCATCACCATGACGCTTAGATAATGGTTTTATGTATGTCTATTTTCTTATCAGACATAGTCGAGCTGTATATAGATCTGCTTGATTCCGATAGACTCGAATATCATGCGCGTATGCGTAACCACGTATTTGGGATCGACATTTTTAGACACCTCCAATTTGATGGCACCCACATAGGCATCGGAGCAGAGTGTCCAAAAGTGTGGCTCTTGCACGGCATAGACACCGGCAAGTCCGGTGACCTTTTGATAACACTGCGGTAAGGCTCGATCCAATGATGACGGCTGCCGTTGCATTAATATCAATATGGACTCCTTGATTAAACTCAAAACACTCAAGGCAATTAGCAATGCTATGAAAATGGAGCAAATCGGATCGGCTATCATCCAGCCAAACATTTGCATAAGCACTGCCGATATAATGACGCCCACAGATCCAAGAGTATCGGCAAGAATGTGCAGGAAGACGCCACGCATAATTTGTGAATTGCTGCCGGATATATCACCGCCATGGGAGTGACCATGCGAATCATGGGAATGTCCATGTCCTTAAAAAAGGAAAAGAGAACTCGATTAATAAGAGCAATTTGAACAAAATTCTGCCACATTTTTTTTCGTTTGTATCAATTAGTCACAATAAAAACCTTAAGTATAGTCCAATCGATAACTTAATATTGAACTCAAGTTTAAGTTCTTTTAAATTCTTACCATTATCTAGATTAATCGATTGATGATGATTGCTATTCAGTTCATTGTGATTATGGGAATGACCGTGTGCACTGCCACCACCATGTGAATGGCCGTGTCCTCCGCCACCGCCGCCATGTGAGTGTCCATGGCCACCGTGATTGAAGGCATAAATGCCCACTAGATTGACCAAAAGACCCAATACCGAAACGACAAACAATCTCTCATGCTTCACTTCTGGTGGTTCTATCAGACGCTCCACGCCCTCGGATAGAATGAAGAATGCTATAAATAGCAGGAATAAACTATTCACAAATCCGGCTAAAACTTCCGCACGGACATAGCCATAGGAGAATTTATCATTTGCTTTCCATTTTGTTATCACTGAAGCAGCCAAACCGGCTAGAAGACCAGTGCAATCAAAGAACATGTGAAATGAGTCCGAAATCAGACCTAATTGATAAAAGTAAAAAAAAAAGCACAAGAGGTTATTGTAAAAGTACGAAGATAAGATTAATTAGGGATTAATTAGTTACCGCTATGCAACAAGTTTTAAGATTCTTAGTGTGATTAGAGACAAAATAAAAGAAAATACGAAGACACAAGTTCTATATACATATTTAGGCAATAGATAGGATTAATGATATCTCCTTTATGCCTAAGTGTATCAGAAAAATGTACTTACAAAAAGTACAATTTTATTCTTTTAGATCTTTGAGAAAATTTCTTGGAATTAAACTCACTCGAAAAGCAAAAACTTGTTGCACGGTGTAAAGATATATTCTTACCCAAACTATTTGTCAAAATGCCATAGAAGAGCTCCACAAAGGCAAAACTTAAATTGAGCAAAAGAAAGAGAAACAAATTGCGCGAATTTCGATCAGAGAATATCAAACGTTTCCAGCTGTTGAATTTCTCTTGAATGCGATAGCTCAAATTGCTTCTATCCTTGTGTGTTAGAGGAATCATGATGAAGATGCTCGCCCGACTGATGGCGTTGTCTGCGGGTGCTGCTTCTGCCGGTACTACTGCTGATGATAATAATCTACACAAATTTTAAGCACGAGATTGGACATTAGTGGAATTTTGGTTCTTATCACAGAAGTGTATTTTGTTTGCATACGTGGTATTATCGTTGGAGTTAACTGTGTTGCTGCTGTCGCTGTTACTCCCCTCCTCCCACCTGATTAAGCGGCGTCGGCGGTAATTTCAGTTCTTCTTCTTGTTCCAAATTGGTGAACTACCTCAGAATGGAGAGCTCCAAAACACGCTTCCTGCTAGCAGGTGTTTGCACAGTTGGCCCGGTGTTTTGTTTTCGTCGTCGTCGTCTGATTTTACTCCAGTATACTAGACAATTTTAATTCAATTCATTTTTACAAAAATCCGCTTAACCCGAAACCCTTCTTCTCTTCACCTAAAACCAATCTGCTGTGTTGTCATCACAAATAGCATAACCAAGTAAACATTTTCAATGCATGATACAATCGTTGCCCAGAGAACATAAATTTTTATATGATTTCAAATTACTTTTAAATAAATTGTAGATACGTACAATTAACTGAAATTACAATGAATTTACAACAAAAAGATTTGAAATGCTTTATAGGGCCTATTATGTTGCGCGTAGTAATCCTTATTATTTACATTCAAAAATTCTTCGGACATTTAAGGCCGTTAATACAGTGACTTCAAAAAAAACATTACAGTTTTTATTAAATATTTACTTGGTGAAAAACAATTATTATTTTTGTTTCAAAAAGGTGTGTGTCTGCATACTGATTAATTTAAACTAAACTTGCTTGAATTAATTCCATTTAAAAAAAAAATACCCCAAATTGCTGTTTGAAAGCATTCCTTCGAAGCATCCTGTATGATATAGACGTATTCATATCATAGTTAATTATTTGATTAATAAAGTAACTACGGTATAGAGCTTTAAGCTTGAATTCAGCCAAAGTTGGTAATGTAGTAAACTGAAATTATTTTTTAATGGGTTTCTAGGACAGTTAGATAACGTGACCATTTATAAACAGAGTTTGGTAAAACAGCAAGAAACTGTCTGCTTACTTTGGACATATAAGCGGAAAGACATTTGAATAAAGGAATTAATAAACCGCAATATGTGCGAATTCTACTGTGTGCTATCAATTGTAAACGCATTTGACAACACAAACAACAATAATATAGTTATTAGAGGCACATGATCTCCCTTACATCAAATACGAAAGCAAGTTTTATTAACATTTTACACACATCAGGAGTCCATACAATCAATATTCAATTGTAAAATGAATGCGAGACACATTTTGCTGTTGAGTAAAACACTGTTTACGCTTCATCACCCTTTGTGGCACGTGTGTAGATGACCTGGGAATGATGTTGCACGACCTGCTTGATCAGACCTAGACGACGTCAACGATGAGGAGGAGAAAGAGAAAAAGCCAAGTTAGTCTTAGAGTTTCCAAAAATTGTTCAAGTACAATAACAAACAATTACCCTTCTCACGCAGCTCGATAAGAGCACGCTTGGCCAAAGATCCACGGATCTTCAAACGCTCAGAGACAACCGAGGGGGTGATCAGCTTGTAGGCAGGAACTTCCTTGTACAATTTCTCATAGGTGGCCTTATCGAACAAAACCTGATTGTTCAGCTTATCACGGACCTTTCCCTTGGACCACTTCTTCTTCTTGGCCTTGCCGCCGCCGGAGCCCTCCTTCTTCTTTTGTGTCTTTTGCGGCTGCTTAGCCGACGACTTTGCGTCCTTCTTAGGCGGCTATAGAAATGAAAGCGAAATAGGAATTCAATTAGAAACTGCTGTCATTAATTTATTATTGTTAATTTATTCGACTACAGCTGTCGGCTGTTGCCTGCTTTCGAGGTTAGGTCGAGTTCTGCTGTTTTGACAGCAAGTTTTCCAATTGTCCAAGTCTCATTTCGCGGGAATTTCATATCCTTGACATTGGCCAATTGTTCGTTTAACATTTCCACTCATTTTCAGTCAACTTTCATGGTAATTTTGAACTATTTTCACAAAAAATCACTAGCAATACAACTCACCATCGTGAAAAGTCAATGCAGAAAGATGGAGGACGGAAATTGCCAGAGTTACCAGACTTGGAACAGGGTTGCATTGACGAATAGTCGGGGAGTGTTTTTTGTACATGGCGCTGCTGTGCATTGACGAACATGTGGCAAACGGTTAACAGGGCTGTTAACCGCGAAATGTTACACTACTTCTCATCTCTAGTTCTTAATAAAAACAAGTTAAAGAAAGAACATAATTTAATTATTTAAACAATAAGTTACATGAAAATGGAGCAATATTGCCGCACATGCGGCACAACTCTTATAAGCGAAAAGTCTTTAAATATATTCTCTCCAAATAGTCGTCAGCTACTGCAGTTTGTAAGAACAATCACAAATTGTTGGGTAGGAACTGGAAATGTTTTGATTTATTTGTTTATAAAAAAAAACTTAATTCTAATTGATATTTAGGTGGAAAACGTTGCGTGTTTTCCTAGCCATATTTGCCTAAACTGCCAGGAATTGTTAAAAAAGCTGCAATCCTTTCGCCGACGCTGTGCAAAAATTGAAAAATATTTGTCAAAGCACAAGTTAAATTTAAAACATGATAAAACGAAAGCAGAAGCACCCACCTCCGATGATCCTTTGGGTATTGATGAGCTTAAACAGGAGTCTAGCATCAAGGAGGAACCTTCCGCCCATCTAAATGCAGTGCTGGAGAATCAACAACTCGCGGTTGACTTAGTTCTGAAGGAACCGGAGGATCTATTGAATGCTCCGGTTGATTTGGAAATCGATATAACAACTGAACAATATCTAGACGATGAATACATAGACTATGTCGACGATGAGGAATACCTAAGTCCCAATGATGAGAGCGTTAAAGAAATTATCGAAGAAATTGTTGAGCACGAACCGGCCACTTCCAGGCCAAAGAGTAAAGCGAAGACCACAAGCAATAAGCAAACCATGCGTCTGGGACGCAAACTCATCCATGTGAAAGTAATTGATGATAAGGAGCAACCCAAACGGATTATGGATCGGGATGGTCAAACGGCCAAACCCTGCATATGTGAGCATTGTGGACGACAGTTTCGGGATAGCAGTAATCTGAATGTCCATCTGCTGCGTCACTCGGGTACCAAACCATATGAGTGCGAGCAATGCCATGAGAAATGTTATACATTGCATTTGCTGCGAAGGCATCAATTGAAACACACCGAAGGTCCATATCCCTGCACATTTTGCGGCTTGGAATACAGCACAAATAGTTCTCGTGTGAGGCATGAACGGTTGGTAACCAGAGACAACGATATTTGCCTTAAAATTACTCTTCATTTTCTTTTTTCTTAGCGAGGCTTGTAAAAAAGGACGGGCTCCTCAATCCAAATGGAAAATAATTAAAAACGGCGAGAGAACTTTTCAGTAAGTTAAATGTAGGCCAGCAATGAAATTGTGAACATAACTTGGTAGTAATATTTTATTTGTGATAACTTCTATTTTCGATCTAATTAGGGAAAATATGCAATCTACACACATCCATCTCGGTTTCAAGCAATTTTCAAAACTTACATTAACCTTGTTGATCATGGTCTTAAATCATTCATTGTAAAAGTCTTTCTATAGCCCAGAACTTCTTTCTAAATGTCTAGCTCAAATTTAGTGTATTGTGATAGTGTGTTTAGGAAACATATAAGAAAGAAGAGCAAATATTTGAATACATTTAAGTTCTTGTGTATGATCTGTTTGTGAACAACTGGTAGATTCTTGTTGTTGTTTTTGAGATGCCAGCTAACGAATAATAATTAATATAAATTATTTTCCCTGTTTGTTTTTAGCTGCGAAGTCTGTGATTTGTGGTTTCTGCGAGCTGGCAATTATACGCAACACATTAATTCATCTAGTCATTTGGTAAATGAGCGGCGAAAGCAAAGAAAGTCATTTAAAAATAGTGATAAATAAATTGTTTAATCCTTTTTTTATATTAATCTTTGTTTGTCTTATTATGTATGTGAATTCGACTCTTTGTATGTGTATATAAATTATTTTTGTATCTGTAGCTTTGGCATAAATCGCACCTGAAAATAATGATAAATTGGTAAATGAAAATTTATTTAAATAGTTTTGTAGTATGTACTTGAACGGCCTATCGTCTGTGTTTATGAGTGGATGCTTCTTGATTTCGTTGAGCATAAAGAAACCTTTCAGACATACAGCTCATTCCAATGATGGTCTTTGGTGGTGTTTCCTTAGTTTGGCCTGATGATCAAATGTTTCCTGGCACAATTGGCATTTATAGGGTCGCTCACCGGTGTGTGTATTCAAGTGGAATCATAGTGAACTGCTGGTTGTATAACTTTCATCGGACAATGGAGCAGCTCCTCCTGGAGCAGATCGTCCTGTATATAGTAAGGAGAGATTTAAAAGATGATCAATGTCTATCTTAATATTTGATATAATTTACCTTTCATGACTTGACATTGATAAGGATCACAAATGAATTTGGAAGGAATCGCGTGTATTTTCTCCTCATAACGACTCCTTGTCTTTTGCTGGCTTGTCACGTTCATTTTTTAGGATTTTTAAGGTAGTCTGGTAATATCATCTGTAACTTGTTCATTAAGGAATCCAGTTAAAATATTCTCGTCCTGCTCAAGGATTTTAGTATCCAACTCGGCCTCTTCAATTATTAAAACTTCGTTTTTGCCTCTCATCTGGCTATTCAGTTGAACTTCCGTCATAGTATAATTCCCTCAAAATTGTTTTTATTCAAATAATAATAATTAATTATTACTCAGAAAAAGATTATAATCACGCAGCTGTTTTGTTTTTTGTTTTGCTCGCAATTCGCAAAATGTTTGGTTGCTAGTGTTGAAAAAGTTACAAATAGAGAATGTCATAGAATTTAAAAGAATAATTAAATTTAAAAATTTTCCAATTTTAATTAATTTAAAATAAACTTTTTTTAAGCGTGAAGTTGACAGCATAACAAGGCTAAGAGGACAATATTTGTGGAATATAGTATCTTCTATGCCCACTGTTAATTTTAGTTTAGACCTGCCAACCCTGCCAAAGACTATTTAAGCAAGTTGCCAGCCCACTTGCAATGTAGTTTGTTTATTGTTCACCCAAAATGAGGTGCTGCGTTTTTAATTGCAGCAACGTTTTACCCAGTAGAAATAAGTCCAAAAATGGTCAAACTCATTCCCCTGATGGCCAAGAGACGCCCAGTCGACCCTTGAGTTTCTTCAACTTTCCGAAGTGTCCAGATGCGGTGAAACAATGGGTGACATTTTGCCGCAACAAAAATGTACTAAAACTAAAGAATCCGATAGTTTGTAGTGAGCATTTCAGAGATGAGGATATACAAGGAAGCCTGCAGTTCGAAATGGGTAAGTACTAATAGGTTTGAATTGCCTCCATTTGCTGATTTCTATACGAAACATTTACTTTTTAGGTTTGTGTAAGAGGCGGACTTTAAAACCGGGAGCTGTGCCGTGTATCAACAAACACGATGAAAGCGAATCGGAAAAGGCACGCAAAGAGCGCTCCCAACGGCGAGAGAATAAGAAATTGGTAGATGAGCTTATTGCCGAGGCGGAGGCAATGGCCAAAGCGCCAGTGGACATTGTGCCAACACCGAGTTATGTCCGTAATACCACCGGCCTGGCCTCAGCTCCAGATTTTGTTAGTTCAAATAATAACGAGAAAGTAGTGACTGCACCACAGATAAAAATTGAATCTGATCCCCTGACTACCGATGATGTAAGGGATGATGTAGAGATTAAAGACAAACCATTGATACCCTGTAGAACCTGTGGAAAACAGTTTGTCGCCGATAATGAATTCAAGGATCTGAAAGTAAAGGATAATCAGGTTCTCTTATTTCACATAGAAGCTATCACAGGTGTTTGGGTTAGTTCTTTAATGCTTTTAATGATTTTAGTTTTTTTTACATCGTTATATTTATTATTTTCTAGATCAATTGCCCTGAGAGTCTACCCCATCATATGTGTGGAAAGTGTGTTGATAATTTACGTAGAGCTGTCGAGTTCCGTGAAAATTGTATACGAACAGAAGTGAAATTAAATCAAGTTGCCGAGGAAGTCGATGAAGCCTCTGGAATTGAATGTGCCTACGAAAATGTAGTGTATGCAGAAACTGATGATCATCTTGATGATTTGCCCTATGAAGAGGTTATTGTTGAGGAAACACAACCAACTTTAATGTCAAATGATGACCCTAAAAGCATAGCACTGGGTAATCAGATTTTTGAGAATCTCTTAAATGAATACTCTGGCGATCCGGAATTAGTTAAAGAAGTTGAAAGCACAAGACGTAAATCGCCCTTAACAAAATCGACAACGATCAAATCTAATGTGAAAACCAAATCGAAAGACAATAAGCAAACGAAACCCTTGGGACCCAAGCGTACTAAAGAAGAACGAAATCGTATACGTCGTGAGCAGATAAGGGCCAAGCCACCAAGTTTCGTTTGTGATCAATGTGGTTTAATTTTCAAATTGGCTTGTAATCTGCAAATGCATATGTTAAGACATAGTCGTACCATGAACTACAGTTGTCCGGAGTGTCCGAGGAAGTTCTACGATTCCTACACCCGAAACATACATGTGCGTGTTAGGCATAATGATGAGAAACCCTATTCCTGTAAATACTGCAGTGAATCTTTTAAAGCTTCCTATCAAAGACAGCATCATGAAAAGTAGGTATCCATAAAGATTAGTCTTTTAGTTCCCAATTGTTTATATTTGTATTCCCTTTTGAAGGCAAGTCCATAATGCTGCTCCGCGTATAATTATTCATCGCCTTAATGTGAAACCCAAAGCTCAGCCAGCCAAGGCAGAACGTCACTATTGTACACTCTGCGATAAAAGCTATACTCATAAATATGCCCTCGCCTGGCATATGAATATCCATACGGGAGCCAGACCCTATAAATGCAAGCACTGTGAGAAAGCATTTTCCGAACCAGCCAAGGCCAAACGACACGAAATGACCCACGACAAGAGACCACTGCAATGTGATGTTTGTCTCAAGGGTTTCTTTGTTCGTCAAAAACTCAAGGATCATCAACTGACACACACTGGCGAACGGCCTTACAAGTAAGCGCGATTGGTATCAGTTTTAGGTTTGGTTACATTAATAATTCTTTTATTTCTAGATGTGATTTATGCGATGTTCGCTTCAGATATAAGCATAATGCAAATACCCATAGAATAAGTAAAATGCACAAAGAGAATTTAAACAAATTAGAAAATGGTGACAAACCACAATTGGAAGAACAAGAGCAACAGGCAGAGGCGGTTCTTATTGATCCAAGTATCAATCTGGTCAGGGTCTGTGACATTTCGGAAGCCGAACAACTTATTTTTGTTGAATCAAATGAGAATTAAAAATTAAATTAAAAAAAAATCTTAAAAACTTTTAATTTTTGACACTCTTCCATAGTCTTGGGCTCCAAACTTTTTAGGTAAAGTTTTCACAGAATTTGAATCTCAAAACCGACAAACTATAAAATTATCTTTTATCTAGACACATCTTTTCTATTGATGTATGTGGAGCTAATACATTCGTTATGATGTTGTAATTTCTTTCCTTTATTACATACATTAATCGATAGCCCATAAAAATATAGAAAACATATATAAAACTTAAGATATATTTTATTGTTTTAACTTAATCTTTTTTTTTGCGCCTCATAGTTTTTTATATGTTGCTTACTACGATAATGATTTACCAATGTTCTTTTCTGATTAAAAGAAGTCTGACAAACCTCACATCTGCAAAAAAAGAAAATAAACAATTAGTAAATTGAATGAAATACTTAAAATTAAGAAACTTACTGATGTGGTTTTTCACCCGAATGTATAGAACCATGTTTAGCAAATGAGGTTTTATCTTTAAAACTTTTGTCGCATATTTGACATTTATATGGACGCGGAAATACATACTTAATATGAATAACCCTGAGTAGAGAGAAAGAAAGAGTAGTATAAGATATATTTTGTATTTGTAATTTCTTAAATTTGGTATTACCTTTCATGTTTAAGCCGCTTCAAACTATTATCAAATCGCTGGCCACAGAATTTGCATTCATAGGGCAATTCTCCTTTGTGTTTGATACGTATATGTAAATTCAGGAGATGGGCAGTAAATTCTTTTCGTCCACATTCTGGACACTCGTATTTCTTGGCATCATGTCGTTTCATATGGACAACAAGATTACCTTTTTCCCAAAAGGATTTACCACATTGGTCACAGAAAAACGGCTCTGTTGGTTTTTTGCGTTTTGGTGGAGGTTTTCGTTCACTTGATGGTATACGCCTTCGTGGGCGGAATCCGGGCACTTGTAAGGAATTGGAGGATATTGAAGTAGCAGGTGATGCCTGACTTCTCACCTCTTCTTCGTGCACTTCTTCGTCGTATATCAAGGCATAGTCTTCTGCAGTCATGTGTGGTTCATCGTCATCATCTTCTCCACTAACTTCGTGAATTGATTGGGCAGCGGGAGAACAGATTAGAAATTCATCCTCCTTCTCATCCACTTCATATATCAAGTCATTGTAATCTTCAATTTGCGTCTCTTTTGTATCTTGCTCATCCTCTATGCCTATTGAAGGTTCCCTTTCCAGTTTATTATGCTCCATGGCATCTTTTGTGTACTGCTCTAGCAAATGGTTGTGCATCTGGATGCAACGTTCCCGAAATTCAATAGCATTATTTACATCCAATAGGCAATTTACACAGATATTTTCTGGCATATCTGCTTGACTAGTTATCTAGAATCATATTGTTTATTAATTGCATTTAAGTAATTTAAAATGTTTATTATTTGTAGTCCTTACCAAAATGCCCGTTAGAATCTTAATATTTCGGATAATTTCCATGCCATCTTCATCAAACAAATGCTTGGAATTTAAAGCATGCACTTGTTGGCCACAGGTTCGGCAAAGCATTGCCATTTTTGCGAATTTGTACAATTTGTTTAAATCTTAAGCAAATTTGCCCTTTATTATTGTTTGTTTGGCGTCAGCTGCTGTAGCCAGGGCTGGGTTAACTTCAAATATTGCAGTTACAGAACTGCCAACTTTTATAAAAATTATCGATTCAAATTTCGATAACAGTAAGGACTTATTCTTCAGCAGCCCTGGCTTAGGTAACTTTATGTTCTTTAAGTTTTCTTCAATATTTTTGTAAAATTAACAACAATGCAACAACAAAAACGACTTGTGAGTAACATTTTAACCTTCCCTTTCAATAAAGATTGTAATAGCAATTCTATTTAACAGCTGCCACTTATGTTAAATGCGTTGCGCCAATTGCCGGCACGAGGAGCCGCCACAGCAACAACAACTGCAGCTCCCGCCAAAATTGAAAAAAGTTTGTAATTACGAAATAATATGGTGAAATTGTTTTAATATTTATCTGTTCAACAGCTGTGAATAATGTAACCATATTGGGTCGAGTGGGAGCAGATCCCCAATTGCGAGGATCCCAAGAGCATCCGGTGGTTACCTTCTCTGTGGCCACCCACACCAACTACAAGTAAGTATTCAATTGAAAGTATTAGTTGTTTGATGTCAATTAATATACACACATTGTAGATACGAAAACGGCGACTGGGCCCAGCGTACAGATTGGCATCGTGTGGTAGTTTTCAAGCCCAATTTGCGGGACACAGTTCTTGAGTATCTGAAGAAGGGACAACGCACAATGGTCCAAGGCAAAATTTCCTATGGCGAGATTACAGATCAGCAGGGAAATCAAAAGACCAGTACCAGCATTATAGCCGATGATGTGCTCTTCTTCCGTGATGCCAACAACTAGGATTAGGATACAAAGATTAATTACAGACAACCAAAACATAACCCTTAAATATTTTCATAAGTATAAAGTTACATCAAGCAAGTTACAAGTATGAAACATGCATTTACATTTGTTTGTATAATAATTTCTCATTACAATATTTTTGTTACATCGAAAAGTATACGAAATTATTTCTTAAATAATTGAAACTTATTTTTATCGGCCATGATCTCTTGGCCAGTTTGGCAAGTGAGCTTTGTGCTTAGACTGCTGATATCCATATCCTTAGAAATTTGATCAAAATTTAACTTTAAGACTTCCGTTTGAGATTCCAATTCACTAATCTGTCGCTCCAACAACTCCAAAGATTTGTTATGGTAATCAATTATATCGCCGATCTACAAGAAAATTTAACCAAATTAGACAAAAATAGTTTAACTAATTAATATTATCTTGCCATTTTTTCAGGTGCCACTTTTCCAATCAATTCTTGATTATAATCTTCAATCTCATCCTTAAGACAAGCGCATTGAGCGTATGATCGATCGGCCGATAAAAGTAATTTCAAGAGATGTTTATAAGTGCTACGTTGTAGGGGTATCCATTTACCATCTAGGGATTCGCAACCTGTTAGCGATCTTTCCAGACGTGCCACAGTTCTTTCTGCTTCAATTAATCCATTCTCATTGTCACTTAATTCGATTTCCATTTTAACTACGCACTTTCTGAGTAAATCCAAGAACTCATCAATGGAAATAAGCTAAAGAAAATATACATATATTCCATTTAGGTAATTACTCTAGATTTTAGTTCGTCTTACATTTTTAACATTTTCCAAAATGTTACTTTCCTGTTCCCTTAGGAATACCATTTTATCATTAAAGTCCTTTGTCGCCTCTTCAATGTCGCGTAACAAATGATTTGCCATTAGATCTAAATATAAAAAGGACATGGGATCCTTGGTTGCCGGTTCACACATTTTGCTCTTGTGCAACTTGGATTAATTTTGAAATTCAATTTTTTTTCGTCTTATTGCAATCGAAAATGAAATGAATTTTGTTTTGTAAAATTTCAAGTAATATTATAATTTGAAATACTTCAAATATGACATTAATATAGGGGCCTAGCATCTGATAACTCAAAGGTGTAGGCAATTTTGAATGACAAAAAACACAGGATTCGAAACTGAAAACTTGTAAAATAACCAAGGTTTTAAGCTCTCATTTAAAATGGTTTTCCCTTTCTCAGGAGGAAAATTTTAAAGGTTTAATCAAGGGACTGTATTACTAGTTTTTCCAATCATATGTGGATTTTATTGATAGGTATTGCAATTTATTGGCGTAGGTACCAAATGGCTAACTCTCGTTACGATCCACTCATGAAAAGCTCTCAGCACACACATATGTATTATCAGCTTGAAGCGATTGTAGCGTGACGTTATGCTATCTCTGGAGTGTGGAGCATATGGGCATGTGAGTGTGAGTATTTTGTTGGGGTTTCTGCCTCAGTCAGCACAAGCACAGCTCCACAGCTTCGACTGAATTCGAATCGCATTCGTTCAGTTTGTAGTTGGCATTTTGCGAGTTCAAATGTTGCTGGCGGTGATCGCATTGTGAACACGCCAATTTTTGGCTATCAACAAAAAAAGTAAAGAAGGAGTGTGAGACACTGAATTAAGAACTTTCATTCATAAGAATCAAGCAATCAAGCGATATGGCTGTGGATTATGTTCTAGAGGATCTTATGGGAAAGTTGGGTAAGATTTAAACTAAACTAAGGACAAAACAGTTGCCAAGTTGCAGCTGATAAGCTGCTGCTGCTGTTGTGTTGCGGTTATCAAATAATGTCTTATCTGTATAGGATGGATAAGGTTAACATTTAGTGTACATGGTATATATATTTGGCGGCTTATTCAAATAATTTATTTGAACTCTAAGCTATCTGACTAGCTGCTACTGCAGAGTTAAGACATGGAAATGTATGTATGTGTGTGTGTGTGTGTGTTTTTTTTTTTAAATTTTAACGTTTATATTTTTCATTTAATCAAGCAAGCTTCGAGTGAGTGTCTATCAAGTTTTGCCGACAATTTCGCATAAGAGCCAGTTTTAATTACAGCGTTTTTTTACGCTCCTCCCCAACCCCTTTCCGCATTTCCCATAGAAATTGTTCTAATTTAATAATCTCAAGGTTTTTCCCTAGGCCTTAGGTATATGGCTATATCTTTTCAATTTAACATGGGTACTCGTTGTACTTGTCTACTGACACGATTATCGTCAACAATCACATGGCTTGTCATAAAAATAAAAGGTGTTTGTAGAAGTCATTTACATGATGCCACAATTAAATAAGATCAACCTGTATGAGAGATTTGTATGTGAAATTTATGAGCATAATGGCAAACCACATTTGTTTGAGCTGTAAATAGATCTAGATTCTAGAATATATATGGGTATATAGCACAGCTAGAACTTTATTACAATTGTAAAAAACAAAAAAAATGAAACCCCTTAAGTTATCACTTATCACTAGGCCATTTGATAGCTGTTATAAATGACTATAAAAAAAGCATTTGATTTTCTCTTTGAATTGGATTTCTACCATTCAATTAATTTCATTAATAAACTTGTTTTTTGTTTTTTTTTGTGTGGATTCGCAAACCTGTATCGTATGCGAGTGTAATGAACGCATTAGTAAGTCTCTGTATTTAATATTATTTACATATATGTATGTATAATGTACATATGTGAGAATTGCAAACAAAAAATTAATACCTAAATGTATCTCAAAACTGGTTTTCACTTGGCTTTGGCGAAGGCTTTGATACTTTAATTACCCACTTTTTGGAGGCGTGAGTGTGTCTGCTCTTATTTATTTTTGTTATTTTTGCTTTGCTCAAGAAGGTCTTTTTTGTTTTTAAAGAACGACTTTGAAAGTTCTTCCACATGGCAATGCAAAGCTTTAAATGACCTTTAAAATGAATTCTATTTTGCCGATAAGCAGAAATCTCATTGTTTTGTTTGTTTCATTTGTTTAAAAGAAAAAAAAACCGACTTGTTTTTGCTCTCTGATAATCACAGTTCAATTTACTGACCTATCCCAACCTGAATCAATTGTAGATTTTTGTTAAATAATACAACTTTTTGTATAGAATTGTTTTTGTTTTCATACACAACCGGAAATTATATATTGATCAGATGATACTAAATATTTACTACTTGGGGAACTTCATCGTTACATTTTTTAAAACAATAAAATTATATTGAAATTTTCTTGTGAATTGTTTTTTAATTTCATGATTGTTAATTATCCGATTCCTTGCTTATATTTCCCATAAAATTTTTTGGATATGTTTTTTTTAAACTTCAGATTCAAACTCGACACCAAAAAAAAGGAATATACCAAACTTCATAAGATCGAATTATATTTAGAGTATATTGGGCTCACCTATAAAGGCTACGATTCGTTTAGATGTATCTAAAACCTTTAATAAAAATGTATGGCCCCTTTTGACCGTATGTAGTTTGCTTCTAAGCCTCTTTATTTAGCCATCCCTTTAAATTATTAATGCATGTTTAAGGAATTTGTTCAATTGGAAGTTATATAAATCGGTTTTGATTTAGACCTAATCCTTTTTAAAAAGATCTGGTATACAGAACAAGGTGGTAAGGGTGAGCATTTTGGCAATTTGACTAGTTAGTTAGGTAAAATGTCGCTATTAGGTGAGAAAATTGTCATAGTTTCCCCTCCCTAAGATCCGCCACTAATTTGACTTTGTATGCACAACACTTAAAGGCCATGGCACAGCTGGATAAATATCCATTGACCCCTTTGTCAATCAGTCGATGAATGAACTATAGCTTATCAGCATCAAGTTATCCTCGATTCCTTATGGATTACATAAATCTATATACCCGCGGAGTAAAGACTCTTATCAGCATAGGGTATAAAAAAGCACGTTTTTGTCAAAATAAAAAACAACAATATTTAGTTTAATTCAAGGGCCACACTTGGTAACAAACAATGTACATATATACAATGTTGTTATTTGTTTGTATAGTTTGAATAATAATTTATGTATGCGTCACTATCATGATATTGTTTTTTTTTTTTGTGTTATGATTATGATTTGCCCATTAGTTTATTATCAGACGATTGTTTAACGCCTTTTTTTAATCAAAATGATATGCTGCGAGGCGTTAGATTTTAATTGAATTTAATTAAAGATTGCAGACAAATTGGATTTAATTAAGACATCATCACCAAATGTGACATAATTTTGCACTATTTTTGAAAACAAATTCCCAGACCATCGTGTAATGTAATGTCTGATGATAATTTGTCTGTAAAATTGAATGGCTTCTAAGGTCGCCGTCTCGTTTATTTACCATCAATATTTCATACTTATATAGTAGATCCGCACAAATCAATTGGAATTGCCGATTGAACGTTGGACTTGGTTCGATTTGCTTTGGCTACGTTTTATTTTTTCGATCATGTGTCAAATATCTAGGCTATATGTCTATAGAAAATTTACACAGTCCCTGACCGGACTGACTGACTGATCATATCGTATCGTACCGTAATGGAAATGCTTTTGCTTTTTGCCTTTTTGTCATAATCAATTCACTGCAGTCTCTATCCTTCTCTATCTCTTTCTCTCTAAAAAATGTATGTACATATGTGTGTACAAATATTTTAGCGACACATTTATATATGCCATTCAATTGAAATCGAATTGAATAAATTCCACTTGATTTAATTGCATAGAATACGGCGACATCGAAATTGAGTGACGACAATGCCTGAAAACTGACCACAATGTGAAATGCCTTCTATATACATACAAACATACTTATATGTATATGTATATACATATGTGTGATAACCCAATAAAGTCGAAATGTATACCTATTGCGGTAGACTTAAAGGCTTATGGATTATGCCATCGATAGAAGGTTATTAGTTCTAGTTGTGGAAAGTGAAATACGAGCACCTAATCTCATCTATACAAATAGGTAGTGGGCGGCTTTTGTTAGAGATTGCATAATAAACCGCAAAGTTAACGAAACACTTTAACTTTTAGTAAAGTTTCTTCCAGATAGATAGATCAGTTATTCACTTACTCACATGTTCTTGCCCCTCACTTGTTCATCCATTCACTTGTTTACTCACTCGTTTGTTTATTGCTTTTTATACCCCCAATAAAAGGAAAATCTTTAACTATATCAAACAAAATGACCTTTTAGTACAGTTTAGTACCAATCTAACTCAATTTTCAAAGCTCCTGTCTACAAACTCTTTAGAACTTATTCTAGTCGGATATTGTTATCCCAAAGGATCAAATAAGATTAAGTCATTCAGTAATACAATGTACCTCAAATCAAATTATAATTTATTTAATCACAATTTGTTTCCTTGATCATTTTAGGGGAATTTGGTAAATACCAATTCCTTCAATTCTTCCTGCAAGTATTATCCGCCTTGACTGCTGGTCTGCATATGCTCTCACTGGTCACAGTTGCCGCTGTGCCCGAGCATCGTTGTTTCATTGAGGGCATCGATAATGGCACCTTCTCCCAGGTGCCATGGAATACCAGTGATATACTCGCCGCCATACCGTTAAAGGATAATGGCGAATTGGATTCCTGCCATATGTACGATCCCTTGGATAATCGAACAATAGTGACATGCACTCAATATGTCTATGATAATACATACTACAAGGATTCGAGGACAATCGATTGGAATTTTGTTTGTGATCGCCGTTGGCTGGGTGCCATAGTCCAGACTGTCTACATGTTGGGCGTATTCACCGGTGCAGTGACTCTGGGCGGTTTGGCTGATAAAGTTGGTCGCAAAACTGTATTCTGTTGGTCGGCATTGCTGCAGTTAATTATCGGTGTGGGCGTGGCCTTTATACCCGAATACTTTAGTTTCATGGCAGCTCGCTTTGTGCTGGGTATTGTGGGTTCAGCAGGAGCTTATATATGTGGATTTGTGTTAACCATGGAACTGGTAGGGCCCACCAAACGTACAGTCTGCGGCATAACATTCCAGGTGAGGAAGAAGAATGTCCAAACTTACGAATTTTACCTTTAACTCACCCATTTCTTTGTTCATTTCAGGCTGTTTTTGCTGGAGGCATTATGCTAGTGGCTGGTTGGGGAGCTCTTATCCATAATAGGCAATTGCTGCAGGTTGTCTATGGTCTACATGGATGCCTCTTCTTGGGCCACTGGTGGTGGCTGGATGAATCACCGCGTTGGCTCTGGATGCAAGGACGTGCTGCCGAGGCCGTGGACATTGTGGCCAAGGGTTTGCGTATCAATGGTTCGGGAATTCCAATCGATAAGGATTACTTTGTGCAGAAGGCCAAACAACAATCGGCAATGGAAGAGAAATCTAGTGCCGGTCTTAAGGATCTCTTCCGTACTCCCAATCTGAGAATGAAAACTCTGAATGTTTGCCTCTGTTGGTTCGCCAATTCCATTGTCTACTATGGACTCTCGCTGAGCGCTGGCAAGCTCTATGGCAATCCGTATCTTATACTCTTCATTATGGGCCTGGTGGAGTTCCCCAGTTATCTGACTATTGTCTTTATACTCGATCGCTTGGGACGACGTTCCATCACCTCCACTCTGATGCTGGGTGGTGGCCTGTGCTGCATTATTGCCGCTTTCATTGCCCAAGGTAGCACCACATCGACATCGGTGGTGATGTTAGGCAAACTATTGATAGCCGGTTCATTTGCTGTCATCTACAATTATTCCGCCGAACTCTTCCCCACTGTGGTACGCAACTCGGCCATGGGCTTGGGCTCCATGTGTGCCCGTTTATCGGGAGCTCTGACCCCATTGATTACTTTACTGGACTCGTTTGATCCCAAAATACCCGCTGTTCTTTTTGGAGTTGTGGCTATTGGTTCTGGCTTCTGGGTTATGTTTTTGCCGGAGACAATGAATCAACCGATGCCCGAATCAATTGAGGATGGTGAAAACTTTGGCAAAGGTGATACTTGGTTCAGTCAGTGTGCTGGTCGTAAACCACGACAGAATAGTATTTTCGATGATCCTGAGCAAACGGTGCCACTAAAAAAAATTGAAAGTGGCAAGTGAAAAGAGAAAGAGAGTGAAAGAGACAGAATATGCCAAAACTAAATTTGTGTTTTTGTTTTCCTTGTTGTTTTTTGATTATATGTTGTTCAACATTCTCATAAGCCAGACACTATATAGCCTTAATACCTGATTCATTTTAGTATCATAAGTTTTAATTTCTCACTTAAGATCAAGAAATAAAGCAACGAGGCTGCCGTTCTCGCTGTTGGAATAACAAAAAATAAAAAGAAATTTGAAAAAAAGAAAAGTTGCTCTATCTTGCTGCATTTAATTTTCATCTCAAATGTCCAAGTTGTGGGAAAACTGAAAAGTTTTTATTCCCTTCCCAGAGCCAATTAAATCAATTTAAGGGAGTTTCTCCGTTTGGTTTTTGGTTTTGGTACAGTTGAGAACATTCATTTCGAAATTGAATATATTTGGTTTTCCGGTTTTTTCATTCCATTTTCTTTTTTAACTACAATGTATGAATATATAGATGTATACATATATAATTATAAGTATGTCAATATCTTATACTGATATTTCACTTTGCTGACTTACAAATTACATTAACATTTACATATAGATATAGGATTTACATAGATTATGCTTTCGTTTTCATGTCGTTTTTTCGATATCGTGCATTTTTAACTTTTTATAGCCAAGGTACACTGAGAGAGATATTTTAGTTTAGTTTTCATTTTGTAATCCATTTGGTTTGTTTGTGTTTGTGTGTTTTTTGTTGTTGTATGCGATTGGTTGTTTTCTACTTTGTTGTAGCCTCGAGTATCTTTAATTGTAAGTAACATTTATACATCGAGAGAAAATATAACAATATTGGTTTCATTTGACGGTTTTTTCCTTTCATTTCAATTTCCTTTCTTTTGTTTCCGATCTGGTTTTTCGAATTCGAACGCAAATACATTTAGAGTTGATTAGCAAATATATGTATGTAGATTTGTATTTTGTATTTTAAGTGCTCGTTGGCTACAACAGAATTGAATTTGAGGGGGGCGGGGCGGAAAACGTTTTAAACATATTTAATACAAAACAATATGTATGTATTGTGTAAACTAATCACAATTGAATTTAAAATTATTTACAAAAAATACTCCAAAATCATACATACATATATGTATGAATATATACATATATGTATGTGTATATATGTATAATAATGTATGTATGTTGGTATATGCCTAGCTAGAGGCATATTATTAAAAACTTGCAATACAACAAAATAAAGAGTTTTGGTTGCTCGCTTATACGCGCTCCGGACATTTCGTCTGCACAATGGGCAATCCTGTGCCACCAGTGCCGCCTTCGGGCACCATTGCCGTGTGCACTATTATTGCCGGCTGATCCTCGCTCTGTGGATGTAATTCATGGGATTCACCTGGAGTTAGGCTGGCCAATGCGGCTAGCAGATCATGATTGACCAAGGGTTCAGCCTCCTCGCGTGGCTCCCATCCCGCTGGCGGCGAGGCGGGCGGCGAGATAAGGAACTGTTTAACAGGAGCCGGCGGCTGTAGATTCTTGTTGTTGACCGGAGTCACCGGCTGCGCGAAATAGCAAGTGATAACGGTCTTCTTATTAAACTCATACTGATGTAGTTTTATGCGTGCATTGGCTGCTGCAATGGCATTGTCATAATTGACCCGCAGTCGGCGAAAACTGCGCAACCATTGGAAGGTGGCCGAGTCGCTGAATGTGCGGAAAAGCTCTTCCATGTCATGCTTCAGTTCCGGATTGGTAAACACCTCCGAGTGTATATTAGTGACAATTATCGATGTGGGCAAATCGTCAAATGAGTCCGGATCTACTTCAGGCTCTGTATCGCTGTCGACAGCGCTTTCGGGTGGCAGAGTTGGATGCTGGCTGGGTAGGCCATCTGCAGCATTAATATAGATATCCTGATCCGGTGAGAGTTTGTCTATACTATTGCCGCCAGCGCTGCTGCCGCCGCCGCTGCTGTTTTGTGTGGATTTCATTTTGTTTTTGTTGTGACTGCTGCGTTGCGTCGATTCTTCAGATCCATTTGCTACTGCCTCATCTGCTGCTGCACTACTCTTGGCGGCATTATTATTGGACTTGGCCGCGTCGGACATGGTTAACAAAATGGATCTGTAAAACAAGAGATTTTAATTACTATTCGTTGTCAAAAACTTAATAGCTGTTAACAGTTATTGGTCTAGTTCGCGGTTAGGCTGTTCCTTCCCGACAAAGAAGGAGAACGAGAGGTGAGAGAAATTATTCACTTCTTAAAGATATAGATTTTCTATTTCCTTGTGTTCAAAGTGTATAATAGTAAAAACAGTTTCGATCGTGATTGTGTTGTAATCGGCTCTCGATTTCCTATATTGACATATAGTTCTGCTTAAGCTTTAATTTGTCGGCAAGAAAGAGAGAGGGAAAGCAAAGAATGCAATATTTTTTGTTTTTGTTTAATTTTAGTGAAAGTGTTTTTAAGAGAAAAGTAAAATGGCACAGAAACTGTACAACAGGATATACATACATACATAATTATCTATAATACAGAAAGGTAAGTAAGATGAAACTAAAAAAGTTTTAAGAACTTACTAGCCTAAGTAACAAAGCAACTTAAATTGTCAATACTGTTCAACAGCTTAGCTTAGCATTTTGGTGGGGGAAATTTGGCAATTTTGGAGAAAAATCATTATATTTTGGGAGAAATTTCACTCATTTTCCCTCTCCCGAGGATCCGCCATTGGTTTTATTATAACAATATTTCTTGCAACATATTTCATATTGACAACTCTAAGTTAAGGTTGAAAGCGATTTTAAGCTATTAATATATTTGACGAAATTAGGTTCACACATTTATTAAAATCAAAGCCCACATATTTTGAAATTTCCATAAAATGTGTAGCATACTTTTTTGGGTCTCATCAAGTGAATGAACCTTGGTTTTTGGCGGCAGCTCCTTATAATAAACATTTCATTTATTAATTTGTAAATTTTGTAGCGGCATCTTAAAATATATGGCGTGCCACAAATTTTCGTTTGGGCACAAAGTTCCCAAAGCTCTACCGCCCATTTAGGCCCCCCCTTTCTGGCCATTTACTTTGGTATTTACGTAACACACGTTTTGTAAAAAGAAAATGAAACATTTCAAGCGCCATGCTATGACAATAAAAAATTGCCTCCATTCAATACTTTTTAGCAATTACGAGACCAAAAACTACAGACGTGTCTGAGTATATAGTAAGGAGTAGCTAGAAGGACATGTAGATACGTAGTTGGGGGGTAAGGAAGTGTATTTAAGTATCGACACGTGAACCTAATCAATAGGACCTGTCGTGGCCGCCTGTCACCGCTGCCTAAGAACGTTGCCCACGTTGGCGGTGACGCGCACTGTTGATTCACAATAATTCCACCGATTTTTTATTCGGTTTTATTTTGTTTTGTTTTTATTGTTATGCTTATACAGAAATAGAGGGCGCAGGTTCAGGTGGGTTACTGAGGGGCCCTAGAGGGGGGACTTCTTGTTGATTAATAGCATTGGCAAAATTTTGTGAATGAAAGAAAAAGGCAATTCTGTTGGCGTCAGGACTATGACGTCCACGTTCTACGACAACTGTCGGTCCACCTGTGTGTGTGTGTGACCAATATACAAGAGAAAACTTTTTATTATGATTATTATCATTTGGGCATAGTTATTTTCCCTCACATTTGTAGGCTATAAAAATATTTACTATTTATAGATGATTCAGCTGAACTATTTTAGGCCAACACATTAGCATTATTATGCAAATATTTCAAAATATCAAATTGTATTAAATTGAAAGCTCAGTAAAGGATAAAAATTTAAAATTTTCGCAGACAATGCTTTAAAAAATAAAAACTATAATCAATTATAAATTTCTCTTAAACAAAATGTAGAAAAAAGTTAACTTTGGTAGACATTTAAACATAGTTTCTTTCAATTTAATTAAGCTAAAATGCCATTTGCATACAAGAAAATGATTCGAGTTTAAAGAACATTTTAGAGCCATCCACAACCATTAAGGGGTAAGTAAATAATATCGACTACTAACCCAACCAACCGAAAAAACCACTGTTGAAAGCTAGCCAAGCCATGATGTGGTGTGTGGTTTCAGTCTTAAAGTTTACCATTCGCCCATGGCCAGCTCACCCATCCAACACCAACAACTAACCATTTAACAAAAGGAAAAAAAAAGAAATAGAAAAATAAAACAATAGCTTAAAATCCAACAAACGCCCCAGACTACCGACGAGTTGATCTATTTCTGGATGATTGATTTCCTTGAAAATACACACAATTGTTACTCTACTCGTGCGGAAGTGTAGCAATGGGCGGCATGTTGTGTGTGTACTTTGTTTGCTGAATGGGTTGTGGATTCGTCGTAGTCGTTCCAGCACCGAGAGTACGCACAAAATGGAGGGAAATAACAGAAGGAGAAGGAGAGAGAGGAAAAAAAAACTGCAACTAAGCATAAACGACCTGCTGGCATGCAAATTGGCCTCCCCCCACACCCTACCCCCTTTGGCACCATGTGACGTCATTATTATTGGCACGCAAAGGCGACGACGACGACGACGACGGCAAGGACTAGAAAAAGAGGCCAAAAGGGAAGTCGTCTCAGTGCTTTTTTTTTTTAAATAAAGTGGTTGAATATTACACTCCGTCATGATGATGAATTGCGCTTTGCCTGTTGTTATGCAGCGACCTTCATTCATTCATAATTGCTGTCATCATTAGATCAAGTGGTCGTTACCACACCACCCGCCCAACCACCCAACCACCCAACAACCATCGTATTAGGTAAATCTCATTGTGAAAGAGAAATTCTTGAAGAAAATCTGAATTTATTTAAATTTTAATCAAAAATTCTCTCATCGTTCAATTAATTTTGCAATATCTTCTCTTTGCGCTGTTTTATTGTGGTGCACTTTGACCTTGTACTCCTCCCACTCACTCATACACTCACACACACATATATACAATGTAGCAAACGAACATGCATTGGCCATATTTTCCATTTCAATGCAAATGCGTGGAAAAGACTAATTTGATTTTCTGCTGAAATTCCAAACTGTTTGCAGTCGTTTCCCCATTGAGTTTATTTTGTTATATGGATCACGTGAGTTACATACACATACATATACATAAAAAAATACACTTTTAATACACTTTGAATTTTAATTAAAATTTACTGTTTACTATTTTACAACAAGGCACATAACTGCGCTTTTTCAGCTGCTACTCAGATTCTATATACATATATATTGAGGTTGCTGTTGCTGTTCTATGTATTGTTTTTGACAGTTGCATTTGAGCTTTAGAGCAGTTATTACACAGACACACATGCACACACACACACACACACACGTCCACACATACAAAGAGAAACAGAGATGTTCAACATGTTGCTGTAACCGGAATCTTGTGTGCGTGGGGTGGTATTTGTGGTGGCAGGCAGTAAACCTGCGCCTGCACCTGATTCTGGCAAAAGGTCATCGGAAAAGCCTTTCACATGAGGTTTGTGCGATATTGTTCATGCGCACATACCCTCAAAACCAAGATTAAAGGGCTGAGAAATAACAATAGCATCTTTAAAAAGTAAAAGAAACAATGCTGTGCAGAGACCAAGGTCATGAATATTGCGATGAAGTTGAAAAAGACACACAAGACTTCCTTGTGTATTACTTCAATTAAAAAATCGAGATTATTTCTTTCAGTTAGCCATATACTTATTTCATTTGAGACTTTTACTTCTACACATTAGCCTGTGACTAGTACTCCAAGATTCAAGAATCCTCTATCTTGAATTCTTTTAATTGAAGTTGGAGAACTTTTGTTGCGTTGCTCAGAAAAAGCCTTGTTAATGGCTTGAAAGCCATTTAATTTAAGACACAAGACTTTTACCTTAAGAGTTCCTGTCGGATCTTTAAATATGATAAATTTTTGCGAAAATAAAAGCATTAACCTTTTATTAATTTCAATAGTTTTGTCTATTCATAAAAAAGGACATCACTTGTATACAAAAACCCATTTATAATGGCACTTTTTATTATTATTATTATTTTAAATATTATTACATGAAGAAGGTTAAGAAATTTTATTATTTTGCCCTAGCTAGCTGCCAGGGCTTTAGGCTAAACTTTTTATTATTATTTTTTATATGCACTTTATTTGCTCATAAAGTTTGACTTGCCGTGTGAATATAATTTAATATACAAAACCATTTGAGGTATTTTTTCTTGTACGTAAAAGGATATGTTTGTTTACTATTAAAATCAAGTTAAATATATGCAAATACAATATACATATACATATATATTTTCTCGTCAAGCTATTTTAACTCAGTTTTTTGTTACGTTCAATTTCACTAGCACAAAATATTAAAAATATATAACGATTTCTAAATTGTTCTTTGTTGACTTTATATCCTTCTTCAGCAATTTGTAAGTTGACCTTCTAGAGTAATATCTTTATTAAAACAAATATGTTCGGTTCTTATGATATTTTTCTCACAGTGTGGATAAAGTGCAATTGAAGTGATTCACTTCACTGCATAATTACAACAAAACAATAATAGAGCTTTTGTTGTGGATGATTGTTGAGATTGATTTAACGAATTTTCTGGAAAATCTCTAAGTCACAAACGGTATGGGACATATGGGAAATAAGATTGCAAAGCGGAGACATATACACACACCCACACACATTTGGGCTTGGTACATCCCACGCATACAACGGTAGCTAAAATAACAACAACTCGTTTAAGGTTTTTCCCCTTTCTATGTAGGTGTTGTTTTTTCTCAATATTTTTGCCACAACCACCTAAAAGTATACTATGCTTTTTATAAGGTTCTATAATTGAGCATCAGACTGATGTTTTTCCATGCTCTCTCTCGCTCTTACCCACTGGGACTGGCTCTGTCGTCTGCTACTGCCGTTGCCTGTTGTGGTTGGGTAATTGTTGCAAAAACCAAAGGTGAAACAACCACATACGCGTTTGCCATAACCTTGGTGTGTGGGCGGTGCGGGCGAGGCACGCAACAAATGTCACTGATTGGCATGCCAGCCATTCAGTCACCCAGCCAGCCAGCCAGCCAGCCAGCTCGCCATCCGCCATGGGAATGATTAAACATTGAAATCAGTTTGTAGCTACTAAATATCTAATATGTTTCATGCTACAAAATTTGCCAACCTAAGCTTACATGTATTTCACTATGCGTTTTCTCTGGTCTCATTAAACGTAATCCCTCTAGTCGCTCCTTTAAGCAGTTTCCCGCATTGTTCATTATCGTTGGTGGCGGTGCAAATACCGCCGACCGCAGGGGTACATACACAACACCCCCAAAAAGTCAGCTCTACACCCACAGACACACACCCACAGCACTCTATACACACATGTATTTAGTTACGCATATTATTCATGTTTATAATATCCTTTAAAAAAAGGAGAATATAAATTTTTAGCAGCTTTCCATCTTTTTTATTTCTACTATTTAGAAAGCTAAAATTAATTTAATTTGGATCATTAAATAAGTCAGAAATAGGCCAAATTAAATGCATTTGGAACAGGTTTCGAAAATCTTTTTATGGTTTTAGTAATATTTGACGTTATCCTAAAAAAATGTATAATCAATTTGGTCCTGAATATATGCCATTGGTTTTATTTGAAGACTTTTTATACCATACACCCATAGGGTGAAATGGTATATTAAAGTCGCCAAAATGTATGTAACAGGCAGAAGGAAGCATCTCCGACCCCACAAAGTATATATATTCTTGATCAGGATCAACAACCAAGTCGATCTAGCCATGTCCGTCTGTCCGTCCGTCTGTCCGTCCGTCCGTCTGTCCGTATGAACACCTAGATCTCGGAAGAAGAAGTCGTCTCGCCGACTTAGGTATACCATACACCAGTAAACAAATATTTCAACTTTGTTAAACAAATGCATTTTCATATGCTTCTCACAAGCATATCTTAGTATCTCGCTCACTCAATCATATCAGCACCCTAGCGCCCCCACCAGCCAACGGCCAACTCCGGCCTTATGGATAAACGTTTATATGCATAACTCGACTGTTTTTTGTCCGATTTTGATCAAATTTGGTATTTTGCTAGATATTAGTATTAAATTTAAGTTTGCCAAATTTGATTGCATAAGGTAAAAACATACGGGAGATAATCAAGTTTTTCAAATTACGGGGGCGGAAAAGGGCGTGGCAAAATTTGTATACATACAAAATGTGTGCATTTACTAAGCGAATATACATACCAAATATGGTGTCTCTAGCTGGAATAGTTTTTGAGATAAACGCTTTTTTTAAATTGCGGGGGCGGAAAGGGGCGTGGCAAAAATTTGAAATAAACTTGATCACTCTACATACTACACGAGTCTACATACCAAATTTGGTGGCTCTAGCTCTTACAGTCTTCATTGTTACTTTACTCAGTCAGGAATAAAAAAAAACCGTTTGGCAAGGGTATACACTCTTCGAACCTTTTGTTTTTGTTTTTAATTATTTGACCTTTTGCGCATTAGTTAGTTTTAGCTTTGCACAGCATCCGCTGGACGAAAATCAACTCTCTATGCTATGTGTGTGCGTATGTAGATGTGTGTGTTTGTGCTTTGTGTGTGCGATTATAATGACAGCTTTAGTAATTACCCGACACTTTCAGGCATGAACTACTAATTAAATCATCATCACGGTGATAAGCAGCAGCAGCAGCAGAAACGGATATACATATGTACATATTTATGTATATCCAATATTTTATTATTTATTCACTAAATAATTATTATGAGAAATTAGAAAATTTTTGCGCTAATTGCGGTAAAGAATATTTGTATATATAATTTATGGTTATTTATTCTTCTAAAGCAGACCCGAAAATTCTCTTTTATACTCTCTCTCTTTCTCTCGATTGTATGTCCTCCCACTACTTTTCCAAATTTGATTGTTATCATATGGAACGACCTTCCCGCAGACAAGCCCCTTTGTTGTACAACTGTCAACCGCAAAATGTGTGTGTGTTGGTGTATGACGCAAAAATAGTTTTTTTTTTGCCACTTTCTTCCTCTATGGAAAGCGTTTTATAAGTATAAACATCGTAAAGACATGTGTTACACCCAAAAATCAAACATAATTCCAAGTCATCGGCTATAATATACCCAGTATATTATAGATTAAAAAACGGAATAATGGACTAAGATTGTTTGCTTAACTTTCCTTTGTTTAGGGTCTTTCAAGTGTCTATATAGCAAAATATTTCAGAATCTAAAGAACGAATACATGTACATATATTAAGTTGTCTAGCGCTTTCAACCAATCTTACAATTAAGAATCAATATACGGAGGATACTTATACTTATATACTTATATAGTGGTTACATACATAAAACTAAAAATAACAATTAATAACAAATAAAAATGGCAAGGAAAAGGCAATCAACTTAAAGCCTATGACAGAACTCTTATAAAGAAAAAGAATATTAAATCGAAAGGAAGCAGTTACTTAGGAAATTATCTAAAAGCTTGCATCTTTAAAGATAACTAAATGTCAAATATTACGTAAAAGTAAGAAAATCTTAAGGGAAATTAAAATATTATGTATTCTAAATACTTTTTAGTCAAGAATGGATACAATTTCCTCTCTATATATTAAGAATTACTTTTATTTTAAACAAAAATTGAGTCCCTCTTGGGCGGACACTTCATGAATCGCTCGCTCAAGAGAATTTTGAGCTGAATAAACTAAGGGCCAGTTTTGGGCAATATGCCACTCTGATGAGTGATGTTAAATCTGATGTTAAATCTCCTTCTAATATACTCTGTCTTAAGCCATGATTTATAGGGTATAATGAGCGTTTATGAATGGGTATAATGAGAACTGGACTAAGTTGAACTAGTTAAAACTTGCTTACTATCGTAAATCATTATAAACGAAGAGCGAACAACGAACGGTTTGGCTTATCACTGACAGCTCGTACTGACGCACCAATAGATAGATATAGAGCATATATACATTCGTACATACTTTTACAATTGTTATTATCGTTAATTGGGGGACGTTTATTGTTGCTGTGCTGTATTCTGTGTTCTGTGGTTGCTGCCTATGCTAAGTGTTAAATGAGTTAGGGGCATTTTGCAGTGACGTCAGTAAGCATTGCAACTATCTTTCAAGTCTAACCAATTGACGAAGGAAGTGGCGTGGCAGCAGAACTGAATCTTTGTACTCAATTCGTCAATTGGCGCAGAAAAAAAAATGAAACAAAAAAACGTAAGCAAAGTAAATAAAAATAGCATAAATGGACACACAAGAACAACAAATATCGCAGAAAGATGAGTTGCTTTTATTTTCAAAATCGTTTTGCCTTCTTTTTGTTGTATGTATTTTGCGTCAGCGACGCGTCGTAAAGTCAGCAAACGTTGCGTATACATAATTTTTTGATTCTACATATGCATATAATATATATATATATATTTCCATTTGATGATATCTTGTGGCTGTGTTGCTGGAAATCAACAATGATGTGAAGAAATTATCAGGGTTTTTTCCCCTAAATCGATCAAAAACCAGAAAGGAAAGATTTGTAATAGAGATTTTTATGATGATGTGGAAACGTAGATGTAGATTCGTCTCGCTTATTATTATTTACAAATATTTATAATATTTCAACTAACTATTAAAGTTCTAAAACATTCACACAATGGCCAGACAGAGGTCGCCATGCAACCAAGGTCCCAAGGTCGAGATTTACAGTCAGGTCATTGTGTTCTCGCCGTTCGCCTACGCTTTTTGTTCTACTGTTAGCTAGTTGAGAGAGAGAGGTCCACAAAAGAAGCAAAACAGAAGAAAAATGAAAAAACGAGCGACAAGACGAATAAAGAGACCCAAAGAAACCTTTTTTTTTACAAAGGGCACCATTTTTATTTGCATTTTGAAAAATTTATTGACGGAGCTATTTTCTATTCCAACCATCTTGTTGTCAAGCTTTGGCTGGTCTATATTCTTTATCTTTGGGGAATTTGTTTTGGATGGCAAAATAGCCTCAAATATTGGGACATTGGCATTGAGAAGGGCTTTAAGCAATTAAAATTAAGCAACAACAAACAAAATAACAATCTCATAACAATTGTATACACACTTTGCAATATATTTTCCTTGTCTGTGTCCCTGTGTGTATGTGTGTGTTTGTTTTCAAGGATATGTGGCGCGTTTTAAATTCAGCAAGTACAAACAAATGCATATAACAACAATAACAATAAAAGAAACTGCCATGAATCTATATGTAAGTATGTTTGTACGTACACAACTGATGTATCTGAACATGTGTGTCTGTGTCTGTGTGTGTGTGGTAGGTGTTGGGGTTACAGCCTGTCAGTCACGGTCATGGCTGAGGACTTCCTTGCACTTCGTTGAGCAGCAGCAAACAATGGATGCGGGTGGTGACCAGGCTGGGCCAGCAGATGGCCAAGCCAAAAGCAAAGGCAAAAAATTCAATAATAACAAAAACACCACCAACAACAACAACAACGACAACAAATATTCGCACCCACGCAGAACACACACACGCAGGCACTCCCATACAATAACAGAAATTATTAAAAAAAAAAAAGTGCCCTCCAAAAAGGAACTGTAAAAGTAACGAAGCCTTAATATTCTTTAAATTCAATCAATTATTACAGACACTTTGCAACTTTGCATTTGTATGTATTTACATAGAAATTTACATTTCTCTACAAATTCGAAGCAGGGACAAATAAATTTATGCTTTAAAAATTAATAAAAATTTGAGCCTCTGAGGCTCTCAAAGTTATTTGAGTTGTTCTTTTTCCATATGAACAACTCATGCAGTGGGGAATTCTTGGAAAATGAATTAGCATTATCAAAAACCAGATTTTACCTTTACAATTGTTAAACAAAAGAAGAAAGATAGATAAAAAAACTAAAACAATCAGTTTAAACATTTTGAATTGTCCTTGCCAAAAAAGCCGATTCTTGCGATTTTTGGCATGTTTTGTATTTGATATTGAGGTTTTTGACTAAAAAAGTTTTGTTTTCCTTCTGGTTAAGGTATGTCTGTTTATCCTAGCAAGGCTCATTGTAATTGCAAAAGGAATTCGATAGAATTTCAACTTCATACTGTACCCAACAGTTTTACATTACATCTGTTTCACTTTTCCTGGTACTACACAAAAACCTCCTGATGACAATGGCTCACTTGCTCCTGTTCGTCTAGGAACTGTCAAGGATATATACATATGTATATGTATGTATGTATCTATATGAGCACATATCGGTGGGAACAATAATAAAACTGTGGACAATAGCGGCGTCGGTAAAGGCATTCGTGAGTGGGAGGGGAAAAAGGGGAAATATAGCGGCGCGCGTGTGTGTGTGTTTGCAAAATCGGAAGCTGTGAAAGAGCATATGTGTGTGTGTGTGTGTGTGTGTGTGCGTGCGAGCGGGCGTAAGGAGAGAAAATAACAAGTAACCTTGCAGAACATTTCTCTCTCTCCCTTCCTCCCACGCTTTTGGTCGTTCTGTCGGCAGTTCAAAGTTTATAAACAAAACGTAATTAAAATGCAACAATTTGCTCATAAACAAGAGCCACAAAAGTTGAAATTAAAGAGCTCATCTGGTGCAGCAAAAATTACATAAGGCCAGGTCAACATTTATTTGTTATTATTGTCTACCATTTGGCAAAAGTATTTGAGAGTGCCAATAAACCAATTTACTTACCGTTTTAGAGGCTATTTAAAAGTTAATTCAATTTGTTTGCTTATGGGAAAAATGTCTGCTTCTTCTTCTGCTTTGTTTTTGTGTTGTGCCGCAATCGTTGTTGTTGTTATTGTTGCTAATTAGTAATTTGTTGTCATTGTTAATTTTTCACATCATCACACTGTTTACAATCGTTACTTTGGAAAATATTAACTTTTTTCATTCGAATCAAAATTACTGACAAATCCGAGCGCAGCTAGAACCATCTAGTTGAAAAACAAAAACAATACTCGAAAAAAAACTGCTTATTTCGATAAACGTACAAAAACAACAACTATGGGAGGCTATAAATAAATCGCAGCTAACTCGAAATGAGCCTCGTAACTCAAACTGAGTCTGTTAACTCGAAATAAGCCTCGTAACACAAACTGAATCTGTTAGCTCAAAATGAGTAGGTTAACTCAAATCGCACCTGTAAACTCCATATGAGCGTTGTAACTCATGTTTGGTTTGCCATCACTAATTTTGAGGAGAAAAAAAAAAACAAACATTAAAAGCCGCATAAATCTTAAATTGGAATAAAAGTGTATTATAAGTATAGAAATAATTTAATTGAAAGTAATTCCGACAACAACATGGCCAATGTAGAGTCAATGATTGTAGAGGACAAGACGCAGCTGAAGCAAATCGACCGTGAAAAGGTTTATACCAACTGCATCCCCTCACAATTGCTTTTTAGTTAATTTAAATGTTTTCCTTTTTAGACATGTCCCCTGTTGTTACGTGTATTTTGTTCTACGGGACGCCATCATTCCGTCTCGGAGTATATGTACGGTAATGTTCCAACCAATGAACTACAGATCTATACCTGGCAGGATGCCACATTACATGAGCTAACATCGCTAGTCCGGGATGTAAATCCGGATACACGAAAGAAGGGAACCTATTTCGATTTTGCCGTTGTCTATCCCAACTATAGGAATAATCACTTTCAAATGCGTGAAATCGGTGTAACCTGCACTGGCCAGAAAGGCATCGACGATAATAAGACTCTGGCCCAAGCTAAGTTTACCATTGGAGATTTTCTGGACATCTCCATAACGCCACCGAATCGTCTACCTCCTCCTGCCCGCCGACAACGTCCGTACTAGTACATTGACAAAAAGTTTTTTAATTTCTCCACTCAGATACAAATACAAAATAATAAAGTACGGATTATAGATAGACTTAAGAGTTACTACTACTGGAATGGTAGTCTGTGTTGATGTATGATGATCTAGATGTAGTTTAGTTTTTGTAGATTGGTCGCTTGGACTTCTTTTTTCCCAACTGCGTCATATCAATCTCCAGACCATTGGGCAAAACGGCACGATTCTCTTCATAGTTGATAAAGCCATTCTCCTGCAACTCCTCATCTGTATCACGGGCATTTGGATCACATTTGATGCCCGTCTCATAATTATATTCACGTTTATTGCCATCTGGATCAACGTAACCGTATGTGCCCCTAAAGAAAAAAAAGTAGAACATGCATAAGGATCTCGTTGTTATTTTCCTTAGAACGTGTGAGACTTACTTGGTTATGCAATCGGTGCCAATAAGTTCCTCCTTGAAAGATCCATCATCATTCTCATAGCCCCAGGTGATGCTGCCATCTTCGTTTTCTTCGCGCCACTTGCGCAGCGTCTGGGCCACAGGTCGTTGGCGTCGCTGCTGCTGATCTGTGCGCTCCTCCTGCAATTGGTTTTGATCGATAATTGGGCGCGGCTGAACTGGCTTGGGGCGTGGTCGAGCCACTGGCAATGGGGCTGGTGCTTCGGGGCGGATAGCGGCTGACGGACGTGTCCGAATGACGGAAATCCGATGTGGTTGCACTGGTGCAGATGGCGGCGGTGGTGGTGGAGGAGCTGTTGGTGTTGGACGCTCTAGACCAAATCGTTGTGTGTTCTCGAAGCGACCAATGCCAAAATCATTGAAACCATTTGGACGCTGAACGGCAGGACGATCATTAAAACGAGGAGGAGCTGGCAAAATGGCCGTTGGCTGACTATCCTCATGTTGCTGCAGCAACTGATGGACTGGTGTGGCTTGCTCAAGACTAGGCGATTGTCCACCCAAGAAGGCAGCGGCCGCCTGCTGGAATTGTGTTTGCTGCGCCTGGGCCAGTTGCTGTTCCCGCAAAAGATTCGGCAAATACGGCTCCGGCTGCTCATCCTCCTCTGCCTCGGTCACAGGTCGTGGCTCTTCGATGGCAATGCGTGGTGTAACAGCGGGTATCACTGTGTTTAGATGCTGCTGTTGCCGCAGCGCTGGTCCTGGCCGACGCACTCGCAATACTTGCTGGCGATGTGGCACTGGAGAGGACAAAGCTCCAGGTATATTCAAACGCTGTGGATAGTTTTGGGCTTGGGTCAAAGCCAGCAAAGCGCTGCATATCAGCTGCAAGCGTAATTAATGGCAAACATTTATTTAAAGCCACTGCTTCCACCTAACCAATCGAGGACCATAAATGGCCATACACGTGCTCAATTTGCCACAGTTTCGCAATAAATTAATTAGTGAATCGATTTTTATGGAAAATACCTCTATTTTAGGCTAACGACTTCTTAGAATTCCATTGATGGAGAAATATTGTGTAAGTCAACAAGAAGGTAAACCCAATTCGTCACTCAAATCATTTTTCAATTTAGTTGAAAAGGACAAAATATAAAAAGAAGGTTTAAGAACCTGTTTGAAAAACACTTAACAAATGAGACTTTATACTACAAACGAACCAAAACGCCATTCTTTAGGAATAATATCAAACTTTCTAGAATTGTTCACTTAAATTTATTTTAATAAAGGCTTTTAAAATAAATGAATATTGTAAAATGACCTCCAAATTAGTTATCGTCATTCTTTTAGTTCAAAAAGAATCAATAAAAATGTTTATACGATTAATAATCAAAACACTTTCCTTCATTGATTCTAAAGCAATTTCTTCTACTTTCACTTCTAAGTAAATTTGTTTGCTTAATTCATTTTTAAATCGTTAGTCAATGAATTCTCTTAGACACATTGACGACTTTTAAATTAAACAGATTTATATCTTAAATCTTGCCGTTTTATTCAATTTTAAATTGATCAACTTAATTAGTGAACTAGACCAATCTTTTGTTGATTGTTTCTGAATTAGGAGAATAGTTTACATTTTGGAATTAAACATGTTATTAAATTGGCCTCAAGAAATATGTATTTATATATCTCATAGCTAAATCTGAGCAGATTCCAATCATTTTAGATTCACACCAGATCGATTAGATCCATTATAAGATTGATCATTCAAATTTGAAATCAATTGAGACTTTAGTGCAAAAGTAAACATTCATATTGATGTAATTTAAATGAGTATCATATTGCACTTCTTAAGCTTTTCTCGGGTATTAAATAAAACTGGTTTCAATTTATTTGCCGCTTATGTATTACAACAACAATTTGTAATTGTAACGGTGCGGTGGCGGCAGCAACTGCAGCAACAACAACAACAACAATTGCAATAGCAATAAATGTGGCACATAACACAGCAGAAAAAGCAAAACCAAACGCAAAAGAAAATGAAAAAGCAAAAGCAGAAATCGCAGAAATTGTTCACCCGCCTTTTGCTTTTGGCCGCGATCGATCATAATAGCAAAAATCCAAAACCGAAAAAGCCAAGCCAAGTCAACCCAATAGCAACAAAACAAGAGAAATACTTGACTCTTGCGTAATTTGCATGGCTCAGCGACGGTAGAAAAGCGGCCCAAAACAAAAAAAAAAAAAAGCGTTATACCCCAGTCGTTGCGGCATATGGGTAAGACTCATTTTTCTTTGGCATGTGGGGGAAAAAAAATATGTGTTAAGTTTCCGGTTCAATAAAAGAAGTCAGTGTCTAGGACAAGTGACCACCGAACACCAAAAGTTGATAGAGTTATGCCTTACTTAGATTTGCAATTACATTCAATTAGTACTTCATTTATCTATCAAATCAACTATAAAACAGTTGTAATTAAAGCATAGCGATTCTATGGTTTCTATTTCGAAAAATTTTTGAAGTAGTAGTTAAAGTTTTTCAATTAGATAAATTTCTTTAGTAGTAATGGCCTTTTGTCGATTCGATTCTATTGATTTCAACCATAATTATTTGGGATTCGTAACTAAAGGAAGAAGCTACTTTAGATAGAGAGATATGCATATATGCACGAAAAAAATCCTTTAAATAGAAGACAAATGTTTGAAACTTCGCCACAACAAAAATAAGTTTTTGATAAAACTTTAGTTTTACACTTTAAAATATTATTATATACTTCTAACTAAACGATAAATTGTATGATTTAAATAACAAAATATAGTCTTCAAAGAATTTTAATCTAAATATCAACAAACAAACAAAATGGGGAAAAATTCTGTTCAAGTAATCATGAAATATAAAATTAGGTATGAGTTTTCTATATCAAGTTAAAGTTACTGTTTATTCAAATTCAAAATCTGAATAAATTACTTCCAAATGAATTACCAATCCCTTCAATAAATTTAAACTTCAATTACGACAAATTAGCTTATTAAAGTTAGAGGATCTAAAACTTTCAGCTGTATAAACTAGAAACTAACATTACTTAGTTAATTTGTTAATAATTTGTTTCACTAAGCTTCCTTTCGTGGTTGAGATGCAGAAAACGGATGCTTTTAAGGTGATTAACTTGGCCATTGTTTCCTTCCCTACACGTTTATTAGTAATTTAGTATTTTGAAAATTTTTTTTTTAATCAATTAATCATTTATCTCATCCCTCCCATTTTTAATCAATGCCCTAGAGGCGCATGCAAATGTTTGTTATGCATTCAACAAATTTGTGAAAAATATTTCTTTATACATGTATATATATTTTTTTCATTACTTTCCCAGTTTACACCCTGACTTTGTTTGCCTAGTTTTGTTTGGATTTTGTGGCCAGTGAAGCCAAACATTCCACTGGCCAACCGGCTTGGACTTGGCTGGGTGCCCAAATACTACCTACTACTTACTACCTGGTCAAGTGAACTACTTGGCTATCAAAAATCGAGGCTGCACTCCGTTGGCACCCAGCAGGTAAGTAAAAATTTTGCTATTGCCATGAAACTTGATTTGATTTAATTGCTTTTTACATGGCTCCACCTAGTCATAGACATGGTTCAAGGAAACTGTAACCAAAAAATATATATATGTAATTTGTTGGTATTTCTTTTTCATAAGCCAAGCCCTGGGATACAACGTGGGTGAAAACGTCGCGCGGCTCATCCCCAAGAAAGGTGTGTGTTGGCAAAGCTGATCATAAATGCTATATAATAATTATCGTTTCAGTTTTATATGTCGTCTCTTCTTGGGATTTCTTTTTGGGGATCTACTGGCCTTGGCATGGCCATTGAAAGTACATATGCTTCAGTCAAGACGCCAGTTCGTTATCCTCAGTTGGCTGTAAGTTTTGCACTCCTGTGGTAAAAACTGAAATAGTTGTCAGTGCAGTTTTTTTTCTTCTCTCTTTTAAGCCGGCTCAGCTCAAAATATGTAACACTTTATTTATGTTTATGTACATATGTTGTGGGTCTTACGTAATGCTCCAATGCATATAATATATATACATACATATATGTGCTCCGCCCAATCGCTTTTTTATCTGTTTTATTTTTGTGTGCTGCATTATGTTGTGCGTGGCCAGAATTTGCATCATATGCAGCTGCCTAGTTGGCCGACTGCCTTGATTGTGCGTCTCATGAATCTCAAAACTCACACACACACACAAGTAACTAGTTATCAAAACGACCTTGATACACATCAGCCAAATATATAATATACAAAACTTGACGTGACGAATTTTTTTGAAGTAGTTAATATGCTTATATGCCGGCAAAATATACTTAGATGTCCAATTAGCTTTGATTTTTGTTTCTTTTTCTTTTTTGCAAACTCATTAGACCCAAATCAATCACTTATATTCATTAAATTTAAATTAGTTTTAAGTATTTAGAGCAATTATCTAGCCTATTTTTCTGTTTGTGTTATTTTCAATTTTGGTTCAAAACTTGTCTTGGACTTGTTTTCGGTAGCAAATTCCTTTTAGTTGATAATCTATCATGATCTATCCATTGTCTTTAGATACCAACAATATTTTTTCCATTATTGTGAGGCTTATGATTATGGGGCGTAGGCCAAAGCCAACGAAATCTGACCCGAGGGCTTGGTTAACCAATTTTTTTTCTGTTGTTGGTTTTGATATTGTTTCTAGAAAAATTCTTTTGGCATTAAGTGATTGGCATCACATCGATTTATGAGTCTCTAATTGTGTCTGAGACATTTATGTTTTATATGAAATGTCAATAGATTTCGATTTAATTGCTAATTGCATTGCATTGAAAGAGAGATCTGTCGAGGAGTGACTTTCTAGAAAATGCAAATAAACCAAACACTTTGAAAATGTTTCAATCTTAAGCTGGCAAACTGAACGACCTTGAAGGTGGCACTCATTCACTCACTCACACGCATGAACATAATATAGTACGATTATAATGAAATCACAAACAATTAATCTGATCTTCTACATAAACATATACATATGTATAGGTATATACTTACCGCAATTAGTTGCAGTTGCATGTTGATGACTGGGACTAACTTAAACTGTATTGCTTCCTCAACTTGATGCACTCACTTAAAAGCACTTTAGTGAAAAATTATCCAATATAATGTTTTCGTCCGTATTTTTTATTTTCTTTTTTTTGAGCTGGTTGGGCGTTGTTGGTTGAAATGCTGGGCGCAAACACTGTGCAGGCGGTTTTATAGCCAATCTCTGGCCAAGTTGACTTCAGTTTGGAAGCTTTGCACTCGAAACTGAAAATTTATGTGAGCCATTTATACACACACGAGTTGTAGGTATGTGTTTTGCATGCGAGTAGTTTTCAAAATCAACCGAAAAGATGCCTGGGTAATGGTAGCAGAGGGCAAACGATGTTAACGCATCTCGAAATGAAAGTGAACGCAATGGCGTTTTTTGCACAATTTGTATATATTTTGCCTGAGAATTGCTTTGGTTTGGTTTTTGGTCCGGGAACGTGATGTATTTTTAAATTGCTTTTACCGCCGATTAAACAATCCAAGAAAATATAAATAGATGGCAACTCTCGTTTCAGAGCTTTCCATTGAGCTTCAGTGGCAAAACTTTAAGCTTATCGTCATGTTTGTCTTCAGCATACAGGGCGTATAAGCAATGAGTATGATAAATGGTTTGTGTCTTCGCTAAATAGTCCTTTTGGCAAACTGTTTAATGCCTTTTTAGAGCGATTAAAACATTCAGCTTAAAAGATTTGTTAAATATGTCTATATTCTTTTCAATATTTTAGTGCATAGCATTGAAACTGTATATGTGAATCCTAAAGGATCCACAATTGGTTCTTGTTGTATTTTAGCTGAACCAATCTGCAAATACCTAAAGCTCTATAATATTAAAATCGAAGGTAAATGAATATTCTAATTTTAATACCTTCTAATACCTAAAAATCGTAATTTTTAACTGAAAACGTAATTTTTTTTTTAAACGATTTACACATTCCATTCCATTTCATTTATAAAATTAGTAATAAATGCAAAGCGTTCTTTTTTATAAAAAAACAATGTTTAATAGACACAAAATATACAAGTGTAATGTAAGCACATAAATAAAAACCAACTAAGTTAACAGGCTGAGAAACATATAAGTATATAGTAATTATGATACAATGAGCTCTTAAGCTCAATATTTTTGCAAGTATATATCACAGTTAGATATGAAAAATTGATGAAAATAATAAGAAATAAATGACATCGACTTATGATTCTACGTCCTTCATCAAAGAAATGGCAATGGCTCCAATTAATCCACTAACGCCCATTATATTCAAAGGTAACAAGGCATCAATGTGTTCCTACAATCAAACATCAATGGTATTAAGTTAAAGACATTTTAAAATAAAAACAAATAATTTACCAACTGCCAAAGGAAGGGCACCAAGATAAGCGCAATGCCAGAGGCTAAATTTCCCATGCCGACACCAAAATTTCGTACAATTGTGGGATACTGCATGGCCGTGTAGGTGGGTATGATTGCATTGTTGGCCCCAATAAGACACTTGGCTAAAATAACATCAGAGTAATTCGGTATTGCTGCTTAGATTTAGATTTTTTATACGATAATTACCTATAATGGCCAAGGCTATTACACCCGATTGATTATCATCACCATGAGGCACCAGATTTGTGGCCAGACAACATATGCCCGGCAATAACATGTAGCCAATCAAACTTTTACGTATGCCCGCTTTTAGAACAACAAAAATACTAAAGCATATGGAAATTGCTTCAATTGTGCCAGCTACAGCGCTGTTCACATAGATATTGCCACCCAAATTGCTTAGATGCAAAGTCAAGCCAAAGTATATAATAATAAGGGTCAACCAAATGATCAGTGTCAGGACAGTAGTGCGCCAATATTTAGCACCGAAGACTACAAAAATGGGATTGACATGGCCATCTAAACCATTGAATTCTTCACTTCGAGCGATTTGACCAATTTCTGGAGAGGATTGCTGCTGCTGCTGTTGCGACTGCTTGGGCACAGCTGCCTCCAAAGTCTTTCTATAGTTATTCGGCAAAGTTGTGCCATTCATTTTAGCAGCGCGTTCAATTAGCTTGCACAACTCATCCAGACGACCCTGGGCTAACAACCAACGTGGCGATTCCGGCAACCAGAACCTATTGAAAAACAAAAAAATATGTTAAAAACAAGAATGAGAAGAAACAGTTAAATGGTTAAAATCACTGTCCATCGACTACGCGTTTTGTTATTTCGTTTCTTTTTCCTTTCTTTTCTTCTGTTAAGTATTTATTGGCACTTTGGAATTTTTCATTTGATTTTTCTCTCAAAAGCAAAAGACAGCAGCATCAAGAGCAGCCAATTGTGGCCAGTATAAATGCTGTGAAGGGAGTAAACATCGAGGAATGTCTGGATAATGTTGCTTTTCTTTTTCTTTCTTCATTGTTCGAATTTACGAAACGAAATCTAATTGATTTTAGAATTCACATACGCACAACCACACCCTCATCCACACGCATAGAAGTATGTGTGTGTGTGTGTGTGTGTGTGTGCCTGTTGTCAATCGTGTTCAATGGTTGGCAAGAATTCCCTTACTTTGAAGTTAAATGCAAAAGTTGCGAATAAACACGTAAACAACAATACGATTTCTTTTTTGAAAATTAGTTGCACATTACTAGTAAATAGGTTTATAGCAAGGGAATAACAACACGGACTAACAAAAATGCCAAATATATGTTCTTAGTTTTACTTACAATTAAAGTAATTATTAATTGTTAGGCTCTTAGTTAGCTACACAGTCAAAGGAACTTAGTAAATTCATTACATCAGTTCAATAAATCAGTTTTCAATACTCAATATTCAATTATTTATATTCTACCTAATACATTTCAGTTTTTTACCTATTATCTTCAAATTTACATAACTTATAACATATAAAAAAATCTTTGTGACATAAGTATTAGTTAGTGACTTACCAAATGATCAACATAATTAACCATGGCCATGAAATGACTAATTGAAGGGTTCGCCAATCCCGAATGAGATACGCAATACCTGATGACAGGACATATGAGATGGCAACGGGTAAAATATTTAATATACCGATTATAGTTCGCCATTTGCCAGAGACCAATTCAACAACTAACACGAAGCTAACAACAGTCACGGTCATTGAGGCGAATCCAATTATAACACGTAGCGACATATACATGGCCACCGATGTTGAGAAGGCCAAAATTCCACCTGCAACATGTGAAGAGTAAGCCACAATGTGAGTGAGGGAAGCGACACAGAGAGACAGAAAAAGAAAAAAAAAAATAATGTCAGGTGCAAGGTCAGACAGGTAAATACGAGTGTAAAGTCAATTAAAATCCCAGCACAGGACCAATGCAAAATGCCCAACCAACCATACCAAGAACGTATACGACTAGGTGTACACATTTACACACACACACACACACACATGCAAGCAGAGAAATTGCATATAAATGACAATTAGAAAATAAACATAGCTCAAATTGCCAAATTGTTGTTTTGCATGTGAATGAAATCCAAAACCCATGCCAAGAGGAATATTTGTGTAATTTGCGGCCTGATTGCCTCCTGCTGCTGCTGCGGCTGAACTTACCAAAAACAGTTTGTATGCTGACAAATGCCATCAATGTGTGACGGCGACCAAATCGATCCGATATCCAACCACTGAGTACAGCACCCACAGCTGCACCCACCAGAAAACAAGTTTCCACAATACTTAAAATGTTACGACCACATACTAGTCCAAATTCCTGTACCAAAGTCTTGCCATCTCCATCGATATTGGAGAATTCAAATTGTTTACATTGCCTATAGCCCAAGTCGCTGGTATTGTTTGGCCAATTGTTTAGCTCGCCATTCTCATAGCTCAATTGTGTGTAGTCCATGTCGAGTATATAGCAACCGTCTGCTGTTTGACTCAGATTACGCCAATCCGCAATGTCCAACTCATAGAGATTGGCGGGCCTGGCGCACCAAAAGTCCTTTGAAGCAGTCTAAGGGGGTAGAAAAAGATAGCAATTGGAATAATTTGAAAATAATTAGTGTTACAATAATTCACACACTTAAAACACATTCAATAGCAAGAAAGGTGACTTGAGTGAGAATAGTTTATTAACGTAATAGAGACATGACCCCAAAAGAGTAGCAAAATAACTTTTCCATTTATTAAGTAACTCTTAAGAATTAAATGCACATTATTTGATTTGATTTGACTTTGTAAATTAGATTTGACATCTGAATTCAATTAAAGTTCCAAATAATATCTCTAATTAAAGTTATAGGCCTATACAATAGAGACTTAATAGCCAATTGAAAGCCTTTCTTGTTTCTAATACGATTCACGTACACTTTTCAACGTGAGCTACATACAATGAATCAAATGCGTGCCTAGAGGCTAATAGACACCTTAATTACCTTCTTCATTCAATGTATGGCTTATTTATGAGTATGCCGACACTTTAATGTCATTTAAATTTTGATGTTTTATTGCCCACATGAAGTACCGAAAACTTTTAACAATGTACGCAACGTATGCAAAATGTTTGATTGCGACTGATTACAGCGGACAATACGGGAAATGAAACAAGAAAGTTGTAAAGCCGAGACTGATTGATGGTCCCATCATTGTAAGCTCATGCACCACACACACAGACTCACTCACTCACACTCTTACGCTGAAGCAATCATGTATGTAGATGTGTAACTAAACCGCAGTAGTCATCAATAACAAAACGGAAAAGGTTATTCACTCGAAGCAATGTCGGCCCACGGGGCGTATGCATTATGCGATGCCAGTGGCAACAGCAGCAGCAGCAGCAGCAGCTATATACATATGTAAAATCGAAAATCAAAACCTCAACAACAGGTTGATTGTTCGCTCTCGCTCTGTCGGCGGCAACGTCTGACTTTGTTTTACATTTCGTTGTTGTTACTTTTGCTTTTTATTTTACGTGCCTCAATTAAGCATTTAGTTGGTTTGGTTAAGGAAATTTCATTTTCATTTCAAGTTCAATTTCAATTTGTTGTTCAAGTTGAAGTTCACATGGAAAGTGAAATATGTAATTGCATTTGTCGAATAATTAATTTAAATTGTAACATGCAAGTTTAAGGAGAATGTTAGGAGTTGAATTATTTAAGGTTCTTTAATGATTTTAAACGTCCAAACAACCAAGCAGGTTGTACTTTTTTTTTATGGTGCGGTTTTGGTTGTTCTCGTGCCGTGTTCTGATGTCATAAAAAAAGTGTCCATTTGACCAGTTGTCGGTTACTTGTCACGTTTCAGGCATTTGCATAAAAGAGCTTAACAACAATGGAATTTTATGTTCTATTCTGGGTTCTGCGGCGTGGGCATGATCTCTCTATCTAACAAATAATCCTGGTAATACAAAATGGACTATGGGGCTACCCTGTATGCCAGGGCCTCTACATTTAATTCGCCCTAAGCCGACGTCTCGGCAATTATTTCTTATTTCAGTTTTCTAAAGATCAGAGTTCTCTTCGAACAATTCAGTCACTAATCCTGATGATGCTTGTAAATAATTGTAAGTCGTATAAATACTTCTTCTTAACATACCCATTTATCACATTATGTAAAGGGTATGCTTAAAAATAACAAAAAAAAAAAGAAATTGACTCTTAGTTTTGTTGATAAATTGGTTTGCAGATTTTCAAGCACGAATGTTGCACCTGATTGCATTTTTATTCTAATGAGTGTGTGTGTGTTTAAGTCGGATTGGTACATTGGTTTTAAGGAACTGTTTAAAGCACTAGTCTAGACTTTAGACATTAATTAACTCTAATAATATTAACTATTTTCCCCATTGTCATTTAACGGTAGAAACAATTATTCAACTTATTTGCCATCATTTAAATTCGATTGACACTGGAAAACGTGATGAAATCTCTAGATGAAAACAAAAACAAAAAAATCTATTTAAAAATTTTACGATAATTGTTTTTTTTTTTTTTTGTTATTATTGTTGTACTAAAACTATAGAAAACTTCCCCTTCCTTAATTAATGCCGATCTATTAAATAAAGCATCAAATTCCAAAATCCAATTATCACCTAATTTAATTATCTTCTAAAGCCAATACTTAAATCTATATTTATATATTTGGAAACAAATTCTTTATTTATTTCAAACCAGTGTGCACCAGTCTGCATTGTTTTTTTTTTGTATTATTTTCTATTTATTTGTTTTATTTTTTATTATTATTGCTTAATTAATATATTTAGACAACTTAGCGGTCAATATTGGCCCCAGGCCGGATTGCAAACCCACAAATATACATTATACAGATATGTAGAGAGACACTGATATAACCTTAGCAACCCAACCTTGATGGTTGTAGTCTCTGTCGACTCTGACTCTGACCGAACACCTGATATGGATCAAAGTGGGAGTGGAAATTAATTGAAAACATTTGTTATTAGTTAACTTTAACATGGAATTTCAAGTCTTTGTGAAAATCTTCGCAAAAATAAAAAGAATGACTAAATACATTTACTCATGGGGTCTGACAAAAAAAAAGCACATATGTATGTATACTAAATTTCTTGTAGACGTCATAGACTGTCTTCAGGTGATTTAAATTATTTACACGTGTAAAAAAAGTTACACACGATTCCCAAATATATTGGCAAAAAACACTAATTTAAAAACCCAGACTCATTTATTTTGGATCTAGACAATAACAAAGGCTCCATATATGCCTATGATATGTGACCTACAAAGATAAATGTACTAAACTTTGGATTATACATACATATATTTATATATATGAATGAATATGAGTAACGAGAAATCGGGATCAACCTGCTCTTATTGAATATTAATATGTATCAAACGAGTTTTCATTTCTGTTTGGTTTTTTTGGGGCGTGTGTTTTTAATGTTATTATTATTGAATAAGTATGTAATTTCAAAAATATTAAACAAATTAAGTTATTATTGATCTCTGTATACGCTTACCAAAGTCTGTCATAAAATTGCTACTGACTTTTCAAATAAAATTTTATAAATTTTTACCAAATTGTATAAAATGATTACACTCATTCTTTAGCAGGTTTATTTGGCATTTAACTGAACTCCTAGCTAAGTAAACTATGCACAGGCGAATTTAGTGGTTGTTCAAAATAATTGTAGGTTACCTAATAATTAGACGAAAATTGTTTGCCAAACATCATATAGAGTAAATAAATTGACTTTTGTATTAAAATTCAATCACAATTTCAATACAGTCATTGAACTTATCTTAAGAAATAAAAGTGGAAACCTAATCAAGCGAAAACAACAAATGGAAAAAGATGCTACATTATCTACATTGAAATGGTAAGTACTTATGTTCATTTTATCACCTGGCTAACTAACTGATAAGCAAAAAAGTAACCGGCATTGACAGAACCTTGTCGCATTATATACATATGTATATACATATAAGAGGTATATTATATACTTATAATATTATGTTTGTAGTTGTCGTTAAATGTCTTTGTCTGCAATGCCCACAGCCAAATGGGCACAGAAAATGTGTTGGCAATCGTTGAAGCGAAGCAAACCATGTCTTGGACTGACTGCATTTCTAAGGTCGTTTACTATTTCATGCAACTTACCTGAAACACATAGATGAATATATGGAATGTACAAATGCCCTGAAACATTGATAAAAGGGCACACCACATTGCCTGCCAGGGGGCCAGTGAACCAATTAAATTCTCAAGCAATTTTGTTTGAAATGTATCTAGTTTTTCCACATTCAACATGGGTGAAATCTCACCCGAATTTAGTTCGTTTTGGGGCATTGTAAGAAGCAAAATGAAAAAAATGCAACCGTATGCGACTTGTGTTGCAAATGAACTGAATTTTTAGAATGTTTCACAAATTATAATCGTATGCGAGCTCTCAAAAAAATTTTGAAACTGCGTGTGAGTCTGTGCTTGTGTCTGTGTTAGCCTCTGCTCTCAAGTTGAGAGCTTATTACAGCTGTTGATTAACAAATATCAAAATCTTAGTTGCACATGCGCGCCAACAAACGAGCGCAAAAGGGGCTTAACGATCATGTCAAATGATATGGTTTTAATATCATATACCAACCTAATAGCTAGAAGTAAAAGTTTTATGGTTAAGTGACCTCCCGGTCAAAAAAGAAATAGGAAAACAATTGGAGGTTAAAGGTTTCTATGTAAATTTAGTTGGTAGCTCTCTATTAGATTACTGTGTGTGATTAAATAATGATTATTTGTTACATCATAACAGTTCTTTCTGCTTGATTATCGAAACTGCCAATCATTGACATGAAAAATAATAATAGTCATTGACAAAAAAAAGAGACTTCTTAGTTAGTTGTTAAGCCCAAACTCATGCTTGAACTCAAATTATGTTATGTCAAGGTAGCTTGTGGCTTTTTTTGTTTGTTTGATTATTATCGAACAATCGAAGCGATTTGTATAGGTATTCATATACATATATATGCTTATGATTGCTCACGCAATTGCATCTGTCTGATATTTTGCATTTTGACAAATGATACTCAATCCATAGATGCGTATGGAGTAGCCTCATGAAGGTTACTTTCCAGTGATTTTTAAGTTCCACACGCGATCCTCAAAGGCCCCCGCCTCCCTGACTCTCTCTCTTTGTCTCTCACTCTATTAGCAAAATTACATACATCCGTATATAAGTGGTATTTATTGTTGTTACTGATTTACAGTCGCCCTCCCTCCCATTGACACATATCGATTTACCTTTAACTGACCAGTTTGGCAAATTGTTAGCAAAACCGTTGAACACACACAATCACAATCAAGTGCTGCTCATACGTTTCATTGTGATCAAGTCAACACTTTCTGATATCGAGGCAATTGTTGAAATTATCAGTTTGTTTTCTTTTTCCCTCCGTAAAGATTGTTTTTGTTGTGGGTTATATAGATTACATAAAGGAATCTTATAGCATATCAAAGATAATTATAGCACACTTATTCATCTAATACTCTTTTTGAGTTTAGGGAATCCTCATTACAGAAAAATTCAGAGATAATACCAAAACTAATGACTATTACACCTTTAGTTTGGAATATATGTATATCTGTTATCTTTATAGGCTAAATGTTTAATATGTTTTTGTTTAGTTTACTGCAAACCTTTTCTTGATTTAGTATTTCTTTTGGTAAGAGTATAAGGCCAGCGAAAGGTCTTTTATTTGATTACAGTCTAGTCTCAAATTTCAAGGTAAGCAAATTTATAATTGTGGTATTTTGTTGGTACTAAAAATTTACTCAAGGGTGTAAAAATAAAATTAAAAGCGATTCAATCAGCAAGAAGCTTCTGAAACAATAAACGTAATAAATTTGTGACTTAAGCAATGTTTTGGACTATTTAGATTTAAATTGTCATTATTGTTAACAACTAATTGAGGATTCTACCTACCAAAACGAAATAGATTAAAAACTTTTCCATAACAAACGGGCTAATTTGAAACAATTTTATTAATAATTTTAGAAAATTGTTTTACATTAATAGATGTGATTGTGTAGCCGTATTTTAAATCAAATAAAATTTTGCTAATTATTTGTGGTGGTTTCCAAGTGCCCCCACATGTCAATCGATAAGTTGTATTCAAGTGTTTTGGTTTTTCTGATATCTGCTTGATTTTACTTTGATGTCTGCCAGAATATGAATTTCTTTGGAAATTTCGCCAAAAACCCCCAAAACACAGACCACAAGGTCACATAAACATAAATACATTTTCTCCTTACTATATATACACATACATATATAAGAAATTACTTTTCGGAAAATGGCTGCATGTGTCCAAAAGTGCAAAAGTCCGCCTGTCTCACTCATTTTCAATCAGTCATCTATTTCATTTTGCTCTTTGCCTGTCTATGAATCAAAAACAGACCTCAATCTGCCTTTATTATTCACATTTATGGTTTTGTGTGTTGCTTTTGGTTTGTTTTGGCTATCGAGTCTATTAGGTGGTGACGACGATGCCGCCGCCGACGCCGCCAATCAACTGTGTAAATATTTGGCAATCCATATAATGTGAACTGAAACTGAACTTACCTGAAACACAAACATAAACAAATGAAATGTGGTCGGCAATTGGAATATGCACAACAGGAAGGTCCACAGGAAACTCCATTTGCTATAGTGACCCAAGAAATTTGATAGAACATCACTATCAACATCCTGACTCAGATCCTTGGTGGTCACTTCTGCTACCCCATTTAATTTTGGTTCCTTTTTCAAGTCATTCGAGTGACGACGAAAGTCTAAGGCAATAACACTTATTTCCGGTGTACCTGGCATAGGTTTTGCCTCACGATAACCGCCATAAAGGTTGGCATCAAGGCTCCCCCGACGCGAATTGCCACCGCCGCAATCGAAATTTAAAGAACCGCGACGCAGAACGCCACTCATTTTGAAGGAAATCGGAAACGGAATTTATAATTAACTAGTATAATACAACGACTTTGTTCGATTTTGCCGAATATGTTTTGATTTTTTTTTATTATCTGGATAGGGGGAACTCGCGTCGTTCGTATGTGACTTTTGCTGTCGATCTAAATCCGTTAAAAGTTCGGCATGCCCGTTAAATAAATGCCGCAAAAAGCTAAATCCCACAAAAAGCTCTCTGCTGGTTTTGCAAAAGATCGACAGCACTGCCAGGCATTACAAAAATATTGAAAACCAAAGTTTGTGGTAGGTCAGTTAACAGCTTTTAGATCAAATTTAATTTTCTCAACGGTTTTTCATTTTTAAAAGCCTTTCAAAGTCTAAAAGGTCTAAATAATAGCATTTTCATTTTGACGAAGTTTATCTTACCTTTTGTTTTGTGGTACATCCACACCGAAAATGTCCCCTCTTCCATGCTTTCTTAAGTGATTAATCTCTTGATCGAGTGAAATAAACCTTTAAAAATATATCAAATTTTTGTTAATTTTTATCCACATATTTATTGATTTATTGTATTATATTTAAGTATATTCTCATTTTGACACTATAATTGCATTTTATTTTCTGATTTCGCTTTGGTAACTATTTTGGATTTAGTACAACAATTAATCATTTTTTATTATCCCTCACTTTGAATTTTATTTTTCTTCTGTTTTTTCTTTTACGATTTAACATGATTATATTGCTATATATGTTTATGATTCTTTTTTTGTCTTTGCAAAAATTAACTTAAATTATTCTAAAAGGACAAAAACATAAACGAAAACTGTTTTGGCTTAACATTTGCATATACTTTTGTAAGTACAGTTAACAACAAAAATAATAAGATATTATTAGGTTTTTTTTTTTTTGTTTATAAACAAAAGTAGTAAGTACAACAAGCAAGAATTTTTAACATTGGCTTTTCTTTTTTTCATTTGTTTTCAATTGTGATTGTTTTCTACAACATACATACATACATACAAATACATATACATACATAAGTAGAGTTATACATACAAATTGTTATTGTTAAATGCATTATATTGGAAAATTTGATTTCTATAGATGATTAATTTTTCTTTCGAGAATTAAAAGTATGTGCATAATTGACCCATAATTTAGTTTTACATATATTTTGTCCGTGTATATATATGTATATATATATCTAGTATATATACCACCTACTAATGATTAATTGACTACAATTACTAGAGATTACGATTTGTTTTGTTGTTTCCGCTGAATTTGAATTTGTTACATTTTGTCTAAAATCATTTGTGTATATATATTTTAGGTATTATTATATATGGAGGCAATATTTAATAGACGACGACGATAAAACGACGAGATTATGTGTACGGTCATGTTGAGATATTGACAAGACATTATTGACAAGAATATTGGGGATTTTTTTTTTGTAATTAAAGTAGATTAACAATACTTATACATGCATTGATTCAACAACAATCAAATTTTTGGCAGTTTTCTTCATATTTACACAAAGAAGTTAATAATTTTGACATCTTTCAAAGTTGGAAAATCGTTTATATAATAAAATATAAAGACACAGCTTTTTTCAAAAGCTTAAATAGATTTTCATCATTGTAAAGATATATTAAACATTTTTATTTTAGAGCTTAATTATGGGTTACGGAAATTTTGTATTTTCTTTCATATATGTATGTATTTATTCTCATTTTGTGTAAAACTGATAAGTTTCGGTATAACCGAAAATATTGCCATTATCAACTCATCTTATTTTGATTTTAAATTCTTATTCTATATAAGCTAAAAGCCATTGTTACTTGTCGTTTTTGTTGTTGTTGTTGCGGTTTTATTTTTAAGATACAGATACTCACTACATGGCTAAGCAAAACAAGGTCCTGCCTGACTGATGCCTTGCAAATGGCATTATGATGGACATTCGATTTCGATACAACTCATTCTATATATCTATATATATGTTTATACACATATATATATATATTATTTCCTTTTGTGGTTTTTGGGGTTTTCGTTTTATTTAAGTTTTAGGAAGGTGGCTGAGGCGGTGGATATGTCAAATATAGTAGAGTAATTCATTTTTGGGGCGGTGTATTTGAATAGTTGTAAAGTTGGTAAAGTAATCAGTTGATGATTATTCATATTTTTCTTTTTGTTGTTTCTGTTGATTATGTACATACTTTGGACCAGCCAAAATATTTACTAGGGAGGGCGAGAGAGATAGGGGATTTATTACACCTGTTTGGCCGCATTGGCACTGGCATTAACATTGGCATTGGCATTTTGTTGACTGCTTCCGCCTGATGCAGTTGCAGTGGTTTTATTTCTTACAGCCGTCTCTGGCAGGAAAAGCACCACAAAGCCACCAAAAAAGCTCCAAGCGGTAAGTATCGTCATTAGCAAATGACCTTCGATTTTATTCTGAAAACGAAAGAGAAATAAACGTAGTTTATGGGTAACGAATTGATATTGATATTTTTGTAGTTTATAACTTACAAGCAGGGACAAATAGGGCGTCAGGATTAAAGCCAGTCCAGCAGCCAAATTACAAGCACCGACTCCCACATTTCTAATTGGCGTTGGATATAGTTCCGCTGTATACACTGGCATTATGGTATTTCCTGCACTAATAGTGAATTTTCCCATCATCAGGAATGTGATTTTTAGCCAAAGCATATCTTCGCGTCCCTCAGTCATGGCAGCACAAAAACAGGCCACGCCGGAACAGATCAAAGTGGCACAGAAAAGCCACTTTTTGCCCACCTTGGTGATAATGTACATGGCCACCGCAATGGCTGGCACTTCCACTAGGCCAGCTAGCGCCTTTATGGGAGGTGAAGATAGAGGGAGTAGGACAAAAGATTAGCAAAGATGTCACTTTTGATGGTGCGACACGTCGCGGCGCTCTAAATCATCATGGCATCAAAGGTGCGCCATGCGATGTCAAAATAAATTATGCAATAAATTAGCTAAATAGCAAAAAAAAGCAAGTGCTTTGGCATCCCCATTGTCTGGTTGATCAGAGATGAGCAATAAAATATTTTTTGGTCTTAAAATATCAGATATGGAAATAGCCAACGGCGATATACATTTTTGAAAATCTTTTTTGTTTGCCTTTCTTGAGAAAAATTTGTTTATTTTAACAAGAGTATCAAAAATCATAAATACTTTTTTCCGAATTAATTTCGATTTCCTGGATTATTTAAATTTTTAAATATTGTTGAGTTATTTTTAATAGATAGTGTAAGGAGAATCTATTAAACCATTAATGAAATGTAATAGGAACGTGTAAAATCAACATTATAATTTTTAAACATTTTTTTAGCTGCTCTACACCTTGAAATGGCTTGCTTTTAGCGTTTAAGCCATATAGATGGCCAACACTATTAAAACATTTAGCTGGCCAAGGGCCAATATTTAACAGATGTATAAAGAAAGTGATGGAATGAATGTCGAGGAAGAAGGCAGAAGGGGCGAGCCCATCGAGTGAGTGAAATTCCACGAGATTAAGATGGCTGACAGCTTTAGAGGATTGCCACTGAGCACTTGTAAAGCAACATCAACATCATAATTTGATTTCAAACACATTTCGCTCCATATATATGTATGTCTGTCCATCTATTCGGGCTATTCTGTCTGGCTATGATGGAATGCCTGCAATGGCTGACAAATCCAATTAGGCGATGGACATCATCACCATCGTTATCTTCACCATCAGTCGAGAGTCTGGGGTGGCGGGCACTTAACACATGTTAAATTTGAAATGCTTATTGCGTATACGCAATGTGGAACTTTGCTTAATGTACTAAAATCAATGCTGTGATAAGTGAATTTCATAACTTACCGAATTCAAATAGACATTGCCGCCAAACGAACTCATATTTAGAATAATGCCATAGTAAACTAAATTCATGGTAAACCAAATACATAGAAAACAAATGGAGATGCGTCTCAGATAACCGGATCGAAATAGATAGGTGAAATCCTGTGAGCTGCTCTCTTGTGTAGGCGGTGTTAGCTGATAATCAGCGGGCAATTGTCGTCCATTGAATTTGGCTGCCGATTCGATGATGCGGCGCACCTCATCGATGCGGCCCTTGACTAAAAGCCAACGGGGTGATTCGGGCACTACGAACCTGTCGACAGATCGCGATTAACAACATCATTATCAACAGCGCCATCATCATCATCATCATTAGTAGTGGCAGCATCAGCATGAAATCAAATCAGGAAAATTAAATAAATTAGGGGAAACATGTGCCGCATCTTATGTTTATAATTGGGACACCCACGCGATAGACTTTATTTATTACCCAGCCGTTTGGCTATGTCTGTGATCTATGCATTAAATTTTTTTTTTTTTTTTTTTAACATTTACACTTTTTTCTTGTTTTCCTCTTGTTGTGTTTACGCTATAACTTACCATAGAAAGCATAGAAAAATGCCCGGCAATCCAATGCATAATTGTAGATTTTGATAATCTTGAGTTAGATATGCGAGGCCGGAGATGATCATGTAGCAAATTGGCAGTGGAAATAGATTATACATGCCAGCAATGGTACGCCATTTGCCATCCACATACTCAATGGCTAATATTAGGCCCGAATAGGTTACTGATACGGATACCAAACCGAGAAGGGCACGCAAAACAAGATAGAGATTAAATGAGCTGCAAATGTACAGCCAGAGACCTGTAATGAGAAATGATATTATGAAATATCTATCGACTCTTTCTGTCTTTCTGTTTTGCATACAAAATATATGATGAATGGTAAATTGTTTCAGCTTTCCACTTAGTTTTGTGCGTTTTAAGCGCATTTGTACCTTTAAACCATGTCCTTTGTTTTAAATCAATTCGAACGTTCTTTACAATTCAAAAAGGCATCCTTCTACCTACGTTATATGTGGACAGTTTGTGCACACGCTTGCTGAAATCCCTCATTAGTAATGTCCTTTTCAATGCAAATTTCAATTACATTGCATGAGATTTAATCAACAAGGACAACAAGGTTGCCAGCTGCATTGACTGGCCCTCTAGCCACTCTGCCTCCCTATCTTTTCTGCCGTACGGTCTCTTGTGTTGACCCCCAGACATGGCCAAGTTCACGATAACTATGGCGACGGTGGCATTGCCAATGTCACATTGACTTTTGTCGTTCTGTGTGTGTAGAGCTGGCCATGGCCTTTACTTGATGACGATGTCTACTAGTTACTACCTGCTAACCACTCATTCCCCACTCTCCGCACTCACCGAATATGGTCTGCAGCACAGCCGATATGAAGAGCATTGTTTTGCGACCAAACTTGTCGGATAGATAGCCGGAAATGATGCCACCTGTTGCCACACCAAGCAGAAAGAACATCTCGGCAACATTTTTCAAGTGTTCCCTATCGCACACCAGATCCCATTCCGATGTCCAGGTGTTGCCCACATTATCGTTTGTCTCATATTCCCAGCTCTGGCATGCCACCAGCTCGCCATCGTTGCCAGCACCATTTGAAAGTTGCTGCAAATGGCGATAAAAGTGTTAGTTATCCATGACTGACTGACTAACAAATAGGATTTCATGCATGAGCAGTCCGTATCCTTGCTGCAACTGCTGCCACTTACCTGCAACTGTGTCAGCGTCGTCTCGTTGCCCAATTGGCTCCAATTGATGTCATCCCGTTGGTGGCAATTGTCACTGGAATTGCTTATATTGCGCCAGACATCGACGGGCAAGTGTTGCAAATTCTCTGGCCTCTGGCACCAGAAATCCTTATTGGCTGCTTGATAAACCGATGATGAGATATGAAATGTATTGGGTATTTGGAACAATGATAACAGAACTGTCATCACCAGTTGCCATTTGCCATAGTGACCGATTAGATCACCAATAACATCGGTCTCATCCTCATCATCGGCAGAAGCTCCGCCAGGTGCTTTTCCAGCTATGGCCACCGGCGATTGTGGCGTTGCCTGTGTAGGGGGAGTGTTGGTTTTGGTATTGGTGTTGGTGTTGGGGGACGGTTTGCCGGTGTCGTGCATGATACACAAAGGAACTGCAATGAGTTTGAAAGGAGAAATGACGATGTTAAGAATGGGAAAATTAGATAGAGTACCCAGCAAAATGGTTAAAGCTTGAAAAAATTACAACAATTAAATTTAATAGTTTTATTGCCATTTAAAATCATCTTAATTCTAATCTTAGGTTACATTTTTAATGTAGAAAAACTAAAAGTTATATAAACCTATTTTATGATATTTTACATTTTAAAATATTTTGTCTCTAAAACTTCTTGAGCAAGTGGACTAGTTAATGTTGCAGTAATTAATTTGTATTAACTTGCACTTTTTTAAGCTGCATTCAAATTTAAATAAGTATAAACAAATGTTACTAAAGGGTATTTGGTAGATGTAAAGAAATTTATATTGTGCGTGTCATGAGCACACAAAAGAGCTCAATTAGTTAAGTGGTCAGTGACTGTGACTGGGCCATAAACCATCAAGCCAAGTCAGAATCAGAATCAGAATCAGTAGCAGAATCACAACCAGAAACAGCCTTAAGTCAAGTGAAGCGACTGAAGGCGACTCTATTTCATTTATTAGTCCATTGGCCATTGCTTAACCTGCGTTCGATGGAATTCAATCACGTTGGATGGCGATTAACTGCACTACACACACTCATACACACACACACACACTCGCACAGTAAGTTAGTAAACCCAACAGAATCCAAAAGACCAGCAAAAGTTTGCCTTGTGTTTTGTATACAAAAGTAAAAGAATAATAGCTAAGATTTAATGTAATTGCGTGGGGGGTGGAAAGGAAGACGAGGAATGATGGCGGCCAGACTCTCAATGTTATACATGTTCGTGTCCTTTGCTCAGTTTGCTGGTTCAACTTTTTTTTCTTCTTTTTTTCCTTTTATTTTCTCCTTCATTCTTTCGTTGCCTTTCTTTGTGGTTAGCGGGGCTTTTGTAGAGCATTGGCTTTGTTTGGGATTTGCCAGCATTGAAACGACGATAGGGGGAGGTGGAGGGTGGAGGGAGGGTGGAGGAGAGAGAACTAGCCTTTATAGTTTCTATGGAACTTCTATACACACATATAGGTATCAATGCCAAAAAGTAGGCAACAAAACTTTTGCCTAAATCACTCTCTCAATCCCCTGCCTACCCTTGCTTAGCCGCATTAAATGGTTAATGTTAATCCTTTTGCTATCGCTTGCTGTCTTACATATAATTAAGCAATTTTTCTGCAAGTCAAATGGAATTGATTTCAATAAATTTAATTTATATATTAGTGCACACTTTAACAGAGACAGAGAGAGAGATAGAAGAATAAATTCATTAGATTAAATAATTTTCAAATCTGTCATAATAATAAACCACAATTTGTGTGAAAATCTCACATGGTTTTTGCCCACAGCTGCCACACAGCTAAGCTTAAATATTGCATTTGCATACTATCTCTTTCCCCCCCTCTCGCACTTTCACTCTTTCCCTTTCTATCGTCCTGTTACTGTCAGTGAAGGATTTGCATATGTGGCCAGTGGGCACTTGGCTGTCGCAGTGAAATTCCAACCAATTCCAACCGCACGTGATAAGCAGTTAAGCGCAAATTTTCACGCACTTGTAAACACAGTAAACGAAGCGTGTCCGGGTAATGCCGCAAGCGGTTGGCTCTAAAGGGTATTATGGAGAGGAGTGAAAGTAGGTGGACAAGGAGGGTGGACAGCAGCAGCAGCTGCTTCGTCAGGATAATGAATTATCAATTTTATCAACACACATACACATTTCATTCCTGTGGCATCGTCTTTTCCGATCAGTAAACTTTACTGCAGTCGTAAAATGTTCTTTAATAGGTTTTGGCAAGGGGACAACACGACACTGACTGCCTGTTGAAGGTCGTCGCACGCACAGAATGGCGGGCTTTGTCGTCCAATCTCAATGCTATAAACTACGTCGTCGTTGTCGCCCATTGCCCAGTGCAGAGTGCCATGTTACCTTCAACTCGTGGGCCACACGTACACATGGGGCGTATGTGCAATCTCACGCTGGCAAGCTGAAAATAACGCTAATTGCATTTTGCAGCTGTCGCAGCAGCAGCAGCAGCAGCCGCACCAAACAGCATCAGAGCACCAGCAATGGACAGCTGCCTGTTGTAATCCCTTCGCCTACAACCTCACTTCACCCTCTCTTTCATTCTCTACCACTGTTGGCCATGTTACTATATTGCCATGCATGGCAATTTACTGCCAGCCCATTAATAATTGTTTGGCATGATTCCGATCAAATCGACAAGTTGCTTGCCCACATATATGTACATACGTATATTAAATTTAAATATGAATAAATTAAATAAATCTTACATACTATTTTGCATTAAAATGGTGAAATACTCTCCACATCAGTTGAAATTAAGGATGAGTAAAATTAATTAATGCAGTTCAATTAAAAATTCGTAATATACTTTGAATTAAAAGTAATACGAAATAAAAATTCTTATCTTATATGCAAGTAACACATAGTTGACCATAGTGACAACTGATTAAGTCTAAAATTATAGATGAAAACCTTATGAATTATTTGTTCTACTCAATTGTAAGACCGAGTGACTGTTTCTATTTCCTTATTGAAAGTTATAACACTATAACTTAAACTTTATTCCCATAATAAATAACACTTTTTAATTGGTCTTGTTTGTAAGACTTCATAAGTTAATTAATTATTGACTATCAGAAAAAAAAAATGTGCTGTTCAAGTCGATCCAGTTTTCTATTTGTATGCATATTAGTGTTTTATAGGTGTTCCCTCCGTCTATAAATACACACACTCTCGAAATGCAAATTGCAAATTAAGCCGCAACAGTCCATATCAAATTGTTAATTATTATTACATAGTGAAATTGTCTATCGATCATAAAAATGCATGTTTTTGTTTTTTTTTTTGTTCTTACTCAGTAGTAGTCCCGGTTTTTAGATCCATTCAATTTCAAATTCAAGTTCACACCCGATACGGATGCGTTGAATGGTGGGTGGGTGGGTGCGATCTTTTGACACGCTTCAACAGCCCAGACCCAGACTCAGACCAAAAGCTAGATCGCTGGCCTGTTGGATCGGCGAGAGCTCAATTGAAAAAGATATATGTACTATGTATGTGTATATGATGCTCAAATAATGATTTGTTTCAATTGAAAAGTCAATGCCAGAGTTGAGAGCTCTCGATACCCCGTCAGGCCCCCTTATCACTTATTGCAACCAAATACTTGCCAGTCAGTCGTCGGTGTTGTCATTAACAAATGACCATTAATAATTCGTTTAGATTGGTTTTTTGTTTGTGTTACTTGTGTATATGAAACGAAAATGATTTATTAAAATTAGCATATGCAAAAGAGAGAATTCTAAGCTATGGAAAACCTTTGCGGTTTACTTATATACATTTAAAGTGAAAATTTCCTACAAAACTATTCACATACGTCATTAGACAACTCTAGTTGTGATTAGTTTTACTTGTGGTTGTATAAATACGATATACAATAAAGTTTTCATACATTTTTCAATTTTCTCAGCATTTAATGACAAATCACAGGGATTTCCCCAAACAATTAGCTATCACTTATTTCACTCTATTCACAGAGGCTAACAATTGCCAAGATGTATAAATTATAACTGCAGAGATTTAAATGATGTACCGAATACTCATTAAATATATGTGTATTCATTTTTAGTATACACTTGCCAGTGCGAAGAGCTAAAAAATTTTAAAACTTGCCATAAAATAGTTTGAGGTAAGTTAAGCTTAACAAACATTTAATTTTAAATAATAATAATATGTTATAAAAGCTCATCGACCTTTATCTTGAGAGTTCCTGTAAGCATTTATCTAGCCAAGAATCTTGAGCTAGTTAACAGACTTTCTAAGGGTATAAAACTTTCGTCATAGTTTAGCTAGTTCTCTCTTTTTTTTTATGTTTAACTCAAGGGACTACAGCAAGAGGAAAATTAACGGGTTGCTGTTGGTGCTGGTGGATAGGTGTGGGAAGGGGAGGTGGTAGATGGGGATAGACAAATTGTCGCTGTAATTAGCGGCCATGCATATAAAAGTGCATTCACTTTCATGATACGACTATGCTGCAGCAGCATCTGAATGAGATTGTGCCATGGTGAGGTGGTGTGGGGTGAAGCAGGTGGTAATGGTTATGCTGGTGACAATGATAAAGATGACACTTATCTGCCATCTCTTTCGCACTTTCTCTCACTCAATGACGTTTGGCAAGCTAATTTTTTGCACAGTTTTTTTTTTGCACATTTTATAGGATTTGTTTATTATGCATCGTTTTTGGCCGAGACTACTTGTCATACACTTTTGCCAAGTGGATAATATGTAGTAATCTTTTCGATACTTGCGCCGGCAATAGCCACGCGAGTACCGCCGCCAAATGAGCGATGAGTGATGAGTGACGAGCCAGACAAGCGACAACATCCCGTTGGATGACATCCCATCATCATGTGGACAACATCGTGATGGCACAACAAGGGGGAAGGGGGAACTAGCCCCTTCACACTCATCACTTGTCACACTAATTGCAGCTGCTGCTATTGCTCTCATCTCTCTTGCTCTCTATAGATTTCCATCGCCGCAACATAAGATAAGTAAACAAAAACGACATATGCGGCGTATACTTAATATTCTTTTAGAAAATAACGAAAATTAAAATTGAATTTCTTGTTCGATTTTCACACTTGAGTTTTTGCGCAAAAACGCATTAATTTTGTAAAACATTATAAACAATTTGAATTTGAATTTGAATTTTCCACTTGTACGTGCTCACTTGATATACAATGTAAATAATTCCACTTTTCCCAGCCATGCAATTAACACAATTGATTATTTTTGGCATTTTGTGCGCGTAAATAAGCGTTCATACATAAATATACGAACGATTCTGGTAACTGAAATCTAAACAACGTAAAACAAAAACCATGGCCCATAAATTATTTGGAAATATGTAGGGAAAAACTATTGTGACTAAATTGTTTGATAAATCAAGGCAATAAATGCTTTAAGGTGGCAACTTTTTATGGTCTAAACAAATTGCTGCCAAACAAAATACGCTTTTCCTGTTATCGAACTGGAAATTTACTGAAATTAACTTGACTACAACTGAGAACCGATGCAAATGGAAAAACAGTTCCGAAAAACAATTTTCTATACATTTATTAAAGCTGTTCTATTTATTTTATTAAAATCTTTCATCTGAATCATCGATCAATCAAAATTATTCTAATTATTTTGATGTGTCTTCTTTATAACTAGAAAGATCAATTAACATTTTCGTGCCAATTATTGATAATTGTTTTTTATTTTCAAATTTTTCATGAGTATATATTCCCTAATTGGTAATAAAACATTCCTAATAAATCTGTCACAACACAAAAATATATGATTCTGAAGAATTTTAGTTTTTGGGGTCTAAAAATTATATTAAATTCATTGCCTGCGAATAGTTCATAAAAAAATGTTATAAATTCCAAATATCCCTTTATAGATCATAAACCCAATGAAATGATGATGTCTTCTTTCTCTGTCGCTCCTTAAGCCTAATTGTACTACAATAATAACAATGACATAAAATCCCAAATCTAAAAACCATGTGTCAGCGATTTTTGACACAGACACACACACAATTCCTGCCCTGCGGTGCCCTTTCGTTTGCCATTCAAATGGGTCTCAAATCAGATTGCCAAATGCATACTTGAGGCACACATTGACAACAATTGCCACATAAATTGTTGGTGATCATCATCATCATCAGGATTCATAAAATGACACAAAAATTTTGTACAAAATCTCCAAATGCCAAAATCATTATCCAATGATTGTTGAGAACCCCCACACACATACAGGAATCAAATCAAATCGAATCAATTGAAAAGGCACAAACCACAAAGAGTTTTTTTTTTACGTTTTTATTGTAAAAGTGGGCGTGTGCCACATATCCACTCGGTCTCCGTCTCATTCCACGTGCCACTAAACTGTACAATGTGTTGATATATGTACATTATGTAAATTTTTAGGTAAGAAGAAAAAAAATTTAATTTTCCACAGCAAAAGAAATTGCAATATGGCAATTCCGCTTGCTCGTTCGTTCGTTCATTCGTTCCTCCTCCATTGAAGGGTCTTTTAGAAAACTTCCTTCCTCTGCTCCCATTCCTCATAACACCCTCCCTCATTTCCCTCCTTTGCTCCTCATTTCCTTCTATTCCCATTGCCAGTCTGAGTTGTGTGTCCACTTTCGCTTCATGATTTTCACATTTCAACAACAAACAAACAAACAAACAGATGGAGATACAGCCGGACTGTCGACTGGACTTGGATTCGGACCGTGTTTGTAGTTTTACTAAAGGGAAGGGAAGGGGAGAAAGAACAAACCGTCGTACCTATCTAGCTATATGTATGTATGTATGTACGTACATATATAGGTCATCAGCGCCATCGGCAATACTGGAATACTGGCCCAAAGGTCATATACATTTTCTTATTGAGTTGGCAAAATAAACTCACTTCATATCTTTTCACTTTGGTCTTGTGTAAGTCGTTTCTTTACCCAAACTAATGTTGCTAATACCAAGCTAATATGTTACCTTATCTAATTTCAAAAGAGTATCCCAAATTCGTTGAGCACTCAGCATATTATTCTTCTATTTAGTTGTAAACCTTAATGTAAACGCTGTTCCATATTCTGGTCCATTGTTGTCAACATGAATTTGCAAAAATCTATTTCCATTTCGATTTGTCTGTATTTGTGCAATATTATTACTACAGTTGTTGTTAATGGTTTTCCATGTTAATCCAAACACCGCTTACCCTCATCGCCCAAAAGCAACAACCCAAAACGAAGCTATAGCCCATTGTTAATCGAATAGCAAATCGTTTGGCAATTTCAAATTTAGCCAGCTAAGCAGCTACAATACCAAAAGGATTCCGCAAACACACACACACACACACATACACGCACACACATCCTGGCATTTTTTTTTCTTTTTTTGATTAGAATTTCAATTTCAAAGTGCTGCTACTTTTGCTACTTTTATGCTCTTCCAATCAGCATTGCTTCCGCCATTAGCATAACCTTAGAGAGTGAAGAATGAGTATAAGCTTGCCAAAGAGATTGATATAACGATGACAATAAGTGAGCTAAGGATGATGAAGGAGAAGGAGGAGGTAAAGTTGGTTTAGCTTGATGATGATAAAGGGGGCGTAAACCGGCGTCAGGTGATTGCCAAAGCCAAATGACAATGTTTGATTTTCTGTTTGAATGCATTGTCAAGTTTCCAAGAAACGAAACACAAGTGAGATACTATTCAAATATTCATCTGAGTTGGAATTCTCATATGACATGGGATTGACTTCGTTCGGGTTAAGCGAAATTGCCGCTTGTCTCTTTATTATGCATACTTCATTTCAATTACAATTAAACTGTGTGCCGTAATTTGACTAATTAGAATTTCTTGTGCTGTAATTGAAGATGAAGATAATGTTAACTAAGTGTTAAGTTTGCGTTGACTTGTTTACTTGATGTGCGCTTCAGTGAGTTGACAAAAAATAACCAAATAAAAATAATGCACATATTATCAAACCAAACCAAGCTTATACTTATTAAATAGAACGATTCTTTTTTCTCTCCATCGTAAACACTTAAATAAAATTGGCAAAAATTTCGGATATACAAATTCAACTCGTTGGAGATTTCATGCAATTTTTTTCAATGGCAATGTAAGTTTCTTTTCAATTAACATATTACTTTTGAAATGAATTCCTGCAAACGATATTTTCAATAATTAATGCTAATAATAATAATGTGATTTGAAATATTAAATTCATTAAGTTCACACTGAAAATACTGATGTGTATACATAGTAGACGACGAGTTTCCATTATAAGTATATTTTATGAATGCGAACAATCTGTCAGGATAAAGTCATTGTCGTTGCCATTGTTATCCTTATTGTTGTTATTGCTCTAAAGCTTACACACACACAAACAGACTCACATACAGACAAATAAACAAATAGACTGAGAAAATGCTCAACAACAACAACGACAACAACACAAAAAAAAATAAAAGAAAGGAAAAAAAAAAGACACACAAATAAACAAACAAAGCAAAAGCAAAAGCAAAGCAAACATAGCCTGGCGGCACGTCCAGAGGCCATGAGCAAAGAGGAGATGCTGATGCCAATGCTGATGGGTATAAGATGGGCGTAAGGTAGGTGTGCCTCCTCACACACACACACACACACACACACACACACAGACACACACACTCAGTTTTCGCGTTGTCAACGTCACCAAGTTCTATGCCCGTAATGAGCTTACCTTATGGATATACAAAACAATTTGCTATTGTTGCTGCTGCTGCTGCTGCTGCCGCTGCTGTTCCTAGTGTTGGTCTTGTTGCTGCCGTTGTTACTGTCCCTCGGTGTTTCTGTGAGTGTAAGAGGGTGTAGGTGGGTGCGTGTGGGCCAATCCTGCACCGCACGTTTTACTGCACAATTGGCAAGGCTGCCTATGCTGGTGTTGCTGCTGGTGCTGGTGCGACTGTTGGTTGCTGCAGTTGCTGATTTCCTTTACTCGTTTCCTGTTGCTGTTGCGTGTGTTGAGTTGGAGTTTTGATGGTTTTCTTTATTGTTTTTTTTCTTTTTTCTTGGTATTGTTTTGGCGCGGAAATCCGTCGCCTGGCGCGTGTTGCTGACTACTTTATGCGCTTTACGTTCGTTGCACTAGTCCAAAACGGATACTGAGAGACACATATACATATATAAAACGTTACACGGCAATTTTTCTCTTCTAATGTTTGTATTTAAATTTGTAATTTTTTGCTGAAATTTATTAAACACTTTCAATTTGTTGTTTTTTTTCAAATTTTTTTCATTACTCATACGCAGCGTGGTATCGCGCGCTCTTTACGCTTAACTGACAGCAATTTGAACAACAGGAGCAGCAACAATAACTACATAAAACAGCAATCATAAACAGTTAAAATAATAGAAATAATAATATCAATGACGTTTGCCTAGATAAAACAACAACAAACACAAAAAAGGCAAGTAAAAAGTCCAAGACCAGAGCAGAATGAGGCAAAAGAAAATGATGAAATATATTTTCTATTCTGTGTGGGTTGCGCCCTGTGTGTTATTTATGATTGTCTGAGAAAATCATAAGTATAAACTTTTTTCTATATATTGGCACATATTTTCGTATATATATTATTGTTGTTGTTGTTGCTTTTTTTTGCTGGTGATGTTGCTGTTGCTGGTGTCACTGTTGTTGCCACTCGCATTTGTTGTTATTTCTCATTTATTTAATTTTATACTATGCGCACTCACGCACCCGCAAAAATCTTAGTGGTTCTTCTTGTTTGGCCGTTTTTTTTTTCTTTTTCTTGCTTTCTTTCCCTTTTTTTTTGTTTTTTTGTTTCTTTCACACAAAATAAGCAAAAATTTAAATAAAAAAGAACTCTTCCTGCTCTGCTTGGCTGTTGTTACTTAGATGATGCTACTATTAATGATGTTGCCGATGTGTCGAGATTCCGTCAGAGACAGAGAATTGTTGTTTGTTGTTTTGGGTTGCGTTGCGTTGCGTTATGTTGCTGTCGCTACTTCTGCTGCTGCTGCTGTAGCTGTTGCTGTGGAGCCAAGTTCGCACAACGAATGACCAAGAGCAACTGAGCGTTCGTCTAAATTGCGAAGAACTTTTATAACTTTGCCTCTTTATGCCACCTCTTCCCGATGGCAATCGTTGTTGTCGTTGTCTGCCTGCAACAGCGACGTCAAAGTCAACGACGACGGCAACGTCGATGCTGCCAGAGCTTGAGCGCCAATGTTTGTGGGATGCCTAGAATGCTGTTAGTTTGAGATTTTTGGACCATTCTTTGCCAGCCGTTTTACTACGTAGTCGTAGTCGTTGTCGTCTCTGCCGCTGCCTCCTTCACAGTCGTTTTTGTTATCGTTTTTTTGTTGATGCTGCTGCTGCTGCTGCACCTGCTGATGCGCGTTCTCTTAAATCAAACGAAGAGAGCTTTATTGAGTCTCTTATTTGTTTGGCGCGCAAAACTGTTGCTGTTGTTATTTAATCGCCGGCAATTGCTTTACTCACTATTATTTATATACTCTTTCTCCACCTTAGGGTATTTGAAATTGAGAAAGGTTTTTCCAGCTTTATTTAATTCGATAAACTGACAAAATTTGTCTAATTATATGTTACTTTAAGTTAAAGTAGCAGTAATTTTAAATCCAGTAATTTGTTAGAAATATAAAAAATAAAAATATAATTTTTGTTAATTATTTTAACAACATGTCTATTACAATTAAGAAGAAGTCTAAAGACAATAAATATAATCTTCTGTGTGAGATTTTAACTCAAAAGTAATACAACATTTCGCTAACGCTAGATAACTTTAAGTTTATATTTAAAATTGAAAACTAACTTTTCGAACATCATGAAGATTTTAAGTTATCAAAATCAATTAATTAATTAATTGTATTTATCTTTCCGTCATTCCTAAAAGTATGCTACATTTATATACTAAACACTAATCAATAAAATGCTTTTAATATGGAACAATGACCTATTATGAAATTTGAATGCAATGAAGAGTAATTACAATTCGATAGACAGCATTTGTATATTTTTTTCTATATTTATTTCGTTGTACGCATTTATGCTGAATATGCATAAAAATGTATATAAAACGAAACGAATTAGAATACTAACTGCACATTACGGTTTAACTAGTTGATCTGGCCATTTGGTTTGAGATACATCAATGGTCAGTCTATAGCCGGAACGTGCCGTGCCATAATTATGCCATAGCGATTGCTTGTCGGATCGCCAAGCATGTCTGTCAGTAGCCAATTTGCCTGATAGATCACATCAACAACCAAAAATACTACAAATAAACAACAAGAGCGAACAAACTGGGGAGAAAAAACACACACAAAAATTTACGACAATTTGTTGACACTTTTTTTTTGGGGTGTATGAATAACGATGGCGATTCTTGCTGTTGATGATTGTTTAATGACAATTTACTATTGCTGTTATTATATATTATTATAATACCCTTGCTAATGGTGTGTTTGAATTTTGGACACATGATAGCGTTTTTTTCGGTAATACAAAGAGGGACTTTCCCTGTTTGTTTACTTAAAGTCAATTCGGGATAGTATAAAAAGTTTAGTTTATTTAAATTAATTATATCTATTGTATACATGGAATTCATGAAGGGCAAAGCAATGTGTGTTCGAATGGTATTTTGGCTTTCATTGCCCTCACTCATTTAATAGATAATTCATTAATTGACTGACCAAATTTTATCCATAGTTTTTTATTGGTTTATCTTGTTACGACAAGACCAGACAAAAAACAAAAACACTTTGATATGGGGTAATTCTTTAGAATTTACTTAGACTAAAACGTGGCTTACATTGTTGCAGAAAAGACACCGCTTGTATTATTATTTTTATCTATTATGACGATTAATGCCTATGTCAACTAAATGAACAACAAATAGTAAGTACTCTTTGTTCAGTTGCTAAATGCCTTAGCTAACGTTAATTAAATAAGACATCAAACGAACTGTGATGAGGCAATCAATTGTGAGTTTGGGTATTAATCAAACATTAATTTCCAACCGAGACAAGTTTAAAGAATGTTTAGTAATCGCAAATTGTTGATAATATTGGAAGAACAAACAATTTTATTCATACGTTTTCAATTTTGTGTTATCTTTGAACTTTTATGAAATATTACTCATACATCCTGTTGTCCCATGTGAGCTTAATTTAACGGAAATTCTTTATGATTAAATGTATTGAAAATCTAATAAACACATCAACGATATACTTCGTGTGTGATTAATGAGAAATTCTTTTGAGAAAACATTCTAAATTTATCATTGTTGACAACAAACAACGATCTGTTTATGTACCTCTAACTGTGTATACATATTTATGTATTTGTTTTTACAAGATCAAATAAATTTCACTATTTCATAGGATTTTATGAAAGCAAAACATTAATCTGTCATTTCTGTGAGAGTAATTTATTTCAATACTCTGCTCCCATAGGCTAGTATATTTTATTCGCCACCTTCCCAACTTTCGCATTGGTTGCAGGGTATATCGAAACTTTCTTACTTCCTTTTCACAATTTTTTTATGAGCACGAATAATTCTAAACAGGAAATACATATCCGAGTAACATAACCATTGTTTTTTCAATGTAGTTTTATGATTTTATCAATATTTCATTCAAAATATGAAGTTCTCTATGTTATAGTAGTAATATTTGTGACGTTATATAAGGCCAAAATCAATTTGGCGGTCTTTAGCACCCAACCGTACTATTAAATTGTCTACAGCTGGGAAAACAAAGTCAAGTTTATTGAAAGAAGTAGGTATGTAACAAGGCAATTCACGCTTATCAGAATTTCATTCATAACGTAACAAACAAATTGCTTAAGCTAATTTTTTGCTACATGTGATAAAACCCGCTTGGTTAACTGCAATTCTCGTTATTATATTTATTTGCATTTAAAAGTCATTAAATAAATTTTTGTATTATTGCTTTTGCATGCAAATAGAAATGTGTTTATTTTTAATTCACGAGCTCCGCAGAAATAAATAAATAGTTAAGAAAAATAAAAAACAACATGAGCTTTTATCAATGGAACAAACAAACAATCAAACAGAACATATAAGTGGACTATGAACCAGCTCAATCCCAAGCAAGGGGCACGGCAGTTTGGTGAATTGTCTATGGCAGTTCTATATCAACATATTCTAATTAGTTTAAATGGCGCTACACGATTTCCATAAATTAAATGGCAAACAAATATTTTAGTTCAACCCGAATACCAAACCTACATACTTAACTCTCCTTCAGCCCAAGCTCTATTGCAATAAGATATGCAAGTGTCACTGATTTATGGCCAAGACATTGCCGTGTCTCAGGTGCGCTATGAGACTGACAAGGGTTTTAATTCTAATAAACTAAAGGTGTAGCTCCATAACTTGTCCACCAGTTAAAAGATATAAAAAAGATATAGGTGATCTTTTTAAGGCCCAACAAATTAGTTTTACACCCAAGACTTCGGAGTTACTCACAGTTTTGATGTTTGCTTCTTCGACTTTTGGACTCTTTTACTTTTTCTATTAATAATCTTGGAAATCTAATCTATAAAAGTGCTATAGTTGATATCACTTTTGCGGATTTATTTATATCAATTGGACTAGCAATCTAAACTAACAAAGATTTAATCTTTTGATTGCATTTTGTTTTGGGGGCCCCCCTCAAATTCCAACCCTGTTGGGTTTTGGCATGTGTGTTTAGTGTGCGGTTTAGTTTCGTTTTGGCCAACTTAACTGGTTTATTGGTTTACTTACTTTTGGGGTGCTCCTGCGACGAAAGCAATGGCAATTCCACATCCAAATCCAATTCGGAATTCCCATCATGATTTTGACGTTTTGGCATTGTGGTTTTTTGTTTTTATTACTTGATTTAATCAATATGGCACAATGAACAATTCGAAATGACAGCTAATTAATATAATTGTAATTATGCGCCGAATTGGCTATTTAGTTCGCTGTGTGTGTGTCTTCTATCGCGTTTTTTAGCTACTTAATTTACGACTTGGCGCCCCACGACTCTTGAAATTCTTATCGGGGCCAAGCCCAGCAGTGTGGGCAGCTCTCTTATCACCGGCATTGGTTTGCCTCTGCCCACTTGACCATGTGCCTTGCTGTTATTTTTATTAATTTCGTTTTGTTTTATTTCACTTTGTAGAATATCAAATCAGAAAGAAATATATAGTAAATCTCCATGTCTGTATATGTAGAACATTCGGGGCATTCGTATAGAAATACGTATTCAGTTATGACTGCTCACTGGGGGTTATTTGCTTATATTTTTTGGGGGGCCACATAAATCACGTTCACGTTTCATTTAGGACCGCCCAAGTGAATATTCTAAATGGATTAAACGTGCAGGTATTTACGGTACGAAAATTAGGTTGAAGTATGCGTAGGACAAGCTCGAGTTTAGTTTTCGATTTCAGTTCCGATTCAGGTTACTGTTGTTACAGTTATTGCAGGCGTTCGATTTTATTGAATTTTGCGCGCCATTTGTGATTGGAGATTTCCGCCGAACGTGTGTGTTCACTGTGCAACCGACTGTGGCCAACTGAGTCAACTAAAAATGGTGGTCAGCCTTAAAGTCAAAGTTGTTGTCGCCCGATGACTACTTACTACGCGTACTACATGCTACATACTCAAAGTGCTACGGACTACTGCGATTGCGAATGCCACCGAAAAAAATAAAAAACAAAAAATCAAAAATTCAGTAGGCCGCAAGTTATTTACTATGCTTTTGATATTCAATACTCTTGCCAAACGGGAAGGTATTTTAAAATGTTGGCAGGTCCCAACCACCAAAACGATGAGAAATACCGATAAGACGGTTTAGCACACTTAAACCATTTGCTAAATTAGCTTTTCAATACCATGAATTTAACTATTTGCAATAAAAAACTTTACACAAAAAGCAATTATTAAAAAATTTGAAAATAATTGCTACTCTTTTGGGTTTAGAAAGTAGAAATAACTAATATTAACTATATTGTTTAGAAAACACTAGAATATAGCTTTAAGTACCAAGTACTTTTCCATTTTATACATAAATGTTTTTTTTATGTATTCAGTATCTGTAAACATGAAATTACAAATTTGTTAATATATTTTCTCATGACAAGCTCTTTCTACCTCAAATAAATTCCCTTTTCAAAGATCTCTTGACTAGTCTTACAGTTGGGCTGGTGAGATCTAGAAAGAGTATTGAATCTTCTGTTCCATTGATGTTAACCTGCATCTCTGGCTTATAATTGCGAATAAGCCGTGAAAAGAACATGAAATGGGAATGGGTGTGGGGTAGTTGGGTGGGATGTCGTTTTTGGTAATTTTTTATGTTTTTGGGAGGGGTTTGAGGACTGATTTTGCGGACCATTAAAATGTATTTACACGTTCATTGAATAAAATTAAAAGCTCTTTTATTTATAACAAAAAACACTGCAAATTTATATGAATGTGTGAGCGGTGTATGAGTATAATTGACAGCTGAATGACAACATTGTTCAAACAGAATGAACTGACATAACCCCGGATTTGGTTTTAGTTTAGTTATACGATAATCATGATGACGATGATGAAGATGCTAAGTGCGTGTTAAGTATTTATCAACAGAATAAAAAAGCGAGAAATTGTTAATACATTAAGCATTAAATTATCGGATTTCTTTTCCTACGACTACACCATATACGAGGTCATGGTTGACTTATTCACTTATGCGACCATCGCAAGGCCACCAAATTAACAAAAATAAATCGAAATTGTTAAAGTTCATGTGTACAAATAATATATGTATTTATTATATATACACAAACTATTTATGTATAGGACATTAGAATTGCAAAAACTGTTTATTGTTTAATTGATTATTTGGTAAATTTAATACAATTATGAAATTGTTCTAACATGTTTTGAATTATTTTTACGGAATGATAATTATTTGACATCTTGTTGATTTTTTAAAAAAGTCTTTCAGTTGCCTTAAATAAACTTTTAACAAATTCCAATATCAGTATAATTATAATGGTGGTTAAACATCAACAATACATAAAAACTATTTAATTTGCAAATATTAAAATAATTTGATTACATTATAATTGGTTTTCAATTCAAACTTTACATATTTTAATTTGAGGTAAAAAGCGATTTTTCTCATTTGTTAAATAAATTAAGTGAAAATCTCATAAGTCATATTCTAAAAGGGATATTCCACATTTAGGACTCTCCTGTAAAGCTTGTATAAGTTCAACACCATTGAAAGCATTCCTGAGAATAAGCTCCCCTTGTTTTATGTCCCCACTTACTGAAGCTTTCAGAGAGAGTTTTTCCATTTGGCGCCAATTCACCTCGCTTGAAAGACTCGTTTTGTGGCTATTTACTTTTCCCAGGATATTTCAACACGGATATAAAATCATGGCAAGGACTTAGCACGCATTAAACAACATCAAAATAAACAAACAATTTCGCAGACAATTGCTTCAAGCAGTTAAAGCGGCCGCAACGAATTGTGGTCGTTGTTTGTGGTAAAGGGGATGGCGTGGGATTATCCTGCAGAGAAGTGCGTCAACGAGTGGAACGAGTCCTTGCTCTTTATTTGGTCGTGTGCCGTACTTGGAATACACAGAACTGATTTCACAGATGAATTTGCTTTGGGTGCTCTGGTTTGGATGCAAAACGCTAATCGATATGTTCCAGATACGAAAAACTCAACGCTTGGGGTTGATAGTGCCATATCCTGGGAGTGGGACTGTCACTGTGCTTGATGTGTTCCCGCCGTTCCTTGACACTATCAATCTGTTTTTTTTTTCCCCTTGTACGTGAACCCTTCCATTCAATTATTTGGACATGACTTGTTAAAGTTTATTTAGATTTGAGATAATTGTTCATGACTCAGTTATCTACAGAATGCATTTAGTATATTTTTTTACAGGTAGCGTTATATTTATATAGATTTGAGTTGATTTATCCTTGTTTTTTGTTTTATGCAATTTTATGAAAATGAATTTGCTGTTCAGTATTTTGCTACTGCCACTAAAACTAAATGACCTTAAGCATTTTTGAATTATTAAACAGTATTTTATGATCTTTCAGAAATATAATTTCTGTTATATTTATACCATGTTTTAAATATTATATGGAACATAAAATAAGTAACCACTTCAAAATTCATAAATGGGTTTGAATATTGATTCTCAATTCAAAATAATGGCTTGAAAATTAATATACCCTATATAATATATAGATTATAAAAGAAAAGACCAGTTTAAAATTTATTAATAGTTTTTATACCCTTGCAAAAAGACTATATTCCGTCCGTCCGTCCGTCCGTCCGTCCGTCTGTATCAGCGTAAGAGCTAAAAGAGCTGAAATTTCGCATGTACGCTTGTATATACTGCACAGTTTGTATATCTCGGATTCAGCCAGATCAGATCACTATATCAAATAGCTCCCATACAAACGGCAAAGTCACGAACAGTGACTTTTCTCAATAACTTCGTTATTTTCTTAGCTATTGTCGTGAAATTAAATATTTACAAATTTATTACACATATAAACGACTGTGCCAAATTTGATCAAGATCGGGTGACTTCAGTATATAGCTCCCATAGGACCGACCTATCGAAAACAGTGACTTTTGTCAATAACTTCGTTACTTTTGAAGCAATTGTCATAAAAATGTATATTTCTCAGTTTAGCATAACTATTAATGAGTGTGTCAAATTTTATAAAGATCGGGCGACTATATCATATAGCTCCAATAGGAACAATAGGTGGTGAACAGTGACTTTGATCAGTATCTTCGTTATTTCCTAAGCCGTTCTTTCGCAAACATTAGACCTTTTACACAAAATCCTTGCAAGGGTATACAAACTTTGAAGCGGTCAAATTTAGCCCCGAACCTCTGGTTTTTAATTAATATCTCCTCTCAAAATTATGGATTGGAATTTGTACGTAGAATTGGCCAGATCTTGGTCGGGAATGGAAATATTCTACACTCCCATACCTTAATTGAGTTTTCATGCTTGCACAAACTTTTTTTTTAAGCCGCTTAAAAATCCCTTTTTATGTTATAGCCGAACTATATATCTACCCAATTAATTTGTTTGACTGCCTTTAAAATGTTCATTTCGAACAATTTATGCAAATCAAATACGAGTTGAATATTTATTTTTATTTTTCCCACACTCGATGGACTCGGCGAGTTTGTCGGGATCTTTTATTTGAAATGCGATAATTTAATTGTGGCCCAATGACATATCCACCGCAACCAGAACCAGTCTTCTGAGTCCAGTCAAGTTGAGTTGAGCAGGAGCGGAGCACGGGGGGTTGGTCCTATTGTTCCTGCAACGATTGCTAAAAGTTAAATTAACAATCGTGTTTACATTGGTTTGTAACAAGATTTCACTTAAGGATGTCAGCTTTGGGCCAGCGCCGTGTTGCACGCACAAGAATAGGCACTTATCCTGCATCAAAACTGATTACTGTCATCAGTTCGAGGCGGGGATGGAATGAGGGGTGGCAGGATCGTTGTAGTGTGTGTGTGTGCGGAGTGTGCGCCGACGCGTGCACCAGCAAATTTGTCTGGTAATGAAAAGGTTTGCGCGCATCCGTTCGTCCTTAACATATTGTTGTTCGGTTGCGCATTGGTTTTTCGCGCCTCGGGGTTACTACACGCGACCGGGTCGCCCGCAGGGGCGGTTCTTGGTCCTTGGTGACACAGCTAATTTGCGAGTAAACCATAACATCAAATAAACATAATTCAATTTCAACAATTGCCTGGTCCGTGAAATGGTTGTTGACAATGAATGTGAATGGTCTGTGGTTACAAGTCCCTAGCGTGATTTTGTTAAATGATCTGTAAAATGTAGCGGCATGCTAGCTCAATGTGATCTATAGAGTTAGATTGCAGTCCCGTGGGAATCCTCTTCAACAGGTTGGAGGTTGATGCCGCTATATACGACTCCAATTACTGACAGATATGCCAAAGTTTTGCTTTGCATATGGCGGTAAAGTTATAGTCTGTGCAAGGGTTAGAGATGATATGATGTTCCCCTTTTTTTTCCTCCACTTTCGTTTGCCTGTCTCGTTTACTCCTGTTCTGTATCGGCTTGGCCGTACCCCTCATTCGGTTTATAAAGCTGTCATGGAAAAAAACATGGCGGTCGCATGCTGTGCGAAATATAATGGCAAAATGTCAAAAACAGGTGAAAGCACAAAGCACAAACGGATAACTGAAAATGAGAGAAGATATTGTTGGCTAACATGTTCAAACAATGCCCTACACCAAAGAGAATGCTTAGCTAGTAGTTTACTTAAAAGAAATAATCAAATCTGTTCTAAAACTCAATATCTTAAACAGAAGTCTTCGACAGCTTATCATGAAATTTATAATAACGATAATTAACTTTAAGTTGGAAGGCAACATGGACAAGCAAATATGCCTTAGTTGTTTCACACAACATCCTCCTTGGCAAGGGAAAGTCACCCTGTACTTGACAGGCTCCGCCCATTGAGTTTGTGTGTACAGCGAATAGAAATGATTTCAAAGGATGCTTCAGGGGTGGGTTGCATCTCTGTGTAGCCTGGTAGTTGTGGCATTTCCAATTGGAACTATAAAAGCCACCAAAATCCCAGGAGATGTGCTCATTAGACATTGAAACTTATTGGACAACGGAAGTGCTAAAAGTGGATAACAAATTGCAAAGAAAATGTCCCGCAATCAATTACCAGATTCATCCTCCTCTCCACCTATTAGGTAAGATAAATATTATTATGTACAATAAAGTGATAAATAGGCTGAAGAAACATGTACATAGATGAAAAACGTAATCAAAATCTTAAAGAAGCCAGTGCCTTAAAGTAGGCAACGTGTAAAATATTAATTCCAACCCACAAAAAAGTAGCCAAAAATTCGAAAATAAAAAGGAATTATCATTATAAAATTGTGAAAAAGAAGTCATAAAATAAACTGTGAAATTTTTAACCTAGCATTAAATCTTATAAAGTTCCCGCCGGCAACTGAAACGGATTTGTGTAAATCAGCCGCTATATCAATTTCAATCCTTCATCCTTTCACATAGCCACTTGCCGTTCCACAATTTTGACGACGATCTCATAAATGATTTACCCTCTTGCATCTATGCGGGTCAACATCAGAACTCTGGGGTAACTGCTGGAAATGGCAATGGCAATAATGGATTGCGCCTCAACTCGAATAATTTGCGACACATTCAACAGCACTATTTGCAACATGGTGGAGGTAATTCTAGAAAACATAAAGGATGTCCAAAATTGGAGAACTAAAAATATAACTTAAATATGTAGAAAATCTACTCGACTCTTCAACCAATTCGTTGGCAATGCACAATTCGAATAATGCCACGCCCATGATGTGCAATAGTCCCAGTGCCAGCAGCAGCGGAGGAGGCAATCCCGGTGGAGCAGGCGGAGGAGGGGCAGGTGGCGTAGTTAGTGGCGGAGTATCTGGTACAGCAGCAAGCACATCCGGAGCAGCTGCAAATGCTGGTTATGGCACAGCTGCATCCAGCTATAAGATTCAACGACAACAGGCCAGTGTCAGGGAAAGGAAACGCATCCAGAGGTCCGCACCAACTGGGTACACTAAATGGTCTTTTCCATTTTACACATTTGTGATATTAATTCCTCGCGTTTGAAAAGATTCCTAATAAGCATTTTTCTTCCATGTGTGTGCCTGTTGCGCTCTGCAGTAGCATAAATTCCGCCTTCGATGAGTTACGTGTCCATGTACCAACATTTCCATACGAGAAACGTCTAAGCAAAATTGATACTCTACGATTGGCCATTGCCTATATATCCTTGCTGAGAGAGGTCTTACAAACAGATTACGATCCGCTCACATATGTGGAAAAGTGTTTGCGTGGTGAAATCAAAGCAGATCGAGCCAATTGGAATACAAGTGGTACGATCAGTCAAATCAGTTTGAAAGTTTCGTAATTGATATGTATATCTCTTCTATGGTTCAGATTTAACAGCTCGTCTATCATGGATAAATTGGGAGAATCTGGGTGTTCATCCGGGACGGCGAACATTGCTTACTTCATTGGCTTTGTCATCGGAACCCATGTGCGGAGCACACTGCGGCATGCCCTAAGATATATAATTGGGTAGAAAAACACGTATTAACTCGTATCTAGTCATTCCTGTTAACTACATAATCTTCCCCCTTAAAAAACACAGTCTTCCTGTCTTAGTTTTAAGTCTTCGTTTAACTTAGTGCATTTTCAATAAATTTAATATAATATTACATATGCATAAAATAAAAAATTTAAAAGTATAACAAAAAAAATTATAAACGTCGAAAGCTGTTTAGATCGAATAACCCTTTTGAATATAGTTTCATCATATATACACAGTTTCATGTTTTATTCTATGCAACTTAAGTTTCGCATTTGCATTTATTTCAGAAGCACATTTGTTTGTTTTAGTTTAGTTTTTGTTTTTAACACTTACTACATAGTCGATAGTTTTTATTTGTTTGGTATTACAACTCAGTGAATCAATTCCTCAAATAATATTACAGGATATATATATCAGTTTGTAAATAGTATTGAGAGTGAGTATTAATACGCACGAGTATGCAACTACACACATATAATAAATATAATATAACAATTTAAAAGCAATTTGTCGTCCGTTTCAAGTACATATTGTTTATCTACTACACACAAAAATGTACATACATAATATACATTAAATACCTTTTAATAGGTATTATCAGTATATAGCGTCTTATAATTTACATTACTAAAAATATACATAAATACTTCTTTGATCAACAATGAAATTAATTAAGAACACAAATAGTTGTGGTTGCTTGTTGCTTTGTGTTTTTCCTATTTTGTCCCCTGTTTGTCTGTTGCAATTTATACATATTTATAATTGAATGTGGAAGATGCGATACTTAACAAAATTTTGGCTACTGCTACACACAGACATACGAATTTGGTACAAATTTTGGTTTGGTTTGTTTGGGGTCATAACTTTTTGCGTTATTTTTCACTAATACTCGAAATGCATTTTGCTACAATGAGGCAACAATCTCGATATATGTATATAGATGTATCTGTTTATGCGTACACATAAAATATAAAGACATAAATACTCACACATTTAAACTACGTTACTAATAATTGAATTTTTCGATTGCTTTTCCAATTTGGTTGGTTTTTTCTTCTTTTTTTTTTTTTTTGATTTGTTTGATCATTGTTCCTCGTATTTGTTCTTATTTAGGTGGTGGTTTTGTTTAGTGCGGCAAGTTTACGTAAACTTTCGAGCTCGCTGCGTTTCAAACGCAATGCGAACATGGCATTAATAAAGCCATGACAATCGGTAACGATGCTATCCTGGATCATGACATCACGAAAAAGGTTGGCCAATGCGGCAATATCAGTGCACTCCAGAATGGCATTCTTGTGAGTTACAAACATGGCCAGAGCGGCACGAAATACAATTTTATAACCCTCGGCGAAAACGCAATCCCATATCCTTAGCACCGTCTCAACGGGCAGAACTTCGGCGAAAATGCAAATAAACCATTTAGTTGCAATTACCGCATATGGTAGACCTAGACAAGTGTTGGATTATAAACACAGTTTAAAGTCAAATGTTTCAAAGTTATTTTATTGTTAATCTTACCCATATTCTCCACAACCCGATTGACAGCGGGAACTCGCCTTATGACCAGCTCCTTAAAGACCGCCAAATCTCTCAACAGATTGGCCATATTATGTGAATGATATTGGGGCACAATGTTCTCAACAATATGCTTGAGCAGCCAAAACGATTTCTCCTCATCGTTAGTGACAATTAATAGTAAACCGGCTATATAATTGAGACCCTGACAGTAGCCCACGTCACGATTATGATGCGCATAGGCAATTAGTATATTATATAGACTGTCCTTTTTCGTATCGAAATAGATATTGTCGGGAAAAGTACGAGGTAGATCGATTGATATGGAATCGCTTATTTCCTTATTAAATTGCTCCAACTCTAATAAACTTTTATATAAATTTGGATTTAGCTGCTGTGCAGCAGCAGCTCCGGATATTTTCATCCATACATCGGGACGGTAGGGTCCAGGTATACCCTTGCGTATATAACGCTTTAACTTAGCATCAATATTACTGAGATCAAAATCCTTTTGTTGTAATATAGCCTCCCATTTCATGCGACGACGCGTCAATGTCTTCAAGTAACCATCCATAAATTTCGAATAAGCCTTATAATCGAAATTATCTCCCCGCTTGAAGCCATACTCGTCGACATCACTACAAAAAACGAGATTAGAAAACATTAATTAAAGCTATTAATTAATTAAACATTGTGTGACTAAAATAGCATTCACAACTAGTAACAGATTTGTGTAGTCTGTGATTCAGTTTTAAAACATTAGAATAGAAATGGTTTCAATTGACTGCCTTCATAATATATGAATTGGTGTAAAATCTCATTATACATGTGTATATGTCAGTGTGCTAGGGTCAATGGCCTGGGAAAGGCCATACTTTTATTTTAACCACATTTGTTCCATTTTTCGTTGTTGCTATTATTTTTATAGTTTGACTCACCTAAACTTTGAACTTGCGGTCGCATCCATATGAATTTCTATGACTAGAGTTTATTATTGCTCACTTAATTATTTGTGGTTTTGGACCGGGGAAGGTTTTGAGACTTGGTTCTTTCTTGGCTTAAACGACGACGACAACGAAGACGGAGACGATGACGATGAATATGTTGTCAGTTGCTTGTAATTTTTGGATTTCCTGTTGCTATTGTTATGGTTGTTGTTGTCGAAATCATGGCCCAAAAATGATTAATATTGTGCGCACGTTTTGTCGTCGTTGCAACTTGCGCCCAACTGCAATTGGGCCTTAACTGAAAATTAAATTAAACGTCAATAAAGAATGCTTGGGCTGCCTACCACTTGCCTGGTCTGGTCTGGCCTGACTTGGCCTCTTCATTTATTTATAAATCACATTTGCCTTGTTAGTGCCACTTTACCTGCTTACTTTGCCTGCCTGCTGCTCACACTGTTCTTCGTCCTTGACAAGTGGCCCTGTTATGTGTGGCCCACCCACTCGTCCACTCGTTGTTGCTGCTCCTCAATGGTTCTTGTTGTTATTGTTGTTGTGGGCGTTTTAGCGCGCCTCCTCAGCACGAGCACTGATAACATTTACACGGATAGATATAGATATACTTAGGTATACAAATGTGGGTGGCTATGGCCTCAGGTGTGCGCTTTGCAGAATCTCATCTAATCTCTTCTGTGACACATGTGATGCGCTTATTCACGGCAGACGTGAACTTTTCTTTTTACGAATAAAATATACTATGGTCAATAGCCTCCGGATTAATACAAACAAATTATGAAATTTAAAACTTAAAATGGGTTTTTTTCTCTCTTTCTGGGTTTTTTCTTTTGGTATTTTCTGGTATTTTTACTCCTCTGGTATTTTGCTTGTGTATTTTGTAACTAGTTCATTCATAACAGCATCATTTGCGAGCACTGTCACAACATAATATATTTAACATTTGTGTGTGGGAGCAACTTATGCAATTAAATTAATTTAGAAAACAAAATTCCGGGTGTACACAGACACACACTCACACAAGAAATAATACACTCGAAATGCTGCGTACAACGTCTTTGGGATTGGTGGCAGCCGTTGGCGTGGCTGTGAAATCCCAGGAGAAACCAGCTCCACAAGTACAAACACAAAATCCACTCCTCTGCCGGCCCAGTGATTTGCCCATCTATGGATCCTTGCGTGAATCTAGGTGAGATGCAAATTAGGCTACCGCTTCAATCTCAGCAGCTAATATCTGTATTTTCCTCAGTCCCAAGTCAGAGCGACGCACCCTCAGGGATTCAGCCCTGCATCAGAATCTTGAGGGCGGAGTGCGATATGTACGACAGGAATTGCAAACTGGTTACAAAGCTGTTGCCGATCAGGCCAGTGTCGTTGGTGATTATGTGGATACTGCCAAGGCACACACACAGCGAACGATTGACATTCTAAACGAGCCACAGAATTCGCTGCATCGAAGTGGAGCTATTGTTGTGGGCGGTTTGGCGGGTTTCATCTTTGCTGCTCGTGGTGGATTCATTAAGAAGGTAGTCTACACAGGCATTGGCGCTGGAGCCGTTGCCTCGCTCTGCTATCCTCGGCAGGCGGAGGAGAATGCCCGTGTTGTTCTTTACGAGGGTCGCAAGATATTCGCTGTCGCCTACAATTTCATTAAGGGCGTCAAGCCCGGCGAGGAAGTGCCCATGGAGACCATCAATAAATTTCCTACCTCAGTGGAAGATTTAAAATATTTGGCCCTGGACCTGGTCGATGAGGCCAAAGCTGTGCTATTCCCTAAAAAGAATTAGTCAAACGATACAATACGTCGACGGAGCAATAAGAGAACCGAACCGGCCGTGATATGTGCTAACAATTTAAGTGAAATCCTTTGGTTTGTGTCTTCGATCATTTTATTTTGATTTCTTGTGATCATTATTTACAACTTTCTATGCAATAACTTCTACATATATTTAGATCTTTTGAAATCTGTACCATATATTCGCAAAGGCTTTAAATATCTCTAGCGGTTCCAATTTTTCTCCAATTTTTTTGTCTTTCCTGATGCGAGAAATAAACGTGGTGCGTGGCGTCGCGTACTAAAAAGTAAAATTCCAATTTATCTTCATGTCTTCATTGTGATGTGATGTGGTGTGGGACGCGAGAATCTGCGAATATGCCATTATCTTGGATGGTATCCGAGTGGATCTTGAGTGATTAATTGTTCAACTACCTGGGCGAGTGTCAAATGTCATTGACGCTCGTTGAAAAGTGAAATTTTTCGCTTGGGAACGCTGGAAAGTGGCAAAAACAAAAAACACAAAACTGAAGACGACTGACAACCCACGTGCAAATCGATTGTGATTGTGCCCAATCATTCAAACGGGTAGCCTCCTCGAGGGCAAAACATGGGCAAGAGTTGAAAACTTTTTAATGAATAGATTTTTGTATACATGCTTGCCAGTTAAAGTTTGGATAGATCAATCAAAAATGCATTGTCATCAACGTTTTACTATACAGAATAATTTCAATAAATTTATATTTTCATCGTCTAATTATATAAACTTGTTCTTTGGGCAAGATACAATACCTACATCATCTTTATCTTGATCATCATTATGATGTTTGCATGCAAATTGTTGTTGTTTTTTTGTTTTGTTTTTTTTTTATAAATATATAGGTTTTTGTTTAGTTAATGAATTTAAATTAAATATTACTAGACTAACATACCAACAACATTTATGGAAAATGATAATGACTTTTTCTGTTTATGATTCGGCTATGTACAAATATTTTCAATGTCATTAATATATATGTATGTATATATCAAAATATCAAGGGTCTAACTTTACTAAGGGAAACATTTTCGCTAGACTAAACTTAATGGGATTTTGACTGTGAGTGTGTGTATATATGTAAGTGTATGTGGGTGTGTCTGTGTATGTAGGTGTGGGTGTGTGGCAATGTCAATTATTAAAATTGAAGCTAACTAAGCTTAACATTCATTTAAAATAAATCACACAAACTTAAAGATACAACTTGATAAATTAAAACAATAACAAAAATTTCAGGAGTTTTGCTCTATCTCTCTCTTGCTTTCTGTCTATCTTTTTCTCACGCCAATTATCATCTGACATGCTCCAATATCCAGGGTACAAATTTGGATATACGTGTACAAACACCTGGAAGATTAGCCTCGGCACAGCCAATGCCCCAAGAAATGATGCCAGCAAGAAAGAAGCGACCATCCTGGGATTTGGCCTAAAAAGAAAGCATGGGAATAGAACATTTTACATTGGGAAGGTTTAAGGGAATCCTGCAGATCTAATAGAAAGAATATATCCAAAGAATATCTAAATTAATAGATATTATTATCAATTTTCAAGGATGTAAACGTTAGACAAAGTTTGGACTCGGTAAAGAGTCCAAAGAGAAGAGAATAAAATGATAGTGCTTACTTGTAGTGGTCCACCTGAATCGCCTTGACAAGAATCCTGGCCGCCTGTCTCATAGCCTGCACATAGAAAGATATCTGGTATAAATTCCTGGCGACCTGCGCGCAGGAACATCGATTTACAATTGTCATTGCTTACAATGGGCACTGACACCTAGTTAAAAAAAAATAAAGGAAAATAAAGAGTTAGATGCATTTTGATTTTCTTGAAAGTCTGTTCATTTACTTACCTCCTGCAAAACTGAAGGCAATGTCCCCCCCTCACTTAGACGACCCCAACCCGTAACAGTGGCATTCATTCCAATCAAGAGGCTTTCGGTCTCTGGCAAACAAATGGGACTGACATGCGGAGCAAATTCCAATGGTTGCTCCAATTTAACCAATGCCAAATCATATTCATATGTAAAGAAATTGTATTTCGGATGCACCACCTTTTTGGCCACGCCACGTTCAATATAAGGCAACTGCTCCTGTACATGGCTAAAATCATATTCGCCCACACGGATGCGTATCTGTGTGATGAGCAGACTGCAAAAACGGGAAGAAGACCAAAATTGTTGAAGAAAAAGAATCACTACTACTACTACTTCCAACCACACTCACTCGTCCACACAGTGCCCAGCTGTGGCTATCCAATTCTCGTTGATCAAAGCGCCACCGCAACGATGGGTGCTGGAGAAGCCAAAGAACGAGGTGCGACGCACCGACACCTGCCATGGCCAGCGACCGAAGGCAGCACTTTTGCCGCCCACAATGCGGGTCTCTGGACGCGCCAGCATTGGCACACCGCATTCTAAACCAAAAAAATAAAAATAGGAAGAAAAAACAATAACAAATTGGAGTATCAAGTGGATGGGGAAAGGTAAAAGACATGGGTGTAGCCGCCAAAAGGGTAAAAACAAAGTTTAAAAGTTCAGTTGTTAAGAAAAAAAGTGAAATTATACTAGAATTAAAAATCACTTTGTGGTCATTAAATTAGTGTCTGTTATTTATCTCTGTCCCTGGATTCTGGAATCCAAGCTACGACTTAAAAGGTGGGCGTGGCTCAATCTATCTCTCTCACTCCTAACTTACCGCTACGTGCCGCCGAAATGGTCTTTACATTGCCCATTGCTGAATCGACGTCATCGTGGTCGTGTGTAGATGAGTCCGTTATCTCATTGGTTTCTATGTGGCCCGATGTGGCCAGGATGGGACGACGCGTAGGTTGGCTAGGTTTCTGGCTGCTGCTGCTGCTGTTGATGATACTGCTGCTGGGATGACTTGGCCTGGACGTGGTGGGTGTCTTGCTTGATGTTGTTGTTGTTGTTGAGCTTGTGGTGGGCCTCTGATAGGGCTTTGTTGGTTTACCCGTTGTTGTTGTGGTCGCTTTTGTCGTTGTTGTTGTTGTTGTTGTCGCTTTCGTTGTGGTCGAAACCATCGTAGACGGAGACGAGGATGTTGCTAATGATGTGCCCGGCGACAGCTGCAAAAGGTAGCCAGAAGTGAGCAAACATTATGCTAATATCACCCAAAGAAGCCTCGAAAAAAATATATACCCATACACATACATATTTAGCATGCAAAGAATCAATTTTTCATTCTGCCGCTAAATCGTCTTTACCTCTCGTTTGCCTTTGCATCGTCGCGAAGTTTGGATGGAGGCTCCAAAAAAAGGGAAAAGCTAAATTACTATAACGAATACGATATATCCTTTCTAGTCATTATTGAATCTGATATCATGGGTTTATCTGAATCCTTATACCCTTATATTTAATAAAAACATTACACCCATGAGTTTCTTAATTAGAAATCAGGACTTAAAGCTATCAATTAATCTTTATCTTAAAGAAACATTCTGTCATAAGTTTGCATACTTTGAGATCACTTTTAAAAAAGGTTTATTAATTTCTTTAGTTTCATTTTATAAAACTTCTGTTTAGATTTTCTCTATCCCGTGATTATGACGAATAATCAACTGAATATTGATAATTTTCTGACATTTTATAAAAAACTTAATAAATAATTTCAGAACAATTTTTGGTTAATTTATTTATTCCTTGCACTTTTTTTATTTATCTTCTGACCTGCTTCATATACACTTCCCTACACACACACACATACACACCATAGAGGACAATGTAATGTGGCCAGCCCAGCGCCAAGGCGAAATCTTACATCAGCTTGGGCTTTGGCTTTTCTGCAAACAATAAAATGTCCCCCAAGGCTGTGGCCCGGCCATTATATCCATGTTCATGGAGTAAATGACCTCGTAGCTCGTTTGTTTCGCTTTCGACATCAATGCATCACCCAAAGAGATATATTTTGGAGAACGGGGTGCAGAGGTGGGGGAAGGAGAGAATAGGGAAAAAGGACAGAGGCGAAGATGGCTCGCGTATTTACATACCTGCGGCCTGGTGGGGTTTGTCTGCCCTGAAAGAGTCATCGATGTGGTTGTTCTCCTTGTTGTTGTTGTTGGTGGTGGTGTTGTTGTTGTTGTGGATATTGTTGGTTTTGCTGTAGTTGGCGGTGGACGCTCATAGACAATCGGCTTCTTTGTGGGCTTTGCCGGCTTGGAGGGACGACCCGGCATTGGCAAATTGACGATACCAGGCTTGGTCCAGGCGGTGGGTCGAGGTTTTGTAATAAAGCTCGGCTCGGTGGTCATGTGCCAGTGATTTTGATGTTGTTGTTGCTGCTGCTGTTGCGTTGATGTATGCCAAATACTATCTGTTTTTTTTTTATGTATTGTAAGTCATCATAACAATGCCCAATCTAAGTATATATGTACATATAATCTTTTTAGGAATACTCACTGGATATAGATGAACCACCCTGGCTGGCCGCTGTCTGCAGATCCGGGGCCGATGTTGGCTTGGTATGCGGTGGCGGATGCGGCCTGGACAATGTGCCCTGATGATGCGGACCCGAAGGACGAATTACCAAAGTTCCAGCACCATGAGGTCGCTCGATTGTGGTCATGCCGCTAAAAAATACAAGTCCAAAGGTAAGTGGTTTGTTCTTTGTTAACTTTTCATATTGTTCTTATATATATTTAATGTTTATAAATTGCTAAACATTCAAAACTCTTTAAAATTCTTTAATTTAGGACTTCGTTTTGATAGGCTATTGAAATGAGAATGAAATAATAGTAAACAAACTAGTAATACCCTTAGAATACTTCGGGCTTAGATTATTAAACTGCATATTGCAAATTGCAGAAAAATTATTTTCAATCTTTCAATTACTATTGTTTTAAATAAAAAGTCTGAATTCACAAAGAATCCATCGATACTTGAAATTGTTCCAAATGGTATAAATTAAATTCCTATACTTGATCTAATTCTAACTATTGTAAGTTCAAATACTTACAATATACTTCCTAATTGAATTAAGTAAACTTTCACGTTCACTTTAGTTGTCTTACCCTTTTCTCTTTCTCTTTATCGTTTGTATGCTTACCTAATCATTGGCTTGTGCGGTTGATGCGGTGGCCTCGGCCTTAAGGTCAGCGGCTTTGTGGGCCTTGTATAGGAGAAGGCTGTCTGGGGTAACACAATGTTGTCCGTGTAATTGTGAGCACAGCACGAACCGAACATAAAGGAATCCACACACATGCCAATATGTTGGCCCTCTGACTTGATGCACTCCCACACGAACATGCAGGTGCCTTCGACACGGCCGAAGGAGCATGGCTTCGGATGGAATTTAAAATTCTGACTCCGCTGGAGTAGCTGTTGTCGTTGTAGATCAGCCAAATTGGCGGCATTGGACACAGGTGTATAGTAGCCATCTAATCGATGTGGACTTCGATAGAAGTTAACCAGCGATTGATCATCCTGATAATGCTCCTGCTGCTGCTGCTGCTGATCTGTATATATTGACTCGTATATGCTACTATCCTCTGTTTCAGATGGGGGCGTAATCAGCGCCAATGTCATCGGGGCCAGGCAATTGACTAAGATTAAGGCTACTAATACTTCTACTATTTGGTATGGACAGCAAAATCTCCTTGCTGTGGTTGTTCTTCTTGCTCTCGTTGTTGTAGTTGTTGCTGTTGTTGTTAATGTTGCTGTTGTGTTTGTTGTTATTGCTTTTTTATTGACTAGCCAATGCCGTTGGAGCCACATTTTCGCTAGAACTGGAACTGGATGTGCTGCAGTTCTTCTGGAAAATCTGTAGACAATTTTGTGTGCATTAGACATTGTTAACCTGCCGGAACCCATCAGGCATTGCCATGTTGTATCCCAACTACCCCTCCACATTACTACACCTCTTCACCCCACCTCACCTCACCCCACCACACATATTGAACGCCCTTTTCCCCTTTTGGTTACCCTACTAATTAAGTGCACTTGTCGCAAGGTAAGAGACACAGCAACTACAAAAAAAACTGCAATAAAATAAAAAATAAAAAAAAAACGGGCACGTCTCAGCGATTTCTACTCGTTATGATTGCCGAGTGTTGTTGCATTTTTTTTTTTCTTATTATTATTTTTTAATTTTTTTTTCTTTTTTTCTGCCACTGCACCAAGAGCAACAGCAGCAGCAGCAGCAGCCAGTGACTGGTTTAATTACAACTTTTCACTTTTGCTTCATAATCAGTTTTTTTTTTGTTTGTTTCTTTCTGAAACCAAAAATGAAAAAAAAAATTTATTGTGATCGCACGAATATGTTTTATAGACGACACACGACATATGCTACAATTAATTATCTCTCTTGCCCCAGGTAAGAGTTGCAAGGTGCACCACACCAAACCAAGCTCATCAAAGCGGAATCATTTTCTCAAAATGAAAACAAAAAATTTAATTAAACTTTACTCAATTCCCGCACGCCAAATTAGATGTTTAGACCAAATGAAAACCTGAACCATGATTGTAACTTAAACTGGGTAAACCTGCGATAGGTCTCCGTTTGCCGTTTGCCCACCTGTTGACAACTTACCTGGGTCTGTGTCTGATTAAAGTTGCTTGCTTCATCGGTAACGTGCCGGGCGCATGTCTGCAAAAGAAATAAAAATCATAATACTTAGTTAATAAGTATTAACAGAAGAAGTAGAAGAAGACGACGATGAAGAAGCAACAACAGCGAATAGGTTGTTAGGTTTCTTCTTCACTTTTTTTTCCTTTGCTCGAGAATGTTGAGTGGAATGTGCTTGACTATAATTAGTGGATAACTATAGGTACATCATACAAGTGAGTGGTCATGCATGTGCCCATGGTGCTGTTGAGGTTGGTGCTGGAATGGGCCCACCCACCAAATAGCCCAACAACAGTGAGCCACACAATTCCAGACTTACTCAATTGCCTGTCTTAGTCCAATAAAGATTGCGGTATTAGTTTAAGCCACGATGAGATCGTCATCATCATCATCATCATCATCATCATCATCATTATAAGCTCAGACGATAAGGAAAAGAGCTTATTTAACTTCCTACATACACACCTATTCATATGGATAGCATGTGGCGACAGTTAATCAATTGGATTCTTGGAAATAATTTCAGTGGATAAGTTAGGCAATACTAGACAGTTAACATTAGTTTACTTGAGGGTATTTCCCCCCATATAAATTAACGCATAAATATTTTTCCTACAGCTAACCATTAAAAAATGAACCCAAACTTGTTAATACCGACGAGTCTTAGCTTTCTGTCGGGTCATAAGAGATGCTTCTGAGTTACTCTTGAAATTACAAAAAAAAAATACTCAACTGCTATAACTAAACACTAACTTTGACCTACAAATTGCCAATAATATTAACTTTAAAATAACAATAGATAGAGACATATAAAGAACAAATTGACGACGAACCGAAAATACTCTCACAAATTAAACTACAATCAGTGCTTGCTCTCTCATACGACATTTAAGATCTATGATTGATTTCAGAAATTTTGCATTTCGAACATTTGGAACCTTTTAGAAGCCTTTCCCTATCCCAAAAGATGTCTCTCTCATCTTTCAACAGAATTATTACTGATAGCTTGCTGTTTCGCCTTAATATCACATAAATGATTAATAAGATTAAGGTTTGAGTAAATTTTTTTTTGAATTAGAATCTGTAGAGGAAATATGCAACTAAAACTTTGGCCCTGTTCAGGCTTAATATGGTCTATTGATTTTTATTTTATATGAACGTGAATAAGGTGGAGAAATTTATTTGTAAACGTTAACGGGGGGAGTTGTTGATTTCGAAAAGGTGCAAACTTTTTTAAAATTCTAAATAAACTTTAATATTCAAGAGTTTGTAGCTTGGAAAATTTGGGTAAGACTATACATATATTCGTATATGCTTTAATTCTAAAGAGATTATAATTATTATGACGATGAAAAGATTAATAGAAGACAGAGTTAACATTTTGTTTATGGACTTTTACATAAAAATCTCCAACAACTGCCCAAAAATTGATTTTATTTTCCAAAAAACCATTAAAGTTTTGGTAATTCTATTTTTGTTTTAACACATTTGTTCTCTTTATTTTTCTGTACATACATAGTTAAAGCTTGGGGCACATCAGTAACAAGTAACAAGGAAAAATGATGTTCATCATGTTAATTGAAATTGAATATCAGCCATAAGACCTCATTTTGAGTTTTTCATTTAGCCATCATCGTTTTCATTATTATCAACATCATCGTCGTCGTTTTCTATAGGCCTCGCGAATCGATTTATCAGTTGGGATACTTGGAGCTTCCGATTCCATTGAGAGGCAAAAGCAAACGTAACTCTTAATAACTTTATTGAAAATTTGGGTCTGAAGTGGCATGCTGGCGTGAAGATGGACAACCAGGGAGGGAGGGAGGGTGGAGGGCGATCAAGTGGAGAAGCGGCGGTGGGGATGGTCAGACACACGCCATTGAGCGCCTGAACCGTTGGAAATCGATTTCGTTACGTTTTCATTTCCTCAATGAAGCAGCATAAAAGCTTTTGTTTCTTCTTCGATTTGGAATTTTTTTTTGCAAGAGTTGGACAAAAAAAACATGGCCAAAAGGTAATTACCACGTTTAAACGACCCAAAACAGAAGCAGCTGAGGAATAGAAAAACAAAAACGAAACAAAATGTAGAAACAGAGCCACAGCAGCAATCTTTTGTGCTAATGACTATGTTTAGAGGTTGAAAACGTAACAAAGACGAGTAGCAATCGACTGACAAACACAGTCAGTCAGTCAGTTAGCCAGCCAGCCAGACAGACAGATAGCCAGCCAGACATAGCCCAAAGCAAAAGGCCAAATAATTTTCTAGTAACTATTAGAAAAATTCACCCCAAACAACTTTGTGGCATGCTACGTGCCCGAGTCTAAGTCTCAGTCTCAGTCTCAGTTTCAATCCGAGGTAGCAACAGCAGCAGCAAACATAGCCGCAGTCAGAGCCGCATCTTGGCTAGTTGAAGAGAGTAATTGTAATAACAATTGCGCAATTTGCGTCAGTCACTTGACTCCCCCCTGGCATTGGTTGTTCTCTCGCCCATTTTGCCCCATCACTCCCCGCCCTTGTGGCATCATGCTGAGAGATTGGCGTGTGGTAAAGTGCGGAAAAGTCGCAGACCGTTTATGTAGTTAACCCGATAGGCGTTTTGTCAATCGGCAGTCGATCGACAGGCGATGCGGCACAGATGACAGGCCGCCCAGGCTAATGAAAAAGATAAACAACTGGAACAAGAACATCAGACGCAGCAGCATTGCTGGTTATGGACATGGTATCTCTCTCTCTACTACCCAGTTGTCGGCTTCTTTTGAGACCCACATACTATCCTCATGCCACCTATCACCCCACTCTCCTCTCTCTATCTCTCTCACTCTGACTCCCCCCATCCTCGTTATAATCACTGCGCGTAACGCAAACACAATTTTTGAGTGGCCTGTCCATGTGAAACACATTGCCCGAGGCGGCATTTTAGCTTGGCGATGACTATAACTACCAACATATGTACGTAAGTATGTATATACATAGGTACTACACTCAACCGATATACATACATATATCTTGGTTGGGTTAACAGTAAGTGGGAAAAGTCATTGCACCATCTTCATCAAACCATCAAACCGAAGTTATCAATGTGAAAATCTCGAGAAAAAAGAAAGAAAAATTAAATGAAAGAATGATACTGAGAAGCGGAAGTAATGTAATAGAAAGAAACACTTAAGATCGTTAAAATTTGATAAGAGTTTAGAATGCTTAATGATATTATATAAATTACTCAATTACAATGTAGAAGTATTGTCTAATTAAGCAATACTAATTAAAAGGCCACATTAAACAAATGAAGAAACTTTTAAAACAACGTCAGAAAATATACAATTTATTTAAAAATAAGTTCTATAATTTATTATTTTAAATTCTTTTGCATTCAGAGCATTAAAATAGTATCGAAAACACTCATAATATTTTCGTGTTAGAAAGAAAAATTCCCTATATATTCAATTTCGTTGGATTCTCTGCACCTGTTGCATAACTTTTAGCCAACACTATTGGTAAGCGTATCACGCCTGGTGGCGCCTGATTTTATATGATTGAAAACTGTTTTGAACGCAATACATTAATAAATTATGCGCCAACATAAACAGCCATTACGCATACGCAATGTCGTACCATAGACAGCCCATAGGCTATATAATATGAAAATCTAAAATGTAAAAGAAAAACAACATGTTTTTCCAGCTGTTAAGTGTTAAACCAGTGCCTGGTCCACAAAAATAATACATAAATCACTTTTGTCGCTCCTCTTGTGGCCTCTGGTTTATTAACCTTGCTCAGTAAGAGAGGTGGCCATTGGGGCCACAACTGGCACAGGTTGTCCGACTTTTGCTTTGGTTTCAATCTCCACTCTACTCCTCTTATACACTCATTGATTTTGTGCACTGCACTGCACCGCACTTGCCCCTTCGACTGACCATAGCTTGAAAAGGGCCCCCAGTTGTTAAGTTGTTGTATTTATTATTGTTTTGGGGTTTTTCAATAGACAACCGCAGCCTAAGCAAACCAAACCAAACCAAACCAAAGCAAACCAAACCCAACGCAGGGCAACGCAGCGGAACGTAACCCAACCCAACCCAAAATCGAACCAAACCTATTGCCTTGTTTTCCCATTGTCCAAATATTTACTTTTGTCTAGATGTCTATGCCTCAGCATGACGTTGCAGCTTTTATGGTCGTGTTCTTATAATTTATTTTTTTTTTCTTTTAAAAATGCATTATAATTAATATGGATTTCCAAGTTTGTTGGTTTTTCTCTATGTCCAACTTTACCTTTACCTCCTCTTCTAGTCTCTCACTTCTATCTCCGATTCATTTATTGGCTTAGCAGGTTGGTTATTGATGGGCATCCATTCTAAATAGCTTCATTTTCATTCGTTACGATAACGGTTCAGATCTCTGATTGTGTCTGATAGTCAATTAATTCAATTCAAGTCAATTCAATAGAGTGAAAATTAAAGTTCATGAGTCGATCATGCGGAAGTTGCCAACACGTGTGAGTGCACGAAACAAAAAACCAAATAAATAGAAAAAAAAACAATCACAATTTACCATAAAAAAGCCATCGACTTTTGGTAACTGTAACAGTTAGCCAGATCTTACGTGCCGTCCCAAATCGTGAAGCAATCACTTTTCATTATTGACCAAAAAAAAATGAAGAAAAAAGAGTTTATTTTAAAGACCTTTAAGTTGACCGACTTTGAAGTACCCTAAGGGATGTGCTAAACGGATTTCGAGCCAATAATTCAAACTTTAGCAAAAACAAATCATTTTATTATACTCCATTTCGAAAAATAAAATATTTCACTTAACAAACATTTCGCTGACTCTCATTTAGATGGTCAGGTAAATTTGAAAAACTAAATATACCTCTTTGCGCAATAGATAAAGGGTAGATATAAAAAACCGCTTGAAGCAACAAACCAGCACAACAATGAGGCCCAAGCAATGAGTGTGACAATTTGACAGATTGAAAGTGAAAATCTTCATGCGGACAAACAACAGAAAAAAAAAATGAATGTGTTCGAAGGGACAGGCCTCTTATCGTTGTTAATTTGCATGAAATGCACGTCCAGTTGAAGCGTTCATGCCACCGGCAATATCTGCTGCTGCCGTTGCTGCTGCTGCTGCTGCTGCTGGTGATGTCTACACAGTGGGTCAATCAGCATTCACTTGTCTCTCACATTTTCGAAACAGAGCGGCAGTCGTCAATTGTGGCCTAGAGCTAGAAGATGAGCAGCAAAACCGATAGTTACCATCTCACCGGGCGATCTCTTTCTTTATATATATAGTTTCATAAAATGGGTCTTTAGTTTATGTCACAAGTGTTAATAGTCATAATCGCCGTAATAGTTAGAGTCACCGACTAAATCAGACACTAACTTAATTAATGCAAAATAATTACATGTCTCGCGACTCTTTGCTAAATGCTTTTCTCTTCCCCTTCATCTCTTTCAACAATCGCAAAGATGCTGAGAAGTGGAGAGTAGTCTCCCATTCATTCAGTCATTAGATTCATTCAAGACATCTCATTCAAAGTAGAGATAGCTGTCATAATAATTATAGTTTTAATTACTATAAATGTGACAATGGTTGAAAATTGCAAAAATAAAAAGAAGCAACTTGTTAAATTAATCAAGAGAAATATCTATTTTTAAGGGCAATTTAAGATTTTCACGATTTCATTATATAAGTTTAATATTAAACAAGTTTCATCACTTCATTAAAGAAAAAAAATTTAAAATATATGCAATCTTATGTATGGTCCTGGTACAATCCTTTTTTACTTGGAATGCCTATTTACGGCTCATTAAATAGTCTGTAAATCATTCGTCATTTAAAATGTTCTATGCCTGGTAATTTTAGCATGTTAAATTTTTTCTAATTGGCAATCAATTAGCTTCTAAAGGCTATTGCACTTTGATTGTATAACTACACATAGACAAGGTCTCTGTAAACGTCTTTTTTTTTGGATGGTTATGTTATGAAAATTTCCCAATTTCCTTGAGGCATTTAAATAATTTTGCGCCTTCAGTTACTTATGGCAAACTAATTTTGTACAAATGGAATAATTGGAAGTGATGTGGACTCGCAGAAGGAGGGGAAGCTTTGAAATTATATAACCAACTGAATACAGTTGTTATTGTGTGTGTGTGTGTGTGCGTTGGTCACAGTTTGGTGACTATTTGTCAAGATTTTTGTAAAACGGCAACCAAAAGTAAGAGGACAAATTTCATTTCACGCGCAAGTGAATTGTAGTTTATGAAGGCACTAGAAGCAGCCACAATTTGATGGCAAAGGAATTGCCGAGGGAGTGGAATGGGCTACGGGAGCCAGTAGATTGCAACAATTATTCTGCTCGATGACTTTCGCTAATAAAAAACACGACACATAGCCGCAACAAGTGACAGGGGAGAAGACAACCGGCAATCGGAAGATGGGGAGTCTCTCGTCTTGTCTCGTCTCAAGCCTCAAGTTTTATAATACTCATAGATAATCGCATGCAATTTGCCAGGTTAAATTTATGGTTATATGTAGATGCGTCTATATATATGAGTATGTGTCGTGTGTGTGTGTGCGTTTGTGTGTGAAATGGTTTATAAACAAGAAAATGTTGATTGCAAAAGCATTTTGCAATTTTCAAAACCATTAAATAATAAAATTGAACATTCTTTATGATCAAATAAATTACGTTTAGAAGGTGTCAACTTTTTTATCATTGTTGTTATTGTTGATCAAATTAGTTGCCTAATATGCCAGCTATCAATTAGTTAGTTAGATCTGTCTGTATTAACGTTAGATCAACTAACGGATGCTGGATACCTAATAATTAAGAGACGAACGAAAAGATAAAACAAAATAAATGAAGATAATGAAGAGATTTACTTATGTAAAATACCGTATTAAGTATATTATAGAATATTATGGTGGCAATCACATCAAGAGATTCTATCATAGGAATGAGAGAGATCACCGATTACATATGGAAAAGTTCCATATACAATATGTAAGTATGTATGTACATATGTATGTAGTTGTAGAAATGATGAAGAAGCAATAGAGGCTGGGGGGTGATGGAGGAGACAAAGTGAAAGCGTTTCAAATTCTAAGTATCAACTTACTAGACTTTCAGTTCTTGATTCTGATATTGAAGCATTCGGCGGTTCGTTGAACAGGTAAAGTCTCTCTTTCTCTTCTTTCTCTCGGTTTTCCTTTTTTGTTTCTTGTTTGTTTGTTTGTTTGTTAGTTGTTTTTCACTGTTTCAGAACCGTTGGATGGCTCGATCAAATATGATTTTGGTATTCGCTTAATGCCATTTTGGGCATTTGGAGTGAACTGGTTAATTATCTTCACGTTGATGCACTTTTCTTCAATTCATTTTTAATGGTCAGTAAAACGCATTTATACTGACATACTCTCTTTAACACACTCCCAGACATATATATATATATATATATATATACACACACACACCAGGTATAAAAATATAATGGCAATTTTCTTTTCTTCTGAAATATTTAACTTTAATTGATTTTAATGAGTTTCTTTTTATGAATTTTTGTTTTGTTTATTTTTTTTTTTTTTGAAGCAATAAGATGCACGCCAGCAAACAGAAATTTTAAAACTTTTCTCTTTACCTCTCGATTTTTTTTTCTTCTCTTTAGCTCTTAATTAATTAATTCATTGCCACTTGCAGCTCTTGTTTATGGTATTTATTGAACTTTTTCTTTTAACTTCTCTATTTTTGTTTTTGCTTTTATTGCACAATTTTTTTCTTTAAGTGTTAATTTTTGATTTAACGATTTTTCTGCGTTTTGTTTTTTATTTTATTGTTTTTCACTTTTCACTGGCCTTTCACTAAGGCGGCATTATATCGGTGGGTGTTGAGGATCTAAAAAAAAACAACAAAAACATCAACAAAGATAGAAGACAAGCATTACAGTATAAATAAATTTCAGGAAATCAGGGCAACAAAATAGAAATCACTTTAGAAACGCCATAAAAAGAAAAAAAAACAACATTTAACATAAGGGTGCAGTCCCCGCTTACCTTACCCTGCGCTTACCACAATCTCCCTTCACTACTGTCAATGCGGCTGAGCTTTGAGAAACGAGAAACCGAATTCGATTCGAACCATAATAAGCTCTGAGCCATATAATTTAATGAAACACGCTTGTTGACCCTATTTGGCATACATTTGCATTTCTATATGCTGGTAGCCAAACGGAATGGCCAAAACTTGTCATGTATATCAAAACTTGACTGGGATGCTGAGTCAAACTTTTGAATAATTGGCTCTTTTAGCCACGAATTATGTCGGGTTATACAAAATGAAAATTGCATTTAACCTTCTCCAAACAGATCTGAAAGCTGAAAAGCACAAACCAAAACGAACTGCCGATAATTGAGATGAAAGTGACAACTGCTCTGCACGTGCAACGAGTGAAAAAGACAAATCTAAAAATACTCGTAATAATAAAAAATCAAAATAAATTTATGCAAATCATATTTAAAATTTCAGCATTTTCATATTCGAAGCAAATTCTTAAAATTTGTTGTAGATAATGCCGAGAAAGCGTTTAACAATTTGGCAACCGAATTTAATTTGTTTTGAAATGTGAATGCTGTTTTGCCTTTTCGTTTTTTGGTTTTTATATAATTTTGTTATGGGCACCTTTTATGGATAGAACGACATTTTCGGTTATGTAACAACTTAATGAGCCCTTAAATGATTTTTATAGATTTTCATCTTACCCAATTTTTCAAAAACGGTGAGAAAGGAAAAAACTATCCAATATTAATTTGATTGGATTTTAGTCAAGGATAAATAAAAATTTATAAAGTTGCTAAAACTTTCAACAATTGGCAACTCTTGATTTCGTTTGACATAATTTTTCAATTTGACATAATTGTAAATATAAGTTGTTTTTTTGTCACGTAGTCATAAAAATGGTGGAAATCTTAATCATCTTAATGCTTCAGATCAAATCTTCGTAACTTGCGAAGAATGAAGAAAACACTTTGCTCTATCGTTTCATTTCCTTTTGCTTCTATGTCAGTGTGTGTGTGTGTGTGTGACTTTTCCAACCGCAAATAAGTAGTGATGGTCACAGCTTCCTTCCACCCATTCCCCATCGTTTTTATTCTACATTCCCCACCGAGCTCATTAAATAAGTATTTGCACTTCTTCTGAAGTACAAGTTAACTACCCCACCCAATGGTGCATTTACACGACGAGTGGTTGGTACTTGTCAACAATTAACAATTAACTGGAGTGCAGCTGCCGCTGCAGCTTCTGTTGCTGCTGTGGTACGATGCAAGTTTGTTGCCTAAGTCTTTTGTTTGCTCCCCTTTATTTTTTAACCCGCTGTTGCATTAATTGTGCCAAAGTGCTGCCAATTTTTATTGCCAACTTATCGCTTTATCCAGTCGCAAACAGAGGAAGAGGATTCATTGTCGAGTGTTGAGTGTCGAGTGTCGAACGTTGAATGTGTCGAGTGTGTGCTGAGTGTGTCGTGTGTGGTGGCGGTTTGTTGCCTCTGCCATTTGCCATTTACATTTCCCTGGCTTACTTAATGAGTACCGTTAGATTTAGTTAGCGATGCCAAGTTGATTCTTTCGTTGTTGGTGTTTTTTTTTTTGCAACGCATTGAAAGAACAAACATCAAGCTGCATAGAGAGCAGCCCGCCATCAAAACTAATTTATATGCAAATGCAGTTCAAGTAGCCAGAACTGCAGTAGCAGTAGCAGTTGCAGTAGCAGGCAACAACAAAAGAACCAAGTTTGAAGTTGCAAATTCACAGCGGCAGCGTCAGTCAGTGGACGAACTCTTCAATAGACCGAGAAGGTCTGAGGTCTTCTAAGCTGTGCATCTAGTGAGTTTGCTCTGTCAGCTTCATTTTATTCCTCTTGTTCTTCATGATCTAAGTGGTATTCTCATTCTCTCTGCCTCTTTCTTATTCTCTAAATCTCTGTAAATGTGTCTCTCTCTCCCACTGTCTGTCTCTGTGCGAAAATTCTCTCAATAACAACAACAAAACGTGGCATGATTTACCGTAGAAAAACAACAAAGAAATTAATTAACTGCACTTGTGTGTTTCTCCATATACATATATACATATCTACAAATATATGCAACAGTATGCTCATGTATGCATGTGTGTGTTTGTGTGTGTGTATATGTAAGTGCATTAACTTGGGGAGTAACTCGGCACAGCCCGAGTTTTGCATTTGACAGTCAGGAGCAAGCAGGAAAAACTTGCTTGCCACAGCATTAACTCACTTTTGCCACTGGGAGACGAGGTTTTTCTTTGATTTTTTTTTTCGGTTTTTTTTTTCTTTTTATTTTGTTTTTACGACGTCAACAAGTGCCAAGTGGAGTGCAAATGCAATTGGCAATGCAACAGGCTCCCCGAGACGACCCCTTCTTAGTTGCTCATTGTCCCCGCTCCTATTTGCTAAATATCTTTCTATCTCTTTCACCACTCTCTCTCTCTCTCTCTCTCTCTGTCTCGATGTCGGTCTCGGTCTCTCTATGCTTCTCTTAGCAAATGTTGACTAATTAGTGTGCATGTTGACTGCCAAAGTTATCGGCAAACTCAGGTCATTCGCCTGATTTTTCTTCTATATAACAGGCATATCGCATATATATGTATAAATGTATATATTTGTTTTCTTTTTTTCTTGCTATTTTGTTATCCTGCTGTCAACTAGTTTTGATTTTGATTTCTTAATTAGTTTGCTCTACTCTGTTTTTACTGTCTGGGGTGTTAATTTCAAAATTTCAACGCATGTCTGGCTCAAAGACAGAGCCTATTGCGGCTGCTGCTGCTGCTGGTGCTGGTGCAATGCGTTGACAGCGAATGCAATTTGAACTTGATGGCCGGCAACGTGACACGCATATTAAGTAGGCAAACAGCAGATACCAAGTGTTTTACTTGACTATGGCCAGGGATGAAAAGAAGGCAGGGAGCCGGATGGAAGGGAGGAATCGAGAGCTGGAAGTTTTAGCCTCGGGTTTTGTAATAAAGGCGGCGCTTTAAATACGCATAAAGCGGCCGCGCATGCGCAATTAGTCGTGATTGAGTCGCAAGAAAGGAAAAATATATACATATATGTATATATGTACTACACATAAAAAAAATCAACAACAACACATTCAAAATAAATTTTAAAAGCATGGAAAACTCTCACTTTTTTACAGGTCTATCTATCTATCTAACTATGATCAATTTTTTTTATCTTTTTTTTGGTGTTTTTTTTTCTTCTTTTTTTTTGTGCACAATTTCGAGCGTCTATTTTGATTGATGAAACATGTATATGTATATACAATATCTCGATATAGCCAACGGCTGTGATAAGTGTTACAAAAGATTAGGCACCTTTTATTTAGAAATCAATAATGGACACTATCCAACGCGTTTCAGACACCACACATTTTCGATATCCGAAATCGATCTTTTATTTGTTTTTTTTTTTTTTGTTTTATAAGTTAGTAGACTTTTTTTTAGTTTTTTAAAATTCTTTTTTTGTTTTTTGTTTGATCCGTTCACGTTCGCTGTATAAACCAAACTGCGACCGGCAAAGCAGCAGCCAGCGCATAAAACTGCGCCAAGTGCCCCCAAAGAGAAGCAACTAACCAGCTAAGATAAAGAGTAAGAGAATGGACTGAGACCGAGAGACCCACACAAACCGAGAGAGAGAGAGTGTTGAAGAGCAGCGAGCCGAAGAGAGATTTATGACAGACAAGTTTGTGCCTTAAGTCTTTCGTTTTGTACGCTAGGTGAAACAGCTGATTGCCTACAAATATTGATAAAGTGCATAAATATTTACGGTTTGGCGACCTCGACCCCCCAGGCTGGGCACGTATCTCCTCTCCTATGCATATACATAAATTTCAACAACTTTTCTTTATATTTCCATCGCCTTTGAGAGCGAATCATTGTCATTGCTGCTTTTGCCATTGCTATGGCTGTTGCTGTTGCTGGTCAAGTATTTTGCAAGCCGCCCAGTCTGAGACTTAGTCTGAGACTGGGTCTGAGTCTGCTGGTCGTGTGGGTGATTCATGGGGGTCTGACGATTATTTAATCTCGGTATTAACGCAAAACAACAACAGCGTAGATCTGTGTGCGGTTTCTTTATTGACTCACTGAAAGCTTTGAAAGTAGGTCAGTGTTAAAGATTTTTCTGTACTTTATTTTTTTTTTTTTTTTGGGTTTTTTATTATGAGTTATCAGCTATAACGGTTATGCAATATTTATGGCGAGTGTTGAGGACGATTTTACAATCTGTTATTGCGAAAAGTCTGAATCACTCACACGAAATGGATGACAACTATTCAAAATTTAATTATCAATCATCTTGGTTCAATGAACGTTAATGTCTATGATCACTGATATGATAATGTATTCATTCATGCTGGGATCTGATAAATGATTGTATCGTCTTGCCAAGTAGCCTTTCATTGACAGAATACACTCAACACCGCTCAGTGATCAATGACTATTGATCAGTGCAGATTGCCTCTTGCTGATTACTTCTGAATTACACCGACATCAATTAGGCAAAGATCATTTAACACTGTCACCGTAAAATACGCAAAAAAAATAAAAGAAAAATAATATTCAATAAATGAAGTAATAAATCAACTGAAAATAATATTGCAATCATTGATGATGAAGTGATCAAATAAAAGAAGTATTTTCAATTTGATCCGTAATTAAATTGTCCAATGTTTATGTGAACGAAATTCTAGATTTATGGAAATATGTCTAGAATTAAATCTCACAATATTTATTGACCTTTTGAAATATAAAACGTAATAGATGTTAATATTAAGCCAATTTTAAATTCTTTTTTAGATAAAGTTTAAAGCAAAAATAAATATTTTACTTACTATAGAAAATCGAAAATACATAAAAAAGAAATGGAATTATTTTTGCATTGTTTTTAAAAATTTGATCAATAGTGGGAATTATTTATAATCAGTTTGTATCGATTTGGTCAATTTGTCATAATATGTATAGGTATGCCGCCGCATTTAGCACGCCGCATGACATCTCTTTGTATATTCGCACCACTTAATTTGGCTTAAGCTTTCAAACTAAAAATGCCCGAAAAATAATAATAAATTCCACCTTACTGACCCATATAAACTACGAGACAACCACAAATGGCCCCAGGGCAAACAAAAAAGAGAAGCCAACGCAGCAGGCGAACTGCTGGTAAGCAGACAGACAGGTCCAACTCCATATCGGAGGTGGAGCTGGTACTGAAGCTGATGCTGGAGCTGAAGCTGAAGCTGGGGCTAAAGTCGATGTTGGAGTTGGATGCGAGTTGGTCGCTGCTTGAAAACTTGATTAATCGTTTACACGTGAATCAAATCTCCAAATCGTTAATTTTAAATGGCCAACAATACATATTGGCAATTATGCCAAAGCTGGTTGGAGACTGTAACTAAAGACTACAGAGAATGTTGGACTGTGGGACTGTGGGAGAGATTGAGATTAGCATTAAGCCAAATGGCATGGCATCCTGTCAACGCGCGTGGCTGATTGACATTTGCATAATAAGTAAGTATGTACTTAGTGAAGAGTAATGCTTGTGGGTCTGGGCAAAGTGAAAGTCAATTCCATGTCAAGATTAATAGGTCGCAATTTGTCATGGTCTTTGGAGTTGGTCTGGGTGCTAATGTCTGTCTGTTGGCGTCTTTGCCATCTTACTATTGCTGTGCTGGCTCTCAGCTCAACTCAGTATTGCTCTCTCTGTAGCATGCACATCATGTCATTTTCATTTTGCCGATCGTTTGTGCTGTCAACAATGCCACAAAAGCTCTGCAAATGACATGTACGAACTCAATCGATTACCATTTGGAATAGGAAATGTGATGTTGAACTGATGCGATGGGTGGTAAGGAAAGCGTAGCAAGTTTGTGTCTTAAGTCTTTCGTTTTAGTTCCGCAAACGGAAATCTGACAGCTAGTACACACACACATACATACACACACACACGCATAGCCATAAGCCAAAGGAATGTGGTAATTAATTAAGCAGCAGCCACAGTAGAAAAGTGCAACAACAGCTGTCGAAGAATTTTTTCATTTGTTCCATGTTAACTTGAAGGTTACCGCACACAGTAGCGCAAAGACCGATGCGGCAACTGTGGCGGGGTGGGCGGTCGATTCACTGGAATTCAAACATTGCATGCATGAAATGAGCGTAATTATTAAGTACGAGGCAAAAGATGCTAAAGCCTGGGCCACAGGCCAGCACCAGCACCAGCACCAGCAGCAGCCACTAGGAACAACAGCAGCCCATGTCTTTATTTAATAGTTCTTGTAAGTATTTTTCACAGCAATATTGAATTTTCCACACACATGTGACATGGGTCAGTAACCTAGAAATGAAAATAACACCTTGCTGCCACTGCCAACTGCCAACTGTGTTGCTTCTGCTGCCATAAATGCGAACGAAGACGAGCCTAAGTCAAAGCCAAAGCCAACCAAGCAACCAATCTAACCAACCAACCGACCCCCTATATATACGTGTATGTATGTGTGTGTGTGTGCCATTGTGGTGTGTGTGCCAGTGTGGTGTGTGTATGTTTGCTAACGTTTCAAGTCCATATCTATATCTAAGCATGTGTATGGGGCAAGTCAGGGAATGAAGAACCTGTACCTGGAACTGCGACTGCGACAAGTCCACCGAACCGAGCCTCGACGTCGTGGTCGTCTTTGCCACAGATCACTAGAAAATTTGTTAAACCGCAAAAAGAAAAATGTTGAAAACATGAACTCAAACCGCAAACAACAAACAGCAACACCAACAAAAAAAAAGGCACACAAAATGAAAATGGCAACAACAGCAGCAGGCAGCAAACTCCTCAGGCCTCACAGCCAAATTAAATTAAAATAACACTCCAAAATGTAACCTTAAACATTGCTTAATGGGCAAGGCCCCATCCAAAATAACAAAGGGGGCGAATGAAAAGAAGGAGGGGGTTGGGCTTAGGAAGTGAAGCAACAATAAGAATAATGTATCAAGGGGGGCATCGACATTAACAAAACAAAAACCTAGCACAATTCAGCTCACCTTTTGGTCACAGTCAGTTAACAGGTTGGCATTATGATATAATAAACATAAAGACAAAGACCCAGGTCAACCCTTGACAATACGCATACGTACACACACAAACACACACCTACAGAGATCCAGATCCCAGTTGCCATTTGCCAGTTCCCAGATCCCAGATTTATAAAAAATGATTTCAAACACCCGACACAGTTTTAAGCTCAAAGATTAATTTCTAGTGACAAATTACATATGGAAAACTAACGGCAAGTCCAATATATTTATGTATAGCCCAGACACATCATGCGTGGCTCAGTTCAGCCTGAATCTCAATCTCAACCCGAAACGTCGCCCCCCCCCCCCCCCTCCCCCTTACCCCACCCTGCCCGACCACACTCGCTTTCTCGCTGTATTTCTCTTGGTTGACAGCTAAAATTGAGATTAATTGTGCTAAATTAAGTGAGTGAGAAATTACGAAATTATTGCAGCATTGCAGCAGTTAGAAACTGCAATCAGTTGTGGCATCAAACTGAAACTGCTGATGCAGAGGCACCAAGTGCGCGGCTAGGTGCTAGGTTCCTCTACCTACCTACCTAACTATCAACCTACCTATCTATGGCTACATTTTGAAGGTTGGCAAGCGAAAATTACAGGTGTATGTGCTTGGTGGTTTTTGTGCTTGAAGGCTGCTAGAAAGGTGTGAAGTGGAATTCGAAATAGAGATTGATTAGAGAGCGGGAGAGGGCACGGAGCATGATTGATGCAGAGTGTAAGTGAGTGAGTGAGATAGTTGGATTATTATATGTATGTATGTATGTGGGCTGTGTGTGAATTTGCTTAGATGCCCTGCTGACTAATGATACTGTTGATTGAAAATAGGTAACAATTTGAAAGTTGCCAAGCATCAAGGCGCATGCCATATGATTGAAAAGAACCGAATTGTAACCACAGCTGAAATATTGGTCAGCAATATTGACGATTATCAAAGCAAACTAAGTGAAATCTACGAAAATTTACACAAAATTGTGAAAACTATTCCATGCAAATCGAAATTTGATAAATTAAGTTGCAAAATATTGAGCGTTAAACTAAAAGTGGCTAAAAACTTGTACCTTATAGTGCAAATTCCAGAAATACTGTAGCTAATGAAATCAAAAGAGTAGTTGAAAGTAAATATGTACATTTTGCAAACGAAATCTTTAAAATCCTTTAGTACTTCAGTCAATATTTATTGCGGGTTTCTTTGTCTAAACACTTTGCTTCATTTGAGCTCGACTTTTACCTATTTCAATTGAGTTGATGACTTATCGTGAAAAACGGACCAATCATAAAAAAAAAACCTGGCAACAATCAAGCTTCTTGAAGTACACTCTACTTTGGATTAAAGACCAATCTCCTTTACAATTCCACCCACCTAATAGCCAAAGGTGACACATCATAATAAAATGGACCAAGAGATCAGGCCAAACACTACAATATCACTAAGAGAGAGAGATACCCTTCAAAAGTGCATCAAAAATCATCATATTGGATGGCAATAAGACGTTGTCCAACAGTCAGTTGCAGTTGCAGTTGCAGGTTTGCAGTTTTGCAGATTTTCAAGCCTTGGGCAGGGGCCAGAGAGTGAAGCTGAACCACAGCTGGAACCACGTCAAAAGCTGTTACAAATTGTGCAATTGGTTTGGGCTAATACCGCGGAATGGCACAAAACTTTTCTCTATTTAATTTCCACATACTATACTCCTTCGGCCCATGTAAACATTTGGGTGTGTGTTTGCATTTGTATTTGTGTGTGTGTGTGTCTGTGTGTGTATGGCTAAGAGGAGTGCAAACGTGCAAAAGAGGAAGCCCAAGAAACTAAAATGGTATACGACCACTGCAACCTGTTTAAGCTACAGCAGCAACTTGGCCATGGCCATGGCCTAAGCCTCCTCAGCATCAGCATCAGCATCAGTCTGAGCCTCAGCCGCACTTTACAGTTTGATTTCTCACGAGGCAGACGCGGCATATGCAGCAACAGCAGCCGCCGCAGGACCGTTACTTACTTACATCTGGTTCCGCACTTCAAGTTCAACACACACAGACATGTGGCATGCTGCAGCGTCAGTGGCAGTGGGTTGGGAAGAGGAGGGAAGCGGCGGTTCAAACAAGTGCCCAGCCCCTTGATGTGGAAAATTTTCTGCTGAAAATTTGAATAGGGATTTTGTTTTCACTTCTTCTCTAAGCTGTCTGGGTCAACCAGCGGCACAAGTGGCACAAGGTCGACCATGTCAGGGATTTTACCATTTGAATTAAGTTGGAGAATAGTTGGGAAAGGGATTATGGGGAAAGGGAAAGATGCCGAATTGTAATCTATTTTATGCAATGATGTGAGCTTAAGACTTCTATATCGACTATCGATATTCGACTATCTTACTAAATAATGATACCCTTGCCTTTTGGATTGTAATTAAATTCGCTTTCAATGAGAGATGGATACCTAAATCCGCTCCTGTTTAAAACTAACTCAATTAACGGTTTAGGTTTGCCTTCTGGTTCTGGTTATTAGCTCTTAACCAGATTCTTCGTAATGAGTTCAACTCGCAGTTGAGATATTGTTGCCTGCTCATGTAATTGTTGCTATGGCATTTGTCAAACGTTTTGCTATCCTGAATAGCTGCCGCAGATGCAGACGCAGTGCAGCAATTAAAAACAAAAAAAAGAGACCGAACAGAGAGTTAAGGCCTTAGCTAAATGCGTGGCCCAGGGGGTACTTGACTGGGGACTGGGAACTTGAGACTGGAAATTGAGAACTGAAAAGCCGTGATTGAACTGCACTTGGAAGCGACACGGACACCGGCCAACCCGACCAACGGACCAATAGACCGACAGACCTATCGTCCACCAATCCATTGAAACCTGTTTGCTTGTCTATATTAGATATGAGCCAACGATAAGTGGAGCGTTCTGTAGCTAAAGTTGAAGCTAGAGTGGAGTTAAAGCTGAAGCTGGAGATGGAGTTGAAGCTGTCGCTCCAGAGAGCAGCTAACAGAGCGGCATCGGCTGAGATCGTCAATACAAACATGGCAAGATATCAGCGACAAGCTGACATTCTCTAATAATTGGCAAGTGACATTCCTTCGCGCTTTGAATTTACAGAATTTATGGTCAAAGGCACTCGAGAGTAGTGCCTCCGCCTCGTAAGCCCGCCCGTCCGTCCTAAAAAACCCACACAGACTCCTCGTTGCCCGTTGCCCTGTATCCAATTCTAATTCCTATTCCCATTGCCATTCATTTCCCAGATGAACAGCGATCGTTTGATCCGCATCCGCAAAAAAACTCAAGTCTATTACTCCAAATTATGTGGCCACTGTATGCAAGTTTACAGCTTCGTTGGCCATTAGCTTGCTCATCTTCCATCACCAGCACCGAACTAACCAACTATGCCAAGTCTCCTTGATTGGCCAATAAAATCGGTGTGTACGTTTTATGTGGCGCCGCCGGCAAATGAACATCTATATATATATTATATACATATACCCCAACTATAGAATATATAAGTACATATGTGTATACAAAAAATAAATGCAATGCCATGTACGTACACTCATCATCATCATTATCACCGGCGGCAATTAGCCGAGTGAAATTCAACACTAGCATGTGGGTCTTCATTGTTGAAATGGCAAATACTTTTTGGTCAATGAACGAATAGCTAGAGAAAAAGTAGTCTCCTCTTCTTTGGGGGTATTTAAGATTTCCTGTTGCTTAGTCAACTAAGTGATATCCTGTTAAAGATAGGATGGGATAGTTTTCAAGCACCTGCCGCTTACTTTTCTTAGAACTTAAAGCTATCTTCTTTTGGAAGAACTTGTGTAAATTATTTTAACTGCTTTACGATTAATTAATTAAGTCATTAAATTAAATTTACGGTATTCTTAAAATTCAAGAATTATATAGACTACATTTTTAATTAAGTCAAAACAGAACATCTTTTAAATACTATTCTCCACCACATGCGAAAATTGTCAGTTAGTTTACTGTTTCTTTTAGAAACGTTTTTGATTGCCTATGCTAATCAAATATAAGTATTATGGCAATTGGCAAGTAACCATAACCGATTCACTTCAGACTTCCTGAGAGATCTATATTTTCAGCCAACGCGGGGTTAGGCAGCTCGTTTTAGTAGCCATAACGCCTGCTGCTGCTGCTGCTGCTGCTGCTGCTGCAGCACGCTCCTTGGAGAGATAATCTAACCCCACTGATTATCTGTAAGAGAGCGTGGCCAGCAGCATGCCGCCGTTTCGGTTTATGTTGGGTTCGATACGGTTTTGGCCTACGCCACTGAAAATGTTTGTCTATGTACGTACACTCATCATCATCATTATCACCGGCGGCAATTAGCCGAGTGAAATTCAACACTAGCATGTGGGTCTTCATTGTTGAAATGGCAAATACTTTTTGGTCAATGAACGAATAGCTAGAGAAAAAGTAGTCTCCTCTTCTTTGGGGGTATTTAAGATTTCCTGTTGCTTAGTCAACTAAGTGATATCCTGTTAAAGATAGGATGGGATAGTTTTCAAGCACCTGCCGCTTACTTTTCTTAGAACTTAAAGCTATCTTCTTTTGGAAGAACTTGTGTAAATTATTTTAACTGCTTTACGATTAATTAATTAAGTCATTAAATTAAATTTACGGTATTCTTAAAATTCAAGAATTATATAGACTACATTTTTAATTAAGTCAAAACAGAACATCTTTTAAATACTATTCTCCACCACATGCGAAAATTGTCAGTTAGTTTACTGTTTCTTTTAGAAACGTTTTTGATTGCCTATGCTAATCAAATATAAGTATTATGGCAATTGGCAAGTAACCATAACCGATTCACTTCAGACTTCCTGAGAGATCTATATTTTCAGCCAACGCGGGGTTAGGCAGCTCGTTTTAGTAGCCATAACGCCTGCTGCTGCTGCTGCTGCTGCTGCTGCTGCAGCACGCTCCTTGGAGAGATAATCTAACCCCACTGATTATCTGTAAGAGAGCGTGGCCAGCAGCATGCCGCCGTTTCGGTTTATGTTGGGTTCGATACGGTTTTGGCCTACGCCACTGAAAATGTTTGTCTATGCGCAAATGCCAAATGATTTGCAGAACGAATTGCGCTAAAAGGAAATTGCGTGCAATAAAAGATAGATATGTTTGTTGGCCAGCTATCAACCCGTTGATCATTAGAGACAGAAGGCGCGGTAAGGTGAGGTGAGGTGAGGTGAGTTGAATTGAGTTGAGGTGCTCACTTGAATGCTACTACATACATACCTCTAAATATTGGCATATGTACGTTTGAAGATTGAATTTATTATGTCTTCTATTTATTTTCCACAAGCTTATCTTGGCCAATTTATTGCCACTTCTTGTTTTATTTTTGATTTCCTCCAAATGACTCAATAGCCTGCAAGAGTTGCAAGTAGCTCTGCACGCACTCGTCACGAAATTAATGTAATTCTCAATTACGAAACAAGTTATGCCACAAATGAAACTTATGTATGCAAAAAGTCGACAGGTAGAGAGAAGGAAAGAAAAACAAAACTAAAAGAGAAGGTAGATAAGTTGATAGTGCAATGCTAACAAGCTTACTTGAAAGTGAACCACATCCCGTTGTGGGTTGGGTTGTAACCGAAACCGATCACTCGACCAAAAAAGGGCGTTAACATTGGGCGCCACCCCAAATTAGGTGCCCCTAAGAAGGAGGAGGAGGTGGATGCGGTGGATGAGAAGAAGGACGGCTGGGGGCGATGGTCAACAAAGGTGTTTCGTTGTTATTAATTAACAACAATTCGATTTGCGGCCACACTTGGCAGGTGGCGGGCAGGTGGAGATCTTGCTCTGGGCCAATGTATTTGTGTATGTGTTTGAGTGTGTGTGCGTGTGTGTGTTGTGTTTGTGCCTGGGTAATCACATTCGCAATCGTTTGAAGCATAAGTAGAACCGCACAACCAACCAGTCACCAAAGCAAGTAAAAATTGTTGTTTCATTTTCGGAGGCAAATACCAAACACGTTTCGCGGAACAAGTTCAGGCGACTTGCAGCAGTCTTTCAGTTTGGTCTTGGTCTTGCAGCTTGGCTCTTGCTCTTGGTCTTGGACATAGGCAAGCAGTTAGCGTTAGCTTGGCCAGCACATTTCGCTGGACCGCTGCCATGGAGTAACATGTCTCTCTCAAGACTTGTTCCACCCTTTTTTTTCGTTTCAATTCCCTCTCTCCTATCATCTAAGCGGCCGCCCCCTACCCTGTGGTAGCCAAAACCATCCGTTAAACTGCTCTGGGCCATTGTACAACTTAGTCGCTTAGCATTGGGTCAAGTCGAGTTGTTCTTGTTGTTGTCGTTTGTCGTGAAATGGGACCACGCATGGCGCATTACAACAACAACAACAAAAACAGCCAAGAAAGATACTAAATCTGTGACTTACTTAAATTTAAAAAAATTGTGTTATTTAATAGCTTATTATAATGCATTGTAAGAAACCGTCGACTAAAAATTCCAGTTAATTATTTTTTTTCACTTTAGTTAAAATCATTTCTTGTGATTGTTCAGAACGGGGTAATAGAAAACTCGTTAATCATCTTGAATGAAAAGATTTCGCAAGGAAATTCTTTTGTAATAAGACAAAAAATATATATTGAAATACGGCAATCAGCTGGCAATCTATCAGTATGCAACACAATCTATAAATGCTAAGTGAAAATCGTGAAAACTTCCTGTAAAATGGCTTCATCTAACCTATACAAAAAACCACATACAGTGGGCCGCAACCATCTTTAGGTACCTACTTCGATATGGGCCGCCAATTGATTTCATTGCTAATGATTGCTAACGGTTTCTCAGACACTTACAGCATCAAATGAGGCAAAAGCCAGAAAAGAGGAGAGAGAGCGAGAGCGAGAACAACGGAAACCAGCGGTTTGCTGCTGACCAGATATCCACCATGGTAATAGCCAGGTGCGCACACCTTCAAGATATTTTGACGCACTCGACCTGTCTCGATTGGCAAGCAAGCAGCCACGTTTCTGTGTGGTTTTCCTGCCGGCCATGGGCTTGTCTGATTGATTGTGCATTCGTATTTATTGTCAGTGGCTGAAGCTTATCGCATCAATGCAATTTGTTTTGGCTCATCGTCATAGTCAACATCGGTATTGGTATCTCGGCAACAGCATCAGACATTCATCGACAGCCGTTAGCCGAAATGTAAACTTGGCTAACTGGCCAAATAGTCAACAGTCATCAAATGCAAAATTCACGGCCATCGGCCACGCACTTAAATCGACATCTTAATGACCTAGAGGCGAGCCTTAATTAAGGCTTAAACTGAAGCACTTTGATTGATTTACACACACGTCACATGGTTCGGAATGGTATGGAATGGTGTGAAGCTGTGTGAGCTGTGTGAGCTGCTGAAGTGCATACATAATGATTACCCCATAAGACTCAATTAACTGTAAATTAAAGAAAATGCTCGCTTACATTATGGCTGCACTTAATGTCGCGTGTGATAATGCGCTCCAGCTTGGTCCCCAAGTCCTGATACAGACGCAGATGCAACACCATGCAGCATGAAGACTCGCCTCTACATATGAGACAAGATCAACGCCCAGCATTAAAAAGAGCCAAGTTGAATTGGAGCGGGAAAATGTACGAAAAATAAATGAAAAGATATCAAGAGACAGAGAGAAAAGAAAAGGCGAAGAATTAAGTAACAAGGCACTTAACGTTTACACTTAACAAGGCGGCAATGTCGTTTTCGTCGACATTCTGGCCATAAAACTAAAAGCCATTAAGTGTCATTGCTCATTCCTGCTAAAGATTGATATCAAAAACTTTAAATATGCGTACCAAAAAGGCTGAAAAGCATAAGATGGGAAAGGAAACATCAGCAGAGAAGACCCCAAAACAACAAAAAAAAAAAGCAACAAAAAAATCCAACCATGTAAAATACATACCAAACGCAAAATAACAAACAAAACACACAGAAAAAAAAAATAAAACCGAAACACTGATCATCAGTTGAAAGACGAACAACCACATTAACAGTCACAGGCTCTGGCTCGGTCTCTGGTTCGGATAAAAGTGACTCCTCAAGATATCACATTAACACACTTTTCGATGCACGTACTTATATAAATAATAGAACCGTTATACGTATCCTGTTCGGCTCGATTCGGTTCGATCCGTTCGATTCAATATATAATTCTATTATGTTTGAATTTTTTGGTCCTTCTTCTTGGCCAGCTGTGTGTGCACTTGGCCTAGACGAGATCTTAACAAAACTAACTCGATCAGCACATCGATCGGACGCATTTCAACTGAAAGTCAAGTGTGCGAATGCCGACGCCAACGTTAGCAGCAGCAGCGGCAGCTCCAACATCTCCCAAGCTGCCCCCAGCTTTTCCCCTTCCCACCACGCACACTTTCAACTCACAATACTGCAGAAACAAAAATTTATGGCTTGGGCCGTGGCCGTCTAGTGGAATGCTCTACTAGGTGGGACGTAGTTAATAGTTCTTCTAATAAAAAGAAAGCCTCACCTGGCTGGCGGTTATTTCTATGTCTGTGTATGATAGCGCGACAAATGTTAAGTGGTTTTGTCTCTCTCTCGATTTAGGTCCAAGATCAATCTGGAATTCCTTAAAGAAAGCCAACTAAATTTGTATTCTCCTCTACTGCATCGTTGGTTTTTTTTCCATGTCGACAACTTTAAATCTTTATTTTTTTTTACAATAGCGTATTTAATCGAAGGATTAATTTCTAGGCAACAATTTTTGATGTTCATAAAAGTATGTTTTGAAAATTTTGACTCTTTATTAGATGACACACATTAAGAGTTTTCCTGTCACTTGCTTTCATAAACTAATCTAAATAAGAATTAAATTTTAGCTTCTAGTTAAGACACTTTTCCTTGTGATAGTTATCAACTCCTTTTGACTTTCAAAGGAACCAAAAGACCTCGAATTTTGCTTATGTAGCGCATAACACAAATGTGAAAAATCTCTTTGCTGCAAAAGTCAATGTCGGCGTCTTGGCTTGTTGTTATTGCTGCTGCTGCTGCTGATGTTGCCTGTTGTTTGTTGCCTATTCTATAGTATGTACCTCTTCTCGATACCTCTACTCATTTTGTGCATGGCTGGTGGAGCAACAGTACAATCGAGTTTCCACCAATGTGAATTAAATAGTTAGTTATCCAAAAGAGAGGCGACACACCAGCAACATCAGCAGCAACAGCAGCAGAGTAGAAGAAGTTGTAGAACGAAAACGCAAACCAAATGAAATCCCAGACGTCGACCACAAAGTAATGGAAAATATTGAGAAATTCTATCCAAAGAGAAGCATGCGGCCGGCAGTTACTCAAAACGACCATTAGAAGCCTACATTAGCAGACGGCGACGGCGACGACGATGACGACGACGACGAAAAAAAAACTAACGAACCTTGACAATTAAGTTTGCGCCACACTGCCAAACCCAATTGGAATTCAATGTGCATGCAATGCCAGCAGAAGCAACAGCAACAGCAGGGGCCATAAATGACGCTCATGATAATAATGATGATGATGATCATAATGAAGATGATCCTCATCCTCCGTCATCATAATGAAGTTGCAGTCTCAGTCGAAGTTAGAGTCAGAGTCAAAGTCAAAGCCTCGCTGTCGTTTGCTAATTCCCCTACAAATGTTTGCTGTTACTGCGGCTTCTTCTTCTACTACTACTACATGTGTCGGTACAAATAGGCAAGAGACTGAAACTCCATCTTCAACTCCAGGCCAGGCTCATGCTCAGAAAGTCGCGTGATGATGCGCCAAGTGGAAATATCTCGTTAAAGGTCGTGCCACAAATTCTACAACAGCAAAAAAAAAAAGAAAAATAACAACCGGGACAATGCCACCAAGTGCCAAAAAAAAAAACAAGAAATAGAAACCAAATGCAAACTCGTGCCGCAGCTAACACAATAAATTTTCTCTTTCAATTCAGTTGAACCTTTTTTTTTTTGAAAGAGATTTTTCAGTTGTGAAAATTCATTCAAAAAATGGATTTTCTTTGGGTGGTCGAAAGGGAAGCATCGATGAACTTTAAATGGTACTTGGATTTTTCTTCCTTTTAGTGTGGAATGGAAAGGATCAACTAATAGCATATATACATATATGTAATTAATTATCACTCATCCTCATTAAAGGCACACTCAATTTCATCGAATGATGACCCGCACCTCTGTCGCCTTTGTCTTTGATCTGTCTGACCAAGACTTTCGAAGCTGTGTATGGACCCTGCCATGCGTGACCTCAATTTCAATGTCTCGAAAAGAAATAAAAATTGGCACAAGCCGCAAAGGGCAATGTCGAGGATGAGGATGCGAGACTGAGAATGAGGATGTGCCACAGTGGGATTTATATACTATATGTATGTATGGGCACGATGACTGCGATAAGCGATCACAAAATGAGGGATAACTGGCCAGTTAATGAATGGGTTCAAAATAATTGATGCCAATGCCACTTTAAATTGGCTGGTGGTGGTCAACAGCAAAAGAAAGTTGGCCAAGGGTCTGACACAAGCTTGAGAGTGAGATGGCTAGAGAGAGAAGGAGAGGGAGAACACCAAATCTGTTGGGGTGGCACATTACCTGCTATCAAAGTGATATTTTCACATCAAACACAGACAGTCCTACCTTTCTCCTGGTCCCCAAAATAAAAATAAAACTGGACTTAAACGTGGACGTGCTGGATAAGTGGCCATGGCCTTTTAATCAACCACTCACACATTTCGAGCAAGTGATTTTATTTCTTGGTCTTGCTATTGCTCTTGGACTTGCCTTTTGTGCATTTTTGCTCACTGACCAATTTAACCGCTTGAGCACAAAATTTCACCGCAAGATCATCGCACTTGCCGGCACGCAAGCTGCCCCGAAAAAACCGAAATATTTTATGTCTGTTCCCAAAGTTGGACTTGGGTCCATGTTTATGTATGAGTTCAGTCACATTTTGGGCAAAACAGTTAGTTAGCCAACCGGGCAGCAGCTAGAGGCATTTGGGCCCTGATGCATTTTGCTGCGCTGCACTGCATCTCTGACTGGCACTCGCATGCTCCAATTAATCGCCTTCATCCAAGATGAATGCGAATTTGGTTTTGGATACGAATTCGGACCCACATCGGACGGGGTCGCTGTACTGTACTGACTGTCATTTCTGGTTATATCACAAAACATACTCTGCCTGCCTGCCGCCTGTTGATGAACGCTCCTCCTTTTGTTTGTTTGTTTTTTTTCTCCGTTTTGGGAAAGCGATTTCCATTAGCCTCTGACTTTTCAGAAGATGTAAAAATCAACTTGTGCAATCCAATCATTACACACACATGAGAGTAGCTTCGATTTTCTCGAGAAGGGCACCACCTGCTGATAGTTTTTACTGTCCCCTTCCTACGTCCATGACCCATGCATTCACATACATATAAGCAACACTTGAATGATTCAATGATTGCATGATTACATCTATCTACCACCTACCTGACCATCTTCATTTGCTCGCTTGCATGAATTTAAGCAAAAACAAAAAAAAACCAACACTCACAGAAACACTGAACACAAAAAAATGCAAGAAAAACTCTTAAAATTTAATTAAAAACAATTATTTAAAAATAAAATTTAATTAATTGCAATGTTGCATGAGCAGACACCTTCGTATTGGTGTTGGTGTTGGTGTTGCTGCCGCTGTGTTTATTGTAACGGTGGCACTGGCCTCTCCATGGGGGTATCCACACCTCAATCTCTGTCCATCCCTGCCCATCTCCTTATCGTCTTCAGCTTACAGCATAAACTCATGGGTGGCATATGGAATGAAATGCAATATGCTTTGGCCTATATACATGCTAACGTAGAAGAATATTGGAAGAGTCGTATAATTGAGTTATGGTTATCTAGCGCGCCAAGTATCTGTATCTATCTCCATCTGTATTTGTATCTGTGTCCATGTTAATGGAATGTTTTACGAGTGTGCTCAGCTTAAAGCCAAAACTCTAGTTTAGACTTTTATTACTTAACAAGAGAAATACCTCAATCAAGTGTAAACATAAAAAAAAAGATTTTTCAAGATTTTTAATTTCAAAACAAACCTGAAATATAGCTATTATATCAACTGTTTTTATTCGGTTTGATCGTTATATGACTCTAATTAGAATAAAGGAGTGCTATTTGATATCTTGATATATTTAAAGAAAAGTCTTAATGGAAATAAGATAAGGTGGAATTTGTAGAAAAATTCCTAATAAAGATAATTCCAATGACAAGAAGCCTGAGCTGAGTAGTTTTACCTTACGATGACTTCCTTCGGGAATTCTTTGATGATTTCCTTGATGACTTCCTTGAGAAATTCTTTGATTAATTCCGGAAAAAAACTTCTTAGTAAATTCGTAATTAACTTTGAACTAGAAATACTTTTAATTTGGTTTTTGTATTTCAAAATTCAACTACTTTGACATCTGTAGACTTTACAAGTGTTTTGTGAAATAAGTCTAACTGAATAAGGTTCACATCATTTACGTGCACAAACACACACACACACTCAAACAAACGAAAACCACACTTTCCGCCTGCCAAGTGATTTACCAAGAAGAAAGAAAGCTGCGGATGCTGCTGCTGCTGCTGTTGCTACTACTTGAGTCTCCTTTATTGCCCACTGCCACTTGCTGTATTCCACTCTACCTACAACCTGTCCAATGCTGGGAATAAAGAAATTAACATGTTACCACAAAACTGCAGTTATGCCCTGAAACAACCAACGAGCCAACAACAACAACAGCAGAAGAAGCAACAACAATAACAGCAACTGCCAGCAGCCCACGGGCAACGGGCAACACATTTAAGAAATGCGCCCAAAATATGCCGAGAACAAGGAAATGTTTACTTTGGCAGTTAACATGCTGGGTCCAAGTGGCCATTGGCCAATAATTGCGGCCAACAAAAAATAAAAACAACCAAAAACTTGACCACTTCAGCATTATTGGCCGAATGCTGTACGCATAAATTTAGCCTTAATTGGCTTTAATATTATGTTGTCAGTAAAAAAAAAAAAAAAACCGAAAAGAAAACCAACTGAAATCAGCAAAGCAAATCAAAAAAAGGGACAAAGGAATCCCTTTGGACAGGGACTTGCCAAATGTGGCACGTTTTCGTATACCCACGGTGTTGGGCTTAATCAGGGGTTTCCACGCAATTGCCAAAAAATGCCAAAGAGAGTGGAAAATATGCATGTGAAAGTAAAGAACAGGCCCTTAAATAAGTTCCAAATGACTGTGATTGCAATGATGATAATCATGATCAAGCTGACAATGATGATGATGCTTCGCCGCCTTCTCCGCTACTCTCACTTCCCATACCCCAGATATTATATCCATCGATGATGAGGCCATTGAACACAGCCCTTTTGGCCTTTTGGCGCATTAACGGCTAGGCAGCGGGAGATAAACAGAGAGACAGAGCCAAAGAAACGGAGTCACAGACAGACACATACATACATACACACATAGTTATAGAAAGAGGGGAAAATAGAGCGGGGAAAGGGACACCGATGTTTTGGGAATCTCGACAGGTTCAATGCCACCCAATGCGACGAGCAATAAAAACAAACTACCAAATTTAAAAGAAAAAGCAAAGGCAAAAACAAAAAACGTTTATATAGCAATTACCAACGCTGCTCGTGTTTCAAACCATATGCAATGCCCCTCTGCCCTTTGCCCTCTGCCGCCACCTAACCCCCCCTTATCCACCACATCAATTGGTATTGGAGTTGGTCGCGTGTTTTTGTTTCTATAGATATATGTATACCTTTGTTATAGACAGACGATAGACATATCAAGATTTGATTCTTGTATGTAAATTTGAATTTATCATTTTCTTAAGCATAGTAAACATTATATTTCATGGTATGAATGCAACAACTTATAGTCTGATCGGTTAGATTTCGTAATTTCAGAGATTTCTTTAATCTTTATTAAAACTAAACTTTTATGAGAATAAAGTATATTTGAGTCAAACTTCAAATACTTGAACAACTAAATGTTTTCAATATTCAAATTTTTCTATTAAATCTATACATTAAAGGTCCCGTTTGAATCAAAGTATTTTGAAGAATTTTGTATAAAAGTAAAATTGTTCCAAAGCACGGACTCTTTAAAGGTAATTCGTTTCTATAATTATATATGTACATCTCTCAATGGTAGATTCACAATGAGTCAAATGGGATAAAAACTGAGAGATTTTCGTCATCCAAGTCCAATAAGAAGTAAGCTTTATTCCTCCCTACCTGTTGAATGTTTCACGTGTCCATCTCTAGTTTGGCTACCTACCTGTGCGATTGCTGGTGATTGTTGTTGCTTGCTCATATTCACACACACACACAGACAGACGTGTGTGTGTGTGTGTGTGTTTGCTTTGGTAGAGTAACAACATCAAAAGTTCATTATGCGCGCTCGCGAATCGTGACATTGCATAATGGCAGCTGCAATGCAAGTGGAGACCCAGGCCGGACATGGACATGCAAGGCGCCGCCACAGCCGCCAACACCACCCCCGCCGCCATCATAATACAGTCTTGGTAGTCGTTTCAGGCGGCTAACTTATTGTTAGACTTATCTGAGCTTAGCCGGGCCCCAGTCAAAGGTGGTGATACTATGCACATACATATAAATATGTATGTATGTGTGTAGCCACACCTAAGTATGTATGTTTGTGGGCCTCGGCTATGAAAATTGATTCTCTGCCACAACTAACGGCTCTATAGTCACTGGACACTGGAGCTACCTCACACATATGGTATCTCCTTTATTGCTTATGCCCAAAATTCAGGTCTTTGCTGCTGCTGATGCTGACCAGTTTGTACAATTAGAATCTTTGGCCCGTGTTCCTGGTGCCCATGTTATCTCTACTAGGCACACTTTCCGACATTTGTTAAGGTGTGTCGTCCTAGTCGCTGTCGCTGTCGCCGTCGCTTTCTACCTAGCAAAAATAAAAATGATCTTAACTAATAACCCACACGACTGCAATATACCCTGTAGCAATTTACTTACTAGTTTTAAGAATTCTTGAAGTTAGTTTTAAAGGATCCAAAATTATTGAAAGCTAGAAAATAGTTTTTAAAGACAAACTTTGGTACTTTTCGTTTCATATATGTACCTTTTTATAATTCAAGTACAGGGTGTTCTCTTAAAAATGGGAAATGGAAGAAATGTAAGAAAGATGAAAAATATTCTGAAAGTATGTGCTTTTTTTCTTTTCTTAATTTTTGTTTGTCTCTTTTTTAGGTTATCGCTTATAACAACTAGACGTACATTTACATGGTTTTTTTTTTTTTGGTTTTTGTCATCATCATAAGGCGATTCTTTCAGTTACTATGCCAACGTCTATATTTGGTGCACAACAACTTGGTAAGCTAACTGGCTGGATGTTGTTTGAAATAGGAGTAGTTAGATGTTGACCCGATTGTTACTGCAACTGGAACGCTGGACATGTGTGAGTGTTTGTGTGAATCTTATCCTCCACTTATCCTTAAAGCTTCATGTGCAACATGACTTGTTTGGGTTTTAGTAATTCGGTCAAAGGCTAACAAAAAGGTAACAAAAGGTCATAAGATGGTGAGAAATCTATATTTATCAGAGAATGTTTAAAGCGATAAAGCCAATATATATATATTGGCAACATTTAATGTGGCATTTTGATTTTTTGATTGAAAATAGAGTTTTCTCTTGCCAATATAGCATGTACATATGTAACTGTAGCCAGGTATTTAGAGTTAAACGAGATCTTTTGATCGACTTTCCCTCTTGTATGTCTATATAGACATTTCTCTAATTAGCCTTCGATGTGCCACGAAAATTGCAGCGAAATCTTCGATAAAACGCATAAAAAAACAAATATAATAATTGTCTGCTAAAAATCAAACAAATCTTTGTTGCTACACCAAAAAGGAGTAACAACAGCTAAAGACAACGCCGCATCGCAACGTCGGCGATCGATCAATCAATCAATCATTTTCACTCAAATGCCGCATTGTTGACGATGCCGACATCTATGTCTATGTCTATGTCTATGCCGATGTGGATGTCGGTGTCTTGCCCTATAGATTTCATATAGCCATAACCCCATAAAGACTGAGACGTGCCAGCCAACTCAACATGCTCCTCTAGTCCCACCTTCTCTGGCTGCTGTGCAATTAAATAAACGAAAGTTTTTTTTTTTTTCATTAATTTCGATTGCATTTGTTCAACTGCACAAAGGGGAGGACAATCGGGGCTATTGGAGACGACACTTAGACCAAACCTGGCAGCTGAAGGCTAAAGCTGTTTCCTCTATGTACACCCGCTCCCTTTCATTTTCCACACTCTTTCAACAATTCCAATTCCAATTCATTAGCAACGCTTTGGAGCAGTCCCAATCTCCCCCCATCCCCTCCTATGGGTAACTGTCTTGGCGTTTGGGGCGTGCTCTCGTGCTGCTCATAAATGTCTGATGGTTGTGACGTGCCTTGATGTATTTCACTTTTTGTTTTTGTTTAGTTGAGCTGCTAAGTGCCAGCATCCAACAACAACAACCACAACCATAACAACGGCGACGACGACAACGACGACGACAAACAGGCAATGTTTGCTGGCAGTTTTCTAGTTTTCAGAAAATTTTCACATTACTGGGTGAAAATTGAAAAACAAAAAGCAAAAAAAAAAATGCAGTAAAAAATGTGTGTTTGGCAAATGAAAAGCGCGAAAAATACGCGTAACTAAACAAAGCAAACGAAGTTGTTGCTGTTGTTAATGTGGTTACTTTATTGTTGTTGTTGTTGTTGTTGCTTTGGTTGTTGTTGTTATACCCTTATATAGATGGTAAGGTCAACAAGATTTCCCCAATATCTAGCTAGCTGTCGGTATTCGAAAGTAACCATGGATGGCATGACATATAGAATTCCTTGACAAGAGGGAAAATTGAAAAGATCTAAAGAGAGAACTATATGCATCGATTCTAGAGAATGTTTTTTTCAAAATCTATTAAGAAATGTCGTCTATTTTAGGATTTTATAAAAGGGAATAAGCAGAAATCTTCCTCAAAGCCCCTTAGCTGAACGAGTGGGAACACTAATATTTGAAAAAAGTAATTACCGAATAAATAAGTACCAAATTTATTAGGTTATCAAGTCCAAGGAGATCAAAGTTTTGTTTTTAGTGTAGAAAGATGACATTCAAATCGTAATATGATGAAAGCATAACGACCCAAAATTACACAGATGGAATTTCAGAGGTATAGACTTAAAAATATATATCTCTCTTTGGTGCCAAAATAAAACCCTATCTTTAAGCATTAATCTAGTTAATAATTACTTTTTGTTTATTTTAGAAAATGTATTTGTAAATTTGCTAATGTAAATTTTTAGAAGTTGATCTTTTATAAGGGTATAAAAATGACAGTATTAAGCAAGATTGACTTAAAAAAAAAGTTCCCCCTTTTGATTGAAAAGCTGACTACCCCCATGATTTGGTTAGTAGCTTCTACTTATTCCCAAAGGTTTTATGCATTTCTTATTACCAATATTAGCTTTCTTTTCTACCTAATTCCTGTTTGCCATTTCATTTATAGCCATCATTTGTCGTACTCGTCGTTGTCGTCTTTGACAGCGGCTGCATTGAAAAAAGGGAAAGTACACAATCTCGCACTTTTCCTAGCTAAGACCCATCTCATTCTCTGTCTCTCAATCTCTCTCTCTCTCTCTTAAAGTGTGTTAGGTATTGGAGTATTAGGGCCCAACCCACTTATGTATGTGCAATGTTAGTTTCAGGATGATTATGATTATGCCCAACCCCTTACAAGTTAACAATATAAATTCAATTTGTTTTACTGAATTTCTGGTTTACTTTCGCTCATTTTAAAAATGAAATTAAGTTTTTGTTGCTAAAAATTAATAGCTTTTTGTCACAGATAATGGATATACGGATACACACAGACTATACTAAATGTATGTATATGTATAACCATTTCAACCGTCTGGCATTGCGACACACATTCTTTCATACTATATATCTCTACCTATATATAACTCTATATGTAAGTATATATATTTCTAGACACTTATGCATGTAGACAAAGTCCAAGAGTTTCTTACATATGTGTGAGAGTGCTCAATGGCTGCTGTTGGTGCTCGCTGGTTGGGGGAAAGCGCTGTGGCCTCCAAGATTGCGTTGCAATTAATCATCAGACAAAACGCATTGTTCGCCTTGCTGCTCTCCTCCTCAATACATGTGTGTTTCTCTGTATGTGTGTATTCCATGGTTGGGGCCTGTCACGCACCTTTGGGGCCGGGACTGAAGCTGGCCTGGAGCTGTGTTGCCTGCTTTTCATGCTCCCGCTCCCGAATAATAAAGTCGGTCATTGGCGCTTGTCCAGTCAGTTTTTCATTGCCTTTTTTAGCTATAACCTGGCATCGCGCATAGTTTTCTTGACCCAATTTGCGAAAATAAATAAGAAAGAAAAAACAACTGAGGTGGTCAAACGCACCTAGAGCAACACAAAGATCATTTTCAACGGGTTAAACTAATTGTAAGATAGAAATATATGAAGAAAATGTGGGTTGGTGGTGCAGCTTTTGAAATGAGAAGGTTTTACACTAAGTTGGCCAATAATAATTAAAGCCTACAATAAATTTTCTGGTATAATAGTTCCTTGTTTATAAAATTTCTATGAATTTTGATTAGTAAATGTTAGGTGGCAATTTAAGTCAATGTAGTTATTTCATCAAAAAGCTATTACTTTTGGAAGTAAAATCTTATGTGCTGCTGGTCAGTTGAATCTTCCTGTCCAAAATTATATCTACAGTAAAATTAACTTATGTTATAGTCCACAGTAATAGGTATTGAGAAGGGAATCGGACCAGGGGGCATCGCTGGTGATGATATGGGACAGGAAAGGTAGGGAAAAGTAAATTGAACAAAACAAAAACTTGTTATTCTTCTGTTAGACTTGTTGCTCTATTGCATCGATGTGAGACTTGTGGAGGTACTAATGTGCGATGAGGTGCCCAACGTGGAGGCCATATCTCCGTGATAACTGAACTGTGTATACGGAAAATAGTATTGTTTAATTACAAGATTCGCAACATTAAACGAATCCACTTGGCATACCTGCTTAAACAAAGGTTCCTCGACTATAGATCCCAACGGTCCAGTTGGATCCGGTGGAGTCAGTTCAACACTTTCGCCCGTAAACTCATTATCAAAATAACGCGTATCCGTATCCGACGTAACCTGGGGCTTAAATGGCGGCGGTATCTGAAAATATAACGCCGTTTAATAATGGACAGATTTAATTAATAATATCATTAACGATTCTTAAGATTCTTACCTTTTTCTGCACTAAATCTGTCCAATTAATACTCGCAAAGAAGGGATGTGCTTGTATTTCCTTGACATCGTTCTCTCCGCCTCCCAAACGTGCAGTGGGATCTTTGACCAGAAGTCCCGAAAGAAGGCTCTTGGCCTCATCGGAAATATTGCGTGGATATCTAACATCTTCGATTAATATCAATGTAAAGAGCACATCATGATCTTTATTACAGAAGGGCAAACGACCGCACATCTAGAGAGAACAATACAAGTTAAATAAATAGATTTGATAATTTTAAATAAATCAAAATTAGAAATTATAGTAATTGCGCACCATTTCATACATGACAACACCTGTGCCCCACCAATCTACCGCCTGCCCATAGTCATTATCATCTAATACTTCCGGCGCTAAATATTCCGGTGTACCGCAAAACGTTCTCGTTGTACGGCCATAGGTGATATCCTCTTTACATAAACCAAAATCAGCAACTTTAATGTGACCATCTTTGTCCAGCAAAAGATTTTCCAGTTTTAAGTCACGATATATAATGCCCTGAGAGTGTAAATAGCCAAGAGCGGATATGATCTCCGCACCATAGAAACGTGTACGCTCCTCGGTGAAGATGCGTTCATGGCTCAAATGCCAAAACAATTCGCCTCCATTCACGTATTGCATGACAAAGCAAAGGCGATCGTTTGTTTGAAATGAATATTTAAGAGACTGCAGGACCACAGATTAAGAGAGTGAACAAAATATTAGTAAGAGATGGGTTGTCCACTAGAGGTATACACTTACGATAAGGAACGGATGATTTGTTGATTTAAGCACACGACTTTCTGTTAAAGTGTGCGCCACCTCATCCTTCTGTATAATGACCTCCTTTTTGAGAATTTTAATTGCGTACAATTTGGCTGTGGATTTCTCACGACACAGGATCACCTTGCCAAAAGCGCCTTTTCCCAGCACCTTGAGGAACTCAAAGTTCTCCAGAGTCTGTGTGGAAAATGTATACTTTATAAATTAAAATCATTTTAAATTTTAGTCTGTAAGGATGCACTTACCACTTTCTTAACGCCGCTACTGTGTCGTCTTGTGCCCTGGACAGAGAATTGTTCGGAGAGCTCATCTTCGGCTATGCCAGCCAAATCCACATTGGTCATATCTGTTTGTACGGATGAAGTCATGGCCGTCTCTCCCATTTCACTTAAACGACTTGCCACATTGCGTATGGCTTCAGTCCATTGTTGGCGCTCGAGCTCGGTGTCCACTGCGAAGGTTCGTTCAATCACTGTGGTCCATTGCAGGCCGCGTATGATAAATGTGAACGGCTTGGGCCGATCGACTGTCATGATCTGGCATCCACGTACTGTGAAATTGTTTAGCAGTTGCTCTGACTGTGTGGGAGTGGCCCTATCTGGGGGCCTGCTACGGTAGCCCATTAGAGTACCATCGGCGCGCAGGATAAAATAACGTTGGCGCCATGTCTTTATGTGCTCACCACGTTTCTGAAGCCAACCCTCCTTAACGATCTGGGAGAAATCGCTGGTATTATAGCTGCTGCCCGGACTGCTGCTTGGGTTCCCGAATGATTGACTCCTCGACATGTTGGCGTAAATGTCGACGATTTCTAATTGATTATATTATCAGTTAGTCGTAGGTTCTGTGGGGTAATTCTTCATAAAATTGTTTCCAACGGAAATGTGAGATAATTCTGTAAATTAAGAGGACAAAAAGAAACACAATTATTCACAATAATTAATCCTTTAGACTAAAGACGGTATTGCTAGCTCAGCCCGTTTACATCAAATGCTCATCTCCAATGCAAGTGCGCAGTTCAAACACATTTTGTTTTTGTTGCTGTTTAGTTAGTTATGTATTTTGCTTGCTGATGACAAGTTCTCAATTGTTGTTATTGTTATTGTTGTTTTTGGCGCTTGCGTCAGCGTCAGCTAGCTGCATCGCAAAAAATTGGATCGTAAAAATATCTACGGCATTTCCGTTTTTTTTGTTTTTTTCCCCCAAAAGGGCCCACCAACAACCCTTCTCTCTGCCATTGTGTCTCGATTTCCCATTGGGTCAGACCCCTCTCTCAGTTAGTCATTGGCCTACACTCAGGTCTCTCTCTGTGGTTGTCTGTTAATGTCGGCGGCGCCATATATACACACAATTTGTAAATATATACTATAATAAATATGTACATACAAGTTTTGCTATTGCATTTACCGCGAAATTATATGAAAACAAGACGTTTAGAAACTTTAACTTATTGCAAATGATTTAATCCAGTGCGAAACTAATAGATGCTCCGATTTGGTTCAGGATCACTTTATTTATTACTTCATATAAAATTGGGCAGTTTTTCAATGAATAAATAATGTTAACAAATCTCAAGGCTTAAGGTAAGCCAAAGTTTAAAACAACTAAAAAAAACTTGAATATTAAATCAACTGCAACACTGTATGTATTTGAAATATTATAACTATACTCTGAACATACAATATTTTACACGTCAGCGCCGTTTGACGTGGAGTTGTTGACTAATTCTTGTTAAGCAAACGTCTGTAGATCTGGTCAGTATTAGTCTTATGTGGAGTTAAGTCGTCTAGCAGTCGGAAACGCTTGTTCAAGTGTCGCTATTTATCCATAATATTTCTAAGTTTTCGAAATTTTTGGTGAGTAACAATGTTGAAGAGTTGTCAATTAGATTCTGATGATTTAAGCACCATGATTAATAAGAACCTTATGGAATAATTTTGATAATGGGATCTCTCTTTGGATGGTTTTAGTGCATAAAATGTATACCCATTGCCCGAATTGGATTTTCGTGTAATTCAGCATTTTGTTTGTGTATTTTTATTATAATCATTTTTGTCACTGTATATAATAAACTGGGTTTTTCTATGCATTTATATAATTTCTATGCATGTTGGTTGGTAGGCGTAAGCGCGTATAAATTAATCATAATCAATGTATATGCATATATATATATATATATATAAGATATATATATTCGTATATATAGTTAATGTTACTTATGCAGATCGTATATTATCTACATGTGTTGCTGCTCAATTGTCGTTTTCAATTCATTTACAAATCAGCTTATTTAATATTGGTATTTATCATTATAATTATTCATAGTTTTTCCTATCCAAAATTACATCTAAAGTAGTTATTATTTCGGATTTATTTTCTGTTCATTTTTTTCTCTTCTCTCTCTCTCTCTCTCTCTTCTCCGCTCTTTTTGATCTTTCCCTATACATTACAAAAAACAACACTTTAAACTTTGACATTTTGTATATGTATAAATATATATATATGTATATACACATATATATATATAAAGACAAGTTTCGAGTCATCTCCTTAGAACACATTGTAGTTTGCAGTACATGATGTGGGTGAAAAAAAAAATACATATCATATATCATTATTTTTTCACAGTATACAAAAATAATCTTCAAAATAATTGAATTTGTTACAAGGAAGGGAAAGGGGATCAGGGAGGGAGCAGGGGCAGGGGCCATGTTGTGAGTTGTGGAACAAAATATAATTATGCAGCTAATTCTCATTTTTCGATATCGCTCTAGCTCTACCTTTCGCTAACTTTTCACATATTTATAATGTGTCTGTCATTGTTATAATTTCATATATGTAATATATAATGTATATTTGTTTATATGTATATACAAAAGCTTGCCGTTATTACGGACATTGGCAGATTTCGGTTTGATTGTTTTTGGTCAGCTAGATATATATATACTTTATATGCATATATGTATATCTATCGTCTCGTCTGTAACTGAAAGGCATTTGTTTACAAAAATCAAAGGAAAACCAAGTCAAATAAAGTTGTTTTTATAAGCCATGCTTATAAAGTTTTCACTATGTATTGCTTGATCGATCTGAGTTTGATATTGGCTAGCTATATGTCTACACACACACATACACACACAAACACACCCACACACACACAAAACCAAAGACAATAATATCCCCATCAATCTCTCTAATATATTAGAGTTTATCGTAAAAATATAGTTATAGATTCAATTACACTTTCCGAGTCTTATGTTGTATGTGTTATGTGTCGCGTGTAAATCTGAACTGAAGTGATCTGATCTACTTGGGTTTTGCCCGATTTCTTTGATTTAACTGTTAGCATCTCAATTATTCATCTTTATCTGTGTTTCGTTTGCCGCATATAAGCCCAAGAAAATAATATTTCTTATTTTGCTACGCACATATGTATGCATATAGATGCACTTTTAAACGAGGATTGGGGTAAGGGATTAGGGAGAGATTTGGTTTTTTTTTTTTTTGTTTTGTTTCTTTTACTTTATCTTTAAGAGAGATTTTACTATTTATTTTGTATGTAATTTAATTTGAAATGCCCGAACATGTTTTTTAATTTTATTTTATAAATTTTATATACAATTAAGGGTTTTTTTTTTGTCGAATTTGTAGTAATATTTTGCGCATATAAAAATATCAAAATGTTTCGTTTTTTTTTGTTTTTTTTTTTATATAATATAATATGTATTCCCATGTGGAACTATATGTTGTAAGTCGGTTTACTTTCCTGATTTGCTAAGTATACAGAAACTTGTTAATGCAATTGCAATGCCAAAGACTAAATGACAAAGAGTTTAATCTTAATGATTCTAAAAATTGTTGATTTTTTTGTTTGTTTTTTTTTTCTTTTTTTTTTGTGTATGAAAGGTTAAACCTTTTGCGTTTTTTTCATTTTGCTTGTGTAAATTCAATATGGAGAAATTGCATTTACATGACACAAATTTTCATTTTTGATATATAAAATATGTACAAATATATTGTGTATAAAATAAATTTCAAAGAAAGAAAATAGGCAGCAAATTTTAAAAATTGTATGCAAAATGTTTCTTCGTTTTGCGCCATTTTTTTACTTTTTTTTTTTTAGTTTATTTGATGTTTGTTGTTGTGGTTTCGTTTCTATCAATTAATAGTTTCTCTGCTGTTTATGTGTTGTCGTTTATCATTTTCTTTAATAAAGCACAGCATATTAGAGGCAATTTTTCTCAACTGTTTTCTTTGTCGTTTTTCTCTACTTTCTTTGGAGCATAGATAATGTCTGAGTGTGTGTGTGTTTCCTATATTTCGATTTGTTGCTGCTCAGTTAATTTAACTTGATGTGCCCTATATGCTACGTGTGTGTGTGAGTGTCGGAGTTTGTGTGTGTGTGTGTGTTTGCTTAATCAATATTTTACTTGTTTTAAAAATTAACTAAATCTTGTTTATACTTAAAAATTGTATATATTTAGATTCATGTTTAAATGTATATTATCATATGTAGTATTTGTAAGCTGTTTCATTTTCTCGTTCTATTTTGTTTTTCAACTGCCCGTTGTTGTTGTTGTTTGTTTCTTTTTTCTTTTTTTTTTAATATTTTGTTTTTATGTATGAAAAATAAGTTACTATCATTTGAAGTTTTCTTCGTTATTATTGTGGTATAAACTTAGCAAGTATAAAAAAGTATTATTATTTATATTAATTCTTTCCATTTCAATATATAGTTCATAGTTATAGGTTTATAGTTATATAGTATGTAAGGGAGAGGCTTGGGCTGGGGGTGATTGATGGTGATGAAACAGGACATGATGCGTATGTGCATGTTAAACTAAAGGAAAAACGGGGAAAAGTAAATTAAACAAAACAAAAACTTGTTATTCTTCTGTTAGACTTCTTGTTCTATTGCATCGATGTGAGACTTGTGGAAGTACTAATGTGCGAAGAAGTGCCCAACGTGGAGGCCATATCTCCCTGATAGCTGAACTGTGGGTGCGGAAGATAACATTGATTTAGTCAGGGATGCACAATATTCGATTAAAGCCAATAAGCATACCTGCGGAAATAGCGGTTCTTCGGCTATAGATCCCAGCGGTCCAGTTGGATCCGGTGGAGTCAGTTCAACACTTTCGCCCGTGAACTCATTATCAAAATAACGCGTATCCGTATCCGACGTAACCTGAGGCTTAAATGGCGGCGGTATCTGAAAATATAACCCCATTATTAATTACACATCGGGTTAAACAACGATAGCAACACTATATTACACTATAAGTTTAAAAATACTTACTTTTTTTTGCACTAAATCTGTCCAATTAATACTCGCAAAGAATGGATGCGCTTGTATTTCCCTGACGTCATCCTGTCCTCCTCCCAAACGTGCGTTAGGATCCTTGGCCAGCAGACCCGCCAGCAGACTTTTAGCCTCATCGGAAATATTGCGTGGATATCTAACATCTTCGATCAATATCAATGTGAAGAGCACATCATGGTCTCTATTATAAAAGGGCAAACGACCGCAAATCTATGGAGTACAAGATTGAAAGATGAATTTGCTCATTATAAAGTAGGAAAAGTACTTACCATTTCGTACATAACAACACCTGTGCCCCACCAATCTACCGCCTGCCCATAGTCATTATCATCTAATACTTCCGGCGCTAAATATTCCGGTGTACCGCAAAACGTTCTCGTTGTACGGCCATAGGTGATATCCTCTTTACATAAACCAAAATCAGCAACTTTAATGTGACCATCTTTGTCCAGCAAAAGATTTTCCAGTTTTAAGTCACGATATATAATGCCCTGAGAGTGTAAATAGCCAAGAGCGGATATGATCTCCGCACCATAGAAACGTGTACGCTCCTCGGTGAAGATGCGTTCATGGCTCAAATGCCAAAACAATTCGCCTCCATTCACGTATTGCATGACAAAGCAAAGGCGATCGTTTGTTTGAAATGAATATTTAAGAGACTGCAGGACCACAGATTAAGAGAGTGAACAAAATATTAGTAAGAGATATAAACCGGATATATATCATGGGTTGTCCACTAGAGGTATACACTTACGATAAGGAACGGATGATTTGTTGATTTAAGCACACGACTTTCTGTTAAAGTGTGCGCCACCTCATCCTTCTGTATAATGACCTCCTTTTTGAGAATTTTAATTGCGTACAATTTGGCTGTGGATTTTTCACGACACAGGATCACCTTGCCAAACGTGCCCTTACCCAGCACTTTGAGGAACTCAAAGTTCTCCAGAGTCTATGTAAAATATATAGATCAGTTATTAAAAGCATCGCAATTTTTTATGTGAAGGAATGCACTTACCACTTTCTTGACGCCGCTGCTGTTGCGTTTTGTGCCCTGGACAGAAAATTGTTCGGAGAGCTCATCCTCTGCTATGCCAGCCATATCCACATCAGCCATATCAGTTTGTACGGATGGCGTCATGGCCGTCTCTCCCATTTCACTTAAACGACTTGCCACATTGCGTATGGCTTCAGTCCATTGTTGGCGCTCGAGCTCGGTGTCCACTGCGAAGGTTCGTTCAATCACTGTGGTCCATTGCAGGCCGCGTATGATAAATGTGAACGGCTTGGGCCGATCGACTGTCATGATCTGGCATCCACGTACTGTGAAATTGTTTAGCAGTTGCTCTGACTGTGTGGGAGTAGCCCTATCTGGGGGCCTGCTACGGTAGCCCATTAGAGTACCATCGGCGCGCAGTATAAAGTAACGTTGGCGCCATGTCTTTATGTGCTCGCCACGTTTTTGTAGCCAACCCTCCTTTACGATCTGTGGGAAGGCTCCAAACGTACGATCAATACTCAATGTCGCACCGGCAGTGCTGGAGCCTGTTGTGCTGGTACTGGTATTATAGTTGTTGCTGCTGCTGCCCGCGCTGCTGCTGCTTGGATTACCGAATGGTGCATTCATAGACATGTTGTTGTAGTTGTCGATGTGTGTTTCAGAAACAATATTGTTGTCGTTTACTCGTAGCCCAGCTCTCAATGTAGGACTACCACTGTGATTGTTGTTGGAAAGATTCAACACTAACGGCTGCTGTCCACTAGTGGTTGGTGGTGGTGCTGATGACGATGAGGCTGATCCTGTTGCAGCAGCGCTTGCGCTGGCGGCAACCACCGTTGATCGCCTCTGTAGGGCAAAGGGTAGGTAATTCGTGATGAGGCTGTTTCTAACGCCTTGGCCAAGTAAGACTGTTTGGCTAAATTCTGCAAATAAAAGAGAAACCAAAATTAATAATTCATCAATCCACCTAATAAGCTTGCCCTTTCTTTCTGCCTGCTTCTTATCCTTTTGCATCAAATGATAATTCCTAAGGCAAATGCGCAGATTAGACGCATTTTGTTGCAGTTTTGTTAGTTATTGTTATTTTGCATGTTTATGACAAGTTTGCAATTGTTGTTGTTGTTTTTGGCACTTGCGTCAGCAGAGCTAGGTGCTGCACAAAAAAAATGGATCGTAAAAATATCTACGGCATTTCCGTTTTTTCCCCAAAAGGGCCAACCAAAGCGACCTCTTCCCGGCTCTTATTTTCCCCCCTCCTTTCAACCATTGTGCCTCTCTCTCTCACTCTCTCTGCCGCTCTGTGTCCCTCCCTCTCAGTTAGTCATTGGCCCACATGCAGATGTTTGTATGTGTGTATGAGTTGTCGTAGGCGCCAGCAATTTGCTGTAGCTGTTGTTGTTGTATTTGGCTTCAAACGAATTCCCCGCCATGTTACGCAGCCGAAGCGAAGGCGATACGAGTACATATATGTATATGCACATATATATACATATGTACGTACACATATGTACATACACACATATGTATGATTGTAAAATTTGCGATTGCATTTACCGCGAAATTAAATCAAAACAAGTCGTTCATGAACTTATACGTGTGCAAGTGTATGTATGTATGTACATATGCTGGCATAAAGTGCGAAAGTGATGGCTATAGATAAAGCATATTCATTTACAATTAGCAAAAAAAAAAAAAACAGACAAAAAAAAATGTCAAATCAACTCGAGAGGCAAAACGAATGGATGGCCTGCTGCTGCTGCCGCTTCTGCCTCTGCCGGCTGTACAAATTTTGCTATCTAAAACTGTAAACAAATGTACATACATAAAATAAAATCGACAAAATACACACACATACACGCATTCACCACATTGCATTGCAAAATACGAGGCCAGACCAGACATACATAGGAAGAAGGATGGTTAAGACAGGGAGGCGGGCAGCACAATGATCAAGCAGCGCAACATGTCTAGACACAGACACTTACATATACATTTACAGTTATCAAAGGCCATGACTGTTTATTGGAATTTGGCATAAAATTGCTTCCCTTGCTACTACTACACACCCTCTTCACGTAGAAATACATTCATATACATATCTGTATTTTAAATTTACCAACCTATTTGGTCAAAAGAACAGACTTTTGCTTTTTACTTTTTTTGCTTTTCTTTTTTATTTGTTTTTGCTTTTCTTGCTTTCCGTGGGAGTGAGTGAGACAGCGTAAGACTGCGACTGGCGGTGACGTCCAGACACCAGCGACGGAAACGACGGTGCAGGCAGTAAGGGAAATTTCGCTTTTAACTATATCACCCGACGATTTATTTGTTTGAAACACGTTGTTGTTGATTAAAGTATCTGATGCTCGTTGCTTGCAACACATTTGTTGCAGTTTATATTTTCATAGACACACACATATAAAATTTTCCATATTTTCTGTCTCAACACTTTTTTATCAACACTTTTTTTCACAAAAAACATCGATGGTACTATCGATGCATCGATGGTTTTGTATTTTTATAAAAAATCGATGTTTGGCTAGCACTATCGATATTTTCTTTGATTTTCTTCAATTCTTCGAGGGAAAAGCATTTAAGGAAGAGTTTTCTGTTTTGTATTTTGCAATTTAATTTGGAAAGTAGATTTTACTTCTTAATGTCTTCTTTACAAAAGTTTTTAAAAAATGACCAATTAAACCGCGTGAGTAAAACGCTCGCGCTTTAAACCGCGTGAGTAAAACGCGCGCGTTTTAAAACGCTTGGCATCTCCGAATGAGCTCTGGCAACGCTTGATCGTCGATAACCGATAATAACAAAAATGTTTCTCCATTAGTGATGTGAGTTTAAATGATGTATACACTGATGTCATTTGAGCTTTTTTCCAGCCAGATGTTTTGGAAATGAGATTGCGAGAAAATTTTGAAAACAACAGGCGTCGGGAATTCTAGCTTTTTTAGCAAATTGAAAAATATATATTTTTAATTTTACTTTTTCTCAATTTGGTGAGTTGTTTCTATCGCATTTGACGATGATTTTGAGAATGAAATCAAAGCATTGAGCATAAAATCCTTAGAAGAAAAATATCTAAGAGAATGCTGCACGAGTTTTGTAGTGGATAAGTTCTGGAATGAAGTACTAAAATAACGGGATTCTGGCGGAAACTGCAGATTTCATGAATTGGATTTAGTTGCTCTTTAAATATTGTCACTGCCTTGGTCGAATGCCGAAGTGGAGAACGCTATATTAAGCATAAGGTTTATATTTATATATATATTTTTAAATTAGAAATTAGCTTATCTAAAATTTTAGGTATGAACTGCACCTAAAACAAATGCTGTTTTGATTACCAGCTAAAGTCCAGCTGTCTAAATAAAATAGAACAGAGAGAATATTATACGAGCGATAAGGAAGATATTGAAAATCTAGTAAAAAATTCAATATTTAAAAATCAGCTTTTTTCGACTTTTTTTCCCGGAGATTCAGCTTTTTTAGCTGTTTTCTTAAGTCGATTTAGCTGTTTTGGCCTAACAAAAAATGACATCACTGGATGTATATGTCCATCGATGGTTTTTCTCATCACTATTCTCCAGCTCTTGCCGTTCGCTTTCTTTTTTTGTTTGTTGTCTTTTTATTCGGAAAGTTCGTTGAAATTGTTTCCTGATCGGATCTTTAATTGCTTAATGTGATTATGAGGCAAGTGTTTAAAAAAGTGCAGAATAATGTCAAATCAACTAAGTGGATAAATGAAACATTTAGATATTGTATATAGTACAATCAATACCAATGCAAAAACCAATCTGTGTCTTCGTGTGGGTGTGGGAGAGTGCATATACATTTGTATGCATGTATGTACATATGTGCGTGCGTGTGTGAAAACAAAACAAAGTCAGAGACATGAAAAAGAAAGCGCATAATTGAATAAATAATAACAAATACGAGGCCACAATGACAAAAGCAAAGCTTGACATCAAAAGCAGAATCGGCAAAAAAGGCAGAAGAAATATGACGAATTATGCATACCAGACGTATTGTTTATGTGATTTTGCAAATATGCCACTCACACACACATTTGCTTGCATATGAACACATACAAATGTGCAAAGATAACTGTTGTTGTGCGGGCGGGTATGAGTGCATTGCTCGCAGGGTTTCTTTTGCAGAACGAGTGCGGTTGTACAGTGGGACAAGAAACAATAAAATCGTGATTATAAATAATAGCAAAATATTGTGAATCGATAAAAATGAGTTTAATATTTTTTGTGAAGTAAAATAGGAGTACACAATTTGCAAAGCAATAAGCAACTCGATTTAATATTCCTAATGTTAGTGTCGCGACACAGTGCGCAAAACAAAGAGGTTGGGTAGGGTGGGGGTGGTAAGGCCGGGTACACAGCAAAAGCAGAAGAGGAAGAAAAGTGAAAGAAAACGCAAATCGAATTAGTGCAGACTAACGAAAAGGTGCAGAATCTGTTTGGGGCACGCCCTTGAACTTTGCAGTTCATTTAATTTAACTAACCCGGTGTCTCATCCCATTTTTTCCCTCTTGCAGTTAGCATATAAGGACACACACTCAAAATGTTTAACTTTATGAAAAAAAGCGCCGGCGATGAGGACAAGGAACGACGGAAACGGGAAAAGAAAATGCGCAAAGAGGCTAAAGGTGGTATTAGTGGAGTCGGAGGTGGAGGCATTGGTGGAGTTACTGGCAGCATGAGTACAGATGAACTCCTTCGTCTGGATGAAGTTCGTCGCTCTTTAAAGATTCGAGGCCGACGCAAGGATAAGGAGAAGCTGCCCAGCGGCATTACAGCTGATTATAGTGCCGATTTCTTTGCGGCTCTAAATGCTGATAGCCCCACAACGGGCGGAGGCGGAGCGGCCAATGCTGGAAACGGCAACGGCCCCGAACTGGATCGTGGCAATGAAGAGATTGTAGCATCTGTGATGACCCACATTGAGAGTCGGACATCAACAAATGGCTCCGGTATTAATGTGAACTACACCGAGCTCACGCATTCCCTAATGGCAGGAGGCCTAAAGGTGAGCAAAATAAAATAACGGATTCTCTGAATGGTCGACTAAAGGAAATTCTTTTTTTACAGAACCGCTTTCTGCCACCAGTTCCTCCAAAGCCACCCAAGCGGGGCATTTTAAAGGGTTCCCGCAGCAATATGAGTAACGTCCACGAAGAGATTACCTTTACGGGCAGCGGCGGTGGAGGAGGAGGAGGAGCTGGTACCCCCGAAATGCTTATGCGTAATACCATACAAAATGAGCTCCTCTATGAGGCGTCATCTCGTGGTGCTGCTGGTTCAATTGGTTCGAATTCCAGTCAGCATGGCACCTCCTTCACTTCGGTGGAAAGCTTACGCAGTGGAGATGGCGATCATCCGGGGCAACAGCGTGCGATGACATTACCAGCAAATGCCCGTTATGGCCCCACGCCAGCTTCTACTGGCGGTCACCCCTCGCATTTACATGTCCTGACATCGCCATCGCCAAGTGCCGACAGTCTCACAGATACAACAAACTCATCGTTTGCCACGCCACCGTTCTCTTTAAGTCCTGTCGGTGAATCTCAAGGGATTTATCGCTGGGCACGAGTTCATGAGTTTTCTGATGTGGATTTGCCTTTGCCTCCGGTTCAGCTGGTCCAGTTGCCTCCACCTAGACAATTAGTCATCAGACGGCAGAAGTCACCACGTCATGACTTTGGTTTCAGTCTTCGCAAGGCCATTTGTCTGGATCGGAGCGAATCGCTGACGTCGCCCATTTTTAGGCCGGTTATCTTTGCCGAGCCAGGTGCTGGAGGCGGCGCCACAGGCCTTTTGCCCGGCGATCGTCTGATCAAGGTAAACGGTACTCCAGTTGGTGAACTGTCCCGGGAAATAATCATAGAAATGATTAGGAATAGCGGTGATGCTGTTACCGTTGAGGTAAGTCAATCCCAATCTCATCCCATAATTCCTTGAGCTGTTTTCTAAAGACTTCTCCTTCCTTAGGTACAACCAGTTGCAGAACTGGTAGAGCTAAGCAAACGTTGCATGGCTCCCAGCACAGCCACCGTTGAGGAGATCGATCATTCCATTACTAATGGCAATTGCAATACGTTGCGACGCAGTGCCAGCAAACGCTTTAAACGTCAGGTATGTTAGTGCCCGCAACAAACGATTAGTGATTACTCAGCGCATATGTCATATGTACATATATACATTTATCTTTCCAATATCATAATTAATTGAAAAACATCTCCCTCAAAGAGATTGAGAAAATCTGCCAGTCACTAAGCTAAGAGAACTAACCTTTGTCTACGTTAGTGAATTCGATGCAATAGTTTTTTTCCTTTTGTAGGTGAATATAATACTATACATCAAAAATTCTTGAATCTATACAAATCCAAAGTATGCAGACTTTTATTCAGAGAGCAACAAAGATATTGCTGATCTCAAAACACCCATTTGAGGGGAAAAAAATCTATATAGTTTTATTTTATTACATATAAAAGCTAATTTATTAAATAAAAACTTAAACTTTAAGTGAACTTTAATTAAAACTCACAGTTGACTATGTTCAATTGAACTAATTAGTTGACAGAATTCTTAATGAGCTTTTCATTAGTTAGAGTATTAGCAAGTTATAACTATATATTATTCTTGTCTACGTTAGATAAATCTATATATAGAACGATTATTATTGAAGAGTGTTGGATGTTCGCATATTCCGTTCTAATCCCAGCCTGTTGCATTCTTTGGGCTAATATTTATTGACTTGTTGACTATGCTAGAAACGTGTTTGACATTTTTTTGCTGTTTATTTAGCTAGCGCTCAGCTTGGTTAAGTACTGCGGTCTGGCCTGGCCCTTTTTTCGCTATTGATGTGTTTTTTAAATGCTTGTCATTTGGGTGGGTCGGCCATATTACTCACTTCATTCATACAACTTAGATAAAAATAAGCCAAGGAAAAAGGAGAAAAATAAAACTAAGAGAAAGACTAAATTTCCCCAGTTCCGACTTTTTAATACACTTACAAACTTTTGCCATCGGGAGACCAAATTAATTTGTCAGATTGGAATATATTTCTAAAGGCATCTTTAACTTGTTTGACAATAAAGATGATCAAAACTATTCATGTACATATGAGGGACAAACCTTTTCTCAAAATTAATATGCAGATTTTTGTACAGTGTATAAAAACAATTTGGCAACACTGCAAATGGAAAAACTCGAACTGCATTTTGGTATGCAGTTAAAAACATGCAGCCCACTTCAAAGATCCATCCAAGCAGCCAGCAGCTAGCCAACGTTAGCGTAGACGACGACTTCAACTGCAGTTCTCTGCTGTGTGTGCATGTGTGTGTGCATTTCTACACCCACTTTGGGCCTACACAAACAACATCTCTGTTGGAGTCGACGTCGACGTCTCTCTGTCTCTCTGTTTTTGTCGCGTTTTTTGTTGTTGTTACTCGCTTCGCCGTCGTTGAGGTTGGAGCATGGCTGTCAGTACGTTGAAAACTTTGCCCAGGTTCGGTACGGAAATCGAGAAGACAACACAGACAACGCGCGCGCCCCGTCTGTTTAGTTCAGTTCAGTTGGAAGTCGTAACGCCCACAGCATTGTGAAAACTTTATTCTCCCCGCCATCGTGACTCGGCGCCGAGACTCTTGTGCAGCCAAAATCCTCAATCAATCAATTGCAAAGATCAATCTCTCGATTGCTCGATGATTGGCCATTTTTGAGTGTCTTTTTGTCTCTAATGTCAAAGCGTTAAAAGCCGAAAGCAAACAAAAAAACAGGCATTTCCAAGGTTTTGCGCTCCAATTTCTCAGCACGCGTCGTTACTTACGTACATATGTACATATAACAGCGACTTTATTTAGTTACTTCCCGCTCCGTTTGTGATCTGTGGTGATCTGGTGTGGTCTGGTCATGCTCCAAGTGCTGCCTCTGCTGCTGCTGTTGGCCATGACAATTGTGTGTACACAGTGATCATATAACAAATTAGCAGTTGCCGTAGCGCAATTGGCTCTCTGACTATGTTTTTGAAGCCCAAGAGCTTTGAGCAAACGCTGCGGGGTGGCATTGTTCCCGCTGTGCCCGCAGCGCCTGGTTCCGGACTGAATCCCTCCTTCCACAAGGGTTGCACTGGCAAGGCGCATGCCTGTGGCACACATAAATCACAGAGATCACCAACAACAACTACAACAACATTTGGAGTCAAGTCCCATGCCAGCGTCAAGGCCACACCCAAAGCGCAGCGTAAGAATAGCATTAGTTCGGAAACAATCAGTGAGAGTGGCTCAGAGAATTCCACAAGTTGGCCATCATCATCTATTGCCCCGCTAAAAATATTACAAATACCGATTAATAAATCCAAAGAAGCGACACCACCAGCCAAACCGGTGACACCAATTTTCGAGCGATCATCCAGCCGTTCCCAGAGTTTTCGGCATAATGGCAAAGTTGGAGCTATTGGAGCATCGGGAATACGTCCACCGTGGAACAGTTCAGCAGTGGCTGCTTCAAAATATGCAGCAGCAGCGGCCGCTATAGCCGCCAGCTCTCCGCAGTCGCCTATTCCCAACATAAGAAATTCGTTTCGACGACGCCGTGACTCCCAAAATGCTGGCCTCCAATGGCCAACCATCTGGGCCAGTTCCCTGGCCTGCAACTATAAAAATTATGATGCAAGCGTCAAGAAAAAGGTGTGCATAAACAAATTACACTTAACAACAAACTCAAGCTCAAGGAAACCCAACTAACACATAAAATAGAAAGCCCTTATAATATATTTTTAAAACTTTTTATTAGCTACATCTCAAATTGTTCTAGTAGGCCGGGCAAGTACGGGTTTTTTTTTTTTTTACACAATAATTACATGAGACACTTTTAATTCTCTTAATTAAAGATTAAACTTTTGATTTTCAATTAACAATCATTCTCCAGTTAAAATTAGTTCTCATACATACATATTTCGAAGTTGCCACAAAACTATTTCCATGCTAACCAGTGTTGTGCCTGTTGTCAAAACTTTCTATCCCTCACCGGATCGATCGTTGGGGCAAAAGAAACGATCGATAGATCGTCGAACCATGACCCAAAGTAACCGATTTAGTTGCTATACCTTTATTTTTTATTTATTATTATTATGATGATTCCTCCACGGACTGTGCGTGGGCCGATATGTACCGTCCATAATTTACGATATGGTCGTCGTCTTGTCGCGCTGCATTTATGGTTTTATGGCTCAATCGGCGAGCTGTGCCCGATGCGGCGACCCAAACGAGCGGAAGTATTCATTTAGGAGGTAAAAAAGATAGGGCGAGACTCTAACTTGTTGTCGCATTGCTTTGTTGTTGCTGTTATGTACATTGTCATATCGCAGTCTTTATTCCTCCTATTGTCCATTCTTTCTTTATTGTCAAAGTTGCATAATACCAACCACATAGCATAATCTTGACAGTAGCCCATTTTGGTGTAAACTATTGTTACTTGTCTGTCTGCTTTTGCCTCTGCTTCTGTATTTTCTGTTGTCTTTTGCCTATTCCATGATAATTAGTTAGTTAGTTTGTTCTATGTGTGCATTGTTTTTCTTGTTGTTGTTGTTGTTCCTTTCCTTCTTTGTTTCTAATTTGTGCGTTTCATCAACTTCGACGGTCTCTCTAGTCCGCATCGGCGTCGGCGGTGAGTTCGTTGACTTTCTTGTGAGTGCAGCAGCATTGATTGACAGTGGACATACGTGCAGCTCCCGCCGCATGATGAAACTCTGAATTTTTGTTTACAAATATTTTCCCATTTCCCAGTCTATCTTTGTCTCTTTCTTACGCTGTTTCTCTAGATCTTGTGTGCGTCTATATACAAAACTGTGAAAAGATAAATCATCAACTATTTTAACAATTTTCTAGACTAAATAAATTTATACAATTCTATACTATGGTTTTCCAAACATCGTTTATCAACTTTATCAAGAAATTCGTCTCTCGAAAGTAAATTTAATACTTGCGCGTCATAAAGTTTGAAATAGTTTTGGGTATGCTCCTTAAGATACTACGACTATGCATTGAGTTTCACAAATAGTAAAACTAAGAATAATAGAAAATAGTCTCAAGAAGTCAGGCAATCCTCTGTTGAGGATTAATAAAACCAAAACCAAAACTATTCCCAAAGATACCATATTAGCTAAGAACAACTTATGCAATTGAAACTGCTTATAATTGACGCACTTTTAAAAATGAATGAAAAGTGAATCATATGCTAAAGGCTCCTGCAATCACTTTTTAATTACACAATTTAATTTAAAGTGTTAAATGAACCTTGCACAATATATTCATAATTACCTCACACAGAAACGGCAAACAAACTACAAAATAATGATCGAACTTAAGTGCTGACTGGAGTGGGATAGGGATGGAAGTTGGTGTGTTTAGATGAGGCCTTGCGGCAGATGCTAATGTTAATGCTGCAGACGACTAGAAGAGATACAAATAAATGCCATTTATAGCTCTCGAATTGAACTGAGTTGCATAATACCGCATCCGCCATACTCCACTCTATCCGCATCCATGTCGTCGCCGTCTTGATCGTTGTCGACGTAGTCGTCGTCTAACATTTGGCCGCGTCTAGCGGCAAACACTAATTAGGATTTAGAAAAAAAACATGATCAAATTTAGAAATGCACCGAAATAAACCCAAATTCAGTTTTCACTGTAGACGAGGTGAAGCGAGATAATAAATGGAATAAATGCGTGAAAATGTGCCCTGATCCCAAAAATAAACCAAAAACACAAACACAGACAACCATACACAACGAATACAGATGCACAATTCACATTAAGAAGTTGCGCCGCCAACGAAATGTTGACCCCAATTTTTCATCGTCATCTCCTTTTTGGTTTTTGTTTTTGCAGAGCCGCCACGAGAATGGAACTGGAGGAGGCGGAGGAGGAGGAGGAGGCATAGAAGAAGGATGTATAAGTAAGACCGACGTTAATGATTTGGATACGGATGTGGCTGATGCCACCCAACCGGAGCGTCTTTGGCTGGTACATCGTGGCGGCTTCACGGCAGCCCTGCGATTGCCGCCCACTGCTTCTGGTACGCCCCACGAGGAACATAAGTTGAGTGTACGTCTGCTGCACAATGGCGAAGAGTTGATTGTCGACGAGGATGATATCGAGAAACAGAACAGCCCTGCCCTGGATCTGGCGGAGGATATTTGCGAATTGAAATATCTAAATGAAGCGTCTGTGTTGCATTGCCTGCGACAACGTTATGCCAGCAATCTCATCCACACTAAAGCTGGGCCCACGCTGCTTGTGGTCAATCCCATGGCTCCATTGTCCCTCTACTCCGAGAAGGTATGTGTTGCTCTGCACTGCACTGGTCTGGCCTGGTCAGGTTATTTATCAAATTTTGTTGTTGTCGTCGTCGTAGGTTGTCTCCATGTTCCGGGGCTGCAAGACGGAGGATATGCCGCCCCACGTCTATTCGCTGGCGCAGACCGCCTACAGGAGTTTGGTTGAATCGCGACGCGATCAAAGTCTCATATTCATGGGCCGATCTGGTTCTGGCAAATCCACAAGCTTTAAGCATGCTCTCAACTACTTGGCGTTGGCTGCTGGTATGTCTAGACGTGGTTTCTTTTGCCGCTATACGCTGTGGGCTGGCCCAGTTTGGGTGCCACACCAAGAGAAAAACAAAAAATGCAACAACAAAAATTGCAATCTGCGTTCGATTGGTTCATTTGCATTTTGGTTAGAAATGCAGCTGCAATTAGTCAAGTCTCCAAGACTCACAGAGAGCATTGTTAGATATAGGAAAAGCGAAGGCGGATCAGGGGACGAGTATCGGCTACGTATGGTTGATCTGTAAGACCTACCAAGTTGTTTATTCGTATGAAAAACTTCAAAAATAGGAGAAAGTAAGGGAAAGGGTATACAAAAAGTATAGAAGAGAAGAACATGTATAAGAATATACCTATATATAATTTTTTTGTTGCAATTGGAATATACTCTAAATATCTTATTTTTTAAATGTTCCATTCAGGCGCCTATAATAATTTTATAAATGCGGAAAAGGTTAGCGCTCTATGCACCATTTTGGAGGCTTTTGGCAATACAAAAACATGTCTCAATTCGAATGCAACACGAATGACACAGTTGCTTAGCTTGGATTTTGATCAGACTGGTCAAATTGCATCCGCTTCCCTGCAGGTGAGTCGAAAAATGGTATTTCATAATTCTAAATACATTTATTTACCCTTTTCTATCTTCCTATTCTATCAATAGGTATTGCTGCCAGAACGACAACGGGCAGGACGTCGGCTAGCCCATGAGCACAGCTTCCACATTATGACGCGGCTATTGGCTGGAGCAGCTGGGCTGCTGCAAAAAGAATTGCATTTGGAAAACATCACATCCGAGGATAGTCATCCGTTTATATCGCTATCCCAGAAACTTGAGGATCGGCATCGAGCGGCAAATGATTTTATGCGCACGGTTCAGGCTTTTGAAACGCTGAACATTGATGCCAAGGCAGTGCGAGGCATTTGGAGTATATTGGCTGCCATTTATCATTTGGGAATTGCCGGTGTGACCAAGCTGGGCACTGGTTCAACAGCTCGGACTCAGTTCGCCAATCCAACAGCAGCACGCAAAGCGGCTGGACTGTTGGGCGTAAATCTTGAAGATTTATCGGCGGCTGCTTTTGGGCTGACACAGCCCAATTCCAATGGAAACCAGTTGAGTCCCTCTAAGTCACCAACCTCGGACGGAGGACAGGAGTTGGCCTGGGAGTGCTTGGAAGCTTTGGTCATTGGCCTATATTCTGAGGCCTTAGCAGCTGTTGTAGCCTTGATAAATCGCCAGATATGCACATCGGCCCACACCATAGCTTCTATTATGCTGATTGATACGCCTGGTTTTCAGAATCCAGCCAGTTGTGGCCAACAATTGGGAGCCACTTTAAGTGATTTGCGTCACAATTATTTGCAGGAGCGATTGCAAATGCTATTTCATCATACCACATTGGTGGCTCCGCGTGATCGATATGCCCAAGAATTGGTCGAAATTGAAATGGACCAATCAACGGAAAGTCATCCGGGCCCATTAATATCCCTCATCGACAAAGCTCCACAGAATCATGTAGTGCGCTCATCACAGCGAGACCTACGTGAACACGATCGTCGTGGACTTCTATGGTTACTCGACGAGGAGGCCATCTATCCCAATTCAAATGACGATACATTCCTAGAGCGTTTATTCTCCCACTACGGTGATCGAGAACATCATTCACTGTTGCGCAAGTGTGCAGGTCCACGACAGATGGTTCTGCATCATTTGCAAGGCACCAATCCTGTGCTCTATGCAGTCGATGGATGGGTGCGACATAGTCGAGAGCATCCAGGAATTCGAAATGCTGTCTCGCTATTGCAGGATAGCAGTCGCGAGGAAATTAATCGTTTGTATATCGGATCTTTGACCCGCGGCTCTGGAGCCATGGTCTTTTGCGGTTCTTTTGCCGGTCTGGAGGGGACCCAATCTTTGCGCCGTGTGTCCAGCATTCGACGATCCTTCACCACAGCCGGAGTGAAACGAAATTCCATTATGCTGCAAGTGAAATTCACTGTGGATGGCATAATTGATACACTACGCCGCACTGGAACACATTTTGTTCATTGTTATTTACTGCAACATAATGCAGGCAAACATGCCAAATACACAGCCAACGGATCGCCTAACTCGCACGCCATGGCTCAGGCTGGCAGTGAAGAGGAAATGGTTAATATTCCACTTCTACGGAGTCAGGTGAGATCAAATACATAAGTGTTGGTTAATTTAATACGATTACTCTCGCTCTCCAGTTGCGTGGATCTCAAGTGTTGGAGGCAGCGCGACTGCATCGTCTGGGATTTCCTGAATCTGTGCCATTAGTGGAATTTGTTCGTCGTTTCGGCCTATTGGCCGGCGAGTTGGGCAGTAATAAGGATGTTAGCGTTGAGCAAATATTAGCTGTCAATGAGCTGGATGTGGCCAGTTATCGTATTGGACCTAGTCAGGTGAGCAATATTCTTTGTGAAATTTAATTTAAGTAAGGGAATAAAATTCAAGAAAAGATTCGTTTTAAATTTATTTGTACATTTGCTGTTAATGTTTATACGAATAAGAAAAGCACAAAATAGTTCATCTACTTAGATATTTAATGTATTTTGAACTGTTATTAGGACCATTATTTATTAACAAATCACAAATCGGCAACAATTCAAAACTTTTTGCTTTAGCTTTCGCCTACTGTATTACCTGTATTACCAATTCTTTAATTATTGAGGTTCAAACAAAAACACGTGCTTAGTTACATATTGAAATATATAAGTTGTCTTAAAATTAATTTAATTCTATAGTCGACAGGAACTAAATTGACTTAACCATTTTATTTTTATTTATTATTATTATTATAAATCAATTCAGCTAATCGCCAATTAACTGAAGGTGGTAGTTACAGATAAATGGAATAAATAAAATTGGTTGTGAAATCTATCAATTGGAATAATAAATATAATTTAAGCAATTTATTTGATTATGACATCTTTAGAATATATTCTATAAATTCTTTATTAAGTTTTATTTAATCATATAATAACTTATATTCTTATGCACCTAGAATTAAGCTTTTGGCAGTAGCGCTTTTTCCCTTTTCCAACAACACCAATCAACCAACTATATGACAGGCCGTTTTAATATCACCTGCCTAATGGTCGCATTGCTGCCACGGTCGAAGGTTGGGGCTTTTGTATATGGACTAAGTTATCGTTATAGGCAAAAGGCAAATGTTGCCGCGTACTAAAATAATAGACACCTTTCTTGGGCACTGCTGGCTCACCGCCCATAAAAGCGTTGGGAGTGCAGAGTGATGACGAAGGCGCTGCACATCCACAGGTCGCCGCTTGAATGTCATCTACTGAATTACAACGCACAGCTCCAAACATTTGGGGGCGACGCACTGACTCGACATAGTAGTACAAGGCAGCGAAGTGATCGCATACGAAATCAAATTCTGTGGCCGTTCCATTCGGACAATGAGGCTGGCCGAGACCCCAATTGACAAAGAAAGATGCATGACTCAAGCGATCACTGGGATTGCCCAGCAATGTGATATCCGTGTGAATGGATTCCACGTAGTTGGCATCATCGGGGGCCAATCGCTCCTTGGGCCCCAAATACCGCTGTACAAGTCCAGCAGGATCCAAAGCGATAATTGCTCCCAAACGTTGTGGTTTTAATAATTTTCCTGTTAAACCTGAGATATGGCAGCCAGCACTGTGACCAACTAGATAAAATTGTTCAAACGGCACTCCAGTCGTCTCATTTAAAAACCTAATGAATTTGGCCAAAGTTTGGGCTATTGACTGCAATTGTCTGGAGACACGGGGATAGCTTATGTCCAATGACTGGCGACTCCAATCCAATATAATGACATTAAAATCACCTCGCGATAAATAAGCATCCTTGATAGCTGCATTGGAGCAACTAGAACTGCTTCCTGCCCAGCCATGAATTTGTATCCTGATGGAACCGAAAAAAAAATAAAATCAAAAATTATAGCTGATAAACGGAAGCAAAGGAATAGTTTCGAATCACTAACCTAACTGGCCACTTGGCATTGAAATTAGAATTTTTAAGCACTTCCACATCACCTGGGCGCAACAATTGTCGCTTCTGAGGATTCAGTCGGGTGTAAAGATCGAATTGTAAGAGTTTCGACTGTGGTAACTTTGCCCGTGTACCCAGCAATATTTTTAATTCGTTTTGAAACATGCCTTCTACTAAATTCGACATTGTTATTTCACACTTGCCGCTCTCATAAGCAAACAATCGCCCATTGGCAGCAGCTAAAAAAAATAATACAGAAAATGTATATTTTTCATATATTTCACATTCAGAACGATTCTTAAATTAAGACACTCACTTCCCAGGGCTTGGCAGTGTATGGCACACATAAGGATAATTGAAATAGTTTTTTGAATAAATTGCATTTTATTCAAATCCTTTCTCAATAAGCACTTAAACTTCAAATTCGAAATCACAATCATGCGTCTGTTCGCAATGCTCGCACAAAATATTTTATTTATCTTCTTTTTTTCACACAAAATTCTCAGAGCTCGGTTCAGCGACACTGAAGCGTTAAAATGATACTTTTATATGTATATTTATATAAATACATATATTGGTATAGTATTGTGTATACCTCCGACGCTTTACAAGCTCTGAGCTATATTGCAAAAAATTCTAAATGGAGGCTTGGTTAAATAAAGAGCCAGCCCCAGCAAGCAGCTAGCAGCAAGCAGCAAGGGCGCCGTTAACGTCCAGTTACCCAGTTGGCCGGCCGGCTGCCTGGTTGGCTGGCTGGGTCGGTCACTGTCATGATGAACGCTCATTAAGGTGGCAAACTTGTTGAGTTCTGGCTCTGTTTTTTGATGCTTCTGCCATGAGCAGCTACTGTCCCTGTCCTTTGCAGCAAAACAATGCCAGCAATTGCAAGTATAAGTGCAAGGAAAACACTTGGGCTGCTAGTAGTGCTTGCTTTTCATGATCAATGATCGGCGATCAATTTGCTAAAACCGCCAAAGAACTTCCCTTCACCACGAAATCTCGTATTTCAACATTTGTCATCTTATTGTCTAGTTATCTAGATGCCGCTAAAGCGTTTTACTCTCACCGAGCTGGGGTTCCTTGTTTCTTCGCGAAGTTTGTATAATTTCTTGCCAAACTAAAAAGCCAACTAACTCAACTAAAATTATAATAAATCAAAATCAGATGAACTTCAAATAATAATAATGATAGTGTTGTTTTAGATGTTAGAAAAGCTCAAGGATAATCCTAAACTAATCAGAGTTAGCTGCAAGTGTATACAAGTATTGCCTAATCGAATTGAAATGTATTCAATTATTTAGTTTTCTCACTCCAAATTGTATAATTTCTTGTCAAGCTAGAAACTTTATTAATTTAAATTAGTATCCTATTCCTCATTAGTTAATTGAGAAATTAGAGAGTTTACAGTTTCCTTAAAATTTAGATCCAGTTTTTTTATTATGATATTTTTGAAATAATTTACTGATCCTCGATATAGTTAAAAACAAAAAATTATTGAAATTCAAGACAAACAAAGTATTTTCCTGCTTTCTATTTAAATGTGAGAATTAATAAAGAAGTAAGTGTCTAAAAAAGCTTAGTTTCATTTGGTATAATGATAAAATAATCAGACCTATCTGGAAGTGTATCTAAGTTTCTTCCAATGAACAAAGTTTGTTCTATTTATTAGTTTAACCACCCGAAATTGGAAATTTCGCAAGTCATTTGATCTAAGATGATCATCCAATGGGTCACAATTGGCTTTCACCGTTGGGGGCAGCCCAAGGCGGCAGGTGGCAGACGATTTTGTGTGCTTACGTATTCATTTATGCGTTATTAAATACATGCCTATAGATATATATTTATATATATTTGTATTATGTTAATTTATAGTTTTTTTAAACTTTTTTCTTTTGTAAACTTTTTGAGAGTTTTTCGGTTTGGTTTCGGTTATCGTGATTTACAGTTGTTGTGGAAACAGACAAGGTCCAAAAGAGATTGCCAAGAGCTTTTGTCTTATATAAAAGTGAACATCAAAAATCTTAATTGGAAAATTATTATATTTAATGTTTAGCAATGCTAATCAAATCGGACTTATTATTTATATTAATTACATTTAATGGAATAATTGCAAGTTAAATGGAATAAATCTGACATAGATAAGATTCGATATAAAGCAAATGTTAGTCAATTTATTTGAATGATTGTTTACAAAGGTTTTCCATTTTCATGTTTCAATTATTTATCATTTTCTCATAGACATTATTATCAAGCTTCATAGTCCAGTTACTATACCATACTAATTAGTTTTGCCAACAGATTCGCTCTCATCAAGTCAGTCGTTGATCTTTTTTGCCAGAAATAGTTGTAGTTACTCTTGATAACCATTTAGCCTGACTCTGACCGGGAATATCTAAACATATGCTCAGCAAACATCAACAATATCATCAACAACTCCAACCAACGTTCAACATTAAAAATATTTCGTTTTTGCATGAACTTTGCGGTGTTTTTTGAATCATTTAGCAGGTCTTACGTGTCGAAGCATAAAAGTGTGACTTTATGACTCGTCTTGACATTACTTGCTTACGATTTGTTTTGCTCTGGTCTTACAAACAAAAAAAAAAAAAAAATGAGCCATTCATACCAAAAGTTATTTGGTAAAGATCGTTAAACTCGTGCGTGCAAATCGTGCAAAAGTTTATTGACAGGATTTACGTCTTAAAGTAAATAATTTTAGCTTATTAACAAATTTGTCTGTTTGTTTGTTTGCTTGTTTGTTAATTTATTACTTTCAAATCTAATTGTTAATTCGCCTTGAGATTTCTGGCCAATCATTGAAATATCTCAAGAAAAATTCGTTTTATTGATTTCGACATGTTCGATTCGGAATCCTTTCTTATTGTGATTGTTTTACCCTGCAATTATTGTATTAAATGAGACCCGTAATTATTGAAGCCTATCTTCATCGTCGCAAGTCAGGCCCTCTGCCTGACCGCGGCACTACAGCCGTGGCCACACTTTCAATGAGACGTGCAACTGGCCTAAAAAGTTGGTGATGATTGAATGTTTAAACTAGTTTTTTTTTGTGTTGCTTTGGATTCTTTTGGGATTTTAAGCTTACATAAGCCTGACTAAGCATAAAAAAAGAAGTCACCTGTTATGATAGTCATTTCATCAACTTTATTGATTTGGTATACCTGTTTATGGTAATAATAGTTTGTTTGGAATGAAATGAACCCATTGGACAGTCAAATTTTCAAGGCCAGCATGCGTAATAAAATTAAAAATTAATTTCACTTCAATATGAAAGTCACTTTATCCAGATGCTTCTATAAGACTGAACAGGAGTGTGCTTACTTGTTAAACGGTATAAGTTACATGCTCTCAACAACATCTCAGGCATGTGGTTGGAATGGTGGAATGATGGTGACTTGATTCGGCCGCTTCGTTGGATGCCTGGGATTTTTTTTTATTTCCTGTTCTCGTCGTCCGACAACTGTGAATCGAACCCAAAAGGTGGGTAGATGGTGCTCCGAAAAGCGTTCGTAATACTCAAAACTTTGACGTCACTTGTTGCAAGTCCACTTTTATCGTCGTTATTGTTATTGTTTTTTGTTTTGTGTAGCTCTGTGGTGGCTCTGACGCCTGACGACTTTCACGGTCAAGTTCATTGGTGAGGCAATTGCATTGCATTGTTGCTTGCCGCCTCTGTTGACTGTCGTCTGTGGTATAGAATTCCCCCAACTGTGAATTAGGGATCGCTGGACCAGCCTCTTGGTTTTGCCAGTGCCTGGCACTTAGTCGGGTTTTCTACTCGGAGTTCTCCTCATGTTGCCTGTGTGTGGCTTATCAAATGGGAATCACAGTGTCAATGCCAGCGCCAGATTAAACAGCTGGTACAGAGACAGCGAATACCTTGTAAACATGCTCCTTCAGTTGTGCGGTCAGAGGAATGCGGTGCATGAGATTTGGCATCTATTTCTACTAATCTATGGACTGGCCAGTGTCTGTCTCATCAGTCGTTGTGTATGTATTTCGGTTTTGTTTTCGAATTATTTTTTTGTTTTCTGAGTGTGTGAGTGTGAGTGTGTGTCGGGAAAGTGTCGAAAAATCCGAAACCAATTTTAATTCCGACTACGATTACAGCAAAACCAAACAGGCAGGCAGTCAGGCCAAGCAAGGCACAAGCCAATCGAACGAATGTTTTGCTGGTGTTGTTGTTGTTGTGTTTGTCGTTTGACTTTCACCAAAAAATGACGTTGCGTTTACCAGCGACGACCTGGTGCAACCTGCAGACAAGCTGCCGCTGCCGCTGCCGTTGCTGCTGCATTCGAGCATAAAAACAAAAACCACATTTGACCAACTGCCTGCACATTAACATTTTCTTCATCAAAGTGAAATTTTTAACGTTCGCTTTCATTAGAAATGACACAAAGCCAGGCAATCGTCTGTCTGTCGATCTGTCTGTCGAAGGTGGGGCCTGGGTTGGTTTTTTTTTCGGACATTACATAATATTTTTAGGCGGAATTCTGTCTGTCGTCAATGTTGCAGCTTAAAATTAAAACATGAAAATCTCATTAACGCCCTGGACAACTTACACACACACACACACATACTGGGAAAAAGGGGGGCGTGTTACTTAATCAACTGGCGCATTAATCTTACTAAAAACCCTATATAATGAGTGGATATATATTTTGATATTGCATTTAAACTTGTTTTTTAATTATGAAACAAAAGCAGGAAGTTGCATATACATATATATATTTTAGGCATATTTTTCAAAAAGAGTCTCAATATTTTAGTGACATCTTGCCCAAGGACTCGATGTTAACTAGCTGATAATTGCTAATCGAGCATGAAAGTTGATTTATTTTGATTATATTGAGTAAAGGGTTATTTACGATGAGATCAAAAAGAAAAAAACACGCCAAAATAAAGAAGAATGAAAAGAAGATTGGACATTGAAATTTATTTGTGTCCATAAGTATTTTCCTATAATCACTATTCAGGTCTCCAAACCTTAATCTCTTCGGTTAAGTAGAAAGATGTCAAAGATGCTGTAACATAAAACCGCATTATTAGTATCCTTCAGACTGTGGTTAGTTTATGTTTTGAAAAGTCATCCCTAATACCTCTTACTTCCTTTCTTCGGGTAAAGAAAACACTTTTATGTAATATTCATAAATTCTTTGTGAACTTGCGTTGTATAATAAAATTAGTTTTCCCAATTTTCCTTGGCTTGGTCGTGTCTACTTAATCTTCACTAGCCGGGCTAATGAACTTTCAACCTTACTTCCACCTCGATTCCTATACAAATATTTGCTTCGCTTGTGCCCTGAGTCTATTTTATTTTCTTTCATTTCCAATCTCTTGTGGGGTCTCTGAGACCAATTGCTGACAATGACAAAAGCAAAACAAGACCCTTGGCGTAGTGTGATGCGACTATGGCCAGCCAGTGGCCAATGCACTTGTTTCACTTTTCTTTATGCAAGTCCATGATGACTCTCATTATGATGATGATGTTTGTCATCATGATGACGATGACGTCTACCATAATGTTGATAATTAGACTGGCCAACTATAAATCGAGCATATGAAAACGCTGATTGTTGATGTCGGCAATTAGCATCGAATCGAACCTAAGAGGCTACTGCAACACGTTGCAGACTGTTGGTGTGGTACACCGCCCCTGCTTACCCTACCTCAATTACGGTAAGCCGCGACGATGGTGACTGCGACCATGTCCACAGTTTTTGTTGATGTTGTTGTTATTTTTTTTTATTTTACTTTTCGTTTTGCGTTGATAAGCCACTTTCGAATGCAGAGGCAATGTTTGGTTTGACTGTTGGCCGTTTCAAGACTGGCCAAGAAATTCAGTTGCGTCGCCGAGCTCAAAGAGAAAACAACACACGAATTACGCGCCCCAAAGATATCCCCAGGTTTAGCTACAGCTCCAGCCATAAACTCCACCAAGCTGCACCAGCTCCAGCTCTGTGTGAAAGTGTCGGCATCGTCGTCTGGTCAGCGAAAGGAAATTTGCAATTTATTGCAAAATTTTCATTAAACTTTTACTTTACATAATCATTGTTGTCGTACATCATGTACAAGCATACGGTCAAGTCCAAATTGTCGCAGGTTCGCAGTAATCCGCCTCAGGCCACAGCCACGCCCATATCAAATGGAAATCATAGACAAATGCATGGCCTGGGGGCTGGCAAGAAGTTCTTTTCCCACATACGACACAAAATTGAGGATAATCTAACGCCCAGATTAAGTGGAAAACTATATTACAAAGGAAGTAAGCACACACGATCCATGAGTGCACTCAGTCTGGTGGACACCAATGGCTGTGTGGATGGCAAATATACTCCGAAGGTGCCAATGTCTCTAACCCCAACAACGGCAAAAACAACACCAGCAATTTCATCATCAATGCAGATGACCTCGAGCAGCATATGTAGTTATGTGGACAGCGACGACGACTTGGAGAGCCAATTGAGCTTGAGCCTTAATCTTGCACAGCAATCGTTGGAAGATGAAATATTTGCCGAACTGGAGAAGGTTGCCCATGATGAGAGCAAATTGAACGAGGTATTGCAAAGTTTTGATCAAATTCTAAGTGAATATCCACCGCCAGTGACCAGCACAGTAGAGGAAATGCCAATGGCTATGGTTACTTCTGTCCCACCTCCGCCACCGCCTGTCGAATTCAGTGATGACAAACAGCAACATTGTTATTGTTTTTGTTTTATTTTGTTTTGTTATTGTTTTTTGTTTTGTGTAGCTCTGTGGTGGCTCTGACGCCTGACGACTTTCACGGTCAAGTTCATTGGTGAGGCAATTGCATTGCATTGTTGCTTGCCGCCTCTGTTGACTGTCGTCTGTGGTATAGAATTCCCCCAACTGTGAATTAGGGATCGCTGGACCAGCCTCTTGGTTTTGCCAGTGCCTGGCACTTAGTCGGGTTTTCTACTCGGAGTTCTCCTCATGTTGCCTGTGTGTGGCTTATCAAATGGGAATCACAGTGTCAATGCCAGCGCCAGATTAAACAGCTGGTACAGAGACAGCGAATACCTTGTAAACATGCTCCTTCAGTTGTGCGGTCAGAGGAATGCGGTGCATGAGATTTGGCATCTATTTCTACTAATCTATGGACTGGCCAGTGTCTGTCTCATCAGTCGTTGTGTATGTATTTCGGTTTTGTTTTCGAATTATTTTTTTGTTTTCTGAGTGTGTGAGTGTGAGTGTGTGTCGGGAAAGTGTCGAAAAATCCGAAACCAATTTTAATTCCGACTACGATTACAGCAAAACCAAACAGGCAGGCAGTCAGGCCAAGCAAGGCACAAGCCAATCGAACGAATGTTTTGCTGGTGTTGTTGTTGTTGTGTTTGTCGTTTGACTTTCACCAAAAAATGACGTTGCGTTTACCAGCGACGACCTGGTGCAACCTGCAGACAAGCTGCCGCTGCCGCTGCCGTTGCTGCTGCATTCGAGCATAAAAACAAAAACCACATTTGACCAACTGCCTGCACATTAACATTTTCTTCATCAAAGTGAAATTTTTAACGTTCGCTTTCATTAGAAATGACACAAAGCCAGGCAATCGTCTGTCTGTCGATCTGTCTGTCGAAGGTGGGGCCTGGGTTGGTTTTTTTTTCGGACATTACATAATATTTTTAGGCGGAATTCTGTCTGTCGTCAATGTTGCAGCTTAAAATTAAAACATGAAAATCTCATTAACGCCCTGGACAACTTACACACACACACACACATACTGGGAAAAAGGGGGGCGTGTTACTTAATCAACTGGCGCATTAATCTTACTAAAAACCCTATATAATGAGTGGATATATATTTTGATATTGCATTTAAACTTGTTTTTTAATTATGAAACAAAAGCAGGAAGTTGCATATACATATATATATTTTAGGCATATTTTTCAAAAAGAGTCTCAATATTTTAGTGACATCTTGCCCAAGGACTCGATGTTAACTAGCTGATAATTGCTAATCGAGCATGAAAGTTGATTTATTTTGATTATATTGAGTAAAGGGTTATTTACGATGAGATCAAAAAGAAAAAAACACGCCAAAATAAAGAAGAATGAAAAGAAGATTGGACATTGAAATTTATTTGTGTCCATAAGTATTTTCCTATAATCACTATTCAGGTCTCCAAACCTTAATCTCTTCGGTTAAGTAGAAAGATGTCAAAGATGCTGTAACATAAAACCGCATTATTAGTATCCTTCAGACTGTGGTTAGTTTATGTTTTGAAAAGTCATCCCTAATACCTCTTACTTCCTTTCTTCGGGTAAAGAAAACACTTTTATGTAATATTCATAAATTCTTTGTGAACTTGCGTTGTATAATAAAATTAGTTTTCCCAATTTTCCTTGGCTTGGTCGTGTCTACTTAATCTTCACTAGCCGGGCTAATGAACTTTCAACCTTACTTCCACCTCGATTCCTATACAAATATTTGCTTCGCTTGTGCCCTGAGTCTATTTTATTTTCTTTCATTTCCAATCTCTTGTGGGGTCTCTGAGACCAATTGCTGACAATGACAAAAGCAAAACAAGACCCTTGGCGTAGTGTGATGCGACTATGGCCAGCCAGTGGCCAATGCACTTGTTTCACTTTTCTTTATGCAAGTCCATGATGACTCTCATTATGATGATGATGTTTGTCATCATGATGACGATGACGTCTACCATAATGTTGATAATTAGACTGGCCAACTATAAATCGAGCATATGAAAACGCTGATTGTTGATGTCGGCAATTAGCATCGAATCGAACCTAAGAGGCTACTGCAACACGTTGCAGACTGTTGGTGTGGTACACCGCCCCTGCTTACCCTACCTCAATTACGGTAAGCCGCGACGATGGTGACTGCGACCATGTCCACAGTTTTTGTTGATGTTGTTGTTATTTTTTTTTATTTTACTTTTCGTTTTGCGTTGATAAGCCACTTTCGAATGCAGAGGCAATGTTTGGTTTGACTGTTGGCCGTTTCAAGACTGGCCAAGAAATTCAGTTGCGTCGCCGAGCTCAAAGAGAAAACAACACACGAATTACGCGCCCCAAAGATATCCCCAGGTTTAGCTACAGCTCCAGCCATAAACTCCACCAAGCTGCACCAGCTCCAGCTCTGTGTGAAAGTGTCGGCATCGTCGTCTGGTCAGCGAAAGGAAATTTGCAATTTATTGCAAAATTTTCATTAAACTTTTACTTTACATAATCATTGTTGTCGTACATCATGTACAAGCATACGGTCAAGTCCAAATTGTCGCAGGTTCGCAGTAATCCGCCTCAGGCCACAGCCACGCCCATATCAAATGGAAATCATAGACAAATGCATGGCCTGGGGGCTGGCAAGAAGTTCTTTTCCCACATACGACACAAAATTGAGGATAATCTAACGCCCAGATTAAGTGGAAAACTATATTACAAAGGAAGTAAGCACACACGATCCATGAGTGCACTCAGTCTGGTGGACACCAATGGCTGTGTGGATGGCAAATATACTCCGAAGGTGCCAATGTCTCTAACCCCAACAACGGCAAAAACAACACCAGCAATTTCATCATCAATGCAGATGACCTCGAGCAGCATATGTAGTTATGTGGACAGCGACGACGACTTGGAGAGCCAATTGAGCTTGAGCCTTAATCTTGCACAGCAATCGTTGGAAGATGAAATATTTGCCGAACTGGAGAAGGTTGCCCATGATGAGAGCAAATTGAACGAGGTATTGCAAAGTTTTGATCAAATTCTAAGTGAATATCCACCGCCAGTGACCAGCACAGTAGAGGAAATGCCAATGGCTATGGTTACTTCTGTCCCACCTCCGCCACCGCCTGTCGAATTCAGTGATGACAAACAGCAACAGCAGCTCTTGTCGAAATCGTTCAGTTCTCTGAGCATAACTGGCAGGGGTAAAAGACAAATTTATCAAACACCAGAGCTGGCCAATTCCATGTTATTGATTCGTCGTTCCAACTCCACAAGCAGATACAGTTCCCTATGTGAACTGAACGCTCCGTCTTCACTGAATGGCAGTCGTATACCCATTGCCATATCAAAGCATTCTAGCAGTTTGCGTAAAAGTAGCGAAAGCTTCTATCTGGAGCAGCCAAAGGATACTAACAAAAAGCGTACCAGATCCCTGCTGATCTTAAACACAAGTAATGTCATGGCATCAGCCATTAAACCCAAACCGAAACGTGCAAATTCTACATTGGAAAAGCCACCGCGACGAAGCAATACCAGCTTAAACAGAGTCAACTCAAGGAACTGCCAAACATCGACCAAGACGCCCAATGCCAATGCCAATAGTGATGAGCTGCTGGTCAAATGTCTGGCCAAAGGTCATGAGATTCTACGTAAAGTGGAAAATCTGAATACCAGTAAACCGGCACAACGACGTGCCACTCGTGGCATACACAAAGAGCATTCGCAGGTGTTAAAGAGCAAAAAAAAATTGCAGAAATTGCAATATGCCAACGAGGAGAAAGTAAGGAAGCCCAAATTAGAATCCTGCAAGATAATTCCACCCAAATTGGGTGAGACATCGGATAAAAATCAGGAGCTATTGGTTCAGGTTAAAGTGGCAGAGCGTGTGCGTCCTGTTAAACAGAAGCAGGTTGATGTAGATCAGGAAGAGCATAATGATTCCGATGATTCGGGCCATATCAGTAATACGGTTCTGTCCATTTCGACATCAACAACCAATTCAACGGGCAGCCTATGCGAATCCGAAGGCGAGGATATGTCCAATAAAATGCCTAAATCGAATAAAATTAAAGAACTTTTGGAGAAATTTGAAGCGAAAGCTTTAAATGGAAATCCCACTCCCAATCTCAGTGCGATGGCTACCACAACCACGAAAGTGGCTCAGGTTCAGGCAGTACGCTGTATACACACTCAGGTGGAGATTTATCCCACATACACGAAAGAGGTAACTATACGGCTGAGCTAAGGCCCAAGATGAGGGACGATAAGATCAACAGCCGATATCCCTCCCCCCCCCAAATTCAGATAAACAAAACTTAACTTTTATGCCTTGTATCTACTATATATTCTAACTGTTAACTGGAATAAAACTTATTTATTTATTGTATTAAAGAACAAATTTTGCTTCTTGGGTTTATCTTTTCTAATCTATCTACTCTATTTTCCTGCTTTTGGTTTACGGACGTATTATTTTGTGTGCTTGTAGTTGTTGTTATTGTTGCCACACCCTCGTCTATAAGTTATATCTCCCCCACATACTGCAATTTCACATTGGTTTACTTTCCTTTTTCTCTTTTGTTATTTGTTTTTTTTTTTTTTTGTGTATTTTTGTTGGTTTCTGTATTGTTGTTGTTGTTGTCTACGTGCGATGCATAATTAAACAATTTGAAAATAGTTTCTCGCGAATTCGGCGACATATTAGTAGACAGGCACACCTTGAAAGGTGCGTCCGTCCCACCTCTGAGATGGGTTAGGATGGGTAGTCCAAGAGCGGAAGAGGGAGAGAGCAAGCATTGACTAACTAATTTGTATGTACTGCCTGGAACCCACATAACGCACATCAACGTACGGTTTGTTGTCCACATAAAAAGTAGCATTTAACGCTCGAATTAGTCCCTCCATTTCTTCGTTTGCAGTTTATGGGCAATGTCTTGTTTGAAATTTCATTTTCATTGCTCATCACTTTCACACAAATCACAAATGAGACGCGGCCGCAGGTGTTGCTGCACCTCCGACACCTTGACCTTCATTTCCTTGAATTCGAATTGATTTGATTTGGTTTTCTTGTGTAAGATTATGCTGCAGCTGCATATGGAAATGAAGCTGCAGTTGCAAAAAATAATCAGAATAATCAGAATCCTGCTGGCACAATTAGCAAAGTCCAAAGTCATACGTTGCTCCATGTAAATAGATATATTTCAACTTAATTTTCTTTAAATCATATATATTTATGGTAATGCGGAACATTTGAACTCTTCTTGCACCTTACCAGAGAGTAAAATTCAACAATTTTATGAAACTAGTTGGAAATAATTTGAGTACACATAATAGGACTTTATTGCTCTAATAATAATTATAGATAAAAACATTTGAGTTCCCTCTTTAATTTGATAAACCCTTTTTCTTATTTTATGTATTAATATTTCTCTTTATTCCACTTTGCAGATACTATTCCGATCTGGTGTTTTGACAGAGTTGGAAGCCAAACGCGATGTCCTTCTCTCGGATCGTATTATACAATTACAGGCATTTTGTCGTGGTTATTTGGCACGCAAAAAGATGTCGCAACGACGTGTCCAGGTTAATATTGACCCATATACATACATATATAGTCTGATAGATCCAATCGACTCATTTGAGTATTAATTTTTCAGGAATTGGCTGTACGCTGCATTCAGCGAAATGTCAAAGCCTTTCTGGCCGTACGTGATTGGCCTTGGTGGCGTCTCTTAGTTAGGGTCACTCCGCTTCTCAATGTCCATCGCACTGAAGAACAATTGAAGACCGCCAACGAAGAGTTACTTATGCTGCGCGCAAAATTGGAGAAAATTGAATGCGATCGCAGTGAGGTTAAGGCTGAGAATCAAAAACTAGAAGCCAAGGTAAGTCTAATCAAATGTTTTAGATCTATTTAAGAATTAAGTAGGTATCTATTGCGTCAGTTGCTTTTATAAATATTTCTTAACTGACTGCTGTCAGAGGCAGATGACATGACACTTGGCTTGGCATATCATCTCGGCCATTCGCGTTGGCCAAGCATTTTTGGGGCAACAGAACTATACATTTGCGGCAATATGTATACATACATATATAGATACATAATAGCCTAGTGTGAGATTATTTAAGATCTCTTTTCTCAATTTGTTTGTTTTAGCACATTTAGATCAAATGAAAATTAAATTAAAAAGGCCTCAAAAATAGAATTTCGAAATTTAATGAACCGATATCAAATGTAATAGGAGAAATATTTTTGGCTAACATCAAGATGTCGTTTTGAATTTCGTTAAAAATGTGTACAAACTCTTTGATGAAATTATGTTTTAAAGCGCAGCATAAAGACCTGAAAACTACATCTATAATTTATGATTTCTCACTTAAATGCTTCTCTTAATGCTCTAAAGAGTCATAAATTTCTGTGGACTTTCAGCTAACTTGAAAATGCAATTGTTTTGGGTTAAATATCCGCTGCTTTGTGGCATCTTTTTTATGTTGTTTGGGAAAGAAATTAAAAATAACTTATTGGGCATAGAGTGCGTCTATTGAACACCGAATGACTGAGAAGGATGGCAGGCAGGCGAAGCAGACAACATGCTTTTTTAAAAAATGAAATTCGAAAAGATCATTAATAATACGTTTGTCGTGCCACAATTGAGTCTGCAGCTGGGCCACATGTTTGAATATGTATTATTCCCCTTAAGTCTCCCACGACTCTTTCTCCGCCTCCTCCTCGGTGTCCGTGTCCGGTTTTGTTTTACATAAGATCAACAGTTGGGTAAATTGTATATGGTATATATAGATTTACATACGCATATTAGAATATTGCATAGATTATGTGATTTTGCAATTTGTTCTTTATATTGCCGGATTTCTCTTTAAATGTTGCTCTTTGTGGGCGCTTTTGTGCTCTCACTGTGTTTGGTCAATAAGACTGTGCCGGGGAGCTTTTTTTTTTGTTCCTTCTTGTTCGGTTTCTGGCCAAGAGGCACGCAAAAATCACTTGGCTAGTAGTTGTTGAGCAAACGTCGCGTATACCGGAGGGTCTGGCGCTTGTGTGATCGTGTTCGATATGATGCGATCATTGCGATCTACAATCTGAATCCGATCTGTACTCGTTTTCGTTTGACTCGGCCAAAAAAAACAAAAGAAACGCGCCGCCCCGCGCCGTGCCGTAAAAACGAACGGAAAACAGCAAAAAGTTAAAAAAAATTTAATTTTTGCTTTGGCAATTTTATACGCGCGCGTGCTAAAGCTAAAATAAATCGCATTTCTTTGAGATAAATTTAAAATTGCAACATACACACACACATACACATACACACACGCATACACACACAAACACATACACACGATAAAAAGGGGAGACGCATGTACAGTGATCTCAAAGTTGTCTCAAGTTTTTTGACAATATCTTCTGACAACTGACCAAACAACCAACCATATCATAACGAATCTCAACCCAAAAAAAACGAATAACCGAAACGAAAAAATACCAACCAAAATTGGCAAAAACGAAATTGAACCGATATACGGATATTATACTAATTTCCGATCCCAATAGTCATCCAACTAACTCGAAAAACATCCCCATCCCATTATCCATATCCATGCCTCCCTTGTCGCCTGCTAATGAGGCCCTTGCCGATATTCCAGCTTCAGCAGCAGCGGCGACCTTAAATTCCAGCAATGAAATTGAATCAGTAGACACGGATAATTTAGAGAAAGAAAAATTCTTGGCCCGTGTGGTGGCCGCCATGAATGGAGGCCAACGGTCCCCGAATAATAGCAGCGGTTCGTCGTTGAACTCCATGCTAAGTGGCTCACTGTCTCGTCCGCCCAAACCGCCCACTAGTCAGGCGCGAAAGCAAATACGTTTACTGCCCAAGCAGCGAGAGCAGAGTCCCATTCTTAGCAATGGACATCACACAACAACAACAAGACAAACACACAATCACACCGCTGTCACAGGCAATAGCACACGCAGTAGCAGCGGAATCTCGTCCTACCAAACTCAAAATGGCTATGGTAATAACCACATAACGATGAAAACGAAAGAGGAGAAGGAGGAGGAGAAGAATAAGTCTGAGAGCCATTACGAGATTTCGCTGAAATTGCCAATACACAATTCATCCACAGGACAAAACGGAGATGCCGCCACAGCGGATCGTTTACGTTTAGTTCAACGTTCGCCAAGTCCAGCATATTCGGTGTCCTCGCGGTGCTCCACACAATCGAGCATCTCGCTGAATTCTTCGTCTCGCCTGCAAACGCCACCCAGGCGCATATTTCCACAGACCTACACAAGGGGCACCGGTGGCCTAGATGCATACGAGATGCGCCAGCTCGAGAGTTCCCCTGTGGTCCTTGATGGGAATCTATCGTTTGTCTTGGGCTGCCAGCGCCAACCTGTGCATCAGTCGATACGTGCCTCTCCCTCATATGAGGATCCGCGCACTTCTTCGGCATATCTGAGTGAAAAAATCCAAAACTTCCTTAAACGCACCGATCATGTGCAAGAGGAATGGACAGCCATGGGCAGAAGAACGCGTCGCACTACCACCAGCAGCAACAACTCGGTCCGAGAGGCGAGTCACAGCCGTTGTACGACACCCAGCAACTCCTCCATCTATGATGACTACGATACCATCTCTCTAATTGAACGTCAAAGAGAAAGAAACAGCATGGAACGTTGTGGTTCAATTGGACGTACTCGCTCCTCGCAAAATATATTGACCAAGGCATTTCAATTGGCCAAGCAATTGCCCCATACACCCACATCACGAGCAAACTCATTGGCCAGGGAGCGAGAGTCATCAGTGGCCACTACAACAGATGACGATCGCACCATACGCGAGGAGGATGACGAGGTAACCTTGGGCTGAGAACTGTCCGTGACACAGTCAATGGTTGACATCATTTTCAATCACTAAACCGCCCACACCTCAGGTGTTGATATGTCCAGGGGGCTCATAAATATTAAATTCCTCAACCAAAACACGGCACGGTAGGCTATTCAGCCTGACATTGACAGCAAAAGTTAGCGGTTCACTTCACATCTTTGAGGAAAAACTGAGTGGGTTGGGGGGAATTGAAGATGTTTTATTTATAGGCCAAACCAAATGCTGTGTGAATCACATACCAGCAAATTCTTCGAGTCTGGGGAATATTCCATATTTATATTCTCTGTGTGTATTGTTTATGAAAAACAAAGATAATAACAAATGAAAGTGTATTCGAACCATAGATACATATATGGATCGAACATTACTTGTAAAACAATTCGAAAAAACTGGTAATAACAAATATTTTCAACGTGATCTTTTAGTCAAAAGGGTATAAATTTTAAAGAAAGGGTATTTTATTTACTTTACAACGGAAATTGGCACACGGATTTCATTATCTAAATAAAATCATTTTCGTATGCCTAGAATTGAGAATCATAATCAGGATAAACAAATCAACAACTACTGAAATCTATATATATTATATGTATATAAATATTTTGCACTATCTATTACAGTTATCCGAACTAACGGTGGATCTGGCCGAAGAGCGTTCCACCGCCCACATAGCCACCGAGCGCTTGGAAGCCGAAACCGCTGAGCGTTTAAAGCTGGAAAAGGAGCTGGGCGAACAAGCAACCAAAGTGAAGAATCTTCAGGAGACAAGCGAGAAATTGGAAATGGAACTAATATGTGCTAAATCCGATTTAAATGGGATATCCGAAGATGAGGATGGCGAGAATGACGATGCCGGCGGTGGAGTATACAAACTGAAATACGAACGTGTTGCCCGTGAATTGGAGTTCACGAAAAGGCGTTTGCAGACACAGCATGAGCACGATCTGGAACAGCTGGTCGGGCTTAAGAAGCAATTGGAGAAAAAGGTAACTTAGCTAAAAAAAAAGAAAATCAACAAAATAACGGAAGATTTATTTTACGTAATGACTTATTATATATTCCAAATTTTGGGCACTGTCAAAGTTAACTCGGGTTTTTTCTTTATTCCTACATTTTACAATGTTTTCTTTTGCAGCTTTCCGATGCCTACGAGGAAGTTGAAGAACAACGTCAAGTTGTGGGCCAATGGAAGCGCAAGGCACAAAAGATGACCAATGAGATGAATGATTTGCGCATGCTGCTCGAAGAGCAAAATGCCCGTAACAATTTGCTGGAGAAGAAGCAGCGCAAATTTGATGCTGAATGCCAATCCCTACAGGATGCCGCACGTCAAGAGCGTCAGGCTAAGGAGCGTTATGGTCGAGAGAAGGATGTGCTTCAGGCTGAGAAGTTTACGCTCGAACAGACTCTAGCTGTAAGTAAAAAACAAAGATACATATTCAAATGTATCTAAACATAAGCAACATACACATGTGTATGTATATATTATTAGGAACATGTTGCTAGCAACATTTTAAGCAGGGAAGTACACTGCGCGACATAAAAATAACATTCGTACTAAGTTAGGTACTTTTGAGCGATTTTCTTGCCGATACAGCGATAAAGTTGCACTGCTGCACAGTGTTCAAATGTTGCAACGAATATACATTGAGATACCAGTAGAGATATGCAGTATCTTGAGACAAACCAAAAAAAAACTCGTTCAGCTTGTTTGCCCACGCTACGGCATGATTTCTCGGCTATCTCTACCTGCCGGGTGCCTATCTGCCTGCCTATAACATATGTACGCATGCGGCATGCGATTGACTGGGTCTTCTCCCACTCCCTCTCTCTCTCTCTCTCTCTCTCTCCTTCTCTCTCTCTCTCTCTCTCTTTATCTAAGAGTTCTTGGCTGCTTCTTTGAGTTCTCGTGTTTTTATCGGCCTGTACTTGAGAGTTTCAGTCTTTTTCTCTCTTCGTCACACATTTCTGGCTTTTTACTTTGTTGCTTTCTTCTTCATTGTTCCGGTCGACAGTAGCTGGAATGGATGTCGTTGTCGTCGACGCGCGTTATCTGGAGTACACAACAATACGAAGACAACAACAACTGTGATTGTTCTAGGCACACATATATAAAGTTTTTTTTTTAGCTGAAAAAGAAATTAAAAACAGAAAAACTCGGCAACGATCTCTTTTTACGGCTTCAAAAAATTATAATTAGAAGTAGACATTGAGACGTGTGGTGAACAGGGAGGAACTACAATGACCTTATGAAAAGCGATATTTGAATAGGAATGGGAATGGGCAGGCGGCAGTTAAGTCCACGGTGATTTAGATATCTTATGTCCAAAAAAATATTAAGAATTTTATAGAAAAAGCAAGACAACAAGTACAGACAGCCATGAGTTACCACTATACGACGCGAATGATACAAGTAGGTTGGGCAAGAGAGGAACATGTGAAGCGGATTGTTTATATAACACTGTTTATTTTTTCGTTCCCCTAGGATACGCGTCTTGATCTCGACCTTAAGGAGGAGAAATTGGCCTCTCTGCAGCGGGAGTTGGAAGAGATGACCTTTGGCGGTGGCACTGAGGAGGAAATCGCTCAATTGCGGCGATCCAAAAATGAAACAGAGCGACGCGCTAAGGAGCAAGAGGAAGAACTGGACGAGATGGCTGGCCAGATACAATTGCTAGAGCAAGCTAAACTCCGACTGGAGATGACCCTAGAGACGATGCGTAAAGAGGCAAGACGAGAAACGCAACAACGGGATGAGGAACTTGAAGAAGTGCGTGGCAATGGCTATAAGAAGATTAAGGCTCTGGAATGCCAGCTGGAAACAGAGCACGAAGAACGAACTCTACTTTTAAGGGAGAAACATGAACTTGAGCGTCGTCTGTCTTCCATGGAGGATCGCGATCGTGTCGATCGTGATGCCGAAGAGGCTCTCAATCAGAAACTCAGAAGAGATTTGCGTAAATACAAGGCATTGCTCAAGGATGCGCAAACACAGTTGGAACGCCTCAAAGCCGATACGCCTGGCAAGACCCTGATACGCCAGTTACGCAATCAGCTGGAGGATGCCGAATCAGCACGTAGCTTAGCCATGAAGGCACGCCAAACCGCTGAGGCAGAACTGTCTGAGGTCCAAGCCATGTTTGAAGAGTCCCATCGAGCACGCAACGACGCCGAGGAACGAGCCAATGCGGCGCATCGTGATAGAGCCGAACTGCAAGCCCAGATCGAGGAGAATGAGGAGGAGTTAAGTGAACTCATGAAGAAATATAGCGCCACTGTGAAGCAATTAAATGCTGAACAAATCAATGTTTCTGAATCCGAGTTCAAGCTAAACGAAATGGAGGCCGAACGGAATAATCTTAAAGAGCAGGTCACCGAATTGCAGCACAGATTGGATAATGTTGAGAATTTGGGTGACCCATCCATGGCTATGATGTCCAAGCGGTAAGTGATGCTATTTAGGAAACTGAAATTTTACCATATTAATTCAAATAATATTTGAATTTACAGCTTGGAGCTGCGTACTAAAGAGTTGGAATCGCGTCTAGAACTGGAGCAGGCCACGCGTGCTCGTCTGGAGGTTCAAGTGAATCGTCACAAAGAGGCTCTAGAGAAGCTGCAAAACGAAGTCACACAATCCAAATTGCGAGAGATGCAGGCGCAGGATACAGTAAAGAAATCACAAAAGGCTCTGCGTGATATGCGTGAGGAATATCATACGGTCTCTAGTCGGGAACAAGAATCATTGTCGCGACGAAAAGATTTGGAAAAGAAAATGGAGCAAATGGAGTCAGAGGGTACGGCCCTTAAGAATGATTTACGTCTGGCTCTGCAACGAATAGCTGATTTACAACAAGCCATGGAGGAAGAAGGTGAAGAGGAGCTGAGTGAAAGGTAAGCCCTTCTACTTTATTTTGATAACCATTTTATTTAATTTTTTGAGTCTCATTGCAGTGATGAGAGCCTTAGCTCTGTTGGCTCCATTAGTGACCTAGAGGAGCGTCTGCGACCCGTGCATGTGAAGCGCAGCTCACAGCAGTCGTTAAACGGCGGGGCGGTCAACCAGACCACACGCACTTTGGTCTGTGAAAAGGATGACAACAGCCCTAGGTACGCTGATAGCGAAATCAACTCCAACAGCAGGCAGCACAAGTAGTCAAAAGAAACGCTTATTCACTCACTCACCCACTGACTTACTCTCAATACTATATATCAAAACAATCAGTTTATATCTCCTATAATTCCTAGTTAGCTAGTTTGTAAGTTCTATTGCTATTTGGCTGGCTTTATCTAATTTACATAATTAAATCATACATGCGCATAAACCTACAACCACAAAATCCACATCCAAAACTGACCCAAAAACGAATAAAACACAAACTGTTTTCGTCTCCATATATCCCGCATAAAAACAAAATCATAAAACCAACGATGCATGTTAATATGTTTATGCATATGTTAAAACATATCCTTTCCCCACGCCTCGCCTCGCCTATGCTCCTGCCTACCAATCCCTATACCTCATCGTGCGTCTATGTGTGTGCGTGTAAACCATTAGCTTTTTCTTATTGTAGAATAACAGTGACGTCGCCATCGTCGCCACATATACATAAATTGGCACTGGCGGCCAAAGCCATACCGGCTCCAAAACCGGACACGAAATCTGCACTGGCAACAACTAAAATAACTGCAACGGCAACAACAGCAGAAACTTCAACATTATCGTCAGCATCATTATCAACCAGGACGACATCATCGTCGTCGTAAGAATTCAGTTCTTATTTGTATTTTCTTTTTTTTTTTGTAATGAATATATATTTATTAGTTTTTTATGATTTGATTACTGTTTAGTTCAATATGTTTAACTATTTATTATCGAAATATAGCTACACAATATATACCTAAATAGTATATATTATATATAACTTAATATATGGAAATGTAGTTAATTTAATTTTGCGCAAGAGTCCCTATATATGAAAACAAAGTGATTAACATGTTTTTTATCCTTCTCAAAAATTGAACTAACACCTATAGCATATAGTCCCTATAGCCAACATTATTAAAAAGAAAACAAAAACAATTAGATAAATCACGATTCACGATCATAGACGAAAATACTGAATAAATTATTTTACATACGACTCTTTATAAACATAAAACATTAAAACGAATAATAATAACAATATAATGTAACAACATAAACTATCATTACATCTACATGCATATTAAGCTACATTTTTCAATCAATCAATTATTTCAAAATATTCATACACCACATTGGAATACCTAACAGAAAATATGTAGCCCCATACCAGAACTCAACAAATTTAAATATATTGTTATACAACCCAATAAAAAAACCTCATATTCTGCTGCAGGTCGAAGTGACCCAGTTTTTTAGATTAACCTTGATGCTCGTCACTGATTGGCATTCAAAATTTAGGGGGTTTCAGTAAGGATTTCTATTTTATTTATTTATTTTACACATTCAATTTAAACAAATATGTGGCATACTTTTAGGGTGATATAAATTTAATCTAAGGTATTATGTAGCGTGCCTTTTTGCGTTATAGAAACATTACAAATCCTTGAGTGCAGGTCGATAGTTCTGATCCTGGAGGACCAAAGAAGACTAACAAAACTAGTTAATGCCCTGCAGATGTCTGGCCTCGATGAAAAGATCCTTTTTTTTATCTTTAACTTCTAAAGTCTGCAATATGGCTGGCAATACAAAAATAGGTTTAAACATATCAGTCAACACGTAAAAGTCAGGACTTTAATCTGGCCAATTTTAATTTTGCATTCTTTATGAGTGAACAAAAACCTTTAAAAAATATCAAAGAAGCTAACTTCGGCTATGCCGAAGTTTATATACCCTTGCAGTATACTTGGCAATAATATTTTTCCTTTTTGAAATTTCTTTCCCTGCAACTCAATTCATCAATACACAAACAAAATATTATTTCTCTTTTTACCACAAGTTTTTCTTCTTCCATCATTTTCTAAGCAAAGCACGGCACGCATACACATACAGTTCATGTAGCGTTGCGTCTGTGTGTGTATGCGTGTGCTCTGTTGATTTGATGATGGCAGTAGTAGGCAGCAAGTAGCGCTGCCGGCAGCGTTTGAACCGATTTATATTGACTGTAACTTGTGTTCTATTTATCGGATCAGATTCAAATTTTGGGATCTGAGATTTTATATCTATTACTATCATATTGGTAAATTTCATGGGGATACTCCAATTTTTGCAAAAATGTTTCTTCTAGAGCTATATGATATAGTGGTCCGATCCCAAAGATTTTCATACTTTATCTCACCCGGGTAAAAAAAAGCTCCCAAAAAAAATTTCATCCCGATAGCTCTTAAGATGGCTGAGTAAAACGCGTACGCACCGACGGACAGACGGACAGACGGTCAGACGGACAGACGGACATGGCTATATCGACTTAGCTTCTCATGCTGATCAAGAATATATATACTTTATGGGGTCGGAAACGTCTCCTTCTGTGCGTTACAAACATCTGACCAATTTTATAATACCCTCTGCAAGGATATAAAAAAGTATAAAAATATATAGAATACTTTTTGGGCGGGTGACAAAGAAGCGCCAAAAAGTTTCGTAACATAGTTCTTCATAGTGTCTCCACTTTCGAATCATTCGCTTAAGGGACTTAATATCAACGGGAATACACTCGTTGATTGAATTTTAAATGTCAGAGTAATTCAAATGGCCCACGAACGGAAATGAACTAAAACGGACTAATTGAACTTCTGGTGTATTAAAATTGATTTACAGATTTTGTGTAAACACGCACAGCCTATTCCTAGGTCGAGGTCAAATTCGTGGGCTACAAATCTCGCACCCACTCCCCAAATAGAGCTATAAAAGTGGCACATTCGGCAGCAGACGCCTTCAGTCTTTGTTTTCGAAACGACTTTGAAAAGTTTCGACGACCCAAACGCTATGACTATAGCCTGGGCAGAGTGGGAACGGAAGAAATGAATGTAAGGCAAGCACGCAAAGGAGTAAAAGAACTTAAGCACTTGAAAACACTTGTTGTATGTCAAATCAATCCTATGGTGAAATCATTCAAGGCAACTTCCATTTGAGGTATTAAAACAATGCGATGGCTTTTCGATATACAAAAATGAGAACGCAACTGCGAAAGCAACAAGTGTTTGGTGAGGTTGCTAGGTTTCAAGTTGCCCCGGCTCAAGCCCAATTCAAATCACCCAACCCAAACACCTATCCGAAGGCAGCGCGTGTCGTGTCATTCAGTCAGTCAGACATAAACATGGCTTGAACTCAAAAACAACTGCGTCAACTAGGCGACTGTCAAATGCACCATGTATCCGGAGTTATTGATCAAACATTAGCGAACTTTACGCCAGTTTCTGGGTCTTTAGTTGTTTTCTTATTTTCGGTTTTTTAGCGCAGACATATATTGAATTTCAACGGCCGCGCAACGTGCTCACGGACCACATCAGCAGAAGTACAAGAAATAAGAAATTAATAAATCGGCATCATGGATGACCGGACGATAGATTCGATTTTCATGGGCTCCTTGAATTCCCTGCCCCCCGTAAGCTCGAAAATCGTTCGTATATTTACCAGCTCAACATTCACGGGTAAGTTTCAGTGTCAGAGTATACAAGAAAAAAAATACAAGGAGCGAAAATGGTGAATGAGGACCATGTGTGATGAGTGTGTTATGTAATCCGGCATTTTCTTTCTACTCAGATACAACCATGGAGAGAAACACTCTGATGGCCAAATGTTATCCCCGAATTAAAGATTATTGCAGAGAGAAGCACGGTCTGGAATTTCAGGTCGTCGATATGCGTTGGGGTGTGCGTGATGAAGCGACGGATGATCATATGACCACAGAGTTGTGTATGAGGGAAATTAAGAATTGCCAACGTCTTTCGATGGGTCCCAACTTTATTGTGTTTTTGGGTCAAAAATACGGATATCGTCCCATACCTACATACATCGTTTCGTCGGAATTGCAGTTAATAAGCGAAGAGTTGACCTCAATGGGTGTAGACAGAGCACTTCTCGACTTGTGGTACAAGAAGGACAGTAATGCTGTCCCACCTATTTCAGTTTTACAACCGATTTCATCGATTTTGATCAATTTCAACAATAAGGTATGTACTTATATAGGCTGGACTGCCGAGCCCAAAACTAAAGAAGGTTTATCCTGTAGCGTGTGCCCAAGCTGCAAGCTGAAGATCAGGCAGTCTGGTGGGATACCTTAAACAAAATGCAAAAACTGTTACGAAAAGCTGCCGCATCGTTGGGGGCTAGCAATAAAATGTCTAAAGACGATGTTCACAACTATTTTATGTCTGGTAAGCTAGTAGTGGCCATTCGGCAAGTAGTGGTAGATGTAGAGCTGCAGCACCCACAATCTTTTTTCCCCACTGGCTTTTAGTAACCGAACGTGAGGTAATCAACGGTGTCCTGAATGTGAAGAATACAAAAAACCATTGTTTGGCCTATGTGCGGTATATCAATAATATAAATCTACAAAATCTTAAGAAGGCCTCCCTTTTTGTCGACATAATCAATCGCAGTCTGGACACAGAGTCGGCCAAATTGCTTGGCGATTTAAGAGACACACGTTTACCCGGTAAAATTGAGGCCGCCAATATGCAGAAGTAAGCACGTTTTGAAACTTGGAAAATATATGCAACTTGTCATGAGTAATTTACAGATATACTGTCGAATGGATTGGACGCGAGGGTCTGGACATTGAGACCCATGAGGAGTATTTGAATCATTTCATTTCCCATTTCTATAAAAATGTTGTTAAGCTCGTCGATCGCGCAATGCGCAAAGAAGATTCCTCCGCCCAGGGTCAGATAGTAACTGAGATCCTTCAGCATTTGCACGCTTGCAATAATTCGGTTAAAATCTTTTACGGACGCGAAGACAGTTGCGAACGTATCAAGCGCTATATGCTGGGGGATTCAGATAAGCCATTGGTCCTTTTTGGCGACGGAGGCTGCGGCAAGACATCGCTGCTAGCGAAGAGCGCTTCGCTAGTGGCCAGTGAATGGTTCGCTCATGCCAGACCCATAAATGTAATCCGCTTTCTCGGTACAACACCAGATTCGAGTGCCTTGACGGCGACATTGATTTCGATTTGCCAGCAGGTGATATCCAAATAAATACCACTCCATATTCATTATAGAATCCCATATGTAACAAATATATCGTTACATTCTAAACTTTTTCACTGGCGCAGATTTCCTACAACTATATGCTACCATTTGAGAACATACCCGATGATCTTGTACCCTTAACAGCACACTTTAAGCAATTACTAACTTATGCCAGTGCAGCTCAACCGCTGACCTTGTACTTAGATTCGGTTGACCAATTGACCGGTACACAAGATTCGAATAAGGTATCCTGGATACCGACGCGTTTGCCTCCACATTGTAAGGTAAGGACCGCAAGGGAAATCGTTTAGGGCAAAAGCATGTACATACATATATTACGAATTGTATATAAACTTTTTAACTATTTATTCAATTTATATCCAATGCATGCTAAATTAGATATTGAATATTCCATATTTATCCCTTAAATGAAACACTGTACAAATTTTTGCATGAAACTCTCACAATCTAATGGTGCATGACGAAATTATTACATTATCTTTTATTCTCAATAAGACTACTTTTGCACAAAATCTATATCTTAGGGAGGACTTTCTAAAATTTATACATACACATACATTCAATGGCCATGGAATTAAACGAGATACGAATAAATTTCAACAAGATGCTTGAAATATAATATTTCTACTCAATTTATGGATCTGGAATTTGAATGAGAGTATTTAATTTCATTGTGCCTGGTTAAAAATTGTTTTGAGATTGTATTTTCTAAGTAAAATATTGTTTTTGATTTCCGACCCAACTATATGTGCTTGCTAGCCCTTATATTTCAATCATTTAAAAACCAAATAGTTACAGTATAATTCCGTAACCGAATCCATGTAAGTTTTTCAAATTGCTTGACTTGTGCATGCTAAGCTAAATCACTCGCAATATACAAACATATGTACATACATGAATACCATATCATAGCTTTTGGCACTCTTTCCAATATGAGAGGGTTCTAGTGTTTTTGTACATACATATGTACATATGAGACAGTTATGCTTGTGGGAAGAACTTGTGCCATTTACAACCATCCATTTGAATAACCCGTTTCTAGATCATAATTTCGTGCGCCAATGAGCCGGCGAATCCGACTGTTTCTCATGAATATCACGTCCTTTGCAAAATGATTGACGTGGAGGAAAACTTTATTGAAGTGACAGCCCTTGGAGAGGAGTTAGCCATCAATGTCATTAAAATGTGGATGAAGACGGCGTGTCGCGATCTTAACAATTACCAGTGGCGCTTGGTAGCCAATGCCATAAGCAAATGCTCGTTGCCCATATTCGTGAAACTGGTATTTGCCGAGATATGTCGATGGCGCAGCTATACTCGTCCACAGGAAACACATTTGGCAAATACGGTGATGGATTCCATAATGCTACTGTTCGAGAGAGTGGAGAAACAACATGGTCGCATATTGGTCTTTCATGCCTTGGCTTACATAACGGCCTCCAAGTCGGGATTGTCGGAAAGTGAACTTGAGGATCTTATCTCCCTTGATGACAAGGTGCTGGACGATGTCTATCAGTATCATATGCCGCCGGTGCGACGTATTCCGCCATTACTTTGGACCCGCATCCGGAACGATTTGCCAAACTATCTCAGTGAACGCGAAGCGGATGGGGTTAATGTGATGAATTGGTATCACAGGCAATTCCGGGACACGGCCAAAGAGCGTTATTTCAAGAACATGAATATGGCAATATATTTTCACTCCATGATTGCAGACTATTATCTTGGTATATGGGGTGGAGGTGTTCCCAAACCATTTAAGTTTACCGAAATTCAGCGTCATCGTTTCGGTTTGGCCGATAAAGAGGGCTCGGCGGATCGTAAAGTGCCAATACAACCATTGGTCTTTACCAGTAAGGATGGACTCTCTAAGCGTTTTAATTTACGCAAAGTACGAATCACTCTTCGATTTAATCAAACGAATTTACATCTTTACATAAATGTCTTCTTTTCAGTTTGGCGAGCTGCCGTTTCACTTTGTGCGGTCGCGACGCTTTAAGGATCTGTTTGAGCATGTCCTCTTTAATTATGACTGGCTGCATGCAAAGCTCTCAAGTTGTCCGCTTCAAGCTGTGCTGGCTGATTTCGAAGATGCCTCTACCAATACAGAAGATAAAGAATCCAAGCGCGAACTGATGTTGGTGGCTGATGCCTTGCGATTGGGCGGTGCCATTTTGGCAATGGAAAGGCAAGTCAACCAAATTAATATTAACAATGACTACAAATGAGATTTTCCATATTATTTGTACAGTGACATGTTGGCTCCGCAGCTTATCGGACGTCTTCTGCCTGAGATTGGAGGTAATCCAAATATTAAAATGCTGCTTCGCGCCTGTGACCATTGTGGTCCCAAGGATTGTGCTCTAATACCGGTCAATCATTGTCTGCACACTCCAGGCGGTCCGCTCAAGGTGAGTCCGAATATTATCTACGCCTGTGTTACGATCCAATTCCCTTCTATATTCTGGCTAGTACTCTTTGGAGGGTCATCAGTTTGCGGTATTTGCATTTTGCCTAACAAGCGATATGCGTTACATGGTCTCCATATCCACACACTTTATAACATTTGATCTGTCCACTTCCGATCTGACACGTGATGTTAACCCTGGCATTGAGGGAATTATGCAGCAATTGGTACTCAGTCCCGACAACAAATGGGCAGCGGCCTATTCGAACAACAATCAAACTGTTTTGCTCAATATGCTCTCCAGTGAATTCGTAGTGATCAACAGTCCTTTTGAAGATGCTGATGGACCAGTAAGCGGATTACATTTACTTAACCAAAGGTAAGAGCCAATAAAAGCAAATCCTTTTATATAGTATTTATATTTGTATATTTGTAGCCTCTTTATCACTTGCAAGTTGTGTTGGGCTCAATTCGATATGCGAGGAAATTTAGTGAATACCTTTCAGGTACCTGGAGAGAATGACAATTGGGAGATATTGAGTAAGTGATTGATCAAGACAAGAAAGCGAATCATTTTCCTATTGACTCTGTTTACAGCCATGGAGTTCTTTAGTCCCACAGACTACAATGCGATCTTCTGGTCGGGATCGATTAATGAGATGCGTTTGCGTCTGGATTCCTGTCGTACTGACAATTACTCAAATTCTCAGCAATTTTTTAGCGCTCTGGTCATGAACAAGGACCGGTCCAAAGCCTATGGCTGTGCCAATGAGGAAAATTTTGAGGTTTCCGTTTACGATTTCATTGAGAAAGAAGACAGCGGTGAAATACGTTGGACAATGGCTGAGAGTTTGCCACGCTTCGAAAATGATGATAAGGAAATGTTGCTTCAACTGCGCTTGGATCAACATGATCGATTGCTACTGGGCACCGCGGGCAAGGGCTTTGTCATTTGGGACTTGACAGGTAGCAATGAAAATCCCAGCACAAAGCTAACGGAAGGCGCCTTGTATTTAGCCTTGCCACATGGTGTACGCAACATCACCACACGAATTATGCAATCCAATTCGATAATGGTTAGCTCCAAGCTAGACTATGCTGTAGCTGGCGTCCGCAAGAATCTGTATGTCTGGTGCCTAGTCACTGGACAATTGGCCAAAGTCCTTGATGCACATTTCGGTCGCATCATTCAACTGGAACCCCTTACTATTGGCAACTGGAACAATTTGGTCACTTCGTCCATAGATCGGTCTGTAAAAGTGTGGAATATTAATAACATATTTGAAAAGGTCCATGTCATTGATCGTCATGAGCTGCAGATAGACGACATTAGTTTATCAGAAATTGATATTGCAGTGACAGTTACACGCAGCTGTGTGGGAGTCTGGGAAACCAGATCCGGTCGTCTACTGGCCAAACTTGCAGATAGTCCACTAGGCGCCATTGTGACACATGCCGAAATAACGCCAGATGGACGTTACATTATATCATCGGAAACAGGAAAGTTTCTCATTTGGAATCGTGTGTCTGAACAGGTTGTCTACCGTGACGACCAGCCGGGCATACAACAGATAACTCTAATGGATTATGGTTACAAGGTGCTTACCGTATCCGTACCGAATATCAATCAAAGAGACATCATTGCGGCGGCAGCTGGAGCAGACGAAACGAACCGACTGACGGCTGTAACAACTGTGCGATCAGTTCCAGGTAAGAGCAAAATGACAGGCAGCTATTTACATATATAGCATCCTATTAAATAATGTCCAAAATTGTCTTTTCTTTAGAGGGCACGATACTATTTCGTTTTGATTTTCCGATACGCATGCTAACTGGAATGCCATTCCGACAATCGGTCATATCAGCGGACAATGCTTATATTATTGTGGTTACTGTCGATAAGTCGAATAAGGATTGCTTGGCCGTTTACAGCGCTACCAATGGTGCTTTTGTCTCTAAAATCCTACTTAAAGGCTGTGCCATTAAAGAGGTTTTCTCGCTGGTTCCAATGCCCCACAAGGCAAATCAGGTGGCGGTAATAAGCAGCGAAAAAGGAAGCGTCATGGACATCAAGACCAAAAAGCATGTGCGTTCTATTGCAAAATGGGGCGGTAGTATTACCCGCGATGGCAAATGCGGGCTATATGCCCCAACACGTGGAGGTCTGGAGATGCTGGAATTGCGTAAGGGAACTACAGTAAAGACCTTCATACCAAAGGTGGCGGAGGGTGTGTTCTCGGTAATCTGCATCTTTACGGAAAACGACGAGTATGTGGCTTATTATCATAGCGGCAGGAAAACTATACGGGTCTTTCGCACCGTCGACACTGAAATGATCGCCAACTATAAACTACAGGCCGAGTTAACAGCGATCAAAAGCAGCAAGGATGGACGAGCCATTGTCCTGGGTACTGTTGATGGGTGCATGTCAGTGCTCGCTATTGCCGATCCCAAAAAAGAGGAAATGATCGACTATCTAAATGAGTTGCCCTCTCGTGATGAAAACTGGAAGGCCAAGCTGGCTAAAATGAAAGCGCGGGTGGGCTTCAAAGCGGCCATACGTGTGGCTACCATATCGTCACGCTACTCCAAACCCGCTAAAGGTGATGGCGATGAAGAAGAGTTACTCACTGAAATCACTGAGGATGTGGTACCAGTGGCCGATTAGTTGAATTATAAATATAACATTTATTTTTGCATAAATAATATGAGGATGTTACAAAAATATGCTCGCGTATATGGGGACTGTGGTGAGTTTAAGTGTGTGTGGTTTGTGTATGTGTGACTTAAATTAAACACAGGTTAAAAATTTAGCTGCAATACATATATGGTAAAATACTCGAATTTAAAATAAAATGGGACAAGGCCGGGGTTGGGCGCTGAACTCATAGCTGTTGTTTATTCAGCTTGGCTGGAACAGGTTGGGGAGTTGGAAAACGGGAGGGAAACATAGACAGGATAACAAGATTCGATGCTTAATATGTTTACACAATTCTTTAAATATTTAACATAGTGTGTTCTCTTTAAAAATGATTTAACTTCATATTTAACCAAAACAAGAAAAACTGTATTATAACAATCTAATTGCGTAAACTAACAAGAGGACAAAATTGGAGCATTTTAAACTCGAATTAAACAATAAAAAAGAATACCAGAAACCTAATCTCAATTAAGCCAATTCAACTTGAATTATTACTCAGTGCAAGCACATAGTTAATTTTGTAGTAATTAGTACTTAGTAGTAATCATAATAAATGGTAATAGTTATTGTATTGTAGTAGTTACTGAAATGTAGTTAATTATTGTTATTGTTGTTAACCTGTTTCGATTTTCGCTTGTTACTAAATCTTATTGAATTGAATAAATATCATAATATAATAATATATACCGAGAGTCGTTTATAAGCGTTATTAATAACTATGTTAAATAATAAATGATTTATGTAGTTGACGACACAAGCCGCCGTTCTCCTATTCCTACTCATCAGTGTTAGTGTAATTTGTTCCGTGTGTGTTTCTGTGTAGGGGAGGGAGAGGGCCGGTTGGTTTGCTACTCTTGATTTATATATGTATATAATAATCATTTATACGATATTTAACTACAAATAGTAAACATCCACGCCAGCGTGCGTTTATTGGGCATGATTCTCCTTCTTAATCTGGGCCAGTTTTGCTTGTATATGCTGCAGGCGATTGGGAGATAGCTCTGGTTTCTGCAAATTGAAAATTGTATCCGGTATGTTAATCACGCCTTTATGTTTTTCATAATATAAACAATATTCACGATTCTATTCTAGAAACTCACGTCGCGCTTGATAAGAGATACCTTCTGCGAGTTCATTGAATTCATGCATAGATTTTCATCAACCACTTTATTATCCAGTACACCGGATCCATCCTCCGAATTGTGTGAATATTTGCCCGTCATACAGTGCAGGCGGTACATCCAATAGTCTGCATCTCGCTCAGTTTTCTGATAGGTATCTGTGAAATTAGAATGGGTATAGGCTGCCAAGCATAAGTTTTTATTTGCCCACAATTAGTAAGTAAAAATGTAATTGTAACTATTTTGTCACGACCGATTGGTGGCCAGTAGGAGTGGAAGTCATGCCGCTTACCTGTGCGATTATCGGGCGCCTGTACAGGGTCGACATTCTGATTCCGCTCAATCTCGGCTAGGCCTTCTTCGATATACTTGTGGAAAGTGGCACTGGAACCTTGCAGAAATGTGCTCAAATCAATATCTGGGTTTTGTTGCTGCAAAAAATGGAATTGGCGAATTTCCAATTATTAAACCATACAATTATTTAAATTATTTGATTGTTTCTATATACCTTGAAGTCATATAGCTTCTGGAGTCCTTGCTGTTTTGTGTCTCTGTCTGAAATTAGCTTGAAAATTTGCGATACAGTATCATGGGTCTGATGCGATATCCGTTTTGAAGCAACCTCTTTGGCACCACCTTGCTGGCGTTGCGGCGAGGCGTTGGTGCCAACGATAGCGCCATCCTTTTGGAAGTTCTGCAATGTAACATTTATCGATTAAATGCTTATGTTTATAGCTTAAGAACAAGTGAAACAAACCTTAAGGATTCGAATCAAATACGTATGTAATTCCGAATGTGTTGGTATTTGATTCAGATGCTGCAATATGGCATTGCCCTTTAATTTGGCCATGTTATGGATAATTGTCTTCACTGTGCGCAACGGTGTGTCGCAGGGACGGTTCTGCCACCATGTGCTGGGAAGCGCCAACATAAATTCATGCACTTCCAGAATGACTGCATCGTAATTTAGCTCATTGGATCGCTCTGGTAGCATTTTAACATTCCTCCAAATGCATTTCATTAACAGCTCTGTGAATTTTGGAAGGCCGGCAACTGGACAAGTCTCACGTAGCAGGCGAATAAGGGCGCTAAATACGAAGCGACAATAATTCATTATCCATTTGGAAACATTAAAAATATTACTTACCAATTCAAGTTAGTAAAATTGACTTTGTCAAGCACTTTAACGCATATGCCATTTATCACTTTGTTATATTGCCCATCATCGCCACTGATTAGTTTTGGATCTGCCATTAGATGCAGCAACGAGGACATGAGATTCTTAATACAGGCCACGCTAAGTGTTGTGCCAAGAATGTTGGCATAGAAAAATGTATACATGATCGACAGCAGAGGCTGGTACACAACTAAAGACTGTGAAGTGGGCAATTGCGAGAGATTCTGGAATGAAAGACCACTTTAATATTGTAATTCCGACATTTGTTTTCATTAAATTTTTCTCACCTTAAGCTGCGCCAATACATTTTGTATAAATATTTCCTCATAGTCACGAAGCACAGCTTGTTTTTCAGGAGCTTCAATAATAGCACCCAACTCATTAATAGCGGCGCGGGCTTTTAATGTATCCTGACCGCCAACTGCCTTAATAAGCTTGACCAGCTGTGGATCATGCTTAGGCAACATATCGGAGAGACTGTAAAAATAATACACATAATAATTAAAGGAATTGGGGAATGAATTTACAAATGACGCTCACTTGGGCATATTGTTATCTACTTGTTGCTGTTGGCTTTGCGTCTGACGCATTGGACTTCGATATGGTGAAATTCCACCGGCCATGCTGGTGTTACCTGGGGCCGGAGGAGTAAGATTCTGTTGGATGTGCCGTGACCGTGCTATGAGGCGATCGAATTTATCCTGAGGATAAAAGATACCACCACGGGAAGGCAATACTTTAATGGGTTCATAAAGCAGCGATATGTCCACTTTAGGCAACTCCTTAAAGGCCATCTGGTCAACACGAACCCAATCCTTTTCGATATCGGCAATGACCTGTGGGTCGAGGCCAAAAGGGCCGCTGGGTTTCAGCTGTTGAGCCTGCTGTTGTAGCTGCTGCAACTGTTGTTGCAATTGAAGCAACTGCGCTGACGGAGCCTGGTCGAATGTTCTACAATCGGTTAGAGTAAAATAATAAATTTAAAAGCAAATGTTAATTACTTTTCAATTCGCAGCATTCAAAAAGCAGACGCACACGCAGATACACACAAATAGACAATACACATGGGTACAAAACAAAGCAAACAAAGCAAAGGCAAGACATTGAAGCACAATAAAAGCAACATAAAGAATATACATAAACAGAAAGAAAAAAGAAAAAGCCACTTTACGCCTGTCGAGTTAGGGAGTGTAAGTAGGCCGCAACATTTGTGGCACTTCGTTCCGTCAAGTTGCTCAGGCCACGCGCGTTTAACTCTGGCTGAAAACTAAGGCGATAGAGAAAAAGGAATATCAGCAAAATAAGAATAAAGGAGAAAACATAAAAGAATTAGGAAAGTCCTTACATACTATCTATGGTCATGCATTATCTTCAATACCATTGCGAATTTGTACTTATTCGATCGATTTGTTACGATATATGAAGGTATTTCATATCAACATTTGATGCTTAAATTTGTTCCCCCCAGGTGTGACATTTATTAAAACAGTTTAGATTAAAGCAGACAGACGGACTTAGCCGATTTACGTGTATATATATATATTGATTCCCTGTCTATGTTGCCCGGGTATTGTTTATTTCTTATAATTACAAAATCAAAGAATGAAATGTGCAAAAATTTCCAAATTATTCAGAATTCAAAGAAAAGAAAATATATACTGCCATAGTCGAATCAAGGATACTTGAAATTACAAATTTCTTTGCTTCCAACACTTGCTCCGCTTGGCCACCTTTTTGAAACTGTGACGAAGGTACTATGTCACAATTTCTCGTCCCATCACATAAAAACATATACACACACATACCCTTCTTCGTTGGGTGGCGGCAATTCATCAGAGCCATTGTTGCTTCCGACTTCGCCATCCTCAATCTCTATGCTATCCTGTCGCGCAACTTGTGGGGGTCCAGAAGTCGGCTTACTAGCTATTTCAGCTGGCGCTGGAGCTGGTTTCTTTGTCTTTTTGGCTCTTTTAATTCTCTCATCGAGCATGGACAAATCCTTCTCGTTCAGCTGACCAATTAGTTTATAAATCTTTTCACCTCCCAAGAAATAGGCTTGCGCAATGCAATTAAGAGCCGCATTTCTCACGGAATTATCGCGATCTGAGATGTGTCGAGCGATCTCCTTGAAGGCCACCTGCTGTGACGGTTGGCAAATGCTCAGACCATATTCTTCGATGAGGTAGGTCAATTCGTCCAAACACTCGGTACGCTGGCGGGCATTTTTTGACTTTAATCCTTCCATCACATAGGAGAAGACCTTGGTAAAGGGATACACAAGTAGGACTTGGCGGAGAACACGACGTACTCCATTGCGAACAGCATCCTTGGGATCGCCAATCTTTAGGAGAAGATGTGGCACAAAGCTGCTGCCTTCATTCTCGGCCAGGATGTACTCCAGATCGATTAACATCTGGAATGCCTGCGCCAGATAATCCAGACTCTTAATCAGTACAGAAGGGTTGGTATCATAGAAACGCAAAGTCAGCCACTTGAGTATCAAATCTAAATTGGAAATCAGAGCCTTGCTGTTTTGTGGTAAATCCTCTGTTAACTGCTCAATAACTTTTAAGTGGTAGCTGAAAATAAAAATAAGCAGATTCAATTATACGAATTTGGTTGGTTGTTAAGACATTACAAAATCCTACCGGAAGTCATCGTGCAACATGTTCGCCATTAGCGCCTTGTTCACATTTGCTGCCGTCATCTGTTCGCGCAACAATTCTGTGAACTCCTCCCGTGGTGTAGTAAATTGCCATTTGAGAACTCGCATTTTTTGTTCATCGATGAGACGCTGATTCTTAAGCGAATTAACTGCCAGCAAAGGCGACAAGTCTAAATCCTCATCCTTTTTTCGGCTAGAAGCAGGCGCTGATTTGTTGCTATCTCCAACTACTGCTTTTGCCGCGCCACCCTTTTGGGCAATAGCACTTCCTCCAACTGCTCCCCCTCCACGCACAGTTTTCTTCGCCTCATCAGGTATGGGCGCCTGCAACTTGCCCTTGGGCAGAGGCTTGACAGGCAAATTGGGTCGAGCCTTCTCTAAAGCTGCCATTATGTCTTTCTTGGATGCTGGCTTTTGTTTGTCCAGAGCCCGCACCATTGTCTCGAAGCTTAAGTGAATCATAATGCCCAAAATCGCCTCGTTGGCATTTCGGCGGACATCCGCATTGCGGTCACAGATATGGGCATACAAATGGGGCACCATTGAGGACAACTCCTCCTTAGAAATTGATTTTGGTGGTAGTCCGGGAAGTTTATCAGCCAACCACGCCCACAGTTCCGACTTGAGGGCCGGTGAGCCGCTCTTTAGGGCATCCGGAATCATTTCATTCTCGAAGAATTCCTTGTAACCGCCTTTTTCACCAAAGCTATTAATGCAGTTGAGGGCAGCGGCTCGTACGAAACTCTTATTATCCCCTAAAGCATGCAAAAATCCTGGGAAGAGGATGCGTACGAGACCGCGACAACTGGATCCCATGGCCGTGGCCAGTTGCTCGCAAATAGATAGAGCAGTCTGTGCAATTTTCGCGTTCGAATCGACAAGGCGCTGGGCCAAAGCGGGGGCCAGCTCACCGATACTGGGTTTGATCAATTTAGCATCCGCAATTATAATCTGCAGTTTGGTCAAACCTTCGTTGCGTACCTTCCAATCCTTGTCGGACATCTCCTTTAGCAGGTTCTCGGTGATCTGCGGTGAAATGTCAATTCGGGGCAACAAATCATTCAAATTCATGGGTTCATCATCAGCTGCATCATCGCATTCATTGTCTGGATCGGTTTGTCCATCACCTCCGCCCAGGCTGCGTTGGACTCCCCTCACAGGCCGAGGTGGCTTCTCGCCTATCTTTTTGTCGAACTCGGACTGAATCTGAGACTTAAGTGCCGGTTTCTCGCCATCGAAGAACATCATCAAAGCATTGCCCATATACATGGCCATAGTGCCAACCAGTGAAATAGCTGCTCCACGCACTGTGGGATTCGTGCTCTGGACACCTTTGCGAACATCCTCGATCAGAATTTTTGGCTGTATTTGAAAGCCAAATTCTGTAATTGCCTTGTTTACCCAGTTAAATGCCTCCGATTGCACTTTTGGTGACTTCTGGTCAAAGGCAAAACTTAGAACTCTTCCAACTACATGATCTAGTTTGGTAGCCTCCGCCATGGCGGTAAGAACATCGGCAGCGACAGCACCATTTTTGGCGTCGGCTAGTTTTTCTGTAATCTCGTTGACTACCTGATCAACAGTGATTGAAGTCAGCGGATAATCCTCTGCTACGCTGCGTATAATGTCCAGCTTAACCTTGAGCACTTGAAAGTTCATCTCTTTGAGACCAGGTTTGCGTCCGCTAATGGTGCGCACAAGAATCTGTGATATACCCGGTTGTTTTGCCTCAAAAGTTGCAATCTGGCCAAGTAACTGTTCAACAGCAGATAGACGATTCTTCCAGTTGGAGTCCACTAGACCGCTGAGTATATCAGCAGGTAAAAGTTCATCCGCCTTAGCCAGCACTTCCTCTGGGCTCATTTCACGTTCTGTTGCCATGGCTTTCCCAGTACCCTTCGAAGAAGTTACTGTAGCAGCACCTCCGTTACCGCCAGCAGCTCCCGCTGGCTTTTTGATGACCTTGCGAGCTCCAGTCGTTGCCGGACGACTAACTGGTTTGGGTTCCCCGCTCCCAGCTTTAGATTTGGATGCAACTGCTGCAGGTTTAGCGTTGGGAGCCGAAGCTGGACGAGCCGCATCCTTTTTAGGAGCTGCTAATTTAATCTTGATCTCGGCCTTGTCATGACACTCTTTGATTTTTGCCATCTTTAGCGGATCAACTTCGGTTAGGAGTGGGGCGACCGTCTTTTCGCTCATTAATTTCATTAGCGTACCCAATGCTTCGGCACTACTATCACGGACTGTGGGATCAGATTCGTTCAGCGTTTTAATGAGGCTCGTGATCAGCAGTTTGATTAGTTTTTTGTTCAGCGAAGTCGGCTGAGTGCGGCAGAAAGCACGGGCCAGAAATAAAGCCGTTTCAGATTTAACACTGGGATTCTTATTGGCCAGAGCTTCGACTATGCATTCTTGCTGAGCCTCGAGTGTGGTTGATGGATAAATGGCGTCCATGGCTTCGCGCAGAGCTGTCACTACATTCGGCTTCTTTTCCTTGAATTTTTCCAACAGAGCGGGCACACAAGCCTAAAAATGTAATAAAGACACATTAAATAGGTTTATCTAAAATCCTTCATAGATCTATTCATTACCGTTGAGTAGTTGGAGAAACGTTTGGCCAATCCCTTTGCCAGCAAGGCCATGCATTTAACTGCCATAGCCACCAAGACTACATTGGAATCCTTCGTAATTACTTTCTTTAAGGCACTGACCAATGTTCCATATTCGCCAGCCTCCAATTTTGGATTGTCTGTAAGCAGCTTCTCAAGAACTTCCAGGGACTCCTTACGCAGTGTCCACTTTTTCTCCTCGAGTTTGTCGTAGAAATCTTTTGGCATTTTGGAAAGTATGTCAACAGGATCCAAAAGATCCATAGGATCGATTTCCTCCATGCCAGCGCCTCCATCTTCATCTGTGTACAGAAACCAAATGATATCGCATTAAAAAGAAATCTCTGACATACCTGGAGATGTAAAATTAATAGCCTTAATTACAGCCATTTGTAAAATTTCAAAGTAAAGGGAAAAGAAAAGCTTAATTTGTTGAAAGCGGAATTAATTAAAGTTTATATTCACAGGACTTAATTTTTTTTTTTTATTTTTTTTTTTGTTTTTGGGCTAAGAACAGGTTGATAGAAGTAGTAAATTAATTTTGACAAAATCTCGACAATTTCGATTACAAAAACTAGAAACTCATTTGACAGAAATCGAATAGATGTTTATGTAGTTAGGTATAGAACAAAAGATTTAATATTATTACCCTAGTAATACTTATATCAGGAGCATGCCTCAATATAATAGTCTAAATATCAAAGAAGCTAACTTCGGCTATGCCGAAGTTTATATACCCTTGCAGTATACTTGGCAATAATATTTTTCCTTTTTGAAATTTCTTTCCCTGCAACTCAATTCATCAATACACAAACAAAATATTATTTCTCTTTTTACCACAAGTTTTTCTTCTTCCATCATTTTCTAAGCAAAGCACGGCACGCTCATGTAGCGTTGCGTCTGTGTGTGTATGCGTGTGCTCTGTTGATTTGATGATGGCAGTAGTAGGCAGCAAGCAGCGCTGCCGGCAGCGTTTGAACCGATTTATATTGACTGTAACTTGTGTTCTATTTATCGGATCAGATTCAAATTTTGGGATCTGAGATTTTATATCTATTACTATCATATTGGTAAATTTCATGGGGATACTCCAATTTTTGCAAAAATGTTTCTTCTAGAGCTATATGATATAGTGGTTCGATCCCAAAGATTTTCATACTTTATCTCACCCGGGTAAAAAAAAGCTCCCAAAAAAAATTTCATCCCGATAGCTCTTAAGATGGCTGAGTAAAACGCGTACGCACCGACGGTCAGACGGACATGGCTATATCGACTTAGCTTCTCATGCTGATCAAGAATATATATACTTTATGGGGTCGGAAACGTCTCCTTCTGTGCGTTACAAACATCTGACCAATTTTATAATACCCTCTGCAAGGGTATAAAAAGCTTTATATAGACATAGTGGTTAAGGTCATGTTAGGTACCCAAGACAGATTCAGTGTGGCAACATTTTCGTGGTTACATGGAGAGTAAAAGGTAATTTGGTAAAATTTGGTTTCGACACGGAAAAATTTACATTCCTGATGTGTTTGTCAAGGATAAGGGTTGTGTAGAGAAATATCTTTTGGTCAAAGGATAATACATATGAGCTAGCGATTACCATTGAATGTATCCTCGACAGCGGCAGTTTCGGCAATCATCGCCTGTTTCTCTTGCTGCGATTTGAGATATCTGAGAGAGTATTAAATTAAATATAGTCATTAAAGTTCGGATCTTTGTTTATCTAAGCTCACCTAGAGGGCTCCACTCGTTCACCCTTTAGCTTGTCAAATTCATCTTCAAGCTCTTTAAGGGTCACCTGCGGCAAAGTGGCAATCTGCGGCTTCATGGCTGCACCAATCCAACGAAATATTTCCACGGCCAACAATTTGCCCTCATCACGAACTGCCTTGTCGCGGTCTGACATGAGTGTGGCGAGCTTCTTGATAACCGGTTTTACTCCAATCACTTTGTGCCCGAATTCGTGGAGAGCCAATGTGGCGGCTGCTACACAAGCTGCCACAATCTTAGGGTTCTTGTGGTCCATACCCTTGACCAACTCTTCCACCACAGCCTCATGCTTTTCAATTTCCACATACATGAGGGTGACTTGAACTGCAAGTTCTTTAGTTTTGGTCTTTGGAGCTGCAATGCATTTCTGTACAATTCCCGTCATGACATCACCCACTGTCCGCCCAGCCAGGCCACTGTTTTCCACAAAGATAAGCGCCGCTTCAAGACCCTTCTCCTGGGCCAAGGCGTTTGAATCCACAATCATTTTTTTGATTAATCCAGCAAATTTTGACCATTCTGGAGATTTCTCATCATCCAAATCTCTAAAAATTTTGGCGGCCTCTTCGTAGCCATCGACACGGGCTTTCCACAGTTTGTGGACACATCGCTCCTCCACTGGTAACTTCTTATATTCAGTGTCCTCGGACATGTTCAGATGTGTGATTTGACGTCTGTTTCTGTATCAATGGTATTAGGATCAAGTAATGTGGAAAGGTTCTAAAATGGATAAAATATAGAAATTTGGCGAGCAAACAGGCGGTTCAGTATAGGATGTATGTACAATGATGAATAAAAAACTACGATGTGTCAAGATCAACTGGAAAAATCGTAATGAAGAGCAAAACCCAAAAAATGTGTTAGAAAAAAAGTGTTTTGTTTCCTTATTCTGTTTGAAATACGAACACCGATGTGGAAATGGGGTCCAATCAAAGCAAATGTCTTAAAATTGAGCTTAATTGCGGAAGATATATCTTTGGCTCTGTTGTTGTTGTTGTCGGTGTCATGCTCGAGTAACTGCAGCCGTAACAGTAAAAGGCAGAGGAATGGGCGCCAGAGACAAAATTAAATGGGTCGCCATATTTAGATTTTGGCTTTCATTTCTTTGCCATTCAATGTGCAAAAATAGAAAATTGGGCGTGAGAACAAGAATTGTTATAATTTTTAGGCTTTACAATACGTGGATTGGTTAACGCATAATTTGATGAACTCATCGCCAGGCGCTTCCGATTCTTTTTGTTTTTTTGCCGCTATTGTCATTAATCAGGCGCAGTCAGTGGCAAACCGAACCGCCGTGAGTAACACGAAAATTTGTATCTTATTCATTGCCTAGGGGATGAGAAAGTCGAGCATTCCTTAGTCCTTCTTTCGTCTTTGTTTTTTGCCGCCCATTCCCAACCCCTCTCTTTTCCACTGGCGCGCACTCGCTTTCAAATTAACGGCATTAAAATGGCATCAACAACACCAACAAATGTTTCTGCCTCTCTTTGTAGTTGACAAAATGCCGTCATTTACCGTTTCGAAATATTGCAATATTCATTTGGCGCATATTAATTGGCAAATGCATTAAGCCGCCTTTGTCCCAAAGTCCAGCTGCACTCACCATTAACATGAAAACCCAACGAAGGAGCAGCTGGAGCAACGCTATGCAATAATTTCGATTTTTCACAAAATGCACCTCACACAAACACACACTGGCAGACACGGAGGCACAAGAATTCTTAGATTATTAAACAACAGTGGCTAACAATAATAACTCAATCAATGCAATACACTTTTACGGGTTCTTTTCAACAATCATTAATATTGTTCTTCACAGTTGTTTTGTTAAATAAATAATAAAAAGAAAACGCGTCGTTGTTTTTACATTGGCTATCTCTGTCGCACTTGCAAGAAGCTCACAACCTGTATTTGAGGCACTATTATATCGCTGCTCCCAGTATTTGAGGACTGAAAAGTACCAGCGTTGAACTAAGTGAACTCGCCTCAAAATAATTCGCTTCTTCAGCTTACTGAATTCGCCTCAATCTAATGAATACCGAAAACCGATATTTGAATACCCTTCCATTAAAAAGTGAATAGCAATAAACAAATTAATTCTACTTTTCAGCTTCATGCATACCAATTTCACCAGGATAGGAATTACTTTCTGTTACACTTCTATCTGAATTAAGAGATAAGATTTTAATGAAAGGTGGATGAACTCATAAATCGTTTATTAACGGAATTGACTTCTCGCATCGTGTAATCTCAAGCAAATGTATGGTATGCCCTCCCATAGATTCCATTAAATCTACCCCCGAACCTTTTCCTAAATCGTCCATGTTGACGTTAATGGGCAGCGCCTGTAGTTTCCACTTCTTTAGCAGCGCCTCAATTGACCAGTCGGCACTTCGTTCCTGATAGGTGAAAATGAATTTTGCATTGCAGTTGCGTTCCAAGAGAAAGGCTACTGTAACAATGATGTCCTCGAAAACGCTGGGATCGTAAAAACAATCGGCAGCTATAATCAAATCCAAAGCAGGCAGACGAAAGACACTGTTCAGTAAGAGGCCCCAGCTTAGGCCGACGACATCAATATCGACTCCGGGCTGCAGTTGATTTGCGAGGCAGGATTTGCGTATATGAGCCAGAGATTTGGGAAGGATGCAATTATCTGTGAGAACGACTTGAGCGTTGCACTTTGCCGCTAGAATTCCCGGAAGGGCGGTGCCACTTCCTAGCTCTAATATACGCATCCCTGCCAGCGTTTCACGTCGTTCCCACAAAAAATAGGCCAGGACTGGAGCACAAGGCCATGTGTAGAAGGAGTAGGCACCCTGTAGCAACTGTCAATAGCAAAAGGAGATTCTTTGATAAATGCAATATTATGAGAGCTGCGATTTACCTCTGGAATTTTGATTTCCAGTTTTCCAGCGTCGCTGCTGAAGATAAACTTTCGTATATGTTCCGTGCTGCTGGCTGCCGCAATTTCATTATCATCACTGCCGCTGTTCATGTGAAAACGCATTTTAATACACAAAAACAGCGGAAAATATAGTTTTTGTTTATCACTTTGTTTACAACCTGTTAGCTTCTCTAGAGATGTGCTGTTGTTACGATTGTGCGATTCAGTGATGGCCAATAAAGTCAGTGATGGCCAATAAAGTCACTGCTTGCCGATTAACGATTTACAATAGTCTTTGTATTGTTTTTATATTCCAAAAACGTACCAAAAATAAGTAATAAGTATGAAAATACATGTTTCAAGAGTTGGAAACACAACTGAAATTCAGTTCTTCAGTCCAACGATTTCATTTACCATAGTCTTTATAGTCACAGCCCCTATTGTCCATCCCTAATGGAATTCGATTCACGACGACAATCTATAAGTAGATTGCGCCGATCGCAGTATTTCCTATTTATATACAAGTTTTTCTTGACCTCGACAGTTATGGAGGGATTTTTCATCCCAAGTTAAATATATATTATCACTATGGCGTTGTCAAAATGGCGCAGTTTTAATGAATGGCATTTCCAAAAGAAGCTTGGATCGGGTGGATTCGGGGAGGTGCTTCTTTGGAGAAATGCATCCACGGGCCAAAGCGTTGGTGAGTTTAATACTATTTGGACCCTAGACAAGTTTTACATCGTTGTGTGTGTATGTGTTTGTGTGTGTATGCAATTCCTAGAATTTTGGCTGATGCAAGCAATATTTTTGTTCGTTGAAAAGTGGTATTAACTTTACAAATATTTGTGTTTATGTTAACACGGATTTACTTAATTAAGATATTACTAGTGCAAAGTTGCAGTAAACAATTATAGCCAATATGGTCAATTATTTTATTGATGAGTTATTCTATGTAATTATTTGTGTTCATTTCATTGGTAGCTACAAAACATATCAGAGAACCGATATCATTGGGTGCCGATCAACAGATTAAACTGCATGAGCGCTGGCAGAAGGAGTATAATTGGACGCGCGATTTCCCTGAGTTGGACAGCATAGTGTCAGGCATTCGGCTGGAAGAGAAACATCTGGAATTTGTCCAATATTTAAATCGGACCCATGCATGCAAATTGCCAGTGATTATATTAGAGTACTGCGATGGTGGCGATGTGCGAAAGCGTCTGCAGCTTCCTGAGAACGCCAATGGCTTGTGTGAACTGGAGGTTAGGTCGATTTTGGGATCAATGCGTAAGGCCTTGGATTTCCTACATTTCAAATGCAAAGTTTGTCATAGGGATTTAAAGCCGGACAACATAGTCATCCAACGAGGTCGCAATGGTAAAAAGATCTATAAACTCACGGATTTCGGTCTAGCCCGCCAATCGCCCGACAAAACTATGCTTCAGAGTGTAGTTGGCACTCGGCACTACTTCGCGCCCGAGGTTTTAGAAACTGGCAAGTACAACAATTCGGTGGATTACTGGTCATTGGGCATCATTGCCTATGAGACCAGCACTGGCAACTTGCCATTTATACCCCATCAAACGCCAAGAGTTATATTGCAACAATTGCTCTTGAAAAAAGATCAAAAATACATAGCTATTACCGAGGATCCTGTTACAAATCAATTTGAATTTCACACAAAGTTGCCTTTGGAGAATAAATTAACTCCGTGTTGGTCCGAAAAGCTGGAACAGTGGCTAACACTCGCCCTTGAAACTGACTATCGAAAACGAGCCGCAACTGATGAAGTACAATCCGAATTGCCAATAGTTTTCAAAAAATTGGATGAGATTTTGCAGATAAAAGTCCTAACGATTTTTGTTATTAGCAACTACAAGTGCTTAGGTTACATAATCTCGCAGAACATGACCATGGTGGACTTGTCCAAACTCATTAGTAAAGATACCGGTATACCAGAAAAAAAAGTTTGTTTTATTCTTCCCACTGGTCATCCGCATAAAACGCTAACTTTGACCACTCGTCCCTCGGATCTGTATGTAGAGGATTGGTTGGACACCAGTCAAGAGGCCAACTCTTCACCAGTTATGCTGTACGTAGTCCATGCTAATGACGAAGTCACTCTTCAAGCCGGCGAACCAAAAATCTCAAATTCCATGAAATATTACAACACTCCTGATTTTCGAAGTAATCAATCTTGGGTAATGCAGCATTTTTTTTTGCTGGTGCATCATTTTGCGAGTACCGAGCAGAAGAACTTGGAACTATTACTGCTGGGCCTACGAGAATACGCTATGTTTTTGCAGGATGTTCTTATGCAATATCGTCCATGGATTGATAATTTGAATGAGCAGAGACTGAAGGCTGCTGGAGCCTACGAATTTGTAAAGAGACATTTGAAAATTGTGGGCAATGTAAGTAATTAAAAATGTTTCTCCACAAATGTGTTAATGGATTTCATTTTTTTTTTCTTGTTTAGCCTCCAAGCTTAGAATGGTTGGAATTGGAGAAAAAGTGGACGGAAACATTGAAGGCGGTCGATAAAACCATAAAGCACTATGAATCCAATGTTACCAACTCAAAGGAAAAGGAGGACAAATCTCTGCAACTATGTAAAACTTGGGTTAAGAAAGATGCATATAATGTGTGGGTGTTGTAACAATTTATTTATCGTATACAAGATTGGATTTATCAAACATTACATTGTATTTTTTTTTTTAGCACATCCTTGCAACAAATTTGCGGCAGGGGAAACGAGCTGAAGAACTATATCATTGATACAGTTATTATGCGGGATAAGTTCTTAAAAAATCCCGATATAAATTATATATATACCAGTCTTCTAAAGCTGAACGTACATTGTGATAAATTGGTTAAAACATTGAAGAGCTGTCACAAAAAACTAAATGAAAGTCAAGATATACTACACAAAATGTTAGGCATGCTGATGCCGCAGGCGCAACCAGAGTCACCGGCGTTGTTCGAATTAAGCAGCTTAATGAACCATTTGAGCGTCGATGTTTCAGTCAATTCTGTTGAAGATTCCGGTACAGATGAATTGATCAGGGATTCGCTGCGATTAGAGCGACTGTGAGTGAACCTACACATATCTGTTTGTAGCTATTGTTTTATTTTGTCTATTTTCTTTTCAGTATGCGGGGAAACATGGAGACTGATCAGATGTAGTTTTTGGCGTTTGCGTTTATCTATATATATTACTGGAATATATCTATGTATAGTCTTATGATTTTGTCTTACATGATGATATGATGAGATCAATCCTTTAACCCTTTGTCGGATTGCCTTATTTAAATTAAGAATGAGAACCGTCTGTTGCTTTACATTTTTTATTAGTTGTATGCATTTATTGTAGCTTTCGTGGAAATCATGCTTTACTTTTTGTTCTTTCAGTAAATTTTTTTGTTCAATGTTATGTAATATATAAATACATATATACATATGTTAATATTTGTATGTATAGATTTAGCATTTAAAAAAATCAGAACATTCGTTTTATTTTCTTAGTTATGAAATTTAATTAACTTGGCGGCGTAATAATCAAAACTCTTTAAAAATTTTAGTCAGAAACATTGACTATTCCTATTAAAACCACAGCTGTTTGTTTAAAATGCCCAACTATACGATATTTTTATGTACAACTGCAATATACATATGCATATAGTAATATATAACAATAAAGCCAGAGACAGACTTGGTTAACTGAAACTGCTGCGGATTGCAATGTCACGAGAAGTAGAAATTGCAAATGCAGCAGAATATACAGATGTACATTAGAGCCGGCTATAAAAGCCAATGCAATAGTCCAAAGAAATCACAGTTGGAACAATGAACTGCTCGAGAACACTATTGTTGCTGCTAATTATAGGCCTTGGTAGCCAAGTGCTAGCCAAACCGAAGAGCAAATCTAGTCGACTGCGTGAGTAAATCTTGAGAGAAATCGAAGAAGATTAAGATTATTAAGATCCTGTTCATATTTTTAACTGTTTATCGTTTCAGCCTCTTTTCTGAAGGTCTGCTATCGTGATTCTCCTGAATTAAATGAGTGTGCCAAAGAATCCTTCTTGGTGTTGAAACCTCGACTAATGGATGGTATACCGGAGCTATATATTCCACCAATGGAACCACTAGTTGTGCCCGAAGTGAAAATGGATCAAGACTCTGGAGCTATCTATCTGCATTCAGTGTATAAAAATGTAAAGATTACGGGCATATCCAAGCATACCTTAAACGATTTGAGAATTGAGCCAAGTAAGCACAAGTTTGTGGTCTCAATGACGTTTCCTCAATTGCATATGGAATCGGATTACAGCATTAAGGTAAGCGAAGAATAACACATCAAGGTGAAGATTGAGAAAACATTTCACAATTTACAGGGTAAAATTATGATGATGCCGTTGCTGGGAGATGGACGCTGCAAGGTGGATTTGAGTAAGTCGGTATACCAGGTAGTCTTATTCAAATAACAATTTCCAATTGTCTTTGCTCCATTTAGCCAATATTACAATGAATACTGAGCTAGTTGGTCAGGAGTACACTAAACATGGATCTACATTCTTAAGGATCATCGACGTCAAAGTTAAGTACGAATTGTCAAATGTTCACATGCATCTAGATAATCTATTTAATGGAGACAAGGCATTGGGGGAGCGTATGAATGATTTCCTTAACGAAAACTGGAAATCCCTGGCCGAGGAAGTACGTCCTCTGTTGACAAAAGCTTTGGTGGATATTCTTCGAGCCTCCATTGACAAACTGTTCGAAGTGTTTAGCTATGATGAGCTGCTGCCCAAGATGAAAGAGTAAAGGCTTTTTTTCCTATAAATATATATGTACGTTTATATGTTGATTTAATCATATTTTTGTAAGTGCAGAATAAATTAAATTAATGTACTGAATGTATTATGCAATGGCTATAGCTTAGACTAGCCACAGTTTAGTGGGTATTTTTGAGAAGACATTGTTCCACAGGCCATGGAATATGTCAGCCAAGCCGAGCTCGAGATCAGGCCTTAGTTCAGCTATAACTTCGTTGCCATTCTGATTTAGAAACGTATTGATCGATGCAGCCAGTATGTCATTGCCATTGAAAAGATTTTTAAGATGAATTCGCATGGCGCCCACTTCGAAACTAACTTTCATATCGTCGATGTGAATAATCTCATCACCGGTTTGAGTCTCATTTATTAGCGATATTTTTGTGAAGACATTCGTGTGGACATTCTTTAAAGCCATGGCCACATCTCCATTACCAATTAATGGTAAGAGCAAAATATTACCTTTAAGATTATATTTGGCTCGTATGCGCAAACGTGGCAATTCCAATTCAAAATTCAAGTGACGCCGCTCCAGATCCAGACTAATGGAAGTAATAACATATGTAGATTACTTAACTAATTCATTTTTATCCAATTTAAGAGTAGCAGTAACTCACCTAGCTCTTCTCACTGTGGCATTTGAGGGACCTCGTATCACTAGATTTTGAAATCCACCGGATAAAACTAAATTACCGCTACCTTTGCTCACGGACACTTGGTCGATATTAAGTGGCTCAAAACTTTTCACTCCAATCTCCGGTATGCCAGCGGCCAAAGCAGGAAAGCATCCTTCAAAAAAACTGCGAAAGCATTTGTTCTCATTAGGATTGGAACGCTTGCAGGTATGCAACCAAGATGCTAGTTACGATAAAGACCAGAAAATATGTAGCTATTGATAAACATAGGATAACTTTTTATATGGTTTCTGCATTTCACACTTTTAATAGTATTCTTTCGAAATTGAAAATTTTTCAGATTGACGCGGTCCTACTTACGTCTCTTTTGCAATGGTGGCTTATTGTTAACAATCTCGCGCGTATAGGCCGCTGTGTCTTGTATTATGCAAACGAGAGTGAATACGTATATACTAAGTACCAATTTCCAGTTTTTTACTTTCAACATGATGTACATTATCCTGAAACTGAGACACTCAAATTGTTATCCGTTACAAGTGACCGTTAACGACGACGCTTGAACCCCAAATGATGGGACCTGATCCGAAAAGAGTTGTACGAAAGCAAAGAGATTACATTGCTTTATAGCTGCTGTGTTTGTTATATGGCCAACAGCCAGTTTTTTTTTTTTTTCTTGTACTCTCTTGCTGTAAATTCCGCAATTTGATGTTGAGTCGGTTGTCCGAGTACCGATGAGATTGACCATAACCTGACATCGTTGGCTTATATGAAAGCTTTCGGCCTGGCTAACACGGAATGGTTGCGTTGTTGTCTCTATACCCTCTCAGTTTTTTTGTTTTGGCTTTTAAATATCGGATGGTATATTGGTTTGTTTTATTTGAAATCATATGTTGAAATATCCATAATAGTTTCCTTTTATGGGATGATATGTAGGGTATTTTAAGAGATTGAACACGTAAATGTTGAGTTTTTTTTACCCATGGATTGATATTGGAATTTGGATTTTCATTTTGGTTTTAAATTTTTACTTTCGTTTAACGCCTTGACGCTTTGACCAAACCAATTTTCAACTTGTGGTTGTTGCGCCACCAATTTCGCCACGCCCCCGATTTCCCCTTCTTCAGTGTTGCAATAGAGGAGAAAGAAACACAGAGAGCGAGATCAAGGAAAAAAAGAAGCTGTTCACCTGTTGACGACTTCTGGTATTACGCAGACAACATTTTGCCTTGCCGCCGTCCACTTCACTGTCATGGGTGTTGTCTGGTTTTATACCCTGTATAAATCGTATGATGGGGTATATTTAAATCGATCAAAATGCACACTTTGTTAAGACAAACTGATCCCATTAATAGTTTTCCAATGACCCTGTTGCAGTATTTTTGCAGCTTATTTCAATTGTTGAGCTCTTAAAAATATTTGTATGTACGAAAACTTTGTTTTGATTATGGCTGGGCGGAAAACCCGGTTGTAGCAGGTCAACGTTAGGGTTTCTTTCAGTCGAGACACTGACGCAAAGTTTGTAACATATTTTCTGTTCCATTGCCTGCATTTTAGGGGCAAGTTTTTACCTCTTTGGCTCATTTGTTTGTTACGCAGTCGACGTAATCAACATTGTGACCGATCATTTTTAGCCTCAAGCAGGTAAAGTCACAAATATGCAATGTCTCCCACATTGCTTATATGTGAATAATCATCATTATCAGCTTTAGTTACAGCTTCAGCCTTAGATCCAGGTTTACGTCCATTATATGTGTATATGCAAATACAAATATGTATCTGCATGTGTGTATCGACGCGTGCGGAAATTACCAAATTTGCTGACACTGAGCTTGGGTTGTTGCAACCGTATCATTTGGCTAATGCTTTAACTTGTCCGATTGCGTTAACTTTAATTGTCGCCCACCCCACAGACTGTCCCAAACGGGAAAGAAGTGAATTTTGACATTTTTTAATGTGTTTTGATCGATTTTTTAAATTTACTTTTGTATATACATACATATTTGACAAGAGTAACTTTTATGTGGTATTTAACAAAAGCCTATAGGCATTTAAAATCAATTGCGAGAGCATTAGTGATAAATCGTTTAAGTTTTCGGTCAGATGTCTGTATGTACTTATGTTGATGCTTATTGAGTCTATTAATATGCACGTCAGATATGTAAAATTGTCAACGTAATATCAATTGTAATTATCAACAGCGGCAATGACCGATTAAATTTAGCAATTGATTTGTTTGGCCTATTAGCTATTGCAAAATGGCTCACTAGTCACTCAAGAGTTATTATTCGTTTAAAAATTATAAAAACGAAACATAATTGCGTTTAATTTTTTTGGAGAAACTTTAATTTCCATTTTTTTTTATGTAGTTTGCTTTCAGGCTGAAAATTAAAGTGCAATGCACCAAATGCTTTAACATATTTTATTCATTTACGACTTTAAGTTTTTTTTTACATGTGAATGGCAAAAGTTTTGGGGCTCATTAAGCTTTATTGGTTATTTCACGGGAAATCACAATTTTACTATGCGGTTTATCAAATAAATAAATAAAGTACACAAAAAAAACTTTGGCGCTGTGTACGTGATGGGAATCAAAATCAGTTTGCAATTCTGTTCTAAACAGTGCGCACGCAAGGCGGAGATTAAGTTTGTTATATTATTTTTAAAAAATGTGAGCATAAATTATATTTAAAATTAAATTAAAATTAAAATATTTATACAGTTTATTGATCACTTTGCGTGTTAATTCTTAATCTATTCAATATTACAATTGTGCGAGTATTAGGTCGAAATTTTTATTTTAAAGCCGTTTCTTTGTCTTTGAATATTGTGATCTATTTAAAAGATTTTCAAGTATTCCCAGACACTTCTTTGTCTTGATACATATGAATGTGTTGCGAAGAAAAATAGTTTATTTAGTATGTGTATTGTGTCATTTTGGCATAAAGTATATATTGAGGACTTTTTGAGTTCCACTTGGTGTCTTGTCTTCGACATTTACCCACTGGGCTTAATCGTGCTGGGACAATTTGGGTAATAGATTAGAGACTATTTTTGCTTATCAAATAAAAAAGCGTTGACAATATTTGATTGAGTGGGCGGTGTGTGACGGGAACCATTATCAGTTTGCAATCTTATTTAAAAGAGGTTGCACGAGTATCCATTTTCAAGTTCGTTATACTTATTTTGTCAGAACATACGTATTTGCCAAAAGTTTAATATGTGAAAAGATGTATGCAAATGTCGAATATCAAATCTTAATCTATTTAAAATTACAATTGTGCGAGTATTAGTGCGAAATTTTTATTTTAAAGCCGTTTCTTTGCCTTGGAATATTTTTATCCATTTTCAAATATTTTCAGTTGCGAAGAAAAAAAATTTATTTGATATGTGTAATGTGTCATTTCTGGTATTGGGTACCTATCTATATATTAATGACTTTTTGAGTTCCACTTGCAAAGACAATTTAAGGGAAATCACAATTTTTCAAAATAGATTAAAGACTATTTTTGCTTGTCAATTAAAAAAAGCTTTGGCAATATGTGCTTGAGTATTTTTTCAAATAAAAAAGCTTTAGCAATATTTGCTTGGGTGGGCAGAATGTGCCGGGAACCATTATCTGTTTGCAATCTTATTCATAAGAGGTTGCACGAGTATCCATCTTCAAGTGCTTTATATTTATTACATGTATTTTTTTATTTAGTGTATAAAATATGGAATTTATAATTTTTGAATCTTACTTGGTGTCTCGTCTTTACCTGCTGGACTTAAACTTGCTTAGTCAATTCAGGAGAAATTAAAATTTGTCGACTAATGCTCTAATAAATTCTCAAATCAAATAAAATAAGCTTTACACATGTTTGCATATCGTCAGTTTGTAATCTTATCATAACAGTGCACACAAGCAGTTACATATATTTGGTTTTTTGTCTAAATTTGTATATTGGTACGGATCGCAGTGTTGACTTGAATAAGTAGGTGAGAATTGTGTTTAAGAATAAACATCGCGTTCATCTGAAATGGCTTCACCAAATCAGATTGAACAAAGAAATAAACAAAACATGCATCCACACTCTGTGGGAAACCACTCAAGATTTTAATAACGGCGCAATATCAAGTCGCCAACGCTGTGCATGATATAAACAAGCATTAATATAAACATTAGAGTAAGCATTTTTAAGAACAATTGTCGCCTCTTAGAGTCTAAGAATTCTTTGATGTACACAAGACGTTTTTTAATAAAATCAGTTCATATTTTGAATTCAAGTGATGAAGTTGGGCTTTCAGTTTTTGCGGTGCTGAACTCCTCTTCATTTTGGTCCTTCGATAAAAAGGAACTCTGAGTTTTCCCCCACCAGTGGTAAGAGACTCAAAGGATGAATCAGCTCCTTAAGGTCTGAATTCTTATGATAAGATCAGATAAAGGTAGCAAAATAAAAAAACTCTTGTTTTCCCCCACCAGTGGTAAGAGACAGAGTATAATATAAAAGCAAAATATTGCTTAATGAATAAAAAGGCAGTTTGGCTAGTCGAGCAACTGCAATAATTTCGGCGGCGGTAAAAAAAAAACGGACGATATAAAGTTGGTGTGTGGCTAATTCGAAGCCCAGATATATATAAAAAAAAAAAAAAATATAAAGATATAAAGTTGGTGTGTGGCTAATTCAAAGCCCAGATATCGAAAGTGAAAAAAAAACAATATAAAGATATAAAATTGGTGTGTGGCTAGTTCGAAGCCCAGATATATATAAAGTGAACAAAAAAAAAAAAACAATATAAAGATATAAAGTTGGTGTGTGGCTAATTTGAAGCCCAGATATATACATATAAAGTGAAAAAAAAAATATAAAGATATAAAGTTGGTGTGTGGCTAATTCGAAGCCCAGATATATAAATTACAATACTCCAGTCCTGTTAAGGGTGAAGATTAGGTTGAGAGGCAAACTGAGCCTCTTATTGCTGGCCTTGGGCTCAGACAATAAAACAAATTATTTTACGGCTAAGTGCCGGAGTGAATATTTATTTAAGCGACTTACTGGAAGAGCGCTGTATGCAAACTGATTTCTTAAAACATAGAATATTTCACTTAAGCTAAGCCAAAATTCGCATCACTCCACAATGTCATGGTCGGCAAGCCGACTCAGCAAATCTTCGGCGATAACGGAAACTCTTGCAGCAAAACAAAAGTGTCCGGTTACCGTCGCTGACCATTGCAGCTATAGCGCGCTGATACAATTTATGCAATGTCGCAATTGCGAGGGCTGCTACTTAACTTATAGAGCACGTGATAGCGAGGGTAGATTATAAACTTATAAAATATCCTATATTAAGTGTTAATTGTTAACTTATATAAAGTGAAAGAAAAAAAAAAAAGGAAAATATAAAGTTGGTGTGTGGCGTATTCGAAGCCCTAATATCGAAAAAAAAAGTGAACTATATGTAGTTGCAAGTCGGCAACTACCAACAGCAGCAGAGCAACAAGAAAGTTGCACAGGAGAGGCCGCTGAAAGAACATACATTGCCAATAGAAGGAAGTCTGGTGCGATGACCGGCACCGGTACCGCCTGAGCCCATAGGCCCTGGACAACAGCAGCAGAGCATCAAGCTGCAAAGAAGAAACTGAAGAACGTGCAGTGGCAGTATAAAAAATTCTGGTGCGATGTCCGGCACCGGTACCGCCTGAGCCCATAGGCCCTGGACAACTGCAGCTGAGCGACGAAACAATAAATAAACAATAAAAAACGGCGAACTCTACCCATTGGCGGACAAGCAGCAGCGAACAGGATCATCAGATAAGATATAAATTAAAATAGTCATAAGTACAGTGAAACCTCGATATAACGAACTTCGTTATAACGAAAAACCCAATATAACGAATTTTTTGTTAAGTCCCTTGAAAGGACTAAGGTTTTACATTTCAGTACCTATAGCGAATCAATAGATATAACGAATAATTTTGCGATCCCCCTCAGATTCGTTATATCGAGGTTTCACTGTACTTTATATTTTATTATTATAATTATATAATCCAAATATACGCATAAGTTAAAATGTTCACTAATAAGGCTGCAAAAGTGTTGGAGAAGCAGGCAGAGTTACATACCAGGTTGAGGCAGTTAGAAGCACTAGATACTACAAACATAACTAGCAAAGTTGTAGAGGAAGTAAAACAGATAAGGAATCAATGGATACCTAATAACAAAAAATTCATCCAAACTGCTCCAAATTTCGATCATGATTATTTCAGAAATAAAATACATGAAGAAGCATTAACGATAGTTGCCAAAATTATAGCCATAGGAGAGGCAGAAAAACCACGCACTAGTAAGTCGGTGTGGGTTGAAGCGGAGGCGAACATGTCAGAGATAGTTGATGATAGCATAGTAGAGTCGCGCGGGAATGCGACCTCCAGTAATGAAAACCCTAAGGTTAACCAGGAGATGTTTATGGATAGAGTCCGACAGCTCCAGGAATATTTGGAAGTAGTAGAGTTGAAGTCAACAGGCAATGGGACATGGATATTATATATTAATAAAATTAACTATTTATGGGAGAAAGTACAGGCATGTCAGGTATTAACAAATGATGCAAAATTTAAGAATATTACGGATGATTTACAATTTGATGTCCGAAATTCATTGTCAATGCTAGAAATGAAAATCAACAATAGGGAAAACTGTAAGAGTGAGAATGTTTCCGTGAGAGGCGAACTACCGGTGTTGCCAAAGATTCAGGTACCCACATTTGCTGGAGAGGCTAGAGAATGGGACCTGTTTGTGGTGTTATTTACAGAATTAATTGAAAAAAGAGAAGATTTAAGTCTTGCCCTCAAGGGTGGAAATAGCCAAAAAAGTGCAATTGTGTACACGATGCTTGAAGCATTCAAGCAACAAGAGATGCACTAATGAAGTTGTCTGCTCATTGTGCAGCAAGGGACACCATACCCTTCTCCATTTTGGGGAAAAACAGGCAAAGGTAAATACTTGTGTTACGGCACAACAAAAATTGTTGGCCACAGCCCTAATTCAAGTTAAAAAAATAAATGGAGAATATGAAACGTTAAGAGCCTTGATTGATAATGGATCTCAAAGCACTATTTTATCTGAAGAAGCCGCTCAAATATTAAAACTACCCAAGATCAAAAAACAAACCGAAATAAGTGGAGTATCTTCAACAAAACCTAGAACTTCAAAATATAAGGTAAATATTGAAATGAAGACGCGTGATTTTCAAAGAGAACTCCTTAAGGTTGAGGCAATTGTATTGCCGCAATTAATGAAAGCTCTTCCATTAAAAATAGCAAACGTGGATATGTCAAAATGGCAAACTTACGTGCTAGCTGACCCCAACTTTAATAAACCTGGGAGGGTAGATTTGATAATAGGGGTAGACGTATATACCCACATCTTAAAAAGTGGAGTGGCCAAGATTAATGGCCTGCTATGGCAAAATACTCAATTTGGCTGGATCGTGTCGGGATGTACGAAGTCAAAAGGAGATGAGTCCATAGTAGCTACAACAATAGACATCACAGATATGGAGCGTTTTTGGGAAATGGAGGCAGATGAAAAAGACGATATAGAAGCTAATGAATGTGGAGAAAATTTTAGCAAGACAACAAAGATTAATGATTCTGGAAGGTATGTGGTAACGATCCCGTTTAAGAAAGAAAAGGAGTTAGGTGAATCAAAGGCGCAAGCAACTGCGCGGTTTCTTAGCCTGGAGAAAAAATTTCAGAAAAATCCAAAACTTAAGGAAGAGTACAAAAAATTTATTAAAGAATATTTGGACTTAGGCCATATGGTCGAAACTAAGGATGAAGGAACGTACTACCTGCCACATCAAGCAGTAGTAAAAGAAGCAAGTTTGACAACTAAACTAAGAGTTGTATTTGACGCTTCCGCGAAAACTACGAATAACAGAAGTCTCAATGACGTGATGTGGATCGGGCCGCGACTTCAAAAAGACATATTTGACATAATACTAAAATGGCGAAAATGGCAGTACGTAGCATCTGCAGATATTGAAAAAATGTATCGGCAGATAAACATTGATCTAAACGATCAAAAATATTTGCATATTTTGTGGCGAATGTCACCGCAGAAAAAATTAAGAATATATAAATTGACAACAGTAACGTACGGTACGGCATCAGCACCTTATTTAGCTACAAGGGTACTTGCAGAGATAGCAAACAGATGTCAAGATAAAGTAATTAGTGAAATTATCCGAGATGAATTCTACATGGATGATTTAATGACTGGAGGTAATACCGTAGAAGAATCAAAACACAAAGTTCAACAGGTTTCCAGAGAGCTAGAAAAAGCAGGAATGAATTTGAGAAAATGGATTTCGAATAAGTCCGAAATTGTTGAAGAGGTTATTGATACAGGCGATAATAAAGTATTAAAAATTGATGAGAACGAGGCAATTAAAACCTTGGGGTTGCAGTGGGAACCAATTAAAGACGAATTTAAGTTTAAGGTACACTGTGACGAGAACAGAAAGTTGAATAAAAGAGGTGTGCTATCCACACTTGCCAAGATTTATGATCCACTAGGTTGGCTAGCACCAGTAACAGTAATAGGCAAGTTATTCTTGCAAAAGTGGTGGCTAGCTGAGAAAAATTGGGATCAAGAGTTGTCCGATATCGACGCAACAGAATGGAAATTTTTCAGGGACAATTTAGTGTATCTGGAAGAAGTCAGATTACCCCGATGGATCAAGACACAGCCTGATATGTTGTTACAGATTCATGGTTTTTTTGGTTCTGACGCGTCAGAAAAGGCGTATGCAGCGGTAGTATATGCCAAAATTGGTGGGGCAGTTACCTTAATAGCCAGTAAGAACAAAGTTAACCCTATCAAAAATAGGAAAACTATTCCTAAATTGGAATTATGTGCAGCACACTTGCTATCGCAATTGCTACAAAGAGTCCAGCAGGCTATTGCTGCTCCAGCTGAAATGTATGCGTGGAGCGACTCTACTATCACACTATGCTGGATTAAAAACGGTGCTAGTAAGGAAAAGTTCGTAAGGCGGCGCATAGAGGATATCCTAAAAATCAAAGAAATAACATGGAACCATGTAAGATCTGAAGATAACCCTGCAGACATAGCTTCAAGGGGTATTTATCCAAATAAGTTAAAAGATTGCGATTTGTGGTGGAATGGGCCAAAGTGGCTCGTTGAGGCAAAAGACAAATGGCCTAAACAAAAAACAGATGATGACAAGGTGATGGTAAATTCCGTACTATTAAATACAGAAAGTAGTATTATGCAGGAGCTAATTGAAAAGTATTCCTGTATAAATAAACTGGTCAGAATTACGGCATATGTATTTAGATTTATTGGCACTAAAAGAAAAGATAATGCGTACCCATCATATCTAACCGTCAATGAGCTTAAGAATGCTAAAAATTTTATAATTAAACACCAACAAGCATGTCAATTTAGCAGAGAGATTTCATGTCTTACGCAGAACAAGCAAATTGACATGAAAAGCAAAATTTTGAGCTTAAATCCATTTTTGGATAACGATGGAATATTGCGCGTGGGGGGAAGATTGCAAAATGCCAACATATCTTTTGATACGAAACATCCAATTATTTTAGATAAATCAAATCTAATAATGTTGTTGATTAAAGATGCTCATAAGGAAACCTTACACGGAGGAATTAACCTTATGAGAAGCCAAATTCAAAGGAAATTTTGGATTTCGGTTTAAGAAACGCTCTTAAAAAATACCTAAGGGAATGCGTCACTTGTGCCAGATATCGCCAAGTAACTGCGGAGCAAATTATGGGTAATCTACCCAAAAGTAGGGTAACGGTCTCATTCCCATTTCATAACACTGGGATTGATTTTGCCGGCCCATATCATATAAGATGCTCAAAAAATCGGGGACAAAAAACATTCAAAGGGTACATAGCAGTATTTGTGTGTTTGTCAACTAAGGCAATTCATTTGGAAGTTGTTAGGGACTTGACAACTGATGCCTTCCTAGCAGCATTTCGAAGATTTGTGGCAAGACGGAGTAAATGCGCGAACATATATTCTGACAACGGTACAAATTTTGTGGGAGCGGCTAGGAAGCTGGATGAAGAATTCAAAAAAGCAGTTCAAGATAACGTCCAGGTTGCCCCTGTTCTAGAGCGAGAACAGATTAGCTGGCATTTTAGCCCCCCGGCAGGACCTCACTTCGGAGGTATATGGGAAGCTGGGGTCAAATCCGTTAAGTATCATCTGAAAAGAGTCATAGGAGACAGTAACCTGACATATGAGGAACTGGCAACATTGTTGTGCCAAATAGAAGCCGTGCTAAATTCACGTCCGTTATATACGACGGGTGAAGATATGGACAACAACGAGGTGTTAACTCCCGGTCATTTCTTAATTGGAAGACCGACATTAGAAGCAGCCGAGCCCATGTCGGAAGAAGAAATTGGAAATTTAGACAGATGGAAATTAATTCAAAAAATGAAAAAAGATTTCTGGGCGAAGTGGAAAGACGAATATCTATATACTCTCCAGCAAAGAAATAAGTGGCGACGAACCACCGAGAATTTAGAGAATGGACAGGTCGTGCTGATCAAAGATGAAAATTGTCACCCAGCCAGGTGGCCTCTGGGCAAGATTGAGGAAATTCATAAAGGCAGGGACGATAAAGTAAGAGTGGTCAAAATCAAATTGCAAGATGGGTCAATTACAAGGCCTATAAATAAAATCTGTCCACTTATTGGGGTAAAATCATCCGAAGAAATTGAGGAGAATCGATATCGGAAAAGTAACAGATTCGGTCATCTGTCCAAAGCAGGAACCGTAATGATGTTAGCAATGTTAATGCTGCTTTGTCAACTTTCGAATGCAGCAAGCATTAAAGATAATAAACCAAAAATTACGGTAAAAGAACTAAACGCAACAGCCGCGTTGTACTTAGATCCAATGGGTGAGGTGGAAGTAGTAGCGTCCTCATGGGATCTGGTAATATACTATGACATGTCGGCGTATTTTGAAATGCTTAATAAAGGTGACAGGTTGATTCCTAAAATGAGGGATTTATGTCAAAAGTTATATAATTTTGAAGACCAGTGTCATTTCGTATTAGACAACATGGTAAAACGAATAACGGAAATCGAAGAAAATAATAGATTGTTTATGAGTCAGAATAAGCCAAGAAGCAAGCGGGCACCGTTTGAATTCATGGGTTCATTGTACCACATATTATTCGGCATCATGGATGCAGATGACAGAGTACAGATGGAAGAAAACATGAGAAATTTACTGACAAATCAGCAAAATTTGAAACACCTAGAAGAAAGGCAGACATCGATAGTGGATTCCACGGCAAACATTCTTAAAACAACTATAGACGAAATAAATGTTAACTTTCGCAACATGAACAACCGGATTGAAAATATGACAGAAGTACTAAAAGAAAGCTATTACGTATATAGAGAATCCATGCAATTCTTCATGATTGTAAGGCAACTGAGTTCCGTGATCGATGAATGTGAAAAAATTCAAACAGGAGTTATAAATCTTTTAATAGACATTAACCATGGTAGGTTGAACCCTAACATTTTAAAACCAAGCCAGTTGAAGTTGGAAATAACAAAAATTAAGGACAAGTTGTCCGAAACATTAGTATTACCAGGTAAAAGAACAGGTACTGAATTAAAAGATGTATACACTCTGTTGACGGCAAAAGGTATTTTTATTGACAGAAAACTCATTATAAATGCAAAAATACCACTTTTTGGTAGACATCCGTCTTTTCTCTATAAAGTTATTCCACTGCCTGTACGATTAAACAATAACCAAATGGTAATGGTCCGTATAGACAGCCAGTACTTAATTTATAATTTTGAAATAGATTCGTATCATTTAATGTCCGAATCAGCATTGCAAAAATGTCAGAATTGGCAGTCGCATAGGAGAACATGTGAAGGAAGTTGGCCATGGAGTAGTGCCAATGATAATGTCTGTGAACTGACAGCTCTTAAACAAAATACCAAATCTAACTGCATATACACAACGATTATGGAAACAAAGTCTTACTGGGTAGAATTAGATAGTAGCAGGAGTTGGTTATTTAAGGTTCCACCTAGAACTAACGCTAGAGTCCAATGCGGTAATGAACAGCAAGCGATAATGGCTATACCAGAGCAAGGAATTTTGAGCCTCAGATCAGGCTGCACAGCTAGGACAGAAGATAAAGTTATAGTGGCTCATCATAGCATACAGTCAGAGTCGTATATAGCCATTAAAACGGCGCACGTGGGCGATATTAGTAACATGGCAAATATAATTTGGAATCCAGTAGAAGCAAATATAGTGAACCATTCAGCAGAATTGGAGAAAGTAGGAAACCAGCTACAAGCATTAAAGGAACATCATATTGAATTACTAGGTTTAAACTTCCATCACGTAACCGGTCATGTTTCCTTAATATTAGTTATCTTACTAATTTTAATATTAATAATAATTTGTATAAGACAATTTAAGATTAGACGGCAATTCCTAAACGTCGCATTTGGCGGCCCTTCGCAGAATGTTTAAGAATAAACATCGCGTTCATCTGAAATGGCTTCACCAAATCAGATTGAACAAAGAAATAAACAAAACATGCATCCACACTCTGTGGGAAAGCACTCAAGATTTTAATAACGGCGCAATATCAAGTCGCCAACGCTGTGCATGATATAAACAAGCATTAATATAAACATTAGAGTAAGCATTTTTAAGAACAATTGTCGCCTCTTAGAGTCTAAGAATTCTTTGATGTACACAAGACGTTTTTTAATAAAATCAGTTCATATTTTGAATTCAAGTGATGAAGTTGGGCTTTCAGTTTTTGATTTCAATCCGTTCAATGTCACTTAATCATTAAACATATCGATGAGCCTTAAGACTTGTTATGATAAATTATAGGTATATACTTTTTTTTCCTTTAACTGTTTGCCGATATTTGGTTTGTTTTCTTAAATTTTGTTTCCGTAACATTTCAGCAATTTCTTTGCGCATCAATATGATATCCTTTCCTATAACTCCTAGACAACTGTAGTTAATTTTTTGGGATCCTTCTGTTTTAAACATAAAGAATTATTGCAATTGTTTTTCATATGAGATTTTTTTGTTTAGAAGGACATATTTCAAATCCTTAGAAAACTATTCTAATTGTTTTGTTCAATGTATTGATAAAATTCAAAGTCCTTCATAATTGTCTTGACATTTTCTATAAAATTTAACGATTCTGAGTTGAAGTAGTTTAATCATTAATTACAAAGGCTGACATTTTTGAGGTCATGAAAAAGTGTTTTAAGTTCAATAAGTCTCTTAAAGTAATTGGGGGTGCTGATCACGGCCCTGTACTTAATTTTTGTCCATCATGTCAGGATTTCGAAAAAAAAGCATTGGAATTATTCAAAATGAACTCATTTGCAACATTTTATAGTACATTACTATAATACAATAATACATTATTATTTTAAACTATTAATATATTAGGTATGATTAAAAAGCAACTTTCAAAATATCATAGATGTGTTTCTTTGTTATACTGCATAATATCTTATACTTTGGACGTGGTTCTATAATGAGTAAAATTTAAACCAAAAAGTATGCTATAGGGATTCGAAGAATCTGTTGCTTTTTCATTTTAAGAAATTATTTGAGTCTAATGCATCTAAAAAAATTATTTATTAGTAATGTTTGCAAAGTAGAGTTGTTTTTTTTCAACAGGCATTCTAAAATCTCTTAAAAAAGTGGGTAAAGAATTCTTAACTTTCTATGGTATACTTATGGGTGCCTATTTTTAAACTCACTAGAAATATTGTCGGCCTGTGCTATAATCCCTACCATACATGAAATACAAACGTAACAGTACAAAATTTTTTTTTTTAATTTGTATGGTTACTTGAGCATATTGGGGCATACATTTTAAGATGTCTTATTGTTAGACATTTTCTTCTCTTTTTCTGTAGGTTAAAAGAGATTCACACATAAACTTATGAGGGTATAGAAACATTGAAATGTTCAAATTAACTTCGGTCCTCTGGTTATACAAGGTGGGTCAAAAGAAGTGAGGTGGGTTAACAGAAGTCATCCGATGTTGTTTGGCTCTCATTTTTTTTCAAAATAAAAAAACTTTGATTCTGTTTTTAAATTAAGAATTTTATAGGTCAAAAAAACATAATTTAAAAACAGAATCAAAGTTTTTTTATTTAAAAAAAAAATGAGACGCAAACAACATAGGACGACTTCTTTTGGCCCGGATTTCGGCCCACCTTGTACTTGGTGCAATGATCATAACTAACAATAAGAAGTGTTTGCTGTCATCTATAAACATCATATTATTAAGTCATCTTTCTTTTGTATTGCAGCTGAATCATGGAGAACGAAGCCAATAAGAATGAATTACGGCGAATCGTTAAAATTGAGCTGGATAGCCAAATGAATTTGAAAGATATCTACCGCGTTATAGAGGAAGAAGTTGGAAAAAAAGTAACGTCGATCATCGATAAGGAGTTCATTGAGAACGAGTATATAACTATTTGTAAAGAGTTTCTGAATAATGAAGTAAGAGACTATGTTAAAAAACTTAATCAAAATGATGTTCGGAAAACTCTTACGTCTTTGCGTGATATATCGACCCTCAGCGAATTTCGAGAATTTTTCCAGGGTCTCCATTATTATAATCTACTAATGAAACATATTGCTCTAGTAAGTAAGGAAGATAATGCAAATTTTACAATTTTGTTGAAGAACACATGTCGGGATCAAATTCATTTGGTCATGGGAAATGCAATCAATGAGCTGCAATTCTTAAAGTCCTTCATTGACTTCATGAGTCGCACTTATTGCCTTCCTTACGTCCTAAGCACGACTCAGTTGTCAGCCTTTTGCAATGGCAAGCTCCAGTTTGAGGAATTGGCTCGGAATATTTTGAAATGCGGTATTAGTGATCCGTCTCCTCGATGGGGGAATTTGTGCGATTCCACAAGGGTATTGATTAAACATTGTTCAACTAATAATCAATTATTTTTCCTGGACTTAATCAAACAAGAGCTTAATCCTTACGCGAAACCCATTAAAATCCAGGAGGTCGAACAGAATGACGGTGTGGTGCTCCGTATATCGGGTATGAATATTGTTTTAACCAATGTTAAGGACGAAATCGAGAAAAAGCTGAAAGATAACCCGCAGATCGAAGGGGTTAACATTGTAAGCGACCGCATATTCCACATTGATGACAACTTATCGGACCAATCTATTTGGCACGGAAAGAATGTAACGTGTGTGGCAAAAGTGATCGACGTAAGAAAATCTGGTCTCGAGTGGAATGTCTCTGGAAGGGATAACCTGCACGCTTACACAGAAGATTGCGGAAAGCAGAGTACTGGAGATGGCAAAAACGGGTCTGATGGATTTGCGGGTGAAAGTGGCGGTAACATATCAATTTTGGTTGAGGAAATTATAGACGCAAATTATCTAACTATTACTTCAAATGGAGGCGACGGAAGTAAAGGTCAAGACGGCGGCAATGGTGAAATTGGAGCAGATGGTAATTCAATTAGTTTTAATTGTTTTAAAGACCGATACCCGAATACTTGCGATTTTTGGAATTGTATGTTGGATAAAAAGTATTTTTCAAATATTGACACCTTAAGGAACGATTGTCATAAAATAGACATTTGGTGCATAGAAAGTAATAGGGACACATTTATTCAAGGAGTCACCATCAATGGTAATCAAATAACGTATTCTGATTGTCCAAATAGGTGGTTTTCCGTTAATCAAGGGTTTCTTTTGTACAAAGGTTCATGCGGGAAAAGTGGTCGTTCAGGTGGGCAAGCCGGACTTGGTGGAGCTGGTGGCTATGCGGGAGAGATTAGCATACAATTTCTAAACCATGAAAGTTCTAGTTCAAGTTCTAATAATATCTGCATGCAGAGGGCAAAGCAAGGCGAAAATGGCGAGGACGGAAAGGGCGGACTTTACGGTACATTTGGCAAAAATGGTTGGGATATGGCCTGGATGGATTATGCGGGACCTGGATGGCCAAAATACTATGGTAAAGATGAGAATAGCACACTGAAAGTTGAATTCTACTATGAAAATTCTTCGAGCCGTGTAATTTGCCCATATAAAGAGAATTCCGCATACAAATACGCAAGTATAAAAGCATCAAGTTTGGAGCACGCGAAGATGAAAAAGTTCGAGGAACGTCAAAGCAGCAAACGTCAGAGAACTGAACTGCAACAGCAGGCACAAGCCGTGCGTCAAAAAGCGATCTTGGGTCAATCGATGAAGGCGGAATTTTCGCGACTCCAGCAAAATGATACAAAATCCACAATCGCGAATTTGCAGTCAGAAGTTGAAAGTCTTCAGGACGCTGCTTTGCAAGATATTGTAACAACCGAAAAACAAGAATTGACGCAAAGTTATGACGTCAAAGTGACACGTAGCACTCGATTTGAAGCAAAAAAGAACCCTCGCCAACGAAAGAAGTTTCTAAATACGAAGACTATCGTTTATAACAAAGATAATAACAACCCTTTGTGGGAATTGGAGAAAATTGAAAATGCATTAAACAGCAAAGATCATGTGGGCAGTATTGGTGAACTTTCAACTCAAAATTATACTGAGATACTGACAAAACTCGAAATGTGTTATCTGTTCTTATTTCGTCAAATCGATAAGGCCCTACCCCTCTACTATTCTCATGCACAATCACATTCAATGATTGTATTGACTGCTGGTAGCGCATCGCGATTTCTTGTCAAGGCCAACGAAAATATATCTCAATCTATTACGCACAGAACTCTGGGTACGTTGCACCAGTATCTTCGTTCTGACGAACCTACTCAACGCCAGAACATTGCAAAATTTTGTAAGCAAATACAGAAAACGAGTCAGTCCAAAAAAATACTGTATTCGCTTATTAGGGATTTTGTACTTGAAGCTGGGAACGCAGAACTTGCCCACAGCGATCTGAAAAAGTTTCACAAACTTTACAATTTTCATTTAATGCAAAAAAAGAAAGGCCTTATTGCATTCCCTGATGCAATCGATGAATACTGTGTCGAAAACGACAATGTCTATAAAAGTTTTATGAAATACCTTGTTGATAATGGGTGTGAATCGAGAATTTATTTAAATCTGCTGGCCAATATTTTTGAAATAAATATAAGAGTTTATATTGAACTTGAATCGAATGACCTTGAGCTTCATTTGAATCTCAATCCAAGCGCGAAAATGATACTATATATAACTCATATGTTCGAGCGTCTAACATTAAACGATGCCATTCAGCAGTTAATAGCTGAGCGGCAGCGTAAATGCCTGCAGTATCGAAAAATCATGATGGATGTGCAAAACTTTCATACAAGTTCGCAATTTCATAACTATTTGGCCGACGGAAACTTCGTCAACAAAAACCGTTATTCTGAAGATGAATTCGAAGAATTTTATCAGCAAAACTACTCCAACGAAGCAGATGCCATTAAGGACATAGCTGAAAACTTTCCCCAAAACTGCGAAATAGAAAAAAGACTACCAATGCTAAAATTTCATCTATCAGGACAGAGAGGCATTTTATATTTTCTGTCTAAACACTTTGCCCATGAAGCGATTCGAGTGTCCAGTTCCGAGCTGAAATACATCATAAACTACGCCCTTAATTATGCAGCTGAGAATGGTCAGAATGGCACCGATTTGTTTCTCACCTGGATAATTGCTGCCCATAATCAAGAGAACTGGATCGATGAAGTTATCTTGCTTGAGCTGGAGGAGTTTTTTGGAGAACAACTTCCCAACAAACTGAAATGGCGTGGTTTCCTATCAAAGTTAGGTAACAAAAATATTCTCATCTGTTTTGGACAACAGCTGGCTAGAAGTAAAAGAAGTTCTCTAACAAAGAAATGCGTTGAAGAGATACTGGATCTGTTAAGCAAAATGCCGAATCAAGAAATCAATGTAAATGAACTCGAGCTTGTGCAATGGCCATATGTTCTAAGAAGCGTTTTCTGGACTTTTACGCTTTCCAAGATTGCACATTGGGCCAACGATGAGGAATTGGAAAAATTATGCTACTATGTTGAAATTATAAAAAATATTTTCGGTGAAAACTTTACCAGCAAGTTGTTGACAGCTCTGAAAGAAAAAGGGGATTGTCAGAGGGACGTCATATTTATGTCTAAAAAGGGCCTTTTAATTAATTTAATGAGCAAGATTTCATCGCAAAATTGGATGATAACTGATAAGCATCTCGAACAGCTGAAAGCCATTAGTATGAAAGCATGGTTTCAACAAATGACGAAAACATTTGCTGAAGGTACCAATGACCGAAGTCTAAAAGAATTGACGAATATCATTCAAAGAAATGCCAACACTTCAGAGAGTATCAAAGAACTAGTGCCACAGGTTGAAAAAGCCATTACCATACCCGACTATGGGCATGCCAAACAGTTGGAGAGGATAGACGAGGTCATACTGATGAAGCGGAAATATCGCTTACGGAATACTCAAAAATTGGCCGTCCTTTTGTTGCTCAAAAATGAACACAGCACTCTCGCCCAGGTATCAACCGGGGAGGGCAAGACATTGATTGTCGTGACAGCCGCGTTAATAAAGACGTTGTGTGGTGAAAAAGTAGACATTGTGACCAGCTCATCGGTATTGGCCAAACGGGACGCCGAAATTAACAGCGATATATATAAACACTTTAAAGTCGAGGTATCACATAACTGTAATGAAGAGATTGAACAGCGTAAGACTGCCTATTCGTCTAAGGTGATATATGGAGAACTTTCGAACTTCCAAAGAGACTATTTGCTCGATCATTTCTACGGAAAAAATATTTTGGGCAAACGGAACTTTAACCAGGTTAACGTGATTGTGGATGAAGTTGACAGCATGCTGCTTGATAAGGGAAATAATATGCTCTATTTGTCTCACGATCTTCCCGGTATGGACAAATTGGAGAGCGTTTATATCTTTATTTGGTCTTGGGTATGTAAGCCTGCGAACCCAGTCGAATGTTTCAATGCTCCAGCCATTCGTGAAGCAGTCTTGAGGGACCTCTATGGGTTGATTACCGTTGCTGACATAGGACAAATCGATCCAAAGCTATCGAAGCTACAAATCTCAGATCTGTGGAACTCTTTAATCAACGGCAACATCATCGATAAAATGGGAAAAGTTAAAGTGTACGAAATCGATGAAGACAAAATAAAAAATATTCTTTCTTCTTCAGAATATTTAATTTACAGTAGCCGCCTGGTATATCTAATAACAAGTTGTCTACAAAGGCAGAGGCGCATATATCTACCCAATTATTTGAGGGACTTTGTGGAACGACATTTAGATAGATGGATACAGAGTGCATTTTATGCATTCTTTATGGCAGACGGCGTGGATTATGTTGTCGACGTCGATCGAACTGGGGCAGCTAGTTCGAGCCGTAGTCCACAAATTATTATACTTGATAAGGGCACTGGAACCGATCAGACGAGTTCGCAATGGGATGAAGGACTTCATCAGTTTCTGCAGCTGAAACACAATTGCAAGGTTACTTTGCAGAGTCTAAAAGCTGTCTTTACATCAAACGTGTCCTTCTTCAAACTATACAAGAACCTTTATGGATTAACAGGCACTCTTGGTTCTGAGGTTGAGAGGAATATTCTAACCCAGATGCACGGCGTCGATTTTTTCACTGTACCCACAGCCAAGGTTAAGCAGCTGGAGGAATTCCCGCCAGTTGTTTGTCCAAACTCCACTGAGTGGGCCAAGCGTATACACAATGAGACCAAGAACCTCACCGAGTTTGGTCGGTCTGTCCTGATAATTGCAGAAACTGTAAAAGATGCTGAAGATTTGTTCAATACGATTGGAGGCAAGGCTCTTCTTTATACTAGAGAGTATAATGAATTTGACCTTGTAAAGGGCACCAAAGATTTAGCCAAAGGTGAAATAATTATCGCGACAAATTTGGCAGGACGTGGCACGGATATCAAAGTGTCTAATGAACTAAGCCAGGCTGGTGGCTTGCACGTTATACTCTCCTATTTGCCCAGCAATGTTAGAATTGAGGAGCAAGCTTTTGGGCGCACTGCAAGATGTGGTGAAAAGGGAACGGCTCAGCTAATCATAATCGACCCCAATTCAAAATCTGATCCGGTCACAGGCGCCAAACGACGTTCAAATATCTTTCGATTAAAGAACGAGCGAAATGAGGAGGAAGTGAGACGTCTATCCGAAGTGAAGCTTTATTACGAAAACCAGATACTATTGGAAGAAGACTGTTTTCAGGAATTTCATAAAACATATTTGAATTTAAAAAGATATTCCTCTGCATCCTTCACCCTGAGGTTGGTAGAGATGATTATTTCAAAAGACATGCTTAATGATTTTAAAACGAAATTCACCGATAACGAAGTTGAGAAAAGTACTGATGCAGAACTTTCAGCTATATTGATGGATGCTGTCTTGGAAAAATGGGCATTCTGGTTGGATTCAAACAGCAAGCTCATACAGAATTGCGCATCTGAAATGAGCCGCAAACAAGTGCTACGAAAATTGACGGAATTCATCTCTAACCTGAAAGACCTAAACACCTCAATTTCATTTTCAGATGCGTATTCCAGCGGTAAACTGTTAAATAAAGTGGGGGACTTCATCACTGACTCAGAAAAGTATAAAAACGCAGCTGCATGGGTCCGCGATAGCCCAATACAAACAGTAAAGCTGGCACTGCATTTTGCCAATAAAATGAATTGGGGAGCCTACGCTATCCAGTTATTCGATCAAGTCATTAAAATGGAGCCACATTTTTGCGATTCAGCGCATTACTACAAAGCGTTTGCTTTAATTAAATGTGGAAAGATAAATGAGTTCCAAAAAGAATTGCAAGCCGCTATGAGGATACTCAATCAACATTCCGTCAACGCACAGATCTCTGGAGCGATCGTCGATACTCTTAAGTTCAAAAATACAGAGAGTATACTTCAAATCGATGCTTACAAACAACAGCAGGCAGCTCTGGCACATATTTACGAACTGATTATAGATAGTATCCAGGGCATTTTCGGATATCCTATCACTGTAAAATCGATTAGTGATGCTAATATTCCAATTGACAGGGCCTTTGACATCTTCAATACTTTAATTATTAAGGACGTTTTAACAAAGCCCAAAATCGGATCTTTTGAAGCAGAGAGGGTAAAAAAAATCGCTACCGAATACGGTGCCAACGAACTCAATGACTTTCTTTTGAAATGGCAAAACAGCCAATTTAAGAGTGAAGCTTATTTTAAAGAGTTGTTAAAGAAATCAATTATTTTACCCAGTCGAGGGCATTTCTTTCAAAATCTTATTCACCAAAAGGTTCTCAAAAACGGAATGAAGCTTGTTTCGTTTGAAATGCAGAATATTAAAAGCCTTCATTCCGGAATCGGAGAAACGGTGGAAAATCTTTTTTCTACGAATCAATTGACCAAAGTAAATGTCTCCCCTGATAATGTTTGGCTGTCAGGGATCGAACCGAATTCAGAGCACATTTTAGTTGACAGACAATCATTTAAAGCAGCCATTGGCAGAAAATGGTACAGCATATTAAAGCACACCAACAGCCTCTCTTTCCATTACAGAGCTAAAGTAGATGAGAATAGGATGGACTCTGTGCAATTTAGTCATTTTGATTCGTTATGTATTTCTGATTTCAAAAACGTTAATATCGGAGAGCCTGATGCACTCAAAATCATACAAGGACTTGTCAAAAATGGAATAATAGTTCAAAGAAGACATGGCTCCTCAGAATACGGTCTGAAAGAGTCATTTGAGTATATGTCAGACGCGAAGTTGGTGCCGGATTATCCTGTATATGAGAATGCCACGCATAACCTTCTAAGGCAGCGTTTTTGTTACAGAGATGAGCTCGAGCGGCTAAGATCACAATTGGCTGATAAATCTTATGCTATCAAACTAGGATTATTATCTAAGCCCCACAACAATTTGATAATGGATCTTATTCAAGATGGCATTTTAGTACCAACAAAAGTGTCTGACAAAAGTTTAAAACAAATTGAAGGGATTCTTGAATTCCCAGATAAAAATATAAACACATCAATCTTTAATCTTTTGAGCACTTCCAAAGCAATTTCGGAAACTCTAGAATCTCCTGATGGTTCATTGAAGCCTTTATCTGAGATGTCTACTAAAGAAAATTTTGGTATGGCCGAAGAATTTTACCGGTTTTCACTCAATGGATTCAAACAGCTAGTCGAATTGGCTGAAAGAAAATGGACCACAGCATTTTTCATAAGATCCACTTTGGTCACAGTAATTGGAATATCTCAGATAGCACTTGGAGCTGTGTTACAATTGTTCCCGATATTCGGAAATGTTGCTGGAACCTTCTGTTTGGAGCAAGGCATTGGCGATTTAATGTTTGCCATCTCTTCAGTTTTTTCAGGGTATTTGACCTGGGGTGATTACAGACAACACAAAATTTTCAACGCTGCAATATCTGCAGTAACCTGTGGTATCGGAGCTTGGTTCACTGGTTCATCCAATGTTTCGGTTTACGGACAGAAACTTGTTGGCCCAGGATTAATGCAAAGTGGCAAAGAGGTGTCTAAAATGACTGGCAAACAACTTATTAATGTTGTGGGAAAGAAAACTGTGGCTAAGGCAGTTGTAATGGACATTGTTAAGTCGGCAGGCATGGGCATTGCCAATGGTGTTTGGAGTTGTTCTGTTAATTATGTAATTGAGACATATCTAAGAGACTTTTTCAACCAGGTTTTCAGTGTTGTCGCCGTTGCTTATTCTGCTGAAATCGATAAAAAAGAGGCATCAGATATTTTTAAAAATATACACAAGAGAAATGGTGCAAAAAATGGTATGCAATTTCTTCAAACCACAACAACTGTTTTTTTCACACATCAAACAAACAATATAGAATTCTATCGTAAGACCAATCAAACAATTGAGACACTTCGTGAAAGTTTTTTATCGATTGCTCAACAGAGAAAACAAAAAGATCATACTCGTTATCTAAAAATTGCTAAAGCGGCCATATTCGCTCTTGAAAAAGGTATTATAATTGCTTTAATCATTTTCATGACCCAATCCTTTTTAAAACATTTAAAATCTGAATGCGAAAAACAATCCAAATCGAAGGGTGAAGTGGCGAAAGCTTCAAATGACAGCAGCGTTAAGTTTCTAAAAGAAGCTGGTGACAAAACTAAAGAAATGCTTCAAAAGGAAATGAAAAAAATATTCTTTGAAAAAGTCGCAGCTCCCGTTGTTGCCATGGGTCTGAATATTCTTAAGGACAGTGCTGTAAACTATGTATGCGATATGTATCAGAAATACAATGACAGAAAAGACAATGATGAATTTCAAAAGGCCAAAAAAGAATTTAACAGTGAAAAAGAAAAACAATTGGGAAAAACCGAGTATGACCTGTTAGAAAAAACTTACCATGAGAAGCTTCTAAAGCTTATGCGAAACACTAGAAGTCCGGAAGTTGTAGCTGAAATCGTTAAAGAAGGTGTTCCCATGGATATGACTTGCGTTACGGCGGCAGCCTACGTTATTTCGAAGGCAATGAATTGTTCAGTGAATATAGTAGTCGACGCCCACGACGAATTGCAGCAAGAAGTCAACTCAGTTTGCCCTGAAAATCGAAAAGCTCTAACTATTTGTATCAGTCTAAACGAAAATCATTATATGACCGGACCTGCCGATGATGAGTCGTCGTACAATCAGAGTAAACAGAAGAATGATTGCCTTTATCAGTCTTTACCCAATGAATTTAGAGAACAAATGACTTCAGATGAGTTCCGCAATAAAATAGCAAATGAAATAACAAACAATGAAATTATCATAGACAACATAAAACACGGCTATCACAGGGTTCCTTTTGACTTAGATTTATATGGTGGAAGAAAAGCGGTCAGATCAGTAAGAGATGAGGAATCAACTGAGCAGGATGCTCAGGGTAATTTACGGTATGAGAACAAATACGTTCTGAAAAGAGATAAAAAGACTGGGAAGCTAGTAGAGGAACATCCTACATCAAGGGAAACTCATTTATATGATCGCTTTTATCGTGTGGAGTATTTAACAGATAAATTAATAGAGATTTCCAAAACAACTGGAATTCCTATAGATAAAATTCTAATAAGCGGTGCAAGTCAGTCGCAAGATGGACACAGTACAGATAAAAATTATCACAATTGTCATGTGTTTCGATGTGGAATACATCCTGAGCTAGAAAGATACCCAGAAATAAAGAAGCAAGTAGAGGAACTGCTTGGGCATACACAGTTGGCAAATAGGGATGTCAATTATGGTGTTGGGCGGCAAATAGATAAACTTCAGTCGGAATGGATCCCGAAAATACTTCAGGCAGGTGGCTCTCGGGAAGCCTTCAACTCATATCGTGATAGTTATTGTAATATACTAAATCGTGCACAAAAACTACCTTTTTATAGAAACAAACCGAAAGTGCTAGAATCGATTCAAATTGCTGAACAATGGGTGCGAACGCATAATTTTGAAGGTAGCAAGAACAATCGCCGAAATTCAATGAACATATAAACCTGTATTTTATATATTGATTTCAATTCATATTAACTGTCCACATTCCAGTTGAAGGTACTAAATATTTGATAAGATGTAATATTCTACTTTCTATTTTAGATGTATTTAAAAAACAAATACATGTGTGTATTATCCTCAATCTTTGTTAAAATATGATATTTTGTAAGATTTTGTATAAATAAATATTAAGAACCATTGGTCTTTACTATTGAGTTTGGATTCTACAAATGTTACATTGAGAGTAGTTTCGGTACATTGAGTTTACTTTTGCCATGGGATTAAAACAAAAGTTAACTACTTATTGATTTCATTAGATTAAATATTTATTAAAAGGAATTACATATTTAAATTTAATTTACTTTCTATGACAATACATATTAAATGGCTAATCGATTTTTTAGGACATCTTACATACTTACCAAGGCAAAATGTGATCAGAGTCTAAAATAGATTTTTTAGAATTAACGAAACACGTGTAAATGTCATGTAGGGAGACCACATGTAATTTGTACAACAAATTTACAATCTTATACTTGATATTTAATTATGCGCTAAAGTCTTTTCAATAGGGAGGAGGGTTGGTGGTAGGAGATCACAGAGCAGAGCCCTTGTTTCAAGAAGACGCCATTAGTTTGGCTGCCTGGATGACATTATGCTGATGATGATAGCCGGCCAAATCGCTGGCTCCTCCGCCTGCCATGGCAGCCGTTGACGCAGCTGCCGCACCACTGAGTGCCCCAAATGATGCGCCAAAATAGCAATTGTTCACATAGTCATAGTTGGTGGCATTCGTTTCAGTTTTAACGCCATAGGCAGCAGCAGCTGCCGCTGCATGCAAATGATGGGCCATTCCACCCACACCAACACCTACCCCCATTCCACCCATTCCGCTGACACTCATGCCAGGATGGCCAGGCTGATGATGGGAGTGATGATGATGATGATGATGTTGATAATGCGGCGAGGGTGTTCCATTGCTCAAAGTGGGCGTGTCCGGAGCAGTTGCATTGCTGCTGTGTGTTGTATATGCGGAGGCAGAACTACTGCTGCTGGGCGTGTACAACTGAGAGCCAGTAGAATGCAGTTGCCTTGTATTCAGCTGCGTTTGATGACTACCACCAGAATGTGTCTGATGGCTCTGTGTTTGCTGCTGCTGCTGCTGTTGCTGTGTCCCCTGACTCTGACCCGTGGTCTGAGAGTAATGCGGAAAACATTGCTGATGTGCTTGTTGTTGCTGATGCGTTTGATGTTGTTGCTGGGCATGATGCTGATGCTGAGTCATTTTTAAATCCGTGTGCAACTTGTTGATTCCATGACGCTCTAGACTAAGAGATGGCTTCAGATCTGAAGTGAGAAACACAAAAATGTACACATCAAATCAATCATTTGAATTTTACAATTTCTGTACAATTTCAGAGAATTGTCTTTTTACACTTACCATGCTCCTCCTTGCACTCCTTAATGGCATCGAGACTTGTGCTGCCAACTGCTCCTGTTCCAGTTCCCGCGCCAACTGCCACTCCCACTCCTGTGCCACTGCCCGTTTTTTTGGGTTTCCGTTTTCGTGTCTGAATTCCATCCTTCCGCATGGCCAATGGCCTATTGACGCCATGGAGTTTGTAGTACAGTCCACAGGCGTTGCATACTGGTTCACCATCGTTATTCCGCCGCCAGAGAGTGGTGGTGCGAGTGCCACAATTAGTGCAGCAAAGTCCGAGTCGCCGTGTAGCGGTCTGTGTGGGAGACATATGTATTGGTTAGCATTATAATGCTCACTACAAATATTTGATTTTGGATTACTCACTGCACTCACCAGGCGCTTGCTGGGCTTAATCAACGGCCTGTTCATGCCATTCATTTTGTGATATAACCCGCAAGCATTACATAGATAGTGGCCAGTTCCATCTCGCCGCCAGAGTGGGGTCGAAATGGCCCCACAGTTGACACATTCGCGTCCTTCTCCAAACTGAAAGTCCATGGCACTCTCATACGGTGATGATCGTTGGAAACCAGTTGGATCGTAAGCGCTGCGCCAGGATCCCATCATAACGGCTGCATTCTGTGTATAAAACTGCGCCGGCAACTGGGCATGGGCCGAGCCAAAGCTGTCCGTGGTCCAAGCGTTCTGTGCAGCGGCGCTACCAAAATGAGCTGCCACATGGTTGTACTGGCGGTTTGAAGGCACGTAGACCGGTGCATTGACCGCCTGCTGATGATGGTATCCCGAGGCGCCAATGCCAACACCCACTCCTGCACCGGCTGCTGCTGCTGCACTACCCGCTGCTGCAAGATCTGTGTAGGCGGCTGCTGCCACAGCACTCGAATGATACATCTTGGAGCTGGCAGCGGCCGCAATGGGGGCCACTTGCCTGTTCTGATAATTATCGACGCTGGACTGCTGATCCGAGGTAGACTGTAAAGAATTAAGCGTAGTTAATTTGTTAATATCTTGTCATATATTCAACTATAGCATTCTCCCCCAACAGATTTGGTCTCATTGGGCGACTCATCGTTGATTGGCTGGCAGCCATTTTGATTTCGAAATCTTGCAACCATGTACAAGAAAAAGGGAGAGAGTGCACCAAGATGACGAGAGCGAAAGAGAGTGGAACTCGTTTTCTGCCCTTTAGCAGTTCCATCTCTTACACGTAATGGCGCTCTGAATGAGTATGTGTCTATATCTGAATCGGTTTCTGTATATTGGGGCATCGGCAAGCATTTATCTCGTGGCTCACTGCTATTGTTTGCCTAAGGATCAAGATAATCTGGGCCGAATCGAAGATTAAATACTCTTGCAATATTATCTTTAAGATAGTTAGATGACTCTTTTTAATAACTTTTATTTTCTAATACCTACAAATTTGTGTACGAAAGAAAATTTGATTTTATGATATTTAAGTCTCATCAATTCTTTAAAAATTTGATAAATGATACAAAATTTTTTTCGATTTTTAAATCTTGTAATTTGATCAAACAAAAGTCTTAGTTTGCATTAACTAAAAGACTTTAATATGTATTAGTTTATTCGATTTAAGATTTGAAAAGTTAACATAAAAGATTTTTTTTTTGTAATGATCTTTAATATGCAATCTACAAAAAAAAAAAAACAAGGGAATTGCTCCGCATTTATCATATCAAATTTGTCCTTATATAAATTAAAGATCCACTTTTATTTTTATAAATTACACAATATCATTTTCATGTAATTTCTTTTACTGTTGTTTACTAATTTAAAAAACACAATCTCAGTTTTTTCATCTTGAATTTTGATGAATAAGTAAATAACATGAAAGCCTTTAAGCCGCATTTCTTTATATTTCTGGGCTGAACAGAGTAAAAGATAGTCCTAACTTCTGGTTATTAACTAAAAGAAGTTGAAATGCCATTTTCTCTTTTTCTTTCAGACAGAAGATTGACTTTGATGTCGATTTAGTATTCGGATTTAGAACTCGAATTAATATTGTCGATTTAATTTATTGTTGGTGCATATGAAAGTAGTTAAAAATTTTTTTCCTGAATTGGCGTTTAACGATTTTAATTAGATAATAATATTTATAGATAAAAGTTACTAAACTCTAAACGATTCAAACTAATTATTAGAAACTGTGTTTTAAGGCCTTTTTCACCTGTTAACGGAAATTAAATAATCCCAATTCATAATAATCAAATGATATTAACGTCAATATTAATTGAACAAGTAACAATATGTATTTGGTTCAATTTTCGAATACTAGTTTTTATTTTAATACCTTGACATTTTGATACTTTCAACACACAACAATCAAATCGAAATGATAAAAATTGTTCATTGTTCATTCAACATTTTTGCACTACATCAAAAAGGCGCTCAAGTGCTGTTGTCTGTTTATTTTATTTTCGAAATATGCTTTTTTGAATTTCAAAATGCTGTTGGTGTTTGTTTTGCTTACAAAAGTTCAATAACCAAAATGAGTCAAAGGCAACAACAGCGCAAACAATGAAATGTGTGCCTCACATCAAAATCAATTAAGGCGCCAATTGCATATTCTTATTTATACCCATACATACCCATACATACCCATACATACACATACATATACGAAATATATGTGAGTCCTACAGAATAAAAAAAGCAAATAAACCAGAAATCATTTGACGTCTTTATCTTATCCCAAATATTTAATGCGATGATGTATGAAATTTTTAATTTTGAATTCATTTTCCTGTCTTTCCTATTGACTTTTTGGCACTCTTGTTCTTTAAACAGATGGCCTTCGTTTTCAATATAATTTTGAAAACTTGCCGACGGTTAGAGCAAATGGCGAAAACAATGAATTTTAGAGCTAAACTTTAATAAATCGGAAATCAATGCTGAATAACTAAGAAATATTTTCACTTCTCTCACGTATCATTATAGGTAAAAGTTATTAAAAAAGAAAAATCCTTATATCTTTTTAATTTTACATTAAACTAATTAAATATAAGCTTAGTAGTAAAAATCGGTAAAAGTCTGGCTAAAAAACAAAATTCAAGCCCAACAACGGCTATCAAAGAGTTGACCACGCGTTCATAATAATGTCGCTCCCTTTAGAAGATCACTCGATCAAAGGGAGCGCCATATGCGGACAAAGCCCTTGGACGGTGGAAGATCAAAGAAGTCGGCGACCACACGAAAAATTGTCAACAACATGCTGCAGTTGCTTAAAGAAGAATCAAAGGAGAATCAGAAGAAAGAGATCAACGGCATGCAAAGGATTGGTATTGTGAATCGGCGCTTATTAAAATGCGGCCTGAAAATTAAGAAAAGGTACAAAAAGCAAAAAGAAAAAAAAAAAAAAAACAACGAAGTCGAAGAAATATCAACGCCATCGGCGAAGGCGAGGAATTAAAATAAACAGCAATAAAAAATCAATTTAATAAAAATGAACCCCAGAGAGCCGAGAGCCGAGATGAGCCAAGATGATCTGATGATGCTGATGAGAGGACGATGAGTACAACGTTAATAATTTGTCACCGCAAATGAAGGAATAAAAACAAACAGAGAAAACCACTTGAGCCCAGTTTGAGAGAGGCTTGGCGAATGGGGAAATGGAGTGAATGAAAAATACTTAGGTTTAATGTGGGGCTTTAAGTGGTTTTTTATATGTGGCTAGAAGCCATGGCAAGTATATGACAACAAGAACCGGGTAGTCCATCTGGCTGGCGCTCTATGTCAAGCAAGGAAGCGATCCCGTTTGCATGCCACTCAACTTCACTTTAATCCACTTCACTTAGCTTCACTTGATGTCCTAACAACTTAATACACTTGACTCATTCATTGATCATTTGCCTCTAACGGATATGAATCTTAACGTATGTTAAGGAAAGTATTTTTTTTCGTCTTAATTTCATCAACTGTTGAATTCTTCCCAAAAAAATCTTGAATACAACGTACTAATTGTATGTCATTTTATACACTTGTTTACTTGTGAAAACAGAAAAGTTGATCGTTTCGAAATTTGTATTTCACTGAGAGAAAAACGTCGAATGTGTTCTCTGAAGTGTATAACCTAAAGAAATCTTTTAATCAATTACAAAAGTTTCGTTTGAATCGTATTGTAATATACCATAAAATCAAGGTTTATTAATCATTTATTTTATTTGATTCATATTTAAGAACGAAAAGTAAATGAAACTTACATCACCATCACTTAGCAAAATGCCCATGATTTATGTTGAATTTATTTGAAATTTGCAAATAAATAATTTACTGTTCAATTCCGTTTGATTTATGTGAACACGCACAGTTTAAAATTGTTAAATTAAAATATGTAACACAAAACACAAATACGAATAAACAATTAATTGCATTAAATTTGTGAATAATGTTTTATTACACATTTATGGGAATGTTTATTATTTTATATGGCACCTAAAAGGTATTTTATGGCCACAATTATAGCAATAAATTATCGTAATATTTCATTGACCGTTTATTCTTTGCTTTTGGGAGCACAACGAGACAATTCGACCGACTTCCTTGAGATGTACAAACAAACTAAAAAACGCCCGCAAAGTAAACAAAAACTTTATCCCAAAAATCCAGTTCCATTCGCTGCCACGATGAAACGTTCCACGTTCGATGTACGACAATCGACGTTGACGTCAACTGAGACGCCACCACACGCAAAATCGGAAAGAAGTCAACGGCAACAACATAAAAAGTCAATTTCATCAATGGACTCAGGCATTCTAAGACCCGGGACTCTGACTCTGACTCTGACTCCGTCTTTGGAGTGTCACTTGCAGGCGTCGCCTTCACACACACTTTTCCTCTCCCTCTTGTGCTCTCACTTGACTGTGTGTGTATGTGTGTGTTTGTGTGACTGTGAGTGTGTGCAAGCGGGACAGTAAGAGGCTCTGACAGGTAAAAATTTGTAGGTGCATTTAGCCGTCGCAAAGCGGCAAAGAACGAGTCAGAGGCCGAGGTAGAGACGGCGCTCAATTTTTATGCACACACAAAAATTAGTCAATTTCATGTAAGTCTCGTACTTGAGAAATTGAAGTCGGTTTTCAAACCGAGCAGTCGCCACAGCACTTGAGCAACGGACAAACGGTAGGCACACTTGGAGTGAATACTTACATATAATCCCTCTTAAAGATCATGAACCCATCTAATACTCAATCTCTCTGCAACTGAAACTGAGACTCTGTGACCATCATCAATGTGTTTACATTAGGGGTATGTCCGGGAACAGCCCATTGTCAGCAGCTCATTAAATCGCTAACTCTGGATCTTGGTTAAAATATCGTCCAGATTCTTTCATTGATTGTGTTTGTTTTGCTTATTGATGATGGGCAATTAATTGAAAACTATTTAAGGTAATATTTGAGGACTAAACGTTCCCCAAATTGAGAATTATCCACAGGTAAATAAATTAAATGGTGGACATTTTTACTGAGTGCTAAGCATAATATCAACTAAAACGAGTTTCTCATTAATCTGATTAGAAGATTACCATCTCCGAAAATGATCCTAGCATTTCGCCTTGATGAGTTAGAACTTTTGTGATTTACCTCTTATAACTATTCGGAAAGTTTGTTTGTTGTTTATTTACTGATACTAAATATTGGCTTGTTCTAAATTAATTGTAAACTTTATCTCAAGCAGAAAAAGTTGAAAAATGTGAAAATAGACAATGGTGCACTTTTAGAAAGACACATTTGCTAAGTTGAGCTGAGCTCTTTTTGATCTAAGGAGAATATAACTCATAGTGTCAAACCTTAAAAGATTAACTGATGTACTAAAATATTAGCACAACTTGTTTGCCATAGTTTTCAGGCCAAAAAAATAAATATACCACTTTCAAAGTAGAATACAAAAAGGTTCTTTAGGCTAACTCCTCCACCTTTGACAGATTGAAAAAACAACGGCAACAACAACAATAACAAATTCATTCCATTAAAATGCAAAAACGAACAAAAAAAGAAAGAACAAGAGTGAAAAAAGGTACGAAAGATGTCAAAACAAAAACCGCAAGGCAGACATGCGCATATTTCAATCTACGCTGACACATCCTGCTGCGCTAATGGACCTTAATTTGTGAACAGCTTTATATATCATGCGCCAGACTCCGTTAATGTGATCATCCACACGATCTGGTACTGGTTACGGCCACTGGCAAGGGTGATTAAGTTTTATGCAGCTTATCGAGCTGCTGGACAGAAAGAAAGGCCTATGGTAAAAACAATTGCCACGGCACGCGCTTTCCTGGAAATGAAAAATTACCAAAGAAAGAGGAAAAAGAAAGAAGTAGAACCAGAATGAAAGAAAGAAGGAGAGATGGAGAAAAAATTACTGAACTACTGATAACAACCAGACAAATGATAATTGCCTTGGCTCCAATGCTAATCCTTTGAGAACGAATAGAAACTCTTTACATTTGTTGAACCGACGATGAAATGTCACCAAAAGAAAATCACCGCCTCCCTAAGAGCCTTATATAATCACAATTTTCTATTGATGATCATCGTAGTGATCTCTCTTTCTTTTACTTTCTATACATCTATCTTACTCTTTCTCTCTCTCTGTCTGCTGCGCTCTCTTTGGCACATTCGGCAAAGATGAAAGAATTCTTTATTGGATTTTGTAGTGATTTTAAGTGGATTTGTGGTTCGATTCTTAATGGTGAAGTGCGCCAGTTTCATCTTCAGCCCTCTTAGTTCACCTCTTTTCTTGATTTGGATCTTTCAGGTTTTTTTTTTTTTTTTCTGGCCCCATGTCTGCTCGTAATATCGTTTTTATTCAAATTTGTCTGTTTATTTCTTTTTTTAAGTAATTATGAGAATATTTCAGCTGTCGCCTGACAGCGACAAAAAGTGTTGAAGCATTTTAAGAGGGGCTTGTAATTATGGAGGGTTTTATATAGGATACCCATTTATAGTTCATCGTTGTAGTAGCTGCCGGGACCTTTTTTAAAAAATGTTTTAAAAGGGGATTGAAGACGTCTCTAAATGAAAATGGCATTATGATATGGGTATGACCAAAATACTATGACCAAATTTACTTTCCTACTTACACAAATAAAATTATAATCGAAAATATCAGCGTCACTCTTTGATCATATTTTGAACTCCTTAATGGTTAATTCCTTTCTGCACTCTGTGCTATCTCAAAAACATTAGAGAGAACTTTATTTGAGAAACGACTCACTCAGCAATTAATCATCACACTGCCACCCATACCCGCCCACTCTACTTATATATATACTGTGTAACCGCAGCCTTAGCCCGCACTTGGAATTGTCATAGAACTCACATACATACACACATATGTGTGCAACAAATTGTGGGCAACTCATTGAAAACACTTGACAACCCACTAAAATGCAATTGAAATGCGGCTACTTACGAATTCCAAAAGAAAAGAACTCAATTTGAATAGCAGATGATAAGCCAGAGCTGAAGAGAACGAAATAAGCATGTTTGAGCATTTAACTGATTGTTCCAATCGGTGATTTTGTGTAAAACAAAAACAACAACAACAAACATACATAGTGTCAGTCTATAAAATATAGTCTCAACTTCACATGCATACATATGGAGGCCCACTTGTGCCTTATCATTTCACTTGGGTGAATGATGGCGGAAATGGTGCCTAATTGTTATTGTTGCCACAAGCAATTTGCTGATAATGTTTTATTTTGTATGCATTTTGTTTTTTTGTTTTTATTTTATAATTAATTAACATAAAGTCGGCAATTAAGCAATTTTATGCTGGTAGAAGCACAGTAACAGACTGTCAAAGCAAAACGTAGAGCGTGCGAAAGCAACTGAACGGGAGAAATGCAAGTAAAAAACAAAAGACTTAAGCGACAAACTTGTTTGTTCTCAATGTCCTTTAAGCCTAGATGATATGATGCTGATGCTGATGCTGATGCTGATGCCGATGCTGATTCTGATGAGTGGCGTCTAAATTAAGCAGCATTCTTTGTTTGATCTTCACCGGCAACATTTTCCATCTATTAATCTGTCTCTCTCTCTCTCTCTCGCTCTCTCTCTCTCTCTCGCTCTCTCTCTCTCTCTCATTTGCGACCACACCGACTAATAGTGGGCTCCAGTGACAAGTTTTCGGCACGCGGGCAGACAAATGCCATACACCAAATGTGTCCAAGGAATTCAAATATGCTCGACATTGGTGCTCTCTCTCCCTCTCTCTTTGCTTCTCTGACGGTTCGTCTGTCTACCATGTCCATGCCCAAAGCTTTTAAGTGTCTTGGCGTCAAGGCGGCTTATATTCTCCCCTCTCCGCTGCCTTTACCTCTTGCCTGTCATTTACATTTTTGTGATCAACATAAGACTGATCGAGAGAGAGAGAGATAGAGGCGAGTGCAGCATTGTGGTGAATAGAGAATGGGGAGCGAACCAATTAATAGCTGTATAAAAAATTTACATTCATTCGTTTTTCTTTTTTGATTGCTGTGAAAAGATCTCGCCTGATTTTCGAATTTTCCTTTTGTATTTGTTTTAATTAATTAATTACAACTAACGCGGAGCTGTAACTGTTTGATTTTTTATGATTCTTGGCGCCAATCGGATGATAAATGCTACCGGAATCAGTTTATCAGGAACCCAATTTTTTATTTTATGAATGTACGCCTTATCGTTAAAGTTATAATACATATGAACAGCTCAGTTTCCTCTAAGTCGAGCGATAAGCTTTTAAGATTTAAGATGGAATTCTTCCACAAACTTCTCGGGGAAATTTCTTTGATAAGAAAGAACAATATTCATTTGCATACATATATACATATATATATGTGTGTGTCTATACAAGCGTTAAAAAAACGTTATGAATAATGACAGTTTATCGCACTGATTTTGTTTATGAAGAGAGCTAATTTGATAGTACAATGACAGAAATGTACATAACATTTGTATGTTTCAAGAATTGTTGATCACACAGCAAGCAACTCAGACTGATGACGCCTGAAAATGGCAGGATCAGAACAAGTCTCCTGTGCCAGGACACGAACATGCAATTACATGCTATGTGGCGTAACGCGCGGCATGAGTTTGCCGTCGCCTGTGGTGTTGCGTCTACATCTCCGTCTCCGTCTCCGTCTCCGTCTCCGTCTCTAAAACCCCTCTGACCCATTCATTTTGGTCACATTTGACTGGACTTCCTATTCGCTTCATGTTTTTGGCCCGTTGACCTGCTTCAAGAATGCAGTAGAAATATATCATTGCCCAGTTTGCTGCCACTTTTGCGTGTTTCATATTTTCCCCTAGTTCCCTACCTGTATGTACATTGTACATACAAATATATATTGGCCATGGGTTATGTCTGATGTGTGTAGGCCAGCTCGTTGAGCGAGTGTTAAAAGTTGCATAATTAGATTTCTACAGTTTGTTACTTTTGCAGAGCATATACATACCTACACACATATACACATGTGTGTGTCTCTATTCATCTCTATTGAGCTATTGAGGTAGAGTTATCAAGGCTTTCAAATTGACAAGCAGGAACTGATTGTTCAATATTCTATTTTTTAATAAATTCTTGGTTAATATACCCATTTTTGCTGTAAATAGTTTAAGTCAAATTATTTGTTTATTGAAATGGGAAATAAAAGAGTTGCTTAACTATTCAGTTAAGCGAAGGAACGAATCAGCTAACTTTAGACATATGTACATAATCGTAAAACTAAACAAAGTTATTTAAAACTAATATCATATTTTGAGAAATGGTACATATTGATAAAAGTCATTTTTAACTAATAATTTAGTTTCAAAAATTTATTTTTGAACATTTGCTTTGTTGTTTTGTGCCTTAAGGATTTCTTAGGGTCTTCGGCAGGACTAACAAACCGACAACCCTGGCCTTAACCTTGCTAAATGATTTCGGTTAAGATTTATGATGCAATTGTCCAAAAACAGAGACTCTTGTCCATTTAGGAATGTGTTTTTGCCCTCTTCTTTTTTTTTTGTGAAAACCAATTTTAGTTTTATTGCATTTTTGGTCTCATAAAAGTGTCATAAATTAAAAGGCGCTTAAGCACGAATACGTGGGAGAGAGAGAAAGAGAGAGAGAGCGAGGTGGAACCTGTGCCACTGGTCACACGCAGTGCTTTTGACTCATGACCTGACCTGAGCTCTTCTGGGCATAGTTTCATTTTATGACTCAAGACTAATGATTTTATTGGACATTTTGTGCAATGCCAAATATATGCTGTCATGTTGTGTTATTGTTGTCTGAACTCTGTTTTGGCAATTTGGTGGCGCCAGCAGTTAATTGCCGAGTTTCAGGCCAAGAGTGAAAGTGCACGGGGCAAGGGTTATTGGTTAATGTCAAGGTTTTTGTCTAAAAGGACACGTTCTGAATTCGTTACATGAATAAGTCAAACCGGTTTGTTTGCAGCAATTTCACATTTTGAACGAGTTCACTTAACAGTGCTATCATTAAAACATTTCAATATTTTATTATCATAACCATTTTGATTTTTAATTAGACTTAGACAATTAGTGGCAGTTAAATCTCATTTAAAAACATTTACATGCAACATGCTTACGACACCTCACATTAAGATACAAATCGATTCCGAACGATTGCCAACACGATTTTTGTATGATTTTTATATCTTTTCTTTTCGATCTCTTCTATTGTTCACTTGACAATGAGAGTCTCATCTGAAACTCTAAGATATATACTGATATTTATTCAGAAGCTCCATCCAAGACAAAAGCAAATCGAAACAAGGCATTTCGGACAGATAAAAACGAAATGAAAAGCAGCCATAAATTTTGCACAATAAAAATGGCTGGCAAATAATAATTTTTAACTAAATCAATTTCAATTATGCCTTTTTTGTTACCTTTTCATATCGTACAACAAATTTATTTAATTGAATTGTAAATTTATTGCCTTTGACAATGCATAAACTGTCTTAAAATATTATTAAGAATAATGCCATAAATTCTGGCATTAACTTTTGAGGCCTGTCAATGTGTATTTTTTTTCCTTTCGTTTTATTTTGTTTTCAGTTTCAACAGTTTTGTTTTTAATTCGATTCCTTTCACAAGTAATTTAACTTGGGCATAATTAATGTCCAAGTTCGTTTCTTGCATTTTATTTGAGGCATCTAAACCATAATTGGCATTGTTTTTCGCACAATTGCCTTGCAGATACATAAATTATCATGGGCAAATTCTACCACAAACAACTAAATGATTTAAGCGAACTTTTTTTTCTACAAGAAGTTGCTGCCCAAGTCAATTATGAATTAATCATTAGTGAGGTCTCGACATGCCAGATAAAATTCAAAATTAATGCACATAAATTTTGTGAGTTAAGGTGTAAGTAAACTGATGTTGGTTTTTGAAAATGGAAACTTTAATTTTATATTATGGACTTGATCAATTTTAAAAATGGCCAAGAAAATACCAATCCGTATTCAATGTGTTATAAGCAAAGCATTTATACATCAAGCTTAAGTACGTAAGTACACATGACGGCAAATAAAATGATTTCTAACTAAGTCAGTCTTTTTTATTCAGTCAAATGAAGACCCCATTTGACCCTTTATAGACCTAGTGCTATCTTAGGTATAAATAAATATCTACAATTAGTATTTTTTTTTTGATAAAAGTTTTGGAAATAGTCGAGGGAGTAAATAGATGAGTCTAGTTTTTCGTACGAAATTTATCCTAGTAAGATAAATACTATCAGAAAGTTCTGTGATTTGATCCATCCGTTTTAGCGAATTGTTTTTTACAGATCAACAAGATCTAAATCTCTATAGATCCGTAGGACAAATGAATAACATACAAAATCAACCGCCTTGGTAGTAAATTTTTCCATGATAGATATTTCTAACAAATTAGCAAACAAACAGAAAACCATTTGTGATTTACTTTTAGCTAGCTGCAAAAGAAGGACTATATCAAAACATTATAGTTAGTTCTCGTATAAAAACTATAATCAAATGTTAATGATGTGGCTATAAAAACTTTTGTATATATTTTTAGAACAACTTACTTTATTTGGAATCCAAAAACGGCACTCGTTTTGGAACGTTTGGTTGTAGTTTATATATGCAAATGATGATTTCCCTGTGGCTAAATATGTCCAACTCAACTGGTAATTATACTGAATGATCTTTTTTTTTTTATTTAATTGGTTGTTTAACAAAACTTTTTAATTGCTTTTTAAAAGCATTTATTGTTTAACAAAGGCCAAAAACGCTTTATTGCTTGTTGTTGTAACTATTTCGATTCCATATGATTTAATTTGATTTAATACCATTTATGATTTAAGTGCGTAAAAAATGTGACACAAATGACACACACACACAGAGAGAGACAAAGAGATTCTCTTTTTTTATAAATACTTAGGACAAATTTGCATAATGGTTGTCCAAAAGCACACACACAAACACACACGCAACACCAAATATCGTGATACGCCAAGTAGGATATACATGGAAAAAAATGTATACAAAATGCCACTGCCGAGACTCGTTTTTATTTGTATTTGATGGCCGTTGTTTAATTAATCAAAATGCGACAACGATTAAGCTAAGGTTACTTGATTCTAGTTCTGATGAAGATTAATACATTTCTCACGAATTCACCACACATTTTTGGCGACGGCTTTTCACGAGAATCAACTTTTAACACACTGACATTGAGAGTGAGCGCAGAGCATTTTGCGAATTCTGAAAGACTTTATGGCAATGGCAAGAGCACTTGAGGGTTCTTGTCCCAATGCAGTTTATTATTATTGCCTTCTGATTGGATTGATCGTGGTAGTGTACACAGAGAGAGCGAGTGAATAAAACCAAATACGATGCGGTTTATTTTCGGGCTTCCGGTTGGACGTACGCTATATGTGCGACTGCCGTTTGCCGCTTGCAGTGGCTTTACTGTGGCTATTGTTGCTGCTGCCGCTGGGGCTGTCACTGTGGGCAAACAAACGAGTTTTTTCTCTCCACTGTTCACGCAAACACATACAAACACGCACACACACACACACACACACAATCCCATACACGCTATCGGGCTATGAAAGTGGGTGTTGCCTTTAGTGACTTTGGCTTTGATGGTGTTGGTTTTTGTTATCGCTTACCCGCTCGCTCTCGCTGCTGGCTAATCGAAATTTTGTGGCCATATTAAAGTTTGCTTGATTTGCTGTTTAGATATTTATATTCAGTATAAATGTGTGTGTGTGTGAGAGAGAGAGAGAGAATAAGAATGTGCTTGTTTGTATGTAAGTAAGCGTATTGCTCTCTGGGGAACAGCCCACTTTTTTTGCGGCTCTCGTGGCGTATGCGCAACATTTTTTTATTCGACTACCACCATAATTATTATAATCATATTTATCATTTTCCATCGACAATATGTATATATTTTTTTGTTACATATATTTTGTCAGTGGTTGTATTAATTTCAACCAATGTTTATTTGAAAATTTATATTCGGTTTTTTATTGGTCTTATATTGCTTAATATTTATCATAATTCTCTTTAACTGCCAATTGAAGTGAATTTATAAAATATGTTTTCTTATTTACACATATGCATAATGCTTAATCTTATCAGTTCACTTTGTAATTAAGACACATGAAATTATTGTGAAATATATTATATTCTTGTATGAGAAAATATGAGATTCGTTTTTAACGATCTTTTAGCACATTGGTTGAATAAATCGATTGAAAATGTAAAATTTGTGATAAATATTTTGTTAACAGCCTTCTATGTTTGTGCAAAAGTTTCATTAAATTTCATTTCATTCCGTTCCATATTTCCTTGATAGTTGTATTATAGTCAGCTATATGTATATATTTCAGAGTTGGACTTATAGTCAATAATTTTGTACAATGACTTGTATTTACACGGCAAAGAAAAATGGAATATAAAATCCAAAATTTTAGCAAAAGTTTAATTTCTAAGATTAATTTTAAACTCAAATTGCTTAACTTTTCTGACTCATTTTCAGAAGGCTTGTAATTAAATATTTTGCTATTATGTGGTAGTCCTAATTCTGGAATGAAAATAACTTTTTATACCCTTGCAAAAATGGTATACTAATTTTGGTCAGAAGTGTGCAACGGATAGAAGGAAGCATCTCCGACCATATAAAGTATATATATATTTTTTTTTTGATAGCATGACGAGACGAGTTCAAATAGCCACGTCCGTCCGACTGTCCGTCTGTCCGTCCGTCCGTCTGGATCAGCGCAAACTCCTCCTAGACCGTAAGAGCTACAGAACTTTTGCATGAATCCTCGTATATACTGCACAGTTTGTATATCTCGGATTCAGCCGGATCGGACCACTATATCATATAGCTCCCATACAATGCAATGTCACGAACAGTGACTTTTCTCAATAACTTCTTTATTTTCTGAGCTATTGTTGTGAAATTTAATATTGGTGAGTTTATTACACATATAAATTACTATGTTAAATTTGATCAAGATCGGGTGACTATATCATATAGCTCCCATAGGAACAATCTTTCGAAAACAGTGACTTTTGTCAATAACTTCGTTACTTTTAACGCGATTGCTTTCAAATTAAACATTTGTTAGTTTAATATATCTGTAATTGACTGTGCCGAATTTGATAAAGATCAGCTAACTATATCATATAGCTCCCTTAGGAACGATCGGTGGAAAACTGTGACTTATTGACAATAGGTAAGGAAAGAGTTACCAAAAAAGTTGCAAGGGTATACAAACTTTGACGCGGTCGAAGTTAGCCCCGGCCCTCTGGTTTTTTATTTAGATGATTCGAATATCAAAATTTGAACTCTTTGCTAATGGGACTAACCTTTATATAACGTCTGGATGTCCTGTAATGGGAAAAAATGCACAAAAACATGTTATATCTTTCGGGTGTAGCAAAAATGTGTATTTAAATCATGACACATTCCTTGCATTTCGTAATATCAAGCCAGTCTGATTAAAATTTCTTTCCTTTGGCCTTTATTAATTACACGCAAGCTTTAAAAAATCGGTGAAAAGTAGTTGGCCAGCAAGTTCAATTACCACAAATTAAATTTATTAAACGCAAACGTTGGCTAAGTTGCGATAAAACCAAATTATTTATAGGCACTGCCAAAACACAAGACGTCGGGGCAATAAAATCATATGAAAAAGACAAACGCCACACGACAAAGGCTCTCCTTCTCTCTTTCTCTCTCTCTCTCTCCCTCTATGAAAAATCTAACGCTAACAAGCTCCAAATGAAATGGACTTCAAAATGCGTGTGCGATACGCGAAGCCGGACATTAAATTGCTGCAAACATGCAACAAAATTTATGCGCAACTCTAATGAAACACACAGAACAGACGAATTAACCGATGAGGGGGGCTACAACCAACACACCCCATACAAACACACACACACATACATACACACACAGACATAAAAAACAGCCAGATACCGCCACCATCGTATAGATGTGACCAATCAAAGAGTCGGGTAGCATGACTCCACCTCAAAATGGGGAACAACATTTGTTTGGGACAGTCAAAAAGGAAAAAAAGGTAAAACGAGTTTCCAGTTGCAAGCACCAGTCGGCGAGGAGGTGCCATGTCCAGGTTCAGATTCAGGTCCAGGCTGCAACACGACGTCCTGCTGATTGCCATGAACGATAGCAAAAACAAAAGTCGCTGTTCGAGTTGTGAGTGCTGGCAAACTTGCCACATTCTGGCCATAACGAACTGGAATTGTGGCTTACTCTTGGTCCCCGTCTTGGTGTTTGTCTTGCTATTGGGGTGTGGCATGGCATGGCTGCTGTTGCGACTGCTGCATGCCTCTGCATACGGAGGGCTAAAAAGTGGTAGAATTTGTTATGGTGGCAGCAAAAAAAAAAAAAAACTAACCAGTGGTGATGTAAAAGGGCCATTTAGATCCTTTTGTATAATGTTATGTAATATTGGTGAGTTTTCAGCTAAAGAAGGTCCTCAAAAATTATATTTTAATCTCCTTCAATTCCCAGTTTTCTAGGCTTTAGGCTTGTGATTAGTTTAGTTTGAATGACAAAGAGTTAGCTTGATGACATGATTCTAAAATGTTTTTGTTTCAATGAAAAGTTGGTCTATTACTGATTCGAGGTGCCCTAAAGTCTATGAGCGAAAACTTTGACAAACTTAGTTGAGTTCTTTTTTATAGGCAACAGTTACTAGTTAACCCCTTTTAAAAAAAAAAACAACTTACGGCCATGGAAGAGCTCGTTCAGCTGGCCTTTATGGCGCCCACAAAAAAGTGGGCTGTGGCTACAATCCTCCCTCCTTTCTGAGCGCCTCATCATTATGGCTGCCACTTAGCTTATTTCTTCTTCTTTTGGGCAAATCTCTGGCCATGTTTCTGTTTGTGTGGTTGTTGCTGTTGTTGTTGTTATGGAACTTTATCCATGGTACTGCCATTGCAATTAATTTTGGCATTTTGACATTTACGCTTTTTGTTTGGCGCTATCTCAAGCATACGCACATACTGTTTCTCTTTTGGTATGCTGACGCTTGATAACACACACGTTTTTTGCATAAAGTGTATACATACATATGTACATTGTATGTACATACACACATACACACTTTTACATATGATTTGCACAAGAATTTTCTCACGTTAAGGGTTTTGGAACGGCGCCTGAACCGCAAGACCTTTTAATTATATACAAAACTTGTTCAACTTGTCTAACGACTTTTACTGCCAGTTGGGACAACATTTTCAAATACCTATGCTGTCGATAAACTAATGAAAAGCTAAACGAGATACTTGCTAGCCAATTCAATAGAAGACCAAGTTGATCCTGGCTCTCATAGATTTAGCAAATGGACCATAATAAATAGGAATGGATTGTCAGCTGCTGGCGCTACGTCGCAACTTTGTAGTTTTAATTCTTAGTCCACAATAAATATGAGAGAATGTTGTAAAATTTGCAGATCATTAAGCTTATCAACCAGGTAGGCTTTATGACCAAGCCATAATGCTAGATTATTAGGCTGTTAGCGTGCTTAACAAATTGCAAAAAAGAATGTAAGATAGTGTTTACTACTTAAAAGTTAGACATCCTTAATGGCAAATTACATCAATAAAACTTTGCTAAAAATTGGAACCAAATACTAATTAAACATAAACCGTTTGTTATTGAAAATACTATTAACTAATTTCTTAATTAGGTTCTACATTTGAATAAAACTTATGGAAATTTAAAATAAATATAAAATTCAGTAAACTATTTCGTAAGCTTACTGATCCTATACGATCTACGTAATATACAATACGAAAAGTCGAAGTCTCATTAAAAGAACACCGAATGATTATGTTAATACATTTAATAATTTATACAAATGTATGGAATTATGGCCCTCACAAATTCCATTTCCCTATGGATGGATGCTTAGTTTCTGAATATTCTAGGAGCTGATGCAAAGGATCAATTGATGGCAAATCACATGATCATTTCCATACAACATAAACAAATCCGAAAAGATAGCACTAATTATTCCAATTGGATACACAATCGGCTTGCATGTTCGAAAGGTAAAAACAAAATACACCAGCTAGTTGAAGCCGAGACTGAAGTAGAAGCCAGAATCAGCGTCGTGGTGACATTTAAAAGCTGCAAGTGCATTAGTGTGAAACAAGGCATGAGGCGCCGTCTAAATTACATCGGATGAATCGGACAGACAGAGAGAAAGAGATAGACAGTGGAGTGGAGGAGACATCGCGATCAAGATCAAGTACCATTTTCAACGCTTCTTTTGGCGCCACATTTCTGGACCCAGAACCCTTTTTGCCCATATGCATTTCAAGATGCAAACCAAAAAGTCTGAGGCCCAACGATAAGCAGAAAGACACTGGGAAATATGCACAGACTTGGCTCTCCATTCCTAACCCAGGATGCTGGGGCACCAGCTGAACTCATTTCGGCTTTTGTCTCTTTTCATTTTTCCTCTCTCTGTTTCGTTTCTCGATAAGCGCCGCATCTTCAATCTTCCTGCAAGAGACAAGGGCAAGACAACGGCGGCGTCTGCATTTCGTTTCAGTCCCATCTTCGTCATCATCAGCATCATCATCATCATCAGTGTGATATGTGTGGAGTATCCATTAGTTGCGTCGCCATTGCCGATCCGTATTGGGCAACACACACACACACACACATACACATACACACCCAAAGCAGACACAGATAATGTGATTTCGGGTTCGAAATGGAACGAGACTCGCGTAAGTTGTGATAAGGTCGCGAGACAAGAGGGAATACCTTCATTTCTGTCCGTCTGCCGTTCCGTTTTGAGGCAATCTCATTTTGTCTTTCGTGTGAATTCTTGGAATTTTGATACTTTTTCCTAGAAGTCGACCATCGATGTTGGCTTAAGTGTGCTGGTAGGTGTTTGGGTCTCTCGATGACGTCACAGACCTGGTTATCGTTTAGATTGAAGTCGGGAACAAGTGCTCCAGAATGACTACAGTCGATGAAAAATTTTAATTGGAATGTTGTGCCCAACTTATTTCAATTACCATGAATCTAACTATTGAAAAAGATGCATTTGTATTGCAAAATATTGTTAATATTTTGTACACTATTTTAGTCTCTCTTTCTAGTGCTTTGCCTCTCGTTTGGCTGGATTCTCCACCGACGACATAGGCTTGAGCCTAGACTTAGGCATCGGCGTCTTGCTATCTGCTTTTATCTATTTTAACTGCGCATTGTTAAAGCGCATTTTCGTGTCGTTTGTCGATTTGTAATGCCACAAAATGCAACCACCATCAGGAACCAGCATCACTATCACACCAGCACCAGCCTCAGGTTGCTGAAGCTCTCGCTCTCTCACAGAAACCTGGCTCTGACTGCAAACGAACTGACGGCTAACTGGCCCTTTGAAGTTTGCCTAAGTGGCGCCTTCGATCAGGGTGGGTTCAAAAGGCCGCCTCGCTTGGTGGTCATCCACATGATGACCATGATTACGATGATGATGATGATGGTCATCATTGCTGGCTGGACTGGCTAATTAAATGCAACAATGGCCGCGTGCTCATCGTTGACAGTTTTCAACTTTATGTTGGCTTTTATATGTATATAAGTAAGTATATATTTTTTTTACTATCCTAAGGGTATCTGTATAATAATAAACAAATGTACAGGTAGTATCTATCTATATCTGTGGCGCTCTTAACTGTTATTAAATTGCTTGTGTACATAAGCAAACGCTTCTCGGGCGCATTTGCAATTAGCTTAATAGAAATTCAAATGCACGGCACAACCACAAAGATTAGGGTGGAGTGGTATCCGCCGATCGGTGACTGAGTCTATGCGGTTCTGGCTGTTGTATGTCTGTCATAATTTTCAGCGATAATGTCACTCTGGCGGCAAGTGTGTGCCAAGAGATCGGAACAAGTGTGTGCCAAGTGCATGGAGCGAGTGCGAGGGGTGGACGCGGTTGGCATAGTTGAAAAATGGCGCCCGCTGTCGTATCTTGTTGCCTGTCACATTGAATTATTATTTTATGGTTTTGGTTCTACTATGGCAATTCGTTCAAGAAATAAAAATTAAAACAGGTTGCCGGCTAATGTTTTCATTTGTTGGCCTGTGGGCTACTTGGGATGGGTTTCAATATAAAATACATTGTAGGAGATATTTTTTCTAAAAGTTCTAAATGAATTGGCATCTAGAATATTGCCCACCCAAAAAACATTTGATATCATTACTTTAACTGAGATTAATTGCATAGACATTGATAAATTCAATGGTTTATGTTGACTGTGATTGCCTGTCCCACATAGTGATAATGGCAATAAATTGATTGCCCAATACATTGGTAATATTCTATGCAAAAGTGCCTATTTAACAATTCTGCAACTATTATGCATAATAGTTCTCTTAAAAATAATTTAATTTTCAAGGGTTTGAATGCATTTTGAAAATTGATTGCAATTTTATTGAGATATAGCGTTTGGAAAACGGTTTGAAATTACGCACAATAAACTATGAACTAAATGCATTTAAACCTCGAATTTTACTATTTATCAATTTTAGTTAAACGTCGTGATATAAACCATATATGTATGTAGGGCATATTATGTTCCTATACATCAAGATTTGTTTTTAAAAATCGCTTTGCAATGAATTTTTTTGTAAATCCCCAAATGTTTTTAAAATGTGATAAATTTCAGTTAACTTCTTAAAGGTGTTCGGTAATTGGCTATAATACAGTCTGATGAAGCTAGATGGAATATGTTGATAGATAATTCCAGGATTGAATTTAAAGTAAGCCTGATCTGGGGTTGTATTTCAACCAACTTCAAATTTGGTGTGCTTATCTCCTTTAGTCCTTCAGAACTAGACTTGATCGAATTGATCAGCTCGGCTATTGATGATGATCAAGAATTTACGCAATAGGGTTAGACTTGTTGGCGATTTTAAAACACCATAACACCATACCACCATTGGCATAATGAAAACAGAAAAATTTCTGTTTTAAATAAAGATATAGCCATTTATAAAATGGATCTAACTAGAAGCAAAAATATTTCCCATCTGCTCCTTTTTGTAGATTTGTATGAAACTACTTTCAGTAGCCGAGAGAGAAATTCTTTTACAGCGGTGTACTGCACTCCCCTCGACTATATTGCGTTCCATTCTATAGCCACTTGCCCATTTTCACGCTGCACATAATTTTTGCCAACACATTCCAGAAAATTTGCGGTCGGGTGCTGCAGTCGATCGCCTCATTACTCATTCGTATGCTCCATCTGTTTGTAGTAATGTGTGTATGTTTGTGAGTGATCCGAGCTCCAAAGTAACCATGGAGCGCCGCCGCCAACCAAAAGGCCAACCAAGCGGACGCTAATAAAAGCGGTCGTAAAACAAGTTTGCCTAATTGATCGAGCGTACGCCAAAAAACGCCACAGAGAGAGAGAGAGAGAGAGAGAGTAAGAAGGAGAGACTAAGAGACCAAACAGGAGATGGGAAACAAAACCGAACAAAGGAAGAGAAGACTGAAGAAGACTCTGAAGCTGGACTTGGATCGGTGTATGTATGTGTGTGTGTGTGTGTGTGTGTGTGTGTGTGTACGGAAAGCAAAGGCGTTAATATTATACCAAGAAGGCGCAACCTTCTGCTTCATCTTCATCGTCGTTGTGGACTCGTAGCATTTTTGCCATACCATCGAATCGACAAAAACCAGATCAAAGGCAGCGGCTTGAGGCGGTGGCGTTACTCGGTCGGACAGGCTTTTAAGCGATGACACCAAATGGCTATTTAGACACTGCACTGCAGCACACGGCTCTCGGAGATCTGTTCTCCACTCTACGCTACTTCACCCCACTCCACTCCACTCCACTCCGCTGGTCGTGTTCTCGATGAGGTTTTTCTTTTTGCTCTTCGCTTTTTACTTGTTAAGATTTTATGGTCTCACTCTGTGGTCTGTGGGGGTCATTAAAATTAATTTGGATCAATTTGGTTTGCTGCCAAATTGTTGACAATGAAATATATCAACAGGCCATCGGACCCATCGGCGGTAAGGCTCAGTCTCTGGCCAGAAATGTTGTTGATCTTGGTAGAGTCATCAAAGTCTTAAGTGTCTTTGCGTTTACAACTTATTTATTTTTGGGTTTTTTTTTTGTTTTTACCTAGATATGTATATGAATGTATATATCAAAAACTTAAAGTACATACAAAATCGTAGGTTCTTTCGCTAAACTAAACTCTAACGTCGATTATGCATATATGGGATAGACAAATCATTTCAAATAATTTGTAGTTTAAGTAGACTAAGGGGCAAGGCTCGACGATATTTACTCAGTGAAAGGAACATTGAAATAAAGAAAAATATAATAAGTTAAAATAGGAAAGGGCAAATAATTGGAATTGATAATTTTGTTTTGTTTTTCCTAATATTGGCATGACTAAGTGGCACTTAAAGAGACGTTCGTTGGCACTCTACTTATATATATAAAACTATATTAATTATTTTGGCAATTTTGGAAATTTGGTTACATTTAGTTACTTCATTAGAAGTTTCGACTTAATTATTCGATGAACGTTCCGGCAATCCAGTGCGAGTTATGACGCTGGGTGTAAGTTCGCTATTGGAGCCACGACCACTTTCTATGGCAGGAATCCTGTAAAGAGACGAGATTAGCAATAACAATCCTTTCTGAATTATTTTAAGAACTTACGGTTGAACAATCTGTCTATTAAGTGTCGCTGCAGTGGACAGGTGAGGCGATTGACTCTGGACTGGTGACTGCTGTTGTTGTTGCTGCTGCTGTTGCTGTTGCTGCTGCTGTTGCTGCTGCTGCTGCTGACTGTAAGGTGAATGACTCTCGCTTGTGACATGATGGCGCGTCATATTTAAAGTACCCTCTGAAGTGGGTGGTGGCGGACCACTTAATGATATTGCAACCACACGCGTTGTGCCAGCATTGCCAGAAGGCCCCGTTGTTGACATATCTTGAAGTTCGGGACTGGCATTCTGCTGGGCATTCAATAAACTCACCTGAGACGGATAGAGTGGGCCGCTATTTACCATCATACTGACTCCCTGTTGCATGCCTAAGCAAAGTGAAAAAGTGGAGAATGTATGTATGATGCAAATGTCCGAGGATCTTTGAAATTCAGTTAACTCACTTGGTAAAGCGCGATGCATGGGAGCTCCACCATTATTCTTTGGCTTACGTTTACGCTTTTGAATACCCTCCTTCTTCATGGAAAGTGGACGATTCATATTGTGGAGTTTATAGTACAGTCCACAGGCATTGCATACGGGATTCCCCTCATTATTACGTCGCCACAGTGTGGTCGAATTGGTCGAGCAGTTGGCGCAAGTAACCCCGTTTCGTCGATTATTGGGAGCAGCGGGCACCTTGGGCTTAGCCTGGCGAGGAGCTACTCGAGGTGGCATTGGCATATATGTGCAGCTGGGACAGAATGCGGTATTATGTCCTTTCCGCACTAATGGCGATTGGCATCCCTCGCACTTCAGCTCGGCCAGGCTATGCACAGTGGAGGGTGAGCCAGCGCTGGCTGCCACCATTGTGGGATCATATTGACCAATGGTTGCTGTCGATGTCCAATGCCCAGATGGCATATTGCTTGGATTGCCATAGTCATCGATAACCTGCGAATGAAAGTTGGACTGCAGATTGGCGACGAATTTAGCAATAAGCCGAAAAGGATTGCGGAAGCGGATTGCTCAATACTTACGTATGGTACACTGGCATACTCCGGGCCGGTTGTAGACCATATCGCTGGTTCATTGGTGGCAGTGGCTTCAAGATACGAAATGGGTTGGTATGTTGTAGAAGCCGGCTGGCGCATATTCAAATTGGGATCCGATTTGGTTAAAAATGTAGGCGTACTGGTTACACTATAGATGGCATTGCCCTGAAGAGCGGGCACAAAGCTATTGCTGCTGGGAAAACTGGAGCTGGGCACAAAGGATGGATAGGCATTGCCCAGATCGGCATAGGTCTTGGACTCATTGGCATGGACACTGGCATCGACCACAGGGTGTTCATAGAAGAGATTTGCTCCGCCTGCTTCGCCACCAGCGGAATTTACATAACGCCCTTCTTCGTTAACAAAGCGGATACCGCTACCATGGGGAGCAGACGAAATGTGGGCAGCTGCTGTTGCTGCTGCTATGGCAGCAGCTTGTTGTTGTTGCTGCTGTTGCTGTTGTTGTCTTTGTTCAAGAAGATGTTGCTGATGGAGGTTCTCACCCTCGCTAAGGACAATAGGCTCACCATAGCTAGTTCCGCCATTTGGTGTGGGGCATTGTTGCTGTTGTTGATGTTGTTGCAATTGCTGCTGGGAATCCTGACTGCCCGTCAATTCAGCCTTCTCTATCTTAATGGCAGTCACATCATCACTGCTGCATATAATATGACCCGAAGAATAGGCATAAAGTCCGGACGTGGCCGCAGTTCCACTCACAGCCACCTGCTCGCCCACCTCTGGATTCCGCGGAGCCATCTGGACGTAATGCGCTGGCGAATGAAGCGAATTGCGTTGATACTCAATAGTCGACTCTGGAGCTGATGCCGAGCTGGCACTACTAACATTCGTATTTGGTTCTCCCTCTCTAGCCTCATTCAACTCACTGAAATTCGATAATTCGGATTTAATCTTAGATAGAGAATTGTTTTTAGGAATCACAAACTTACAGAGTACCCGCTGTGGTTAGGATACGTCGCTGGGTTCGTGCCACAACAACATATTGATGATGCTCTACATCCGATTCTGAGGCACTGGCTTGACTCGTCTGTACTACAACTGTTGTGGGTGTCTGTTGCTCCTGAGACTCCTCCAAATTGCTGGACTCAATTGCCTGTGTTAATTGCTCGGCTCCGCCGCTGGTCTCAATCTTGAGATTATCCAGCAAATGCAACTGATGTTTTGTTAGGACTTGCTGCTGCTGCTGTTGTTGCTGTAGTTGTTGTTGTTGCTGTTGCTGCTGTTGCGTTGGCGTCTGCGTTTCCATCTGCAATGGCCAAGAGACAAATGATGAATAACTGACACCATAAACATCGCTTGTCGTCAAAAGTGTGGCTTCAGTTCCGGCCATACAGTGCGAACTTGACCGGCCGCCGGTCGCCTCTATTTCCGCCACAAAACTGAACCAAAAATCAACAAACTTGTCCAACTTCAAAAGAAGCCGCACATCTCACAGCTCACAGTTCTCCTACAACAATTATAAGGTGCCATTCTGGCCCTCTCTCTCTCTTGATTTTCTCTTTTTCTCAGTCTTCTTTCCGATTTTTGTTGCTGTTGTCATTGAGTCAACACATTTTTCACTTTTATTTTTCCCTTTCCTCATATTTACTCAATCAACCTGAACCTAGTTTCAGTTTCGTTTTCGTCTTGGTCTTTTGGCGGAAATAAAAGTTGAGAACAAAAAAAAAAACCAATGTACAACAACCATAAAAACAAATTTCTTGTTGTCTTAACTGAAGTTTATGACCTCATTTGGTTGTTGGGGGTGGCAATGCCAACCTTCAATCAACTTGAGTCAATATGAATCCATCGTCATTTGTCACCTGATTCATGACGGGGCTTGCCTTCAAAGTCATACCTAAATAGCTTAATGGTGAGTAAAATTGTAAAACACCCATAAAAAAACTGCGGGAATATCCCGCTCTAAAGAAACTATACATTTAAACTGAGGCAAAACATTAAAATAACTGAAATTTGTAATATCCTTAGCAAATTGTTTAATTTATTTGTTTCTCCACATATCTTTCACCTGACAGAAAATATGATCGATATTGAGACAATTGAGACCTTTGTTCAACAATGATTCATGCTGGAGGAAGGCTTAAGCTGTTAGTAAAACAAAAAACAAGTAAACCTATGCTAAAATTAACAAGAAATATAATTAATAATATTAACTTTTAATATATACTTTGTTATTTCGTTCTCAAATATTGCAATTGATATGTGTGTGCAGGTATTAACTTAATCTTTAGGCCATATTTTAACTGTCTTGTTGAGTACTTTCTTTTTCTTTTTTTAGTAGTCTTTTTAAGTATTTATTGGACAAAGTTCAATGAATACACAGAGATAAAAACTGAAACGTCACGCTCACGATCGTAGATAAACCAAGGTTGTGTCTTATAATCGTCTATGTGAATATGGCAAAAGATATGCTATATATACTATACCAGTATACACGTGCCTATGTTTGTGCTTATGTACAGCAAAAAAAAAAAGTTAAGATACTACCAAGCGATACGGTAATATCTTATCCGTCTGCTATCAATGTACATAATCAGCTGCTCCTGCTGCTTCTGTTGCTGTCGCCCCAACTGGGCAACAACTGTGGAACTGGGCAACTGGGAGGTCATGGTTTTTGGCTACGTCATCAACATCATCAATATTGCGATTGCGATTGTTATGATCAATGAATGCCAGAGATAGAGAAGTAACCGCTGTAGTAAGAGTAACATTTCTTGCCACACATTTGGTTGTGAATGCCTTTATGGGTGTGGCAAACAAACTTGTATATGTACTTGCATTTTTTATGAATGAAATCTAACCAGTCACACCTGCAATACTTGGACTATGTTTTTTATTGTTTTTATTCATTATCTATATAAACAAAATATATAAGCATATGTACATATGTACATATGCATAATCGCACCTCTTTTCCCTTTCGTTGGGGGTGTAGTTAAGAAGCAGTCAGTATAGACATTTACTTTTCAGCTTGTGATTACTAGAAAATGGCCCCTAATTAAAGACGAACTAAAAAGGGTACGAAAGCGATGAGATCAAAGATTCACATAGAAGCATAGCAGCTGCAATTTATGGCTCTATTACAATCTAATCCAATTGTTTTTTTTTTTTTTGTATCCTATTCGTCCTATCATCAAACGGGCAACTGACAACTGTCACTTGGCAACGCGTGTCTAATAAAACTATCTGCAACTATCTTAACCCTCATATGCATTAGAGACTATCAATTGCAGCCGACAAGGCCGCCGCCATTGGTATCAACTGTCTCGCTGGCGATTGGTCCAACTTCCGCTCGATCTACTAACCCTACAACCCCTAAAAACACTCTCTAGGGGTTGCATTGCCGTTGTCGTTCATTCATAAAAGCATTTCCACTTCCACTTTTTCGATCTATGACCAAAATAATCATCCCCTAAGGTGAGATGATAAGATTGACATAAATTTCACATTACATTAGGTAAGAATACTAATAAAATAGAACCAAAAATTTACCTTTTTGTCATGAATGAAACAACTACGCGTGCCCCTGAACCTTTTTTTATTGTTTTTTCTTTTTTTTTTTAAGGAATTTTGACGCCAACATGGCCATTTCGCTAGGGCCTTTCAGAAAGATAAAAACATCTTTTCACGTTTTGGGTACTACAGTCAGTTTTTGTTTTTGTATGTGTGTGTGTTTTTTTCCTAAATGGTTTTCGCTTTTACCTTTTTCGGGGCATTTTTTGTGCGATGCAACTGATGAGTCATTTTAATATAAATCAATTTGTCTAATCTCAGTGACAACTTGTCGGATAATTGAAGTCTCTACCAACTCAGTATGCATATGGAAAAAAAAAATCTGTTAACTGTCAATAAAAACTTGCTGCCGTTTGTAGCCAATTAAATGTTTTATTTGTTAACTAGAAACTTGTATAAAATTTTTGTAATTAATCGCATATCTATTAACTTTTTTTATAGAGCATCATTTTTTTCCTTCCCTCTCTCTCTCTCTCTCTCTCTCTCTTAATGAACCAGCCAAAGAAAATATTTAACATGTCTTTTATGGCTTTTCAATGACTATTTCAAATGTGACTATTTTTTTATTTCGTCTTTAATAGTCTAGAATTTAGAATTTTTATACTTCAGGAATACAGTCTAAACTACAGAGCTTTTGATTTTCTTTTTAATTAATATTATGTAAAAGTTAAATTGAGAATTATATATTTAGCGAATTGTTAATAACGTTGCCTGAACTTTCAATAATTTACTTGTTTCATACTTTTCTTTAATATAGAATTATTTGCAAATATTTTTATTAATGGGTCATTTTTTAGCCCACTTGTTTTGTTAAATATTTATTATATTCGTATGGATTTAAAGAAGGCTTAAATTAGTTCAAAATCTAAAAGATAGTGAAATGTAAGGCTAGTGCCGTGTATGACTAAAGTTTTGTGTCTAAAAGTAGTCGAAATTGATTTAAAAAACTCACTAAAAGAAGAATTCCTGGGCTTTTATTTTCTTCCGACACATTTATGCAATGAAAATGAGTTTGATTTATGACTATTTTAACCAAAAAGAGGATTTGAAAATGATTCGTATAACATCAGACATTTTATAAAATGCTGGTTGGGTATGACTTTTATTTTTTTGGTTTCATTTATTTATTTAAGTTTTCTGTCATTTTATTTCCTTGCAGTCCCACTTTTTGTTTCTGGCTTAGCATTTTTTTAACCTGTCATTCGACGACATAATTCAACATATGATAAAAATTTTAGCATATTTAATCTCGAATTTGGTTAAGATATGTTTTCTATTAGTAAATAAAAAAAAGTTCATTATATATTCAATCGAATAAACCAAATTAATAGCATAGATTTGCATAGATATCGCTTAGACAGAAAGATATTTAATCTTTGGTCAAAGGCATGACGGAAATTGTTCATATCTACCGAGACTCTAATATTGCTAATAGGTAATATTTATTTTCTAAAGTCAACAAAATGTTTAAATTTGCAATGTTTTTCAGGTGTCCGATCTCTAGATCAATATCGTTTTTACCTACCTTCAACTGCATTTTGATATCAAGTGCAACACTTTCGCAAACCATTCAAAAGAAAAGTTCTCGTCTTGGCCACACTTAAATGTTGGTTCCGTTTTTTTGTTTTTTTCGTTTTTGGTTAATTTTATCTGAGTTTGGTTTTTATCACTTGATTTGCTTTGTTTTTTGTTTTTAAAAATTATCACATAGACTAAGGAAAGATTGTTGGCTGGTGCTAGTGTAGGTCTATTGCTGCAATTTATTGTTGGAACACTTGTTTATCGAAGGAGAATGGAACGCGCACGCGATTTAAATTGGCACTGATGGAAAATTTTGCGGGAAATTAAAAGACTTAGAAAGTAATTGCTATTGGTTGCTTATAATTTCTTTGGGTCTATATTTATTTATTTTTTTTTGGGTTTCGTCGCTTTTGGCATCCGTAAAACGTTTTCGTTGTTTCCCGCGCGGCATTTAATAATAATAATAAGTGCTATTTTTTTCCAAAGACCAACTGGGCCCAGGGACTACACCGACAATACAGACGTCGACGCAACGCATTGCGGTGCGGTGTCTGCGCTCTTGCCGTTTAGCACCTTTCCTCCAGCGCCCAATTAAGAATCCAACACACAGATACACACTAGCGTTGATTTGCGTATGTATAGGTGAGTTATGATTTATTTCTATGCTGTAGTTGTGAGCCAGTGCTCTGGCTTCTCTTTTGGTATTGGTTATCTTATCTTTTCAGAGATAAGATAAGGTGTTTGTGTGTGTGTGGTGTGAGTGTGCGTGGTGTATGTTCGGTTTGAGAGTGTGTCTGTGTGTGTGTGTGTGCAAACAAGCGAGCCAGCAATTGAAGCAACAACAATTGCGATAAGTGTCTGTGAGATACAAATTGCGCATGTGTATGTTCGGCGACACACAGCAATAATACATACGAAACCAACCAAACTGAATCAAAAGCCGCCCTATAACACCCCCGACATGGTAAGTATTTCCAACTGTCCGGGCACCAACTCTATTTTGCCCCATTCTAAGCATTTTCCATTTCGATTCAACCACCTCGAAACCCCCTTACAACCGGCTATTTGTCAATTGTGCAATTTAGCCTAGCGCATTTTCTAATTGCACTCATAAAACACTTTTTTCTGGCAAACTAATAAAGACCGCCAGCGTTAGTCAACGTCAACATTAGCAACAACAACACTTTGGGCCTAGAACCTGGGCCTGGGCCTGGGCCTGGTCCCAGAGTTCCACCCGTCGTCTTTTTATACCATACACCCATAGGGTGAAATGGTATATTAAAGTGGCCAAAATGTTTGTAACAGGCAGACGGAAGCATCTCCGACTCCACAAAGTATATATATTCTAGATCAGGATCAACAACCGAGTCGATCTAGCCATGTCCATCTGTCCGTACGTCCGTCCGTATGAACACGCAGATCTCGGAGACTATAAGAGCTAGAGCCACCAAGTTTGGTATGTAGGCTCGTGTAGTATGTAAATATATAGAGTTAACTGGCCACGCCCCCAGAATTTACATAAAACTGTTTTTGTTAAAAAGTATAGCAGAAAGAGACATCAAATTTGGTTTATATACTCGTTTAGTTAGCGCGCAGAAAATAATTGTTCCAACTTTTTGCCACGCCCCCTTCCGCCGCCGGAATTTACAAAAACAGATTTTCTTAAAACCTATGACAGCCACCGACATTAAATTTGGTATGTAAGCTAGCTTAATAGAAAAAAATTTGGCAGACTAATAAATCTTATATATTTCTATCAAACTACCGAATTTGATTGAAATCGAACTAGAAACATGCAAAATATACGTATGAACGTATTTTGCTACGCGATCCATAAGGGCAGAATTGGCCGTTGGCTAGTGGCGGCGCTAGAGTGCTCGTGAGTTTGTAGAGTGAGCGAGATAGCATATGGTATGAAGCATGTTAAAACAATTTAATAGACATACATTTAGTTTTCGAAATTTTAAATATTTGTTTCACCTGGTGTATGGTATACCCAAGTCCGCGAGACGACTTATGTACTTACTTCATTCTAACAACAAATTTTGTTATTCCAGTTGTTGTTGTATTTTGTTTTTTATATGACCCTCACCGATTCGTACATACATGCATATGTATGTACATATGTGGGCCGCGTTGACGGGGCTTGTTCGTGCTCCACTTCACAATCAGCTCTCAAGTGTTGTAACTAATGAAAATTGACAACAATTGTTGGCCCGTAGCCGTTGCTCGAGCAGCTCAATTGTACAAAAACAACACACACGTGGTCGAGGATCAGGTGCAGTAAATAATTGCAAAGCCCCTAAAAGATCTCATGGCATTCATTTGATGATAATAACAAAGATAACAAACATCTAACCGCCCTCATCTAACCCAGTTGAAGAAGTACAAACCAATGTGGTAAAGAACAGTCAACAAATATGCCAAATATCATCGAAATTGAAAACCCGATTATAATGAATTATGCCGGTTGCCAATGTGTCACATAACTTATGTTCCCACAACTCGAACAATTCCCAAGAAAACAAAGTTCACTTTTGTTTCTACTAATAAACATTTCCAAAATGTTATCAAACTCTTTTCAAACATAGTTTGTCAAATAATACCTATATTATTTGAACTAACTGAAACCTTTTTCGATGTAATTCCACTTGGAAAAATTTTGAAAAACTTTTCACAACTGGCAAAAAAAAAATCCCATTAGGTTTTAATAGATGATGCAAAATTAATCTATGAAACGATCTTTTCAAAGCTACTCACATGAAATGTGCCTGCAATGCTTTCTAAGGCTTTCTGGACAGAAATAGAGGAATGCATCATAAATCATTGGAATTGTGTACAGTTTAAGCCATAAAATAGGCAGATATATGGCGATTATTAACATTCCCCCATAATAGGCTAGCGAACACAAATCAAACAAATGACTTTTTTTTCGTTTTTGTTTTTGGTTTTGGTTTTGGTTTTTGCATGAAAAATTAACAACAAAAACCAACGACACGCTTGGCCAAAAATCAAAATCCGTGTACAAGTCCAAGTTGTTTTATATGACTGTAATTACTTGCAACTTTTCTGACGTAGATTTTGCATTTGCAACTTTTCTTACAAGTATCCATAAATTTATATATGTATATATAATCATGTGTACATATTTACAAGGTAATATATCGCAAACAATGATAATTTTAATTGTTTCAACTCATGGCGAACATAAATCAAATCTTTTCAGTCTCACACGAAATGCTTGTGTGTGTGTGTGTGTTTGTGAGTAACAAAAAGTATCTAATAGTTTGCCTGTTTCAGGTAGCCATTGCCAAGGCATATGCCAAGATATGGGCGACTGCGGTTGAAGCTTGTCACAAAATATCATCGAGGTGATTAATAACTACGTAAAGCTGACAGCAACACCCTCAGCCGCTTCGCCGCTTTATTTTATTCCTTTCAAAACCATCTCCAACTTGTATATAAACTTCATCTTCCGTCTTCATCTGTGACGTTTTTTACAAATGGCGCTACATGAATTTAACATTACAGATACAGAGATTAACCATATGCAAAGGGAGAGAAAGGATCTCTGACTCATGTGTTGAACACCCTTCCAAGTCACCACCTACCTACCTATATCTATGTGGTAAGTCGTGCAATTAATACCCTAATTGATGGCACTAGCTTAAAGTATTTCTCATGGACTTTGCCGACCCCTAAGTCTATGACTTACTGGCGGTGTCACCAAAAGCACAGAGAAAAGGGAATTTATGGTCTGTGGGGGATTGCTGACCATTCCATAGGTATTGTCATATCATTCCTAGAATCACAAAAGTACATACATATATGTACATATGTGTGTTTGGTGCGATTCTTTGGTGTTGTATACCCTTCAACTTGTCCCGTGTTCATGCAATTTCAAGTGCTTTCGAAGCGCCAAAAAAATATTGTATACATATATAAGAAAAAGAAAAAACAAACGAAATCAGTTATCAGCACTTCTACTTCGATTTCTCCTTCTTGCCCATTTGACAGTATCGACGATCAGCTCGAATTGAATGAAAATGACTTTACAAAATTTAATTTATAAATTGTATTTCCACAACAAATGTCGTCTGGCTACCATTTTGTTTTCATTTCATTTTGTTATTTTTGGCGGTCGTCTTGTTATTTTGTTTTTTTTTCCTTTTTGGTGGGGGGCTGATAAAAAAAAGTGGGGAAAAAAACTCTTTGGAAATTAAACCAAGTGAAGTGCCAACAAAGGCGCGCCTTAGTTCTCTTCTTGGCATTCTTTGGTTTTTAATTATAACAAATGGGAACAGCAAGCCTACTATTTCATTATTCTTCATTCTTATTCGTCGATTCGGGGGGGTGGGTGTTAGTTGATGGAGGGGAAAACGGACCTAAATAGAGGGTTGGCCAACAAACACAAAAATTATGGCGTGGTTCAATCAAATAAAATGGGAGAAAAAATGGAAATTCCTTCTTCAAAAAGAGTTCAACGAAATTCTATTAACCCAATCATAAATTACTCCAATGCCAAGATGGACTTGAGTTATTATAATATTAAATGGTTCCATTTTCATATGCTCTCTAAGAGCTTGCAGTGTTAAGGCCAAACATCAAGTTCTATAACTTGTAGTTGTAGTTTTAATAACTTAGAAAATGAAAATTTTAACAAAAAAAAAAAATGGTTAAAACAGAGAATATACAAGCCTAAACTGCAGTTCTCGGTAGATGAGTTGTCTAAGTGGCCCAGTCATTTAGTCAACTGAACAACGAGTATCCGGGTTTGAATCCCAGGCTAGTGTATGGATGTAGTTTTCGTCTAAGCCGAAGGCCTTAGTTGCCAGTGCTTGTAAACTATAGTTAGGTTGATAGTTTATAACTATATCCTATACTTTTATAATGATATAATAATAATAAAAAGCCTAAACTCAACTTTAGAGACACTTTAATATAAACATTTATTTGATTTTGACCAATTTCATTGTCTTGTTAGTTGTTTAGCTAGACACAAATGCAGAGGACAGGCCCACCATTTCAAATTGGGTTGGCTTTAGATTAAAAACAACTCGTCTGCTAAACAACAGCATTTCATTGTACATAGGCAATCAGCTTGAAATCTTGTATCTCTCACCTCTCACTGTCTATCTATGTATACAAAAAAAAACTATCTATCTGAAGTTGGGTAAACGGTTAGTCAACTGCAATTATAACTGTTCCAACACCTGTGTCAATGTGACAATGTTCTATGCACCTTCATTTTTCATAGTAAACTATTAATAAATAAAAGTATATACATTCATACATATATATCCAAATAATTACTCATGATTGGTAGCTGGATGTTCGCTGTTAGTTGGTTCCCCCTTCACTTGCCATTCATGTTTATACGCACCTTTGTTTGCCAATGGGGCCAGACGACCATGACTCATTATTATAACTGACGACAATCCATAATAATCCGTTGTTGCTGCTCTTTATATACATACATATATGTGTATAGGTATACATATGTATGTACTTATATAAGTGTGGGGGATTTTTTTTTTCTTTTTTGCCTTTTGCATGGCCAACAAACGTCTGTCTCTGTGTCTGTTTCGACAACAACATGGACGCCATTAACGTTAACAATCATGATGGCTACTGGGGTTGATTGCGATCGATGAAATGAAGTAGCTAAAACGTACACACACTTAACCGACGACCGCGATACTTACTTATAGGATGTACATCAATTATTACTTAAAATCAAACAAAAAAAAATAACGAAAGTAATTATGTTTCGGTATTTTTTTAAATTTTGTCCAATTGTAGTCACTTTACTTTAATTTCTTATTGATTCCATTTCGAAGTTTTAACAAGTGCGTCACGAGCAAATGACTTTTCCGCATTGCCTGAGGAAATGTTACTATATACATGTGAAAACTTCAATTTGCCGTTGTGCCACAAAACTGATTGTTCCTATCACACATATAATGCACGCATATGTATAAATATATATATATATATATATATAGGTATATATGTGTGTATTACTTATAGCAACATATCGAATATCTGAGAATAGATAGTGGCCTTAGATAAGTTAACGTATCTTAACAGAGATTTCGAGTCAACAACCTAGACACAGGGGAATTGAAAAGGAAGAAGGGTGAAATCAGAGACGGGCCCCCAATCCACCAAATACTTACTCCTTAACTTAACTTACTTTCAGACTATATCTTTTGGGTAAATTTCATGTAGAATCGTAATAGGAATTTGCTTAACCGATAAAGCCTTTCTTTTGTTTGTTAATGTTTATGTTTTTTTTCTGTTTTGTTGCTCTTTGGTTTTTGTGACGTAGACGATTTCTTTGGTGACCCAGCTAGATAAAAGTATCTAATCTTGGTCTGTGTTTTTGTTTTTCCTTTTTTTTTTTTTAGCAATATATAAATATTTATAAGATAATGAAGATTTGCTATCAATTCGGTTTTGCTTTTACTGCCAGCTGGTAGGATATCGGTATCAGTTTTGGGGTATCTCCAAGCCTAGCCAGGCATTCTGAAATGGCTCTGGGTCTCTGTGGTCTCTCTCACTGACTCTGTATCAGTATATCAGTGTTTGAACTGATAATGTCCCAAGATAATAAGCGATAATAATTTGAATTTTTCAGTAATTCCTTAAGTTTGGACGGCCCAAACGCAACAGCAACGGGGAATCTAATCACAGTTGGTGAGTGTAACTGGGATTTTCAACATGAAAACATTCGGAAATGTTCATTCGTTCATTCCAATCAGTGGCGCATGAAAGCAATCTCTTCATTTATCCGTGGATTTTTAACCAAAGACCAGATAAATAAATTACGGCATAAATTTGCCAAGTCCGGGTAAAAACAACGCAAAAATAAAAAAGGAAAAAAGAAAATGATGTGTTACGTGAGTGATTTGTGATCAAAAAGCTGTATATATTGAAACAAAATAAAATTTGAACTAAAATTACTAAAATACCTTCAGAGATAAGATACATATCAAAAAAAACTTTTCCACGTACAAAAAACTTGAAAATAAAACAAAAAAGGAAAAAAATTTGCCTTTTGAAAGTTAATTAAGAATATTTTGTTGATTAGATTACGAAATATGGCTTTCAGAATTTCAAGGAATTATAACTAGAAATAGAATTGTGCAAATGATTGAATCAAGTTATTGAACTGTAACCTATAACTTGTGCAACACCCTAAAAGCCCCATCATGTTGAACACGAAAAACCCAAGAGAGAAAGACATCATGAGGGGGAAGATATGACATGCTGCCGACAGGCGATGTCTACATATTTTCATTTTGAGTTTGCCGTTGCTGTTGCCGTTGCCGTTGCCCTGACTGTTGCTTCTTCTACCTCAATTTCATTATCTTAAGTACACATTTTGAAGTACAAACGTCAGTTTCATGGCGATAAGGCCACACAGAAACGTAACGAAGACATCACAACAGCAACAGAATAACATGAAAAACCAAGGCAGGAAGGGAAGAAAAAATTGTAGCAAGTCAACAAAAACAAAAAACAAAAAAACATTAAATGCAAGAAATAACCAAAAGCAAACTATTTTGTGGCTATTTGCACAAGCCACAAGACGGCGGCCAACCTAGCTACCTTCCATCCAACTAAAATATCCAGGAATTTGTACCTTCCTTTCTAAAGATTCTTGACAAACATTTAATTAGGTAAACCACCGCCAATTGCCTCAAACACAAACCGTAGTGTGCCTGTAGTTTTTCATTTCATTCTTTTACTTTCTGCATATGGTAAATACCATTATCAAATCATATTATCTTATTTATAAGCATTATCGTTGCCACAGATACAGATTGCCTATCTATGGCATGGGCATGTAAAAAATAAAAAAAAAGTATCTTACTGTGCGGTTATTTCGTGGCTCGCACAGTAAGTTTTGCACTTTCCATTAAAACACGCACTGTTCGTTCCCGAAACCAAAAAAAAAAAAAAAAACATAAAATATTTATAATAATTATAAAATAATAATAATCATGGCAATTTATGAAGCGCTCGTCCGATCGTAAAGAACAAAAAAAAAAAAAACTAAACAAAAAGCAAGCCATAAAAACGACTAAATGAACTCATCATAAATTATGGACTCTTGTCTTACTCACATGTGTTAGTTGCTAGATTTGTTAGTGTGTGCCAAAGTGTGTCTGTGTGTGTTAACTAAGTCAACTGACAACAAAAAAAACAAAAAACGCAATAATAATGAAAAACAAATTTCCAACGAGTTGCTGCAATTATTTACTCAAGTCTTGAATTCTTCAGAAATGCTATAAAGACTCCATCATTGGATACGAAAATATCATAATTCTCCATTGGATTCAAGAATATTCTCATTCTGCGTATATCATCATCTGACAAAGAAAACATATAACTATATACATACATACATATCTTTGGAACTGGTAAAAAAGGAGACCTGAATGAATCATTGCAAAATGGTGTCGTATTCTTAAAGTCATTGTGCTACATATGTATGTAAATCGGGAATATTGTTTTCACAAAAACTCTAAATTTTCAAATGCCAGGCTCCTATATTAAAAAATTGAGCTCTTTTAGCATTTTACACTGTAGCCAAGCTTTTGATGACATTTGTTGGTCCACGTTGAAAGTTAGCTAAAACATTTCCTTGTTATATATTTTATTCAGAATTCCCAGTGTTTGTCTTAATTTAAAAAAAAATCAAAATTGATCTTCTAATCATAGGAAAATATGTATGAAAATGATTTTGTTCAGTCTTAGTTACAGTTTAAAGAAAATCCTATTCAGCATAAAAAACATGGATTTTAAATTTGCTGTTGTCGAATTTCAATTATAAGATTAGAAAAATTAATGTTAATTAACATTTTACCAATAGAGACCACCATCTACAATTGGCAACTGTTGTTTTTTATTCTTCCAGATTATTTTACAAATTATTAGAAAATAATTATTTTAATACAAACCCAGTTGAGTACGCAATTAACTTAAAATGAAATAAAAGAACTGCTGATAGATTATTTCTTCGTATCAAGAAATCTTTAATGCTTTTAATTAATTAAAGATATTTAAATATAATATTACGCTTAATATGCTTCGCTGCAAGTCCAGCATATAAGAAAACATTTTTATTCTTAAAATCCAAAAATACATGTATATAACACAATTTAATCAGAACAAATCCATATGAATTTAAATAAGATAAGTAAGTATAAATGGAAGCTATGGCATTAGCTTAATATCATCTTAAACAATTTCAATGACTACTCCAAGGCTAATGATAAGAAATTTTTGTAAAGGGATGAATAATATGATGAATAATGAACCCTAATACAAATAAAATAAAAGATTAATTCTTGAAAAAACTAACATTTTAAATTTTTTTACATTAGTCACTTGTTTCTCTGATATATGTAAGTATATGCATTAGATTTCTAATCCTGTCCTTTATTGAAATGAAATGACGACTGAGTCAAGAGTGAAAATTTTTAGATTTAATTTACAGCTTCCGATTACTCCGGTTAGACCAACTGACTGATCGCTACTAAAGAAGAAATGAATTGTAGTTACAAATTGGCAGAAAATGATTTAGTTAGAAGTTGGAAATCAATCGGCACTAGGCTATATCTTATCATATATGTATGTATGTATGTACATTCGATATGATATCATGTAAGACAAGGCATTGCGGTGGGAGCTATGGCATTATCATCCCATTATCTGACCAAAAAGGAAAACAAAAAACGCAGCATTGATAGTGAAAACCATGACCCAGTCCCCAAAAACTTACAATCTCGAAATTGTTTTCAATCGTTTATTTGCAGTGAAAGTTTTGACTAGCAGAAATCTGCAAATGACCGATTAGGCGCCCCAAAGTCAGATATAGATACAGTGCGTACACATATATCAATTAGATATGTTAACTATATTTGCCCCTCATCTAGCATAGGTCTATGTCTAGGATTGTTTATCAAAACTGGCATTCCGTTGTTGACTTCAATGGAAAAAGTAATCATCATAGGTTATGATGAATTGGATGTGGCTTGCCGACTTGGCCAGGTGACATCGCGTAACGTTCCCACAACCTCCCGAACCAACCCAACAGATATCAATCAGAATCACAAACCTATATGGCCCGCCCAGGTATATATTTTATATACATATATTTCCATAGAGAACTCACACTCCCCACTTGAACGTTGCACGAGGCAGCGGCGGCGACAGCCACAGCGACATTTTCATGCGACACTTTGTACAGTCACGTAGCCAGCAAGCCTGTAGGTACTTCTCTTTCTCTCTCTCCCTCTCCCTCTCACTAGCTCCACCTCCCGTGGAGCTCTGCTCTAAAGAATACTCAGGCCAGGTAATAAACAAAAACGGTTTTTGCCACATAAAATGACTTTTCGATTTTTGTTATTTCTTTCAATGTTGTTGTAACGCGTGACAATAATAAAAAAAAAAGAAAAAACAACTAAAAGTTTATTAAAAAATAGAGCAAAAAAAAAAAGAATATAAATAGAGAAGGGTGAGATACACTAAGGGGTGGCAGGAGAGAGAGAGTGAGAGAGAACGAAATGCGGACTCTGCCATTCGACTTTATCTTATCATGGCCTGAAAATGTCGCTTTCGTAAATGGCGGCGTATAAAAAATATAATACTCATACACATTCCTTGATATACATACATATGTACTTACATACATATGTACTTATATGTGCATACTTGTTTGTCTCTCTACACATACATATGTATGTGTATGTCATTGTTTGCATGTGTGTGTGCTTTATTAATATCTAGAATAACACAAAATATTTGATACCCAACTCAAAAATGAAGGTAACCCCAACTACTCTATTTGGGTTTGCTACGAGCCACCCAACATATAAATATGTAGGTAGATGTATTACAGGTACAGTTGTGGTCAATTGTATTTTGACAATAACAAAGAATCGCATTTTTGGATAATCGAAGGGATGTAACTGGCCTCGATTAGAGCATAATGATTAACAAAAACAAATGAAATTGGCATTCCAATTAATCACAAACAAATATTTAAATATAATACATATATACACATATTTTAAACTCAATAAAAATCAATATTTTATAATAATAAACATTAGTTTAAAATTTTACATGGATAAAAACTCAAAATATATTGTAGGTGAAGTAAAAGTACAGTACAAAAAAAACAGGTTAAAGGTAATACTTACTTATGGTTCGGAGGTCTGATCGTGAATTGGATATTTATAAGTCGCTGTTTATACGAAATTTGATGACACAAAACAACTGTAAGAAACAATACATTTTCTAAACAAATATTTACTATACATGTGCCTCTGTAATTGTCAGGCAAAAATGATCCAAACCTTTGACACACAGACCTAAGTATATCTTGTAATAGATTATGGTGCGTTTAATCCGAGACTTGATTACTCTATCCCTAGATATAGTAACTTAAATCTGCAATAGATCGAAGATGCATGATTACTGTTCAAATGAAATCTATTAACAAAGTGTGCTCTGGTCGTGTATGAGTTTTCTCGGCCTGTATTATAATTTTGTTTTGTAGCATTAACTATAATTTACATGCTAATGAATTTAATTTTCAAACTCAGTAAGTAATACACACAATTTTGAATTCGAGCTGCCTATATGGCTTTATTTATTCAAATTAATATATTTTCCTTACCTAATTCTAATCCACTCTTATTAAAAATTACCAGCCGATTAATTAAATTATTAAATTAACAATCTCTTAACTTTCTTAAATATAAAACGAAAAGTATACATTTGGGCTGATAAAAAAAACAATAAGAATATCTTTTTATATAGAACAAACGTGTGTTTAATTAAAAAATACTATAAACACGGCCGGTGAAGGGTTAGGCGATTGCTGCTTCTCCTGTCAAAGGACATGCTGACTTCAACACCCAGAAAGACTTAAACCAAATAGAGGTATCATTAACTAAACTAAAATATTTATTTAAATTTACTTTACTAATTAATTTATAAACTAATTTTTTGCGATGGAAGCGAGTTGCCTGTTTTAACTAGTTATATTACTAGTGGTGATGCTGATATAATTTAAATAAACCATTTTGCACAATTTTGTTTATAACATTAACATTGAATGTGAAGAGAGAATCAAACATTGCAAGGTTTGTATAAAAAGTACGATGTATATGTACATATGTATATAAAAATATTAAGCATACTTAGTTGGGCAAAATGCGGTATTTTGAGCGGGGGCGAGATGCCACATCCAAAATATATTTATGACTTCACACAATACGATGAGAGTAGAATATATTGTTAAAAATGTATTTTTGAATTAATTGTTCATAAAACGGTATCCCGTAATGCAATACGTTGTTTTTTTCGAATCATTACGTAGTGTAGTGGACGACCCTTAGGAGTTTACTCAGCAGCCCTTAGGAGTTTACTCAACAGATGACGCCGCTATAAATTACTCACCGGAAGTGCTAAGGGTTAGAGTAAAATTGTTTGTTTTTGTCTTTTTTTATGGCTTTTGAGATGCTGTGTTTTTTTTGGTTAAACAAATTTTTTTTTCTTGCATTCTGACACTCTCTAAAAACATATATATTTAAAGATAATTTAAAGTCAATAAAATAAGAGTAATGTAATATAAAACATAAATTATTAAGGAATATAATAAGCGAAGAGTATAAAAACCAGTGGGCCGGTGCTAACTTCGACCGTGTCAAAGTTTGTATACCCTTGCAACGTTTTTGGTAACTCTTTCCTTACCTATGGCCTTCAAAGTGGAAAAACGTTTTATCGAAAAAGGCGAAAGAACGGCCTACAATCTTAGCACAGGAAATAAATAAGATATTGATCAAAGTCATTGTTTTACACCGATCGTTCCTATGGGAGCTATATGATATAGTCACCCGATCTTGATCAAATTTGGCGCAGAAGTTTATAGGTGTAATAAACTAACCACTACTAAATTTCACGACAATAGCTCGGAAAACAACGAAGTTATTGAGAAAAGTCACTGTTCGTGGCTTTGCCGTTTGTATGGGAGCTATATGATATAGTATCCGATCCGGCTGAATCCGAGATATACAACCCCTGCAGTATATACAAGCCTATATGCAGCTCTGTAGCTTTAACGGTCTAAGATGAGTTTGCGTTGATCCAGACGGACGGACGGGCGGACGGACGGACGGACATGGCTATTTGAACTCGTCTCATCGTGCTGATCAAGAATATATATACTTTATATGGTCGGCGATGCTTCCTTCTATGCGTTGCACACTTCTGACCAAAATTAATATACCTTTTTTGCAAGGGTATAAAACGTATGAATTTATTATATTATTCTCCATTTGTTACAACAGCTGCCGCCTTGTGGGGCAAGTAAAGAAACACCTTTTCATTTAAATCAACATAAAATTTTGATACAAATGTATCTATAATTCGTTTAAAATAAGTAAACAAAATGATCTCCAACGAAATAAACACATAAAGATAATTTTGGATTCATTCATTTACACCATAACTCACACCTTTAGGGCCAACTGATTTCCATCATAACACCTTAAATAATAAATATTTATTCCTATTTTAATGCAAAATTTCGTTTGTTATATTTTCTATTTATAGACATAAGATTTCTTCAATATCTAAGTGATTGACATGCGAAATGAATTTTTGCCATAATTGATGATTGATGTCTTGATTAAATTGTTTTCAACGATTGATTTGCTCCAATTGAAGGTGCTCCCCAGAAGAATAACATCGCAAATCAATAGCCAAGTGCTCTGACACCTTTAGAGGGTTTTATATGAATGTATATACATATTAATATGTTTGTTTGGTGAAATTTACAACATTTACAACTTGATGATCAGAACAAAACGAAAAATATAGCCATTTAACCTGGTTCCCCAACCAAATTGTATTTTTTCTTATAAGCCGAAGAAATGAGTTGACTGGACTTTCACTCATTAACTGAAATACGTTGAGTTCAATAATGAATATACTGCCAGTGCCGGATTAGCCATATCCGGTCCTGTACCTTGAGTGGCCCCGATCTACAAAGCGCAGTAAAAACTTGGTAACTGAAAAGTTGGTTTAATATTCGCTTATTTAACAAAATATAGTTCTGAGCAAAATAGTTAAAAAACAAAAGTTTAATGTTAAAAATTTGCAAAAATTCTTTAAAATTCTTTAAAACTTTAAGCTTTAGAAATATGTAATTTTGCGAAATTTCAACCGATTTTCAAAGTGACATCTCATTTCAATAATTCAACATTTTATTTCGAATTGAAATGTAAATCAGTATAATTAGTAAGTTATCTTTTAAAGCGAGACCAAAAATAACAATGAAGAGCTAAGTATTCCTAGAAATATCTAATTAAGTAAATATATTGAGTATTTGAAAAATTCATTTATATTTTTAAGTTAGAATAATATCTTTTAGTCAGCAAATGGTTACCGAATCATTATTTTTTTTTAAAATCGTGTCAAAATAAATTTTTTTAAATATCAAAATGAGTGAACTGAACTTCAAACTCAAATTCAGTAATAACTTTTTGATTAAAAATCACCAAAAACCCAGTCTAGAATATGTTTAATCGCTTTTGAAAGTTTTTCTTTCATGTTCTTACTTTCACATTGAAAGTGATCTTTTAATTTAGATTATTGCCCTAACTTATGAATATTTTGGGTGTCGTATTGTTACAGGTTGCTAGATTTCATAATTCGGCACTGTATTCTACAGGTTACTTTCTTTGGATATGAAATGGATTATGTTTAGTAGATTAAACATATATATATATATATATATGTATGTTCCATATGCAAAAACGGGATTTGAATGACTTGCCATTTATCACATGAAACGCATGCTAGATTGCTTGGTGCCTAACAAACAACCAGGTGAATGAAACTTCGCAATAAAAACAAATATAAACATACGGAATAAATTAAAACAATTATGGCAATTAAACATTTCATTCTAAATTTTATATTTGTTTAGATCATTTTGCATTTTTTTGTCATACTTGCCGGTTAGTCAGCTTGGCAACGGGCCCCAAACAAGTTGTATCCGCAATGAAGCGGTTCAATTCACCCGCTCATTGATTCGCGAAAGACGACTGGCAGATTAAGCAGGACTGGAGCCGAAATGGAGCTGGACGGTTATTGGTGTGGAGCCAGGAGGCCTGATGCTGGTAATAAAGTGAACAATTTGTAATTCGCCAAGAACTTTACAGCACAAAGTTAAACCAGAATAAAAATGGAAATTGACCAATCTGTTTGAGAGATTCAGATTTAGAGTTGTATTCAAATGATATAAATTAGCTACAAGGTGACTTAACTTAACTGTTTTTTTATGAAAAAATTAACTTTTGAACATTCTTAAACAAAATTTGAAATGAATAAGACGTTGTATCTAAAGCGAAAAGAATTGCATGTCATGGAATTTGGCCTTGACAGGTCACACATTTCTTTGCAATGTAAAGTGTTAAATATAATTGTCTGATCTTTGTCCAAACACTTAACACCCGTAGCCAGATAGAAGTAGTTAAAAGGTAAAATAAATTGGATTTTGCTTTCAAGACGATGTCACCCAAATAGAAGCGATTGTATCTAGATACTTGTCGATCTCTGCGGAAATGCCGCAGAACAGACTGATGACAAAATTGAAAACCTTTTTAAAGTGGTATAAAGCAGTTAATTTAATTAATAATCAAGTGTCAAATAAATTCACTTGTCCTGCACATGCTCGAGATCGTCTCATCATTGTTTTTGTCGAAACCGCTGATAAAACTTGTTTCATTTCTATCATTCTATGAAAACAGAAATTATCATCATAGATATACTTACTTGTGTATATGTATGTGTGTATATCCAGTCAGTCAGCCAGTCTTAATGGGTGCTTACGATTTTGCTAATTACCCAATCTACCATTATTTAACCCTCAAATATATAATTTTCAGTTGTAAAACAATCAATTTGTCTATATAGCGAGTATGATGTGCGACAAACGTCAGTTGATATTATCAATTAGATACATTTTTACGCCTATGGCCCCCAATGGAAGGTGTTAATCGGTTCAGGTTGATATATATATTAAGATCAAATTAAAACCGCTTTTAACAGGTTGAGATTGGTTGAATATGTGACAATATTTCAACTTGCTGTGAATTTATTTTTATCGAAAATTGATTATTTTCTAAAAATGATTAGGAAATGACTTTTGTAAGGTTATCTCAGGGAAACTCTGTGCTAAAAATCATATAACATAATAAGCCCAGGTATCTAAGTGAATGTTAAGATAAAACTCGTAATCTAATTACTAGACAATTAAAGCTTTATGAGCATTTCTCATTAACAAATTAAGTTTACATCCATCAACCTAATAAGCCACAAAACTATATTTAGATCTTTCTATAGATACGTATTTGTTCACAGAAACCCCTTACACAGAGAGAGAGAGAGAGAGAGAGAGGGATGGAAAAATAATAGAACTAATTGCTATAAAAATAAACTATGATCCAGTCAAATGCCTTGTGCACTGCATATATCTTTCATTCGGGAATAAGAACAACAAAATTTTTAATGGTTTGCTTTACCGAGTCCTCACTTCATCGACTGCATAAAACGAAAACCAAATTCAACATTTGAAAAATTATAAACAAAATCGCTTAATCGAAGAGCAAATCAGAATCAAAGAGCCAAATAAAAAACCTGTGGGATAAACCTACTAGCACACACACATTCACACAGTAAGCAAAATCAATTCCAATATTTAAGAAGCTTATAAAATAATAAAACACATTTATGATTTGAAATTGGATTGAAGTGCTAACAAATACATATGCTAAATAAAATTTAATCGTTAATCGTACTTACTACACCATAATCTAAATAATACCCATTAAAAAAAACCTAACGAAAATATGACATCGACGTGACTCGGGAAACACAAATTGTTTAAACTTATTACTGATACAATAGTAGATAATTAGCAAATATACACAAAAATGTTTAAACAATACATTTGCAATTTTCATTAGAATTAAGTGAGTATAATCAACACACATATACACATAAGTTATAGAAGCATTTTGTGGTGGATTTTTGTGATTTGAAAATATATGAAATGAAAATGAGTGGGGAGTAAATTTCCCTTTTAAATGGGTCATATTAAATTAATTAACTTTGCTCTAAATAGAGCAATCTAAATATATTTCCTACCTGGTACCTGAAATAACTTAGCTTACTGGAATATTGTTATATATTTTCGTTGATTTATCTAGTCAATAACTATAATTCCTTGAAATTTGTTTTATTTAGTTGCCCATATGGAAGAGTACACAAATTTTGGTAGGCCCGAAATTTTTCTGTTTAGAATTTCTTTGGTTTTCTTGGTAATGCGAATTATTTTATCCCTTTTTTATGTACTGCATTGCGTATGCTTAATTTCATGTATTACATAGAAAACTATAATTATAATTCACTCCTTAACATTTGTATAAGCCAAACCAATGTAAAATGGTGATCTTTTTATTGTACAGAAGCTCAAACATAATTGCATTATCAACGAGTAGTTTACATGATTACGTGAGGGTCTTTACTATTATAGATAATCGCTTTATGGCCAACAATGTAAAGATTACACTTTTTCTCTTAGCCGGCAAGAGCCGCAGCAGTTGGATAGTCTAGAAATCTTGAAGAGTACCTTAGTCAGATGATGTACTATGGGAGAAGAGAATGAACCACCAGCAGAGTATCATAACAATAATTATGTTAAGTAAATCGTCTTTCATTCTTAAATTAACGTCGTAACAAGTTAGACGAAGACGAGGCCGACAACGACGACGCGAAAGCCTGGCCACTTTCGTGTGGTTTAATAACTGGCATTTATTTCCTTCGTTTTGTTTTGTTTTTGTTGTTGTTGTTTTTTTTTTCTTTATTACCGCTGGTTACGGACGAAGCGACTTTTGTTTTGCCACAGCCAATCAAACCAGATAAATCCGAATTTAATTCGATTTAGGGGGTTTCATTCGCTCTTGACTCTTTGCTTAATAGTAGTAAAAATCTTGTGTCTAAGTGTGTGAATACAATTGTGTTTTAAAAGTTATGGCAAGAGAGTGAGAGAGAGAGAGACAGGGAAAGAATGTTACGAATTAAGCAAACAAAATAAAACAAGTTAATAACCAGCTATTGCAAAAAGTACAACAAAACCAAAACATTATCATTATTATTAAATTAACAAAAGATCAAAGCGAAGAGAAAGTAATGTTTAAGTATATCATATAATTCTTTAAATTTTCTTAAACAGCAACATTAGAGAGCATTTAATTAATTGTTTAACCTCTTAAAATTAAAAAAAAAAAACGAATTAATTGACGACAATAAAAGACTCTTATTTACAAAAAGAATTGAAAATGTAAAGGTTAAAGAATTCTTTTTAAAATGTACTTAACAATTGTATAATTTTAAGTTTTTTTTAGAAATTTCTATGTTAACTTTGATGTGAGTTTTTCTTTTATAACTTAACAAAAAATGCATACATAGATCCTTTTAGATAGTGTGACCGAAAAAAAGGAATTTTGATACGCTTAAATGGTCACGCAAATATTTAAATATTACAATTTGTTTTGTCTGCTATTCCGCATGCTCCATCAAAAGAAAGAGGGCAATGATACAGATTGAGAGAGCTCCCGAATCGAGTTGAATTGAGCGCCCTAAAAACGGAAAAACACTTGTTGAGAATTCACCACGCTCACACTAATATAAGCACACACACACACGCACAGAACAGTGAAGCGACTGGCCTGGAGCACAGTGGTTCGATTAATGAAAACCAATAAAATTAAAAATAAGTATATATTTAATATAATGTTTTTCATATCTGTAAATAAAGAAAAGTTAACTGCATTATTCCGTTTTAATTGGTTTTCCTGTAAAAGTAAATATATAAAATACAAGTATTTAAAAAAAAACGTGCTCATAAATGTAAGTTTAAGTATTTATACAAAATATTCATAAAGAATTTTGGTTTTAGATGCGACATTTTCATTTCATTTCGCATAAAAAATATATAGATATATATTTCTAACACATAACATGTAGCTTTGAATTAGAAGGTTTATGTTTATGAATTTATTACCTAACTCTATTAATGTGGAATGCAATATTAATAAATCGGGTAAATATCGATCTATCTAGTTACAATTTTTGCAATACGTTTTCTGTAAATGAGCCACTGTGTTGCTATACGAAATATGAATTTGATTGGTAATCAGTCGAAGCCAAAGGCAAGAGCAGCAGCAGCACCAGCAGCAGCAGCAGCTCCACCATAATCAACAACAAACGCCGTGCGACAGTCGTGCTGTTAAGTTGTAACCGCTTTTTTTTTGGCGTCTACTCTCCCAGCTCGAAACGTTAATAAAAAAAGCCAATGCTTTCAAAGTTGCCAGTTAAACGTAGCTGGAATCTTGTCGAGTACGCGTCGTCCTGCTCTGGGTCGCGCTTTTTCGTTTGACCAAAGAATAAAGAAAAGATCAAAGTCATTATCCTTCCTTTTGACCATGACGATTTAACAAATAAAATAATTTACAAAATTAAAAGAGTACTTGAAGTAAACAAAATACAAGTGTAAAAATAAAAATCCCCTCTTAAAAAGCCAAAACCCGAAAATATTAATTAATCAAGTGATTCATTATTCAGCATTGTTATTATGGCTGATCGTTTTCAAATCTCAAAGGTTAACGGCAGCGCTAACATTAATGCCGCCTACGATGCGGAAGGAGGTGCTGATGAATCGGATGCCAGCACAATTGCCCACCCGCCACCAGCGATAAACACCACAGCCAACTACAATGATAATCATCTGCAACCCAATAAGGCAGCATCTCATGAGACTGGCGAAAATCGGCGTAGCTCTCGCCTATCTTTCCGGGGTTTTGGCCATTTTCTACGCAAATCCGATGCGGAACGAAAATTTAGCTTGGCCCAGCTAACAAAGTAAGAGATGTTATGCATTTTCAATTTGAAACATTCAAATCGCCTCATTCTCCATGAAGAATTAGGTCATTAGTTTGCCACAGTTTTCTAGTGTTTATTTTGTGTTGAAAGTGTGGATAAAAATAAATAAAAGAAAAAACCTTTTTAAACTTACAGAAGCCATATTGCTCAATTGAAAAGGATCAGCATTTTTAGTAACAAATTTGTTATCCTTTGCACATTAACTGGCACAGCCTTCGTATTAGTTTTATAGAGTAAATCTTTTCCAAGTAATTTAAACCTTTTAAATGACACCTTTCAAATTCACTTGCAATATTTGCAAAATCGAAACTACTTACTGATTGAATTGACGACTATTTACAAAAAGTAAATGAAACTAAAAGTCTTTTTTTTTTAATATTAATAGTTTTGAGTGCGCCGCAATTGTTGTTTCGTTTTTTCATAATTTCAAGTCCTTAGTTCCATAATTGTTTTCGTGTTTGCTATGATTTCTTATATTAATTAAGCAATTAACAATGGTTTTAGAGTGACACGTTTGCTTAATTTCATTGTTAGATAAGATTTCAAAGTGATTCAGCTAAAATACGAGACAAATCGTATACATTCTACCACTTATATCAAAATGTTGCTATTAAAAGCTCACGTGGCTAACAATTAAATACAATTTCCCATCATTTTAGCATCTACTTAAAAAGTAGTAAGTAAGGCTTAAATCTGATAATGATTAAAATGTTGACGCAAACGAAATAACACAATAAATACACTAAATTTATTTTACATATTTCTTAAGCAGAATTTGCATAGTGAAATTGGTAACACCCATATATGTATAAAACCTGAAAATTGTATAATTTCATATTAATAGTCCTAAACAAACCAAAAAGAGTAAAATGGAATAAAATGCAGAGGCTAAAAACAACAACCTCAACAAAGCGAAACTACTGAATTGAAATCGACCTTCACTTGGTGTAATTTATTGCAATCACGTTTTATTTTATTTTCTTTTTTTTTTTTGGCACACACAAAATATAAAATAACAACATGTTTGATATCACCGTGTAAAGATCGGCAAACAATTAAAATCAAGTAGTACACACGTGATTTTAAAATATCACAGTGGAAACTCATATGGAAAGATGGGAAAGGGTATAAGAACATTGCAATTTGCAAGTGCTTAAATTAATTATTTTATGATTAATTTTTGGTCATAAGGGGACCATTTGACTAATATTTATAATCTGATAAATTATTCAAAATTAACATAGGCATTAAAATTTTTCTGCGACGACTACATGGAACAGTAAGAGAATTCAATTTCAATCGAATTGTATTGTATATAGGAAATATTCTTGTAAATTTCCTTTGCACTTAATTCAACATAATCGACCTCAACCCTCAGGCCAAGATCAGTTTAATCAAAAACGAAAACTCTTCCATAAATAATAATAGCAAAATTTACAATTGCTTTCACTAAACTGTTTGTTTTGGTTTTGAAATCAAATTCAATTAAAACCTGCCAAAAAGTCATACCAAATGTTAAAGGCATTTTCAACAAATTTACACAAAATGAAATGTACACATAAATGTACACATCGATTTCGCCTGTATAATAACAAAATGCCAAACAGTTGCCATATCGGATACAAGGATGATTCCTCTCATTAGGTCATATAACTGCAATTGCCATATAAATAATAGTTCTACAACTTAACATAAGTGTGAATTTTTTCCTCTCGATTTGCACTCAATTTGTTTGAGACTTAATTGAGTAATATGCGTGTGACAACAACAAATTAGTCACAGCAGAAGTATCTGAAAGATATATATATATATAACTATATGTGTGTGTGTGTGTGGCGTGGGTATACATATGTCAATTGATCAATTGATCAAAATGCTGACTCTCCTTACTTTGCTCACATTTTCTTTCAACTAAATCATACTAGCTATAACTTAACGAAACCGGCGCAAAGATCAAGATATATATTTATGTACATACATATATATACACATAAAATTGTATCTTGAAATCGAAAATGGAGAAGAGTTTTCGTTGCTGTTTTTTTGTTTTTCATTTTTTGTGTAAGATGAAAAGCCACTGAGATTCTTTGTTCTGTGTTGATTGCTGTTTGCCTCCAGTTTTTCTTAAATTTGTACATATTTGTAGGTACTATATACCATCGTGAGTTTTTCTTTATTTATTCTTTTCTGTTTTACTTTGTTTCGATTCGTTTGTTTTTTATTCAAGTCTGGCCATTCCTTTCTGATATTAATAAACATTTATAATTAATTGTTTAAAAGGGCCACTAAAAAGGGGGAAATATTAATATTCCAAAACTGTTATAAAATCTCTTTCTTTTCTTTCCTTAGTTTCCTACTTATATGCACATTAAACTAAAATAACGTTAATAGTTGTAAATAATATTAAAAACCCCCGTTTGGCTACGTCCATGGGCCGACATGGTGTTTTTAGCAATGTTGATTATTTTTTGGCCATTTAAAGCTTTTAAATTATATTTTGGCATGTTGCTACATTTTTGGTCTGCTTTAAATATACCCTTTTTTTAGGGTATTCCAATATTGCTAGCAAACTTTGCAACTTCCAAGAGGGAATGGCTTCTTTAGATAGATGAAACGTTTTCTAATCACCTATGATATAAAGTTAAAATCTATCAGATTATTGTCATATAAATTTCGTTCAATCTAATTCAAGCATAGTTTTTTCCATTATTTGTTCATATGCCTATTCATTGGTTAAAGAACTATAGAAAAATTGATAACCTATTTGTAGGTGTAGGTAAAACCAAAACGTTCGATCAATACATTTAAAAACTGTCACTTTGGATTGAATGTACTTATCCTTTAGACAGATATCTAATTTACTAGACAATCTATCACATCAATTCCATTATAAAGCATTTCAAATGTATTTACATATCAGTTAGTTCTGCAAGGGTATCGAAAATTTTGTTTGTTGAAATTAGCTTCCGGTATGTTTCTGTTTTCATTTCCAATACAATATTGAAAAAATATACATAATAAAAATCAAAGAGTCGGCATATTGCTAGCCAAGAGATAAACCTCTGCATGATAAAAGTGTGGGATAAAGTGATTTCCATACTTCATTCCTTCAGACCCTGACCTTCTGCCTGGGGGCCCACCTTTGCCAATCTAGTATATAGTACATATGTATGTACATACAATAAGATTTCCTCATTTTTGTGTTTTATTATACAATTTTGTTGGTTTGTTTTTTTCGAGTATTGAGTAGGCACTTTGTTGATTCTTATTGAGAGGTATTTGTATTTGGCATGCTGCAGGCAACGGTCATGCTACCCGAAGCGGTGATGGTTCTGCTTCCCTTTCATCAGTATGGAATATTTTTGACTTAAATTTGACTTGTATCCAAATTATTGATCTCCAAATCTCTGATTTTAATTACAGGGAGACATTACCACGTTTGGATAATTATCGCATCTCTATGCGCAATTTGAAGCGTCCTTCAATTGGTGAACTACAGGGAGAAGCCGCCGAACAGGTGAGTTTGAAGAGATTAAAAACAAAAAGATCTTTCTGTATGCAGTAGAATGGAAAAGATATAAAGACATATGTATGTAATCATAGTCAGAACTTTAAATTCATTCACGGTCAATTCAGATATATCGGCTTTACATCTTTAACGATCTAAAATTTAATCTTTGGCTGTATGAAATTTGTGTTTATATAATGTCAGATGATGTAAGAAACACATTATAAGGGACTGGGTTGGACTCTGACATAGTGACACCAATTATTTGGGTTTGTGAAACTGCAAAAATGTTTTCATGTAAAATAGTCCTTGTGCTTATTATTCGAGAATAGAGCACAGTAGATATACATACGTATACCGACTCAATCTTGACCAATGAACAAAGTTAATCCCATAGCAAATAGAATGAAAAATCACTTGAGCGAAATTGGAACAAACGTCTTCAATCTATCAACTTGTCACAGTTGATGAACTAAGTATTTATATACATACATATGTATGTATATTTACTTCTACATATACATATATATTAATTTTTTTCTGTTATTGAACAATAATAAAACCTGTCAATGAATTTAGCCAATTGATTTGAATCTGGTTTACCTCATTTCCCTCATTCGCTATCTCTTGCTCATCTTATTGCCAAAATCATTTCAAGTGCCTCGCCAAATAAACAAATAAAACAAATATGTAGAGCATAAATTTGAGAATAAAAACGTATAGAGGGAAAAAAATAAAAAGGAAATTATGGATCATCTTGGAAAATTTATTCAAAATCCAGACAAAAAATGAAAATGTGTTATAGTTGTTTTCATTCTATGGGATGGTACTTTTATCTAATTTATTTACTTGAAATATTTTCAAATTTCTCAACGTGAAAAATGATTAAGAATTGTGTACGTTTTCGATGACGTCTGCAGGGATTTGAAAAGTTGTACATAAACAATAAGAAGCGAAAATTTGTTATAATTATGACGTTAGTTCTAGTTGATAAGCCACAGTCAAGGACGTGAGCTTATCAAGTGGGTGGTGAGGGCAGGTTTGTGTGATTAGTGAAGGATGGAAGGATGAGTAAGAAACTATAAACTTACTCAGAGTTACACTTTTTTTATGCTTATCGAGCAAGTAATAAATTAAATGCGTCTATATAGAAAACCTCCCTGTTACCTATACCTATCCCCCTCTATCGGCCGCACACACACACACATAGAGAGAGAGAGAGAGAGAGAGAGAGACTTATCCAAGCTATTTTGTTTAATTAATTTACTACGGCTACTGGGACTGAGTAACATGAGGCATAGGACTTAAGGCATGGGGCATGAGGCACAATCATTAAGGGAATTCCAATGAAGACGCCACATAAACTGCTTTGAAATAACAAACAATGGAACAGCTTAAAGTGATAAGATAAAGTAAATGTCATCTTAAAGTCAAAGGTGTTAATTCCTCCACTAACAACAAATTAAGACAACCAAATGCTTTTATTCCATAAGAATAAGCAGATCAGATAAAAATATAAACATGGGAAATTTGGAATTAAAAGAATTTTGCTGCTTAATTTAGATTCTAGAAGATGCACGAATTGGTACCTTGTAGATAAAAACAAACTTAGCTATATCTTGATCAAATTCATATTGATTGAATTCAAACTACTATAAGATTACGATTGTTTGTTTCTTGAGACGCTGAGTAATATCAGGAGCTAACCCATCCTTGTATATAGCTATTCTTTTGCTGCAACTTTTTAAAATTGCAAGAAAATTGTAATCTATCCCATGGTAGAGTCTCAATATTAAATCCTAGAAACTTAAGAAAACCTTAACTTTTTTCTGTGACGTCTTGTAACATGATATCCATGGTCGAAGCATTGAAACTGAATTAATAGTCAACAAGAAGATGCAGGAATGCAATGACATAAAAGTGGACATTGAAATGGGCAGGGATATTGTCAACATTGAAGCACCAGCACAATATGTACCTGCATATATTGGGTAAACGGGGATAATATTAAGTGAAAAGGAGGGAGTGGGTTATAAAGTGTACACAAGTGCGGCGTATCATTAAAATTGACAGCAGCCACCAGCAAATGGCGTTGCTATTGACGTATTGCTGCTTATCATGAAAACGAGGTATTAAAGTTCTGTTCAAGTTCAGACATAGTGTGCGTGTGTGCGTGTGTGTATGTGTGTGTGTAAGGATGATGTGCGTTGGTATGTTGTTGAACCTGTCAAAGTTAGCTGACAGACTGTCAAATTGATAAACCTTCAACATCAACTTGAAAAAAAAAATTGATCACCATTCGATTTTCAATCAATTAAAATTGTCACTAAGTACTTGAAAAACGCCAGAAATTTTCCAGTTAAATCCAGTTGAAAGTGTTGTGCATATTTTGAATGTCATATTTAACAATACAGGTATATTATCGAATAATAATGATAATAAATTGTTTTGAAAAGCAACCAAAGATCCCATTGATTGTTCATAGCATTATTTCTTTATTTTTCTTTTTTTCAAATTTGTTTACATCATCAACAGAAGCAACAACTCGTTGCCCATTGCGCATTTTCTATGCCATTTTCCCAGCCATTTTCACCCTATTTCGTTTTAGATTCCTTTTTATATCCCCCATGCACTTGTACAAGGCATTGTTATTTGTATTGTAATTACAATTTCAATTTGCAATTCATAGCCAAAGAGTTGTTTGCTATTTTTATACAAAAATTTTATTGATTTCTTTATGCGTTTCTTTTGCATTTTTATTAAAACGCATTTGTTAGTTTCGCCTGCTGGGCATTAAGCACAATTACAATACATTTGGAAAGGTGTGTGTGTGTGTGTGTGTGGCGTACCATATGCCATATATTTGGATTTCCCTCAAAATAATCCTTTAATAAATCAAACAATTCAATTACCGAAAAGTAAACCAAAGAGAAAAATAAGTATTATAGTGCAGCATTATTGACCTTCAAAAATCTATTTAAACAAATTTATTCTTAATAATCGAAACAATTTGTATGCCAATTATGTGGATTGAGGAACTCGTTCCAATAAAAACTTCTCCTAAACCATTCATTCAAATAGTATATGAAAGTGAATACCACAGAAAAAAATAATAAATTCACTCAAATTTCTATTTACTACGACTTCCTAGTACTCAAATACAAATGTCATATATTTAATCATCTATCTATTGGTAACCACCTACACACTAAATCGCTGCCACAAGTTATCCCCAGGAATAACAACTATTAGTCCCTCAAATCCCCTTCCGCCCATTTCCAAATTGTATATGGTAAAAGCGCAAATTCCAATTTCAATTCCAATTCCGTGTGGGCAAAAAAAAAGGAAAAAAAATTTCCACACAACGATGATGACGACGACGCCAAATGAGTCTTTAACTAAATTAAATGGCCATAGGAAGCCAGTCCATAGTATTGCAAAAGCGAGTGGAAGGTGTCTGTCCGATGGTTTTGCCCACTGTCTGTCTGTCTGTCTGTCTTTCGCTCTATTTGTCCTTCCTTCAGTGTCTAACCGACTATGTCTCTCTGTTGGTTTGTCTGGGCTTCAGTGCCGCCAAAAATGTGTAAACAATCAACATCAACATGGGGCCACCCATTGCGGGGGCACATCCATCCAACAACGCCGACTAACTAGCCACCAGCATTGCGTATACGCAGCGTGTGCAAAGGGGTGGCTGTCAATCGATGTCACCTAGTCCTGCCCAGCCCCTTTTCTTTGCCACACGCGTGCTAAACATTTAAAAAAAAAGTAATAGAAGAGAAAACAGTAAAAACATTCAATTATGTGGGCAAACAATAAAATAAATGAGCTCTCAAATAAATGAAGAAAATCAAAAGAGAAAAAAAAAACGAGAAAAATATGAAACCAACAATAATGGAAGATATGGTGAAAAGACCTGATCAAATTGTCACACCATAAGAACCAGGTTTATGGTTAACGTTGAAATTTGGCAATTGTTTGTGTGTGTCTACATATATTTTAGTGTGAGGGAAGTCCTCTTTTATGATGTTTGAGTTTTAGTGTGGTTATAAAATAAAATCAACTTTAATTAGATACGCAATTTGATGCTTCAAATTCTCCCAATTCTTTGGCCGTGGCACTGACACTGACACTGGCGTCGTTGTTAATTGGATACGACGTATTCGTATGAAGCCCATGTTCACCATGACGTATGAGCAATATTTGTGGGAGAAACGAAACATATGCGTGTTTTGAGATTAATGCAAAAGTTAAACATTTTGGGCCAAGTTTGTAAATGTATTTAACACATAATTCTGTGATATACCTGATCAATTAACACCATTTTGAGTCAATTCAATTAAAATCTGAATTCTGATAGATTATCATAACAATTGGAATTTTATTAAATATTTTTTTCAGAGTATAACCATACCAGATGCCACAGAACCGGAACCGACTGGGGGTCACATTAAACTTGGCTGGATTGTTGGCGTCCTGATACCATGTCTATTAAATATTTGGGGTGTTATGCTCTTCTTGCGCCTCAGTTGGGTGGTGGCCGAGTCGGGTATATTGCAATCATTGATTATAATTACGATCTCGGCGGTGGTCTGCGTCATAACTACACTTTCGCTGTCAGCCATTAGCACCAACGGTGAGGTCAAGGGTGGTGGCGTCTATTTCATTATATCACGCTCATTGGGTCCGGAATTCGGAGCATCGGTGGGCGTTGTATTTGCGTTTGCTAATGCGGTCTCTGCCTCCATGAATACTATTGGTTTCTGCGAATCGTTAAATGTTTTATTAAGTAAGTATAATGCGGAGAATAATTTTTAATCATAGTCTAAAAAGTAACATAACTGTTAAGCACTTTTAAAACATTTTGTTTAAAACTACAAATTTTCCGAATTTCTTTTCAAATTATCTACAGAAAATAATAATCTTAAGATTGTGGATAATGGCATCAATGACATCCGAATTGTTGGAGCTATAACCATTCTGGTTCTCATCTTGATCTGTTGCGTGGGCATGGAATGGGAGACAAAGGCCCAAAACTTTTTGATTGTAACCATTGTGTTGGCCATATTTAATTTCTTAATTGGTGCTGCTATAGGACCCGGAGGTGACGATACTTTGATCTCTAAAGGATTTGTGGGATTTTCATGTAAGTTGATAAATTGTAATCTAAGAAATTGAATGATTACTAATTTTTTCTCTTTTCGCTTCACCTTATAGGGAATACATTTAAAGAGAACTTTGGATCAGATTATCGCTATGCAGAGGGAGTGAATCATGATTTTTTCAGTGTGTTTGCCATATTTTTTCCCAGTGTAACGGGCATACAGGCTGGTGCAAATATCTGCGGTGATCTTAAGGATGCTGGGGCTGCCATACCCAAGGGAACATTCTGGTCCTTATTGATTTCGATGACTTCGTATGCTTTGTTCGTGCTCTTTGCCGGTGGCGCTGCAGCACGTGACGCTTCTGGTATTCCTGGAGACTTGGTCAATGGCACCATTATACCATCAGAGTTGCCCTGCATGGCTAATCACACTTGCACTTGGGGTCTATTTAACTCGTACGAAATGATGCAGTTGATGTCCTTATGGGGACCACTTATCTATGCCGGTTGCTTTGCGGCTACCTTGAGTACAGCATTGACAAATCTATTGTCTGTGCCCCGCCTGGTCCAGGCTTTGGGCATTGATGAAATCTATCCCGGATTGATCTTTTTCTCCAAGCCATATGGCAAACATGGAGAACCATATCGTGGCTACGTATTGACATTCTTCATCTCTACGTCTTTCCTGCTAATTGGTGAACTCAATTTAATTGCTCCACTGATTTCCACATTCTACTTGGCCTCTTATGCCCTGATCAACTTCTGTACTTTCCATGCGGCATTTGTCAAGCCTTTGGGATGGCGCCCGACATTTAAATACTACAATGCCTGGATTAGTCTCTTTGGATTTGCCATGTGTGTGGCCATAATGTTTTTAATTAATTACGTCGCTGCTATAATAACATTTGGCATTATCTTCGCCCTCTATTTGGTCGTTATGTATCGCAAACCGGATGCCAATTGGGGATCAACGACCCAGGCTCAACAGTTTAAGGCTGCTCTAATGGCTGTGCAGCGGCTACAAAATGTCTCCGATCATGTTAAGAACTATCATCCTCAAGTCTTGGTGCTATCTGGCGATCCCAAGACCCGTCCACCATTGGTTGATTTTGGTTTTCTGCTGACCAAAAACAATTCCCTTATGTTTGTGGCCAATATAATACCAGTAGGTTCCGAAGATTAAGAATCCTTATGAATTTTTTTTAGTAAACGAGTTGTCTTTCTATTCCAGGTACGCGTGGGCTACAAAAATCGCTTGCATTTGGTGAAAGATGGACAGAAATATTTGGATGCCCGCAAAATTAAAGCCTTCTACAATGTGATTGATGGTTTTAGTCTTGAGGATGGCATTAATGCATTGATTAAGTCCACTGGTTTTGGTAAAATGTCACCAAATATTGTTTTGGTAGGCTATAAGCCTGATTGGAATCGTTGTCGAAAAGAGGAAGTGGAGAGTTACTTTTCCATTTTATAGTAAGTAAAAATTTGTCCATTTGTTAATGAATCTAATTAATGTTTTATTCTTTTTCTGCCTATAGTAATGCCTTTTCTCAGCGCATGGGTGTGGCTTTGCTTCGCTTGTCCAATGGTTTGGATTTCTCTGAGCTGAGCCCTGAGGTTACCATTGCTTCTGGTAACAATAGTCTTAATCACTTAAATACACCAAATGCCCTTGGATTCACTAACGAACTGATGCCAGCGGCAAATGCAGCCTCTGAGCTTTTGCACATTGATTCCAATTTGAATCTGGCCAGCATGGACAGCCCAAATTCATCGTACACCGTACCCCAACCGGCTCCAATGCCCAATATGCAGCGCAGTTCACGTAGCTATAAGGTTAATGGCACATCTGATGATCCATCTATTACTTATCACACTAAGGGTGGATCTGAGATACCACAAAGTTTGCTAGATGCCATGACCATTTTTACCCGGAAACAGGCCAAGGGTACAATCGATGTTTTCTGGTTGTACGATGATGGAGGTAAGGATAGTCTTAAGATTATTTTATAGTGGAATTTTTATAAATTGTTGTGGTTTATAGGTCTTACTATCCTGCTGCCCTACATCATTTCTATGCGATCACATTGGGCTAACTGCAAGCTGAGAGTTTTTGCCATGTGTCATGGCAAGGATGAAGAGACCGAGGAGAAGAGGTAAAGATTATTAGTAAGAAACATCGAAGATAGTATAATTTATAACCAATTTTTTTTATATTTTATCTTGCAGCATGGCTAGCCTCCTGACCAAATTCCGCATCAAATACTCCGAGCTGATTATGCTCAAAGGTGTCTCAGAACAGCCACGTCATGACACGATTTTAAAGCACAAGCGTCTCATTGAACCCTTCCGTCGCAGTGCTCGCAATGAATTCGGTATCACAGATGAAGAGCTGCAAAACATGGCGGAGAAGACAAATCGTCAGCTGCGCATTCACGAACTAGTCGTCAAGCATTCGTCGGATGCTTCATTGGTTGTCATGTCATTGCCCATGCCACGAAAGGTAAGTTTTCACTTTTGTCTATGATGATTGGGACACAAGTTGTAATGAATATTTTTAATATTACAGGAGGCCATCTCAGCTCCACTCTACATGTCTTGGTTGGAGATGCTTACATCGGATATGAAATGTCCGGTGGTATTGGCGCGTGGCAACCAAACTCCTGTTTTAACACTTTACTCTTAAGCTAAGAATATCGATTTCCAGTTCGAGTACAATTTAGTATTATTAGCATTTAGGTGTTTCAAGCAGAGTAGTTCCAGCGCAAGGATTTTTATAAAAAGTCATCGTGTCCACATTTTGGTGATAAGCATCAACTAAAAATCCAGAAAGCCAAATCCTTTTTTATACCCAAATACTTATATAGATGACGAACCCCTACAAACACCTATTCATAGTCCCTAGCTCTAGAGGTGAATCAGCATTTCACACTGTTTCATCGAAACCAAGCCCAGTCCCTAGATGCATATGCAAACCTATATTATAGCATTAAATTTAAGCTGATATCGATCTATCATGAAATATAAACGAAATACAATTACATTTTTCGAGCATATTGTATCTCTAATTCAATTTCATTTCTAAACAAGAACATCATTTTAACTTCATAGACTGGTCTGGTGTGTGTAAGATATATATGTATGAAGAATAGTAGTGTGTAATAGGATTAATGATACTAAACGCCAATATGGTTAGAAGTTATTTAGGCCTAATAATAGGCGCGACGTGGATTGTTCTGAAAAATAAATAAATATAAGTTAAGCTGGGATCAATTATACATAAGTCTCAACTTACCAAAGGATTGGGACGAAAACGGTAAGCCAACATCATGCGTTTGCGATAAGCATCATACTCATTATCGCAATCCTCCGGCTGAGCTGCACTGCTTACACCCAAGCCCTGATTACCATCACGTTGAGGGGCTCTAAGAAGAAGAAAACATTCGTATAGTATTATTTTTTTTGCAATGTTCTTTGGCTTTACTTACTTGTTAACAGGATTAACTATGCCAGCGCCATCTTGACCAAGACCTTGTCCCTCTTTCCAGCCTAATTTTTGTAGCATTTGAAAACCGATATTGTCCTCCTTTAATTTGTACTCCTTGTAATCACTTAAATCCGGTTGTCTGTTATTCTTTTTTGCCTCGTACTGCTCCATGAACTTTTTCAACTCTTCTGGTGGCAGAAAATCACCGATATGATGCTTGCCTTCACTCTGTTTAGTCAGAGCATTAGCCCACAACGAGGTAGCTTCCATTTCGGCGTTTCTTAATTTATGCTCCCAAGTTCCCCCTTCATCGATTTCCTCATCGGAATCATATTCGTACTTAAATTTCCCACCTCGGGCCAAGCGGTCAATTTCCTGACGCTTACGCATCATATCCTGATACAGCAGATTGACTTTATAATGCTCTTCGCATTGTTTCCACTGTTCCTCGGATAACTGTGTGGAACCATAATTGAGACGTGCATATTGCAGCAGTGCGGGATCATTACGTGTTACGGTGGATAACATTGGTTTGTTCTGATTGCCAAAATTGCCACTAGAAGTGCCTGTAAACAAACAAATTCAAGTGCTGATCAGAAGAAGAAGTAAATAAAACCATATATACTCACTCGAACCGCTTGGTAACATTTGCTCCTTTTCTCCCCAACGACTTTTACGATCGCGCTTGCGCCTTTGCCGCTGGACCTCTTTCTCCTCTTCTTCATCATCCTCCTCTTCATGATCATCAGCTGCATCTCCTGCTGCTACTGCTGATGATTCTTCGCGCTCTCGTCGCTCTTCATCGCTTAGTTCATTACGACACTCAATGCGGCGTTTAATATTATCCCGATTGCGATCCATCATTCCACGCATATACTCATCATCTGAATCGATATCAGCACTAATTGCCGATTCTGGATCATATATATCGGCTGCCGAATTGCTATTACGCTCATGTTGATCCTTTTGCTGGTCTTGCGGCTCTTTTTGGACCTGCTTTTCCTGCTCTTCCTGCCTGCCTAGCTCCCGCTCTCGTTGTCGTTCGTTTTGCTGGTGCTTGTAGTCAAGTATTTGTCCTCGATAGTTTCGATATTGCTCACAGCTCTTATCATAAAGAAACCTATTGTTAAAATTCAAAAAGAGTAGTGGAAACATACAATGAAAAGTGCTCAACGGGTTAAATTTTGTGGTTTGTGTACAAAAACATTCTATAAGTAACTGGCCCATTTTAATTAGTTGGTATCGTTTGAGTTTCGCGGAAATCTGCCGGCTTTATCTCCCATCTCCAGGTGAAGGTAAAAACGACGAACGAGACTTGGGCTTGGATTGACCGTGTGGTATTATTGAATTCATCTAATAAAAATTAATGTTTTTCTTCGTCTATGCCAATGCTAATACTATGTGAACCCTTTCTTTAATCACTACATGATCTATGTAAAATTAAATCTAAAGAAAAATAAATAAAAGAAATGAACAGTTACTGTTTGACGACTGCAAATAATTGGTCTAAGGATATGCTCAAAGGTCCATTTATCCCTATGAACCTTTCTTTTAAAAAAGAATTTAAAATGATTATAACACATTTGAGATAACGAAGAATTGAATTGAGAATTTTTCAGTGGTCTAGCTATTCATGCTACAGATGGATACAAAAAACAAGAAGACTAACTACTGTCTATATGAATGCCTTTTTCGAACTGTGATGCAATTCAATGACAACATACAATTAAGATAAGTAAAATAAAGAATTTCAAAAAATGAATTAACTATAAATCTATTAAAGTACGTTCTAAACTAAATACATCTAACTAATGATCTCTCATCGGTAATGATTTAAATATTCTACATCTAGTCCACAGTCAAACCAACCAAGCCATCTCTTTTTCTCTCCTTTTTTTCTTGTTGTATAAACATTGTTCTGTAGATTTACCACAAAGCCGGATGCAATTCGCTTCTATGCATACGTATTTTATCTTCATAATCTTCACCATTTTCGGCAACCAGTGCGATAAGGTTTTCTATACACGTTGGCAATTGTATGCATGTTTCTGAAAAAACTACATAAATTGCTTTAAAATCGTGCTCAACGATTTGTAAAATGTATACATAAATTGCATAATTATGCATCAAATAGGGAGGAATACGGGAATAGGAAGGGAAATTGGGGTAAAGTAGGAAGGTAGGTAAGGAGGGACAACAGAACAAATAAGAAAAATCTGATAGCAAATTTAATTACATACCTTGTGACGGTGTTGGCGGCGACTCCTGCTGCTGCAAATCTTCAGCTTCATCCGAATTATTGTATTCTTGCGTGTCCTGTATAGGCGGAGGAGGTGGTGGTGGCTGCTGAGGATTAACGACGGCTGCAACCAAATGATCGGGTATTAGACTTAGGCCGGTTTCGGTTGGTGTTTGTGGCATTTGCATGGGCTCAAGATTAATTGGCTTGGGTATGGCGTTTAAATCGAATTCTTTGGGCGGTGGTATTGCATTCAATTGTAATCCCTCTACGGCAGAAGGGCCTAGCATATAAATGGGCGCCATATTGGCCAATGCAAGTGGCAATTGTGGTGGCGGCGGTGGCGGTGGTGGAGCTGTTGCAGCTGTCACTGGATGCAATTGCATAGGTAAATGGCCAGCATGAAAGAAGGCAGCTGGCAACGACATTTGCGGTGGTCCCTGAGGCAAAAGTGTGGGATTGAAGGCAAATGGTGGCGGTGGCGGAGGGGCCGCTTGCACCGGTATGCTAAATGCTAGAGGATTGGGTGCCGAACTGGTCACCGAAATGTTTGGTATAGGCGGCATAACCGGAGCTGCACTTGTGCTTGTGGCTATAGCCATTTCCACCTGCTGCTGCGGTTGCTGAGGACTACCAGCAGTGTTTGTGTCTGCTTGCAAGTTTGCCTCTTCAGTGCTGTAGAGTGAATAATAAAAATGAAGAGTGAACTCATATAAGATAACACAAATCATCCTTACCTGGGCTGCGGCACTGGAGGAACTATAATCGGTGGCTGTGGTGGTTTTTCATGTTTCTCAAGTATTTTTTTGAAGTTTTCGAGAAACGAACCATCATTGCAAAATGTATTCATTACCTTCGAAGGCGGCTGATCTAGACTTGGCTGTGGTAGCTGCTGGCGCTTTATTCCGAAAGATATCTTTCCCGTCTTGCCAGTGAAGCTGTTAAGAGTCTTTGAAGTTGCTGACGCTGTCGATGCGACCGTTGAAGCAGTCTCCTTGCCATTTCCAGCTGCAGGCTCACTACTTCCCTCCGTTTCCAGGGCTTCCTCATTATTGGACATTGTCTCCAGTAACTCTTGACCCAGCTGCTGCGGCTGCAGTTGATGATCTTCCTCATCAGGATCTTGTGCTGGTGTAGTTTTCAGTTTTTTCGCAGCCAAATTTTGTGCCTCAGCCACCTTAACTGCCAGCTTCAGGGTTCGCTGTTTCTCGAGTATCTCCTGCCGTTTCTTTGCTATAATCTCCTCCTGCTTGCTCATCTGAGCAATTCGATCTATTCGATGATTTCGTTGAGCCATTTTCTTTCTAATATTTACGAATAAGAAAAAATAGTTACGAAAACTGTGATATTTTCGTTCTGTGCTGCAAAACCGATAGACTGCCCTATCGATATCGTCATATAATCGATAAGCTGCTTCCGATAACTATCTGCCAGCAGCGCTGTTTTTATCGATGGTGTCCCAACACTATTTCATTCGCGCCTTTGGAATAATTTTCATTTTCTGTACAGTCAAACATTTGGGTATTAATTATAAACAATTTGAAGTGAACAAGTAACTGACTTATTCATGGCCCACACGGATAGTAGTGAAATGAGCTACATCGAAGAGGAGATCGAGACAGAGGACGACGCGGAAATTAAGCGCGTCGCCCAGATTTGTGAACCGCTTGAATTGAGCAGCTATATAAAACAAAATGCTTTGGATACCTATCGCCGGTATAATTCAGATGGCGGATTGTTGTCTGCAGATGCCCAGGAATGGTTTTGCTGTTCTGTCTACAGTTGTTTGCAGCAGGCTAAAATGAAGGACATGCGTAGCAAGCGGCAGACTGCTAATGGTGACGAGCAGGAGGTGGACACCGCCACAACTGGGATGGAGCGTACCAAAAGTTGGAACATGTCATTAACTCGTCTACTGCGTTGTTTCCAAATGAACATGACTAAGTTTTTGAAACGAATGGAGCACTGGAACTGGCTGACACAGCAGGATCGCACCTTTCAGCAGGAAATTGTGGAACTTCAACGCCGTATGAGCATTACAATGATCATCCAGCAGCACTATCAAAATATCTTTAATCACTTGTTTGTACTGCCCAAAGATGTGGGCCAGGAGGGTGATGACGGACGATCCCATTATCAGACGCTCTATGAGTTTGGTTGGATTCTTTTTCTTGTCTTGCGGAATGAATTACCCAGTTTTGTAACTGAAAATCTAGTCAATGGTTGCCAGCTGCTCATTTGTGTCGTGGAACTCGTTTATGTGAATGCTCTGGAAGTGATCGGATCAATTGTTATTAATCAAAGTTTCCCAGGACTCCCAAAAGATTGGCCTAGCCCGGAATTTGATAGCAATAAATTGGACAAATGGAGCGCTCTACCTTCCATAATGGCGTTAATGCCAGAACTTCCAGAGAAGGGTATAAGAATAATGCAAAAGGCATTTTTCCAAAAGAGTCTTATGGTACTCTTTATGGATCAGCGACTACTAGGCAATGATAATACATTTCGAGATCTGGTTAAAGACGGCATCCTGGAAATCAACCTTGCCGCTTTGAATCGTAGCTATGTCCATCACATAGCCGATATCAGTGAAATGGATGAGCGGGTTCTTCTATGCAGAAAACAGGGACATCAATCTGAAGAAACAAAAACGGAGACTCAAATATCAAGCAGCCTAATTCAGCTTCTAGATAAGAAGTTGCCACAGGTCATGCCCACAATAATAGTTGAAGCTTTGGATAAAAACTCTGGAAATCTGTTAAACGAACTGAAAACCTCGCTTCAGAATATGGGCTCGCAATTTGGCATTATGGCAAAGAATTGTCTTAATAAGCAAGAAGCTGAAGCCCGTTTTAATCTGGCTAGCGGCCTGTATTATAAGCTTCTAAAAACCATTATAACGTCTGAGCTTGAACTGAAGCCATTTATGAAAATTACCCAGTTACTGGAACAGCCAACATTTAGCTCTAATTTCATGGCCTGCTGTCTAGATCTTGCCCTCTATGCGTATGACGAAGATTCGGATCAATTAATGTTCCCTTTTGTGTTGTCTTGTTACCCGGACGTAGATCCCTATCATTTTCAAAAAATACCTGAGCTAGTGGTGCGTCATCACAATAGTCTACTAAGTCGCCAATTGGTCAAGCATCTGCACTTAGTGGAGGAGAAGTGTCTCGAATCGCTCATCTTTCGCAACAGTTCTCAATTTTGGAAATGCTTTAGTTCCGATTGGGGAAGTAGCCTTCCAAGCGCAAAGGAAGTCCAGCATAAAAAGTGTTTTGGAGAAAAGGAGAATCAACCTGTTGCGAGCACCACCCAGGGACCGTATATTTGCTTGAGAAAATTCTATAGCCTGGCACACCAACGACTGACCCGTCTCTGTCAAGCACTCTACATCAAAGAGTCATACATTCATATTTGGCAACTTGTAGAATATTCTATAACCTTTGAAGGTGGCAAACTAATCCAGCAGCGGCATTTGGATCAATTACTACTGTGTGCCATCCATCTGCATGACCGTCTGACCAAGGAGCGTCTTAATTTTAGCGATATTATCCAACAATATCGCCGACAACCATTTGGAAAGAGCAGCGTCTATCGCCAAGTCGTACTCTCCGAAGGACGGACAGGAGACATTATTGCTTTCTACAATCAAATCTATGTGAAGAGCGTTGCCAACTATGCCCGCAAATTGCTTCAAAGCCGCCGTGCGGTAAATACACAAATGATTCGATTAAAGCAAACACCACTAGGACATCGTGCGCCGCTTCAGGAGTTTACCACAACCAATGTAAAGAGAATGTGTAGCAACATATTTGTATATCCACCCGCCATGGATAGGACATTTTTGAAGAATGCCCCCGAAGTAGAGAAAACGGCGGTCAGACAGTCTCCAGTTCAGGTCCCAGAATCGTCCTCAACTAATGACAAACTTAAGCGTACAAACTCGGAAAAGGAGTTGCCGGTAGTGATCAAGCGTCCCAATATACTCAGACGAAGCACAAGCCATGAATAAATGGTTTCAAAAGGTGTCTACAATCCTATAATTTAGCTGCATTTTACGTGGCGTATAGATTATGCCTCTACCCCTTACTTTCTCATGCTGGATCTTCCTAAGTTTAATTATCTTTCACATCTTGTACCAAGTAATTGTTAACATTAAATATTGATGAAACAAATGAAAACTCTGAAAAGTTAGTGAGTTTTGAATTTCACCGCTTCTTAACGTATGACGGTATTCTACGCGTGTAAACAACTATCTACATTTAACAGACTTGAGAATATGCTGGTGAGGTCACACCTAAACAACAATAAAAACAAAACCACGTACCCAACAAATCGGCAATCAGCGCAATAAAATCAAAGCCAAATGTCCACGTACTGGACACGACACACACACACTAGTTAACTACAATGCAAATTGTGTAAATATTTGCGATTTTCCCTTGCTTCCCGAGTCTAGCGTTTAAGTAAAAAGATAAACCAATCCAAAATGAAATTACCGGAACGTAGCCGTTTTGTCATTTATGCTGTGGGCATTTTTGTTTGTTACTTTCTCTACGGTATTGTGCAAGAGAAATTGACGCGGGGGCGTTATGGCGACCAAGTGCAACCAGACGGAAGTGTTGGTCAACGGTTTACCTATGCCTTGGCCCTGGTGTGGGTGCAGTGTGCCTGCAATTGTTTGTTTGCAAAAGGTTTGTTAAAAGTCTGGATAAGATTATATACAGATGTTAACTATTGCACATGCATTTTGCAGGACTTTTGATGATCAGACCTACCAAGGAGGATACTACACATACCGGCTATTATGCTGTTAGTTCCTTGACTTATTTGCTGGCCATGGTATCCACAACAATGGCTATGCGATGGGTTCCTTATCCAACAGCTGTGGTGGGCAAGGCAGCCAAACCCATACCAGTAATGATCTTAGGTGTACTCATTGGGCGGAAAACATATAGCTGGACTCGCTATGCCTGTGTGCTAACTATAGTCCTTGGTGTCATTCTGTTCATGTACAAGGAGAGCAAAGTGTCGAATTTACCAGCAGAGTCCACGATGCTGGGTGAAGTGTTGCTCTTCCTAAGTCTTTCTATGGATGGCCTGACCGGGGCAGTGCAGGACCGGATTCGGGCAGCTAGTTCTCCATCAGGTCCACAAATGATGGTGGCCATGAATTTCTGGAGTACACTGATGCTTTGCGTGCCCATCCTTGTAACCGGTACGTCCATATCAGGAATATCTTTTCGGACAGCATATTTATGTGTCTTTTCATTTTATTTGTAACCAGGTGAAGCCAAGGATTTCCTATCCTTCGTTTTGAGTCATCCTGAGGCTTTGACACACCTGGCTTTGATTTCTGTGTGCGGTGTCATAGGACAATTTTTCATTTTCCTAATGGTTGCCAACTTCGGACCATTGGCCTGTTCCGTTGTTACCACTACAAGAAAATTCTTTACTGTTCTTTGCTCTGTATTGCTTTTTGGCAATGTTCTAATCGCCCGGCAATGGCTGGGAGCAGTATTGGTATTTTCTGCCCTATTTGTGGATATGTTTTATGGCAAAAAAGATTCCAAACCTGCTTCAGCACCGCGAAAAACGTCTTCGGGTGATGGCAAATCAAAAACCCCTGAACTTAAGAAACTTACTTCTTAGGCATTAATTCAATAAGTCAAAATTATTTGTTCTTTTAGCTTTAACTGCGGATCGTACAAAAATTATAAATTGAATGTTTCATATTTGTTAATTTAAAAGACTTAATTTCATTGAATTTTATATATATATTTATGTGTAGTCTATAAAATAAAACAGAATCTGAAATCACGGGGAATTTATACAAAAACCTAAATATAAGCGATATTTAACTAAATCGTCTACTTGGAGCGCTGAACAAAATATACTCGGAATTCATGGATGATAGCCATTGCCGGGTCCAACTGGGTCGTTTTTAACAGATTTCTTTACTTTTTTCTCTCTCTCTCTCTTGTTAACAAATACATGTATGTTTATTCTCTTTTACCGGAAAACAATGCTATCATGATGAGTCAGCTTTCTAATTGGTCAAAAGCGTAAATATGAATCTCAAATCAGTCATCGGTAACACTTCAAACGAAGCTAACATGGACTTTTATTACTATCCCGGTTCATCAATTTGTCGCTCCATTATTATGGCAGCTAAAGTTTTGGGATTAGAGCTAAATCGAAAAGTGCTCGATACTACCGGAGGACAACAATTGAATGCTGAATTTGTGAAAATAAATCCCCAGCATACAATTCCAACAATTGTTGACAATGGCTTTGTATTATGGGAGTCGCGTGCTATACTTATATATCTGGCAGAGCAATACGGCAAAGATGATTCCCTTTATCCCAATGATCCTCAGCAAAAGGCCGTGGTTAATCAATGTCTTTACTTTGATATGAATACATTGTATCCCAGTTTTGTCAAGTATTATCCACCACAATATCGTGGATCGCCTGCTGATCCAGAAGCGTTTAAGAAAATTGAATCAACTTTTGAACTATTGAACACTTTTTTGGAGAATCAACTGTATTTGGGTAAGGGTGATAAGCCGACAGTAGCCGATATAGCCTGCCTGTCCAGCGTTTCAACATTTGATGCAGCTGGATTTGATTTGAGCAAATATGAAAACGTTCACAAATGGTATTTAAATGCCCAGAAAGTGATTGCTGGATGGGATGAAAACTGGTCGCAATTAATGGAGTTAAAAAAGCGCAAAGTGGATGCGAGAAGAACTACAAAATAATCCAAAAGCAAAACAAAATGTTTATTCAAAAAAAATATATATATTATTCCTAAACTTAAATTTCCTCATTTCTGAAATGAATCATGCCTCGACCGATTTGAATTTCAATAACATTAAATTCATTTGGATTATTTTCTAAAGCGTAGAAAATAAAACATGAACTAAACATTTCATTCAAATAACCAGTCAAGTGAATTAAGTAGTATTAAACATGAACTAAATTCGGGCTGGAATATTTTTGGTTTAACATCTTAAACAGCAATAAAATTAAATATTTCAGGCAAATTCAAAAATTCTGTCAGATATAAACTAATTTTTCAATAGTTTTGTTTAATGGGGGAAACCACACAATACTTTTAAGACTGTATCACTGTATCATTATCACTTGTTAGATTTAACTCTTCTTGGTTTCATCTTCTTATCAGTAATGTCATTCAGATTGACACCATGAACATTTTTCGAGTGCTGACGCAGTTTATAAAGCTCCTTGAAGACATGTGAGCATGCGGTACATCGATATAGTTCACCTGTGTGATCACGTTCGTGCCGCTTCAGACTATGACTCTTTGTGTAGTTCTTCGGACAGTAACGACATTGGAATGGCTTTTCGTCAGCATGCACGGGCAGATGTTTGGTTAGAGCACACTTCATAGAAAAGGTTTTCGAGCAATCCGGGCATTTATATGGCCCCTTGTCGGTGTGCAAATTGATGTGCAACTTGAGATTACTGCGTTGAGTGAACGTACGTGGACAGTGGGGACACTGAAATGGTTTAAGGCCAGTGTGAATCTTTTGATGATCCTTAAGATGGTGATTCTGGGTAAATGACAATGGGCAGTCCTGGCATTTAAATTGACGTTCGCCGGTGTGGACACGCAAATGGGTGACAAGATGAGTTTTAAAAAGAAACGATTTGTCACAAGTTGGGCAGACAAAAGATTTATCATTGGTGTGGCGTCTGTGAAATCAGTAAAAACAACGATAAATTATTTGGCAATGGGATTGGGAATTATAAAACCTACCTCAAGTGCTTTGTTAGGTAAGATTTTTGTTCGAAAGTTTTCGAGCAATGGGGGCAGGGAAAAGTATCTTTTGATAGCTGCTGAATTGACGAGGCACTTTTAGATCTTCCTGACCTAGTAGTGACTTTATCTTCAGAAATGCTCTTGTCTTGCATTTCATCTGATTGCTTTGTCTTCCTATTTACTGGTTTTTTGTACTCATCCTCTTTAGCCTCCTTGTCCTCCGATATTTCGTCCACCACCTCCTTTTCTTGATTTTGCTGGACGTCCTCGAGTGTTTCCTTTGATACTATAAACTCTTCCTCGTCAGCCTCTACCTTAACTCCCGTGAGCGGATCAAGGAGCAACGACAATGCAAGATCCAAGTCCTTAAGGCTACCCACTTTAAGGCGTTGCTTGAAGAATTGATAGCTTTGCTCGCACATTCGTTTAAATTGGAATGTCTGTCGGGCAGCCGATATGCAGGAGCGGCATATTTTTTGCGGCAATGCATCCTTTGGTTTTATCATGCAATCTGCACACTCATTCAAAATATCAGCAAGCGCCGGTTCCAACTTTCCGCCTTCCCATTGCATAGGCATCCGTTCGCGATCCTCGAATATGCCAACAAGATTAGCTACGTTGACGCTTCTGCAAATTCGGCAAACATCTTCATTGATCAAGTCCTCCTCCGAATCCATTTGATAGCTTGAAATTAAAATAAAAAAAATTAGAAAAAAGCGGCTTCAAGACAATGCGTCGATAGCGAGATATGGTCACACTGCATGCAAAACTATTTAACGAAAATCAGGATCAAAACAAAACCAAAAGTGCAGTGGCCTTGCAAAGGGGGGCATTGAATTGGGGGGTGCCATATGCAATTTGGTAGATCCCTCGCAAACTAATTGACTGTTTGACAAATTATGAAATCAGAACAAGCTTCTTTTCCGATAAATAACATCAGACTTAATAAATAAACAATTACATGGAATAACATTTTATTCATCATTTAGGTTTTTTAGCTTGATGTCTAATTATAATTTATTGAGTTCTTAAAAAAACCCATTACTATGTGAATTGCATCCCTCAACTATAATATACGGTTTTATTACATAGGAGTTTTATAAATTTTTCGAAATGAATCCATGAGTGTCTATCACAAACAGTGCTGCCAACATTTCGTTGCATCAAAACGCTAAATCAGCCTTTGAAAAAAGCTAGAAATAGCTATAAATATTTCTTCGTAGCCAAAAAAAAAAGAAAATATTTGTTTATTTTTGGTTTATTTCAATATTTTGGATGATTTCATCAATGACGTTATCTTCATCATCTTGGTTTATGTAGGTCTCATTGGTCCCTATCTTTCTCTAACATGATGCAGGTAAATTGTAATCGTGGCAGCATTTTTCTTGTAATTAACAATTTTGTAAAATATTAGCTTTACAAAAGCTTTTCCTTATATGTAAAATGACGTTCAAAGTTGTATTAGCCTTACCTATTTTTTTGCTTCGTTTTGACAATATTCGTTTGTCAGTATTTGCAATAACATTTGCCCGCATCAGCTGCATTTAAAGTCAGCCAATCTTTAAATGCAGGGTCTTTACCACGCGGTTTTTGATTGTAAATTTTTCGCATTTTCAACTTTTGCTCGCGGTTTAAAAATTGGGAATCATTTAGTGAACTTCGCAGAAAACGATAAGACTGAATATTCGTTTCGCTTATCGATATTTTTTTGCCATTCGAATGAAAAAATACTATTCGTATGAAAATGTGGCATCAAAGAGCATAAAAATACACGAAGTTACTAAATGTTTCAAAATATAAAGTTAAGTTTGTTTTCCTTGAAAAATAGTTATAATTCCCGCTAGCCGCTATTTCACAATTTATCCCGCATTTCCTTGTTGCAACCCACTAGATCTAGCCAAATTGGCAGCACTGGGGCTCAACAACAACAAACGCAAAAAGCAGAAGAAAAATTCGCGCAGTTAACAATTAAATTAACAAAACCACCAAATTCCTTGTGTATGCCTGCTGTAACATACATAACATGGATGATGTGCCAGTCAAGATAGTGGAACGCTATAAACCTCCGCCAGCATCCGTCTACCAGTTGCCTCAATCAATCCTCAACAGATTGGGCCAGGGGGGCCAAAGGCAAGAAAAGGAGGATGATCACGCGGAGTATGACTTCCAATTGGAGAAATGTGTACTGGAGAAGGCCCAGCGTTGGCATCAATTGCGCCAGCAGCAACGTCAAGAGCGCCAGGAGCGGCAAGAGAAACGAAAACGCGAATTGGAAGCGAAACAAAAGGCTATTTTGGGTGCTGTCGAATATCCCAGTGCGTCATCCTCAGAAGATGATATCGACGATGACGAAGATAAGCAATCCCAGCAGCAGTCACATGGGCAAATTACACAGAAGGAGCCAGAAAAGCATGACTCACCAATTAAACCAAAGTCAATAATTGTGTGTAATTTTAATAACATCCTGCAGCCCACAATCCTGACAAGCAGCAGTGGCAATGGCACACCAATGGCCAATAGTTGTGATACTTCCAATGCCACTAGCAAACAAACTGCTGTAAATGGTCCCACACACAAACGAAATAGTTCATTTAATTATGCCGATTTCGAATATAATATGAACTCAACCCCATTTGATAATTGTGAATTGAAAACCATCAACGATTTAGATATACTCGCTCAGGTGCTGCATCAGACGCAGCTGGAGGAGAGAAGGGACCAACAGCAGCCAACAAATGAACAAGCAAAGGAACTGCCAACACTAACAACCGCTCCTGAACCCGCTCCCGCTGAGCTGACAGTCACCACTCTGGCTGAGACCAAAGCAGCGCTAGATAGCGTCAATTTCCATGTTAACTGTGATGAAGACGATGGTGATAATAGCATTCCATCTAGACGTGTACAGGATACATCCGTTTCCTCCTCTTCCGCATCTGCCTTTTATCAAACGCCCAACTATTCGCCATCGCAACAACAGCAACAATTCCAGGTGGAGAATCATTTAAAGTTTTAATTATTTCTCTTTTTTTTTTTGTTGTTTTTCGTTTTTAAACTCTTTAATAAATTAATTCAGTTCACGTATACATATATACCTGTATTTTTAACAAGACCAATATTTGTGCAGGTCTCAAATTAAGCATACCCAGAGATTGCATGATTAATAGCTGACAATATCTTTGTTATCCTTAGGCCTATCAGCTGCAGGGCTACAACCAGCTTTATTATCCTCAACAAGAGCAGCAAGTTTACCACAATCAACATAACTATTTTAATGGATTTGGCACGCCTCCTAACACTCAGCACACTTCCTCACCGTGGACAACGCAGACAATTTGCTTGGCACCACAGCAGCATCAGCAACTACTGCAGCAGGAAGTGGATATTAAATCAAAGAGTGTTCCAGATATATTACGTGAATTGAAAACCGAATTACAACAGCAGGCAGACAAGCGTCGCAATCGCCTCCATAGTCACAATGAGAAGGACCATAGACAGGAACGAGATACAGAGAAAGAGTTTGAAGACAATAGCAAGGAAATGCTAGCTCGAGCGGATTCGAATCAAATGTATCAAGGTCTGGCTGGACCGGCCCGAAAATTGGCCAAACGAATCAGTATGATGGGTTTCCCTTTGGAGCGTGTTGCCAAAGTGGTAAACCTATGCGGCATTGATGATAAAAAGGTTCAAATAATCTGGATATGGAAATAAAAAATATTAATGATTTATTTTTTATTCCAGATAATCGAACATCTCATACCTTTGGGTGAACTAATGGATCTCGGTTTTGATGAAACGAAAATCTCAGCAGCTCTAATGAAGTTCAATAACAACAAAGACAAAGCATTAGACGATTTAATAAACTAACTAGTTCAATTATATATATATATATATGCATATACATACACTCATATAGTAATGACCGGGTCCGCTGATAAGTAAATAATAACACTGAGCCACACATTTTTCTTACCTGAATCAAAAACATTTGCTTACCAAATAAAATGAAATATATTCAGTATTTCCAAAAGAGTTTTTTACAATTTTAGTAAAACATTGCAAATTTGTTTCAACTTAAGTATATTTTATGTGTATGTAAGTATGTATATAATTTATGTAAACAGAAATTGATGTAAATGAAATTTAATTCATTCCAAGCATTAGCAAATTTATGGCATGCTCCACATTGCCATCGGCCAAGGTTAAATAGTTGACATTCTGTGTATGATTAATGAAACCCATGGCGGCCATGGTGCGCAATTGATCGGTGAAACGATGGCGGCGATAGCATCGTGGCAGGACATCGCTATCATCGACTGCACCATCATCATCATCGTCCCCATCGTGATCGTCCTCTTCTTGTGACACTCCAGACGGAGCGTTGGCCTGATCCACATCCATTTGCTCTACAGGCGGCTGTTGACTGGCTGAAGTTGCTGCTGCTCCTTGCAGAGATTGAAACGCCCGAGCCAATTCAGTACGTAACAAATCCGAAGTAATTGGCCCTCCAGTAGAGCTACTAGCTCCTGAAGGATTGACACTTGTTGATGTTGATCCGGATCCCGATCCGCTATCCTGTGCGGCTTCATCGGCATTACGTTGTGCTATATTGGACAATGAATTAAACGAACTGACATTGGCCAACGCATTGGCCAATTGTTGGCGACTGATTAGGCGGATATTGGCCATCTCATCGCGACGGTAGGCGGCAGCTGAGGCGACAGCAGTACTACTACTACCGCCACTGCTGCTACTGCCTGCCCCCAAAGAGCTTTCCTCCTCCGATGAAGTGGTCGACTCTGAAGCTGCCTGTTCTTGAACTGTGAGCAAATATTGAAACAGTTTTAAAAATGATTCAAAGGCACAACACGACCTAACTTACACTGAGTAGCCGAGCTATTACGTGCCAATTCCTTGCGTATGGTATCCACTATATAAGGAGCTGCCTCACATATTAATGGATAGTCTTTAACCAGATTCTGCACTACCTCCGGCTCGTGCAGCATATTGAAAAGCACCGAGTCACGTATCAAAGCCTGGGCACCCAAATTGCGTCGAAATTCTGGATATTCAGCCAAAATCTTTTGCAATATATTGAAACGTGAGCTAACACTAATCTGCAAATGCGAAGTCATCGAGAAAAGCTCCTGAATGTGCTTCGTGTTGATCTCTGTAATATTAGGTGGCACATAGCCGTCATATCTCTTGGTCTTTCGAAAGCAATGGATCAAAGAATTTGGTTTAATGGATGCTTGGTTTAATGTATTGACATCTTCCAATATTTCTCCATGATAGCACAGCTCTACATCAATAGACATAAACAATGAGTTGGCATATTTCTATTATATAGAGAAGGAATCAAAGTATACATATACGTATTTCTACTCACCCAATTCACTGGCCTCAAATTGCAATTGCAGCTCTTTGGAAATCAACATTTTTAGCTCGCCCACTTTTTTATTCAAGTCAATATTGTGCAGAGGATGGACATCGCTAAGTTTGTTCTTTAACACAGCGTATACAGTATGCATTATTATTATTATTTTGTATTGAATCTACTTTTTTTCCCTTGTTGCTTTGTTGTTTTAAATCGTATTAAATTTGGTTAATCAGTGCTGCCAAATTGGCTTCTTTCCCGTCAAGTCTGACCTTTTTAAGAACGCATTTGCCGGAAAATTAAAAAAAAAGCGGCAGAGGTAATTCTGGATTTTTTCCAAAATATATTCTTTTCTTCGTTTTTTATACAGAATAATTTTACGTTTTTAGACTTTACACTTCGAAATACAGATTTGTTTGTGTAACGATTACTCGTATGCGATTCACCACCTTAATTTTTAGTTTCAATTTGTCGAAAGAATATAAACAAAAATGTCGGGATGTGGTGCTAATTAGCACAGAGTTGAAGTCTTCAAATAGTGTGATAAGAATTTTAACTCAAACTTATGGCTAATTTTTCACAACTTGTATTTTTAGAGATTGATAAAAACATAAATCAAAATTTCTTAGAGTAGTTCCAAAAATGTCTTAGTTGAAATGGGTACTAAAGATGCTGCCACGCAAACATTCAGGAGAAAGCGAGCCCCACCTCCTTTAAAAGCACCAGAAAGTCCCAACCGAAGTGTACAAATAAACTCAGGTTCATTTTTTCCCTTGCCTGAAGATAAAACTATATATAATTGTTCCTTTGAGATATTTGGCATTGTCCAAGGTTGGTATCGAAACTATAAATTGTATTTTTGTATTTATTTTTAATTCATGCAAATTTCAGGCGTTTCTTTTCGCATGGCAAGTATTATAAATTATATATTTTAAATTGCATTTTATATGGCAACGATTCAAATTATCTAGTACACATTAAGAAAGGCAACTAAACTAGGAGTTTTTGGTTGGTGTAAAAATACATTAGATGATACAGTAAAAGGAGAAATTGAAGGCTATGCTCGCCCGTTTGATGCTATGTAAGATCGATTTTTCAGTGGTAGAATTTTATTCATGGAATGTTTATTTGTCTATATATACAGGCGCCTCTGGCTACAGTATTCTGGCAGTCCAACTAGTCGAATTGATAAATGCATATTTGGTGAAACCAAGAAACTAACCAAATTTACTTATCAAGATTTTACTATACGAATGGATTAAGTAATTAAAAAATAAAAATTTCAAATCACGTAGCCATCACCAACTTTGTTTAAAATATCCACTCACGTCCGCATCTTGGATGCAGTGTGACCAAACATTTTATCATTTATTTTATCAGTGTTACAAACAAATCAAAAATCCGAAAGCAATTAATTATTTTAACCTTCTCCCCCCTTTCACCGCCCGCGACAACTGAAAGAACAACAACTCCAATCAAAGAGACCATTAGAAACGACATTGGACCTATCGGAAAATTACTCCAGTTTCATAGAAAACGTACTTTCACTTTTGCTCGCCGAATTAACAAAAACAACACAAACAAAAACAGCAAAAGAGACAAGAATAAGAGGAAAAACGAGGAACGGTGCGACGAACAATATAGCTGAGACGGGGAGGGGTAAATTGCAAAAAAAGAAAAAGAAGCAATAGCCGAGCCAAAGATGATGAGAAAATGACTTATCACCATGATCATTAAGTATTGAATAGGAAAGACATAGAAAACTAGATAAAGGATCAGTACATTTTGGAGTGGGCGTGTTGAAAAGTTGCAAAAAAATTAAGAGAAAAAACAAATCAAAACTGGGTCAAAGAAGAAAAAAGAAAATGGAGAGAAGTCAGAGCACGCAGCAGCCGCCGCCGCCGCCAATGCGTGGCGGACCGAATGCCAACAATGTGAATAATATGAGCGATGCGGCAGCAGCAACAACAACAGCAACGATGACAACAACATCATCATCGCTGGCATCGGGAGCAACTACACCGCCCCCACGAATCACTAGCGGCAACAACAACAACAACAGCAGCAGCAGCGGCGGTGGCGGTCATCATCGCAGTCATAGCATAACAAATGCAGCGGCCACATCATTTGTCAATCTTCTGGACGGATTCACCGCCCGCGTCTCAACGGCTGTAAGCGTAGCGAGCTCAAGCTCTGGTGGCTTAATCACTGGGAGCAGCCAATCTGGTTCAACCAATTCATTGGCCTCATTGGGTACCACAGCGAATGCATTTTATTCATCAATCGGTAGTGCCCTAAATTCAATAACTTCACCCATACAAGCAGCTGCAGCTGCTGCCACTGCAACCACTACCGAAGTGGTGGTGGCTGCCGCCTCGGTGATAACCAATCACCTGAGCTCACCCACTAGTGGCACACCACCGCATAGTCTGGCATTGCAGGGTGGTCATCATCATAATCATGACAACGATGACATCGATGATGACGACGATGACGAAGAGGAGTGCGACGATGGCGATGAGGAGGACGATGATGATGCCATCGACAATGATAGACATATAGCCGCTCCCACACCATCGAAAACCTGGGCAGAGAACAAACAAGTTGTTCAAGAAGTGCGCAAACAGTTGACCCATTTATCCACAATGGTGCCAACAAATGTACAATTTCGCAATCTCTCTGACGGCAGATGTAGGATTTATTTTCTAAGCACACCACCTCAGACTTGGGAGACAACTCTCCTTTTTGCCGATATTAATCTGCCACAGCTGCAATCGCAACCACAGCAGCAGCACTCCCATTCCCATCATCATCACCTATCACATCATTATCAGCATCCAGAGGAGCATCAACAGCAGCGATTGCTGTTGCAACGTGTGGACGGTGGAACTGCGGGCAGTCCCACAGAGCGATCTGGGCCGAGTTCACCAATGCCAGTTGAGTTGCCGTTTTATTTTAAACCAAGGTAAAACCTAAAACTCTTCTGTACTTTATACTTTTCCATCTCAACTGTTTCTTTGATTTCTATTTTTAGAGTCAATTGGCATCCGTTGCTAAAGCAACCAATACCCAGTTCCAGTGCACATAGCAACGCCAGCAGCTCATCCACCAGCGGCGGTTCGGCTAGTCCTTATGCTCGAGAATTTCAATTGCTACAAGAACGCAAACGTTTGGCCACCTGGGGCATTACCTCATATGAGTTGCACAAACCTTCGGGCAAGTTAATATTTCCCTGCCTTAATGATCTGTATCAGTGTCTGGACACGGGCTATAATGTAAGTTGAAGTGATATCAACTTTGTCACAGGATATTCCATGCCAATTTTTGCAGAGTGGCCTCCTGTTTCCCAGCCAATTGCGCACGTCGCCCCAATGGAGTGCTCTGGATCCACAGATTTGTCCACAAAACTCTGATCTAATTGCGTACATCAGTGACTGTGATATATGGGTAACGCATACGCTCAGTGGATATGAGAAGCGTCTAACCTATACGAGCAATGAGCGTCGATCGTCGTATGCCGAATACGCTTTAAGCGCAGGCGTTCCATCGTATGTGATGCAGGAGGAGTTTAGTCGCTATCAGGGCTATTGGTGGCAACCGCACTCCGATGATGGCATCTATCGCATTGTCTACGAGGAGGTGGATGAGACTGATGTCTCAATATACACATTCCCCTCATCAACAGCGCAACACGGTGAGGTAGACGAGTATCGTTTTCCTCGCACTGGCAGCACAAATGCCAAATCCAAATTGAAAATGGTTCAATTCGTTTTAAATGAAGCTCTGCAAGTTAGCGAAATTTATGTTAAAGATTTGCCATACTCTCTGATGGCCGTTTTCAGTTGGTTGGAATATATCGTACGTGTAGGATGGACACCGGATGCCAATTAGTAAGTAATCAAACTGCTCTACATAGACTTGCCAAACTTAGATTATCATATTATTTTCACATCGATGCTTTAGCCTTTGTTGGTCTATCTTTTAATTAGTGATACTTATAAAAGAATATCTATTTTTAATTGCTACAGCGTTTGGGTCCAGGGATTGGATCGTAAACAGCAACGTTTGGATGTAATACTGATACCGATGGATAACTTTTGCGAATCCTATAGCAGCCAAGTGTCGACTCCAACCGATTCAATTGGTGATCACAGTTGGCGCAGTCCCTACAATCGCACCATAACGCCGTTGCAAGTGATCTACACTGAACAGCAACTAGATAGTTGGATTAATATCCACGATCTATTATATTTTCTTGAAATCAATGAGACTAGTGTCACTTTTCTGTGGGCCTCTGAAGAGACTGGCTTTCGACACTTATATTTGATTACATCGAGTCTGTTGCTAACACATGCCAATGGTGCAGGTGCAAGTGCAGGCGATCAATCAACTGAGGCGGCTGGAGCTGGCGGTGGACCCTCAGTGTCAGCACATCAACCGGGATTTGTTGAGCAGGCAGCTCTGCAGCCGCGTCTAATTAACAAAGTCGCATTGACCAGCGGCGAATGGGAGGTACTTGCTCGAAACTTATGGGTGGATAAGCCCAATCAATTGGTCTATTTTGTGGGCCTTCGCGATACACCGCTTGAAAAGCATCTCTATGTAGTTAGTCTGCAAAGGCCCGAGCATATACGTTTGCTAACTGAACCAGGATATTCATATCTGGTGGAATTTGATGATGTATGTTTGCCGTAATATTCTGTATGATATTTCTCCTAATAGATTTTATTTTCTTTGTTTATAGCAATGTCAATTGGTCTTATTAGTATACTGTAATATCCAACGTTTGCCCAGCTGCAAAGTGATGCGTGTGACTCAAACCTGTCAAAACGGCGGTGTCAATGGCATTCAAATCTCTTTGGTTGGCTATCTGCACGAGGGTGATAAACCGGAACCACAGTATTGTCCACAAATCTTTCGCCCGCAATTGTCATCAGGTGACATTGTCTATGCCATGGTCTTTAAGCCTCACAATTTCGAATTGGGCGTTAAATATCCAACAGTCCTGAATGTTTATGGTGGACCCGAGGTGCAAACTGTCAACAATACATTTAAGGTGGGTCAATTTGACATCTTCTGGCCAAATAACTAAGAGTCAGATTGAAACAGCAGTTGAATTTAACTTTATCGTATTTTCTCTTAGGGTAAACATCAATTGCGTATGCATATGCTGGCGGCCCAAGGTTACTGTGTAATCTGCATTGATTCACGCGGTTCCCGGCATCGAGGCAAACGTTTTGAAAGTCATATACGTGGTCGTATGGGTCAGGTGGAACTAAACGATCAGGTAGATGCTTTACGGATATTGGCTGATCAATTGGGTTACATTGACATGGAACGTATAGCAATACATGGCTGGTCCTATGGTATGTTAAAGAACTCTTAAATTAAATTGAAATATCCAATTATAATTCGACAATTGTTGCAGGTGGCTATCTAAGTTTAATGGGCCTGGTACAGTATCCACATATATTTAAAGTAGCCATTGCCGGGGCGCCGGTTACCAATTGGGAGTATTATGATACTGGTTATACGGAAAGATACATGGATTTGCCACAACACAATGAATCTGGCTATTCAGCCGGCTCAGTGCTCAATTATGTGCAATCATTTCCAGAAGAGTAAGTGAATGAATGAGTTTTTGTTGTATAATAAATTTACATATTTTGTTTGCTCCTAATGGTTTTTAGGGATAATCGCTTGCTTCTTATACATGGTCTGATTGATGAGAATGTGCATTTCTATCATACCTCACGACTGATCAGTGCTTTGAATAAGGCAAACAAACCCTATGCCCTACATGTATTTCCCGAGGAGCGACATTCGTTGCGCAATCTGGAATCGAATAAAAATTATGAAACGAAATTATTAGCATTCTTGCAAAACTTATGAGATTGGCAATTGAAAACGTAAAAATAATATAATGAGGGACAAACCGACCTTCTTTAAATGATAATATTGCTGCCCTGTCATCCCTTTTTAACTACCGTTCGCCCCTTTACCTATTAGTTTTTAACTTTGTGTTTTTATTTAATTTCGCATTTCTTTAAGTTTTTGTTAAAGTTTTTTATATATATATATACTTTTCCTAGTTTATTATATATATATATATATTGTGTATTTATTGAACGTGTAATTAGCAAGAAATGATAAAAGAAAAAGTCTATATAATTTAAGAACAAAAAAAAAAAAATTGTATTTCACTTACCTACTCATTGTAATTAATTTATATATATTAATTAACTTTTTTTATTGTAAAAAACATTACCCAAAATTGTAAATTTCTCCCCCACTATACGCTTAAGCCGTCTTTGTTCTAGTTTTTGTCTATAGTTTCTATATATCCAACTATCCATGCACGTTCTAAAAACTTAAAACCTTAAACTTGTCATGTCTAAAAGACGGGCCATCATGAATTAAGACAAAACTTTGAAATTCAATATATATCTAAACCTAATAATCAGTGAAAAATTGCAATATGTGTATTAAATATAATCAGTTTTTAAAAAAACAAAACCAATTGTCTGATGCAAAGGAAATGTAATAAACATTTGAAAAATTTAGTTTTACTACAAATTCATATACATATATAAATATTTTGTTTAAATTTTAAATAAACTGAGTTTTATGTGTATGAAATTAAATGAGTTTAATTTGCAACAGTCAAACTAATTTATTTTTAAGAAACATTTCAATATTTTTTTTCGAATTTAACTGATTTTTAGTGTGACCAAGTAGCCCTTACTGGAAGCCGCCTTTAAGTAATATTATCCAACACTGCTACATTATATGTCTAACACTAGCCACCAGCGGCTTTTTTTCGGTGTCTGGAAATATTTCACTGTAATTATATTAACTAAAATAAGTGGAAAAATATATTGCAATTGAATTCAGTTTTTCATTCGTAACAACTGCAAATGTTTGTGTATACTGTTTAAAGCAATTGAGCGAACATAAATAAGGCGAGCAAAAACAAAAGCCAAGAAAACATCGATTGTGAGAGTGTGTGTGTGTGTGTATAGGAAGGCGACGCCAACGCCACTAAAAAGCCGAACAGAGAGCGCGCGCAACTGAGGGAGAGAAATATATACAGGATCTTTTGTATTCGAGATATAGAATTTAAATTAAAATGGAGGAAGTTGCTGTAAAAAAACGCGGACGACCACCAAAGTCGGCTAATGCCGCTGCTATAAAAGCTGCAAATATTGATAGTCCTGTTGAGGCGGCTGCCACAATCCCGAAAAAACGTGGTAGACCGGCCAAGGCCAAGCCGGCTCCTGGCCAGCCGCAACGTGGACGACCGCCCAAAAATGCGATTGTCAATGCTGATTCGCCATCAGCTTCCGATGGTGGTGAAGAGGAGGATTCTGGCCGGTCTAACGGAAATGCATTGTCACCTGCTGTGGGTAAAGCGGCTGCAGCACCTAAGGGGCGTGGACGTCCAAGGGCCGATGGAGGGGGTGAGTCGAAACCGTCTAAGGCGTCAGCATCGTCGTCCAAACGGCGCAAGTTAGGACGTCCAAAGAAGCATCAACCCAGTGATGATGATGATGAAGGTAAGTCTACAGCCTCAATAAAAGATACCCAACATATCATATTTTGTGTTTCTACCTCAGATCAAAGCGACAACGATGATCCTTACGATGATGACGAGGAGGAGCGTCGTCCTATCGGTCGTCCCCCTGCGGGAGGCGTCAATTTGAATATCGTGCGTACGGGACGCGGTCAAGGACGGCCCCCCAAGAAGACCGTTGTCGAGAAGCGGACACCAGTAGCTGCAGACGAATGGAATGGATCTGATGGACCACCACCTAAGAAACGTGGTCGACCGGCATCGGGTAAGCCAGCCTATGTCCCATCTGGAAGACCACGCGGTCGCCCAAAGGCAAATCTTCGGCTGCATGTCGAGGAGGACGATGATGACGATGCAGACGAGGACGACGATGCTACTGCTGGCATTGATGGCAATGACGATGATGCAGATGGCGAGGATTCGCAGGTGGAGCAAGAACAAGCAGCTAGTGGCGGTGTTTCAGCAGGGCCCACACCCAAGAAACGTGGCCGCCCATCTTTGCCCAGTAAATCGGTTGGAAGTGACGATGCAGCTGCTGATTCGTCAGCTACACCAGATGGCAGCGTTGCTTCACCCAAAAAGCGAGGACGTCCACCGAGCAGTGGCGGGTCTCGAGGACGACCACCGAAGCAAAACCAGGAGTCCAGCAGCAGCGGCGGATCCAATAAAGCCGATGCAGATGGTGATGGTGATGGTGATGGCGATGCCGACGATGAAAATAAAGATGAAACTGAGGATGCTGCATCCAAATCGGATGAGGGCGACGCACCGAAATCCATTGGCGAAGCTGCAGACGAGACAGCTGACTCCGTTGAATATGTATCCGATGCATTGGAATCGTCAACTGCCTAGTTGGCTGGATGAATGTCTTTGTGTCTCAATCTATGACATCTAAATGTTAGATATTTAAGTCACAATTTATCAAGAAAAAGAACAAGAAATGAAACAAAAAACTGAAAAAAGCGAATAAAATATGAATAACCTTAATAAGCACAAACGCAACCAACCCCCACCCCCACCCCCTTTACAAACGACAATTTATCATTTAAAAATACAAAACGAATTATTCCAAAAGCGACAAATCCAATCAAAAACATTCAATAAAAATGTTTAAAATTATACAATTCATTTTTATGTAAATCTTTCGTCATAACTCAATGTACAACTTAAAGATTCCAAAAAAAAAAACAATTTTAACTTTATTTCATGTGAACATGATTTTTCCTATAATTTTTCAATGAATAAAATTACACATATATAGAATATTAGAATACAACATTTAGGATTCTTTTATTAAGTAAATTAAATGAATTTTGTCTCCCTATGTATCCTTTACAGACTGGATGCTTATCTTTTGACATTTCATATATGCAACGACTTACCTACTAAAATTACTATTTGGGTGAACTTAAAAGATAGTCCGATTCTGGTCTAACTCGATTTATATTTAAGTCGTTAGTTACGGGTTTTATTCAAAATTCATTGAAATTTACAAATTCAAATCAAATCAAAGTAATCGATAGCATCGATAACAATGTTAAAACTGCCGTTGCCCAACACTGTCGGCACACTATTTTGCACGCGGCGTTTATTTACTAATTACAGATAACTTGTTTCTTATTTTTTATTGCTTAAAACATTAAAAACAGAAATCATTCAACATGATTATACCGATTCGTTGTTTCACATGCGGCAAAGTAATTGGCAACAAATGGGAATCTTACTTGGGACTTCTGCAAGCCGACTACACAGAAGGGTAAGTCTGCAAATGTCTTTGCGCCTGAAAAGTTCCAAATCCTAATAATATTCTTGTAGTGATGCCCTAGACGCTTTGGGTCTAAAGCGCTACTGTTGCCGCCGGATGTTACTTGGCCATGTGGATCTGATTGAAAAATTGTTGAATTATGCGCCACTAGAGAAGTAAACTTAAGGTATAACTAAATAAGAGGTACGATTGGGAAGGACCCGAGATGGACTTGCAAACACTAGATTTTTATTGTATAATTACAAATTAAAGCTTCAACAACTACGAACATATCAATGTATAATTTAGCAGTGATTCAGCTGGTCCAGTCCATGGGGCAAGTTTTGGTGGTTTCTACAGCTTGTCCATAAACCAAGGCTGTCCATTGTTTTCGCGACGCTTGGTTAGGATGTCACAACCATTGTTGGTCACCAGCAACGTTTGTTCGAACTGAGCCGAATAGAGGCCATCGGCAGTGACAGCTGTCCAATCATCTGGCCAAGATTCAGCCTTCTGCATACCCATGGAGATCATAGGTTCAATGGTAAAGCAATGTCCAGCTGCCATTACACCCACAGCAGAGTTTTCTGTACAGCACATAAAAAAAGTTAAGAGGGAGGATGTCTGGGTTTGGGTTTAAGGTCTACTCACTGGCATAATGTGGGACATTGGGAGCTGTGTGGAATACACGATGTATGCCGTGGCCGCAATAGCTGCGCACCACGCTAAATCCATGGGGTGCTACATACTTCTGTATTACATTGCCGATTTCTCGATACTTGACTCCTGGACGAACCAGTTCAATGGCCTTGCTGAGTGCCTCGTGAGTTACTTGTACCAGTTTCTTATGCTTCTCCGATACATTGCCTACAAAGAACGTCTCATTGAGATCGCCATGGAATCCATGGTGATAAACGGTGACATCGATGTTGCAAATATCGCCATCCACCAAAGGACGTTTATCTGGTATTCCATGACAAATAACTTCATTTACCGAAGTGCAGCAGGATTTGGGAAAATTGTAGTAGTTCAGGGGCGACGGATAGCAATCGCGCTCAATGGCCGCTTCATGGACCAAACGATCCAGCTCATCCGTGGTGATGCCCACCTCCACAGCCTTAGCACCTTCATCCAAGCACTCTCTACCCAGCCGACCGGCTACACGCATACATTCGATTTCATCATCGTCGAGCACTTTGATGGTAGTGCCTCGCAACGCCTCCTCCGAGAGAGAGCGCCCTTCTGGATGGTCGGCATAGTCAGGCCGTTGTATGCTCTCTGGCACCGCGCGCTTTGGAGTCTGGGGAAATGGTCGTAGCTTTCCAGTGAACCGAAAATGTGGCCAAGGATTGTAAACGCCATCGTCAACGGGGGGCTGACCGCCTATTTTTGATATGAATCCGATTCCCATTTTTGTTGTTGAATGACAGCAAAAAACAAGATACGAATGTTAACCACTTTCACTTTGATTTCATTATCTGTCGTACATACCGGCTAAGGCATGAATTACTTTATGCTCTTTCCAGAATCCTTTGAAGCATGGTTGGGAGCAGAAAAAGGATCCCTTGATACCTAGTTTTAAACAAGTAGGACACTGGAGAGTTGCATCCTTGCCACAATTTGTTGTCTCACACTTTGTCATTTTCGGCAATATTTACGGATGACGCAAACGGTGCAATTCGTCACGACCTATAGCAATACATTTAAAGAAATATTACAACTATAAAGTATAGACATTGCATTCGCTCTCTAAATTCTAATTATAAATTAACCCACACACAATGATAAACTCGTGGGTCTTAACCTCTAGAAAAGTTAGCTTAATACCAATTACTAATATCATGACTTTCCTTGTTTGCTATTCAGTAGATATTATTGCGCCTGTTGCTGTCCGGGCCTGGATCTTCAGTTAATTATATTTATATTATTTATTTAATTATGTCGGCCTTTTCACCGCTATTTCGCCATGCCTACTATTTAATAATTTTTGCCGATATTTTTACATACGGCACCGGTAATTCTGCCGGTTGTCACTATGTATCTGTGCCGGTATTTCAAACAGTTGCCACTATTTCAAGTTGCCGTTAGAAACACTGATTTAACACTATTTTGAAACAAATGAGTGAATCTAATTTCACTGCTCACGAAGCAAAAGAAATATATTAAATGTTTTATAAATAACTAATAACAGTTTTTACGTATTTTTTGTACATAATTTAGCAGCAAAGTTAGGTTTACTTATAATGTTATAGTCGATCCCCTAATGTGCGATATTAGGCCCTCAATTTTAAAGTAACTAGAGATATTTATATTTTTAAGCAAAGGCAGCAACAACCTGTTAGAGTGCCAGGACCTTAACAACTGCTTATCAGCTGTGAACAGTTTATTGCTCTCTTTAATTGAATCCATTTCTCTCTCTCTTTAAGGTCCTGCGCCACGAAAGCAAAACTTAGAACAACAATTTTTTGATGTAATAAGACACTAAAAACAACATTGAAGCCAGGATTACTATAAATTAAAAATAACAAATACGAAAACTTTTGACTCCATAAAAAAATTGTTACTTTTGAGATCTACAACTAGTTTATAAATTTTCTTTTAAAACACTAAAATAATCTAAAGCCACGATCTGTTTGAATATTAATAAACGTACATACATTAACTATTCTTTGGACCATTCTTGTAAGGAAGATGCCGCCGAATGTTGAATGTGATGTTGGACGGATGCTGCTTCTGTTCTCGCGCATGCTCTCGTTGAGAGCCGACTATGTACTTTCGCTTTGTTTATGTCTGAAATGAATTGGGATTCTCAAAACGCGAGAATCTTTGGTCGTGAACGGACGTGTGTCGGCGATTCGCTTTCTTTAGTGGCGGTTTCGATACGAAAAACGAAAGAATTATTGGCAACAAACTTGTTTTTAGTGCATTAAATAAATTCTACTAGTAAACAATAAATACGGGAATTCATTTTTTTAAATAATATCGATTTAAATTTTAAGGTAAATATTTAATGACAGTGGCACAACACGTGAAATATTCTGAACGCTTACAGCATTTGGTCTTTGTTGAATTTTTTGTTAATCAGTATTCTTAGTGATTTGTTTTAGTCGCGATCTTTTTACTTGACGTTTGGTTTTATGTTTTGTCTTCCAATTCGTATTCGAATCAAGTCATTGAATGTGTGCAGTTTTTGACTTACCTTATCAGTTGGCCCTCCCTGTCTCTGGTGCCCCCCCACACACACTCTTAATCTATGTGTGTGTGTGTGTGTGATTTTTGTTGTTTTCAATTCGAAACAGACAACGGGCGACCGCGACAAATAAACACGCTGTTTGTTGTGGCTGCTGTTGCTGCCGCTGATAGAGGAAAAAGCGCAGCGGCAGTGGCAGCGGCATCAATAGGCTCTATAAATAACAAACGGCACGCGGCCTGACTGACTGACTGCCTGCCTGTCTCCATCTGCTTCAGTTTATGTGCACTACCCTCCGCCTCCCGCCCGATTTTCATTTGCACGACCCTCTCCTCATCATCATCCTCATCCACATACATAGATGCTGCTGTGGGTGTTTTGCGTTTTACGCTTCTTTATTATCATCACCATCATCGCGCGTTGTCTCTATCTCACTCTATCACACACTGCGTCTCGGTTTGTGCGGTTTTTCCGCTTTTCCTTTTCGTCAATTGCCAATCTAAAGGCCGCCGGCGTAATTAAAATAGAATCATTTTTTTTTCTCCCGTTCTGGTCTTTGTTTTTTTTTTTTTTTGCCATACGGAACAACGTCAAGAGTCAAGGTATTCTCGGTGCGTGTGTGTGCGTGAGTGTGTGTGTGTGTGCCCGCGAGCAATGTCCAGAGACACATCTTAGGTAGCAACGAACTCGTACTGGATTCGCGATTGCTTTTGCCGTTTTTGGGTCTGGGTCTGAGTCTGGGACAGCAATTAAAGTTAAAGGCAAAAGTAAAGGTATAGTTAGAAAGAGTGAGGAAGGAAGAGAGGGCTCGAAAGGTAAAACTTAAATGCTGCTTACAGGCTGCGCATTAGGCTTAATTGGACTTCTTGGGATACCTTCTTTCCACATTGTTGTTGTTGTGGTTGTTGTTGTTGTTCCTGTATTGCTGCAGAAGTTAAAATTCATTTTTGGTTGCTTGTTTTTTTCCCCCTTCGTCGACGTCGTCGTCGTCATCGTCTCGTGTTCTTCATGTTAAATGGAAATTTATGCAGCCCCAGCAAAATGAAATGGAAAATATGAAATTTTTAGTTCTATACTCCACCGTTGCCTGTTAAAGATGCTGGAACACTTCCGTTTTTTGTCAGAGGAAAAGGAAAAATCTGCTTCCGCTGGCAAACAATTGTCAGCAGGGTGCTGCTGGGTGGAGGGGAAATACAACGCATATTGATATTGTTGCCCAGGTTGTTCACACTCCAATGCATCCCAGTTGCTTTGACTCCAATCCTTGCTGCTGCTGTTGATGTTGTTACTGCTGCTTCTGGCAAATACTTTGTGGCAACTTGGCCATTAAGCATTCTGATGTCCTCTTCACCATTTCTCCCTCTCTGTCATCAGAAAGTGCGATAGCAGAAGAATTTTCTTCTCTTTTTTTCGTTTTTGCCCGCGTATGCATTTTTCACAACAATACTTTTTGTCCTTTTGCCCCCTTCAGCCAGAGACCCCACTCTGATCCAAAGATATTTCATATTTCTCCCTAACTTAGCTTTGAATAGAATTCATTTTGATTTTGCTTTTTCTCGTTTTCTCATGATTCCCATGGCCTTTTACTCACGCACTCCATACCATACCATTCTCCCTCTGTGTGTGTGTGTGTGTGTGCGTGCTTAACAAATTTTTGCTGTATTTTTTGGTGCTCCTTCAATTTCATTCCATCCTCTTGTTTTTTCTTTTTTTGCCATGGAGATGTTGAATTTTTCACATTTCTGCTGTCGCAGCAGGACAAAAATTAAAAGCGAATTAAGTGGTGCTAAAAAGGCAGAGATACAAAATGCTACAGGGGGGCTGGGATTGGGGAGGTCTGATATATATATATGTATTTTTTTTTTGGGACTGATTTACCCAATTCTTAGACCACAGGTAAGACCCCAGCATCAGTACTTGCCTATATTTAATACATATATTTATGTTTACTCTTATTTGGATCTAGAACCGACTTTGTAATGTTCTTTTGAACATTAGCTAATGATTCTTCGAAATTATCACCACATATGTTTAAAATGTATCATTTACTCTAGTCATTTCATTTATTTCAACTAAACAAATTCCTTTGCTCACATCTAAAATTTAAAAATTTAATGTCAATTGTCTATAAATTGTCGATATTAATTTACATTTTGGCAAAAATATGAAACATCTTAGCCAAAAGGTGAAGGGTATAAAAATGTAACCCAAGTTTTGTTTTATTTTTATGATTATTTGCAACTGTCCTTTAGAATCGTCACAGCTGACGCTGTTGCCCTAACAAGTAGTCTCCATGTCGCCTTCCATTCCCATCATAACACATACACACACACAATGGTATGGACACCGACTAGACACAGAGACAAAACCCTCGACACATCCAACCAAGAAGGAACAAGGACGACGACGACGACAAAAAAAAACCATCTTGAAGTTATTTCTTTTCGTATTTTTACTTCATCTTTTGGCGCGCCTGCAAACTGCTTTGAATTTTTTTCTTTCACTCCCTTAAAGAAGCAAAAAAAAAGAAATAAGCGAATCTTTTTGGGTTGTTGGTATAAAGCAAAGTTAATGATATGTCGCAAGCAGCGAGTGTTTTCGAGTGTGTGTGTGTGTGTGTGTGTGTGTGCACTCCAGCTTTGCCGAGTCCTGGCAACATGTTTTTCCCCCACACCAGCATGTGTAATTAATTTAAGTCTAAAGACATTTTACTTCCCCTCCATTTTTGTAGACTAATTTATATGATACATAATATTTTGTGTCTCGTATAATAATGTATTTTTTTATCATTTATTGATGCCTTTAAATATTTAATTTTACTGCTATTCAAAAATTGTGCAACATTTATTGAATATATTGTACATAAACAGCCACAATCCCATTGTCAGATAGCATATATTTAGGGCCTAATGAGTTTAAAAGCAAAATAAATTCAATTTTATTTACTTTTACAATTTATGCAATACAATTAATATAATTCCAACATTCGTTTAGTGGAATTAAAAAGAATATATATTTTTAAAGGCAAAACAAAAACTACATCCATACACTAGCCTGGGATTCGACTGGACCACTTAGACAACTCATCTACCGAGGACTGCTTAAAAAAATTAATTTGTTTTTATTAAACTTAAAATTTAAAATTATAATATACACAGTTATTATAATTTTAAATTTCATGTTTATTAAAAACATTTCAAATAAGAAACAAATATTTGCGCAGATCGAAGAGCAGACAGAATAAATATTTTTTAGCTTGCCTTAAGAACATTTTTGGAAAGGAAATATAAACATTTTATTATCCTCCTCTTTCTCTCTCTCTCTGTCTCTTTAATTTTTTCCTTTTCTAAACACAACATAGAGAAATATTAAATTTCATATAGCAATTTAATTTAATATTTACCTCGATCCGACACATATAAAGATTTGATATAATTTTATATTTTTTACAGAGAATATTTTAAAATTGAAATTCATTATGAATGTTTATTCATAATCCATTATTTAGTAGGAGAGGTTTTTTTTTTTAAATTAATTAGTTAATTTTTGCGTGTTTTGATGCGATTGGCATTTTCAAAATTGAAAACTTATGGAAAAGGAGTTTTGCCAACTTTTTTTTTATCCCATATCACAATGGCCTGTCATTTGCCATTCCAAGAGCAAGAGCCAAAAGTGGTAAAAGGCAAAGTTAACTGCAAATTTTCTTTTCTTTTATTCATTCATTTCTTTCTCGCTTTTGGTCTGTGTGTCGTCAGTTTTATTTGCCAAATTAAAAGGGATTTCACTCGCTTTTTATACCATACACCCATAGGGTGAAATGGTATATTAAAGTCGCCAAAATGTATGTAACAGGCAGAAGGAAGCATCTCCGACCCCACAAAGTATATATATTCTTGATCAGGATCAACAACCGAGTCGATCTAGCCATGTCCGTCTGTCCGTCCGTCCGTCCGTCTGTCCGTCTGTCCGTATGAACACCTAGATCTCGGAGACTATAAGAGCTAGAGCCACCAAATTTTTTATGTAGACTCGTGTAGTATGTAGAGTGATCAAGTTTATTTCAAATTTTTGCCACGCCCCTTTCCGCCCCCGCAATTTAAAAAAAACGTTTATCTCAAAAACTATTCCAGCTAGAGACACCATATTTGGTATGTATATTTGCTTAGTAAATGCACACATTTTGTATGTATAAAAATTTTGCCACGCCCTTTTCCGCCCCCGTAATTTGAAAAACTTGATTATCTCGCGTATTTTTTTACCTCATGCAATCAAATTTGGCACACTTAAATTTAATACTAATATCTACCAAATTTGATCAAAATCGGATAAAAAACAGTCGAGTTATGCATATAAACGTTTTTCCATAAGGCTGGAGTTGGCCGTTGGCTGGTGGGGGCGCTAGGGTGCTCGTATGATTGAGTGAGCGAGATACTAAGATATGCTTGTAAGAAGCATGTGAAAATGCTTGAAATATTTGCTTTACTGGTGTATGGTATACCAAAGTCGGCGAGACGACTTACTTACTTCATTCATATTTGCATCGTCGTTTGTTTTTTTTTTTATCGCCTCTGCCAGGCCCGTTCGCTTTGCCACAGTTTTCCCACGAAATCACCATAAAAAAAGGAAAGAAAAATGAAATCTTTGGCACCATATTTTTCCACTTCACTCCACTCCACACTGGTATGGAGCCGAGCCTGAGGCAATTGTTATTCATGGCCATCCAAAAACAAGGACAGCACCACCAGCACGAGACCAACTGGGTGCCGGTTGCCATTCCCTATGGTCCAATGGTCCAATCTTAACCCAATCCACAAGCCGCTCGTCATTCGTAGTTGTTAGTATTAATTATTTCTTAACTTTAGTGCCAAGGCAAGTTTATAAATAAATCGCATATTCTTTATAAATGAACCTAGACCTGAAGAAAGGAGAGAGAGAGAGAGAGCGAGAGATAGAGGTCGGCCAGTGTCCTTCCCGTATCTGGCCGGCGGGTATTTTGCATCACCCGGTTTCAGTTTCAGATTATGCTAGTGAACAGGATGGTCTGGCCGACCGGTGGCCTATCTGTCTGTGGTATATTTTATGGTTGAACTTTATTTACATTCACATGCCGAGCAGCTAAATAATCAGGACTCGGCCCAGCTCGACACGACGCGACTTCAGTTGCTACTGTTGCAGACATCCTGGCGATGGGTGGGCGGCGTTGCTTACACCAGAGGGACAAGGGCCACAGGTGCTAGGTGGCCAAGTTTAATTATTTGCCGTTGGCTTTAGACTCGGGCTGGTTCTGGTCATGGACCTGGTCGTGGTGCAGGGCTTTTGCTTCATTTCAGTGTCCATCCGTTTTATTCCACTGCCTGCTGCCTGCTCCTTTGCCTTGTCCATCCGACTATCTCTCGGTTTGCCTGGCTGTCTGTCTGTCTGTCTGTCTGTGTGTTTGTTTGTTTGTCTGTTTGTTTGTTCACCCGCCTGGTTGCATTTTGCGCTTGTAAAGCATTTTAAATCGCATAAAAGTCGACCGAGCAGACAACTCGGATTCTGGTTTCCCTCGGTCGAGGGCACGGATGAGGGCATCTCTCTCAGGCCGTTCGTTCATTATACCATTTCAGCTGTGGGTCTATGGCGTTGGCGTTGGAGTTGGCGTTTCTGTTGAACGCTCTTGCTTTTTGCGTTGGTAATTGAAATTAAGTTGTTTTCAAATTGGGGCCTGCAGTTGTTGTTGTTGCTGCTGTTGCTCTTGTGTCCTAGTTGTTTGGCCTCCCCGAGTCATTTCCTGCGCCTTCTGTTATGCAATGCTTTTTGATCCCATAAATAATTTACCACCAAATGCGCCCATAATTAAAGAAAAAGCCCAACAACAACAACATCATAATCACCAATCAATCGCGTACAAAATAAATTCATCAAATTATTGCCATCTTAAATAAATAAGTTTCTCTTAGTCAACATAATAACGATAACGAGCTTAACTGAAATTCCATTTGAGGATTGGAGAATGTGAAATAAGCTACTATAATAATTTTAATTAATCGCTTTAAAACCTTTAAAAAGTAGAAGCTAGAAAACTATTTTGTGATTATCTATTTCCTTTATAATTAGGGCAATCGATCGTTTTAAACAGTCCTCTCTCTACTACTACCATGACTGTCATGAAAATTATATTTAAATTCAAATAGTTTCACAACTGAAAATGTCAACTGTCAAGCTGAGACAGAGTAAATCAAAATTAAGCAAACAACAAAGAGCAAACGACTGATGAGAAGGGCCGTAGAGGGTGGCAGGCAATTGGACAACGATTCCGTGTCAAGATTTGCTCTTGTAAAACACTAAAAATGACAAAGACGAAATGAGAGACGGGTATGGGACATGCCTGGACTGAGAACAAAACTTGCTTAGCCTAGTCCAACAGTAACAAGGAAACAAATACCAAAAAAAAAAAAAAACCTGTAAGAGAAAAGGAAACCCCACCCGCAATCGTCATCCTATCCATTCAGGGGACTCCGAGCAAATACTCACTGTGATTCCCCCAGCTACTTGACGCTTGTCATTGTCAGCTCATGTAGTTGGAAACTTGCGAGCTGTAGCACTTGACAACTCTGATTGATGGCCCTGCCTGGCTGAATGCCTGGGCTGGGTTAGCTTGCTGACTGACTGGAATAAGGATGCCAGGATATCTGTCCCGTTTATCGCATATAATTAAACTAAAAGTAAATGGCGCGAGCCATTTGAAAATGACATTAAAAAGCTTTCACAATAATAATTAATGCAAAACAGTGAGCATAATAAATCCGAGTCGACTTTAGACTTAAATATGAGCAAATAAATAATATATGTAGGTACTATAAATCGAAATGAAACATAAGAACATTTCATTTTATCAATAGGCAACGACTTTGATATACCCTGTTTTATGTGCTGCCTTAACAATATTTTTCATTCACCTTAATATCTCCTTCTATTGGAATATTTGTCAATGATTTATAATTTTTCTGCAATTTTGCATTTGTTCTCACAATACAAAATGGAACAAAACTTACATAAACAGGACAGCATAATGCTCCTATCCTTTTTATTGAACGCAGACGCAGTTTTACATTATTTTAGGCCCACATCAACAATTGGCCATTTCACTAACATACTAAGTTTTTAGGTCCTTCCTTCCTTCTTTTGCTTTGTTTTTAATAAACATAATAGATTAATATACCTTTTAGCCATAAATTATGTAGTGGGTAACAAAATATGTTACGTAGTGGAAATTAAATTTTGAAATTTGTTTACTTGGGCCAGCAGTGAGTGGACTGACCCAGACCGAGAACTTTTTCTTTCGGATCGCTGATAAGCAATAGCTAGCCAGTTCATGTGGGTGCGATAAGTATGGCAATTGGAAAAATACAAACGCAATTGTAAGAACAGAGCCAATTTTTTTTAATGAGACCAAGAGAAAGATGATGAGGAGAGTGCGGTAAAGTGATGGTAGGAGGACAGGAAGGAGCTGAGAAGCAGCAGGCAGTTTGAGCCAATTAACATACTTTTCAACGGTTTTCAATTTGCACATCCAGAGAAGGATGGGTGAAGGCAAAAGGAAGCAAGTAGCAAGAGAGAAATGGTGAAAACAAAGAAAATGAGAAGGAGGGCAAATTACGAGCAGTTTTTCTCATTTCGTTTATTTAGTTTGGAATTTATCAATTGAATTTTTAATTTCGCTTAAATGAAATATAAAGAAGCATCATCATGATGACGCTTCCGTTCCTGCTGTTGCTCCTACTTTTCTCAATTTCTCACGCTCTCTTCGCTCCTGCCGCTTATCCTGCTGCTTTTGCTTCTTCTGCGGCCCCATGCGGCGTATACGTAATTATACGACTGTGGATTATGGAAATGGTTGCCGCCATTTGTGCACAGGGAAATGAAATGAAATTAAGAAAATATGTTGCACTCCTTTGCTACAGTTGTTGCTTAACTTTTACCCATGAATTGGTTTTCTTCTAGCTATTTAGTTGCTTATTTTGCCAAGAATACCAGACAAAAACACACACACACGCACAAACACTTGGATACACAGCAGCAGCAGCAGCAGCAGACAACAACAATAGAGGGAACTTAATTTGCCATAAAAAGCCAGCTTAGGCGTTGATTTGTTTTGATTGTTTGGCTGAGCAGGAAATTAAATGATTTAATGAAATTGTGGCAACAATTGCCAAAATGGGAGCCCAAGCACAAGAAGCAAAAGCAAATGACAATAGCTTTCTGGCCAACCAACCGCCATTCAAGTTAATTGAAAAGGTTTTTGGTTTCTTGGCTTTTTAGTCCTTGCTACACAAAGAGCTAAGCGATTTTTAATTACCCCAGGAAGCTGGGTGCATAGGTAACAAAAATAAAGAAAATCAACAAAAACATAAAAAAAGTCGATTAGAAGTTCTTTTGACCCAATATTAATTGACTGCCAAGTTGACAGCATTTCAGCATTTCACATACCTGAACAGTCCTCCCTCTCGCTCGCGCCTTTTCTCTCCTCTTCTCTGGCCCGTACCATCTGTTGGTTTTCATTTTCTTTGGAAAAATTTTAACACCTCTTTTGTTTCCATTCGCCTGCCGTTTTTCTAATAGAATTTCATGACAGAGTTTATGAGGTTACCAACCATGTGCACATACTACGAGTATATACACAGATGTGAGCTGCAATCTACGTATGTATATATATGTATATATAGTTACACATACGTACATATGTAAATTAGACACCGGGTGTGTGTGCCATGATTGCTCTGATATGAATCTGGTTACAGATGCTAGAAATTTTCTGTATAAACACATCACAAAATGCTCATATGCAGACATCTCCATTTCTGCCCAGCTTCTTCTTCATCCGTTCTGAGTAAACAGACGCATCGATTGCATCCAAGAATTAGCATAGAAAATTCCCTTATTGCTATTGCCACAATGGAAATCGATGTGACTCCAACTAGCTACAAAAGGTATTTAATTTCTTGAGACTTAAATGCAATTTCCAAATATTAAACGAAGTAAGTGAGTCGTCTCGCCGACATAGGTATACCATACACCAGTAAAACAAATATTTCAAATTTATAATAGCAAATGCTTTTAAGTATTTTTAAAAAATTCTCTTCACATGCTTTTTACAAGCATATTTCAGTATCTCGCTCACTCAAGCATATGCGCACAGTAGCGCCGCCACCAGCCAACGGCCATCTCCGGCCTCATGGAAAAACGTTTATATGAATTAGCTGGCTCATTTTTGTCTGTCGATTTTAATCAAATTTGGTATTTTGCTGGATATTAATATCAAATTTAAGTGTGCTAAATTGCTAATTGTGCTAAACTTGATCACTTTACATACTACACGAGTCTAGGTATATACCAAATTTGGTAGATGTAGCTTTCATAGTCTTCGAGATCTGCGTGTTCATACGGACAGACGGACAAGCCGAGATCAAATCGGGTGTTGATCCTGATCAAAAATATATATACTTTATGGGGTCGGAGAAGCTTCCTTCTGCCTGTTACATACATTTTGGCGACTTTAAAATACCATTTCACCCTATGGGTGTATGGTATAACAAAGGACAGGCCTATGCCATATAATTAAAGTACAATAAGCAAACATAAAAGACATAAATTCAATAATATTGTATGCTCCAGAGAATTGCAAAAGGAGTTCATAGCACTTTGACACTTGATACCTAAAGAGCTAAAATCGATTGCTTAAATTTCATTGAATGATGTGTGAAATTTGTGTGGCAAAACAAGGGCAGGTTGATTTTAATTATGAAACACTCAAACATCACTTCCCATATAGTTAACTATTAATCATCATTATTATCGTGGACAGCAAAATATTCAAATGCGCCAAATTCAATGCCAAGCAATTAGTCTTGTGATGTTTGGTAGGCGGAAACAATGCAACAATGTACTATGTCCTACAAAAAAGTCTTATTTAATAGACTTAAAATTGAAATTCTTTAGGCTGACTTTACTGAAATTATAGCTACTTGTTTTTTGGCTAATCTTTAGAAGGGATTAAACAAATCATTTTCAACAAATCAAATAACCTTCAGCTAATTAAAACTGATTAGACTTTCTAATATATAGGCCTGTTTTTGTTTGGCGTTCCCAGCAACAACTACAAACAGCGACCTGTTCTCAAAATAATCAAATTCATAGTTTGAAAATAACTCGGAAACAGGAATATGCCTAATAAAATTTAAAAATTATTCGCAAAGTTAGAAAAATAATGTATTTTTCTGTAGTTTCTTATAAGTTTTTTTCAAGGATTCAGTTTTATACCGATGCTAAAATTTTGCTTTAATTTAATAAAGTTTGCGGCCTTAAGAAAATACGGCGTGACGGATTTAAATTTACTGAAAGAACCTTAATTAAAGCATATTTTTATACCTAATTGAACAAGTAATAAACATTCTCTATAACTTCAGACATGTTTTAATTTTTGTTTAAAGAATAATAAGCCTTTTGTTTTATTTAGAAAATTCAGTTACTACAACAAGAGACAATCAATTTGATTCAATTGGCAAATCAGTACAACGAAATTGATTATAAGGCATCTTTTAGCTTTTCTCTCCATCACCCCCACAAGGGGTAGGGGGTAGGGGGTTTTTGGTTATCAGTAGCTAATCACAGACGTAAATCACAAACCAGTGAAAACCTGAATGAAGCACATTTAAAATGAATTGCGGTGAATATTTACTATTGGTTTAATTTCATTTTTGTTATTGTTTATTCACAGGTTTCTAGTTCTTTCGATTGTAGCAAAACGAGCAACGTGCAATGTGAAAATGCTAAAGAAAACTGAGAATAACTGAGATACTGAGCACTGAGTCAAAACAAAAAAGAAAAGAAGTAAAAACCTCATCGGTGAGTGAGTGAGTGACAAGACACTGCCAAAGAACAAAAGACGTGCCACGGGCTGATGATGGCGGCGGGTGCAGCAGCTTCAGCTGCTTCAATGCGAAGCTATACAAACTATGCCCTATTGGTGGCCACAGCATTATTGGTGCTAATCTCGGCACATGCCAAAAGCACCAAGTTAAATGGTAATGGTGAGATGTCTTTAAGCATGGATCACGTTGCTGCAGTTTCCCCTGACAGGCCCATTGACGAGACGCGGCAACAGCACCACCAGCAACATCATCATCATCATCAGCATCGTCGTCGTGGAACCAATTTGCATTTGCTGCGGGCATTGAGAAATCGACGCGCCTATCACAGCAAATACAGCATTGAACAGCTTCTGCACATGCAAGTGATGCCAAAGGTATCCAACGACATTGATATGGATCCCTGCAAGGCTGGTAAGTTCCAACGTAAATTGCTCAAGCCATGAAAATGTTGGCTTCACACTTTTAAACATTGGAAGAGTTAAAACTAAACGTGTTCTAACTTAGGTCCTCTATATGTATTTAGTTATGAAAATTTTCTAAGAAAATATTTTATAAATATAAAAATTCGTATTTTTTTATCTAAATTTGGTTTCACTGTGCGGCACTGCAGCAGGCCAAAAACAAATGTATTGTAAATTGTGTGTTTTCGGCATGCCGGAAGTTTGAGTAAAAGCGAAAAGTCTTGTTAACTTGAAACCTCATTTCTAACCCACCCACCTAGTTACCTCAGCATATACACCCAATTCAATATTATTTATGGCCTTCTCCGCTCCTTTACCCCTTTTCTCATCCCTTTCCATCCTTGAGTACTCGTTTCGCTTGTTGCAGCGTTGAAAATTAAGCGCTATTGTGGTAACCTTGGCGCTTTCTCAGATCAGTTTCTGTTCATCTCCCAAGCCATTCTCCTTCCTGGTCTGTTCAATTCAATTGAATTTACCTCAGTTTGTAGAGTATTGAAAAAAAAAAAAAACGGAAAACGAAAAAAGAAGAAGAATATATAAAATGAATGAAATTGACTCAGACATTGGGAATGCGTTGAGAGCACACACATTCATAGGTTGAGACTTATGTACATATAGATATATATCTATGTATACCATGGAGCTTCGATGGCGTCTCGATTCGACTTTGACTGCAATTTGTCTACCGGCAAATACGATGAGCCAAGTTTATCTGCGGGTGTAGTATAAGTATTTGTGCACATCAATTGTCAAAAAGTTGGTCTCATACCATCACCCTCTGCACCCTCCCCATCTTACTGACATGGAAAATACTTGCAAAAGTGTGCGTGCTCGTAAGGCAAACGATTTCCGACTTGACTGTCATTCGCAATGGCAATGTATGTCCTCCTCAAGTGGCATAAAGTGGGCTTGGATGTAAATGGGAATGGTGTCCCTCTTTCTTTATACACATATGTATACATACATATATATCGATATGCATGTCGATGTCGACATGGAAGATTGTAAATATTTGGTTAGGGGCAGTTATTGTAATAAGTGCCATGTACGAGTGGAGGATGTTAGGTGTATGTATGTATATTCATACTTATTTATGATTTGCCAGCCAATGTTGCCATAAACTACAAGAAATTCTCTTAAAAGAAAAAAAAAAAGTTTGCATAAACCAGAAGCCATACCGTTATCGATTGAGTTTGCTCACAAGCCGAGATTAGACTTAGGTACTTATATAGGAGACGTTAATATGAGTTTTGTCTGCCTAGGTTATGGTCTACCTAAGGCGCTCGAAAGCATTTAGAGTCAGATAAAGTTGCTAGGGATAAATATAACTACTAATATCTACTAATTGGTTTAAACTTCATTGATAGAAAATCTATTTTGACCTCCATGCGAAATCTTGCCAAATTAAAAAGAGTAAATGTAATGTTTTACATTTCTGAATATGTATCCTTAAACCACTTTATGGCTTGGGGCATTTGTATACAATATATTTACACGTATCTATCATAAGCTCTCAACATAAATTCCCCATCAATCACTAAAGCAGAACAATGTTCGATTTATTTTTTTCACATGGTTTTCTTTTTTGTTGCATTAACTATTAATGAATTGTTTGCATTTATATTTGTTTAACACTGAAATGTGGGTCACAGAAAATGTACATAGAGACATACATATAGTAGATGGCGACTAAAATGTGCACACACATATACATTCACACACTTAATGACTTCCTAATGTATCAAAATACACAAATCAATTGTAAGCCACAAAGAAATAAAAAAACATGTTAATTTTTTTTTTAAATTATAAACCAAATTAGCGTAATTGATATTTGAAATCGATTTAAATTTCTAAGCTGAGTCCGTTCGAAAGAATCAAATAACATGAACAATCAAACTTAATCGAATTGTCAAAAAAGCTTTTACTGAAATTTAAAACCATAAATTCGCAAACCGAAATCATAATTAACTGGGCTGAATTACGCTAATTAATTTGTATATGAAATAAAAGGTTTTAGCCTTTGGCTATTTTTCCTACCCAACGTAAGGAATGTCTGTTTTCCATATGGTCATTCAATTGGACCCTCTCCGCCAGTGCAGTGAGAATTATTCAGACTCAAAGCGGTCCTATAGTGAGTGTCACCAGGGTCAATTTTGGACATAATCTTTTTCGACATAAGATTTTGACGCTTAATTTTAGTCCCAGGTAAAAAATAATACAAATTGAAATTAAGATAAATATCAACAATCAATTTACAAGGCGTTTAAAAGACGTTCAAATACTTTAACAGTTTACACATTTCATTTTCTTAATTATTCTTGGTTGAACTTTTCGTATTCTTTGACCTGAGTTACAATAAGGTTTCCAGTTTCAAAGACATTTGCTAAAAAAAAAAAGTAAAGGAAAATACAAGTTTTGTATGTTAAAGGTGAACGCATTGTCCTTTAACGTGCAGGAAAGGTCTGTTGACAATTAATTTGTTAAAAACCAAATGCATTTGAATTTCATAACGAAGGATGCTGCCCTTTTTTCATTAGCTGAGAATGGATGCAACGAGGCGTGATTGTGGCTCCACACAAGAAATCAAACCGCAAATGGCAGTGCAAATGTGAAAATGATGCGCCAACAAAGCAACCTTCTCCAAACCATGGTACAGACATGGCCCAGTCCTGGCTAGGCAAAGTTAGCTGATGACAGTAATGATGACAACAGCATCACAATAATAACAACCGCAAACCAAAGCGACCGAAATGCTAGTTGGAGACGGAGACAGAGACTGACTGACTGACGGAAACTCAAACAACCTGCCCAAGTGACTGCAAATAATTTGCCACCGCACAACATGACGGGGTTTCCATTACAGTTAGGTTTTGCAAGCGGATTGAAATAAAAAGTCACTTTAAAGCCAAAAAGTGTGCAGAGAGATAGATAGAGAGATGAAGAGAGCTGCTGCTGCTGCAGCTAGAGATGGCTATAAATTAGTTAACAAATTTCCCCGCAGCACAACTTTTGATTTGCTCCCGAAAGTAGGCAACATACGTATATGGAATTTAGTTCGTTCACTGCCAAAACTGTAAAAGAAAAACTTTTAAAATTCTTTTGGTTTTTGAGCAAATTTCATGAACCCATCTCTAGCTAGTTGGTAGATTGGTTGCTTGGTTGGTTGGTGGTTCGTTCGTTCGTTCGTTCGTTTGTTCATAGCTGCAAACTATTTACAATTCACACTCTTGGCGGCATTGTAAGCAGACAGACAGATTGAGTTAGTTTGTTGCCATGCCGAGTATAAGGATCAGCAGCAACAACAGCAACTGCAAGACGTCAGGCATTCCTGCCATAGTCGTATGGCAAACTGACAAAGGTACAGAGGAAACCGTTTTGGTTGTGCCGAACGAAAAGGCAACAAGCAGATCAACTTACAAAAGCCACAAAATGTTGTTCCTTAACTTTTGGAAAGTGGAAAATTCTTTGAATACTCTTTATATTAAATCATACATATTCGGATAAAAAGTAGTTAATGAAGTCATTGGATTTAAGGTAACTGCCTGAATGTAGTGAAAAGAATGTCATGCCATTTTATGGGTTTATTTTCATCGCTAAGTGGTATATGATACATACTCAACCTAAATACAGGCTCAGTACGCCTTGATTTACTTATTGGAAAATCGCTTAAGTCGAATCTCATGCTTTACTTGTCTGCCACATTTTACAGTAAGGAAAAACCAAGAAAAAAAAAAACGAACGATGAAATCAACAAAAAAGAAGATGGAAAAAAAAGTTAAAAAAGAAAATCAAATGAACAAAGTCAGCACCGGAAATGCTGCAAAATCGGAAGTGCTAACAGTAAGAGGCAACCAACCACTCAAAGCCAGTCACAGAAGGACAAACTGTGCTTTCAAATAAGTCTCCCTTTCTCTTTGTGCAAAATGCCGTTGACTTCATTTGCGGTTGCTCTTTCAAGATTTGTTCATCTATTTTCGTTCCATCTAAGTAACTTTTGTTAGTTGGTCTAATTTTTGTTTTTATTGTTTTACGCTTTGCTTCTTTCTCTATTCGGAATTTCTGTGGCATTGTGGGAATTAACAAATTCGTTGAAAATTTATTGCACTAGTGCAGATAACTGACATTGTTTACCCCTATCTGCCTCTCTCCCTCTCTCTCTACCGTATGTTACTCTGTTGTTCAGTGTGAGGGCATGACAAACATTCAGCAACATGTGTAAATAAAATAAACTTGCATTTAAACTGTTTACATAATTAATTAATGCCAACAGGAATGACAGGGCACTCACTAGGAGGCCGGAGCTTGGTTTGGGGGTGAGGCAGCATTGTAAATGGAGTTGCAGGTATACGCACAATTTCATGCAAACAATTGCATCAACATGGCGGTATTTTAAGGCTTCAGTCGGTGTCTTCTCCGTCTCCTCCGCTCTCTCCCTTTTTTCTTCTCTGGTCTATATTAGTTTTAGCCATGTCCAATTACTAAATGTTGCTACATTTTATGCATAATGCATAATAGTTGTGCATCATAGTGATCCTATGCAATTTATTTTAATTAATTATTGTTCCAAATTCATTTTAATAGACCATAAATATATGAAACTAATTTTAAATTACAATTCAGATAAGTTACTAAGTTTAGTTGGTTTACTTAAAAGATGGCCAAAGACAACATTTAAAATTAAACACTATTATTACATGGACAATTTCGTAATCATTCATTCACTAACTTTAAGTATAATTGCCAATAACTTTTAACTAAAAAGGGCAACTAAAATCTTTTTCTTAGCTTTCTCTTTCTTAAAGCATCTTAAATATTTCTGGTGTCTAGGACTAAAATTCTATTCAAATACATAATTTGGATAGATAAAATTTGAATTAAAATAGCAAGTCAATCATTAATATATGGCATTGAAATTTAGTTTATCACAAATGCATTTATGTGAATGTGTGTGTGAATTTACAGAGTAAACAAAGCTGATGGCTGAGCTGCATTTAAGTATTTTTTATTGCATACTTCGTGGCGCTGGCTTGAGTTGTCTATACGACCTGTCTGCCAGAGATTGTTATCACCAGAGTGATGGGAAAAATGGTGTAGGGAAGATAAAAGAGAGCATCGCAGCAATCATTGTTTATGCAAATTGGCATAAATAAACAAGCGAAGCATAAAACAAGCTCAAAAGCTGCTCAGATAATGCCACACACTGGAGCTTATGATTTGCCACTCAAATATATAATAGATTTACATACACACACACACACACACACACACACACACGTTGAGAGAGACACAATGTGAGGGGGAAGAAGCAGAAAGATAAACAAATCTACACACACACACATACAAATGGCACATATGTTCCTGTGTGATATCCTGCAGCTGTACACTTAATTTATGCAAATCGTATTTTAAACTAGCAAATGTTATTTTAATTGTTCAGCCAACAAATCCCAATGCAGCATGAATTAAAAAGCTGTTGACCAACATAACGCAAATAGAAAACGGAAAAATACAAAAGCCAACTAACCAAACAGCCAGTAGAACAAACTTCACAGAATAAAAAGGAAGCAAGCAAAAATAGAGAAATATAGAACAAGAATAGGAAAAAATGTGTGTGTGTGTGTGTGTGAAGGAAAAAAATCACCAAGTTAAGCTACAAATTTATGTTTGCCAACAGTTTTTCCATAGGAGTTTCATGCTGATTTCTTTGGGGCTCTCTTCCATTTATTCAGAATTGAATGGGGCAAATTGTAAGTATTCGAAACAGAATTTATGTGGCCAAAAACAGAATTCAGTCAGCCATGAGGCAGGCTTCATTTGCAGCATTTAGCAAGTTAAACCCTTTTTTTCTTTTCTTGGCTCTAAGGATAGAGATTGGCAAACAAATATGAATTCATGATTAGTAGTACACACACACACAGACACAGACGATCATGTACTCTCGTATAGATACATTTATATCTACACATGCCAGTTAACCTAATGAAATTGATGAGGGTCTTCTGGTGTCATATATTCCTCTATCTTTATGTGGCAAAATAATAATAGAATTTTAGTTATACCAGAGAAATTTTTATTTTCCTAAAATTTTCGCACTTTTCTTTTTATTGCACTGATAAAATAAATGATATCGCTTAATTTCGTTCCCAAATGTGCAAGAAACAAAAAGAAAAACCATATAAAAATGCATTTCAAAAATAAATTCAACACAGCGAAGGTCTCTCTCCTTTTCTCTGATGGCACAATTATCTGATGCAATTGCGAGTGCCAGACGGAAGCTGTCGTGGAGCAGAGGTTGAATGGTCTGCCATGGAGGTGGTGGGGTACACGTACATATGTACATAGGTGTAGCTGCTGGTGTAGGCGCAGGGAAAAGTTAGGTGCATTGTGAATTGCGAGTTTATTGAACCCAAGTGGCTGGTGATGTTATTCCTGGGTGTAATAAAGTGCCACCAAAAGTTGTATAGATGAATGTACACACACACGGATCCCCCCAAATATCACACCCACACCCACATCCTCAGTCACTCACTCACACACATCATGTGGTTGTTGCAAATGTTTTTTAGACCCCATTTCAATTTTTGCCAAAGTACGCGCTAAAAATTTTTTGTTTCGCTTTGTTTGGTCGCTGCTTTTATTTTATTCTATGGCATAAAAAGTTTTTTCTAAAAATGCTTTCCACCAGCGAACAGCAAAGTCCATTCGTACTATGGTTTGCTGCATTCTCGCAGCAATACCATATAGTTTCTATATTTGCCCTAGGTGCTCACACACGCTGGCCACTAGTCGAGACCAGCATGCCATTCCACTTGAAGAAAACCCCTTTAAGTGAGATTCACACTTTTAAGTAGTTTTCGTACCTTCAATATACTTAGGTACGCAATTGTTTGTTTTAAATACAAATCAAAGTTTAATATTATACTTATTCAGAAAGGTATTGCTGCAATTGACATTAAGTTGGCATTTACTGAGAAAGGATTCAAGAAAAACAGTTTTTCACCTACTACGGTTGAGCTCAAACAAACCAAAAAAATGTAATTGTAGATTTCAGTTTCAATATTTCTAATCTAAAGCAAGACAATATGGTCTATGTTGATGCTCTCTTCTCCTTTATATTTGTTATTTTGTTAAGAGGAGAGAAATTTAGAGAAGTGGGAGAAATTCGCTGGTTCTGGAAAAGCGATAAAAGCTACAGGCTTGACTCATAAACTGTTTAAATACAATGTATTTTGTTTTCAGTGTACACACCTCATGCAGGCATCGACAGAAAACACACACATACACATATATGAGTATACATGTATGGCTCATATTCACATACATATTTCGACGGAGTTGTCCATCATAAATCTGTTGTGAAAACTCAAACATTGGACGGCTTTTGTTGGCACTTAAGTTCTATCTGCGATTTGGTGAAGAGCATACATTTGGCATCAGTGTGTGTGTGTGTGTGTGTGTGTATGTACGTGTGTCAGTATTGGAGAAAAATATTCGCATATAGACCAGCGGTTTTAAAAGCTTCGGGCTTAGCATGTATGTTTGTATGGTGGGTCATTTTGGTGGCTTTATACAAAAATAGATATACAATGGAAAAAAAATTTAAAAAGTAAAAAAGATTCGATTGCGTTTAGAATTCAATACGAAAAGCAATTCTGATATTTTAATTTTCTTTTTTTTTCAATAAAAACACTTTGCCTTTTATTGCAATTGTATAAAAAAAATTATTGTGCACGACAATTAGTAAAAAACATTATTTTTTGCCATTGTCGCACACAAATAAACACAAATTAAACGCAAAAAAAAAAAAAAAAAAAATAAGAGCAGCCTAAATCGAGCACAAATCCAAAAACGCATGCCAGGTCACTCGTCACTAGGAACCATAGACCGTATATTTGCTCCATTTCAGGCAAAAGAGAAAATAGAGAACCGAAAAAAGGAAAAATGAAAAAAAAATAAACATCACAAAAAAAAAGAAATGGAAAAGCCGGAACTTCTGCTGTGGGCTAGTCCGGCTAATGGAATTCAAAGAGAAAGAGTTTTGGGTGAGCTATGCAATCTCTATGGCACTATGTCTCTATGGCCAACGGATTAGTTTGTCCAACCATTCGTCCACATCTGTACTCGGGGCGAATATTGGTGTGTATGTGTCTGTATGTGGCTCGTGTCTATTTGCTTTGATTTCATCTTTAATTTTGGCCAAAGCTTGTCGGTTTTAGATGGTTTGTTTGTTTGTTTGTTTGTCTGTTTGCTTGGGCTGCCTATCAAAACATAATTCCTCGCCTCGATAAATTTGTATGTCCGCCCATTTAACATGTACGCGAGCCGTGCTCAGCAAATCGAATCCCATTGTTATGGCTACTGTAATTAATACTCACACTCATCACACACACACAGATAGATAGACGGAACGCACCACACACACACACGCACATACACATACTTTGATATATGCATATGCATTTCCGCTCTTTATACCCTCTATACGCATCCGCACCAGTTTATGCATAATTACATTCATGTTCCAAATTCGTTTGGTTGTCTTTTATATTTACTCTGACATTGAATGGTTGACTGACTATGTATACACTGAATCAAATTGTAACAACATAACTCTTTATATTACAATTATATATTTTAAAATTAACAATCAATTGTTAGATTGCCATTTGTTGTTATTCCCACAAAAGCAAAATGTTTATGGGTTTATGTGCTCAGCATTAACAATTTAGCTTCATTTTAGACTGTATTAAAAACTCTTTTGCAATCATTAAAGTCATTTATATTCTAATACTTTAGTTTTATCATGTAAAGATAAAAGATATCAATGAATAAGGGTATTTGTATGCTTGAAAATGCAAAGTTTGTGTTAGTTTGTGTTAATTTAAAACGGTTGAATCACTTAATGGTCTTTTCAATAGTTTATTTGTATTTAGATATTCCTCATGATTGAGGGATAGAATTGATATTCAAGCTAAATCTACGTGACGTAGATTAATTTTACACCAGAGTATAAACTATATTTTTTCACACTTTATTTAACTAGCATTTGTAACGTTTTTATGGTCATATGAATGGATAAATGTGAATAAAATATGGTTTGTGACCGCAACTTTGTTAAATCGTTTGCATTTTATAGCACTTTATTTAAACTGCAGCATAAATGAAGCTCACTATGATCTAGACAATCTCTCGTTGTTAGGCAACTGTGAAATCAACAACAAACGAAAAACTCAAAAGGCAAAAAAAAAAAAAATTAAGGGAAAAACCAAAACCAGTTGCTGCCCCCTTTGGTAGTATCACAATGAGATGGAATCTGTTGAGGGCGGCATCAGCATCAGCATCATTGTCGTCACTGACACCGACGTGAGCTCTTTGCAATTATTTGCTTTTGACCCACACGAAACAACAACAACAAAAAAAAACAAAGCAAGGAATGAGGGAGAACAGAAAGAGGGTTAGCGCCAACAGTAGCCATGGTTGCCATCGGCTAAAAAGAGCAGAATGTTGTACAAGAAGGGAGGAGGGGAACAATTGTTGTATTTGCCTTGGTGTTGTTTTTATTTTATTATACTTATTACACTTAAAACTCTCTCTGTGTGCATGGATATGGCTGTGTGTTTGTGTGTGTCTGTGCGTTAAGGGAGATGGAGATGAAATGATTTTATTTTTAATTAAAGTCAGTCACAGAGAGTATGCTGAGAGACTCATAAAGTGGGCAGCTGGCCGCCAACTTTTGTTAACACTTTTACATTACGCATACGACAGGGTGGACCATGACAATCCACCGTAGCGTAGAAGGGATAGAAGGCACGGGGAAATGAAGTGGAAACTGCAACTTGGCAAATGTGTTTCAACATTTTTGTGGTCGCCATAAAAAAGGGTACGCAACTGGACCCAGATATAAACAACCCAAAAGAACACTAAGGTCCACACCAGTCACAGCCTCATGCCCCCTCCGCCCACTAAGGAATCCCTAACCCTAACCAAAAACAAGAGCAACAACAACTTGACACGTTTGTCCGTCAGTTAGTTCGTTAGTGTGAATGATGTTGGAGGCGGAGAAAGCTTTACTCTTGTTGTTGGTGTTGCTCAAAAATTTAATTACTTTCACTTGTGCGAACTGTTTGTCTGCCTGCCAGCCAACCAGCCATCCAGCCAGTCAGTCAGTCTGTAAGACAGGAGCAACAGGAACAGAAGGAGCTGAAGCAGGCGTCGTCCAGTAGCCAAAGGCATTTAACTTAAATGTAATGAAATTGCAGACGAACTACGAGGTCGACCTCACGCACGTTGAGTTCTCCCCTAGCTGCCTTTGCCAGTGCCCTTTGTATGCCTGGCATTTATCCTTTTCCGCATCTTTTACTCACCCATGTGGGTGGTGGCTTCTGCCGGCTCTGTCGGCTTTGTGACGCATTGTTCACTTCTCCTGCTGTGTTCACTTCTCAAACTGCATCAGGAAGAACTTATTGTATTGCCAACACTCTCTGTCTAACTGTAACTATACATATTACGTCTTATGGAGCTTCTATTCTATTTCTTGTTTCTCCCATTCGCTTTCAACTCTTTCACTTTGGTCTTGCCTGTTGCCCCAATGGCAAAAGGATTATATGCCAAATGGAAACGTCTTTTTCTCGACTTATACCATTTCATTTTGAGCGCCTTTTGTTTATTTTCTTCTCACCTTTTAACCGTCTTACTTTCTACTTTCTTTAACACATCCTGACAGAGAATATAAACATAAGTAATCGAATGCCTTTTAATACAATAAAATTAGTACACTAAAAGTCAGTATATTGACCTGCCAACTTATTTTTCACTTTTCTATAAAATAAGATTTGCCAGTCTTAAGAAAATAATGTCTTAAACTTTCTCTGTATTACATTAGCATTATAAACATTATTAATATTTATTAAAATTTCATCTACCCATTTTATTGGCCAATTCACTATCGGGATTAAATGTTTCCCATTTTTTGTACGGTTTTCTATTTAGAGCAGTAAAAACATTAAAGGAATGTAAAAGATAATACCGTAACGGATATAAAAAGATTAAAATGAGTTTATAAAAAAAAGGAAAAACAAAAATCCGCAAATACATAAAAACTATAGATCAAAGTTTGTCGATTTTATCTTTTTGTCTGATTTATCGACATGGAAAAAGAATCTAATCAATCATACATCATGTTGGCCACAAAAGTGCAAACTGTTGTGTGTGTGTGTGTGTGTGTACAACTGCATGCAAGTAGTGTAAATATATAGGTATTTATAATCTTTTCGAGAAAACAAAAACACAAAACAAATAATACATCAGTGAATAAACGCGTAGTCATGCTGTGCAGAATTTTTGTGAAAAATTCGTTTAAATATTTGATGAATGCTAGAAATTTGTTTGCTTGCAAAATCTAATGTAAATACAACACATGGTCAAATATAACAACAGATAAAGGGAAAATAAAAAGAAATATGAGGGAGAGATTGCTACCAATTACCCTTACTATTCCAATACAATTTCTAGCATTAATGACTTCTCATATGACCACGTCAAATAAATTTACTGTTATAACTATTTTTTAACAAAGCAAATATGACCTTTGGTAAATGTAAAGGAGAGAGGGTATGACAAATAAATCTATGTGGATTAAAGTAACTTGATACATTAAAAATGCTTTCAACTTAGTTTAAACGAATATTTTCATTTTAAAATGACAAATTCTTTTAATATTTAAATATCGCTTTTAAAGCTTTCATGAAAAACAAATAAATTGCCGAAATTAATCGAACCTAAAAATTTGTTTTCCAATTTAAATTATTGGTTAATTTGGCTAGTTTCTTTGGGCTATATTTTTCGGTCAACTAATTTTAAAAGGTATTTTTTATGTATTTAAAAATTAAGTTTATGGTAATTTTAAAAAATTAATTTGTTTACGATTTTTTAAATTAATTATGATAAATCTCTATAATGAAAGACAATTGCCCAATTCTACATATGTATATATTCCTCTTTGAATAGGTTTTTGGCAATTGGAATTTGTTGATATTCGTATGTGAATTATGTGGCTGCAGGATACTACCGAATGCTTTGATATTTGATATTTACATTTGATTGCACTAGGAAACGGTTGGCGTGTCACTGTCAACTGCAGTTCAATACTATGACTTATTTTGTTTGAACTCTGTGGTACGACGACAACTGGTTAAGTGCCGTTTGCTGTTAGTCATTCGGCAGTGTTTTTGTTCGTGTTACAACTTCCTCTGTGCCTTTAGTGCAATTTAGGTAGGGTAACCGCTCAGTGTGGTGCGTATGATTGACATTGATTGGAGCGAAACTAGAAAAATCAACTTTGATATTGGCACCAATCATCCGACTCTTACTGTTACCCTCTTTCTACGTGTCTGTCTCTTTCTCTCCCTTTTTCTCTCTCTCTCTTGCTCTTCCTGCGTTCATCGTTCAGTCTGTCTTTGTATGTGCAATTTTGGCATGCTTGTGTGCACTTTTACCTCCCACTCCTCGTTCCCCAAAAACTAAATCAGAAAAACGTTTGCAGCTTGATAAATATGTAATTTGCAATTTCCTAAACAACACGCAGCTAGCTTGGCTAAAAGCAAACTCCAAGCCAAAAGCAAAAATACAACACCAACATGTTTTGGTTTTGCTTTTAGTTTATCCTTATACACATACATATGTATATATATGTATACTGCGATCCGCTGAGAAAACATGTGATGCAGATGGCTTTTAGATACGTTATATTAAGCAAAATGTATATACATTTATTTTGAATAACTCATACGCCGTGTTGTACATGGTTTTAAATTTTCTGCTTTAATTCTAAAGTCGCACTTATTAAGTTATTAACCAAATTAGCTAGAAGCGTTTAAATGGATTTAAATACGTAATTCTTCTTAAAACATTTTATCTGCTGTAAGTTTTTAGTCCAAAGGCAACAACAATTGTGTTGCGAAAAATTGAATTGGTATCAGCAATTACCTACAATGTCCTGTGTGTTTGTTCTCCCAAAAGAACTGACCTAAATGCAACTATAGACTAGTCACCCACTTGCAATTTTGCCCAAATACTCCTACATACACACACACACACACACATACAGAAGTCGACATCAGTCGAATCAGAAAGTTTATTGGATTTGCAATAATCAAATTGCCAACAGCTACAGCTACATAGACCACATCAGTATCGAGATGCAGTCAGTGTGACAAAACTTGGAATCCGATTTCAAATTGGATATGCTAAAGCAAAATGTGGAACAAGCTGGATCTGATGCTGATGCCGGCTGGTGGCGCTTCAAAAGTCAAAAAGGCGTTAACATTAACGCGCCTTGTCGTCTTGTGGCTTACGACCTGAAGGAGGCTTCACAGTAAGCCAGCTCTATGTAAATAGCATGAATGCAGTTTTATTTCATTTATATTTAAATTAAGTACAGTTCACTGTATCTGACTTACCGCAACTCCTTGTCTTCTCTTCTAGTCTATATAATACTTTAGCCAGGGTCTTTATGCATTGATAAATAACTTTAAAATTTTCTGAAAAAATATTTCCAAATTAAGTTTAATGAAATATTCCTTTGATTTTGATCTCTCAAACATATTTTCATTCATATTTGAATAATTTTACAGAGTCTTTACACTTCTGTTTTAATAAAACTTTTATTCCCGGGGTTTTTTCTTTCTCTCTATCTCTCTCTCTCTATCTGTCAGTCTACAATTGGGAAACGCACTTAATTAATTTTATTTTACTTGTCTCAGGCAGAAGCGGCAACAATTTCATATTTTCCCTGTTAACTGTTATTGTTCCGGTCAGTGGAAAACATGAGCGTAGGCAATAAAGGATATCTTTTTAGATATAAATCATATCCTGACATGACTTGGAACCTCTATTGTTGTAGCAATTTTATTGGCAACTGTTGAAACCTTTTCTTAAGAATGCCCTAAGTAATTTTACAAATATTCAAGATATTTTGAGGCGAAATTGCCCAATAATAATGCTTGCAAAAATATTATAAAGGATACTGAAAAAAGTCCGAACAAACGGAAATTCTAGGTCAAACTGCGGGTAAATTGAAAACCCGAAATTGGTTATATAACTAGGTTTTGTGCTAAATTTTTTAGGCCCAGCGGCCTAAATGGGATACCAGTTACGGCCATGACATACAGAGGGAATCACATTGCGTATACGCCGCATTAAGCCGAGACTCATTTGCTCGTTTGCTGAGCAAACAAAGTGTTACAACCATGGCGTCCAGTTGGCCGGACACCAATGTTGATGCACTGATTAAATGGATATAAAGTATGTCTGTCCAAACCGACATGCCTGTCCATGGCAGGCCACCCACACTATCCCGCTTCGCGTTCATATAACTCGCTGTCTGTGTAAATTATAAATTACCAACAAGGCAGGCAACCAACCGGCCAACTGAACTGAACTCAACCAGACCAGCGGCACATGAAGTTTCAATTAAAATAAAAATTTATGCGCCTTTTGCCTTGTCGTTTATAATTAAAAATAACAATGCAAATAGTAAGTCAGGGAAGGGAGAAAGAATTGAAATTATTCTAATTAAAAGAGTTCGAAATGTAAATGGATTCTTTTCAACCACACCTCCTACAATTTCAGGTGGTTTCATGGGTGATATTGCACTGCCCGATGACGATTCTGGTCCAGTGGTGGCCCATACACCCACCGATGATGATGATAATGACAACGGAGATGAGGATGCTAATGAAGAGGAGGAGGGGAATGTGGAACAGAATGTGCAGGCAGATGCACCATTACCACCATCAGCACCAATTATTGCCACCAAATTTAATGCCACATTTCAGTTAGAACTGGAGAAGCTGAAACAAGAAGTCTACCACGAGGGCTTACAAGTGGAAGAGGAGGGTCTAACCGATATTATCCGCAAGAAAACCAAGTTGCCAAGCATCCATCAAGTGAATTACACCTTGGCCATGACCAAGGCCAGTTTGGTAAGAAAGATCCTGAATCATATGTACGATTTTTTGCTTTAACAATTTGCTAACAGAACGACAATGAACCGGTGAAGCCTAGTAATCAAACACCCTCGGACTATGCTCAGAGCTCTAGCTATAAGAATGAAGTTCTTAGCCCACCCGAGCGACGACGCACTGCGACCAAAAGTGAAGGTATCCCAAGTAAATTCGTAAATAAATCTCAAATCTCGCATCGTAATGTGGATGTACGCAAAATTCAGTCCAACAACAAGGACATCGAAGACGATTCGGGCAACAATTTTGTGGCTGAAAGGCGACCAAACCACATTGTGCCCACATCGTTGCCCGAACAGCGTTCCACACTACCGAATGTTTATAGCAATGCCGGAGGAAATGGCATGCAATTGGACGATGAGGTCGATTTCTTGCATGCCCGTGGGGTAGTACGCCGCCGACACAGACGTGGACCTAAACACAGGTGAGGGCAAAAAAGAGAATCTTGTTGATAGAATCTACCATTCATTCATATATTCGTTCGGATCATCAATCTATTGCAGACGTAGTAATAGACATTCCCTTTCCTCCGAATATGCTATCAAATTGCAACAACTGCGCGACGAGCTCAATCGTCCACATGGCAAGGCCCACCATCATCATCATCAGCAGCAGCAGGAACAGCATCATTCTCAGCATGGACATCATCACCAACATCATCAACAGAAGAAGCGTCGCCAACAGCGTCGTCAGCGAGGTCAGAGTGGAATATTGCCGTATATTCATCAGTCCGCATCAGTTTTGAATCAATCTGAGGCTGAAATGCAGCATGCAGAGCTTGAAATGGATTTGCCGAATACAGAGTAAGTTTATAACCCTCTAAACCTCCCTCCAGCACCATCTGCATCCCTCTCCAGTTTACTCTCACTGTTAGCTACCAGGCACCACATCCGTTTCCGTTGCCATTTCCTGCCTCACTGTAAATTGCTGGCCATTTCATTCAGTGGGTTTTTCCCCCATAAACTTTAAACAAACAGCAGCCATTTTGGTAACTCATACACAGACACACACACACCCGTAAATACTCAGCTCAGTGTGTGTGTGCGTGTGTGTGAAAAGTTATGAATTTTAATAGAAATTCGCGTGCCAAAAGTTGAAGCCAGCAACAAGAACAAAAACAAAGAAAAAAACCGGCACAACAAGTGAAAAATGTTTGTAAAACTGTTGGCAATTAAAATTACGCATACGCCACGTGAAATAACTTTTATATGCCACGCCCCAAAAAGGCAGCTACAAAATGAATATATGTATGTACTTATTACCCATTCTCCTCTTTCTACACAGTAATCGAAAACTTGTCGAGGGGAGACAGCAACAAACAAACCATCACCATCGTGTGGCTCGCGCTGTAACAGCCAAAAAAGAACGCATCTGGGATTATGGTGTCATTCCCTATGAGATCGATGGAAATTTCAGTGGCCTGCATAAGGCACTCTTCAAGCAGGCCATGCGCCACTGGGAGAACTCAACATGCATCAAATTTGTGGAACGTAATCCAGAAATTCATCCCAACTATATTGTATTCACTGTGAGAAGTTGCGGGTAAGTACAAGAGATTTAAGGTGGACTAGAATAGAGAGGTTATTTATTTCCCTTTCGCCCCTCTCTCAGTTGCTGCTCCTTTGTGGGCAAGCGCGGTAATGGCCCACAGGCCATATCTATTGGACGAAATTGTGATAAATTTGGCATCGTTGTACACGAACTGGGCCATGTAGTGGGCTTTTGGCACGAACACACACGACCCGATCGCGAGAAGCATGTGGTTATTGAACACAACAATATTATGAAGGGACAGGATTATAATTTCAATATGCTATCAGCAGATGAAGTGGACTCGTTGGGCATGGCATATGATTATGATTCAATTATGCATTATGCACGAAATACATTTTCAAAGGGCACATATCTCGATACCATATTGCCTATTGAGATGAAAGGCCGCAAGAGACCGGAAATCGGACAACGCTTGCGTCTCAGTCAGGGTGATATAGCCCAGGCGAATCTCTTGTACAAATGTCCTAAATGTGGGCGAACTTTTCAGGAGAGTACGGGCATTTTTGCAAGTCCATCTTATTATACAGCTGGCGCTCTGTCCAATGAGACGGAAGAGTGTGAGTGGCGTATAACCGCCACGCATGGAGAACGTGTTGTACTGAAACTGGAGAATATGGTGAGTTGGTCTCATCCTGAAAAGTAAAAAATCACAAAACATATAATGGAGGACTTTTGTTTCGTTGCAGAACATCTTCAAGTCAAACAATTGCGAGACAGATTACTTGGAAATACGAGATGGTTACTATTTAAAGTCACCATTGATAGGACGTTTCTGTGGCAAGGTGGCCAATGATGTTATTAGCACCGAATCGAGTCGCATGCTGCTGACCTATGTGAATACCCATCGCAGCGACGGCTATCGTGGCTTCAAAGCTGAGTTCGATGGTAAGATGAAAAGCATGTCAAAATTGGCATTGGCATTTTGACATTCCATACAAACAACGGATGCTTTATGTTGCAATTCCATTCGACAGTTGTCTGCGGCGGCGAGCTGGTTGTCGATGATAACGAGGGACGCCTGGAGTCACCCAACTATCCACTCGACTATTTACCCAACAAGGAATGTGTGTGGAAAATTACAGTGCCCAAGGGCTATCAAGTGGCGTTGAAATTCCAATCGTTTGAGGTGGAGAATCATGACAGCTGTGTCTACGACTATGTAGAAGTGCGCGATGGTTCGGCACAGGATGCCCCACTAATTGGCGTATTCTGTGGCTACAAGGCGCCGCCAAACATGAAGTATGACAGTTTCTCTCTTTCCTCTCTTTGCCCCTTTCCACCCCCGACATACACATTCTTTGCTAGATGTACTTAAACCTTTTTTTGTGCTCTGTCGCCGTCGTTACTTTCAGGTCAAGTGGCAATTCGATGTACGTTAAATTCGTGTCGGATACATCGGTGCAGAAGGCTGGCTTCTCGGCCGTATTCATGAAAGAGGTAGATGAGTGCGAGACACTGAATCATGGCTGCGAACATGAGTGCATCAACACATTGGGTGGCTATGAGTGCAGTTGCCACATTGGCTACGAGCTGCATAGCGACAAGAAACACTGTGAAGGTGAGTTTTGCCTTAGTTCTACTTCCTTTTTTTTTCTCAACCTGGACTGACAAGACAACGTTGCTTATCTGTATTATGCTTTCCTTTCACAACATTGTGTGCGTGTGTGAGTGTAGATGCCTGCGGCGGTGTTATCGAGTATCCGAATGGCACCATTACCTCACCATCGTTCCCTGAAATGTATCCGGTGCTGAAAGAGTGCATATGGGAGATTGTTGCTCCTCCGAAGCATAAAATCTCACTGAATTTCACACATTTCGATCTGGAGGGCACATCACATCAACAATCGGACTGCGGCTATGATTCGGTAACCATATACTCCAAACTCACAGAGAATCGCCTCAAGCGTATTGGCACCTTCTGCGGCAGTGCCATACCACCCACAGCCACTTCGGATGGGAATGCATTGCGTGTGGAATTCCATTCGGACAAGTCTATACAGCGTTCCGGTTTCGCTGCCGTCTTTTTCACCGACATTGATGAGTGTGCCATGAACAATGGCGGCTGTCAGCATGAGTGTCGCAATACGATTGGTTCCTATATTTGCCTCTGTCACAATGGGTACTCGCTGCACGAGAATGGTCATGATTGCAAGGAGGGTGAATGCAAATACGAAATATCTGCCGCATTTGGTACCATCTACAGTCCCAACTATCCCGACTCGTATCCACCGAATGCGGATTGCGTATGGCATTTCATCACAACGCCGGGTCATCGCATTAAATTAATTTTCAATGAGTTCAATGTGGAGTCACACCAGGTGAGTTCCAATCAGAATCCCCACTCTGTGCGATTTTGATTAATGAAAATTCTTAATTTAAGGAATGTGCGTATGATAATGTGGCAATCTATGACGGTGAATCGGAGGCCAGCTCCATACTGGGACGTTTCTGCGGAGATAAGATACCCTATCCCATTTCATCGACAACGAATCAACTGTACATGGTCCTTAAGACGGATAAGAACAAACAATTGAATGGTTTTATGGCTCTGCACTCTACTGGTAAGTAGTAATGGAATTTCCCATCCTAAGTACAGAGATTATGGATAATTCGTTTTTGTAGCCTGCGGTGGTTATCTGCGTGCCACAAATCATGTCCAGCAATTCTATTCGCATGCCCGTTATGGCAATCAGGATTACGATGACAGCATGGACTGTGAATGGACTATTCAGGCTCCATCCAATAGCAATGTTCAGCTGATATTCCTCACTTTCGACATCGAGAGCAGTGAGAACTGTACCTATGACTATGTTCAGGTATTCTCCAATATGGATGACACTAGTGGACCAATGTATGGCCAATATTGTGGCAATACGGTAAGGTTACTTATTCACTCACTCCTTAAATGAACAATCTTCTTAACCTACTCTTTGCTTTTGCAGTTACCTCAGGACATTATCTCAATGACAGATTCACTGTTGATACGCTTTAAGACGGATAGTTCTGTGCCGATGAAAGGTTTTTCTGCTTCATATGTGGCTGTTGATCCCTTCGAGAACAGCGATGAGGATGTTGAGAATTCGTATAGCTCTGAAATGGTTACACCGTTTCCTGGCTCTTTGAAAAGCATTTACATCGAGGAACCCGAGGAGACCGCTGAGTATGATGATTTTAGTGGTAATCAATTGGTACTCAATGGCCAATATCGTGGTCGCTATAGTCTAGCCAATCGATACTATCCATATTCGACTTGAGGACAATTTAAAGTAAGCAAACAACATAAATAACAAATGATACGCAAGTAACGCGCTCAAATTCATGACAATATATATATACACACATATATATCAACAAAAAAGAATACGAAAATTCATAAAAACAAAAAAACCCAAAACGGAATTTATTTAATGAACAAAACAAATTTTAGGCATATCGTCGCGTACATAAAACAGCAGCATTTTTTCTTTGCTCTTTGCTCTCTAACAAACATAATCACTATACACAAGAATATATACATATATATATATTAGATTTAGTAAACAATTTAATTAGGATTTCAATATCATGCTAGGCATATACTACATATCTCTCGCATATGAAACAAATATGTAAAAAAAAACTTGAAACTAACTTGAAAGTTCTATAAAACTCTAAGTGATTTGAAGATTAAACTTAACTAATTCGATTCTCGAATTGAATCAATTCCAGACTTTTGTTTGTCGTTTCAATCAAGTTCTATAATCTTTATACTCAATGTGCAATTTTCTTTAAAGACAACTTTTCTCTTCGTCGATTTTGCATTTCTCTACAATTTTCTTTAACAATAATGTGCCATAAATAATTAAATATGGTAGTCTAATGCATTTCTAAATACTTTGAATTGAAATTGAATTTATATCTATTTTATAATTACTATTACGCATTTTAATTTAAGTTCAAATTGAAGATTCTTCATATACTAATATAGATTCGGTTGATCCGAATCGAATATACCCTTGTAGATCAAAAAAAAACTACTATTTTCTTTTGGTTTGATTTAAAATGAATTTATCCTGTACCTTCTACATAAATATAATTACTTATACTAATTAACTATATAATCAATATGCTCTGCCAGGGTATAACATTGAAAGAAAAACTTTAACTTTATATTTAATATACATATATACTGTAAATGTATGTATGTATGTGTGTATCGGAATCTGAAACAACTTAATACGTAATTAAATTTACATATAAATAATATTACAATTAAATAGAAACTATGTTTTAAAGCCAAAAAAAAATATGAGAAAAACAAATTGTTATTTGAAATATTTTATGGGTTTTATGATGGCTTTTGTCGATGAGAATCTTGAATAGGCATTTATGATGGGAATTACCGCGAAGAGTTTCGTTCATGCAGCATATTCCGGCTTACGATCGGGTATTAATGACCTGCCCTAAAAGAGGCCGGACTGAAGACAACACCTGATGACACCGGCGAAGCTTAAGCCTGGCAATGGCAAGCGCCTTTTGGCCTTAGGCTCAGGTAGATAGACGGCAAGACAGATGCAAAGACAATGTCAAGGTGTAGGGATACCCAAATCAAACCCATTGAAATAACATACAGCAAAACAATCAAAGGCAGGCAACAGCCCAGACAATGGACAATGAACAAGAGTCTTTCTGTCTCTCTCTCCTTTTCTCGCTTTCTGGTCGAGGGTTTATGGTTAAAGTTGCGTGCCTGTCATTCTCTTGCTCACTATTTTCTTCATCTCCTCCGACTCCTCATCTTCCTCGACATTATCGCTCTCGCTCGCACAATAAACGCTTACCTGCCTAATCCATGGAGCGCGTGGACCGCGAACCCTTGAGACATATCCATACATATATATAATTCGACAATCGCAGCATCTGAGTGTTCAGTTAGAGTATTGAGTTGGCCTGGCTTGGTTGTTAAACGCATCTTTAAAAAAAAAAAAGAGGAAATATCAGTTAGACAAACAACAAAAAAATGTGCGTTGTTCCTTTAAAGAAATTAATTTTGATGGCAGCATTGCTACTCGGCCTGGCTCAGAGCTTAACCCTGCGACAGGATAATGACTGTGATTTTGACTTTAAGGAGAAACCTGAAGATTTCTTTTCAATGAGCTCAAATTTAAAAGCTTCAACGCCTGCTAAAGAGCATCCCATCGATGAGAAAAAGGAGAGGAAAGTAAGGCACCCATTGGGGTAAGTCTTGAATGAAGAGCCACACAATACTGAACAATTAGCTGCCTCTACCTACAACTGTATCCTGTTTTTACCGTCTTTTTGTTTTTGTAGTCAGAAGCGAAACCAGCGTCATAAAGGCAGGCTGACTTTACCTCCACCCTTACTCTGGACGGATTCCTCTTCCGATGTGCTACATGTGCCAAGTCAACACCAACACCAACAGCGACAGCGTTTGCGACGGGCTGTGACTGTGCGTAAGGAACGCACCTGGGACTATGGTGTCATACCGTATGAGATCGATACCATATTCAGTGGTGCCCACAAAGCACTCTTTAAGCAGGCAATGCGACACTGGGAGAACTTTACGTGCATTAAATTTGTCGAACGCGATGCCAAATTGCATGCCAATTACATTTACTTTACGGTTAAGAATTGCGGGTGAGTCTCAAATGTCTTAATATTTAATTTAGTAAGATTCCTAATCTCACCTGCTTTATGCATTCAGCTGCTGTTCGTTTCTTGGTAAAAACGGAAATGGCCGTCAACCAATATCAATAGGACGCAATTGCGAGAAATTTGGCATTATTATACATGAACTGGGCCACACGATTGGCTTTCAACATGAACATGCCCGAGGCGATCGGGATAAGCACATCATTATCAATAAGGGAAACATTATGCGTGGTCAGGAGTACAATTTTGATGTCCTCTCACCGGAAGAGGTGGATCTTCCATTACTACCCTACGATTATAATTCAATTATGCATTATGCTAAGAATTCCTTTTCCAAAAGCTCTTACCTGGATACAATCACCCCGATTGGTATACCGCCGGGCACTCACATCGAACTGGGTCAGCGACGTCGCCTAAGTCGTGGCGATATACTGCAGGCCAATCTCTTGTATAAATGTGCCTCTTGTGGGCATACCTATCAGCAGAATTCCGGTCAGATAATTGGTCCACATTATATCTATACAGGAAATGGTGTTCTTAGCGAATACGAAGGCAGCGGCGATGTTGCTGATGCTGGAGAGGAAAATGCAGACAAATTCGATGCATCACTTTCCACCTGTGAATGGCGCATCACCGCCACCAATGGTGAGAAGATCATACTCCATTTGCAGCACTTGCATTTGATGGAATCGGATGATTGCTCCGAGGACTATTTGGAGATTCGAGACGGTTACTGGCATCGATCTCCCCTGGTTCAACGACTGTGCGGCAGTGCAAGCAATGAGATAATCACCACACAGACTAGCCGCATGCTCATTAATTATGTCAACCGGCATGCTGGGCAGGGTTACCGCGGCTTCAAGGCAAGATTTGAGGGTAAGTTAAATCAGAATTGATTTTTAATTAAACCAACTAAATTTTCTCCCTTTTGTGTTTGTTTTTAGTGGTATGCGGCGGCGATATTCAGTTGACCAAAGATCAGTCGATTGATTCACCCAATTATCCGGTGGACTATATGCCCAATAAGGAATGTATTTGGCGTATCAATGTACCTATCCATCATCAGGTGGCTCTTAAATTTCAATTCTTTGAGCTGGAAAAGCACGATAATTGCATTCACGACTACATTGAAATACGTGATGGCAATCACAGCGAATCCCGGCTGATTGGACGCTTTTGTGGTGATAAACTGCCGCCCAGCATAAAGTTAGTACGATCATGACGAAATTAAGAGAATGCATTATTTATACTAATAATAAATCATTTCCTCCAGAACCCGTACCAATCAGATGTACATCAAGTTCGTCTCGGATGGTTCGGTACAAAAACTGGGTTTCTCTGCTGCCCTTATGCTGGATGTGGATGAATGCAAGTTTATGGATCATGGCTGTCAACACACTTGCATCAATACACTAGGAAGCTATCAATGCGGTTGTCATGCTGGCTATGAGCTTCAAGCGAATGGGAAAAACTGTGAAGGTTAGTTGCCATTCGAAAACAATGCAATTTTCTTAGATTTAACGCTCTTACCCGTTTTTTTGCAGATGCTTGTGGAGGCGTCGTCGATGCTACTAAATCAAATGGTACGCTGTACTCGCCCTCGTATCCTGATCTGTATCCCAATGCCAAACACTGTGTTTGGGAGGTAGTAGCACCAGTAAATCATGCCGTTTTTCTGAATTTCACCCATTTTGATTTGGAGGGCACAAAATTTCAATATACTAAGTGTAAATATGACTATCTGTATATCTATTCCAAGATGCGGGACAATCGCTTAAAGAAGATTGGTATTTTCTGTGGCAATGAATTGCCACCTATGGTCAATTCGGAACAGAATGTCTTAAGATTAGAATTTCATTCGGATCGTACAGTGCAGCGAAGTGGATTTGTAGCTCAGTTCATCATAGGTGAGTAAAACGAAGATCCTCTGAATATTTTGAAAATTCCAACAGTCGCACTTTTTATTTTTCGTCAAGATGTGGACGAATGCGCCATAAATAACGGCGGATGTCAGCACAGATGCCAGAATACATATGGATCTTATAAATGCAGTTGTCGTAATGGCTATACCCTACATGATAATGGTCACAACTGCACGGAGACGAAGTGCAAGTTTGAGATCACCACCTCGTATGGAGTGCTGCAGAGTCCCAATTATCCGGAGGATTATCCACGCAATATCTATTGCTATTGGCACTTTCAAACCGTATTGGGCCATCGTATACAGCTGACATTCCATGATTTTGAAGTCGAGAGCCATCAGGAATGCATCTACGACTATGTGGCTATCTATGACGGGCGTTCGGAGAACAGTTCAACCCTTGGAACATATTGTGGTGGACGTGAACCGTATGCGGTGACTGCTTCTACCAATGAGATGTTCATGGTGCTGGCCACGGATGCTGGCCTGCAGCGTAAAGGTTTTACGGCAACATTTGTATCCGAATGCGGTGGTTACCTACGGGCAACGAATCATTCACAGGTCTTCTATTCACACCCTCGCTACGGCAGCCGCAACTACAAACGGAATATGTACTGTGATTGGCGCATCCAGTCCGATCCCGATAGCAGTGTAAAGATCAAGTTCCTGCACTTTGAGATCGAGTACTCGGAACGCTGTGATTATGATTTCTTAGAGATCACCGAAGAGGGTTATTCCATGAATACAATACATGGACGATTCTGTGGCAAGCACAAGCCACCCATAATTATTTCCAAGTCGGATACATTGCTGCTTCGCTTCCAGACGGATGAGAGTAACTCGTTGCGTGGTTTTGCCATCTCCTTTATGGCAGTAGATCCCCCTGACGATGATGCAGGAGGTGAAGACTTCGATGCAGTGACTCCATTTCCGGGCTACCTTAAGAATATGTACGCCTCTGAAACGGATGGCGAGGATTTCCTGCCTCCCACTGTAGTAGCTCATAGTTCACATCACATTTTGCCGCCAAGCCGGCTTATGTAATCTACATCCAATGATTAGGGTGGTTCATTTATTCAGTTACGATTTGTTGTTGCATTTATTTTAATAAATTTGAATTTAACACTGTTTGAAAATCGCAACTTTTTTATTTACATGGCGGGACCTAGCGATGGCCCTTTCTATTGAAAAAGTCGCAGTATATACTGGGCTAGCTAAAATACTGGAAAAATACCCATTAAACTAGTAACCGATTGTTTTGATTCGAATGTGGGCGGGTAATAATTTCTCTCCCGGTGTCGCCATATCATTTCAACGAGGAGCAATTCCGGGTCCAGTCCTCAAGTGAAGGCCAAAGGAACGCCTACTTAAGGCAAAAGGGCATGATATGGCGCACACCCGGGATGCAAAAGACGGCTTTCCTCCGGCGAATTGGGGATGTCCAACATGACAACATGCTTGTCCGTCCGTCCGCCTGGATCAACGCAAACTCCTCCTAGACTGTTAGAGCTACAGAGTCGAAATTTTGCATGTAGGCTTGTAATACAAGCCTTGTATATACTGCAGGGGTTGTATATCTTAGATTAAGCCGGATCGGACCACTATATCATATAGTGAGTGAAGTTGTCGTTTTTAAGTAAAATATATATCTTCCCCGACCGTCTAGTATAAAACTTAGATTCTGAAATAAAAATTTTGTGGCAAAGTTTTTAATTAATTAAAAAAAATATCAAAGAAGCTAACATCGGCTATGCCGAAGTTTATATACCCTTGCAGTCCTTGGTAATAATAATTTTACATGTTCAAAATTTGTTTTCTGCAACTCAATTCATCAATATACAAACAAAACAATTTTACTCTCTATTTTACAATTTGTTCTTCTTCTTCCCTTATTCCCAAAGCAAAGCAACGCACGCATACACATACAGTTCATGTAGCGTTGCGTCTGTGTGGGTTATATTTATCCGATCACATTCATATTTTGGGATCTGGGGTTTTATATCCAATATTATCACATATGTAAATTTCATAGCATACTCCGATTTTTATGAAAATGTTTCTTCTAGTTCTTCTAGAGATATATGATATAGTGGTCCGATCCTTATGAATTTCATACTTTATTTTTCCCGGGTAATAAAAAACCTCGAAACAAAATTTCATACGCACAGACGGACGGACAGACGGACATGGCTATATCGACTCAGCTTCTCATGCTGATCAAGAATATATATACTTTATGGGGTCGGAAACGTCTCCTTCTGTGCGTTACAAACATCTGACCAATTTTATAATACCCTCTGCAAGGGTATAAAAATAAAAATGCCCATAAAGACTGATAAGAACGCCTTTCTCGATTGGTTTCTATTACATTCATACATCAGTTATCATTGCCATTGCAGTTCATAATTTTAGATAGTTGACCTATTTTACTATTTTATTTATATTGGTATTGTTTGTTTGCTATTGTCCAAATTAAACCTTAAATCTCCTGACAAATCAGGGGCATGGCGGTTGGCAACCTTGCTGTCGTTCAGGAGACAGGCTCCAGTCACCGGCTTGTATTTAGAAAACTTATCTCAAAATTTGATCGTGTTGTAATTAGATGAGTTGCACATTGTCTCGACTTCTTCCAGCTGGCTGATATATGTCGACCTCTGGAAAGGAGTCACCAATGTTTTGTCCATTCCAACCCCAGTGAAGGGATCTTTCTCACTGTTGAACTAACAATATTTACCTATTGATGCCCGCTTCTTGCCGCCAAACATATGTAGCTCCTGGTCCGCTAAGGGCATCTGGCTAATGGTACTACGGCCGTATGCCTCAAACTTGTCGTTGTACAGGTGCTGGACACTGAAACTTTCCAAAATTTTAAGCAAAAAATATTCCTTTTTTTTGCGATAAGTTGGAACTTAATGCGATCTTATAATTTTTTATTTTCGTATTCAATGCGTTATGACTAAAAGATTGGTATAAGGTAACAGATTTTTTGCAATCACATCCAGAAAACTGAAATAGACCAATGTTTAGACCAAAGAAAAAAACTATTTTTTTGATATTAGCCTAATAAATAGCCAGGCAAAAAATTCTAAATAAAGGCAGCGAATAAGAAGAAAAAAAGTGTGAATAGTAGGGCTCACTTGGAGGTCAATCTTCCAAAAGAAGATTATTTCAAAGGCAACAGTAAAAGGTGAGCACGTTGTCTGTATAGCTTTTTCAAGAACCACCAAGTTCTCTCATCATAATAGTCGTAATCTAATCAGATGATAAAATACACATTTATTTTCGGAAAATTTTTTGTTGTCGCACGTAAAACAAATGCATATAGTTTATGCTCGAAAGGTTGAAAGGAAATTTATGGACCGTTCCAAAATGTATTTAGTTATTGAAAAGCGAAAATCGATGGGAATATGTTTATACCATTTTCTTTTTCTTGGGATTTCAAAATGAAATACTTTGAATACTTTGAAAGATCAATTTGAATTTTGAATTTCCGATAGTATCGATCCATGTTTTGCAACACTGTCGAAATAAGCCAGATCTAGCTTAAAATAAGCTAAAATGGCAACACTGTGTGGGTTGTTGTTGCACTTTGAGCAGTGCTGCCAATTTAGCTATTTTCCCACTAGATCTAGGGTTGGGTTGCAACAAGGAAATGCGGGATAAATTGTGAAATAGCGGCTAGCGGAAATTATAGCTGTTTTTCAAGAAAAACTAGTTTTACTTTATATTTTGAAACATTTAGTAACTTCGTGTATTTTTATGCTCTATCGCTCTATCGTTTTCTGAGAAGTTTACTAAATGTTTCCCAATTTTTAAACCGCGAGTAAAGACCCTGCATTTAAAGATTGGCTGACTTTAAATGCAGCTGATACGGGCAAATGTTTTTGCAAATACTGACATTGTCAAATGAATATGTCAAAACGAAGCAAAGAAATAGGTACGGCTAATACAACTTTGAAGATGATGAAGATAAAGTCATTGATGAAATCATCCAAAATATTGAAATAAACCAAAAATAAACAAATATTTTCTTTTTTTTTGGCTACGAAGAAATATTTCTAGCTATTTCTAGCTTTTTTCAAAGGCTGATTTAGCGTTTTGATGCAACGAAATGTTGGCAGCACTGACTTCGAGACGCCGCAGTTGGCGCTTGATTTTGTATTTAACAGTTTTACAGTTTAGCGTTTTTGTTTTTGTGTATAGGAATTTGTTAATTGTGTTAACTAAAGTGATAATTTGCTAATGAATATTGTTTCGTGCTGTGCGTCTATTGCTTTGTGTTTGATTTTTGCATAGTTTTTTTTTTGTTTGTCGTTTGTTTGCCAAAGAGACAAGATGAGCGCCTTTCAGGTTAGTCGCTTGTTTAAAGTAGTGAACAAAATCCTTAATGACCTTGATTAATGATATATGTATATGCTTGATTCTCAGATTACCGTCACCCCGCGAACAAAACAAAGGAAGCGAATGGAGGGCCGCGAACCGACTGAAGTGGTCATGGCGCCTTTTTCGGCCAAGTCGATTGTCCAATTTGAAGATGTTCCCATAACCAAGACGGCAAGGCGAATTTTGCGTATCATCAATACTTCAGAGGAAGCAATTGAGGTTAGAAAATATAGAGATATGGATCAGTGTGACAAACTCCTTGGCAACCACAAAACACTCGCCACTTCTTTTTTATTTGATCAATTTCCATTTTGTAGGTCAAAGTCAGCAAGGCCATTAAAGAGGAACATAATGTTACCATGGAGTGGCTGGAGCATACGGTGCCGGCACTCGAAGAGGTGTCCATGGAACTGGTTTGGAGTCCACAAGTCGAAACAGCTTGCAAAGAAACAATACAGCTTCTTGACAATCGCAATTTTCGCAAAGATATTATGGTTATACTCAAGTCTATTAACAATCAGCCAGCAAAAGTAAGTTAGACAACCAGCCCCTGAAAATCATCCCTCTAAAGTAATCTTTGTTTATTTAAGAACACGCGCAAGTTTCCCACAGTGGGTAAGACACTGCAGCTGAAATCTCCTACAGGCAATATTGCAAAAATCGGCAAAGTGGCCGCAGCTGCAGGGCAGCCAAAAAAGCGTCTCTCAAGTGGAGTCGCTGCATCAGCAAAACCACAATGGCGTGCATCCAGTGCTTGCTCACGTCCCCGGACAGCACCAGTGACAGAGGCTAAGACTGCTCCGGAATTTGCACCACTGTGCGATTTTAATTTGATAAAACCGATAGAAGAGGCATGCTACATATCACCAAAGTCTCATCAAGGAGACTCAAAAGAGAATGTTAGTCCTATGACGCCCGCACATGTGCTTAATATGATTGACAAACTGAAATTCACACCACTCAATGATACAAATGGCCCAGGATCAATAGCTAAGGTAATGCCAGATAACCTAGCTGCCTGGCCAACACCGATTCTCCAGAGCCACGAACAGTTGACTATATCAATCACAGAAATGAAACCACGTCGCTTAACTAGCCTCGAGCTTGAAGATCAGCCCATTAACAATACAACTTTTGATGTGAAGCATTCAGAGACCATAAATCTCTCTGTAGACACAGCAGACTCTTCACATTCCGAACTAATGCAACTGCAGACACCCACGAGAGCCATGATGAACAGAACTACCACCATAGTACATGCCACGCAGCAAAGAGTGCTTGAATGCATACGAGAAGAAGAAACTTTTGCTGAAAAGAGTCCAGTGAAAAGTCGCCCGCAAGATCTGAAGCGTGACATCAAATTAATTGGCTCACCGCTGCGAAAGTACTCCGAATCCATGAAGGACTTATCCTTGGTCTCATCACAGACTAAATTTGCCATACAGGGTTCAATGCCGAATCTTAATGAAATGCAACAGATACGTTCCATAGAACAGAATCGCTACTATCAGGAGCAACAAGTGCAGCTCAAGGCGCAGAAGACAACTAAAAAACAGGATTTGGATGCATCTACCAGCAGTGAAGTCAGCTTTGTAGGTGGCCAGCAGGATTTGCATTTTAATCATAATGAGATCCTGGCCCAATCGAGTCGTTTCAATCTCCATGAAATTGGACGAAAAGCCAAGGCAAATGCACAAAAGCGTCGCTCCGATGAGTTGAGCTTCTCCGACTCTTATAGCAATGAATCGTTGCATGGCGTAGCAACCATTGGCACAGTGATTACACCACCCAAGAAATTAAGAGTAGACGAGAGGATTAGGAATGCCGCCATACCAGCTAATGCCTCGGCCGTAAGCACAAAATCGTGGACTCCTACTCAACCCAAAAAGTATAAGCTAGCTCAGACATTATCGTTAATGAAAAAACCTCAAACACCGAGAAAGGTGAAATCACCCATCAAACTCTACGATTCCGAGTTGCATATGCAAACATACATAAATCCTGATCCATTTGCAGCGACAACCACAACCGATCCGTTTATGGCCTCAACCATGTATCTGGACGAGAAGGCTGTGGAGCGACATGAGATTGATTTTAAAAAATGGCTCAATGCCTTGGTCTCAATTCCCGCTGATCTGGATGGTGATACGAATAGTAAAATCGATGTGGGCAAATTGTTTAATGAGGTGCGCAACAAGGAGTTGGTCGTGGCCCCCACCAAGGAACAACAGTCTGTGAATTATCTAACCACATTCCGCCTGGAGACACTACGTCGTGCGGCAGTGGAATTATTTTTTAGCAAAGAAATGTGTCAACCTTGCTCCCAAGTTGCCGTCTATATCGGTAAGCGATCTCTGCGCATTCGAAGTGATCGTAATCTGCACTTGGATGTCGTGATGCAGCGTACCATATTGGAATTATTGCTTTGTTTCAATCCGGTGTGGTTGCGTTTGGGTCTCGAGGTCGTTTTCGGTGAGAAAATTCAAATGCAATCGAATCGTGATATGGTCAGCCTGAGTAGCTTCATTCTAAATCGTCTATTCCGCAATAAGCTGGAGGAGCGGAAGTACAGTAAAGCCTATACACTAACCGAGGAGTATGCAGAGACAATTAAACGGCATACACTCCAGAAAATGCTCTTCCTATTGCTCTTTCTCGATCAGGCCAAGGAGAAACGCATTGTCATGCATAATCCGTGTCTGTTTGTCAAGAAATCTCCACACAAGGAGACCAAAGATATTCTTTTACGCTTTGCCTCCGAGCTGCTGGCCAATATTGGTGATATTACAAGAGAATTGCGTCGTTTGGGCTATGTGCTTCAGCATAAGCAAACGTTCCTGGACGAATTTAACTATGCATTTACCAACATTGCCATCGATTTGCGTGATGGTGTGCGTCTAACCCGTGTCATGGAGATTATCCTTTTGCGCGATGATTTGACCCGCCAACTAAGAGTTCCAGCCATATCTAGGCTCCAGCGAGTTTACAACGTTAAACTGGCTCTGGGAGCTTTAAGTTCGGCTGATTTTCAGCTTGGCGGAGATATCTCCGCTCCGGATATTGTGGATGGACATCGCGAGAAGACTCTGTCATTGCTTTGGCAAATTATCTACAAGTTTCGATCGCCTAAATTTCATGCTGCTGCTCGTATTATTCAGCTGTGGTGGCGACGCCGTTGGCTTTATGTCATTATACAGCGTCGCATACGTGAGAAGGAGCTAAGGCGTCGTCATGTGGCTGCCACTCGGATTCAGGCCGTTTTTCGTGGCTATCAGACGCGTAAGTCTACCAAAATCTACAGAGAGGAACGTATCCAGGCGGCTATAATTCTACAGAAGTGCACGCGTCGTTATTTGGCACAAAAGCAATTGTATATGAAATATCGCAGCATTGTCCACATACAGACCTGGTGGAGAGCCCAGAGATTGGGACGTATTCAACGCAAACGGTTTCTGGAGCAACGTCAAGCAGCTATATTCATACAGCGCATTTGGAGACGTCGTCTGTTTGCCAATAAATTGCTAGATGCGGCTGCCACATTGCGTTTGCAATATTCTCAAAAGATTCAGGCAGCTGCTGCTCATATACAAACCACTTGGCGCAACTATTGTCTGATGAAGATCCAGCGTCAGTCTTATTTGAAGCAAAGGAAACTCATCATTTATGTGCAACAGCGTGTGCGTGCCACTTGGCTAATGCGTGAGCAGAGGAAAGAGTTTCTTCAACTGCAACAATCTGCGCTCTGTATACAACAACATTGGCGCTCCAATATATTGATGAGAAAGGAGAGATCTCGCTATCAATTAATCCGTTCGAGTGCTCTAAAATTGCAGCAACATTGGCGAGGATTTGTTCTTAAGCGATCTCTACGTAAAGACTTTTTGATTATCAAACAAAGCACAATTACTATACAACAGCATTGGAGAGCCACCATAAAGATGAGGCGGCAAAGGGAAGACTTCCTCAAGCTGCGCCAGAGTAGTATACAAATTCAAAGATTCTATCGTGGACGTTTGGAAATGTTGAGACTAAGAATTGACTTTCTCAAGACCCGTCAATCTGCCATAAATATACAATGCCGCTGGAGAGCCATGTTAAGAATGCGTCAATATCGCTCTAAATATGTTCAACTGGTGTCCTCCGTTCGGTTAGTGCAAATTCGTTTTCGTGCCAAGCATCAAATGCTTCGTCAGCGTCAGCAATATCTTCAGCTTAAAAGGGCAGCAGTGGTACTACAACAACGTTGGCGTGCCCGTCAACTGATGCGTAAAGAACGTAAAGAGTTTCTTCAACTTCAAACAGTCACCCTAAATATGCAGCGACGATTCCGTGCCACTAAAGCAATGCGTTTCATGCGAGCTAAATATCGCGGCACTCGAGCAGCAGTCAATTGTCTTCAAATGCATTGGCGAGGACATCTGATGAGACAGCGTGAGCGAGGTCATTTCCTAGCATTGCGAAAAGCTGCCATCACCTTGCAGCGCCACTATCGCGCTCGTCTAGCCATGCTCAGGCAGAGAAAGTCCTATGAACTTCTACGCCATACAGTGATCCAGATGCAGGCACGTTATCGAGCCAAGTTGAAAATGAGGCAACAACGTTGCTTATATCAGAAGCAACGCGAGTTGATCATATATGTCCAGCAACGTTTTAGTGCCACCATAAAGATGAGAAAGCAGCGTTTCATTTACCAAAGCCAGCAGAAAGCTGTCACTCGTCTGCAGGATTGGTGGCGTGGCTTACGGGAGATGAAACGATTGCGTCTTGATTTTAAACGCCTGCAACAGGCCACTTTGACAGTACAAAAGAGGTGGCGTGCCATCCTGGAGGGTCGTCGGCAGCGTGTCATATATATGGCAACTGTTAACAAGCTTCGTCTACTGCAGTGCCGGGTACGTGCCACTCTGTTGATGCGTCGGCAACGTCAGCAATTCCAGCGACAACGTCTGGCTGCCATAACACTTCAGCGTCGTTTCCGTGCCCGCCAGTTAATGATTAAGGAGCGCAATGATTATGTGCAGCTAAAGCGCGGTGTCCTTTTAGTGCAGCGTAAATTTCAGGCCACACGCCTAATGCGCCAGGAGCGCCAACAATTTGTGCACTTACGAGGCATAGTTATACACATACAGCAGAAGTTCCGCGGTGGTCGGTTAATGCTGGAGCAGCGTAAACATTTCCAACTACTCCGCAGCTCTACGTTGATCTTTCAGGCCAGCGTGCGTGGTTATTTGGCTCGTAAACGCTTCCAGAAATTGATGACACCTGAGATGATGGAGGAGATTCGTCGAAAGCGGGCAGCAAGAACTATACAAAGATATTGGCGTGGATATTGTGCTCGGCGCAAGCACGGCAAGAAACTGGTTGATATTCGCAAGCGTCTACAACAACTGCGCCGCGAGGCTTTAGTTGCCAATTCGGTACGCTGCCGTGTGGAGGACTCTGTTCGTTTTCTACGTGGTCGTTTTATAGCCTCCGATGCCCTGGCTGTGCTCACTAGATTAGGTATGTCTTTTGTCTGTATGTAAAAATGTTTATATATATAAACTCGTACTTGCAGATAATCTCTCACGTCATGTGCCACATTTACTAATGTGGTGTTCGGAATTTATGGCAACATTCTGTTATGGCATTATGGCCCAAGCCATACGCTCGGAGGTGGATAAATTGCTAATCGAGCGTTGCAGTCGTATTATCCTTAACCTTGCCCGCTACAATAGCACCACGGTCAACACATTTCAAGAGGGCGGTCTGGTGACTGTCGCCCAAATGTTGCTGCGTTGGTGTGACAAGGATTGTGAGATATTTAACACCTTATGCACTCTCATTTGGGTGTTTGCCCACTGCCCAAGAAAGCGTCGCGTAAGTTTCTCACCTGCGTTTTCTTTTTTTACATGCTCACTTTTTTGACTCTTTTTTTTTTTAGATTATTCATAACTATATGAATAATACAGACGCCATATATATGATACGCGAAACCAAGAAGCTTGTGGCTCGCAAAGAGAAAATGAAGGAAAATACACGAAAATATCAGCCACAATCGTCGTCGCTCGGACGTCATCCTAATCGACAGGCTCGAACATTTCAGCCATGCGCCTTGCCCAGTCGGGAACCAGATTTTGGTGTAATACGCTCCAGTCCTTATGTATTCCAGTCGTCGGTCTTTGCGTTCGACACCATTCTACTTAAGTTGGGTATAGACATGTGTTAGTTATTGTTTAAATGTATGTCTATTTCAAATTGTTTTTACTGTATTATGCTCTCGTGTTGAAATGTTAAGTCTAGACTGATTGAGTGATTAATTTTAAGAAAAAGACTTATTAAAGAAAATAAATAAATGAATGAAAAACTAAAGAAATTTGTTTGCACAATTTTGCTGTGCCAAGTTTGATGTTTATTTAAATATGCTTGCAATTACATATATGTCTACATATATATATATATATATATATATATATAGTATACATATATATATAAAGTTAAATTAATAATCACTTTGTTTAAACATTTAGTTACATCGATTTGTCATATAATTTATAATTTTCTTTTTTATGCACTGTATGGATCAATAATGCCTCTTCTCAATTTCGGTTACAACAAATGCCAATTTTGGCAGCTCCAATTCTCCAAAAGTTGCCCCAAATACACATTTATATACATATATATATATGCAGTATATAGTTATAATTGAATAATTGAATTCGGATAGAATAGAATGGTATAATATACATATTCGTATAACATTTCCATAATACATACATATATTAATCTTGATAATTGCACATAATAGTTTTTGCTTTCTTTTGTTTTTTTTTTTTTTTTTAAATATTTTTTTTTGTTTTTTATGCAATTTTAATATTGCAGTTTAAACTAAAAAATAGAAAACTAACTTGCCTTTCGCCATCATTAAAAATGATTTTTAAATTAAATTAATTCCTTTTTGACATATAGATTTAAAAGTTGAGAGAGTTGTTTTTTTTATTTTAAATCTTATTGCCTTTCTATGACAATTTGTTATTATTATATAGGTGTTAATTTGATAAATGGCACACACGGCTGGATATTTATGTTTGTGTGTGTGTGCCACTTTTGTGACTTCAATAGATTTTCCATAGAATCAACCAGCCTAACGTCGTCCCAGGCCAAAGTTAAAGGGCTGTGGGCGCGTTGTACGCTTGGATTGGCGACCTGGACGAGCTGTAGAGAAAATATATGAAGAGAATTTCAAAAGTAAGTCCAATGTATGCATATTAAGGATGAAAATTTGAGAAACTTGTTAATGTCTTTAACCGCTGTTGGTTTACTTTAAAGATCAGAAAGAACAGACAATAACTCACCTGCCCGTTCAGCTGGAATGTAATTCGCCGGCGCCATTCTAAAGTCCATCTCGCTATCCGGATCGTAGTCATAGTCATTGCGCTTGCCCAATCCAAAGGAGTAGGGTCGTGATCGTTTGCCCAAACCAAAGTTATAGACCGGCAAACGTTTCATTCCCGGACCAGCATTGGTATACATATAGGCTCTACGTCCCAGACCAAAAGCATAACGCTCCACACGCTTATCAATGTCGCCGCCATCGTCAATGGCTGTTCCGATCAGGGCATCGACCGCATCATTTTCGGCATCACCATCTGAAGCCACTGGATTGCGTGGCTCCTGGCCAATAACTGGTGAGCAGGAGATGTAGCCGAGGCAGCATATGGCCAACAGCAACAGGGTATGGGCATGTAGTGTGTTCATTTTGATGGCGTGGGCCTGTGGTTACAAGCACGTGCGTTTTCTCTCTACACTAGACAAAGTGAGCAAAGAGAATGATAGAATTCGAAAACATTAACTCCATTCCATTCGCCATTTTACAGTGGGGAGTGACTGTCAAAAAACATTGCATACTTTGTGGCTGACATTTGGTGTTCTATATTTATTTGTTTACAAATATGCAAAACAAAGAAACAACATTCACCAAAATAACAAAAAAAAAAAAAAAAAACGGCAGACAAACAAACAGGAATTTCGCACATGTCAACGGGCAACAAATTTCGCAACGTTGACAGGAGGCAGGAGCAATAGCACACACACACACACACACACACACACACACACCAAACACAAAGGACACCCAAAAATGTGGCCCCCGCGTTTGTCATGCGGAAAGTCCTAGGCAGGATTGCAACGGCAGCAGAAGCAACAGACAACAGAGTTACACTAAATTTGCTGTATTCTGCTGGCCTTGCAGGCTACTCCACTAGGCAAAAGTCGAGCGTTAAGTATTTGAACTCGTTAAAAAGTTAAATTTGCCCCGCGCTTAATGAGTTTGTCTCTCACTGGGGACGTTGTCCTTGTTACTAAAGTTTGCTGAGTGGCTTAATCTCAAAGCCACGATGCTACAATTAAACTCCAGTCAACTATTTCATATTTCATGTTTTTAACTAGCCAACTTCTAATAAACTAATTTTTGATGGCCCTTTTCTTTATTAACTAAGTGGTTGATGTAAAGACAACTAGCGAGCTAGTTTTGAGCCGTTTCAATTCACCAGTTCTAAGAACAACGATAAATAAATAAAGAAAAAGTGAAGTTTTAATTGAAATACAACAAGTCTGGTTACAAATTGTTTCAAAGGCGACTCTATTAGTTCCAGGAGTCAAAATCTATTTTAATCTAACCTCTCTTTGCTGGATTTCTAGTCCTTCTAGTCTTTTAAGTCTCTTCTTGTGCTTTTTTTCTGAGTTCTTGAAAAAAAGTTATTGAATACAGAACTACAGAAATATTTTTAATAACTGGTTCTAACTAACCCATTTTTTTTTACATATTACCACTAACCATAGAACACATAGATGGGACAAACTCATGATTTTTTGATTGCAAACGCTAGCCTAGTCATGGAACCCCAGAGAACTTCGGGAAAACCCGAACGTTCATACTCTCAATGAGAGCGTAAAGTGGGGAGAGGGCCAAGCAGCTACGAAAAAATTTCAGTCTAGCATAGACTACAGAACGACGAAGGCAGGCCTATGTCGCTTGTGATTTCGTTCTGTCTATGTATGTGTACACTCGTCTGTACATGCTCCGGCTTCGTAGTGTGTGTGTGACGTGAAGTTGTACAACATCGCATTTCAATAGCTCGCTCGACCAAAATTTTTAATTTTCGACAAAACAGCGACAATGCGAATAAGATATGCCCCTGTGGAAAGAATATCAAGAAATATTGGCATAATGTATCTAGGTGGCTGTACCGGTAGAGTGCTCGGTTGGTAATGTGTCTTGGGGAATGTCCCTGGTTCGATTCCCAACTCGAAATCGTCGGCTTAAATAAGGTTTTTTTCTATTTTATAATTTTGTTTTTCTTTTGTTGATTTTTTTTGTTTCTTTATTTTTTGTTTATTTTTCTTTTTTATTCTATTTTTCTTAAAAAATAGAAGAAAAAAACCATATTGGTCGGTTCCGAAATGGGTATTGAACCAGCGACATTCCAATCGCCAAGCGAACACTCTATCGGCACAGCCACCTAGATACATAAGAACATAATGCCAATATTTCTTGATATTCTTTCCACAGGGGCATATCTTATTCGCATTGTCGCTGTTTTGTCGAAAATTAAAAATTTTGGTCGAGCGAGCTATTGAAATGCGATGTTGTACAACTTCACGTCACACACACACTACGAAGCCGGAGCATGTACAGACGAGTGTACACATACATAGACAGAACGAAATCACAAGCGACATAGGCCTGCCTTCGTCGTTCTGTAGTCTATGCTAGACTGAAATTTTTTCGTAGCTGCTTGGCCCTCTCCCCACTTTACGCTCTCATTGAGAGTATGAACGTTCGGGTTTTCCCGAAGTTCTCTGGGGTTCCTTGACTAGGCTAGCGTTTGCAATCAAAAAATCATGAGTTTGTCCCATCTATGTGTTCTATGGTTAGTGATATTACTCTCTATAATTCCTATATCATTCGTAAGGACTTTTGTTCAGGCTCTGCACTTAATTATTGAAAACCTAACAATTACTATAAAAGTTCCTCTTAAAATATCACAACTTCTTTTGTCTCTCAAGCATCCTTTGCTGATTTGTCGTGCGACCTTGATTTGACAATGAGTCACAGTAACAGTCCTTTCATGTCAGCCATTAACTTTTGTGGTTGTGTCAATAAAATGCCTGCATTCGCATTGTCATTGTCATTCAGAGGGAGTGCAAATGCTGTATTTTGTTTTTTATCTGCATCTTGCTTAAGACTCAGACAGCTTCAGCAGAAACCTAAAGTCAAAGTCAAGCAAGTCCTTGTCATCCGACGCACGTAGGAACAGCAAAGTGTCACCCTTTAACCCACTTGTTGTTTACTTAGGCAAATGAAGTAGCCGCCATTGACGCCGTCGGCGGCGACAATGCTTAAGGTCATAACAATTTTCCATTAGGCCAAAAGGCTTGACTTGACATGATGGACACACAATAAAGCCGCCAAGCTTGATGCCAATTGATGGCACGTTCCCATCCATAATGAAGTGTAAACAAAATGGCGACAATTAAAAATTGAAAATTATATTCAGAAAATTGCCAAAAGCATCATCAACATTTGGAGGAAGAAATGTTTCCTCTTCGTAAAGTCATATCATCATAAATTGCACAATGCAACATAGAATAGAACTACAAATCATGCAACAGGTTCAGCACAAGCTACCACAAGAAACGTCAAGGCCAGAAGCGACCTTTTATGATTTACAATCGTGTGTGTGTGTGTGTGTGTGTGTGCCATGACATAGAGTTGAGAGCAGCAAACAGCGAGCAGCTGTGCATTTTCCACGCAGGACAATAAAAGTAACGCAACAGGCCACAAGATAATAGGCGGAAAATCGTCACATTTGTTAGACTTTATCAACCGCATGGACATGCCATGGACGGCAACTCAGGCAGTATCGTAAATCTACAAAAGAGTAACATCAACATGATGTGTTTTGTGTGTCTGTGTGTGTGTGTGCGTTAAAATATCGCCAACACCTTTCTGAAGCAATAAAAACTTGTTTGTCCCTAAGCCCTATACAAAATAGAACAAAATACCCGAATCCCGACATTATCTGCTTATGAATTTATGCGTCAAAGCGTAAGTTTTTCTCTCTCGTTTGGTTTTTGTGTGTTTGCCTTTAGGTTTCTCTCATATCCGCAGCGGCGATTAGCAAAATGCAACGGAAATTCAAAGGCGATGTCGACGCTTTGCTATTTTCTAATTAAGTTTTGCAAAACTTTCCAGCGACCATGAAACACAAAAAAGAAATAAGAAGCGCCGAGCACAAAAGCAATTTCACACCGGCAGAGAAAAACGGACAGAATCATCCCCATATTAGCCCTTAGGTGAAAGTGAAGCAAATTGAGCCGCAATTGCGGCATACATACCAACAATATGTTTTAAATTGCAAAGGCCATGAGGCTAGAGATACCATTAGCCAATTCTCTACCTAAGATGCCTAATTAAATTATGCTGAGGTAATGAAGTGGCTAACTTCTTTACATCAATTTATGACGGTTGCAACTTTCTCAATTCCTTTCTTACAAAGAGGAGAAGAAAAAACCAAACGAACAAGAGAAACCAAAAGAAAAGAACGGCTAAACGACCCATAATCCCATTCCAACCACCCTAAGGCGGATATATATTCCCTACATGTTATTCTTTAATTTGGCATCCCTTGTAACTATTTTGCGAACAAACAAGAAGACCCTGCGGCTATAGTTTAGTTACATCTTTACATCATCCGCCGCCCTCTTTCTCCCCTATCAATCAACAATTGTCTTTTGATTTGTTTATTCAATATTTTTGGATATGGCTTTTGGGTTTCTATTTCGATTTGTTATCTTGTGCTCGAGGGGCGGATTTATTGTCATTTATTTAATTGAAATTCTATTTGGAATCCAACGCCCTCGCTGCTACATATTGTTCAGTTCTTGGCTTTTCACAGCGTCATTCATTCCCATTTCCATTTGCTTCAAGCCATTTGTCAATAATCACATTTTCTTTGTAAATTGCACAAAAAAGAAAAAAAAGAAAAGGAAAGTCAATTGAATTTTTTAACCTCTCTGATCTCATGCCTTAGGCGGAATTGCATTCATGCTTCCAAATCATAGCATACATTTTAGGGCACATATTTGTAAATTTTAGCTTGATGGATAAAAATGAATGTACAATTTGAAATAAGGATCCAATCTATTGGCCTAATTTTAGATATTAATTATGACAATCCATATTAGTAATTTTGGGATTTTAATTACATTTTTTCAAAGGTTTTTAGATAAAAAATTTTACATTACAAAAAGTATAAACAAAAAAATGCTTCTGATTATCCCTTCTCAGCTCATAAATTTTACAAAAGTTTTAGTATAAAATTTGGTAAGAATTAATTTACTAGAATTTTAACTTATACCAGGTTATCTCCAAAGAAGTTCGATTTGTTTGCCGACCTCTTTGGCACTTTCTTTTATATAAAATTTGACCCTAAAGCGATTTTTTAATAAAAAAGTTCGATTTGTAATCTGCTCGATGATAATCTTTCGATTGATATCTACAATCATTGAGAGGACAAAAGGTTAACAGGTTGAATTTATAGCTTTATTACACTCAAGTTCATATCATTACCAGGCTTCGTCATTTATTACGCGTTATATTTAAAATATTTTTATCCATTCTTCACACTTGTAAAAACAAAATAGTGTGCTATTTCCTTTTATCAAAAAATGCTTTATACTTCAATAATTTTATAACTTTCGTATTCATTAGATTTTCAAATTTCTTCTATTGTTGATTGTACTACACTTTTTCCATTATCCTATTTACTAGATTTTCGAGCTTGCTCTATTGGTGATTCTTATATACTATGTATGATTATACACGTTTTTCCTTAAAGATCATACGTTTTCTACTATCACTTAGAGATTTAAATATGTTCAACCTGTTTTATCTATGAATTTAGATTCCTGATTATTACCTTATGGCGTGAACATTTAAATGTAAAATAAAAAGAGAATTTAAGGCATATAAATAAACTACCACAGTGTTAATATGCAGTTATCCACTTGATGCAAATCAATTTCACATAATTGAATTTGTTAATTATTTAATCACAAAGGAAAAACATTCTTTCAATGCAAAAATAATGCGTTTATAAAAATTGCTAATTTAATTCCAAAGAGGCAATTCCCTTTTTTTATCTTTCTACGTTTAAGCTTTAAAGACTAACTAAATTACTTGCAGCTCTTATGGATAATAATCAGAAAAAAGAAGTATACCATTTGGTTTAATAATCTGCTGTGAAATATTTTTGAATAATCCCAAACAGGTAAATATGATATTTAAAGAGAACACATGCATACATACATAGATTTCCCCTCAAAAGAAAAAAAAATTATGCAAAAAGTATGCTACAAAATTTACAGCTATTTAGCTGTATTTAGTAATACCTAATACAAGATTTGACTAAATAGCAATCCTACAAAAAAACTCTCACAACTTTTTACAAGGACACTTTAGACTTTGATTTTAAATATATGAAATATAGAATTGCTTAGGCCTATAAACTTACATCAAAGTTTGCAAATCACACACGATACACAATAAAGTGTTTTATTAGTTTATTGTTTGTCTTGGATATTTTATTTAATATTTTGTTGGCACTTTAAACGATGAAATTGCACACAGAATCTCAAATATCTAAATGTTCTAACGAATTATTTGGCTGTTGGAGTTCTTTCACCAGCTCCTCCACGTTGACAGATCAAATGTCGGTTAACTTTTGAATCCGCATCTGTTGATACGCTGGCTCTTATATGAGAACCCAGGCCGATGGATTTTGTTTTTTTTTTGTTTTTTGTTTTTGTATTCTCGCTTGAATATTCGTTATTCGTTGTTCGCGCGCGTTCCTTATCAGGCAAAACACCCACGGCGCACAGCAGATGACGACAAAGTGTGGTGAGTTTATGCTTCAACACGAGTGCCAGGGAAATGATGATGGAGGTGGTGCTGCCTCGTAGTAGATGTGGGTGGTAGTGGGTACTGGTAAGTTGTATGTGGTTCGTGTTACGTATCCTTGGCTACAATGTGTATCAACAACAGGTGGCTGCCGCTGTGGTTGTTGTAACTGTGCTGCGATTTGGCAGCTTTACCATCTTGGCCCTGAGTCTGCCACTCTCTCTCTCTCTATATCTGTCTCTCTCTCGCCGTGTCGGTGTCCGTGTGGTAATTGGCAAAGTCTGAAACAATATACTTTTCATCTTCTCTATTATGTTTGTAGGTGAGTTGCAAAATCAAGGATTTAAAGCCTTTAGACTTTAGCTGGACTTTGCGTATTATATGCATATATATACATATATTGTAGACTTCATTAGAAGTAAATAGATATAACCTGCAGCCCAACACCTACGCTAAGGCCACTATTCCGAGAACAACCCACTCTTTCATATCTGGTATATGTGTGTGCGTGTGTTTGTGTCCAACTATTTCTCATTTCGAATTGGAATATGTCAAGTTGGTGGAGCGCGCATTAGTCAAATGCAAAAAGAAGGCAAAACACTTTGTTAGTTCTGCCATTGGGCCTGGGAAAAAAGCGACTGTTCCTCCATCTTTGTGGTGTTCTATCGCAAGAGAGGGCAAGCTAAACTGACAGCTTACAACATTAAATGACATGCAAGCAGTCGTGTCCTTCTTTATTTCTCTCGCTTTCTGTCCTTACATGCGCATCCTTTAACTGTAACATATCAAAAGCGAAAACGCCAAGGAATTTCTCTAAGCGGAATGCCAGATATCCATGTTGTTCACAATGTCCTCAACGCCCATTGGGCGTATAAAATTTGCCCTGCATAACGCATCCTGCTCCTTCGATTATCTACATATATGCTTTTCTTTTCTTTTTGCGTATTTTTGTTTCACATTCACAATAACTGAGCTGGGTTAAAGTAAATATTAAAGAAATAAAATTTACATTTATTTCACTTGAAAATGTTGTCAAATCCCTTTAATTTCAAGAAAATGAAACTAAGAGAGTTGAAAAGATGAGAATAATAACAAGAAAATTAACCAAATTCCAGTAAATTATGTTTTAGGTCTATGATTTTTGTTTTAAACAATGTTTTTAGCATCTAACAATGAATTTACTGGGTGTATCATTGGCAAATCAGTCGACCAAACTCCTCACATTACATGGTTGCTGTTCTGCCTTAATTAGCCATATTGGAGAACGAAAAGTGGAAGCAGCAATGAAGCTATAAAGCCATCAAGCCATAGAACTCCTGCTGTTTTATTTAGTAGTAAATAGTTTAATTACGTAACGCAAAAATCGTTTGCTAATTGGAAAATATTCACATTACATCTTGGCTTTTCGTAGCTACACTTGTAAGAAGCTAATGGCCTTCTATCCTGCCGTAGAGAGTGGAGAGTGGTTAACGGGACGTATACGTAATCTATACACAGCATGAAATCGTTTGGGAAATGCTAAAACTGGGTAAATGAAATTGCATTGAGATTTGTAAAGCAATTACCAATTTACTAGAAATTAATACAAAATATTGCAGGTTTATGGATTTCAATAATACAACAACAACAATTGTGGCATGACGTCAATCGACAATGTCGCACTTCGAATGCGTTTGCCATTCTATAAACAAAACAGAAAAGCCCTTTGTGATGATGATGATGAAGAAGACCTGCTGGTAGAATTGAACCCACCATAACCACCATGGCCAATAGATCATAAATCATACACACACACTGATAATAAGAACCATGGCTAAATGCTGGTAATGCGGCGTTTGTCTATAGCCTGGAAACAGAGGAGGAGTAAGCAAAACGGCTCGAAAGGCCGCCGCGTCATCGCACCGGAACAGGTTAATAAATTTCCCATCGGACTAATCGTATTCCATAGACTCATTAGGCGTTGCCAGCTGTCATATATGAAGGATATCATGAAATACATGTCTCTACACATACACACACACACACAACCACACACACACATATGAACTCTGAGTTTGCTGACCAGTTTGACCAAAAATCAAGTAATTTCAATTATTTTTATTTTTATTTTTGGTGTTCCAGAAGACAAGTTCAGCTATAAATCATCATCTGTGGCGGCTGGAAACCTAAGCAGTTGGCCAGACCAACGACGACAACAAAAAAAAAACGAGCACCCAACCAGTTTTAACCCACACCTACTCCAACACACAAACAGTGCAAACTTCCCACCAAAAAAAAAAAAAAAAAAAGAAATACTCAAAATGCATAAGCAAAAACATAAAAAAAAATCACCAAAGAAAATATTTTTGTTCCAAAAATATTTGAACAAAGAACCGACTTTGTAGTATCCTTCAGCAAGGGGTAAATAGATAATTGTCAGTTATGTTAGCCAAACCTGTTGCATTTAAGGCCAACTTTGGTGGCTCAGTCGACAGGCTGGTTTCAGCTTAAAACTTAAAACTTTAATTTAAAAACCTTTTTTCATTTAAAATACAAATAGTTTAACAAACCGCTATCTCCTTCATCAGAATTCTATTATTTAAACTACTTGCTTATTAAGGATTAAGTCACATTATCGTTTTTTTAATTGTCAACCTGTTTAATATACCTTTAATAACATTATGGATATACGGTAAAGAAAAAGAGTAAGAAAAAAATGAAAATCACGATTTTTATGCAGGTTTTCGGAGATTTTTCCCACAACAAGTTTTCGTTAGTTTGTGTATATATATTTTTCTTCTCTTCAATGTTTTTTTTTTTTTTGTCTTTATTTTAATTGATTCTGCGCTTGGGAAAAATGCAGTGCCCCATGTGCACTTGAGATCCAGATGAACTTATGTGGCGTTAGATATGAAGCAAACTAGAAACAAGCTAGAAACATAAAAAAATATGAATTCATTTTTAAAGTAGAAGATAGTCTGGCTGCCAATGATGTACATAGATAATAATATAATGGATACGTAAAGTATTCATTGTGTTCATTACAAGCCGGAAAGTCAGCCTAAAGAATGCTGCTTGGGCTCTTGGCCATCCATCCATCCATTTATCCATCCATTTGGCCGCTGACACACTTTTCGTTATGCTCGCCCAAGAAGTAGGTGAGTGAGTGAATGAGGAGTGAGTGAAGTGAGTGAGTGGGTACTACTCTGTGAATATATATGTATATATACGTACATATGTATGTATGTACATATATGTTTGTGTATCTGAACATTACGTTCTCCATTCTACGCTTCGCTGCATTGAAATTTCTTTTTTTTCGCTTTCTTTTCAAAGTCTACACAATTCTGCTGCAAACACTTGCGCTCTCTTGATCTCTCTCTTTCTCTATCTCGCTCTCTCTCTCTCTCTAGATTCTGCTTCTGTTCTGTCCACCCACTTATAAATGTTTCCATTTCTCTCGCTTCACTATCTCTCGCTCTCTCTAGCACTGCGTGTGTGTTTCTCTTTCTCTCTCTCTTTGGCCTGTCATGTGTGTTTATGTGTATATGGGTCAAACCGAAGTTCTTGGAGAAAACTGGTCATACAAGTCTCGCGGCATAGGAAAGTGATATTTGCTCCACACAAAGCACATACATAGACACACACTTACACAATCACACACACACGAATACACACACACCTGATCGAAAGCGAATGCGTTTTGGCCATTTCTTAGCCATTTGGCCAACTTTATGTCATGTTAGAAAAATGCCAATTTATTTGAGGTCAGGTTCAGCTCTAGTTTTTTAGTGTTCTATACCATTTCAATTCACATTGCTTTTTCTTATGTAAATGTAAATGCAATTCGTTATATGTATACGAAAAAGACAAAAAACAACAACACAGACAGTACTAGTTGTTGTTTTTTTTTGTTTTTATTTTTTGTTGTTCAACCAAAAGGTGAATGAAACTTAATGAATGCCAGCAGGGGCAGGCAACAGCAACAGCAACAAAAGCCGAGAGGCAACAGGTGAGCATCAGTAGCGCTGCATTGCCTACTGATTTTCACCTGAGCGTGCCTTTGGAATTTGCAAATTGTTTTAAACACAATAACAACAGAAACTACAGACAAAAAAAACCAAAGACGACGACGTAAAGATTACACAAGCGCAGCGTCAGCGATTATATGCATGCTGGATGGAGAGGGGGTTGTGGGGGAGGAAGAGAATGGGTGGCTGGCAGTGGGTTCGAGGGTGGACTAAAAGAGTAGAAGCAGAGATGAAGCGCGGTAGAGCGGTGAAGGAAGAGTCATTAGAAATAACTGTCGGTTGCAATCAAGAAAGCTCTCTCTCTCTTCCTCTCTCTCTCTCTCTATACCTACACGCCTCCCCACCAACCCCCAAAAACCATGATCAGCCGCAGCAGCAGCAGCAGCAGCAGTTGAGCTTCGTAAGCCGAAGCGCCAATTCACGATCCACGATCCACGATCAAGTGCTGCAAAGTGTAGAGAAATTTATCATTTCACTGCAACCAAAAAAAAAAAAGCAGAAAAAAAATGTAACCACACTCGCACACACACATACACATACACATACACACAGTACAAACGATCGCAGAGCAGAGCAGCGCAAGTTTTGGGCTATAGTTTGAGGCTCACTCTTGTCTCCCATTTGCTCAGCAGCTGCTTGGATCCACCGCATATGGCTCTCTGTGGCTCTCCGGATTGCTCATCGTGTTGCTGCTGCTGCTGCTGCGACGACGGCAGCTGCTGCCACTGGCTGCTTGGGGTCTGGCCACAAAAACAACATCACAGTTTTTCGAAATTAGTTCTAGTGAGTCTGTGAAAGTGTGAGCGACTACGACTATCGGACGAGGCAACAAGAAAACTCGAAAAGCAGCAAAAAAAAAAAAAAAACTAAGAAAAAACACACACACACAAACTCAAAATCCCATCACAACAACAACAAGAACAACAACATCAAACGGCGGAAATAACAAACGAATACATTTCTATCCAAACGTGCGATCAATTGGCCAGCCACAAAAACGGACAACCAACTGGACATTTTCTGATTGGTCAGAACGTGCCAAAAACAAAAAAAACAAGCAAAAAAAAAAAAAAGAACAAACGTCATCAACAACAACAACAACCATACTCTCAACACTCTCAAGAAAGCAGAAGAAGAACACGTGCAACAATGTCACATCAATGCAGCTGCGGACGCGATCTCAACAATAACTATGTATCCTATACGAGTGCCTATGCCAATGCGAATACAGGATTGGATCGCGAGGCAAATGCAAATGGTAATGGCAAACCCACACAACTAACGGCCAAGGTTATGTTTGGAACAGTTGGAGCCATCAAGGAGCTACGCGACAAGGAGCAACAGCAATCGAGGCATGCGGCAACAACTCGAGCCGGTGAACGGCGCAACTGAAATTGGCTATGGGCTGTACGGAAGCAAGTTAAGGATATTTTAGTTGGAGTAGCAGATGGTGATACAGGTGTGACGTACATAAATAGGATCAGAACGAAAGTAGAGAATGGAAAGGAGAGATTGCTGGACAAGTGCTGTGCTAGTTGAGATTGGGTTTTGGATTTTAATAATGGGAGAAATCAATCAATAATAAAGATGATGATGATGATGCAGTTGCCCCCATTCGCTGTCTATCCCCTATACCAGACCCCCCCCCCCCCACTCACCAAAACTTCCATAAAAAATAAAGAAATGAAACCGAAACTGCGTGTGGTCATGGTTAGAGAGGCTTAACAACAAGAAAAATTATAATAATAACAAAAATAATTAAATTTTCAAACAAAAGAAAAGGAAAAGTGGCAAAAAAAAAGAATTACATTCCGTAAAAATTTACAAGCCAATTGCAATTAACTTTACTGGATTCTTTTTTGTTTAAAAAAAACCTCCTCGCTATATCCCTCTCGCTCTTGCTCTCTATCTGTCTGTCTTTCTTGCTCACTCTCTCCCTGTCTCTTATAATTTAACTAACATCCTTTTACAATTGTAAATTATTTCAATAATAATACTGCAATTTTAGCTGCTGTTCCTTAAGTTCCACTACATCATTTGCTCTGACTTAAATGTAATTTTTTTCCCCTAGGGCTTTATTTTTCGGGCATTAAAAACTCCTAAGAGATAAATTCGATGTAAATTGTTTATCATATTTATACATAGTGCAATACCTTAGCTATATATACATATATACACACACACAAGCATAGGCATAGCTTTAAGTTTGTTTTAATTTTAAGCTCGCAAACACACACACACACACACACGCACACTCATATACACACATAAACCTTACAACGTTGCCAGTTTTGGGGTCTGGAGATTTCCAGGTGCTACTTCTGTAGCTTAAAATGCTGAGCACGTAAGGTAAGCGTACATACAATATATACATCATACATACACACTTACACATGTCAAATATATATATATATATTAAAATATATATGTAAACATACATATATCAACTAATACTTAAACAATTGTTATATGTTTTTTTGATAATTATCGTTGGTTTGTTTTTTTTTTTTGTGTAAAATATTTATCTTTTTATATCGGGCGGAAAACAAACATCTTCTCTTCCCCACAAAAAAAATAACCCTCTTCGTCCCCATACCCATGTTCCCTGTGTTTGCTCAAGTGATTTTTGTGTACTAAAAAAGGAAATGCAATGAAATGAAATGAAATTTTTTTAATGAAATAACGATGCTGATGCTGATGCCGATTCCGTTGTCGATGTCGATGTTTCTGTCACTGTAAATGGCTAAAATATATTAAGATTTTGTTTGGTAATAATACAAAAACGACCATGATCTATTCCAGAAGAAGCATCAGAAATATACATATATATATATATATATATACATATCTAAATACATACATACATATACATACATACAAAAATATATTTATTATACATCTATTTATAATGTTAAACTTAACAAAATATGCAAATAAAAATCCACAACTTTTTCATAAACAACAAAAAAAGCGAATGTCTTTGAGCGGATTTGAAATTTCAATTAAAGAAACAATTGTTAAGGTAAGTAGGAAATTATTTTGCGATTTCTGTTGTCTTGCCAATACCCTGTCAAATGGTAATTTTGTTTATATTTGGGGAAATTCCATGTGTGTGTGTCCAAAATTTAACGCTTTGTTTCGCCATGATCACATTTTGAGCATTTCCCAAATTGGGATCAACAATATTTAGTATTTCCATTAGCCTTATAAGTGATTTATGATCTTATTAAGTTCGGTTTCCTACACATTATTTGTCATCGAAATGATGATGGCAAAGAAAGAGGCAATAAATTGGTTTATTGGCTAATATTTCCTTGTGGCTAAGAGAGATTATGATTTGAACAAATAAATGGCAAATGGCATGACAAAATCTTGAGACTCCACTTTAGCAAGGGTAATGGTAAGTGGAAAGGCTTATCAGGCAATGGCGTGGGCGGGAACCTTTATTTTTTGCTTCTTTTTTTTGTGTTTCTCTGTTTTTATATCGTGTGAAAGTTAAGCAAAAAGAAAACAAAAAATTTCAAATAAATTATAAATTACAATACTCCAAAGAGAGCCAAAAGTAAAAATATGCGAAACGAAAGCGAAGTCTGTCAGAAGCAAAAGTCGCCGTCTCGATTCTTTTTGTCTACTTCCCGCCATTCTTTCCATTTCTTTTGATTCTCTCACCATTTCCCTGTCTGTCTGACTCTGTCTCTGCCTCTCACACTCTCGCAAACTCTTCATCTAATTATGTGCTGGTATTGGTGCGAGTTGAGTACGGTTCTTATGTTCGTAACAGTGACCCAGTCTCAACGTCTCTGCTTACTCTTTTGTCCGGCCTTTTTAGCATTTGCCTCTGCCCTGGCCTCTGCCTCTGGCTCTGCTTCTGCCTCTGTCGTCATCAAACGTAGAATTAACGCCTACAACTTGAATTTCATTTGCCTCTCTCACGATAAATGGTTTTTTTTTTTGTGGATCAAAGTCAGCGGGATGTAATAGTTTGTTTGTTCCATTTTCCAGTTTATCAGTATTTCTGGTTCTTTTTTTGTTGCGGTTTTATTTTGTAGCGTTCCATTCAATTGAATTCAATTGAACGAGTGCGTGTCTCTTGTCAAGCAAATTTATTTGCTTACGTATACTTAATTTACCATAAATGCACGTATACGTAATATTTTAAGTTTACCTCCAATTGATCATTGCTTTAGTTAAATTCCAATGAATAACTCAAGTGTAGAGCGAATTGCTTAGCGATGATCGTGGTGAATAGGAATGCTAATTGACTGTTCCTTGTCTTGACATTACACCACATGAAATGTCATGTAATTCGCGTGATGCAACCAAAGTATTTAATAAGTAATCTTTAAGTTTTTGCATTGCAAAAGCAAAATGAATGTTTTGAATAGATGATAAACATGGGTTTTTTACTGTCTACATTTGCTTTAGTTATGATTTTCCCCATAAAGAATTTATAAATTGATATCTAAAATGCAACAATCTTGCTTAAATTTTAATTGAAAATTAAAGACTTCTAAATGTTAATCAATGTGATGAGTTTTGAGTTTATTTATGGCTTTTTAATTTATTTAATTATCATTTAATTTTACGTTCGACTGACTCATACGGCATCGAATTTTCAGATTTTATACACTTAAGTAGTAAAACTTTTATTTTTCTGTTTAATTGATGCTAGTAACTATGTTAGATACAGATTAATTTGAAGAGAGGATATTATATTATTATTAACTCAATAATCATAGAATCACTGTGAAACTTGCCAAGTTTGAAAACTCATAAAAAAGAGGAAGGTAAAAATCCAAATCCTAAAAAGACATCCGAAAAATAAAATTTTAAAATTTACAAAAACAAAACTTAAAAACTACTTTAAGTAATTAAAACAGATTTACAATTAATACTGTTTATCTTCACTAAATTTAATTTATTTTATTAACGTAAAAGAGTGAAAACTAGAAGAGTTTAAAACGAATCTGCTCAGTTTGTATACTAAATAAAAGATAAAAGAACTTCAGTAAAACTAACAAATAGGATGTGATCTTTATTTACTTCAAATCTTATTGTAATATTCTCTGAAGTTTTACCCAAATGAAGCAATTACAAAGAACAGAACAGAAATCAAAATTCAAATGGTTTCCCTCCGCACTTAAACCGCATTTCCATTTCTATTTTAAAGCTTTGCAATGCTGATGTCATCCATGCTCACATCTCCTATGCACATTATATATATACACACTACTAGTATATGGTGTATAACCCCCCTATATTACCCCGCATTGACCCCTCCCCTTTTTAAATGTCTGCTACTTCTTGTTGTTCCATCTAGTTGATCGCCTTTAGGTTTACCGCCTTTGTCTCTCTGTCTCGTCGTTCTCCATTTCTGTTTTTGTTGCTGTTTCTCTCTCTCTCTCTCTCTCTGTCTCTCTCACCCTGTCTGTCTGTCTCTCTGGCTTGGTGATTCTCAGATCTTTGTCTTTGGGGATTTTTTTGTTGTTATTATTGTCACTTGGCTTTGGGTGATACATCACCATTGTAATTTATGAGGTGCAATTTTTACGATCTACCTTCCCTTTTGGCCGGGCTAAGAGTAAAAGCATCTTGTCTTGTGCCAGGCAACATTTTTTTCTTGTCTCTTGTTGCTGTTGCTGTTGTTGTTGTTGTTTTTTCACTTTTTCTTGCATGTGCTTGTGGCAAGAACTTTCTCTTCTAATTGAAAGCAGTTCGATGGTGGCGGACGATAAGCAACCAAACAAGCGATGGCATCCAGCTGGGCATCTTTGATGATGACGAACCGGCTCTATGTAGCTCTGGCTCTTGCTCAGACTCAGACTCTGACTCTGACTCTTAGCTGGGGCATGAATGACGATGACAATGATCAACGGATCGATTGGAACCAACGATGGAACGGCGACAGGCCCACAATATAATATAGTAGTAATGGGAACTTTATGCGGCCTCAGGGCATTTAATCTCTTGATTTAAATACACACACACACAGAGAGTCACTGGTGGTGCGGTGGTGGGGGCGGTTGGAGGCGACGTTCGACATCGATAAGCGCCAACAAGTTGAAAATAAATAATAAATATTTAAAAGCGTTGAGAAAAAGAAAAAGGAAGCGGGTGTCGGTGGGAAGTGACAAAGTGGTATTGGAGGCTACGAGAAACTGAATGAAAGCCACTAGAGAACTGGTCGCTTGCCTGGAAGATTTTTTGGTCTTGGTTATAGTGTTTTTTTTTTCTTTGATTTTTTATATTTATTTTTTTTTTTTTCTTTGGTTTTTTGTCTTCTTTGTAGCAGAGCTTAGTTGGCAGCAAGCAGCTTGTGGCCTGGCCTGGCTCTGACTTCGTTTGAGTCTGTTTCTTTTTGGCTTCTAATGGCAGCTGTAAGGTGAGAATCGATTTAGTTCGGTTTACGACGATCCAAGATACAAACGCAAAAAAGTTTCTGTTTGGTTTGCTGCGCGGTGAAAAGTCAAAAACATTAATAAGTTAGCCAAATAAATTAAGGAACAGGATCAATCAACTAATCAATCAAGACAAAATTAATAACCAAATAAGTTGTCTAACTAATTGTGGCAAGTGTTAAGCATTTAAGAATTTTGAATTTTGAAAAAAAAAGTAAAAAATCAATTTCCGTTTAACATTAAACACTGATTAAGATTAATACCGACTTGGCCATGTGTTGTTCGAGTAGTGATTGTTGTTGGCCAAGTGAGCGTGTCTTCACGAGCAAAACGTTTGTGTCTAAAATAAAAAATTTCTCTAACTGCGCCAACAACTTCCTGGCTGCACAAACCCACCACAAATGGCTAATGGTGTGGGAGATCGGTGGAAGGGGGGAGCCCGCTTATGCCGGTTTTAATGTATATTAAAAAAAGGGCCTTATACAAGTCTCAAGCACTTAACTTAATTGCATAATCTAGCAAAAGGAAAACAGCAAAAATAAATTTGTTTAAACAAATAGCTACGATTAAAGGTTCACTTTCAATGCAAATGCATTTTACTTTTAACACTACGCCACTGTCCAGCAGCAAAAGGAGCCACCTTCAGACGTTATTACACTTGCATATGAATTGTGGGCACTTGGAGAAAACTTGAAACCAAAAACCAAACTTTGAATTTTAACATTCTGGACTTTTCTCTGAAGCTGAACTTAAAGAAATATAAAGAATATGTATCAATAACTTGGATATTTCAGTTTGATTTCATAAGAAAATCTAGTCCAAAGTTTATTTACCAGAGTTGTAAATGGGATGGAAAACCTTTGTAAATGTAAATTACTATCGAAGAAGTTTTATGTGGAATCCATTAAGCCGGACTAAAGTCATGCTTAAATTGTAGAAACATTCTGACTCATTTTCTGGGTCTTCAATTCTAGGAAGCAGGCAACGCTAACAAATGGCTTCATTTCCTGATATTTTCAGGAATGTTAAGAGTTCCATTGACTAGCATAAATCAGAATGTTTTTATTAAGAATTAATGAAGAGCAAGTTAGGCCAAATAACTACCAAAAGCTTACCATTTCCCACAATAGAAAAGTTTTTGGTACTATAGTTTTTTTAAATTGTACTATAGTTTTTTTAAATTTGACAAACAAAATCTTGTCCCATAAATTACACAGGCCGACATTTTTGAGCTCATGAAAAAGTGTTTTAAGTTCAATAGGTCTGTTATAGTAATTTGAGGGTGCTGATTACGACACTGTACTTAGTTTTTGTCCATCACGTCAGGATTTCGTTGAAATTATTCAAAATGACCTCATTTGCAATATTTTATAGTGTAAATTATTATACTTAAAATATTATTATTTTAACCTATATATATATTAGGTATGATTTAAAAGCAATTTACATAATATCACAGAGCCGTTTTTTTTTTGTTATAATGCATAATAACTTACACTTTGGAAATGGTTCTAAAATGAGTGAAATTTTAACCAAAAAGTATATAGGGCTATAGGGACTTGGAGAATTTTCATATTTTTCATTTTAAAGAAATATTTGATTATTATGCATCTAACAAATTGTTTATTAGTAATGTTTGCAAACATGAGCTTTTTCAGGAAGTTCAAAAATCTGTTAAAAATGTAGAAAACCCATTTTTTAACTTTCTATAGAATACTTTTGGGTGCCTATTTTCCAATCCTAGATCCCCTGATTTCGCAAAATCTGGATGCGATGAACAAAAACCGAGTATGCAGTCAGAATCAGCGTACCCGAATTAGGTAAGAACACCAGTCAAGTTAACGTCACCAAAAATCATGTCGGCCTGTGTTATTGGTGCTTGAGTTTGTATATTGTTTAGATTTCTTTAAGTGCATAGATGAACTTTTTTATGACACCATTGAAGCGTTTACCAATCTAAAAATATTTCTAATATTTTATGCCACAAAATCGCAGTGCCGGATTAGCCGAATAGCAGGAGCGGCGCACTTTTAGAGCGCTCTGAGATGCTTTACGATCGCCGAAAGGTTGATTCATTCTTCTTTAATCTACCAATTTCCAGTCTGAGTAAAATAGTTAAATGACAAAATTTAAATTTCAAAAAATCTGACTAATTCTTAAACCCCTTAACCTTTACAATCTGTAACTTTGTCAAATTTTTAACGTTTTCTTATGCGATATCTTTTTTGTATGCTTTAAATTCAAATAAAAAGAAAATGTTACTTAAGTTCATTATAAATTGATATTTTAAAGTGGGAGAAAAATGATAAATCGCGATTAAACTGATCGAGAGAGAAAAGCACTGCATAGAAACCTCAGAAACTTTGTTTTTGGCTTAATCTGGCCTTATCCGGCACTGTTAAAATATGCATATAGAAAGAATACTTGGGTGGGGGAGATTTGCACGCCCAATGCTAGTTATAAATTGTCCATTATGGGATCATTATTTTAATTAGTCTGTGGGTAGTCTGGAAGAGAAACTAAATTGAATAATGGCCATTAGGCATAAGGAAAACACAATTACGACCATTTCCATTGCTAGCTACAGTTTCAGTTTGTGTGAGTATTTTTTTCTTTTTTTGCAGCAGCAGCAGCAACAGTTGCTGATGTAATCGAATGCCAATCGAATTGGCACTACATTGACGACTTACGACGTAACTTTTTTTCAATAATTATTAAAGTTAATTTGCGAGTTTATTGATATAATTTACTATGGTGATTCGTGGTTGTTATTTCTTTTCACAACTTTGATACCGGGCAATGAAATGAAATCAATGTTATTATTTTTAATTTGTCAATTTAACTGGGGGCTAGGCTAAGCATTGGTAAACGAATGCTTATAGCAAAGGTCATGCATTTTAATTAAGTATTCATAAAAAAAGATTGAGATGCTTAGGGCATAACCATTTTGCATATCGATTACGAAAAGACAATTATTTTACACTTATGACACTTTTACAGAAGCCTTTTAGAAGCTCGGAATGTTCGGGCAATTATTGGTTCTTCTGCTCCTGCTGATGACAACAATAATCCTTGGAGTGGAACAGAAATTGGACAATGAGAGTAAGCCACCCACAAAGGAGCTACCCCGGCCACTGGCCCCACTGAAGGACCAGATTTTACTCGACCATTCAAATAGTCGCAATGGTCGCTCACGACGTCCCACTCTGATGGATGTGGCTTTGCAGCAAAGTGTACGACAAGGATTGGATGCCATGACCGAGCTATATGGCAAAATACAGCCACAAATGCTGCGCAATGGTGTGTATGTGTATAGATATTCCAACCTTGAATACAAATAAAATACCCAACCAAACCAAACCAAACAAAACCAATAAAAACAAAAATTCAAAAAGGTCAAACACTGGAGGATAATCATCCGGCTGCAATGTTATCCCGTTTCAATGCCCCCACCATGGATACGGAGAGGCGAGAAATGGCCGCCTATGCAACTATCGCTGCTGCCAAGGCTTTCCGTAAAAAGTGAGTGAATTCCCAATAAATATGAAAGCAATCATCTACGTATGAGTTCATCAGCCGCAAATACTTACCACATATGCAGAAACAAAAGCAAAAAAAAAACAAACTCATCGTCATATGAAAAAAGTTTTTTTCTGGCCAAAAGCGAAAGCGAATAATCAAAAAAATCAAAGTGTACTTCAAATTCAGACAATACTAGGGTGGGTAGGTCGATGTATGTATACTTATAAACAAATAGACAATATTAAATATAGAAATTGTGGTGATAGGATGCTTACACTTTTAGTACTTTAGAAATAGAAAATTTAAGTGATATCACATAAATAATATATACATAGGCATTTAGATATACAATCATTTCCAGAATAATAGGTGTGAACACGAAGATTTGGAAAACGCCCATATAAAATACAATAATAATACCATTAAAAAAATTCTAACAAATTAGGTCAAACAAATGTTGTCTCAAAAGGTGTTTTTTTTTAAAAAGAGTTGATAATATTGAACAAAAAAAAAGATGTTTTAGTTACAATTTTTTGTAGAATAGAATGGAAGAATAAATCCTTCTAAATAGTGAGCTTAGAAAATCTCTACTACCGAGTTTAGAACAGATGGCTTGGGGACAAATTAACCATATTTGAGATTTTCAAATCATGCATAGAAAAATAAATTGTCTAATGAAAGACACGATTATTAGAGTCAAAGCAGAAAATTAATAAGGTGTTTCAAAAATAAGTTAATAATTAAACAGATTATAAAAAGAGAGAGAGATTGAGGTATTGTAATTATTGACATTTTATTTCCTAGAACCATAAAATAAAGTTGGATTTCCATTTGAAATCTTTCATCAACTTTCGGTATATGCAACTATGTTGTTTTGATAGACACTTGAGCACGAGCCGAAAGTCATCTAATGTGTGTATAGTATATAAAATAATAACCAATAATAAATGTATATATGTATGTATATACATATGCACATACATATATAAACTGTTGACGCCTTCTCCTCACCAATTGACTGTTGGCAACTTTCTCGCTTGATTAACGAGTTCTACGACATTCGGCAATCGAATAACATCGCATCCATGGCAGCCCCTCCTCCTACCCACCCCGCCCCGCAGCCCAAATGCAAAGCAATGTCTGGCTAATGAGTTGAAGTTGAAGTGCGCCACAAAAGTGCTCCAAAAATATACATATATGTATATATACATAGCAAGATTCGTAGCTAAAACGTTCAGCAAGCGCTCAGCGAACTCTCCTCTCATTGACTAAAAGTCAACTTTCACTTTGACATTGAAATGCCACATACATAATTGCATGGTCCATAGCAAACCCAAACCCAAACCAACCAGATTCAGATTAAGCCAAATGTCTTGACTTGGCTTTGGTTTGGCATGGCCTGGGTGAAGGTAAATTAAAGCTTACCTGCCCGGGTTAAATGACCTCTTTGCGTCAAATAACAACGGAAATGGCACCAGACAATGCCATGGAAACTAAAAAACATGAACTGTTGTTTTTGTTGCTGTTGCTGCTGCTGTAGTTTTTCCAGTTTGCAAGTTTTCACTTTTCACAACAGGTTCGCTTCACGTCTGGGAAAATCTCTGCAATTTTCCACACACATAAAACGTATTAAATGAAACAAAAAACTGAAAAGCCAGAACTTTCACCCAGACAAACAGTACAAAAAAAAGATATATTTTAGTTATATTCAGGTGCAATGAGCTTTGACGCGGGGAGACCAACCAAATGTTTGGTCCTAAGGAAAAGTAATTTTTATGTAATGGCAATCAATGAGCCATGCAAAGCAAAAGTTCATAATGATATCACTTGGAAAATTGACCACAAAATGAAAAGTTATTCAACTAAAGGCAACTCACAACAATATTTTGAAATCTATTTCTCGTATGGAGTTGGAATAAACCTAAATTTTAATTAAGACTAGACCTAGAGAAATGATATTCGGATACAAAGAAGACGAATAACCTTAGGGACTAGCTCTTATATCCCATTTATGATTAGAGCGAACTTTATGTAGGAATTTACCAAATCTTTTAAACTAATAAGATGTCAGCAACGAATATTTAGGAAATATTTGTTTGTTGGTTTTTTTTCTGTTATTTGCTTGCCCAAAATCAAAAACAACAAAACAAAAAAAAAAAACATTACGAAACCAACAACATGCTCAGTTTAATTAAAAGTCATCATCATCATCATGATCATGATGGTTTTCATCATTGAATCGATATCGATCGATGATGTGACCAAGATGTTGAGCTCGTTAATAATGCCAAAAGCAGCATTTAGCCAAATTAGAAGAAAGCGAATGAACGTCAGCAAAACTCTGCAATTATACATATGGACATGCCTCTAACATATATAACCAAACGACAAGAAACGTTAGACACAAAAATAAATAACCAATGAAAAACCTCTAGAGCTCAGAGCTCTGGCTCTGGCTCTGGCTCCTCCACTCTTTGACTCTTCGTTGAAGTATTCGCAATTTGATTACATCAAAACAGCGAAAGGCAACAAAAAATAAAAAAAAAACGAAGACAAAGCTTTAACTCTGCGACTGATATGCTCAGAAGAAAAAAAACAACCGAAAAAAAAATCAAAACATGAGGAGACTTTCGTTTTCTACAAAGCGTCAAGAGGCACACGAATTCGGCCTCAAGCTCTGTGAGCCATATGAAAGTCTTTTTTTATCGCCAGAGTTCAATGAACGCTGCTGCGGCTGCGCTTTTTTCTCTCGCTACCTCTCCCTATCTCTATCTGTCCCTCTGAGTCTCTCTCTTTCTTTATCTCTCCTCTTCTCCCTTTAGCTGTGTGTACCTACGTATGACTGACTTAAATTACGCATACGCCACGTGTACTGGGAAATTTTTTTTTTCTGAATTTTAACCCTTTTATCACTTAATAATTGTAATTAAATTTAAAGTCAACCATGAAAATAAACAACGTAAATCAGATTAATGCCTAGCGAAGCTGAAAACGTGAGAAAAACATTTCCACTTTCACCCGTTCATAGAGCCAAAAGAAAACTGGAAAAACTTTGCATCTACAAAAGCTTTGAACATCAAATATGCGATATTTTTATACCCTTTCGTAATGCTCCTCGAGATTACTTTGATTTAAAAACTTTTATGAGTTATTTAAAAATTTGCAAGCAATTTAAATATTCATTTTATCGATTTGCTATTATGTATTAAATCATTCTTTAAATGCGATACTTTATATTTTTTTATGAACAAATTAATGCGAGTATGTTAATTGAATTATAAAAGAGATCGATTCAAGTATCTTTATTAGATAATTTCGCTAAGGCATTTTTAGTTTTCCAAAGATATTTCCAATCTCGAATCTCTGTACATAGATTCTGCTATCTGTTTTAGAGATTTAATCAATATTTAATATATAACTATAATTCGAAGTAAGAAAAAGTCACCCTATATAAAAAAAATATATAGTTATAGTTAGGTGACAATTGTTATTAATTAGAAGCCACAATGAGACAAGTTTCTTGCCTTTTGCATGTTTCATGATCTAGTCATTATACCTTACTTCAGATTTTTTTTCAAGAAAAGTAACAAAAAAATATAAACTTGCTAATAAATGCAGCAAATGGAAAGCAAAAGCGGTTAAATTAAAGTCAGCGTTTCTTATGCGACACACACACAAACACACCACACACACACGTACACACACACTGTGACAAGAGGAAACGCAACTCGCTTTAATACGTTGATGGGGATACCCATCTTAACGCCACCAGCAACGAACTCGTTTCCAAACTCCACTCAGCTTTATACGTTTTATAAATAGAAGCCACCATCGTTGGCCAGGCAGCACTCGAAGGCAAAGTCTGAACGTGCTGGCATGTCGTCGGCGACATGGAGCCAGGATCCCAAGCAGGATCCTAAGCAGGATCTGTAGACTAAACTAACTTCAGTTGTTGATGTTGTCTCATTAGTTTTCAGCACATAGATGAATTGGCCCGCCAATCGCATGCACATAAAATCTCGTTACGTCGCACGGCGTTGGAAGCCTTATGTCCGCCCCGTGATCCACCCTCATGTATGCCAGCCTCGGAACGTTATCGCACCCATGATGGCACCTGCAACAATAAACGTCGACCCCGATGGGGTGCTGCCCAGATGCCATTTAATCGCTTTCTGCCGCCAGAATATGGCGATGGGGTCGATAGTGTGCGCAGTTCCACAGATGGCAGTCCATTGTCTTCATCGCGATTCGTTAGCCTGCTGGTCCATGGATCTAGAGAGGGTGAGGCTCCCTTGACAATAATGATAGCCCAGTGGGGACAACTGCTGGATCATGATATGACCTCAACGGCACAACCACGGTAAGAAAGTAGTATACCATACCTATGAAATGCACAAACAATTAGTCAATTTTTTTTAAATTTGTAGCTCAATTAATGGTTCGATACCAAGTTGTTGTGGCGGAAATGACTTTCATCCGTCATGCTTTCCCATCAAGGTGCCACTTGATGATCCGTGGCTGGCACCACTCAAGGTGCGTTGCCTGGAGTTTTTGAGATCAGCTCCGGCCCAGCGTAGGGATTGTGTGCTATCTTGGAGGGAACAAACCAATCAGGTTACCTCCTACATTGATGCATCGCCAATTTACTCGAACAGTGCCAAATCTTCGGATAATGCTCGCGTCTTCCGTCATGGCCTGCTAATCTATGGTCGTGGTAATCCCGCCGAGGATGTGTGTCAGCGTGGAGCCATTGCCACCAAATGTATACGCTCGGGCGATGGACGTAGCAGTGAGCAACCTGGACTATTGGCGATGCATCATGTCTGGGTTGGTGAGCACAATCGCATTGCATTGGAGATAAGTGAACTCAATCCGCATTGGAGTGATGAGAAAATCTATCAGGAGACTCGACGAATTGTGGGTGCCATGTTCCAACATATTACCTATCGAGAGTTTCTACCAGTAATCTTGGGTCGTGAAGTGTGCAAACTGTTTGATCTGGATCTCTTGTCGACAGGATACTATGAGGGCTACGAAGCAAAGGTTAATCCAACTGTAGCCAATGCCTTTGCAGCAGCTGCCTTTCGTTTTGGTCATTCTCTGGTGCAAAATTCTTACACACGATGCGATCGTCATCACAATGTCATCAATAATAGTGAGTTGGAAATATAAATTGTGGAATATCAATGCCATCAATGAATCAGTTAATCTCTCACCACGCAGATGTTAGCCTTCATGAGGAGTTCCAGAGTGGAGACATTGGCTCAGCTGGCTCTTTGCATCGTCTACTCCGTGGATTGGCCACCCAACGTGCTCTGAAACGGGATGAGTTTATTACACCCGAGTTGACCAATCATCTTTTCCAAACGTCTGGTTTCCCCTTTGGTCTGGATTTGGCTGCCATTAATATACAACGTGGACGAGATCATGGCATAGCTCCCTATACCTCTTGGCGTGTGCCCTGTGGCCTGAGTCCCATACATAGTTGGGATGATTTCGGTAATTGTGAATTAAAATCACACAGATAAATAGATTTCTTACCATATCCTTTTCTTTTATAGCCAATGTGGTGGGTCCAGAGTCGGCAAAGCGTATTGGTCATGCATATCGGAGTATTCATGACATTGATCTCTTTGTGGGTGGAATTGCCGAACGTCCTGTGGTCGGTGGATTGGTTGGACCCACTTTTGCCTGCATCATTGCCCAACAATTTAGCAATGCGCGTCGCGGGGATCGCTTTTGGTATGAAAATGCAGGCTTCGAGAGCTCATTCACGCCAGCCCAATTACATTCTCTGCGCCGTGTATCATTGGCTCAGGTTCTGTGTCGTGCTGTGGGTGGTGGCACCTTTCAACCGCACATTTTTATACCAGCCGAATTTACGGACAATGAACGTCAAACCTGCGGCACTGGTGTCTTATCGCCAATTGATCTTAGCCCTTGGCTTGAGCAAGATCCGTTTGCGGCACCGGCACCGTCAGCGGCACAAGCTGATCAGGTTTTCAATATCATTAAAGAGGACAAGGCTGGCTTCTCGAATCGCATAAAGCCGGTTAGGCCGCCCCAGGTGGAGTTCAGTGCCAATTCGGCGAATGGTATCCAGCGACCAGCGCCAACGACGAATAGCAATGCCAGTAAAGTTAGTGACAAACTCGATCTAAAACGCAAGACTATCCCGACGATAACAACACAGACAAACAACAACAATAGACGCAAGACAACAGCGACCCAAAAGCCAGTGAATGGTATTAACAATAAACTGGACAAATCTCCCAAAATAACCATAAATATTAAGAATATCAATATACGAAAACAAGATGGAACAACGCCTAAGCGCAAAGTGATTATAAATAATGTGCCCATCGAATTGAGAAGCGCTGTAAACGGAAATGCAACAAACGCGGACGATGAGACCGAAACAGATCCGACTATGGACGATACAGAGAGTGAACCGGAAGTGGACGACGACAAAGATCTACTAGAATCAAGGGCTGATGATATGGAGTTAGAGACGACAGAGCAAACTATACCAACAACTACGACTAGACGAGAACTAGACCCAAATGAGACGTCGACAAATGCCAACGACTTACGAGAACTACGTAGTCTAACTGACTCCAAGACACCAGACTTTCGACTATTGCACTTGATACGTAATCATACAACTTTACAGACTTCATCTACCACGTCCATTAGCATGGCACGATCGACTCGAACTACCCAGTTTCCGAAATTCCAGAAGACAACAACCAAACGTGTCCAAGAGCTACGAAGTCAATACCAAAGTAGACCCATCTATACGAGACCACAGAAGGTTGTGGTCAATGGACCAAATGCCGATCAGTACGAGATTGAAATCAATATTAGACAAACGAACAAGAGTCCTGTGACGCGACCATTGACACCAGAATATGCTGACTATACGACAGTTTACAAACCCTTTAACAACAACCACAACAACAACTACGACACCAACTATGCACCACATTATGTGGATTATGCCAGCACGACGACAATCTCACCCAATTACGGTTACTATGGACAAAAGTTGACAAAACCACCGACCATTATCTATCTGAACGATAACGATGACAGACGACAGACCACGACAAGAGCTCCGAATATATTTCAGAATTTTTTGACTTTTGCGACAAATGGTTTCAATCCGAATCCAAATGCCAATCGACGACCGACGACGGCGCGTCCAAGTGTAGAGCGTCCGCAGTTTAATTCGTATGTGATCAATAGTCCACTTAGTGGCCACGGCTCTAGCATTTCTTCCTCCCCCTCGCCGTATGCACCCAGACCACCTTCAGTGCCGTCGGTGTCCTCTTATCCAGTTTCGAGTAGCTCACAAATAGGTGGAAATCCACAATCAGGTTATCTTCATGCCTCGAGCAGTGCCGTGAGTGCAGGTCATTTTGGCACTATATCCGGAGTGGCTAGTGCAAATGGGGCCGACAGTACATTCAGCTTCAATATAAGACCACGACCTTCGAATCCGCAAACGATTCACAGCCCAGCCAACTCCTATGGCCTGGCATCACAATCACCCTACAAGCCAGACTATCCGTACGGACAAAGCGAACTTTACTATGACCGCGAAATAAGTCCAGACAATCCGAATCCGAGTCCCTTTTCCACTTCCGTAGCGAGACCGCACACTCAGACGTATTTTGGACGGACACCCGAACTGAAGGAGGCCAACAATAACGAACTAACCAATCCCGATCACAAACTGGACATACAAGACTATGACTATCTGACACGTAATCTAGCCAATGTCACCGAGGATCAGAGCAAAGAAGAGGACAGTAAAGAGCCCGACGACTATACATACGATGACGACGAACCCAACAATAACTTGGAGGCACAGGTCTCGCCAAAGAATCAACTTCAGTTGGACAAATCAAACGACATGACGAACTCAACCAGTAACTCCACACAACTGGACGACAATTATGTTTTACCCGTGCTAAAGAACAATACCTTGACCAAGTATGTGACAGAAATGCCCAAGCCCATAGTGTCGACTCCCTCCTCATCGCGTAGTTCGACCAATAGCAAGGTGACAGTTTTCCCTGACAGCTTGGCCAAGCAATTGGCCAATGGTATTTTAGCCGACACAGATGACTACGACGACAGGACATTAACGGAAACTGGGTCATTAAAAAAGCAAGCCACAAAGTTAGCCCAATTGGCAAATGTGGCTTTTGCTCCAATCACAGTGCTAACTAAACCAGACAGGTGAGAATTATTTAAAACCAATTGAAACAATTAAAATAAACATACAATCCATACAGACCCGACAACTGGGTGATCTATAATAAGGCTAGTGAAGAACCACCTTTGCCCCAACCGCCAGTTGTTAGCATGGAGGATGTGGCGCCCACAGGAGAAGTTCCAACACCCATTAAAAGGCTACAAAATGCTCAACCTAAGCCAACTATTAAGTTAGACACAACAACCACAACGTCAACTGCGGCAGATGTTGGAGTAAAGTCAGATCTAAGTGAAACAACTACAACTCAAATTCCAACGACAGAAGAAGCAACATCAATCTCTGCTAGTAACTAGTATGCCAAATTAGTCTATACTAAATCTATGTACACTATTTATTTATTGCCCAATTCACTTGAAATAAACTAGAACACTTTTATTATAGCTTCCAGTTAAAATACGGATTATCTGTTTGGGCAGACCATTTAAAGGGCTATTATATGTTTATAACTGAATATAGAACTTCATTTCAACTTACTAGAGGATGCCTCAATTTTTGGATACAATGTAAAGTTATATCGAATACAAAAACGATATACAAGTGGTTTTATGACTTGGAATTTACTTATGGCATACAAAAACTAACAACATAACATGGTTATATTTTAAATATTTAAAATTAAACTCCTGCCTAGATTCCTATAGATTGCTTGGTTCATAAGAAACTTGTTTCCATGCGGAGATCTTTAAATGACCTCCATTAAATAAGAGATTATAAAATTTATACACTATTTCTTTTCTTTCCCCACACGTTGTCACTTCTAGCTGACACGTAATTACAAATTAACTAAAATTCAGATAAAGCAATTATTTCTACAACAAAACTTGCTTATTAACTAATGAAACATTACAAATATGAAAATTACAAATATTTTAAAGCTCTTTTCACAATGTTGTCCATGTCTTTTCATAGAAAGATTATAAAATTGACTGCAGCACTTAAGATACACGTTTCACAGTGCCAAAAATTGATGAATTCTTGGTTTGTACTTTATTACAATGCCGACTAAGACCTAATTGTTTCCATTCATAGAACACATTTATGCTTAAACATTAATGCGAAGTCACCCACACGGGCGGGGGTGATGGAACGCATTTAACAAAAACATCTAATTAGGTATGTAGTATGTATGTGTGTATGCTCAGTTATTTGGCTTGGCTCTAGCCTCGCTGTGTTAAGTATTTGTGTATTACAAGAGTTTATCTATGGTTATAAACAACATTATTATCAACAACATTATCATTATCATCATCATAATCATCATCATCAATTACGTAGAAGTAAATAATAATTTATGCCTGTAGCCGTTTCGCTTCTATTAAATATATGTATATATAAAATTACTAAATAACAAAAAAGAAACAAAAAATATACAATTTAAGCTACACAACATTTTTTTTTTTAGGGGCGTAAAAAGGGAAAGGTTGGTTTTTTAATATTAAATTTGCATTAAATATGATTTATGTTTTAAATTGGCGCATTGGTTTAATTTCAACACTAATTGTTTGTTTAATTGAAAAATGATTAATGGGCTAAACTTTTAATGTCCGTTATTTACAATCGTCGTGCGGTAACGAATTTGTTGCTCTCTCTCTCTCTCTTTCTTTCTCTATCTTTCTCTGGTGGTACATAGTGGCTAAATGCATTTTTGAGTTGGTAACAGTTCGTGTTTTAAGAGATTGTGCGTATTTCCCTACCACCGTATCTGATGTTTGTATTGCTCATCAACGGCTATTCGTTTGATAGTCTCATAACCTAGGATAATGCTGAATGAGAAAGCTGCCGATTGCACCAGGCGAGCGGACAGACCCTTAAAGAAGCAGTTCAATTTCTCCTCCTGCCACAGTTCACGGAAGGCGATGCTCATTGAATCCAACCGATGAACCTGAATAACAAATAAGATGCTCATTATTTAGCCTTGAATTATGTACACTCAAACCTCACCTGTAGACGAGCTCGCACTATATCGAGTGGATTGGTTAATATTGTCGTTGTAAAGCCACCTAAACTGCCGGCCACACATTGTATAAACAGATGGGATACCCAAATGGGGCATATGCGAACCAATTCGTCTGGAAAATGGAAAACCAAGTCAATAAACGAAATATGTTAATGGATAGTTAAAAACTCACCCTGATAGAGATGGTAGAATGCCCACCACATGGCCGAATTCGGTACATAGGCCATTAAACTGGCTGTATAGCCTCTATAGAAGCCACGCAATCCATCGCGCCGCATTATCTCACGTCCAATGTCCTTGGATATTTGGAAACGACTGCGTCCAGGCCATGATTTAATGCCCAACGGATTGATGTCCATTTTGGAGCCAGGATGAGCCGACATGCCCAATACCATGGCATGCTGGGATATAACATCAAAAGGAACTATAATTGTCTGACCCACAAGCGATGCACAGCCGCCACCAACTAAAGCTTTAATCCTATGATCGGCACCCAAATCGGAGAGTATGTGACGCACTCCCTCATAGGTGCTAATGTAAAATACGCCAGAGACAATTTGCACCGACGATATCCAGAAGCCGCGATACAATCCTGGCACCCCTTCCGAGCGATAAATTTTCATGGCACAATCAATCATGCCCTTGTATATGTCGCTCCTGTGCTGCACCTGCAGCTGAGTTTTGATCACAGTCAATGGGAATAGGCAGCATCTCACCGAGAATGAACTAAGCATGGATAGTGGAAAGAATTTCGATTTGTTCATCATGTCCCATTCGATGGTGCGTATATAGGAGGAGCCGTCCACTCCGCTCCCAGCGGCTCCACCAGTCGCCATAGTCAGGCGAGTGTTATTGCTGCCCGACATGGTCTAGCAGCGGGCTAGCTATTCCAACTGACGACCGTATGATATCCACGTTTGAATTGAAGAGCGTGCATGCGAAATGTATATAATGTGGAATCTCTGTGTTCGTTCACAGCATTGTTGTTCATCGGAGGCGGCGACTCTTGACCATTATGACTTGCAGTAAGCGATTTCCTATATCCCAAATAGCTTCTCTTTATGTGTATCTGGCCAAAAGAAGAAAGACAATGACGATTATATGGACGTTGACGCAATCCAAAGGCAGATGCACGCAATAACAAGACTTTCAAGGTCTCAAGGTCATGCCTTCTGTCAGACACACACACACAGATTTGACCTTTGTTCGGTAGTTTACTCCACTTGTTGGTCCGTCTACCTCTGTGTCTAGAATCTATGCATAATTTTTGGCACACTATCTAATCTTTAGGCGCCACAGTTACGCGCATTTTGCGTGGTTATTATATAATTCACAGACACCTGACTCAGTCTTCATCCCCTTCTCGGATGAGAGTACTTTCTGCCCATCGCTCCCACTTTCATGTCCTCGTCACGTAAACAAAGCCCATAACCGCACGGAACACACTTGCCAAGATGCTGCAGTGCGTCAGCCTCTTTTTGTTTACTCACCCGCCTTGTTTTCGTTCTATACGCCAGTTTATTATGGTTTATTTATGGTGGCTTACTTTTTTTTTGTCAACATGCTTGCAAATGAGTTAACATGCTCGAAAATGCGTTAACAGACTCGCAAATGTTAAAGTGAACTGGTTCCATTTATTTGAGAACAAAAATTTAAAACATTCTATAATTTAAAGGAAGTAAAGAATCAAAAATACATATCTACTGAATGTGTGAGAGAAATACTTATTTAATAAATCTAAATCAATTTAATTTGTTTTTAATAAAGCCAAAAAGTATGCTTTACGTTATTTCGTTTTCATTTAACAGCTTATTTAATTTGACTAGCTTATTTTAAGCTTCAGCTAAAGAAATTTATAGTTTTACATTTTAAGCAGTAATTGACAGTTAAAATGCAATGAACAGGAAACAAATAAAACACGCATTTGAGATCAATTGCTATAGGTCACATTTGTATAAATTAAAAATCGAATTGAATGCAACAGTTTTGTAAACCAAATTAGTTTCCAATTGCTTAATATTGTAAACCATTGTTACATAATCTTTACATTGAAGCATTAAGTCATGAGTTAAATAATTGTTTTCTAAGTTACTTAATTATTAAAAATATAGACTACCATTTTAGTAATAAAATGAAGGCTGTTTATTATCCAGAATAGAATTTGTACTTGAACTTATTTTTCGGGTGACATTATAAACAAAATTTTCATATATTTGTATTGGGTAACTTATCTAAACACCCTTACATTTTTTGAACCCCTCAATACACTCATGTTTCACATAAAATATTTCAAATTGAAATAGAGTAACCATCTGTCAGGAATTCCGAAAATTCCGATTTGAAAAAAACCTTTTGAGTCAAACTCAATTTAATTTTAAGCTATCCCGGAATGTTCTCTAAAATTGTAATTTTGTTGTAGACATATGAGAACTAACTTTGTCGTTTTGGTATTAAAATTAAATAATTAGAAATGCCGCATTATACACAGTAAATTTTGTAGTTGTATCGTTCTGCGCCGGAATATTTACATGCAAAATTGTGCACCTTGTTAACCCCCAACGCTAAACTCTGGACACCTTAAGGAACTTACTTATAGAATGTTGTTGTTTAATGTGCAAATGGCATTAGACAGAATGTTTTATTTTACTTGAAGCTTGAAATTTTGAAACAATCGATTTTAGTTCTGAATGTAGTCTAGCCCAGTACAGTCTGCCATCAAAATGATTTTTGACTATGAACCAGCGGGTAAATTAATACAATTCCATATGTGAATTTCACTTGCGTATCATTTATATATTTATAATTATGTTATATATATATATGTAGATCCTGCCTTCTTGCCGCTTATGTCATCAACATGGTGTCCAATAATCATTTTGGCGGTCTATCTATATTTTGTACTCAAAGTGGGCCAAGATTGGATGGAATTTCGAAAACCATACAATGTACAAAAGGCCATGCTGATCTATAATGCCCTTCAGATTGGATTCAATACAGTGTTATTTGGACTCGTAAGTCTCTTGAATTAGTTTTAAATATTAGATTTTTTATTCTTGTTTTTGATTTACGATTCCAGACATTTTGGTATATGTTTGTGAGCCCAATTTACGATTTACGTTGCATTGAAAGTTTGCCAATCGATAATCCAAATAAGATAATTGAACGATCCGTTACCTATATGTACTATTTAAACAAAGTTCTCGATCTCATGGATACGATATTCTTTGTGGTGCGAAAGAGCTTCAAACAAATAACCACACTTCATGTCTACCATCACTGTCTGATGGTAATGTTCACCCATGGAACCTTTATGGCTTATGGAGCTGGCGGCCAATACGCTGTGATCGCACTACTTAATTCGCTTGTCCATATGGTGATGTATTCGTATTATTTATTCACAGCCCTTTATCCGGGATCCACGGGTAGTCTGTGGTGGAAGAAATATATCACCATTATGCAGTTAGCTCAGTTCACCCTTATTGCCCTACAATCTTTATGGGTCTTGATATTTAATCCAAGTTGTCAATTTCCAATGATTATGCATTTTATTCAGCTCTCACAAGCCGGTGTAATGATGGCAATGTTTGGCAATTTTTATGCCAAGTCATATTGCAGCAAGAAAACAATTGAAGCGAAATCAAAGAAAATCGATAATTAAATAAATCTTCACCTATTAAGAATAAAAATTTTCAAATTTTTTTATTCTATTATCAGCTATTATCATGCTTGTTTTTAAGTTTGTATCGCGTTTCCTACGCAGGGACTAAGCTAAAGGGGGAGGGTGGTCCAGAGTGTCTACCTTGTAGTACTGGCAGTGGCAATTGGCCATGATTGAAGTGGGCGTAGCACTGTTCCATAGTAAGTAGTGATTGCAGCACCTACGAACTCTTACGCAGTACTAGAGTGTATCAGACACATCCAACTATGTTCTTCGCTAACCCGATGATAAAAATGATCATTTTGATTTACCTGTGTTTGTATTTCTAAGTAAATCAATCAATCACTGCGAATGTGCAGATTTGTGTAGTTTATTTTATTGTTTGTAAGTGCATTCACTACATTTGATTTTTGTATCTTCCAATAGGATTGGATATTCAATTTCTTGGACAATTTGTCTGCAATGTTCATTTGCTTAATAAAAGTCACCACAGAAAAGGCCAATTTAGCAACCTTGGAAAAAGAAACCATTTAGTTCAAGAAGAAATAATTTCCATAACGAAGTTACCTGGATATTGGATTGCATGCAAATGGGAAATATCGATCCGGCCGTAAATATAATCGGTTTTTGAGCATTATGAATGAATTGAATGAGAGTCGATTTATAGCGACGACTTGATCCAGTCCAATTTGAATGAAATAAAGTCAATGCTAGTTTGTTGCAATCGTCTATAATTAGGTCGCAATTGTAACAAAATGGAAATGTTTGCGCCATCAATCCTATTATATATATACAGCACGACAATCCAGTCCAAAAGTCAGAGAAGAACAAAAGATTGACTAGAGTACAACCCAGCATGGTACCAATTAAAATAAATTGTATGAAAGTATTAAATGAAAATAGTGATCGCACTAGGTCGGCATATCTGAATAAAAAAAACAGATGAAAATTCAATTATTCTGACAATTATTTCATACATACTCTAAAATTAGTTTATGCTGCTCGATGCATTTAACTAGTTCGTCGTAACTTTCCTTCTCCGTCTCTTCAGGATCCGTGCGAAATTTTTGAACTCTATGTCGGAGAATTTCAAGATGAGCTCTTAGCATAAGACAACAAATGATATTAAAGACATCGACGATCAGCTGTTGGACAATTATAAATAATATTAAGATTATTTCGAAACAAAAGATTATCCACAGATTTTGTCTGTTCGAACGCCAATCGATGAATGGATTATAATCTCGATATGGTAGTATCTTTCTTAATGCCGAATTCACAAACGTTAATGCACAATAGCTGTAGTAAAGATTCCAATATATTATGAAGATCACATTGCATCGAACAACCCAATAACGAATCCTTAAACGATCTGCTTCACTCACGAAAAATTCATCCATGCGGATTATTACTTTCTTGGCCTTGTGGTATTGCGATAGATGTATGTAGAAACCCAAAATCTTCAGGGAACATCCAACAACGTTCATGACATTGCCTATTAATGCTAAAAATTCTCCAGGACTGAAATTTTTGAAATCCTTGATACAACCCATCATCATTCCAAAAGGCAAATATATCACGGACCACATGATCACGAGTCCTCTAAACATCATATATAATTTTCGTCCTTTTGATGGCGGCAACAAACCAGCCACAGTCATTCCATATTCGAAATAAACAAAGGCATCCGCAGATGACTTCTTGTCCTGTGGTCCTGGATTTCTCAAAACCTTGAATATCATATTTTTCCTTTTTGATTTAGGTTTGTTAGCCTTTGTTAAATGTCCTTATGCAACTGTGGACAATTATTTAAGTCCACTAGTTTTTATTTAATTTACTGCTCCTTAATGTTTGCGCAACTCAATAATCAATTAGCAGCACTCCTTGTTGACTATAGGAGGTTTCCCACAATTAAGCAGAATTTTTGATTCAAAAACTGTTATAATCGGCGAAGTCTGTAGGTAAGTTGCGTCGACTTTGGTATACCCTACACTAACTTATAAGAGTATTTTAATTAAGGTATTAAATGCCTATTACAAGGATTTTTGACACACCTCGCGGTTACAACACATTAAAACTTTGACTAGAACTACTTACATTTTGATGAATTACAACTATATCCTATACTTTAAATAATAATAATAAAATATAAGTATATATAATTTTTTACCTTTGCAAACAAGGTTATCAATTTTGGTCAGAAGTGAGCAAGGGGTTATTAAGACACAGAGAAAATCCGTCGGTATGGCAAAGATTTTTGCAGCAGGATTAGGGTAATGCTGATTCCAGCTTCTCTTACGTCTCCTGTTTAGATTTAATGTCACCACCCACCCCATCCCACTCCACCCATTCCTTTCCACTGTCTCTTCAATTTGATTACCAACTTATTTATCGTTTTCTAAATATAAAATAACTTTTAAACTGCTGGACATCAAATTCGAACAAATAAATAAATGTAAGAAATTAAGAGCAATTGAAGTTGACAAATCAATTACCATTACTTACCAAAAGTAAACAAAAAAAAAGGTGACTAACAATTGCAGAGATTAAATTATATGCCTGAAACATTATTTAGTATAAATCAAGTATCGATTTTAAACTATCCCTCATGCAAAAACTTTATACCATGGCCAATTTTGATCCATCTCTTTTCCCATGGCACACACAACTTAATTAACTCCATTTACTTGCCTCTCGCATACACACAAACACACACACGCACACATTTTTAAATTAATTTAATTTGGTTTTTTGTGTTTTGTTATTGCGGTATGCGAAATAGATTTGTCCATTAACTCCATGGTCGGCCAGAAGATGAGCTTTTGGCTATGGCATGCTGTGCCCAGCTTGACAGTGGCTCTCGAAAATGGTCATTTGTGATTCTCCCCGCCAAAGACTTTTGCACTTTTACTTTTGGCCCCGAGAATATATGTACATACATAGTCGCAAATGTCTTCAAGTGTCGATGGCCATTTCGGTGAGTTGATCAACTGGCCAGTTTATTGCACAAGCTGACAATTTTTGCATGAGCTGAACAAAATCGTTGGCTCGACGGCTCAAAAGCAAAGGCTAAAGTTGGCTTGTCGAACTCCTTTTTGTAGCCATCATCCATGGGCAAATGGACTCTGATTTAAATACCCTATAAAAATTAATAGTGTATTATGTATACTATGATTGATCTCTGGGCTTCTGTCTTTTGATTTTGGCCAAATGATCTGTTCTCTAAGCAAGTTTTCACTGTATGACTCTTAAATGTAGACAAAATCAATATTTTAGTATTTACATGGTAACTTAAAGTCTGTACATTGTCTTTAAATATTTGTAAATATGTTTTTTTTCTTGCTTTTTTTGCGGAAAACAAACGCAAACATTGCCACCGACCTCAGCGCCTCGAGACGGCAGGCGAAAAAAGAAAAAAAAAACGTGTCGCAGCAATTTCCCATTGAATTGCAGCTTTTCCATTTCGGTTGAATGTTTGTTGTTGCTTTTTTTTCTCAACATTTTGCCTAGTTTTTGGTTTGTATTGCATATGCAATTTCTCTTCAACTGCCGTCGCCGTCACAGCCACCGCCAACGTCGTCTTGGTCTATATCTACTCATCTGCCTGCATGCCGGGACGGGCTCTGACTCTCATACCTCGTCTGGCCTGGCCCGGTCTGGCCTGGTCTGGTCTGGCCTCTGTCTTGTGACTTACATAAAGCCAAGAGCTAGGAACACGTTGTCGTTTTGGACATACTTACATATACCAAAAAGAAAAACTTGTTTTCTTGTTGCTGGAGTTTCTTTGAGGAAACGAAAGAAGCATCACTTGGCCCACGACAACGCAGTGGATGTTGCAGCCCCAGTAGGCTCAACTGTGCTGGCTATGAATGCTTTTGCTATTACTACTATGGATGAGGCTACCTGCCTGCAGCATGATAAGATGCTGAAGTGGCAGTAGTTACTTCTGCGTTGGCGCGCCTTATGTAACCGCCTAACCAGCTGGATGGCCCTCTTTAGCGTGGTTTCATCTTCAACATAACTGCAAGCAATTACAAATTGTCATCAATAGGCTGGAAAATGCAGTTTTTATGTTTTGTAAATGTTCATAATTAGGAATAAGTCATCTTTTTTTACACACAGTCACTCGGCGTTTTAGGAGAATGTAAGTACATATTATGATATGCTTATGGGGCGTATACTTAATTCACCACATCACTCATACGCAATATATGCATGATTTGTTTTGCTTGGAAGGTTAATATGGATTTCATGTGCTTCCATTCATATCATTTTGTAATTGAATTCACTTGAAATGCGTTTGCCATTTCCATAAACTGTGGGAGTCAATTGCCAGTCGATAACCATCGATGCGCAACGATGTCGATTTGAAAATTTACGCGCGTCTGATCTCCCAGAAAATAAAATAATAGAAATAAAAACAAAAAACAAAAACCAAAACAACCAAACAAATGTTGGCAAATTTTGTTGGCATTATTTTGCTAGATTTGTGTTTTTGTTGTTTCTTTTCTTCATCATTTTCTTCCACCATCTTCTTCGGCGTTGTTTTCTTACCTTTATCTGGCCCAATTATAGTGGAATAACAATTACACACTCTCTCACACACACCCATACATACATATATGCCTAATGTTCATCGGCTTAGGCCAAATAAAAACAAAGACAATCTACATATATAAAGTCGTAGCAATATCGAAGATTCCATACACTTTATCTATATAAAACAAACTTTGCTTTCTTTTTATATGTATATTTTTATATCTTTTCCCTAAAGATGGTATGATTATTTTTCAAAAAATTTGCTAAAAGACAGATTGTTAATATATAATTAACAAAACTTCATTATTTTTGGCTTTATCGACCTTTTTAAATATTATGAAATCTTTTCTTTAATTCATATTTTGGATCTTATCCAAAGAACTATAAAAGAGCTAATGCGATAATCTTACCTAGAAACCTTTTATTGAATAGGATTGTAAGAGTTTATTTAATTAAAAAGTTTTCCAACCTTGAAGTTAGCCCTAACGAGTTTAAAGATGTCCTCTAAATGTTTTATAATCACCAGATTAACATAAGGACTTTAGCAGTTTATTCCCTGACTAAAATTTTCAATTCAAAATAATCTTTAATCTATTAAAACAAGAATCGTTTGAGATGAAACGAAAACTGAGAAACTACCACAAACGCTATAAAAAAGTATTGAAGTCTATTGAAGACTACATTTATATAATAGAATAACTTTCTTCATGGCTTAAAAAAAAAAACAAATTAAAATGATTGATATTCCCATTGTAAATTAAAGTGTATCAAAAAAGCTGAGAAAACAGAAATAGCAACTGAAAATCACAGACAAAAATAAAACCGCCAAAGCCATTATAACCAAAATGTATGTAAGTCATGACGACGACGACGACGACTACTACAACCAATGCTGACCTAGTCAACACGACGTGTTAATGATGGATATGGCCAGATATGCCTCAAAGTGTAATAAAGCGATTCATTAATGTTGCAAAAAAAAAAAAAAGAAATATATGTATATAAAAAGTAAAACAAAGACACTGAATTAGACAAGAGGGTCATAGCAAAGGCAAAAAACGCAATAAGAAAAACGAAAGCCCTCAACATTTTGTGTGGCATTCTAATTCAGATTTATATAAATTAAAAACTCAACCAGAAAACCTTAAGTTAAAAGTTAGCCAAGCAATTTTTTAATTTTTACAACTCAATTAAAGTTAAATTTTAAATTTGATGATGCACTGAAATTGCTAATGGAAACCTCATCTTAAATTTAAAATAAAAAAAAATGAAGGCCATAAAACAGTTTTATTACTTTTATTTTTAATATTTAAAAAAAAAGGGTATATTCATCTGTGGGTCAATGGAATTATTATTTTAGTTCGCTTGAATAATGAAATGAATATGAATGAGTCGTTTTCTAGTTCTCTTTGAAGTACAAAATCTATGCTTAGAATGTTCTATTGAATATTTTTACCTATTTTTTTTAATTTCAATTAGTTTAAACATATTTTGTTTACATTATGACCTCATTACCTGCAATTACATAGCTGGAAGACCAGCAACAAATCAAAACAAACTTTAAAAAAAAAAGGTAAATTACGAAATCAATAAGAAAAAGACATGGAGAAGTGGTTAAAGGGGAAGCCAGACAGCAAAAGACAGGCTAAGGGAAAAAAGAGAGAGAGAAAGAGACCTTCACAAGAGACCTCTTAAGACGGCATCACCGACCACAATAAACCAAATTAACAGACCAAAGTGACAGTCGTACCAGCAACTGATAAAAATAATTCCAAGACACGAAAAAAAGAGCCCAACAAAAATGATTTACGGGCATTGTCATTGAAGTTGAGTGTTAAGTGTTGACTTTCATCTCGTTGCCCCGGCTCCATCTCCATCTCGAACAACTCCAATTCCAAGTTCCATCTCCAATTGCAGAGCTTTACCCCCAGACCTCTCCAGACCTCTCTTCTCCCTACAAGAGTTGGTGGTCGTGATCGTGGTCGTCGTGCCGCTGTTGTCATTGCCACGCAACGCCGCACGCAGACGCCGACGCAGCAAAGTCCTTCACTTTGAAGCGTGAAGGTTTCCCAATATGCCCGCCCTTAGTGAAGTTGGCTTACTCTCGCTGCCTTTTTTTTTGCGAAAGTCTTTACCTGCCTCGGATGTAAATAAACCTCATTTACTTCAATTTACTGCCAGTTTGATTCAGTTTCATTTCCAACCGATTGCCAGTCGTTTTTCATTTCATTGTTTTTTGTAAGATGCCCCTCCAAACAGGTGCTACCACATTATCATCATTATCATCTTCCACAGCTGCTGACATAATAATAACTCCAATCGGGGTATAACGTTACATATTTCTTTCACTTCTGCAAAGAATTTTGGAGGTCAGTTTCGTAACAATCCTCTTGGTTTTGTGACTCATTACCTTCTACCAAAAGAAACGGACCCTCATTTTGTGTTTTTTTTTTTTGCCGCACGTAATGACAGTGCGAACATGAGAAATGCGAAACGAAAATTCGCATTATCTTCTCTTTTTGTTCATGTTTTTTTTTTTTTCTTCTTTATTTTGTGGTTGTAAATGTAAATTTAATTTGAATTCCTTGGGAAAAATTAATTATATATACCAAAAACCAAAAAGCCCTAGTGCTCTACATGCAAAGTTGAGATTTATTCCCACACAAATTTCGTAATCATGTTTTCGGGTTTTGTTTCTTTTGAGGGATTTGTCCGAATTTGCTTTGCTTGGGCTAAAATAAAGTCAAGTAGATGATTTCTAATGTACATATGTATGTATAATTTGTATGTTCATTTCCTTGATATTATCTAAATGTATCTTCATCCTCACCGAACTAAGGTTTACCTTAAAAATCAATCACTTCCTGGTCAGCAATGTGGTCGCTGCATGGCGCAACAACTTAACTCAATGAAGAAGGAAAGTGCCAAAAGACAAAAAAAAAAAAAAACCATTGAAATACCAAAATCGTTAGCGACATTTTATTTTCTTTGTTGAAGGAAAGAAAAAAACATTTTTGTTTTATTGTGAGAAACAGAAATAACAACTGCAACAAGTTGAAGTTGCCAGTTCTTCGGCCAACAAACAAGTTAAAGTTAAAGTTGAGGCTGAAACTGAAACTGAAGAAGATGACGAGCGAATGCGGCGGCCGGCGATTTGCCGAAGATTTCGAATGGGCCACGAAATTGACGATACGCGCCCCAAAAGACGACGAGATTGGATTGGATGGCAACGATGCGGTATAAAGAGGGCCCGTCCAGGCATTTGTGATGCATTCAGTCGCTGGTTTCCCACTCGAAAGCAACTAAATTTACTTTATAATTTAATCTTACCTCTATCCCCCCAAACTCACACACACACACACACAACCTCAAAACTTATTGCTATGAACTCCTTCTCAGTGGTAAGTAAAGACAAAAGCCAAAAGCAAGCAAGGAGATTTACCTACACAAACCATCTGGATAAACCTGTGGATTACAATTAATTGTCGGATTACTTCCATTTTTGCATTTGCAGTTCTTAGTGTTCGCTCTGGCCGCATTGGCAGCTGCTGAGCCTCCATCGGGCTACAATTATCCACGTGGCGGCGGTGGTGGAGGCGGTGGATTCGGAGGCGGCTTTGGCGGTGGCTTCGGTGGCAGCTCAGGCGGTGGTTATCAGGCTGTTAGCGGTGGCTTCCAGACCTCTGAAGGACAGAATGTTGATCCTCAATTGTTGGAACAAGTGCGTCAGATCCTTTTGAACGAGGAGAGCAAAAATGGAGGCGGCGGTGGTGGTGGTGGCGGCGGCGGCGGTGGCGGTTATCCCAGCGGTCCATCATCTAGCTATGGTGCTCCTCCATCATCCAGCTATGGTGCTCCACCTTCAAGCAGCTATGGTGCACCCGGCATTGGCGGCGGCGGTCGTGTTGTTGGCATCGATCTGGAAGGTGTTCGTCAGGCCATCCAAGTGGCTCAATTTGCCCAACAGAGCTCTAGCGGCGGCAGCGGCGGTGGCTATCCAAGTGCCCCATCTGGCTCATATGGTGCTCCATCGAGACCCAGCGGCAGCTATGGTGCGCCTTTCTAAGAAACACATCCACAAAAAACAAAAAAACACAAAAAGTTTCGTTGCCAAAAAAAAATGAATAGGACGACCAAGACAAGACCTGAAAGCAAATCCAAACCCAACAACGACCTGAACAACAACAACTACAACAACAACCACGACTACGACCAAATTTCGACGACAAAAAATAAGAAGAAGAAGAAGAAAGAAGGGAAAAGGAATGATGATGGGCGAAATCCTTACCAACAGGATTTTGCGGAATATGTTGCCGCAAATTTTTGCGCCACCAAAGGAGTGAAAACAATTTAGTTCGACTAGTGATGTAGAGTGATGGGGGCGAGTGATCACCTGTTTGCCCTTTAGCCACGGCAATAGCAGGTGCCACTGCCACCCACTTTCTCCCCTCCCAAAAAACAACAAAAATTCCCAACCTCAGCGACTGTTTTTCCCCCACAACACTTCTCTCTCCCACTCTCTCTCTCTCTCTCTTTATTGATATATAACCAATTTAAAATGCAACTCGATGGCAAATGCAATTCTTCTTATTCGACGTCGAGTTGATCATTTTGTTGGTGAATATTTTTTGTGTACCTCTTACAAATTTTTGTAAATAGTCTTTCACACATTATCTTTGTGGTTGGTTGTGAAACCACCAGCCAGGCACAACCACACAAAAACAACAACAACAACACCAACAACACCCCAGACAGTGTTATAACGCATTCTTAGCTCGTAAGTGTTTTTATTTTATATGAAACAAACAAAGAAACAACAAAAAAAAATATGAAAACAATAAAAAAAATAGTAAATTTTGTCACCGTTAAAAAAAAAATAACGTTTTGTTCGTCTTTTTATTTCTTATATTGAAACAAGTTAAATTTCAATTTGAACTTAATGACTTTACACAATTCCAATTAAACTCAATTCGATTTAACCAAATTGTCACTGAGTATGTATGTGTGTGTGTGAAGACCATCTTAAAAAAAATCCTTTCACTTTTTGTTGTGGTTGCATATAAGCTGGGATCCCCCTTACCCCCTTATGTTGTTGTTTTATTTTTTATGGAGTGTTGCTGCTGGCCTGTCGTGCAAGTACTCAAAAATATGAAGATGGAGCGCTCATTAAGCCAAGATTGCGACAGATGCAGGTAGTAACCATCACTGAGATTGGGTCACAGTCGTAGTGCATCGTAGTGCGCAACAACTGAAGCCACTTAACCAACAACAACAACAACCACATCAACATCATTAACATTTTTCAAAATTGATGCGTACAGATGTGGCCATCTATGGCCATATTTGTCATTTTCAATGGTCTAAGAGAAACAAAAACTGGCACACACAAATGAAGTAACTAACAGCTTGTTGGTAACAAGTTTATGTTCCAAACATAATCTATATGCAATACCCAAATCCAGATGAAATACGTAGAATATCCTGCAGAGATTAATAGCGAAAGACTCCTTGGACCTGCCTTTGAAATCAGAGACAAGATGGTGAGATGATGACAAAAGCCTTCTTCCGGGTTAATTTCTAACAAAATTTGTTGTTTGTTAAAATAAAATGACAAATAATATAAAAATGGTTATTAAAAACTTTCTGTAATATGGCTATCTAAAAATAGAAGGATAAACTTATGAATAAACTCTCAATTGTTTCTCAAATTTTGGAGGATTACTGTAATTTCTTGGTAGTTCAGAGGGTCTGGAAATGGGGTCTTCAAATAAATCAAATCCTTAAATAATTCTTGACTTGTTTCAGATCTTTTAACGCTCAATCAGTGGTTACTTGAAATTTTCTTAATAAATTTTAATAAATTCTCATATTAACAAACAACCTACAGCAAAAATTATTAAACATTTTAAAGCAGAAAAATATTAATTTTTGGATCAGAAACCTCCAGCAAAATAATTACTAGATTTGTTCATAATTACTACCCATTCAATTAACTCCTTATCACTTATATATAACTGACCTAGGGTCACCTATAATTATCTTAAGAAAATGCTTACTAATGCTTAGCCTTTGTTTAATAATTCTTTGTTTACTCTCTTTTGAGATACGACTTTTTATATCATAAACAAAATAAAATAAACAAGTTAAATTTTAAAAGTTCTTAAATCTTAGTTGATGATTATTATTTTTAACGCAAACTAATTATAGAAGGTAAAATAAAAATGTTGTATCACTTCCAAAAAAAATTTCTTTTATATTTTACTTTAGCTTACAAATTTCTATGATTCTATGATAAAACAAAAAAAAATGCAAGTAAGAGTTTTGCATCACTTTTATCTGTTTAGTTTTTCCAGACACTCCAATCTAGAGCGTGCCGTGAGAATGAATTGCAAAAAAAACTATAATATCAATAAGGTTGTTTTTTTTTTATTATTTAAATAAATTCTTTTATCCCTCCCGAGTGAGGAGAGTCTGCAATGTCACGCCTTATCTGCACACACCTGAAGAGAAATAATCAGGCTAAACGCGTGAATAGTATATACAGTTATTGTCATATCTTAAGATAAGTTATAATCAGCGTAAAAGAAAGATGTTGATAGAAGAAGGAAGAGATAAATAGATAGATAGATAGATATTATCAGACTAAAGTTTAACAATGTCTCTCATGTCAAACAAAGATAGGAACAGAAAGCCTATAAAAGTCCGATCATGGATGTGGCTAAGATCCATTCGTAATGTCATCCCTACTGAATGATACGGTTAAGGCTGCTGCAGCCGCAGTGGCTGACAATCAGTTTACATTTAATTCAACGGACTATACCGTATTCGCCTTGGTACTTAGCATATCGGCTGCCATTGGTGTATATTTTGGATTTTTCAACCAAGGCGAGGACACTACGGATGAGTATCTGATGGGTGGCAAACGGATGAAAACCATACCGATTGCCATTTCCTTAGTGGCCAGCCAACTTTCGGCTATATCTATTATGACCATACCAGCGGAAATGTATGGCTATGGCATCAATTGGATATTTAATGTGATTTGCATGATTGTAGTTGTGCCTATACTCAATTATGTCATCATTCCTGTATTCTACAATAATAATCTGACTAGCTGTTATGAGGTAAGACTAAAAAAAATCAAACTCAAATAGATAAACTACATTAATTTCTTTGTATATTCAATTATGAAGTACTTGGAAATACGTTTCAACAAGCCAATTCGGGAACTTCAAACCATTATGTTCACAGGGACTTTGTTTTTCATGTTGCCAATTTTTATATTTCTGCCCTCGTTGGCCTTCTCCCAAGGTAAATATTAAACATCTTGCTAATTCTACGTATTATAACAGGAATCCTTTTCTCTTTAGTAACTGGCTATAATGTGCATATTATTAACACAATTGTTTGTGGCATATGTGTCTTTTATACCATGGTCGTAAGTAATGGACTTACAATACGTTTATATGATTCTTAATAACACAAAAATCCTTATGGCAGGGCGGCATCAAAGCAGTCGTATGGACAGATGTGGTTCAAGCTGGCATAATGGTTACATCGGTGGTTCTTGTTGGTGTAATGGGCGCCAATCGAGTGGGTGGACTTGGAGAAGTGATTCGCATTGCTGGCCAAGGCGGACGTCTGGAAGTCAAGTGAGTGTGCCTTAAAATGATATTTATTATATACATATGTATGTTAAAGCTTTAAAATTTAAATTGTAGTTACAATTTTGATGCCACAACACGATCGACTTTCTGGAATATATTCACCTCGGCTACCCTCATGTGGTCAGGTTATGTTGGCCTAAATCAGAGTTGTGTGCAGCGCATTGTTTCCCTTCCAACTCTGGGACATGCTCGAAGAGCCTTGGTGATCTTTGGATTCGGCTTTATGCTTATCATGTCCTTTAATTGCTTTACGGGCATTGTGATGTTTACTCGCTATCATGACTGCGATCCGTTGAAATTGGGTGTTGTGTCGAAGGGTGACAAAATGGTTCCCTATTTTGTGCAGGATGTGGTTGGACATTTACGTGGAATGCCTGGCGTGTTTATTTCCTGTGTCTTTAGTGCCGCCTTGAGTACTCTTTCGGCCAGCATTAACTCTCTTGGCGGTGTCGTTTACTTCGATTACATCAAACCCCATATTCATCATACGGAGCACAAGGCAAATGTGATAATGAAAATTTTCGTATTCTGTTGTGGCGTCTATTGCATCTTTGGTGGCATGGTTGTGGAAAAGTTTGGCTCCATACTTCAAGTGATCTATTCGATTGGCGGATGTAGTTTTGGTTCCACATGTGCAACTTTCCTTCTGGGTATGCTGGTGCCTCGTGCTCATGGACGGGTAAGTGGTTTGATGATCTTCTGCTTTTGAGTGATCTTAACTAGTCATTCTTTTCTAGGCTGTCTTCATTGCGGCCGTTTCCAGCATTATTTGTATGACTGTCATTGTTGTTGCCGCCTGGGGACGCAATCATTATGCTTTATTGCCAACATCCACTGATAATTGTCCTGCCTTCAATACTACTACAACGACCACAACCACAACAACAACGACTCAATTACCATTTAGTTTTACCACAATTAATGATCATGTGCCTGAAGAAACGAAAGAATTTAGTATTTTCGATCTATCCTTCAATTGGTATACATCGATTGGTTTTCTACTAACTTGGCTGATCGCCTTACCACTGAGTTATACGATGAAACCAGCTCCGGATGCCAACTTTGATCCCAAGTTACTATCACCAATAGTTCAACCCTTCATCAACTATGAACTAACACCCAGTGAAGAACTTAACGAACTGAAGAGCCCAAAAGAGATAGACAAGCAAAAAGTGAATGTCTGAGGATCCACTGGGCAGTCTAGCAACCAATAAAATGAGATATACTCTTAGCTAATTAAAGTATTATACGTGATGATAATTTTTGATGACCACAATTTACGCATCGTTCTTTGCATTGTCGATGTCAAAATAGATTACTTAGTGTCATTTAACGTGCACGTTATTACAATAGGCTTATCGAAATAAACTATATTCCAAACACAGGGTAAAAGATGGCCCATTTTATCTTTAGTTATCTTGAAGAAACCAACAAGCTATGACAATGTTGTACACAAGAATGGCTTTTACTTTTCTATGACTTTTTTCAGGCAATTCGTTGTTTTTAACCCTGTACTCAAAGACTTAAATGCAAAATACAGGGTATCCAAAGGTCAAGCATGTGCAAAAAAATTGGCAAGGAACTGCCCCACAGTCTAGCACTTTCTCTTACAATAGACTAAAGGTGTCTGGGTTATATTATATTCTTATTGAAATAGATGAAGATACATGAAGAAATTAAGTCATCGCGCCGACTTTGGTATACCATGCACCCATTGAACCACAAAAAGGCAGACTAAAAACATATATATCTATATTATGGAAACTGAAACGCTACTTTCTGCATCTTGCATACATTTTGGCGACTTTCATATACCTTACTTTAGGTGGAATTTTGCAACAAATTGTGAAATATTTTACTCTTAATATTTTATCACAATAAATTATTACCCTAATTACATATATGTATATATAATGACATTAAACTATTAGCCTAATTACAGAAATAGATAACGACTATTCTAGTAACCGAGCAACGTTTTTAAAATACCCTATAAAATTTTTCGATAATAAAAACTCTAAAGTATTTTAGATATTTAGTTGTATGAAAATTAAAACTTTTCACAATAAATTATAAAATCGAGTTATTAAGATTTAATTGAGTCAATGAATCAATTTGGCAGCCTCCTACAACCTGTGAGACATCAGTGGAATATAGAATATATATTTGTTAAACTGTCTACTAGGTGTACCCTACTTTTATCTGAGTATATTCAAGGATCAAAAGATTTGACAATGACAATGATAATCTCACAATGAGACTGGCCATTTGACAATTCGAAATGAAAAAGTTTTATGTTCAAAAGATAAGAGCCACTTATCTTAGCCGGCGCTAAAGTTTAAGAGAACCGTCGAACCTGGATAGCGCAACTTAAATGCCTTGTTAAATCTCTTCGTTACATCAGACGGCAATCTATATAAAAGTCTGTGCCGGAGTAATGAACATTCTTATTCGTAATTTGTACGGCTTTGAGACATATACACACGGCTAGACGAGAGAATGTCGGTTCTTGCTAACACTACGGCCGTAGTGGCTGAGATTAGATTTAATTCAACGGACTATACCGTATTCGCCTTGGTACTTAGCATATCGGCTGCCATTGGTGTATATTTTGGATTTTTCAACAAGGGCGAGGACACTACGGATGAGTATCTGATGGGTGGCAAACGGATGAAAACCATACCGATTGCCATTTCCTTAGTGGCCAGCCAGCTTTCGGCTATATCTATTATGACCATACCTGCGGAAATGTATAGCTATGGCATCCATTGGTTTTTCAATGTGATATTTATGATTGTGATTATACCTATACTCAACTATATGGTCATTCCGGTTTTCTATAACAATAACTTGACCAGCTGTTATGAAGTAAGTACCCCTTTTCGATCAGTTTCTTTAGTTTCAAAAGTGCTTTAAACAATTTCAAGAATTATAGAACTGTAAAGACGCCTTTTACTGGCAACGTGATGTACATCGCAGATATGTAGTAGATCACGTGTATAGAATATTGATTAAATATTTCAAATCGAGGAAAAACAAAGATTATTTTTTTAAAATATATTTTCTTAGATTTTACCGATTTTGAAATATTTTTCACATCTTTGCAATTAATCTTAGTTTAGTTATAACTTTAACCATAAATATGTAAATACTAAAAGTTTCTGTTATTATTTTATATTTATTTTAGTATCTGGAAATACGTTTCAATAAACCTGTCCGTCAACTGCAAACTCTTATTTTTACCATGACAATATTCTTCATGCTGCCGATTTTCATATTTTTGCCTTCATTGGCTTTCGCTCAAGGTAAAGTTAAAAAAAAAAAACCTCAGACTATAATAAAATGACTACATTTTCAAAATCTACTTTCAGTGACTGGTTATAATGTACATTTAATCAATACAATTATCTGTGGCATTTGCGTATTTTACACCATGTTTGTAAGTAGCCTTCAAATAAGTTTAGAATAATGGTTAATACTTTCTATTTCTCCTTCTGTTAGGGTGGAATTAAAGCCGTTGTGTGGACCGATGTAATACAAGCTGCTATAATGCTGATTTCTGTGATCCTTGTGGGTGTCATGGGAGTTTATCGTGTTGGCGGATGGACTGACGTATTTCGAATTGCCAAAGAGGGTGGACGATTCGATGTCAAGTAATTATTTTAAAGGGGATTTTTGTAAAAGATTTTATTGTCCAACAAAACAATCTCTTGGCATTCTGCAGTTTCTCGCTGGATATGACAACACGCTCAACATTTTGGAATTTCTCTACATCGGCAATTCTAATTTGGACTAGCTACGTCGGTCTCAATCAAAGCTGTGTGCAACGTATTGTTGCACTTCCATCCCTGGCACATGCCCGTAGAGCTTTGATTCTCTTCGGTTTGGGTTTTATGTTGATCATGTTCTTTAATTGTTTTACGGGCATTGTGATGTATGCACGTTATCATGACTGCGATCCATTGGCACTGGGAATAGTTCCTAAACTCGATAGAATGGTTCCCTATTTTGTGCAGGATATAGTTGGACACTTACGTGGAATGCCAGGCGTGTTCATTTCCTGTGTCTTTAGTGCCGCCTTGAGTACTCTTTCGGCTAGCATTAACTCTCTTGGCGGAGTGGTTTACTTCGATTACATCAAACCCCATATTCATCATACGGAGCACAAGGCAAATGTGATAATGAAAATTTTCGTATTCTGTTGCGGCGTCTATTGCATCTTTGGTGGCATGGTTGTGGAAAATTTCAGATCTTTACTTACAGTGATCTTTTCAATTGGCGGCGTAGCCTACGGCACAACATGTGGCACCTTTCTTCTGGGCATGTTGGTACCACGAGCTCATGGACGGGTTAGTACATTCATTATTCAAATAACTTAATTACAAATATTCAAAAAGTTATCATTTCTCTTTAAGGCTGCCTTTATTGCTGTGGCGTTTAGTATTCTTGCCATGTGTACTCTAGTGACGAAAAGCTGGGGACGTAATCATTATGCTCCTATGCCAACATCCACAGACAATTGTCCTGACTTGAATATCACATTTACAACAACGACAACAACAACTACACAATTGCCAATTAGTGACCCAATACGAGCAGCTGAAACTAATTCCGAATTTAATATTCTGGATCTTTCATTTAATTGGTATCCCTTGACTGGTTTTCTTTTAACTTTTCTAGTGGGCGTGCCACTCAGTTACATTATGAAACCAGCACAAGATGCCAACTTTGATCCCAAATTGTTATCACCAATTGTGAAACCATTTATCAAGTACGAACTCACGCAGGTCGATGAGCTGTACGAGCTTAAGAGCGAAAAAGATACTATTAAGACATAAAAGCCTAAATAAATAAATATACAAATTTTTACAAACCCAAAATTATGATCACGTACAATTATTTGTATGATTTTACTTTGGAGATAAGAGTTTTAATTATTATGTGGCGTTAGGACATGTTTCTTGGATCCACATAGAGTCTATGAAATCTTCTGACTATGTTTCTTTCACTAAACTTATTAAGAAATGACTTATATAGATGTGGGATAACCTTTTTTAAAGCAAATTTAAAAAACAATGAATTATTCTCGAAATATTAATCTTAAATTAATACAAACCACACAAGTCTGCTCTAGAAAGTTTAATAATAATAATTATTAAGTGACACCAAATTGGAGAAGTAATATTGAATTGGTTATAGGAAATTTCAATTACAATAATTGATTTAAAATAGGATACGGATTTTAAAAAATTAGTCTAGTTTAAAGTTTAAATTGGCTAAATCCAGAATACTGTAAGTTATTAATAAATATTAAACACACAAAATTCTCTGAAAAAATTTCCAATAATTTTCATTAATTTTTAATCTTGTCAGAAAACAATCAAACAACCTTCTTTTTCCTTTAGTTATTTTAATCTCAAGTTCTTGTCGTGCATTTGTTTCTACTGGCCTTGTTGCTTTATATAGACTTTACCAACACCTAGTTCGCACATTTGTCTTCTAAAAATATCTTATATTTATCTTGTTGCCCATGAATAAGATTTGTTATCGAAACAGAGGGGAAGTCTCCTGAGATATGAACCAAGACGTCTAACGGGCGACAAGATAACCAAAGATATTTACAATGTTAATACGAAAAGATTTTCAGGTCTTATGTCAGTAAACTTGATCTTTAAATTGACCTTTTTGTGGTTTGTATTCAAGTCATAAATAGTTGCAAGTCCTTTTGTTTAACTCTGCCCGAATAGAATGTATAACGAAGCGTGACCAAAACTTACCAAAATGTCTAAAGAAAATAAATAAAGCTTATCATTTAGGGGTAAATATTTTAAATCTAAATAGTAGAGAGTGTTAAGCTCTTTTCACGTTCCCAGAATGGGGTCATAAAACTCACTGACATCAACAATAATATAATATACTATACAATTTGCATGTTCTGCTTCCGTCGAAAGGAAAACAAACATATAATGGAAAGTTTTTAGAAAACATAATCTTGTTTCTCACACATTTATCCAGTTTCATATCAAACAAAACGATCTGTAGTACTATAAGATCCTCCAAAATCCATAAAATCCATTAATTTTCGACTATTGAATATTACAAACTAAAATATATTGAAATTCGATTCGTTTGGATCATCTAGGATGATGGTTTTGTGGGAAATGTAGTCGGTCTAATAACATAAACAAACCATAAGCAAAAAGTCAACGTATATAATTCACATTCTAAGCTTCGTATAATTTATGATCTTACCTCAAGTTCATACTAGAGAATGAGAGATAAGATAATTTAGAGATCATTATTTAAATAAGAAGCAGGCCAGAAAGTTGATAAGTTGGCCAACAGACACCAAACCATAACGTATCACAGCCAGAAAGCCAGAAATGTGTATCTCAATTTAGAATCATAAAAAGGACTATTAAATAAGAGTAACTAACAGGATGTCAAGTACAATAGGAACAACAATGGCTAGCACCATGACCTCTGCATCTGGAATGGAAACGCAAGCTCTCAAATTTGGATTAGCGGACTACTTGGTATTCGTCATCATGTTGTGTGCCTCGGCGGGTATCGGTGTCTATTTTGGTTTCTTCTCAAAGGCCAAAAATACCACCGAGGAATATTTGCGCGGTGGCAAAAAGATGCAGACCTTGCCCATAGCCATATCATTGGTGGCAAGGTGCGTAACTCGGTGATAATCGGAATAAGCCGGATTTATCTAAAAAGCGTGCGCGAAAATTTTGTGAGAAAGAACTTTGTGTACTAGATGCTATCCTATCTTTATGATCGGCAGAAGCCTTCATAAAAGTAGCTTACGTCAATTGTGTTTGTCCGTGACAATGCTGACAATGCTCGAGAATTGTGTAAGACGAGTGAAAGATAAAATTTTCAAAAAATCAAAAGAGTAAAGCAATTTAAAATAGAGAAACCAAATTTATTTTTACTTAATCATGCTTATTTGTGTAAGAATTAAGAAAAGTGACCGATAAATTTGGATAAATAATGTAGTCTTTATCATAAATTTAATTTTCAAAGAAAAACATTTTAAGAATTAATTGAGATATATAAAAAGGCTTTAAAAAATGAGTAATTAAAATTTAAAAGTCAATAGTTTTTACTTGATTTAATCTGATATTTTTCTTCATAAATTTTAGTCAATTATCTGGCATAGCTATTATGTCCATTCCGGCCGAGAGTTATACATATGGATTTAACTACATTTTCGTAGTACTCGCCATGTTTGCGGTTGTCCCGATTCTTATCTATATAATAGTACCCGTCTTCTACGATAATAATGTCTCAAATTGCTATGAGGTAAGTCGTAAGGGAATATATGTATGTATGTACTTTATGAACTCACTGTACAGTGGAGTCTTCTCTGTTTTTCAGTATTTAGAAATGCGTTTCAATAAACGTACAAGACAATTGGTTACCCTGACATTTGTATTGAACTCCTTCCTTTTGCTGCCCGTCTATATGTTCATTCCATCATTGGCATTTTCTCAAGGTGAAATGAAAATAAATTTTAATTCGGATAGAAAGCTAATCTAATTGTATTGCATTAAAATTCGTTTTCATTTGCAGTATCTGGTCTAAATATTCACTTGATCAATTTAATGGTATCATCCATTTGTATATTTTACACAATGCTGGGTGGGATCAAGGCTGTGGTCTGGACAGATGTGGTACAGGGTAGCATAATGCTCCTGTCTGTGGTGATGGTCGGAGTCCTTGGCACATTACGCACCGGGGGCATCAGCGCTGTCCTGGAATATGCCTCAGAGGGTGGTAGATTGAATTTGGAGTAAGTATATCCCATTTGATAATTCATATAGCAACTAATTTTGTTTACAGCTTTAGGCTAGATCCACGCATTCGTATGTCCTTCTGGAGTGCCATGACTGGAGGAATTTTCATGTGGACTGGTCATATCGGTCTCAATCAGAGCTGTGTGCAACGCATTGTCTCTCTACCATCTTATTTCAATGCTAAGAAGTAAGTTCATTGAGGATAAAACCACTAAAGGATCACTTTTTAAGCCAAGTTCATTTTCCCCACAGAGCTTTGATTCTTGCCGGAATTGGTTTTGTTGCCATTAGTTTTTTTAATACCATTTCTGGCACTATTATGTTTGCGCGCTACTTTGGATGTGATCCCATGTTGGCTGGTGTAAGTAAATCAAATTCAGGACCTTTTTTACTCTGCTAATCCCTGATTTTATCTTTAGCTCGTAAGTAAACCAGACAAAATGATGCCGTTCTTTGTTCAGGATATTATGGGCCATTTATCTGGCATGCCCGGCGTATTCATATCCTGTGTATTCAGTGCTGCTCTCAGCTCACTTTCTGCCACCCTCAATTCACTTGCCGGTGTGGTCTATTTCGATTATATCAAGCCACATATTCGTCATACAGAGGCACGAGCTAATTTAACCATGAAACTGGTTATCATTGTCATGGGTGGCTATTGCATTTTGGGCGGCTTTATTGTGGAGAACTTTGCATCCATTTTGCAGACCACGGTCACAATTACGGGCATTAATACCGGAGCTGTGGTTGGCGTTTTTCTTCTGGGCATGTTTATGCCTCGTTGCAACAGCAAAGTGGCTTTCTCTGGCATGCTCTTCAGTATAATTGGCATGTTTTGGATCATTTATCAGGCCCAGATGAACTTTAAAGAAGGACTGATTAAATATCAAGTCATGCCCAATACGGTGGATCAGTGCGAAGCTCGTGGTCTACATATGATTGCCAATGCCTTGTAAGCTCTAAATTCTCCTAAATTTTATATTTCACTTTATTACAATTGCAATATTTTTGATTAGAAATCACACTGCACTGGCCACAACACCAGCAACACCAATCATCAGCCATCCAACTAAGTTTACTGGCGCCTTTGAAAGTAATCGTGACTTTTCCATCTATGATGTCTCATTCTATTGGTACAAAGTGATCGGCGCAGCTTTGGTCTTTCTCTGGGCAGTGCCCATGAGTTATGTCTGGAAGTTGGATAAAGATGAGAAACAAAATCCCAAATTATACTCACCAATTGTACGCAAATTTCTGAATACTTCAGAACCAGCTAAAGAAATGGAGGATATGCCACTTAAGATATCAAAGGAGCATTTTGATCATACGATAAATATTACTGAGAAAGAAAATGGTCATTAATTCGTTTTAAGAATTTTCTTTAGGTAAATGCTAACACATTATAAAATAAATACTACAAAAATATTTAAAAACTTGGTAAATTTTTATTCCTTTTCATTGGATTGTTTCCTAGTCAAAACAGTTTAACTAAATGGCCATTACATAAGAAACAGATTTTATATATTTCTACTCTTTCAACACTTAAAATATATTATATTTTTTTAAAGAACTTTGCAAACGTCTAAATTTAAAGTTAATCTAGGTCAGCTAGATCTATCATAATCAAAAAATGTGCCAATAATCTTGTTAGTTATATAACTATATTATCATATATGTATGTGTATATCCCCAATAGAGATGTTTTTTGCCTATTTTTAGTTCTATTAATAGCAAAACTGCATCATCAAGAACATTTAACTCTTTTCATAATTTAAAATGTAACGGATTTTTGAAAATTATATCACTAAACGAAAACTCCTAGAAGTAGACAATTGCTTAAATCGCTTAGTCATTGTTTAGGGGGCAGTTAAAGGTCTCTCTTCAAGTTTCTCTGATTTGCGCACATTATTTTTTCCAGGTTAATTCCAAGGAAAAACAATAATAAAGATATACAAAGATTTGCCTTTTCAATGTAAATAAAAATAACTAAAAGTAATAGTCAATTGAAATTAATAAACAAATTGTGAAAAATGTTAGTAAATTATGTTAGAAATAATGATGAAATTGTTAAAGTTGTTTAAGTATTTTGCCCTCGGAACAAAAGTCAAATAAACTTAAACGATTAAGTCGTGTGAAATTTCATGCGCCTAATTTATGGCCAGAAGCTTCTTAGGCTGCGTTCTTCTTTCGTTTACCTACGACAAAAACGTTTATTATTCAGTTATCACAGACATGATGATAAGGCAATGGAAAATCCCCTCAGAGGAGGGGACAAGAGATGCTGTATTGGCAGCAATGGCTACTATTTATTTATTGCACAACGAGATAATTAATTAAACCCTTTAAAAGAGTTTCGAGCTTTCCAGATAGATTTCTCAGTGCGACATTTCGATTAAAACTGCTTATCTGCCTACGTACTAGAAGACTTTACGTACGAGATTTAGTATCTTTAAGTAGTATATAATCTCACAGATCTTGTTATAAAAACAGACTGACAGCAGACACACCCATTTGTTTATAGACCTCCTCTATCGAATGGGATCCTAAATAATAAATGGAAACTCTTTTCCATTTGAACGAACATTTAATACTCTATTACAAAGATTTGTAAGTGTTTGCTAAGTATTTCTTAGGGACAAAAAGAATTTTATTTAAACATATAAAAACGAATTTAATAAAATATCAAAAGAATTATCTTGTATTAACAATAAGTCACCTCAGAGCTATAATGGAATAATATTAGCCAAATAGTTAAGCTTTTAACCATTTTTGTATGTACAAATTTTCAACATTTTGGCACATTTAACGAAATGTAACTAGGAAACACTCCATGTGGCTTCTAATTAAAGACTAGATTAAGTGCGCCATAGATTTACAATCAGCCATATTTAGACCTACGTACGTATGAACTTTAAGATAAGAAACCTGAAATATTTCTACTTAAACCGAAAGAGGCAACTAGATATCATGAGTTAGCTGGCAGCATCCAGATATAACAGTTCCGGATACTCTGTGATTTTTTCTGACAACTGTGCCAAAAAGATTTAACAAGTTGGGATCTTTGCCTCACGAAAGTTTAAGGATGTCTGGCACCACAGCAACTACCTTACTCTCTGAGCCTGTGACTAAGAGCGAAGATGTATTAACATTCGGCCTAATTGACTATGTTGTCTTTACGTTAATGCTTAGTTCCTCGGCGGGAATTGGTGTGTATTTTGGATTCTTTTCCAAGGCCAAAAATACAACCGAAGAGTATTTACGTGGCGGGAAGAAAATGAAACCCATTCCAATTGCCATATCCTTGGTATCCAGGTGAGTCATAATTTGCTTTCCTACTGATTATATTCGGCTGTAACCAGTTTCATTGCTTAAACCATGAGGGCATAACGAGACGTTAAGGTAACTCTCAATTGAACTTATCTAATCACCTCTAGTTTGAATTCATAAAAACTAATCTAAATCTAGATGAATGTGCAACTTTTCTATTGGTTGTATAACTATTTAATTAGGCGCAAGCCCCTTTTTTTCTGATATCATAAAAGGAAATGAAAAAAGGTCTTTAATGTATTTGTTCTTTTTACCATTTCAGTCAACTGTCTGGCGTGGCCATTATGTCGATTCCTGCAGAGAATTATACATATGGCTTTAACTTTATATTTATTGTGCTCTCAATGGTTGCAGTTTTGCCAATACTAATTTTCGTAATTGTTCCTGTTTTCTATGATAACAATGTGACGAATTGCTATGAGGTGAGCAATGTTAATATTGATCATTTCAGTCCTCATTTATTGATGGTTTAATTCTTTTTACTAGTATTTGGAGATGCGTTTCAATAAGAGAACACGGCAGTTGATTACGGGAACCTTCGTTATGAATCAGTTTCTAATGTTACCTGTTTTTATGTTTGTTCCCTCGCTGGCTTTTTCTCAAGGTAAAATATTAATAGATAACACTAGCCCTCCTTTGGGGACACTAATTTGTATATATATTCACAGTGACTGGCTTAAATATCCATCTAATCAACACGGTGGTTTCTTCCATTTGCGTCTTTTATACCATGTTGGGTGGCATTAAGGCTGTTGTCTGGACAGATGTGGTCCAGGCCGGTGTAATGCTCTTCTCTGTGGTTCTTGTGGGCATTCTGGGCACACAACGAGCCGGCGGTTTGGGAACTGTTCTGGATTATGCATCCGAAGGAGGACGCTTCAATTTCGAGTATGTATAAGAAATTAGAGAAAAAAGAAAAATGTATGCCAATTATAAGTGGATCTCAATGAATAGTTTTCGGATGGATCCACGAATTCGTTTATCATTTTGGAGTGGTATCAGTAGCGGCCTACTTATGTGGACAGGAAAAATTGGATTGGATCAATGTTGTGTTCAGCGCATTGTCTCCTTACCCTCATATCCTCAGGCTAAGAAGTAAGTGACTGATTGACTAAGTTTTTTTTAAATACTTAACTAACATTACCCTCCCAGATGCTTAACCGTATCGACCATTGGCTTTATCATCATTATGTTCTTTAACTGTTTTGCGGGAATTATTATGTTTGCCCGATACTTTGGCTGCGATCCCATGAAAGCCGGTGTAAGTAATTACAAGAATTGCTCATAAGAAGATCTTTTTTAACAGTTTATTATCTTCTAGTTGGTCAGCAAACCAGACAAAATGATGCCCTTCTTCATTCAGGACATCATGGGCAATTTGATGGGCATGCCTGGAGTGTTTATCTCTTGTGTGTTTAGTGCTTCGCTTAGCTCTTTATCAGCCAATTTGAATTCCCTTGCCGGTGTGGCCTATTTCGATTACATAAAGCCCTACATTCGGCACACGGAGGCTCGAGCAAATGCCTCAATGAAATTGGTAGTCGCTGCTATGGGAGCCTATTGCATTGTGGGCGGATTTATTGTTGAGAACTTTAGCTCCATCCTGCAGACAATGTGGACCGTAACCGGTATAAATTATGGCGCCGTGGTGGGCATCTTCCTGCTGGGCATGTTTGTTCCGCGGTGCAACAGCAAGGGAGCAGTCTCAGGCATTATCTTTAGTGTGTTAGTCATGCTTTGGATCATAATCAATGGACAGATGAATTTCAAATCTGGCTTAGTTAAATACGAAATTCTCCCTAATGGCCTGGATCAATGTGAGGCGAGGGATCTGCATTGGAATTTGGATGGCATGTGAGTATCATTAATTACACTTTTAATGAAATCCATATAAAATGTTGTTCGTTTTTACAGCAGCACCACAAACTCAACGATTAGCGCTGATCCCACCGCAATTCCTGTAGAGCGCACAACTGCCTTTGGCAGCAATCGTGACTTTTCTATCTACGATATCTCATTCTATTGGTATAAAGTACTTGGAGCCATTTTGGTGTTCCTTTGGGCCATTCCAATGAGTTATATATGTCCATCTGATGAGGCTGACAAAAAAGATCCGAAACTCTTTTCGCCATTTGTACGTAAATTCCTGAAAATGATCCCAACTGAATTGGAATTTGACGAATTGCCACAAAAAGATCCGGATCATAAATTAGAAATAATTGAAAAAGTAAATGGAGCTAACCATGACTATTAGTAAACCACTAAGAAATGTATTATTATCTGTATAAAACAAATTAAAAATAAATCTAAAAATCAATGTCTTTATCTCTTGTTATTGGGTTGGTCTGTCATTTCTTTTAAGACGAGTTCTATTATTAGTTCGCGTAAGGGAATTGAAATTGGTCTTTATCTAATAGTAGAAAACTTATTTTGTTATTTCATCTAGATAAATTAACTAGCTGTAGGGCTAAAGCTTAGAAAGCAATTGGGAGCTGGGCAATCTTTGAACTGGAAAATTGGTCAGATGTTTGTAACGCACAGAAGGAGACGTTTCCAACCCCTTTATATTATGCCTTTGGAAAATTCACCCCACCTCCCCCTTTTCACGGATCGCAGAAAAAATTTTATACATAGAATAAAGTTTTTCCAACAACTGTGGAAAATTTCATTCCTTGATCTATTATACTTTTCTCAAAAAAAAATTCTTACTTAAAAGCGCCTTTTTGGCCCAACAAGGTAGAAACCCCCCTTAATATATAAAACAAAATAGAAATTTCATATGGTAAGATCAAAGTGTAAAATTAGTGCAAAGGCCCCAAAGTTTCGTTATTTTAGGTTGTATTAAGCTATGTTTAAACTATATTAAATTAATGTTTTTACTAAAAAAAATGTTGAAAGTAAAGTGGGTTAGGTGAAGAGATAATTTCAGACAGTTGAGGGGTTAGATCATGAAACCAGGATGTTTAAAAACTATTCTAATTTAATAAAGACGAGTACTTAAAAATGCGTTTTTTTTTGTCAACCTATCAAATGTTTAATACAAAATATAGGTATATCAACCAAAATATAGGTATATCAATCGGATAATTGATCTCTTAGTGAAAATAAATATAAATTTGACAAAAATTAGAAAGATTCTGTTAGGCCAGTTAGCTTATGTAGAAAATTTTAAATATATAAATAATATCGAAGAAGATAAACGATATATGTACATACATAAATGCCCACTTAGTTAGCGTCAATAAATTAAATAATGTAATAAGAAGGGGCAATGGGGCAAAGAGTCTGTAAAAGTGAGCATGGGTCTGTAATTTTGTCAGCAAAAATTGTCACGAGAGAAAAAGAGCGGGCAAATTTAAGTCCCTTGGTTTATGGGCGGCTCCCTATATACAATCAATATCAATCAATTTAATAATGGCCAAATATATATTGTTGATCGAAGAGGTATCTACAACTTATTGTCTGCCTAAAAAAATTCAAAATAAAATTGAATTTTATAATTGCACAAACTAAGTTGATAAATTTATGTAGGCAATCCAAGTCATTAATGTTAAAACCGACTATTTGATGCGATTAAAAATTTGCATGTTTTCATTTTTAATAATTCATCTATCTATCAGACACGTACTAAACTCTTAATTACAAAGGATTTCGGGATTAAAATTATCATGTAATTGCCGAAAAAAAAAACAAAATAAAACCAAAAAAATATGAATCATCGTTGCGTTGTATACAAATTCAAAATGTTATAGAAACGACACGTTCATATAGGTTATACCCACTACGAAGCAGTCGGCAGATAAAAAATACGCCACTGATTTACTATTATACTACAATAAGTAGCTTCTATTATGTTTATTGCCTCGTCAGACAAAGATATCACTCTAGATAAGAACGATCTGAAATGTCTATTTAAGATGAGAGCAGGTGCTACATATCATGAGTGTGCTGGCGGCGTCCAGGCGAAATAGACAGTTCCGGTTCAGTTATAGTTAAGTGTTACGAATTAAAAGGACTTCTCAGGATGTCGGGCATCAGCAGCAGCACGGCAGCCACTCTGGCCGAGACGGCAAAGGATCTCAGATTCAGCCTCACGGATTATATTGTTTTTATCTTAATGCTTAGCACTTCGGCCGGTATTGGAGCTTATTTTGGTTTCTTTGCCAAAAGTAAGAATACAACAGATGAATATCTGCGAGGTGGCAAAAAAATGAAACCCTGGCCTATTGCCATATCCTTGGTATCCAGGTTTGTATATATGCATTTCTGACTTATCAGAACTCTATCTAACTATATAGTAGCTTCAGTTCCATTTTATCTTATCTTGAAGTCTATTATAAAACGGATTTAAGAATTAGATGAGTTGCTTTTTATACACTGTGAGAGCTTGTGAAATTAATATTAATTAAGCTTGATTGCTTACCCTAATTGACCGAATTATCATGGTGGCTTTGCTCACGCTTCTTAAATATTGAGAAAGGTTATGGGCAATACATTTCTATGAACACACTTCAATAATGGGTATATCACTTTGTTAGGCATTTTCGATAGAGATAAATTTTAAATGATTTCAGTCAACTATCTGGCGTTGCCATAATGTCTATCCCAGCCGAGACTTACACATTTGGCTTTAACATAATCTTCATGGTATTAGCAATGGTTCCAGTCCTTCCAATTTTGATCTATATAATTGTTCCTGTATTTTATGAGAATAATGTTACGAATTGCTATGAGGTAAGAGTTTTATTATCACAACTTTAATTTCACCACTAAACAGATAGTAACACACACTAATTACAGTACCTGGAGAGGAGATTTAATAAGAGGACCAGGCAACTGGTTACCGGCACTTTCATTATGAATCAGTTTCTGATGTTACCCGTCTATATGTTTGTGCCATCGTTGGCTTTTTCTCAAGGTAAAGTACTAATAGATAAGATTAAAGCACTTTTAAGGACGCAATTTGTATACCTATGCAGTGACTGGCTTTAATATCCATCTTATCAACACGGTGGTTTCTTCCGTTTGTGTCTTTTATACCATGTTGGGTGGCATTAAGGCTGTTGTCTGGACAGATGTGGTCCAGGCCGGTGTAATGCTCTTTTCTGTGGTTCTTGTGGGCATTCTGGGCACACAACATGCCGGCGGTTTGGGAACTGTTCTGGATTATGCCTCTGAAGGGGGACGCTTCAATTTCGAGTATGTATTTATACGTTTCTCACAACGTTTTGGGGGAAATGCAGAATCCAGGAATACATATTAAAGCATCCCATAAATAGTTTCAGACTTGATCCACGTATACGGCAAGCATTTTGGACAGCCTTCAGTACGGGCATCTTGTTGTGGACAGGGAAAATTGGTCTCGATCAGAGTTGTGTACAACGCATTGTCTCCTTGCCATCCTATACCGAGGCCAAGAATTAAGTCGGATATATTGATTAACTTAATTGTTTATTCATTTTTATGAAATACTTGCAGATCTTTAACCATTGCGGCTATAGGCTTCATTATCATTATGTTCTTTAACTGTTTTGCGGGAATTATTATGTTTGCCCGATACTTTGGCTGTGATCCCATGAAAGCCGGTGTAAGTAATTACAAGAATTGCCCATAAGAAGATCCTCTTTAACAGTTTATTATATTTTAGTTGGTCAGCAAACCAGACAAAATGATGCCCTTCTTTATACAGGACATCATGGGCAATTTGATGGGCATGCCTGGAGTGTTTATCTCTTGTGTGTTTAGTGCTTCACTTAGCTCTTTGTCGGCCAATTTGAATTCCCTTGCCGGTGTGGTCTACTTTGATTACATAAAGCCCTACATTCGGCACACGGAGGCTCGAGCAAATGCCTCAATGAAATTGGTAGTCGTTGCTATGGGAGCCTATTGCATTTTGGGAGGCTTCTTTGTGGTAAACTTTACCTCGATTTTGCAAACTGTAATGACCATCACGGGGATCAATACTGGAGCCGTAGTCGGAGTGTTTCTTTTGGCCATGTTTGTGCCGCGTTGCAATGGGAAAGTCGCCATGACAGGATTCCTTTTCAGTGTGGTAACCATGCTCTGGTTGATTATCAACGCCCAAATGAACTTTAAGGCGGGATTAATCAAGTATGATGTATTGCCAAATGGCTTAGATCAATGTGAAGCCAGGGGCATGGATGTCATACTGAATGCCATGTAAGTTTCTATTACAAATATTTAAAATCTTAGGAGTTCCTATAAGACAAATTTAATACTCTTAACAATTGTAATTCAGAATATGTTTATCTGGTTTTTAAGAGATGATTTACCATATCGTTTAGTTGCTTAAATTAATTAAGTTTTACATTCTTCTTACAGTAATCAAACAAGCCTTAATACGACACCAGCTCCAACTACTCCAAACAAACAGGTGACAAATGCCTTTGATAGCAATCGGGATTTCTCCGTTTATGACATTTCATTCTATTGGTATAAAATGATTGGTGCTCTATTAGTCTTCGTTTGGGCTATTCCCATGAGTTATGTATGGAAAACGGATGAGAATGAAAAACAGAATCCCACATTGTTTTCACCGTTTGTGCGAAAATTCTTGCAAACTCCTGGCAATAGTAAAAATAATCCAGTCCTAGAGCCAGAAGAATTACCCCTTAAGGACACAAAAGAGCCGAACAGCTCTGTCAATGAGGCTTAAAAACAAATCTCAATTCTTATTCTATTGTTATATTTCTTAGTTGAGTTGTTGTTTTATAGTTATATGCATATGTGTGTTTTTTTCACATATATATTTTTTTGTTTAAAGATTTTATTTACAAAAGAATATATAAATTGAAGAAAATATATATCTTATACAAAGTAAGAGAGAGAGAGAGAGTACACGGAAAATAAAAAAAGTTGTAACAATTATTGAACTGATCAATGTTGTTTGCAATTAAAACTGGTTCCAAAGTAATTTATTTTCTTATTTCGTCTTGCAAAGGAAAATCAGTTTATAAACATTTTCTTTTTGTCTACAGTTTTTGTTGTTGTTTTTGTTGTTGTTTTTGTTTTTTTTTTCTTATTTTTGTTTCTGCGCATTTGAATTTTAGGATTGTTGTTGTTGCAGTTTTTGTTGTTTTGTTTTTATGAGCACACACACCCCAATTAAGTTGGAATTTGAAATGCCATTGCCAGTTTTAGCAACAATTCGCGGTAAATGAACACTATTAACTAGGTAAATGTAATCAAAATTTTGAGAAAAAATAATTAAAAGTCATAAGTATATAAAATAAAGAATCTTCCTGTATGAGTGTGTGTGCACACAAGTCTATATCTGATAAATCTTTCTTTTACATTTCATTTCAATTACTAAAATCTTCATCATAATTTTTTTTTTTAATTTTTAGTGTTTTTTCTTTCTTAACGCTTTTTGATTGGTTTTTTTGTCGAAATGAATTTTAGTTTTTAAAATTAAGTGGTTTTTGTTTTATCTTATAATTTAAAAACATCTATTTTACATACATCATTTTTATTATGTATTTGATTCCGATTGAATTAAATGTACACAAACAATATTATAATTATATATAGGTATATGTTTATATATATGTAAGTGGAGGCGGGAAGGATTTGATTAGATTTCTTGGATTAAATTACGTGTTGCGCCATCTTGAGGAGGAAAACAAATTATAAATTTGTCATTTTTGTGTAGAATATTATTGCAAATTGTTGGGAACTCTTAAATTTCGTTTGCTTTGTTTTTTTATTTCATAATCATCTGTTTTGGCAGCATCCTGGCTAAAAAAAGAGATGCACTCAAAAAATTTGTACACATCCGGCACGCACTAAAGGTATTGGTTTCACACATTGTCAATCATATCCCATATCCATGTTCTTAATTACAAGCCTGCGGCGTTGCATGATTCTCGCCGTCGTCGATTTTGGGCTCGCCTGGAAATGGATTGAAAAAATTTTGGTTAGGTTTAACAAATCATTGTTAAAGGTTTTACTACAAGCTTTTTACCATTATCCTTGTGCTCAGTTTTGTTACTTTCGGTGGTCACCACTGTGGGCACTGTCTCCTTGACTGGGGATTCCGGCACAACTGAAGGAGGAGCCACCTGCTTGCTGATATCATTGGTGGCAGAATCTGTGGCTGGTGGCGCAACTGGTACGGACGCTTCCGCATCTGTATTTGGCGCTGGTGTCGCCGGTACAGAATTGTTCTCCACTGGCTTTGGATCCTCTTTCACTTCCGTGGCCACCTCATCAACGACATCTGATTTATTGCTTGCTTCTGTTGATTCTACCGCTGGTACAGAGGTTTCTACTGCTTTTACTTCTTCTGAAGAAGTTTCCGCCGCCGACGCTTCGACGACTGGAGCTGATGACGTCTGCTCGGACTGTTCCTTTTCCTTCTCCTCCGGTTGTTCGGCTGGTTTGTCGTCATTTATGGCTGGGCTAGGTTCAGTGGTATTGCTGCTCTTTGAACTGCTATCTACTTCCATGGGCTCTGGTGTGGGCTCTTTTGCCACAACTGGCTCGGATTCAGTTTTCGGCGTTTCCTCCAATGATGATGACGATGATGACACAGCGGCCACTGTGTCTTTAACTTTAATATCCGGTGTCTTATCCTCGACTGGTGCATCAGTCGACACTTCTTCATCTACTTCCATTGGATCAGCATCGGTGGGAGCATCGGATTTAACAGGAATAGATTCAGATTCTGCTACTACGGCGGGAGTACTTGTGGGCTCCTCTTTTTCGGAAGTTTTTGGCGGTACCTCCTCTACTGCTTTTGTTTCCTCTGCTTTGGCTTCTTTTACTACTTTTTCTTCTTCTTTCGGTGTCTCCTCCTCTGGTTTGTCTTGTTCATTTACATGATTCTGTTTCTCTTCTGGCACTGATGCCAAAACTCCACCATCTGTCTGATCTTTTGATTCGCTTTCCTTGATTTCTGTTTCCTGTGTTGACGATTTCTCTTCTTCTTTCTCCTTGACTTCCTTTTTCTCCTCCTCCTTCTCCTCTATCACCTCCTTGTCATCACTCTCCTCTTTCTTCTGTTTGGCAGGCTCTTTCACCACTTTTGGGGGTTTCTCTTCCTTCTTCTCCTTCTTGGCAGCAGGCTGAAATCATGAAAACCATGAATATTAATATTTAGAATATAAACTTATTAATATTACTTTTAATACCTTGCCCTTTACAGGTTCACTGACTTTCTCCTTTTCGTTTTTGGCTTCCGCTTCATTCTGGTCCTTTTTCTTTGCTGCTGTTTTTGATTTTTCTACTGGCGGCTCTTCGCTACTTATATCCAATTTGCGCGCCCCCCGTCCTTTCCCACCACCGCCACTACTCTTGGTGGCTGTTGGCGGCGTTACACGTGCCTTTTTAGATGGTGGCGGTGTAATTGTTTCAGCGGATCGGGTCGGTGTTCCTCGGGTACTGGAACGTGTGCGTCGTCCGCCCTCCAATTCTAGATTACCGCCCATGGTCCGTACAAGTTCTTCACTTTCAGCCTGGGCACGTTCTATAAACGAGCGCCGTTTGGGTGTCCGTTTCTGTAGGAAGGAATAGGATACATTTTTTAATGATTTCTCGATTTATTAGCCTGAAAGGAGGTCACTATCTAAAGGTGTTTCCACATTATTCAGCCTTTTTAATTAACTTGCTTTTGTTGCTGTATTCCCCTCAAATTAGTTTGTAATTGTTTTTAGTGTAGTAAACTTTTGGCGCCAAGTTTTCAAGAACTAACAGCTAACGTGGCGGGTATACAATGTGGGACCTATATACAAATGTATTTTCCCATTCCTTCTAAACAAAACAATAAATAAAAACAAAGAAAAAGAAATTCATTGACTGCCCTGCATCCCTTGAAATGAGACCGCAGCGGCATGTGCTGCTAATACCAATGCTGAGTTTTCTTCTTTTTTTTTTGTATACAGTGCGGACTAACGAAAGTACAGCACAACACAACACAAATAAAAAAAAAAAACGAGCGAGACGCGGCAGCGGCAAAACGTGATAGCAACGAGTAGACCCGCTGCACATATACATACACACACACACGCAACGAAGCGAACAGCAAGAAAAGCGCGCGCACACGAGGTGAAGTAAAGCCAACATAAACATAAATAGAAAATGGAAAAGTTACAAAAAAAAAAGAAATCAAAATGCACAATACACGCACACACACATATATAGATGCAGATGTGCATACAGCTATACATACATATGTGTGGGTGCCTGTGTGTGTGTGTGCGTTTCTTTATTTTGGAAAATTACTGGGGCCCCCCTCACTCACTCAATACACACGAATGCAAGCCCCAGATAATTTAGTTAGGCGCTCTTATCGCACAATCCCTGCATGTTTTCGGTGCTTGTTAATTGTTGCTAAATAGAGTACTATACATACATACATACATATATGTATGCATGTGTATTGCATTTTTCGAGTACTTACTGGTGTTTTCTTTTCATCGTCCGGCTTGTTATCCAGCAGCGTTTCTGGCTGTATGATAGTTTCATCTGACATTTTGCACAATTTCACAATAAAATTGTTTAAATATGACAAATTTACAGATAATTATTTGTCGTCGGCGAGTTATTTTTTTGTATTGCCTTCTTCACTCACACTCACTCACTCACTCTACACACGCTACCCGTCTCGTTCAGCAGGTAAATGTAGAAAAGCACATACACGCAGAAGCCACGCTGAGTGTTCGGGCAAATTTCCTTTAAATGCAATTTATTTACACTTCTCACTCAATCAAATATTGCAACTTATAACCGTTAGTTGTAATATGTATTTGCATAAATGTTTTATATATTTTTAGCAAATTAAATTGTATTTTCAGCACTTTTTGGAACGTTTTTCGTGTGTGTGTGTTTAGCGCTTGCAGCAGGCTAGAGCTGGGAAATCCATCGATGGCCCCATCGATAGTATCGTTGGAATTTATGAAGTGCGATAGTTCGATGTAAATTTTTCGACGGCGATATATCGAACATGATCAATCCTTTAAGTTAATTAGTTACCTATAGCAACTATCAAAAATTCGGAAGAAAACGAAGCTTTGTTTATTTAAACTATGTTGCCTCAAAAGAAAAATGACTTTACTTGAATATCTCGAAGCAACCCAAAAATTTGTAATTTTTAGAAATACCTTAAATTACTTTCGAAGTCATTATCTTAATCTTGCAACAATATAGCTGTTCAACAGTTTTTGGTATTAGTTTGATTTGCCTTGAAATACCTAAATAAAATTATTGAAGAATTTGTTTTATAGCACAATAAGTGTATCTGATAGCTGTAAAAGATTTCTATACCTTTAAGGTATATCACCAGAATGAAATATCTAAATAAAGTTTTTTTTTGTTTTATAGCACAATAAGTGTATCATGATGAAGTTTTTGTTTAATGTTATTTTGTTTAAAAAGTTAATTAAATGGATTTAAAAACATAATGAACCATTTTGTATTTTATTTAACAGTTTTTGCACCTAATAACCCTTTTAAATTTCCGTTGGAACCATCGATAATATCGACTTTTTTCTTATCGCTGCAAAAATCCATCGAGGGGGGAGACTATCGATGGATTGCCAGCTCTACAGCAGGCAACGATAATACGAGTCGAACCAAAACGATAACATCGACTAGTAGCGATAACAATACTCGATTCTCGATAGTATCGATTTCGAGTACATAGTGCCGTTGCTCAACACTAATTACTTGCACGCGGCGCCTGCTTTATTTACAATTTTCAGATTCTTTATTTATTACCACACGCGGCGGTTGCAAGTGCATCATGGCCTCAATTTCGCAGGATCAAATCAAGGCTATTGGCGGAGTGCTAAACAATAAGGATAGGCCATTGAAGGAACGCTTTCGTGCTCTTTTTACGTTGAAGAATATTGGCGGCAGCACAGCTATAGCGGCTATTAGCCAGGCTTTCGATGACGACTCCGCGCTACTTAAGCATGAATTGGCCTATTGTCTAGGCCAGATGCAGGATATCGCAGCCTTGGACATACTTACCAAAGTCCTAGAGGATATCACACAGGAGCCAATGGTTAGACACGAGGCCGCCGAGGCCATGGGGGCCATTGGCCATCCGGATGTTCTGCCGCTATTGGAAAAATATAAAAAGGATCCCGTTATTGAAGTTGCCGAAACGTGTGCCATTGCCCTGGATCGTGTACGCTGGGTGCAAAGTGGCCAGCAGGTTAACGACACTAATCCCTATGCATCAGTTGACCCTTCACCACCGGTGGCAGAGACCAAGAGTGTGGAAGAACTACGCGCCATCTATTTAGATGGAAAACAAAGTTTGTTCGACCGATATCGCGCCATGTTCAGTCTACGCAATTTACGCACAGAGTCCAGTGTCCTGGCCATTGCTGAAGGACTTAAGGATTCATCGGCTCTGTTTCGCCATGAGGTAGCGTTTGTTCTTGGCCAATTACAGGAACCGTGCAGTATTCCATTTTTGCAAGCGAATCTAGAGGACAATCTGGAAAACGAAATGGTCCGACATGAATGTGCCGAAGCTCTGGGCGCCATTGCCAACGAGGATTGCATACAGATACTCAACCGCTATGCGGACGATGATAAGCGTGTAGTCAAGGAGAGCTGCGTCATTGCCTTGGACATGTGCGAGTATGAAAATAGTCCGGAATTTCAATACGCCGATGGTCTAACAAAGCTGGACGGATCAAAATGACGATAATGATTACTCCTCCTGACCAAATCTGTATATATTGATTATTCTGTATAAATTTTTGCGTATTATATTATCAAAGAATTTAATTGTTAGATAAACGCAAACGTGACTTGTTGCAAGAATCTAAATAGCGATATGTTATCATTGTTGGTTTTTTTAAACAAGGTGTGGATGAGTCGAAGCGGATGATGCCATGTAAGCTGATTCATCTTATATAGCACCGAGGTTTCTGTGAAGGGTGATATTCTAATGAAATAAGACGCAATTACAAACGGCTTAAATGTATATAAAAAAGACATGTGTCTTTGTGTGGGTGCACTTACACACATTTGAGTTTGCTTAGTTTTTTCTCTCTTTATTATGTTTTAATTGTAGAATAATTTTCTTTTTTTCTTTTCAAGACTTTAAATCTTCCACTTATTCCTGTTGTTTTTCGATACAATGCGCATCATAGATGATTTTTGAATGTCAAAGATGTCTGCACAAAAGAGTCGATTTGAATTTTTCGCGCCTAGCTCGGAGTAGGAGAACATCGATAGCGATTACATTACTCCAAAAACGCCGATAGCGATAACTTTGCTTTTGCGACGACAAGTTGGCTCCGATAACGTCGATAACTTTGTGCCGATAATAACGATAACATTGCTCCAATAATGTCGATAACGATCACTTTGCTCCGATAATGTCGAAGACGATAACTTTGATCCGTTCCGTTATCGACGTTCCGATATTGTTCCGTTTGAACAATAAACAATAATAATAATAAGGTGTGTTGTGTGTTCTTTCATATAAATTTAACGATTCCCATGTACAAACGTTTGTGCAAACACACCTGTTTATGCGGTTAAGTTTTGTAAATGAATTTACTTACCATCGGCGTTCTTTTGGCTGGCGGTGCCGCAAAAAACGAAAAAGGAGACAAAGAAAGTGCATATCTAGCAATATTTTGCTTAAGTTATAGTATATAAACAAATTACATGTGCTACTGTGTGTGTGTGTGTGTGTGCAGGCCGCGTGCTTATGTCAAAAAAAAGCCGCAAAGTAAAAAAATTGATAAAAAAAAACCGCAAACAAAAACAAACACTAAAGTGTATGTGTGTGTGAGAGAGCGTGATGGTGTGCGTGTGTGTGTTTGTCTGGCGTCTAATCAAATTCGAAATGCTTCTATTATTACTTAGAGTTATAAACAAAAATGCAAAATAGCCAATAATATATTTTTTTTATAAATAATTTATAAAAGAACAAACTAAATAGAAAAAGCAGAAGCGCCAAGGAACTGCATCGACATATTGATACCCTTGCAAAAACACAACAACAAATTGATATATAAACAGATTACTTTGCATAATTTACGCGACTGAAAAGGTTTTAAATATTTCGTTGATTTCAAGTTTTGAGTCTCCCCCATCTGCTTAGATTTATATTTTAGATTTGTCTGGATATATGCCTTTCATATACCCTTTTTTTTGTGGAGAGGGTAACCAAAATGCCTAATATTTATTTTTATAAATTAATTCTCTTTCTCTCTGAGTGTGAGTGTCTTCTCTCTCGGTCTCTCTCTCTCTCATTCTCTTGGGCATGCTCTGTTTTGTCTAGCACCATTTACCAACACTAGAGATGAGAGCGGTTTTTGGTTTTTTTGCTACTGCTGTTGTTGTATTTGCATTTTGCTTTTATTATCGTTCTCGCGACGACGACGGAAGAATTCTTTAACTGCAATTCTTCTTCATCCTGTGTAAATAATTGTAATTAAAACAATAAAAATTAACAAAAAAATATAAATCAAATGAAAATTCAAGAATTTCCATTGAGATATTAAGTGCATGTGTAAGTGTTCTTTTTCTCTCTGTGTTTGTGTGAAAAATTTTATTTCATCTTCCATTATTCCTGTGACGGCGGCTGCAAAAAAAAACGACACAAACACATATGTAGCCACTTGTATAAGTGTATGTGAGCTCGCGTATATGTACATATATATATCCAGACCTAGCGGCTGTTTTTTTTTTTTTTTGTATATATGTACACAGTTTGCGCAAAAAGGAAATGAAAATGAGAATTTTTTTTTTGGTCAAAAATCAATAGAATGTTATATAGTTCTATTAAATTATAAGTGAAAATGTTTAAACAGTTCACATTTTTTGGTGCTGGTTTTGCTTTGCATGTGTTGTATCAATTATTCTATTTAAATTTGTTGTTTTTTTTTTGTGTTGTATTTATTTTTTGCCTTGTTTCATCATTTTTCTTCCTTGTCAAGCGGCGGTGGCGACGACGGCGGCGGCGGCCATTTGGTCTCTCTTTCTCACTCTCTCTCTATGTGTGTCTCTATCGTTGCGTGTGTTTGTGAGCCCTCTGTTTCTCTCTCACATTTCTCCCTCTCTTGCTCTTTCTTTTGTGTTCTCGGCCTGTTCCTGACTTGCAGCAAGCACATTTGTATATAAGAATTCATCCAATAAGATTATTGTACAATTTTAGCTTAATTATAGTGTTTGAATTGGAAAAGCATTTTCCAGAATTTCTATTTTATTATTAGTATGCGCCACGCCTCCTAAATTCACCCCCCGCCACCATCGTTGGTCGCGTTGACTTTGCGCAATTCGAAACTCCTTTTTTTTTTTTTTTTTTTTAATTTCGCTTTTGTTTTCCTTTTCTTTCCTGTTCATATGTCTCTTTTACGGTTTATCTTTATGTTTGTTTATATATATGTATAATCCCTCTCGCCTGTCATATCATTCTGTCCCTACCAACCGCTCTCACGTTTTCTGCCTCTTTTGGTGACTCTCTCTCTCCTGTTGTGGCTCTCAGCGTGTGCTATCATTTCCAGGGGCCCTCTGCTTTGAGGGAGGCAAATGAAAAAAGAACCTTTGCGGTTTTCGCATACTGCACTTGTCGTCTACCAAAGGAGAGGCGGAGTGGGGGGTTTTTTGGTAAGTGGCGATGGGCGGGCGGCGACGGGTGGCCCATAAATCTCATAAACAATATGAAGAACCGATTTTTGTTGTTGGTTTTCTTGTAACTTAACCTCAAGCCGTCGTCGTCTGCCGGTTTGCGGTGTGTCTCTTACATATGTACATGTATATGCCTCCCCCTCCCTATCACGTTCTTCCTCTTCTTCTTTTTAGTTGTTGTTTCTGTTCTGTATGTTAATTTTATGTTTTTCCGTTTTCTGTCTGTTTCGCGCATGATTCAGCTTCTTGGTGCTACATCTGCTCCTTATGCTTCTTCTTCTTCCGTCTCTCTCTCTCTTCCTCTCTTCCTCTTCTTCATCGACGCATTCTCTTTTGCTTACTGTTCGCTCTGTTTCTCTCAAATCGGTTTCGTTTCTGTTGTTTTTGTTTTTCATTGAATATAAATGAACATTTTTATTATTTTTGGTTTTGTTTTTGTTCTTGTATTTAGCTAATTTTCGAATACATTTTTCGAAAACACTTTTTCAAATAATAATGCGTATGTGTGTAAAGTGTTGTGTGTGTGTGTGTGTGTGTATTTGTGCCTTTATCTCGAAAGCTTTACCATGACCAGCACAAAATATTGAAAGAACAGTGGGAGGAACAGCATTACACGGCCAAATATTCATTCTTAGGGCCATTGATTACATTATCAAACTCTTTCCATTTATAATTCGAACCTTGGTCCCGAATATTTAACTTAAATTGCATTTAAAATGGCTTCAAATCATTTTAATATAATCTGTATAACAAGTTCAAAAAACACTTCAAAAATGCAAAACAATATATTACAATATTTTAGTATGTCTAGCTAAACGATTCAATCGAATTTTATTTACTATCTTTCATTTACAATTAAAAGGACATTAATTTGGAAAACTATTTATTTTAATTAAAACATAATTTAATATATTTTCACTCTCTTTTCTTTGCAGTTTGTGTATATTTTCATCATTGAAACGTCGTGTAAATTAAAATTCATCCTAATTATAAAACAACAGCAACAAATTTAATAAATAGATATACGAGAAAAAGGAAATTATAAAAAATATAAATTTTAAAATGAAGTTTTAACCACATTTTCTTCACCGCCAATACATACGTAATTATTATAATAATACAACAACAACAAATAAATAAATCCATTAAATAAAAGAAATATATAATAATAAATTTTAAAAAATCCTGCTCGTTTGGGCAACTGTGTAAAATATTAATTCATAATTTTTCTCATGTTTATAAATAGTGTAAATTTTTGTATAAATGTTATTGAAACAACAACAACAGTGACACCAACAACAACAACCGAATGAAAGTTATAATCAAAAATGATAAAAATAAAAAAATCTGCAATCAGAATATAATGTAAATCAATGTTAAATATATCAAGTAAAAAGTGTGGTTTCTGTACAGAAAAATGAAAGATCTGAAATAAACCATCTTCATATTGTGTATAGATTGAAAGCAAAAGCAAAGAAAAAGGTTTATTTGTTGTCTTCTGTGCGTGCATCTCGGTGTCTGTGTGTGTGTGTCGATTGCATGTGAAAAAAACAAAGTGTCCCCGTCGTTCTGTCGTTTCGTCGCCGTTTGAGTCGTCGTCGTTCGCCAAGTTTTTTTTTTGCAATACGCGCCAAGTAGTCAGCTCGGAAGTAGCTAAGAAAAGCCTTCAAAATTGAGCTCCTAACTGCGCCGACAATATCTATATCGACGGTAGCGACGCCAGCTACGCCATCGCCACAACATCATCTGCATCAACATCAGCAGCAGACAGCGATCTATCAACAACAACAACAACACCAACAACAACATTACGGTCCACCACCGACCTTGTCATCGCCCTACTTTCAACATCTTCATCAGCAGCAACAACAACAACAGCAGCAGCAACAACAACAACACATGAAGTTTTTGGGCGGCAACGATGATCGCAATGGACGCGGCGGCGGTGGCACCGATGCCATTGTTATAGGCCCCAATCCTGGTGCACCTGGAGCACCTGGCAATGGCCCACGTGGCAATTCTCAGGATGTTGATGCATCAGCTGCTGCCGGTGCAGCAGCAGCCGCTGCTGTTGGCTATGTATTCCAACAGCGTCCATCACCTGGCGGCGGCGCTAATGCCGGTGTGGCCATCGGTGCCGGCAGCGTAAATTCGTCGGCTATGCATGATGCAGCCGCTGCTGAATATGCCGCACACTTTGCCCAGAAACAACAGCAAACCCGTTGGGCATGTGGGGATGATGGACACGGCATTGATGTGAGTATCTAAACCTCGCTATGTCTATTTAATGTTAATGTAATCTACTGAGGGGGAGATTCAATACAAAAACCAGAGGGCCGGGGCTAACTTCGACCGCGTCAAAGTTTGTATACCCTTGCAACTTTTTTGGTAAAAACGTTTTATTTTAAAAGGCTAATGTTTGCGAAAGAATGGCCTACAATCTTAGCATAGGAAAAAACTAAGATACTGATCAAAGTCACTGTTTTCCACCGATCGTTCCTATGGGAGCTATATGATATAGTCACCCGATCTTTGTCAAATTTGACACAGTCATTAACAGATATATTAAACTAACAACAATTTAATTTGAAAGCAATCGCGTCAAAAGTAACAAAGATATTGACAAAAGTCACTGTTTTCGAAAGATCGTTCCTATGGATCTCGATCAAATTTGGCAGAGTCGCTTATTGGTATAATAAGCTCATCAATATTCACGACAATAGCTTAGAAAATAACGAAGTTATTAAGAAAAGTCACTGTTCGTGACTTTGCCGTTTGTATGGGAGCTATACGATATACAACCCCTGCAGTATATACAAGCCTACATGCAAAATTTCAACTCTGTAGCTCAACGGTCTAGGAGGAGTTTGCGTTGATCCAGACGGACGGACAGACGGACATGGCTATTTGAACTCGTCGTGCTGATCAAGAATATATATACTTTATATGGTCGGAAATGCTTCCTTCTATGCGTTGCACACTTTTGACCAAAATTAATATACCCTTTTTGCAAGGGTATAATGAAAGCACACATATCAACTCGGTCTTAAATTTAAAAATTTCTCTAAAAAATCGCAACTGAATTGAAATAACCGCATATCAAATTTATGAATAATGAAAACAATATTAATCATTTAATCCATTAAATTTCATACAAATGTAACTTAAGATTATAGTTATATGTATAAACATTTTGTCGTGCGAAGAGTAGAATATTAATAAATGATGTTGCTTAGTGAAGTGATTTATCAGTACTTTGCTTACATAAATTACTTGTTATGAGCTTATATTAGTTAAATATTCTACCTTGATAGTTAGCGATAGTTCCCTTTCTACGTTTAGTGGCTTTTTACAGTTGCTTCGCTTTTAAGTTTTTCGAGAAAAAGGGAAATGTCAGTGCCAAAAAAAGAAGGTCAGTTTTCCAGTTGTCTAACAAACGATGAAAAAAAAAAGAGTGAGGGGGAAGTGCAAATGATTGCATAAACTGCTGACTAAAATTGGCATTGGATAAGACAAGGTTAGCCTGCGTGTAAATTGGTATAAGTAGGAGTAGGAGTGCAAACAAAGGCTAATTCCATAGACAATGTAAAATTAATATTTATTTGTCTTTTAACTTTTTAGAATCCGGATAAATGGAAATACAATCCGCCCATGAATCCAGCAAATGCGGCTCCAGGTGGTCCACCCGGAGGGAGTAATGGCGGTGGTCCTGGAGCAATCGGTACGATTGGCATGGGCAGCGGTCTGGGTGTTGGTAGCGGCGTCGGCGGCGGCATGGGTGGCGGTGGCACTAACGGTGGCCTACATCATCCGTCAATGGCTGCAGTGCAACATGTCATGCAACAAGCTGCAGCTGTGGCCAAGCACAATCATATGATGTCTCAGGCCGCTGCAGCGGCGGCTGCCCAGCAGCAGCAACAACATCAACAACCACATCCCCAGCAGCATCAGCAGCAACAGAATCAACAAGGACCTCCACATCATATGATGGGCGGTGGCAATGGTGGAGGTGTTAATAATGGTCTGGGAAATGGCTTGGGAGTTAATCAATTAAACAATCATCATCATCATCAGCAACAGCAGCAGCAACATCATCAGCAGCAGCAGCAGCAGCATCAACAACAGCAGCAACAGCCGCATCCTGGCCAACAGCCACCGCATCCTGGCCAGCAGCAGCATCATCCTGGACAATATAATTCTAATTTACTTAGCCATGCCGCTGCCTTGGGCCATCATATGCCACCTTATGGCCCACAATCGGCTGCAGGCAGCATTTATGATCATCATGCTGGCCTACATCCTGGTCTAAACGGTGGCATGCAAAAGCCACCGCCTCCACCCCCACAATTGGGTCCACAGGACTATGTCTATATGGGTGGCGGAGGTGGTGGGCAACCCACAAATATGCCCATGATGCCCCCCCAGAACCAATATATGAATAACTCTGTTATGGCTGCCGCCAATCGGAATGCAGCGGTAAGTAATAATACTATATAAGTACGTACATATGTGTATATAGGCTGATTTGGGTTTAGTTTAACCTTCTGATTGATGAGATTAGCCTGAGATAAGACCACTTAACTAGGCGCCCGACATAATTGGTTTTACTTGTTTATTTATTTTTCTTTCCCTCTCTGTGAGTGTTGGGTGTCATTTTTGTCTAATCAATAACCATTTTTTGGGTAGGCCTAATATAAAATATTAATTTTTGGTATTATTATTGATTATTTGACGATTGATTGATTGTTCGCTATATGAAATATTCAAAACGTTTTAAATTACTTTTATTCAAAATATTTTGTATATCCGTCAATGGTTCTCATTAAACCATGTAAATCGAAGTTGTTGATAAAGACATTAAACTTTCATTACATGTATTTGGAACTTATTTCGATTATCATTGTGATTACTTTATAATTTCGATTACAACTTTAGATATTTTCTAGATTCTTTCAACAAACCTATTAACTTTGAATGTTTGAATTAAGTTTATGAATTTCAAGCTATTCCATATTCCATTAGATTAATTTGTTCGTGTTTAAACTAATCTCAATAGCGACTCTTGGCAAATTTGAGCAATTATTATAAACGTTTGCTACTTTGCTTTGAATCACACCAATTGCAAGCCCATAAAGTTAATAATGTTATAAAGCAAGTGTCGATTGTTTCAAAAGTTTCTGAATGTGGAATCCAATCTTTCCAAATATCTATACATACATATAACCCTCAAAATCGCTTAACTAAATAAAAAAATGGCCACAAGCAAAAACAAAAGGCCATAAAAATATTATTGATTAACTAAAGAAGAAAATTGTACGTTAGCCAATAAAAAAAGAAGAAAAATAAGCAATTGCCCATAACTAGGCAAGAATGGCAATCAAATTAAATGAAATTGTTAAACTTTGCTTACAATAAAGTAAGGAAACTTTTTATTTAACTATATAAATAAACGTTTGAAAGACTTTAGCCCATAAAGTTTCTTTATGGCTATTATTATCATCTGCCAGTTAGTTAAAGTGTCAACAAAGAAATGATAAAATTATGAAAATGAGTCATCTAGATTTTTCGGTATTTGTGATTATTATCAGTAAATTGTCAAATTGTTTAAATGAAAAATATACAATTTAAGCATCATTTATATATTTTGGTAATCGATATTGAAACGCAATATTTATCAATGAGAAAATAATTGTTCAATAACTTTATTTGTTTTTGTTTAACATAGTGAGATTTATTATGAAAATAAAGCAGGTAACAAGTAAACAAAGTAGATTAAGATAACAAAATTGAGAAAAGAAAACAGAAAAAAGTTTTAGGTCTGTCTGTAGTCAGTTTTCAATACTAAGCTAAGAGTAACATTTCAATTAAAGAGAAAGATTAGTGTTTGATTTTAGTACAAGTTTTAGTTCTTTTAAGTTAATCGTGTCTTTGCTGACTTTGACTGCATTTGGCTTTTGCTATCACGTCTTCTTTCTTGGCTTTAGTCTATAATCTGTAAGTCTTTTTGCTGTTTTTCTGGTGTTTTTTTCGTTGTTGTTGTTTCTTGTTCCGCTTTAAAAGAGATATGTATTTTCATTCCGGTTGCAATTTTCAACCATATAAAGCTCTATCTCCTTATATCACATGCACATGCCACGCCACAGACAAACACACACACACACACACAACTTGCTTCTAATAGCAACCCATTCCACAATCAATTCCACAATTCTACCATACCAGAGAGTCTCTTTTATGTACTTCATTTTATAGTAGTTCGCAACACGAGAATATTGCAAAATACATAGAGGAAAAAAAAAAGAAAAAGAAAAAAATACGAAAAGAAGTGATGGCATTTTACCTAGAAAAAGCAAGCAACTTGCTGTTGCCTTGCTCTGTGTTCGCATTTATAAATAAAAGAATTTAATACTCGGACTCCGACTTAATGAGTTCTTCTGGGGGCCTTACATGATGTTTGTTGCAGTTTCTTGTTATTGTTGTTGTTGTTATGTCACAATTGTTTATAGAAAAAGCAATTTTAATTAAAGAATTTCATTCGTTGAGGTAGTTTTTGGTTATGGCATTTGCCACTACTCTGAGGCTTTGATGATGAGGATTACATGTCTCTCTTTCTCTCTCTCTGCTTTTGTAGAAATGTTAATGGACAGGTTAGGTAATTTCACTTGGCACATCTGATTGAATATATGTATATTCTGAATGGTGGTACTTTAAGTCAATGTAAGCTACCTGGCTAATGTCAAATTGGAAAGTTGGAAAGAAAAACCAGAAAATTATACAAATAATTTGGGTAAAATATTCTATGGTATTGTAATTATATGTTAATGATTACAAAACAAAGACACATAATTATTTATAACTCGTAAAACTGAAACCAAATTAAACACATTTTGAAGTTGGTAAATTTGTAATTTGTAATTATGTATAAACAACTATCGGTCTTTATATACTCTTATAGGCTTAGTAGTTGTTAAGAGTTTTATTAGATAACTCTGCTTTTTAAATCTCTAATATAACTATAATTTATTATAGTTTAGTGTTTACACTACTTTGGAAAGCTTTATCTCCCTCTCTTCAAAGGATAAACTTTATCTAAAGAGCATAAATATCCACAATGTCCTTAATCAGTTTGCAAATACATAAACTATGTATTTACATAAACTAAGTTATTAATGTTGGCATTTAATAATAGTTTTTATAAAACCTTTTTGAATTATTTTTTCTGAAACTGTTAAAAAAATAGACTTTCAGCTGATTACTTCAGTAAATTCAGAATAATCCTGGTGCTCAAATTGTAGTTTAGAAATATTTCTGATTTGAAACTATTTAAAAGCTTATTTTATTTGAAAAACTAAGAATACATTTTTCATTTATTTGAATGGCATAAATTTATGAAATAAAAACCAACACGGTTTGTTTAGATATCTGGGAAAAACTGAAAAAGGAGGAGGAAAGCGAAATGAAAAGAAGGAAATAAAAATTGTAAGCCATTCTTTACTTTTACCAAATTTCCTTTTTGTGTAGGAGTTGGATGAAGAGGGAAGAAGGGGGTCTACTGTTTCTTAACATAACTTTTTTTTCCTTTTGGCCACAACTTCCTTTGTGCATATTGTGCAATCCGTGATGGGCAAAAGCTAAAAAGGCAAAAATAAGAACAAAAAATTATCGCGGTGCCAAAGGGACCTCCATGCACATGAAGGACCGTATAGGATTGCTCTCTCTCCCACGTTCTCTCTTGCAGTTCTCTCTGTCTCTCTCACGTTCTCTCTGTTGGCCAGGTCTTTGTTCTGGCTTCTTTTACGCTGGGTTTTTGTCGTTTTTTGCCTTTTACTCCAGTTTCACTGTGTGGATACAGTAAAAACTGTCAGATAATGGAAGCTGAAGCACACACAGAGGAGGAGCATGGTTGTTTTTGTGGGGCAGATGTTCTCTTCTTCTATGCCCTTTTTTCTCTCTCTCTCTCTCTCTCTCTCTGTGTCTCTGTGTCTGTCTGGGTTGCTCTCTTTGTTGTTGTTGCCTGCTGATGTCGTAGGTCATTGATTTGCGCTTAACTGCAAGAAAGGGAGGCGGTTAAAGGGAGAGAGGGAAAGGTAAAGGAGGAGGGTATCTTGGGGAGCTTTGTCTGGTTTTTGTTTCACTTTTTATTGTTGCGTTGCATGTGGCGCATTCTTCTTGGTCTTCTTGTTCTTATTACTTGGTTTTTGTGTGTTCTTGTTTTCTTCTGCTCTACCTATTTGATTGTTGTTGTTCTTGTTGTTGCGTGTACCATAATGATTTGTGTGTCTCTCTGATTTCCATCGTGTGTGTGAATATTCTGTTGCAGTTGCTGATTTTGAACGCAGCTTGTCTCAACCCTTTCCCCTGATTGCTATTTGGTTAATGGGTCGGCGGCTTTCTAATTGAAATGGCGGCGAGCTTTGACTGTGGGTACAGTGATAACTAAAACGAAATGCAGAGCATGGTTTCTGGTATATTTGGCTAAAAATGCGACAGATCCTATAAAATTGTTGGTTTCATTTAAGTGGACTTTTAATATAATGATATTATTGCAATTATTGCTGTTTTATCTCGTCAATCATTTGAATTCCTCTGGATATGAGTAGTTGCAATTCTCAATTGGTTTAAGCGTTGAATGAAATAGAAGAGTCTAGTGCTTTGCGCAGTTTTCTAATAAAAGAATTTAGTACTTCTTAAAGAAGCGAACTACACACAGACTCACTCACTTTAGTTTGTTCATGGAAAAGATTCATTTTCTTCAGTTTTCTCGTTTCCACTGAGAATAAAACCGCGCATTTCCACTTGTTTCTTTATCTTTTTGACTCGAGGCAGAAACAACTTATACACTGTTTCCCTAAGCTTCTACGTCGATGAAATTCGACGATGATGGTGTGCGTATGCCTTCCGCATGATTTTTAATTTCACGGCGGCTTCGTTTACTCTCCTACACACACACACACACAGACACACACCCCCGGTTAAAACTCGGCAACCTCCTCCTGACCCTTGTGTGTGTGTTGAGCTTCTAATTGAAGAAATACCGCATTCATCTTTTTTTTCTACTCTCCGTCGACAGCGTGTTCCCCTATTTGGCCAATTAGATGAAATGTTTGCAATTTTCCAGCGATTCAAAACGCTGCTTTTAACGATGATGATGATGGAAAACGCGTGTGGCAGAGAGTCACTTGAGAGACAGCAATAGCAATAGCAGCGGCAGCAACAACAACAACAATGTTGGCTTTGATTGATTTGCATTGCCGGCTGCTAGACCTGGTTTAGTTTTTCTTCTCTTTCTATCGCTCTTTTCAGTTGCCGTCTCTGTCTTTTCTTTATATATTCCTTACTTACATATTATCTGTCTGGCTTTTGGCACGTTTTTCTTTTTATCTCGACCCGGCCAGCAGCAGCAGTAGCAGTAGCAGCAGCTGGGCAGGCCTCCTCCCGCCCGTCATCATCATCATCATAATCATTGCCTTTAGTTTGCTTGTTTGTTCGTTGTTGTTGCCGCTATGCGTCATTAAGTTGTTCGCCTACTCTTCCGCTCTCTACCTAACCCCCCCTCTATGACCCACCAATAGTATGTGCCATGAGTCTCTGTCAATTATCTAGGCATTAATTTAATAGAAATTTTAAATACAAACAGTAAATTGTTTGACAAATTAATTTGTTGTTTTTTTTTCTTACTTTATGCCCTCAATTTTAATGAATGAATTGTGTGTGTTCCTTTAGTATGAGAAAAGGTTGTTATTAGTTACAATAAAAATAACATTTACAGCAATATAAAAGAAATTACTATACTTTTATTTATTAAGAGTCAGCTTAAGTTAGTTGCTAAAAAGGTTTCAAGTGAACAGTAGGAACTGGAGAAGTTTGTTTATCCGTAAAACGATACCGAAAAGATAAACATTTTAAAGTTCAATCTCTCAAAACATAAACAATGCAAAATAAATCATACAAAAAGTTCTCATATTCATGTTTATTAAGCGTATTCAAAGTTCGTCTTTAAGTGAAGGATTTAAATTGTACTTTCTTGCTGTAATCAAACAGCTGCTTGTCGCCTGGCTTTTTGTCTCTTTCTCTCTCACTTGGCCCCCTTCGACTTCCCTCTAAATCTAACTAACCAATTTCGTTTGCAAAATCATGATCACACACACACACAGAAGCGCCCGTTCACCTCCACTTACACTCACACTCGCACACACACACACACACACACACACATTGCGTTACGGCCCACACTCAGACAGCTTAAAAACCCCTGTCAAGCTTGCTCAGTGGCTTACACGCTCTCTTTCACTCTCTTTCATGCTCTCGCAATATTACGTAAAGAAACCCAGAACCAAACCATACTCAATTAGCGGCGTATTTTGTATACTCTGCTGCAGAGACTGACTGACTGATCTATCAAATAGGTAGAAATTCTTTATAGAGTTAGATACATTTGATTCATTTAAGTTGAAGTACCCATTTGGCAAGTGTATAATGAAACTATGCCAAATGCGGCTTAGTTGCGAGACGCACACACACTCAGACACACAAATGTAGAATACAAAGCCTGACAGAGAAAGATTGACAGAGAGAGAGAGAGCGAGCAAGCGAGCGAGCATTGCCTGACCCTCTCATCAGCATAAATGGCTGCTGATTATGTGTATGATTACTGAGCAGCAGGCAATAGCAGCTGTTGCTTCAGAGAGCCGCGCTCTCTATATGTTTGTGAGCAGCGTGTGTCTCTGTGTTTGTGTGTGCGTGAGATGATTTTTTTTTTGCCAAGTTTGCCGATTAGTTTAGTTTTGCCGTAGAATTTTCAGTTTGGCCGCAACAGTTGAAACGTCTGCATGGAATACGAGGGGGGCGACAAGTTCACTAGAAATTCGTTTTAACCGATCGTGGAGAATTAATAAATATATGTATATACATGTGTACATGTATATATATATATATGTATATAAGACAAAAAGAATAGAAACCATGTGTCTTAATTTCTCCTCCTTGTCTTGCCTGTATTAAAAATGCTGTAGGGCAAGAATTGTGGATTTTAGTGTTGTTGTTGTTCTTCTTATTGTGTAAAAAAAAAATTGCCTTTTCGTATTAGTGTGTGTGAGTGTGTGAAAAACGCAGCTGAAAATTTATAAATAAATTGAAAAAGAAATATTAAAAGAAAATCAATATTTGAATATTCGTGTGTAAATAAATCATAACCCCAAACAACAAAAGTCAAAAGTTTTTACTCCCCATATCTCTATGTAAGAGTGTGTGTGTGTGTCCCTCTCTTTCTCTCGCTCAGTGTATTTGTGTGCGGAAAAGTAAGAAGCTAAAAGAAACTAGCAGAAAATCCATTGGACGGACGAGCCAGTGTAACGTGTTTTTATTTTTTTTGTTGGGCTTCGATTTACTCTCATCAACGGCCTCTCTCGCGTTCTCCTTCTTGGCTCTCTGGATACACCGGGATACGTACGTGTTCTTGGCCATGATGAAATTACTGCACGATTTCATGTTGGACGCTCGCACAGCCGAGGATGTTGCACTTACACAGGAAATGGTAAAGAGAAAACAGAGATTAACACAAAAAACAAACAGAAAATGAAAATCGAAAGGCTTTGTGTAAAGTGGAAACACTTTAAGTAAAACCTAGAGATTAGACAATCGAAATGAAACGTTTAGCTTTAGCTGGGATAGGATACAAACATATGGTCGGAGTAAAAGATTGAATCTTAAATTCATTCAGGTTAAAAGCGAGTTCCTCAATAGAAAATATCAAAAACATCATTTTATCTTTTTACATTGTGCAAGAAAAAACAACATTTATCGAAGCGTTAACAATTATTTTTGCTTCTGTAACATAAATTTTTAATTGACAAGTACCTTGAGCCTAAGAAAACCGCCCCCCAAAACACGATTGAGATTATGTTATACTTGAATGTACCCCCTTGAGATCCTTAGCTGCACTAACAAAAAGGATTAAAGTTATTAATTTCTAAAAAAACTACAGAAAACTGTTTGGAAAAATATTTAAATATTCTTATTAAACACAGAATATATTATTGACGTACATCTGATGTGATCTTAAGTGTTGCTTGCTGCAATTTGTCAGCCTCACATGACATTTCTACTTATTGTAAATGTTGTCAAGTAGGGCAAAAATATTTGCACAAATCGATGAACTTTGCAAAGTGTATATACATACATATGTATTATTTCATATCTAAACTAGATAAAACGAATGTGTTCATTCGTAATCAGGGTTGTAAAACGTTGTTTTTTTTTTTTTTAGTCAATGGTTGCAAAGCTAGTCTACTCTGCTGGGTGCGTCTCTCCCGTCGTCACTCTTGCCGTTAAACAAAATGATTTTTGTATATTATTTTTTTATTGTATTCTATTTGCTACTACTATTAGATAATAGCCGTCGCATTTCAACTAAAACCTCTCATTTTGAACTATCTGGAGACCACAAACACCCCGAACTTTGGATAGGTTTGGTGTAGGGGTCGCGCGCTCGCTGGGATTCGTAGATAAAAATGCTTTTTATATTCCGTGTACCTCAAATGGTTGACTGGCTGGCTATATTAAAGCTGGCAAAAAGTCAATTTGATATTTGATATTTGTAATGTTTATCTCGGTTGATTTTGATTGTATACGTCCTTTATAAGGATGATGCTTCAAATGGACATCCCTTCACAGGGATAACAGAAAATTGTGTGCAGGGTAACTTTAAGTCGTTTCCTTGACTTGCAATTGTGGCCTTTTGCGGTTGCAGTTGTACTCGGCACTCGATTTTGTTTTACTCTGACAATTGCTTTTATATGCATTTCACGTAGTTTAACCCTAACCAGCAGCGCAAGTAAAGAAAAACAAAAAAGAACTAGAAAAAACAAAAACAAAAAAGGAAAAAAACAACATAGAAGTAGTGTGGGGTAAACTGTTAAGTGAACGAGAAGAAGGGGGTTGTGAGAAAAGAAAGAGTGAAAGAGGGAGCGAAGGGAGGTACAAATTTTATGCTGTCCGTTCGCCTGAGTCTGTCTCTGCCCCTACCGGTTTTGTTGTTTTTTTTAAAGGAATTTACATGAAAATAAATATTTTCCGGTTTCAATTATATATATGCGACTGCGAGAGACGTCAAAAAGGGGATCGTTCTATTATATTTCTCTCGCTTTTGCCTGCTCCCTCTCACTTACTTTTTATCTGTGTGTCTCTTTTTGGTCTATTTCACGGCTGATTGCCTTGTCGTGGTTACTTTCTGTCTGATTAGCCAGTCAGCCATCCTCCTCGTAAAATAATTGTCAAGCATAGAGAGGCGTGGTGCGTTGTGTGTGCACAACATTGTCATTTCACCGATAAAGGCAAAACGAATACATTCGATTGCAAACATACATACATATATAGAAACCCATCATAAATGGTAATTCCAAATCTAAAGTTTTCAACTGTTGCTTTAATTGGTAAATGCAATCAACTGCAGTCTAATTTCTATTTAAAAACTTTTCAAAATTTAAATCAGACGACTACTTCTTACGCCGATCTGTTTCTCTTGAATTTTGAAAATATTTATGAATTTTAAAGATTTTATAAAATAAATTTTCTACATTTCATCATCTTTTAGTCTTCTTTAATATCGTATACATTGATTGTCATTTTCATTCTCTTTGGTACATGTTGTACCTAGTCACTTCCTTAATTTATTTTCTTTTCGACACCCAAAGGCAGAGGGCAGTCGCGCAAACAGGGTTCAACCATATTTTTCAATCATCAATATTTATGGCAATCGAAGCGCACAAGCAAAAAGGTAAAATCAAATTATATAATGAAGTTGCAACGACCAAAACACCTGGGCCACAAAACGGGTTAAGTAAGGGACAAGGCGAATGAATAAATGTCGGACGGAGGCGCCGGAAATGTTTGCATCCATGGCCGGCCAACAAGAAGGAGAAGAAGCCAATAGGGCAGAGAAGGGACAATAGAGAAGCGAATAAGAAGAAGTCCGGGCAGATAGACAGACAGACAGTTTGATGACAATTTTATAGACGGACAACGAAGCAGACAACAGAAATAGCAAACGACGACGACGACGTCGCCATCAACAACGGACGAAAGACATGGTAGTTAACTTCTGAGGCGTTGGTGTTGTTCACGTAAAATGGGGGCATTGCAGGAGGACTCCTATTTCTTGTTCTCGGTGTTTATTGGATTTGTTCTATAGCCAATGTGTTGATGAGGTACAAAAACGAAGAGGTGGAGGGACAAGGGCAAATAATAGGTAATGCAGTCACGAGAGTTGTCTTCTTCTTCTTAAGTTTCCTACTTGAAAATAACTTGAAAATGTTGAAAATTTGTGATTGTTCAAAAATTAATAAATTAAATTAAAATTCTAACAGTTAAATAATATTTTATGAACAGATATGAGCTTCTCAATACAAATTATTTGGGTTTGGGCTATGAAAAATATTGGTTCAAACCGTCCGTTTGAATCCGTCCAATGAAAGAGAGAAATAATATGACTTTTAAGTACAAAAAGGTTTTTGGATTTTGGAATTAAGGTTTAATTGTAAGATGTTTGTACATTTTTAATTTTGGTTAGAAAATTTAATGAAAAAAATAAACAATCGTTCGAAGAGCTGCTAAGCTAAATAATAATTTGTAAACATTTAATTAAAATAAAACAAATAATATTTTGACTCATTAGCTTGTTCGAATCGACCAGTTTATTGGTTATTGAGGACGCATAGGACTCTGATATTTGTCCAAAAACATAATCTTCTTAACCCTTGATGAGACCTTCAATTGATTACATTCCCGGCAAAAAAGTTCTCCTTGTGATTATGTAAAAATGTTAAACATCTGTACTGCCTTATCAGTCTGTGTTTTGAACGTTGTTTTATGTACAAAAATTCTTGGTTGAATTCTCCTCTTCACATTTTTTTCCATTCTTTTTTATGTCTTCCTCTCTTTTGTTTGGTATAGTTTATATTCCAGCTTTTAGCTCTTCTACTTTGTTTTATATTGTGTAATAATATTTGATTTCGGTTGCTTGACACGCGAAAGGTCTTTGCACTTGACGACGAATGAAGAAAGGAGAATTGGGCCCACAGCAACAGGGCCAGAACTCGAATCGAATAAAACCTTTCCACTTTGATTTCGTATCCAAGGCCCATAGATTCACATCAACATTATTCTCTTTTAAAATATATATTTAACCAATTTTAATGCATGTTTTGTTTGTTGCCATGAAACTGTGTGTGTGTGTGTGTGTTTATTTGGTTTGTAATTTTCAAAGTCATCAAACATTTTTCTTGGTCATTTTATATAACAATTTATATCATTATTTTTATTTATTTTTTTTTTTGTGGTGCCTCAAAGTCAACAACTTTGTATGCTCAAAATTAAATGTTGTTAAATGATTGTTGTTGTAGCTTTTGTTGTTATTTTGTTTTCGGCCATTTGCTTGTCTTGTGTTGTCTATTTGATTTATAAATATGTCAAGTGCAGTTAGATTTGGTGTTACGATTTTCTCATTTATTTAGATAAGATTTAACACGAGAGATTGTCGAGTCGATCAAACCAAAAAACCAAAAACATAAACATATTGTTTAAATGGTATTCTCGAGGCTTTCCTTGTCTTAATTTAAAATGAAATATAACAATCCTTTATTTTTTCTTACGCTACAATGCGCCTAAAGTAAGGTCGTTCAATTATGACACGAATACTGAAATATATCAAAATATGATATGATAAATTGTACCAATGAAATACGAAATATAACGCACAAATAAAACGGGTTTGTTAATTTTGCTTTAATTTGTTAGTTCCGTTTTGGTTAATGAAATGTTTTGTTTTTGTTTTTCATCTCTTTTTCTGAAGATTTCTGTGTAGTCGTATTCACGCACAACATAATTCGATTACGCATTGTAATTTGCTTATTAAGAAACTAGAAATAAATTAAAAGTTAACTTGTTTCTGGTAGAATGGGCACTTGAATAGACGACTTAACAAACTAAAAAGAAAGAAGAAAGATATTTAATATAGGGACTTAATACTTATAATTAGCTCCTTTAATCACGATTAATTCAAAGTAAGGCTTTAAATTAAAAACTTAGTTATGTTTACAAGGCACTAAAACTTTTCATATAAATGAGTTCAGAGGCAGTAGGTAGAGTTTTAATATCAACCATCGATCCGGAAAATTAAAGGTATTAATGAAAATAAAGCTGAAACTTTGCGAGTCTCTAGGTTAAACATTTTGTAAAGCTTTTAATTAGCCGTGTATGTATTTGTTTTCTTTTCAAATTGTGATTATTGGTCGTTATTAGGGCTGCAATCGCTTAAATGTAGTTAAATGATGTTAAATGTAGTTAAATGAATGGATTTAAAAATCAGATTAGTGCTTGAAAAATATAATTTTTAGGATCATATCAGGATGTAAAATTGATTAAAACCGTTTCGAAATCAGCTAGAAAATGGTAAGGTCGAGTCCTAGAAAGTTGACTTTAAGGAAGAATTACCCAATTACAATTTGGATAAGAAAGGTAAATGGATTTTCTGCTGAACATCATAAGACATTAAATGCAAAGTGGCAAAAATATGAATTAATATTTAGTAACATTAATAAATTTCATTGTATGCTTCAAATTGAAGTTTTAATTATCCGAAATTCCTTTTACTTATAAGAACTTGTCAATCCACTTTCAAAATATCATTTACATATCAGAGCAAATACCTATATTGTTTTTGGGTTTTTTTTTATTTCTAAACTTTGAACCATTTTAAAATGTACTAAACAAAAGAATGAAAAGCATAAACAAATAATAGCTGCCTAGTTTTTTTTCTTTTTAATTCTTGACTGGTTTTTTGTTGTTGCTTTCTGAGCCTACGGTGAGCTAGAGCTAGCCCCATTAGGCCGACTCCCACCTCCCACCTGTCCCCTTTTATTCTTGATTGAGTTCTTTTTATCTTTGTTTCTTTTTATTCTTATTCTTCATCAGTTTTTGTGCGTTCTGCTTTGTGGATATTTTCGATTTGTTGTCTCTCACGCATGTTTTAGAGGCCGGTTTTTTTTCTTCTTGTGCGATTTTCCTCTCTTTCTTTTTGTCTCTCTCTTTTTCGCAGTTTCTCTTGCTGTGTGATGTGTCTCTTCACAGTCAAGGACAAGTAAACGAACGATTTACTTTTGTTTTTTAGACTTTTCCTCAGCTGTGTGATATTTGTGGTACGATATGGTCTGTTAGGGGGGGGGACGAAAGTGGTTATGCCTTATTCGTTGTTCGTTATTAAATCGTATATTCTTTCATTCCATTAATAATTACAATATTCACTTATGATTGTCGATCTCAGATACATTGAAGTAAAAGCAAAGATAAGAAAAATTGGATTAGCACTTACAGAAAATAATTGTCAAGCTTTACTATTATTAGAAATTTAAAACAAAAATTAAATTTTAAATATTATTTTATCAAAAGATTAGTGTAGCTAAATGATGTCGATGACTTTTTCCATAGCGATTTTTCTTTTTGAATGGAGCATCTGAAAATGCAAAGAAGGCGAAAATATTTTTGCTTGGCGCCGCAAAAACAAAACAAAAACAAAAGACTATAATCACAGAAAGAGACTTTTAAGACTTTTTTGAGTGTGTGTATACTGTATTTATTAATTGCAATTCAATTTAATCACTGAATTTTATGTGACCCACATTAAGTATACGCCTGGTAAACAATTTTTTGTTTGTTTAAAAAATGAAAACTGAAAAAAAAGAAACTGGAAAAAAATGTTGCATCAGGTATATTATAATTGTTGTTGTTTTGGTCAGTCATTGCTAAATTTGTATGTTTTGCCTGGAGGCAATTGTCACTCCTCTTTTTCACACTTTTCTGTGAATTTTCCGCACATTTGTTTCGTTTTTATTTTTTTATTGCGAATTGTAGTTGGCCTACTTTGAAGGGTTAATGTACCATTTTTCATTCGCAGAAATTTCCTAGTTCTATACGATTTTAATTTAATTTCTTTGCTTCATGTTTCGTCCTCAACATTTGAGATATTTTCACTGTATTTTCACTTCATACTCTTTAACCTTTCATGAATCTTCTGTCCAACGAATATTTCACTTTGACGTAATAACATTGAGTCGAAATTAAGTTAACCACCTTAAGGCAAAACACATAAAAATACAATTTGTCGCCATCGACTCAGACCCACAACCAAAAGTCACTTCAGCCAACTACCTACCTGGCTACCAATCTTACCAATTGGCTGAGTTATATATGCACTTGTATGAGAGTATGTGAGTGTACTATATATGTAAATGTTAATGCTTCAGTTCTTGGCTTTTTTTTTTATGTCAAGTCAGAAGTTTGTCGGTTGTTGTCATTGGTGTTGGGGCTGGAAGAGAACTGAACCGGCTTACACACGTTTTTATTAATGCAAAAAGGCTGCGAAAATTGCCATGGGCTGTCGGCATTCCCACTGATAAGTATTTAAATATTTAACATGTTGGGCCATGCCTCCTCCCCAACTTACTCCCTTGGCCCGCGGAGAAGAGTCAAGTATGCGGTTGGTTGACGCATTATGACAAGAGAGAAAATAACAGAATTGCCATGGGAAAAAGAAGCAGAGACAAACAGAGAGAGAGAGATAGAAGAACGAAGTAAAATAAAGTTAATTAACCATATTTTTACAACGTTTGAATTGACATTTTTTTCATTACACGATTTTGGGTTATTTGGCCATTTGGGAGTACATCCTTCACATGAATGTTGCTGCAACGTTTACCCACTTGTCAGCCAGTCGCTTCACATTCACGCACACTCACAATTTGTGTGCAGTTTGTCAACTGAATGGCTTATACGTTAGCACATTATTTCACTTGTTGTTGGCTCTGGTTGGCTATGATGACGACGACGACGACGACACATTAACTTTGACGTTGATAGTTGATGGCCAACACACGGAATTATTAGCCTGGGAATGTTGGCTGCTTTGTTTTCAAATGTGTGCTTAAACTTGTCTAATGGTTCATTTTTTGTTTATTTTTTTTTTGTCGTTTTGATTCTGTTAAATCGCTGAGAACTTTTCCCAGGGAATCCTCCAAATAGAGTTATGTAAAAATAAAACCACGATAATTTGCATCAGTTGAATGAGAAAACTTTTGCAAGGCATTAAAAGGACGTTTTGGCTTAAAATTGTTCAAAAATTCACGGTGAACTATGCAATTTAGTTGAGTTACAGATTTTGAATATTAGTTTTTGAAAACTTTATGGTTGCAGTTGTCTGTTAAGCACAAGGTAGAGTAAACATATTATATACCTTTAGCTGATAGCTAGATCATTCTTGAATTATAATAGGCATTAACTTTATAATAATATCTTTCCTTTAAAGATGCAAGCCTCCTGATTTGAACGAACTCCTCAAAAGAGTTTTTTTTTTTAGTAGATATTTATATTCGTATAACTAATAGAACAAAACTATTGCTATCAATATAAAATTTATGATATTTCTGTTCTTAAGTAAACAAAACTAACTTATGGTCAATAAAAGTCTTTAAAACCAAACCTGTTAATATATATATACATATACAAACCAATTGAAATGATATTTTACTCATTTGACTGTTTTTTTCTCGTATTTTTTAGATTACCACATCCACTGCCAAAAAATTGTGGGAAAAGTCAGATGGTAAAGGCGGAACATCTAGCACATCGGGTGGCGGTCCATTGAATCCATTGCAAATTCCTGGAGTTGGTGATCATTCATCGGTATGGAAAGATCATACATGGTCCACACAGGGTGAAAATATATTGGCACCGCCAAGATCCCGAGGCTATCCACATGGCGGTGGTGCCTCGGATACATCTAATAGCGGCAATGCTGGCATATTGAGGTAAGTTTTGAAAGGAATACAATAATCAATAGATGTCTCATAATGTCTATTGTGTCTATTGCAGTCCCCGCGATTCAACATGTGTGAAAATGGTTGAATATGTTCTGGCCGGTTCACCCACCAACAAGGAGAGTCCTCTATCGGGCCTAGAGCCGCGTATGCGTAATTTAAAGTTTGATGATAACGATAAGGTAAGTGTAATTATATTTTCGTTTTAATGGATATATACTAATATCTAATTTATGGTTTGTTTTTGCAGTCACACGATGATAAAGAAAAGGGAAATTCACCATTTGATACAAATGGCTTAAAGAAAGATGATCAGGTCACAAATACTAATGGCGTTGTTGTTAACGGCATTGACGATGACAAAGGATTCAAGTGAGTGAAATAAAATAGTGACAAATTGATTAAGAAACGATATATATTCGTATACAAGAATATAGTAATTGGATTTCCGAAAGGTTTCTTGTCAATTTTCAAATGAAATGTCTTGCAATGGCATTGACATTAGAGTGGTTTATCAGAAGGAAAACTGGTTTTTCTATAAGATCTGGCTCTCTTTCTCTTCTATTTTCTTCACTCTCCAGCCTCTCTTTCTTTCTTTCATTTGGATGTTATCAATGAAAGGCATTGAGAGGGGGTAGAGAGTGGAGGGGGTGATCGTTTGAAGTGTGACCATTTGCTAGAAATTTGTCTAAACTGACATGTTTGAATGTGGCTGGCGATGGCTTTGCCTTTGCTGTTTCTCTTCTTTAACCAGTAGTTCAAGGTTAAAACAACTTTCTTCTTATGTTATCTCAGCGGGAAGTGCCGCAATAGTTCCAGTTGTTGTGACTTTCATGTAATTTCACTTTTCATGAAAAGCATGACTTGGCTTTATTTATTTTCTAGCTTTCGTTGAAGGTTTTGTTATCGTTTTTTTTTTTTTGTGGCTGTCATCAGAAAGTAATATGAATTTCATCTTGAGAAATATGTCTACATTTATTGACTGCCTAAACAGTTGATTTATAGAGATTTATAGAGAGAGGGGAAAGTATTTTGTTTTTGTATTTATTGAATTGAAATTATGATTGTGGGACGTGAGTTGTAATAAAGAAAAAATACAAGTAGCCAGTCACTCACTCACTCATTTATGGAGTGCTTTTGTACGAAGAAGGCCATCTGGCCATGGTACTTAATATTCGTTAATGTCTGAGGGCGAAAATGTCTGCTCCCCCCGCACCGACATCAGATATTTCATCAAACTATTCAATCAATAAACGTTGTCTATTAGTTTTTCTCTATAAATGTTATATTTTTGATTCACTATTGGTTTGAAAAATTAAAATTCCCAATTCATTTTATAGTCTACGTAACATAAATTGTTAATTACTTCATGTGAGAAGGTTGGATATTCTTTTTTGTTTGTTGAGTTTTCCAAAAAGCACTTTCTTATAGTATAGTATAAAGTACCTATATTCGTACTATACTTACTATATCTTGAAACACAGTATCAAGCGAGTATCTGAACGATACAAAAACTAGTTTGAGTCGTTAAGAATTTGGCAATAATATTAATAGACAACTTTGTTTAATAATATTTCAGTTTGAATTTTTGGAACAAATGTATTTAAATGTTTACTTCGCTTGATTTTATATTAATCAACTCCATATACAAATTTTCAAAGGGAATCAAGAATTTGGCTAAATGAAATTATTCGATCAACTTCCTCTTACAAAACGATGAGCAAACGAATCTGTAGGCAGAGAGTTTTGTACCTGCTACTGCAACAACAAAAAACCAGTCTGTCATTTTTCTCTCTAGGCCTCTTGGGGTTTCTCTCATTGTTTGTCTCTGCTGCTTGTCTCTCTCCCTCTCTCTCTCTCTCTCTCTCTCTCTACCGGTTTCTGTTTGTTGTTGTTGTTGTTGTTGTTGCAATTTCATTGCCGGTCGGCCCAAACATGTTTCAATGCCAAACGTAATAACTGTTATGATGTAAGTAAGAGCAACAACAGTGAGCAGTGAGATAGCAATAGTAGCAAAAAACAACAACAACTACAACATGTTTCCTATACAATCTTCGATTAGTTTCGTTTATGTTGCGTTGGACACACTCTGCTTGGAGGTTTCTTTTTTTTTGTTTCTCTTTATGTCATACTCTTATGCCACAAGGGGCATGCTAGATAATACGATCGGTTTGATATCGGCACGATCATCTTTTGTGAAGATATCGATAAATTATTGTCGAGCCATTAGCTATAATCTTTTCGAAAATTTATAAATTTTCGGAATACTTCTCTTATATTCCCAAAAAAAAATACAGAAAGTTATTTTAAACCCCATGATTTATAATAAATTCGATTAATTGATCGATTAGTTAAAATTCACACAAATAACAATTTTTGTAAACAGAAATACAGAATTGTAGACATTCCATTTCAATATTCCTTAATTAAAGAGGTCTTACTTTCCCCAGTTCAAGTGAGAATAGGATATTAATGTGTTGGTCACTTTGAAAAGTAACTCTGCACGTTGTATTTTTTGTGTAATAAAATTTAGTTGCGAAAATTTTAAAAGCTGCTAAAATAATTGGTGGCAAAAAAAAAGAAACCAAAAACTTAACACAGACAACTGCTGACTTTTCCGTCTCTTTTCCACCTGCTTGACGACGCCATAGTGACCCAGACTATTCACTGCCGTTTACCTCAACTTACCTCACCTCGATTTCGTGAGTCCCATCCCCAGCACTTTTGTCTGACCTTTTTGGCTGCGTTTTTTGTTTTTTTTTGTGGTTACTTTCTTCAGTCTTTCATTTTTTTTTATGGTTAGCGGCTTTGAAAGTGAAATTTGGGTTAGGTCTTACAGGGCAAGACCTCAAAAGAAGTACAAATTATATAATAGATGAATCTGATATTTCTTTATTCTCTGACTAATGGAAGATTGCCAAAGCCAAAATCAAAATCAAAGAAAACAAAAAATGGTTTGATACCCTTTCCTGGGGTTTTAGCTCGTAGAATAAGGAATAAATTAAATTTGGTTTAAAACATAGAGAAATAAATATATAATAGAGGTTTGCAGTTTTCATTATAAATGTGTTTATAAGGATTCGCCCTATAAAGTATTAATAATACAGAAAGAGATATTTATTAAATACATTTACCATTTAAAGTTAACTTTTAAAGAATACAAATGTATAATCAAAAATTTCCATTAGAAAATGAGAGTTTCATTTGATTTTATAATATTTATTTACAAGAATTAAAAGAAAGGTAATTTTTCTAAAAGAAAACTATTTATCTGAGTTTTTTTTAGAGTGTATTTTCCGAGTTGACCTCTGACCGAGTTGTAAATGTAAAGAAAACTGAAGAAGAGAGAGAGAGAGAGAGCTAAGGAGGAGACGACGTGGGGTATCGGTTGTTTCGGCATAATATTAAGTCATTAAATATAAATGTGAATGACCTCTAACAACAGCAAGGAACCCCCTTCACCCTTTCTGCACCCACACTTTGAATAATTATAACAGTTAAACAATAATTACACATGCAACTTATAGAAAGAGAGAGATAGAGAGTGAATGGCGCGAATAACAGTTGCCAAGTCATTGACACCAAGTGCAATGGGTTAAAAAACCACTAGGCAAATGACAAAGAGAGACAGAGAGAGAGGGAGTGAGAGTGACAGAGCGAACCAGTGAGGGAGTGATTTTAGAAATAGAGAGGGCTAAGCAAATTGAATGAATGGAAATGATTAACAAAACTGTTTAGAAATGTGTGTGTGTGTGTGTCTGTGTGTGTGTGATTTAATGCATTCATTTAAACAAAAATAAAAACAGCTGCTGGATTTATTGAAATATTTGAATCAAATTTACATTTTGTCGTAGCGCCGCTCGTTAAAATTTGTTGTTTTATTTTGTATTTCTTTGTCATAGTTATTTATGGCCATTTGCTGCTGACTGACGTCATAAGTCCAGCTAATCAAGTTTGCTGCTAAAGTCTTTTGTCGCTATTGTTGTTGGTGTTGTTGTTGCTCTTTGATTGACAGTGACTGACAAACTGTTCAGCAGCTGCAAACTCTCTACAGTCTGCTGTGCTAGATGGTGGTGGAGATATTGCTTTACATTTGATAAATGACTGTTGAAATAAATTCAGTTTTAATTTTGATTAATTAGCTTGTCGTTTTTTTTTTGTTTTGCTTTATGTCTAAAAACAGAAAAATTGTCTACACTTTGAAAGCCATTGATCTAAATTACATGCTCAATTTTTAGACCTTGATGGTTTAAAACCAAGCTAAGCCAGTGTCTCGGCTACTGTAAGTGTAGTGCTTGTTAAACTGTAAATCTAAAATGTTAAATATTCAGGACTTGAAGCTCTAAAACTTTAACAGTATTTTGTACAATTAGCCGCGGGACTAAATTAGTGCCTTCCTAACTGTAGACATCGAATCCAATGACTCTAAAACTCGAACACTTATACTTAAAACTGTCAAACTGGATTATAATTAACATGTATATCCTTTTCCTTGTTGCAGTCGTACTCCAGGCTCACGTCAACCCTCGCCGGCTGAAGAAACCCTGCCACGCCCACCAAACCTATTGGATCCCAATCAGCATGGCGGCGGCTTTCCACCCATGCCGCACTTTAATCACATGCTCATGGATCATGGCCAAGGCATGGGTCTGGGTGGTGGCGGTGTCAATTCTGGCAATGGATATGCAGCAGTCGCGGCAGCCCATCAACAAATGGCGGCCCAAATGAGCCAATTGCAGCCGCCAATGATGAATGGCGTGGGTGGTGGAATGCCAATGGCAGCTCAGGTAATTAGCAGAACGAAATCCTAAATATCACAAGGAAGCGAATAAATAATTATTTCTCTCTCTCTATCTCTCTCCGATTTTCTTAGTCTCCGATGTTGAATCATCAAGCAGCTGGACCCAATCATATGGAATCTCCTGGCAATCTCTTGCAGCAGCAGCAGCAACAAAATTTTGATGTACAGGTAAGAAAGATTGTAGAAGCATCTATCTCTTTAACTATCCTCTTTTGGTTTCCTGTTGCTGTCGATTACCCAAGGGTCACATTGTCATTGTAAATGCATTTTAAAGTAGGTGCCCCAAAAATTGAGGTCATGTGTGTGTGGGTGGGGCAGAGAGCACAGCAAGAGGAACGAGCAACAGAGAAGGATGAAGCTTTAGGATGAGAAGGAGTTAAGCTAATTTTGCCCACATCCTGCCGGATGCTGCTGCGCTTTTGCTACTATTGCTCTTGCTGCTGCTGCTGTTGTCCCTTTGGCACAAGCCATTTCCGCCGACCACGCCAAAAAGTTCGCTTCGCCCAATAGTTTGGTGTCCTTGTTGCTCCCCTTGATGTTGTTGTTGTTTCTGTTTCGGTTTCTGTTGCTGTAGCTGTGTGGGGTTTTCGCTTTTTCGCAATTTATTTCGAAACAAAACGGAAATCGGATTTATTAGCCGCAAAATTGCTTTTAAGCCTTTTCAAAACGAGACAGAACCACAGATACATATAAAAAGACATCGAGAGCAAGCGAAAGAGAGATAGAGAGAGAGAGAGAGAGAGAGAGAGTGAATGGGGACATGAATGTAAATGCAATGGCTTTCAAACTATCAGAAAATTTAAAAACTTTATACAGTGGTCATTCATTAAATAAAACTCTAAAGTGAAAAGGAATATTTTTGATTTCTGCACAAAGTCTTTTCTAAATTTGTGAACTTTTCGTTGATTAAAAACTGTTTTTGGTTTGCTGCTATTGGTTTTCACTGTACTTTTAAAAGGCCATTTGGCCAGTTGAGTTGCCTTTTTATCTTCGAAGCAAGGAAAGCAACAACAACAACTGCATAAAGGGCAGAAAATTGTTACTTACTCTATGCCAAATTGAAAATCAATATGCGTTGTTGCAGTGGCTGGTTGTTACCGCTTTCCGCTACCTCCTCCTCCCCTCCCTTGCAGGCCACCCGTTTGTGCTGACTTGTTTCTTTTTTGAGTCGCCAAAGCAACAAATTGACATTTTCACACTTTAGCCGAAACGTCCTTGTTGCTTCGAGGAAGGCTGGTGGTGGAGCCAATCTGCACTTCAACTTTTATCGCAGCAACACAACATACACATGCTGCAGGCATTTTTGTTCTTTTTTTGTTGTTGTTTTGTTTTTGCTGGTGCTATTGTCTTTTCATCCCCCCATATTGCGGAACCTACTACCAAACAACTTCACTGTGGTCTAAAAAGTCTATTTTTTGTTTTGGATAAATTACAATTTTTAGATTATTATTGCTACGAAAAAGCAAAGAATATATTTGATATAAATTTAATTTTACTTTTACTTACAATGACATTTTTTGACTTAATAATTTCGGTTTTTAGCCCACAGTGCAGGCAGAAACAACTTTATCGTTGTACTCTTGTCTTTGCCTGAAAGTATGCTACACATACACACACAATATTGCAGCAAACAATAACAAGGATAACAGCAAAAGAGAAAGGGAGGGTAAGGCAGGGTGGCAGAGCTTGACTGCCAGGATCAGCAGCAGCTGAGATGTCATTAAGCTTAAACTTTTGCCATAGATAAAAACAAAAGGAAAATTGTTATGAAAAAAGTGTGAAAAAACCGGGTCAATTTTCATGATTCTGGCCATTAGAGAGAAAGAGAGTTTGGTGTATATTTTGCTTTTTCATTTTCTATTAGGATGATCATTTTCCTTTGATTAGCTTTAAATGCTTTTCCATTTTCCCCATTTGGTAACCAAGTATTTTATGAGTCTGGCAAGCATTTTTCTTCATTTAAAAGTCATATATTATTGGTTCACACACACACACACACACAGAAAAGGAGAGAAACTTACCCGCACTTGCATTGCAAAAATTTATATTGATAGCTTTTTGGCTGCTTCTTGGCTTGTCTTTGGGGTAACAGTTTGCATTAATTTGAACGATTTGCTGCAGCTGCCTTGCGGTTGCTCACTCCCATTGCATTGCTTTCCCAGTCGTAAATAATCATTTTCCTTTTGGCCATTTTGAATGACATTTTCTCTATCTATGCTTTGCATCCACATAAAAGTCCTTAGTACTTGGTTTACTCTTCTGGTCAAAGTAAGCAATGAAATATTGTTTGCAATTGAATCATATTTTAAGTTGTGGTTGAAATTACAAAATAAAGAACCTCTAATCTAAACCAAATTTCACACTACAGATCAATATAAATTCTTTGTGAATGAAAATTTGATAATAAAATTAAGCAGTGAATGAAAAGCTGTAAAGCATTTTCCTGTTTTGTAATTCTAAATGGAAATATTTATATTTCCCATTTCTAATGCGAATTTGTTGGGCTAGAAATAAGTCTTTTGGAAATTCTCATATTTTCGAGAGAATCAATGTTGTCCATCTATTTATGAATTGAAATCTTTTAGTAGAATGTCGAATTACGAAATCTCCATTATTAATGTTTCTCGGTAGAAGAAGTATAACATTCAGTCAATGCTTGGTTCAGTCAATGAAAATATCAATTTCAGTTCCTTAAAAAGCTGTTTTTTTCAAGTTCCCAAATTTTTGTTCATACCACATTAAAAAATTTATTGATTTAACCCCTCCATCACATTTTCTGGTAGCTTATTTTCTATTTATTTACGTATTATAGCGTCTCATAACCATATATGTGAATATAACAAAAGACGTGTCGAATATTCGTCATGATTTTCATCAATTCATGGAAATCGCCTGCATTGTATGGCTGCCATACAATGCTTTTACTTTACACTCCATTGCCATCGGTTGCTTTACTTGGCTGGCTTTTTGCCTACTTTGCATGCAATTCGTCAACTGCCATTTCATATATACATATATGAATTTTTGGGGCTTCTTTTTCATTTTTCTACATATACATGAATTTCTTCTTTTGGGTGTTAATATCAACGCCATTTAATAAGAAATATGCACAAAAATGCAAAGCTAAGAAACAACTATTGAGGCATTTTGCCATTGCTTTTGCTGCTGCTGCAATTATCCATTATCGACAACATATTGCCAGGCGGCGTTGTCGTCGTCGTGTCGTCGTTATTGTGTCGACATCTTTTATCTATGTATATATAACCAATTTTGCCTTCGTTTCGATGCGAGGGGATGCCTGCCCCTCCCTTTCTTTTTTATATGTATTATTTATGGCTCAACTGCATTTTATGGGCTTTTGAATAGTGTGTAATAATAATATCATATGTGAGGAGGTAAAATTAATGAGTTTCTTTGAGAAGTGGCAAAAGAAAATGATAATCACAATGTGAGTTTCCTTTATGGTGAGTTGCATTTTGCATCGATAACACCTATCCGATTATACCATCAATTTCTTTAGCAGATGTCGATAAATCTTACAAAATAAACAAGTGTGAATTGTTTACGTTACACTTTATTGCAACCACTTAACAAATTCTATTTTATTTTTCACACTTTGCATAAAAAACTTTGCTGATTTCCCTTGTCGTCAAAGTCTCGCAACCTGTAAAGAAAAAGAGAAAGAAAAAAGTGTTGCAACGTTTTACTGACAGCCGTTATCGTCTCTTGCTTGCTTAAAGTTGTTAATAAAGTAATTATAAAGGTGTAGACCAAAGAGAGGGGGGGATGGGATTATAGAGAAAGGTAAAAGCCTTGAGGCATAGTTAAAGATTGTTTATATACTATTTTTTTTCTTTTGCGGTATTTTCCAACTACTTATGGTTAGGTTTGTTATTGGAATTTTCCTTTACCTTATTGATGTTGTTGTTTGCTGTTGTTTGCTGTTGCTTGACGGCTTAATTTTCTTTTTTTTTTTTTGTGTGTTAATCAGTCAATGGTGATTTTTGCTGCTTATTGTATTTGATTTTGCTTTGATCTGAAAATTGTCTGTGTTAATTGTTTTGCCTTCTGTCTTATTCTGCCTTGTCAGAGATTTTGTGAGTGAGTGTTTGGGATTAGCAGTGGAAGTGAAGGAGGGGGAGGAGTTGATCTGTCTTATCTTTTACTCTTTAGTTGTTGCTGTTGAAAGCAAAGTTTTGTAATCATTTGGCAGGGCTGAATAATGTTTGCAGGCAACAATTTTAATTCAATTTTATAATTTATGCACTTTTTTTGGTTGTGAATTTTTTTTTATTGCTAATGCAAATTTGTTGTTCACATATTTTAGATCCACTTAAATTCACTGTTATTTTTTTTTTACATTTTAATTCATTGTAATTTAATTGTGACGCAGTTTTAATGCCCTTTCCTGATAAGTGCATTTTGCATCCCTTGATTGTTATCAAAAAAATAAAGAAAAATTATTGAAATTAAAGAGATCTAATTAACAAATACAGTGAAACCTCGATATAACGAATCTGAGGGGGATCGCAAAATTATTCGTTATATCTATTGATTCGCTATAGGTACTGAAATGTAAAACCTTAGTATAACGAAATTTAAAGAAATCTGAAAAAAAATTCGTTATAAACATTGTTTCCACCAAAATAATGCTAAATTGCACTGAAAGGGGGTAAATATACAAAAAATAAACATTTTTTTTTTATTAGACTTTATTAAAGTAATTGGTTATTTTAGTTTGTTTGCGCAAGTTTTGAATACAGCCATCTATAGTTTGTGCAACAGATGCTAAGCCATCAAAAGTAGTCTGGGGTGTAGCTTCTTGTGCCTCAAGAAAAGTTTGTAGTTTTTCAACCATTTGCTTAGCTTCTTTTGCGGTGATAACCGTTTCTAGCTCTTCTTCCTCCTCGACAACATCGACTGTCTTCGCAAAACTACCAACAATGTCATCATCAGTTAAAGGCCCCGAAGCACTAACGTTGTCATCGAAGGTAACAAAATCGTCAAAATGTTCATCCAAATTAAAATGGTTTTTAATGACAAGCCATTCTTCACTGTCTTGAATACAATCGTTTGTAGCCGTAATATTTGGACTGTCGACAAAGCCACATGTCGCAAAACAGTTGACAATCGTTGATTGTTTTACGCTTTCCCATGCTTTATGGGCCATTCTGATACCTTGCAAAACGTTAATATTGCTCTTGCGCCCCTCTTCCATGTCATTGATAAAAATTTTGACCACCTCTTTGCGATAGAAATGCTTAAAATTTTTAATTATTCCCAGATCTAGAGGTTGTAGTTTCGATGTTGCGTTTGGCGGCAGAAATTGTAATTTAATGGATTTAAGCGAAGTAGGATTTTTATGCGCCATGCAGTTATCAACGAGCAATAAAATTTTACGGTTGGCTTTAGTCATCTCTTTATCAAATTTTTCCAAGTAATCCAACCATATGTCTGTAGTCATCCAAGCTTTCTTGTTTGCGGTGTAGTCCACTGGTAAACTTTTAATATTTTTAAAGCATCTTGGATTAGTCGATTTTCCGATTACCAACAATTTTCTTTTCTCAGTGCCATTTTCGCTACATAGAGGCTTTTAGGCTCAGAAATTCGTTATACCTATAGTGTTTTTTTGTATGAAAAACTTCGTAAAAACGAGGTTTTTTCAAGGGACTTAACAAAAAATTCGTTATATTGGGTTTTTCGTTATAACGAAGTTCGTTATATCGAGGTTTCACTGTACTTTAGTTCTTGGTTGACATATAACTTATATGGAATATACTCCTTAAAGATAGAGTACAAGTATTTCTTCCATTTCTTTTGCCTACTTTAGAGAGCACTCTATAATTTATTTATTTATGCGTGGTGCTGCACACTACAAAAAATTTGCATAAAAATTCATTTAAATCAATGAATTGCAATGCAATGAAACATCTGGTTTTGCTCTTTGTCATATTAATTTTGCAATTAATTAAGCGTTAATTAGCACAAAACGAGCGAAACGCCGAAAGAGAAGCGCAAGAGGTGCGAGTGTGTGAACGTAATAAATTATGCATAAATATGGGTTTCCATAATGGCACTTAATGATACTGAATTTTTCAATTATCTGTAGAAATATGTTGCAAAAATTCAGTCGTATAAGATTGTCAAGCACTTTATTAACAACATTGTTTTTCTTTCGCTTTTTTTTTTTTGTTGTTTTTTAAACTTTTTAAATTGCTTTATACAAAGAATTACTCAAAAAGTGCCAACAACTCTGGAATGTTCTTTATACAGGTTAATCCTGTTGGGATTGCAACCTTCTACTTGTCTCCTTTCAATTTTTAATAAATTAAATCGTAACTAAACAGGGAGACGATTGTAGTGGTACCTGCTACTATTTAGTTTTAGTTCTTTGTTCTCTTTAATAAAATGTTGTAAATTATGTTTTTAAACTCAAATATAAAATTAAAATAATATTTGACTAATGGAAGCAAAACTTGCCAACTTGACTTAGTGTCTTTTATTACCCTTTTTGCTAACATATGTAAAAAAATCGATTCTTATTCAAGTTCAAAGCTTTAAAGAATCATTTGAAATCATTTTTCTTAGAAAATGTCAATTTGCTTTGGTACTTTTTGAAATAAATTAGTAAATGAAAGTAAATGAAACTACTTGTTGGCTAATAGTACTCTTATATGAATATATGTATAATTATAATTTTAGTTTCAGTGACATTCTAAAGAGTTTTCTCTGGAATTTCTTGTCATTGAAGTTGAGCATGCTTCGCTGGCCATGCAAATTTCACAACGCCTACCTTTTCTAATTCCAGGGCGAGTGTCGAATTTCGTCTGCTTATTCTCGTCTTCTCGTTCTGCGTTTTATCAGAATACCATAATCAAGTGGTTGGCGTATATGCGGCAGCAAGCATTTAAACGTATCTTACCGCACTGTGCGCACCTCTAACTTGACATTTTGCCGCCAATAAAGTCCAATTAGCGGTATGCACGCCCCCTTCTTCATTCTCGTCTCCATGGTCCTTTTTGGGGGGTATCCTTCAAGTTTGTATAGACACGCAAATGCTAATTAGTAAGTGGTAAATACATAGTTCTCTAAAAGGAAGGAGGATGCGCTGACATTAATTAGTCGACGCCTTGATGCATGGTTAAGTCAAGTTTAAAGCTTTAAAGATAGAGCCCGCTTCAGAACGGGTCAGTGTCTTTAGCTAGAGTAGATTATACTAGTTGGTTGGCCTACTTATGAGCTAATCAAACACAGCAGTACTCTACCAAAATAAATAACATAGTGTGGCCCAGTCCAATACAATCCCAATCCCCGGATTCCGTACGTCCAGTGGGTGCCAACTTAATTTGATTAATTGCGTCATGCCGAGGCAAACGTCGTCAAATGATTTCACTCACCAGGGCGGCATCCATTCGCCGTCCTGGTGTGTAATAGATGGAATGGGATCTATAGATGGATGTATGCTCGTCCCTCCCTTCAGGAGAGTGTGATAAGTGTAAGCTTTTCTCTTAGAGGAGGGGGCGCCACAATTGGGGGGTGAGTGTTGTATTACACAATGCTGGGGCATTGAATTTACGATGTAGTTTTGTCTAATTTTTTTTTGTCTATTTAATTAGCACACCAAGAAGCCAAAAGGTGTGAAGAGACCAAGAGATGTGGGAATACTGTCTGCCAATATCCAAGGGGATTTTATTTTGGGAATGAAATGGCGGGTGGCGTCAAGACAAATGATTCGACCAGCTGACAAACTGTTGCCATTTGTTGTATTTGATGTGTTACGGTTCCTTTACGCTTCCTTTTAATGATGTCAGCATGTTAATTAAAGGCAAATCATTTACTTAAATTCCCCCAAGTATTTCACAAAAACAACAAAAACAACAAAACACCAAAAATAAGGGTAGCAACAAACTAAACAAAAGATGCTAGCAAAAGGTTAACACCTTTTGAGGTCAAATATTAAAGTTGCTCAATTTAGTGTTATAATCTTTGTAACCAGAAACGATTAAAAGTTAGTTAACCTTTAAATCATATTCTATAATAAATTTTCCTTTTAAGTGTTGCGATAGAAACTTTTCGAGCCAAAAAAAGGTTATCAATGAACTTGCATCACATAATTATTTGGCACTTTTTATTCATTTTATAACATTTTAGCCTTTTTCTTTGTGCCATTATGTGAAGGATGTTAAGTGTTTCTCAATAATACTATTTAGTCGTGTGACTATCCTATATCCTAAGCTGGCATCAATATTCATTCATGTTTGCTTTCAAAACATATTTGTTTTGTGAAAGTTATTTACTTATTCAACTATTTAGCATAAGTTATAACTAAAGCTTCTTTCGTGTTCCAAGAAAAGTCCATTAAATCAAAAAATCAGATTCAAGATTGGCCAACTTAGAGAAGGAAGGAGAGGGGGCCGAGTGTCTAGGCTAATTTGCTTTACTAATTTCTAGGAAATTTTTCTCACACTATTCACTCTACTCATGGTCTGCTCTTTCTGTCTAACCATAATTTGACTTATTAGCTGGACCACCGACCCTCGTTTGCTTCTTACCGCAATGTGCTACAGTTTTTGTTTGGATCGTGGTTGGTTGTCGTTGCGATAGCGGCGGGAGGTAAGATGTACACTTTTCTGTTCGTTCTGTAGAGTTCGTAGAGTTTTGTGTCAACTTTTACTCTCCCCTGTGATGACTTTTACTGTTGCTGTTAGTTTTCTTGCTGGCTTTTGGTTGGGTTTTACAACAACTTTTTCATTAATAGTTAACAAGCTTCATAATTAAGCAACCGACGGACGTAGGTATGAAGAAAAAGCGAGACGAAGAGAGGGAGAGTAGCGCTTCTTTTTCCTTGTCCACTCTTCCCCCAAGCATATTTTCTTCTTGCCAAGTTTCTGTTGGTGTGGAGTAGTTCTTTGGATTTGGTATTCTTGTTTTGCCTTTTCCGTCAATGACTTTGTTTGTTTGTTCTTCATTTGTTTGTTGGAGATGGGGCTTCGTTGGCGGGCGGGAGGTGGTGGAAAATAGCTGTCAGAAGATTTCTTAAGCAGTTGAAAGCATGTCTTCTCTCACCTTTCACTTGCAGACATTGCAAATTCAGTTTTCTTGTACTTGCTGCTGCTCATTTTCCAGGCCACTTGTTTGACATTTTCACTTTGACACACACACAGAGAAGAAAATGATTTGATAAATAATAAAGAAAGAATTTCATCTTGCGAATCTTTAAGAGAGAGTTGCTTGAAATAAATTGGAGGGAAGGGCAACGAAAGGCGCAAAGCAAGTGAAAAGCCATAAATTTAAATTGGCTCATTAGCAAAAGGTTAACCACGAGAACCCCCCAAGGCAAGAGACCAGACAGCGCAGCAACAGCAGCACTCAACTTAACAAATTTTCCGGCTAGATTTTCTTACGATGGCTCCCTACACCTTCCCCCCCCCCTCCCCAATGCCCGTTCAATGCTTTGCTGCCCCTATGTTGTCTAGCTCATTTGAGATTTTCTTTACCAAGCCAAGTGTGGCTTAGGTTGAGGCAGAGGGGGCTATGGTCAGAAAAGCTTAACTTAACTAAAAGCATGTAAAGGCCAAGTACAAAAAGAAGTTGCTAAAAACCACATGCAGACACTTTACAGCTACACACATTCTGTATTGAGGTTAAGGGACAGAAGGACGACTCTTCAGGGTGTGAGCAAAAGTTTTTTCATTGAATTTTATAGGGCGAAAAAGCATTGAAACTACACACACACACTGGCATACACATTAAAGAGAGAGAGAAAAAGTGAGGAAAACCAAGCGAGGCAGCGAGTGAGAGACAGTTGATAAAATGTTGACAGTTTTGGGTTAGCTAGAACGGAGAATGAATTGATAGTTTTGGGGTATGTGATTTTCAAGTTCTTTAAAAACTTCAACCAATTTGATGGAATATAAAAAAAGAAGAAAAAAAAGCAAATTTATTTTGAGCAAAGTTTGTTTAACATAAAACGAAAGCTACGCTTATGTAGATACAATCTTATCTAGAGAAACAGTGTTACATCGATTGAGAATTGGAATTGAAAAGAAGTAGTAGGTCAGTATTGTTTAAATTACCTTTTTGTATTTTGCTTTTATAGCCTTGTATCTTAATTAAAGAACCCTTGAAAGGCTTTAAAACTGAAATATATAATTCTTAGGGATTGTTGTACCATGCAACTTGTATTATTTTGTTTGTTCTCCAACAAAAATTCATTAGTTTTACTTCTTTTCATTGGCATTCAATTGAAGAATTTCAAATCCCTAATTAATAGTTGAAAATTGGTCTAATTATTATTAATCTGTGTGTGTATATTTTTGGTACAATGATTTGCGACAAGTGACATATAAAACGAAAGGAGAAATAAGAAAAAACCATCATGTAATTACCAAAGCAATTTTCATTGAAATACAGTTATTAGCCTAGTTGTTTGAAATGAATCACACAATTCTCTAATCAACATGTAGAGATTTTCCATTCCTCCTTGTATCTCTCACTCGTGTCGCCAACTAATTGCATACTTTTGTGCAGTGGGCCAACCCGACCAGTGTTGCTGCCCTATGGCAACATGCTAAATAATTAATGCAGGCGCCAAGCAATCAACGTCAGTTAGGAGTTGTCAAGCGACTTTATTCATGTGTTCAATGTGCCATATCGGGTAAAGCTATAAACAAAAGCGAATGAAAAGAGACAAATAAACATAAAGAACGAACCTAAGAGAGATAGAGAAAGAATGAAATAAAGAGGGTGAAAGAGAGATAGGACAAAGTCATAGATTTCAATGCGACTGCCAGCGTTCAATCAATGGCGGCACAATGCGAAATCAACTACCACTTTATCCCTTACCCTTTCAAGCAAAACTCCTTAACTTTCTACCCACATGTCGTGTGTCTGAGTATATTTAGTATAAATTCCATTTCAGTGCACTTTAATGGCAACTCTATACCCTCATCGTAATCAAACCCCCCTGCCCTGCTCTACCTACACCACTTACTTGATCCAAACACCCAAATCCTTTTCAACGCTTTTGTACTTTGGTGTCGCCGTGCAATTTAAATATACTTTTGCTTGATATATATCCACTACCAATATTTCTTCCCTTGCATGTCACACGCAAACTATGTATTCACCTAGCGACCTACACCCCCGTCAACCCCTCTCTTCTCCTCAGTCTCTTATAGATAGTATGCTCTATATTTACGCTACATTTAGCCAAAGAGAAGAAAATTCAGTTGCTGCGGCTGCCGTTTCTTTTTTTGTCAAATAAATTTTCCGCATATTAAAGAATACATACCTACATACATACATAAATATTCAACCATAATTCTATCATTTCCACACAAAAATGATATTTAATGGTTTCTTTATTGGTTTTCACGGCATATCGTGTGATATTGAATATACACTATATTTGTTTTTATTTAGCTCCAAGACTATTAACGGCTGCAATCTAAGGAACATGCTCACGCTTAAATGTGTTTTTCCGCTTAAAAAACACGCAACTTCTTTCTGATTTTAGTTAAAAATGTGCGGGGTGATAGATGGCTTTATTCGAATAACAACACATCTATATTAAAAAGTTATTGATTATCTGTCTATTAGGCACTCCTTTTCAATGCGATATTCTTTTTAATAGATTTTCAATTTTATTAATTCACAAAATAGGAAATCTGTGCTCGTTACTTAAGAGAATTCATCCAATTGAAAATCCTTTAATATTATAAGATATTGTGAGTTGACTTTCTTTATGCCATTTATGATCCTTAGAAATGTATTCGTTCAACGATTCTTAGTGTTTACTTCTGCCCGACTTTTTCTAACATTCTAACAGAATGTAATAAATTGATTGCTTGAGGACAAATCAAAATTAAAAATTTAATTTAATTCAATCAGAAAGCTCCATTTGCGAATTCACAAATTCACTTTGTTGAGATGTGGTATATCTTTGTGGATGATAGATACAGATACATTTGATTGATTAATCAATCTATCACTTCAAGCGACTTCTGAATGGGTTGTCATCAGCAGATAAAATGGAAATACCTTTCAAAAATGTTTTAAAACCAGTTGACAAACTAGTTTGTTTTGAAATTTATTGAATTTACATGAAACGATCAAGTTGGGTTAAGTAATTGTTAATTAAAAGACTTTACTTGCATTACCTTAAAAAAAAAAAAAAAAAACTGAGTTCCTGCATTTTGCAATTGAACATTGCCATTGAGTTTTCATTTACTTTTTCAGTTTTCTTGCATTGTGCACTTTTTTGTGCTTTTCCTTTTGTTTGCTACTGTTGCTGTTGTTGTTGTTACTATTGAATTTACAATTTGTTTAAACGCGATACGCTCCATTGAGGCGTGAAATGTTGGTGCAACAATATACATATATTATATATGTATATATGTATTTATATACTGTATATACTAGTGGTATTTACCCAATATTGGCTGATTGCAGTTACATCGTTTTTGCTGTCTTACATAATAAATTACCTTACCTTCTCAATGAGCTTTAGAGTTATATAAAATTGTTGTTATATAAAATTGTTGCATAGTTGTTTTGAGTTTTTCGACTATTTCAAGGTGGATTTAAAAGGCCAATTAGCTAAGGAGCTGGAATGGGTGGAGCTGTGAGAGGGTGGAGGCCTTTTGTATTGCAGCTCATTTCTATGACTCTTTGCATTAAGGTCGCAGCGGCTTTTCAATAGGCTAATTTACATGCATTCATCTTAATGTGTGAAGCGTTGAATATACCGCAAGTGAGGTTATGTAACGTGGGTTCGGTGTATATATGTGTGTGTGTGTGTGCATCTCATTAAGGATCTTGTGAAGGACTTCAGCATACAAAGGTCTCATTAAACGAATATGATACTCCGTTGCACACACACACACATACATGTTTCAATTGACATTTGTGTTAATGCCGTCCACCAAAATGAAAGAATAATAAAGAAAAGAAATGAAAGAAAAGTGGCGAAAATGTCACTCTTTCAATTTGATTCTATGGTTTGCCATTTCTTTTGTATACATAAATGTATGTGCATGTGTATGTGTGTATACCCTTTCTTTCTTCTAATGAATGCGGTTCTTGAGTGGATTGGCTGAAGTGACAGGAAAAAGAGGAGACGGCGCGGTCGCAAAAGAATCTTTCAGCTGTCATTTCAACTGTCATTGTTCTCTCTCTCTCTCTCTCTATCTCTTTCTCACTCTTCATATAGAAATGTCACCGCTTTGGTTCCACTTCTTTATCATTATGATCATTATCATCATTGTCGTCATACACTCGCCTTTTGCTTTCATACTCTGTGATAGACGTTTGTCAATCAAAAAACTAAATATGTCCTAGCATTTGCAGCAATTTTTCTATTGTTTGTTTGTTCCGTTTGTCACTTTAGCTTGGCTTTCTAATGTTTCACATCATTGTTAATTGGAAGGACTACTCTGTATGAAAGAATGTCGCCAGAGGGTATTCAATTGAGTTGAATCAAACACACAAAAATAATAATAATGGGCTCAAGGCTCTCATTGCACTTACTTACGTAATGAGTCCAAATAATAGAAGAGCTTTCACAATAGAATATGCTCTTTTAAAAAAATGGAGTTGTTGTAATAAAATATTGGGATGATGTAATTGAAAATGGTATTAGAATAGAGAAGACAAAGCTACGTAAAATATTTACCCTGAATTTACCTTGATATTCTTCAATGTACTTGTATTTTTTTGTCTGTAATTTTCGTTGTATCCATGACAATGCAACTGTAAATTGTCATTTTATAAACTGTTTGCAAGGACAAGTTTATTAAAACTAAAGTTTAATTTACTTACCTATCCTGCGGGGCAGAGTTACACTTCCTTTTCACACATACAAACTGGGTTCTGTGCGCCCATAAAAGTATGCTATGCTTTACTGCATTTACGACATAATTACATTTTAATTCCAAAAGACAACAACCAGGCAAATATTCCAAACATCAACCCACAACTACCAAAAAAAAAAGGGAAAACCACTTCTTTTCCCTCAACCCGCACACACACACACACTCATACAAATAACAAAAAAGAGAAAACAGCAATAATAATACGAACTTTACCAAAAAGTTTGCACTCGTGAGTACTCTTCTGGTTGGTTGAGGAAAATCTGCATGAATTCTAATTATGTTTTTCATTAAAATTCACCTTGATTTTGTATTCTTACCTGTGCGCGACTTGTGCCTGGCTGCCTGCCTGCTGGTGTGCGATTTTCAACTTTTGAGATTTGTGCAAAAGTTTCAACACCTTCAACACTCTTGCAACATCCCTCCTGTCCTTCCTTCTCCTCTTTATCCTTTTAGTTCCAGCATCATCATTATTATTGTGTCGCCATCTAGCGAGCGGATTTCGTTGCGTTTTTAATGAGCTTTCAATTCGACAAATTTGTTGTTGTGTTTTTTAAGAGGGAAAGCATCAGATTTTCATGGCATTAATTGAATTTTGAGTTAGACCAGTAATTTGAAGCTTTTAATTAAGGCAGCGAAAAGTGGTTAAAAACCGCATATATCCCTTCCCCCTTTACACTAATCTCAAACCCATCTCTCGATTCCCTTTTCTCTAGACATTGCCCTATTCGTTCGTTTGGATGTTCGGTCAGGTAGTACAAATAAAGTTTGCCATACAGAAAACTACAATTTAATTTAACTTTGGATATTCTTTGTTCTCTCCTTTTTTTTTTTTTTTTTTTTGTTGAGACTTCATTGAGAGAGTTGTTTGTGTGAAGGGTCGTGAGAGCGAGGAGAAATGGCAGAGCTACACTACGATAGCATTGGCAATGTCAGACAGACAGTGGAGAGACAGGGGAATAAAAATGAATGAGTAGTTGTTGTTGTTTTTGTTTTCTCCCTACAAGTTTATCTTAAGAAGTTTGTATAAAGTTCTGTTTTGGTTGTTTGGATATACAATATTTTTATTTTTTTTTGTGAAATGATAGACTAGACGACTGTTTTAGATATATATACATATATAAATATATATATTTGTCTTTTGTGTGCAGGATTCTTGACATGATTTTAATTATATGACAAATGCAATTGAATATTATTTCTGACACAAACTATTTCAGAAAGAGAGAGAGAAAGAAAACAGTAGAATACAAATCCTTTTTAGTTCTTTCTTGGATTAAATTTATTATTATAAATGAAAAGGTAAACGGATGCAGCATAAGAAAGGAAGAAAGAATTGCACAAGTTATTTGATAGCTGATGAATAAAACAACAAAACACAGACAAGAATGACAGGTGTACCAAGGGACCAATCAGAAAACAAGAAAAGACGAATGGAAACTTAAAAAAAATTAAAAAAACAACAGACAAATCTTATACGAAACAGCGAAATATTATAAATAATTACTCATAGCCAAATAACCGAAATTAAGAAATTTAGAAAAAAGAAATGGTAGAGAAAGGTCTCATCATTAATATATAAAGAAATAGATAGTTGAATATTTTTTTGTTTGGCTTCTATTTATTTTGTGAACCAAAAAGAAAAAACTTAAATATATGTGAAACGAAAAAGTAAACAAAACCTTTCAGAATCAGTTTTGAGCCACAAAAGTTGTGCTTTTAACCACATGCAGCTCATTTAGCCAAAGCCGCCCCTAGTTAAAATGCTTTTGGCATTCTCAACCCATATGCATAACATTCTCTTCTCTCTATTTGTTGGCCAACACCTAACTCCCATTAAACGAGTGCTTCATCCATTTGAAATTTGGGAGAAACCGTTTCCTGTTGCTGACTTGGGCGGGCTAGCTGGCTGTTTGGCAGAAAAGTAAAAAAGTTTGGCCTGGCAAACTAATTGCCTTTGCGGCAAAACAGGAAAAAACAGAACCCCGAAACAACAAAACTAAAATAATTTGCAATTAAATTAAGTTTGATAAACAATAAATAAATGAATAATATATTTAGCTTCTTTGGTGTTGGGAGGCCAAGGGAGAAGATAGTGGAAGCCACCGAAACATTTCATGAATTTCAATGGGAAACAACAACATATTTTCCTGTGACGAAGTTTATTATACTGTCTGCAGCTGTTTTTGCCTTACCCCCTCGTGCCTTCTGTCTTCTGCCTGTTGCCTAGTTACTACTGCTGCGTAGATGCTGCCTGATGCTTTTGGCTTCTTGTTTACTTACATGTCTTAATATTATGCACATGTTTCATTTATGAAATGCAAAAGTTGCAACTTTATGCAGCACCCGCATCAGCAGGAGTAGCAGTCATAGTAGGAGATGAGGACCAGCAAAAAAAAAAACCAAGATGGCGTTGACGTTAGCAGGAGCACAGGTTGTCGAGCAGAGTTGTCGCCTTGCATAAAGTTGTTAGAAATGAAAAGAAAATACATTCCGAAATACTCTTTCGGAAACTACACACCGGGATATTATATTTCAAACAAAAATAATATATGAAAAAACTGTACAACTGCATCCAGAGAAAGAGTATATCCTTGAGTTCTTTTTACATTAAATTTATTTATTTATTTAATTTTTTGTAAAATTTAAAGGCAAAAAGTTTGTCGCAAGTTGCACACTTCGTAGTTTTATTATTTCCTTTGGTTGGGTAAGAAGCAATTGCAATTATGCAAGTGTAGAGCCCGAGCAGCATCTGTTTTATTTAAATTGCAAGGATGTAGGTGTTATAAAGTGGGCATTATTATGGATTATCTTTTAAGGTCATGCCACACTAGGACGAACAAGATTCAGGAGGAACATTTATGGGGGGGAATGGGAGGTCCAGCAGCTCATTATTCAGTTACATTTAGTCTCTGGCTAATTGTGTGGAGATTGTTTGATGAGGCGCATTTTGAATGCATTTCCCAACCGCCTCTCTCCCTAAACTCTGTTCTCACTGATGCTGAAAATGACCAAAGCCAGTTAAATGGCTCCTTTGCTCCCTGTCTGCTTGTTCCTCTCCTTCCGCTGTGCTTCATGAAGCTGCAATAATTTGGCGTCCGTTTAATAATTTTCACTCATTCGGAAAATAACAGTACAATGCTGTGTGGGTGGGTATCAGTTACCGTGCCTTCCCTCATCCTCCCAACACTTCTTTCGCATTCTTCGGGCCTAGGTCTATCCTTGTTGTTGTTGTTGTTGCTGCTGCCTTTTTCTCCGCCCATTCCATGTCGAACATGAAAATTTGTGTTGCATGTCCTGTGGACTGTTCATTTCGTTTTTAACAGTTCTTCACTATTCTATTTTATTTCTCGTTTTCCTTTTGGGGCTTTTATTTTAAACATTTTTTTATTTGCTTTCCAGCTCGTTGCTTCTTTTCTTTATACCACTCGTTTTTGTTTCGTACTGTTTTTGGTTTTTTTTTCCAACCGGATTTCGCAAATTTACAATGTGTTTTCACTCGAGGCTCATCGTTTAACTTTGTCTTTTTCTATTTTATGTTGTTGTTTTTTTATTTCCAAATGTATTTTAATAAATTTTTTTCTCTTCCTCTTTACAGGTGAGTTAACGACTAGAGTGATGTGAGAAAAATATGTAATTGGATCGTTAATTGATCGGGTATGTTTTTAAAATTTATTTTAATTGAAGAAAATTATTTGAACTTAAGATTCAACTAGACTTCAATTCCGTTATATATGTACATGTGGAGTGCTCTGCGTAAACAATTAAAAGAAAGCCTTTAAACTAATATAGAGTTGGTGCCCATATAAGTAGGCAATAGTTTATGTTTTTGTGTTCTGCATAAATTTGTCTACCCTTCAAGCCAAAGCTATTAAGTAGCTACGATCAATAACTAACTTATAAAGTTTTAATCCCCATTGACACCATAAAATTCCCAAATTGTAAGCCAAATCCTTTAAAAGCATAAATGTATGGAAAAATTTCAGAAATTGCCTTCATAGGCATAAAGTTAACTCTTCTCTCCGTTTAACAAGTCTTTTAGGCAGCTAATTAACTTAAATAACAATCAGACAGACAAACCGGACAGACGGGAGGTTGTTCGAAAAGATAGACAGTCAGACAGAGAGAAAGGCAGGAAGATGAAGGTGGCAAGGCATTTGACTTGGAGCTTGGAGATAGGCCTTACCATGCCGTGTCAGTGGTGGGGTAGGCACTCAGTACGTCAGTCAGTTAGTCCTTTGGACCTCTTCCGCTCACACAGGCTGGCTGGCATATGTATGCATTTTCATGCTTGCTTTGGGACCTTCGAGGCGTATGCGTAATATGATTTACAGCACATCAAATGTGATTATCAAGGCGTGTGCTGCTGCTGCTTCTTCTCACATAGTCATTTCATAGTTACACTTATGTGTGTCTGTGTGTGTTGGTGTGTTTGTGCGTCTATGTGTTTTAATTCAATTTCCAATGCACAATGTTGTAGATGAGAAGAAGCAGTAGATGAAGATGTAGCTAATTAATTGAATTAAATTTTCAATTTGCCCATTGCCCAACCAAGCACTTGACACTTGGCCCCCTAAATTGACTTGTCCAACCCATTGCATAACCTTTTTGTCTCCCCTACCCAATCAATTAATTCGATTTATAGTTGTTGTTTGATAGAAATTATATACATACTTATATAAATGTTTACAAATATATCTAAATTTTCTTCCTGATTTCATAATTATGCGTTTGCATTTTTTTGTCTGTGCATTTATCTGACAACTTGTTGCAAATGCCGCCACAAGAAGTTATGCTAAAAGCAATTTAATGGAGACTTTTGAACATAAATAAAGGCGCATGCGTCAAAGAGAAAAAGTGTCAGTCAGAGAAAGAGAGAGAGAGAGAGGATAAAAAAGAGAGAATTGCGCTTTATAAGAGTATTTCATGCTCAGCCTTTAAGCCGGGTGTTGCCTAAAGAAATGACGTAACCTTTCTTTTTTGAAAATTTATGTTATATATCATTCTAAGGAAATTCAAGTCTATTCATTATAACTCATTCTTAAAATATAATTTTTAGTTGGACTTGTTTTTTCATGTTATGGCAGAAATTAAAGATAAAAAACTACTTTTTTCAAAATTGTTTTTCTTTGCATGATTCAACAGTTAATCTCTCCACTTTAGAGTCCTTTGTAGACTTTGCTTCATACGAGTATTACTTTCGCGTGCTCTTTGCTTTTCTAGCTTCTATATATTTTATCTAGCTTTCATTTTCAGCCATTGTCACCAGGCGACAGACCAAAAGTGTGAAAAAAAAAACAAAATGAAGTAAAAAATGTGGCAGTAAAAAATTCTATGACATTATCCTTGCCTGTCATTCACTCGGTTCTCGTTCAAAACAAAAACCGTTTCTAACTTTCAATAAATGTGTCAGACAGAGTAAGAGAAAGAGTCATAGAAAGGGAGAGGAATATGAAAATGACAAGAAAAAAGACAGACCCCCCACGACATGACACATATATTACTGACCTTAAAGTTAAGGGGCACTGTTTTTTTTCACGTATAAAATACCCTGCAAACGACCATGGCATAAAAAGTACTATATATGTATACATACACTATCTTGATCAACAAGTTGAAATATAGATGCAGTATAATCAATATGTCCAGACTTATAATGTTACAAGACTTATTAGCTTGTATAGACCTCTTTAAGAGGTGAAACTCTAAGCCGACGATTTGATAGAAATGATAGATTTGCTAGATCTTGCTACTTTTTAATGGGTATTGTAAAGTCGTCTTTTTAATAAGAAAACATTGGTATTTTTTTAACCAAAAATATAAACAGAAAAATATTGAACAAAAAAATTAAACAAACACATGCAATAAAATTGAGCAGGCAATCGAAACAATTCATGTTAAATCAACAAAGCATAGAAAACGAAAGCTGAGCGAGAGAAAGAAGAAGAAAAAGGGAGTGATAGACAAATATAAACAAAGACCAAATCAAAACCACAAGACGGATAAATGATTAAAAAACGAAAAAACCATAAAAAAAACGTCGGAAAAGAGAAACAAAAGCAAGTTGAAAAAAAAGGATAAAGAGGAGAAGGAACAGCAGCAGTTGGAGGACAGTAAACAGGAAGAGTGAAATTTTTCGGCCAATACCAGTTCAGGCCAGTTTTGCCATTGGCAACAATTTGGCCAACAATAATGAAGCAGAAAAAAAAAAATAAAAGTGAAGAAAAATACGAAAGAGAAGAATACGAAAGCGAATAAGATTTTTAGGAGATATGCTCAAGTCTAGAAGGAGCAGCAGAACCAGCGACAGGAGCCAGGCTCTGCTCAATTTGTGGACAAGCGAACAATTTGTAAATGCAAACAATGAGGCGAGGCGAATCGGGTCGAAACGACTGGAGCAGAGTGAAGTGAAGGAAGAGATACAGTCAAGTGGTAGAAACAACAAGAAAGGAGAGCGGAAACAAACAAACGACTGTTCGGTTACCGATAAGGAAACAGTTCACAAGATGCTCGGAAATAATACAAAAGAATCTGTTGGAATGAAATGCTTCGCGACAGCGAAAATAAAACTTAATCGTAGAAACGATTAAAAATTCAATTGAGTGTGGCATAAGACACACACACACACACACACATAATATATATATATACACACACACACACACATATATATATATATATATATATATATATATATATACACACAAGCCAAGTGAATGGAAAAAGGCAAAGAGCAGGAAATGTTAAGGATAGCTCTAAGAGCAGTAGCCGTAGAAAATTGTAATCAAACCATTGTCCTTGGTCCTTTGCCATTCAGGCCCCTTCTCGTTCTTTCGAACTGTTTGACGTTTGGAGTTGTCCTTGTTCCGCCTTTTTCTTTGTTTTATTCTTTCGCACCCTTCTCATCGTTTTTCTACCCCTCGCCCATGACATTCACATCCATCTATTTATTATATGATTTTCATTACGATTGCCTTTGGGCGGTAACTGAAGTGAATTGAGTGCGCGACGGGTCGAACGGATCGAAGGGGCGTATTCCTTCATATGCCCTTCAATAAAGTGTGCTTGATGATGGTTATGGTCGTCGTCAATAGGTCGATCTATCGGTCGTTTGTCCTCTAAACATATTGATTTCATATTTGATTTTTATTTAATAGCGAGAAATTGAGTTCTTGCATCAACGAACAGAATGTTAAATCAAGAATAAAAGTTAGCCAAATTGAAATTAATCAATAAAAATGGATGATAAAATCAGTCCCATAAAGAGGAGAAAAAAGAAAACTCTAGTAAAGGTTATACAAATTTATAGAAAATGTAAATAAAATATAGAAAAGATTGAAAACAAAACAAGATGATAAAACAATAAATAAAAAGAAATAATGAAAAGGAAAATAGAAGAAAAGCATTTAAAGTAAGAATAAAAGAAACAAAGAAACAATAACCAACTAATGAAAGAGCGGGGGGGCGAGTTGAGGTAGAAAATGCGAGTAGAAACGACAAGAAGTTTTCACAATTGACCAGAATCGCTTTACAATTTAAAATTTATTTACTTTAAGTGCAACTCAAAGTTTTACTGTCTGTGTGGCACTTCTACCGCTCCGTCTCCGCTGCAATTCTATCCGCCGCTTTTTGCCGGCATGTCCTGATGCTGCTGCTGCTGCTTAAACAATCAATCAAATTGTCTATATAGAAAAGATGCACTGTTGGACGGACTTATTGCCCGAGCGGGATGGATGTGAGGAAACTACCAACTACTCCTCAATACCAGTTTGGTTGTCTATGCCTTTTATTTTCTCTTGCCTTTCTTCTTATTTCTATCCTTTTTTTTCTACTTCGAACTTCGTCTCGGTGGAGCAATGCAACATTAAAACATTTTCTATCATTTCCGCCTTTTATGTGGCATCGTTTGTCGTCTTCGCCGACACCAACACTCTGGATCCCATATACCCGACTTCAACATTTTCTGCAATTTTAATTCTATTTCAATACTTTATTTTTTACCTTCTGTTCCTTTTATATCCAACGGGAGAGATGAGAGTCGGGGAAGTGTTGGAGCTGTTTTAAAAGGAAGTGGCGCTTTGCTGTTGGCGTGTGTAGGAAACAGGAAATGCATTGACTGAATGAATGGAATGGAATGAAATGGAAATTCTAGAAGTCGAAAAGGAAACGGCTACAGACCACGTCTCGGTTTGCTTAATTGAGTTGCCATTATGTTTTGTAGATGGTTTTGGGGTGTGGAACGGCGAAAATTCACAGGTGCCAATGGAAATGATTGTGCCTCGAGAGAGAGAGAGAGAGAGAGAGAGGGCGGGCGGGCGTTATGTGTAGTGTTGCTTTTATATCAGTTTTGCTCTAACTTTATTTTAAATGCCACTTCCGTTTTTGTGTGCTCACGTTAAAGTGTGTGTTTTTTAAGTGGCACTCACAATTGAAGGATTACTTGATAAACGTTTGCTTAACTACTCTCATTCACTTCATCTCAGTGAGGCTCTTAAGCCATTAGCCTGAAACTTATTTGCTATGATGATACTCATCAGAGAGAGAGAGAAAAAGTGTTTGGGTGTTGAGTGGATGGGATGAATGGATGGATGGGGGTTTCCTTTTTTGTGGTGCGTAAGTAATTACTTTGAACTAGGTAAGTAGTTTCATGGCAACTATGTTGGCTTAACATTTTTTAGGATTTTAATGCAATTATCTCGTAATTGAAACTACAAAAACATTATAAAACTTGTTATTAATTGCCCAATTGTAAAAACCAAAAATCTTGCAACAGTGAGATAAGATACCTGAGATTAGAATGTTGACTAGTCTAATCGAAAATCATTGAAATCATTGTGCTAGCACTAAAGTAATTTTCAAAATACACAAAATACTTTAATCAGCATTTATTAGTAAATCTTATGAAGCAATAAAATGGCAAGTTGACTTTCATCGCTATCGGTTGGTAAATGTTTCATAGCCAACATCTGCTGACAGAAAGACAATTGTCTATCGTAATATGGAGTTTATATAATCATTTTTCAACACAGAAAATGAAAATAAATAAATATGAAAAAAAGTGCTGCCTGCACATGGCTTTTGTTGTTGTTGCTGATAGCCAGGCACCTTCTAAGTAGCTTAACTCACATAAAGATACACACACAACCGCACAGAGGAGGGACAGAGAGATAGAAATACAAAGAACTTAACATATTTATGGCACCTGCAGCTGGTGCTTGTTGCCAGCCCCTGCCACCTTTTTCCCATAGCCATCAAGCAACTACCAACCACCTACGCCTTTTTCTTTCCTTGTTAGTTGTGCTCCTCTTTTGACACGACACAGCAAAAGTAAAAGCAAAAGCTCAAAGTAAAACAACACACACACACAAACACACACATATTCCTTATGGGGCATGCAGAAAGTGAATGAGGAAGAGAAAGAGAGAGGGGCAGATGGGGGAAACAGAAATTGTATCCTGTGTGTGCATTATGAAGCAGTAATATAAATGTTTATATTCTTGTATTGCGGTTATTATTAAAAACTTTTACTACCCAACCAACGCGAGGAAAATGTGCGACGCATACTGAAAGCGAGATAGAACATATATAGATAGGGAGAGTGTGTAAAAGAGAGATGGATATAACTTTTCCAGCAATATCTTTCATTTTTTTCTGCCTCTTGTGTCTTTTGCCCCGCCTTCTTCTGCTATTTGTTTGGCTGTTGTCCGCCTCCTGGGTGGTTCGGTTCTTGCTTAAGTTTGTTTGCTCTACACTTAAGTGGCAGAAGAACAAGAGGCAACCAAGACCTAAGACCAAGACCAAGACGAAGACGAAGATGTGAAACCAGCCAATTCTCCCTTCAGTCTTCTACCGCAAGGAAACTTTTTTATGGTAGCTAAGCAAAGCCAAACCGAGCCTTGTTGCACTATTAAAAACTTTTACCTCAAACAACATGAGATGAAAGAGAAATAAGGAAACAAACAAACAACAAGAACAAGAACAAGAGAAAAATAAAAAAGAAACATGTTAGAGACAAAGATTAGATGAAGCGAGAGGGTGCGGAGAGAGAGAGAGAGAGAGAGAGTGATAGAGGAAGGGAAATATGTTATATTTGACTCAATTGCAAAATTGGATTTGTAGTTTTAAATTTTCTTACCTTGCCACAGGTGAAACACATGAGCTTTCAAATCCGAAAACAACGAAAGTAACGAACTTTTCATTAAATATATATAACAAAACAAATTTTTGCATTTATGAATAAAGTTTGTGCAACAAAACAAAACAAAACAATTTCCCTTACCAACTTCCACCTATAGACTCCTCTCCTCCCCCTCCTTGCACTTGAACTTAAACTTTGACATTTGTGTTAGAGGTTCAGCTTGGGGTTGCCACTCATCAACCTCATCATTACCATCATCATCATCATCATATTCGAGTCTTTGTTGGAAAATAAGCTATAAGCTTTTGCCAAACCATTTAAGTCTTTTGTTGTGGTTTCCACTTCATGACGGATTTCGTGTGCAGATTTTCCTATTTTCTATGAGTTTCCCCACTCTGTATGCGTGTGTGTGTTTCTGTGTGTCTGTGTGTGTAGCGCCTTTTCATTGTTTAATGAAGTTGTTTGGCAAATAGTTCAACCCTTTTGCTTTTCTTCCGTTTACTTCTCTCGTTTATAGCTTAATGGACCAATATAACTTCTTGTTGAATTCATTGATTTATATATAACTAATAGATTTGACGTATTCTTTTTATTATTTTATTTAGTTTTATCAAACAATTTAAGCTTGAAGACTTAATAAACAGACAGACAATAAGTGGGAGCCAGCCACAGAGAGTTTAAAACTTTGGCTAAACAATTAATGAGTAAACTTTTTCAATATACCAACAAAACATGTGTTTTTTTTACTTCAATATTGCCGGCAAATTCAATTGTGATATGAGATGATTCAGTTATGAGATGGAAAGTTATCAAATTAAATAATTCAATTATCCTGGCAAAAGTTGTAATATAAGTGAGTTGATGAGACTAGAGAATGGTCTAGAAATGTTCTATATTAGAGTTCTTTATAAAGAAATATTGATGGCTAAACTTTACAGTCACTTTTTAATGTCACTTCACACTTTTCCCTCTCTGAATTAATAAGAAATGGCTTAATAATGATTAACAAACCATTCACTTTCCACTTTTTGAAAATGTAAATAAAATTATTGACATAGTTGCTCCAGTGTGTCCATTCGTTCTCATAACTCACAAAGAAGTAATATAATTCTTGAAAAAAAAAAAAATGTTTGCTCATTTTTTTAATAACAATATTTCAATGTTAATTAATTCGAAATCCCAAATGAGTGGAATTTTTTTTTTATACTCATACCTATAGGAATATGAAAGCCGCAACCAATTTAATAAATTATTAATTATATTACATTTTGTTGGTGTTGTTGTTGTTGTCATTGTTTCATTCTTCTTGTTTGGATTCACTTTTTGTTTCTTTCATACTTTTTTAATAAACCGGCTGCAGTTTATTAAAAAGAAATATATACAAAAAAAAAATTATACAAACGACCTGTGTGAATTACCTGCCAATGAAATTTTAATCGACAACCGAAAACCATTTCGATATTAATCAAGGTAATTAAGGTGGCGTTAAATTGCGAACAAAAGTAGCCGAAAAAAAAGCAGCACCAAAAGTTCTCAGGGCAAAAAGAAGTTCAATCCCAAGCAAATAAAAACTTTACCCTAACAACAATAATAGCCGAGAAAATTGTGTCTTACCTTTTCTCCTTAAAATGACGAGAAGAAGAAGAGAAGAAAATGCGGAAGGGTACAGAGGCGGAAAGACAGAGAGACAGCCAGATAGGCGGGCCAAGAGAGAGACAGCCAGACAATCGTAACAATAATGAGTTGTAAGCACAAGTTCATACAAAAGGATTAACAACAATAGTCACTCTCCTCTCTTATAGTAGGCAATACTCGTATTCCTTCCTTTACAAAAGGACCACTGCGTTTAAATGGTTGTGTGGGCGTCTGGGCGGGGCGTGTGTGGTTGAGGTAGAGATTTTAGGCTTATGACCATATACAAAAGATTAAGATATTATCGCCACAAAACGTGAAGAAACTTATTGCTTAAGTTGTTTGGCATACTTGTTAAGAATATTCCTTTATATTGATAATGAAGGAACTAGAGATGTGCCTTATTTTGACTGGAAAATTTCTTTATACAAGAGTCAGTTCCGTTTACATTTCAAATCGAGTTATCATCCTCTTTATCTGACCCATTCCAAAGGCAATAATCTAATAAATATTATTTTTGATTTGATTTTTTGATCCAAATTTTTTAAATTATAATCTCATCATATTTAATTTTTTTTTGGCTAAAATACCATTTTGTGCTTAAATTGGAAACAAAAAGATCAATTTATAAATAAATTTAAATCTGTCCAAAAATATGAAAGTATTTATGCAAATATTTTGCCCATTGAAGCTGGCAAAGTGATTATTAATATTATTTGTAATTTATTTAATGCGATTTTTCAACTTGGCAAATAAAAATATATATCAAATTACGTCAGACTTTATGACACTCAGAATTGTATGATTTAATATAGTTTTTGTACTTTTTGATATCATTGAAATCCCAATTCGATTGAAGGCTTAACTCAAATTAAATTTCATCTTAAATGATTAGCATTTAAATGTCTATGCCTTTGTCTATTCATCTTTCTCCACTTCTTGTTTCTCTTTCACTCCTATATACATATATATATACAGATATATCCCCTTCCAAAACAGTTCACAACTCAATCCTCCCCGGTCCGCAACGTGCGTCTTGGTTGACATTTTATGATTGATTGATTTCTGTTTGCTATCAATTATGCATCACATTTTGCACGCTTGACAGGCATTTGTGTTGAGTTTTGGCTTCCAGTTTGTCCGTCCCCTTCCCTTGGTTCATCTGTCTATCGACTGAAATATTATTATTATTATTTGTTAAAATTATTTTAATGAAATTTTCCGGGCTTCTGTGTGTGTGTGTGTCTGTGGGTGGGTGTGGCAGCGGCAACTGACATTTTAAACTGTTTTCATTAAAGGTGAAATTGATATAGTGAATTATTCATACATAGATACGACAATTCATTTATTTTAATTGTTGAGTAACTGAGGCGTATAATATACCATGGAAATGAAAATTTCGTATTTTCCTATTTCCTACAATCGTTTGTCAGTGAGGAGAGGGATATTACATGACAAATTTATTGACATTATTTATATGTGAAAATTTTCCAATACATTGAACCAGCAGATTTGCCACAAATTTTTGAACAATAATTTAACTAAGTTCAATTTAGCAAGGATTAACCTAGTTGGCACTTCTTCCTGCTCACAATCAACTAATTTAAGTATGTTAAATAAAATTGGTAGCCTAAAGCCTCACAAAATCGATTCAATATCAATTTGGTTGAGGTTTCCATCTTATTCTCTTGAGTTGGCAAGGTAATTTATATTGAATTGAATTATTAAACCAAGTTGGCAGCTCACTAAATGTGAATTGTCAGTTGCCATCTCCAACAACTTTAATTTTGAAAATTCTTCCACATATTGCCGAAATTAGCTAAATAGAAACGCATTCAAAGAAATCTATTTATAATTTCAATGCAGACGGTCACAACGACATCTTGTCTGTCCCAAAATCGTTAAATAGATCAGAAGTAGGTGCTATATACTCAATATTTGCGTCTCCTAGGATGACCTTCAAATGTCAAAATTTATTAGCTCTTAGATGAAATGGGCAAAAAAGAAAAAGAAAATATTCAACGCGCCCTCTAAAGATGAATTTCTATTTCAATTTTCTTGTTAAATTTCCACATGGCCAAAAACAAAAGGCAAATCATTTCAACAACAAAAATGGCAGCATTTTCCACTAATTAGACACACGCACACAAAGCCAGACGTGCCCATAATGTCATTTGAGGAAAATGTTCGTATAAAAATGCTCAAGAGCTGCAAAAGAGAATGAAAAAACTAAAAAGCTTTCAATGTCGCAAAAAAGAAAAAGAAGACAAGTGAAAATTAAATGGAATTCAAATATAAAGAAGAAAATCATTTTAATTAGATTTTTGTTGTTTGCCCCAATACATTGGAAAGAGGTGAGAAGAACAGGTGCATAACAAGGTGAATATGTGTGATTTGTTGCTATAAATAAAAGACGCACAAAAATTTTAACCCAAAATGCTCTTAAAAATCTCTTACCAAATTGAAATTGAAAATAATAAAGGCATAAACTTTCTATCAACTAAAATTGGTAAATTTAAAATTTAAAAGCGAAATTAAGTTTAATTTTAGTGGTCAGAAAAACTAGCATGAAACCATCTTTTACTTTACCTGAATACTTCAATTAAAAATTGGATGAATTTGCTTTAAGCCAATTGATTGCGAATTATTTTGATTGGACAATTCCCATTAGTTTTCTCTGCTAGTTTTTCCCCCCAAAAACTGAGAGTTGTCTCTGAGATTGTCTCTTTTAAGCCAATTTACTAAAGAAATTTACATGTTAGCAAAAGTCCAAAATGGAATTGCTTTATTGCCAATTTGTTATTTCTAGGTAAATTGCTAAAGTTGAAATCATTTTGAATGCTCATCCTATTCGCATATCAATAACATAACTTGGCAAAGTCAGCTGCATGGCTGGAAATGAAACAGAAAAGGCGGAGGTTAGGAGTATTAGCAGTAAGCAGAGGGAAACGAAATCCAAAATGCAGTTAATAAAACGTAGTTAAAGGAATAAACTTGTAGTGGGTTGGCAAGCACATACATACATACATACATATATCGACCCAGACAATAAAGGAGGAAGCAACAACCCGAAATTGGACATCAGCTGCACATTTCCCTCTGTCTCTCTGATTTTTCTCTTGGATAAATGTAATTTTTATGCAATCTAACGAGCACTTTGGGGGTCTATGGATTCATCTGGTTGGCTTTTTATACCCTTGCAAAAAGGGTATATTAATTTTGGTCAGAAGTGTGGAACGCATAGAAGGAAGCATCTCCGACCATATAAAGTATATATATTCTTGATCAGCACGACGAGACGAGTTCAAATAGCCATGTCCGTCCGTCCGTCCGTCCGTCCGTCTGGATCAACGCAAACTCCTCCTAGACCGTTAAAGCTACAGAGCTGAAATTTTGCATGTAGGCTTGTATATACTGCAGGCGTTGTATATCTCGGATTCAGCCGGATCGGATCACTATATCCTATAGCTCCCATACAAATGGCAAAGTCACGAACAGTGACTTTTCTTAATCACTTCGTTATTTTCTGAGCTATTGTCATGAAATTTAATATTGGTGAGTTAATTACACATATAAACGACTGTGCCAAATTTGATCAAGATCGGGTGACTATATCATATAGCTCCCATAGGAACGATCTTTCGAAAACAGTGACTTTTGTCAATAACTTCGTCACTTTTGACGCGATTGCTTCCAAATTAAACATTTGTTAGTTTAATATATCTGTTAATGACTGTGCCGAATTTGATAAAGATCGGGTTACTATATCATATAGCTCCCATAGAAACAATCGGTGGAAAACAGTGACTTTGATCAATATCTTCGTTATTTCCTATGTAGGCCGTTCTTTCGGAAACATTAGCCTTTTTAGCTTGAACGTTTTTTCACTTTGATGGCTATAGGTAAGGAAAGAGTTACCATAAAAGTTGCAAGGGTATTCAAACTTTGACGCGGTCGAAGTTAGCCCCGGCCCTCTGGTTTGTTTTGTTTGTCGATTTTTATTTTCTTTTTAAGTCCTTTAGAAATCAATAAAAATGTCACTATCAAACATTTAGTATGACTGTCTCTGAATCATAAATTGAATACACAGCACAAAGCAGTGGCAGCGAGTATAAATCGGGGGTGGGATATATATTTTTTGCATTTTTGCGTCCACCAAAAGCCAATTGGCCAGGAAAGGAAAAGCGTTTGGGTGACACGAACATTGCCAATGACAATGATAAAAACGCGTTGGGATGAGATGCTCGAATGGAATTTTGTTGGACTGATGAAAGAGGAATAGTAGTGGAAAGCTAGAGCCTGTCAGCCAGTGAGCGAGCCAGCCAACCAGCCAGCCATCTAGCCGCTTGGCTGTCAAGACCAGAGAATTTGTGCGGCTTCAATGCCGCAATAGCCTGCCCTGTAGTGTAGTGCTGCCTGTCACATGTCCTGGGCCGCCTGGCTCCTGTCAACGCAGCACCACAATTCATGCACAATGGGATCAATTATTTTGTGTGTATGTGTGTGTTGTTGTGCAATCATGCCTACGTATGTGCAGAAAGCCAAAGGAGAGAAGGGGCTACTGATAAAGTGTTTGGGGAGGAAAATGCCTAACCAACCCACAAAGGCCCAATGGCCTAAACCCTCGCCTTATGAGACGCCTGCCCAAAGCCACTGCCTTTTGGTCAATCAAATGTTGTTTTGAAGGTTTTGCGGTGCTGCAGTTTCTCTCAGCGTTTGATATAATTTAGCTTTCACTTCCTGATATTGCAAGAGAAAAGCCCACTATATTCATTGAGCTCCTTTTTATCAGATTTGTAACTATTGGAAGTTAAAAAAATGACTTGATTCTCTGACTAAATTTTTAATGTCAAAACAAACATACAAACTCAACTGCCGAGTCCTTAAATGTTCAATCCACACATTGATAAGTTTAAAATTATATTAAAGCAACTTAAGAGCATTTCGTCGACTGAGCTGTAAATGCAATACATAAAGCCCAAAGGGGAAAAATCTAAACTAAATATTTCATACCGAAACAAAAAGGCTTTTTAAAAAGTATTAAAAATGCATAAATGTCAACGCTTAAAATATATATACGAATGTGGGCGAAAAAAAAAACATGCCAGGATAACATCAATAACAATACCAAACAGCAATGTGAAAAAATCTTTCAATAAAACAATTTACTCAATTGGCTCAATGACTCGGCGCGACGACTTGGTCGGGTCGGTCGCTTGTCTTCCTTTTGGTGTGTTGTTTGCAGTTTTTATGAGGCAGCCACTCAACACAGACACACAAAACACGTACACACACAACCACACACTGCTACACCACGCCCACAACCACACACACACACACACACACAATCAACGCCAGACAATAGGATACAAGATTGGGGAAGTGGTGGGAAGCATGAGGAAAGATGGCAAAAAAAATTCTATTTAGTTTTGTGGCTTGTTCGGTATAAAAGCAACAGCAGGAGCGACAAAGGCCCATTGGGTGCGATGGCGCCGACGCCACATCACCACAACAGTGATGCCAGAATCTAGTTCATTTTTGGCGACAATTCGAGTCGTTCATTCTTGAAAACGAAATTGTAGTTCCTTTAACCGATGACTTTTCAAAAAGATAAACTAAACAGGATAATTAAATCAATAACAACTAAAAGATACATTTACTCAAAATAGCCAACGAATAAAGAAAGAAATATTTGCTAGGAACTAAAAAATACGAAAGGATATACAACAAAAATAGATACAGAAGCACTATCTAAAATAAAGTTGTACTTTCTTATTATAAAAAACTTTACAATAAGTATTATACATATAAAAAACAAAAAATTTGAACGATTTATAATTGATTATGGTGCAAGTTCATTTTGTTAGACCAATGCATCAACACTAAGCCAACAACATTTTCATCTTTTCGTTTTTTCTCGATTTGCTTTGTCGAGTTTTCTGGCTTGGGTTTTTTTTTCTTACTTTTTTTTTGTCGTTTGTTTGTTTTTTTCAATTTTGCCAATATTTCTTTAGTTTTTATTTACCTGATGTCCTGCTGGCGTCGCATTGCATGTGTCGTGCCTGTCGTTTGGCGCCAAAATGGAGAAAGGTGGAGGCGATTGTCCTTGTCTCTTCTCGCCTTGCCTCGTCCTCATTCTCTGTGTGTACTGTTTCAATTTAGCGCATGCCGTCATAGCAGCCATTGATGCATAAATAATGGAGAGAATGGAAGAGGAATATATACACTATAGGATAGGACAGGATAGGATACGTATGTATATATAGGAAGGGATATCTACTTTATCCATATAAAGGGTCTCGTGATGGGGGACTTTGGCTTTCTGTTTGGACTAGCTTTAACTGTCACTCGTCAGCATCGCGCCTCTCTTTCTCTCTCTCTCTCTCTCTCTCTCTCTTTCTTTGTATCTCTTTCTCTATATGATCCCTTTACTGTTGCTATTCCCAAATTCCCTTAACTCCTCTCGCTTCCTTTTATTTCAATGCTCCATCTTTCTGGACTTTATCTAACTGAATTCGTAGGTATATACATACATAGAGAGATAGTAAAAATAAAGAGAAAGGAAAGTTGTTATCAATTTTTTTTTCCTTTGTTGTCAACAATTCTCGTTTTTATTTGCACATTCAAAACTATTTTCATCGATAAAATCGAACAATAAATGTATCCTTTCTCCCTTGCTTTATTCTTGTGTGTGTGTGTGTGTGTGTGTTCAAGTTTAAAGCGAAAGTTTTTTAATACAAAATGTCGCAAAATCGGTTGATTAAGTGTTGAATTTAGTAACCGATTTGTTAATTATCGCATGAAATCCTTAATAGTTAGGTAATTGTTCCTGTAATCAAGTTGATCGTTAACTAAATTTACTCGCAACTAAGATGAAATGGTATCTCTGCTGCTCGGTTGTCAAAATTTAAGAGACAAAGGAGACAAAAAAGATTTTAGTTTTTTTGTCAAAAGCAATTGCGCTGCGTTTGCGTGAGATATGAAGCGAAGCGTTACTAAAACTGAGCCGCTTTTCCACCTGACGTTTTGTCGGCTAAAGGGGTTTTCCATTTGATAATGAAAGCCCAGAATTGGTCTCTCCTCTTGGTTTTTGTCGATAGGCGGCATGCAACCAGGCAGCAGCAGCAGCAGGAGCAGCTCAAAAACTCAATTAAAATGCCTTAGCTGTTGAACTAAACTCCACTTCGTTCACAATGTGGGTGTGGCATGTGGGTATTCGTGTGTGTGTGTGTGTGTGTGTTCAGCTGGCACAACCTGGGACATCAGCAGTTTAAACCTATGAATGAAAACTTGCCACCAGTTAACTTCTTTTGGTATATAGCCAGCCAATTAAATTTTGCAATCAAATTTACGCTTCGATGTACAAAAATGAGTATATGTACACAAAAACCTATTAGTAAAAGTACAATTGGATTGCAGATGCAAGTTCAATGAGAAAGAAAGAGAGAGAGAGACTGATGCTCAAATAGCTCTACATTTGACCATACATAAGTCCATGCATTGCTTACCTACATAATGCCTTGGGGGACAACAATAAAAAGCAAAAGAGGTTTTTTTTTAAATTTTTAAATACAAAAGGTAAACCAGAACCACAGACTTCAGCAACAGTGCACACTAAATAACAATTGTGGGCCGCTTTAGGCGTTTGCAATTACAACAAATACTCGAAAGAGAGATTTTTGTCTAAAATAAACTAGAATAAAGCAAAATGTATGTAAGAATCCTGTTTCTCTCTATCTGTGTGGGTGTGTGGCAAAGATTTTGTTATTATTTGATACGGTTCGACAGTTCGAGACTGGTCATGGAGTCGAATTCACTGTGGATTCTGTGGCTTGGTGCTAGCCTCAGTAGATGATGGATGTAATGTTTTGATGTGTGAAATCTCTCTATGTCGAAGAAATCAATAAATGTTATCAAGCTATTTGCAAACAGCTTTGCTGTCATATGAAATAATTACCTTATGGCTATTATATCAAATAAAATTTCAAGTTTTTTTTTGTAATTTCTAAAAGAGACTCGAAAATTTATTGGAATATGTTATGATTGTTTGGTATTTATAGAAAAAAAAGTAAATTATTTTTGTATTTAATATTTGACTTTGACTTTTTAGATGTTACGACTTAAAAATGTTTTAACACCTTCACCAAATTGATTTCCTTGCCAATTTATTTGGTATATTAACTATAAATATCAAATGATATTGGCAGTGTAATTGAATTCTCTAATGAATCATGTCTACATGAGACGTTCTCTCTTAAGGAGCATTAAGAAGCATACACTTTTGCAGCATATTTCTATTCCTTGCCATATAATAAACTTCAAAATGTATATGGAAATGTGTGTGGCTCTGCGCGTGTATGTGGGTGTTGTTGTACACTCATGTGCTCATGCTCTTAAGCCAATACATATTCACAAATTTATGTTTATATATGTATAGCCGCTGGGCACTTAATAAACGCATAAAATGTAATATAACAATAAAGTAAAATCTGCTCGACCGCACAGAACTCTAAAGTCTTTTCTAAGTGCATAACTGCATATATTCCGTTTGTGTGCACTAAAACAAATGTGTAGATTTATGAAGCAGATAGAAATACAGACATACACAATGAAGGAGAGAAAAAGAGAGGAAGAGATAAAGGAATGGAGAAAGTTATAGAAAGGTATAGAAATATGGCCAATTAATTTAATATGAAACTTCGTTTTGGTTCTATTTCATTTTCATTCTCAAGTGGTATTTTAGAAAATCATTTAAAAAAGAAAAGTGCCAAAGTGCAAGTAAATAAATGTATATAAATATATGTTGTGTGTGTGTGTGTGTTTGGTTTGTTTACTTATTGTGTTCCTTTATTGTTACACAACTTAGATCAAAAGACTAACTTAAACTTAACCATGAGAAAGTTTTCATACTCTAACATGTTTTTTTCCATTAAAATTTATAATGAAATTTTGTATGGGTATGGATATTATCAATACACAAGTTAAAGGTACAAAAATTGATGCAACGATTTTTGAGCTTACTTATTTTAAATAATAATTTAATTGTTCAAGTAAGAAAGATAGGAGATACATAGAAATATTGAAGTAGTTTTCGATTGATTATGAGAAAAACTAAAGACATATATTAAAATTAACAAAAAACTTAAAAAAATTATCATAAAAAGCAATCCAATGTATTCAGAGTATATAGACCAAAATATTTATGAAAGTTAAAAGAATTCCTACAAAAAAAAGGGATATAATATTCACATTAAAAATTCTATATTATCCTTGAAGGCGTCACCAAGGTGTATAACTCTTTTTTGTTTTGGAAGAGTATAGAATTTAAAAGGTCTCTGCTAAGGGTGCAGAAGCAGAAAGTGTTATATTTACTTTGCTGCTTAAACAACACTTGAGACTGTCTCGTTTACTCTTAGGTAGGAGATGCTTTGAAAAGCTTTTCAGAAAGAAAGGGCAAAAGGCCTAGGGACACAGATGTGTGTGTGTGTGTCATACAGACGGACGACTTATGTGTATGTGCATAAACGTATGTAGGTATATAAAGTGAGATTACTTTGTTAATAAACAAAAATAAATTTACAGTAAATAATTGTTTGGGATTTTCTCTATAGAATTATTTATTATGCGTATTTTCAAAGAAGAGTTTGTGTTGTTGGCTTCAACCATAAAATCCGATTTTATTGCTTAACTTTTGATTAGCAGCAACTACTTAATTTAATACCAAATTTGAACAAACACTTGCCCATCAATTTTTGTTGAATGTGCATAAATTTTTGGTGGACAAACTATTAGCAATAGCAAAACCAGACAACAATTAAATGTCAAACTGCTTACTACTAACTTCCTTTGCTTTCATTTATTTCATCCTTTGCTTCCTTTTACCCTGATAAATGACAAATTCTTCAACAATTCGGTTTTTTGTGGCTTGCTCTCCTCCTTCTTTCAAATATTTGTTGTCTACTAGTCTAGAGGGCTTTTTTGCTGCTGTTGCCGTCTGTGTGTGTAAGAGGGAAAACTCTTAATTAAATTGAATTGTTGTTTGCCATGTGTTTGCGCCAGAGCCCAGAGATATATCCAGACAATCCACTCAACTAGACAACAGCAACAACAACAACGAGAAAGAGAAAAGAAGTCTCAAGTCTCTCCTCACCCAAACCATTTGATAATTCCGCAAAAACGCTTTGTGGTTTAGTCAAAAATTTTGTTTGATTCAAATGAATAGTTTGAGAATCGACAAGTCAAAGAATGTTGAGGCAAAGTGAAATAAACGTTATGTATATTAGGAATTTAGTTAAATACTTAACTTCTTTCAAACTATAAAGTTATCTAAAACTATCTCTTTAAATAATATTTAAGTGTAGTTAGTGTTTAGATTTGGTTGAGGCAAGCAATTAGTTCCATAAATCTGTCATGATTTAAGTTTTTGAAGACTACAAAACACAGTGATGAATAAGTGTTAATTCAGAACTTAAATGAATGATTTTAATAGCCTAAGGGTGAACGATTTCCGCATTAAATGGCTATATTCTTAAGCACATGAGCAGCTCTCCTTCTCTTCCCTTTCCTAAAACATGTTTTAATCAAAACATCTCTTGTATTTTGGTCAACTGCTCTGCGGTATGACAACTGCACCCAGGGTAAGCCACAAATATGCGGAGGGATCATATTAAATTTGCCACTTGACTTTGACAAACAAGTTTTCTGCTCCTGCTGACTGCTTGTGAGCCTTGGGTTTAGGTTTGTTGGCCTGTTTGCCTGCCTGCATGCCCAAGAAACATTTCGTACAACACAATTGTCGCGAAAATTTGCTTTGGGGAAATGCAAAAACCGCAGAGAACTTTTGTTCATCTCTGTCTGTCTCTGCTGTTTTTGGTGCCTTTGAAAAGTTTACATTTTTGGATACTTTTTTCAACTAGAGAGGAAGAGAGAGAGAGAGACAACTACTACTCCTTCTCCATCTCATGGTTATGGCGCCACGTCCTTCCATACTGCTGAATTCGCTTTGTGTTGTGTCACCGTGCGGCCGCATAAATTAGCGCAACTTTAATCTGATTTTAATTGTGGGTGGTTGGGGATGTTGAAGGCTTTTTAGATACACTTGTAGGATAGAGCGACGAGGTTTGCTGTGAAATATTAATGACAAGCCGGAATAGCTTCACAAAAAGCAACAGAATAAAAAAGAGGAAAAAAACAAAGTAGACAGAAAAAGGCAGGCAACTAGGTGAGTTTAGGAACAAACGACCATTATGTTGTGGCTTATCTACTTCAGTTTTAACTAGAAGCGACATCCAACGGAAGACCCTGAATGTGCCTCTGACTTCTTTTGGTATTTATTTATTTATTTTTGTACCAGTTTCTGAATAGCGTAATTTGCTCTTTTAATTTCATTTCACGTTCTATTTATTCTTCGTGTGTGTGTGTGTTAAAGAGGATTTCTATTTGCTCTCTGCAACCATTATGATGTATGAGTATATGAAACTTTTGCAACCTAAACAGGGAAACAGCACAGAAAAGTTATGAAAATTGTTTAGGCTGGAATTATATTGAAATTAAATTTATCGTACTTTCTTAGCTTTTAAGGATAAACTTCAATTAAATCTCTAGTTTAAAGGAATAACTGATTGGCTTAAAACACTTAAAACCATGAAACCTAATTAGTAAATGTGAAATGAAGGATTAGCTGTATGATTAATACTATAAATGTGTATGTGGTTTAAAAAGTAATGCTATTCAAGCGTTTATCGTCTAGTAATCGATATATTGGCATTGAGTAGTATCTTTTGGATCACAAAAACTCCGTATTTGGTCAAAGATATTTCCGGTATGCTTAATGAAAAAGAACATGACAATGAATTAACACCCAACAGATGGTCCTGGAATGGAAACTATCATCAGCAAAAGAGTACGGCCTGCTGGACTCTGTCTCCTATTACCGGTTGTACCCGCTCCCAATCACCACTTCCCGTATCTACTTTCTCTCTGGCACTCAGGACTATGGGTATGCAAGCGCAAGGACTATCTGCGTGTTTAAGGGCGAATTTTTGTCGAAATAAAACCATAAAATGCTTGAAATGCCAAGCGAAAAATAGTTTTGACTGCTGTTGCTGCTGCTTCATCTTCTCCTCTGCCTGCCCCACCTCAAAGTCCTTCCCGCTGGTCATGATGTGTGGCCGTCCATCAGCTAAAGAGAGAGATAGATACTATTTGTGTGTGTGTGAGCGTGTAAGAGAGAGAGAGATGGGAGAGTTGCCTGTCGTCTGCATCGTCAGCAAAGCGCCTTTTCCTACCACTTTTCGGCTATAGTCAAACAGAAAGCCATGGCATGCGCAATTTTGCTAGCACAGTAATGACAACGCATTTGCCTCTACGTGTGTGTGTGTATGTGCGAGAGTGTGGCGTATGTGTGTGTTATCAAAGCGCAAACAATGTCCTGCAAAGTAGCAGGATGTGCATATGTGTGACGCTCTTTCTCTCTGTGTCTCTGCGTGTGTGTGCGTCTGTGTGGCACTTGTTCAGCGTAAATTTTCCAGCTTTTGTATGCGCACCGTCGTGCGGAAGTGTTGATAAACCTCTACTGCAAAAAAAAAAACCCCAAAAAAATCGAAATTTTGGAACTTCATTCGCCAATGCGCATACTTATGAAGGAATGGAATAGTTTTCGACTGTCCAACGATGAGTTGTGTATATGTGTGCGTGGTTTTGTTCTCCAACTAGTATTTAGCAGATTCGCCAAGAATTTTAAAGAATATTTCAACTGATGACTAATACTCAGGACCTTAAAAAAGGGCTCACTAAATGAAGAACTACTCAGAAGTGTAATTGAAATCTAATTACATGAAATTATCAGAAATTTACGTGGAAAATCTATTCTAACTTCAAATGCATTTAAATTGAGCTTCTAATTAACAAAATACTTTGAATTAAGAATGAAAACGGACTATATTTATTGGTGCCTAATATGACCACAAGAGGCTGCGAAACATTCCAAAGAACATTGCCAAGTGCTTAAACAAATGTTAGTTGATTAAAAATCTCATAAAGCAACCAAACACAGGGTTAAAATTTTGAATTTGCGCTTTATATATACAACTGTTTAAATATATGGCATTGCAAAGTTATTTTATTCTATTCTATTTACCAACTGCTCTTTAAATATTTTACCAACGAACATGGGGCTAACTCGTTTCTTCTACTATAGTTGCACTTGACACAGTTCCTGTCTAGTTCTTGTCGAAACTGTTGTAGCGGGATCCTCCATAAACTTAACCACCAACAAAATGGCACAAAAACCTATACACACACGCATACAAACACACCTACTACATATGTATATACATACATGCACACTCGACCGACCGACAATCATTGAAAAGTTTTCCACACTGCATGCATATTTTCAATTTTCTTCTCTATGACAAAAGTTTTTTGTACTGCGCTGCGTTCCGTTGCTCTGCTCTGCTCTGTTCAATTTTGTTCTGTGCCTGCACCCAAGGACAAAGTCTGAAGAGTTGAAATATTTTTGTGCTGTTGTAGAATGGATATGATATATGACCAAGAGAGCCAGGCCACTCAAATGGTAGTTTGGTGGGCCAGTGGTTGGTCGGTCGTTTGCTCAGTGGTTTGGCGGTCGTTGTTCTCCTCTCGGTCTCACTTTCTCTTCACCGCATTCCCAATATCCATACGTGTGTGCATATACATTGTTTGGGCGTTTTCCACCTTTGTCGAAGTAAAATGTAGTTTTCTTTACTCATACCGCAGCAACACATATTTTGTTGCCAGTTGATTTTACACTATTTTTCTTGTGTAAAAGTTTCGTTTCTTCTTTTTCCTTTACCTCGTCCTTTTGATCGTATTTTGCGTAAACAATACTTCAAGGTTCTTTGTTAGGTAGATGAAAATGCCAAAAGGTCAAGTTTTATACATTTGTGTGAAATGTGTAAAAAATGCATTGACAATGCTTTTCTCACTGTGGAGATAAATATATTTGACAACGGTTAAGGGTCTATTTTCAGGTTTATTGAATTCCTTGGCAAGTGAAATTGAATTTATTCTCGCTTATGTTTAATAAAAGATAATAATAAATCAAATATTTACTTTAACTTATCATTATCGAAAAGTAGGCTGCCCACCTTAACATTTTGGAGACTTCCCTTTGTTCAAATCGGTGTGAGTTTAGTCAAGCAAGTGAATAGAACAAAATATTCTGTGAAAATAATTATTTGTGAAGAAAAATAATGTTGTAAGTTGGGGAAAACAAAAATCTATAAAATACAAATTAAAACAATTGGTTTTTATTTCAGTTTTAGTATATTTCAGGCCATCTTACTGGCTATCATTGTGATGCTCTTCTTGTCAGTCGTTATCCACAGGTCTAAATATATGGCTGATTATATAGTTCACCTGATACGTTTCGAACATTTCGTTCATTATCGTGAAGGCACTCTGTCACCAGTTAGCGAAGCCCGTCTCCGGATAGTCAAACGTAAGATTTTGGTTTTGGATATGGATGAGACGCTGATCTATGCGAAACGATATCGGCCCTCGAGATGTGGTGATATGTCGGGATTTCCATATGTCCCATGGGATTTTAGCTTTACCATCGAAAGTCATACTGGAACTTTTTACGTTTACAAGCGTCCGCACTTAGATTATTTTCTTCAAAAGGTTTCCGAGTGGTTTTATATATGCGTATATACAGCTTCGACGGAAATTTATGCCAACGCTATATTAGACTACTTGGAAAGCGAACAGAGATATTTTTGTACACGTCTCTATCGTGGTAATTGCATTGATGTCTTGGGAGTTAGAGGAAAGTTCGTTGGTGTTGTAAGTATGGATCTACAAAATGTTATTCTAGTCGATAATTCCGCAATGGAATGCGGTCTCAATCCAAACAACTCGATTCGAATCAAAGATTTTGTTGGTGATCCCTATGATTTTGAATTGCAAAATTTACTGCCATTTCTTGACTGTCTGCGTTTCACTCATGACGTTCGTACCATATTGAAAATGAATACCAATTTTCCGAATGTGTTGAATGTCCTTCTTCAACTATCAAACCCATTCCGTAATGTTCAACGAAATTGAGAGCTGTTTTAAGTGATGTTAAATGAATTTTTTATTGTTTCTTTCATATAACCGTTTGTTTTAAAATTGTTGCAATTATTAAATTAATTTTAACTTTAAAATGTGTACAAACTGAGTAAATTTTAAAAATGTTTATACTGCTTTTACAATGCATGTGTGTTATAAAGTAAAATGTATTTATGTTGTTGTTGTCTCTAATGCGCCTCAATGCATTTCAATTTTAGATATTGCAACTGTTGTGTTTGTGCTGGTGTCACATTTAAAGTGCTTTGCCCTTATAGCCCCCATATTACACACAAACACACACACATTATTTTCCATCATAACTGTCAAAAACCGACAAAAACAGCCACACACATAGACCAAGTGGGTGAAAGAGAGAGGAAAAGCAAGTAAAGAGTGAACTATAAACAGAAAAGTTGTAATCACAGCTGTCCCATAACGAAACAAGAAACAATGCCCCAGAAATGACGTATTAAGGGAGGAGAGGTACTACTACTACTACTACTGTTGTCCATACGTATGAGCTAAACGGGTGGTTGGTCCATACACATACACACAATCATAATCACAAAACTGCCATAAACAAACAAGGAAACGCACTGCATCATCATCGTCATCAGCATCACCATCAGCATCATAGTCATCAAGCGTCATCCACATGTCATGTGGCATACGCATTGCATTTTATTTATTTTATGCTTTCCGGCCAAGCAGTCAAGCAGCAGCCGCCCAGCCCTAACAAAACCACAGACAGTACGACCGAAGTCCAACAAAATCTCATCAGTTGTCGTCAGTTGGACTCATTCGTATTGTAACTAGAATTGTTTAAAAATAAATTAAAATGCTCTACTAAAGTCGTCGGCTACTACTTGAAACACTGGACAGCAAAATATATGTTTAGTTTTGTTCAAAAGTATAGAAAATAGTTTCTACGTTTTCTTTTCTTTTCTTTTGGAAACTAGACAATTATTTCTAACATTTCTAAAGTAGAAAATAATTTTAAGTTGTTAGGAAACAAAAGTTTTAAAGAATATGAGATTGAAAAGCAATTTAAAAGGTTCCAGAGTATTTTTCAACAAGGCTTTTAATGAAGTAGGAAATAAATTATCTACAAAAAAATTTAATTAAAGCCTCGGTAACACGAAAAGCTAAACTTCGACAGGCATAAAGTATTTTTCTAATTTTAATTATCTATTTATATTATTTTTCTATTCTGTACTTTTGCTAACCAGTAAATGTAAGTTCCATTTAATTGTTGCGTCAAATAAACGCAGGAATTTGTAATTTTATACTATGCACTAGGGGAATGCAGAATCGTTGTACAGTCGAGGCAAGTTCTTCACTCACTCTCCCCTTCGACTAACTCTTGTGGGTGTGATTAGTTCGAGTTTAGAAGGCTTGCCCCAATTTCTCGTACATATGGAAAAGGTCATTTAATTAACATTTTGAATAACACATTTGCAATTCCCTCGGGTATTTTTGTAATGACAAAGTTGGTCTCTTTTTTTTCATTTTATAGAAAAATTTAATTAAATTGCTTGTGTCCAGTTTTGTATCCAGTGTGGGTTGCTATGATGATGACATACAAATGCAAGCAAATGGGGAACGAGTTGATATGGGTAAAGGGGTTGGCAGACGACTGAGCTATAGATATGTTGTCGCCTCATAATGATGGGCGTTAAGGATTACATTTGTGGGTGTGTTATGCAATATAAAATGACACAAAACAGGTGACACAAAATTAATATAATTACTTGGCTTAATGGGTCAGTGGTAATGGCTAGACAATTGTAGATGGCTAATAAGGTGTGTAAAATACTAAAGGCAACATCTGGAAATGCAATTGATAAACACAATAAAAAAACTAGCGCAAAAATAAGACTGGTTTTCAAAATGGAAGAATAAACAAGTTATATATGGCAAACAGACACCTTAAACGTCATCGAAATTCCAAATTTTTAAATATTTTTTAGCCCTTAACTTTAATAAGCGTGAGCAAGGAAGCTGTCTGTATCAAACATTTGAGAGCTTACATTCTTTAGATTGACTTCACATGCTTCAAGTAAGAGTCGTGCTCGAAAAACCGCATTAGTTCTTCGTGTTATTGGATTAGAAGAACATTGAGGGGGATAAATGTAGCATACATTTACGGGCATGTGAGATGAATGTGCGTAAAAATACTTTAGAAAATATTTCCAAGTGTGATGGGGATCAAAATTCAATTTAATTGAATGCGAATTGTTTCCAATGGTTTTTTTTTTTTTGGTCTCACTTTTGCAACTTTAGCTGACTCATTTTCATTTTATATATATTTATATATATGTACTTTAGTTTAGAGCATGACACGCTATTCCTTTGTGTAGTTAGGTAAGTAGGTAGATGGATTGTTTGATTGGGTGTGTCTTGTATGCGTTCACAACACGTGTTAAGTGGCCACTTTTTGAACAATGGCAACTGCATTTATCGTCGCGTCTCAAATGGTAATGGCCACACCCATTTACATAGCATTGCTACCCACCCTTCTCTCTTTCTCTCTCTCTCTCCCCATCTCTCTGGCTCCCTTTGGGGATTGATGATGATGATGACCAAGTTAACGTGAAAAATACAAATACTCCGACATATATATTATATATATATTTGTATATGTGTATAACAGATGACTGTCCCGTTGAGTTCATGATGACTATGCGGTTTCCCACCCATCTATGTCACCCCTCAGTGTGCAACAATACTTAATTGCTACAAATTAATTAAATTAATGAATTGTTTGTTTGTTGAATCGCATTGCATTTTTATTTTTATGCTGCTGCCGTCTGCCTGGCCGCTGGGCAATTTCATTTCTCTCATTTCATATCTGAAAATTAGCAAAAATGTATAGAAATGAACGAAAATAACTTTTTGTGGCAAAGCATCAACTAACGGTATCATCACCATCATCATCATCAGCAGCAGCAGCAGCATGACAAATGAGAAAAATTTCATTCCCATCTCTGCACTAAATTGGAAAATTAATTTTTGAAATGATATTTTGTGCGTATTATGCAACTGACAGATTTTTATTAGATATATAAAAATAAAAATGACATGAGAGAAAAGATTTTTATGCTCGAAAAGGAAATTATGGCATTGTCTGGTTTTTGTACGTGTGTGTGTGTGCGTGAGACGGATATGAGAGAAATATTTGGTAGTTTGATGTGTATGAGGCCATTAATTTAGGCCAAATCAATTACGCAAAGTATTATAAAAAAATCAAATAAAATTCACAAAAAGCATTTCAATCTCAGCCTTATTCTTATTCTACATAATAAAATTTGTTTAATTTTTTGAATGAAATATGAGAATTATGATCAATTCTTTTATGTTTCGCCCATATATGATTAATTTCTTGGTAAATTCAATTTCAAAATTCTAAAGAGTGAATTTAATATATTCTCTATACCCCTGACCTTTTGTCAACTGGAAAGTTATTTATGGTTTTATGGCCTGGTCATTGATCAAGTGAGCTAGACATTTGGCTAATCGTAAATACATTTATATTATGAGATGCCAGAATTGGCGAATGGTTCACTTCGTCTTGTTGGCCACTTCCTCGTGGTCTTATAATCCATTCAATGGAATGAGTAATGTCAAGGCCCTATTTACAACACACAATGCAATACAACACACTCCCACCACCCACTCCCTCCACCTACTCCCACCCAACAAAAGCAATCTCCACTTGTTGCCCACAACAACTAAAGCAATATTCATCTTCCTAACCTCTTACTGCTTCACTCATCTCTCTTCTATCTTCACCCCAATCCATACATTCATCTAGATGGTGGTGGGCATAATAAACGTTTTGGCTTCGTTCTCATTCCGCAGCCTCGACATGGTCTAAACAATAAATGTCATATGGCTGACACATCAACACTTTATGTGTCCGTTTGGCCGTCCGTTTGGCCGTCCGCCTGTTTGCCCCAAATTCCCCAGCTCAGAGAAGGAGACCAGGAAAGTGAGTTGAAGATGAAAATGAAAATCTTGCACGCTTTTAATTTCATTCCGAAAAGTATGCAACAAAATGTTCATCTCCTCCTCTTCTTCTTCTGGCTGGTTCTGTCAGCTCTGTCAGTCAGTCACACTCTCATTCTCCGCCTGTTTTCTGTTCTCCTTTTTATTACCATATAAAATAAAATAAAAATATTGCCAAAAGAAATTAAGGATGAGCAGAGAATACAATAAACAAGGCGAGAGATTCTTCCCTCTCGTCATTCATTTGGCATTTTTGCGTAATTTATATATACGATTTTTGTCAAGGATTCTGTTTCGGCTTGGCTGGCTGGCTGGCTGTCTGACTTTCTGCTTTGTAGTTTATGGCTTCAATTTGCCCAAATGAGTCGTTAATTTTGACTTTGAATGTCCAGGCCAACCAACGCTATCGCCACCACCACCAACGGCAACACCATCATCCCCTCCATTTCACTTTACTGCTCCACTCCCCTCTTCCTTACAGTCCCAATTTGAACATTGCTAGGGCATCTTACGACATTCGAGTTAGTTTCCTTTGCCACTTTTATTGTAATTTTGTGGCCTTTAATTGAATTTTATTAGCATTTGTACTTATTATTTGCTTTTCTTCTTCCCCCTCTATCTCTCTCTCCGTCTCTCTCTTCTGTATACATTTAATTGTATAGTTTATTTGCCTTATACATAGAGGTCAAATTGGTCTAGTGCAATGACCGTATGAAATGGTAGGGATGGCGTCCAGATTGTGGGTCAATTTTTGTTAGTGGGACTTTAGTTTGTTTACCGGGGGTGAGATACAACAACAAGAAGCCATATCTCTATCTCTATCTATTTATTTATGTTATTTATGTATGTGTATGCTTACCTAATTGAAGAAAAATAACTTAGTTTTTTGGTCTTTGTTGTCCAAAAAATTCCACATAATGGACAGATTATTATATAATAATTTTTATTTTAACTATTTCTAAGGATAATATTTCTATTCCTATGTTTTGATATCGATTTCTGATGACAAAGAATTTGTTTTCTAAAAACTATAAAAATTGAAATTGTAAATACTTGACCCAGATAATTTATATTTTTAATTTCTTTTCTTTTAGGTAAGCTCCATAAATCTAATGAAATTGCAAAAGAAAATGTGTCTCTGGGTAAGAATATTCTATATTTCTAAGGTGGTTATTGATTTAAATTGAATTTCGAATTTGACAAAAAAAACTATTAAGGGAAAATCGCTTTAACAAGTCTATGAAAATATAAAAAGGAAAAGAAAATAGGAAAAACAACACATGGACTATTTTGAAATACATTCATACCCATTTACTAGATAACAAAAAACCAATACTAGTTTATTAAATTTCACTAAATTTAATTGGCAATTTATTTAACTTAGATACGATATCTTTTAAAGCGATTCTTACGTTTCTTTCGAGTTGTGGTCGTTGTGCTTACTGGGATCTTAACGTATCTTACTTTCGATTTAGGCCGATAACGTGATCTGCTTGGTGGCGATGTCCTGTAGGGTCTAGTACTACTATTGCCCCAAGAAGTAGGAGAATGCTGGGACCACATTATATTTGAGGATGATGAAGTTGGGGATGTGGGGCCAGTTAACTCGGTTGAGGCATATGAATCATAAAGATCACCATAGAAGGGCTTGTTGCCACCAGAAGTGGAGGATTCATCAAGAAACTCATCTACTGTGGGCATAGATGAGAGCATATTATCCTGACCACTAAATGCTACAGCACTATCATAGGCATTGCCATCTTCCAAATCCGTGTCCGGTTCCGTTTCACGATAATAATTCCAATCGTCATTTGAATACGTTTTTTGTGACTGCGGTATCATTTCTTCATATTGTTCTTCGGGATAATCTTCGAAATTTTCACTCAAATCATCATCACCGCTTATATCCTGATTCTGGATATTGTAGTATTGACTTGGTCTAGGCTGATGATAATAGCTTTTGGTATGACTTTTCTTGCGTTTGCGCCGACCACCAAATTTCGATAGATACTCGCGTTGCAGTGCATCTAGGAAATTCTGATTTAATAGGGAATTCTTTTCCAATGACTCTCTGGTTTCCTCTGGATCATCGTTTATATTCATCTCCTGGACAGCAGCAGCTGCTTTGATGGCGGCCATAAGATTTGGTGTGAAGATTTGTTCCAGCAATTTTTGCTTTGCAGACGAAGTGCCCGGCGATGAAAGAGATGAGACAGACGATGGGGCAGTGTAGCCTAATGCTGCGGTTGGTGTACGCATTGTAGTTGAAGTTGTTGCTGATTCCTTAAAGTCCTGATTGAAATTATCAAACAATGCTGGTCCATAGTTGGGCATCAGTGTGGGCGTTATTGTGGGCGTGTTGGCCATCAAATGCATTATACTTGGCGATAGCATACCCATACCGCTGACACTTCCAGGGGAACCAGACGGTGATGACGACGTCGGAGACGCCGCTGCTGTTGTATAACCCAGCAGGGATACGTGAGGTTTTCCTATGATAGGATGAGTTGGCGCCGGCGGTGGCGGAGGTGGCAATTTCTTTGCATACTTATACACCTTATGGAAAGGTGTATGCTGACGCACAACTTCCGGCATATGGAGTCGGATGTGAACCCTGCTGGACGCAAACAACATTTAAGTTATTTATCACAAGAGGGAGGAGAGGGAGGAGGATGTGAAAGATATTCTCTCGACTGCCACTTACCTTTCGCCACTGTGTCCTCCAGGTTTCGCTTGGCAGACATTTAAAAATGCCAAAATGATTATTAAATATTTCATAGAGCTATATATTATTATCCTGTATGCCTTTTCCATTATTATCCAGTTCAGTTCACATTATCCTTGTCTGTGTTGTTTCATTCCATGATGGCTTAATGATGCTTTCTCTTTAAATGTCCAACTTCATATGACGAATCTGTGCAAATGGTCTCGCATTTTTATTGGCTTTGTTGGCGGTCTGATCAAATTTCCGATTTCGACTCCTCCACCTTCACCTCACGTTTTCAATTGCAGAAAAAAACAAAAACAAAAAAGATTTCCATTTTCCTACTGCGCTTCCTTTCTTTCGTATCTCTTGCCATTTTCTTTATGATATTCAATATGTTTGAAAGTCAAGCGACAAAGCTGATGAAGTTGATGATGATGATGAACGATGATGAAGGCAAAAAACGCATGCGTAACGTTTTCAATTTCATTTGCCATTCAGTTCATGCACTTCTTTCTTACTCTTACTTATTCCCCCAAGCTATTGGAGCAAATGGAAGCCATAAAAGTATTGTGAAGACCTTGAAAACCTTATAAATTTATAAGAAATTATAAATTTTTCACCAGATTTGATTGATTGATTAGATTTTCACCTTATTTATATTAAACTTTAAAATTTTTTATGGCTATGTGTTTTTTCGCCTTGGCAAGAGCGTCAAAATAAAATGCGTCATAAGCTAAAAAAAATAACAAAATCCAGTCAAGGATATTTATTTTTCCTTCTTGAACTTTTGTCCTTCATGATAAAAATAGAATAAAATTCTGTTTTTGGCAGCTGCAGCAAGTGGCCAAAAAGTAATGCAATGAAAGTACTTTTATACGTTTTCCTACTTTTTCTTTTTAAAGGCGGATTCACTTGTTTTATACATATATTATCAATGGGAGGGGAGGCTTAGCTGGGTTAAACGCTCTATTTTTGTTTACAGAAGTTTTCACTTGGTTTGTGTCTGTTTGTCTAGTTAAAGTCTAGAGATACTCTTAAAATTTTATGGGCAAAACGAACAAAGACGAAAAGAAAAACGAAACAGACGACGGAGATGGCTTTTTGCACTTACATCATCCATAATAAACATCAGTTCTATCACCATTATAACCATTACGATGATGATGATGCGTGAAGAAAAAAAAACCCAACCATTCTAGCAATATCCACCGTTAAATCCAGCTTAAAACGAAAGAAAGAAGCGAAAAGTAGAAGAACCTCAAATGCTACGCGAAAGAAGACAGCGTGAAGATTAACAAGTCATGATTATTAGTTGTGAAGAAGAGACTCCAACCTTAAAACTAGTCGTAGTCGGAAAGAGACAGAGGGGGAAGCAAAAGGGCAATTTTGATAGTTCGTTTTTTTTTTCCTGCGACCATAAAACGAAACATGTGCTGAAAGTACAAAAATCGCTAAAATATAACTGGTGAGAGTATGAAACTTGTAATACCTTATAAAAAGCAAACAAAATTCAACGCATACGTAACTCAATTCTTGGATTATTGGGAGGTTCATATCGGTTTAAATTTGTTAAAGTTTTGAGAATTATATAATTGACAAAATTGTTTAAATATAAATAATAAATGCACTTTTATAAGAAGAGCCTTTTGATGGCTATTATCCATTTAGTTGGCTTTTTATTTATTAGTAATTAGAATTTTTCGATCTAATATTTCTATTTGTAAGGTTGTAGGGTATAGAAAATAGATATCAAGTTACCAGTCGGGAATGTTTAAAATCTTCGATGGGTTGGTAGATTATTTTTCACACTGTAAGCTAAGTTTCCGGATTACATATTGCTTGCACTTAACTTTACTCTCGACCACCTTATCGACATTAACACGTATGTTTGTTTGCCACATCACGATGCGGCAACAACTTTTGACCTTTAACATTAATGAGAAAAAAAAGAGGCAACGCAAACAAGAAAAATCCAGAGAAATACAAGAAACAAGCAACAACAAAATCTTTGGGGTTCTCATTGAAATTATCTTCTTATAGGCCACCACATTTACTTCCTACCTTCTTTTTTCTTTTCATTCGTTTCAGTTTTGGCAAATGCAAATCAAACTACAAACAAAAGTTTAGCAACAAATGTTGCCAAGCAACAAGTTGCCATCATGTTGGTTGATGTCTCGACTAAGTCGCTATTGTTGCGGAGGTCATTTGCCTCTTGCGTATGTGAACTTTATTTCTTTTGTTTCTCTTTCTTCTCGTTACGCATTTGCGTTTAGCTTTAATTGTTGTCTATTTGAGCATTTGCCTTAACATTATTTTAACAACTACTACCTACTACCACTACTCTGATGATGATCATTAGCTTTTGTTGTTGCTTTTGGTCATTTAGTCTCAGTTTCTCCTGGTAGGTCAATGGCTCTGCTTCTCTCTAGTGATCATGATCAACGCTTTTTGTCTACCTTTTTTTTCTCCCCTTTTTTTTTTGTAGTTCTTTCTATCGTGCTTTTTTTCCTCACATTTAATTGCAATACGTGAAAGCCCAAGACCCAGACAATTCTCTAGAAGCCTCATGGTTTATGTCTGATGTGAATGATGTCACGTTTCGATGGGTGCTGCTTCTTTTGGTCTTTATTGTGTGTGTGTATGTGTGTGTGTGTGTGTGTGCATATGGCTTCGGTTTCCTATTTATTGTTTGCAACTCTCCATATATCATATCCGGCCCTGGGTTTAATTTCCTCAGAGATTGTTTTCGTTCTTGTTGGCCAATTAACCCAATATTGAGCAACATATCTTGAAAAAACCTTTTTTTTTACATTTACATACTTCTAATAGCATTTTCTGATGGGTTTGTCTTTGGCACAATTTGCATAGTCAACAGGAAAAACTGGGTGATACTCTGCAAGTAAGAAAAGTGGGTGGTGAAATGACAAAACGACAAAAGAGAAAACATATAGCTAGAACAAAAAGTTTTACATTGCCACTTGGTGAATAATTACAATCAATAACAAGCTTAAAATGCAAAGAAAAAACTAAAATGAAATGAAAACCAAGTTTCAAATGTAAGCTAGAATTGTTGAATCTTGTGTTACTAAATTGGAATGCAGATAGGTTTTGAAACAGATGTTTCTATGGAAAATGAAAGGAAATGGACGTACAAAGAATCATTAAAAAAAGAATAGTCAAGTTTACTTACTAAACATCGCGTCTACTGCTTCAAGATTAGGTAATCATTTGAAAAGTTTATGTGAAATGTTCTTCAGTTAACGATAGCTACAAGCAACCACAAGAAAACTATAAAGAAAAATTATTGCATTATAAAAGTTGCGGAAATAGTAAAACAAAAAACAAACCGACAAACGGGAGAAAGTCTTCAGAAAAAGGAGGAGCAAACTAATCTTACTTTAGAAAAATCCCCTTAAGAAATCGTATTAGAACAGTAGACAAAAGGCACGAAGGAGATCTTCTATGGCAACAAATTGCAACATAGAGTAGGCAGCTTTCATCTGAGAAGAAAATTGAAAAATACCCATTTTCCATTTTCCTCTGTCTCTCAATAGTTTCTCATGCAAAGCAAGCAACCAGCCAGCCAGAAGTGACCAACTAGAACAACTGCAACAAGTCATTGGCTGATGTAGACCACAGAAATTGTGCCCATACAATGCGCTTACAGGCAAATCTCTTCACTGCTCTCTTTCTATTCCTGACTCCGTTCTACTGGCAAACACTTCCTGGTTCTGGGTTTTGGCCACAAGAAGCAAGAAGAAGAATGAATACAACATGCAAAGACATTATCATCAATGTCTGTCCGAAGCAATTTTTCTCGTTGTGGGCTAGAGGAGCTGCAGCTGTAGCTATCCTCGCTCTCCACTCGATGAATGTCGGTAACAAGATTTGCCTTACGGCCATGTAAACTTAGTCACCTCCCCATGCCATCCCAGTGTCCCCTTTATAGCCCCAGATCTGGTTTTCCCATGTGTGGCAATTTGGATTTGGTTTTTTTTTTTTAGGTCAATGGCCAATGTGTTGCCAACTTTCCAAGTAAAGTCGTCGTCGCTGATTCTTTAGAATGCAACAAGTTTTCCATAACGTTTGTAGCGATGATATCATTCTGCCAGTTAGTTGTTTGGTCGTCCATTTGGCTCATTTAAGTCATCGTTATAATTTTCTTTGTTGATTGTTAATTGCCTTTAGCCATATTTCGCCTCTTCCTTTCTTTCCCCTCGTTCTTCGTTTTGCTTTTTGTTTGATTTGATTCCATTCGATTCGATTCGATCCGGGTAGTCGTCGTCGCTGTAGTCGTCATTTTTGGTGTCATGCCGGCACTTAATGTGAATTTGATTAATTAAGTTAATCATATGCTTACAAGAAAATTTATGAAAATCAATAAAAATAAATCTTGGCTAATAACTTTTGATGTGGTTGTGTACCACGGGTGTGATTGCCATAGGGCAACCCCTATAAATATATTGCCAATATCTTGTGGCCAAAAGATTATTTCTTTTTTTGTGTCGGTTTTTTTGTCTTCTTTCTTTTGTGTAAATTGTTTACATTCATTAGGAAAGTAATTATTAACCCATACAAGCAAACACTTTTATGGTCTATTCCTAGTCTTGATTAATAATTAAATGAAAAAATAATTTATTTTAGTAATCTACTCTTACTAGTTTATTTTAGACGTTATATAAACTTCTCTGCTTATTTTTAATCTCCTCTTTGTCCTATTCTTTTCTTAATAAATAAAATTAAAACATATTTGGTGAACTATTTCCATGGCCTTTAAGATCAGAACCCACAACATGAGCTAAATGTAACTGTTACTGTTCTCAGCATTAATTGAAAATGTTGGTGGTTCAAATGAGAAGCAGAAAGAAAACTACTAGCTCAATGACAGAACCAACTAAGGTCAACACCAAAAAGCTCAACTGTGACAACTGGCAAAACTTGTCCTACTCCTTTCTCCTCATCATCATCATCATCATCATCATCATCATCATCATCATCATCATCATCATCATTATCATTGTCTACCTCAGTCTGCTCTCATTTTAGTCTTTATTCTGTTTCTTCTTTTTGTGTTATTTTGTGTCGTCATCATCATAGCACGTCGTTGACGTTGTCGTAGTCGTCACACACATGGATAACAATTTGTAAAAACAACACTCGAGAGTTGTGGAACTTTAAGTAAACAAGAAGTGAAAAACTATATAAATGAGTTTGCTAAAAACTCTACGAAAAAGTTGCGAATGAAAAAAAATAATGTGTATAAGGGAGAGAGGGGATAGCAGAGTAAAAACTAAAAAAATAAGACTAGTCTCGGTGTGAATGACACAGCAGTTGAAACAGCAGCAGCATCAGCAGGAAAGAGCACCAACCACATGACCACGACAGACACAACGATGATAATGACGCTGATGATGATCATGATGGGGTTCCCACACTCAAGAGGTGGACACACTGGACTGCTGATGTTGTCTCTGTGTGTGCCTGTGACACTTGTCGAGACGAGATGTGGATATCAAAAAAACTTTGCCGACTAAAAGAACTATTCCTCTGCTTATGATGATGATAGGGTGTGAAACTGGAACAGATTTACCTCAATTTCAATGTAGATGTTCGTTCATTTTCACGCCTCTAAAATTATAATTATAAATATAAATGTATGTATATTTTTTCAAGTGTCAATTCTTATCGCCTAGATCGTTGTCGTTTGTCTGCTGTCATCTGTCTCTTGTCGTTCTCTTTTGCCTATCATTAGTGGAACATCATTAAAGTTAACATTGTCGTGACGTGAACAAAGTCGATCTAATGTGACGTTTTTTGCAAGTTGTCGCACTGGTTTTCATGTTCAAACTTAGCCAAGTGGAAAATATGTGCAATGACAAGAACGGGGCGACAATTTGACTAAAATGGGGTACCACATTTCATTTTTAACCATTTTGCATAGAAAGAAAAATCAAAGTAAAGTAGCAGATTTTTGCACGTGTCCCCATGACTCAAGAAAGACACCGCCATTGTCGCCCTAATGGAGTCAATCGAACGTACATAAATGTATATATGTATATGTGTGTGTCTATGGAATGTGTTGACTGACAGCAATCAATGGGAAAAGGTTTCTAGAAAATCAAAGCGTATGTCAGTGTGCATGTAAGAGAATCAAGAAAAAGAAATAAAATAATGGTAATTTCCAAGTAATTTAGACAAACTAGAAGCAAGGAACTCTAGAAGCATCAGCGCTTTAACTAAAATGTTTCTATTTGATGATCCACCTTCCCCATTATCTAATTGATTCTATAAAGCTCTAAAGAAGGCTTTGATAGTCTTTAAAGATAAGTAATGAAATCCAGCAAAATCTATGTGAGAGGCTTCTAACTAACAGAAACATACTTCCCACCTGCCGCCCATTTAATTTAACGATCAATAAACCTCAAGCTCTTGATAAATAGCTGCAAATACAATCCTGATTTATTTGTGCTGTTAATTAAAGCATTAACACAACCTATGAGAGAGAAGCTAACGAGGAACTCTACAAATGTTTTGATTTTACATTTTTAATTAAATTTTAATGCTGATTTTTAGGTTGTTAGTTTTAGCCTTTTGTTTTTCCTTGTGCTAAATCATATGAAATTCAATTATAAAGCTATTAGAAGCTTATACCCCACAGAGTTCCCCAGTTTAGTTATACGCATCAGGCGGTCGGCCTTTGGGTCGATAGTTAGGACCAAACCCGCCTTCTTCTTCATTCCTTCTGCAGATGCCTTTGGTCGTCCCATTAAGCTTGTCATCAAACGTTACAAATTAATTACATTCGCGCCGCGGCAGCAGCAGTAACAGAGCAGCTTCTAGTCGTAAGCGGCGGAAAAAAAACCTCACAATGCTGTTCCGTTCCGGGGTTTTCTTGCTGTACGGTCCATTAAAACTAAAAAATGCAATTACATACAACGCCTGGGGGTATGCAATAAGAAAAAAATAACAGAATGGAAAAGAAGGACATGAAGATGAAACAACGTCAGCCGTGCGAGCTTAATTCGCAGCCTGCTATTGGCATTGGAACGCTATTATAAAGGACACAGTGGAGCCCAGGGATATAGTTAAATATATTTAGATACACATAAACATATATATAAAGAGCGAGGTAAAGAAATCTAGAACTAGGTAGCGAAAGTGACAAGTTATTCTTATTTTTGTAAGAATTTCGCAAAGCTTATAACAATTTTTAGGACAATGTATGAAATCTAAGAGAATTATTAAAATCATATATAATATGATGTGAATTTTAAATAAACTACAGAGAACAAGTAATCATAATTTTGAAGAACAAACTGTAAAAAGAAAATGCAAAAAAGATTTGTAGATTTTCTAAATAACTAAATTATCTAACTAATTGCACTGAGAATGCGTTTCACTTAACTTAAAACGAGTTTATATAGAAGAAGCCTTTCGTTAATGTGCTGCTTGTCACTTCATAGCAACAACAAGGAAAAACAAGTGACAATTTGACAAAAAAAAAAAAAGAAAAATATATATACATATACTGAGACTTGGAGAAGAAAAGCTTGGGTAAAAAGCCATGTTTAATGGCGCACAAAATACAAGCACATAAAACAGGAAAAATAAAAGCCAAAGATGAATGAGAACACACTCCTAGAATACAAGGGCAAGAAAAAGTGAATGCAAAGTTATTTGATTAAGTCACTTACAAGCCCAAGTAGAGAGCAGTACAGCAAAAGCTGCAGCAAGTCACTGAAGAAGGTGGATGGTGGGGATTGAAGTGAAGTGAAGGTTGCTGTAATATTGACATATTGAACAAACGTGCGGCAGCCCCAAAAGTCAAATTGGCGTAAAAAGGAAAACGCAAGTGCAACAAACGAAGTAGCAAAACTGCTTTTTCTCTTCTTAAGACTGGCAAGGAGAAGCAGCAGCAGAAGGAGTTACAGTGGCAGCCGAAGTAGCAACAGCAGCAGGCAGTCAGGACTTAAAGGACTAAATTCATATTAAAAAGTACGCGCCAGACATGACAGCAGCTACAAGCAGAGCAAACCGCATCCTCTGCTAGTGCAAAAATTCTAAAATATATTGCCAAGTACCAAGAGAGAGAAAGCAAGAGGAGGTCCATGCCACACCATCGTTTCACACCATCCGACTCTCACCCTTCTGTAGCATAGACGCACGTAGTGCCTTGCCAATGCCTTTCTCCAGCGTCTCCCAGCTACTGACTGTCTGTCTGACTGTGTGTGTGTGTGTGTGTGTGTGTGTGGCAACGGGGCAACCAACCGGCATCGAGACACATTTTCTAATAATGTTTCAGCGTCACGTATTAATGCGTTTGTTTGTATCTTCATTTTACCCGCTGGCATTTTAATGTATTTATTTTTTCTTTTACCCTCGCTCTTCATTTCGCTCTCTTTTTTTGAGAAGTTTTTGGGGCTTCCCATTTTCTCTTTTTCTCAATTCTTTTTTTTCCTCTCTCTCTCCCTTTTTGGCCATGTTTGTGCATGCGACACACTCGCCTGGATAATAATGAAGTACGTTTACGTGTAAACTCTATCTAATATGTATGCTAAAAGCCAAGGGAGAAAGGAAAACACGAAGAGTGAGATATATGGATGGAAAGACTGGGCCGAAGCGAAGAGAAAAATAGAGCACAGCAACTTCTCGCGGTCGTCAAGGGTTTTTTTTTCTGTTTTCCTATTATTTAGTAATCTAACCGTATCCTTTCATCTATCTACCATCCCGTGGGGCTGAATTGGTTCCATTTCGTTGCCAGAGTTGAAATTAATTAGTGCTTACAGCACACAGCGGCAGCAGCAGAAACGAAACATAGCTTGAACATGAATTGACTGTTAGATGGTTATTTAGCTAGCTCAGTTTTGCACTTAGGATTAAAATTGTGGAGTATTCATGTTCTTGGTTGGAATAACCCAAATGATTAGTTAATTGGACATTTGATATTGGAAATATTTATATAAATAATTAGAGTATTAACAGCTTGAAGACGAACAATAAGAACTTAAGAAACCTGATAGTTTCAATAATTTGAGGGGCGAAACTTCTGTGCAACTTTAAACCTCTTTTCGAACTTTAAACCCAGCCCCAAATACAAGTCAAATCCAAAGTTTATACTTCAAGTAAGAAGGAGGGTTTAAATTTAAAGATTTTAGTACTTAAACTGTGGTTTAGTTGAAGAAACGCAAGAAAAGAAAACTAATATAAAATCTTAAAGTTAATTTTTGTCGCCTCATCAATCCAGAGTCTAAATGGTATACTTAACCGACTCGTTACTTGGGTTATAAAAATATCTGGTTACTTTTTGATCATTTTGTTTAATATGTCTGTAGATCTAATAATTCATTTGCTACATTGAGAGACTTTCTTAATAATATTTTTACCCCATCAAGCAACATTTGCGATGTCATAAAAGTAAAATTGAAAGAAAATAACTGACACTATCAAAGTTGCAGCAACAGCATCAGCATCAACAGCAGCAGGTTGAGCAACTTCAAGCAGCCACAGATAAGACATGGCAAGAAAAGACAAGACCCTGACATCCTTTCGGAGGTGGCGACAAAATGACGACAATACACAATATTGCCAGCCCCTTTCCCTGCGTCTGACTGCCTGTTGCATGGTCGTTCGTTCATTTCACAACGCCCTCCCCGCCATATCCTCGCCACTTTTGGGTTTGGTTGTGTATTTTAGGAGTTTATTATCATTACTCTGCCATATGGCGAAAATATCCCTAGCCAAATTGGTATTGGAGGAGGAGCTGACGTCAGCTAGTGTCGCCGCTACGCCATCATCATCATCATCATCATCCTCGTCGCCGTTGTCGCCCTTGTCGCCATGATTGTTGCTCTGTTTACACTGAATGTCCTACCAGCTTTAGCTATCTCTTTCACTCCAATACACAGACAGATATTATGGTGTGGTCTGGATCTGGAATCCTGGCTCTCGTCATCATCATCATCATCATCATCAGTGTTATCTGCATAACTCTTTGGAATAAGGGGAATGGGATGGGGATGAGGGCAAGGGGCGGCTACTGGGGGTTAACTGCCAGTTCGCGTTTTGCATGTTTTTAATAGTTTTAAGTGTGTGTGAAACAGAGATAGCTATGGCAAAAAAGGCTTGAGTGGGTTGGATGGTACGGTCACAGGGTCGTCATGTTGCGCGCATTTTCTAAAACGTTTTTGTGTAAATGTAGCGCAAATTTCCCTTGGTCTCACGCCTTCACCCTCTCTCTCTCTCTCTCTCACTCTATCTCTCTCTTTTGCTCTGCCAGCGCGTGTGTTTTCATAATGCGCCATAAAGTATGCAATGTTATTTTGCGCTTGATGAATTTTTCCACGTTGCGCAGTTTGGTACACATACAAACATACATGCATACATACCTCAACCACTTTGACTCCTCCATTCCACACCCACTGCCTCTTCGCTTCTCTTCCTAGCCCCTCCCATATTTTGTTGTGGGTAATAGTGTAAAGTGCCTTTCATGCAAAAGTGAATTAATGTGTGTGTAGCGTATAACGCCCCAGCTAGAAAAGGCTTTAAATAAAATCTACATTACTAACTTTATCAACAGGGCAGCTCTTTCTCTCTGAGGCTCCTAGGCTCATGCCCAACTTAACTGAGAGTGTTTAAAAGTTGGCTCTTCACGAGTGTTAATTGTATAACCAATTGTGTGAGTGGAGTGTGTGTGTGTGCAAACAGAGTGTTTGGAACTAAAGAGAAATTCTTATTTGCTTAAAGAAGAAAATTGAATTGATAACGTGTAAAAGCAAATGAAAGTTTTGCAGTAAAAGTCGAACAACTTAAAACTAAGGTACGTTTCATAATTATAACGCCACCCATATATTTCAAATATTGGTCTAACGGTACAATTTTCGATGTTACAATGTTCTACCGAAATACTTGTTGGGGCACAACAACAACATACAACAACTTTGGGATCAATAGGAATAACGGTACTTTTCTATTTACGCAAATTTGGTTTTGAGCTTGTTTCATAATTATAACGCCACTTTCAATTAATGCGTTTTTTTACTACAAATGTCAACAGTTAACCATTTTTTTTTTATGAACAATTAAAATTTGCTTTCCATTTTTAGAAATGACATTAAATATCCTTGTAGGCATCCTTAAAACTAAATTTTTAATTACATCTGGCTCAAACATCCATCCAAGCCCCGTCTATCGCATCTTTCAGTTCTTGTACTGTGTTAAACTGCCGATTTTCCCTGGAAACCTTACGTACTAAGATGCTCCAGAGATTCTCAATCGGAATGAGGTCTGGGGATCCTGCTGTCCAGTTCATAACTGGGATTTCCTTGGAACAAAACCATGACTTCGTCTCCGTGCTCCCTGGAAAGTCCAGTCTCTACCATCATTTTCATTGAAAAATGGGATGAGACAGTTTTCCAACACCTGGATGTAATCTGCACTCTTCATTCGGGGAGATTAAAACTGCAGTTTCTAACATCCAGCCTAGGAAAAAGCTCCTCAAACCAAAAAAAATGCTTGGAAAAAATGTATGGCTCTTTCCTCAGATCATGCCAATATCGTTGAAAACCAGTAGAACCATCCAAGTTCCATTTGTTTTTCATCCGAAAAAATTACCTCTAATTTATATCTTTATTGTAAACACGAATTTGCTGCTTATGCTTACTGATGACCATTGTCTGTTTATATGTTCAACAATTTTGAAATGGTTTGAGGAGCTTTTTCCTAGGCTGGTTGTTAGAAACTGCAGTTCTAATCTTCCCGAATGAAGAGTGCAGATTACATCCAGGTGTTGGAAAACTGTCTCATCCCATTTTTCAATGAAAATGATGGTAGAGACTGGACTTTCCAGGGAGCACGGAGACGAAGTCATGGTTTTGTTCCAAGGAAATCCCAGTTATGAACTGGACAGCAGGATCCCCAGACCTCAATCCGATTGAGAATCTCTGGAGCATCTTAGTACGTAAGGTTTCCAGGGAAAATCGGCAGTTTAACACAGTACAAGAACTGAAAGATGCGATAGACGGGGCTTGGATGGATGTTTGAGCCAGATGTAATTAAAAATTTAGTTTTAAGGATGCCTACAAGGATATTTAATGTCATTTCTAAAAATGGAAAGCAAATTTTAATTGTTCATAAAAAAAAAATGGTTAACTGTTGACATTTGTAGTAAAAGAACGCATTAATTGAAAGTGGCGTTATAATTATGAAACAAGCTCAAAACCAAATTTGCGTAAATAGAAAAGTACCGTTATTCCTATTGATCCCAAAGTTGTTGTATGTTGTTGTTGTGCCCCAACAAGTATTTCGGTAGAACATTGTAACATCGAAAATTGTACCGTTAGACCAATATTTGAAATATATGGGTGGCGTTATAATTATGAAACGTACCTTAATAAAAAAATTGCTTCTATGGACTACTTTTTAGACCCAGAAAGCCACCGAAATCTTTTTTGGATCAATAAGGATGTTTGATAAATACATATATAAAATACTTTTTACTTTCCATATTCCACTGTTTAATATAGTTGCTTAGCCCATTTTGGATCGATTTTTCTGTGGCTGTGATAATAGAATCTTCTAATTTTCCGTCTTTCTTGTCTATCACTTTATGCCTCATTTTCCTTTTTAGAAACCCATCAACTTGTGTGTATGTGTCTGACCTATGGCTTGACCCAGTATCTCATCTAGCATTATCCTCAAATGAAGTGAAGCATATTTGCCAAATTTCACTGCCTAGTCTTTGGGGCATCTAATCACGCACACTGTCCAGGCGGGTGGATAACAGGGGGTGAGGAGGAAACCCAGCTCAGCTTACCAATTCTATTAAAATTCTTTGGAAAAGTCACACACACACACAAGAGACAAAGACAGAGACAGAGAGACAACTACATATTAGAAAAGTATTAAATTACAGTGCCATGGCACACACACCACGCCTATGTTTGCACAATGTCCTTGCCCATGCTAGGCGGGCTATCCTTTTTCTTTCTGGTTTCGTTCTTCTTTTTTTTTTAGTTGCTCAGCAGCGGCAGCGACAGCATGAGGAAAATTATATATCCTCCAGCCTGCACCCCTTACGGGCAGTTTGTACTACTGTCCGGCAAAGTGTGAAGTCATCGCTTTATAATCAAGTTTTCCTTTCAAGTTTTCTCTTCGTTTTCTTGTTGGTTCTTGGTCCATATGTTCGTTCAAATTGTCGCCTGGTTACCGAACTACAAGCAAAAAGGATGCCATGTACATATGTGTGTGTGTGCGTATGTCTCTTTGTGTGTGAGTTTATATTTTAGTCCTTTGGCGTTTACTTACTGCTAGCTGAGCATGGGTATGCTCCTGTCTCCTGAATGCCATGAAAATTAAATTGACCATAGCTGCTTAAAGTTATTAAAGTCGACAACGGCAAAAGGATAAAGAAAAAAATGGAAACAGAAAGTAAAGAAGACGACAGAAATGTCTCCTTACTTACCCATCCGTTCTCATGTGTCAATATTTACACTGGAATGGTAAAGGATATTTTGTTGCTGATTCTTGGCTGAATATGCAAGATACCCTTTAAACAAAAACTGAACCAAAACGGAAATTTGCATTTCTAAAGAGACTTTTCCATATAATAGTTAATTTAGTCAATAGTTTACAGATTAATTGGGTAGGAAAAATATAAATTTTGTATACCTTGCTTTTAGAAAATAATATTAACAGTAATTCTTAATGAGTTTTTACTAGTTTTATTAATTTTAACTGTAAATCTTGGCCGAATTTATTAATTTGTCAAATATTATTTCAAGAACATTTACTTTTTGTGTTACCAACTTGATGTAGAATTTATTGGACTGAAATCAAAAAGAAGATATGTATAAGGGTATAAGAAACTAAATGCATCAGCAGAAACTATCTATCAGGCGTATCTCAATATATGTGTGTGTGTGAGAGTGTGAGTGTATAAAAAAGGAAGCTGCCAGCAGCAAAAACTGTTGAAGTGTTCGTTACCCCAACCAGAACCTACCTCACACCATCTCTACATTTGCTGGCTATCCTTTAGTTAGATAGCTTTGCTTCAGTCAGCTACACACATTCAGCACTTTTTCTCTTCCTCTCTCTCTCTCTCCTTGTTATTGTTGTTGTCGATGTCATTGTCGCCTGACCAAGCCTACTCTATGTGGCTTAAATGTTGGGTCACTCTGTTTGTTTGCGGTCTATTTGATGTTACTCGAATGACATCAGCAGACTTTTTTATGCTCACCCCAATACCCCATCCATCCATTTGCTAATCACAGAGTAAAAGAGTGAGATAAGAGTAATGGGAAGGGGAAAATCATTGGGAATGGGGTATGCATATGCCTGGCATTGCATATTTGCATAGTTTTAGGCGCGGTTACTTTGTCTCTTGAAAAATTCCTTAAACGTTTACTTCACTATCGGATGGATAGACACATTCACTCCATTACTGACTGTGTGTCCTTTGTTTTCAATATTTGTTTTTGAGCTCATTTTCTCTTTTCAATTTTCCTCTCTTGTTGCTGTTGATGTTTTCCTTTTTATCATTAATCCTCCATTGGCGTGTCACTTTCACTTTTTGCCTTTGTTTACCTGTTTGCTTTTCAACTTGTTGGCTCTTTTTGCGTCGTCGTTGTTCGCTCTTCATAATTTTCCCTAGCATATTTATTTGCGGTTGCTGATTAAATCAGCACACACACACACACACACACACAGACACAAACACAAACACCTACAGAGAATTCAACTTATACTTGAGCATTTTCTTTTTAATTTTCCTCCTTTTTCATTGTGCACTTGGTTGGTAATTTCAGTTCCTACCGCTGTCTCATGTTTACTTTTAATTTGGTTAAATGAGGCATAAGTGCACAATTTTTTTGTAAGTGCGTTGTAATTTTTAATGAAGTTGAAAGTGTAAAGCACAAGAAACCGAAGCAAAGCCAAAACCAAACAACACAACAAAACCAGAACCAAGAAAATACTGAAAATTCTTTACTTATTAAAAAGTTGATTATTAATTTTCCCATTTTCTTTTTTCATTCCAGGTATGTTTGCTTCCATCGAGTATAAAAAGTAAAAATTTGGGTTTTTGAAAGTAAGTAGATAAGTACAATAGGCCTTGGATGATGATTAGAGATAATGCGATATAATGAATAAAATATAATCTAAGAATCAACAATTTAATGAAAAGACCTTCAAAAGGTTAAAGAACATTTAGAATTCGAAGTTGAAATTAGAGCTTATAAAAAAATTAAATACAGGGTTTGAAATAGGAATTACGATTCTATATCTGGGCTAAAAGGAATCCATTTGTTTAAATTAAATATTTGTGTGCGCACAATTCATATCCAATTTGTTTAAACTTTTTTCGCATTGTTAGCTGACAACATTTTATTGAGCGGCAAAAAAAAAGGTTTTGTTTGTTGTTATTATTTTCTTTTTTTCGTTTTGACATTGCGTTTCAATTCATTTCATTACATTTCATTTCATTTGGCATGGCCTGGCTGGCTATCTTCCAGTTGGCAATGTCATGATGATAATGGCTACGTGTTTTGGCATCAAAATTGCATTTGCCATTGACATACAGACGACAGACTGGCTGACTGACTGACTGTCGGTCTGTCCCTCGCTGTCTCTCTCTCTGGCCCGACAGAAGGACGAAGTTTTATTAAATTTATTTTAATTCATTTAAACTAATTTCATTTTTATTTTCAAGCTATATTTCACTTTTGTTTTTTGTGAATGGTTTTTTTCCTCTGGATTTCACCGCCAATTGAATTCAATTTAATTATAAATAAATAAATCGGAAGAGTGCGGTATGGTAAATGGCAGAGAGCAGAAGAGGAAGAGGAAGTGAAGGAGAAGGGCAGGTAGCTTTTGTTCAGAATTGAAATTGAAAATATGTACACAATTTATTCTTCTTGCAAATAATTCAATTAAAACTGCTTTTTACCTTACTCGCCGCCGCCTCCAAGCCCATAAGAAAATGACAACAACATTCGTTTTGTGCATAATTGAAAAATCATAAAAACGACCAACAAAAAATGCACTATTCGATTCGAGAAAAAATGTCAAACATTGAACAAATGTCAATTAACATTCAACCCAAAGCGCAGGCAGTCAGGCAGGCAGGCAAAGAGACGGACAGAGAAACACAGACCTATCGAACGATCCGCAAATAATAGTAAGTTGGGTTCAAAAGGGGTCCATCCCATTGGAGCAGCGCTCCAGTCAACAATGAAAATCAAATTGGTTTTTAATTAATTTTCGCCACATTTTTTCTCTCTCTTTCTCTCGTTCTCTTTATCACTACAATATTTCCACTGTGATGTCTCCCTGTGATGTGAAAAGTGAGTGAAGTAAATGAATGAATGAATGAGAATTTGCTCTGAATTGGTTGACCGAACATTTGAAGTATCTGATTCTGATTCTGCTGCTGGTGTATGCCGGTGTCGGTGGGTGAAATTGGGTTGAAGTGGTTTGAATTGGTTGCTAGCTGTCAACTATTATAAATTCAATTTGGTTATGTGATGGATGAATGGCTAGAAAGATGAACGAATGTCGATGATAATGTAAAAAGTACATGTTAATTGTGGTTGTTTTTTTTTGTTTTCTTACTCAATCTGTGCAAATTTGTAAGTGCTTAATATATATTTAAATGTATGTAGTTAATAAGAACTGAATAAGAGTTTAAAATTTTATATAAGAGCATTTTTTGTTAAAGCCATAAGATACGTATATATGTCCGCATAATCGTCCACACTAAATAATTCTATTATAATGTTTATATTTATGACTTTCTACGATTTATTCTTCCGAGACAAGTGATAGTTTAGGTTTCCCTTAGATTCTCATAACAAAGACAACTTGTGTAATGAAATTGTGTTATCAGATTCGTAATGATCATAGGTGTATACTATGTATACGGTTAATTAAAGTCAATTTCTAGACTATTAATTGCTGCTAGCTAAAAAGAAGAAGTCCTTGTCAGGCCTAACTGGCCCGTACTGCTTGCCTGATGCCAACGTTTCTTTAATCTTTTGCCAAGATTAACATCTCGACATATTGCAGTTAGGCAGGTCGTGGCTTTTCGGAAAACTTGAAATATTTTTAGGCCAAGGCGGCGTCGATGATGGCTACGACGGCTCCACATTTGGATCAGCATTGCAAACGAGAGAACTTGACGTAGGAATTGTTGTTGTTGTTTTTTGTTTCTACTGGGCCGTTGCGGTTAACGAACTTAAAGCGGTTTGACGGGAATACTAAACCAACAAATATAAAAGCCGAGCAAGACCTAACGACAGAGACAGCAAGTCGAAATACAAATTATATATACAGAGAGAGAGAGAAAGAGAGGCGGAGAGAAAGAGATGGTGTAGTTTAAGCTTGACTTGCAGCTTTTTTGAATGTCATTGCCAGTAGAGAGCAACACCCAGAGTCAAGAGCCCAAGTATGTAAGAGAGCAAGCGTGGTAGACACAGAGAGACAGAGAGAGAGAGAGAGCCTAGAGAGATCGTTAGCTAGTTTTTTAGTTTGCATAAACTTCATAAGCGTCTGCTTCCTCTTTCTTAGCAACTTATGTTGCTGCTGCTGCTTCTTCTTCTTGTTCTACCTACTTCGCTATGTGTGTGTGTGTGTGTATGAGTGTTGTTTGCTTGTGCTAATTTCTCATGTGGGCATTGAACTTGTGTGAGCTAAAAATCCAACAACAAAGTCACGTGAGCTTAAGGCCTTGTTGTTGTTATTGTTATTGTCGTTGTAGTCATCGGCAAACTACCGCTTAATTACTAGATGCAATGTTGCAGCAACATGTTTACAACAACTGCGACAACAAAACAGTTTGTGACTTGTTGCAATTTCTCGTGAATACCGTTAGAAGTTAGTGAACTTCATTTCTCTCTGTGGACTAGGAAACAACAAAGCCAATGCAATGCATTTGGTCAGTTACCAGCCATTTATGTCGGCGGCCCCTGTAGAAGATGAGTTGAGATGAAGATGCGAACAATTTTCTCCAAACATTTTTCCACTCCAAATAGAGTGGAATGGGGTGAGGGGATTGTGCGGTACAAATCGAAGCGATGGAAGGCTATGGCGATTTAGTTTCTAGTTGTTGCCGTGGTCCGTGCATGAAATCAGCTTAGCCAGATTATTTTCTTTCTCTCTTTTCTTTTTTTTTTTTTGCTTGTGGCCGACTGCCTTCTGTCTTCCCTGTTGCACAGTTTACTGTGTTTTAGCTGCCTGTTTTTTTCACACTACTCCCAGAGCTTTATGCCCCTCTGCTTTTTGACTTGGTTATTTGATGGAGTACGAGAACCTTACTTAATTTGTAATTTAGTGTGCTACAAGTTGTTTTTGTTGTTGTTGTTATTGCTTGCGCTGTTTGTGTTGGACCTTATAAGGTTTTTGGTTTTGGCTTTGGTCTCGGTTTCGTGTTATGTTCTGTTGTTCCCTATCTTTACTTTTTTTTTTTTTTTTTTTTTTTTTTGTTAGCCAGCCTTGTCTTCTCGGCTTAATTTGTTTAGTCACACTTTGTTGAAGAAGTCAACAAACTCGGCATGGGCCTTCCTAATAATACCGACCTTTCTTGATATATGTTTCTATGTGTGTTTGGTTTTTATGATCATTAAAATGCTTACAAGGCGTCTTAAAACTTGTCATCCAGTTGTTTTATAATTAATGACACTCAATTTTGTTTAAAACGGGGGGCATAAATCTGCAAAAAATTAAGTCAAGTTTTAACCTTTTTTAAAATTTGCCTAGCTGTAAACGTTTTTGTTTTAGAAAATAAAATGTTTGCCAATAATGTGACCTTTTTGTCTATAGCAAAATGTATATTATAAAAGTTCCGTTCCTTATAAATACCACCAAGTCAATTCAATCCACATTTGCCCTCAAAGAAGATGCCCTCCACATCTGCCCTGCACTAACATTCAACAATGAAACAATTCCGACTGCCAGCAATGCCACATATTTGGGCGTCACGATAGACAGAAGATTAAATTGGAAAAAATATGTCCAAAAAACAATAAGCAAATGTACCAGAAAACTCAAAATGCTGGACTGGATGCTCAGAGTCAGTTAGTCCGGCACATTGTCCCTCGCAAATAAAGTAAAAATTTACACGGCGATAGTGGTACCAACATTCATATATGTATGCCCTTCCTATTTGGAGCTCTGCAGCTACATCTACTGTAAAAAAGATCCAAACCATGCAGAACAAAACGCTTCCTCCAGGCGTAGGCTAAAGCGTCTGCATCCTTTGGACAGACGACAAACACCGATTGCTCGATAACATTGACTCAATTTATAAAGCTCAAATTCATTGTAAAATCTATATATATAAAAGAAAGTCGTGTTAGTTCAACCACTTATAACTCGAGATCTGCTGAACCAATCTTCGTGGTTATTGATCCCTTCGGATTTGTTTCCCCCCGAATAGCAGAATACATCTTTAAAACAATAAATAATTGTCGGAAAACCCCTACAAATTATACAAGAAGAGCGCCGCTTTACTATTCAACGAGGAAGGGCATATTCATGCTTCTCAAGAGCACAGAGGATAGTCTAAAAAACGGCTAAGTTAGAAACGAGAAATCGTCGAGCCTATCGTACAGATGAACATAGGAATAATCTTCAAAGTGCAAGAAGAAATGGTTCAAGAATTGATTTGAATCGAGCAGCCTTTCTATATGATTTGCACCATCGACTACAGCTTGCATCGATTAGTTTGTGGCATTGTGTTTCATTGAAGTTTGCTGGTAAAACGACTGGTTTGTGCCGCCTTAGTGGTAAAGTAAAATTGTTATTATTGGTCCCGCCAACAGAGCCATTGTATTTCCTGCTTTATGGCGAAACACTAGAAATATGACATTTTCTAGCGAACACTTAAAAATACAATGTCTGCTTCCAAGTGACTTCATTTGGGGTTGAAATTATCGAAGAACATTTAAGGTAATTTATCTTAAAAAAAAGGGTTTGTAAGATCCAAGATCTGCAGTTGTCATCAGAGCAGATAAAAGACCTGCTAGAACACATGAATCGAATCATTTCCTATCAAACATTAGGAAATATAATTCCTGAAACTGCGAAAACTGTGGCTGCCCAATTCATGCCCACTTTCAAAGTCAAAGGGCAAATCTGTCAAAAAGCTGTCGCCCTGCTCCCCTTCCCAGATAGTGAACATAAATTTCTTCAAATGTACTTTATCGGTTATGATAGAGACGAAGCCAATGCACGATCTACAATATATACCTCCGTAAGCAGGTCCATCATTTCGCAGCTACACGAGCTTCTCCACAATCGAAACAATTTAATGCGTTTGGTTAAAATAGTGGAGGTGGGGGCAAACTGGGAAAAGATTCCTAATAAGGCGGGGGCACAGCGAAGCATGGCATGGTTTCTAGTATATATATATATATATGTACATATTAAAAAAGGACTTTTACCAAGGACTATAGGTAATTTCCAAATTGCATAGTTTCAAATAACAGCAAACATAATAGAGTAACATAGCATAATAGAGTATAGGACATCTAAAATATAAAATTTTATGTTCATCAGGGAATGTTTGAATGGTTGCAATGGTTTTAGTTTGTTGCATTTCCTTAGCAAATGTTCTAATTCTTATAGTCAGTTTATTCCATCAAGTAACGACAAGTATTTTCCGCTTTCGTCCACAGCAACCTGTTAAGTATTTCTTTTTTGTTGTTGGCTTCAATCGAACTTTTCCTCTTGTGTTCTCCATTCGTTCGTCTTCCTCTTCTTTTGTCATGCAAGCGGAAGCAACAAACTTAAACACAATGCACAATATTATCTAGGCGAGTGGTGGCCCCCTCCCACTCCATTAACATGGGCCTTCAAGCGATTTTCTACAAAAGATAACTGCGCTTTTCTTTTTCCACTACCACTAACTGTGTGCGAGTCTGGCAATGCTATAGCTACTCATTGGTTGTCTAGTATAAGAGAGGAAAAGTCTCCACCATAACAAGAGCAACAGTTCGTTGATATGCTCTCTTCTTTTTACACTCTCCCGCTGTCTCAATGTTTTGCTCTCTCTCAGTCATGGTGGTGGGTCATAAGGGGGGAGCTACTATGAACAACAAGTGTTTTGCGTTCATCAGAGAAAGTCTCCAAGCATTTTAAGCTCTCTTCTATTCTGAGTTTTCGTTCGTTTCACTTCGTATCGTGTATAAAAAATATCTTCGGGTTTTTGGTTGGACTTTATGGTTCGATGTTTGACTCTTTTGTGCGACTTCAAAATCAGTTCGCGATGGAACTTTGAATGTAGCGGTTCTCGTTTCCGTTTCCGTTGTGTCGTGTCGTGAGCTGATGCATAAATCTACGTTGACCAAGCGTAATTCCTAAGATGTTTTGAATGTGCAATAATACCCAGAAACAACATATATATTTATATATTCTAGTGCCTAAACAAGAAAATAAATAAATAAATATAATATTGAGTGCAATAATTTGTGGTTATTTAGAGAAAAATATACAAGAAAAAAATAAACAAATTGTGGAATAAGAGTAAAAATTATATCTCAAAGATAGTACTTAACAATCAATATCTTGCTTCTTGCTTGTGTCGTGATTGGTCGTCGGTGCGTGTCATTTAATTGATTTTAAGGATTGCAAACCGTAAAGTAAATTGAAACTGTCATCGTTGTCTGAGGATTAAAAATCGTCGTCGTCGTCGTTCCCAGATTATATAGAGCAGAGCACAGCAGCAACGCGTCCAGTTATACTCTCAGACGCTTGCTTCTATCGCTCTTGTGGCCAGCGAGTCACGTCTGATGAATGCGGCTTAAATTTAATTGAAATCAACAAAATACCATCAACAAGAAATTAAGCAAAAGATAACCGTAAAAATACGCATAAGAGCAAATAGAAAATTTAATTTTCACAAACAAAACAACAAACACATTTCTCTCTTCTCTTATCGTCGGTTTTTGCGGACCGGCATAATAAACCGGAAAGAAGTGCAAAAATAGCAGCAACAATTATCGATATCGATAATAATAACAGAAACAACAGTAGCAAAATGGTGGTTTTAGAAACTGCCAACGCTCTATTGGGCGGCCCATATGCCCAAGGTGCACCCGCCTTAAAAATGGTACAAAAACGTTATATTGGATTACATCAATGGTTGGGACCAATACGAACCACCAAAGAGCTAAAGGAGCATATTGTAAGTTTGATAAGCATATATACGATATTAACTACATATTTATATATAAGTATACATTCATATGGGTATGGGTCTGATAAAGAACCCTCATAAAAGTGACTAAATGTGATTCAAAAAGAAAAAACAAAAAACACCGATAAGGGCAAACCCACAAACGGTTTATCACAAAATTATTATTGTATATATAATGTATAGCATATACAAAAAAATATATAAAATCGCAGAAATTATACCATACACATAAGAAGTTAAGAATTTATATATATTTGTGGTTTCATTTTGACTCATTCCAATATATTGTAAGTTGATCCTTTTGTTAATTGTTTAATTAGGCTTGCAAAACAAATTAATGATTGCACAATATTTCAAAATCAATTTTAAACTGATTAATTTGGATAAGTTTGAAACAGTTTCGTATAGAAACTGTTAAAACAATATATATTCGATTGTCTTATCCGAAACAAATTGAACAAAGTTTTGCCTCTTTGAATAACGAAAGTTGCTCAAGTATAACAAAAAAAATTAGTATTTTAAAGCTTTATTGAACGATTTGCTATTATTTGCAATTTGTCTTGGTTTTCTCTATCAACTTGAATTCAATTCCAATTTGATTTTCAATTTCGATTTCGATCCCTTGTTTTTTCCTTTATTTTTATTGTCTTGTAATTGTTTTCGTTTCACACACATACACACACCGACAGAGACATAGAGAAAGAGACACACATTGAAACCATTTTGTTTTTTGCAAACATTTTTACATTGATTGATTGACAATTTGATTGATTATATGTATATGGATTCTATTCCACTATATGTATTTACTATACAATCTTAAAAACCAAACCTGCTTCTAAATGTTATTTTTACTTAAGGAATCTTCCTTTCGGTTTGAGTTATTTTATATTTTCACTCTAGGATTCTTAAGTTTTTATATAGATCAAGAAAAAGGCGGCGGTCTATTATTCGACTAATGAGTTAACATTAGTCAATTTGTGTTTTTTTCTCGTGCTTTTGTTTGACTCGTTGGCCAGTTTTGGGGCGTAACGCGATTAAGGTGCGCGAATCGTTCTATCTTTGGGTCTAATTAATGTTTGTCTGTTTTTGTGTATGTGTGTGTGTGTGAGTGAGGGAATGCAGTAAATTTATGACTAGGGCTTAAACAGCATATGAATTATGCTTTGGGCCAGATATGTACATAGGGACAGAGATGGATAGAGACAGAGAGATGGCGGCGAAACTAGTCGTTTGCCTGAGTGCATTTTCCAATTGAGTGATTTATGCGCTTGAAAAATGCAATGTATGTCCAAAGGGGGGAGAGAAAAAGAGAGAGATATATGTAGATAGAAGGGAAAATAGAGAGATACAGAAGGTAAACTCTTGAACACTATTAGAATTATATACCAAACAAGTTGTCTAAGTAATAAATGTTTATAATTTGTAAAAGCTGCCCACAAGTTGTGCGTCATGTCTGTGTGTGTCTCTGTGTGTGTGTTTGTGTGAGGCAAGTCTCCGATTTCCCAAAAAACTGCATAACCAAGTGATTTGTGGTGTGACTTTGGTTACTGTACTTGGATTATATTGCTACCCACTTATGTGAGTTGACATCGAGATGCCAATGCCGATGCCAATGCCTCTCCCATAGCCGATGTTATTGTCAAACCCTTTTGTGCTACTTTAAGGCAACTGAAACTTGAAGCGTGCTGCTGGGAACAAAAACGAGGGGTGCCAAATTACACATAACGATGAATTTTGAGGGTGGTAAATTCAAATTTTGGTGCAAATTTGGTAAGATTAACTCAAAACTTGCTCTCTCTCTCTAACTGAACCATCTGCTGGGATGGTTAAAGTTGACCTGCTTTAACAAACCGACATGGAGGCCAGAGGCAACATCTGTCGTTGCGATTCCAAACCGAAATGTATCTTTGGCTTTCCATCTACTCTGCGAATAGTTCAACCTACAAGTGGCCAATTCTCCCTCTGCTTCCTCTCTCTCTCTCTATCTTTCTCTGTTCTCTAACTTATGCCTTCTTGTGTCCAAACTTGAAAAACTTCACACAAGTTAAACACGGAATAGTGCTCGAGGAGACAAGATAGACCGACCGACACAGTGAGTGAGGCACACAGTGGTTAGGGAAGTATTGAAGGGACTTTTGAAGCAGCTTTACTAACCAACAAAAAAAAAAACTGAAACTGAAACTCAAGTTACTTGATGTCATTACAGCAAGAAAAAAAAAAAAATTGTTGTCTATGTTATTTTCTCCAGAGCTGTGCGTGTGTGTGTGTGTGCTTGTGCTTGTTGGTGGGCTCTAACTTAGTTTTCATTGCTCTTTTCAGGGGGCTAACTTCATTGAAGTAGGACCTTTGTCTCTGGACTTGCCACACAGAGAGTCACTTGTAAAGAAAAATGTTTTACAATGATTTCCTCAGTCATTTTGTTAGATGAACAGTTTGTAACAAGCAGAATTTGTGAAAAGATTTTGCTTAACAGAGTTTTCGTCTTGCTTAGCGTTTTCAATTATTTATAACATTCACATTTTTGTTTCTAAGAATGTAGAAATTATAAAAAGGAATTGTTTCTGTGTATAAGATTATTAAAAAATATATATTTTTGTGTTCTAATTTTTACTGGACCCTCAAAGAAACAAAACTGATTTTAAGTTTTATTTCACATGGTTATGACTTAATACTTTTTGGTGATCTTTTCCTCTTGTTGTTTCTCATGAGAGTCTAGTTAACTTTTGAAAACTGGGCCTACTTTTGCCCTAAACTTTTTAGATTTCATTATTTTATTCTTACAGTCTTTTAAGTCATTAAATATTTATATTAAATTGTTCTTCGGTCAACTGATGGTTTAAAAGAAAGCTAATAAATTATCTTTGATATATTTATTTTCTCTTTTTCTTTTGGAAGAGTATTTTAAATTGTTCATTCTAATTGAGCATTTTTTTCTTCGCTTGCAAATGCAAAAATTGCAATTTCCAAACATAATTTCATGTGTGTGTGTGTGCTTGCATATTGCAAGTGTATACATATATGTATATGGTGTGTGTGTGAGCGAACAACACATGTGTCTATTATAATCCACCTCTCTTCATTCTTCATGTGGTTGCACATATTCTTCTTCTTTTTGGTTCCGCTTATATAGCAATTTTTATTTTCTTTTTGATTTTTTTTCTGCAGTTATTTCGTTTGCTTTTCCCCCCATTCCTCCTCATATTGCTTCTGCACTTTTTTCATAAATTAAAAGTTAATAAAAATCCACACAGGTAGCTCTAATTTATTTTTAATATTTATTTTTATATGGTTCACTCACTCACATACATTTCTCCTTCTCTTTTGCTCTTGCAATGCGTGGAAAATTGCAGAATTTTTGCTGTGGCTGCGGCGTCTGCAGATTTTATGCATTTTTAATATCAAAGGGAAAAAGGTGATGAAGGGGAAGCTGATGAGGAAAGAAAGGAGGGAAAAAAAAAGAATTCATTGGCTGGTTGGTTAGTTGGTTGAGGGGAGAAATCAGAGAATATATATGCCCAGGTTACCACGATGCGGTGAAAATTGCAGCAAATTAGGTGGCCATGGATTTCTGATATATACGCGTACACACACGCATACATGTGTGTGTGGGAAATGCAGGTTTAATGAGTTTATGTTCACCTGATTGAAGCGGTAAAAAAATGTACAACTTATCCATGTAGGGAAGTTAGTTAGCTCAGCTCAGAGAAAAATAGTAAAAACGAAAAGAGGGGAGATTGTGGATAAACTTGGTTTTGATTCAATTTTTGCTGGTTTTTCCACTGGCTTTTCTTTTCTCGTTTGCTTATTTTTGGTCTGGTGAAAACTGGAGCAAGTTGTTTTTGTTGTTGGTTAGTTGCTTCGTGTAGTTCATGAAAAACTTGAAGTGCGAGTTTTTTTTTGTGTCTTTTTTTTGTTCGAGTAAAATGAGGTTATGCCTTTGCAATATATTTTTCAGCATATGACCCAACTTTGATGATCATTTAGATTATTCTGGCATCAGTTTGATCAGTCTTCACTGAACAATCTTTGCAATTAGGTCACTGTTTGCTGTACTAAGTCATGGTTAATGATTAGGGCTATCAAGACTTCCAGGTTTTCTTTTGAGGTCAGCTGCCATAGACATTGGTCAGTTAAAAAAGAGAAAAATAAAGCAATGAAAACCGATAAAATCGGTTTCGGTGCAATTTTGATCATTGATCTGTGCAAAACGATGAACAAAGTTACAGATTTCAAAAAAAAGTTTTTATTCGGCAATCTTTTTAAATTGATTTGAAGTTTCTTACTTTTTTGCCACCCAACAATCGTTTTCACTCAATTTTCATTCAATTCAATTCTTGAAGCAACATTGTGATTACTAAATTAAATCCAATCAAATTGAACCCATCAAATGCATTTTGCAGATGACGACAATCCAATTCACGTTTCCGGCTAGTGCACACCTGCGACCAACCTTCTACTTCCTCTGTCATTTCCCTTACCTCCCACCGCCCCCACTTTGCTTAACCACCTGGCATCCTTCCTCCAATTGTAATGAACTTAACTCAATCGTTGAAATCTATTGGAATTGCAGCTAACAGTAGCAGCAGTCGGTTGATTGCAACGAACTGAACTCATTGCGAATTTTTTAATTAATTTTCTGTCAACGTTAGCAAAAACTTGTCTTTAATTATGACCAAGGTCCACTTGCTTGCTTGCCTTCTCTGTCTTTCTTTTGGCTTTGGCTTGGGGGTTGTTCTTTCTCTTTCTCTGTCACGTGTTTCAATTTCAAAAAGTTAGAAAAAGAAGAGCTCAACCAACCAACAAATAGAGTTATTAACAACATGTGTTGTTGTGCCAAAAGCAACAGCTGAAAATTATGGCTTAAAGCTGCCAAAGAAATGACAAGTGAGACATGACCAATTCTGTCTGGTCTGTGCTCTTTTATTTACCCTTTATATAGCAAATAAATGAGGTATATAAACGAGGGAAATATCTATTTTGAATGCAATTTATGTCAAAACTAAAAGTCACAGCAAAAATATTTAAATTGATTTCCTTTGACGTTTTTCCAAAGTTTCTTTCACTTCCTCTCAATATCGATAGCTGTTTGTATCATTCGGTGAAGTTTCTGGCAAGTCAGCAAGAGATGACACATGAATAATTTGAATGGACAACCAAAAAAAAATACAAAAAGAACAGCATCTCATACACTTATAGGTATTAACAGAGGGTGAGGTGTGTGCGGGAGTCACAGCCAAGAAGCAATCTTGCGAGTCAAAGTTTTTTTTTTTTGTTTTGTCTTGTTTAAGCTCATGCTGCAAATTAGGTTAATTAAAAACCGCTCGAGGTCATAAGTAAGTCACAAAAAAAGAAGAAAAAATGCGGAAAAATGAGCTACAAATTTTTGGGGGAAAAAAAAACACCAAAGAAAGACGACAAACAGGGCAAAGCATGTAGTAGAGAAAAGTGCGTGGCAAACTTTTTCAATTAAACTTAATTTTTTCTCTTTTTTCGTATTCTTTTCGCACTCTCGCTTTCTCTCTTTCTCTTAGTCATTTGGTTCTTTGGCTTTAAACGTTGACAAAAAAGCGGCACAAATTGAATTTTGATCGATATATAATGTGAGTGGAGGTAAGAAGGTGTTCCGCACGGAGGCGTTTAACGGGGATGAAACTTGACAAGAATGAACTGCTGCCGCCTCTTTTAAGCATTATAATGGGTGTGGGAGAATGGTGTGGAAAGCAAAATGACAGCAAATTAGCAGAGACCAAAAAGTGAAAAAAAAAAACCAAAAAGGTCTCGCACCCAAAAAAAAAAAAGTGCCAATTGATAATGGACAAATGCGGAAGAGTGGCATTTTTTTTTTCGTTCTTTAGTTGATGTTTTTCTTTCATTCAACATAAAAAGTTTGTCAAATTTAATGCTCAGGAAATGAAGGACCAATTCAAACTTTGTTGGAATTATAACGATTGAAAATGAAATATTTTTGCTATAACAAGAAGCATTCAAAGGCCTGTCTTCAAGTTCTTTTGTAAATAACACAATAAAGTTACAAATAAATAATTATTAAAATTTCCAATTTGTAAATTTTTTATGATAACTGAGAAACTACATTTTGAAATAAGTTGAACTAGGAAATTCTATTATTATACGAGGTCCTCTTGAGATGAGAAAAGATTTTTAAATAATATCAAATGTTACAGTATCAGAATAGGTTTCAAATATATTATTAAAAGTTGCAGTTCTTATATCAGAAAGATGACTAATTATTTAGCAAACTTTTTCAATTTTCATTTGATTTTTGTTGCATTCAGTTTTAGCTTCCATTTACATTTGGCGAGACTCAAGTATCAGATAGTGAGTGTCACTCCTCTTTAACACACTCGCCATTCCCTTTTTGCTGCCCCTCTCATCACCATCCACTCAAAATTCCAATGGGAACCGAAACAGCCTGTCTATGTATATTCCCTTCGCTCCCTTTATTCTCTTTTACTCTCTATCTCTCTGTCTCTCCTCAGTCTTTGTTTGATTCGCTTTGGTGTTTTGTTGTTCTCTGCGTTTTTCCCGGCACTTCACTTTACAAAATGTTTGACACATAAAACGCCAGCATACGCCCTGTATGCCCCTCCTTTAAAGCGTTTGTCCCACATCTCCCATCTTTGCCCTTACCCTGTCTTTTTACCATTTATATTTTTTATTATTTGGGCGCCGTATTTTGTTGTTGTTGCTGTTGCAAAACATGTCGAACAACATTAAAAGGGGGGGCACAGAAGAAAAAACAAAAAATAGAAGAAATAACAAATACAAAACGGCGGTAAAAACATCTAAAGTAAAATAGAAATTCACGCGTCAGTTTATTGAACCACACATACGCAGAGATATACATGTGTAGAAGGGTGGCGAAAGGCGGAGAGGGTGAAGTAGGAAGATGGACACCAGCAAACTAGGCGGCAGATTCCATTCCCTAACCCGCCACTCTGCACCCTCTGGCAATAGTTGCAAATCGAAAAAATATTTGAATGAAAAGTAAGCAAAGTAGCTGTTGCCTCACCTACCCCAACGAAGCCGCCGCCGCTCTACACACTTGACATGGGTTTTCCTCTCCACTTTCCACGCCACTTGCTGTCCTATCTCTTTCCCTCGGTCTCGCCCTCATCATCATCATCATAGTCGTCGTCGTGAAAAAGAATATGCTGGGCATCATTTTGTATGAGTTCTTTTTGGGTCTATTTGCTGTTGCATTTTATGTGCCGCCTGCCTGCCTGACTCCACCTCCCCCCTTCCCTCACCACAATCACATCCCATTCTAGCCTAGCCCGGCCGGCTGCATATCAAATCGATCGATAATTTTCTGCTCAAATGTGCGGAAAATGTTCGTTGATGGTGGTTTTCCCCATCCCCGTCTACCCCACCAACAAATGCATTCTCCTCTTGTTTTTGTAGTGAATTTTGTTGAATGATATTTAAGGTGGAATGATGAAATAAAAAAAAGCGAATCATTCTCTGTCTCTTTCTCTATCTGTGTAAATTTTGAAATGGAAAATTATCAAGCAATAATATGCCTACATATGTTTTATTGGTGATTGCAGTCAGCCATCAAAAATATTGGCATTCATATCAAAGCTACGAGAAATTCTCAGAAAAAAGTACAAAAATTCAATATGCTTTTAAAGTAGTCAACAATTAACGAACATGGAAAATATTCTGACCTTTTTGGTAGACTACTCATATTAAAGAGATTTTAAGACTTGTAACCAAATTGTCAGAGTTCATAAAGTCTTATAATTTAGTAAAATTCAACCAGACAAAAGACCCAAAAAAAGACCCCAGAAAGGTTTTGTAAAAAAGTATATAAGTGTTTTGTAGCCAAAAATTAAACAAAAGTTGAATAACAATAAAAAGACTTATAACTACTTAAAGGCGCACACTTACATACCAATTAACAATGTTTAATAGGTATCCAAACGTCGAAGTGCTTATTGAGATTTCCCTTTTTGGTTTGATTTCAATGTCAATGACCCAAAGCTTGAAATAGTTTTTTTTTTATCCAAAGAATTGAAAGAAATGTATAAAAAAACGTGGTCAAGTCAGCTGCTAGATTAAAGTTCTTTGGCACAAACTATTTGAATGAGCCCTGTCGTCTTTTACCTCCCTTCTTTTGGTCTTCCTCTGTGTCTTTCTCTCTTATTTTATCTCTCTGTCTTTTCATGTTATGGCTCGTGTGTGGCCAGTGGCAAGAAAATCATGTAGAAAATATTATGACTTGATTTCTGCAGATTTGTTTCTTTCTTCTTTTCTTGAGACCTTTTTTTTCTTTCTTTTTATGGCCAAGAGCTAGAAGTCAGTAAGTCAATTGTCAACACTTGAGATACATTTCTCGTAGCTACTTTACCTTTTCGGAGTTTCAATTGTGCTTCTTTCGATTCGACGACAATAATTTTGAAATTTTTATAACCGGTTTGAGAATGTTCTTTGGTGTTTTTTTTTGTGTGTTTCTTACAAAGTTGAGTAAACTTTAAATTGTTTTACATTTTTTCTCCCCCTTTGATGTCAATGACTAAAATCTTTCTTTTATTTCTGTTTTGTCAAATTAAAATTTTAAAATTGTTTATAATTAATGACTAAAGTGTATAAAAAGCTATGAACAAAGAAATAAATTGAAGTAATGGCAAAATATATAATGGTCATTAAATTTTAACTGAGGATATAAAATTGTAAACAAACAATGTAATCGATAAAGAATGCAGGTAATATTGAAACCAATTTTACAATAATTATTTTAATTCGAAATAATGTGGATAATGTTTAAAATGTTCCCTCTGATTTAGTTTATTCTCATGTTACCTTAATTATTCAAGAGTTTTTTGTTTCTTTCTCAAACACTCGACCCAATTATACAGATAATTATGAGATGGATTGATGATGGCTGACATGAGCACTTCTCCGATTTATTTTTTTTCTGAAACATATATTTACCCAAGTAAACCAGTTGCCCAGTTAAGAGTAGAGATATTTTTTATATGAAATGCTCTTCAGGCGGCAATAACGATGAGCTCAACTTGTTGTCAACGTTTGTTAAATATAATGACAAATATTTGTATATTTTTCCATTATTTTAATTAGTGAAAAAATATGGGGTAATGCACTCAGTTCCCTTACTCATTCACTCATTTAGATGGGCCAGATGAAAATAGGGAATAGGAACGCGAATGGAGGGCCAAAAATGTCGAGAGAGAGAGAGAGAGAGAGAGGGAGAGAAAAAGAGTCAGAAAAGTGAAATAAAATAAAATGGAAGTGGCAACATTTCCGGCTTCCGCAAAACTGTTTCCTGGCCAACGATAAAATACATTTTTAATGCCAAAGCTAATATGTGACGGGTGGGAGGGAGAGCGAGATAGTAACAGAAAGAGAGAGAGAGAGAGAGAGGGAAAATGGATACTGGAAAACCTCTCGAAACCGAGCCGTTAATTTGTGTTTTTGCCTTGTGTAAAAATGGCGCAGTTTATTTTGGACTTGGTTTAATTTTGGTAAATTTTTTTTTTTAAATTGTCTGCACTTAAATTGAAATTAACGAGGCGTAAATTTTCGGTATATCATCAGAGAGAAAGAACGAAAGGATACAGCATAAAATTGTAATGAAACTTTTTCTTTTTATTTCGGTTTTCCTTTTTCGATTTACTTCTTTTTCCTTTTTGGTTTAATTGGGCGCTAAGTGTGGAAATTTAAAGCTAGAAAGCAAAGCATGGCGTGGGGGGAGTACAAGAAAAGAGACAGCGACAGAGTTGGAGGGAGAGAGAGAGAGAGAAAAAAACAAGACTACCAAGCTGTCAGTAAGAATTATTATGCCATGTAATGCAATGCGCATTTCTGTGGTTTAGCACAAGAACGAAGGCGGTGGCTGTAGCGCAGGGGCGTGGCATGCTACACACACACACACGATGAGAAGAGACGCTGCCTTAGTGGAAATAAAAAGCCGCAGGATTTATCACTTTTGGCATCTTTTTTTTCTTCTCCCTCCTTTCTTTTGATATCTTTCACGAGGGGAGTTTAACAAAGTTCTCAAACAGCAAGCTTACAATACTTTGCATTAAATACTTGACTAAATGTTAACTTGTCTTAAAATAAGTTTAGATTTATATTTCATTTTGATTGGGATTATTGGCGTTTGTCTATGTAATGAAACTTCCCTCGCTTTGGCAGGCTTTCCTTGGTGTGGTTTTTACTCTAACAGAACCCCAGACACATTTCATGCTAACAAGCTGGCCTGGTCTCCCGCCACATTTCCCCCCTCTCTCTCTCTCTCTCTCTCGCTCTCTCTCCAAGAACCTGAGGTTCATTCCTATGTGGTTGCATGTGCAAGTTACTTACCTTTTGGCTTGAAGGGTGAAGAGGGGGAGAGCTTAACATTCGCTCCTTGTGATGCTGGTCTTGCTCTTGCTCCTTTTGCCTATACTCTTCTGCTTCAAACCCGCCTTGCTACGGCCCTCCCCGTTCTAGCCATCTGTCGTAGCATATGTAAAAGGTATTATGGCTAAAAGCAAAAATATTGCATTCGACAGTGCAATTTGTTAGCTCTCTTCTTCAAGTCTTTGAATGATGTCGAAGGTTGAGAGAGTCACAGAGTCCTTAGGTAGAGAGGGTAATCCGAAGCTGGAAAATGTAGATTAGGGGGGATGGCAAATTTGTGATATCGAGTAAAGTGCGTTGTGGCTTTGATTTTGGCTTAGCTGCCTTGGATTGTACTTTGCGGGTGTGTGTCTGTGTGAAAAGTATATTGTAGATACATTAAGCCTGTGAGTATGACTCGAAGTTAACCTGAAGATAATTTTGAATTATTATGTCTGTGGTGTTGGGTGCAAACGCAATTATATGAGCATTTTGGTACTCCTTTCCAAACTCAAAAGCTACTAATATGTGTAAAATAGAGAAATTCAACTGTTAAGTAGATATTGAGATAAGATACGACTCTAAAATTAGTTTCAAGTGTCAATTAAGTAAAAGTTTTTGACAAATACTTCAGCAAACTCGAGTTTCTAAGCTATTGAGAATTCACTTTACCAAAGCTCGCAGTTGAAACTCGCTTGTTTTTGATATTATAGATATATCTAATGATATTTACGGCAAGATAACTTTATATGAAACGTGGAAGCACTTTTTGACCGCCTTTTAAGCTTAGCATGAAAATTTATAACCCGTAGATACAAATGGCAAAAAAGATTTCCACAAATCATTTAAGTGCCAGAGAAGAAATGGTGAGGTGAGGCTGACTGTGGCTACGTGTCGCGTCTCGAAATGGGCAGCTAACGGTGAAAGCCTCGCTGCTTTTCTTTACTTTTCTGTCACGTATCATCTGAACAATTAAGGTAACTCTCATAGAGACACGAGATATATATAGAGAAACTGTGTCACACGTCAGGCAGTGAAGTGAACAAAAAGTTACCCACCAATGAGCATTTAGAATGAAAATTGCATTTAATTAACAATGCAACAAAAGAAAAACGCATGAAAAGCAAAAATACAAAAACAAACTTTCACTGAGCTTCCTTCTCTCGCATTTTTGCCCTCTCTTTTTAGCTTTATCTATGCAATTACTTATTGTAGCAATTGTTATTCTTTGCCCCCGCCTCCGTTTGTTCCCATCTGTTTTTTTTTTATTCAACTCAAATTAAACATTTAACCTAAATTCTAATCGCGGGTTTTCATTTCCTCATTCTGGCTTTTTGTCATTGCAAATAAACAATTAGCAATTTTCCATGCACATATTTCCATGGGAAATTGTTTTTCTCGACAATAAACAGAAAAAACAAGAGAAAGAAAACCAAATAGCGAATGCTAACCTAAATTTTCCCCCATCTCGTTTACTCTTCATTTCCATCCCCCTCCCTGTTTCTCGGCAAGCTCCAAAAAGCAATTCATAACTTTGCACTTACAAATTATTTAAGCAAATTATGAGCCTTGCTACTTCATCAGCCGCTTAGTAGCTAACGAAGTGAGACAGGGAAAGACCAAAAGAAATAGAGAGAGAGAGAGAGAAAAAGATGCAGATGGAGTTGGCCAAGAAGGACTACTCCCTTTTAATAGCCTGGCAACTGCTGCTGGCTGCTGGCTAAAAATTTCCATTCACATTCATAATCGCTTCGAGGCAAAAAGCAAGCATAAAATGAGCATAAACTTTTGGCGTATTTAGTTTAGAGCACGCAAAACGGTCGGTGAATTGCCGGAGTATGAGGGGGACAGAGACGGAGAATGGAAATTTGTGAAAATATGTTTTGGCACAAATTGTATAATCCAAGTTTTTTAGTGGATGGGATAAACTTTTGCAAATTTGAAGATGATATAAAATGATTGATATTGCAATGAATTTATAATCAACTTTATTTCATTTCAACTCTCTCGACATTTTGCCAGACAAAATGCTTTTGGAATGCTGGGCTGGGTCCATCTCCTCTTTTGGATTCGCTGACAAGCGTGTAATCTCAACTTAAGTGTGTGTGCTGGAAGGAGGCGCAATACATATAAGGAAGAAAGAGAAGTTAGTCAGTCAGCCAGCCGCAAGCAAAGTAAAAAAAAAAGTATGTACGCATAAAGAGTTCTTTTTGGTTGTCCTCCTGCCTTCAACCCTTTCACAGACGCACACACACGTGGACTAGACACGTGTCAGATGAAATGGAGAAGAATGAGTCGTGGGCTGGATATGTTATCAGACCGGTTGCAGGCCTCTTTATTTTTTTCCCCCCTTTACCTTGGTTGTCTTGCGTTTAGTTTTCCTTCTTTAGGTTACCCCTTCTCTCTCTCTTTAACTGTCATCATATATGACAGAGTTTGGTATGCCATAAAAATTCACTTACTTAAAGCAGATTGCCATCAAAATGTTCGTGTCGTTGTTTTTGTTGTTATGGTAGTTGTAGTCAGCCACACCCCATGACATACTGATAATATTTGTTTATACTCGAAGCCTACAAACTTTAAAAGTGTTCTAGAGAAAGTTGACTGAATTGTTGATAATATTTAATCATTTTAAGTATTCTGAACTGGTAGTATTGTCATTTGCATAACTTTATGTACAAATTTCTATGTCCCAATTTAAGATAAATTTGAAAACATTAAATTAATTTAAAATTAATATTTATTAAATGGTTCCAAGGAGACTTAAGACTTTGTTATTAAAATTTATAAAAACTAACTCTATAAAAATGAACTAAATTATAGTAAATTGAAACGAAAACTTTAAAGACTTATTAAGACTTTAAATTGGAGCTCCAATAAAATGCAAAAAGTGCATTTTCATTAGTTTTACTTTAAAGTTTCTTCAATGTTATGTATATGATACTTGATATTTGAGATCCTGTTGGTTGATCATATTAGAAAACTTTAAAGTTAAACTTAATATGAGAATATTCTTTATATTTTTATTCCCATTCCCTTTAGTATCGATGCATTTGTCACGTGCCTCGCTGATTTTGGTTTGTTTTTCTTTCATTCTTTCCACTGCTACTACTCATTCCTACTTGTTTTTTGACAAATAGCTGAATGTGGATACTTTTACTCATCCTCTACATTTTCCATTTCCTTCGTCTTCGACAGCTCCCCCACCAAACCATTCCGTTATTGCTGCTTCTTCGCACAGCTGTGAAACATTTTGTGGTCATGTTGACACACACACATAGACGAACACACTCGCAGATGTTTAGAAGGAGATACACACACATATAGAGAGATAGATAGATAGATAGATAGACAGACACAAACACACACGCTTTGGGGAAAACATGTGTGTGAAATCACTTCAAACTTACAAGCCACCCTTCCTTCCTGGCCATCTAGCAGCACTTGGCCCATTCCACAATAACATCGATCCCTTTGCGCTTTCCCTTCCCTTCGTCCTATTCCTTTTGCATTTTTCTTTCTTCTTTTTTTTTGCTGATAGATACAGATAGAAAACATATGATGCTCGCTTGGCCACCGCACAATTTATATAATGATGTCGCACTTTTGCTCATCTCTCTCTCACGCTCTCTCTCTCTCTCTCACACACATTTGGTATACTTGTGGGAATATCAATTTTGTTTGCCATGTTCTTGTTGCTGTTGTTGCATTCTTTGGCAATAACTATTTATTAGATACATAGAGGATACATTGTATCTGCGTTCCTGTTTCTGTTGGTTTGACTCTACTCTAAAATGCAATTTTATAGCTGTCAGGGGAATTTAACGCCAAAGCGCGAAAATGCCAAAACAAAAAGAAGAAAATCAAAGAGACAGAGTGTGGAGGGACGAAGCAGCAGACTCGTGTCACGTTGTGCCTGCCACCACGCCCCCTTTTGTATTTTTTTTGTGCTTCCTTCTTGTCTTTTGTTTACGCTGCGCTAGTTTTTGGCTAACGATAAAGTGTCAAGAATTTTCCGTTTTTCCCTTCCCACATTGTAGTTTAAGGGGGGCGGAGGAGGGCACAAAGAAGAGGAGGAGAGGGGGTATGAAAAAAGCATTTTTTGTTATGCATTGCGTGCAAAGCCCTGTCTGACCCTTCGTGTCCTATACCTCTCCTCTCTCTCCCTACCTCTGCTAGTCCCCTTGTTGAACTTCTCACTCTCTCTCTCGCTAACTCTGACTACCCACTGCGTGTGCAGATAATAAAACTAAGTAAATTGATGGTCTTTGTGCAGAAACTGACAAGTTGCACTAGAGGCAACAACAACAACAATTTTTCGATGGTCATATAGATATACATATACACATATATATATGTATATACATATATTGTATAAAAAATCCAATTTCTAACAAAAACACAACAAAAGCAGCAGATAGCACAGTTAGATACATAGTTAGTTGAGGATAGATAGATAGATAGATATATAGATGAATGAATAAATGGATGGATGGTGGGCTGTCTGTCGGCCTGTCTGACTGGCTAGCTAGTCGGACGGATGCTTTGGTCATAGAGAACTTTACTTGGTCATTTATCATACCACAAAGAAGAAAAAAATATAAAACAAAGAACAAAAAAAAGGAGACAAAGAATTATTCAACGCAGAATGCAGAAAGCTGAGAGCGTGTGAATACATGTACTAAAGTAGTAGTATACGAAATAAAGCAAAAGAAAAATGTGTGAGAAAATTCATTTGTGGTTAAACTAAGGGGGGGAGATACAAATGCTGCTTCTGGTTGATTGTTACTGTCCCTCTGACAATCAAATGATATGAGAATTAGTCTGGCGACAACTTTTGAAAGCAACAGAAAGAATTGTGAAACTGAAACTACATAGATTCAATTTTTGATAACTTTTTGTTGTTTCATCAAGTTTGTAATCAGATATTTATTATCTGTTATGGAATGTGAATAGCATGAATCGTGCTTTAATTCAATTTTTAATTTGTTTATAGAATGTATGAACAAAACATTCTTTTAAATGATAAACAAACCATGACCATCATATGCCTAGTGTTTTTGTAAACAAAACTATGTGTTTGCAATTTCCAAAAAATTATTTACTAGTAAACATCTACATATATAAAAACCGAGGAAACAAACCAAACTCTGCCATATTGATATTTCTATACTCTTCAAAATTGTATTACATCATTAAGAGTCATGATATTTAAGCCTCGAAGAATAGAGGTGCCAATTAAAAATTCAATGTTGATCTAAGCCAGTTGGCTTATTATAGATTTATATAAATTTAATGATTCTTTCATTTAAGAGTTCGTGTTATCACATGGGGGTCACCAAATTATACAATGTATAAGCTCAACAAAGAGATATTGAATCTTTGATCAACTGAAATGGGAGACAAAAGCCGGTCACTGCAGTGGTCGCTTTGTCACTTGATACCAAACTTGTTTTTCAGTGTCTTAGCCTCGAATAGGGTTACCAACAACTGCTACTACTACCACCAATACTACTACTAGACTATGTACGCGTCAAAGACAATCTCCATAAATCAAAAATGCCTTTTACAAAATACACAACGCGACAAAAAAGAAAACAAGTAAAGACAAAAGACTAAAACAAAGAACATGACAAAGCGGGTCAAAAGGCGATTCCGGCGTTATCCCCCACATCCCCTTCCCCGCCATGCATCCATCGTATCTGCTTCTTTCCACTTGGCGTTGTCATCTCAATGAGGGGTCGATGGGACGGGACAGGACAGGACGGGACGGGACCTACTCTCATAAATATTGACGCGCGTTTTATATGCCGAAAATTTGTCGCGTGCGTTCGTTCGCAACGCAACACTAGGATGCGGCTCCTCCTTGCTGAATGCTGGTCCACCCAATTGATGCTACTACTGCCGATGCTGCGGCTGCTGCTGCTGCTGTTGCTGTTGCTGCTCAGCGGGTTATTAAAAAATTCATGGCTTGTAAAATGCAGAAAATCCCTGGGAGAGTGGAAATTTAAATTTTTTGGACTATAAAAGACAAGAGAAGTGAAGTAAAGTAAGAGCACTGGAGAGCACAGAGAGAGAGAGCGACGAATGAAATGAAATGGGATGGAGCATCGGATAGGATAGGGCGCTATGTGGTGCGGGTGAGGAGGTGGGATGAGATGAAGAATGAATTGGCCGGCAAAGCGGCTTAAAAACACAAGCGACCAAGCGGTTAACGCTTGCCCTGTGGCCTTTTGACCGCAAAACTGGTTTCGTTCTCGTGGCTGTGCCACAGGAACAGGATGATGAAAATGAGTACAGGCAGGGGGTGGGGGGAGGGGCAAGAGCGTCCTAGTGTCATGGTGGGTCGCTGTTGCAGGGAAGGAGTCAGCAGGGGGAAACCAAAAACTCTGCGTTTGACGCGATTCACTTGAAAATATCATTTACATATTCGAGGCGCATATCCTTTTGGACTCCTTGCAAAATACATGAAAACCTTTTAAATTTTTTATAACCAAAAACCCAAAAACAGAATCCAACCTAAATCCCAAACAACAATACATACAACAGGCGCATTGAGGCGGCTTTGTGTGTGAGCGTGCTTGTGACACCGATTAATACCCTTTATAACCTTTATGTGTTGTACATTTTTCATGAATTTTGTTATCCATTAAATGTACTCGTTTTTGAGCTGTTAAGCCAGTTCTTTAGGGTATTTGAAAATCGTTCTCTCTTTTTTTATAATTGTATTGTTGTCTGAGTATTTATTTGTTTATAATATTTAACTGACCAATGCCTTTTCCCCCTGTCGTTTTCGTCTACTCCCCTTGCGTTTTTATTGTGGGGAAACTCTCTTTTTTCGAGTTTTCCCCAGCCCCTTGACATCCTTTGATTTCTGACATCGAGTTGACCATGTTTTTATTTGAGGCTTAAATTTCTGCCCTGCCATTGGTGAAAAGTTAAATTTCCCTTTTAGCTTCTCCCCAAACATACAACGTATCAAATTTTATTAATATTTTTTTTCCTTTTTTTGTTTTTTTCTGCATTTTGTAAACAACTTCAAAAGGTTTTTTCCCCGTTTTCATAATATGAAAAGTGCAGCAGCAGAGAGAATTGTTTGTTTGTTCTCATTTCTCTACCTCCTCCTTCTGTCTTTTTGGGCTAAAAGCTATTTGGTTATGGGTTAATATATAGCATGAACCACAATGATATCGTTTCTCGACACATCTGTGCAGTTTTTGCTATTTCAAGAGAAAAATATTCTCTCTCTCTCTCTCTGTGTTCAGTTTGTTTATGCTTTTAATTACGTTTATGCGGCTGATTTATGTTTATGAAAATTGGCGTGGGCTTTGCCCCAACCACTTTGCCCAAAGGGGATGGGGGCCCCCAATATAGGGTGGCCTTGAATATATTCCAAATGGGTTAAGGTGGCAATGTGTTGTGTTGTTGGGAATTCATTTGGAAACTTGAAAAAAAACACATAAAATTAGGTAGCTATTTTGATACACTTACGGAGGAGGTATAATACATCTAACTGTCTCTTTTACCTGTGATTTAGATTTTTCAGTTGAAAGTTTTTTTTATATATTTATTATTGCATTCCTGCATTGTGTTTAGTTAACAATTTTCATTAATGAAAATGTATCCCATGAAAGATATAAAAATGCTATCCAAATGTAAAATCTAAAATTGTTGCCCTATTTCTACTTCGTGGCTTATAAATCTTAGATCTTCTTGCCACTGTTTATTTTTGTTAACATATCTGGAATTGCTTTTTTTAATCATTTCGTTTTTCTCTGTTCTTTCTATTTTCAGGTAGGTGACAATGTACGTATGAAACAAATTGGGGGTGAGAACCTTACCTATGATGATCATAATGATGTTGATGATAATGAAGAACAATTTTCACACATGGCCTCACACACATGCACACCCATTTGGAAATGTTTGAAATTGGTTTATTTATTAACAACTGGCCATTGTTTTGTTATTATATAATGTGATTCCAATTGAGTGAGGAAAGAGTTTAAGGGGGAGTAGAAACAAATTTTCGTGTGCGTCATTCGGGAAATGGTAACAAGTGTAATTAAGTTTTTATTTACTTTTATTTTTGTGTGGAATTGTTGGCAGCTCATTATATAGACCCACTTATCGTTTCTCTGTGCTATTCCGCCTCCAATCCTTTCGCCCGTATCTCCCCTTGCAACTACTTGTATGTTCATTCTTTCAGGTAAAACTAAATGGTTTATAAATTTGTAGTGAAATTTATTTGCAGCCATGCCAAAAAAATAATTTTTCAAATCAGCAAAATATTTCGAATATATATATAGAGAGATATATGCAAATAGATATACATTCTAGATATTTATTACCAGTGGGCAAAGCTTAGTCATCATTGGAATCATCATCAACCTCATCATCATTTCGAAATGTATTTTGGCTATTTTAGTTTGGTTTATTTTTAAGTTGAATACATATATAGAATATAAAAAGGTAAATTTATTAGTTTTGAATTTATATCCATACAGTTTTGGTTTTATTAAGAGACAAATATTTGCAATAACACATAAGAAATCTGCAAGGGACGAAAAGAGCTATGATGAAACGCACTTGATACTAGGCCTCAACAAAATCCACAGAGATTTAAATAACAAATGTCGCAATGTTGTTGTTTGTTGTATAAGTCAAACAAAAGATTTATTCAAGTTTCGGCCTATTGAAGGATTGTCCAAACAAACCGAAGCCAAAAAAAGCAACCAGAATAACTGGATTACTAATAGGGTTTATACTATAGTTTCAATACCCTTTACCATATAAATAATCAAAATTTCCAACTTAAACAGAATTTGAGAAATGCCATAATTTCATCTACTGTGATGTCTTAATATATAGTCAAGTGAATATGACTACTTTTCGATTTAAAGAGTATTTTTTTGTTAATCAAACAAGTTGCTAATTTATTTTGTCGATTTTTTGATTTCTGTTGAAACAAGTCTGACAGCTTTTGTCAGTGCAAGAATCTTCATTTGATGCAATGACAAATGTAAAAACAATTTGAACGGTTATCAAATTGTAGCTAAAGTATATGCATATAGGTATATAGATGATTATTCATATGCAGATATTTCTTCCAATTGTGTTTAACCCGTTTGTTTTTGTTTTAAAAAGTCATAAAATAGACACACGATTGAATCTAATTAATTAACTATACCAGTCCAGACGAGGCAACTCAGTCTCCCACAAATCAAGTCCACATGAAGACTAAAAAAAAAACAAACTAAGCAATAAATGAAATCTATATAGCAAGTTCTACCAGATAAGGAAAATGTCAAGATCATAAACAAAAGAAACTATAAAAGATGAAAAAAATAAACGTGTCTTCCCCAATATATAACAAAACAAATGGTCGGAAAGAGAAGACCTGCGTTTGGTTCTGCCAAGTCATTTTATACAGATCATCTTGAAAAATTAAGAAAAAATATTTGATTAGCATGCTGTTTTAATGAATCCATCTGGATCTCGTGTCCTTTATATAATCCTGGAGACTAAAATGCATTTTGAAAAGGTTAACTAATAACAAAGTTTAAAACTATATTAAAACAGTTCTAGAACCAAGAAACAAACTGTCCAACCCAAACCAGATCTCCCAATTCAACATTAGTTTAAAATAATTATCGTTGAATTACTAATTGTGTAGAGGATCTTCTATTACTTACGTTGCAAAATGTTTGCCTAATTTGTTTCAAAATTTTTGTGAAATTTATTTTTTCGGTTTTTTTTTTGTTTTTGGGGTTTTTAATTAGAATAGATTTTAATCTATGTGTAGATTTCAGACTTTTGTTGTTAATTTGTTGTGAATTCGTGGTCAAAAAAATAACGAAAAACAAAACCAAAAACGCAACAAAAACCAAAAAAAAAACCAAGTGATTTCATTAAATTTGTTACCGCACAATAGCAACTACAACAACAAGAAACAGAATAAAACTAAGTTTGTGCATAAAATTCCATTTTGTTGGTCGGTCAACCGACAAAATAACAGCAACAACAACAACAAGAGAACGTGATGAGGGGGAATGGAGAGCATCAGCCAATGAGGAATAATAACAACAAACGGTAATCAAACGGAAGCGGCCAAGTCTGATCTGTTTGTTTGTTGTTGTTCAGTCGCTTGTGGGTTAGTCAATTTCCGGTTGACCGTTTATTAAAATACGCTTTTAGAATTCATAAATTGCAATTTCAATCAAATTAACAAATATTATACACAATTAAAAACAAAAAGAACTGTCAGCCAAATCTGAATAATCACAAACATAATGATTTTTGTTAACCTAATTAAGTCATTTTCAGAGATTTAGAAAGCGTTAATTTCCAATATAATTCAAATTGAATTAGTTGAATATTATAATTGAATCTTTATTATGATTAAATATGTTTTACATTTCCACTTTGTTGAATTAAATGCCAATTGAAGTAAGATGAATTTGAATGTAAAACCAAATATATTCATATACTCATAGGAACTCCGTACGTTGGAAACAAAGACTTTGAATTATATATCCCGAATTATTCGATGTTAGCTGTCAATTACAATTAGTGATTGACCCAACTTTCTGTGTTTTGCCCCTTTCATTTCGTTGTTAGTGAAAATTTGTGATCAGTTTTGGACAATCAATCGAATTCATTGATAGCAATCTATTCAGCTCGCTTCAATCGGTTTTATTGATGATCCGTTTGCGCATATCTGTGATGTTCCACTTGCATAAAATTAGCATTTCTTTTTTTGGTGTTTTTGACACATGCTCGTCATCATCATTAGTTAGCTGTGAATTTTGTTGATCTTTATCTTCAGAAATGTAGGAAGAACATTTCTTTTTTAGAAAGCGCTAACTGAGAATTGGCAAAGAATCGACAAATCGAACAGTCTAATGCCAAAACCGGTTGTGATTCAAAACTTCTCCTCGCAGCGGCAATGTCAATGTTGAATGAAGAAGAGTTACTTACAAGAGATACATACAACATACATACATAGAGATATTTTGTTTGTAAGGAGAAAAATGGAACCGGTTCTTGGGGACGACTTCACAGTTATTGTTGATGGTTGTGGTGGTGGGGCGTCGGCAAATGCCAGCCGACAGTACCGTTAAGCAAAGCGGTCAACATAACGGTATTAGCGCCAAGTAAAAGAAGCAGTTGACTTTGTCGGTTCTTCTTGTTGTTTCGTTCTTGTTTGCCATTTTTAATATGCATTGAGGGTCTGCGTTTGCCCGATTTTTCTCTCTCTTTCTTCGTTTTTCTTTCCGTATGTTTGTTTATTCTCAACTTTCTTTTCATGTTTAAGCCAACTGCATGAAGCATTTTCTGCGCGTTTTTTTTTTGTTGGCCAATTATTTTCGCTTGGCCTTTACAGCATTGCACATTTTGGAGTGTGTGTGCTTGTGTGTGTGCCTGACCTGATTCTTGGTCAGGTCTCTTCTCAGTTTTACCACTTTAAAACCTTTCTCCCAACAGACCTCTTCACTCTTTGCCCCCACTGTACCCTTGCTCTCTGGGGTTCTGGGTTCTGCGCTATTTGTTGCTGTCGGTTTTGGTTTTTCATGCCTTTGTGCTTTTTGCGGTTTTGTTGCAGCAAATCTGTTGGACTTTTGTTCTTATTTTTTTTTTCGGTCCTGTTGTTGTTGTTACCTGTGTGACTCCTCATCTCTTCCTCTTTCTGTTGCTGTTTTGGTTTAACGCTTTTGACCTTAATACCCAAGGAAAGGCGTCACTTGGTTCGTTGGTTGGTTGCTCGGCTTGGCTCTTCACTTCTTTTTCATCATTTGGTTCATTTCTTTCTATTTTGTTGTTGTTGTTATTGTTGAAAGTTAGTGTAAATTGAAACTGTCAGTCAAAAGCAAAGAAAGCTAAACTCTAACCCCTGACCTAAGACGATGGCCCATGCCAAGCGAAGACTAAGCCAAAGTCATCTCATCTATGCAGACAGTGTCATTTGTGAATTTGACCCATGAATGGAATGCAGAATGGAAAACTTTACAAATAACATTGCCACGAATATACTGTACTCTTTTAAAAACTTCTAAATTAAAACATATTGCCAACCATTTGAAGACTTCGAAGATCTTACAAACGCCTAATAAAAGTGTATATACCCTCTCAAAATTGTGCGTTGTGGTATAAAGAGGACTTGAACTTTAGTTTGAAAGCAAAGAAAATTCAATTAGAATAAATGGCAAGCAACAATACTTGGCGAAAATCCATTTTAGCCAGTAAAACGAAAAGAAATGAAAAATCATTTAAAATTATTTGACAAATGCCAAAGTCTCTTTTAGGCTGCCAGCTCATCAAATGCAAATACAAACACAAAATATACAAAACCGGCAAATTTATCATCGAACTGTCAACAGCCAAGTGTGAAAACAGCAAAAGAAAATGAGTAGAAAAATCAAGAAAAACTAGAAAAGCACACACACACACACACACTATGGAATTTTCACCAGGTAGAGATATAGTAAAATATATATGTAGATATATGTATAACCGCCGCCACACACAGAGAGAAAGAGAGACATGAAAAGTTGGCCAGTTTACATTGTGGGCGTAGCAGCAGACACTAGCAACAACAACAATAACAATAACATCGCCATCAACAACAAAAACAACACAAACAACTTGTATGCTAAAAGAAAATTAAACCCGGCCAAGACAAGAGCAGCAACAGCTAAGCAGTGGAACAGCTGTCAGTCAATCAAGTTGAATCAACACTTTTGATTTGACACTCTTTCTTGTGTGTGTTCATCATCGCATGAAGAAAGCAAAAAAAGAAAGATAATAAAAAAACATAAAAAACGACCGTGTAAAACAAATATTATTCATAGTTAAAGCTTAAGCCATAGAGACAGGTAAAAGTGGGTTAATTTTCTTGTTTTCTGCACTCTTTGCAGCCATAGCCATTGTTCATTGTGCATGAATAGTAAAGGTTTTTGTTCAATTTTTCGCTCATATAATGACATTGAATATTAAAGCTACTAATGAACCGTTTTCCATCAAAGTAGTGAAGGTGGAGTTAAAAAATTAACGAACAAGTTAACAAGTTCTCCATTCTTTAGTAAGCAACAATTATATAAAAGCCCGTAATACGGTTTTGTAATCCAATATGGCTAATGGTTTTCAAAAATTAAATTGATAATCAAAGCTCTAGGTCAAAGAGGCGCTTCAACCATTAGGCTTATACAGCAAAAGACACGATATCTTACAGGCTGATATATAATTGCTATAGTTGCTTTTGAAAGAAACGAAACTGGTTTTGAGAATATTTCTTTCCACGACTTCCATGGACTCTTGCAATTGAATTTTATGATAATTTTTCAATTCAAATCTTTGGGTCTTTTTTGTCAATTATGCAAATATCGATTTAGTTTCGTTTGTTCAAAATTTCGTTCAAAGTTTCTTGTCTATTGCTTTGTTTGTTCATCTGTGTTTTAAGCCTTGACCCCTAAAATCTGTTGTTGCTTTGCTTATCTTCTCGTGGCAATTAAAAAATAGTTTTTTAATTCTATTTTGATATTTATTTCGAAATTGCATTTTTAAGGTGTTAATGCTGAGGAATTCCTCTTATACTTCCGAGTCGTTTATTATTTGCGTCTTCTTCTCTTTATGCATAATTGATTAGAATAGATAACAGATTGTTTTTTTTTGCTTAATTTAGTTAGAGTTTATGGTTCAGTGTGAAGAGAGAGATGCAAGAGGTTTGAAAAAAATTCTGAGACTAATGAAAAGTTGATTGACATTGACATGGATTGAGTGGAGTTGCCCTTTTGTGTTGTTGGCCCCTTTTCTTTTTCTTCACCCCCACGCGGATGTCTTGTTTTTTTTTTTTTGTTTCATAAATGTTTGTTTTTATACCATACACCCATAGGGTGAAATGGTATATTAAAGTCGCCAAAATGTATGTAACAGGCAGAAGGAAGCATCTCCGACCCCACAAAGTATATATATTCTTGATCAGGATCAACAACCGAGTCGATCTAGCCATGTCCGTCTGTCCGTCCGTCTGTCCGTCTGTCCGTCCGTCCGTCTGTCCGTCTGTCCGTATGAACACCTAGATCTCGGAGACTATAAGTGCTAGAGCCACCAAATTTTGTATGTAGACTCGTGTAGTATGTAGAGTGATCAAGTTTATTTCAAATTTTTGCCACGCCCCTTTCCGCCCCCGCAATTTAAAAAAAGCGTTTATCTCAAAAACTATTCCAGCTAGTGACACCATATTTGGTATGTATATTCGCTTAGTAAATGCACACATTTTGTATGTGTAAAAATTTTGCACCGCCCTTTTCCGCCCCCGTAATTTGAAAAACTTGATTATCTCCCGTATTTTTTTACCTTATGCAATCAAATTCGGCACACTTAAATTTAATACTAATATCTAGCAAAATACCAAATTTGATCAAAATCGGACAAAAAACAGTCGAGTTATGCATATAGACGTTTTTCCATAAGGCCGGAGTTGGCCGTTGGCTGGTGGGGGCGCTAGGGTGCTCGTATGATTGAGTGAGCGAGATACTAAGATATGCTTGTAAAAAGCATGTGAAAATGCATTTGTTTTATAAAGTTGAAATGTTTGCTTTACTGGTGTATGGTATACCTAAGTCGGCGAGACGACTTACTTACTTCATTTCTTCTTTGTTAGCTGTCAAAATGCGGTTAAACCAGACACAACATACACGCAATCGATATTGCAATATATATACCTAGATATTTCATATATATGTATGTATAGCTTGGGTTATATTAAACTGAACAACTAACAAAACTAGCAGCAATATGTTGAAGTTACGCTCTCTCGGTCTTCTCTTAAAAGTTTAATAAACTTTTTGTCTACAACAAAAAATGCAGTAACGGTAAATTTTCGTAAGCGAAACAATGGTGCAATGGCAGGTAAAACTCTATACGGAAATTGAGAAACGACTAGAACATACCCTGTGCAGATCACTTGAAGGTATTTGTCAAAGATTTTAGAATGAATCTTTTAAGATAGATTACAAATTTTCTCTTACATCAATTTTAACTTGGATCGCATAATAAATCATGTCTCTCATTAAGACACATTCTGATCAGCTTATTAAAACCTTTAAACCTATTTAAGTACGGGGTATAAAGACACTGAACCACGACCAAAAGCCCTTGCAGTTTGGGTTCTAGACAGGCAAGTAGTTCGGGGTTGAGATGGTTGAGTGAGGTTATAGGTGAGTTAAGGTAATAGTAGTTGTAGTAGTAGCTCTTTTTCATGGCATGATACTCAAAGTATTTTGTATGTCAATTGCTTTTCAAGCACTCACGAACAAGACGAAGACGATGAAGAAGTAGAAGAAGCGGCAGAGTGACAAAGTTTTTTAAGACAAGACTTTTTCCATAGGTGCGTGCTAGAGGGGGAGGGGAGGGCAGAAGCAAAGTTTTACATGGTAAGTTAAGTGCTAGAAAAAGGCAGGAGGAGAGGAGGGGACTACGTTGCCTGTTTCTTAATTAAATTCACTTCGAGTCACAAACTTGATAAATTTAAATGAGCTCTCAATATGGTGAGGGCGAAACAAAAGACACTACAACAACAGAATGAAGAAAAAGTTAAAGAAAAAGAAGAATATAAGGTGTCATGATGTAATCTACATAAAATTCATACAAACCACAGACATAGATACATACATACACATGTATATGTATGTACATTCATCGCTGCTGCATAAGCGTGTGGCAGAAATGAAGAATATCTTATTCTCAGTTTGGGTCATGGCTCGTTGGTCAATGAATGTGGCGTGTGTGATGAGTGAGGCTTATGCGATTATCCGGTAGTGAAATGAAGTTCTTTCTCTCTGCTTTCCATATGATATCATTATCATCATTATTATTGTTATTATTATTGTTCTTCATCTTCTTGCCTTTTCTGTTGCTTTTTTCTTCTTTTCGTCGAGAGCCTTTCTTTTGGGCGTTGACTCTTGGCATAAAGTTCATTGAACCAGTCGCTTGAGTGAGTGACGCACAGATGGGTTTTAAATATGTTTTATGCTTGACTTTCAGTTGGCTTTGTTTTTATTTTTGTGCTAACTTTTAGTTTAAATAACAACAATATGGGTCAGTTATTATAATTATTAATTTTTGTTAAATTTTTGTGCTTTCTTTCAATTGTAAGGCCTTTCAAAAAGTGATTGGCTCACAGCCGAATGCTCAAGCTTAATCTAATTACTTTCTAGACCAAATGCTATTAGAAAAAGTTACTCAGTTACTTGGTAACATTTCCATGACCTATTTGCATATGTAAGAAAGAAGTTGCTCAGATTTCTTTCACTTTATGGGACCTTTATATACCTCTTACATTTCTTTGCTTCATTAAATTTTCTTCCTGGCTACAAAAGCTCATAGTTAAGGCACTTGAAATCTTTTTATGTTCAATTTTAAAGCTACCTTTTAAATCAATCAAACTACAAAAGACCAAAAAAAAAAAAAGAAAACTGACTGTCTGGGCGGGTGTCTGCTTCTGCTGGTGCTTTATTTTAGGGGCTCCCAACAAGAAAGAAAAAAAGCTCCTCCTCTTTGCTGCTGGTGCTGCTGATGATAATGGACAGTAGCACCGGAGACACAAGAGTAGAAAAAGACGATAATGATGACGGCAATGGCGGCAACGACAATAACAACGACGAGGAACAGTGTGCCATAACCGACGCGTCGGGGCAAGCATTTTTGATGGATGACATTGATTGATGATGATTAATAATGTTGCATTTTTATTGCTTTTTCATCAAGTAATCACCACCCCCTCCCAACTAACATCTACCCTTAACTCTATTTCATTATCGCTTGTCCCTCCTATTCTGTTCTCCTGATTTCTTGCACCATTAGCATTTTGGTCAAGTTGAGCACTTAAAGTGCCAGTGGATCACCTGCATCTGTTCTATGAAAAGAGTGCTTATCACCCACTCATTCATTATAGCCAGCAGCGTTTAGAGTTGGAAATTTCTCTTGCTCCTTTCAATTCCTATAAGCTGCTGCTGCTGGCTGGCATGGCCAAGTCGGTGTTTACTTTGTTACGTTCATTATTACGCTTGAATGCGGCGCAAACTCATCAAGCAGCCACAGTCACAGAGAGGCAAGACCCAAAACCCAATCCCCTAACCAGGTTTTACTTCCATCATCGTCATCGTCGTCGCCGTCGTCAGCAACACAGCATCCCTTTAGTCCTTATTGTTGCTTTGGTTGGCTGTTGTTGCTGTCGTCGTTGTTGAGGCTGTGGTGCCACATGGTTTCCACGCATATTCGCTCAATTAAAAAGCATAAAATTACATTCTCGCTTAAATAAACTTTGCCCTTCGCTGTACACTCAGTCGTTCGCTCTTTCGGTCGTTTGTTGCTTATTCCTCAAACCCATCCACCCACTCATGCCCAACCACCTGTCTGACCTGCCTAGGACCCCACATAGACTCTTCTTACACACGTTAGTATGTCTGTTGGTTCTCTGTGAGTCGTTGCAACAGTAGTCCTTTGCTTTTAACTACATTTCTCTGACTGTTGTTGTCCCAACATCTTTCACTCTTTTTTTGCCTGCTCGCCTTCTCGCGTATACGTTATGAGCATTAAATATTATGATGATTTTCAGTTCTTGGTCATTAAATTTGTGAAACGATGAAGTGTAAAGTATAAAACGCACAAAGTATCATTGATCAGGTGAAAGACAAGAGTGTCTTACGACAAAGATACAGTTCGTTAAAAATCAATCTCGAAAAAATTTTCCTTTCATTAAGTCTGGTTTACTTTCCAACACTACAGATAAGTGTCGCTACCAATTAGAGTGGCATTAGGACAACGATCCCTGTCTCGTTCAAATAGCCCCTAATCAATGTGACCTTTTTTTAGTCCCATATCAAAGCACTTCTATTATTAAAATGGTTTACCATAGTATTTCTTTTAACCATTTAAGCTTAAACTTTCTATTTCCCTCTATACGTCTCTGTCTGTTAGACTACCCCCTCTTTATGTCTATCTTTTTCTGACAACCACATATTTTGATATGTCTAATGAAATGTTTGTGGTTACATTTAGCTTGACAGTTTTTGGTTATGCGGCACACACACACACAAATTTGCTCCACCCTCGTTGAGTAACCGCAGAAGCATTTCATCAACGAATCTACCTCAATCTACCTCTGACTTCCCCTCTGTGTCCATCGGACATAACACAACTGACCTGTCATTTATGCTAATTTAAAATTTATAAAAATGAAACAAGCAGATGGGGCCAAAAAGAGAACGAAAAATTGAGTTAAACTTGTCGTTTGCCTAATTGCATTTTATGTTTACAAGTGATTATTTTTACATATGCCGATATGTGACAAGACTTTTGGCCTTGCAATGAATATATGAACCGAGCAACCCGCTGCTATATGTTCCCCCGTCTACGCCCATGCTGGGTGAAAGTGTCTCAGCTGCTCGTTCTAATAACCTTAACAAATCCTCTCTCAGCAATTAGGGCTAAAGTTTGATGATAAAGTATGCTAATAAATGGTTGAGGCAAAATTGTTGCCATAGTCACATGTGAATTTTTAAGTGCAAACATAATAAGCAGCTTAATGAACACCAGCACGCCCACCGCCCTTTTCCCATATAAGGGGGTAAATATATAGTACTATATGTGAATATATATGCACGTGCCATTCGCACTTTGAACCCTTTTTTCCTTCTGATGCTTATGGCATATGCGTCGCTGTCGTCGCATGAAAATTTAACACGTGTGCAGGCTGCGTAAGTAAGTCGAGTAGATGGTAGATCCCATCCATCCAGCTATGCAGCCATCCATCCATGTGATATACTATACTATACTCTTTTTATACACTTATATGTATGTGTATGTATATATAATATTACGTACGTACGTGTATCTTGCATCGTTAACACTTTAAGGGCTCAACAACTGGTAGTAGGGTTTAACTGTCTCTGCTGCCTTCCCCACTCAGCTGTGTAAAATACCACAAAGAACTGTCAAAGTCGTCGTCAGCATCATCATCTTCATCCTTGCCAGGATGATTGTCATTATCATCATATCATTTCATCTCGTGGACTGCTACTGCGCCGCTTCTGTTTGTCTGTCCCTTTGTTGCTTTGCTTTATCCTTCTGTTCCTTCCTGTTGGTTTTGTTTGTTGCTGTTGTTGTTTTTGTTGTTGTCCTGTCCTCTCTACTTCTGTTTGTTGTTTGTTATTTTATGCTCGCACAATTTGCATTTTAATTATTTAAGAGAATTTTGATTAAAAAATATATACACAATACGAGTGTTTGTGTGTATGTATATGTGCTGACTGAAAATTTACACATACTTTTTCTGTATTTTTTTTTTTGGAATACCCTATAGCTAAATAGGAAGTGTAGGGGTACATACATTTTGATTAGAAGAAAGCAAAATGTTCTTAAAAATATCACTTGGCATATTTTTCTCAATTAAATAATTAAAAGATTTTTACAAAGTTAGTTAGTAAATTTAGTTGTTACTGCGATCTTCATAGTCTATAGGATATAAAATCTTCGATTTTCATATAGAAAAAACTTCTTGGGATTTAAAAAAAAAAACATATTATATATCTTTCGGCCCACCAAATTGTTATTTGTTTTAATATCCCTTTGCTACCAACTCCTGCTCATACTGGTTGATTTTTTTCTGGGCCCGTCATCAAGGAGAAAGCTTCAACTGTCGGCCAAGGGAAGGAAAGTAGGTAAGGGAGTGAAGGCGAGGAACCAGTGAGTGGGTGGAGGTTCCAACTCATCAACGTTTGAAGGTTTTAAGCTGCCTTTTTATTCTGTTTTATTTATTTTTTCTTGACGTGTTAATTTTGTTTTTTTTTTCATACTTTTTCATTTTCTGTGTTTTTTTCTTGTGGCATTCATGTTTTATGCATGTGACGTGGCCGCGTTAATTTTGACACTTTCATCAAATGTTCTTTCATCAAGAAAGTGTTGAAAATTGCCACTGCCGCCTAACGCCCTACCATTGCCGTTGCAGCTAATTAGAAATGAAAGAAAAAGTACCAAAAAAAAAAGAAGAGGAAAACCGAAATTCTCTCCTACTTCATCTCGTCCACGTCTCATTGGGACACATTTCACACGCAATCCAATTTATGAGGCCCCCAAACATTATTCAAACTGACAGCACACTCCGCCGACAGAAACGACGACATCGCCAACGAAGGCTCTTGGGAAGAGAAGAAGCACTAGATAGATACATGTATGAGGTTGTGAAGATTGTTGGCTAGCTCTCTGGCTACTACCTGTCAAGTGATGGTGGTGTTGGTGGTGCAACCACTACAACAAAACTTAGATGATTCTAGCTTCCCCCCTTGCCTTTCGCAGCAATATTTGGCTTCGCCCCAACCCCCATTACAACCCACCTTTCCACTTATTCTCCATGCAATAAAAACACGAGCAATAAACATTTTTACAGCCATAAATTCTTTTAGCAGGAGACGAGCTGCTGTTTTGTTGTAGTTTTGTGTGTTGTATCTGCTCTTGTTCGTCTTCTGGTTTTTGTTGTTGTTGTTGTTGCTCTTACTAAATTCTTCATAAATTTTGTATTTTTATTGCATTTCTGAATTTTACCGAAAACATTTTTCGAAATGCTTTGCACCGCTGCTGCTGCTACACTGTAGCAGCTACATTTCTCTTGTTCTTCTTGCTTTTTTTTTAATATCTAATTTTATTTTTATATTTTTTTTCTCTCCCCTCTCGTTGCAGGTAAGTTTCCATTCAACAACACAGATGTGTGTAAAAATATAACGAGGTTTTTCCGTTCATTGAATTGGGGTAGAATGAGAGTACATACATATACGGATAATGGTCATTCCCACTGATTTTGGGCTAAGTATATTGAATTTGTAATGTTAATCCTTACATAAATTGCAAGAATATTGCAAAATTGCTAAGAACCAGAGGGCCGGGGCTAACTTCGACCGCGTCAAAGTTTGTATACCCTTGCAACTTTTTTGGTAACTCTTTCCTTACCTATAGCCATCAAAATGGAAAAACGTTTTTTCTAAAAAGGCTAAAGTTTGCGAAAGAACGGCCTACAATCTTAGCATAGGAAAGATATTGATCAAAGTCACTGTTTTCCACCGATCGTTCCTATGGGAGCTATATGATATAGTAACCCGATCTTTATCAAATTCGGCACAGTCATTAACAGATATATTAAACTAACAAATGTTTAATTTGGAAGCAATCGCGTCAAAAGTGACGAAGTTATTGACAAAAGTCACTGTTTTCGAAAGATCGTTCCTATGGGAGCTATATGATATAGTCACCCGATCTTGATCAAATTTGGCATAGTAGTTAATATGTGTAATTAACTTAACAATATTAAATTTCACGACAATAGCTCAGAAAATATTGAAGTTATTGAGAAAAGTCACTGTTCGTGACTTTGCCGTTTGTATGGGAGCTATATGATATACTGGTCCGATCCGGCTGAATCCGAGATATACAACGCCTGCAGTATATACAAGCCTACATGCAAAATTTCAGCTCTGTAGCTCTTACGGTCTAGGAGGAGTTTGCGTTGATCCAGACGGACGGACGGACGGACGGACGGACGGACGGACGGACGGACGGACGGACATGGCTATTTGAACTCGTCTCGTCATGCTGATCAAGAATATATATACTTTATATGGTCGGAGATGCTTCCTTCTATGCGTTGCACACTTCTGACCAAAATTAATATACCCTTTTTGCAAGGGTATAAAAATAGGATGATAGGATAGGATAGGATTAAACAGTTTTTGAAATTGTTTCCATATAGCCAAATCGGTTCTAAATAGCAAGATATCTTAAAAAAACATGAATTTGGCAATTTTTTCTAACTCTTTAAATTTCATACAAATGTTACAATGCAGTTTCAGTAAAATTTAAAACATTTTAGACAATAATATTTGTTTATTTTTAACTTTACAAATAAGTTTATTTAAAAAAGCATTAAAACATTGTAAATTGATTGAATTTGTCAGTTCTTTTCTAAATTCTTTAAAGATAAATGGTCTGCATTTGTATATTTGACTGATTGGAAAATCTCTATGGCTATGGCATAGACGTGTGGTTCTAGCTGGCACATTGCTGCTTAGCAGGGTCAAACAAATTCTAAATCACCTTCCGTCTATGATGTTTTTATGGGTGAAGTTTAGTTTACAAAGTCTTATCATTCATTAACACCCACTATCATGTAGTGAAGTGTCTTATGAAGTGCAAAGACTTCAAGTGCCCATATGAAGTTTTATTTCCCTCATTTCAATTAGCCGAAATGCAATCCACTTGCATGCATGCTTCGTTTACTTACTCATTTATTATATTTTGTTTACTGTAAAATTATAAAGTGAGGTAAAAAACCACCTTGAGCTAAATTTAGTTCAGATATTGTATACAAAATGCATGCAGCAATATGCTACTTACTAAATATATACATATACATATATATATTTTTTATAATTATTGTTATTACTACTGTTTCAGTTGCGCCATATGCCGCTCTGAATGTTTCATATTTATATCTTATTGTTGTATATGTATACATATATATTCAGTGTATGTGTGTGTGTTTTGTATATCTCTTCAGTTCATGCCGTATAATTAATGTCTACTTAAGTGAAATGGCACACTGTTTCGTTATGTTCTATGGTAGTATTGCCTGACGGCCTGCTGGCTGGTTGGCTGCCTTCTGCCCGTGTTGGCCTGCCTTTCTTTTGGCTAGCTTGTTAATTACTCACTAAACAGTGAAGTGAGCGAGAGAAAAAGAGAGTGAAGGAGAAAGAAAAGTGGAAGAAGAAAGAAACATATGCTGGTCTAGGGTGCACACGACTCTGCTTTGCTCTTCTCTGACCACCCATCCGACCGCTTGCCTCTCTAGCTATAAATATCGTATCGCACACCTGCAAGTCAGCTGAATATTCGATGTGCTTTGGCTGAGGTAAAAACTTATTTATAATTTGGAAATCTCTTCGTTAATATTTTTCATTTTTCATATACAAATAATATATGGAATATATTATATATATATATATGAAAATTTCTATTTGTTGTTGTTTTCTTCGTGCATGGAAAGCAATTTACACATTCTTCAAAACGCGATGACTAGACACACAGACTGAATGATGCAGCATTTACGTAACCGAAACCAATTAACCTTTATAAATAGATTTAAATATTTTGAACACAAATATCAATATAAATCACATGGATATGCTATATTATATCTTCTGTAACACTTTTTATTACACATATACTTAAAGGTCTTTGCATAATCATTAAAGTCTTCAAATTATTAAGAAATTGTAAACGATAATGAGTTTCCAATGAAAATTCAAATAATAGAAATGAAAATTAACTCTGTAACTGCAATTTATTCTTGATAAGATATTAACAAGATTAAAAAATGATGATAATTTCTAATGTAATCACAGGGATCTTTAATCGCGTGCTGCTTAACCTATTCGTTTAAATCCTTGCTAACGATTCCACTTGAAGCTGCATGGGTATTCGAGCATCGAATGAGTGTATCGTGTGGAGGGATTAATTAAATCAGGCAAACAGAAGATAAAATGGAACATATGCATTGAATGTTTTGAATGGAAATTGCTTACCATTGTCAAGGATTTGCCTTGGTGTGAGTTAAAGCTTCAACCCCTTTTTCCTTTTCCATGCCAACAGGTCATTAAAATTCATTGTTCTAGTAGGTAGAGCTTCGAAGAGATGATTGTTAATTTTAATTGAATGCTTGCACTACAAGTTAATCAGCCATTTGTCTGTCAACAAGACAGCAACTAACCAACCAATCGACCATCCATCAATCCATCCATCCATCTGTCCATCCATCCAACAAACCGATGAGGCAGGTACAGTTGTGCTCAATGGTATTTCAATTAAAAATCTTGTTGTGTCTTTCATATTTTTGCACCCACATGCATATGTCTGTATATATGAGCAGCACAAGCTCCCTACTATACATATGTAGGATACTTATATGACACCATTTCCGTTTCCCATCCGACGGCCGAGAACTACACCCCCTGCAATGTGTGTGTGTGAGTCTAAAAGAAAATTCAATTAGTTTAGTTGGGTTGGGGGATTGATGGGGCTCGGCACAGAATGCACCCACAAGTGGCCTCCATCATTGTCGGTTTCTGTTGTTGTTGTTGTCGTCGTCGTCGTCGTCTCTTTGCTCTTAAATGGATTTTGATTGAGTTTAATTAAATTTTATTAGGTTTTGTCACCCTCTATACACAATGTTGTTGATGTTGATGATGAACGTCCGGCCCACCGACCCTTGGCTAACTTGGGGTCTCTACTTTCCCCCTTTCACTCTTTATCAATCTCCCCCCTTCCTTTAATGTGTGTATGTGTGTGTGTGTGTATATGTGTGAAATCAAAGCATTTTACTTTGGCTTATTATTGTCAGTCAGTGGTTGAGTAAGTGAGTGAATGAGTCGGCGTGATGCAGTTTTTATGTTTGTTCATATGCTAAATGGGATTTCTGCACAGATATCAGACGGCGGGAGAATGATCAAATGATTGTAAGTGGGGGGCTTTTCTAGGTGTGTGTGTGTGTGTGTGTGTGTGTGTGTAAAGCTATACAATTTCACTCATTCAATTCACATTCGTTGTCATTGTCGCCACCTCTTCACTCACATCCCATTTACATTTTGTTTGGGGCTTTGAATTTCTCTTCTGCTCTGTTTTGCTCGCTTAACACCCAATGAAGTTATCTTCTCTTTTATTGAGAAGCCAAGCTTTTTATTTTTTACTTCACTTTTTTTCACCCAACTGTGGTCTGGTCTAGCTTTTTATAGCTGCTAAAAGGTTAGTTTGTTGGATAAAGTCTGAAACTGGAGTTCTATTGTCTGGTTAAAATCGAGTTTTTTGTCTGTGGCTGTGAAAGAAAAACCAACTACATAAAAAAAAGAGGTGACTAAACCTATTAAAGCTTGTTAGGGTAAGATTCGGTCGCCAAATGGCTCAAAGGTAAAAGTTCACCTTTTGTCAATTATACATATAGGAAAAGTAAGCATCGATGAAAGTGAAATGCAAAGTGTGAAAGGAAAACTTTGTTTTGTATTTTTATATAGGGTTATTTAGCTTATTAAATTAAACCAAATGCTTAGAGTTGAGTTGCCTGTGGATTGGTTGAATAGCGTTATTAAATAGAGAGTCAATTACTGTAAGAGTTCTAGAAAAGTGAATTAACCTATTTCTAGTCTATTTGTGGTTGTCATTGCCCACTTCTAAACATACATTTATTCAAATTATTTCCAAATGATTTTGTAGTTCTAAAGCTTATGGTGGTATGAAGAACCCTTTAGTTAAAGGGGGTCGGAGATGCCTATTATTGTTGGCTAATGGACCCCAAAACAGATTTAAGCGTCATAAGTGTCACTTAAAGTAAAAACAAACCATGATGATAAATGAGAGGGTAAATGTTTTTTCCCAACTGATTAAAGGTGAACATATTTTAATGACGTCACGATATATTCTGTTCAAAGAAAATAATAATAAAAACGTCTATGTCCTCACCTTTCTGCGTAATATGCCAAACTTAGTTTACCCGACACTAAAACACAAATTCGAAATATCCGCATCTCTTAAAATTTTAAAATAAATTGTCGCACAACTTTCTAACTACTGGATCATCATAAATTTTATCACCAATACTTGTTCGAATTCAGTTTTTCAAGCCACTAAGCCACTAAAAGAAAAATCACTAAATCATGTAAACACCTTGTGATATTATGTATATGGATAGCTGCTGCACACACACACACAGGTGGCACACCTTTTTGTATTTTGGGGTATCTGTAGGGGTTTTTACGAGCGGGCAATTTTATACAAATTTAAGCTCTTAAAGATGACATTTTGATCTGTTTTGATTTCCCCAGAGAGGGCGTGTCGTGTCGCCTCTCCTTCTCTCTGTGAGTTTGTGGCTGTCCTGGCTCTCGTCCTGGCAGTGGATGTAACGTGATTTTTTCCTCTTTTTCATTTTTTTTACCCTGAATGAGAAGAGAGAAAGAGCGAGAGAGTAACGTGTTTTTTATATTTTTATACCATACACCCATAGGGTGAAATGGTATATTAAAGTCGCCAAAATGTATGTAACAGGCAGAAGGAAGCATCTCCGACCCCACAAAGTATATATATTCTTCATCAGGATCAACAACCGAGTCGATCTAGCCATGTCCGTCTGTCCGTCTGTCCGTCCGTCTGTCCGTCTGTCCGTCCGTCCGTCTGTCCGTCTGTCCGTATGAACACCTAGATCTCGGAGACTATAAGAGCTAGAGCCACCAAATTTTGTATGTAGAATCGTGTAGTATGTAGAGTGATCAAGTTTATTTCAAATTTTTGCCACGCCCCTTTCCGCCCCCGCAATTTAATAAAAGCGTTTATCTCAAAAACTATTCCAGCTAGAGACACCATATTTGGTATGTATATTCGCTTAGTAAATGCACACATTTTGTATGTGTAAAAATTTTGCCACGCCCTTTTCCGCCCCCGTAATTTGAAAAACTTGATTATCTCCCGTATTTTTTTACCTTATGCAATCAAATTTGGCACACTTAAATTTAATACTAATATCTAGCAAAATACCAAGTTTGATCGAAATCGGACAAAAAACAGTCGAGTTATGCATATAAACGTTTTTCCATAAGGCCGGAGTTGGCCGTTGGCTGGTGGGGGCGCTAGGGTGCTCGTATGATTGAGTGAGCGAGATACTAAGATATGCTTGTAAGAAGCATGTGAAAATGCATTTGTTTAATAAAGTTGAAATATTTGCTTTACTGGTGTATGGTATACCTAAGTCGGCGAGACGACTTACTTACTTCATTATATGTATGAGAGGGTGGTGGTGGGAGGTCGAGGCTTTATTGCTTGTATTTGCGTGTGTGTGTGATATGAGTTTTGTGTGTGGGTTTCCCATATCCTTAATACATAAAATATGTTTGATGGTTTCTTTCTTTCCATCCTTTTCACTCGCCCTCTCTCGCTTTCTCGTATGTCAAAGGTTAGCGCACGTGCTCATGGTCTCAGAGATTCGGGTTTCCGAAAATCGAAATTTAATATATTTCTCTTTTTCTATATGTGTCTGTGTGTGTGTGTGTTTGTATGTGTGTAGTGAAGCGCAACTGTGTGTGAACTTTTAGCATTGTTTGAGGGTATTTTTGTGGTTTGTTTTCTTTGAATTTTTTTCTGTGAAATTGTATTATTTATGATTGTAGAGCCGCCATCGTCTTTTCGATGATATCTAACGGGGTCTACAACTTTCAATTAGCTTCCCCACCCACACTAACAACCCTCTTGAAGACAAACATCATGACAATTGATTGCACATTCAGTTGGTCGCAACCCCCAGCCATGCAGCCATCCATCCATAGATCGTTCGATCAGTCGACATTGTTAAAGGTACAAATCAATTATAGACCTCAGCCTTCTGTTGTCTCTTTTTCACTTTTTATCACCCACAATTGTCACATACAATAGCTAATTGAAGAGCTCTTTTCGATATCAATAGAAAGTTAAATAGGAAATCTTGAGTGAAAATCATTGAACAGCAAAAGTTAATTTTCGTTCATTGTATAAAATAGAAAGATAGTTGGAGAATACAACAAGTTTCTTTCACTCCCCTCCCTTTAGAGTTGTTTATGACAAATATTGTTATCTTTGTTTAACATTTTTTGTTGTTTTCCTTTCTATTTCGTGGTGTAGTGATGTGAGGTACGTCATTTTTTGGTTTACTTTATCTTTTGCCGCAATGTCACAACCAATTGTTGAGCAAATATTTAAAATTAAACAATCAACAGTTTATGATTAAGAGCAAATAGAATATTGAAGGTATTTGAAAACTTTTGAATCGATTAATAGAGCTGAAAAAGATTTTATAGTAATCATTTTAAGCCTCAAACTTTAGTTCTAGTGCGACGGGCTGCCTTAACCAAAGTCTATCTTTCTGCTTTTATATAGGCCTCAACAAACATATGCTTCAGACGCACTAGATTTAAATATAAAGTTGCCTTAATTTCACGGTCAATGGCTTAATAACTATTTCGTTATCCAACAATTGTTTGCAAGTATTTTCTAGATAAAACTGTATGAATGAAACTAAAGATTTGCGACCTCTCGCAAGTTTGCCATGTCTGGAAGATTACAGTCTTTGCAGATAGAACTTAAATTGCTAATCAAATAATGCGACTGTTTGTGTTTTTATTTCTATTTTTTTGTTTGGCTTTGTTTAACAAAAGATATAAATCTGAACAGAAGCTGCCAGATATGCATGTGTGGGTAGTGGTAATAAAAGATACAGTTCAAGACGCATATATATCATATAACTTGAGCAACATTAGAGAAGTTTGCACAGATTTCTGGTATTGCCAAGCGTAACCCAACACACAGCATGTACACTGATTTGTTTGGAGTTGTTGATGTAATTTTCCAGCAACCGACACCACCCAACCAAACCCTGAAACCCTCGTCACATTAATGTCTCTATAGCTGTCAGCTTAAGAGGGGGGAGGAGAGCAAGGCAGGGGAGAACGTTTGACTGTGCTTATCAGCAACAAAAACCAAGAGAGAGTAAAAAAAAAAAAAACATTTTACCGCCGCAATTTTAACGGGTTGCCAGGTTGGCTTTTAGGGTGCAGAAGATTGCTGCCTTGTATCTCTCCCTATCTGAGTGTGTGTGTGTGCAAATGTGCGTAACTTGCCACTTGCCACACACTTTTGCTTTACTTTCAACACCTTTTGTAGCAAAACTTTCAAACCGCTGCCTCTTGTGTGTTTGCCTTCATCTGGCCACACGGGGCGAATGTGTGATATTTTTTTTTTGTTTTGCCTTTGCTATTTTCTTGTGCACAAAAGTATTTTTTTTTTGTTTTTTGGCATTAAATTGCTGTCGGTTTTTCATCTGGTTGCACTTTCCCTCACAAAACAATTAATCATCAAGGCGCATGGGCCTGGGTCCTCTCCTCGCCTGGCCCCCACTGACAGCAGAAACAGCAACAACAACAGCAACACATAAACATATGTTATCGTCATTGTCGGCAGTTTCATCTCCCCTGACGCCTGACTAATCGTTAAACAATTGTTTAACATTAAAATGGCCACATAATCACATTAATTAGCATTTTCGTTGCGCCTCGGTTAGCCCTTATTGCTATCTCTTTCCCGTTTTATGTGACAATTGCCAAACTAAAAGTTTTCTCATAGTTTAATTTGTAGCACATATGTTTAATTAAAATTGTTGCAATGCATATAAATAAATTCTTAAGTGATGAACTGGTTTAATGACCGAAACCAAATAAGTTGGATTTTCTCTATTTCTCTAGTTTTTATTTAAGGCCTAAAAACTGAATTTAATAATTATTTTTAAGAGGAACTGATTAGCACAAAATATAGACCACAATACATAGTAGAAATTACTCATTTGTTACAAATCTTTGGCCATGCATCAAACAAATATTTTTGTGGTCTAAAGAGGGAGAGAGAGAGAGAATGAAAATGATAGAGAAAGGATGAGATTCTAAAAGGCAGCTGCAATTGAGAATTGGGTAAGGAATGTATAGAGAATGTTTCTTAATTTGATAAAGAGCTGAATATATAAACATACAGTGCACCGCTCTGAGGGGCGAATATTTACCACTTGGCTCTTATAATTTATGACAATTATGATTGCATATACATGTGTTGCATATATTGCATATGTGTACATATATATAGGTATCGAGATTTATATGGTCAGGTAGGAGAAACAGACGGTGAGAGTTTGTTTCGTTTGGTCGTCCGTTCCCAACATGGCTGCTTATTATAATTAGATATAAAATTGCACATGACTGCAATAAATGTTTCAATTATTTATAAATGTTAGAAACCACATATCTGTCTGTATGTTTGTGCATATTGCGCGTTAATTATGGTCAATTTCCATCTCGAAAGTTGTTGTTGTTGATGTGTTTGAACTAAGCTAAGTAAATAAATCATGTTAATTAAGCCAAAGAGATAAATAGAGACAGCGAGAAAGAGAGAGCAAGAGAGAGATCTCACTAGATAAATGGTAGAGCCCACATCTCTTCATCTTCATTATCATTTGTTGGGTAAGAAAAACAATTAAACTGCCTAAAAAAGTGCTTAAAGTGCTTTTGGCCAATTTATTAAGTGTGTCTGTGTGAGTTGGCTGGAACTGGGATCATCCTATAGTCTAATGATTTGCCGCCGTCTCGCCCTTATTGAACCATTTGCCGATGCTGCTATCCAACATAAATAAATTCTATACAATTTATCTATTTATAACAATAGCAGCCGCTACAACAATAACACTGACTATTTTTGGGGCCTAAAACATTATAGCCAAAGCTAATGAGGTGTATGTGATGTTGATTTGTTTGTCCCACCCAATTCAAATTGCCCCTCCCTCCATCTATTACTGGAAAAAACACAATCTATTTGTTTGTAGATGAGCAATTTACGCAAAAATTAAACTGCAATTAAGTTGAAATTATATATTGTTATACAGACAACAACCGATATGGACACATACATATATAAATGCGTTTGTATGTACGTATCTGTAAGAGTAATTATGCATATGAAAGCAGCAAACAAATAAGCAACATTAATTGCGTATTGGTAAATACCAATAACAATATATAAATATGAGTTGCGGAACTGGTTCAATGAACTGAATCATACGAATATCTTTTAAATATATATTCTTTATAAATTATAACTGTTTGCAATTATGCAATTTTGTTAATGTGCATGATCTATTGATAGATGTGCTCTTTTATTTATGGCCGATATATCAAACCGATTAAAACAAATAAATGCAAAAGCCTAACAATCTATTTTGTGTACAAATAGGTCAAAATTCATAAGGCTTATAGTCAGAGATCCCGAAATATTTTACATAGTCGTGCTGTCATGTTGTTTATTTATGTTTTTTTTTTCATTTCTTTTTTTATTTCTCATTTTTTTCGCCCAGTTGTCTCAATTAATATTCTCTAAACGTCTGACTTATAAAATTTCATAATTCATTATGTGCTTCAACAGTTAATTAAACTCTAAGCTTAGCCAAACACTTGACCAGCTTAAAGAAACTTTATTAAGGCAAACATTTTGCTGAAAAAAAAACTTCAAAAAGTGGAAAAACAGATGGGCAAAAAACCATTTCACTTCAAAGGAAAAAAGGACTATGTTAACTGCAGTTTGTGCTGAATCAAATAGAAAGATATAGATATAGAGTGGTGGAAAGGCTGCGGAATAGAGCGAGTCAAAAGGCCAGAATGCAAGCATAGAGATAAAATGGTGGCTAGCGCCAAAGTTTTTGGCTACCTGAAATGTTTTTGCCAAACAGTTGAAAAAGCGCACCAAAAATATATATAAATATTTATAGGCAGTATCTACATAGGTGTGTATGTATGTACATATGTATATATTCCTAAAAGGCATCTGCCAACGTCTGTCGATTGCTTTGCAATTTGCCTTTGCCTGTTAGTTGTTGGCATGAAATCGTTGAGGCTGCTGCTGCTCGACTTTTGCTTCATGTTCGACTGCAATTAATGTAGACACTTAATTAATCATAAAAATTGGCGAAAAGTGTTTACGTCTCATTTAAATTGACAAATGTTGTGTGGGCTGGGCTCTTGTGCCCATGGCAAACCATCAGATCAACCATCCAACCAGTTGCCTGTATTCGGTTCAGCTTTTGATATTACATAAGAAGAATCATCATTTTTCTTATGCTTGAATGTTGTTGTTGTTGAACGAGACATGACCTCGATTACCATAAAATATTATTCATAAGCCCAATGCCGCCTAATAATTTTGTGATTATGGAGATGATAACAAACTCATTTCATAACTTTACAGCAATAGCAGAGGGAGAACAACAAAAGAGATAGGCAGAACTTTTTGCCATCTGGCATCTTGTCTTTTGCATACTAATTTGCTTTCATTTCCATTTGACTGGCTGAAGGATGTTTGCTTATGCCTTTGCCTTTCTCTCACTTGGTTTGGTTTCCTTAATATGATGCCTATCATTGGATTAGTTGTATTTTGGCATTATTAAAGACAATGAGCCGAATAGTCATTAATGCTAAAATACAAAGAGATTAATATCAAGCTCTTTTGAGGCAAGTTTTTAAATAATATATGTACTAGTAGATACCAAGTGCCAATTGGTAATATTCAGAGGCATATATGTATAACTCATTCAGTTGACATTCAGAGATCTTAAGATATTTGCACATAATCATCCTCTTTCACTTTTATGTTTCATCTGCCTAACATCTGACAATTTTAATGCTTATATGACATCAAAGCCTAATTAGTTGAAGATTAATCAGCCAATGGCACACACTTTAACTCTCTCTATCTTTCTCTGGCTTTAGCTCTTTGCTGCCAATCGATTTCCATTCATCTCTGATCTAATTTTGTAAGCCTCTTTGGCGAGCTTAAATTATGATGAGTTGGAAAAAGAGAGACCGAGTTCAACTCGATTGTTTGTCTTTTGTGTGTTGTTGTTTTGTTGTTCTTGCTGTTGTTATGTAACTCTCTAATTATGGGATATATATCAAAAAATAAACAAATTTCATTCAACTGCCTGCTAATGCCGCTCACGTACACTACAGCAAACCACCCACCCGCAAAAACCTTCATATCTCTTCTTTTTAGCTGTGACGCTGTCCCACGTCTGTCAGGCAGCAGTCAGTCGCACTAATTTTATGGCTTAATATACTCTTACACACCAGAGGGTAGATCGATGGGGGAGCGCAGAAGGCAGACCTCACTCCACGGTCAGGCAGCCAGGCAGGCAGGCATGGCCAAGCCAACCAACTATGAGAATGAATCTCCAACGCGAAATTGGCACTCAACGTCGTCTTTGCTGTCATCTCTCAGTCGCCAGTCATCTCCATCTCTGCTTCTGCTGCTGCTCTCTTTCCTACATCCTCACGACCTGCTGCTGTCAGTAATGCCTCACTCATTCACTCAGCAGAAGCAAAAAAATTTGTCACGGCAGCTTGGAATTCTTAATTTTATTACACTTTTGGCGTGCGTAACGCAGCTAGAGACACACAGACAGACAGAAAGAAAGACAGAGGCCACAGTTGAGAGAAAGAGGCACATTCGTTGCGGAGGACAGTCAAGTCTCTATACAAAGGGTATGCCCCTTTTTTTGCCCAATATGCCAAATATTGTTTATCCCCATGATAGTCCAATTTCATTTGAACCAGAAATTGGACAGCTTTAATGGGAAACACCTTTCTATAAATTGGAATCCCAAAGTCGAAACGTGTCAACTAATTAAATCAAGCTTAATTTATTAAAAGAGTATAAAGCCTATGACCTATATGAAAACGTATCCCTCCTTGGTTTTTTGATATTCATTTTTCTTGGTTTTTTCTTGTTCTTTCATTTTTTTTATTTTGCCACCAACAAACATTCTACTACATGCAAATTTTCATCTTGTCGGAAATGACATTTTCATGCGTAAATTGAAATGTGAGCGACGTGTTTGGGGATTTGTTCTGCTTATGTGTGTGTACATACATACATGTGTATGTGTATTGCCATAAAGAAGCTACCGACGCCAACGTTGTTGAAAGTAAAACCAAGTTGTCATTGCTTTTAATTATTTTTCATCTAACCCAAAAAAAAAAGAAAGTGAAATGCAATTACCCAGCTTAGCCATGCCTCCGTCCTCCCTCAATTGGATAAATTTCCATTTGCAGAACATTTTGTTTACTTTTTGTACTTTAACTTTTAAGTTACTTAACTTTCGTTATTATATAAATTGTTACTAATATGATTAACAGCCTTTTTTCGTTATTATCTATTGCATAAAATGGTTAAATTTAGGAAATTCCATTTAAAGCGTAATACCAAAAAAAAATTCGAAAACGTACAAAATATGTTTTTAGGGATCTGATCAGTTCTACTTATACCATATATTTATATATGTATTTTTTATCGACTAGAATTTTAACTAAAAATTGTTTTTCTTGTTCTCTTTTCTTTTTAGGTAAGTTTATTTCAAAATAAAATATTTTACAACGATGACGATGTCTCACAGGAAGAGTCTTTTGCCCATTGACTCACTGTACAAGCTAAGTTCCAAGTTAATTTCACTTTGGTCGACATTGTACTGTACAATTTCTTCTCCGTCTATATTTTTTTAATTATACAAAACAGAAAACTCGTCAAAAGGCTTGAAAATTGTGTCAAGCATTGACTATATCAGCTGTTTTTGTTGTTTGCTTGATAAGTGCAAATTTTTTCTATAACATTTCCGGTGTGTGTTATGTGTTTTGTTTTGTTCTGATAAAAATGGGGGGGGAAAAACACAGAAACTTGTCGAGATAAGCAAAACAAAAAACTAGAAATGCGAACATATTGCAGCTTGAAAACTCTGAGCTAGCCTATTAGACTTTAAACTAAAACAGAGGGAATGAGAAAGAGGTGGGGCGAAAGAAAAATAGATTTTTTACTCTCTCACATACGCATATAAAATATGCAAGGCATTGAAACGAAGAGAAACGAAAGAACTTTTTTAGACTTTAGTTTGCTGGAAAATTGAATTTCCTGGTGCTGCTGCTGCTGCTATTGACTTTTCCAACCCCAAACCCCAACTCAAATTCAAACCCAACTTTTCATGTTAGCGCATAGAAAAATGTCAAAGCCTGTGGCGGGTTTGGGTACAACAAAAAAAAATAGAAAAAGAAAAGAAGAAGAAATGAAATGGGCAAAACAAATCGAGAATATGCGGGAACGAGCGGAAGGAAGAGGTTAGGGCAGATGAATGTACATATGTATGTATGTATATATGAGGGGCTTGTATGTATGTATGTATGTAGGTTTGTCTGACGCGCCACCAACATTCAATAAAAATTCAATTTGCAATTGAATTTGTTTTCCCTCGATCTTCCGCTGCCACTCCCACACCCATACATTTAGTCCCACCGGTTGGGCCCAGCCTCTGACTGACTCGCAATGTGAATTTTGTAAACATTGCAAAATTGCCAATAATATTATATACATAGACATTTCTCTATACATTCGTTTGTATAAAATACATGTACATATACCTATTTATATATGTATATTTCTATCCTGCATATGTATGTGTAAAGTTTCCATTGGGTAAATAAAGTTAGTGATATAAATTGCATTCAAAGCTAGCGATCCTACGATATGAATAGACAGACATAGTAAATTCATTCCTACTCAGTTAAGTCAAGCCTTTGGCTTCACTTGACATAAATTTAGTTAGAATATTCACTCAAACTATTTATAGTGTTGGCTTTAAGTGGCTTTAGTTTCCGTGCGTGAACGATGTTAGCTTTTAGCTCTTTACATCTGAGAATTCTAAGTATTAAATGCCCAGATGCCTAAGCCAAATGTTTGTCTGGAATGAAGAGCCAATCAGTAATTCGAAATATGTATATATCTAAGCCATTGTGCTCTTCTCCAAACTTAAGCAATACTCAAATGAAAAAGTATAGCATACATTTTGGGGCTCAGTAAAACATTCACATCTATAGAAAACTCAGTGTCAGCTTATCGGTTCAAAATGACAACGGACATTGTCACTTTATATTGAAAAGGAGCAAATGAAACAAAATGAAATATGTCTGTCTAGTTGTGGTTATGAAACCTTTTCTGGAGAACCATTAAGTGAATTAGCCCAACCAAAACAAGAAAAAAAAGCGGTCTATAAAATGGAAACAAACAAACACCAACAAACAATAAAGGCAAAAATATATAATAAAGCAACAGTCAACATGGCAAGGGAATAACCAAAACCCTTCTTGTAACCAAAAAAAAAATTGTATGCAAATAAGTCGTTGGTGAAAATGTAAAGTGAGGCAAAAGTGAGCAATGGAAGTGTAAATTAAAGGCGAAAATGATGATAATAGGAACCGAAAAAGAAAAAATTGCCAGAGTTGTTGTCCAACAACTTCCAACCGAGAGAAAGAGTCACGTTAAACGGAAATGGCAATGTCTAGACTCTAGACTCTAGGCAAAGTAGTTGTCCACGTCGTATCCGATCTACCCCAGTAAAATAAACCGCAAACATTTGCCCTGACGGCACAAAAGGTTTCGTCGTTGCCTTTCGTTTCGTTGTTAACTTTTGAACGAAAGAAGGAAAACAGGAGCAGAACTTGAAAAAAAAAAAACAGAAACAAAAAAATGAAAAACCACAAACAAATTTTTTGGAAAAAACTCCACACCAAAAGCTGGGTCTAGGTTTCACTCTGTTCCCAAAAAAAAAAAAACAAAAAGGCAATTCATTTCCAGAACCTAAACGTGCCTGGCTTTTCCTGAACTCTGCGAGTTTTCGTGGGCTGCATTTCATGTGGCTTAGTTTTATTCCTGCCTCATTCTTTTCCCTCTCAAAAAGAATTATGACTGCGAGAGATTTGCAGAATTAAAGAAAAGGCTTTTTCCTCGATGTATTTAAAAGCATTCACTTTAAATTTTTGTTAGTTCCCCCACGAATAACATTTCTATTCTCTGTTACTGATAAACGCAACATTTTGCATTTTGATTTCATTTCCGTTTTTTGTTCGTTTTCTGTATACAAGCACAAAGAGAAGAAAGAACGAACAAAAAAAAATGGCAATTTCCGGTTCCATCATAACTGTGAAGACAGACACAAACTGATATGGCGACCAACATTTCTCAAGGCCTTTTCTCGCACGTTTTCGCAGAGACTTCATAGACATAGGAATAGGCGCCTACCTTCTCTGTCATTCTTCTTCAAGCTCCCTCCGTCCTTTCCCTTCTCTCCGCTTTCCTTCTTATGCGTTTCTCATATGTTTCACTCATTTTTATATAAGCTGCACACATTTCTCTTCATTCTGCTGCGCCAAGCATACACCGATGTCTCGACCCTTTTTCGTTCTATTCACTGGATGCCGTTGCTAGTGCTGCTCTTGCTGCTAACATTTGTTACTGTTTTCCGTATGTCTGCTTGGCATATTTTCTCATTTCTTGCACGTTTACCTTCTGGCAATTGCAACAACAGCAGCAACAAGAATTTCAAGTAAATGCCATGCAACCAACCAACTTCGCTCGGAGTCGTCGGCGTCATCGCCAACGTTCTTTTCTTCTCCCATTGTCATCGTCATAGTCATCATAGTTGTCTACTCCAACGGCTCATAACTTCTATTGTATGTGTGTGTGTGTATGTATGTAGTGCCTGCTCTTACATTTTCTCTCTGCATCTCTCTCTGTTTCTCTTCTCGTTATGCATGACAAACATTTGCCTAAACACATCCAGCGAGTTGTTGGTTGGCAGCCAACGTGGGTAAGAGATATGACAAACAACAGTCAAGCGATCCAATTGCAATTGCAATTCCCTTCTTTTTTTGTCTTTGTTTTATACTATTTGCTTGTTCCACGGCTAAGCAAACAATAAGAGCTCGAGGCAACGCTCTTGGTCAAAACTCTGGGGTAAATGAAAACAATGAAGAAGAATGAAAATTATATGAAATCTGTCATCGACTAGAAAATATCCTGAAAACTAATAGAAACAATATCGATATTGTATTTATAACAAAGCCAAGTTAAAGAATTCTCCTATTCTTATCATTAATCTTTCAATCTTAAGTAATTATAAAATAATTACATCCCTGATTTTGTAAGAATAACTTTTATGGTAAGAAGTACTTTTACGAAATTTTTGCAATTGAAAAGAGTATTAACCTAGTCTATTCGTGGCATTGTGTCCCTGAAATTATTCACCTAAAGCAAATCTCAGTCGTTTGCCTTTTTTTCTTGGTTTTGTTGCGTTAACAGACAGAGAGAAGGGATTTTGGTTACCTGGTCTCGTGGTTGGGACTGGGGTTCTGCTGCTAGCGTTTCGTTTTTTCTGCTGTTGCTGCCATATCTTGTGTGCCACTGTTTTTTGCCTTTGGGTCCCTCTCGTTGGCTCTGTTTGTGTGTGTGTTTGTCTAGCTTCCATGATACACACACGCACAAGTTTCATATAGAGAACACACATCACAAATGTGCTTCGTCTTCTGCTTCTTCTAATCTTTCTTCCTTTTCCTGTTCCTTCATCGCTGTTGCTTTTTTTTTTGCCCGTTGTTATGACTTACTCGCGCATCGTTAAAGTGACTTCCGGCAAAAATTTTTCTTCTTTTTTCGTTTTTCTCTCATATGTGTCTGCTGCTATTGCTGCTTGCTCCTGTTTTAGCCGTTATGGTAATGGCGCCCTTTACTCGGTTTCCTTTTTTTGTTTTGCTCGAAACGCCCTGTGCTTGTGTCTGCTATGCTAAATTATGCACAGCTTTTTCTCTTTTAGCTTGGCCCAAAATGTGACGAAATATTACAACTTAACCTTTTTTACAGAAAAATTTCCATGAACAAAAGCCACGAATTGTTTAAAGACCATAGGTACAAATTTATATACAGTCTGTGTGTGAGAAGAGGAGACATTTTGATAACAAACAAAAAGCGCAAGAGCGTGTCACAGAGAGATAAAAATGTAAGCAAATAAAAATGGGAAAATAAATTGACAAATATGTGAAACCGACGAACGGCAGCCATGAAGCTTATTGATTGTGTTGACTTTTGGCAATGATGATGAACGACAGCGAGTTTACTGTAACAAGGGAATCTGAACAATTAAAAAACACTATGTCATAGTAGGTAATGGGTAGAGGTACCATGCTAGGCTGGTAGTTCACATCATCTAACAACTGCAAGTGACGGAATAGAAGCATCAGAGAGAGATAGAGGGGAGATTCGTGTGACAAATAAGCAAAAGTTGGTGCACAAGGCATCCAGCGGACACTTTGCCACTGCAATTTGCACTTCATTGCCACCAGCCTTGGGTCTACTCTCATACTCTGTCCTTCTGTGCTGCCGCTCCTTTGCCAAAGCACTTTGTAAATTTTTTAAGTGCCATAGAAAAAAGTTTTCTCCTCTTTTTTTTTTTGTCGCTACACCAACGCTTCTTTTCACAGAGCAGAAAGAGTGGCCGAGTGAGGTGAGGAAGCGGAGAAAGAAGCATGTCCTCTGGAGTCCCCTTTAGTCGTCTACGGAAATTGCTTTGTTGTAAACTGTGCGCCAAGGACCATAAAATGCAATAGAAATGGTGCGACATAAACGCGAATGTTAAATAAGAGGATGAAAATGGGATGCAAGTTGTCAAAGTGAAGCTAAAAAGATGATGGTTAAAAAAGAAAAAACACTAAACCAAAGGAATGAGAAGAGTGGTAGAAGGTAATGTGTCGATTTTAATTAGGTAAAGCCAATCGAGAGAAATGCTACTTAGAATCAAATGGTTATAACAAATAAAGATTGGAAAATATGTATGATAAAATGCCGAACTAGCAACACAGATTAATTCATAAATACATTTTGAGTTTCACATTCTATTTAAAATTCGATTTATATGATGCACCTATTGTATTAATTTTTCCATACTTGTTTTTAGTACGCATAATTTTCATTAATTTCACATTTATATTTAACCATTACACGTCCCTTTATATGTATGTATATGGTGTGTTTGTGCAATAAAACCGCATAATTTAATTTTACAAACAACAGAACCGCAACATGTCCATTTACAAAAGCAAGAAGAACAACAAAATGCCAAACCATTGATAAGACATTGCAAAAAAGCAAATGTACAATTTTTGCCCACTCTGGAAAACCGCAGTAAAACATGTCAACCAAAAGCTGCTGCAAAAACCAAAATTATTTAAAAAGCTTTGCTGCTAAAACCAAAACGTGAAAAAAAGCAAGCAAGAAGCAAAATATGTCATGAATTTATTGTGTTATGTTGGTCGGTTGGTTTTTGGTTAGAACTGGCGCTTTTATGACCAAAATCGCATCTACCAAATTGATATTCTAAACGCGTAAAAATTTATATAAATGTATATGACGAGTATTTTCCATGTCGCAATGTGAAGAAATGCTTTGCCGAGCATTAAAAATAAATGCTTTCCTCTGTATCGCTTTTTCTCTTCCCCCAATCTCTCTCTATCTCACCACCACGACATCAAAAATGTTTGGTTTTTAAGCGATTTGCCCACATTTCAGGCTAACCTGCCTGCCGTTGCCTGCATCCCTTTCATTCAAACCATTTCGTCCTTTTCAAGTGGTTTTTATGAGGGCCTAAATGGCCTTTTGCCACGGCTCGTATTTCTGATTGCAATTGGCTGGCGGATATTACCTACATCGTATGTATATATATTTGTGTACATGTACGGCAGGATAAAAGATAAGATAACGCGCCAAACTCATTTGTGATTCAAAATTGTGTGATATCATCCATCGTATGCAGATATAGAATAAATAAAAATGGGCGTGGCTTTGCTTGCCATAACAAAAACGAACAAGAACGAAATCGGCAATCTGAAAAATATGTTATAAAAATATTGATTTATTTTTAATGTACTTATTAATATACTGGATGGACAAATAAAATCGATTGATAGAGAGAAGGAATGGAAAATGGATAAACTGCAAAGTATGTTCAACTGATTGGAAAATATAACTGTTTTTTTTGTAATCTCTACTCATTAGTTTAATCAGGTTTTTTCCCCAATTTTGATATATGCCTTTAATTATGGTAAAACAGAAAGCTCTTGAACAATTTTATTGAAATTATAAACTGTGTATTTCTGCTCAATTTCGTATAGTTTCAATTAAATAATCAGAAATGTTTTAATTGGCCATGTTTAGGCTGAAGGCCTTGCTGCATTTTAATTGGCCCCAAAAGAACAAGAGAGACTAGAGTGAGAGAGAGAGAGAAGAAAATAAGCAAACTATGCCAGAAGATTGCAGCCCCCCAGACAGATCCCAGACCAACTGACCAAAAGATTTCAATAAATTTCATATAAAGTATTACGAAAATAGCTAAACGACAAATGAAACCAAACAAACTGCAACATACTCTGTATGTAGTGCCAAAATGAAATAGCTAGAATAAGCAACGGCAGCAGCTGCAGTGACAAAAATTATAACATTGTTTGCCAATTGCAGCAATTTAGTTTATTTATGCCATAATATTTATGCTCTAGTTAAAAATTCCTAAAAATGCGTTGACAGATTTTCAATTATCCCAGAAGGGAGTCCATGACATGGTCGTGTTGTTGTAGTGTCGCCTCCATCTTCTGCTCCTCTCATCTCTCTCGCTGTCGTCGTCGTCGTCGTCACACTCAATTAAATTCAATTTCTCAAGGCGTTAGGCCATAAAAGCAAAAGAAAATAGAAACAGAGGAAAAAAACTGAGTGACGCTACGAAAAGAAAAAAAACAGCTCAAAATACTTTTAATTCCACAACAATAAGCACTTAAAATCGCATTAGTGAGAAAAGTTTTTGGCCATGTCAGGCATAAACTTATGAGACGACGAAAGCTGGCCTAAAAGTAGACTACAATACACGACAAAGATGAAATACTTGGACGTAAAGGCGAGAAGACGCTATGGATGAGACTGTGTGTAAAGGACATGGGGGAAATGGTAACATCAATCAATTTTGGCTTTCCAGTCGCGTACGCGGCAATTTGTTTGTATAGAAAATGTTGCGAAAATGTTCCTTCCTAGTGCAGAGCGGCAAGGCTGTTGCTTCCTTTTTGCAGCTAACTTTTAATGTATTTTGGGCACGTCTAACCACACAGGGTGAGATGAGAACGACGCTCATAAGGAGTCCAAAGGATATTGGCTGGGGGGTAAGCATTGATATGCCTATAGATATGGCCCAGGCACAGGCATCGACATCCTCATCATCATCATCACCATCATCATCATCATCACCCTGAATATTTTGCCTTTCAGGCATCGATTTCAACACCCTTTTTATTTTGGCCAAAATGTTATTTGTTGTGGATGTTTGTTGTGATGCTGCTGCTCTAGATGTGCCTAATACTTGTAATAATATTTTAACAATTTTTGTTGCCATGTCACATATGCCAATGTCATGGCTGTCTTCTTCTCATCCTCCCTGCCCAGCCCTATCCTACCCTGGCCTTCAGTTTTCTCCTTCGTCTTGCTTTTTTGTCTTGATTCCTACGTTGTTTCTTTAAAGTTGATGGAAATTTGCATTTTTATGCCAACCACGCCTCCTTTCCATACTAGGAAGGAGTATTGTATGCCATCTAGCCGGAAAAGACTAAGGGAAGGCTAAAAGCAGCTACGACAGCTGTCGAAACGAAATTGATTTGATGCAAATTAATGACAGCTTCTTGTCATTTACTCTATTACCATTGAAATGAACACCGAATGTGCACATACTCTGCAATATCAGGAATGTGAAACTGCTCTCAAAGAGTTTTAAAAAATAAAGTTACAAAGACTTCAAAATGGTTATTGCGAAAAAATATTCTATTCTCAACTTTTAACCTAAATTTTAAGCGTTCGTCATAGAAACACAAACTAAATTAAATTTATTTTTAATGATCCCATCTGATCCCACTGATTTATCATCCTAGATAGAGCATTTCATATTCTAGAACAGGCAATTAACCGTACATTTTATCCTCAAATCATGTCCCATTTTTAGATCTATGCAAATTTTAATGGATTTTTAAGTAGACCTTTAAATTGGGCCTTACAAAAAAAGCAATTCATTTAAATGATTCTGACAGGAGACACGACCATTTCACATTCGCTTCATGTTGTCTGTGGAGTTTTGCAAAAACATGTTGTTTTTTTTCTTCTCTTCTTGTTTTTTTCCCCACTTTCGTTTCAAATTAGACCAAATATAATTTGAATTTCTCTGTCTCACTCTCTGGATCTTGTAGCTGTCTCTTTTTATGCGTTAAAAGTAAACGTTTGGTTAGTTAGCCTCTTAAGTGAAGGTTACACCAATGACTGCTCCACTTTCATCAAGTGTTGGCATTCAAAATAAATTGGGTTCTGGCCATAATTATTTTTCAATTCAATCAAAAGCTTTAAGCTTCCAGCCACAAAATGCGCTTACTTAGACGAAAGAGATCCTGAGAGCTTGAGCTAAGGATTAGGCGAGACCATTCTAAATGACTAACAGCAGTCTGTCTGTCTCTACGTTTCTCCCACTCAATTTTCCCCTCTCTTTCTCTCGGTCTCTTAGAGAGCCATAAATTAATCAACACTAGAGCGGAGAGAAAAAAGAAAACGTAACAGCTAAAACACACAAAATTTAAAAGGAACCTCATCAGAAGCTAGAGGCTTTTGGGGTAAAACATTTTTTAAGCCACCTAAATGGCATTTAATTCACTTTCAACGCGAACCCCTCCATCTCCGACACCGCCAGCAAGAACAGCAGCACCTGACCAACCATCCGACCACCACCCGGCAGAGAGCTCCGGCCGAGTTGCCTGTCCTCAGCGTAATTCTTATTATTTACTTTATTAATTTAAGTGTTTTGGCCCAAGGCCGGGGCATGAGTCCTTGTCCTGCTTTCCTGCTCCTTTGCCTGCTTCTTCGCTTCCTTGTTACGTGGGCCGTAAATAATTTTTTTTGGACACAACAGCGGCATCTCATCCCTACTCCCCGCCTTCCCCACTAACACTCCCGTCATCATTTTATTCTATTAAAGCCAAATATTTGCACAGGAAAAATCTTCTCTTGTCGGCAGTAGGCATTCAGGCAGGCAAATGGCCAACAAACCAAGAAAAAACAAAATGTAGTTGGAACAGTTCTCCCTGTTCTCAATGTTTGTGCGTGGCTTGTGTGTGTTTACCACACACACACACACCAAGGACATTTGGCCAAAGACCCTCCATGAGGAGCAGGCTTTATTAAAACTAATGACATGCAGCTTGTTAGCCAAAGGTGGAGCGTGCCTCAATCCAATCCAATTGAATCCAGGCTAAGTTACTATGGCAGGAATGTGGACAACCAACTGACCGACCATTCAACTGCTAGGCAAAGTAGTAAATGAATGTTAACTGCCGTTGCCGCCGCCACCACCGCCCACCTGAAGCACACAATTCCAAAATGAACAAATGGGTAGCAATTTATGACTGGCCGAGGATATCAAGCTTAAAATGCTAATGAAGTTAAAGTATAGAAAGGTCCTTCAATTGTCGAATTAGTCGTATGTTTTGAAAGTTAAGGTTGAGAGAAAGTTCTCATTCTTATGAGTTTATCTCTAAAAGAATATTAAGAAAAAGAAGCAGAAATATTTGAACTGCTTTACAATTGTTCGATTTTTCTCACCAATTAAGTAATTTAACAGAATGTTACAACGCATTTAAAGTTAAAGCAGTGCAAAACATGGTCCCTTTAATTCTCTTCTCGCTCCTTTTAATTTGTACTTTTTCATGAAAAGTGTTTACAGAAGTACCAAGTCTTTTGTTTTTTAACAGTTTAATATTTTATTTACATAAATTCATCAAGTTTTTAAAAACAAAAAAAAAAAATCCCCATACAATTTTCTTTTTATTCCCGTTGAAGTTCATTTAATTATTTGGCCTTTTTGAAGCTTCTGGCAAAGGTAAACTTTATGTGCTGCTGCTGCTACGGGTCCTTGTTGTGAAGCTCTTTCTTCCCTGGATCTGTCTGTATGTCTGTCTGCCTGTCCATATTAAATGCTTTGACAATGCTTTTCGTCAAGCACACACACACATACTCACACACAGAACAGAGCTACATTTTGTTTGTCAAATGTTTGTCATTTGTAAATGTCAAACGGCGGTCGAGCATATTTTGCATACAAGGGACTCCACAGGGTCGAAATGAGCTGAGAAGAAGACCAACCAGAAGGTAAGGATGGAGCTAAAGGTGACTGACGGCGGAGCTATGTGAAGTGAACCCCAAAGTCAGTTAACAAAAATGTGTGGTGCCCTTTCAAGTTGTATGTTGCCCGCATAACTTTACCAGTTTCCAGAATGAATTTCCTGGCATCAAGAAATTATGAGACATATTTCGTATTTAGTCTGCGGGTAACGTTCCTCGTCCAAGCTATCTAGCACGCTTGCTGCTTTCCCTTCGCTTCGGTTATGTCTTTGGGGTTTGCCATATAGAAAATCTGACATATTTACTTATGTCAACTTGTGACATTTTACTCATTATGCCACGAGACGTTGCGTTGCCCCCTCAGGATGCTCTGGTCCATTTTCTATCCACTTTTGTCATGCTTTAATTTGCCACCCGTCTCCATTTGCCCCGTCTCTCTTCTGTCCTTTGTGTGTGAGTGTGCTGGCTCCATCATCTTCAGCTACATTTCATATTCATAAGCTTGGCACAATTTTGACAGTTTTTAGTGCCCCGCCTCCCGGGTCTACTGCTTGCCCATTCTCCATTTTAATGTTTAGATTTATTTCCTTCTTTCCTTCTTTTATTCTTTTTACTGTTCATGTTGGAAAGATGTTTTTGATAGGAGGAAGAGGGCGCCAACAGAGAAGTAGAGAGACAAAGAAAGAGGGAGAGAGAGAGGGGTGAGTTTTCATCATTTATCAACACGCTTCCGGTTGGAATCCATTGTTCTTCATCTGCTCCATATCCACCTACCCATCCGCGTCTCACTTTTACCATCTTCATGGCCATTTGCTCCTTTGGTTAAATTGTTCTTTTTGGCCCTTAGGGCAGGTATAAATACTGTTGTAAATGTATTTTTAAATGTAATGAGATTATTAGGCAATTAGTTAAAAACTTTTTTTTTCTGGTTTTCAAATTGACATGGAAAGAGTTTTAACTGCCCTTAGATTTAATAGATGTCGCTTTTGTTTCTTTTGGATAAAGCGAAAGAAAAAGATACTCAAACAGCTTTAATGTCGGGGATGGTCGATTTAAATTTAATATTTATTCAATTCTTTATATTATATGGTCTTAGCTAGATTTGCAGGATTCTTTATTAAAGTAGGACACTTTTCATTTTGACATTTGCCTTAAAAGGTTCGTTTTTCTGTTATTAAATATCTAATGCAAACTTTATGGCCAACATTTTGTACCTTAATTAATTAAAAATATAAAGGAGACAAGACCAACCATAAGCGAGCAACCCCTATCAAAGTTTGTTTTACCTGCAGACAAAAATATCTGCAAGTTTTATCGTGTAGGAGAGAGAAAGAGAGAGGGGAGAAAAATGAATTTTTCGGGCATAATAACATGAGTTATTATTCGAGTATGTGAACATGGTTAGAACATTTCATTAATGGCCGAGCACGAACTTTAGTTTTGCTCCCGCACACACATACACACTCATATATTTCATATTTCTACATGCCATGTCCATATATAACTACAAGACGTGTGCAAAAAGGGAAGAGAAAAGATCTATATGTAGAAAAAGCGCTTAAGGGCTCAACAAACACAAAAAGTCAAGACATTTACACTGCACTTGAGCGAGAGGCAGGCAACCAGGCAGAGGACCAGTAGGACTATGACGATGGCAAGAGGCAAATGAACCTTAAAAAACAAATCATTATTAAAGGCTCCATTCTCTGCCATGTGTGTGCACCGAAAGGCAGCAGCAGCCAACCAGCCACTCCTTTCTATTCGTTCTCCTTTCAAATTTCTTCTCTCAACTGAAACTGTTTTATATTTCTAATTATGTAAAAAACTTTGCCGTGCTTCTCATGCACTCAGAGGGGAGAAAAAAACCAGCTTGCTTGCCTTGCTTTAGCTCCGGCTATGACTCAAGCCTAAAGGCAAATTGTAGTTAAACATTATGTGTGTTCTTCTTGTGTTGCCCTTGTTGCTGGTGTTGCCTTTTTGCTGCCATAGATTGAATATGCAGGCATCGGAATCGGGTGAAGGCGGGGCCCGACGACGCCGCCTCTGTGGCTGTGTTGATTTACCAAAGGCAATTTTGTGCATTTTCAAACAAAAGTTACACCATATGTGTGTGTCTGTATGTGTGTTTGTGTGTGTCTAACTTGTTGCAGTCTAACTGGCGCCTTGAAGTCGAAACTGTGAAAAGTAGGAAGGAAGGAAAACAGCTACCCCCCACTTCATTCTTTCCCTGCTGTAGTCTGTTACGCCTCACCTACCTTCCTGCAGGCAAACAATTTTGTATATGGAAAGTTTTTCCTGGCCAAAGCTTAGGCATTCAACATTATTTTCCCCTCTAAGCAGCTTTGAAAATTGTTTTTGATTGAAATTTAAACGTACGCAAATAGAGAGAGAGTGAAAGAAGGAGAGAGAAAGGGATAGAGAGTAACATGAAATATCGTAGAAATTTTACTAGATATATATATGTATGTAGCATATTCTTCTACCGTAACTTGTACGCTGCGGGTTATAAAAGACGCATCGAAACGCACCTTTTCAGTGTCATGTTTTCCCTTAGCGCCCCAGCTAAGATATACGAGAACGAGGCAGAGGAATAGAAATAGGTAGGAGGAGGGTAGAATGGTTTTGGTGAACATAAAAGCGAAATTCCTTTGCTCCTCTTGTTCAAATGAAATTGTTTATCAAAGTTGTACCATTTTTTTTTCTGTTTTCGAAATTATGTAAAATATGTTGCGGTGTGTTTTTGTTCTTTCTCTTTTCCTGTTTTCTCTTGTCTTGGAAAATGTGAAAAATTAATTTTCTGCTTGAGCTATTAAACATTTATGTGAAAGGTTCAGATTTAGTTTTGTTCAGTTTCGTTCTCTGGATCCCATCCCACAAATGTAAATCCCTAGCAACAACTGTCTTTTCGATGGCCAAGTCTATCTGTACTCACTGGGCTAGTTTATATAGTTGGCGAGTAGCCACTTCCGTTCTATCCTTGCGCTTAACAAAAGCTTATTATATGTGGTGAGAGATAGAGATAGAAGCGGCTAGGATACAGAGAGGAAGAGAGATTGCCACTAAAGCGCTTAAAACTGAAAAGCTTATCATCATCATCATCATCATTGTGGTTTGGTGAATATAGACAGTGAGTCTTTATCCCACTCTCTTTATAGTGACCTCATCTATGGGTTGCAGCAGACAAAATGCGAAAAAAAGTGTATGAAAAAGAGTATAAGCCATAAATATTTTCATTGCCATTTCGTTTGTATTTTGTCCACTGTTCAATTGTTATAAATGTTAAATACTTTCGCTTGCCAAATGAACAAGTTTGCCATTGAAATCAAATGAGTCATGAGCAAGCGAACGCCCACGTAGCGCCAAGGCACAACAATAAATAAATGGCTGTCTCTTTCTCTTCCTCTCTCGCCCATAAAGGACTCCGATTTCTGGTCAACTGAGCAGCAGCAGCAGCAGCATCAGGATTGTTGTCCCACCGCAAAACGATGAAGGTCGTCGTCATCATGAGAAATGTCATTGTTGTTGTTGTTGCTGTTGCTGTTGGTCGCCGGATGTTGGCAGTCGTTCGCATTGTTTTTGGTCATACGCCATTGTTACTCCTGCTGTGCTTCTTTCCAATCTTTTGCCCTCCCTTCTTTTATGTTGCCAGCACTCTGTATCCCCGAGTTTCTGTGCTGTATTTGTTCAGCCATTGAGTTGATGATTTCCGTATGCACACATAGCTCATTTTATGCACAACTTCCGGATATTTCATTGTGGTTTTTTTTTGTGTCCAGAGATTCTTTTTTTTTTTGGAAAATGGGAATATCTTCTACACTGTTGCTATAAGTGAGCTTATTTTCTACTAAATATACGTATATACAAATTTTAGTGGATAACGCAGAAAGGTATGCTATAGTTTTGTTCCCACTCTTGTATGCGGAGATTATGTAGCCGCATTTCCGGTTACTGCTGTCTGTGTAACTCCTACCTAGTACTATTGCAGCTGACACTGACGTTTATGTTCAGTCAGGCGATGGTCAACGGACAACAGGCAACTGCCCCCGTCCTTCACTTGTGCTATCTCTCCCTCTCTCTTCATCTTCATCCCACCCTCTTAATGCATTCGCCTTGCATACGCATTTGCAATTGCTTTGTGGTCGAGTCGGTTTACAGTAAATGTGCTTTTGCGGTTAAGCCAATCGATTGATGAACAATTTACAGCGAAATAGCAACAGGAGCGGCAATAGTAGCTGTGGCAACAAGAAAAGCAAATATCAGATGGAGAGCAGAGAATTATGATGAAATTTTGCGCCTAACCAAAGGAGAAGAGGATAAAAATTTTGGTAACTCCCTTAAGTCTCTACCGGTTAAAGTTTAAGCCTTGGCTTCTTTTCTATAGGCTTTCCCCTGAGTTTCCTTTTGAATAGAGATTTTTGGGTAACAAAAGCTCTTTCGTATCTTCTTTGGTCACCTTTTCATATTGTAAGACTTTATCCCCCGTTAAATATCAAGTAAGAATAGATATTTATATGTATAAAGAGAGAGAGACTCAGATGGGGAGAAGACAAAATATTTTGCCTCTACTGCCATTGTTGTTATTATTATCGTCAAACTGTCATGTTAAATGACATTTGCCATATTTCATATGCATTATAAAAAGTTCTCCTGCTGTTGCTATATATATCCTGACACGGCTTCCTTTGACCATAGAAAATGAGCCATGTGAACTGTTGCGGCTGCTGCCTGGCCTGCCTGTCCCGTACTCCTCTAACCAGCCGGCTTGCTTGCCAGCCAGCCAGCCAGCCTGATGTCAACAAAAGAAACTCTTCCTCTTTAGTTGTTCTTGTTGTGTCGCCATTGTGTTTTCCCGTTGTATCCTGTTGTCTCCCGTTTGTGGCATGTGTCAGCATTCATACTTTTCCTTCCCCACACTAAATTTCTGTTACGCTTTGCCTTTCTCTTGCCTTTATTTATATTCATTTACATACATTTCATCATTTGTCGTCGTCATCATCTCTCCTTCTTTTACTTTGGGGTCGTTGTCTGTTTAAAAGTTTAATTGTCCTACGATTTAGCCTAAGAGGAGCCACTATATGTGTGTGTGTTTCTGTGTTTGAGTGTGGGAGAGAGATAGACAGTTAGAGATTATCTCATGTACTACCTCGCCTGTATATTTTTCCTTATCACATTTTTATTCAACTGTCACCGGCAGAAGTTCCTCCTACTTGAAGGAACTAGAGAAACTATTAAAATTTCTCTCATATGCAAAAAAGGGAATATTTCTTTCATCTTTTGTTCTAGCCCTTTCCAATTGCAAAAAGCAATTAACTATGCTCATATGAAACTCCTTCCCTGCCTCTTACACACTCTCTTACTCCGTCTCTCTGCCATTTGCTTTTGTCTATTTCAATCAATTTTTGCATATTAAATTTCTAAGCCGGATATTACAAAAGAAACCAATTCAAGAAGCTCGAGCTCATGGCTCAGGCCCAGGCCAAAATAGGCACATCAAAAAGTTAAAGATGATTGTGAATACATTTTTGAAGGCAATCCGCCAACAACATTTTATTCAGTTGCCGCAACATAAATTAGTTCAAGAAATTGCCTCTAGGCGGATCTAAATCCTCATCTCTGGTTCCACCACTCCTTACTTCTGGTCTTGTTTCAGTTAAAGACGGTAGCAACTCTGGCAATTTTTTTCCTTTTCTTTTTGTTTTTTTGGGTGTTTCTTCCACTTGAAATTGACAGTTTTACTTGACTTATTTTTTGCTTGGGTTTTCTTTGGTTTAGCTGCCAAAGCAACAGCGACCGCCCGCCAAATGTAATTATCAAAAAGTTTCCACTATTTTCGCCAGACCAAAAAAAAAAAAAGTATAAAAAATACAAAAAGAGGAAGAGCCGGAGAAAAAGCAAGAAGTAAACGCTTTGGCGATAAAGAAAGAGATGGCTAGATGGAAAAAGGCAAGGCAAAAGCAAGCCAAATGTCAGCCGCAGGCGGCTTGCGGCGGCTTGTTTCTGTTTGTTTGCCAGACGCCAACGCCAACGCCAACGCCGATGCCAAAAGTAAAGAGCGAAAGAGACAAGAGAACAAAAAAAAGTAGAAAATTAAATTCATTTCAACTGCAGACGATGACGATGCCTCCGCTGCCGCTGCCTCCATGGCAATCTTCTTGCCCGGAAGCTGTAGGAGACTTTACTTGCCACCCCGCCACTCTTTTTATGCTTTGTTGTTGGAGTTCTGCCATGACAAGCCTGAAAAAGAGATAGACATATTACTGCAAGAGATTGAAGAGAGGGAAAAGGACAAGAAGGCGCGGGGCATGTCAGGCTATTTATTACAGTTTAATGTTTATTAATCTCATGTAAATTGTTGCGACGTGTTTCCTTTGTGGAATTCTCTCTCATTTTATTGCCTGTTTGTATCCTTGTGTCTTTTTGTGTGAGTTTATATATATGTATATGTGGGTGTGTGTGTGGTAAAACTTTGTGACACATTTGATGGAACATTTTGTCAACGCCAAAAGAATATGACATCAAAACTGTTAAGGAAACATTGTAAAATTAGGCAATACTTTTTTAATTTCTTTAACAAAAGAGAAAGAGAGAGAGAGAGAGAGAGAGAGAGAAAGTGTGAGAGAGAGTGACATCAGAAGACAGGAAAAATGAAACATAAATATAAATATATTTTAAATGGTGCTATAACTGTCAGGAAACGTGACAGTAAAATATTTTTCAATTTTCAGTTAACCCAAAAAAGTAGGCCATACATTTTAATGGTTTTCATTTGTATTTTTGCAAAAGTTATGCCGAGTTAGTCTTTAGTTTTAATTTTTTGTTCTCGTAAAATTGAAATGAAATTTTCTGCAAGTAAGCAAAACCAAAAAGATGGCGATACAATTGAATACCGAAAGAACTCTGAGAAGTAGGCAATATTTTTTATGTTAGTTTTATTCATTTTCAGAAAAGCAAATAAATGAATGCATTACATGGATACAAATATTTTCGTACATAAAAAATGCAATTGAAATTGATATAAATATTCCTTAATTTTTTGTTGTTTCATTTTTGTTTTTATGTTAAATATTCATAAAATTTCACTTCGCTTCGCCCGACATATCCCATACTCTCCAGTCTCATGTCTGCTCCACGAAACATTTTTACATTTTATGCCTCAATTCTCTAGAGAGAGCCCCCCAAAAAAAGCAGTGGATGGAGGAACATATGTACATATACAAGCTTCTACACATACATACATATGTGCATATTTAAGAGGACATCTTGTAAAGTACAAGACGAACAAGAGTGCAAAACTGTTGAAATTTCAAGAAAAGCATGGAGATGATTTTTAAATATTTTATAACATATTTTCTGAACGCAAAGCACAAAGCCCAACGTAAAGAAAAGAGAACGATGTGAAATGAAATGATGGCGCGTGTTGTGAAATAAATAGATATACAAAGCCTTTACGACATTTATATGAAGAAGCTGAAGAAAGTTTGTTCCAATAATACCCGGTGTGAAGTTTAAGCCTTGCCACTTACCTTACCTTACCTTACTTTTCCTAACCTATTGGAAATTTGCATGTTGTGGCGTTGCTGTTGCTGCCTTCATTTTCCTCAGCTATGCATCGACACTTGCCCTTTCACCATGGTTACGCAGCAGCAAAATCTTGTTAGCAACCGCTGTGAACACAAAGTTCGAGGCAACTTGCCATGATGTTGCCCTTCGTCTCCTTTCGCCCGTCTTGCTTCTGGCTTGTTGTTGTTTGTTATCGCTTATGTTGTCTCTTACGGTCTGTTGCATTTTGTACAAATTTGTGCCGCAGGTCCACAAATTTGTGCACCGAAGCAGCAGCATCATCAGCAACAACAGCAGCAGCCGCATCATCATTATTATCCTCATCATTTCTGAGAGTTGAGGTCAGAAATGGAAAAAAAAACAAACAGGACGAAAAACGAAACGAAAAAGTTTTCTAATATTTTCTTTGGCTTGCTTTTTCGGTATTTTCTAATTTTTGTTTTGTGTGTACACCATCACTTTCGCTTAATGGTTTTCTTTGCTCGGGGTTGTTCTGATGCTCGATTCTCGGTTTCGGTTGATTTGGGTTCAAGTTCAAGTTGCCAAATAAATGTCCTTAATTTTGGCACAAAAAAAAAAAAGAAAAGTTTCCACGCTTTTGGGTTGTTTTCTCTAGATAATCCATATGCTCAAAAGGAAATCAAGGAAAATCCTCAATAAAAATTACCAATATTTACTTTACAAAATGACAGTCTCGACTCCCTTCAACCCATCGAAAAGGCTTTGTCCTCCTTCACCCCAAACTCCTAGCAAATCCCTTGTCAACTTTGCTACTTAATAAAATATGAGTGCCAAAGTGATGGAAGAAGAACAGGACAAATACAGGACGACTACAGAAGCCCAAGGACGTGCCACTAATGGCGGGCCAAGCTCAAGTGCTGCTGTCTGGCTGTCAGCTTCACCTCCCTTCCCATTTTGTATGGCAAAGGGAAAAAAAAGGGATAAAGAAATAAATAGAAAATGCAAATAGAAGGCAATACATTTTGCCAGACTCCTTGAAGGTCTATGGAACCAAACTGGAGATGGGGCTAGAGAGCAAACGACATTTCCAAAGTTGTGTCCTACCACTCAAGGACATGGACATAAACTGTTGATTTTTATTGAAGTTCGTGACGCCATACAGGCTACTGGGGATCATCTAAGAGAGTCGCAGGTGTGTGACTGTCCTGCACCTTACTTCTTCTCTCTCTCTCTCTCTCTCTGTCCCTCTTTCTATTTCTAGGCTAGGAGAGTCACTTTATCATGGTTTCTTTTGGACACATGTCAAACTATGTCCAGCTGTAATTTTGTTTTCTGCCCCCGCGACCCCCCAAAAACCTGCACACATCAAAAGGTCACAAGGAACACACACTCACACGCACACAACGCGTGTCGTTTCCTTTCTTTCTTTTTTTTTTTTTTGGTTCTTTACGTACATGTGGCTTAGCATTAGTGTCGAAATTATGACTCTTATATGGTCTCCAGTTCCAATAGTTTTATGTGTTTGTGTTTGTCGTTCTGCTTTTGTGTGCGTGCATTTTACGACTAAATACAATTTAAGCGCCTGCTGCTATGCTACAATTTTCCGATTTTGCCCTGTGGCCACATTTCATTTTAACTTTGTTTCTGTTTTCCGTTGGCGGCTAATGTCGAATTTGTAGAGCCAAATTATAGTGGAGTCATCTGGTGGTATCCAGAATAGCTGTTAACTTGGCAATTATAACAGAGAGAGTGAGAGAGATATAGAGAACGAACGTTCATGAAATATTTAAAGTACAGTTTCCCCTTAAAAGGTTAGTTTATGGAATTAAGTCACAAAACGGCAACAAAGAAAATTTCCTAGAGTCCGGGACAACAAAGCAAACTAATTATTTTATACAACTCTTGCAACAAATTGAATTTCCTTGTAATTGCCCTTAAGTGTCTGTCGATTTTCTCATACTCCAACTCCTTCAACCAGTTCAATATTAATTTCATATAATTATATATAATTGCAATATTCTAACCAATTCTCTCTATCTCTCTTTCCAGGTAAGTGATGACGTCTTTGCGCTTGCTTTGAATCAAAATCAAGTAAGGATATTTTTTGTTTGCTTTTTGGTTAACTTTATTTCCACTTTTAAACACACAACACAAGTCAGAACAATCAGATCACCATCATACGATGGAAAAGTCATAAATCAATCAGACCCAGAGACAGAATCATACTAAAGGGCCAGGCAGCCAGAGGCGACTGACGACTATATGGTATGGGTGTCGGCACGATTGAACCGTATCGAGGTTGCAACATTTCCGGTGCATGGCGCAAAGCAGTTAATTTGTCAAATGTCTGCACTTTATCACCATATCTGTCGAGCCTCCAATTCATACCACAAATCCAAAGCAATCCCTTTACTCTTCTCCAATTCGTATCCCCCTGGGTGAGGCCATGAAAACGCATTACGCACTCAGACCTTCCCTCTCGCTCACGTGTCTCTCTCATCCTCCGACTCTCTGTGAAATTTTTGAGGCAAAGTGCAATCAGTGCACGAGCGCATTTCCCGTAGGAGTTGATGACGATGACTAGGACTAAGAGTAGGACTAGGACAGGCAAGCCAGCCAAGGAGAAGCAAGCACAATGACGACTACGGCTGGATGTATCCCCCAAACAGCAGCTGGCAATCCTTTGCATTGTCAGTTGGCCTCCAGGGGTAAAAACTGTTAGAAAAACTCTCTGGCAAAGCAATTTAAAGTTGCATCCATAACATCCAGTAGGAACAGTGGCAGCAGTAGCAGTAGCAGAACCAACAGTAGCCAACAAGGACATTGGCCTAGGGAAATTTCACTGGCTAATGTTATGTGTGTCTGTGTGTGTGTGTGTGTGTGTGTGTGTAAACGTGTGTGTTGTTGCATTGCAGTCAACAGGCCGTCAGAGTCAGAATTCGTAGTCCGAATCCGTAATTAGAAAAGTGCTTTCATGATAACTCCGTTTGCCTCCATCCCCCCACAAAAAAAAAATGAAAAGCGAAAGCCAAAAACGAAGAAGGGTTGACATTCCCTTCTACCACCAACACCTCCTTAACTGAGCCATCCTAGCATCTAAATTTCTCCCCTTTTGAGGGTCGAAAATCAAATGAAATTAGCTCTTAAAAATATCTATTAGTCCAAGTCCCACTAATTGCTCTGCTAAGTGAACACCATTTCAAGCATACAGATGGGTAGCGTTAGCCAACGGGGAGATCGCCAGTGGGATACACAAGGATTTGCATAAAGAATAATACACAACCAAAAAAAAACAGCATAAAATAAAATTGTCATCAAAATGTCATTACGTGGCTGGCATATACATATAACTTTTTTTTTTGTTATTCGTTTTTTGTTAGCTTCCTTTTGGGGATTTGCCTGTGCTCTGAAAGTGGATTTAAATATTTATGCAAATATATGCTAGAATTTATTTGTTTGGCATAAGGCAATGGTAATTTGTAGTCACTAGAAAACATATTTATACACATGTAGACAAACAGAAAGAGTGCAAAAAAAGTAGGGAAAGGGAGAGCACAATAAAGAAGCAGACAAACGATCAAGTTGTATAATTTGTAATCAAGAGAAAATTTCCCTAAAAAACCCTTCAATTTTTCAATAGCTAATTTTGGGACTTTAAATAAAAATTGATATAAATTTAAAAGGTCTTGCAAATATTTTTACCAAACATTTCCTCTCCCCTGGCTAATATGCAAATGACAATGGCCATGACTAGGAGTGACTGGGATATTTGGTTGGATGGATGTCGGCGGCTTGCTTGATTGGGTTGCTTGATTGGTGGGTTTCGGATTTTGTTGGCTGTGCCGTTGCAATTTCCCATTAACCTGGCTACATCTCTATGGGGCGCAACTCTGACGCATAGAATTAAAACGTTTGCCATTTTATGCTACAGCCAGAACTACACCCGAAAGGGCGCCTAGTCGGTCGGTCTCCTCAGTATATAATTTGACAGAAATTGCAAAAACTGAAATTAAAGTCGGCACGTTGTGCTGCCTAAATGGAAATGGAAAAGGGGTAGTTAGTTTTCAAAGCGTAAACCATACCCACTTTCCAAAACCCACAACAAGCCCAGGCAGAACAGCGGGCTGTTTCCTTTGTATCCATGTTGTATGCATTTTTGGTCAATGTGCGGTGCGGTGCAATGCGGTGGTCGTGGCCATTTTGTCGTCAACGACAGCGACACCCATGCAAAACAACAGGAAGAACAGGAACCAGCGGTTGGTCAGGCAAAAAGGATTGTCCCATGGCAAAGGGGCAGGCACTGACTGACACTGCGGCACCACAACAACGTCATCAACACGACTCTAATGACAACCACACGTCATCAGCATCAGTAACATTGGGTTGGCCGACGCCGACGACGACGTCATCACCATCATCATCATCAACGGCAACAACATCGTTACCCTTGCTGGTGGTCCCAGTCCCAGTTCCATTTCTGACACGCCCACGTTGCAACCAGGCCCATGATGTATACATACATACATATATCATTGTGTCTCTAGGAATCCTTCATAGCTTCCATGTATCATTGGTATGCAAATTTTTGTTATTGTTCCTTTTTTTTTTTCTTCTTTCCTTTGCATGAGGGAACTCAACTTGTTCATTCTCTACGACTAGGGGGCGGCAGGATGATTCATTTGCATTATCGCATCTAATCATTGTCATCATCAGCATCATCAACGGCAACGTGGACAATGTTGCTCGTTAGTTTTGTTGCAAAATATCCCGCAGAGAGGACACAATTTTATTGTATTTCAACATTTAACCTGGGCAGCCCCATGGACTCATGACCCATGGCTGGCTGGCTAACTCGCCCTAAACTAAAATGGCTTTTGTGTTATATTGCCCATTAAATGCGATTTCGTTTTTAGTTTGGCATTTTTAATTTGTACTTTTCGCACAAATTGCCATGCAACAACAACTAGAACGACTGGAACAACAACGACGTTGCGAAATTCCAATTAAAATGCATTTGCAATTTGTTGCCATTTGCTGCTGCCAAAGTGACTCTGGCCATATATCTATCTATCTATCCATATGTTTGACTCCTCCTGCTGACCACGTTCCCTTTTTGCAAAATAGCAGTATTTTTACTTCTAATTTGTGCAATTTGTCACTGCATTTAATTTTACCCCCCGTATTAATGGATGGGCAAACCAAATTCCAACTTGGCTTTGACTGGGGCTAATCGATTAGGGATCGATAACAACATACGCAGCAATGGCATCAACATCAGCATATCCATTTCTAATTATTAGCCTGCTTCTGTGACAATTAGCACAGCTTTTCCGATTAGAATCGACGATAGTAGTGTATAGAAGCGAACAAAAAAGCCATCAAAATAAATGTTAAATTCTAAAATTTATGTTACAATGAAAACTAAAATAAAGCTGACAGAATGATTATTCGACTAAAGTATAAAACAGATTTAATTCAGATTAAACTAATTTGTGGCAACAATTTATTTGAGTGTAATTTTGTTAGCAATCTATAATAATAAATCAGACATTTTTTGAATGCCTTAAGTTAACATAGGTATGTGTATGTGTATCTGTATCTGTTTTGATTCGATTAATGTATTTCAATAGATGGATATCTTTTTTGAAAATAACAATTTCGTATTGAATTTGCCATTATTAACACAACAATTATGCAAGAGCTGATACACACACACACACACACATGACAGTTACGAAAAGCAACGATTTCGTTCTTCTTTTTTTTTGTTGGTCACAATTTCCACTTGTGTACAACACACTGACTCCGGGGCTACCTAATTTGCATGCACAAGCGATGGCAATGGGGAAAATATTTATGCACAATTAAATCAAGTAAGAGGAAAGAATAAATTCTGCGGCAGAGGGAAGAGCACACAAGCGAAAGGAATGGGAGAAATGAAAGGAAAGCAGCTGCCCATTTTGCTGTGCTATAAAAAAAATGCAAATGACATTAAAGCAGAAAGCGACCAACTGCATGCATAAGTGTATGTGTGTGTGCCTGTGTGTGTGTGTGAAATGAACAATGGCCAACACAGTTGACCCACATTTAGCATCTCCCTCGCACTCACTCACATCTATCTCTCTCCTCTTCTGTCTCTGTGGCCGATTTAATTTTTCTAGACTTTATTTTTTTTTTTTGGTAGCTTTTGATTTGCGGCAAAATTTGTGTACGCCCGATTTCTCTCCGGAGCTTAATGTGCATTAAGCATGTGCTAGGCATGCCACACCTCCCCTTGCCGCCTATCGCCGTCTCCGCTTTCCTTACTGTCTTTTACCCAGTGTCTCTTGCTCTTTTTCTCTTTCGTTCATTCGCTGTGTGTGTGTTCACTAATTAAGTGGCATTATATGTGCTCTGCTTCAGCTTGTTCTTGTTTGTTTTTTGCATTTATTTTCATGCTTGGTCACAGGTTCTTTCTTTCTTGGTTTTCCGTTTAATAAAGTTTCCCTTGGCAAACAATTTTTTACATATATTTCGGCATATGCCTCTGTTCCTAGGCGCTTGATAACTTGAATATTGGTCTTTCTACATTGGCAATAAATTTTGGTATTTAATAAAACTGAGCTTTGAGATTTGGTTATTAAATGACGCCAAAATGAATCTATAAAAAATAAAACTTACTAACCGATTGCCTAATGGCATAATCAATTAAACTAAACTATGTGAAAACAAAAATATATAAACAAACAATTCAATTTACAATTTTTAGCAAAAGTTATAAAAATGTAAAGAGACTTTAAAAGGTTTATGAAAAAGACACCCCTCTAAGTCGGGCTTTAAAGCATATCATGATACATATGTATGTACCTATATAAGAATTTCTCTCTTTAATATCTAAAATTGTATACATCCATATTTGAGAATCAAACAATGGCCAGCCCGCCAATGGGACCTCAATAATAATCAGCCGCCATTTTGCATTTTATAAAATGCAATTTATTATGGCAAACATTCAAATTGATGTGAGTGTATATCTCTATCTGTCTCCTCTATATGGGAGCATGGGTTGTTGATGATAATGTCACCCACAAATTGCAAAAATTTGTTGCCTTGATTTTCGTGAATTTTGCACCGTTGAAGGCTGCCGCTGCCGATGCTGCTGCTGAATAACTTGAATTTCATAGTGCAAAAGGTTTATTAACAATAAACTAAAACCAAAAAAAAAAAAAAATAAAAATTTGTAAGCTAATGCAATCAATTTTAGTTCAAACTAATTAAGCGCTTAATATCAATTGAATTTATGAAAATTTCATATATGAATATTCTCGATCTAACCTAATGTAAATATAATGTGATTGCCAGCAGCAGTCTGTTATTTATTAAATGGGCCGTGCTAATAGTAATAAAAAAAATAAAACCCCCTTCGTTGCCCATTAAATGTTCGATAAACAAAATGACAACGGCCATTTTGCATGCAAATCCATTGATAAGTGTTGAATGCAAAATGTTGAATAAACAGCAAATTATTGATAGAGACAAGATGGATAATAGACAATAGATACGACTTTAAGGATACCCTATAAAAGACCTATAGATAAGGCAAAAAAACTATGTTTATAATAAACTTTCAAACTATTCTCCATTTAAAACCCATTTCAATAACACAAAGTATTTACACAATTTGCATTTACTCATAAATCAAATAATATTTAAAGCAAGGCCAATTGACTTAACAATTCCGAATCCCGTAGAATCAAGTAAACAGCTCCTCCTTCCAATTACTCCCACCATTTAATATTATGCCTAAGAATATAAGGCGCTTTATTTTGCTACAGATACAAAGTTTCAAGTTTAATTAAAATTTTCGAGAATTTCCTAGAATTTGAATATGAAGCAGCAGCAGCAAAGCTAACATCGCCCTTAAACCGAAGAACTACATATTGTGTATATACATACATATACACAACAGCTGCAAAAACTTGCCAAGGACAAAATGCAAACTTCAATTAGTTGGGCCAGACAGACAGACAAACAGGCCAGTCCACAGATAGACAGACAGACAAACAGCCAGACTGAGAGAAAGGACAGCCGAAAAGTCCTTGCCACAAACATATGCACATATAGCAAAGAGCATATATTTCAGTCTGCAAAATGTTTGGCATATTGACAGGCGCATAATTAACACTATTATCAGTAGAGCGACAGAATGAGAGAGAATAAGAGTGTGAGAAAGAGAGAGTTGGCCAACATATTTTGTTGGCCATTAAACTTTCGGTCATCAGAGCGAGAGCAGGCAGACAAGGGAGTGAGAGAGAAGAATAGAGCTTTACCACAGACATAAGTTTTGATTACGATGCGGCCAGAGTCCTGTGTAAGCCCTGGGCTTAATGCTTGCTCTCTCACTTGCCTGCCCCTCTCTACGCACCTCTCCCTCTTTTTCTATGTGTGTTTGTGCGTTGATTGCATTTGGTCAGCCTAAATCCCTGGCTACAAATTATAATTGTCAGCAATAATGGCTCGAAAAAATGATACACAATATAATTGCCATAAAAATTAAATTTACTTTAAACAATTTCCTTCTCCCGAAATGAAAGTAACTTTTTTCATTTGTTTTTGTGTGTTTTTATACCCTATCTACAAAAAGTATACATAAAATTATAGAAAAGAAGCAATTATTATTAGTATAAAGACAAATCTGTTTATCACAGTAACTGCTCAAGAACATTATTCTCTTTCAAGAGGTGGTCTTAATTTTTTAGAATTGACTCTATGGAGTATTAATTCAGTGCAGCATTTTTGCAGGGTATAAAAATTGCAGATTAGTTTCGAGTTTTTGTTTTTTTGCTACACTTGAGTAAATAAAATTGTTGCTGTCATGGTGTATTTGCGGTTCGATGATTAGTGAAAAATAACAGAAACAGAAAAAGCACTAAACAAACAAAAATCCACTTTAAAGTTAATTAAAGTTACTAAACAACACGACGAGGCGTATGAGCAATATTTCATGGTATTATAACCATGAAAATTGTGTGCGGTCTAAGTGTGTACGTTGAATTGTGCGTGTATATGTGTGTGTTTGTTTGTGTGTAGATAATTGCGGAAACAAGAAGTGCAACAATTTTCACTTGCTTACATTACATTCGCTTCTGTTGTTGTTGCTGTCACTCCAAAGATGTTACATTTTCTTGCGTTTCACCAACAAAAAAAGAAACTGAAATAATTTTGTAATTAGCTAGCCAATCATTTGCAATCGTTTTGAATACTTTTGAAGTCGCGTAACTCATTTTCCGCTTGCGTGCAATAGTTTTTCAGGGGAAACTTTTGAAGTGAAAACTATTTCGAGAACCGTACAGATTTCTTTGCTTAAATTCAATGTTTATCATTTTATTTTGCAAGTCAAGTTGTGACCCAAAAACTAATCCTCTGTACATTTTTTTCTCTCTCTCTCTCATTCTAGGTAAGTGAAACCAAAATTATACCACAAAATGTTGTAAGTACTGTTGCAGCATGCACACACACACATCTAAATGGTTTAAGAATATATCTTGTCTGGGATTTACAGTTTCAGTGTGCTATAAAAATGTCCATAAAATCGTTTTGCTGGCTAAAGGGCTTGTCCCCTTGTTAGGCCTTAACCCCAGAGCCAGTCCCAGCCACAGTACAGACCCCAATTTCCCCCTCTCCTTCTTCACCCACTCTAACTCTTGTTCTATTCGAAATTTCAAAAACCAAAAAAAAAAAAAAAGGAAAAAAAATTAACAAATAAAACATGGAAATGCTATCATATGCCACATCAAAACCAAAAATGCTATTTTAAAATATACACAACACATTTTTTACTTACTCTTTTTGTTTTTCGGTTTACTTTTTCAACATGCAACACACTGTATGTATTTTTTGTTCTTTCTTGTAAACGTTTTTCAAGCTTCCAACGAGACGAAAACTATAAAAATATTTCATTCCCATTTCTATACACTGAAAATCACAAGGGTGGGATTATTATGGACAGTTGTATGTTACACATTGAAGGATATTTTCATTTTCAAAAACTCAATCTCAATGGAGAATTTTTGCTCATGATTCGAAATTTCTCTCAGCTTTTTAATTCTACACATAGAATCACTACTACGTCTTTTCCTGTGGCAGTTAATTTCGCCTAAACGATCTAGAATATAAATATGCTGAGTGGTAAGGGTATATAGGATGCGGTGCGTACCATTAGCTCTTCTTTCTGCTGGTGCTGCTGCTGTTGCATGTGTTGGCATTTATAAATTAAATAGTAGTCAGAATTCTCGAATTTCATGAGAGCCAACGTCCTGTGCGTGTTGCGGTCCTATAAAAATGGCTACCCTTTACAGTTGTTGTGGCAGCCATTTTGAATTAGTCTTTTCTTTCCTTTCTTTGTTTTTTATTATTATTATTATTTTTAAAGAATAAAATAAAGCAACTCAAAGTAGTAAATGGCATTCACTGGGCATTTAGATAAACTTAAAAGGCATTTTTCTTTTCTGAATGATATTGATCAAAGAAATCAATCAAATGAAACGCTTAATAAATTTCTTCGAACTAATTTCGAAGAAAAATAATTCTTAAATACCAGACACTTGCTTCATAAACAAGCACACCTCTGTGGCACACCTCCCACACTATTTTTTTGCTGCTGTTTGAATAACAAACACCATCGAAACAATCAAATCAAACAAATTGTTGACTAAATTCCAGCTAAATAAATAAATAAAACAAAAAAAAAACGAAAAAATACTTGGCTCATTAAATCAAACGCACGCACATGGACCCAAGCCACAGTCACCTCCCACGCTAGTTCCTTTTTCCACGACCCTTAGTGCTCGCCCAATAATAATTCCTCAAACTCCAATTACAATAACTAAATGCAGGTGCCATTCATAAAACAAAAAACAAACATACACAACACAAAAAAATAAGTAATGCTAAAAATAAATATATAACAAGTCATGGGCATGGCCAGAAACTTCATTTGGGGATCAAGCTTTGTTATCAACCATATTCATAAATAGATGATTCTATACAGAGGTGTACACCTGGTTGAAACCCTCTTGACTACACCCCTGTTGGTTGTTTTTTCGTTATTTTGCTGAAGAGTCGATGCCCCAGTGCTAAATAAATAAATTGTTAAAATATGCACAGGCCAGAGCAGCAACAACAAGAACCACAAAAGCGAACTCCCACTAGAAGTAAGTGTGAAGAAAATTTCCATAAATCAGCACAGAAAACCAAAAAAAAAAAACGGAAAAGTTTTCGCGTGACAAAAATCAACTAATGTGGTTAATAAAAGCAACAACAAAGAAAGAGCAAAAAAAAAAGTAAACGAAATAAATATATATGTGTATAATAAAAAGTAGCTAAAAATCTAAAGATGACGGGGGCGTGGCAGCAGAAGTTTATACAAAGTTAAACTGAAGTTAAGCAACAAACTTGCGGGGCCTGCAGGACTAAGGGTTAGCCAGGGGTGTTGGAGCAGCAGGAGAACTTTTCCGCGCTCTCATGTAAATCACTTTCAGCAGCAACTTTTGCCACCAAAACGTTACCTTAAATTTATGCAAATGTTTTGTTGCTCCGTGTGGCACCCGCCATAGCCACCTGGCAGCGGCAGGTGGCAATTGTCGTTGACATTTTCACCTGGTTGGCCTGGCGGTTGGTGAGAGAATCACCAAATAAAAAAAAAAAACAAAACAAAATAAAACCGAGAAAAGAAAACTTTTCTTTTTAGCCAGCGAGGGCTAAAATGGTTAAATTGTTTTTTAAATATTTTTCTTTTCACCTCTTTTATGTCACCCACCTCTCTCCACCTTTCGCTATGTTGTTGCTTTCTTGTTTCGGTTGGTCGCCTGGCCATTCGGATTTGATTGACACTTAGTATCCTGTTTAGTTTACGCCAAGTTTCCCGTGTTGATTTATTTCTGACATTAATAGGACACTTCCACCGCACCACCACCACCACCAACACCATGAAGGGTAGGGAAGGGGTATGCCATCGGACAGGGTAGATTATTTAGTTGGTATAGCAGAGTGAGTGGCTGAGTGAGTGTCATTACAGTTGGTTAGTAAAGCTTTGAAATGTTTGCCCAGATAACGTGACAGCAAATCAATGCATATTGAAACGCATTCAGAATAATAGAGACGGCAAGAGCGAGAACGAGATTGGAACAGGGGTGAAACTGTATGGTAGTAACAAAATAAAAGTAATAATTTATAGTGTGCCCTTTTTTGTTATGAACAAACACCTGGGGATTTCAAGTAAATGACATAATGAATAGTTGATGGCAAGTATATAAAAGTTGGTCAATTGGTTCAATAAAGTAAGGATTTATAACCGATATACCAGAAACTATTGAGTAATCGATAAGATAATTAAAAATTTATCACTAAGAATTCAATATAAACGCCAGATCATGATAATATAAATGCAAAAACTTGAAATTATTAAAATTTAAACCACTTTGCTTTGTCAAATTCTTATTATTAATAGATTTCTGTAAGAAACGGACCAGAATATATGACACATAAATATTTTCTTTTGAAAAGCTTAAATCCATTCAATTTTTATTAGATAAATCAGTAAAGTTTCACAATAGTTTTTCTCATATGCTTGAATCCCAAGAGTGTTTCGCACATGTGGTAAAAAGTTCATGACTAAACTTTTATGAAGATTTTTTCCTTAACCATCATTTAGTTTTATTTTTTTCTAGCTTAACGAGCCTTAAAACCGCAACACCCACCCACACAGAGGCAGATTTAAACACAGAGCCCCACACATATCTAACCATAGCGTACATGCAGCTTAATTTCATTTAGCATTTTTATTCTTCTGGCATTTTACACTCATGCATTTACCATGGGTCGTCTTCTTCTCTGCCATTAAAATGGCATACAAGGGGCATGGCAATGGTACTTATTATGTCCTAGACACATACACACACACACATACTCTTACATTAAATATGTATGATGGTGGCCCGGTGAGAAAGAGATGTGGTGGTGAATGCATGTTGGCAAGCAAAAAGCCACAGCAAAAAAAAATTGTTGCCTACATTTGTGGGCGGAAACGTGTGCTGTGCCTTGCCTTTTGTTTGCCATTTCGCTTGAAAATCAGGCTATCGATTTTTTTTTCTTTTTTCTTTGCCTTTCATTACTTACTACCAGCTTTTTCCTAACTAACATGTCCTTGCCATGTGAACTATTAAAGGAGATTTTTCCCAATCAGATTGACATTTTATGTCATGCCAATGAAAAAGCAAAAGGTTAGAAATTGACTTGAGGCAATTCATAATCATTTGCCAGCAATTTGACAAACTAATTAGGCATACTAATTGATGAATGTTGCCAACTCATTTTGGGCATAAGGCACGTAGCAATCATAACAAAATATCAAAAAGGCAGCAGCCTGTCAATAATTAACTCCCTCGAAGAAGATAATTATTAACCAATAATGTGTGTATGTGTGCGTAGTCACGTCCTGGCTATATCTGAAATCTGTAAATGTCAAGAAGATGGAGTGTTTTTTGGTTTTAATATGCAACAGATGTTTAGCTAACAATTAATTGATTTTAACTTGAACTAAAGAATCCTCTGATGCTTTTTAACTTACCAACTAGGGGTTCTATTTGTCTATTGGCTTTTCATACCAGCAGTAGATGGATGACACTTCTCTTTTGTTGTAATCATTTTTGTTTTTCCGTGTAGCATTTGCCATTAGTATCTTAAAGTGGCTGGCCATTACTCACTCTACTTGGCATCTACCTACATACCGTCCCTGTCAGATAGTTCTGCCCACCCATGGTTCTTCTTCTGTCTGCAGTGACGACCACTTAGACCATCCCTTGGAAAACTACTTCAACTGCGCTTTAATTAAATATCAATTACTCTGTTCAGCTCGGTTCAGTTCAGTCCTTGGCCCTTCACTGTTCAGCTATGATGCCATCTCGCTCTTCTGTAAGCTGAAAAGCCATCAATTAAGTGTACTTTGCCATGGAACCAAGAGTAAAAGCCTTAATTTAACCCAACCTTAACTCATCAGCATATCAAGAAATAATAAAATGGAAAAAGCGAAAGTGCAAGTCAAATATTTGTGACAATATCAAAAAAAAAAGTTGTTTATGAGTCCGAGAATTTTCCCCAAAACGAATATAGAAACACAGAAGGGTGGGGGAAAAAAATGCACAAACAACTTGTAAACCAAATTAATGCCACAAACAAACATTAACGCACTTTTGCCTGCTGTGTTTGTTTTGTGGCGCGGCTCATTAGGCAATAGTCTATGTAGGTCTAATACTCCTGCTGCTCGATTCTCATCAGTTGTCATTCTATAAGCCAACAAGTAGGTTTGCGTTGATGTCGAGGCTAGAAAGTTGGAGAGTTGCTAAGTTTGGATGGTTGTGGGTATTGGTGGGTGTGAGTGGTAGGCTTCGACCATTAAACCGAATTACTTAATGACCGCACACGCGTGTGCTTTTGATGCCTACTTTCAGGCGCACCCCCACACAAATCCACACTCTCGTGTAGCCACTTTCTTTTAATTTGAGTTTGGACTTTGTTTCGTTTCGTTTCATTTGGTTTCGTTTCCTTTTTTCTGTGCGTGATTGCTGTTTGTATATTGCTTTTTAATTTTGCTCGTTACTCGCAATTTCCCAAGCTTCAAAACGTGATTTTTGTAAGGAAGGCATAAAGTAAACTTAAACAGAATGGACATCGCCTTCCACTCTAGCCCTGCACAGACATATGTATGTGTATAAATCTTGGTGTGTGTGTGTGCGTATAGTTTCTTTCGTTTACGCCCCAATTTTCGCCTTATATTTCATAATTTTTCTTCTCTATTTTCTATTTTACTTTACAACCTTGCCGACACAGCTTTTGGCATTTGTTCATTTTCCTTCGTCTTCGCCTTACCATAAATTTAATACACTCAAGGAATTTGTAGATTGTCTGCAGACATATGTGTGCTTAGGTTGATAGGAAGAAGGGAAGGAAAGAAAAGTTTCTAAAATAGGTCAACACCACCTATTCATGAGTACACTGAGTTAACCAAGTTTATGAATTTACAACAAAGTTTACTTTGTCGAAATTCTATACGAATAGTAAAACCTAGTTTATAACTAAAGTTGGCAATAGTAGAAAATGATAATCAAATATCTTATAAAATCGATTTAAGTACTAAGTTCCAGTTGAATTCCATTTGAATGAAATGATTTTCGCTTAAAGACCTGACCTTAAATCTATATTATGCAACTACATTTATACATTCTTTTGTGTCTACGTTTTTATCATCTCTTTAGTCAGCAGCAGATGAGAACAACCATTAAGGAATACATTATTTTTGACCAGAGTTGCCGCCATTCCACTATTTGCCAGTTGCCACAGAGTTGGCATTCTCATTGTTATTTTATTAATGAAATTACACAATTTCCTTTTATATTTGGTTTGCCTTTAATTTAATGATATCGAATACCTCCGTCACTCGTCCACAATGCCCTCTTCTTCTGTGAGAATTGAGCGTTAAGTAAATGTGACCTTAATTTGTACGTATAGTTGATATATGTACTATGGGTAAAGAGTTTCCTTCGCCGTTCATTGCGGTAAGTAGCAGGCAGCAGCCAGGCAGGCAGAAGGCAGGCAGCAGCAGTAAAACCGCAACATTTACATGAAGAGGACATTTAAAGTAAAATATGGCAAAAAGCCGCAGGACAACGGCAGCTCGATAACAACACTCAGGGCTGACTGACTGGGCGGGCGGACTGGGCTGGCTACAGCTTGGGTTCAAAGGACTCACTGCAAATTACCCCGAAAATGAACAAATTGCGGGGGAAGTGAGTAAAGCCGCATCGCAGCAGTGCCATAAAAATGCTTCAAAATGAAGCCATAAATGCGCAATCACAAAATTACAAAAGTAAGCGCGGGCGTGCCAAAGTGTTTATTTATGCAGTTTGTCCCCCCTCTCCTCTCTCCCAACGCCCAACTTCCACTCAACTCGCTTTACCATTTCACTTCTTTTACACTACTTGGCAAACATTAAGCATACGCAACGTTGTGTTGTCCTGTGTGTGTGTGTTTGTATGCTAAAGCGAAATTCTTGTAAACGGCGTCGGCACCGTCAAGTTTAATTGCCTTGCAAATTGCCAGCTACAAACGATGAACAAGATGAAGAAGAATGTTAAAAAACCAAACCAAAGAGCGTAGTAGAGATCCTTTTGAATTTCATAACAAATGCCTGTAAATTTTCATGTGAATGGCGAACCTCTCTTGTGGTGAGGATGGATTCTGGTGATGTGTGGTTTTTGTCTCAAAATGAAGTAAAGTAAAAACTTTAACTCTATGCCGGTAGAAAAACCACCGCCCATTAAAACTATTTGCCGTTACAAAATAACTTGAAAAAGATGGAGTGAAAAAAAAAACACACACACACACACACAGTTCTGTGTTTTGCGAAGAAAAAACTTTTTAGGCAAAGATTTTTTGTAGGTGATTCTTTTTCCCTTTTTTTTCTAACTATGTGACTGTCTGTCTGAAGCGAACTTCTTTCTCTCGCACGAACTTTGATTGTCTGACAAACTTTGCTGCATACTTTATGGGGCGAACTAAACTATTTGCTCAACTATTAGAAAGTCAATTAGTTTTGTGTTTCTCTTTCTTATTTATTTATTTTTTCTTTTTACCATCTCCATTTCATACGGTATTTCTAGTTTCGATGGTGTCTGTGCTTAAACAATTTGAATTGCTTTCGAAATCGTTTTGGTTCAGTCTACAGGCCACAGGATAAATTAGTAAAAAAAAAAATGAGTTGATTAAATTAACTTACAGTGTTGCAAGTAATTTCAATTAACGAAGAACTCTTGAACACCTGCTGTGTAAATATATTTGTTAACTTGTGTGCTAACTTAATTGAAATGGCAGGTTATGTGGAAGTAATATTGATTTCCACTAATTGAATTAATTGTCATCGTTTTTGAATTTTAAGTGAATGTTAAAGTTAACTTAAAGCATAGCCTCCCCTAGGAGAATCAATTTAAAAGCAACAAAAAGTAGTTAAAGCATAAAGTAAAATGCAGCAAATCAACCTGAAGACTAACTAACAGAACTCAGACACACACACACACACTCAAAACTACTGGCACTTGAAACTTTGTCGACATCGTCCTGCGAATTCATGTTGCTTGCATTACTCCCTTGCTCTCCCTTTTAGTTATTTTGTGTGTGTTTTTACTTTTATCCAGCTATAATTATAAATCAACTAGCTAGCTTTTTGGGCCCCACCTGCTCGCCTACTTACATCGACTTACTCCAACTCCTGTGAACAGCAACAGCAACAGTAACAACAACAACTAACTAACTAATCCACTCAGGCAAAAGCACAAAAGCAACATTAAAAAAACGAACTTTTGTTGCTGTTGCTAGCGACCGACCCACTTGCAACAAGTCAAGTAAAGGTAAAGCGAGAAGAGGAAGAACAACATCATGATGGAGAGAACATTTTTGTAGTTTAGGTTGACTCACTTTCACTTTGGGGGCAAAACCAACCGGTTGGAATAGTAGGACAAGGGCCAAGAGAGTCAAAAACAGAAACACAGAAGTATCAGCAGCACCAGCACCAGCAGGAGGAGGAGCAAGAGCAAAAGCAACAGAAGCGCAGGAGCGGTAACGGGGATCCGAGGAGTTCCCCAGTGTATGACATCAGCTATAATTTCCATTACGAGTCGAGCGCTGAAAATTGTACTCAAGGGAGCTTATTAAGCATGAAAACCAGCAGAGAGACAGAGCGAGAGAGTGAGCGTGAAGAGAGCGGGGGCAAACGGAATGTGCAAATGAAATGAAATAAAAATGTCAGAGTGACTAGGTAGCATATAGTGGTTGAGGGACTCGGGTAAACTGGAGGGCGGATGGAAAAGCCAAAATGGCACAAATAATAATTATGAAAAGCAAGCAGACGAAGTTTTTCACTTGTTGCACATGTTGTTCTACTAAATGACACAGCAAAGCAGTTGAGTGTGACCGAGTACGGGACTACTACTAACAAACTGGGAAATATAAACTGGTCACACCGCAAAATGAGTGACCATAAACAAACATGATCTTGAAACTAGAAACTCAATTACAAAATAAGGAAAAAGTGGAGCAGTAAGGAAAAGTAAAGTGACACTTACGTCACTTGGCAACTAAATCAAAGCATTGCATACTTATGGGCGTGAAATTACATAATTTCTCATATTCCCTTTTCACTTTTGCCTTCTATCGTCTGCGCCGCTGCCTCTCGACGTTCGCCGCTCGCTATTGTTTTCAATTTCGTTTTAATAATGCCAACGAGTGGTGGTGCTGGAAATGGTGGGACGATGGAGTGGGCAAGGGGCGAGGTCATGGCAACCAGGGAGCTGGCTCAGATTTCAACGCTTATTTGGTTTCTGATTATTATTTCATACATATACATTTGTATGCGTGTATGTGCTTGTGTGTGTAAGTGTAGGGCTGCCTGGAGTGCTCACGCGTCACGCGCCTAAAAGTATGCACAGAGCCCCATGATATTTGCCTTTTTATCGCCCTTCTTCTTTTTCTGGGCAATTTTTTTTTTTTTTTGCTTTTACATTGTTGCTGTTGTTTTTGCTTTCGCATTTTCACTGTGCTGGAAGTTTTTAGCCTCGGTTACTTTGCGTGTGGTTGTTATTATTATTTTATTTTACTTCTCTGCAATCTTTTGCCACGTTTCGTGTTTATTTCCATTCTTCGTTTGCCCCAGCTCCGGGCTCCTTCTCCTGTGGCCGTTGATGTAGCTGTTGCTGTTACTGCTCTGCACCATTCATCAATAATTCACATTGATTTCTTTTTCTTTCCCTTTTGCCTGGCATCTGTTCCCGTCCACCATTACCATGTTGTCCAAGTTGTTCGCGTTGTTATCGTTGTTCTTGTTGTTGTTGTTGTTGTTGTCGTTGTTAGCCTTTTGCCAGGCTTCTTTTCGGTTTGTTTTCACTTCAATTTGCCATGTTAACAATTGACACAGAAGCTCCAAAAGGGGCGACAGAGAGTCATTTCACTTCTTCTCCACCGCTGCTTTGGTTTTTTTTTCATTTGTTTGTGTGTTTTGTTTTAAGGTTATTTTCGGAAACATTAGGGCAATTGAAACTGATACTTTACCCTACATATATTCACGTAGATATGTATGCAATGGGAATGTGAATTTATGAAAGAGAAGGGACACAGTTAAGTGCAATCTGTAACGCCATTAAGCTCAATATTTAATAATTTACCAAGTTAGAGTGAAAACCAACGAATTAGAAGCAAAAAAATATTGCAAAAGTACAGACTGCCTGAAGGGAAATCAAATGAGAAAAGCAAATCAGTGTCTGTCTCTCTGTCTGGCTCTACCTTCATGTTCAATAATAACTTGGTTGCTTTTGTTTTTTTTTTCTTTTTTGTGGAAATGGTTTAAACTCTCTTTACCTGTGCCTATTCACCCACCCGCCACTTACACACTCATACGAATTACGGATTTTTTCCACCTTTTACACAGTTTTCTTTTTTTCCTGTCTGCTCCACGTTTTCTTTTCCCTGAGTGGCTGTAGCTCCTGGCAATGATATGGCAACACTGCAAGAGACAAGGGCAAGGGGCAAAGAAGAAGGGGAACGCTACGAAATACAACACTCAGTCATGCGTTCCACTGTTGGCATTCTGCTTATTCCCTTTTGTTCCTTTAGTTATTCCTTTTCGTACTCTTATTTTCTTTTTCCTCTTTTTTGCATACGTGAAGAGTATCGCATGTTGATTTGATTGGATTTGATTTAATTTTCCAATTGAAAACACTTTATCATGTTTCATATGTGTGCGTTTGTGTGTGTGTGCGCTAGAAACAACATGATAGCAAGAGAATGGCAAAAAGGGAAATGTGTAACTGAAACTGAAAAGTTATTACTTATCCTTAAGGCATATATGCGCTCTTGATATGATATATAGACACGGCTGTTGCGCCTTATTACGCGACAGATTCTCCTCATGTATGCAAAGCAAGACAAATTGGCAAAGGCGCCATGAAAAATTGTTCTCCACCAGCAACATTTGCAAATGACTTACATGCATCACAGAGCACAGAAGCAGTAGCCAACAGCAAGCTGAGATTAAACCCCCAGAAGTGATGGGGATGCCACAAACAACATACAGACATACACATATAAAGTATCCATTCAAATCAAGTGAAACTGTACAAAAATTGTTATTAGATAACTAGAAGAAATCTGCTTTAAGAACACTTTAAAGAATGCAACATTTTTGCACCCTATATTACCCACAAATGCAAACTTAATCAATTCCCATTTGGGGAAAAGGATGTATTATCGCATCCATTAGCATCTGCTGATGTTGCTCCTGCCTTCGCATCCTAACACAATCTGCCATGCAGACACAGTACTTACAACAACCACCACTCATAGAGGCAAACATTTAGTAACCATTATCTTTTCTCTCTCTTTCTCTTTTTTAGCAACTTTTTCGCTCACAGAATCCGGGCTTAGCAGCAGCGGCAACAAATGCTGCTGCAGCAGCTGCTGCCGCAGCGGCGGCAACATCAGCAGCTAGTGCAGCAGCAGCAGCAGCTGGTGCACCGCCGGTGCCTAATGGCGGCAGCATGCAACAGCAGCAATCTCAGCAACAGCAGCAGCAACAACAACAGCAGCAACAGCAAATGCAAATGGCTGCCGCTTCGCAACAGTTTTTGGCTGCCCAACAGAATGCGGCGTATGCCGCCCAACAGACCGCACCATATGTCATCAATCCCGGCCAGGAGGCGGCTCCATATCTTGGCATGATTGCAGCAGCTCAAATGCCGCAATACTACGGCGTGGCACCATGGGGCATGTACCCAAACAATCTGATACCACAGCAGAGTACACAACCTCGTCGCCCGTTGACGCCCTCACAGCAGGGAGCCGAAAATCAACCGTATCAGGTGAGTTTGTTTCGCCAATCAAAAGAAAAACAAAATAAGAAAAGAAAATCGCGGGGGAAATTTGAAGCTCCTGAGGAGGGTGATGGGAGCCGTGTAAATGTATGTGTACATATGTGTGTACATCAGTTTTTCCTGTAAATTTTCTGTACAAGCAACTAAAAAAAAAAGACTAAGAAAAGAGAGAAAAGTGTAAAGCAAAGCCTAAAAAAGAAAAGAAAAATGAATCCCTAACCAACACCATTTGTATTTTCTCTCTTATTCTTTTTCTCCTTTCTTTTCTTTCCACTGCTTCTCATAACCTACTACAAAAACAACAACCAAATCTAATCCTGTACAAAAATCTATGTAAATATCATATCTCAGGTCATACCGGCATTTTTCGATCAGAGCGGCTCACTTGTAATGGGACGCACTGGCACACCCATGCGTTTGGTTAGCCCAGCTCCCGTATTGGCTGTGCCACCGGGTGCCGCCCGTGCTGGACCGCCACCACCGCAGGGTCCGCAATTGTATCCGCCGCAACCGCAAACGGCTCAACAGAATCTCTACTCACAGCAGAATGGTTCCAGTGTTGGAGGTAAGTTTCTAATCCAACCCCAAGCAACCCAGCCCCCCGCCTTAAATCCAAACCCTGTACAACTCTCAAACCATCCAAAATAAAACCCATTAACCAATTCTTCCTACCCAAAATTTGTAATTAGTGTAAAGTCCTCTGTGTATTTATATTCTCTTTATGTACATATTGTGTAAAATTATCATAGACAGCAAAAAGTCTGCAATAATCATCATATAACGCATGTACATACATATCTGTATGTATATATCTTTACATATATATATAGTATATAATTGAAGTACAACTTATAATAAGCTTTTATTATGCAATACTCAGAACTGACTTTCACTTGACGCATGCGTTATTTAGTAGAAAGTCTGAATATCTAGGTGGCAATCAGGCAAAAGGCAAAGGGATCAGTTTCATGGTGAGGGGTTTGTTGTGCAGCATATCATTGCCAACGTGACAGCGAGCAACAACATCAACAACAATAATAATACATATAATGCAATTTATAATTTCAAATTCCATTTCTATTATTTTTGCGTGTTCGTGTTTTCCCTACACTAGACAAATTAAGGCATATCAGTTCTCTCTATTAAATAGAGACTTTTAACATTTTGAGGGCGGATATAAAAGGAAAATCATTTAAAATCAAGCTTTTTAGATTAAACTAAACGAAAAACATCATAATCATAATCATCATCATCATCATTACCGCCGCATCGTCATCAAGTGTTTTTGTCAGCAGTGAATTTTCCTTGTTTTTCATAAATATCTAATGCACTGCACACACACACACACACACACACACACATAGAGAGAGACGAAAAGGAAAAACTAACAACAATTGCATGCAAGCACGCAAAATGTTATTATTGCCAAATACAACAACAACAAGCAAATACTTGCAACAAAACTATCCAAGAGAGTCATCGGCTACAGCTGCTGATATTTCTGACTCATGCCATTTAGTATATATGTACATGTACATATATACTTGGAGGAGCCTTTAGAAAAAGACAAGGCACGCCAACACAATGCATTTGCGCTTTATATGTATGTATATACACACACACACACAATAGTTGATTGTGGAAAACTTAAAAGCGATATGTTTTCACATTTTAAGTAAGCACATCATGGAATATTGAAATCAGTTATATACATAAAGAATTGTATGAATAGAATCAAGCTAGCATATATTGGCGCGACTTTCAATCAGAAAGAGGAAATGACAAATACTCTTAACTAAAAGTAAGGACTTTCTCAGGAAAGAGAATCTGAAGTAAGATGAATAAATCTTGTTTGGTATACTCTTTAAAATTTGATTAGGATATGTGAGATGAACACATATAAGGATAAAAACAAAACACAATTATTAAAAATCTATCCGTTTATTAAAATTATTATAAAGTATTTTTCACGAATCAATAAATCATTTAGACTTAAATCATTTTCACTGAACTATGTTTAAAATTTATTTACTAGCTATTTGGGCCAATTGCAGCAAATTTATTGCCAAAATACTATCTTAATGTTATAAAATGAAATTTTAGCAATAAATTTCTATCGATTTAGTTAAATTGTTGGAATTTTTGCAACTTAAACGAATAGCTTCTGATGGTAGTGATGTGATGTTGCTGCTGATGCTGATGCTGCTGCTGATGGACAACAACTCCATTAACAATCAGGCAAAATCAATTATTATGCATTTCACAATATTTTTTGCTTTCTCTCTGTCCCAACCTTCCGTTTTTGGCATTGGCTCAACCGCAACCATGTTAATGGATGGTAAGTCTACATGCAACATCCAGTAGCATGTAGACCGTGCAGCAGCAGCAGCAGCAACATTTTACTTTATTTCCCATTAATTAATTTTGTTTCACATATGTATATGTATGTACGCTTCAGGACTTTGGCATTTTAATGAAGTTTTATACCATCCTTCTGTTTCTTTGCTGCTGCGGCCTTCCTGCCCTATCGAATCTCCCCTGACGTATGAATGATTACGTAATTTTCATTTTACCGACAACAACAGTTTTCAATTCAGTTTCTGAAAAGGTTTTTTAGTGGAAGCTTTAAGAAAGCTTCTCTGTATGAGAAGAGATAGAATCAATCAGTTCTATTCAAAATGCAAGCTTTGACATCGTTTTCCTCTTCTTTTTTTCTAGAAATTCAGTGTGATTTAGCTGTGTGGGTATACCTGTGTGTGTGTGTGTGTGTGTGTGTGTGTGTAGCAGGTGATTAGGCTAAGGGCCTCTTGAGGCTAAAGGCGGCCAACTGAACTACTAGCATATGACATCTACATTCCACATCTCAATTACGGTTAGTTAGCACCCTATATCCTTTTTCTCTTCTGCTACACACACACACAAACACACTCATTATGTTGTGCAATCGATCCGGCTGTGTTGTACCATTCCGAGGCCATGTCGAAAGGCTTTTAAATGGAGATTATATTGTTCTAAGTGGCTGCTTGAAAATACGGAGGTGAGGTGGGGGACCAAAGGGAGACCAGGCAAGGCAGTCAGACAGTTAGTCAGATCAGATCCTTCTTGGCTTTCTGTGCCAGACACAAGCTGCAATTACAAACGTTAATGCGCCTGAGATTGAAGCGGTTGTTGGGAGGAGGAGGCGGTGGCTAAGGGAAATGTAGGTGGAACCGCACACAGTGGCACATCCCTGCACTCAGGCAGCTTGACTTTGCAACCGCCACAACCCATTTGGCCAATCCTTTGAAACAATGTGGGTAGCACACACGTGAAGGCAGGAGCCGCAGTTCCTTCCATGCTTTTTGCCTACCCCAAATTATTATGTACACCTTTCGCATGTTGGCAACATGTGATTGCATTCTAAAGGAAGGGGGAAAGTGAAAACCAGACCATAATACATATGACAATCCAGGAGCGGTCTAGCCTTAAAAACAATTACCAAAGAATCGCTTAAAACTATAAAGGTTTGATTGATTGGCAGGCTCCATAATGTTTATTAAACTAAAATAATTATAACATAATTATTAATGGGAAAGGTCCTCCTCATTTTCATAGTTAACAAGACAAATCGAAATCAAACCAAACTCTTAACAATCCGGTCCTTGTCACAAAAGCCCTAAAACCCAAACCCCCTCGTACAGGGGGCACATTGTTGTGTTCCTCCTTTCCTGCTGCGTATATGTCTGTGAGTAGGCAACGGAATGGATTTGGATTCAGGTCTGGGTCTCTGTCTATGTCTGGGTCTCTCTCCTCCAGCTGCCTCTTTTGTGCAAATGAATTCGTTTATTTTGTAAAATGTCAATTGCTGTTAAGGAGAACAACCAGCAGCAGCAGCTGTAGCTGAAGGCAAAAGGAGGCTCGAGCAGGTGGAGCCAACAGCAGCCTGATTTTGTGGCACATGTGCTGCCTAGCAGCTGTAACAGCAGCACATTTGACACTTGCGGGATAGGGTTTGGGTAGACAAAGAGAAGAGGTTGGGATCCCCGTCCCTCCCCACCTGTATGGGTGTGCCAAACGATGCACTTTACGCTTAATGAAATTCTCGGTGACAGGTACAACATGACGTATGCGTTATATAAGCATCAATTAGAGCGCATTTTGTGTATAAGCTGCAAAAATTAGTGTAAAACTTTTCATTTAAATTGCACAAAATTTCAATTGACAAAAAAGTTAAAATTACATTTTTAATCGAAAACGACAAACTTTCGCACAGATTTTCCCCGCATCCATCTAAATGGATGGTTGGTAACTGGTGTTGCCATGTAAATATGAAAATGCAAATGATACAAACAAAAATGCTACGAAAAGTTTTTAATTTTTTGTGTTATTCTACTGCTTTTTGTGTGTGTGGGTGTGTGTGTATGTGTGGGTGTGAGTGTTCTTTTTTTTCTAATTTTATTTTGCATTTAAATTGCAACTAATTTAGCGCCTTTTCAGAGACGACAGCTCTTTCTCTCTAGATCTACTCTCTGTATCTCAGTCGCGACGCGACTAAATTTCATTTCAAATGCAGGCAACAACATCTAGACGAAAACGGGGCGAAGGCAAAACCATGTTTTCCCTTTTTTTATTTTCTTTTTTTTTTTGGTACTACAAACAATTTGCGTCAATGAAAGTGTCGAGTGTTGTTGGTGGTGGTTGATGATGGTGCAAGAGAAGAGGATGGGCCGTGATGGGGATGCTCGGTGTCTGTTTATTTTATTTGCTGGGCTCGTCTCCCATTTCTGGTTTTGCTAGTTGCACAATTTAAAAGAGAATTATTCATGCAATTTGTGAAGGGAGATTGAGAGAGCGGAATACAGATGTTCGGCGGTTGGGCGAGCGGGGGGCGGCAAGGTAAATAGATGGCAAGGAAAAACATCAGATGAGAGTTGCTTAGGGCCATGTCTGGCAGTCAGTCTAGCTGAATTGAGAACGGGTCGGTGAGAGTGAGAGGAGTGCTCTCATTGGGGAGACACTTTGCCAAATGAAACTGCATCCAGTCACACATATGTGTGAAGGATCTATCAAAACGTGAGTGCGTGTGTGTGTGTGTGGGTGTGTGCGTGCATGTGTGTGTATAGGCGGGGCAGAGGCGGCAAGTGGCATTAAGAAGATGCCACGTTTATTGCAGGCGACATTTTGTGGTTTATGCACACGTTCTACAAACACACACACACACACATAAACGAATCGACCCAACACGGCACGACGGCGACAGCGACAGCTACAGTTTTCCGTCTCAGCTTAATGTAATGATTTTATGAATTATAAATGCACACACCCCCCCACACACACGCACACACACATAGATGAGAGAAAGAAAAGTGAAAAGGCATTAAAAATGTTCAACGCATTTATATGCCAACTTTGAACGGAGCAGAGGAAACTACTACTTCTACTACAATGTCAGCCCCATTAAGTAGGCTATGAAAATGTGCTCAAAAATTAGTAGCGAAAGAGAAATTAAAGCAAAGCAATTCTCGTTTTTAGTTATGCACTTAAAGTGCGAAAGTGCGGAGGAGTAAAATCATTCGAGTATCTTTAATTTCGAATAGTTTACAATCTGCACTAAACTAAATTGAGACCCATTTTGTACTGCTATGTGCTATAAAAATCAAGTAAACTGTACCCAATGGCCGCCATTTTGCAATTAATCGAGCATGCAGAGAACTGAGCCGAGTGAGAAATGCAGAGAGAGAGAGAGGGAGATGAAGCAAAATGTGCTCGTAAACTTAATTGCCAGGATTTAAAGGCACAGCTGCTGCTCCTATGGAGTTTTAGTTCAATTGCAAAAGCTGGACTTTTATCCTTCCGCTGTCTCACTCGGTCTCTTCCTCTCTCCCTCTCTCATTCTATCTTTCTCTGTGGTGTGTAATAATGTCAGCATTAATGAAGCGCACATGTGGCAGCAAATCTCAAAGGATATGTTAAAGGATCTATGGCAAAAGCAAAAACAATATAGCAATACAAGCTAAGTCAGACATTGAGTTAGATTTCTCTCCCCTCCAACTCTCTCTTCCCCACGGTGACAACTTGATTGATGTTGTAATATGTCACTGGCATTTGATTTGCCAGCTAGACATACCGAAAAACGAACAAAAGAAAATCCACATATGAGATGTGACGAGATGGAGAAATGGAGATAGATTTATAACAAGTGAAAGTTTTGCCCCACAAAATGAGTTTCATTCATTTGCCTACTACGGTCACTGAAATTCTGTTTGCTGCTGTTGCTTTTGCTGCTGCTCATGCAAAGAACTGCAAGGATATGGAAAATTAATTGCACAAATTTCCCTTGCCACACACGTACACACTAGAAAACACACACATCATCAACACGTCGCATGTGTGGCTAAGTCGCGAGGGCGTTAAATAGTCCCGCCCTGTTCTGGCCATGTTGTGCCACGTGTTGTGTTTGGTTGATAAATTAAGTTATTCAACAGCAGCAGCAGGCGGAAAAAGGTTATAAAAGTTTATAAGCTGCTTGAACTTTTTTTTTTGTGTTAGGTCATTAGAGGGCAATTTGTTTGTCGAAGACTTTGACGAAAGGAGGAAGTGGCATGGATTTTACTTATAATTAACAACTAAATCATTGGGTCGGCGAGAGCTTTTTTTATGCAATGTGATATTAAATTAAGTTATAAGAAGATCAACACCATTTATTAGTTTGCTTCCGAGATCCCTTAGTAAAATGTATAATGAAATTTAAGGCTTTACTTCAATTTTGAATGCCCTTTGAAATCTTTATCTAGTTCGAAACTAACGTATTTTCCCCCATTGTTTTGCAGGCTTGGCCTTGAACACCAACTCGTTGACGGGGCGTCGTGATTCATTTGATCGCACTACATCCGCCTTCAGCCCCTCGGCCATGGATTATACAACCAGCAGCGTAGCTGCCGCCAATGCCGTCAACAGCACAGTAGCTGCAGCTGCAGCCGCTGCTGCTGCCGCAGCGGCACGTGGCAAATGGCCAGGTGCCATGTCAAGTGCCGCCGGGGCCTATGGAACTTTGGGTGCTGCTGCAGCTGCTGCGGCTGCGGCCAATGCCTCGGCCAGTCCTATTGGAGCACCATTGACACCGCCGCCTTCCGCGGCCCAGTCCTGTCTAATGGCTGGCAATCGGGCGCCAGGAGCCGAATCGCGTCAGAGGCAACAATTGGCTGCCGTTGGCTTGCCCACCACAGCGGCAGCTGCTCAGGCTGCTGTGGCAGCCGCTGCAAATAACATGTTCGGCTCGAATAGTTCCCTTTTCTCCAATCATCTGGCCATACCGGGAACCGCTGTGGCAGCAGCTGCTGCTGCCGCTAATTCACGTCAGGTGGCTGCGGCAGCTGCTGTAGCCGCCGCTGCTGCTGGAGCAGCGGGTGCTGCCGCTGGTGGAGCACCGCCACCGGGCCGATCACGTCTGTTGGAAGATTTCCGCAATCAACGCTATCCAAATTTGCAACTACGAGATCTGACCAATCACATTGTAGAGTTCTCACAGGATCAGCATGGATCACGATTCATTCAACAGAAACTAGAGCGAGCCACCGCGGCCGAGAAGCAAATGGTTTTCAGTGAGATACTTGGAGCCGCCTACAGCCTAATGACCGATGTCTTTGGCAATTATGTTATACAGAAATTCTTTGAATTTGGAACTCCCGAGCAGAAGAACACCCTCGGCATGCAGGTGAAAGGTCATGTGCTACAGTTGGCGCTGCAAATGTATGGCTGCCGTGTGATCCAAAAGGCCTTGGAGAGCATTTCACCGGAACAGCAACAGGAAATTGTCCATGAATTGGATGGACATGTGCTAAAGTGTGTCAAGGATCAGAATGGCAACCATGTGGTGCAGAAATGTATCGAATGTGTGGATCCTGTTGCCTTGCAGTTCATCATTAATGCCTTTAAGGGTCAGGTGTACTCGCTGAGCACACATCCATATGGCTGCCGGGTCATTCAACGTATCCTGGAGCATTGCACAGCCGAGCAGACGACTCCGATTCTTGATGAATTGCATGAGCACACCGAACAGTTGATCCAAGACCAATATGGCAACTATGTCATTCAGCATGTATTGGGTAAGTTCATGGAACTTGGATAAAACCAAAAGGTATAAAATAAAAACACAATTGTTTTTAAACTTTATAGAGCATGGCAAACAGGAAGATAAATCCATACTGATCACTAGTGTGCGCGGCAAGGTCTTGGTGCTATCCCAACACAAATTTGCCTCCAATGTGGTCGAGAAGTGTGTGACCCATGCCACGCGTGGCGAACGCACTGGCCTCATTGACGAGGTGTGCACCTTCAATGACAAGTAAGTACTGCCCCTGAAATATTGCTCACGAAACATTTTGAAACTCACAATTCTGAATTTCTCCATTAAATAGCGCCCTGCATGTCATGATGAAAGATCAGTATGCCAACTATGTGGTCCAAAAGATGATCGATGTGTCAGAGCCCACGCAGCTTAAGAAACTGATGACCAAAATTCGCCCTCACATGGCAGCACTGCGGAAATATACCTACGGCAAGCATATCAATGCCAAGCTAGAGAAGTACTACATGAAGATAACCAATCCAATGGCTGCGACAGCTACCTCAGCAGTTGGCGGAGGAGTTAGCTGCAGCGGTGCCACCATAACAACAGCATCGCCCACATCAATTGCAGTCAGTAGCAGTGCAACAGCTGTCGCTGTGCCTGCAGCATCATCCTCCACTTCAGCATCATCCTCCAGCTCAGCCAGCAGCAATTGCTCTATAACCACCACCACAAGCACCACTACCACCACCAACAGCAGCATGTCATCGCCCACAATTTGCACCATACAGGAGAATGGCAATAGCATGATGGCCGAGCCCACATCCCCAGCCCTTTCCGAATCATCCTCATCTGTGGTGACGGCCATCAATGCTGGCCTAGGTCCAATTGGACCACCCACAACAGCCAATGGAGTGCTGTAAATACAACAAAAAAAGGAAAAATAAAAAATTTTAAATCAAACAAACACAACAGAAAGAAAAGAAACCACAACCAACCAACTCATAGGATGTAGAAGAAGAATTTGAAGAAGTGAGAGCATCAGTCGGTTTACATTCTTCTCGAATTTTAGATAAAAAACCAACAAAACTGCATACTAAAATCAGAAAATACTATATATATATATAAACACACGCATACATATAAATGTAATCTAATTTATTGATTCCTCATACCCCTCTCAAAACAAAAAAAAAAAATCGAAAAAAACTCTCAACTAAAAAGTGCGGGCCATCGATATAATAATTTGTCAAATTTTGTAAAAAAAACAAAAAGTTCTGCTGTTCACAGAACAGGCAAAAGGAGATCTGAGAAAATTTCACAAAAATGCATTGTATTTTTAATTAACAAAACAAAAAGAGATGAACGATGAAATAGTTGTGCTAAATGCCAACTAAATTCAAGTAATTTGTATGGCAAACAAAAATGACGCATTCGAAGCGTTTTTTTCAGCCGCATATTCTATATACATAAATATATATATATACAATTTGTATAAAAACAAAAACAAAACGGATCGAAGTGTAAATGTAAATGTCGAATTGATAACAAAAAAAAAAAAAAAAAAAAAAGAAATTGTCATTGTCAACATTTTTGTTGTAATTTTTTATGTAAATTTATGGAAACACTGAAAGAGAGCAACTAAATGCATTCTCCAAACCAAACAAATGTAAATGATTTATAATTTTTCGACTGTAAATTGATTCTAGACGAAGAAAAAGAAGAAGAGACACTAGATAAACAAGAAGAAGAGAAAGCTGAGAACGCAGGAATATTTCTAACAGAAAAAATAAAAACAAAAAAAGAAGAAAAACTTAAAGAAAATGAAGAAAATTAAGAGCGAAACACAGCAGAAGAAAATGATAAAAAAAAAACTATAAAATTTCAAATATATTTAACAAAAACCAACACAAAAACACACGTACACACATACACATTTAATTGTAGCATGTAGAATAAATTAAACTAAACTTAAATGAATTATAATTATACAACATACACGCAAAAAACACACACAAACACACTTAAAACAAACACATACAGACACACACACACACACACACAGAGACATTAAAACTGGCAAAACTCTTCTTCATTGCTTTATTGCACTATGTAAAATTTTGTACAAAAACAACAACAAAAAGCCACACCCCCAAAAAAAAAGAAAAAAAAAACAAAAACAACAATGTAATTTTCAATTTGTTAAATGTAAAATTCAAAATATTATGTAAAATTCTCATTATTTTTAATTGAATATACTTTTCTTTGTAAATTATGTAACAAACAAACAAACAAAAAAAACTAAACCGGTTAAAAACACACACACACACACATGCATACTGTATACATCCAGAGACATCTACACACACACACTCATGCACGCATTGAACTATATATATCTACATGTATCTATATATATATATATACATATTTGTATTTTGTACATTTTGTTTGCTTTTAAGTCCCAGGATAAACAACTCAATCTTCTTTTATTATTATTATTTTTTTTTATATATGCATATATATTCCGATAAATGCTAATAACTTCAACTGCAATTGCAACTGGTCGAATATCATTTAAAGCAGTTTCGAAGAAATTACAGATCATTTATTGATTGATTGCTTAGATGATAAGCTGAAACTGATTAACCCATGTCTATATAAATATATATGTATACATATTAATGTTTATTTCATGATTTTACATCTATACCTACATTTATGTCTATGTTATAACAAATTTTGATCGAAATAAACACACAAGATATGAAAAAATCAACATACACAAAACCATCTGTAAATGCAAAATTCAATGTTCAATAATTATAATTTTTTTTAATAAACAATAAATATTAAAGTATATAGTATATATCGATGTATGTTTTACAGTCATTGTGAACCCACCTTTATTTTGATTTCGTTATATATGTATATGTATCTATGTATATGTGTATATATAAGTCTGATGTGTAGTCGTCTCGGCTGCTGTCTGTGTTGCATGCCGTACCAGCAGCCATGTTGATGCCACATCACATCGTCCTGTTTTGTTCATTTTTTTTTTTTGCGTAGTCCCTTTAATTTGGTTAAATTTGGATTCGATTTGCTTGAAATGCTGGAAACAACCTTAATCAAAACTAAGCTAAATGAAAGGTGTATAAAACATATATTTTAACTAAACACACACTTGTAAATTAACAACAATCAACAAATTCAATGTGAAAAACATAAATGATTGATAAATCAATGGACAATTGTATTGTATATGTATACACACACAAACACACACACACACACACGCATAATTGTAAAAAGTAACAAAACCAAAAAACAAAAACACAAAAATTGAAAGGATCAAAACGTTTTTTGTAAATTTTTTAAGACTTTTTCGCGACGCCTTATTCCAAAAAAAAAAAAAGAAACAAACCAAACCAACTAAAACAAGAACAAAATTTATAACGAATTTAAGATTTTATGATCGGTTTCGCCGAGTAACTTACACACACACACACACAGAGTGAAAATTGGAAAACATTTTTTTAATTATATCCGATATGCATATATATATGATATATCTATATATTTTCTACACGAAACATTTCGTTGTTGTGTCGTTGTTGTTATAGTCGTCGTCGTCGTCGTCGTGCTTTTTGTATATGTATATGTATATATAGTAATACAAAATCGGAACATCATTAGACATTTGTAATAATTGTGTAAATTCCCCATCCCTCCACCCACTCCCTCCCCCTACCCAGCTCATCCCTTCACACATTCGCCTCTTGCTGTATACAAATAATGAAAGCATTTCAAGCAGGTTTCGTCTTTTGTTCATAATTTTTGTATTTACATTTAGTTGTATTAAATTGAATTATATTCAACTGCCTGTCTCTAGAGCGCAATGCACTGATAATTTTAATTTTTACAAAAACATTTGTATTTACATCTTCTCCTTATGTTCTATATAAACTGAACAAATGGATATATGCAAGCAGTAAAGATGCTTATTCTAGATTTTTATGAGAAATGTGTAAAATACACACCACACAAACCCACACACACACACACAACCACACACACACACCCACACAAACACATATACATATAATTAGAGAGTTAAGCAAACTCATGCATATATGCATATATATATATACAGATCTATTAAGATGCAAAATAAAAAGAAATATAATAATGTATGACATCTAATTTTGAACTTGGTCAACAAGAATTTGAAATCATAATTGTATATGTAGAAAAGTAAAATGGCTTCAATACAAAAAAAAAAAAGAAAAACAAGAAAAACTAAAAACTAATAACAAAAACAAAAAAAAATGAGATGCACACATACACTGAAAACAATTTTTTGCACTTGTTTTAACAAAAATGCTTACAATTTGTTCTCGTGTGTCTCAAATGTGGTGGAAAAATGTGGGCAAAAACCAAATTGAAAACTTGGTGCAAATTGTATTCGAAATTGTAATTAAATGAAAATGGCATTACATCTATATATATATATATATACATAACCAATATATTACTATATAAAGACGCATTGTAAACTAAGCTAAGGGAAAAAGCTAAAAAAAAACATAAAGCGGAAAATAAAAGAAAAACCATTTGTAATTTGTTGTAAAGATGAAAAATGCTAGCTAAAATGCTGCAGAAAGCGAGCTCGATGTCAAGTAAATGAAAACTATAAATTATATACATATAAATATATATATATACAGACAGACAAACACACACACACCCACAAACAAATATATATATAAATATACATTATATTTACGTGAATATTTTGTAGTAACAAAACGGCAAACACTCGAAGGCAAAAGGAATTACACTGAAAGAAATCTACATAGATTCACACACATACATAAACACACTCACACTAATGGAGAGATACACTGCGAATCGTTTAGTTTTGTAAAGCATCGAGTAATCGGCACAATATATAATGATTTTACCGATCAATTAATCGAGCATTTGATTAAAAACCCAAAAGCACCCTATGCATTAGACTCTTATGTTTATTATTATTATTATTATTATTATTATTATACAGATCTACTTATCTTTAATGCTAATTTCTTTGTGAAAAAATAAAAACAAACAAAACAAGTTTATTATGTAGCAAAAAAAAAAAAACAAATTCAAAAACGTTTATGCTTTTATTTTTTGTGACGAGACAAAAATTGGTTTTACCTTAACTATTTCAGTTCAATCCACATGACTTCACTCCAAATTGGCTTCAATGGTAAAGGCTGCGATGACAACAAAATTCGAACAAGAATCAAAATTTCATATTCATAATATGGCATATAACATATACATATACATACTTACATACATATATTTATAAATATATATATTTATGAACATACAACTATAACCCTAACCCCCCCTTCCAACATAATAAACAAGAATCACATCAGAATATCGACAGCTCATACGCATTTGAGGCATCATTTTATACTGCGGGCATTTTTTTATAAATATATCTCTAAACTGTATAGATAGCAGGATATATAGCTGTCTATATACATAATAAAAATACCATATACAACAACATGATCCTTAAAAACTTAAAGAATACAAAAACAAAACAAAAAAAAGAAAAAAACTTTTATAATGAGCAGAGCCAGTAAGTAAACGAACAAAAAAAAAATATTTTTTTATAAGCCTTGGCAAAGTGAAAATTTTAACCAAAATTATACATACATACCAAAAAAACAAAAAAAAAAGAAAGAAAATCCAAAAAAAAGGGAATTACGATAATGAAAAGTCAACCATTTACCCATTATACCCAAAAAGAAAAAAAACAACAACAAATATTTCAACTAGTAGAATTTTTTCCAGCAAAAACCACAAAACAAAAACCAAACAATGTAGAAAGTGTAACAATATAAATATTTAGATTTTTACTTCAGCTGTACTTAAGTTCAGTTGGGCGTAGATTATATACATAGAAGAAGAAGAAGAAAGAAAAAAAGCACACAACAAGAGGAAAAATAAAAAAATTTATAAAAAGTTGTATATAACACAGGAAATACAATACCAATAAAAGAACGCAATGGCAAACGGCTAAAGGAATTAGATACAAGGCGAGTGGATTACTTAATACATAATTAACACAAAGGTTGGCAAAAATATGAACTGGAACAAGGCTGAAAAGTAAATGCTAAGTGAAAATGATTAACTCTAAATCATCATTTAGTCGTCTCACTTACGAGTCTTACGAATTTCAATCTGTCAGCGGTTTCTATAGAAATCAAATGCTTCCAAAACAAAATTCAATCTACCACTCGCCTTTAGTAAATTAGCCGATAGAACTAAAAATGGAGAAAATGGAGTGCGCCCTCTCTCGACCAATACTATGAAAACTTTATTGTATTTTGCAAGCCTCCCTCCCCCCAACTCATTCCCAAATTATGCCAGATACACATACACAAAGGAAAAAAAAAAAACAAAAGAAAAAAACCAAAACAAAACTTGAATTCAATTAACTAAATGGAAATAAATTATATAAAAGGAAAAACCTTATTAGCCACATGAAAATGAAAAAAAAAAACAAAAACAAAATAAAAACTTGTAACTAAATACACTTCTACATATTTAATAAAAACAAAAGATATTTAAAATGAAACAAAACAAAATGTCCTTTTGAATTTTGATCAGTATTTAATACTTGGTAGATAGCATTAACTAGTTGGTACAAACATAAATATTTAAATTTAGGAACTAATTCACATAAAACTGCTCAATAGGAACATTCTTCAGCAGCTGATTGGCAAGTTTGCCAAATTCACTGGCCAATTTCTTTTGAAGCTGAGCCTGCATGGCCTCCAAAACCACCTGAGAGTTTTCGCTCAAAAACAGATTTGTGGCCTCCACTAAAACAAAAGAAAATAAATCAAATTAATTTAACAAGTTTAGATGGGAAATTCTCCATATAACTTACACAAAATGCGGTTGTTGTTAAAGGCTCGGGATATGCTCATTTTCACATCCTTGACATCCAGAACTAGGCCCAGGGAATCAATGTGCAAGTACTTGGCCCCTTTAACATCACGAATGGATGTCTTGCCAGTCAAATCCGCACTGACACCCTCGAAGGTGGCGTGGAAATCTCCACCACCCGAGGCTGGAATGATCAGCAGGACACCTGAGCTCGTGTATTTGGCCTCAATTTTCAGTTTCGGCATGATTATGCGAGCCTTGAAGGGTTCATTGTTCTCACTCAGTTTCAAGGATTTCACTTGGAAATTGCTGGCGCCAAAGGCCTCCATATTTTTCAGGGTGATCTTATAGCCTTGAGGTCCTTCGGTCAGCTGGAGAGCCAATGAATCCATTTTAAAAGGCTCCACCGAAGGCAACTGCAAAATAAGACAAGAAAATTGTATTTTAGAAAATGATCTAAGTAAGAGTCAAAATAGAAAAAGGAGCAGGCAAAACTGAAATTTAGTAACAAATGAGAGAACTTTTTAATTTGGGGTCTATAAGAATATTGAAGTTTTTTTTTTTTTTTGTAATTTCGTTTTACAGAACGTTTTCAAAGGGAAACGTTAGGAAATTTTAAATTTAACTTTTGAAACTAATTCAAACTTTTTATTCTATACATATAAAAAGGAAAGATATTTCGATTCTTTAAACTCAATTGAACAAAAAGATAAAACAAATTTTAAAAAAATTGATTAAATTGAGCATAAATAGCTTTTTTTATATCTTTTCTTAAACATTAAACTGTTTAATAAACGATGTTTTGACCATTTCAGTTGGGATGTGTAATATCCTAAAATATCTTTGAAATTTGCATAGATTTTGACCCAGTGTATTGCCAATAAATTTCCGCTATTACCAACAAAAGTTATGTAAGACACACGACCCATTCGTTTAGCCCACTGACTTCCATTTGGCATTTTCCAATTTTCCACTTGCCATTCCTCATTCACTTTTTCTTTCTGCAACTTTCTCTAGCAGATGGTTCATGGATGGGGTCACCTACCTGAATTTCCGGTATACCACTAGCCAAATATGGTTTCAAGTGTTCCACAGCACCGATAAAACAATCCACCAATTTGGGATCATCTCGACGACATTGCTTAATATAAGCAGCTAAAAAAAAAAAGACGAATGTCAATAAATCTTTAGCCAAAATATCAAAACACTTAAGATATGTAAACAAATAAGTAGGCATTGCTGTAAAGTTCAACGACTTTCTGAAAGAGTACGATTCCAAGACAAATGAATGACCTCCAATGGCACTGTAATCTCTTGATCTGACTTGGAGGACAAGGTCACCCGTTTGTCTGTGACTGTGTCTGCTTCTTTTGTAGATGCAACTTTAAGAACCTGTCTTCACCATACATACAACAACATTCTGACCGCATGACCGACATAAATTATGATCATTATCATTATGTCATTCATTAGCCACATCAAAAGATCGTTTAAGTCATGTTCATAAAAGTTAAAAAAAAAAAATTCAAGTTGAAGGTTATTCAACAGCTTCATTAGCTATGGATTTGGTTCATAGTCTGCATTTTGACTAGTTTTCGACTGCTTTGGAATACATACAATCGGAGATGCGGAAGAGAATAACGTTTATTTGGTCTTTGTTTCCATATTTAAAAGTAAAAACTGTGTCAGCAAGTGCAATTAACACTTCTCTTTTTTTTTTGTTTAAAAAATATTATGAATACAAATTAGCAGTCAACTTGAAATTAGATAAGAAACCGTCGTACAGATGTTTGATTGATTTTAGATGGGAAAGTGATACAGGTGACAAGACGAATAAAATATACTCTTTACAAAAATTAAACAATTTTCTTACGCGCTTCAGAGTGAACTGGCCAAAATAGTTGCACTATAACCACAAGACACAAATATCTCAACATTTTGAATTATATAGATGTATTTTATTATTTCACTGTATAAGCAATTAATGGATTTATTTGCTTCCGTTTTTTGTTTTTTTTTTTTTTTTGATTTTTTGGTTTATTGCTCTGTCTTATTCGGCGCGTCCGTCAATGTGAAGCTGAGAAATAAAACTGCGAGCCAGACGCAGGCTTCACTTCGATTTTAAAGCCACCGAACCGATCCAAGCCGACTTTGAGATGAAAACTCTGATGACTGATGACTGATGGTGATGTTGGTATCAAGAAAGAGAGAGAGAGAGAGAGAGAGAGAGAGGGAGGGATGAGGTCTGATTTAGCTGAATTTTAGTTACTGTCTAAAGGTCTGTCTCTGTCTCTGCTTAACTGCTTCTGCATTTTGTTTACCCATTTGCCGAGTACCATAAAAAGTAATTAAGCAATTTGAAAATATTTTCGCAATAGACTGTAAATTTTTCAAGCTGTTAAAATTTCAGAATATCAGCCAAGTTGTTAGTGTTGTTGTTGATGCTGTTAAGGTTCTCCATTTATTTTTTTTTTTTTTTGTTTATTTGTCTAACAATTTCTGGCCATGATGTGCAAAATTCACACCATATCAATTGGATTTTCCATTCCCTTTTTTTCTCAGATCAAAATTTCAGCAAGACATCATTAATTCGGGCTTTGAACATAAAATGGTCTAAGAACATAAATCAATAACTTTGATAATTACATTTTAAGTAGCACCATTCTATGGACTTTTGTTAGTATAGGGTTTGTTTATCTGACCTTGTCTTAATTTAGGAAAAAAACAATGCTAGACTAACTAAATTCTTGGATTGAGAACGAGGCAAGTGAGTTAAATTCAACTGAAACTCTATGCTAGCTGGCAAAAAAATCACACAACCCCAAACGAAATACAAAGGCGACCACACAAATTGACATTCAATTTAAATGCATTTCATTACAAATCTAATTACCACCTTAGGAGTTTAATTAGATCAGATATAGATAGATAGGAATATGCGGCTCTAATGAGTGTCCACAAATAATACCCTGTAAAGGCAATACATAGGGAATATTGTCTGAACGGAGAAATATGCCATTTAAACTAGTTTCTAACGCCTTGAAATTATAACAATCGATCTTCACATAATAACTTGTAACTTTGAAATAATAATAATAACTTTTTATTGCATATCCTATTAACCTATTGAAATTGCTCATAAAATACGTATACGTCGTCCGTAAATCTCTAAATGTGACATTAAGTATCTGTATATGGCACTCTACTTAGCCCAACTGTTAAGATAAACTGGTTAACTGGGTAGTTCCAGACATTTAAATGTTTGCTAGACAAATGATTATATAAGATTTGCAAATACATATTAATTCTAAAGCTAATTATGACTAAGCGCTACTTGGCGCGTGTCTTCAATGATTGAACATTTAATTTTCTATTCATTTATTAGATAAAACAGATAATTAAAAAAAAAAGTAATAGGTATTTCGGAGACTTTAATTCTGAGTACCAGAAAAAGCAGAACGTTGCCTCAACTTTGCCCCAAAGTTGGAGTCTAGTGACCATTGAACTTATTACAATGGCCCTGAGTTAGTCAGACGCGTATGGGGAAGTGCGGTTAAAAATAGGGGAGGGGCTTAAAGTACTGTAGTTATTTGCCATACAAAACCACCTCATTGGATTCTAAAAGATTGTGTTGACATGTCTGGCACGTAAATGTATTTATAACAAAAAGCAAAAAAAAAAACCTATTTCAATAAAGAGCCAAATGACAATTGTTGAAGAACTGCGAAGTAAATAGTTAAGCTCTTCTTAGATCTCATTGTTTTAAATATTATTTGTTATTCAAATAAATTATTAAGCATTTCAAATCAGCTATTCCAGAAGTCATCAATAGAATATGCGTTTTATAATAACTAAATGATTTTAATTAGCGAGATGAGCTCACAAGATACTCTAAGTACAAAGTTTAACAGGCATAATCGTGAGATACTTTTGGGAATTCACAATAGTAAAAGTAATTATTATTTTTAATGGCCTTCTTAATGGTCAAAAAAAAATATGACAAGAAACAAGTTCTAAGAAAATTTGCATTATCTATCAACTGGGATAGAGCAGTAGAGTTCTAGGCAAAGTCGAAAGATTCACTTTCCAGAGAATCGGAACGAGTTTTTTAAGTTTAAGTTTAAGATGCAGTCAGGTTTTGTTTCCGCATGACCGATCGAATTTTATACGTATTTTTAAGGTCTCCACTTAAACCAATTAATCAAGGTTGAATTTAGGCTACATGCAAAAGGGATTCGCCGTTAAATGTTGTTGACCAGGCACCATTCGACCTTGGCCCTGAACTGAGTCACTGGCACAGGGCCAATAAAATAAAAATATTTACGACAAAGGAGGTATCAAGAGGATAAACAGTTCAATTGAAATGACAGCAAATAAAAAAGTGTATTAAAGGACATTGATTGGTTTAAACTGTATTTGTTTAAACTTTTGAATAGTCAACGGATAGGTCTTTGATTAAGAAAGTTAATATAACAAAGAAAATACAATTATTTGACGCTGTTTTTATCTACAAGTATGTATAAGACTACCTTATAAGAGTTCCTTTTGTTTTATTTTTCAGCCAAAAAGTATGTGTAAAGATTAGCTTGAACTTAAATTAACCAAGCCTAAAAGTGTGCATGCAATTTTCATAGAACTCGCAAAACTGTTAAAGCCAGCTTGAGGTCTTAAAATTGCAAAGCCCTTAAAAAATAAAACAACAAACAAACAAAAGAAAACCATTTATTAGAGTGTGTAAATAGACTTTAAGCTCCCTAGTTTTCACACTATTGTTAATGGAAAAAAACATATTTTTGCCCCAAGGTGCAGAGTTTCTTACACACCTCCGAAAAAAGAAAAAAATTAAAATGCACAACATGCAAGTGAAGAACAAAAACAAATTATTCTTAAAAAAACAACAAACAAATTTCTTTCGATTGCAGCTCTTCTTTTCATTTGCCAATGAGAAAGGGGAGTGAATGCGGCGCGGCGTGGGCCCAATAAAAAATGCCATAAATATAAATGATTTATTAAGGTTAAGTGTAAAACGCAGAAAGTTCATTGGAATGGAAATGGTGGCCACATATATGCAAAACGTTTTGCTACTAACAAATCGACACGAACTACACACACTAAGCCCCTTTTGACCTTTTGCCTTAAGCCCTCTTTCAGCCGATGCAAGAGGCAGAAAAAAAAGAAGCCCACTTGCCATATACAGAACCAGAATGCTCAAATTAAACAAGGCCCAAGCGCACGGACGGACGGACAGACAGACGAAGAAACTGCCATGGACGCGGGAGAGTAGGATAAGCAAAAGAAGACAAAAAAACAACTGAGGAAATGCCGGCTAAAGAATGGCTAATGAACCACTTGGCAAATGATAAATACCAGGCCTCATTATAGAGTAGATTTTTTGTTTTGTTTTCATCGCCATTGCAGTGAGAGATCTTCCCATTGCCTGGCATGAACTTAACCTTCAGATTCAAGACAACCCAACCCAAGCCAACCCCAAGCCAGAGAATACGCCGACGACCTGTCTACGACATTTGTATGGGGTGTGGCAAAAGGCCTTTTGTGTTTTGCGTATTGCCTCTCCGCCCAGCCATCTCTTTCTTTCTTTCTGTCTTCCTCTTTCTTTCTTCTTGTTGGCTTTTATGGTTGGCAAATGCATTTTGCCTACGTTTTCGTTCCCAACTTCTTGGTTAAAATGGCTTGGTCCAACGCATTGCGGGCTCATTCCTCGACCAAGTCGCGTGAAAGTTGGACGCAAAAAGTGTAAGCGGAAAGAAAGCAGTTTAAAAAGCCAACAAAATAAAGGAAAAGAGTCAACATTCTTACCTACGCGAAGAACGAACGAAAATAAAAACTCGAAAAATCCAAACAAACAAGCAACATTCATTTTTTTTTTCTTCTTTTTTGATTTTGGACTGGTTATTGGGCATCATCATCGTCATTGTTGTTGCTGTCATTTTGACCCACTTAAATAACTAACCCAAACGAATTTCCGTTTTTAATTTGAAACTCAAAGTGAAATTCAATGGAATTCATTTCGTATATATTCCCGTGCTTAACGAAATATTCTTCACCTCTTCCCAACTCATTTCGCTTTCGCTCATAAACAGACATCGCACACAAACGTCATTTAACTGAAATTAGCATAAAACTAACCAAAGTAAAAAAGTCAAAGGAAAAAAAAAACGTGCTAATAAATTATGAAATTCGACAAAAGAAAAAAGTGAAACACCAAATCAAAAAAAAAAAACTAACATATATATTTCAACTTTTGCAACTTGTACTTTCATTTAGACCACTATACAATTCAGTGACCAAGACGCATATAGACCAGAAGACCAAATATGTCACAAAAATTGGCATTCAATTTGCTATTACTAGCCACCACGTTGGGCGCCATTTTGGCCCAGCAACAGCGTAAGTAACAATGTCTAAGCTAGCTTTCTATATTGATTGATGTAATCACAGCAATCACGTTCAGTTGGCAACCTATCTTTGGCTTAAATAATTTCTCAATTTACCAGTAATTATACCAAAAAAACGTGCCCTGACAACAACGAAAGTTGCCCAAAGTCCGAAAAGAGCACATAAATGCTTCATTACTTCACAGAATCTAAAGAAAACTATAAAAAAAAAAACAAAATCCCCCCTTGAACTAGTTCTATAAAAGTTCAAATCTATAACGAACATCAACTTTTTGTACGTTTTCTTCGTGATGATCAGCGTTTGGAAAAAAGTAGTTAGCACATTTTTTCATAAAGTTTTATTATTTTTTTTACAAACAAATCAAAAGAACATAAGATACAAAGACGGCAACCTTTCATATTCAACAAAGCCTTGAACTATAAAGAAATTTATGTATGCGATTCTAAAATTTCATTAAAAGAAACGTGTCAATAGCCAACGAAATCAAATGAAATCATATTTCAATTGACAAACATAGATTCAATGAACTTAAAACTCTAAGTTTAAAGCTAAAGATAAAAATAATTATCACATATTCACATAAAAATTTTACCAGTCAAAAAAAAAAGTAGGTACATATTGAGATTTAATATATTTTCGTCTGCCTTTGCCCAATTAAGTTTTTTGCCTCCTAAGTAACAAAGTCTGGCATATAATTTTAGTTGCTATTTTGTAATAAGCTTCTATCTTTGGAAAGGGGAAAATTGAAATAAATTATTTTGTAAGGTTTTCGATTATTATGAGTTTGACGCTCCTATGAACCCGGCAATAAACCTCATTACTAACTATTTTCCCATACGACAAAGCAACTTAACATGTTCAGGCCTTTAAGATCATGAGATAATTGTGAACTTGAACTTAACAGAAGCTCAGGCTGAGGTAAAATGCAATTAATGTAAAACAACAATGCAAACAAAACCAACAGCAACTACATAGGAATACAATTTCCATTGTAGTTAAAAAAAAAACAATGTGTCAACAATTAGAAAGCATTGCTGGCGAAAATGAGAAAATGCAAATTCCATTTTCACATTCCTCTCTCCCCTTTTAGCCTACTATCTACAGCAATGCCCCAGAGATGAATCATTGATCAATGATTGTCTGCGTGATAGTGGCAACAAATTGGTTCACTATCTACAGAAAGGTGTACCCGAACTGGATATATTTGAGGTAGGTTAATACTGCAAACGTAATGTTTTAATTGCTATTTGCAAAACTCTCTCGACAGATTGAACCCGTGGTAATTGATGAGATTGGCATTGTGCTGGGTGGTGGTCCGGATGGTTATCGTGCCCTCTTCCGTAATATACAGGCTTATGGTGTCAGCAATATCACGGTGACCAATGTGCGGTAAGTCAGTAAGATCAAGTGCAATAGAACTCATCATCAGATTAGAACTTTGTTCACACAGAGTCGTGACCAAAAGTCTTTGAACTTGTTGGCCTAAACCCAAGCGGAAATTATGTTAATGCGTTCCAAAACGCTGACTAATAAGAAGACTACTTGACAAGAATATGACTATTAAATTGCTTTCGTTTGGTCAACTCCAATTTTTTTATAAGTCATTCGAGTTATGATTCAAATTTAATGCCAGTTTTATCTTGTAGTAGTTGTTTTCATTCAAGAGTAAACAATGTTCGTCTTAAGTATGGACATTGTTTTTATTGTTTGCCAAACGTTGACAACAATTACTATTCATTCATTTTATCAGTCTGTCAATTGAACTTCTCGAATTGAAACTGCAAACCTGGGCACGCGATCGTCATCATTATGATGATCATAATCAACATTGTCGCAGTAGTTGTCGTCGACTTTAATGAATGCAATTTCAATGCACCTTGCCCACTCATTTTGTTGTTTTTTCCGTCTAAATGTTAGTGCGGTTATTACGAGTACATATCATTAGTTAAGAGTCTCATAATCTTAAGCATTTAGCACATCGGTCGATAGATAATCCACAATTGAACTACAGCAATTGATTAGCATATTTCCAATCGATTGGCAAACGATCGCTTTCAACGGGTTTTTCTCTGTAACCCATCGTTAAATCGAGTGTAATTGCCCGCCCACTAATTGGGTATACTAGTAGTTGGATTATTTTCATATTGGGATGATGATGATAAAAATAAATATTGTAAAATGTTTGCTGGAACTTAAATGTGGGTTATTACAAATTCTAAACAAGTATTTTTTTATCTACAAAGATTTCAAATGAATTGGGAATTCATGTGAAAAGGGAAAAAATTAAACTGGCCACGAACTGATCTCATTTCATCTACATAATCCTTACTAATTGGGACAAAATAAGAGACTTACTCGTAGCCTTGATTTTGCCTTCCGTTTAATCTGATCAAGTATTGACAGTTTCCTCTCATCAAATTTTATTCCACCTTGAGTTAAGCTCAAATATATTTCTATTATGCAAGTGCAACTTACCGGAAAGTTAAGTCTAAGATGGAAATAATGTTGCTGGCCATCTTAAAATACATCAAGTGTCAATTGGCAACAAAAACGCGAATACATGTTTAGAACCATTTACATAGACTTCTCAAAAAAAAAAAAAAAAACATACTCGAGACAATCCGATGTGACCAAGAAACTACTGGGCAAAATGTATGTCAACGTGATTGTCTATGTCAAGCAAATAGTAAATAGATTTCAGTTTGGGTGTCCATTACAGCCGGTTCTATCTATCTGTTGGTTTTCCTCAGTTTCAGTTTGAACTGAAATTTTCGTTTGTTTTTTTTTGGCCAACTGCCGTCTGGCATCAAGGTCTACTAGTTGCTTGGTGTAATATTGCGGATTTTACACAGATTTTTGCACCAAATTCTATGTAAAGCCGAAATGAAGGCTGCCAATACCCCATGATGACATTGAAAAATGTTAAAGATAAAAAATGCAACAAAAAAGAACAAGAAAAAATATATTTTCAATTATTGCAAAGATTATTGAATTGTCATTGTCAATGCCATTAATATTATCAATCGTATCCACTTACCAGCTCCGACTTGGATTCACTGCAGTTCCAACTTACATGCGAGATACCCCGCATACGCGTCAAGGCCCAATATCGTTCCACAGGTGTTTTGATATTGGTGAAGGCCTCCGGTGCCGGGGACTACTGGGGCGAATATGGTGAGTGCTGACAGTTAGAGAGTGAGTGAGTGAGTGGGGTTGGGATCTAAACTATTTGTGTTTTTCTAGAGGGTGTTAAGGCCAAGATCTACTTCAAGGCCCTGGCTAATGAGGGAGCCGATGGACGCACCTATTTGACCACAGATTCGGTTAAAATGGACTTCAATGTCAAGGACATACAAATGGGAGTAGACAATATAGCCAATGGCAATTCTGTGATACGTAAGTAACAACATAAATCAAACGATTTGCATTTAATTTTTACTTACTCCCTTACAGAGGCGGCTTTGAATCTGTTTATCAATTCAAACTCCCAAGAGCTATTGAAGGAAATGAAACCGGCTTTGAGGACCAAACTCACACTGGTTATACGTAATTTCATGGATCGCATATTTGCCAAAATTCCTCTAGATGAATGGATCAATTTAAATTAGATCTATTTAGTTATAAATAAAAATCCCCCCTCTTATGTCTTAGAATCTAATTTATTGCACACACACACAGACACAAACATTTCAAGTTAATAATAAATTAATTATATGAAATTCAATTTCAATGTTGAGATAAATATATCAGTCCGTACTATATAATAGATATGTGCCGCCATATGGGGGTGTTAACTTTGCCTTGCTGATGATTTGTTGTTATGGTTTGCGACTTATTTAATTATCAACTGCGTAACCTGTTCGGGTTCATATATTATAAGAATTATTGTGGCCATTAAAAAAAGGTACTAGACAACAGGGTTTAGTCCCGTGGGTTATCATTAGTCGCATGTTATAACTGCGTTTTTGTCATGCAAGTGCAAAAGGTCTTCCCTTTCTCCGTCTCCACACTGGATGAATGAATGTAACCTGATCGAAAATACATCGATTGATTTTACATCTTAAGAATCCTAAATAAACATTATATGAATGAGAGACTGCTTTCATGTCAGGAATATGAGTTGGCAAAATTCATTATTTCTTTTATGATAGGGTCTAATATTAACTATTAATATTTCTAACTAGTTAGTCAACTGCACAAGCCGATCAAGATCATAGAATGAATGAGCAAACAATCAGCAATCAGCAAAATGCAAACACTCTTATATCAACTGTCCATTAGTATGCCTAATAAAATCAATAATTTATGATGTCATCTTGTTAACTCCAATTGAAGACTCCTACTAGTTCTCAGTGTAGTTTCTCTGGATTGCGTGTTCAATTTTCCGTTTCCTTTACGAAATTATCAATGGCATTGAACCATGACATAGGCGAGTACAACCCCCAAGTATCCCGAAAAGGGTTGCATACCCCATCATCCAAACCCCCTTCCCCGCATCATTCTCTGGCGATGGAGTGATGATGTAAGTAGTCAACAGTCTCCAGTCATTGTGAATTTGAAACGTAAACTCTCTCGAAACTCAACAGATTGTCAACGTAGAACAACGACAAAATGACTTATCCAATAATTGCAATAAACACGAAAGTCTTCCCACCAAAAAAACAAAAAAAAAAGAAACAATTCATTATACCAAGTCAAGTCAACTAAAAAAAACAAAGACTTGGGTAAACATTTTATAGAATAGAATGGTTAAAATTGGAACTTACCTGGGTAAAACTTCCTTATTTGCATTTTGTCCAAGTGCCAATTCCCCCACATTAAGCTAACGTCTCTACGAGTAGTCTTATGTGGGTAAATCATTAGAATTATACAAATTATTGATACTAATAATCATCTGGGTAGCTTATTCTAACCCCATCACGGTCTCTTTCTCTCTCTCTCTCTGTCTCTCTCTTTCACACACACACACTCTCTCTCTCTATCGTCTCGATCGTCTGGCAAGTCGTTTGGGGTTCTACCCCAAGCATTGGGCCGGCCTGCCTGATGTAAATCGTTTGCTATAAAATGGCAACAACACGACAGTTTTGCATTCAGTACGATTCGTCGACGGTTAGCTAAAACAACAATCTCAAACCAATCTTGACCACTAGCGACTACAAGCTCGAGAATATTGTGAGTTCAGCCTTCAAAAGTTTGAAGTTACAAAAGGCATAGAGAACATTAACCAAAAGTTTAGCAAAAACATTACTTTGCAAATAAATATTAAAATGTGAAATTAAACAACAAACAACAAAACTGATTACAAATAGAACAAAAACTACTTAAATGTCAAAAGGCACACCATTAAATTCCTTGAAAATGAGAATATTATAAATATCAAATAAGTGATTAAACTCAGGACAGGAATAACAAATGGATCTAAATTCATTTTACGGAATCTAATAATATTAGTATTTGCATTTAACTTTGTTAAAGCAATTACGATAAATACTTAAAAGTCGAATAAACTTTAGGTTAATAAATTCTACGGAGGAATAGGCTATAAATATTAAGTATCCCTAAGCCCCTAATTAGAGGCAATTACATTTTTTTTTTGTATACATATTGATTCAGAGACAACACACCTTCCATTTAGTGGGCTGACAATTTCTACTCCCTCTTCTAATGCCTATAATCAAGTGACTGCAAATGACGCTACAATTTAAAGGCGAAACAAAAAAATTTAATGATCTTTGACAACAAAAATTGACTATTATTTATGTGACGTCAATAGTGAAATGAATTGCTGCTTCATTTGGTTATACTAACTGAATTTATGCCTTTTTTTGCAGCACAATGAATTCGCAATTTTTTGTATTAACTGTTTTGATGTGCTTCTTGGGTGGCTCTTTGGCCATAATGCGTAAGTATATATATAAGTAATAGTATCATACCATCTGATTGTTAATCATTTCCTTTATATACTTTTAGCTGACTATATTCAGGTGTGCCATCGTCATGAGCCCGAATTGTCCAAGTGCCTGAAGAACAGCGTTCACTCTTTACGCCCGTATTTGGCCAAGGGTATCAAGGAATTGAATATCCCTCCATTGGAACCACTTTATATTGGCGATCTGAATATTCTGGATGGCTCTGCTGGGCTTACAGTTCTGGTTAAGAAACTGAGCATTAAAGGTGCCTCTAATTTTGAGATCACCAAATTGCGTGCTTCTATTCCGAATAAGCGTTTCGATTTCGAGTTAATTTTGCCGCATTTGCAAGGCGAAGGTCTCTATGAGCTCAATGGCAATGTTTTGGCACTACCCATCAAGGGCAAAGGACCATTTACCGGCAATTTCACCAACTTTGTTGCCTATGTTAAAGTGACATATGATGTTAAGAATGTCAACGATCTGGAATATTTGCAAGTCAAGGACTTTGTTCTGAAGATTCGCACTGGCAAGGGAAATCTGAAACTGGAAAATCTTTTCAATGGCGACAAAGTTTTGGGTGACGTGATCAACGATACGATTAATCAGAATTTCGAATCATTCACTAATGAGATAATTGCGCCAATTGCCCGTGCCCTGCAGGAAAAGTTCCTAGTCATTACCACTAAAATTCTGGAGAATTTCACCTACAACGAACTGTTCCCTGTTTAAGTTGTAACCTTGGATTGCGCTCAAAAACAATTAGTAATAAGTTTGTGATACACTTGATTTCTATAAAAATAATTAGTATTTAAAATTATTGCATATTAAAAAACAAATACATCTAAATTGAAAATGTAACGGTCTGCAACAATTTGAACTTGCCGCCTAACAGTGTCACCACACCGATAGTAGAAAAATACAAATATCCGGTGTTTTAATGTGACCCTTCTACTTAGCAGAACTGTCGATGCAGTACACAAAATCGATATAACTTATCGATACCGATATCAATGCAGTTCCCACCACTGCAGACAAAAACGCGTGAGTAAAACGCGCGCTTTTGAAAAGTTACGGCGAGAGGTTCAATTTTATATGGCTCGGGCGAATTTTGCACTGAAAGAAAACATATGTTTATATATTATTATTTATATATTTACGATCGAATATTTTTTATTTTAAAAAAGTCTTGATTATAATCCAACTCGCATAATTTATAAATTCTCGAATTTTCTTTGCCCACTTTTATATGTTCTGTTCGACACCGAAAAAGAGGATTAGTTCACATTGTGTCAAAAATCAAGAGACTCAGAACTCAAGAGAAGTTGAAAAGTTGGGAGCAAATATAGTTTTCAACTATAAATTGAAAAAAAAAAACAAAATAGAAAAAAATTAGCACATACATATGTGGAATTTTTAAAAACTTTTAAATTCTGTCCATTCGACACGGTATGTGCGCATTTCTACCGTTCTAAGTACTATGTTCGGTACATTTGGTAGGGTGAACTGCATCGTAAAAAAAAAATATATATATACATATGTATATATACGGAATACCACACAAACGATATGCAAAAACGGTTAAGCAATGTGGCATGAATTAGGCTTGTTTTGTCATATAAACGACTTGGTCCAATTCATAGGATTCATGAGAATATGAATCGGAATACATATCTATATGGACATCAAAAGAAGGTTTAGCTCTCCTATATCATATGGAATATGTCCATAAAATGAACATATCAGCGGTCCAACGACCCAAAACATAGGAACATCAGTCGCCGGATTGGTAACCCATTAAAAATATATGAGGAAGCATTTAGAGAAGCGTCACGAAGAACCAACCATTCAATAACCTTTAACCTTGCGAAGTTATCCAAGAAACATGGCGAGTTGCCATTAGCAACACATCCCAGTTCAGCATTGATGGATTCGGTGCGGCCCAGGTGAAAACCCGCTTTTGCCAATTGTGGAGGAACGGATGCTGAATTCCTAATTGCTTAATTTATATTTGAATGTAAACGATCTTTTGTATTTCATTATTCTTTTTTGGCTGATGCAATATGAAGCGTCTGGTAAAATAAGAATGAATGTTGAGTTTAGTTGATTGCTTATTGGCCAACAGAAAACATTACATGGAGTAAAATAAACCTAATTTTAATTAAAAAGAACCAGCAAAGTTATTTTATGTATCATCACCAATAATTGTAAGCTGTAAGTTTTAATGAAATAAAAGTTGTATGTGTACATATGTCTAAAAAATTTTAATAAATTTTCTTTATTTCAAATCCATCATAATCTTAAATCTAAACATATATGTACATCTAAATTAAATGTTATCTTATTAAATCTAAATATAAACATTAAATCTAAATATATACATACATTAAATACAATATAATCTTACATCTAAATATATACATCTAAATTAAATGCTATATACATTCATTGAATCTTAAATCTATTATCTATATGTACATTGAATCTTAAATCTATTATCTATACATATATTTTGTGGCCTCATAAACCAGGAAATCCGCAATTCCAGACACAGACCTCGACTCCTCGAGCGACATCCCAGGGACATGCCGGGTGGGCACCATCTCATACTGCTCCACGACAAGCTTATTAGGCTGGACAGATTCAACTGGATGCCCTCCATGGCGAATACTTTCTCTAATACGTCCTCCACGGCGCTCACGAAGTCCCAAATGAGCGCCAAGTTTGCATAACTTCGCGACCGTCAACTATCGTGAATCATTTGCAGCTGGTGTCGGAATGTGTCTTTGTTGTATAGAGTCGAAAACAATTCCTGCAGCACCTGTGTCGCGAAAGGATCCGGGCACTCCTTTTTGTTAAATGTCCGCATCAGGTGTGTGCCATCATAAATGACCGTCGGCGTCCTGATGATGCGTCGCAACGACTTGAGCGCCTGTATGTTAGCAGCAGCTCGATCGTTCACAATTGCTACAATGTTTTGTATTTTTGGATAAATACAAAAATAACTAATTTCATACATATTTGCGCTTTTTGGGCATACCACATCGACTGGCAGCATAGAGAAGCGACAACTTGCCAGAGTGAACGCTTATGAGGAGGACGACGAAAATTTGCAAAATATATGTATATGAAATGTATTACATATATTACATAGTACATATGTGAATTTTGATATGTATACGACATATGTATATAGCTTTAAGCTGGACTTACCTTACCTTAGTTAGGCTGTAAGCTTGCGACGCCTCAATCAGCGCCAACGCTCCGGGGTCAAAGTAGTCATCGTCCAAAATTCTATCCATTAGCAGGTTCATCTTACACGTCACCTGCATCAGCTCTTCTGGGCCAAGGTCCGTAAGTCCTGGAAGTTCATTTCAATTAAACTTAAACATTTTAAATTATTTTAGTACCCGTTACTTCTCTGTGACTTGTCGCTTTTGCCTGCAAAGTGTTTTTCATTTTTACCCGTTACTTATCTTGGATTTTGTGATTCGCTTGAAGCAGAAACAAAATTGTCGCTTTCTTGGAACGGCAAGAAAACTGTCGCTTTGTTGGAACGGAAACAGCATTGTGCAAATGCCAACATTATCTTTTGCTTTATTACAAATAAGCAGCATGGATTCTGCAAACTTTTCTTTTAAGTACAAAAACTAAAGGAAATCTAATCGTGACAGACATATAACAAGTGTGCACCTAAATTCTTTGGTGTCAATTGGCGCCTGATTGGCGCCAATTATGTGTCATTGGTTAATTGATAATAATTAAGGAATTTGATTTCAGCGAGTAGTAAAATAAATTAAGGAGCAGCAATAATCTAGTATTATTTTATTTTTGATTTCTGTTGACTATTTCTCTTTTCAATTTAAGTTCCGTCTCTAACTTGTCGGTCGCTTCGTTTGTTTTTTTTCCGTTTTCTTCTGATTTGTCGGTCGGCCAGTCTTCTTTGTTCTCTTCTTTGCCAAAAAATTCATCCCAATTGAGTTGGGAATAATTTATTCCGAATAAATAGAACTCATCCCAATTGATATGGGAGAAAATAGAATTCATCCCAATTGAGATGGGAGAAAATTCGAAATTGAAAGAAAAGGGTGGTAAAAGGGAGGGGGTACTGCAACTCGTTCAAGGAGAATGCCGAGGAACGAATTTTAGAAAATTTCAATTCCCTTGAAGATTTTGCAAAGCTGCATTTCTTTGTCAGCATCGATGGACTGTTTTTGCCCCCAATGGTAAGTTTAAGGCAATAAAAAATTTTACAAAAATACATAAAAATTATTCAAAAATAACAGAGTCGAATAAATTCCAGAAAGATACCGAGGAAGCCGGCACCTCAAAAATAAAACTATTTTTTTTACAGGGACCTAAAGATATTGTTAAGGCATATCCCCATATACATATGCCTCTTTAAGTAAGTTAGCCATTTCCATTTCTCACATTCATACATTTGTACTTATAAATGTCTGTATATCTTTCAGACTCTACAATTCTGTCAATGCTCAAGGTGACTATGACAGAAATGTAGATTGGGACGTGGTTGATATGCTGCAGCCTTTTAGGTTTCCCGCCCGAGGAGATGAAGAATTTGTACTCCTCGCTGTTCCTGCCATTTGAGAGTGTTGAGGCTCCCAAAACTTGGGAGCTGAAGTTGCTCGGCATTCCCGTCTGCTGGGACTATGGATCGAACCAGATCGATTTATTAAACTAATAAAAAATTTCAAATAATAATATAATATATATATAATAATATAATATGTGATAATAAAATATATAATAATATAATATATAATAAAATCGTATAATATGTTCATTGGGTTCAACGTCGATACATCGCTATCGACACATCTGGATTCAACGTCGATACATCGCTATCGACGCATATATTTTGTATTAAACAGACTATGACTATGTTCGCTGGGTTAACGTCGATACATCTACAATCAAGAAAAAACTATTAAAAATTTCAAAGTAAAATCGTCTGTTTATTCGTAGAAACAATCGCAAAAAAGCGCATTGCTAAAACATCCTGATTACATTGCACACATAGTGATAATAAGCGTTATTGAAACATGTCAACTCCCGCTCGCAGACGTCTGATGAGAGATTTTAAAAGGTAAGAGCTAAGAAAAAAAAAGCAAAGTACACACACTTTGAGACTTCGTGCCCATTTGTCCCCAACCCCCAATCCGCAGTCTCGTGGCTTGTGTTGGTAGTAGTATGAAATGGAGAAACCTGTGACTACCTATAGGAAAGGGGGGTGCTGCTGCCCAATACATATGAAGAAACATATGTATCACCTTATATATATGTGTGTGTGTGTGTGTGTGTGTGTGTGTGTGTGTGTGTGTCTATGGTGTGGAAGTTTGCGCAGCCAAAATAATCCAATGTATATATGCATGTGTAAGTGTGTGTGTGTGTGTGTATATATATCTAGGTACATATGTATATACATATGTGAGTGATTTTTCTTTTATTTTCTTGTTTGCCGTTTTAACAATTATGCTTTTATTTTGTCTTTGACACTTGACTTTGATGTGGAAAACCAAGAATAGGGCAAAAGCGGAAAAACAACAATAGAAAATTTGCTGCTTTTCGAATTTGCAAATTGCGTCGCAGACAAGAAAAAAAACACCAACAAAATGAAAAGAGAGCAAGAAATAAAATTAGTTGTTGTTTTTCTGTTTCGTTTTTGTTAATGTTTGTTGAATCAGCAGCAGCGGCAGAGACGTTGGCAGAAAAGCAGCTGCGAAAAGCAAAAGCATAAAGCAAACGAAAAAAAAACTGTTTCATTCGCATCCTGGTTACGCTCTCTCGCTCTCGCGTTAGCTACCTTTCATTTTGGCTCTCTCTCTCACTTAACCATCTCTTTTTCACTTATTGCCACATCCACGTACAACAACTTTCCTATTGAAATTTCGTCAAATGTTTCAATTGATTTTGGTCAAAATTAAATTTTGTTTGATTGCATAAACGTTGTCGTTTTCCACCCGCTCTCAAGCCGCCTAGTCCTCACCTCATAATCAAATGCACTTGAATAAATGTCAAGGCTATCTAGCTGAGTGGGGTGGGATAATTAACCCTCTTTCTTCCCACCACCGACCGACCACCCTCCCTCCCATCACACACAATTGTTTTCTTTTGTACCTTTTTATCAATGTAAATTTATCTTTTTGGCTTTTCGCATTCTGGGCTTTAGTTTGTTGTTTAATCGATGATTTCATTTCAATTTCTTTGGTTTGAAGGGCGCGGCTTGGGGCTGGCTTGTTGCACGCGCTCCCCTGACCTCAATTCGCCTCCCCCTACTCCCACACATCCAACAACAATTTCGTGCCAATTGACAGTCTTAATAATTCAATGAAAATTTTTCGGAAAATGTAAACAACATCTACACATACATACATACATACATCTGTATATGTATATATCTGCTATTTTTATGTTTCTTAAGCTCGTTGAACTGTAAACGATGAAACAAAGATGATGATGATGACGATGATAAAGATGATGATGCAGAATTGAAAACAGAAAAAAACAAGACACATGCATGCTTAAATATCTATATATGCATATAAGTCTATATTACTCATCATCTGGAATGATTTATAAATGAGATTTCAATACATAATGAAACAAAACAAATGACTAGAAATGCGCAAATACACTTAACTCAAATATGGTCAAGACATTTAGTCTTTTTGTTTGGATTCATAGAATTTGTTTCTGGTATCCTTAAAAAGGATATTTCCTGTTTTCTATGATTGCTGTTTGAACATGACTATCTATTTGCGATCGATCCTATTTCTGAAGTTTCTATTAAACTACTACAGACAACCGATAAGCAGAAAAGCAATGATGTGATAAATTTTGCAATATGTACAAATCTAAAGTTTAACATGCAAGAGATAATGTGTGATCTAGCACTTTCCTTACCAGTCTCAGTTTATAATTAAATTCTAGAATATTTGTTATCGCCTTCCATTAAATGAGTTTTAATTGCCCACTAAATAGATTCCAATTTAATCTCATTAATATTATTATTTTTTGCAGACTACAGGAAGATCCACCAACGGGTGTTTCGGGTGCGCCAACAGATAATAATATTATGATATGGAATGCTGTGATTTTTGGTCCACACGATACCCCATTCGAAGATGGTACCTTTAAGTTAACCATAGAATTTACTGAAGAATATCCAAATAAACCGCCAACAGTTCGATTTGTATCGAAAGTATTTCATCCGAACGTGTATGCAGATGGTGGCATATGCCTGGATATATTGCAAAATCGCTGGAGTCCCACATACGATGTGTCAGCAATTTTAACATCTATACAGGTGAGTCATCATAATAAACAAAACAACACTATTTACTAATCAAGTTTATTTTTAAAATAGGTGCGTAACTTTGGGAATACCTTTTAGTCACACTATTGTTGAAATTATGGTTTATTTATATATTTTATATAAATTGCTAATACGCGTGTGTTCTCAGCGATTATAGTCATTTAAGTTTCTCCTAAAGTTAACTTCACAACATCATAAAGTTCTTAATGAAGCGAGCAATAACTTTTGTCGTTAAATTGTTTTAGATTATAGTTTATAAAAATACTTAGTTTAATTATATATTATGATTGATTGGTTTTAAAATCAGATATAATTGTTTTGTTATATGGTATTGTTAGACAATTTTTGATTGGTTTTGTTAGTTGGTTTTTTCGTCTAACAAATCAAGTATCAGGTTCTAATATTTAAGTGAACTCAAAAAAACTCAAAAACCTTGACCTGTATCTTTAATAAATAAATTAATTTCTAATTTATTTTTGTATTGCAGTCACTGCTGAGCGATCCCAATCCAAATTCACCGGCAAACTCTACCGCCGCCCAGCTGTATAAGGAGAATCGTCGCGAGTATGAGAAGCGTGTGAAAGCTTGCGTTGAGCAGAGTTTCATCGATTAGCCATGCGCCCACATGAGGAACAGCACTAACAACAACAACAACAACAACAGCAACCATAGGGGCAGCCGAATAATAAAAACGGCAGCAGCACCAGGAAGAACAGTTAAATGCAATAATATAAACAGCAAGTTTAAATTAAATAATACAAGAAATATTTATAACAATTATAATGCTACCAAGTTGTAACATCGCCAATGGCCCCTGCATACATACAACACTATCACACAACAACACGCACATACATTTACACACAGTCACTCATGTACGTACAGGGCATTTTATTTAATTTTCTACTTTGGCCTTAATTTTTCCCGATTTCCATTTGGAAATTCGCATCTTAAACACACATCTTACACTCATGCGTGACAACAATAGTTATATCTCGTTTAAGCCTCTTCATAATCTAACACGAAAAATGTTATAATTAAAATAGCAGCAAACAAAAAAAAAAGTAAAGGAAAAGCTAAAGAAGAGAAAATAACAAGAAACAATTATTACTACATAAGAATAATAAAAACAATACACAAAAAAAAAATTAAAACAACACAAAAAACGTAATTTAACAAAAAGAAATAGTTTCATTTTAAATGTGCAAATTTTGAAATTATCGTAGACTTACAGTTTGACAAAATTATAAATAATAAATTGCAAAAAAAAAAACCCAAAAAAAAAGAGAAAAAACAACACAGCAATAGAATTTCCTGAAGCTGCGCCTAAATGAAACAAAAACCGAAGTAAAAAAGTTAACTCTTGATGCAGTTTAGAATGAACAAAATATATAAGTGTAAACCAAAAACAAAGAAATCTAAACAAACCTAAAATACATACACATGCTACCTAGATTGATAATTAAGTTAATTGGCCTAAACGAAATTGTGAAATTTTACTAGAAACTGTATGGAAAACTTAAATATTAGTTGTGGCTTAGTATAAATGATCATCTGATAAACTGCATATAAAGAGAAACAGAGAGAAGGCGAAATCAAATGATTATTTTGATAACTTTGCAAGCGAATCTATATCCCCTAACGACCTACCTCCCGCACCACCACTACCACCATCCCTGCCCTATACACAATCTCCACTAGTCTTTTCATAATTTTTTCTGTATGTTTATTATTTTATAAACTATACACACACACATACATACATGTATACATTGTGTAGTTGTTTATTGGAAAAGTTAAACCCCTGCATCATATACAAATGTGTAACTGCCATTATTTGCCACGCCCTTCGGTTCCATTCACTGTGTCTCTGGCTGAGGCATTTCATTTAGTTAGATATTAAGCGTTTACAATCGAGTTAAATTTGTTCATTTTCACCGTTTTTAATTGCTGTTCCTTTTTGCTATGAGAACCCTCCACTTTGGCACTTTGTGTTGAACTCAATGAATGATTGATGATAAAAAATAATGAATGAATATGACGAATGATGATGATGGTGATGCTCTGAGCATCATGTTAATATATATTTGAACTAATCGACCTACCTTATATATATATACATATATAGAAAACATATTGTTTTTATTTCGAATTCGAATGATAACAGAACAGATGACAAAGAACACCCTCAATCACAACAGCAAAATGATAATTGCAGTATAACAATTAAAATTATGCGAAAATTTCAAATTACCTTATTGTAACTATTAAACAAATTATTATTATTAATATTAATAAAACTATAAGATTTCAAAATATCAATAAATGAGAAATACGACAAAAATTCATGGCGATATATTCTAAATTCTGTAGTTTTTAAATTTTTGCAAATTATACACAATTACATTGCATATAGTTTAGTTCTTTATTTCTTTTGGTCAATTAATCTTAAATGAAATAACAACCATGTCAACAAGTAAATTTATCTTCTAGTTTGTTTTTTATAAGCCTAAAAGTATGCCATGAAATTCGGGTGAACAAATTTTTGGTAACTTAAGAAACATTTTCCCCTGTTCATAGATAATCAAAACATTTTTGTTTTTTGTTAAAAGTGTTCTTTATTTTTTTTTATTAATTTGTTAAAGTCTATTAAAGTTAATGACTTAAAAACATGTTTATTTTTAATAATATGACAAATTTGATTACGTAGACAATTTTTTTCACATTTTTGACACATTAAACCACAAGAATTACAAAAGAAATACAAGAGTAGAGACAAGACAAACAGTTATTTACATGGAAACTTAGAGGATAACATTTGCATAAACTTTTAGCATACAAATACAACATACATAAAAGTGTATAAAAAGCGTGTGTATAAAGTTAAGTATGTATATAAAGAAAGGATAGGTATATAAAAATGGGAATATTATATAGAATACTATATAGAAGAGGCACATCAATGCAGCTCCATGGAATTGCACAAGGGTTGTTTGTTTTGTGTGGGAGTGATGGATGGAGGTGCCGTAGGCCGTAGTACTAATTGCAAATAGCATTGCTGTGTATATTCTTAAAATCCTGTGTTTGCGTAGTGCTGCGCAGGACCTCTAGCCATCTGAAAAGTATACAACAAAATTGTAATTAATGTTTAAATTATTATTTTATCTAAGCGTTAACTAACCTATTGTAAGTATGAGCACTCTCTGCTCGAAAGAAGTACACATGGTTCTTGAATGACAGTTTAAAGACAAACTCTTTCTGCACGGCATCCTGGTGACCCGGTGGCCCCACTGTATAGCCCAACAAGGGCAGACTGGCTAAGGCGAACTCATCCTGATAGCTCTTATAGAAATACAAACAGAAAGAGGTGAACACCACCCAGAGTTTTTGCCATCCTGAGCTATTCTTGAATTTACGCAATAGATAGCCGGATAGCTGGTGTTCGGCTGCGATTAGATGATCGCCCAGTCCGACGGTGGCGCCACGATGCCAACAGACGTGTAGTGCGGTATTGCTTCTTGTAGGTTGGGTTTTGTTTTGCTGTAGCTGCAACTGCAATTGCTGGGGCGTCAATGGGCCGCCCCCGTTGATGCTGCTGTTCAGGCTGCTGCTGTTGTTGCCGTTGGCATTGCTGCTGCTGGTGCTCAATCCGAGCAAATCGAGTCCTTCTTCGGAAGAGCCTATGTGGAAAAGACATAAATTCAATAAATAATCGACAGATACCTTTTTCGGAGAGGTTTGTAGTCTTACGAAGCTTTGTAGCTTGCTTTTCTTGCCAGCCAAAAAAAAACAGAAAATATATATTAAATTTTATTCAGGGCTAAAATTTTGTATGCTACTTAAATGCCCTTTTATTATTAATAATACTCACTGCAATTCTTGAGGGTTGTCAATTGTAGTTGCATATTTGGTGGCTTGTTTTTAATGTCTGCTGCTGCCTTCGATAGCTCTGCCAGCCACAAAGTTTTCTCGGCTGTGGTGCCAGCACTTACTGTTATAGCACACTGGCCGCCAAATATGGAGAAGGTGTTATGCTCCGCATTCTCAGTTAGCAATGAACGAACCGGAACATGTCCCAAAATACGGAAGCTCTGATCCAATGGATTTTTCGACCCATACAGTAGAATGTCCGAAAATAGGAAGAACATGCGCTGTTGGAGGCCACGCTTGGAATGCTTAAGCAGACAACCCTGGCGTATGAGGCGACGATGCGGTTGAACCAATTGATCGAAACTAATGTCTCGCTGCAGTTCGCACAGCTCAACAAAATTAGCCGAATCGGCGAGTTGGGTACGTATTTGCTTTGTGCTGCGTATTAAAAGATGATAGACAGCCTGACAATCAGCATAATCGGTATGCTCGTCGGCATAATAGTCGCATAAACGCTCCAAAAGCAACTGATAGTGTAGCAGACGATTCATGGGCTTAAGCAGTAGTTCGCCAATTGGCAAATAGCAAATTTTTTGCTGTTCGAAATCCTTATATAGCTGCTGGAAGCGTGCATCCGTCTCGTACATATCATTCAGACAATGCAATACATCCAAATGGGTTTGCACGTATTCCTCGTAGATGGGCAAAGCGGCCATGTGCTTCATCATAACATCGCCAATGCGATGGGTCTCGTGGGTACCACGACCCTCCCAACAGACCATGCGATGCTCAATATCGCGCAGGAATAGATTGTGATGTTGGGCCAGGGAATCCAGCTGATCGAACAATGGCTGTAATTGCTCGATATCGTCCAGGCTCAAGACTTGACGGAATGAACAGTTGAGTATATCCAAATCCTTTTTATATGTACGCTCGGTCATTAGCAACTCTTTGGCCAAGAAATAACTCGGCTCAGTTGGCCATTTACGTTTCTTCACCTCCGATTCAATGTCGGGTCCGGGCCCATTGCCATTATGGCCGTTCTGTCCATTCAGCTGATGATGCTGACCCACGCCGGGTGGATGTGGATGAAAAGATGTGGGTGAGGTAGCCACACCCGTGGCCAATTCTTGACGTTTAGCATGTTGAATCTCTGCCTGAATGATATCATACGTGCCCGCCTCTGAACGAGAAAGCGATGATGACTTATCGGATCCCAAAGTAAGATCATAGCGTGTAGGGGGTGTACCTATCTCCCCACGCCTATCCAACGACATGTTGCCATTGATGCCATGATAGACATCTGTTTGTAGAGAAAACGAAAAAGAAACAAAACAACAACCAAATTAAGAACGAAAAATCATAGAAATAATGCAATAAATTAACTTAAAATATCAAAGAAGCTAACTTCGGCAATGCCGAAGTTTTATACCCTTGCAGTCTTTGGCAATAATTGCGATCCGAGGTTTTATATCCAATACTATCATATTGGTAAATTTGATGGGGATACTCCAATTTCTGCAAAAATGTTTCTTATAGAACAATTACCCGGGTAATCAAAAGCCCCAAAAAAGCCTCCCATAGTTCTTAAGATGGCTGAGTAAAGCGCATACGCACCGACGGACGGACGGACATGGCTATATCGACTCAGCTTCTCATGCTGATCAAGAATATATAACTTTATGGGGTCGGAAACGACTCCTTCTGTGCGTCACAAACATCTGACCAATTTTATTACCCTCTGCAAGGGTATAAATGATAATGAAGTTTATTATAATAATTGTTAAGGATCTTATAAGATGTAAATCGACTTTAATTTGGCCAACATTCGATAAGAATGCCTGAGTTATTTTTAAAATTCTTTTTTCATTTTTGGAATTAAAAATATATTAAAATAAAGAATTGTAATTAATCACAAAAATTGCTTCTCGGTTTTGATTTGTTGGATTAATGAAGTTTTTATTTAGTCAAATTTCACATTCTATATATGTAATTATATAATTTGATGCTCTGTTAAATCGATTGCTCGTGTACATTTCATTTAATTATTATTAAACATTCTGTTGTGGTTGTTTTATTTGGCTTTTAGTAGGTGAATTCTCAAACTATATAGTTTCAATTGCTATCTGTGTCTGTCTGTGTGTGGGTGTGTGTGTGTGTGTGTATAGCTAATGGAGGATTCTGCTATATAGTGTTATTCATTTTTTTTTTACTTTTTCATGTTTCTTATTCACTAAAATTCAGCTACGATTTTTGGTTTCTCAATAATAATCATAATAATAGTATGGGTATATTCATTTCAATATTCTTAAATAAACACACTCAATTTGCACTTGAAGGAATTGTCAATTACTTTAAAGTTTAAACATAAAAGCTGCATTTTGTAAATCTATTAAAAACGTTTCACCTAACTAAAAGTGTAATAAAACATTCGCTTTAAAAATCATCTCAAAAATGTACGCCGAACTTTATTTCACAACAACCAATTAAAATTTTAATATATATTCATATATGGATACGTATATATATCCATACTAATTTTCGTAAATGTAATTCTTTGCACTAAAACTAAATGGAATACTTTTGATTTGAATACTTTTGATCTGCTAATTTAGTGAGAAATTATTGTACGTTGGGATTACGATTTTCATTTTCTTTTTGGTTTAATATAATGGGCCTAAAAACCTATACGAAAACATTGCGCCTTTTTAGGTTTATATAATACTTTCAATTGTTATTAATTCTGATGATAACCGATACTGATAACCTAACAACACCTTAATTACGTGAGTTTCAATATGATTTAAAACTTAACAGGGTTAATCGATCGATCTTTTCAGCTAGTCGTTTTATATTGTATATATATATATGGAATTTGTTTTATATAATTTCTTTAATAATACTATATGTATGTATATAGTTTTTCTTATTGATTTCTCGAGATTTTGGCACATGTTTATGTACTAAGTAATACAACTTGGTTTTTATATATATATTTCTTTTTTGTTTTTGTAAAGAAGGTCCTCATTGATTCTAAAAAATTATTTTGGCATTGAAAAATTAAAAACTTATATAGCACAATTAACTATATAAAATATATATTAATAGAATTTAAATGCTTTAATTACAGACATTCGACGACACGTTTTACATATGTATATAGAGTAATAAAGGGGCTTTGGCAAAAAATATATATAGAGATCGGTTTTTTTTTTGTTAACGGAGATCATCTGTTTCTGTATAACTATAATGGGGTTGAAGTTCAATAATTATTTAGTTGTAAAGTTTTTATGGAAGCAATAGAAACTCAGTTGACTAATGTAAGACTTATTATATTAAAACAATGCTAAATGTAAATACTTTTAGGTTTGATTCGATTTGACACATTTTGCTGTTGATGGATCAAGTAAGTGGTAAACTTTTTTTGTAATCATAAGTCGTACATAAATCTGATGTAATAATACATATAACATTATTGTTAAAACTTTCACAATGACGATTCATTTGAATATTAGTTAAATAACAATTAAATATTTGTTCCATTATCGGTTTTTGTTTTGTTTTTATCTGAATTATTCGATGATTAAACAGTGCATTAAAATTTCATTTATATTTGTTCAACTGGTTTTAACATTATTACTCTGTTGTTGTTGTTGTTGTTAAGTTATTGCATTTATGCAACTCAATCTAATAAGTCAACCGACAAGGCGCGCGACCATTAACTAAAGATGTCGATATATATCTAAGATCTATATATGTATATATATATATGTTTTTGTTTATATATCGATCATCCCAAATCTTAACTGACATCTCGATTCGTACGATCTTTGTTTGATTTTGCTAGGTTTAATGTTTGATTAAAATGTAATTGTAATTTGATTTTCGAACGCTTCAGGATAATTTCAGTATTTTAACTTTAATAAGAGTTTTGTTGTTTTTTGTTTTGTTGTTTTGTTAGGATCTGCAGCAAGAGAGTTGTTTTCCTTTTTGGCTTTCCTTTTGTTTTGTCTTTGGCTTTGTCGTAAATCAGTCTCAATTACAAATAAGTTGGTTATAAGTGTACTTGGATCATGTAAAAGTCATAGAGTTCTAAAAAAACGTCTCATTGGGCAAGGCAACGGAATGAAAATGAAAATGCTGCATTCTGGATATATAAGCACATTTCTTTTTGTTTCTTACTGATCGCTCAGATCATCGGAATCGTGGAATTTGGGAGGCGGATCAACGCGTATATCCAGACCGCAGGCATAACGTTCATATTCAATCGGTTCGGTCTCATAGTCGGATAAAAAGTCAGGATAGGGCAGTTGGTCACGGGTGGCAGCAGATTCCACAACTGTTGCAGATCGATTGGTTCCACGTCTAATGGTGGCCGTGGCTCCAGGTCCACCAAATCCACTGCCACTGTCCTCGCTGGAGTTGGCCAACTCATCAGAGAGTCCCCCGCCACGTGTCTCATACTCACTCTCCTCAGGATTGCAGTACCTGCGACCATGGTAAGGTTGCGACGATGATGATGACGCCGCCGATGCAGCTGCTCCACTCGATGTGCTTGGATGCACCGCTGTGGAATCTTCACGTTTCAACTGGCGTTTCTTAGTGCGTGCTGGTTTAACGGGTTGTCCACTAGATGGCGGCATCGGGTGATTATTTGTCTGATACATGGGCTTGGTAATGTGTCCCAAGCGATCATAGCGTGGAAAACCCATCTCATCCACATTGTCACTCATATCGAGACTCTCAAATTTTCCCACAACTGATCCGCTATATTGCGGATAATCGTCATATTCATCGGTTTGATCCTGCTCCAGTTCCTCATCGAATTCCAAATACTGATCGTCACGTTGATACGAATATTCAGAGCTTCCCGAATCCATTTCGGGTACATAACCCTCAGAGCATTCTGAACTTTCTGCTTGCTCTAGCAATGCGGCAGCAGCCATATTGGCACGAATCCGTTTGGCAGGCAATTGTCGTTTCTTGCGATAGCCTCGATTACGCAGCTTAGGATCCTGACCGCCGCCGCGTACATCCAAGGAGCTATCCGTATCGTTGCCACTGGGCGGACTCTTTATGGAGGCGGCAATACCAATATTGGCAGCCAACTGACTTGTTCCGGGTGACTTTCTAGGTGGTTTCTGCACCAGTTGATTGGGCGGCGATTCGGAACTGAGACTACTCGAATAATAGGGCGAGCAGCGTATCAGTTTATCAGCTCGTTGTGGCATTTGTGGAGAATTGGGTTCTGTACTTTCACTATTTAAAGTATTTGTGGTGGTTGTTGTATAAGTAGCGGACGATGTGGAGTGAGCATCGCGTTCCTCATCAATCCGCATGGTTAGCTCTTGTGAGGATTGCTGTGATTTACTCAACATGTGTTCGTGGAACGAACTGGATTGTCGAAATTGCTTGCTCGACGTTTTAAAGTCACGGATTTGTGTCTTGGACAACGTCTTGTCATCATAACTATGATGCTTTGCCAACGGTTTTGCCGGCGGTGCTCCCACATCTCCAGGTAAATCACTCGGTGTAATAATCGGCGGAATAGTGGGCACGGGTGGAGGAGCTGGTTTCACCACAACCGGAATTTTCTTTGCTTCTTCGGCAGCTTCAGCTGCTTCGGCTGCAGCAGCAGCTTGTTCGGCTAGTCCTGGTTGTTTCATCTTATTAAGCAAAGCCTGCATAATGGGACGAGTGACTGCTGGCTTGGGTTTTGTCGGCGGTTGTGGGGCACGAGGTTTATCGCGACGTATCGCTTGCTGGGATTGCTGAGTTTGAATTTGGGTGCTCTGTGTCTGAGCAACAGTTCCATGCAATGGGACAAACTCCTGGCTCTGATAGCGTTCAGTAAGCTTCTCACTGTGGGCATACAGGCGTTCCACAAACGGCGACTCGGACTCAGAGCAAATTTCCTGACTCTGATACAATTTGGACATCATTTCTAGGGAGCGTCGTTTGCGTGCTGCTGCACTAGTTTCTGGAGCATTTGACTCCGGTTGATCTGGTTGGCTGATACGAGCCTGATTGCCATTGCTACCGCTACGTCGATGGATTTGCGGCAATGATGAACGTTTCTCATCGCTGGGCGAACTCAAACTGGTCTTAGCCGTGACCCGTGGTTGCTTCAACGGTAGATACTCTCCTGGAGCCACTCCCACCAATGTACGGCTACTCGAGGTTGACCACTCACTAATCGTGTGAGCCATTTCGGTTAGAGTCAATGTTGTATCATCACTTCGAGTTGCTGATGTTGTTTCGCTCATCTTATCTGTCTCTGAATTTGATAACATATCATAACGTAAGCCATCAGATGATCCATTCTCACCGCTAAACTTGTGGGAATAGCTACCACTCTGTTCGTTTAGACTTTCCGCCGACTTGTTAATGCTGCTAATGCTTGATTTGGTTTGATTTGATTTCTCGCTTTTCGCACAGGATTGTGTTGACACAGCCGAAAGACTATCTGAGCCAGAGAGATTTGCGTATTGTCGTACGGTGTTTGTTCCGGTAGACCATTCTGAAATGCTGAGACCTATTGAAGTGTCCTCCGAATGAGAGCTATGGGTGCATTTCTTTTGTTGCAGCCCCATGCGCACAGTTCCATCGAGATCGGTGCCAATGGAGCTGGTCTCCTCCTCAGAATGACTGGAATGGCTGCATTTCTTGCAGCTGCCGCCTCCGCTACTGAGGCGCGCTTCATAGTTTCGACGCACTGTTGTCTGATCATCCAAATAAGTGCTTCCGGACAAGATGTCATCGATAGAGGTATCCGAGTTGTTCGATCCACGCGATAGCTTTCGCAACTGTGCGTCCGGCGAGAGTTGTACCTTAATGGTGCCAGGCATAAAAACATCGTCATTGGTAGAAAACATTTCATCCTCTGACAATGGACTTCTGGGTGCTGGAGAACGTGTTGGCTGAGCCACAATCACTTCTGGACTGGATCCTTTACGTGGGCTAACTCGAGCAGTGGGTTGTGTGGAGGAGGTACTGCAGCTTACGTTAAGCGATGATGATAAGCATGAAGCTGCACTCAATGTAGAACTAAGACAGCTAACTGTATCTGGTTGAATTTGCTCGCTGCCAAAGTCCTTGTCCTCGAAAGCCGATGACATTAAGTAAGCTGTTTCTTCGTAGGGCAAAACCTTTGCCACATCTGGTGGACCAATCGATGATTGTTGAGCCTCTTCGTCGAGAACCACCTTATCCGCATTTTGAACTTCACTTGTATAGTAAGTCTCAATGCTTTCCACAATAATGGGTGCTGCCACACCCACTGTACTCGACGGTGGTGACGGCCAATCGATCGAATCCTGCGATTGTTGAAACGACATGCTAGCCTTCCAACAGAACGATTTGGGTACGGGCTTATCCAAATCTGGCATACCATACAAGTTATCTGGTGGTTTCACCGGTACATGATCGAACGGTATTTCAGGCAATGGCCAATCTTCAGAGTCCTGGCTTCCCGCATTGGACAAACACATGAGTGTGTGTCGTTCTAGATCATCTGCGGTATGCTGTTCATCCACATGGGTGACGGAGAAACGTCCTGTGATCAGAGTGGGAGACTTCGGTTCATTGACACTGCCGAAACTGGAAAGACGATCACCAGTGGCCGAGTCACAGGGAATCTCGGGCATTTCGGCAGAAGTTCGACGATCGGCATCTGATATATATGCCAAATTGGTGTTGCTACGAGAATCCGAACTTAAGCTTGGCTGATGATCTGTCGAACCAACCGATTCGTCACGCATACTGACTGAATGTGTTGACGCTTTACTCACATCATCCTCCATGCTTGACTTCTCTGAAGCAGTGCTTCTTTCGGATATGCGGGAAAGTGTTCGTCCCAAGGTGAAACCAGTGCTATAGCCGATAATGTCAGTGGGATTTACCCCGATGCCGCCCAATGTACTAGTCATGGCCGGATAGCCAAAGGTTGTGGGAAAATCATTTAAATCATCCTGATAGCTGGTGTCGCTCTCAGCTTTCTGTTCATCTGGCGATACTTCTTTCACATCACTGTCTGAGGAATCTCGCAAAGGATTCTGTGCATCATAGCGTTCATATCCGCCATCGGTTTCCACATGATGCCAGGGATCATCGGTGCTCGAACTGTTTGAGCTTTCAATGGGAAACGCTTTCCATGTACCCTGTTGTTCTTTCTGTGCCAACTCACCGCGCCTTTGTGCTGCACCCATAGAGCCAGAGCTGCTTTCAGTTTCAAAGGAGCCACGGGATTCCACACTTAACGATCCTTTTGAATCGAAACTAGACTTTGACTCCTGTGAGCTTCGATCGCTTCCAGATTTTCCGGTCTCGGCTTTGCTCACAGACAATTTCTTACCCGCATTGGCTCTAGCTGGTTTCTCTATCCTTGGCGGCTTTCGAGATCCACCAGAGCTTCCAGACTCACTGTCCTCGGGACGTTGTAAGATTTTTGCAATCCTTTCCTCTATAGGATCCAGATAAAATTCCGTGCTATTGCCCAAATCAATTGGACTTTGCTTTTCTAGGGTTGGCGTTGTAGGTTTCTTTATTATAATTTTTGGTTCATTGGTGGGTGTCTGGTCATTGGAGTCAGTGGGTGTGATTTGCACATCTCCTGCCTCTTTGGCCGAACTTACATCTAATTGGAGCATGCGCTGTTTAAGTTCCTGACATTTTTTAGCTTCTTCGTTGCCAAAATCCTGGGAAATACCCAAAGGGCGAGCTATAGAACAGCTAACACTAGATTCTTCTTCCATAGAGCTCTTTTCCTTGCCCACAGATAGACTCCAATCCTGCTGACGTTGTGGGCTACTATCTTTTTCACCACTTGTCCAAGAATCAGAGCTCTTTGATTTATCGCTTTGTTTCTCCAAGCTATACTTCTTTTTGCTATCTGATGTGTACTTCTCAAAGGTTTCCAGTACAGATTTCTCAATCATGGGGCTGGCGTTCGGTGGTGTCACCAATATATTTAAGTCTGATGTGGGAGTGGCACAGTTAGAATATTCCAACGGATTGGCATCTTCCAGAGTGGCCTGCGTTTCAAGTACATTACGATCAGGTTCTAGAGTACGTGGCTCATTCTCTGAAGTGTCGGATCCAATAAACTCATCGCATTCAACAGTTATCCAAGAACCTGTCTCATCGCTACGACTGCGATCTAAGCTTAAGCGATTTGTGTCCTGACGACCAACCTTCAGATGACGTCTCTCGGATGAATTATCATCTTCTTCTATTGACGGTTCTTCACACTCAATAGTGGGTACACGATGTGGATAACCTTCGCCGGGTCCTGGCACAGGTGATTTGCTTGCCGGTGAATGACTGTCATCTGCAGAAACGAATGAGTCTAGACTCTCAGCTGTTGATGCTTTACGGCTGTAAGTACACTCACTATCGCGTGTATCCTCCGAAGGTAGGGAACGCTTTAGTATCTCCAATGACCGACGTTCTGATATCACTGCCTGCATATCAATATCCTCTGGCACATTGTATTGATGGGCAAACATGCGACGATCCCCAATGGCGCTGCGAGTTATCGGCACTGGAGGTTTCTCTTCGGCTTTCTTTTTGTCGTCCAGACTGCGGGCCTTAATGTCTGTTCCCAAATAATGATGCTCAACTGGTTTCTCCAAGCTGCTCGATTTGCCGTCAATCTTCTTATGCACTACCACACTGCCCTCGATCTTCTGTTTGATCTCTTGAGCTTTGGCTATTTTCTTTGGTGACTTTATTAGCATGTCTTCGGGTACATCAGATTTCTCCGAGTCTTCAAATGATTTATTGCGATCTTCAAAGCTGCGGTTTGCTTTATCTAGTTTGTCCGGACTACGCCCCTCGTCAAAGCTGCGGCTGAATTTGACTAATGAATTGTCTAATTTACGCGGCGCCTTTGCAATTAAAACATGATCTTCAGCCTTCGATTTGAATTCAGTTTCTATGATAATTTTATCCCCATCAGTTTTCACTAGAATTTTATCTTCTGGAGCCGGGAAAGCTGGCAAGGTGTCCTTTACAGGGCTAAGCATAGTGATTGTCTGTTTCATGGCGGATTCGTAGAGTTTTTGCTGTCGCTCTTTGCGTTTGGCAATATCGGCCTCGGTTTCCTCTTGTGATTTGCTTTTATCCTTACTTAAACGTCGCATATCAATAGAACGAGGTCGCTCCTTTGGACTTGATTTTTTACTTCCTCGGCCATCTTTACCGGCTTTTATATCATCGGCACTTGTGCGCCGTGACTCTGGGCGACTACGTGAGACAGGTTTTCCCTTGTAGGGCTCCGAAGTCTTAAGTTTGCCCTTACCCGTACTCTCTATGCTGCTGGCCCTTGAGACTCCAGGTGAGGTCTTGCGGGAACTGTTTGCCGAGCTGTAGGGAGACCAATCTGTAAATCGATATTTGGGTATATTTAAAATTAGATGATCCCCACTCTTCAGCTTCATCTTGGACTTCTTTTTGTCCTTGATCTTAACACCTTGCAGAGCAATTTTTTCAATATATTTCAATTGATTAAGCAATTGAACTTCCTCCGTATCAATTGTGACTGCACTTAGGAGGGAGTCACGTTTATTTGCATTGTAACTGCTCTGTGTAGGAATGGAGCCGGCGCACGAGTGTACACTGTCCGCAGTGTCATCGTCCTGTTGATTTGTTTGCCCGTTGGCCAATGATTTCTCTTCGAGTATTTCTGCTTCCTCCTCAAAACCGACAGTGTCGTCCTTGGAGGAGAATGCATTCATCGGTGGCAAACGATGTAGAGATATAACCGGTGTATCCAAACTCTTGGTACGTCGTTCAGCCGTCGGTGATTGCTGCTGCGTGGCCTTTTGCCGTTGCAGTGACACGGAACCCTCAGAAAGATTAAGACGAGCATGAGCGAAGAGTATCGGTGCATGTCCCTTCGAACGCATCACTATGGATGAATCAATAATCTCCTCAATTAACTTTACCTTCGATTTCGTTTGACCTGAGCTGGCTGTTTGCTTTTTCAAAGTATAATCAATGTCAGAGCCGCTGATCTTTTCCTCATGGCACGTTTCATAAAGATCATCGTTGCTGCGAAAGAATTCAGCGTGCTCCAGTATGGGCGATGGGATATTCTCATTCCGTTGATAATCGTTTGTGCACTCATCCATACGACCACCACGCATCGGTACATGTGGCTCATCCTCCGATGATGGTATCGATATGGAACGCTCCGAAATACGTCGCAGTTCAGTGGCATTGGCATATTGTGGGTCGAGTTTTTGAGTATGATAGCGATTCTCTAAATCAGCCAGGCGACGGCATTGTGGGGGCGAACCTTCGATTTCAGTGGAGCTCATGGTTTGGCCACGACCCCAAGCTGCCGAAATGAGACGACTCTGCTCTATGCGCAAAATAGACTCAATCTCTTTGCGAGACTGCGGTGGCGAAAATTCCAGACGATCCGGTATAGCCTCTGCAGAACCAAACACATCATCAGAATCAAGACTCTCGTCGTCTGAGGAAAACGATGTTATGCGTGTCTTGCCTTTTTTTGATTTACCAGCCGACTTTGTTTTGGGTATGATTCTTGGCTTATTGGCCTTTCGGGCATTCGCTTGCAGTTCTTTGCGTAGACTCTGGATGAGCTCCATTTGTTTTTGCTCTAGCTTTTGCTGTTGCATGCTCTCGGTCCTTGAACTGGTAGCCGAATCACTTTCAATTTGGCTTAATTTCTTGTTTAATTTCTCTAGAGTTGAGGCGTCCATTTGCTTTGTAATATCTCGTTTGGGTGATGAAAGCTGTATTGTGGGTATTGTCTTTTCGATTTCCAGAGTAATGGGATCTACCTTTGATAAATCAATGTTCTGCGTGAATAGAAACTCTTTCGTCTCGGCCGGAAGTAAACTGTCCAAAATATCGGGTAAAAAGTCAACCGTTCCTGGTACAACGACTGGTAAGTTGGCGTTTGCTTTTGGCGACTTTGGTGACTTAGGGGATTTGGGTGATTTGGGAGATTTTGGTGACTTCGGTGACTTGGGCTTTATGTGTTTCTTTTCGCCTGAGACTGGTGCTGTTCCATTCAGAATGTGCCGCTTGTGCAGCACATAGGGTATATCCTCCTTCAGAACTTTGGTAAATCGTCGTTCGTAGTCACGGAAGAAACTCTTGGGCAATTCGAATCCAGTCTTGGGTAGATCTACTTGAGGGGTTGCAGTTCCTGCCGCTCCATCGTAACATTTGGGTATTTCGAAATTGCCATGAGCCTTACAAAGAGGCGGAGCACTGGGTATTTGCTTATAGATGTAGTCTTCATCGCTCGAGTTCGAATCGGCTGGAGTAAGATCTATAGACTTTTGATGCATTAGAACATGCCGCCTAGAATTGCTACCCAAGCGATTACGATTGGCCAGGGAGTTGGGATCACTTTTGGTTCGTTCGACTGTGGCATGGGCATAGTTCATGGGAACTAATATCGGGTTGTATTCCTCGAAATGAGTCTTGGCCATAAGCTCCTCTTTGCGTGTAATTTTCTGATGGGCCATTACGCGGGCTTGTTGCTTCTCAAATTCTGAAATGAGCTCCGGGGTAAGCGGATACTCAGGACTTTGTTTTGATTTCTCATCCTTGGGCTGTCCTTCCCACTGTTTTGTATACTTCTGGATGCATTCAATTCGATCCTGATCGAAACTAAATATATTTTCACTATCAGAACGACGACGGAAAGCAGAAATCTTGCAAGATTGCGAATTACTTTTCTTAATTGGCGCTGTTTTGTCCATCGAATCACCGGTTTGTATATCCTTTTCTTTACAACGCATTCCAGAGGCCGGAGTCGATACTGATTCTGGTGATTTGTTGCCAAACGATTTGGCATTGCGTTCAATTTCCACATTCTGTAAGCTAATCGAATGGACCTTTGAGGTCTTGTGAGTTTTATTGCTGGGAAACGTTGAATATGTATCACGACTGTCATAAAACGAACTATTCGCCGTCGATGAATGCGTGTCGGAGAGCAAGCAATCATGACTCTTGACCTTGGGACGAGAGTAAAGACCTTCGGCTTCAACAGCTCCACCGGCCTCCACAGCATCGTAATAGTCGCTCTTAGACTCCTGACTCGATTGTGCAAATTTCTCGTAAAGTTCCTTTTTGTTGAATTGTTTAACTTTCTTACAAGTTGTTGTTGGCATTTCATAATTTCGTCCAAAACAATCGCCAGCCAGGGATTCTTTCGAATCCTGACTGGACGCCACTGAAGTCTTGCTCTTGGTTGTTTCTCTGGATTTTTTACTATCGGTGTGATAAAGACTATCGCGTGATTTCTTACTGGAATCCGAACTGCGTGAAATTTTTGTCTCAAACATTTCACTTTGACTCTCCTGGCTGGATGTTCGAGTTAACAGAGCTTCTTGAATTTTCTTATAAAAGTTGCCATCCGATTTAACGGAGAGTTTCTCACGCGGCAAATAACGTGGATCCTCGGCATCCCAGATTTCGTTCATTATATCGGCAGCGGACTTTGATTTTACATCAATTGCCGAACGATATTTATGCCGCTCAGAGACGGATTCATCATCGCTTGGTATGTAATTGCCAGAGTCCAAAGAACATGACCGTATGTGATCCTCGGATCGGCGGCGTCCGCTAAAGAAATCGATATCATATTTTTCCAACAGCTCGTAACTGTCCTGAGAGATGTCGTCCTGAGACCCAGAATAATCCAATTGCTGGCCATAATGACGTTTATGGTCGTGGTTGTTAAAAGTGGTGCCCGGGTAGCTGGACGAATAGACTTTGCTCTGTGTCAATGGAAAGAAGTCCTGTTGCGCATCAATGGAATGATTCTTAGTGAAATATAACGAATGCCTTGAATCATCATAGCGTGTAACAGGGGAATCAATACGATTAGACGAGAGAAATTCCTTATCAAATGCCGTCATGGGTTTGGACTGCTCGCGATCATAGTAAGCTGTAGAGCTATATCGCTCAAATAGGTCCTTGCAGGAACTACTCTTTAGCCACGATTCGCGGGCAACCTGATCGTAAATGTTTTCACCCTCCTCATCATCATCCTCGTCATCCTCATCGTTCATATAGTGGGCAGCAGCTTCTTCAGGTTTCACAAATTGAGCTGTGGAGTACAGATTACCCGAAGACATTTGATATTCCAATTTCTCTGAGGATGTACGCCGAGCTGGCGGTAGATTTCCAACAGAATGATGGGTAATATAGTGACTGTCATAGGAGTCTACAGAATCGACGCCCGACAATTCAGAGTTTCTTGGCAACGAATGCGTTTGCCTAGAGCTTTGCGAGTCCAATGAGGGAGTTAGATGATTTTCCGAATGAGCCAGTTTAACTCTCTCTTTGGCAGTATAACGCTTAGTATTAAACCCAGTCCCGAAATATGATGAAGATGACGATTCGGAAGGATGATTTAGATCGTTGTGGTATTGATAGGTATTGTAGCTACGCTCTTGGGCGGCAGCAAAGGCAGAAGTACTTGGCTGCTGCAGCATAGGCACTGTCGGGGGCTGAATACCCAACTGTTTGGCTCGAGTATATTGCAGAATAGTTTGATCTATAAATTCATCACTGAAATGTTTCTCGCGAGTCTTTGATTTGGCTTTGCGATTCACAGTGGCATAAATGTCATTACGTTCGTTCAAATTGAGATGTTCGCTATTAGAGAGCTTATGCTCGGGATATTTATAGTGGCCAGCGCCGACGCCGCCACCCATATCGTTGATGTCAGTATAGATAATGTTGTCGGTTTCCGTTTCGGTTGAGTTTGCATTAGCATTGTTGAGCATGCACTGTTTAGACATCGAATAATTCGTACTGCTATAATGGACTGGGGTGACAGTTTGCGATTGGGACTCCTGTGAGCGAAGCGGCGGACGATGGGCATTGGCCAAGGCCGCCAGTGAGGCTGCCGCCATACTCTCCCGATTGATGGTAGATGCTGTCAAGTCCGAATCCGCTTCCTCCTCGACTAATTCCTCCTCCTCCCCCATATGGTCCTCCTCCTCCTCCTCCTCCATGTCCGCAGGTTCCAACATTTCCTCCTCCTGTTCCTCCAATTCCATAGAGCTGCTGAGATCCACCATAGTGTTGTTGTGCGTGTTGCTGTTGTGCGAGTTGTTGGTGTTGATGCTGATGCTGATGAGCTGCGGCGACGCAGGGACAAACACTTGGGATCCCACTGAGACTCGACGAGGGGTGCTGCTGCTGTACAAGTGGGACAAGTGGCTCAGACCTGCATTTCAATAATCGCGAGTACGGAATGAGAGAGTGTCAAAAAAGAGTTAGCACACACGTACACACTACTCTCTTCAAAAGAGACCAAAAAGAGACTAATAAAACCAAAACAAACCGAAATCATACCGAAATCAAGTGAATCACAAAAGTCGGTTTTAAAACACTTTTAAAACAAAAGGAAACACTGCAACAAAAGAAGCACAAATAAAGTATAAATTCACAAACATTAAAAATGGCCTCACTGAATGCCACGATTAATAAATTGGTAAAAATTATATTGGGACTAAGTTAATTACCATTTAAATAAGAATTAATAATAACTGGAAAATGATCTCACTTCCCACAAATGTTCGAAATGTTTTCCATTTTTAAAATTTAATCATAAAATTAACAAATTAACTTAATGAAATTAAATTTGAGTGGATCGAATTGACAGACTCACCTAAATTGTGATCGCCTGGATGCACACGACCCGGATCGGGACCTCGCTGTTGTTGTAGCTGCTGCTGTTGGCTGCTGCTGCTGCTGTTGTTGTTGTGATGAATGGGCGAAGTCCACGACTGCGGACCCTGTGGCGAAAGCGAGCGGTTCGAATTCATTTGGTCCATAGCCGCTGCCGAGTGGTGTTGACGTTCCGCCCCCGAGCATGCCGCTTCCTCCGGCGAGGTTGGCGATTCCGCTGCATAATTCTTCGTCTGATAAATCTCCACCTGGGCTGCTGTGACCTAAATTAAATTCGAAGATTTGAAATAGATAATTTTTAAAGCGATGTCCTTTCAACTCACTTGAGAACGCATGTGGTCTATAGGATTGTCGCGTCGGCGATCCAAGGTATCCGCTGCCTTCTTCGTCAGAGAAGGGGTCATCGAGTCGTTGCATTGATTGCGATAATCCCATGCCGCTAAATTGTTTATATATCAAGAGATAAATTAATCAAAAATTGGCCGGAATCAATTATGAAATCAATTAAATCTTCGACTGACTCGACTCTACTCTACAGACATGCCCAGAACTTAAAATGGAATTAAATGAAATGAAATTAAACACCAGAAAGATGAAATAAATACTCAAATGATAAAACAAAATACAATTAAACATTTGGAAAATAAAAATAAATACAAACCAGTGTCAATTGGGAGTAGGGGATTGGCTGAAATGCTGGAATTCACATACGTATGCGATTGACTTCGGCTACTAGCATTCAGTGGCCCTTGCCGGAACGACTGAGACCTGCAGCAAAAGAAAAGACAAGAGGAATACCACGGTTTTATTTTAACATGCTCAGTTTTTTTGTTGTTTTTTTTTTTTTAGTTTTTCTTAATTTTTGTTTTTAGGCTTTTATTAATTGTGTTTCTTTTTTAAATTTTATTTGGTTTAGTTTAATATGTTTAGCACGTTTTAGGTGAAAGTTTTTAGAGCTTGCTTTATCAAAGCATGGGAGAGAAGCGAAATATTGCTTTGCTTTTTTAGCGAAAAGACACGCACAGAATTTTATGCTGACGGTAGATATCTCTTTCAAATTAAAATTAAAATTAAAAAGAAAAAGGTATTAAAATTTAAGTGCTAGTAAAAAGAATAATATAAATTTACACAATATATATATACATAGCGCACCAAATAATTTATCTAGTAGTATAAATTGTTACGTAAACTAAAATTAAACAATTTTTCTAAACTATGATACAATCATCTTAAAAACTGTTCGTTTGTAAACTATTTCAATTAAAAGGTTTCACCTGAAGAGCAAGAAGTTCAGGTGATTTAAAAAATATTGAGCATATGGTTATATTTTTAAAGAATTAAACGAATTCTTTTGAAATTTGACTTGGCTACGACGCCTAGTAAAATGTAATTATTTAAGACTTAAAATTGTCTAGAAATAGAAAAGTTTAATGAAATTTGTATTTTATTTGCCGCCGTCAAAAGTCAGTTAGTAGGGGAGAGGGCCCAGTTATGACCCGGGTTTTGAAAAACCTCGAAATTTTTTCTTCAGTTCGGGAAAATGAAAAATTAAGAAGTTTAACATTTAAATATTAACCAAACGCAACTTTTTTCCAAAGAATGTATGTTTATTTGAGTTACTCAAAAAATTTTGGAACAGATTTAATTTGGATAACTTTTTTTAACCCAAAAAAAAAGTGGCCCAGTTATGACTCAACTTAAGAAATTCACTGAAAATAAGAAAATATGAAAGGAGTGTCACACGAATTGTTGTGATTTAATGGTTTACTTATTTTGAAGGGCTTCAAAGCCAAAAACAATGAAAAACCCAAAAGAAAATGGCCATAAATGAGAACGATTTTAAGCCCTCGTCGTCCATGTCACTTTCGCAGTTTTTGCAAGCGAAATAACTTGCTTGCATATTAGCGCACTTCGAATGAACATTCCCGATCGAGATCTTCCAGAATATTCTTGGACAAACTGGTCTCAATATGTAAATTCCCTTTCCTTGTTGTTAAACAACAACAAAAATGTTGGAATTTGATAATTTTACATAATCCGAGTGCAAAAAAAATGGGACATAACTGGGCACCCCAGCTGAGTCATAACCGGGCCTTTTTATAGTTTAAAGTTTATATCTATATTTTTTATAGACACTACATAATCACATAAATTTTTATAGAATCACAAAATATACGGCAAATACAATACTTTGATGCATTGCACTCACCTTTTCACTGTTGATTTCACAAAATTTTGGTACTTTGAAATAAATGGAAAAAAACTTTTTCGCACGATTTTCAACACGATGTTTGGTACGCGTATATACAATACGAATATTAACGTTGGGGTCTGTCCAAAAACTGCAGAACGTCTAACAAACATGATTTACAGGGCTCAAACTGTCATTCAATACCGCATTTCAAAAATATTTGAGAATGTCACAACTGGGCCTGAGTCACAACTGGGCCCTCTCCCCTAATTGTAAACAACAGCCTTCAATTGAAACATTAAGATTAACACGAAAGAATGCTCGGATTATGTATTATATGTAACAAGAAAATGCATCTAACATTGATATGACCTTTAAGATGTCAACAAAACGTGCGCTCACAATTAGATTAGAAATTGTTGTGGAGAATAGAGTTACTTATTAACCATAAAACTAATTGGGAACAATTATAACAAAGCAATATGTAATGCTGATTTCGGTATTGAGTATTACAGCACTCTAATAGAAACAAGAAAACATCATCATCATCATCAATCATGATTATGGTTCTGAATACTTGACTAACTAGACTACAAACAACACACAAAAACAACACAACTATGATCGGGGATGATGAATGATAGATTACAATATAACTATATATAATATATATGAACGAGAGGATAGAGTTTGCGAGAGAGAAATTACAGGAAGGGTGGCATCTGAGTGGTTTGATTAGTTGTGGTTAATGATAGATGACAGGGAAAGGGACAAATTAGAATGCTTTTGGAGGGTATTACACATAAACAGTTTGCCAATTGTTAATCTGGTTTTACACAAATTAGAAACTAATATTAAAAAATACATACAAGAAAATTTTTAAAATAATTATATAACTGTCTAAATTATTTTTAGAGCATCGTATCCATTAATATGGAAATTCAAATTCTCTTTAAACGCAAGAACAGAAATTAAAAAAAAAGAACTGGTAAAATGACTTTTTAAATCGTAAGGTTTTATTTTTTTCTGGGCTCTGTTAACGTTTTTTGCTTGAAAGTTTTTGTTGTGCTTTTAGACCAATTGGTTTATGTTTAATTAAATTTAAGTCTGTATTTTGTTGTATTTGTTTGTTTTCAGGTAAATCCTCTTCTCTTTTCTAAGGCGCGTGACCAACTTACAAAAGTTTTAGTGGGTGGTTTCTATTGTTCTTTGTGGTTTTTTTTTAAGCGGGGTGGAACAGTTTATAAATAAATGAAACTAAAGAACAACAGAAGAATTTTGTATAATACAAAATGTTTATAAAGTGTATTCAAAATAATCAAAGAAATAATTGAGAGTCGAGTTTTTCTTTTTTTGTATGATGATTTTCAATGTGTCTGAATGAAGATTGTTTTTCTTATAACTATATATGTAGATATATATTTGTATATATGCAAATAGTTAATTTTTGATAAGAATATTTGATAAAAAGAAATATAGAAACTAAAACAAAAATCGTTTTATCGATTTTCACAAAACCAAAGATTATAGCCGAAAAATTTCAAAATAAGTAAAATGAAAACGCAAAAAGTTTTTCTACATCCAAATGGAATACATAAATGTAAAATTTAAAGCGAATTTAAATAGCTTTTTGTGCTTAAAGCCTTTGGGTTTGCCCCTTGGCATATTTTTCCACTTTTTAGTTACAACATTTCACTTACCTTTGAAAGTTCTGTCGTTTTACATAATTCTCGCGTACAAATTCAATAATCTGTTTTTGAGTTTTGCCGCTATAACTGAAATGGATAGAAAGAGACATAAAAAGTTTTAAAAATGTACATAATATTCATTTTCCCCACACTCTCTCTCGTTTTTTCCTCCTACCGAAATGAACTGCCGCGAGAGAGCACTCGAGTTTTACGCCTGGGCGTGTTTTGTACGGCCGTACAACGGAAGAATCCATGATTTTCGACACATTTCTTCCAAAAGTTTTTACATTCATTACGTCCTTCAAAGAAAAACTCCACAGTATCCTTGTAATAGCCCTGAAAAATGTGTCAATATAATGTTGAAAACAAGTTCCATTAGGAAATAAATTTTGAATATTTACATAACCCTCGGGATGCAGTTTGACCAGAAAACGTTTACGTTTAAACGATATTTTACGTATTTTTGCCCAAGAGAAGGTATTGATCCGTGTTATATTCTGGAAGACGGCTATGCCCATATGAGCAACAGCTAGATTAAGCGGTACGCCCTCCACATCCTTGGCCGGATGCATTTTCATGCCATACAGCTCACAGCGACGTGCCGTCTCCAGTAAATTGAGGTCCGCCTCGGCTGGCGTTTGACCACTGAAATTGTAAAAGTTTTATTTAATAAAATCCATTATGGATAATTCCTCTTTATTACATACACGTGTTTCTTATGGTTCTCCATAATTTTACGCTGCATTGTGGCATCCTGATGTGGCACAAAACGGTACGATGATAAATAAGTGTGATCTGGATAATCTTCTGGAACAAAATCACCGCACGATGCCTGAACAATATAGCTGGCCATAAGAGCGGCTGTATTATCATTGCACTGTAGTGTGCCAACTGCCAAATCCCTTTTGATTTGCAAGCAAAATAGATATCTAGAATGTAAATAGAACAATGATTAGCATGAATACTAACTTATGGGATTAGAGAAATTCAAAACTTACCTAGTGTACTCCTCCTCTAGCTGAGCTGGATCTGGTGTATAGAATTTAATGCAGAAACGTAATACTGGATCAATCAGGGATAAGCCAACTTGACGATTCATTGGCTTCTCCAGATCTAACCAGTATTTGGTATGTGTTGATATCTCACTGTATTCCAGACCAAAGTAGTCCGCTTCGAGCAGATTCAATTGGCGACAAACTTGCTCAAAAAGGACACGACCCAGAGCTTTGGCCTAAAACGATAAAAAAGAGGGGTTAGAATCGTGATAATTAGAAATGCCATCTGGCAAACACTAAATAATATACGACTAAAGCCTACACTCAATTTGGCAGACATGACCTTCTTTTCATTATACATATACAACGTAATTGCAGTCTAAGAGCAAGTGAGTGAAAGAGAGATACCAATAGGGTAGAAGATGCCTATGTGGCCTAGTTTTAGTCTGTTCAGGCGACAACTCAATTGAAATTTTTTATTTAAATGCAATCAAACGCATCTCACCCGCCAGACGTTTAAGGTTGGCTGGGGGCATGTGGCATCATCATTTTCATCGTCGCCATCGTAAGACCAGAATTGCATGCTAGATTAGATTTTAACGAGCTTAACGAGCTCGAAGCCATCGCTCGACCTCTCCTCTTGAGTGTGAGTCCGATGACTGTGGCAATTGTGCATGAAATTTATTCAACAACTATCTGAAATCTATTGAAGTGCTTTGCTGTGCGCAAGGTGATAAGACCAATTCAAATGTTACACATTATCTACCGAATTAGTTTTAATTGCAATGCCACCCAAAGCGAAGAGAACTCCCTCCAAAAAGTCTAAATTTAAAGCGTCTATAAGTGAGGCAATGTTTTAACGAATTTTAAAATTTATGTTTCTATTTGCTGCCATAAATATTGAACTTCTTTTTTAGTTCCTTAAAAAATTCAACAATTTTTAAAATTTCGTCAAGAAACCTACTTTTTAAACGATTTTCAAATGTCAAATCTTTATTTTCTTTTGGAAATGAAATGTTTTAAGTGGCATTTCCACTTTGCAAACAAATTTTTGCCCTACATGACGTATATTTTACCAAAATTTTTTACAAATTTTGTTGAAATTATTTTTGGAAAATACATATTGCAATGTTTTAATGGCAATGTGAAAGTACAATCAAATTAAGATAAAACTTATCGAAATCGAAACTCGGGTAGGTTCTTCTTAAATTATTTCGAGTCCACTTGTATCCAATCTACGATATATGTATATATAACCCACAAACTTTAATGGGTAACTAATTTACAACATTTTCACTTTGCATAACGCTCCCACTTCTATTAATAATAAACTTATTTTTATGGTAGCTCTAAATAGGCCATTAAAAATTTAATTTTCCGCATACCTTTTAGCTTTTGTGTAAAATCAATTAACAAGATTAGCAATTTGCGGTAGTCCTTGAAATATAAACACCATGCAAACGGCGTTTGCCTATTTCAATTTGCTAATTTGACTAAAATAATAAAGCATACTAATCTCCTCATATACGAATAGGCCGGCCATGTGACGCACAGGGCAACACACATAAATATGTTAATTTTAGATCAAGAAGGGCCAGCCGCATACAGGACAAGGTTATTTCGATGCCTTTACAGGCTGTTACACACATTTGGCTAGAATTGAAGAAGGAATCAACCGACATAGCATACGGCTAACCAATCAAGGAAAGTGCTTTGTCAGGTTTTGGCAAGAAAATGATGCGCTCAATTTTGCCCCAAAAAGCATGCAACACATTTCGAGTGTGAAATGTTTTAGCAGCTGCCTCTTACCCTATCCCCCATCACGTTTTCTCCCTCATCCACTTCTACACATAGAAAGTCGTGCCAAAATGTCATTAAAATCTTCCCAACGCCTCTTGTTGATTTTCGTTTTTGCATAGTTTATGAGACGTATACACACAAACGATATACGAACAGACAAACACATTATATGCCTTGCAGTTGTTGGGCGTGGTCAAGGCTATATAAAATACTTTTTTAATTGAAATATAAGCCCCAACCAACTTTGACTGAGTGAGTGAGTGAATGAGTAACTCAAACAATGAATAATTTATATCAAGAAATAGCTACTGCATTTTTCATCGGGCTGGAGTTTCACATTCTTGTGTATATTTATACTTCGGTATAATCGGTAGGGATAAAAGACTTTTTCCGTTGAGTCTAGTATTACTTCTAATAATACACATAAGCTAATTATAACAAATTCAGCAAAATATACACTAAACGAAAATCATTGTATAAAAAGGTTCATATTGCATTCCGATTAAACCGGGGGAGAAACCAAGTGTACCTTACACCACTTGGTGTAATACCCTTAAACAAACTTTAAAAACGATTAAATAATAAACTTACACATAATTCAAGTAATTGACACTAAGGGCGGTGACAGGTTTCTAATTTACCATTAACTAATTCATTATAGGAGAAAAACTAATAATTGTCTACAATTAAGAGAATATTATTTTATATCAAACAATTTATTACACCTCCATTTTATCTAACCAAGTGTACGCCTTAATATAATGATATTTATACAACTTTTCCCATCTGAAGAGGCTTTAATTTGGTTTTGGTAAACAGAAAAGAAGGCAAAAAGCAAAATTCTGAAGAAATTCTCATGAGAATGCAACGGCGCCACCGGCATTGTTTGCCAGACCAACTGGGAGGCTCGTGAAAGGACCACGCCCAAAGTTACACATACACATACACACACACACTGACTGAGAGGGACATATACACTGATACATATTCGGGTCATTCAATTGTCTACTTTTAGGCCAATTTGGATTTTCTCTACAGAGCAAAGCAATTAACTTTGGACGACTTCTGCAGAACGGATGACAACGGCGGAAAACGGAAATGGCAAAATGACAGGAAGCAGCTTTTCTATTGAAAACAAAACCCGCACACACAGAGAGAGCTCTAAAAGTTGGCATACAATTCCATCCATTTGCTTATTCAATTTGTCGCCGAGAAAGAAGAAAGGATGCAGACAAGGATGTTTGCCCCTTGCAGGTGTCGTACACAGGATGCGGGCGCAACAAATTCATGCTAAAAATTTGTAAAATATGTGGGTAAGACTACTAAGGTGGAAACAAAAAAAAAAAGTTAGTTTTCAAACTTGTGTGGTTTATCAAACAATTTTTAGTTACATCACAAACTCGGTGAAAGCCAAAAGTTGAACAGGATATCAAAATAAAACAACTTATTGGCCAATAAATTATTCTGCAACTTTCTGTCTCCATGAGGTGTCAAATAAATGTCAGTAATTTGCGTCATAATTCGATAAAACAGAAAGGCAAAAAGAAACAGAAATAAATCTATTTTTGCCTTATCAGCTTAACAAAAAATATGGTGTTCATTCCCCACAACTGATGTTTATACAATTTTATCTCCTTGTTCAATTGTGAGATAAATAAATGAATTTATCTAGCCAAAAAAAAAGTCCGGCATGAAATTCTTGCCGAATAACCACTTTAAAAGTAAAGTGGAGCAGTGCAGATGTTTTGTCCACCCATATAACCCCACTACTGTGTTTTGGACTCAACCACAACATGTCATGGTCAGATAGCCACACAAAACCCATTAGAAACCTTTATTAATAATGCATTTGACCAGCAATGTTTAGTTAAGGCTACACACAGAGACCATAAAATGGTTGGAAAAGCCTTCGCCCGTTTTCCTCTTACACAGACCACAGAAAAGCTGACATTATACAACCTAGTCTGCGGTTCATATAATAGCTAAGGGGTTCTCCCATTCAACATCGTCTCTATCCAGCTATAGCTTTGGGGTATAACTATTTTTGTACTCTGCTGTAACCATGTCAATATGTCCACACATATGTACATACATGTGCATATGTATAAAACATTTACGCAGCGCAAGAGAAACAGGGACAAATTGTTAGTGACATGAAGCAGTAAAACAAAATATGTAAGTACGAATAAGTTACGTGATTGAATTTTTGATATTGGTGTAAGGAAGTCCACTTTAAACGACTATAAAATACGCTGAATTCAACTATCTAGTATCAAAATTGACTTTCAATTTTCAATGAATAAGAAAAATGTGTACTTCCTACTGTAAAGGCAAATTTTTAATCTCCTTTCCTACTTCTACTTCTAGCCCGATCAACTGTTGAGAAAATGCTATACCAACTTAGTTGCAATGTTTATTTTCCCACTTGTTATTTGTTAAATTAAGTTTAGTTAAGTTAAGTTAAGTTTAACCCTCTATGTCCCAGACACTTTTGAGCACTTGTTATATAATTTAACAAATAACAAGTGGGAAAATAAACAAACAAATTAACAAACTTGTTAAAGTATAAATTCGCAATTCTGCTACTTTTGCATATTTCAACTTTAAGCCAAAATACTTGTAAAACTTGAAAGGATTTTCAGCAATGTCAATCCGCAGAAAGCACTACGAAGGCAAAGGAGGCGGCACTGGCAGCTTGGCAGCTGTTTTTTTGCCATATAAATTGTTGAGTGGCCCCAAGCCGCTGGCTATTCAAAGAACGGGGGGATATGGGAGGAAAAAAATACCATAAAATAGTTTTGTGTTGGTTAGCAGGAAAAGCAGCCACTTAACAATAGCGGCGACAGCAGCTCAGCTCAAGTGCAACTGGTTAGAGAAAAGGTTAGAGCCACAGTCATAGCAATCTAAATGCCATCCATTCACCCATCCATCTGTAGGACGAGAGGTTGGAGTAGGAACCTCAACACAAACAATGGCAACCATTTTGTAAAATGTTGTAGAACATTTTTTCCTGTTGAAACCTTTCAAATGTGTCTGCTGTGTGTCCCCGGCCTACCCGTGCCCTGGTTTGTGAAGCTTTTGGGCGTGGCCACTTTAAACAGAAACAAAACACCAGCTAATGGAGCCACAGGGAGAGACGTCGACGAGGAGAAGGAGGAGGAGGAGAAAGTGGGCAACCCCATGACAAAATCCATTAACACAAAAACACAAAAGTGGCCTAAAAAGGAGAGACCAGGCAAAAGCACTGGATAAAGGAAAACACAAGCAAGGAGCGCGTCATGAGTTGGGCATTAATGCGATTTGTGGTCAACAAACGAAAGAATAGACGGGCAGACTGCGAGCCGGATGACCGAACGGAGTGAGCGCCGTGTGTTTGTATTTTGCCGGAATGGAGTGCAGTAGCAGCAGCAGCTGCAGCAGTAGTTCGTAGACCTCAAATGAACTCGCTTCTCCCTTCCTCTCTTTAATTGTGTGTGGAAAGCAATATCTATGCCAAGTTGCTCAGTTCAGTTCAGTTTAGTTTGGTTGGGTTTTCATTTTGTATTTGGGCACTTCTCGTTACCAATCTCTCGCCTCATTCCGTCCTTTTGCATACTTCAGCAACTTCATCCAGCTGCTGTTCTGTTGCTGCTGCTGTTTCTGCTGGTCTCTGCTTCTGTTCTCTTGTTAGTTCTCTTGCAACAGATTTTGGATTCCTGCCAAAAACACAAAAGTGGGAAACATGCACATAGGGAAGACCGACTGCCGCGCCTCTTTTTCTTCCCCTATAGCCCTCCAACCCCTTGAATCCTTACAGCAAGCAACTGCAACGGTTTGTCGCATAAATCTCCATTCCACTTGATTTTCACATTTCTATAAATTAAATCTTTCTCTTCACATTTTGGCATTTGCACGTGAAAATGGTTTGTATCTCCCTCCCATGTACAAACATATATATGTTCGTATATACACAAAATATATATAGATATGTATGGATAAAAATGTTTCTGTATACACAAACGAGAAGGCCATTTTTCATTTTACGCCTGACTTCCGTTTTTGGCCCAAGTTTCCTGTCCAAAAAAAAGACGAAGCCAAAGAAGTATTTTCGCTATGCTTTTCACTTAGATTATTAAAAAACTGACATTTCAATTTAAATTGAATTGGTTTTGGAGTCGGCAAGTTGTTTTTACACAAATCTGCACAAGAATATTTGATAAGAGTATGGAAAAGGGACAAGAACTGGTTTAAAACTATAAAGTTATTCACTTACCTGTACTTGAAACATGGTGACCGAATCGTCCAGCATTTGTATGCGGACAGTTAACTTCTTGCCACCACGATGACGGGGCGTTGAGGGTGTCCCATCGACTCCTGATGGAGTGCTTAGTGAATGGATCATCCGACCGCCAGTAGGTAATCCACCGGCACCACTAGCGCTGCTTAAATCATAGTGACGACCACCACCACCTCCTCCACCACCGCCAGTGGATCGCGTGATAGTGCCCATATCGGCCAAAGACATTTTATAGACAAAAATTTTGGGATTTGCTGCGTCTTGCTAAAATCCTTTCATATATCGTATGTTTTTTTCCTTCAGTGTATTATTTCTCGTTTGTCTAAGTTTCTATTAAATGCTAAATTTTGGAATGGTACTGGGTTCGGTCCGTATTTTTCTTCTTTTTTCTTCTTTATTACATTAATTATGTTTTGTTTTTTTTTACTTAAAGCTGTGTATGAGTGTGTGTTCAATTCGTATGCTTTTCGTTTGGTTTCGATTTGATTCGCTTACAGCAAAAATTGGAACAACAAATGATAATTTGGTGGGGGGGAAAGAAGAAGCCTTATAATAATAACTTGCATGTGGTTCACATTTGCCCCTTTAGTTCATCTTTCCACTTCTTCTCTTCTTCCTCTGCTTTGTTGTTGCTCAATTTATGATTTTTGTTTTCTGTTTTTTATTTCAAACTTTTTGAAGCGCATTAATAATATTTATCATATGCTGCCAAGTGATTGCGCCGCCAATTTCCACATCATCGTCGATATTCTTGTTGGCTCTCAATTGAAGTTGGTCGCATTTTGCTATAAAGACAACGAAAAAAAAAAGGAAATATAGAGGGCAGCTGTTAGTTATAATTTTCTTAGAAAATAAAGTTGAGTAAGTTTATGGCACATGGCTTCAAATCAAATTTCAGGATCTTAAGGGGGGTTAATCTTTAAGTATATCAACTAAGTTCACTTAATTGTTTGCATATGTCGATTCGAAAAATTTCACTTTAATTCAATTCGAAAAAAAATCCGTTTAAAAACGATTATAAACTGAAATCGTTTCCTAAAAGTGGGCGGTGAGACCACCGCAAATCAGTTGAAATAATAAATAAGCCAAAAAGTGGGCGATTTGATAAATTAAAAACCCATAAAAGATCGAAAATATCGAAAAAACAATGACCCAAAAACAAGATCTGTTTAACTGTCAAAGGGATATTATTTAAAACATTAAAAGCGCATAAACAAAACATACAGAAAGAAATAAATGGGGAGAAAGAAGAAATGATCAAGAAATTAGTAAAACACCTGTGAAAATAAATAAGCCCATTATACCCAAAACGACCCACAAGATGACGACGACGACTTTGAACAGGCAAAGAGAAGGTGAAAAAGTGACCAGAGAGAACGGGTGAAAGAGAAAAAGAAAAATCTGAGAAATGAAAAAAATGAATAGGCGGCAAGTCAAACCAAAAAAAAAAAGAAGAAAAAAAGAGCATTATGAACTGCTCCCTAATCAAATTTGACGGGCTACCCACGTGCTGCTGCCTAGTTTCTGGCCCACGCCAAAAAAAAAGAAAAAAAATTGAAGTTGAAATTGGAGTCAAACACGACGACATCGTCATCATTCAACCTACATACACTTCCCTTGGAATAAAAAAACGAAGTTTGGCGCCCAATTATGTTTTATTGGCTAACATCCATACGCAGATGTATATGAAATATTATTATAAAGTAGAAAGAAGCCATAAACTTTGAAAAAGGAACGTGTGGCCGTCCATTTGGACTGTGCAAAAAATGAGGGAACAAGAGAGAACGTATTACAGGATGCCCGTCATCTTCGTCGTCGTCGTCATCGTGATATTGAATGAGGCGTGAAATATGTGAATTTACGAGGCAACATCTGCATATTGAATGTGCCGTAGAGAACGACCTTTTCTTCTATATATAGTCAGCTAGTCACTCAGTCAGTTCTCTGGCCCAGCGATAAGAGCGACGACTGACTATCCAGTCAAAAGAAGAGTTGACAACGTTCAATGACCCATAGCCAGCCAGTTTGGTTGGCGATAAGAAAAAAAGATACAATAAAAAGAAGAAAAAATATATATATGTATATATGTACATACATGATTTTCCACATGCTCTCGCAAAAAAATAAAAAGAAAGATACATTCAATACTTTGTTAAACCGACAAGCGATTGAATGAATTGACTGAAGTGTTACTTGACGTCACTTTCCAAGAGAGGCTCAATAAGTCACGTTTTCACATAAATTATAAATGATTAGCATGTTTGTGTGCATTGTGCGATAATAAAGCATAAGTCGAAGGTACTGAATATTTATTTTATATTTGAAAACTTCTTCCCCGTTTATTGTGGGTAATTAATGTGGCTAAAGCAAGTGCACGAACGAACAAAAAATCATAAATCAACTTCTAAATTGGGTGGTCAAAAAAAACAAGTAAAGAAACATAAAAGTTATGTCCAGTGAAAGCAGAAAGTAAACCCAAAGCAATACCGTTGCAACTTAAATATTTTTAGCAATATTGAGTTTGGTTTTCCATGTCTTAAACATATACATTGAATACTTTATAGATTCTAAACTTTTTGGTTTTGGTTAACTTTTTAGACTCTCTGGTTTTTGGTTACTTTTGATCAACTTAAATTTTTGCTTTGCAATAATTGCAACTTTTGACTGACACACAAATTGTGGTAAGATTTTTAACTTAATTAAGAAACCATAAATTTGATGTCACATACATATAGAACGTCAATGTAAAAGTAATAAAACTTTGTTGAGGATTATGACGAGTGGCGGAAAGAGGAGGAGAGCAAAACCAAGTTGTTCCTTCACAGCAAAAAAGAAGATGTGCTAGATGGAAAACTTTGTTTTTGAGAGACTCAACTTGTGACAAGTCTTGATAGCAACCGGAGCACATCATTACCTATTTGAGTGAGTTGAGCTTGAGAGCTGAGGAATGCCTGCCTGCCTGCCTGTGACTCTTTATGTGTCTTCAATGGTAACTCCTTTTAACTAAGAAGTATTTCCAACTAAGGCCAAACGTTGTCGACTCTGCGAACACTGGCATAAATTGTTGGCTTTTGGCCATAGTTGGCGCAGCAGTGGTTATTCGTTTGGTTGGTTGGTTGGTTAGTTTTTGGTGTCTAGCGGTACTCCAACCCATTTTCTATGACCAGTTTCTGGATACACGTTAGGCGACACCAAGTCGAACATCATTAATATTTTTAAACTGCAAATAACATTAAGGATATTGACCAACTGACCAACTGATAAACTGTAAATTAAATTATTTGCAGAATGTCTAAGAGGGTTGTAGGAATGTCCCCCTACCTCCCCTTCGCTAGATCCGTCAATGTCTAGAGGAATTGGTAGAAATATAAGTCTTTAAAAACTAAAGCCACCCTCCTTCTTTTATTCCTAAAGTTTCTCGTTTGCTGTCTGGTTAAGTTATCTTACACAGCAAATGTAATTGAATTAAAATATTGCTGGCATCTCTTCTTCCATAGAATATCCATGCCAGTTTGCCTGTGCTCTCTTGTTCATTATGATGAATCACTTTGGGTTTTTTCTTAGGAAATTAAATACAGACAGAAATAAAAAATGCAGTGCAAGCAGCAGCAGCACACCAAACAGTACCAAATTGTTGATGGATGTTTGTATAGTCGACAGGCGGCTAAAGAAAATTAAATCTTCAACAAGAAATCATCTTCTTTTACATCCCACACATATGTTTTGGGTGCTGCTGCTGCCGCTTCTGCTGGGGCACTTCTTTTCTTTTCCCATTCTCATTCCCATTTCCATTCGCATTGTCTTTTCTTTTCTTTCTTCTTTTACAGTGGGTTTAAAAATAAATTGCATAGCAAGTACACACAAACAGAAAATTATTTATGTAGATGTATAAAAGGATGCATCGTCGTTACATCAAGACTGCCGCTGTCTTGTCTTTTCTCTCTGTCTATCTGTCTGTCAGTTTCTGCTACTGCACTGCATCGCAGGCATTTCAAAGTCGAAACTCTCCTTCACACACACAGTCTCAGCCGTGTATACTCTCTGCCGTCTCTGGCCGTGGCTTTTAGTGTGCAGTTCATTAAAATATGTATTTAAGGTTCTCCACCCCTCCTCCACCTCCAGCAGCACCCAACTTCCATACAAATTGCTCTTTTTTTTAACTATATGACTTGACTCTTTGTTTATATACAAACTCTATACACTTTACGACTTCTTTTGGATGGTTGAAAACAAATAACATATGGGCGGCAGGAGAGAAAGGAGAGAGAACGTGTGCGTGTGGCTTTTCTTCTTTTTCTGTTCTTCTTGTCAGCACTTTTTGCTTTTTTTTTTTTTTACTACAAAAAAGAAAAACCTTACATTATGCTCATCTAATTTCAATGTAAAAAACCAAACATCTTTTGAAAATCATATTTTTGAATTTTTAACTCTTTTAATTATAACAAACTTATAAATATAGTTGCTTCAAATGTTTGTTTTTAACTGTATATTAAAATTTGCAAACTAAACTTTAGTAGCTACATATATTTGACAGAAGACTTGAAAGTAATCTATATTTTTCTCAAATTTTCGTAAGTTTATAAAATAATTAATAAACTAATAAGTAAACCATATCATAACCCAAATATTTAACGGATTTGTGCAATCAATCTGATATGTACATATGAATGTATCTATGATTAATGCCATTGGAAGCTTTTGGATCTCCTCAGACATCAACCGCAATTGAAACTGCATATATGTATGTATATATATAACTATACATGTGTGTATAGGTCTGTTAATCAATTAGTATTGTCGAAGGCAGTTAACAACAAACCAGATACACACACAAACAACTAGAGAGAAAGAGTTGCTGGGAGCGAGGGAGATAGAGGTGCTGACAAGCAAAGCAATTGACAACTGAGCAACATATTGACTATTGATTGGAACAGACAGTGAAACCTACAGCACAACACACACACACACCCCGCCCCCGTCTCACCATCCATCAAATCTAGCAATCACTTGGATATAAAATACAACAAATTATAGCAATTTGTAGCGCAAAACTAAAACCAACAGAAAACTTGTAAGAGATAAAAAACTGCGAATAAAAAATTATTTGAGATACACAATTTTCCAGAGAGAAGAGTTACGTACATATGTACATTACAGAATTAAAATCAAGCAAACACGAGATTATTAGATTATTAGTTTTAGAGCATGGCGATTGAGAAGTACGTAAGTCTATAAATTCACTAAGAAATCTTAATTAAGTAAAAATTTCCCACACCCAATATTTGCTGTTGGCTTTTTGTTAACTCTCTTATTTTAAATCTACGATTGTTGTTTTATTTTAGATTTTTGTTTTTAAACAGTCTTTACTGTAATAGCCGGTGCTGCTCCCAAATTGGTATTCAAGCCGTGAGGTAGGCCAAGGGCTATTTTTTATGCATTTATTGAAACGGAAATGGAAATGAGTTTTGTAGGAAAGAAAATGTCAACACCTAAACCAAGAGGTAACTTTAATTAATATCATGTTAAGTAAGTCGAGATGTAAAAACTAAAAAAAGACTTTGTGACTGGACTTATTTTGCAGTAAAGCGGGACACACAAAGTGCCAACACGCATTTACTATATACTATATATATATATATATGTAGATTTATGAAAGAGACCAACGGATACAGTAGGGAGCAGAGGACAAGAACAATAAGAGAGATTTAATTTGCTTTTTCCTCTCTAAGGATACACATGTGTCTCCTTTTGTAACTTGTGCCACATACTAGACATATGGGTCTGTATGTTTATCTATTGCTTGTATAATCCTTTGTTGACCCATTTCATCAAAACGATTAAATCATTTTCTTGTTTCTCCAACAAAAGGCATGATAAATTCTACATAAGCTGTTGGCAACGTTTAGATACATTTCTCAATAAAAGTTCCATAAATATGCAAAAATAAATATGAATTGCATTTTATTTTGACCACACACTTGAGTGAGTGTAATAAATAATAAAGCTATTTAAAATCCGATATGGAAGTTGCAAAAAAAAAAGGAACCAAATGAAATTGTGAAATGGCAAACGGCGTTTTGTTTATTTCGCAAAAAACAATAAACAACTTTTATTAAATACCAAGAGGAGGTATCCATTTAAGTTATTAAACTTTTGTCTCAGAGGAAAATATGTAGGTATTATCCTCAAATATTTGGAACACATGAAAAGATGAATAAACCAACAAACTAACTAACAAGAGATGAACCTTTAATTAATGAAACAAAATTCAGCATTTTATTGCCCCTATCGGTTTGTCGTTTGCAAGTACAATTAATTGATGAGTCAGAAATGGTGTGGAACCGCCCATAAAGACGATAACTTTTGGTGTTTATTATCAACTAACTAACTGGTAGCAAAATTAAGCTACTACTTCTAATTGAAGCTACTAACAAAGTAGATAAAAGTCTAAAACGTATAATTTACATACGTCTTGGTCAATCTTTTCTAATAATATACAACTCGATCTTGGAATAAGTTAATTCTCAGTGATATTTTCATAATTGAATTATGATGATGATGATGATGTCAGACAGACCGAGCAGCAGCAGAGCCGGAGAATTGCCGAAATGAGGAAAGAAAACAATCGAAACAACGTTAAATAAATAGGCAAAAAGTAAAAACAACAACAAATTGAGTATTTTTAACAGCCTAAAGCCAAAGCAGCCGACCAGCCAAACAGTCACCCAGCCGGCCCCGAGTAAATGTGTGCTTGTCAGCAGGCGCTGCTTATCTAACACACGCACACACACAAACACACATTGATACAGCTACACCTACACATACTTGTGGAGTTTACCACTGCTTGTGATAAGGGCAGAGTGTGTAAATAGACAACAAAAATACAAAAGAAGAGGCTAGGGCAGACTAGAGATTGCTCTAACTTCGAATGCTCTGATAGTCTTTTGAATTTGAATCCAGCATTTTTACTTGAATGAATATTCAAGAGTATATACATCTGTTTTTCTATAGTGTAAGGGTTTATCTATGTAATAATTTTACCCCATTTCTACCTCTCTTTTTATCTAGCTTTTTTTTATCGGTCTTTGCATAACATTTGCTCATCGTTTTATCTATTTTATTGTGAACCGTAATGGGCAAAATGCAACTGTATTGTGTGTGTGTTAGTACAACGTAGATATCTGTGTTATCATCAATCTTTATCGATAAAATGTTATTGCTGGTTGTTCGGTTTCCTCTTGTTATTGTGGTTTTCTTTTTTTTTTTGCGTGCTGACAAGTTTTGTCATTATGCAAATATCAATGAAACGAAATATTTTAAACTAACCAAAACCATTTCCCCTTAACCAAAATCAGCATTCACGCGCTTAAAAGAGAGCACAAGCCAAATACACAGAGAGAGAGAAAGAGAGAGCGAGAGAGAGTATACGAAAACGATGGAAGCAGAAAAAGAGAGACAGAATGAATGGACATAATGTGGGTGGCTAGGTAGTTCGGAGATGGAGGCAGGGCGGATGGGGCAACCTCAAACAAATGCAATGACCTGAATTTAAAGGAAACCAAAAGAAAATGGCGATAACGAGAACAAAAGTGAAAAAAAAAACAAGAAAAGGTCTTCCTTCCCACCATTTTCCGTTTCACCAAAATAAAATGAGCATCAAAATGAACAATACATTTTTAAGCCATTTTCATACAATGGTTTAAAAGTTTTACAACAATTAAAAACAAGTGACAAAATGTTTAACTATCGAAAATTAAGTGAATTTTGAGAGTCCTAACTTCAAAATCAGAATGAACGTAAAATTTATAAAATAATCTTAAAAAACTTTCTGTTAGGAACTTAAAAAATAATGCTTTTTGAAAAACTTTTTGGGAAACCCTCGTACACCCTTTTAATCAGTTAATTTGTTTGACAGAAGTATTCAATTTACAGCTATGTAAAAGGATTAACATGTGTTACCCAAAAAGATAAACAGCAGAAAATATTAAAAAAAAGAATACATAGAACACTCAAAATCAAGGTGCGGCGATGTCTCTGTCTCTTTCCAACACAGCAGCTGTGATGGGGCGACAAGTGTTTACAAAATATTCCAGCCAAAAAAAAGTGTAACTGTAATTGTTGTTCTCTCTTTCCCTCCGTTTCACATTGAGCTGAAATTGCTGTCTATGTGTGGGTGTGTATACGATTCCCTGTGTAAGGCTGTGTGTGTGTATACGACGTCCTTGCCCAACAAAAGAGAAACAGCTAAAGTAATGCAGCATCAATGAGTACGAGGGGAGTGTTGTTGGCTGACAAAAAGGGGAGAAAGTGCGGGTGTAACAAGGCAGGGCCACCCGTTTTATTGTTGTCAAAGTCTTCTTCTTGGTCCTTTCTTACGTTCTGCCCGCTCACAGTTATTGGTGTGTGCGTGCGCGCGGGTTAAATTCTAAGGGCGGGTACTACGGGGCGAATGAATCTCTGTTGTGTGTGTGTATGTGTGAGCCTCGTTCTATGTGATGGAATTCGACGTGCTTATTGAATTTTCGAGGCTTCAATGGGTTGCGCAAAATTAGTTTTTTTTTTGCATTTGCTTTTAATTTAGTTAAAAACATCGTTTGTTCTCAAATTAATTGTACTTTGATGCTGCGCCCTTTACACACACAGATACACACACTCACACATACACTCGCCTTGTGCGAAAAAATTTACAAGTCACAAAACATACCAGTAGGGCGCGGGGGTGATGGCAAAGGCGACACTTTCATGTAATTCTCAAATAAACACATTCATTCACCACGCACACAAAATTTTTTGTTGTCACTTGGCGTGTGTAACCATCGCGCACTTTTTAATTATATTTTTAACAATTTTTCTAGTTGTAAAATGCAATTTAATTGCATTTTTTTTTTTTTCACTCGCGACGACCGACGAGCAGCACGACCCTCCTTGTGGAAATTTGAAACAACACTACCAGTGTTAGACAACTCAGAAAGTTGTGGGCGAATGCGAGCAGCCAGTGCTGTGAATGCAAGCATGCCAGTGTTGGAGAACTAGGAAACCAGAGCAGTGATGCCAACATCGAGCAAAGGAGTCGCACGTTTTACTTGACGCTCTTGTTTCAGTTAAGCTTCTCTTTGAATATTCGCGGTAAAGAGAGTGTTGGACAATTCGGAAAGTGTTGTGGGAACAGACTTAGACATCGAGCAGTGATGCCAACTCTTGTATGCCTATAAAAGCTATATTAACATTTAAGAAAAGTTAGTAAAAGCTGAAAACATACCAAAAATTCCAGATTATTGTTATTCGAATAATAAAATACAATCGTCAAGTCCGACACGATTTATTCGTAACAATTATATTGACGAATTAAGAAAGTACTTCAAGGTTATAACAACATTTATTTGCCCTTTACAGCCCATATCTGTAATAAGCAATAAAAATTTTTAAAATATTTGAATATTTAAAAGTAACGAAAGTTATCTTATGTGCAAGATTGAATTTAATATGTCAATATTGAATTTGTTCTCCAGAACTGGCAGAAAAAAGCTAAATTGGCAACACTGGTATCGAGTAGCATCGATATTGGGTTTGTGCCCCAGACTTGCCAGAAAAAGCCAATCTGGCAACTCTGATTATTTTGCGCAGCCCTAGGGCTGGAACGTAATTTAATTTTATTTTGGATAAACACATTTAAATCGGTAGCGAGTATTGGAATTTGTTGAAAACATAATGCAGCGGGTGCGTAGTTTTAACAATAAAGGCAAGCGGCATAGATAAGAGAAATTGATTTTTTCGCAGGGCATTAATACATACTTTAAACCGGTGAATGGCAGCAGCAGCGCCAAAAAGAAGGAAGACAGAGAAGATGAGACGCCAAAAAAGGCGCCAAAAAAACGAAAGGCATTGGTTATATCCAGCGACGAAGATGAAATTGCCGCCAGTCCACAGCAGCCCAAGAAGTCCAGGCACGCAAATGGCCATGGAAACCAGAAGCCCACGCTATCGAAGCTGAAGGCGGAGGTAAAACCGTCGCCCAAGCAAAAAGTGGATCCCACACTACTCTTTGGTGGCGAGACCAAACGTATCGAGGCTCCAAAAGCTAAAAGCAAAGGAATGCTAGAATTTGAAGATGAAGATATCGATAGAAGCCTCATGGAGGTTGATCTCGATGAAAGTGTAACCGCTGACAAACCGACAGAGCGAAAGGAAGAGCCTGTAAAATGCAGTCCTGAGCCGCCTGCACCAGCGAAAACAAAGAAATCTGCCACGCCGCGAGTTAAGAAGGAGCCAAAGCATGCGGATCTAGAAACCAGTGTGCTGTCGGATGAGGATCGACATGAGCGTAAACGCCAGGCAGCAGTGCTCTATCAACATTACAAGAATCGCAGCAGTTGCCTTAATCACGGCAGCAAGGAAATACCCAAAGGTGCTCCCGATTGCTTGAAGGGATTAACTTTTGTGGTCACCGGCGTACTCGAATCAATGGAACGAGAGGAAGCCGAATCGGTCATCAAGGAATATGGTGGACGAGTCATGACTGTGGTGGGCAAGAAACTCAAATATTTAGTAGTTGGCGAAGACGCTGGTCCCAAAAAGTTGGCTGTGGCTGAGGAGCTCAACATTCCCATATTGAGCGAAGACGGTCTTTTTGATTTAATTAGGGAATTATCGGGACAGAGTAAGGGGCCTCAGGAAAATGATTCAAAAGTAAAGAAAGAAACGCCAGAGAACATAAAGAAGGAAAAAGCACACACCGAAACAGCTGTGAAAATAAAAAAAGAGAAAGAAATCAGTCCAAAGTCGAAAATAGAAAAAGAGAAGAAAAATGCCTCTCCACCTAAGGTGAAAAAAGAACGTGAAGAAAGTAATAACAACTTAAAGAAGCATGAAGAAAAGTTGGATTCTTCATCCAAGAAATCAGAAGAGAAAAAGTCAGAAAAAGATGCATCCGGTTTCAGAGTGAAACAGAAGCTCGCCCAGAATTTGAGAAAGAGTCGCTTAGTGAACTCAATGTTGCATGGGTAGATAAATACAAGCCCACTTCCATTAAGGACATCGTTGGTCAAGCAGGTGCAGCGTCTAATGTAACAAAGTGAGTTCACACATTAATCTCTTATTAATACAAACAAGAGATTTCTAAAATTTTCTTAACAACAGGTTACTAAATTGGCTAACCAAATGGTACACCAATCATGATGGCAAAAAGAAACTTCAACGTCCGAATCCCTGGGCGAAAAATGATGACGGTAGTTTCTACAAGGCGGCACTTCTCTCGGGTCCCCCGGGTATAGGCAAAACAACGACAGCTACCTTGGTGGTCAAAGAATTGGGTTTCGATGCTGTCGAATTTAATGCCTCCGATACGAGAAGTAAACGCCTTCTTAAAGAGGAAGTGTCCAGTTTACTCGGAAATAAGACGCTCTATGGCTATTGCAATGGCCAATCGCAAGCCGTGTCCAAGAAGCATGTTCTGATAATGGACGAAGTGGATGGCATGGCTGGCAATGAGGATCGTGGTGGCATGCAGGAGTTAATTGCCCTTATTAAAGACAGTTCTGTGCCCATAATTTGCATGTGCAATGATCGAAATCATCCCAAGATACGTTCTCTGGTCAATTATTGTTACGATTTGCGTTTCCAGAGACCGCGTATAGAGCAGATTAAGGGTCGAATTATGAGCATTTGTTTCAAAGAAAAGATGAAAATTCCACCAGCAAAAGTTGAGGAGATTATAGCAGCTACCAATAATGATATAAGACAGTCCATTAATCATATTGCCCTATTGAGTGCTTCTGGCGAGGGAGCGAGCCCAACACAAAAGGCTGGAGTAGATAAAGTGGCTAGCAAGGATCTTAAGCTTGGTCCATGGGAAGTAGTGCGAAAAGTCTTTACACAGGAGGAACACAAGCATATGAACTTGAACGATAAATGTGATTTATTTTTCCACGACTATAGCATGGGCCCGCTCTTTGTTCAGCACAATTATCTTCAGGTTACGCCACAAGGACACAGGTGAGAAAATATTTGATGTAATTGATCTTTATGCATACTTATGATAATTTCCATTTATAGAGACACTTATATGGCCAAGGTGGCGGCCACTGCTGATGCTCTCAGTCTTGGAGATTTGGTAGAAAAGCGAATTCGAGCCAATTCTGCTTGGTCCTTGCTCCCCACTCAAGCCATATTCAGTTCAGTGTTGCCTGGTGAGCAGATGTGTGGCCATTTTAGTGGACAAATCAATTTTCCCGGCTGGCTCGGTAAAAATTCCAGGTAAGATTATTACCTTTTTACCGCGACTTCTATATTAATTCGTTGAATTTTAGGTCGAATAAGCGAGCTCGTCTGGCTCAAGAATTGCACGATCATACCAGAATCTGTACATCCGGTTCACGGTTGTCCATTCGCTTAGACTATGCGCCCTATTTGTTGAACAACATTGTCCGTCCATTGACTGAAGAAGGGCAAGAGGGCGTTCCCGCTTCTTTGCATGTAATGAAGGATTATCATTTACTGCGAGAAGATTTGGATTCACTTATAGAGCTCACCGCCTGGCCAGGCAAGAAATCACCAATGGACTCTGTCGATGGGCGAGTAAAGGCTGCTCTAACACGGGCTTATAACAAGGAAGTTATGCCCTATTCCTATTCCGCCCAGGCCAACATTAAAAAGAAGCGAGCCGAAGCGGCTGGTGGCGATGGAGAAGATGGATTTCTCGCTGGCGAAGAAGATGGCGGTGAAGAGGGTGGCACACAAAATGTGGATTCTGAAAATGAAGAAGAAAATGATGATCTTGAGCTGGATGGCCTAATCAAGGCTAAAAAGAAGCCATCCGCAACTGCTAGTTCCTCCAAGCCATCAACTTCCAAGAAGGCAGCTGCTGGGGCAGCCAAACCTAAGGCAAAAGCCAAAAAATGAATGCTCAGCACGTAATAGTTATACTCGTACTTTATACAAATATTTATATATATTGATATTTTTTTTTGCAAAATCAATTTGTTAATGCTTGGAAATCGTATACGATGAGTTTGTGAACCATATAAAAATAATTATAATCGACTTGATTTAAAAATATCGAAGCTTGCTTTCAAGTTATGGTTTTCAAATACTTTTCATTTGCTTTCACCATATCAATCAGATTCTGACCCAAGGCGTTTCAATTTTGTTGAATTAACTGCTAATATCGTTAAAGTTGACAAAAGTCGACGTAAATTACCTCAACAAATTGTTAATAGCTTAAGTTTTAAACATTTTTACATATTTATTTGGCATGTTATTTGACATATGCTTCATCAATCTTGCTTCTAAATGCAATCTAATCAAATCAAATCACATTTCAAATCATTAATGCCTCTTTTTCCTTTCCACCCTTACCCCACTTGTGCCAGTGTCTCGCCTATTATGCCTAAGCGTCACACAAGCTGTTTTTAGTTGCATTTACAAGGCATTACCACCACTCCCACTCCACCCCTAGAGAAGGACACCCCCTTTCCTGATTACGCGCGCAATTAAGGGTTGCGGACAGGAGCAGCAAACGTCTTGTGGCTTCTGTGGCCTGTTGCACGTGTGGAAATGTTCTGAGCACACAAAATGTTACCCTTGGGGCCGATGTGAATGATCGTTACTTAACATTGATTTTGATTAAATGTTTAATGTCAACAAAACAACTAAGGGGAATGGGAAAAGGCGGTGGGAATGAAAGAAATTACTAGTACGAATAGGAACTAGTTGTGCCTCCATTTTACCGGAAAGTGCAATTTTTCTTTGGTCAGATTTAAGTAAAATGCAAATTTATATATTTTCTCCATTTTTTACCCACACCTACTTATTGTTTTTGTTGGTTTTTGATTTAATCAGGGAAAGGCAAACTACATGAACTCAACAAAGATTAATCAGTTGGAAAAAATAAACATAATAAAAGGCTAAGCGGGGCTAAGTATGCGACATTTTGATGAATACCAAATCAAAATAATGCGTTAAATTAATTAATCACGATTAAAGCTGCAGCCATATATGTATGTATAAGGGAATAGGGAGAGAATAGTAAATGAGGGGATTAAGCCGAGGGATGGGGCTAAAGCGAATTTACTACTGATGATCGATAAATGCCTACAGGGGGTAGGCGAAAGGAGAAAGTTATAGAGTGGGATAACAAGTGTTGCCTATCACACGCCATTCTCAAATTAGTGGCAAGCGCAAATACCCACTCCCCCCTTGCCTTATCTACGCCATCCCCATTCACTATAATATATGAAATCTATCACAAAGTCATGGTCTATTATTTTATTTAACACTTTGCCATTTGCAATGTCACGTAATCTAATGCAAATGTAATAAATCCGTATAAATTGTGATTTGAGGGCGGGTTACAACTACAACAACTATTACCCCCCCATCACACACAACCCCCTTTTCCACTATGTGCTACCCCCTTTTTGGGTTGCTATTTTATTTGCTTTACGACTTTTGTTTTTCTTCTTTTTTTTTTTACTTCGTGCATAATTTAAAGCCTGATTTGACTTGGAATTAAATTTATATTCATTCGACCTCTGTGTGGGAACATTGTCATGTGGTTTTTGGTCGACATAAAGAGAGATAGAGAGATAGATTTAGATAGAGAGAGAGAGAGAGAGTGGGAGTTAGATATAGAGTCAGAGGTAAAAAGTATAGCAGTTCACCCTTCGGTGTGAACCCATTTTGTTAGCCACAAAGCAAAACCATTGACTTTTTTATGCTTGAACGCTTACCCTTTTGCGGTTTATCAATTGAATCAGATATCAACTTGTTGAATACGCTACGGAATGGCTAAAAACCAATTCAGACCTATTGATTTCATTTAGTATTGGTCTCGGAGCAAATAAAATAGGAGGAAATAAAAATAGGAATTGTATCACTACACTTAATGATTGAAATGAAATAAGTAGAAACGAATAAATAAATTAAAAGGCTTGCATAAATATTCTTTCATATACAAATACTTAAAAGTTGAGAGGACCTGTGGAGATGTATACTTAACAATGAACAAGTAAAACCATTTTCAATTATGTGAACTGCTTTTGCTTGAGATTTTCCCTATGTTTTGCTATACAAAATAAATTACCTCCCGGTTTTAGGTTTATTGTAAGTTGTAACAACTGCAGTAGATCGTGTTCAAATTAATAACTACAATACGAAAATAGAAAAAAAAAAGAAAAAATACAGAGGGCATAATTAAATTTAACTGAGGCAGACATTAAAATACACTTCAAATTATGAAAAATATGTACTATTAGTTCGTGGAAATTAGCTGATTTTATATAGATATTTGGAGGCTACAAATGTTTGAGGTTCTTTCAGATATGTTTTTCCATGAGTTTTTGTAAAAATATATGTCGAGATTGTTGGAACTCCAGATCCTTTCCTTTGGGACTGTTCTGACTGTCTGATTGTCGTTAAATAGAATAGATTTCTAGTAAAATGTATATACCTTTTTAGTAGGGTAAATATGTACATGTGTATGAAGAGATGAAGCCAAGATGCCACAGCCACACACATTGGCAGAAAGTGCACCAACTAGTTTGAAGTTTCCCATAAGCACAATTAATAACATAAGCAATTTACAATTTAAAACCGACTTACATTTCAGAGACGGAGAAGTGGGAGAGAACGGGACGTGGCGCAATTGGCAGAGGAAAACATGTTCAACAGTTAATAAAACAAATAATTGCATCGTGTATGCAATAAAAAGAAGGTTAAACGGTGGGCAGGACAAACAAAACAAACGGCTGGACCTTGCAACCAAGATGGTTGGACGCCACCGGCACCGGCACCGGCACGGGGCACGGCTGATGAGCCATGGGGCGAGGCCATTGAGAAAGTTTGAGGCCATGAGACTAGACAGACAATGAAGCACATAGTGAGTAAGAGGGAGATAGAGAGAGCAAAGACTACCACTAATCATCAGCGAAGTGCTGGAAGTGTTTTGAGTTGGAAGCAGGAGCTCGAGCTGGGAACTGGGGAGTTGGGGCAGCGCCAGACGAAGAACCGTCGCGCCAATTGGAATTGCAAATCTGCCTGAAACAAGAGCGAGTGAGAAAGAGAGTAGGAGCCACCCCGATCAACACAGGAGCGGATTCCAAGTCTTTTAGTCAGTCATTTCGAAAGATTTTTCTCCTGGGTTCTATCTTGATTCGCAATAATCTCAAGTCCTTGTATTAACTCAATTCATCCCTGGAAGCACTACAAAACTAACATATGTACAAATACATAGACCCATCGTTGTTTTCGTTGTCGTCATCATCAGCGTCGTCGTCTTCGTCTTAGACAAAATGGTGGAGCTGCTGCGGATGGGGACAACACACAGGTTCATTCTCCCATAAATACGCTCAGCGGGTGTTAAATATTTTGTACGACTTCTGCAAGTCCTCGCCAACCTTAACTCCAACTTCAACTTCAACTCGACTCGAACTACCACTACTGCAGACTGAGACTGAGTTGGGAGACTCCCAATGTCCAGACATGCCTCATGTGTATGTACATACATATCTCGCTTTGGAACAAACGCAAAACTTTTGCCCCAAACGCCTTTGTTCATCAATTAAGCTGTCCGTCCAGGCTTCCCTTCCCACACACACACACATAGCCATAAGATAGAGATAAAGAGAGAGGGAGAGACTCGATGGAAAAAAAGATGGTGGGAGGAGGGGTGGAGACATTGGAGACACATGCTATGGCTTGTAAATTGTGTGCGACGGTCAGAAATTGAAATATGGCGTCGCCAAAACGAAAGCCAAATTGAAGTCAATGAAAATGCCCAAGATTTTCGTGTTATCAGTAGAAGAAGAAGATGGAGAGAGAGAAGGAGACTTCTTGAGGGACTCGATACAAGATGACTGCCTTCTGCTTCAAAAAAATTAAAGATCAGTTATTTATTTATAAAACATTATCTATTGGAGTACCATACAATAATTGTTTTGAGGAATACCCAATTATTATAATTACAGAGATTAAAACACCAGAATATTAGTTTTCTAAAACCGACTACTTGGCAACCAATCAAAGAATTTATATTGATTTTTATTCAAGTGGGAAATGCATTAAAGTAAACTTGAATACGGAAATTTTAAAACTTAATCAATCGAGTTGTTCTTTTGAATGAACAGACTCATCGATTGCTCTTTCAATTTTTAGAAAAATACTAAGTATACAAAATTTTATATTTCTCATCTGTCTGCAACTTCTGGAATAGTTTTCCTTTTTGAAAAACCTTCTTCAATATTTAATTATTTATTTTGGACGACTTATCTTCAGTTTTTATGAGACTATCGACATTTTGATAATTATATGACTAAATTTTTATTAACGCTACTAATAATAATATTAATATTTTTAAATTAAAACTAATCCTGTGAAGTTAATTTCAAGCCAAGCCAAAGTAGTTAACCATAATGTCCTCTTCACGTTTTTTAATATATCCATTAAAATTTAAGCTTTTGATGCCACCGAAAGCTTCTCATTTTTCTCAGGCCGCTTTTCTTTTATTTTAATTGAAACTTAAACTAATGCTAGGCTAAGCCAAAACAAAAACAAAAAACAGAAAATGGCCAAGAAGTAACATCATCAACTTCTTCGGGGACCCCCCTAGATCTGGCTAAGATATTGATGATAAAAGCGCATGTACAACAAGACGCAAAACATGCCATCATTACCACCAAAAAGATATAACGCACATACAGAGTAAAGAGTGAAGACTGAAAATCTTGTGAAGACTTGGAGATCGTTCTCTCTCACACTCACCCCCACCAATTTAAGTTGGAGCCTCTCCGAGTCAGCGCCATGTTTGATGATTAAATCTTGAAAATGTTAATGATGCCGACGCAAGCCGTAAAACCAAGATGAGTCGAGGAACAAGGGAAGGAGGCAGGAGGAGCATCAGCAGGCGACAGATGGACTAAACTCAGACATGGAAATTAGCTGACGATTGGGACTCGGATTGGGATTGGTAGTAGTTGCACACGGCTTATCAAACTATCGATGGATCTCGATCGAATCTGATCGTTAAATGAGCGCCAAAGAAATCATCCAGGGATCGGTTTTCATTTGACGCGCTTCTTTGATATTTCAAAAAAAAAAAACAAACTGAAAAAAAATGAAAAGAACGAACGAACGATCAAAATACCTATTAGCAATTAAAAAACAAATGGGGTGTCGGGGGAAAGAGAAACAACAACAGAAAACTTATGACAAGTTGACCAAGGAACATCATCAAGGTATAGTGGGCAATGGCCATTGGATACCGTTGCCATCCAAGATCGAGAAATTATGGGACATTAATGGACTGTGTAGGTTACGGGAAAAACAGACAACAGAAAAGAGAAAAAACACAACACCGAAACAAGAAATATAAATATCAAAATTATGAAAAATATTATTGCATTGTCTCGAACGAGAGGCGTAAACGAGGTTCATCTTTTGTATTCTTCGGGTTCTCGTCTGTTTTTTATGTAACTGGTTTTATGTAACTCCTCCGGTTGATATTTTTCGGCCTTTCTGTTTTCCTTTCCATCGATTCTATATACTGGAGGGAGTTGAGGCTGAATTAAATTACCTCCAGCCAATAGAGGACTTCTATGTAAAAAAAAAGTATCTGTACTATATTCTTCTCTTACTTTCAAGTCTTTTAATATGTGAAATATACTAACTAAAACTCTAATGATTTAATGCATTCTTATCCTACTCATCCAAACAAAACCCTCCTCTTTCTTTGCGCGTTTATTTTTGTCCATTTTGATGATGGTCACTAACCATATTCCATATTCAATATGAATTGTGTGCTAGTGTGTGTTGCTAGTATGTGTCTGTGTGTGTATGTGTGTGTGTGTGTGTGTTGGTGTTGTCAAGTTTCTTAAGATTAATTGAACAATCAATTTAAAATTTTATAGGTTTTCAACTTTTCATTTCGGATACACGAGTTTTCAGTGTGTCTTCTCTCTCGTTTTCTTATTGTTATTGTTGCTGTTGTTGGCATATAAATTTATTTTCTTTGTATCGATCGAATACAAATGGGAATGGCTTTTAACCAGGCCTTAACACTCTTCTGTTTCCTCTCGGTGTCTCCTTTTTTTTTCTTTCGTTTTGGTCAATTCAAAATTATGAAATAGTAGCATTAATGAAAGATAAAACTTTCTGTGTATTTTGGCGCATTCTTTTTGGTGAGTTTAATATAGCCTGTTGAAGGTTAACAAATGGGTTAGGATGACAAAGAAAATGAATGAACCACTAGACGATACGATCCGATTAGTACAGGGCTGTCAAATGATATCTAATTGGCTTAGTACAAAAAAAAAACAATTTAATGGAAACTCTTCGAAACTATTACAAGGTTGAGCAATTTTCCTTAAGCAGTGTAACGATTTCCGTAGAGCGGAAACTAGAAGATCCATTACATCAGTTACTTAACAAATCAAAAGAGAATGGAATCAACTAACGGATAGGATCGTGTAACTGCATAAATTGGCCGTAAATAATGATTGTTTATTACATCAACAAAGTGCAAATTGTCGAACATGCATTTATATAAACATTAATTGCAAATTTTCAAATCATTTATATAAACACTGAAAAGTAGTTGTAAGTAATTGTCTATTTTAATATCCAACATAAATCAAGTTGTTACGAATAATATTCTCCTTAGCAATTTTCTATATTCAAGGGTTATCTTGACAATAATATTCTATGAAATAAACTTTGGAAAAAATCAATCAATTTAACGAAATTTTTCTAAGTTCTATCCTAACGAATCGATAATAAAAAGAGTTTAAGAAATTTACAGATATTATCACATAAAATTCCGCCTTTGATGATAGTCATCTTCTGATATTCATATCATTCATTTTATAAGATTTGACGCTCCCTCGTCCCTGTGACCACGATCTATAATATCTTATTGGAAAACCCATAAAAACAGAACAAAATGGTTTTCATGGACCGAAAAGATCGAATCCCATCATCAAGGCGCATGCGCCCTGTGGACAAAAAAAAAACCAAGAGTCAAAAAAAAAACCAATCATTTCGAATGCACATAAATTTAAATTTTTGAAAAAAGACCCCTTTTAAAATTGTTGTTAAGAAAATTCAGCACTTAAGAAAACCATAGGTGTTGGTCACAAAATAATATTCAAATAGCTCGGGACATGAACCTGAGCTATTGAATGCTAGAATTCGTTAATTTATAATTTCATCAAAGTCTTAATACAAGTACATTAAATTTTGGCGCCATTAACTTAATTAATATAATAAAAACGTTTATCGCTTTATAATGTTAATAGCTACAGCAAATTTTTACATGTATTTGATTTTAATGGCCAATTCGGGCGAAGTTCAGACAATTAGATGGGCTAATAAAATTGCAAAAATGCGCACACTTTTGTTTATTAACGACAAATAATAAATATTTAATGTTGCTTCCAACATATTTTCTCCATTGTAAAACACCTTACAAGTGCTGCCCCACCCCAGACAATTGCAATGGTTCGATAAGCCAGTTAGATGGCAAGTATATCAAGAAAAACTCCCACGTTCCATTAAATACCAACTTAAACCCAAAAACCTAAAACCAAAATCAACAATTACCCGGCGAATTAACTTTTCCAGCAAAACAAAAGTTCATTTACAGAAGTTTTTTCTCAACTCAAACTCTCTCATTAGGCATTCAGGTCGCATTAGACCGAAACCCGACCCATTGATAAAAGCCTTTATTGTATCCATCTCCTCCGCTCCCCGCCCCCCATATACCTTTCTTCTTGAGCTAGAGAGACAGTTTCTAAGCACAACAAAAACAATTTACGTATAAATTAATTTACTTTCATTAATTAGTTGGCGGTATTAGGCGGCAGCCCATGGGGTGACAGTGTGGAAAATTGGATTCGGTAAAATGGTAAAATGGTAAAAGTTGAAAAGCCAAAGAGAAATTTGCATAGCAAATTCAAATAAACACGAAAACGAAAGAGAAAACTTACAGAATTTTGCCTTTTTGACCAAATTAAAAATGAAATGTATTAAAAATTAAAAGTTAATGAGTCAGATGCTTCAAATTATTAAAAAATTAATGATTGCTTGATGACTGTCAGATTGATATATAATTTTTTTTTATAAAAATAGCCAACATTGTCATCAAGTTGCATAATATTTTCATATTTCATTTAAAAAACCTGAGAATTCTGGAAAAAAATGGTCTATGACTAACAAAGGATATAAGTGATTAATATTTTTATAAAGGTTTGTGGTATAATTCAGTCTATTTGCTCATTTAAGTTGTAAGTCATACCTCTCCCACATATACATAGAAGAGTATTTAATTCTGTTTCAGACAAGTATGATTCGTCAAATATTCTGTCCAATGTTTTATACAAATTAGTGCCCACTTTAAGGTTAAACTGATAGGGACTGATTGTGCTTTTAAAATTAACAATGTGCCCAAAGAAATTATTCGTTTTTTTATCAACAATATTAATTAAACATTTTCTTAAATATATAAAAAAGAAGTCTTCTTAAACTGTCACTGGCAGGCCCATTAAAAATTACAATAGATACCCACTCTATAGCTTTCCATATAGTGTATTCTGACATCAACTCCATCCCCCAAAACCAATTTTGTGCATATTTTCTTTTCCTTTTTTCTTTTTCTTTGTTATTGTCGCTTTCTTGTCTTCTTGTCAATATTGGACAATTCATGCGCATTGCGTAAAACATCCGTTAAAACTTTATTTTATGTCCGCCATTTTATGAACGTTTGGTGTAAATACATTTCCGCCCAAGCAGGGACCAACAATCAGAAAAAAAGTCAAAAAATATGGTAAAAGAAACGATACGAAACGGCAATGGACACTCGAGTCCGGGCTGTGGGTCCAGAAGAGAATCTGTGGCAGAAGCTCAGGTTCAGGAAGCGCAAAAAAATGGCGACGACACCGACGACAACAGCAGCCAACGATAGCGAGGGCAGGAAGGGGGGTCAAGAGTATGGATAAGATGCAAAGAATGGGGGAAAAAGAGGCATAAATTATGCACTGCAAAATAAACGGCGAGGCACATAATAAAAATCGGCAAAAAAAATGTTGTATACGCAATCAAAAGCATGAAATGGCAACGGAAAATAAACACCGAATGAATGGAATTAAAAGAAAACCAGAGGGCCGGGGCTAACTTCGACCGCGTCAAAGTTTGTATACCCTTGCAACATTTTTGGTAACTCTTTCCTTACCTATAGCCATCAAAAGTGGAAAAACGTTTAAGCTAAAAAGGCTAATGTTTGCGAAAGAACGGCCTACATAGGAAATAACGGAGTTATTGATGAAAGTCACTGTTTTCCACCGATCGTTCCTATGGGAGCTATATGATATAGTTACCCGATCCTTATCAAATTTGGCACAATCATTAACAGATATATTAAACTAACAAATGTTTAATTTGAAAGCAATCGCGTCAAAAGTAACGAAGTTATTCACCAAAGTCACTGTTTTCGAAAAATCGTTCCTATGGGAGCTATATGATATAGTCACCCGATCTTGATCAAATTTGGCATAGTCGTTTAAATGTGTAATTAACTCACCAATATTAAAATTCACGACAATCGCTCAGAAAATAACGAAGTTATTAAGAAAAGTCACTGTTCGTGACTTTGCCTTTTGTATGGGAGCTATATGATATAGTGATCCGATCCGGCTGAATCCGAGATATACAACGCCTGCAGTATATACAAGCCTACATGCAAAATTTCAGCTCTGTAGCTCTTACGGTCTAGGAGGAGTTTGCGTTGATCCAGACGGACGGACGGACGGACGGACATGGCTATTTGAACTCGTCTCGTCGTGCTGATCAAGAATATATGTATATACTTTATATGGTCGGAGATGCTTCCTTCTATGCGTTGCACACTTTTGACCAAAATTAATATACCCTTTTTGCAAGGGTATAAAAACTCAAAACGAAGTTGTAATGCCCTCATTATGTAGTAATAGGATATCTTGTCTTTTTGCTGACTTTACAATATCGAAAGTATGCAATTTAGTCGATAGTCCCATAGCACTAGAGATGATCTTCTTTAAAGAATTGAATAGATTTTTATGCTCCGCTTTTGATATCCTCTAAGGGCATAAATGAATCAGCAAAGAATGAAATAAATGAACTAAAGTGTTTTGTTTGCTAGAAGTCGAGACCTTCTTAAGTTTATCGATCGATAAAATAGCTTAATTTTTATTTTGATCAACTGAGATTATTAAGTGATACATAAAACGACATTAACTTTTGATGCATGCTTAAAGAAAAAGTGATCAGAGTTTGGTTCATTATGGGCAATAGCGGAAATAGCTAACAGATACTCAATAAAGTAATTAAATTTTCTGTGGAATGACGGTATCTATATACACTTGTTACTTTGTTTTGAAAATGTATGAAAGGATGTTATAGTGAATGACTTTGTACCAGTTATTCATCTCCGTTTATGCCTTTGGGGCAGAAGAAAGCAATTTAAGACAAAAATTAGAAGATGGGGGAATGTGAAAGAATACAAAAGACAATCTGACAATTCTAATGGGAAATATTTTTAAGATTTTCATTCATTTCATTTTTTTCTGCCTGGAAAAAAAAACAATTGGAAGAAAATGAAGCATTTTTTTGACAAGCATGTGACCCAATTATGTGCAATCATGAGGGACAACTTATAAGAATGATAATACAAACAACAATTTTACATCTTGAGGATATACATCTCCATCTCACTCACTCCCGCTATCTCTGTCTCACTCCCAGGCTTTAGCTTGAGCATACAAAAGGCAAATGTCACTTACATAAACAACACGAGCCAAGTCTACGGCAACAATTTCAATTTCAATGCGCCTGACAGCGCCAGTCCATCAGCAGCGAAGACTTGGCTCCTGTTCTGGCCCCCCCTCTTCACCACCATTTCTCTCTTTCTCATAGCCGACATGATACCGTTTCCTTGGCTATATGAAAGATACAAATCAGCGACGACTACATCTACAACTACAACGACGACGACGACGAGGAGGAACAGGGAGATGATGATGTTGGCGATGACGATGACGACTATGACTATGAGATGATAATGATGATGACGACGACAATCAGCGGCATACAAACAAGTTAATGTTGAAGACCAAAAAATTTGCTAGGCATTGTCCCGAAAGCAGCAGCAGCAGCTCTAACATCTTTTGTCCTAACAAGTGGCCACAATTGAATAAATTGAATGAATGCACACAAAGCGACCAAAAGTGGGTGATAACCAACCGTACGAACGAACGAACGAACGAACAAATCCAAACGAGCTGGAGATGGAGCTTCAGTGGTCAGGTGAATGCGCTCATTATATTCATCCTCGAAACTCAGACAGCCAGGACTTTTGGACGTCGCCAATTGCATTTGTGTGCGTTTGTGTTTGCAATTTGTGCTCTTTTGTTCGTCCTTCGAAACACGAGGATATGCAAATAATTGCTTTATGCTCTTGTTCTGACCGCCATTATATGACTTAATGAGCTTTTCCAAGAGCCTTGTCCTTGTCCAAATTGTCTATGTATGTATGTTTGTTCGGTGGTTAGAACATAATTGAACATAAATTGAGCTTGAAATTGATGTCCATTTGTTTGGCCTATGACCACAGCTTTAAATTAAAATTACTAGCAAAACTTAAGCAAATATTAGTAAAACTTTATGTAACTTTTAAGTACTTGAGATTAAGCATTTAACAGGAGCAATTAACAGATGAAATATCTTAATCATTACTATTATTATTATTAGAAAATTATACAAATTATGACTTCTGAACTTTTAAGAACTATATAAATAACTCAAAACAAAACCTTTAAGATATTAAGGGACACCAGAATAGATCGATACTCAGTCCAACCTTTTTATTGTAAATCAATTGTAGTTGTGGTTGTTGTTGTTGGGTAATTTGAGACAAAGTCAATTGCAGCCCGCATCTTGTCAACCAGACTTCAACCTGACCTTTTCTCTGAAGTGGGCCGAGTGGAGGGTTTATCAAAGACCATGTGCTAATGACAACATAATTATGAGGTTCATGGTACGGTCAGGCAAAGTGAATTGAAGCAACGCCCACATAGTTATGACAGTGACAAGGACAGAACTTATCTATACATACATAAATATATATATCCTTATATCCTTGCTATAGAAAAGTATTCAAAAAAGAGGGTTGCTAATCAGGAGTGGAGAATGTCGTTTGCCAATTTTCGATGGTTGTTGGCTACCCTTGGCAAAAACTTTACGCATAATAAATTTTTCATTCGTTGTCATTAAATCATTGCAGCAGGACTTTTACAGAAGAAAGACGAAAAGGAATTTCCACCAAAAAAAAAGTGTGAGGGGATGAGAATAGAGGATGGAGGGGAAGGAGGAGACATAATGACAGGCAACATGCTGCAAATGTCAGAGCAGACAACGGAAACGGAAACGTATTGGCGCAGGAAAGTTGCGCCAAAGGATGTTGAAGAGAATTCCTAGCTAAGCTTCTCTTTTCTTTTCGGTTTTTGTCCATCTCACACTCTCTCTCCGCTCTTCTCTGTCTCTTTTCATATATAGTTTTGGCCAAGGAAACGGATGCGGGTGCGGCGGACAACTTAAAGATGAATGCCAAAAATGAAAAAAAATTATGAAAACTGCGACAAAAGTGTTGGGTGTTGGTATCGTAAATTATGCAAATCAAATATGTAAAATTTTCGCTTGTAGGTACAAGAATTTATTTATAAATTTGATTAAAAATGATAAATGCCAAAATGTTGGAAAACTGTCGCAGTAAACGGTGGCAAATGGAAAAATCAAAGGCAAATCACTTGCAGCAAATCATAAAAATGTTTCATTACGCCCAAATTTCAAATGCAGGAATCTCCCCCACCTAAGCCACGTGTCCTGTATTCCTTCTGCCACACGCCACACTTCATAAATTTTGCTACCGTTATGATTGCCCTATGGATGTTGACTTCCAAACAACAAGAACAACAACGAGGCGGATGTCCGCCCGCAACCCACCAAAAACGGAAGCTAAGCCTTGGCAAACGTAAAGAGAAAGAGGAAAAAAGCAAATACAAACATTATGGCAAAGAGAAATGCTACTGGAGGGTGATATTCCTTTCAGTGTGCTGAAGACATGGGACCCATAGACACATTGTAGCCAAAAACGATTCAGAGAATGAAATGGACTGGTGTATGGTGAATCCTGCGCATGCCGCAATCAAATCATCTGCCAAGTTTTATGATTTATTTAACTTTTTTAATTGACTTTTTCCGACACAGCCAAAGAAAAACCTGAGCGAGTGCCGCATTCACCCCTGCGTGTGAAAGGATAATGGTAGGTCTTCAAAGGAAGAAAACTTCACTTGCAGTCAGGAAGTGCGTCATTTTGATGATGGGTGTGCGGTGTGTGTGTTGGGTGTTCGGTGTTCGGTCTACGTGTGGCCATTGCCGGGTTGCGGAGATGTGGTGGGTGTGTTGCTTATGATGTTTTGGCGGGTGTTTGTTGCAAATCCGGTTTTAGTCTATTTATTTGAATGCCTATTTTTATGCTCATCCGGACGCTGACGCGTTTCACTTTCATTTTTTGAAAACAGGCAAAATATGTGTATGTACTTATGAATATACTTTTGATTTATGTTACGGTAATTGCTGATATAATGTTAGCTTGGGGATTTAAGTTGGGTGTTGTTTGTGAAAAAACCCAACGCATTGACTGTGAACTTACTATAAGCGGTTGGTTAAGTAACTTCTCCGCTAGGACTACCACTTATTGTTAGAGAAATGGTGTGAGAGGGGGGGAGGAAGGATATGGGAGTATTTTGTTTTTGGGAGTTTCTTATTTAGTTGGGAAATGCAAAACTTATTTACCCATTGCAAAGCACTTTCGTCGTGACAACTTACCTTTTAGTATCTTGTTAGATTGAAATAGCTTTGATAGTAGAGTCTTCATCTTTCGGATTCAAATAAATCCAAAATATGAGTCAGAGCCATAATTTTACCATTCATAATGGCTTATATCCACATCGCTTGAATGTATACCGTGAAGCAGGACTAATTTGACAGGTAACTAGCGCCAGACGTACAAAAAAACAGCAAACCAACGAAGGGAAAAAATAAAATAAAGGACCCATCACAAAGATCCACAAACTCACTTGTCAGTCTGTTGGGTCAAAACTTTCAATTTCTTAAGCACAATTCAAGACTGTTTGCAAAATATAATTTATGGGCCCAACAAAACCATTTGATGTATACATTTTGAACTTTGTTGAGACACAAAAATGATATTGATGGACATTTAACAAAACGACACCAGCTAAAAATTCTTCCCAGCACCATCCACACAGGTCCAGATCCTTCATTCAGGTGAGTCTGGATGCCCATGATGATTTGAGAGAGAGAGAGACAGAGGGAGAGAAAGAGGTAAAGAAACGCAATCTCAAATATACGACATTTTTCATATTTTATTTATTATTTAGAAAGGGTAAGCAGCATAAATCAAAAAACCGAAATGAGTACGACATAACAACACTAAAAACTTGACTCCAAGTCCACTCAACATCCACATCCATGTTGTCCAATGCAACAGCAGCCACAGCCACCAGCATAAAAAACCCAAAAAAAAAGACCAAAAACCAAAAAAATAAAACAGATTGAAACGAAAACAAACCTCAAAAAGTTCCCACATGTTCACAATTTTGTACATATTACGTTTTATGGCAACTGGGCAAAGGAGTAAAAAAAAAGTATATAAAAATGGGAAATATTGAAACCAACAAAAAAACCAAAGGCCAACAGATTTGCAACTAAAGCATAAAAATATCATTCATTGAACATAATACGTAGGGAATCGAAGTTGTTTTGAGGCGTTTTCTGCACTCGAAGAAAGTTTCCAAATTAACTATAATAATATTAATTCCAAGGACACTTTTTTAAAGTTAAGAAACAAACTTAAATTGAATTGAATGATTGAAATAATGTGCCGCTAATAATGGGAATATGACAAAAATTGTATACTTGAACACTTCGTCTGAGTCTATTCACATTTAATAAACTTTTAAATTGGCTTATCCTAATTCAATAACTTCCTTTTATCTTTAAAAGACTTTTTATAATGTATAATATTTAAACATTCATTTAAGATTTACCTGAAAATATTACTTGTGTCTTATTTTCCTTATTTCCTAAATGTATCTCAGTTTAAGTATCTAAAGTTGCTTTACTCAGTTCTTTATCAATTTACTTTGAATCTGAATTTCTTAGTTGCTGAAAATATTTACAAACAAATAAAGTTTCTTTAGGAATCAAAACCTTCTTCAGAGGAATCTAACAAACAAATAACCACAAATTTTAAAAATTATTCTTTAATTAACACTCTTTTTTTTCTTTCAGTGTTCTCAGCTAAATGACATAGAAGGGTACAAACAGGCGAAACAGTCAAATGTTGTGTTTGGTATTTTTTGCGTCACGCGGTTGTTCCACCTTGTTGTTACTGTTGTTGTTGTTGGTGGTGCTGGTGCTGGTGCTGGTGGTTATATTGGTGGTGTTTCACCAAGGATTGCGCCTGAGCACACGCCTGAATTGAATGCGATGTGGTTAGTGATCGAGAGATATCAGTGAAATGATCGCAATCTCAACACACAAAATTTGTGTTTGGCGCAGACATTTTTACTGTCCTCTGCCTTTGCCCTGGTCTCTTTGCTCCTGCTCCAGCTCCAGCTCCAGCTCCTTGCTGCTCCTGCTGCCCCATGACTCAGACGGTTGAGGGGGGGTTAAAAAAAATATATATAAAAGATGATGAAGATGAAGCAGCAGCAAATCTGCAAGCAATGCGACCCTCCCTCAACTCGCTTCCCCCTTCGGTCCTCTGTCTGGGCCAACGTCGTGTTGTCATAATGAATGGTGCAGCTTAAGTCATTTTATTTGGAAGCCGGAGAACTGGACTTGAGGATGGTTTGTCTTTTTCTTATATCTGTTTGGCTTTTTTCTTGTATTTTTTTTATAGTGCTGCTGGCGCCATGAAATATTAAATTACGCGCTGCTGTTTGTTTGTTTTTTTTTGTTGTTTTACCTCCAACTTGTGGTCAGTTTCAGTTTTACCCTCTCTCCGCATCACTCATTAGAGAGTGAGACACATTCCACATACGACATGTAGGTTCTGCGAAAATTAATAACTTCAAAATGTTTTTGGGTCATTAAAAAAGGGAATTCTTTCATTGATACGAAGTTCCAAAATTGTCAGAATCCAATTTTGGAAATTTTTAGAAAAATTAATAAGTTAATTATGCACAAACGACCTGTGATATGGAAATATTCGTTTTGGGCGCCAAAGCACTCTATGTGGCCGCTTTTATGACCCTTAGCTAATTATCAATGGGAAGGAGCAGGGTTTTATATGCCTCTTGGGGGCAAGCCCATTAAACAAGATTAAAGTTGATGACATTGTGTGTGGAAAAGGGACCACTTGAGATTTATACTTTGAGCTCTAGTTAACATTTATGGCTGCAATTGGTAAGTACATAAATACATACATATACATATGAAAATTATTATGCATAAACTTTTCCCTTATAAATATCAATAAAAAATCATCACACGAATATAATAATTCGTAGAAATGCCAAAAGTCTCAAAAAGAAAAAAAAGAGATGAAAAATATGAGCTTTACCCTTCTTTTTTTTTTGTATTTTGTTGTTTGCCATTATGAAATTTATAGTTGTGGTCTCTCGGCCTAGACCGCAGCTTTAGCAGCAGCAGGAGCAGCAAGCCTCTCCTCTGAGACCGAGTCGTGTGAGAATGTTGGCCATATGTGCCTTCAGTCAGTGTCCTCCTGATCTGGCGCGGCTTTCTGGCCCTGAGTTCAACTGCCAAAAACAAAACAACAAATAAAATAACAAACTCAACTACTACTACTACTGGCCAACTCTAATGCCGCCTGGCCAAACTTTTTGGTTTTGGTTTCTGTTTCTTTTTTATGCGAGCAACTTCCCTGGAAGTGGTTTAGGCCAAAAGCGATGAAAATATTTCTATATTCAAGTACAACGAGTTGTAGAGAGGGCACAACTTATCGCCAAACAAGATCAATATGCACGATATCAATAAGGCTTTTGGTGTTGTGCCAGCTGAACATAGCCAACCAGAACAATCATCATAAGAAGACCAACCAAACTTGGTACAGGACTTAACAAGAAAAAACATCAACTCGTGGATACCTACTTAATCAAGAAAGTATTTTTAAAGGGTTATAAATTCTGTGTTTAATCATTAACTTATACATAAACAGACTAAATAAATATAGAATTTAGGCGGTACTTCAATATTCGTTTTCGTTCGAAGTAAAAACAGGAAGTAGCTGATTACAATTTAAAAGTGTTTGGTCATTATTAATAATAAATCCATTTTTTATCTTTTTTATCTGCCAAATTAACAATAGGGGAAGTTTCTTCAGATTTTTCTGTTGATAGTTTAAACTTCTGGGATTCCCCTATTTACTCAGCAGACACGAAAAACGTTGGCTTCCAAAAATCGATTAATTTTTGATAAATTTTCACTATATGCGAATTGATTGTATAGAGATCGAAAATGTATAAAGTGACTTGATAGAGGCGTGTCTTTAAACTACAATTATTTTATACACACGCAGGTACACTATAAAGATATAAATCTGGTTTCAGTGTGAACAAATTTTATCGTCACATTAAACATTAGCTTAAGTCCACCCATAAGGTAACCCTTTATCCTCTCCACCTCAACCAGTTAACCTTACTTAATGGTAATAAGCCTTGCCACAGCTGTGCTTCAAGCTTGCCCCATTTTATGGCCGCACTCCTCCACACATGCTGTCATTTGTGGATGGCTCTGTGGGTTTTCGACTAATCGGCAAACAATTTGCCCAGAGAACAACAACAATAACTGTCTGTCAGTGCTAAGATTTGTCCCGCTTGTCAATATGATTAACCAGCTTTAATTTTGGTATTTCTTCTTTTTTTTTTCGCTTGGCGCGCGTTGCCAATATTAAAATTCGCAGAATTGAAGAAAACAAAACGAAAACAGTCGAAATGGGGGGAAGAAAAAAATGCAATGAGCTGCTACACAAAAATTTTGAATGCGAAACGATAAGGCAAGGAACGAGAACGCGGTGATGCCATAGGACGATTGGATTCGATTGGTTTCTGGCTTGCTTTTGGTTGGGCTTAGGTTGGCATTTGCATATTCGCGCGCGACTTGCACGTTTTACAACTGGCTAAAATGTTATCGATGAGCTGAGGAGCTATAGAGTCTCGAAGTCATGTTGACGACCTTTGTTTGTGTCTGTTTTGAATTGTTTTGTTTTTTTTTTCCTTCTTCATAGTTTTGTTGTCAAACAATTGTCACAACGTGTTGGCATTCACACGAACTTTATGTTAGCTGCAACACCTTAAGTACCCATACCATACAACCGGCCAAAGGGTTAAAGTTTGAGCGATTTTTAAATGCTGATTGGCTGCGCCCTACCGCATCGTTTCCCAGACTCATGTGTATGTAGTAATATAACAACAGTTGAAAGTCCTTTTGTGCAAAAAAGTAAACACTCATCAGGTTGAAGGGTCCTTCAATAACCAAGTTAATAATAATAATGATAATAATGAGCGCATCGTCTCCTCTGATCCCCAGCACAGCGGTTTCCATTGTTGTATTGTATTGCGTGTATGTGTGTGTGTGTGTGTGTGTGTGTGTGTGTGTGGAAGAGGAGACCCCTCTTTTTTTTCCAATACGTAACGCATTTATTGTATTCGTATTTATGGCACAGTTTTGTGTCTGTGTCTGGTTTCCTTTGACAAGCGGAATATCTTTTTTCTCGCGATCGGCGATCGGGCAATCGTTCTTATTGAATAGATCACTCAAGCGTAATGAATTATTGATGGACAGCAGCAAAGTATCATAAAGAAGGGGGCAAAGAGCCAATGATCCAAAGAGCACTGTAATCAGAGCTTTTTCTTTTGCCAGTTTGACTTAATGTGGCAGTATATAGTAGTCAATACTGCCAATGCAGTCAGCATTCTCTCCTCCACATCAAAGTTTTCGTTTTTATTTGGATTTTGTCAATGTCTGTGATATATTGTTTCGGTAGCATTTTGTTAAACGTGATCAATTTTTAATTACCCATCATCATCATCATCATCCATCGATACGTCGATCGATCCATCGAATCGATCGATTCGCCGTTGCGTATCAATCGAACCGCACTGCTAAAATGTAACCTGCAGACGTTTGTCGCATGTCATTCAACGATTTATGCCCCTGAGCGACTTTAATAAATGTGTCTTGCCGCTTTTGGCCTTTTTGTACTCCGGAGGCCCCCCTGGTTACTGCCGATTGAGGCTACTTTTGTCACTGGGCCGTGGCTCGGTCACTACCAACTTCGACTCGGTCTCTCGTTGCTGACTTGGTTAATATGGCGCCGGCTTTTTTCTCTCTGCCCTCCCTGTTTGTGTGTGTTGTGTGTGTGTGCGTAAAATGTTTAATTAGTTTTGTCTAATTAACACTTGACAACATGGTCACAACATGGGCATCAAGAAAGAAGCGTGCCACCAAAGGCGTGAAGATCAAAAGGTTGCGAATCGTCAAGAGGAATGTTCAAAATGTTTGGCTAAAAAGGGGAAACATTGTGAATTCATAAAAAAGGAAGAACTATGCATTGGAGTTGTAATAATTCTAATCGTAGTAGAATGTTAATTGGAGTTCTTTGATAATATTGAGAAAAACAGAGAAAATTAGCTAGTTAAAGATTATGATATATAGAGATAGAAATATGTCTATATTTTTCTTTCTAAATATCAGACTATATTTGATAAGTGACAGATATTATACATAAGTATTTCTGTGTATATGTATATATAGAGTATACTCTATCGATTAGTCACTGTATAACAGTGTTTTTGTCTACACATCCATTTACAAAAATTTGTATAAATTAAATATGTTGTTTTGAGATCTGTTAATGGGAATAGAAAAGTTTAAAGGTGTACATTTTCATGTAATTTGAAGACTTCTTAACTAATATTCAAAATATCAACGCAAATTTACAGGTTTTTTACAGGAATTTTTTTTTCGATTTGATAAATTTTAAATGTAATCCCCAAAAATATTGAAAAACTTTGTATTTTTAATGGCTTGATCATTTCTTTTGAAGCGCATCCTTATTTGGTAGCCACCCATGTTGAGTTTAACCAACAAAATGCTTGCCTGGCTTTGGTTTCGGCCCTGCCAAGAACAACATAATTTCCAGCAGCATCAGACAACTTAGACGCCCATTTTGCCACCAGAGTTAGTTAGGTCTGAGCACAGCCTAAGGGCTCTCTACTCTACTCTACTCTTAACTCTTTTGAGCCCTGAGAAGTTTTAAAGTCAACGCCCACAGCACACGCCAAAAAGAACCGAAAGAACAACGCGAAAAGAGGAGTATCAGCAGGCACGGCAACGGCAATAAGAGCAGCCAAGCTGGCTGCCAAAACTTGGCCACTTGAGTTCTTGCCACTGCTCCTCCTTTAGCTTCTCCGTCTCCATTCGCTCCTCCACCTTCTTCTCCTTCCTCGACTTCTTTTGGTTTTGGGGCCTTTATTTATTTTGGTACGCGCCCAGGCAACAAATTAAAAAGTAATTCACAAGCGCAGCATAATTAGCTGCTAAATGACACTAATGGAGGTGGGGCTCAGCCCCTCAGTTCCTTCAGTTCCTTGGATTCATGGCCCCAATTGAATGGCACTTGAATGCACTTCTTCTAGGCACTCGTTGTGTGTGGGCAACTTCACTTTACAGTTTCTTTTCTTTTGGTTTTGGGCTAATTGAGTTTTGGTGTTGGTTGTGGTTTCTTTTTTCTTCGTTTTTCTGGTAGTCCACATGGCTCCCTTGTGGCTGCCAAGATTTTCGAGTTGGAAAATTGATGGGCTTGATGAAAGCAAAAGGTCATTATTGTGATGAAAACTAAAAGAGCAATTTAGTTAGCCAAGTTATTTATGTCAAAATACACACACATACAAACACAAAATCATATAAAAAAGGCGAGTTGATTGGAAAAACGAATCGATAATTATACATGTCATACTTAATATTTACGCCAACAGAACAACATTATGAGCTCTTACTCAACAAAATCCTCCAAAAAGGAGTCTCATCTACAAAAATTTGCACGACTTGAAGGTCTTCAGGTGTCATCAAAATCTGAAAATTCAATACAATCTACGGAATCGGATAACCACGCTGACTGTGAAGACTATGAAGAAGATGCCCAAGATGATCCCTCAGTTGATTCAAAACTAATGCAATTGTGTTGGCAACGGGCTGATGATTTGGTTAGCAAGTTTCTGTCTTCCCGCAACGAGGAGAATTCGAGAAGTAGCAAAAGTAAATCGGCACCAAGAGTTTCCAGCGGCTCATCCAAGAACTCACATTCTACAGATGCCTCGAAGACCTACAGTGAAATCTATAGCGAAATCTACGAAGAATCGAGAGCACGTCAAGAGAAGGCCGAGAGCGTCTGTAAGTTTTACAACTTGCATAAAGAAGATCGAACTGAACGTTGGGTCAAGCAATTGGGTCAACCAGATCGAAATGATGACGAATTGTCTTCAGGTACAACTTCTTATAGTTCAAGTCATTTGACAGTTAACAAATCCGAATTGGATTTCGAAGAAGATATTGAGCAAGATGTTTTTAAAAAGAATAAAACGGCAACCATCTCGAAATCGGATTTAACAGAAGAAGAAGAAGTGGAAGTAATATCGAATTTTAAAATTGCATCAGAAGAGGAGTTAGAAGTTGTATCCCCAAAACAAGAGACAGCATCCAAAGTTCCCAATTCAGAATCGGATATTGAACTAGAATCTTTAATAGAAGAGGAAATGGAGGATGCATCCAAAAATGAAGAGACTACAGCCGACTTGGAGTCGGATTTTGAAGAAGAGATCGATGAGAATGCTTTGACAGAAAATGAAATGGATATTATTTGGAAATATGAACAAGCAGCATCCGATTCTGGTTCGGATTTCGAAAAAGAGCTCGATAGGGGAGCTTTAATAGACGAAGAAGTGGAAATTATAGCTCAATATAAAAGTATGCGGTCGACAAATGAGAGTAAAAAGTCCCGTTTCGAAACAGATTTTGAAAAACTTGAAGAAGCTGTGATAGAAGAAGAACTGGAAATTATGTCTCAATATAAAGATAATCCGATTTCCAGTAAAAGTTCTCATTGTCAAGAAATGAATCAAAGTTCTAAGTTCAGTTCAAGTGAATCATCTAATAGAACTTCGAACTATGCCAAGTCTAACCAGACTAACAACTATTGTTCGGACTCTATTTCCAATTGGAAGACTACCAAAACCTATCAAGATCGTGCTAATAGTCCTATCAGTTTTCGAAAAGAAACTAAAAATAAGTGTGATCAGACTTCTCTTGGAAAATCAACTGGAAATGTTGGTATACAATATCCCAGCGATAATGAATTATATAATCAAACAAAAATAACGAACAATCCATTGGGTTTAAGAATTCATAATGCCGATGAAGCTCTAATTGGTGTAACTCCTAATTATTTCAATGAGTCCATGATAATCCTGGATGATGATGCCGATTTCCTGAACCTAAGTCTAACCGATGATGAGAGTCAAATACATTGCAAATTAATGGCAGCCGCTTTAAGCAATAAGAAAAGTTCCACTAGTATAACGGGCAAATCTATAGATTCGAATGAATCAATCTCGACAGCCTCTATTGTGGCCAGCTATACACCAAGCGTATATTTCCATCGTCGATCCGACTCGGATTTGGCTGAAGAAAAAGAAAAGGGAAGCCCTACACCTGAAAAGGATTATGTGGCCTATTTGGCCGAAGCATCTTTAAGGGCTTGTTCAAAAGGGAGCTACAGCGACGAGGTCAGAATAAGGCCACGACTAAAACGTGAGGCAACTAAAAAGGCCGAAGAGTTATACACTTCAGAGATGCAATTACCCGCCGATCGTCAGAGTTTGGTCAAGGACTTTAATATGAAGCTAGAACGTCAGTTGAAAATTCTCAATGAGAGTTTTCAATGAGAACCACCATACTACATAATATGTAAATATATTTTCTATGCGACATTTCTCGCAAACAATAATAATTTGTTTATTGCACATGATTTTCAAACAATGGCGCAAAAACCACCAACGGGGAAGAGAAGAAAATAGGGTGAAGGCAAAGTCAATTGCATAAAGCGTTGTTTAAATTTATGGTCTACAGTTGGATGATTTAAATGCAGGTCGGCTGCAACCTCTTGAGGCTTTCAGCAGACTCTTGGCCCATAATCAGCTGCAGCAGCATCAGCAGCAACAGCAGCCGCCTTACAGTCTGGTCTGGTTGCGTCTATTCGAAGAGTATAAATCACATTTTACCATATTCCAAGTGTCTTGCTGAAGTCAGTCGGTCTCTGCCCCGTATTTTCGTCTTTCTTGTTGGCAATTCAAGTGGTTCTTTTGGTTCGGTTGTGGGCTGTGGGTTCTAGCATAATTAGCCTATTGGCTACTGTAGGTCTATCTCACTCTCGGCACTGCACATTCATTTTCTTCACACATACTAAAATATGCAGCGTGGTTTGCCCTTCCATTCTCTCCTCCCCTCCTTATATTTTGTTTACATAATCGATCAGCCTCAGAGAGATCAGCCTTAGCTTTGCCTTCTCGTCCACATTTATGCTTTGGTCCAATTGTGCAGTCTCGGGATGCATTTAATTGCTAACTAAACAACTATTTTATACAACAATTTCTTCTACAATTTCCCCAATTGGGTGAGAGCTGTACGCAAATATTGTTTTAAGGCACATCAACATATTTCACCTTTCTAACGAGCGAGCGAGAGAGGTAAACTTTTCTACCAGAAAGAAACAGAAATACAAGAACTAACTAGATTTTTTCTTTTCTTTTTCGTTTTGCCTTTTTTTATAATGAAGTGCGTCTGGATATGTTTATAATTTACGATATATCTACATGTACGTGATGCCAGAGAATGTGAAATACTCCATACATCTCGCTTTTTTCCTACAGTATCTCTGGTCGATTCTATGTATATGGATTGGGCAATATGTTGTTTGACCTTAATAGAGATTGGGTATAAATTATCTTTGTACAATTTATAGCCTAATAATGTGTCTAGTCAACATTTTAAAGACATCACATAGTTAATTTGATCTGACGGGCTTGTCATATTATCCGAGAAGAAAATCACATAGCTGGGAAGAACAATTTTCACTAGTCTTTAGGCGATCAGAGTAAAATAGTTACTATTTTACTTATAAAGTTCAATTTTGTGATCTTGCTTAACATATTCGAGTATGGGGAGGGAGCATTCCTTGATCCTCATTCATCCATCGATCAATTAGGGGGGAAAAAAAACCATTAAGTCGGTCAATCAAAGTCGGTATCTTTTAACACCTAGAATACAAAAGATGTGTGGTAAATTAAAAAGCCACGCAACTTAACTCTTCATTTATTTTAAAGAAAACAATAAACTGCTCCAACTTGCTCATCGCCAGACTTATTGGCACCTCACACACACATCGTCGATACTTAATGATCAGTTTTACACTTGGCTAATAGTTTTTTAATCAAAAATTTAACGCCACACACAAATTACAATAGACACAACACACCTTCCCATCATATGGTATGTTCCCTGATTGGGGATATTCGGGGGGAAGGCCACACGCAAAACCTTAATTACTTCTCCAAGTGCAATCCAAAAGAGAGAAAGATGATAAATCGTCACAGTGGAAAGTGCGTCTGCCGATTCCAAACTGTCTGGGGCATCATCTGCCTATAACTCTATATTGAGTTACGATCATTAACATTATCATATGTAGACGCATGAGTAAGGAAAGCCTAAACTACTACAACTTCCCAAGAAATTCCCTAGGACAACAACGGCAAGCAGAAAGGATTCTTTTGTAATTTCAATATTCAGCAGCAGCAGAAAATAAAATGGACAAACTAAATTAGCTCGATGAAGAGCATTTTAAGATGGGGATGGGAATCGGTAGACCAGATCGAGATGCAAATTTCACAGGAATCAAAAAGAGCAACAACAATCCCAAATACAAATAATAATAAAAAATAAAGTTTTATCCCAAGCTTAAAAGTCGTTGCGACCATTGTGACTTATGGACTGAGCATGAGGCCGAATGGAGTCTCTGTGGAGAATGTAGGGATTTTGTTTGGCCTTATGGTTACACTTGAAGAAAATTATCATCCATAAATATATCAAATAGAAATTTGAAAAAGTGTTTCTAAAATATTGAGATATTTTGTGAGAAAACAAACCTTGTTGTCTATGTTTGACAGTAATAAAAGCTCCGCGAGATAATCCAATACCATATAATAAACAGCATGGCCGTTTCAACGATTACCTTTTAGTCCAATTTATTTCAGTGTATCGTATTCCTCTGCTCTGGTGTGTCTTGTTTCGTTTGGCCCATGTGCAGACAGTTGTGAAATTATATTTGCGCATCGTCATGGCCATTGTATTATGGTGTAGGGGGGCCAAAAGGAGTGGGATGTGTGAGAGACATAGAGAAGGGATGAGCTTAAAAGAAGAGGACTGCATCTTCTGCATCTTCTCTCGATTTGTCAGGTCAGACGAATAGCTTAACTGGCCAAAAGGAGTCTGAGTTTGGTGCTGCTTTGGAGCAGGTTGTTGTTGCTGAATGTTGTTGGAAAAGGGCCTAGTCGCATGATACCAAAAATACCCATCGCATTGCCAACCATCATCGTCATCGTGCTATTCAAACAAATGATTTACAAAATGTTAAATGAATTATGCATTTTGCATATGGGCCTTTGCAAGTTCAGGCAATTTTTCATATTCATATTCTCGGCTTTCGAATACACATATATATATACATATATATTCCTTGTTGGTTTGGTTTGCTTGCTATGTTCCTTGGTTCGAACTGAGAGGCGATGGGCAGCAGACAATGTTGGCCCAGACCAACAAGCCGATTTTCCCTGGTGTTGGCTTTAATAAATTGGCGTGGGGTGCGCCTCGAGCTGTTGTTGTCGCAGTCTTGTTTAGTCCCCATCGACCATGTCCAATGTCAATGTCTGTGACTTAAGCAAATACAGCTAAAGGAAAGCAAAAACAAAACCACGCAAATATAATCAAGTCATATAAATTGAGTGCATTTTTCATAATAAATGAAGGGAATTGTCTAAATTATGCCTTGACGAGAAGGGGAAAACGAATAGGCAAAACAAGTATGGGACTTGATTTTGATTTGCAATAGATAAGTCGTGAGAAAATTCATATCTTGGCTTACATTTTGTTATTTCTAAGCCTATTTCCACCTTTTTCTCTTCTAAGAATTTTTAGGGCCAAGATACATTCACAAATTTGTATTCCATCTTCCATATAATAAGTCGATAGATAATATAAAAGTTATCGATCCAAAAGCGATTGATTTTGCAGATCTTTATCGCTTTTTCTGTTACCTATGTCAAAATTGGAGAAAAACTAAGTCGAGGCACCTTTAAACAAATCAAGCCACGACCACACATAACAAACTCAACAACTGACAACAGCAACAAAATGGCCAAAACGCCACAAAACAACAGCAACAACAACAAGAAACAAGAAAAGAGAGAAAGAAAAAACTTGTTGACACAAAACCTCTATACACCCCTTTGTCGCCTGTCTATCTGTTTGACTGTCTGTGTGTGTGTGTGTGTGTCTCTCCTGTCCTATTGAAACTCTCACAGTCTCTCTCGTTCTCTCGTGCGGCAGCATCTATTCTCCATGCCTCATGCCCCCTTACCCCACCCAATTCCCATTGCCCATTCACTTTGTGTATGTCGGCACAATTTAAGTTTCAATGAGCGACTATTTGTTGCAATTTAAACTGAACGCGTTTATAAATTGACGACGGAAACTGCTGTCGAGAGTCAAACTGCCAACTGCAAATGGAAATGGAGAATAGTGAATGGTGAATGGTGGTGGTGCTAGGTGGGCCACAAGAGGTGGATTGTGGTGGGTTTAGTTAGTTTTAAATTGGAACATACATACACACACACACACACACACACACACACGCTCGTGGCCCATTCTTCGTGAACTATTTAACTATGTAGTTTTGTGGGCTTGACATTTAAATTACATGAATTAATTTTGGTGGGCTTAATTCATTTTATTATTACAATTGCGGCTTTTGTGGTCTAACTAATTTTTGTGGTTGGCAGTTTATAATTGAACTTTTTCATAATTACAAAATCTGTTGGCCTGGAAATGAAAGTTGACTTCTAGTTGTACCTTTCCCCTATGAAGAACTAAAGCTTAGTCCACATATTGTACGATGATATCATCTCCAGTTGAGGAACCAGTTTTCTTTTCCTTTTTTTTAGCAAGGAAAATGCGAAATACAATTTAATTGCATGCCACAACATTTTTCTGACTGCTTTTCCTTACCTTACTAAAATTCAATTCCAGAAGAGAGATTCAGACCCCAAAAGATGTAGTTAAACCAAAGCCGAAAGCTGCTCCCCGACGCAAAGAAGCAAATTTTTTGGTTTTTTCTTTTTTTCTTTCCACATTTCTGTTTTCGTTCGACAGGCCTGAACAGGCAATATAATTTCTTTCGATTAATCCAATCGATTTCTATTCAATAAATCAAAATATGAATTCGTTATGCTCACACATATCTCCAGCTTGACTAGATTCTGTCTATGTGTGTGTGTGTGTGTGCTGGTGAGTTTGAGGCACGTAACAAATTGTTGGGTTAATTAAAAAAACATAAATCGTTTGATTTTTCTCCCCCCACTACTCCATCCAGCCATTGACAGGGCTATGTGTGTGTGTGTTAGTCTTGGTGTGTGGTGTGTTACAGGGAGGGGGGAAACACCCTTTCATCAACTAACTGAAATTTTCACATTTCGCCAAAACCCTTCCTACTGTTATGCTAATCTTAATTAACATCGCTTAGCCAAATTGAAACCTGATATGGAAAAAACTAAATATTTCGCCTGCCTCCGCATCAAAACCCATCAAAACAAATTAACAACAAACAAACCAAAAACAAAATAAAGGAAACTTTAAATATTCATGACGGAATTCCATCAAATCGACACACGAATCAACCAAAATCAACTCTAAATTTTATAATTAACAGATTAAAGTTGCAATTTTATTTGAATTTCAATTTGAAATGGCATTTCATTAGTGCCTTAATAGAATGGTAATTTAATTTTTAAGTCGGGTGGGGGTGTGGGAAACATTCACCGAAAAAGGAATTAAGGTCAAGGTTCGGATTTCGATTTTCAGTGAAGGTTTTTAAATAAATAAGGAAATTGCAACCGTTTTCCTTATTATTTCATAGCTAATCTTTCTGACTTAGTTCTTCGTACAATCATATTAAGTGACTTTTATCAATAATGAGATTGCCATTTAACTCTCATTACTTGGGAACCCCACCGAAAACCAGGTTCAATTTGCAATATTTATTCGCTAAGAACATTATATGTATTTTACCAATATTACCAATATTAAATAATATCTCAATAGACCCTTTAAGTCAATATTTTCTACTGAGAAAACAATTATAACTTTTGCCTTAAAAAGAAAGATTTTTCTTGACTATTCTTTCTATCTCTCTCTCTCTTTCTCTCTCTCTCTCTCTCTCTCTCTCTCTCTCTATGTCTCTCTTTCTTCATTTGAAGTAAATGTGATGCGCTGAGAAGTTACATCTTTATAAAGAAAATATCAATTCAAAATTTGGGTTTCTTTTTCATAGTTTTCAAATTTTATTTTTGTTTTCGTTTTTTTTGTGAGTTTTTTATTTTTGTTGTTGCTTTGCTTTTTATAGAGTGTATGTGTGGTGTGTGTTTGTTGTGTGTGTAAGTATACTTAAGCTTGAGAATTCTAAGGCCGAAATTGTATGGTACGTATATGAGTTGTTAATTTTAGTTTTTTCGTTTAAATTTAGCTTCATTTTAAGCCAATTTTTGTGTTTTTTTTTGTACTTGAAAGCTTTTTAGAGAATTTTTTCAATTTTTTAGGGTTTTTCTTTTTTGGTTTTTGGTTGTGTCCGTGTGTGTGTGTGTTGGTTTAAAAGTGAAGCAGCATTTTGAAAAAATTTGCTAAATCTTAATATTTAAATAGGCTTAAGTAAAATATGTTTACACTTATAATTCTTTAATGAATATTTTATACATTTATTTTGTAGTTTACAATTATAATTGTTGGGGTGTTCCTTTTCTTGTTTTATGTTTTAGTTATTTTACTGCATTTTAGTAATTACTTTTAACACTAAACAAAATACTAACATTTAAATAGCAAAAAAATTAGGCAATTTTGTTGTTAAATCTGAATTATTATATATTTTTTAAATACATCTTCATAATGATCGCAAGAAAAATTAATTGTTATTTAAAGTTTTTCGCTTTTGTTTTTAAGTTATGTTTATTTTTTAGTTGTTATTTTCTTCTTTTTTTTTCGTTTTTTACATTAACAGCAATTTTTCAATTATCAGGTAAAAAGTTTAAAGTATTTTCTTCAACTTTGAGAAATATTTGGTTTTCACATTGCGCCACTAGCGCCAAATTCTGCAGACGCTGACAGCAGAACCAATCCAATGAGGCGGAATCCTCGAGAGCAGGCGGCGGCGGCGGCTGATGAGGCGGAGGTGCTGCTGGGACAAGCGGCTGCGTTTGAGATGGCAGTGCTGATAGTGGTGGTGGGGGAGGAGGAGGCGGTGGTGGTGGGGGAAGTGGCGGCTCGGCTTCGGGCCACCAGTTCTCCCACTCTCAATATGCCGTCGCCGCACCAGGATGCATCAAATGATGATGATGATGATGGTGACCAAAGTGATTCAATGGATTCATGGCTGCTTCGGCGGCAGAGGTGGTTGGCGCCGCCGTGTGATACCAATCGCTGGGTGGATGATGCTGGGCCGCCGGATGATAGAGCAAATGATGATTGTGATGCAGCATCGAGGCAGAGGCTGCTGCTGCTGCTCCCGGTGAAGTGGCAGCTGCTGCTGCTGCTGCCGCCTGATGATGATGGTGATGATGATGATGATGCGAGGGCGGTGGTCCCAAGGGCGGTGGCAAATAGGCCGACGAGGCGGCCATTAGCTGCAAGGCAGGTGATGATTTCGATTCGCTTTGATGGGAAGGTAAATGCTGATGTTGTTGCTGATGCTGTTGTTGTTGTTGAAGCTGTTGCTGCTGCTGTTGTTGTTGCTGCTGCTGTTGCTGCTGCTGCTGTTGCTGTTGTTGCAGCAAGTGCGAAGCACTACTACTGGCCGTACTGCTGCTACCACTACTCGAGGCCCCCAAGTGTACACTATGCATGGGATTTGGTTCTGATTTAATGGAGTGCGGCGACGATTTAATGCCACTGCCACCACTGAGGCTGCTGACGCCACTGCTGCTGCCGGCACTGCCATCCAGGCGATTCGACGAAGGCGGCGTCTGGGCACCGCCGGTAATGATACTCGAACTGGAGCTTTCCTCTCCCTCACTATCATAGCCATGGGATGGTGATTTCTCATCAATGTTGCCATGCACCTGAAGAAAACGAAGCAAAAATAGGAGAGAAAAAGATTGTTTTATTGAAATGTTGGCAGATTTAAGTTGCATTCGCAGAAGACTTTCTATTTAAAGGTATGTGTGAAGATGATATTCGTTTTCAACCTACCTTCATATGCTTGCGCAGCGATGAGGGATGTGTATAGGACTTATCACAGCCATTGATGCGACAGTTGTAGGGCTTATCCGATGTGTGTACATGCGAATGCTTCTTGCGATCCGATGAATTGGCAAATCGACGATCGCAGCCTTCATGCTCGCACTTAAAGGGTTTCTCGCCTACAAAAAAAGAAGAAAACAAAATGGTTAAAAAACATAATACTATAACATCTCCTCCCTTCGTCTCACCTATAAACAATCTCTCTCACACACACACAAGAATCAATGGCTATAAACGAGATTATTTATGTGCCATGCATAAAATATATATAACAAACAACTAACAGGCCAAGAGAGATGCAGGGATATGGTGAGGGCAGGGCAACGAAATATAAAAGATGACCATTTATGCTCTTACAATATTATTTTTTATGAACTGCCCTGCCCCATACACACACGCAAACTCACACACACACACACTTTAATAAAGGTGGGAAAATGTCTAGGCTCGTTTTTATAGTGAAAAAAACGAAAATAGTCGTATAAATTATGCGGGATCAAGTCGTCCCCATTGTTTTCGAAATCGAACAAAGATCGGCATGGGGAACGCTCAAACAGAACACAAAATTCACCTGTGTCCCCCGAACCGAATGTTGATTGTCCTTTTTTGTTTTCCAAAAAGGTTAAAGTGTGTGCGTAACACCTTTTTGACCAACCAACAATAAAGGCCAACAGCAACAACAACCTTCCATGGGTTAAATATTAAAGGTTAAGGCCATTTGAAGTGATATTTTATGGCTTATTAGAAAATTATTTGTTAAGCCAAAGGGTGCCCATGCAGTCGGTAAAATCCTTGTTTTCAGATGTAAAGAGATAATATCCAAAAGAGATAAAACATAAATTATCTATATAAATATGTGAAGCAAAGGAATCTCAGATTAACCTATAATTTGCCAAAGAAAAAGGATATGAAAAACCAAATATTTATGGAAACTTCTTTAAGAAAATTACGCTTAGCCGAAAAACTGAACAAGTTCTACAAGTTCCCACAAAATAAAAACGAAAAGAAAATAAAAATCCGCCATCAATTTCAATAACCGACACTGCAAAAGCCATTCAAAACTTCTTTTCACAAAACGAAAAGCGGAGAAATATCTTGAGTTAAGTCCATTTAGCATATGGCATTTATGTCGCAGATAAGCCTCCATTATATACACCATGGCACACATTCACATCTTTATGACAATTGCGACTAAGCGGCTCAGTGGTAGATGGGACAACAGTCAACAGCCAACAGAAAACAGGCAACAGGCAGGCAGTGGCAACCCACACAACAAGCCAGACCAAAACTGACAACGACCAAAATGATCATAATCACGATCATGCTTGCTGATCATGATCATCATGACAATAATCGAACATTTTCACACCTCGAGCTTAAAGAGAGAGAAAAGCTATAGCATCAGAGGGGGGCTTTTGTATATATACAAATATACTTATATATACATACATATCAAGAAAAGACATACAGACAGCGCTTAACAAGTTTCATGCTATTCTATATACACACATATATGTAATTTAATACTAATTTATGTGCTTTATTATCATCATATTTGAATAAGGTTTTTGTTTGCCTTGTTTTTTTTTTGTTTCTCTTCTGTAAGTAATAACTCAAACAATATTCGATTTTCTATTAATTTGTCAAAAACGAACTCATAAATATGCATTATAGCTCCACAGTGAAGTGTGTGTGAAAGACAAGAGACAGACCCCAGAGACAGAGGCATTCTCAATTATTTTGACAAGGGGAATTATTTTTGAACGCAAAACAAGCGAAACGAATTCATTTCGGTATGCTATGAATTTGTTGTATTTTTTTTTTCTTCAATTTTTCGAATTTATTTTTCGATTGCTAGGTGGGGAGAAGTTTTGCTAGTACACTACACGTCAAGGTGTCAGCTTATCGCTTGATATTGTATGATAATCAAAGATAAATCATAAAGCGGCGCCAAAAATCTACATGGTGCGAGTGTCTGGCGTGTCGAAAGGTTAAAACCAATCGCTCATTAGTTACTTAAAGAGGCAAAGGTCAGACGACAAATGTGAAGAAGCAATCAAGCAATGGTTCGTTTGACTCTAGCAATTCTATATTTTAATTATTTTCGTAGCTCTTTAAAGGCTAATTAGTTGTTAGGCAGCTGATAAACATATATTTTGTTGCTCACATCATGTGGCCGACCTGATCAGACCTGGCGCTGGGTTTTATCCAGGCGGCGTCTTATCATTCTTATCATTCTGGCGGCAGGAGCAGCTTGTTTTTATGACAATACTACCTTGTATTTCTCCTCTCTCTACCGATCTAGCTCTCTCCCTTTTCTGTGCTCTATGGATACCTATGTGTGTATATGTATGTATCCCACATACCACATATCCACACATCCATCTACAAACATGCATCTCCATCTCCCAGGGCGTTGCGGTCTAAACTCAGCGGGACAAAAAGCAACAACAACATCGGCGACGCGGCACGCGCTGTGGCACAGTCAGAGACCAACCGACAAAAAGCAAAAAAAAAACAAAAAATACAAAAAATATCACAAGAGACACAACCATAAAGGGTTTGTGTCCTAACTAAAATGCACTAAAGCACATGGAAAAAAAGGACATGCATAATTTTCACATTTTAAATTTTTGTAAACGAAAAAAAATGTTTTATTGCTTTAAGTTTTATGTGTTTTTTTTTCTTTTGACCCAAGAAAATGTTTCTAGCCCATTTATAAAATGTCAATTTCAGTTGAACACCCCCACCCAAAAAAAAAAACGATAGAAAAAAACATAAGGCAACATAAAAGACATCCAGGGCTTCGGATTCTGCCATTGGCATATACATACATACATACATATACCCTTTTTACCCTGGCAAGTCGCCACCATAAGACCTTCCTGCTACACTTTACTCCTTCTCCACATCGTTCACTCTCTGCCTTTTGCACAAATCCCATTTAGGCTGTGCGAATCGACAAACTTATTTAAATATTTCAATAAAGTAAATCCCAGGACCTCTCTCATCGTCGTTCCTTGGAAGTATATAAAAAGTTTCAAGGCAAAGACGGCACACGAGAAGCTTTCAAAATAGGCATTTGCATAAATTTGAGAAACGTTTGGTTTTTTTTCCAATGATTTTTTTTGTTTAAAGCCTAAAATAATTGTTAATTTTGAAACGTTTTGGAATTGAAACAGTAGTATGCGAGCAACTGTCATGGCGGCTGGTCTGGTCTGTGTAGGGTGGTTCTTAGTATACTTTTGGGGGTTGTTGGTGTGGTTGGCATTGCTTTGTAATCTGTTTTCTCTATGTTTTTGATGTGCGTGGGCTACAGCCAAGAAAGTTGTATGTACATAGGTCTTAATATATACCAAAGTTTATTTATATATACATATATATATATGTATACTTGCGTATATATACAAGTTTTGGCTTTTTATGTAACTCTGGTCTCGTTCTCTCCCTTAAGCTCTTTTTCTCTCTCTCTCTCTCTCTCTTAGTAAAGCTTGCTGTCATTTGCAGACAACACGGTCGAGTCGAGTGTCGAGCCGATGATGCCGCCGACGGGTTTTTTTTTCTTCTCTATATTGTTACGGGGTCTCCAACATTTGTCGTTGTCCTTTCGTCCGTATCGTCGTCTGTGAATGTTTGTATTTGTTGTATTTTTGGGTGGTTATTTTGGGGCGTTGTTTGATTATTTTTTTCTACTTTCCTTTTGGCGGGTGTAAGGTAAAGGGACTTTGGCAAATATTTCTCTTTTTGGGCGTATCCTCTCCTCTTACAAATACAAAATTTGAGTCTACTACATATTTCATAAGTGCTTCAGCTGAGAAGGGAGGGGAAGATGATGAGGAGTTTATATACATATGCAATATGTTTTTTGTTTATTATCAGGCCATGTCAAAGAGGATTTAGAAAGTGGTAATTAAATAGAGTTAGGCTCAAAAATATAATATACTTGAGGAGAAATACCCAATTTTAAATGTTTTAAGCGAGTTTGAAGGCCAAACATTATATTACGAAGTATTCCAAGTACCATGGTAGGCAACGAATTAAGTATGGCTTTTTGCTTTAGTATAAACCAAAACCAAAATGGAAGGATCTGACCAAAAAGTAAATTGCATTTTTGAAGCCAACTCTGGACAAGGAAGCAACAGCAGAGCTTTATCATGTCTACTCTTTTTCACCCGTTTACTCACTCCTTATGGGTTCGTTCATTCTGTCTTTGTGCTGGATCTGAAACGCAAATTAAGCATCCATTGACAGTCGCTGATTAATTGAACTGAATCAGGTTTTTAATTTTCAGCCAGCAGAAAAAAATCACACACACACACTCACAGCAAAAGAAGCAGAAAAAAACATATTTTATATGGCAATGTCGCTGAATGACAGTGGCATATTAAATGCATTTTAAAAATGGAATAAAAATGAAATTATTAAAAGACATTCGCGCCTTTGTTAGCAGAGAGAAACCGAGAGAGAGAGAGAGGGAGAGGAATACCTATAGAAAGAGAAGCACAGAAGAAGGAAGAGAGAGATGGAATACGCTTGAATGATTTAATTGCTGCTAAATAATTACCCTGCTAAATATTTATTGCCCGCTTGAGAGGACAAACTCGCCCTTAGCCCTCAGCAAGGACAAATGAATAGTGAGAGAAAGAAAGAAAAAGAAAGAGATGAAATGAGAGGGAAGCAAAATGGGGATGAGGATGAGCGGATGAGACTGTAGCAGGGGCATCATCATCGCTCATGTGTCAACAACATGCAATGCGATATGATTATTATTATCTAACAATACAATAACAAACAGCAGCTACTTTTTGCCTGCCTGCCTCACTCACTCTCTCCCCGTCTGTCTGTCTGTCTGTCTATCCTTCTCTTTCACTCTTTTGGCTTGTCGGCACTCTCGAAAAATCCTGAACTAAAACCAAAACTGCATGGCATTGTATCTATATCTGTGACTGTGTCTGTTTGTTTGCTATACTTTTTGTCGCTTCTTCCCATTGAGTTCTTTTGAGTCCTTTTGTTCCACGATTGCATGAAGTAAAGCCGGAAAAAAGCCAAACCCCGATTTCCTGGCGGTTTACATTTCAATGGGCAATTTTTGTCTCTCTCCCCTTAGGGTATTGGTTTTTTCCTTTTTCTTTTCCCTCTTGCTTGCAAATAGAGGGGGCAGTGACTGCTCTTGATGATAGGTAAACCATCGGTGAGACAGTAAAAAGCAGGTGAAGGTATTATAAGAAGGTCACGTGACAGTTTTGAAGATTAGCCAACAGCAATACAAAATAGGAAATGCCTATAGAAAGATTTTTATTTTTATATATAAAAAAAGAATTTTTGATACCTTAATGATTGTTTAATTTTAATAAATTGAAATGAATACTTAGAAAACAAAATGCATAAACTGTGGAGATTCTTTGTTTATTAATGCTTACTAATAATGTACAGTTAGGTAAAATTTTCTGTTAATTTGTATCTTTTATCACCTATGCCCAATTTTTCCTTTTTACAATATTCCAAAGTAGTTCCCTGAAATCTTTTTCAGTTTTGCCTTTGAATATTTATAACGTTTGTCTGCATTTGATGACCAAATTAATGGCAGACAACTTCTTCTCCATCATCTACATTGACTGCAACTGGCATCATAATAAGAATAATAATAATAACAATAATGATAATAAAATAATAATTTAAATGCAATGAATTCTGCTTGTCAACAGCAAAAGCAACTCTCAGTCCCCGGCCAGAGTCAGCTTCAGCATTATCCTCATCATCATAATCATCGTCGTCGTTCTCATCGTCAGTTTTGAGAATTTTGCACCCCTTAAAAAAAGGAATGGTTACCTATTTTGGGTCGCCTTTCTATTATTCATTGTTTTGTATTTGTTTTTGTTTGACAAAAACCATCGTTGAGTGAATTGCGCAACGACGTTTTGTGATGATTTATGATTTTTGCATCCCTCCCCTAGAAAGATGATGATGATGTTGATGATGCTGACCCATACCCCTCAACGAAATTCACAGTCCCAGTCATTGCCCTGACACAATCTTCACATAATTTTTGCTATTTGTTTGCCAGCTCTGGCACTCCGTTTTGCGCCTGTCAAGTGATACGTTAATAATTGACATTGGGGTCAGTTTTTCAAAGTCTGCGGTTTATTGTAGCCAAAATATTTAAGTAGCGAACCGTCTTTATGTATATATATCTACCTCAAATTGTATATAGATATATGACAATACAGTAAACCAAATTTTACACTTGACTGAAGTTTGCGTTTCTAGGGTTTGAGTTGGATTTGTGAGGCTAATGAGTTTGCCAGCGAAGGAATGGCTGTAAGTGATGATCAAATGGGACAAAGAGTCAGTTAAACGGATTTTAAAACCATTCATTTTAAGCTCCGTTTATAGCTTTAAAAATCGTAAAAACCTTTCTATAATATGAATTATTCTTCTGTTTATTCCTTTAGAACCTCCAACATCATCTTGCTTATGCCGCACATGGCGTATACGCAATATACCACATACATATCAATATAGTAATGCTCGGTGTGTATGTATCTACACACAGACAACTAGCAGAGCTATTAGTAAAACAATGACAGCAACAGCCTTGCTGTACATGAATACAAGATCCATACATGGAGCCCAGTTTTGTCTGCTAGCTCTATGCATTTTGCTATGCTGTGTGTGTGTTTTTTTTATGTGTTCCTTTTTTTTGCCCCATTCCGCCACCTCCACCTCATTTGTACAAATTTTTCGACAAGTTTGCCAGGCCAACGTACAACTAACGCCTTTAACATATTCGAGGTGTGTTTGTATATACAAACTCGTACATTTTCTCTACCTACATGAGAGAACTCAAGCCAACGACTTGCATTCAAATTGCATTTACTGCCAAGCAGAGAAAAACTTTTCCAGACTACGACGACGATGACGACGACTACAAGGACTGACAAGGGAAACCCAGTTAGAGTCTGATTCAGACTGGTAACATGTATGTAAATCTGATGTACATTAGTAAGGGTTGGGCTTAGTTATGAATGTTTGTTTAAAACATCAAATTTGCTGAACCAATCATTAACATTAACTATATGATTTTTATTGGCATTAAAATAACGATAAAAGTAGAGTTTTAAACTTTACACATTATTTCGTTGGGTATTAATCTATTAAAAGTTTTCAAAGTAAAAAGAAAACTGATAGGAATTAGCATAGTCATGTGTATGTTAATTGATTAGTTAGTGGCAAGAATCGAAGTATATGGAATACATTTTTCCAAAACGCACTCGAATGACAAACGAAGCGTAGACAATAAGTAAAAGTAGGATTAAGCCTATTGTCTAGACCCAAAATGCATACAAACAAGGCATTGGCGTTGGATGGGTGAGGGGAAAAATGTTGTAACTGTAGCTCTAAGGATTAGCCAAAAGACCTTAGCTCAGAGAGCAGCTGAGAACCTCATGAATGAACGAAGTTCTTGTAGGAATTGCAAACACTTCTCTTTTTTTCTTTGCCCTAGTAGAAGGCCAGGCCAATCCACAACAAAGCCGTTAGGGCCGGCATTGGGATTGTTGGTGTTGTTTGTCATAGTTGTTTGTCGGCCTACACTCTCAAAGAGGTGTTGCTTTGTGATATGAAAGGGAACAGCAGATATAGATATTTGTAGGTATTGTAAGAAACACATGTATCTACATACATCTTGCCCATTGAGGCATTCACACTGATTTTTTGCTTTTTAGCGCTCCTTAAGATTTTAATCTGTCCCCTCTTATCTGAAGGAGGTTGCCGCTTGTCGATCATTCCGTATTTTTCACCGATTTCGCTGAGTTCTATCATGTAGAAAATCTTCTCGGTTGTTTGTCAGGAAATTAAAATGTCATCAAGATTGTCATCATTTGGTTATACGATGTGACAACAACCGAAATTGAGATTCGGTTTGACTTTGTCTTTCTCTCTTATCTCAAATGGCTTGTTCATGCTTAAATGTTGTCAAATTTAACAAGATTTTGATGGTTTAATGATAAATATCTTTCCGATAGTTGAGAGTGAGTGAAATTCTATAACTTGTGATTAAAATGATTAGGATCTTGTACTTAAAAAATATTGCCTAATGAACACATCAAAATATCTAACAAAAATTGCATTTATGTAAATACAAGCTATGAAACAAAAAAGTATCAATTTTAAATATACATATTTATCACACCCTGAGAACATGGAGAGTAAAAGTATCACATCTCCCATATTTGTATGTATAAGTGTATGATTTGGTCTTTATATCGATTTACAGTTGAATAAACCCTCCAGCCAAAACAGTTCGTTTTCTTGGTTTGATTTTGGTGCGAAATTTGAGCATGCTGAGAAAATGAGTGGAAGTGGAACGCGTGTATCCAAAGGAGACACAATACAAAGTACACGGTAGCTGGCCAAAACGAGGCTATGCGTCATAGGGCCTCTCACCCGCCATCTCTATGTCTCTTTATGTGTCTGTGTGTAATTTTAGCCAAATAAAAACTTACATAGTTGGCCGCAACTGTCACCGCATTTGACAGCCGCTTGTCATCTATGGCAACTACAATGTGCCTCTAATTACTTTCGACAATGTTTTTACAATAAATTGCGTTTGCCATTTGGGTTAAAATCACAATCACAATTTTATGCTTAAATAAATGCCGAGGCGTTGGTGTGTTACAAATTTATCCAGCCAAATGCAAAAGCAAAGGCAAAAAAAAAACGCAACCAAAAAGAACAACAACATCAACAACAACAACAGAAAAGATACAGATACATAAGCTGATTTGACAAGCACACGCTTATAGATGGGGGATCATACAACCGATCATATATTATTATATATCTCTCTTTCACTCTCTGTCTTTTCTGTTTTGTTTTTGGCCTTAAATATTTTTAATATGAATGATGAAAACATTCTGGTTTCTGCTCAAAAATATTTATATACGCTTTGATATACAAAGAGTTTGTTGACTATGGTTATAGATTTTGCATAATTATAATGCTTAAATTGCTTTATAATTACTAAATAAATACATTTTTAATATACATAAAGTTAGTCAAAAGAGTCTTAAAGGTAAAACGAATCCATGAACTTTGGTTTACTCAGAGTTCTGTTTGGATAGAATATCATCTTTTGTCTTGTAAATAAGTTTGTCATAAAAGATTAATCTACATATGAAAGTTATACCAAATATTTTAAGCAAACTCATTTTTCTCGTGTAATTTGTGCTTAAATCTTGATTATTTTATCTATTAAAGAGCATTCCCTGTTCACTTTTCATTCTTTATATGGCATTCCTGTTTCTGAGAGTCTTTAATTTTATTTCTGTTTCTGTTTTTTTTCTGCTTTATGTCGTTGTCTTTTTACGCTTCTTTTTGGCTGTTTAACATTTTTGCCCATATGAATAATGATTTCATTTTTCCCATAAGCTAATTTATACAAGTGGGGCAAAATGCTGGACACTGGCAGAGTTGGGGCCCTTGCCGCGATTTAGAGGATTAGTCTCAGGCCTTGGCTTTTCATAATTCTCAAAAAAATACAAAAAAAAACAGAAAAACAGAGAAACTGAGAAAAAAAACAGTCAGAAGACGACCCAGAGCTCTGGGTCTACCCCGAAGACCAGAAACTTGCTCCTATCTACCTGTGAGTCGCCTCTCCAGGCTGGGGCATCGTGCATATAAAAAATATGCAAGATGACAGTTTAATTTTATGGTTTGTCTGCTGCTGATCAGTTCTTTATGCGTTGAAATTTTATTTTATATATGTATGTATCCCCTCTGCCCCCTGCTCCATTCGCCAGTTTCCTCTGTCTCCATTGCTCTCCTCAGTTCACACTCGTTTTGCTCCTTTTTTTGTTTGGAGGATATCAAAGGAATTTTTTCGAGAACGTGGCTACTTTTTCTGTGTTGGAGTTAAGGAATTTAATTAATTTAACCGCGACGACTCCTATGACAAATGGGGCGTGGCCTAAGCGCTTAGGAATTGAAAATTGCCGAATTGTGTTTTTTTTTTTTGCCACAAAAATATTTCAAATGTGTGCTAACGGAAAGAAGCAAGTAAAAACAAGAGAACCAAAAAAAAAAAAGAATGGCTGATATAAACCATTCATTTATTTAAAGCAGCTTATGTCATAGAGAGAAAAAGAGCAGGAGGGAGAGATCCCCGATCCCTGTTCCATATCCATCAGTTCTTGTATTATGCAACAACTAAACAAAATGGCTACACTTAGCTAATAGATCCACTTGGCTGAAGCTACGCCACAGAAAAGGGTTGTGTCAAAACTAACCCCTGCAGTGTTTCCTACTTTTTTTCTTCTTGTTATAAAATGAAATGAAATTATAATACCTCACACACACACACACACATACTTATAGTACACTCTGTGTATATAAAATTGTTTTGACATTTTTCAAAATGCATGACATAGTTTTTTTTGTGAATAGAACGAAAGAGAATGCAATCAACCCCTCGTTTAGTTTAAGTAGCGTAACGCTACGTAACGGGTGGATTTTATCTATTATGTAGAAGGACTTACTTAGACAGGAACCGCGACAGGGTGAAACAGTGAGAAAGAGAGCGAAGGAAGGGTGCTATAGTTCTCTAAACTGGAGGGTGGGCACTCTAATTATAATGGGTGCATTTGCTAGATTATTAATGAATATGCATATGGATAGACACATATGTATGGGTGGGACTCTGGTAAGGAGTGTGGGGAAGCTATACACGATGTTAGAATGAATATCCAGCTTAAAATTCATAATTTAAAATACAAAATTCAAGAAACTTAATATGCTAAATGAGTAATTAGAACTAATAGCATTGTGTTGATAAAGCCTTATATTTAATCAAATGTGTTATTAAAGTTTTGAGTTCATTTTTTTAAAGAGTTTATGAAATTTAACACAAAGAACTAAATAATATGCAATAATTCTAGAAGAATAGTGCCTTTTTAATATTTAAGAAATTAAATAAAAGTTTAAAATGGAAAATTGTAAGTTTTTGCACTTCAACGAGTTCTACATTACTTTATTCTCATTCACATTTCACTTGCAGCACTTCTATAGGTAAAAGTTCAACAAATCCAGAGCAACTTTGAGCAAGTATTGGGCCCCCTGGGCCAATAAATTTTGCAACCACATTTAAGCTGTCAAATACTTTTGGTGGGGAACTTTTTTTCTTTCTTACTTTTGGTCACGCAATAAATCTGCAATCATATATTTTTACATTTTTTGCACTTTTTTCTTGTACCTTAAGTGAGTGTGACGAATGCAGAACATCATGTTCGAAAATTCCATCAAAATTTTGTGTTTTTTTTTTTGACAAACAAGCCCACACGACGGGGCAGGCTAATTAAAATGACACCAAAAATTTCCACAATTTTAATGTTAAAATGTATTTGTCATTAGCATCTCAGTTAAGGCGAATAGATATGGCCAACAGATAGACAGAGAGCAACAAACAAACAAAAAGAGAGATAGAGAGAGAGAGAGAGAGCGAAAGGGAACGAACGAGAACTGTGAGCGTAACTAATTGATTTTCAGTTTGGAAGGAGAGCACACACCACATGAGGCATCTCGCCAGGACGAGGACACAGCTACGACCAGGACCCGATACCCAGGACCAGTGTTAGTACTGATGTGCTCAGGTAGTATAGGTAATCAGTTTGAACACATCGCAGGTTTTTTTTCTTTTTTGCTTCTACCCCATTGTTCTGGCCAATACAAATTCTGAGAAGTAAACAGTCAAACAAAAAGTTATTTTTGTTCGACTGTCTCAGTTCAATTTTGTTGTTTTCGCTGTTTGAAAATCGTTGAACCCGCAATAAAGTCATCAATCATTGACATTTTGCCAAAAAAAAAAAAGGAAAACAACCCAAAAACAACTCACACATTTCTCAATGTTTGAGTTCTGGTATTTTGAAAAATTATGCTTTTGGCGCCAAGTTAGCAACACGATGAATGCTAATATGAGATATTAAAAAACTTTTTTTAATAGTAGTACTTAAAATATTTCTAATGTCATCGTGGAATTTACCACATTGCAGTTGAGTTTCTAACGAGAACTCATGAATGCTTCTTGTGGATATTGGGAAATATTAAACCCATCTTCACTAGGCTAGACATTATAATGAGGAAATATCAGATGTATACACTCAGTTAGCTGTTAACTAAGAAGCATCAGTCTTGGTAACTGTAAACTAACCATAAGCAGATATGTGTTTAGCCAAAAGAAACAACATTAAATCATCTAGAAAATGAGTACAAAAAAAAGGAGTCGAGAAATGCTATAAAACGTGACGCTCTAGGAAGTGGAAGAAGTGAATCAGAGTCCATAAAAGACTCATTAAAAAAACACTTGCACCCAATTAAACCAAGTAGAGAGAAGTGGGAATAAAATGGCATAGCTCTTGGTAAGTACAGCAAGCTAATCAAACACGGCTCCTCCGCCGCCGCCATCATCATCATCATCATCGTTGTCGTCGTGGTCGACCCCAGGACACAATGTTGAATGCTGAACTTTACCCGAGCATAATTGCACAACAACAACAGCAGCAGCAGCAGCAGGAGTAGGAGCAACAACAAAAAAAGCAAAAGTGGCAACGAGTGGCCGTTTCTGCTGCACTTGTTTCTCTAGCCAACGAAAGGAGCAACATAAACATAATGAGGCATGCTCCGCAAAGTATTCACCGACTGAAAACTAACCACAAAGTTGTTGCCAACAGCAGCAGCAGTCACATCCTCCATTTTGTTTTTACTGGACTTTGTGGCCTGTGTTGTAGGTGTTAATGAATAAAGTTGTTTGTGGTCTCTAGCCAAAGTGAAAAAAAAGACAAAAACATAAAGTGTAGAAACCAACAATAACCACATACAATGATAAACGCCATTCATCCACAGCATGGACGACAGCGGCAACAACAACAACAACAGCAGCAAATAAACTGAGCCTGGTCATCCAGGCAAAGTGTCATCATCTGAATCCCCAACAGCACGAAGCATGCAACAGCAACAGCAGAGGCAACAACAACAACAATGAAGCAGACAAACGTTGATTGTATTTTGTGTACATGAAGCTCTCCATTGAAGAGACATTCTGGTTTATTGCAGACTAACATTTTTTTTTATATCAAAAGCAGGAAACAAGTGCAAAAGTTAATACAGAAAATAAAGACAGGACTAGAGATAGGAATAAAGGTAAAAGTTTTAAAAGAAAATGTTAGCTTTCAACAATTGTTTGAGGTCACTTCAATCACTCTCCCATTCATGGACCGCCTTTTCACCCCACAGGGAAAACTTGTGAATGAAAAAATTTGGCATAAAAAAATAAGCTGCATATTAATGATAATGATGCGTTCTTTTATGGTTTAATAGCTCATCCATGCTTGGCTCATTAAGAACCGGAATGGGCAAACATTAAAATCAATTAAACCGACAGCAACCAACAGCAACATCATCAACAAAACAAGACATAATAATTGCTTTAAAATTGCTCTACTCGTTTTAATAAAAAAAAGCTTTCAAAAAACGACAGGCCAAAACAATTGAAGAGCTAACAAAATGAGAAAGACCACAACAGAATTGAGTTGGCCCCTGTACAACAGGGCGTATGATTTGTGGCGGGAGCCAGAAGGCAGAAGGAGAGAAGAGCCATTATCCTGGTTTGGCAGGCCTTCGTTTATTAAAAGCCATAGCCAGCGAATGGACAAGTATCAGGAGCGCAAAACAGAAGCAGGAGGAGAAGAAGAATCTATGCTAGACAGCACGTACTACGCATCATAATAAAAAGAGAGAGATAGATAAATGAAAAGAGGAAGAGAAAGAGATAGCACGAGAGTGTAAGCCAATTCACAAAATGGCGTTTTTGGTATATTTTACGCATTTTGTTTTGCTTTAATTTTAGCTTTCCATTTTCCGCTTTTCCTCCCTATCTCTCCATGTCTCTCCGTCCTTCGCTCTGTTGTTATTTTTTCCTGCGTGGGCTTTAACAAGTTTTTCATTTTGTTGCTGCTGCTGTTGTCGTTGTTGTTGTTGTTGTTGGGGATTTGTGGCATAGCCGTAAATAGTCGTATTTTATATAAATTGAATTAAAATGTTTGAGTTGCTTTTTAGTCAAAAGCTGTTTAAAATGTTTAATAACACAGCCAGCAGAATTTACATTACGTTAAGCCGCACTTTCAATACCCTCTTGAATACCAAGCTATTATAGATTATTAATAGCTAGTATTTTATTTTATGAAACACAAATTAACATGCTCATAAACAAATATATTCTCTCCCACTCGAAGTTTTAAAAAATACTCATTCTTCAAATGTTTTTTGTATATACATCTCTAGAATGAAATTCTGATTATATTTTGGTCTTTAATGAGCTTGAAATTTCTTTTGCCTACTCATTGAATGGTAATTAAAATGTTTCAATGTATTTCTTTTTTTTCCTATTTTTCTTTTTGGCAGCCGCCATTTTTGACTAATTTCATTTGTTTTGTTCTCTTTGGTTGTTTTTGTGTTGCTTAGATTTGTTGTTCATTGGAATGATAAGGCAAAAATATGATTTTTGATTGGTCGATTTACAAATTACAAGACTCGGAGATGAGATTTTGGTTTCTTTATGTGAAATGTTTTCTTCCTTTTTTTGAACTAACCGACGATGCGAACTACACAACTTCATTAGAGTTTCGGGCCTTTAACCTCTGCCAACCACTTGACTTGAGCTCCTTCCCTTGCCCTGGTTGCCCTTTCGTTCCTTCTGAGGGGGTTTTTCCACTTATATAAATCAAAATTCAATCAGCATCCTCTCTCTAGTTGGGTGTTTATTTTTGTTTTTCTCTATTACATTGACACAAACACACAACACATACTCTTAAGCACACTCACACACACACACATACCCAGTGTGTTGACACGTGTCAAAACTTCCGTTTGTAATCGCACGGAAATACTTCTTGCCACTTCGTGAATTGCACTCCAAAAATCCTCAGAAAATCAAAAACTGGGGTAAAATCAAAACCAAAAAAACAAACCCAAATCGAAAAACAACCAACAGAGCAAAAGGGACAGAAAGGCCAAGAGACTGAAAGAGAAAGAGTGGCAATGAGATCTGGATCTAAGCCATGGTACATTAAACTTTTGATTTAGTTTATGCAAAAATCGTTGGGTTTGCTTATGCGCAAGTTATTTATGAGCTGGTTTCGGTATTTCGGGTGTTTAGATAGATAGGCCATTAAGAGGACGAGATGGCAATGAAGTTGGGATGAGAATGGAGTTTAAGCTGGAGAGTTTCGGTGGGAGCCAAAAACAGAAACCAGAATTGTTTTTATGGGTTGACAAGGTGAGAGTAAAAGTGTATATAAAAGATTTAAATGTATCTCAAAATTGGCTCATTTTTCAAATGTTTTCTTACTTAGAAAGAAGGAGATCCTAACTAATTTGGACAACAGTTTTAATATAAAAACATTTGCAAACTATCTACATAAATATATTACATTTTTATTTATTTATATATACCGAAATATGTATATAACGAAATTTCTGATATGATAATGCCCAGATTCTAGTTTTATATATTTATTTCGTAAAAAAATATATGGGGAAGAAATTCTGGTATTCTATATGTATTATTTACCCAATTTAGACATTTTATAGTTTATAACAAAACCTTAATTAAGATTTAAATTAAGAGGAAAGAACATAATTTTCATAGTTTTTGAGTTTTGAAAATGGTGTTATAATTGGAATTGAAGATATTCCTTATTCTGGATTGAAAATATTTAATTTAGAGTACAACAAAAATACTTGTTAGGATATTCCAAATACTTTTATAACATATTTTATGTTGTATAGGATAAACTCTAGTACAAAGAACATAAAGTTAAGAGAGATTTGTGTTATCCAAAAGTCAAAGACGAAGTTAAAGTCAAGCTGGAGTTAAGTCTTAGGGCTAGGACAAATAACTTTAAAGAGATTATGCTGGACAACTGTTTGAAAGGGTTTTCACAGATGATGTCAGGTAAGCGGCTAAGCCAGGTATACAAGGTGCGTAGCGTGGGTGTGGACATGGCTGGGCGTTGCACCGACTTTGGCAGCTCCCGCCTCTTTTTCAGGGATTTACCCGAAAACAATGAAGGGTTAAACCCAATTCCATATCGACTGACTGTTCTGTGGATGTAACTGACTGACTTACCCGTATGCGTTCGCTTGTGTATTTTAAGATTCTCGCTGCGTGCAAACACCTTGCCGCAACCGGGATGTGGACAGGCAAACGGTTTCTCTCCGGTATGGACGCGTATGTGATTGACCAATTTGTATTTGGCCTTGAACGGACGACCATTGCGCGAGCAACCAATCCAGAAGCAAGCATGAGTGGTGCATTCGGGTCCACCGACATGCTCCACCGTCAAATGGGTGACAATCTCATGCATGGAGTGAAAGATTTTATTGCAAGTCTTGCGACTGGCCGTCTGTATCAAGCCCGGCTGATCGGGATCGATCCACAGACACTGCATTTCCTGTTTAATGCCCGACGAGGCGGAGGCCGGCTGATGACGCATATATCGCAGAAAGGCACCAGCACCAGCTGGATGCATTGCGGCTGCCGCTGACATGGCATGATGCGGATGATGTGCCGCTGCAGCGGCGGCCACGTGATGGTGGGCAGCAGCCGCATGTACCGACGGGAAGTTGGTATGATGTTGATACGGATGTGTGGCATAATCGTGGGCCATACCCATGCGCATCTGATGCTGATGATGATGCGCTGCAGCCGCCGCATGATGATGACTATGAAACGGATGTTGGCCAAAAGTCGAACTCAATTCGGCTGCCTGTGTGGGAAAGCTGGAGAAGAGCATAGAATCGGCAGCCGCAGCAGCGGCGGCAGCATTTGTCGGCTGAGTTCCGCCAGTTACGGCGGCAGCAGCAGCAGTATAGTCCGTATCCCGTCGACCCAGAAGGAAATCCCGTGAGGCGTAGGAATTGAAGTGACCATAGGTGGAGTTCTGATAAGCGGCAGATGAGGACAGGACTGTGGAATCGGAGATCCCGGTGACCTCCAGTTGGCTTTGGGTTTGTTGCTGCTGTTGCTGTTGTTGTTGCTGCTGCTGTTGTTGCTGTTGCTGCTGCTGCTGTTGTTGCTGTTGTTGTTGCTGCTGCTGTTGCTGTTGCTGCTGGTCATTGCCATTCAATTCATGTTGCTGCTGATGATTGGGCGACATGCGTAGCCCATAGCTGGCCAAATGATGCTGCGTTGGCTCTATAAAGGCATTCATCATCATTTTGGAAAATTGGTTTGAAGTTTTTCAAGTTTTTTGTTTGGATTAGAAGTTTTTATTTTTGGAATTTATATAACTTTTGTTTGTTTTAGGCCAAAGCCCATCACCACTTCACGTCACTAAGCTTCTTCAATGATTTTTCTTTTTCTCTGTTGATATATTACAAATATTTTTGTATGTTATAATATTTAATATGTTAGAATTTTTCTATATAATTTTTAATTTGTTTGGACACACGCGCGCGCTTTTCCGTCGTTAGTTTTTCCCTACTTTAGTCTTTGACTCCCGCACAGCAAGACTTTACGTTCCAAGATGCGCAGCAGGACTGAAAATTGTTCGAAATTTCAATCAAGCAGCTCAAGCGTCAAGCAGCAAGCAGCGGGCGCTCCTGAAATTCTAACTTCGATCGGTTGTTTGTGTGTGTGCGTGTGTGTATGGCAGTGTTCACATATCCACCTTCTTTCCCTGTTACCGGCGGACTGAATTGCCCAAGTGAGAACGAGTCGGCTATCTGGGCATACCTCGAGAAATTCACCTCACTGTGGTGTATTCCTCTTACCCACACGATTGGGCTCTATCTATGTGAATTTCACATAAGTGCAACAGAGCTGGCCTATAGAAAATGGCTGCCCTCGTGCCATCTCTACGCTAAGTGTGAGCAGAACAGCTAGTGTTTGGCTTGTGGAAATCCAATTGGATTTCGATGGAAACCGGTTTTGTTTCAATTTCGTATACGAATTATTTTTTTTGTCTTGTTTCCCTTGGTATTGGTGGTGGGCGTCATGCGCCTGTGCCTTGTGGCCCGAAAGCCCTCATTGGATGTTGGTTTTCCGTTTTGGTTTTATTTTTCTTCGTTTTAACCAACCAAATTGAAAGAGCTTTTTCGCTTGCTACTCGAAAATGCACAAATTTTTCATAGTCACTTTTGTTGATTTCTGTGTTTGTTTTACATTTTTCTCGCCTTCCCATTTTCATGTTGGCTGTCAGTTTTATCAAATTAGTTGTTTATTTTATTGATTTTAATGATATTAGCCATGCCTTTTGGTTTTGGCTCATTGTTTATTTGATTTGAAATGAAAAACGTTTGCGTAATGAAGACATAAATTTTCATTAACCTCTGCTCTCGGCTTTATTGGGAATATGTTTTCTATTCAATTTATGGAATTTGAAATAATCAAAACAATAGGGAAACTGATTGGCATCATGTGGGAATTAATCGAATTGTCTTAAAATATTAGCATTGCAATGGTTTCAAAGTTGTTTATAATTCCAAATCTGCATAGGCATAAGCAATTTAATAACTACTTTGTTAAAACCTATTTATATGGATCATACGGAATCATATTAAAGTCGAAAAGAGAATAGATCTTGTATAGATTTTCACTAAAGGTTTAATAGTTTGTCATAAAACAATATGAATTTATTTAAACATTTCAAATTCAACCCACAATTAATATATCAAGCTTTTAATATCTTTCAATGAGTCCATATACATAGATGAGAACTCATAATATTGGGAACAGCAACTAAATTGTTGGCAATTTTAAAATGCAATTAAAAATTGTGACATTAAAGTGTCAATGGCCAATGGCCATCGGAATAAAACAAGTTGCAATCGAGAGAGACTATTAAAATGTCAAAACAACCCGGCCCCGGGTCTGCCATTTTGGGAATTGGCCAAAGAACCATAAAAAACCAAATTGTTGCCCATCCCGCAGAGCATCAACAACAAATGTCATTCGAAATGAAGCCATTGCTCCACATAGCCAGGAGGGGAGTCGGAATCTGGTCGGTGCTGGAGATGGAGACAAAGTTGGAGTTGGTTGTTTGCTGTTTGGAGTAGCCAGCTTTCGCCACATGATCAAAATGCTGATGATAATGATGGCAATGAGGATGATGATGGAGATGCCAAGTGGATTTCTAGCACATCGCATAAATAATGCATTCGAGAGGCACTTGAGAAAAATTAGAAAAACTGCAAAGAATACTTTTCTTCCATTCTCCTGCAGATTCCCCCCGCTTCCGCAAACAACAAGCAACAAATTAGAAATGTAAAATCAGAAAATAAACATTAGAAAGATGGCCCAGCAGGTTACTTAACTGAAAAACTAAAACAGATGCATACTGGTCTAATCGACCAAAATATGCCAGAGGAATATGGCCAAGACATGAGGTTAATCAGAGTGGGCGTGTACCATTGCCCGCCCATAATGGACTCGTGTCAAAGTCGAACCTAGAACCTGGAATGCTACCTTGCCTCGCTTTGCCTCGTCTTTGGCACATGCCGTGCTCACAGCGGTGGACAGGTCTGCGCCTGGGGTTTTGCTCAAGTGTCGCTTTGGGTATACACGAAACCAACCAAACGACCGACCAACCAACCAACCAACCAACCTAATACACAAAATGAATATGAATCAAGTGAATGAGAGAAAGAGAAGTAAAAGCGTGGGAGTATTTCGGCAACAAGTAAGTGTAATTGATCTAAACAGTGCGCGCCTTAACTATGAGAAATTGTCTAGAATGTTAACATTATTTCGACGACTATTCCCATCAAACATCAACAAAATTCTTTACTTGGAAATGATCGTAGTAATTTAATAAAGAAGTAGAAGAATCTACAGAAGATCTTCTACTAACTCTTTTGGATTTTTATTTAAAATACATTTTGTTAGGGTTGGCTGATTGTGAATTCAATGAATTATTTAATAAAAAACTATGTAACTCGTATAAAATTGTTCATGACTTGAAGCAAACATGAATTTAACTGAAACAGGTAACGGCCAAAAAGTCAACCTTGCAAATTTTAACCATAATTGAGAAAGCCACAAGCAAAAAATATATACAAAGGGAAATTGCATATATTTAAGTGCTAATCCGGGGCGTGATAATACGCAACAGTGCCGGAAAATGTGAGGATTGCAAAACGCAGCTTATAAAGTCAATTTTTTTATGACCATCATTGGCAACCGGAACAGCACGGACATCGGGACAGAAGAACACGCACGTTGCGCACACACAGAGCAAGGATCGGGCCCAAATACAGGAATTTCACGGCAATGGTTGAAAAGGAAAAAAACATTTTGGGAAAATTATATGCATCATAAACATTTTGCTGGAGTTTTTCCTAGCAAAATGACAAAAGGCATTCATATACGATTTCCTTTTTCTCTTCTGTACCTTTTTTTTCAAACGAATCATAAACCCAAAAAAAAAAGTGTGTGGGCGAACGAGAAAGAGGGAGTGAGGCAGGATGAGAGACAAGGTCGTGGCAATCATAAATATTGACATGTCATAAAAATCAAGGTGAAGATACAACACCAGCAACTAACATCCTCACATCCTTTTTCCGCAAAGCACTTTTCCATTGAATATCCTCTCGCCTCGTATATCGTTGTATATCTCTCTAAAGGGACCTTGAAAGTTTTATGACGAGCAGTTAGTAGAGATATCGGCTGATTTTTGCAGGTATATCACAGAGTCAAGCCGTTTGGCCAAGTCAGTCAACTTTTCTTCATCTTCGATATGTGTTGTTCTTGTTGTTGTTGGTTTTTTCTCTCGTTTTTGGGCACTGGTTTGATTTATGAGCTGTTAGTCCAACCGATTCAGTTTTCATTCGAATTTCTGACTGCAACGAACTGTTCAAACTGTTCGAACTGTGACTGTGGCATTCTCGTTTTTCTTTCTATTCTCGGATTGTAAATTATGCAGATGCCCCTTAGGTGACGTCCTCAATATCTCTCGAGTCAAGTTGTTTTTGTGGGCGTTTCATGTCCAGAGATTCACCTCTGTGTTTACCTGCGTTTACTATGCCCAGGTAGAGTGGCCGGGGGCGTAACAGTTCTTTGCCCTAAAACTGCACTTTAACTCTTTTGAGACCAATTATATGCCTATGTTTGACCACTTCTGGTTAAATAGTTTAGTTTTCATTACACAGCCATATGACTGTGACTTTTTACCCGAAAAAAATAAACAAACCTAAAGAGAGCGAGAGAGAGAGAGAGAGAGAAAGAGCGACCAAGGTAAAGGATTCTCTAACAAATGGCTAATATTTTTATGCTCCGAATTCCCAGCAAATTGTAGCAAAAAAAAAATCATTGCCTTCAAAATAATTACAACAAACTTTGGGTTTATTTATAGTTCCATAAAAAACATTTCATATTTCTAGGTCCACATATTCAAGGTAAAATTTAGAAGCCACATGACTTACATGACTTACAATGATTACTTAAAGATGCATTGCATTTAGTTAGATTGGGAGAGGGAAGTTTCCCCCATTTCTCTTCCCATGCTAATAATGAGCATTAGGAGTAAAAACAACAAAAACTACAACAACTGAGAGCCATTATACAAAATATTCGTTTTAACCTTTACCTTAAGTTGACTCCCTTTTGTAAAAATCTTCAATGTCCTTCACTCTACAACCCTGAAAACAGTTCTAAAAAAACTCCCGTGTGAGATTCTATGAAACAAAACCTGCTACAAATTATGAATGCTTATTTTTGATTTTAATGAATTTCAAAATTCCATAAATTTAAAAAGATTTTGGTTTTTTGTACATTTTTTTAACTAGTAACAAGGCGAATTTCGAATATAAATGTTTGCTATAATTGATATTCAACATTTGCAAAGTAAATAATATATAATAATTGAATAACTGATGTACAACATTTGCAGGGTAAATAATATGCAATTTGTGTCTACATTTATGGCCACCAATTTCTATAAATCTTTTTGTTTAATGTATTTGCAGAAATGTAAATTTATGTGCAAGGTCGTGGATGGCTGGCAGCAAATTTTGTTCTCTATGTGGCGCTACTTTTAATTAATTGTTAATTATGGAGTCCTCCCTTCCTTTTTGGCTAGATGAACGCAAAAAAGAGCTCTGGCTCCCAGTCCTTCTCTGCTCTGCCCCTTTGCCACCGTTGTGCAGTTGCCGCCACCGCCCACCCAGTCCCCGCTGGGCATGGTTACATGTACACAGAAGCGTTAATTAAATTTCTGTTTGGCTTTGGTCTTTTCTTTTCGCTTGTTCGTTGGTTGGTTGGTTGGTTGGTTCGTTCGTTGGTTCATTTTATTATTATTATTATTATTATTTTCGCAAAAATGCAACGAAACGTCGCAGTAATCGTAGTACGTAGTAAATAAATACTCATTTAATTTATGGTTTTAATTTTTATGGCTACAACACACACACATACACACACACACAGGGAGAGAACTTGAAGAAGGAGAAGCCGGAGAGGAGTTTGGAGTTGGAGTCGAAGTTATAGTCGGGTGGAGAGCAGACAATTTAGTAGTTTGGCATAGCCGTCCATGGGATGGGAAATTTAATAACTTTGTTTATGCGCAACACTAAATCATAACTAATGAGCGCGACTTTTCGACTGGGAACTGGCAAACATTTCGAGCTTCTACAAGGAGCTGGTGGCACTGGCGCTGAAGCAGGAGTAGGAGCGGAAGATAAAAATGGATTCCGAGTTGCAGTTGGCTGAATGCAGCTGCTGCTGCTGTTGCCTAACCTCAATGACAAGCCAAAACTATTTGATTTACCACGGGGCAACAAAAGGCACAAGCCACTAATTTGAGTTGAACACCTACAAGGACATGGACAGGATGAGCAAGAATGCCCGAAACAAAAATGAGTGCTAGATCCATAAAATAAAGTTGAAAACTCTATGTTGAGCTGAAAACACGGACCCGAAACAGACCACCAACTGATTTGCTGAAGGCAAATTGCATTCGCTCTGCAGGAGGGAGACACAAAGAAGACACACATTCAGAGGGAAAGAGAGAGAGAGAGAGAGAGTGAGAGTAATAGAAAGGTCCTTTGCCATGCTTCACTTTGATTCAGCATATCATTGCCAACGTCTCATTGTTGACAGCACTACATGATCCCCAATGATAAGAATCCATATTGATTTGGTTTCCCCCTTGCTTTCCCTAAGGAAAACCTTTTTGAATCCACCGCTAGCCAACAAAAATTATGCTTTAAACTTATCTCCGATTACATCTCGTATTATCTATCAACCTCAATCTCTGGCGGCTAAGACAAAGCTAAGAAAAATCAAATGCACATTCTTGTCCAGCAGACAAAATGTCATAGAACCTACAAAATTTACATAATATTCAATCCTGCCCTCCCTCTAACATAACAATAAAGGCCATGATAAATGTTATGACCAATTAATAATTTGGTAACTCTGCTTAGCAACTCGCATTTAGTGGCGACACAAAAAGGGTTAAACAAAAAGGGTTAAACAAAAATTTTAAGAGACAGAAAAATGATTAAAAATTGGCCTATGAATTTTCTACTTGATTTATAAAACGAAGTGGTAGTTTACAAAAGATCGAAAGAATGAAATATACATATGTATATATGAACACTGTAATGAAAATTACCAATTTCTTGAAGTTGTTAAGTTGTTTTACCAACAGTTCTAGTCCGAATTGTCATCAGCAAATGTCTTGGCTAATAAAATGGTTAGAGAGATAAACACCTTAAGATATTGTGACATGGATACTGGGATTATTGGGAGACATAATTTGTAATCAATAAAACATGATTGGATGGCTAAAGGTGGAGATTAGCCCTTTAAGATAGCGGGCTCAGCTGCAGTAATCAAAAATCAACTTTAACCACAAGAACAACAACCAGCGGCAAGTGTAAACACGTGGATAAACTGAAACTGAAACTGAGGTCGAGGTCGAGACCGAGACCGAGACGGAGAATGAGGATGAGTTTGAGGTCTTATCAGGAACAAAATAAAACCAACAAAATGTAAAACAAGAAGGAAAAAGGTCTCCTGGTCTCTTGGTCTCTCGGGGTGTTTATCCAGCGGCACTCCCAGTGGGAGACTGAAAGACTGACCTGGCCTGGCCATCTCTCCTTCTCTTTCTCCGTAACCATGTCAGTCATTCCCATTTACGGTTCTCGTACTCGAAAATCCAACTAATTAAGTTTTAACGGCACTTGCTAAATGGCTCTTTCTAGTTTTCGGCCTTCACTTGTTCTTGTATTTGGACGTATGTATGTGTGTTTGGGTCCTTAGGGGCGTGTGCAAAAACAGTTTGCTATGTTTGATTTCAAAATAGGATTAAATTGATTTCTCGCTACTCGACAAACAGTTGTTCCCCGTAGCAATTGTTACCTGGATATGTTTATGTTTACAGGATAAGGGTCTTTTGTAGGTGTGATGAGGTCAGCAGTTTTCCCATAGATCAATGTCAATAGATTGAAATGTTCCATGAAATGAGTTAAATTTAAAATAATGTAATTGAAATTGGCTACAACTGAACATTATCCACAACAACTACTTTTGGTTCTCCTAATATTAGAAGGCAAAAAGTGCAGGATTAGAAATGTAGAGTTATACGCACTTGAAAGACTCAGAAAGGACGAAAACTTAAAATAACTCATTGAACTCATTCAAAGATATTAATGAACACCCCTCTTATAGAGAATGTCTTAAGAGTCCTTGAAAAACGACATTTGTATACGAGATCAATAGATATTCTTGAAAAATATAGATACTTTTTAAAATTATTCCTCAGTTCAGTATATAAAGAATATGCGCAACTCCTTCGAACCGTTTTGGTTTCTGATCATCTTACTTCTCTCTACTTACCATCCATTTGACCAAAGTTCATGGGCTTGCAGCAATTTTTTACTTCATTGCCTAAATATTTATGCGCTTTTAAAAATGCTTAACTTTTGTATTTTTATTTTCAATTTTAGTTTGGTATTTTTTTTTGCTAGCAAATATTTTTGAAAAAGTACAATGGAAAAGAGCGAAGCAAAATGTGTCAATGGCAGCAGAGTGTAGAAGGAAGGACCCTCATTAGTGTAAGAACTGAGCAAAGAACAAGGAAAAGGACTTCAAAAAGAAGAAGAAGAACAAGCTATTCAACAATGCCCCTCTATTCTTGGTCCAGGGGCGTGTCAACTCACTGAACAATTACGCATAAAGTAAGAAATGAGGGCATGGCAAAGGTAAAACGGGGAGGTTGGGTGGGTTAGGTAAAGAAGGACTTTTCTTCAAGTCAAAAGGTCCTTATACACACACACACACACACACAAACACAAATACAAGATGCTGACATTTACTTGACTTTTATGAACGCGAAATGGAAATTTGATATTTGGCCGGAAGTTGGACAACAATTGGCTGCAAGCGGGACCCTACATACATCTATCCAAAAAGCAAGGGCAACTCCTCCTTCTCCTCCTTCAACAATGAAGGAGTCGAAGGTGTGTAATTATTGCGGTGCTGCATTTCGACTTCGAAGTCAGAAGAAGCCAAAAAGAGTCCAAGTCAACCGGCGACAACTTCTGTTTGAAAAGCGCGCCAGAAACTTTCTCACGCTCCATTTGACTCGGATTCTGCCGTGTTCATAATTATATAGGAATACAATATTGAAGACTTTTCGACTGCGACAGGCAGTTGGCAGCAGCTTTTCAGTGGCAAATGCGCAATTTTTGCCGTTGCACATTTCTTATCGACTGAATTTGTTGTGCATTTTCATTGAAAAGTGTTCAAGTGGAAGTCGTTAGGCTTTTCTACAAAATTGTACAAAAAAGAAACCCATTCGAAAAAACGCTCCATCAAGCTCAAGAGGCCGACAAACGCTTTTGCCTTTAACACTTTCCGTTCGCTGAAGTGTCGAAAAGGGCTACGAATCAGAACAAAAAAGAAGTTACAACATTTCAAGTTGGCTTTCAAGGATCTTCGAAACTCATTGCCATTCTTCTCAGAACAAGGAGCCAAAAAAAAAAAGTATCAACAGACATAAACATACAATTTTGGTTACACGAATAAAACTATTTTTCATTTATCTTAAATTTGAAATTATCTATTATTAAAGACCTAAAATGTTAATTAAAATCGTGTTTTTGTTTGTCTTTGAAGAATGTAATCATAGCATAGTAGTTCCATGCGGATATCAGCAATGTTTTTGGAAAATTTTGAGTTATTGGCTTAAAATAAAAATAAGAATTTTGAATTAATGTTTGGTCAATGTTTTAATATTCTAAGTCCTGGTATTCTGCGTATTTTCAACCGATTTTAAAATGCTATTACAAATTTTTGAGGAAAATTAATAATGTATCCATCAGGGTTTTTTTCGACAAGTGCCCAAAATTGACTTTTTTGTATGTTTTAAAGCAAGTTAAAAGATTAGATCAGATTTTCCAATAGAATGTAAAGATATAAATTTGAAAAATGGTAGTTTGGTGACTTGGAATTTTAACAAAAATAGTTCGGAAAAAAATAAGTTTTGGCGAGTTGAATACGTAATATATCAGTAATATTATTAGATATTTATAGTTGTAAATTTGACTTGGTTTATAGTAAATATTGGGATTTTCATAAAATAATTTAGAATTTGCTTTGCTGACAATTTTTTTGAGAAACTTGATATTAAATTTATCAAAAGTTAATTTTTATTAATATAATAAAGTATTAATATTTCTTTTCTTTCATTTTGAGCGAAAAGTCAACCATATGTTTGTCACAGGATAATTAGGAGATTCCATAAATGTTAGTGACTGACTGACATCAATACCAATAAATGTTTTCGTCCTCCCAGATGAGGAAATGTGTCATAAATTAATAATAAAATTGTATAATCACATAGTGCGTAAAATGTATATAAATTTGTGTGTAATCGTAATTCCATCTAATAGAATTTAATTTTCCCAACACACACAGAGACACACATTCACACCCTCAACAATTTGAGGTGGCAAAAGGGCCAAAGTGTGCTCTAAGTAAATGCTATTAGGGCAAAAGCATATGGCACTTGAATGATTTTTATTGTTTTAACGCATTAGAGAAGCAGCCTCTGCTGCTGATGATGCTGATAATGATGATGATGATGATAATGATGATGATGATGATGTTGCGGCTGCTTGTAGACAAACCCCAAAATGCCCTTTGGCATACAAAGGCCACCCACTTAAGTGCGAACAACAACAATTTATATTAGATGTGTATGGGGAAATCCACCCTCAAAATGGGCCAAAAAGGGAAATGGGAAATGGCAATGAATTGAAATTGATACACCCCCAAAATTTTAACGCCGCATTGAGAGAATCAACGGGGGAGCAAGAGCAACAGCAGCAACAGCAAAAGCAACAGCAACATGATGTCGTGTGTCGTTGTCGTGGGTGCCGAACATATCCGTGCCAAGAGATGTTGCCTTGCAATTGGTCCTTTTTGTGGGAGTAAAGGACTCCCCGCTTGGTCTAGGCGTCAGCATCATCATTGGCGGCATTTAACCCACCGAAAGAGAGACAGAGAGTGAGAAAGCGACAGAGAGAGAAAGACAGAGTTTAATTCAATCAAATTCAATTGTGGAGTAGAAAGGGAGCCCATAGCCTCATCTCATGTTCTATCGTTGGCTACAGTGCGTCATCTTTCGTATCAATATGGCCCGACAGGAAATTTAATTACCTCCCCGCCTCAGCCCCTTCGCCCTTTTAACCAGGCTCACAGTTTTCCTATGTTGTCGACAGAAAGCCTTTTTAAAATCCAATAAAGTGTCACACAATTAAGTGACACGGATATCCTGCAGAGGCAGAGAATATCCTGCAGTTCGTTCCATTGAGGGTGACGGAATTATCTGTTTGCCTTTCAGCTTTTATCTCCTTTACGCATTTCATGGAATTTCGTTTGTTGAAACTCAATTAGTTGGCAATGTTGTTTTCATTATTGCAAATTAAACACGACTGATACCAATTGAGGAAATGAGTAAAAGGGATTAAGGCAGAAGTCCACGAACTAATGGAAAATGTTGGAATAATCCACAAAATTAAGAAACAAACTAAAAGAAGAGACTAATTCCTAAGTGAATCACCCTTTTTGTTACGATTAAGGATTCTTTGTAATAACCTATTTCTCAAATGATCATAATGAAATATTTGTTAACCATAAATTGATTTCAAACAATGCCCGAACAATTACAAAAACCCATCGGATGACTTTACGCCCCATCGAAAGAAGAAGGAATACATAGGCCAACCGACAGACAAATAGATGATAAACAGGTGTTTTTCAATTCACACAATTCCTGATAAATGTATTATTGGCCAACAAACATTTTTCAAACTGCACAAAGACTTCCACTTCATGTGTGCCAGGATGAAGTCTGTTAATTAATTTTTGAAAAGAAAAACGTTACCCACGTACAAGCCAGACCAGGCAACAGCAGCAGCCGAAACGACGAGGATCATCACTGTGGATGGGAACACATTTTAGGATGAGGGAGCTGCCTCTTATTTTTTTATTTTTGTTAAATGGTAGGCAATATTTTAAACTTAATTAATCAAGCGTGGCCAGCAGCTAAAAAGTTAACTGCCACGCCCCATGATTGATGTGCCAGCGAGCCAAGAGTTGTTTGCCGAGTTAAAAGTCTTGGGCCATGTTTTCTCAGTGTGGTCATGTTCATGCGGCAAGGTGCCAAACGGAGGGCGGACAGTTTGTTGGTTTTAGGGCAACTTGTAGGTAGCTTTATTAGTCCAACGAAAAAGGGCGGCGGCGTCTTATCAATTACAACTTTGTTAGGGTCTAATTGCTACCCTCATACAAGGAGTAAAAAACAAACTCTCTAAATGCTGACAAGATAAGGCAACAAATTGCCTAAAGATAGCACGAGAATAATCAAAGGTAATGGGGGTTCCGGTTTTGTAATGTGACACCTTCGTGTGAAAATTTATAGCAATCTAGACGGAAAGAGAGAGAGAGACGGACAGAAAGAGATGGAGAGTGAAAGAGAGTTTCTACAATATGGCAAATTACTTTAATTCATCAAATTGAGAAAAAACGAAATGAAAACTCACTCGCCCGCCCCCCACACACACACACCCATACAAACACACAGACATATGAGTAAAGAAATAAACAATCTATTAGACAACCCGTCGTTATTGACGTATTACAAGGCGTCATGCAAGCCCGGACCCCAGTTCCCAGTTCTCAGTTTCCAGTTGCCCGTTCCCAGTTACTGCAGAGAGACACAGAGACTCGTGCCTTCTCAAGGGATAATACTCGTAGTTAAAGCTCTTGTCTTATGTAAATGCCACATCCAGATATGAATGTAAGTAGTTGGAAAACAAAAAAGAACCAACTCAATGGACAAATGAACCATGGCAAATTTTTTTTTATTTGTTTTTCTTGTGTTGCTCTTTTTCATATTGCGTTTTTTTTCTCATTTTTGTTTTTGTTTTGGAGTTGATTAAGTGGCCAAAGCTGATGACAAATTGGGTCTGTTTTTATTATGTCTTTTTTTTTTAAATTGGTCTTGTAGACCACTTGAACTCGGCTCTTGATGTGCTTAACCCAATAAGTGGGTGGGATGTGTGTATAATACTTGCATAAATATTAGAGTGAAAATTGTAGGGAATTTAAACATTCTTAAGACATTTTCTAAACGAGAAAACGTAGATACATTATTCCTTAGTTTTGTAATTAACTATGAAAAGTTCGAAAATAAAAAATTAATTTTAAAGCATTTCTTAGTTAAAAGAAGATGGAATAAATATTCTTTCTGTGTTTTCGGAAACATTTCCAAAATTTTAGAGTAATATTTATTTTAGAAGTAAAATAAATGAAACGTGGACAAAGTATTAGCCTTTCATATCCCATTCCAAGTAGCGTATCACCTTAACCCTTATAGCCAATTTCAATTTCAATTACTTTTTGCCCATATTGCAATTTTATCCCCTCCTAGTCCCCAAAATGCCACAAAACGCAATCAAAAGGCCACCCTCATTTTGACTAATTTATTTGATTTTGTTGACATGGAGAACAGAGGACTCACAGAGTGGGAAAGAGATGATTGTCCCATTGCTACTTTTTGTTTAATCAAAAGCAATTGTTCATTTCAAGTTTGATTGCAATTGTGGTTTTTGCGGTTACTTTGGTTACATTGAGAGCTAAACAGAACCATGTGTAACCATGATAGAATTTCAAATTGGTTTGAGTTTAGTATGGTAATTTTTGATTGTGATTTTGGGGGTAAAACCTATTAAATGCTCTAAACTACTTCATTAATATTTTCATCATTAAGAACTGAGTTCCCTCTCAAGCGAACCAAACTGAAATCAGTTTTATCATAACACTTAAGCTGACCTAAAGACATGACAAAAAATGGATAAAACCGAGACAAGACATGAACAGAGAAGATGAGAGAAAAAAAAAACGAAAATTATGATTAATAAAAGAGACGATGAGGGTTTTAGGAACAGCTTTGAGGAGTTTTAATTACGATAATCGAATACTCTTACAAACCAAGGAAACCTCAAAAACCCAAATTAAACAATTTTCTAAATTACCTTACCTTTTCTTAATATTTTGTTGAGTTTCTTAATATGCAGTAATCCCGATTCAAATTTCAAAATTATTTCCAAAGCAAAACTTCCTTAAATGACATTATACCCGATTGCATTTTGTTAGAGCATCTTTAGGCCTCTTCAAAAACCCTAAATGAACAAATCAAAAGAGGAAAAAAAGGTTCGAAAAAAACGTTGTCATTAATTTACGCATAAAATTTTATAATTTATGACAATATGAGGTGTAGCTGGAGCGCCAGGGCAACAAATTCAAAAATGAACTCAAACTGGAACTGGTTGAAGTTGGAGTCGGAGTTGGAGCTGAAGCTGAAGCTGGACACTTGGGGCAGATTGGGAGAGATGAAAAATATGAAATTGGTATCAAGGGAATACATGTTTGCATTTGTATTGGAAATTCTCTTGCCGGAGCGACTTTTATAATTATGTCTACGCATAAAAATCACATAAATTTGTGCATAAATGCAACAATAGCAACAATAACAAGATCTATATACATATATAATATATGATGGCGCTTAACATTTTCAACATCTCTCAGTGTAGAGGCAGGAGACGATAAAGATCGTTATTTGAAATATTATAAACCTGATCAAGTGCTCGGCTTATGAATGAAATTAATGCATTTATCTGAAATTTTCGTTTTTGTTAATACATTTTTAATGCAACTTTGTTTTTTTTTTTTTTTGTGGGCCCGTTGAGTTTAAATCTGTTAGCGTCATTAATTAAATTCCTACATATTTTGTCTTTTGGTGTTTTTATTATTTATTATATATGTCGGCGCCATATAGCGCCAGTAAGTGAGTTAGTTTTATTTTTTTCCTTTGGTTGCAGCTAAAAAGAACAAGAGTTTGTTAAATAAAAGAGGGGAAACTCGTTTAAAAAATACCCCATAATAAGATGGGATAATATATAGCTTGAGTTTAAGTTTCTTAATCCTAATACACACTTTTTTTAGAGCCCACAAAAAACAAAAAGATTAATCAGACTTAAGTAGAGTACAAGCAAAGATTGAAATGGGAATATGGATTATTTCTGTCATTAATACTAGAACTTAACATTCTTTAACTCTACTAACCAAACAAAAAAGACTTTTTTACCATTCTCTGTTGTTGTTGTTGTTTTCTTCAGTTTGAGTAAAGTTATTTATCATTTCGGCTGTATAATTTTTCATGCCGTGAAACTTTCAGCCACACGCACCAGAAATGAAGAGCCAGCCCTTTGGGGCAAGAATATATATATTTTTGCTTTGCTTTTTGACATTTATTTTACTCTGGGAAAAAAGAGCCAAAAAACAATAAAAAACAAAAAATAAAACAGAAAACAAAAATATGTGTAGCACAAACACCAAGAGCAAAACCAACACATGAACGTGCGATATTATTAATTTTATTCGTTCATTTGAGCGTCTGAGCGCATTCGCATGTGTGTAGGAGTGGAAAGGAAAGGCTACAAAGGAAGAGGGGAGGACGGGGACCAAGAGGATGTTTTGGGCCACCTTTGCGTGTCCATTGGTTATAACTCAAGTTATGCATTGAGGAGTCGCCCGACAGACTATGCTGCACGTTGAAATAAATATAAATGTCATAACTTGGCGGAGAAGAGCATGGAAGTGCTGGACTCTTTGTTTTATATCTTTTTGTTTTGTTTTGTGAATCTGAAATCAAATGAATCATCATCATCATCAGATGAGAATGCGCCGGCATACTGGGTGGCAAATATTCGTTTAGTTTGTTTAGCGTCCATTCTTTTGCAAAAATTACTTAAAAGTTCTATTCAAGGAAAATTTGCCTAATTGTCGGACTCCTAAGATTTTAAATCATCTTACAACAATGGATATGGAATGGAATATATGGTACGATATCTTAAAAACGTAATACAAAAGTCTTTCTAATTGTTTTGCACCTTTCAAAAAAAGGATAATTTGAGCGCCCTGAAGTATGCTACAGTTATGTGTAATTTCAGGTCTAACCATCTGCTTCACCAAAGAAACCAAATTCAATATTTCCTATTTAAAATTTAATTTAGAAAGATTGACCCTCCCACTCCTATCCCCCTTTACCTCTTTTCCCTCCCAATTTTTGCTCTCACTCTCGCAGCGGGCAGCCTGCAACTGCGGAAATGCTGAAACAGCGAAATTTCACGCCTTCTTTAACAGAATATATTAAAAATGAAGAAGAGAAACAAATAATACAGTATTACAAAAGTAGTTTCAAATCTCTATGAAAACATGGCAACGCCACACACCCAGAAAAAAAAATAACCGAAAAATTTGAAGCGGGGCAAAAGTAAAAACTGTGAAGTGAAGAGTCAAATCAAAGACCAGCCATGGGGGGTCAAAGAGCAGAGCAGAGGGCGCGAGTGCAGGCTTAGACTCAATCACAAACACACACACACACACACACAGGCACACATCTGTGATACTTTTTAGGCCGCTGACAAACCGACAACAGCAACAAATGCCATAATAATAGTTGCCAAAAGCAATTAGACAAACTAATAAAAGGGAAAACCCCACAAAAAAAATACAAAAGCCGCATGCAACATAATGAAAGCATACAAGAGCAAGCAGGATGGGATGATGGGAATGCATATAAAGGTCTCGGCTCAATGCCAAACCCCCAATGGCGTTTTGATTCCGAAAACCAATGGTGCAAGCGAGATAGCTATATGGTGCTGTGTCTGTGTGTGTGTGTGTGTGGTGAACTGCAGTTTGTTCTGTTTCACCTGGTGAGAGAGAAGTCAATCCTACGAAGTTGCGCCCTTTCGGCAATGAAAAAGTGTTGCTTTGTTGAGTCTTGGGCATATCGAAAGCATTCATATGACTGGTCTGGTAATTGCGTTTAGAAGTGCGTGTACTTCAGATACTTACTTTTGTTTGTCGGCCTTTTTTTTTGCTGCTTTTTTTTGGCCGTTACAAATATGTTTTCAAAGCAAAGTCATGCCCAACTATTCCATTCATACATCTCATATTAAGGTCTTGTTTTGCTTGAACCTTTCTAATGTCGAACAACAAAAAGAAAGAATATGAGTTTCTTTTCAAGAGGCTATTTCGAGGCCTAAATTGATATGCCTCAGTTGGCACTGAAGAGAGTGGAAATATTTGAACTGAAAAAAAGAGTTTAGTTAATGGGGGGTCCGCACAAATCTAAATATGAAAGAGAAATTGTAGGTATGCCATTAATAAAACAAAATCATTTTCAAGCTTGGACAAATACATTTTCAAACAAAATTTTCAAAACCTATTTGTGAAAACCCATGATAGCAGTCCTGTAAACAAATTTAGCCTGATGTCCAAAGAGGAGTTAAATTTTTACTTCAATCTGTCTGTAATTATAATTTTTAATTGAATTAAAAGCAGAAAGAAAAAGGTTGGTTGGAGTACCACCAAACAAAAGGGCAACAATAAAAGGAATAATAATAAAAATGACATGGAAATGAGTTGCAAACAAATTACATCGCAAAAATGAGCTCCAGCGGTGACAAATTACAAGGAAAACAACGGTCGCGATGAGAAATGATGACAGCAAAAAGTAAATGCCAGTAAGATGGCGAATGAGTGAGGAAGAAGGGATAGCGGTGGCAAAACAAAAGGACTACACACGAATTTATTTAAAAAGGAAAGCTGCAAAAAATACTGCTCGACATTTTTGCAATACATCCAGCTGAGTTCACCAAATAACTTTGATTGCATAATTGTGAATGAAAGTGAGCAGAAACCAGATGACACTTCCGTCTCTCCATTTGCACCTTGGCACGAGCTGTTGTGTTGCTGCCCATTATCTCAGTCCTTCCTTTCTAGTTCTTCCTCCTTGTAGGCACACTTTAAAGCCCAAAAGGAGGAATATTTGCCAACTGTTTTCACTTCCGTTGTTATAAACATCCAACAAATTTGGTCTATTTGCTGCTGATGCATTCATTCATCGTAGTCATATACTTGACCTATGGCATCCTATGCCCCCGCTGTCAGTTCCACACTCCTGCGGTGCTTTTTTTTTTGTTGCCTTTTGTTGGACCATTTTGGTTATTGGGTTTTACGCTCGGCTTTGCATCTGTTTGCATTTTCAACACAAAATGGACGATATGTTTTCCATTTGATTATTGCGCATTAGCAGGATATTTTGTTAGGGGTTTGTGATTTTCCCAAACGGACTCTGTTAATAAAGACATTTTGCACCCAAATGAACTAAGTAACGTTGGAGTTTGTATGTAACAAACAACATCAAATTTACTTACGGGAATAGCTTAGTAAAATATTTTGATAAAATATAAAATATAAGTATATAAATCCCCGTTGGCTATTATGTCGCCTTTGCATAAGATGTGGAGTCCCTCCACACCAAAGAAAAGATATTCAACTCCGATTCTACCGCTTTGCATACATCAAGGATTCATTCCACCATGCGAGGAGAAGGAGGAGAGTGCAAATATGACCCTTATTCTGGCCTGGGAGTATGGACGAAATTGGTTGCAGCAACGAGATGAGTTTCTACGGAACAAAAAGCATATCGAATCCAAGAAGTATGTTCAGCCAGATATAGCTTGGTGGTTGAGGCAAAGAAAACGTACCTCCTTCAATCCACGTGAGAAATATTTAGAAGAGAAGAAATTAAATTTCAATAAAAATATGAATTTAAGCTCCTTTGCGGAATCCAAAAAAAGGCGTGCTCTACAAGGCTCTTAAGGATGATAATAATTAATTGATTTATTGGTTCTACATTTGTATATGTATATTTATGGGTAAAGTTTTTAACTTACCTTTCCAATGTATAAATATTTGATGAATAATTATAATATATGTATATTTGAATGTTTAATATGTTAGCTTTATAATATAAGGATTCTATTAGGGTTTGGGACGTCGAATCTTTTGGGAGGTTCACAATCGATAAATAATAGCGAATATAAAATAAAGATACCTTCATTTTAATAATCTAATATCTTATATTCAATGAAAGCATTGATAAAAATTTTAATCAAAGTAACTTCACAATTACTGTCAAATACATATACTACATATCTACACTATCAACTACTCAAACTTAAAACCGAAGAAAAAAAAAAAAAAAAAAAACAACATACTTTTAAAGCCTAAATATGCAGGATCGTAGAGTATGGACTAAGAGCACTCCATTCAAACACTCACCCATTGGAATATTTCCCAAAAACCCAAGGCGATATTTTCTTGGACCCTCCTGTGACAAAGACGAAGCCAGAATTGGACTGCTTCTCGGCTGGGAATATGGTAACCAATGGTTACGCAACCGGAATGAATTCCTTTCGAAATTATCGAAAAGCACGGAAGAAACTTTTATCAAGCCTGATTTTAACTGGTGGTTAAAAAACCGGAAAAGCACGAAAGAAACTTTTATCAAGCCTGATTTTAAATGGTGGTTAAAAAACCGGCATCTAGGACAAAATCATTGGCAAAGGAATATTACCATTCATATATCATCGCATCACAAAAATATGTGTTTGTCAGCATTCGATGAGGCTCGAAAAAGACGTCAATTGGCCATGCAGAGGAAAAGTGAATTCAATTTTTTTCTAAGAAGTATTCCAGAAACTTACGAATTATTAAGGAGATAACTTATACATATGTTACTATTCAATTCCTTTTTAAAACTACCTTAGTTGTACCTATTATAGATTGTACGACTATCTGAATAGTAGATAAATATATGGTGGGATATCTAAATAATAAGCTCGAATAAGTGTGTCTTTTCCGTGGCATTAAAATCTTTTAAACAAAAACTTACATATATTAATGTATTTGTCAATATTTTTAAGTGAAATTAGATTGGAATTGCTTCCCTTGTTATGTTGTGACCTTTTCTGATATAGTTCTAAGATCGCTTTATTCATTATTGTACTTTTGAATAACTCATTCCTTATTTTAGAATCGAGAATATTTTTGTGATCGAATGGACTTAGAAGTACTTGGAATCCAATGAACTGCAAATTATACCCAACCAAACAACTTTGATCATTTGTTTTCTGTTGTTTTTTACATACTCTGTAATAAAAACACTAAGAGAAGGGTATATGCGTTTTCAAATAGTATTTGTGATAACTTTAGGTTCGTTATAGCCAGCTAGAATTCCAAATAAATTGTTGGAAAAGCAAACAATTTTTTAACCATAGGTCATAAATTAGTTTTACTATTTAAGTGAAGATTTGCTTTTGTTATAGGGTAAATTGAGGTCGACTTAGGATAGTAATACCCTACCGAATGCTCTGTTGTTCTTTGTTTTGTATTTCGCACTCTAAAGAGGGGATGGAAACAAAGAGTGAGAGAGAGAGAGAGGTCCTAGTAAGATCCTTCTATCAAGTTAAACAAACAAAAGCGCAGCAAGCCTGCGTTTAGGCAAATACCAAATATGTCATGCGATTTTAAACAATGGAACCAATAACCAACCCAAGTCATATAGCACATGAGTTTGTTCTGTTCATTCCTCGTCATAGTTGACGTTTTCCAAAGTCATCATCATCATCAATGTCGTCCGCCGTCGTCCGTAGAGTCGTTCGGAAACCGTATAAGTGAACAATTGGCCTGGCCCCGACTCGATGGCAAAGCCCTGTGGTTATTTTTCTTTTAATATGCACTTCCGCTTCATTAACTAAATCAAATAACGCGTTATGACTACTACATATATGAGTAGGTATATACATACACACATATACATATGTACATAGTAGTATTATTAAATTTCTGCGTTTGGCTTTTTTTCGGCTTTCGGTTGTGCAATTTGGCGCGCAATTTGAAAAAAAGGGGCGTTACTTTTAGGCCTGCTGCAAATTGCGCAGTTCAGACAATATTTCTTCTTTTTATAGAGTTTTTGTTTGTATAACAAACTTTTACCTTTGGCCCCGTTTACTTGGCGTTTTTTTCCATTACAAAAATTACAAAAACTCATTAGTGTTAATTTTTGTGTGGTTTTGTTTATATGTGAACCCTTTTTTCTTGAATCGGTTTCATAATTTATGGCCATTTGTTAAACGTTTGCCACATCACACAGTGAGAATGGGTCCCCAGTGGATAGGCATGAGTTTCAATTTCCATTCATAATTTCTTTGAAAGCTTGAATTTAATTAAAAGATGATAAAAGTATCCCTAGTCGGATATGAGGAACACTTTAAAGCAATTTAATTCATTAAAGTTTTTTATTCTTCGATTATTGTGTTCTTGCTAACTTTAAGTTTTATTGCCAATTTTATTACTTTCACCACTTATAAAAGAAAATGACGAAAATTATTATTTTTATGCGCAATTTTTTGATTATTTATTACCTTTTCTCCATATGACGCGCGGCCATCAACATTATAATTGTTAATAATATTTTCCACTTATTATATGCCATTAATTTTGCCCTCTCCCTCTCTCTCTCGCTCTCTCTCCTTCTCTTTTCTTGTAGTTAACTAGAAAATTCACTCTACAGTTTTTCCTTCACAGTTTGAGTTGCTTTTTCTTCTGTGCATAAATTAATACACTTAATATAATAAAAGAAAACCAAAAAAACAATGGAAAATATGGAGTGTGGAGAAAGGGTTTCCGCTGTGATGTGTACAATTTATGATTAAACATTAAAAATAGGTGGCATGAAAATAGTTTGGAAAAGCGTTGCAAATTGCCAGTTAGCGCCAAAATGAATTGTGGAGAGCCCAATTCAATGATTAATAAACTAAGATTTTAATTAATTCTGGGTGACAAATCGCTAACCACTGTATTCTAATCATTGACAAACGTATAAAACTGCATTTTACTGCCCAAATTTAGAGCCATGAGGACTCGAATGTGACCGCAAAATTAATTGCGTTTGCTGGTTGAAATGCAAACCAAAATGGCTGCCTACAACTAAAAGGGAAAACGGAAATGAGATTTTGTGTTTGTGTGTGTGTGTGTGTGCTGAATAAAACCAGATGCTGATTATATAGATAATTAATAATGCTAATGAATCGTGCAACTTGCATTCGAATCCAAAACTTCATAATGCAGCAGCAGCCGCAACAGCAAAAAAAAAAGGTAAAATTTCAACGGCTCCTGATACATAAAAGCCAATTAATTATTTTTATGGCTGAACGAAAAAAAAAGCAGCAACAACAACAAAATAAATAAATAAATATGTACAACAAATATTGCCAACAGAAGCTGCAGACTCTTTGGGAATTGAAGTTGCAAGTTGGAGACTGGATAATAAAAAATTATGGCCACGATTTGGCGCACTAACCAGACACTGACCAAAAGGAAATTACTCGTACATACATACACTAAAGTCCATCGCTTCCACAAAATGCACAAGGAACAACACGTGGGGAGGGGAGGGAGAGGTTCCAGGGCCCCAAAAAGATGGCGCCTTGCTGTGTACAAAATTGATCAGTGGATTCCCTGCCGTTTGAACTATGACGCGATATGTCATCATATTTCCTCATTGCAGTTCTGTATGCTGTCCTCTGGCAAAAGAACAGAAATCGAAGGTAGATATTATTGCTTGTCTCTTGCAAAATTTCCCACTTTGTCAAAGACGTTTTACATACATTCTGCGCATGTTTGCTGCAATTCTGCATAAAGGCACAAAAAATTCGCATTCTTTTTCATATTTGGAAGCCAAAATTGTGTGTGTAATCTACTCTGATCCCTACACACAATGGCCACATAACTTTTATTAGGCTGCTGCATGTGTTGAGTTTTTATTTTTGGACTGGCGCCCATTTGCCCCAATGGGACTTAATTTATGCCTCTGGCTGTGTGTTTGTGACCATTTCGTTGAGCATTTTTTATTGGGCATCTCATATTTATGAAATATGGCGGCTATTTTGGCTGCCGTCAGATATTTGGAGCCCTTTTGTTACTAACAAATTCTCCAAATAATTAAACAAACCACAAGAAATACTTGAGACAACTAGTCACTCAACTTGCTTATAGATTGTAGCTGCAAATCTTATAATTAGTTAGATTTAAGGCAAATAAATCTTTGCTTAGCTCTCTTCATTTCTCTCTTCTTTGCTCTCTCTTTCTTTCATTAAAATGGCTTAGTTCATTAAAAAAAAAGAACTTTATTACCCTCATAGCACAGAGTAAATCAATTTTGATTTACCTCAAGCACCAAACAATATATCAATACGTTGAACTACTATACCCTCCTCCCACTTGCTGCCACTGCCACCAAATGGGGCATGTACATACATATATGTTTCTACTGGCCCTGCCATAGTTGACCAACGAATCGTTCCATCATTCTAAAAAGTGTTGATGATGGAAAATGTCCCACTGCGAGCAAAACCCCGAAACAACAGCAAACACTATATAGAAGAGAAATACAAAAATTCGGAAAATAAATGAAAGAATGGGGAGCAGGGGGGTTTGAACATAAAAGCATATAGAATAGAAGAAAGAGCCCACAACAACAATAAACGCTAATAATGCTTAATCAATGTTACACTTTACAATAAAGAAACAAAATGGAAGTGTCTGTCTGTGAAGGGCCCCCCCGCAACAAGACAAAGCAACACAAAAAACTTCAACTTCAACTTCATTTGTGCAATGATTTATGATTCTTTCATTACCGAAAAGAGAAACAAAATTTAACCGAAAGAAAAAACAATTCACACCTGTGAAATTGAGTTGAGGCCAAATGTAATTGTAATTGAAATTTCGAATTGTTTTTGTTATATATGTAGTATCTCAATATGTTTAAGTGTTGCAAGCAACAAAATCGATTTCTAAAGTTCCAACTTATTGAACGAATCGCTGAAAAGGGGCAAAACAATGCGCGGAATTTGTTTCGTACAAATTTGTTTTCATTTATAGAAAAGATTTTGGTACAATAATCATTTATCTTATTGGTTTTCATTTTGATTGTAAACATTTAATTTTTTTTTTTTTTTTGGGAAGTTCATAAATTTTCCACATATCAAAAGATGTGCGAGTTGGTTCATTACGATTGAATACCTTTTAATGGGCAACACATGGAGAGAAATGCTCTAATGATTATATAACTGACAAATATAAACTTTAAACCATAAATAATTTAAAACTTTCTGCAATTACTTCTGACAGTTTTTGTATTAAAACCAAAAATTATAAATTATTTAAATCTGAGTAATGTTTTGACATTTACGAAGAAACTAATTTTTTAACCAATTTTTAAGAAAATCGTAATGTATATTCATATATTCATCATCAATAATTTGACAAAAAAAAACCGATTTTTAGCCTTTAAAAGTTTTTAATCCTATGATGAAAATAAGTCACTGCTTTTGAAATCCTTTGAAGAATGATCCAGAAAGAACAGCCACTTTGCCAAAAGTCTCAAACAAATCTCTCATAAATTCAACTAAATAATTCTTAAAAGTATAACTCTGAGAATATGTAGTTAGGGATTTTAAACAATTTTAAAAATCTATGTTATTTTAATCTTTCTGAAATGAGATATTTAAATTTGCATTAACAGTTTTACTAATTGTTAACTTAACTTGCGAAAAGAATTTTAATGCATACATCATCCGAACTGTCCAAAATCTAGTCGAATTTGTTTTTTAAATTTTTCAATGTTTTGACAGCAGTTTGAAAATCTGTTTCAAATCGGTTAAAAATTGTCCAAAGTTTGATAAAATCAAGAACTTTGACCAAAACTATATATATTTCAATAATGGTAAGTGTGAAAAAGTATTCATAAACAAGTCTTTGAAATTATAAGTTGACTTTAAAAAACAATGATAGGTAAATTTTTAATCATTAAGCTGTTTTTAAATCTGGAATCACATGTGGTGAAGGCCTTTTCTTATATTTCTAATGTGGAAGGGGAAAGATTTTGGCATTCTTCATTTTTTGAATAGTTTCTTGGTAATGATTTCTTTATTGAAGGACATTTGATTATGGAAAAGCATTGTTATCCCATGTCTTTTGTTTCGTCTCGCACACGACGCACTTCTTGACAACAAAAAGCGTTTTCATCACCATGCCACATGTCAATCCACAGGCTCTCAGAGACTCACTCGTTGGCCTTTGGAGATCGCGGCTGTTGGCTATTGGCATGATTTTTGTGAGTGAAAGAAGTGCGCCCAGCACGAGTTAAAATTTAATTTAGTGAAAATAATTTGCTTAGTTGTGCTGCTGAATTTCATAATTGTCAAAATGAGTTCTACACTTAACCACACATCTACACTCTAATGAGCCGCCGCAGCGCCAAAAAAGAAAGAGAGATGAACAAAAAAAAATTATAACCGAAAACTCAGCCAACACATTTGCATATTGGAAAATTATAGCCCTCGATCCTTGACTTTGACTTTGGGCTTCTGCTTCTGCCTCAAATTCCAGATCCAGATGCTTCTGCGGTTGCGCGCGGCCTATGGTGCATGGTGAGGGCGCAATGGGAGGGCCCAAACCAAACCATTGACGATGTCGATGACGACGACGACGACCGACCCCCAAGCGACCTCCAGCCGTGAGGACCTCAACTTGTAACTGGCAGGCAAATAAAAAAAAAAATGAAAAAATTAAACCAAATACAACCAAGCAAACAAAAAAAAAAAGAGTGCATGAACAAAATGCATTGGTCGGTCTCATGATGAGCTGTAAAACACGCGTTTTCATAATGTTATTAAAAGGCAGCGAAGGAGTTGCAATAGGGTGAGGAGAAGTGGCCCAACCAGCCGACCAACTACCATTTGACATGCCAAAAAACACTTCTGTCACAGCAGCCAAATCACTAGGGGGTGGGATAGTCGACCGCAAAAAGCGTGCCTGAAACTGGGACTGCTCCTGCTTGAGCTCTTGCCACATCGCTGTGTAATTGTAGTAGGTACATAGTATATACATACATACATACATACATACATATATAATGCCACCAAGGTAATCTTCTCGTAAATTCATAAGCTGCCCTTCACACCGTATGCACTGTGGCACTTTTTTTAACTTCGAGAGTAAAACCTGATACTTATTTCAAATCAAGATTAGCTAAACGGTAGCTGGGACAATGGCATTTATGAATATACAATTTCAATTTATAAGTTAGATCTAATCTTTGGTTGGAATAGGATAATAAAAGTGTTATTAAAATATATATCACTTGAGTTTGCACATTGAAACTGGATTTGTTTAAATTTATAGTAACAAATTGCAAATTTATAGCATTTCAAATCGACCAAACACAATTTTCCTCTGTTTTGAGTTTAGTATAAGTGACAAATATTTTTGGGTAGACCTATTTATTACTTTTAAATGTTTGTTTATTAATCGTTTAACGCTTCCAATTATAATCAGAACTTTACTCTACAATGCTAATTTTTAAATTTGGCGCGTTGTAAAAAAAAATATGGGGCAAAAGTCGATATGCAATCCGAGCAAAAGTCGATAAGTTATTGGCGCAACCGCCAAGTTGTTATCGATTAACATGGAAAACTATCGACTATTCGATAATTTAAAAATTTACCCGCACAAAAGTATGCTACACACTTCGCCTGGAGTTTTATATTTTTCAGCCGTTCAAATTTTATGTCTTTGCTTTTATCCAGGTGAATGGTTGCTGCCCTGGCTAAATTGAGATTTTATGACGTGTATCCCAACGTGAACAGCATAGTTTTCAATGATTTTTTTGACATGTGTTTGGAAAACTTAATTATTTCTGTTTTTTAAATTTTTATTCTCTCTGTATGTTTTTATGATCATTATAATAAAATACTTTTATATTTCTATCTATATTATTATTGTTTTGTATTATTGTATTATGTTCATCAAAGCATAAATTAGTTCAGCTAAAAGGTAACACGACATTCTTTGACTGTTAGGCGTTACGAAGTTCGTCGGGTTTGCTAGTATTACGGATGAAAAGTCTACAAATAGCTGTGAGAAAATGTGTGGCGAAATTATCTTAGAGTTCTTCGTTTATGAACAATCATATGGCCACAATCAGAGGATATTGACCACTAAATACATAGTGAACGAAAGGAACATTTTGGAATACTGCACCAAATGTTTTACAGAGGGACATTGGGAAATGTAATTGTGGCTGAGATGTTGATAGGACTGACAGCTTAAGCGTTCTCGGTATATCATTTTCTCTAAACAATGTGAAGAGAATTAAGTTAATGTTACATGAAGTAAGCGATTTAACCCTTTTGGAATTGAGGTAGTAAAACGAGAATCTTAAAATCAACACTCATCTATAGCTCAGGAAACAAAACTTGAGTTACAACCAAATTTAAAGGAGTAGACGAAGTAAAAGTTCTATAATACTGCGCCAAATATTTGCAGAGTGATATTTGGTGGCCACTTTAGATCCATGGAAATAAAAAAGGGCAAACTTGATTATGTCTCATGTGGAAAGCTTAAGTGATCACACATTAATCCAGTCGGATGATCCACAACGACCGTTGGTCAATTTGATTACTGATCTTCAATGTTAAATATAGTAGTCATTACAAAAAATCTGGCAAGGACATGCTTGGAACTTAATAAATCGATGGCTGGCCAAGACATTAGAGGCCTCAGTAGCCATGGCTACAAACTGTTGGCTTAAACTTTGTAAGTTTAAGTTAACTCTACAAATAAATAAATAAAATTAGAATTGTTTTAGGAAAAAAATTCTAAACAATTTAGTTTGTTGACTTTCGTCGTGATCCTAATAATATCTAGTAGTTAGTTGAAGGTAGTTAGCAAAAATCAATTAAAATTATTTAAAAACAAGTGTATTAAAATGTATAATTCAAGAAAGAAAATTTTAGTTTCAATACTAAAGATCTCATATAGAACTATGAGAGACTTTATTGTGCCCAGAGAAGTCTATATGACTTTCAGTAGTAAAAACCAAGCAAAAGACGCATCTATTATGAAGTAAGCGATTTTACCCTTTTGGAATTAAGGAACTTATACCAGAAACATAGAATCAACACTCATCTATAGTTCAGAAAATAAAACGTGTGTTATGTAATTGTGGCTGACATGTTGATAGGACTGACAGCTCAGGTGTTATCCATATTTTTTCCTCTGACTAATGTGGACAAATTTGAACAATCATACCATTAAGTCTAGGAGCAGTAGCAACAAACTAGTAGCCACTTTAGATCCATGGAAATAAAAAAGTGCAAACTTGATTATGTCTCATGTGGAAAGCTTAAGTGATCACACATTAATGGCTGGCCAAGACATTAGAGTCGGCGCAGTTGGGATTAATAGAAATAAAAAAGAATCAACACTCATCTATAGCTCAGGAAAAAAAAATTTAGGTACAACCAAATTTAAACGAGTAGACGAAGTAAAACTTCTAGAATACTGCGACAAATGTTTTGCCGAGTGACATTTAGAAATGTAATTGTGGCTGACATGTTGATTGGACTGGCAGCTCAATTATTTATGTAAAAAAATTAATATATATGCACCGAAAACCATATTACCGAAGACTTTGACCAGTACAATAATCCAAAATATGGTTATTGGGGATTGCATACATGTATCAAGTTATAAAGAAATGGAAGTATAATGAATAAGTAAAATATTTTATTCGCCAGGCGTTCAAATGCCGATGTCAGTCACATCTCCAATTTAGAATTCAATATATTATTATTGGAATTTGAGAACTTTAATGTAAAAAATAGGGAATAGGTTTATTCATTTAAGTCCCAATAAGTAGTCACAATTAGACGTTGTGTGGGAAAATAAGGAAAATTGTTTAAACGAAGAACGTTTAAAAAGCTTATGGCGCTGTTGGAATGTGGACTGAAGGGAGTTAAAACGTTAATGTGTTAAAGTGGGGAATAAGAAAAAAAGGAAAAATAAATGATCCTATCCAAACGATTTTGAGAAATAGAATGAGCGTTAGCTCTCCATGAGCCTCCATTTATACCCGTTTTAAGAGGTAAATGTCAGAGCTAACTAGGTTTTATTGTCAGGGTGGCATTTTTCGTTTATCGATTATATACCAATCGATAAAAACTTGTGAATTATCGCAGTGTTGTAAAAGACAAATTGCATCGGTTTGAAGTTTACTTTGCAACACTTTCAATTCCAATATCGTTGGAAGCAGCATAAATAGAGCTTATAAACACCACTCTTTGCAGTCCTCGGTAGATGAGTTGTCTAAGTGGCCCTGTCATTTAGTAACTGAACAACGAGGATCCGGGTTCGAATCCCAGGCTAGTGTATGGATGTAGTTTTCGTCTAATTTTAAGCCGAAGGCCGTAGTTGCAGTGCTTGTAAAATATAGTTAGGTTGATAGTTTACAACTATATCCTATACTTTAATAATAATAATAATAAAACACACCTCAATTTAAAGAACTTTAGACCAACTAGTCTGTCTCCTTATAATGGAATCAGATTTTAAAATTCTAAATGCGAATTGCTGAAAAGTTTATCGTGTTTTTATTTTTCAACTGCCGCCATTTGATGAACAAAAATCCCGAAATTTCAAATGAAGTCGGGACTTATCGTGCGTCGAGTTTTTTTTGCCGCCAGCAGGTTAAATTTGTTGGTCGAGAAGTGTTTGAACAGTTTCCGTTTTCAACTGATATTTGTTTTAAAAAGCTTCAAAAAACAGGTTCCCAAACAAGAATACCTCCTTAATTTAGTGTTACAATTGTAACGTCTAATATTAAATGGATGGTCTTCCAGTAGATTTCGTAGATTTTTTCTATAATATCATTCAGGTCGAAATGCCACATATAATTGGCCTGATAAATTTGCGATGAATGGAAGCTTTTTAAAGGCTCTTTATTGTAGAAAATAGTTCTTGATCAAAAAGAACTACATACCTTAGAAATACCTTTTCTGATTATTTTCATTGACTTATTAAACAATATTCAATACGAAAAATGTGGTTTTAAGATTTTTTGTAGAAAACTAATTTATTTTTTCTTAATTGTTAAAACATTATTTGGTTTGCCAAATAATACTTAATGTTTTAGTTTATGCTTCTAAAAAGCGCTGGTTTCTGCTCCATTTTATTTTTCACAATTTGAAGAACAACTTTGCATTGAGTGAGTGAGCTGGAGTCCTTTAACCCTTTATTGCCTTTATATGTTACAGTGAAATATTATTTTTAAAGTAGTGTTTTTATTAATTTGGAATTACCAACTAAACGTCTTTTTTCTTGTGTATTAATACATATTTATTAATATCTATGTCTATATCTACTAATCTACTTTCTCTTTACCATATTCTGACAGATAAATGTCAAAGCCAACAGAATCGCTACAACCAATAAGATTGGCGCTATATACAGTTTGGCAAAAAAGTGTTTCCACTCAGGGAAAACATTTCAATTTTTTACTTTAAAGCGAAAAAAAACAGTAAGAATGTATTTATCCAATTTTTATACCATACACCCATAGGGTGAAATGGTATATTAAAGTCGCCAAAATGTATGTAACAGGCAGAAGGAAGCTTCTCCGACCCCACAAGGTATATATATTCTTGATCAGGATGAACAACCGAGTCGATCTAGCCATGTCCGTCTGTCCGTCCGTCTGTCCGTCTGTCCGTCCGTCCGTCTGTCCGTCTGTCCGTATGAACACCTAGATCTCGGAGACTATAAGAGCTAGAGCCACCAAATTTGGTATGTAGACTCGTGTAGTATGTAGAGTGATCAAGTTTATTTCAAATTTTTGCCACGCCCCTTTCCGCCCCCGCAATTTAAAAAAAGCGTTTATCTCAAAAACTATTCCAGCTAGAGCCACCATATTTGGTATGTATATTCGCTTAGTAAATGCACACTTTTTGTATGTATGAAAATTTTGCCACGCCCTTTTCCGCCCCCGTAATTTCAAAAACTTGATTATCTCCCGTATTTTTTTACCTTATGCAACCAAATTTGGCACACTTAAATCATCAAAATCGGACAAAAAACAGTCGATTTATGCATATAAACGTTTTTCCATAAGGCCGGAGTTGGCCCTTGGCTGGTGTTGGCGCTAGGGTGCTCGTATGATTGAGTGAGCGAGATACTAAGATATGCTTCTAAGAAGCATGTGAAAATGCATTTGTTTAATATATTTTAAATACTTGCTTTACTGGTGTATGGTATACCAAAGTCGGCGAGACGACTTACTACCTTCATTTTTTAATGAAAATAGGTAAACTAAACTAAAAACTAAAAAAAATAAACAAAATATGTTTCCATTCACAAAAGAAATTAACAAAAACAAACTGCCAAGAAAGTGTTTACACATCTAGATCGAAAGCTATGACAGCTTCAATTTTTTGCATGATTTCATTGTTAGTTGGTACAATTACTTCCGTAATAGGAATATTTCCCAAAAATAAGAATGCCAGGCATACGGCTACCATTTGATATGACCCAGTCGGTTATTACAATCACACATTGGGTAAAATTGCCACAGAGATTGACAAAATGTTTTTGATTTCTCGGAAAACTGTATATAATATACTAAACCGTGCCAAAAAAGATAGAAGAATTGAGCGGATTGTGCTAAGAAAAATTGACAAAAAACCAACCAAAAACCAATACAAAATGAAGTAAGTAAGTCGTCTCGCCGACTTAGGTATACCATACACCAGTAAAGCAAGTATTTAAAATATATTAAACAAATGCATTTTCACATAACTCGACTGTTTTTTGTCCGATTTGGTATTTTGCTGGATATACAAATGTAGGTATCAAATTTAAGTGTGCCAAATTTGATTGTATAAGGTAGAAAAATACGGGATATAATCGAGTTTTTCAAATTAAACGGGGGCGAAAAGAGGCGTGGCAAATTCTTTTTACATACATACACCAAATATGGTGTCTTTAGCTAGTAAAGTTTTTGAGATAAACGCTTTTTTTAAATTGCGGGAGCGGAAAGGGGCGTGGCAAAAATTTGAAATAAACTTGATCACTCTACATACTACACGAGTCTACATACCAAATTTGGTCGTTCTAGGTGTTATAGTCTCCGAGATCTAGGTGTTCATAAGGACAGACGGATGGGCGGACAGACGGACTTCGCTAGATCGACTCGGTTGTTCATCCTGATCAAGAATATATATACTTCGGAGAAGCTTCCTTCTGCCTGTTACATACATTTTGACGACTTTAATATACCATTACACCCTATGGGTGATTGGTATAAAAAAATTGTGTTCTCATCGAATGTGCTTCCCAAAACTAAACAACAAGAAGCAGCCTTATGTTTGAACATTGCCACCCATTCTGCAATTTCACAAATTGATCACTTGGGTATATTGTGCGCCACAAAATTCGATGCAGATAAAATTAAAGTGCACGAATATAATAAAAAATGTTTTGGGACCATGTTTTCTGGAAGTTGATGTCAGTGTTTGCAAGTCTCTTGTTAAGTTAAAAAGAAAATTTAGTTCCTTAAAATTTGTATATGTGTTTTCTAGTATAACTAATCTGTATTGTGTTTGTCCAGTCTTGTTTGTAGTCTTATCTTACTTTGCGATCTCGTTTCTCTATTTTCCATCACTTTTTATCATATTTAAGGCACCTCTTAAAATTCCACAATTCTGCGAAACACGATGGCTATCCATTGAATCTGCACTTTCCAGAATTTTGCATCAGTGGATTGAACTTAAGCTACACTTTAGTCTTGCAGCAACAAAAGAAAAATGTTTCAAGGCGCAAAGCTTGCATAATATATTTTTCATAATACTTGGCACCATTCAAATGTCAAATCTTGGCTCTTTTCATACAAAAAAAAAGAATCTCTAGAGCAATATCACAGAAACTTAAAAACTAAATTGGCTTTGTCAATTACACATCTAGTTGTAGACTATAATATACGTTATATATGTAATATGACCTTTTGTTGTGTGGTTAGTGTGCATTATGTAGTTAATTGGGAATGCACTTGAATCCGACAGATCAGATCAGCACAGGTAGCTGATGATCGTGTCTGGAATTGTGTAAAATTTATGGCATTCATTAGATGAACTCATTCATTCAATCAATATGCGCTAAATTAACGGTTTTGTCAAGTGCAATTCTAAGTGAACTTAAGCGTAATTGTATCTCCTTCGCTCCTGTCACTGCCATCTGCTCTCCTCTCTTACTCCTCCGCCACTTAACCCACTACGCACGCGTCGTTGTTGGTGTTGTGGTTGGGGCGTACACGTGATAATCGGTATCGTCAATACCCTCTTCATCCACATCTCGATTGACCAGTCTCTCGCGCATACCATATCGTTGTCTGAAAGCGATGAAATGATTATTTAATTAGCAATTTTTTCACTTGCTAAGTAAAATAAAACTCACTCTAAATGCGAACGCCAAATAACCAAACCAGCATACAGGCCAACCGATGCCAAGGCCAAGACCACCAAAATAATGCTGAGCAACATGTGGCTTTCGCTAATTGCACTAGAATCAACGTCCAGAGGTGTCATTTCAATATTCTCCGCCGTAAAGCTCTCAGTTTCTAGTTCCTGAAGACCATGACCCTTGAAGCGCTCTTCCATCTCCTCGGAATCCTTGCTTTCGTCACTATCTTCGTCACCGGATTCCAGAATTTCGACATCATATTTATAGTTTTGGGCCAGCACTAAATTCGTGGCAGTATTTAATTGATCCTCATCGCGATGTGGATAGGCATGTTGTGGTTGCAATTCAGTTGAACTGGAAGCAATATCTGAAACCGAGTCAATATCCTGTAACGGAAATAAAAATACAATTTCAAATTGCAATTAGTCACGTAATGAGAAAGCGACGGCCAAACCGTTATTACTTATTAACTAACACAACGCATGTCATCGAAAACCGCTTTTTATAATTATATTTAGTTTGGCACGTGATTATAGAAACACTCATCTGTATTTGTACATATATTCGTTGCTTTATTATGGATTTTACACATTCTCTAGCGTGGGGGGAGCTAAATTAGATGATTGTTTGCAAAAACTTTTTTTAAATGATCTTTTGGCTTACAATATTATTAACCCATACCGAATTAAGATCTATGTATGTATGTACATGGATGAGTCAGATAATTTTGAATTACTTCAACTGAAACTGCTAAATTGCATTACGCATGGTGCGAACGAAAAGTAGGGGAGAGGGCCCAGTTGTGACTCAGGCCCAGTTGTGACATTCCCAAATATTTTTGAAATGCGGTATTGAATGACAGTTTGAGCCCTGTAAATCATGTTTGTTAGACGTTCTGCAGTTTTTGGACAGACCCCAACGTTAATAATCGTATTGTATATACGCGTACCAAACATCGTTTTGAAAATCGTGCGAAAAAGTTGTTTTCCATTTTTTTCAAAGTACCAAAATTTTGTGAAATCAACAGTGAAAAGGTGAGTGCAATGCATCAAAGTATTGTATTTGCCGTATATTTTGTGATTCTATAAAAATTTATGTGATTATGTAGTGTATATAAAAAATATAGATATAAACTTTAAACTATAAAAAGGCCCGGTTATGACTTAGCTGGGGTGCCCAGTTATGTCCCATTTTTTTTTGCACTCGGATTATGTAAAATTGTCAAATTCCAACATTTTTGTTGTTGTTTAACAACAAGGAAAGGAAATTTACATATTGAGACCAGTTTGTCCAAGAATATTCTGGAAGATCTCCATCGGGAATGTTCATTCGAAGTGCGCTAATATGCAAGCAAGTTATTTCACTTGCAAAAACTGCGAAAGTCACATGGACGACGAGGGCTTAAAATCGTTCTCATTTATGGCCATTTTCTTTTGGGTTTTTCATTGTTTTTGGCTTTGAAGCCCTTCATAATAAGTAAACCATTAAATCACAACAATTCGTGTGACATTCCTTTCATATTTTCTTATTTTCAGTGAATTTCTTAAGTTGAGTCATAACTGGGCCACTTTTTTTTAAAGTTAAAAAAAGTTATCCAAATTAAATCTGTTTCAAAATTTTTTGAGTAACTCAAATAAACATACATTCTTTGGAAAAAAGTTGCGTTTGGTTAATATTTAAATGTTAAATTTCTTAATTTTTCATTTTCCCGAACTGAAGAAAAAATTTCGAGGTTTTTCAAAACCCGGGTCATAACTGGGCCCTCTCCCCTACCTATATAGTCAAACTTATATAGATAAGTCAATATAGATTGATTTCTATGTGTTCATCGTATTCTTAAAAATTTCGCTTTAATGCGGTTTTTACGGTGCATATCTTCTTACTGTAACTCATGGAATGCCGAGGGAAACACCCAAGATTAGGGAAAACCCCAGAAATTAAAGATAACCAAAGAATGAGAAGAAGACAACTGTTCGACTAGATCTTGATATACTTTAAAATTTTGTTAAGAGTAAAGTAACTAACTAAAATAATTCCTTAATTCAAATCTTAATTCTGACTTCACCATATCTTTAACTTCAAATAATGTTTACAAAAGTAATTGAAAAAAATATAAACTTTTTAGGAACAGCATTTTTCGAAATGATTTGGCTGGTCCGACTTAACCCGACGTTCTCAGTGCATATTTCGATAAACGAAAAAATAAACAAAAGAGATTATTTTAATCTTGAACGGTCAATTACTGTTTACACTAAATTAATCCGTTGTTTAATTTTTTATATAAGTATTTAAAAACGGATTACTAACCCACATCTGCCACTAATCAGCATTTTGTTAAGCAAGCACTCGTTGTAAAATGGCTTAAATGGCATGAAAAACATTTAGCTTTCATTATTATTATAATTATTATTATTATTATTATTGTTGTTTGCTCTTCTTATCCGAAGCAGACAACGAGAGCAAGGTCGGAAACTTGAATTGCATAATGCCCAGTAAAGTATTTTCTGGAAATGCAAATAAGCTTTAGTGAAATCTGATTTGTAAACCTTTTGACTTGGACTCTAATTTGAACTGATCTCAACTGAACTGAACTGAACTCAACTGTATAGCATATATACATATGTAGTATTTCTGAAAGGCATTATAGTAATTAAATACAGCTACCTTTTCGCTTTTGTCTAATTGAAAGCAAAACAGATCTCGAGTGTATGGAATCTCGACATTGAGACGTCACAGTTTAAGAAATTACCTAGAACTCCAACTGACTCATCGTACCACCCATAACCCAATCTGATCACTTAAAACCTCCCCCTCCAACCAGTTGTTGTTCTTGTTGTCTCTCTCAGTTATAAGACCGATTTTTTTTATGGAATTTCGTGACTAAGCTGCTTAAAAACCCTCGCTTGGGGTTTCTTTTTTCATTTTCATTTTTAGTTAATTTTTTATGCAAATGTTTTTAGGGGGCACTACTGAAAATTTTATTGCGTGAGTTTGGTAGCCTTAAAAGGTAAAACTCTGCGCGTGTCTTTCTTGCGTTTTTGCATTTAATCAAAGTGAAAATAAATAAATTTGAAAATTTCCGGTTCTGTTTTAAAAATAAACGAAAAACTGCATTTTGACGACGCCAGACAACGGATCGTTTTGAAGCGTTGAGGCGCGGGGTGAGCTGAGCTGAAGATGGTGTGAGGTGGTGCGGTTCAGAAACTTGACTTTCGTCTTGTCTTGGACTGTTGTTGGCTCATATTTCATTACTTAGTGCGTCAGAGTTGTCAAGCCGGGCTTTGTCCGTTGTCCCAGTTTGGTTTACCCTTCTCTTTGAAAGTACATTACTTACCTCCTTCAACTTCTCGACAGCTGTTTTATTCGCAACGGCATTCAAATCACTTAACTCCGTATCAATTTTATCCAAATCCTTAAGGGGATTGGCATGAGCTACAAGAGAGAGGAAGAGAAAAAACGAGAATAACAAAATTAAGCCAATTAAGCAGAAATTTAGTCTTGCTACATAATTTCGCTGGAAAGATAAGATTTCTTTACAAATATTTATTTAAGAATTTTCAACTACCACCTAAAAAACAAAAGGGGAAGCTCAACAAAAGGCCAATGACAATATTTATCTTCTAGCGATAAGTTTAATTATTTCTTTCACGGAATCTGTGAAACTCAGACAACTGAAAAGTCTGTGCTGGCTGTAGGAGAGACTTATCAGACAAAACAAACCGCAAAACCAGTTCATCAGATACAGATACAGAGACAGAGATACATATGTACATATATACATACATATATACTGATGCTTGGCCAAACACTAAACACATTTCTAATGCCAAAAGCTTATTGCCATGCGTCGCACATAAAAATTGGAATTTTTTTCTGCTTTTGTTTTTGTTTTTTTCGTTGTCAGCCAAAAATTCCATTTCAGCTTTAAGGTTGTCCTATAAACCCACCGTCATTAAGTCATTGCCTGCTGTCTTGCATTTCATTGCAATTTGACATTCAATAAGTCAGTCAAGATTCATTCACTACGTGTTGACAGGGAGAAAGAGATTGGGGAGACCAAACATTAAGCCTGGCAACAAAAGACGGGTATTAGAAGCCACTGACATGTGCCAAAAGTTTTGCTTATCAGAGAAATAAAAACCCGCACACGCAGTGATATCAAATTTAATCATATCTTTGACATTGCTTTTGGTGACCAAAATCTTATCGGTTGAAGGTATGAATTCGTATATATGAAGATAGATACATTCGGCGCACATCTTATGCGAACCTTGGGCTGTCATTATAGAAAACACATATTTATGCGTCATAAAGTTGGTTAACAAACCGGACAGGTCCATCTGGACCTCTCGCTGACCAGGCCAGGTCCAAGCCAGGCCACTTAACATTTAAACAGTTAAGGCAAAAGGTAAGGGTAAACTGCCTATCCAAGTGGTTGTCTGTCCATCAGTCAGTCTCTCCTCTTGGTCTTCTCCAGCTGCGTTCGAAACTAGTTTCGCCCGCCATCAGTGGTAATGTCTCTACGTAGAAAAATAAATATTGAGACGCGGCTTTGCTTGGCTTTTGTACCCTGTACTTAAAAAAATTAAAGGAATATCAAAGTCTTGGAAATAAAACACCTAGGATATGTTCTAGATATTTCTAGTATTCTGACCTCTTTAAAGACGTAGTTTCCACCTTTTATGCCGCTCCCATAAAAACCTAGTCTAATCCATCTCTCTCTATACACGATGTTGTTTTGTGTGTGTTTCAATAGTAGTTGTTGTTTTCATTGAATTGTTTTCTAGATGTCATTGTTGTTGTTTTTATTGTAGATACTTACTGCATATAACCAGAAGCAGCATAAAGCCAAAGATTTGTATACTTTTGCTAGTACGCATTTTTACAAAAAATAATTTTCCTTTGCTTATCACAATTATCACTCCTTATCACTAGCGGAAATTTAAACTTTAATGTCGACTACCTCGTCAGTAGATACGATATATATTTGATGAATAAGCGTTGGGAATTTACTATCACTTCGGAATTCTAAAAAAGTTAGCGGCTTTATAATATAAAAACCAAACGATCCGCTTGGCACTTGTGTTTGCGACGAGCTTTGCTTTCAGACTGAACTGAGTCAACGGCGCACACATCGAAGTAAGTTATCCGAAAAGCTTTGCATTTGGTTAAGAATAAACAAAAAAATTACGATCAAGTCAAACAATGTGATTTAACTATAACAATTAATTACAGGAATGTAAAAGTAATTGCTTAATTTACAGTTTTCCTCATGAAAAATTTAATTTTAAATACAATTTGGAATAATTACACAAAGAACAATATAATTTTTAAATCGTTTGGAGTTGCCGCTTTCTTTACCAACAGTTTGTTAACTGGTTCTGTTAAAGCTTTTCGTTAAACTCTTATACAAATTGTCTGTTAACAATATGTCGTTAGCTAAAACAAAAACAATGCCGTATTTCAACAATTTTGAATATTATCTTAATAGTTAACCAATTTGTGTTTATAACTGACTGATTTTTCCATGTTGGGGGGTTTTACATTTTCAAAAAATTTCTTTGTTTTTTAAAATAATTTTTATTTGCATGTAGCATTTTGGATTGTGGTCATCGTAAATGTATGTAAATGAGTGATTTTGTTTTTATTGTAGGCCAGTGTCTTAATTGTTGTGTATGTGTGTGTACAGTAAATTTGCCATGGCCCAAGCTTCGCTCTAACAATTTACGTATTTACAATTGAATCTTAAGTTTTTATCTAAACACCAACTTTATACTCAACAATTTATCTTAAGTGATATACTAATTATGTTTATAGATAGATATATGTTTGCATTCAAAGCTTCAACATTTAAATTTGGGCCAAAACTCAAGAACGGCCCACAAAACACCAAAATTGCCATGCCAAAAAGCGAGCACCGCCTGATCCGTGTCATGCGTAAACACATATACTCACAGCTTACAAAGTAGGTAAAAATATACAACATATCGTATATATGTACATATACAAAGATGACGGATGAACGAAGTGCGTTTGGAATTGGGCATGGCGGTGAGTAACCTGGCAACCGAATCAGCGAATCCCCAGTGGAAGTCAGTCAGACAGTCTTAGCTGCTGCATCACAGATGAGCAAGAGAAACCGACCAGCAGCTTCGCTTCGGACTGACACCGCACTGTGGATGCGCCACCACTAGTATGTGACTAGCAATTGATAAAAACATTCAAGAATAAGTAGCGTGAGGCAGCGAAACTTTCTGTACACAACGGAAAAACCTACGCAAGGGTCGAGAATCGTTGGGTGAATTGTATGCGTGTGTATATGTGTGTGAGATGAAAAACTTAAACATACATTGATTCAATTGGTATGCAGGGCGATCTAAACGAATTGTTCTTGACTGTTGGCCGATAGCTCCATCAGACGCCATGCAGCCTTGGGATTTAGTTCGTTCCGATCGCGACACAATACCCACACATAATGCACTCGCATCACTTTCTCCGGATCGCCCTCGACCACTTGGGCTTTCTGGTCGCGTACACACATTATCTGCTGAGCCTGGAACGTGATAATCAGCACAGGTCCTTGTTCCATAACCTTGCCCATGGCCAATTCAATATTCTCAATATCAAGAATTTTTGAGTCCAAATATAGGCCGGTCTTTTTCGCATTCAATATGGGCGTGGAAATGATGCTGTATGTGCTCTCAAAACACCAATCCTTGAGGATATCCAAATCGCCTCGTACAATCGCCTCCAAGATGTTTGGTATGATGTCCGTTTCGCAATCGTGTAAAAACTCCTTTTGATCGAAGTTTGGATCGATTTTCACCAGCTCCGTCATCGTTTCGGACAATTCTGTCTTTGAAAAGATGCCGCCCATCACGTCCGACACCTTCTCGGTGAGGAGGCGGGATGCGCGTATCACTGGATTCTCAGACTCATCGTATTTAAGTTTCCAGTCCATTACTTTGTTCACGTACGTATTGTTGTTCTTGAAGTTCTCCCACGACTGATAAAACTTGGAGTCCTTATGCAGCTCCATGCCTGCGAATAGAGATTAGTAAAAATGATTTTGTTTTTTAACTGCACGTGCCACTTACCAGTCGCTTCTGTGTTTGCTTCCACTACTCGGTCACAGTCCGTCATATCGACCTGAACCCGCTTTCGCAGCTTCGCTGGCGCCCGATACACACGATTATCTATGCTCGTCGTATCCATTTCCTTCTTAATCAATTTCGTTGTGTCCGAAATGGCTTGGAATGCACCGGACTGCCCCAGTTTGCCGCCCGTGTCTGATATGGTGTCGCTAACTCCCTTAGCAGTCTTTGACAGCTCCTCACTGACCTTTTTGGCCAAATCCGATTTGGAAGCATCGTCGATGACATCGCCCACCTTCTCCTTGATGGCTCCCAATTGCTCCTTCAGCAAGCTAGATGACTTTTGAGCTTCGGATTCCACTATATTAAACTTTTGCCGCGCCGATTTCAGGGCATCTGACTGCTCCAGCTTTTGAGCCTCCTCCCGGAACTTCTTGATGCTCTCCTTCATCTCTTTGTTTTTGTCCATTTCCGTTCGTACATTGTCAATGAATTGTGAGAAGAACCCGGGCCTGCGTCCAGGCGTGCTGTAATAGCGTTGCTGCGGGTTGGAGAGGCAGTGTTGGTGCAGTTGATGAGGATGATGGGGATCAAGCCGAATTAGCCAAAGAAGACGCAGGCTTACCGGCTGCTGTTGGGGCACGTTATACGTCGCATATTGGCACGTAAAGAGGCAGGCTCGCTCTCGCGCAAAGGCAGCCAATTTGTACTGAAATAGACGAGATGGAAACAAGTGAGCGGCGGGGGCCAAAATTTAACCTCTAAGCAAATGCAAACACAAGCACGTGAATTCCTATCTGTTAACCCATCGTTGTCGGCGCAGTGTATGCATGAATGAACATACCATTGTAAGGATTTTACACGTTAAGAGGATATTTCTTCGGTCTTTTGCTGCAGTCGTTTGCCTGAAAAACTCGCGTCAGAAGCTTTGAAATTTATGTAATTCCTTTGCTGCTGCTTGCTGCTCGCTCTTGGACCACGCACGTCAGCCACGGTCAGCTGTTCGCGGAGTATATGTGTAGTGCTGGTAGGCGGCCGCTTTTTTCAGTGGTGGTTAAGGCATGTGGCTGTGAGCGCGCAATTCGAATTCGAGTAATTGTAATGCGTGTTTATTGATGGGGGCGGGAGCGTTATTTATAATGTGCAGGATGATGTCAACAACAAGTGAGCTGTATTTTCTGTTCGTATTTATTTACTAATTGAAAAAAAGTTGCCAGCCTGCTCAGGAATTTAGCAAAGCAACTGTCTGGCAACACCCAGAGAAAACGAAGTTGAACCGTTACTCGGAATTATTGACGAAGTTCATTTCAATTCCATAACTTTAGTAGCTGTCAATCAGTTGGTCGTATTTCTTGGAATTTTGTGTCTGCAATTTGGCGTCCTTGAAATTAAGTTTTGTAAATTTGTGTTCAACCCAAAGAAGTAACGCTAATACTTCAGAAACTCCCCCAATCCCATTTCCACTTGATTTTGAGGAGCGCTTTTACAAATTGCGCAGCACAAAGTCAGACGCGCAGTAACGGGACTTTTTTTGATAAATTTCTCTTTGAAATGTTTCGCAGCAGTAGCAGCAGCCTGGAAGGCAACGCAGCCGCAACAACAACAAGCGTAAGTTGACCGCCATTACAAAATTTCCCAATTCGGGGAAATCTATTTTTTTTATCGCCTTTTTTAATATTTTAGGACAATTTTGGCGCCTCAGCGACGGGTTTTAATGCTAGAAACGGTGGTGCTGGAGGTAATCTCAACTTGTTGGGCCTACAAGACATGTATTTGGACACGGTCGGTGGTAATATACCAATTGTGCCAACACCGCCGCCCACCCCTTTAACCCCAGAGTCTCCAGCTCCATTCGGATCGCAGGCTGCAACTCAGTTTCCCTTGCTGACGGATAATGCCAATGTTAATGCGATGAATGCTGCCACTGCAGCCAACACACTGTTATTTCAACGCCAATATCATTACCATTTACTGATTCAACAGCAACAACAACAATTGGCCTTGGCGCAGCATCAGTTGGCCCTTGCTGCTTCGGCGGCAGCGGCCAATGCTGCAACGAATCATCAGCAAAAAGACGAGATAGCACGCTCTTTAAAGATATTCGCTCAGCTGACAACGAACACGGCAGGTGAGTGTGAGTGGGAGAGAAGATGTTAGTGGGAGAACAAAGAAAGAAAAACCGTTACTTCAGTACAGTCGACAGAAACTTGAGGGCGCAAAGGTCAATGACATATTTCGTTACTCTTTTATTACAGAGCATGCCGCTGGTTCTACCCAGGATGTAATGCAAGAGTTTGCATTGAATGGATATGTCAGCGATGATTTAAATCGCTTTCAATCGGTCCAGTCTCCCCAATTGCAACAGCGGCATTTGACGCCCACCTTTACAGCCGCATCAGGCAGTGCCGGAGCCAATATGGCTGCTGCCACAGCAAATGCATTTCCTATGACAACTGCCAATTGGCTATACAACTACCGTGAGCAGTTGAACAGTGTGTGGCGCAACATGTCCTATATGCCAGCAGCTACAATGGCTGCCGTGCAGAACCAGGTGAATGCCGTACAGGGTGCTTTGAATGTGCCTATTCAACTGTCGGAGCCAATGCGCAATCCCAATCCTACCAAGATGAACAAGCGTTATAAAACCAAAGAGGTGAGTGAAAATTATAGAAGAATTTGCAGATTTTATGGCACTGAGAAACCTTTACAGATTAGCCGCCATTGCGTCTTCTGTGAGAACAACAATGAACCCGAGGCAGTGATCTACAGTCATACTGTGCGCGATAGTTTTAATCGTGTGCTATGCCCCAAATTGCGCACATACGTGTGCCCCATATGTGGGGCATCAGGTGATTCTGCGCATACCATTAAATACTGCCCAAAGAAACCTATTATAACCATGGAAGATGCCATCAAAGCGGAGTCCTTTCGTCTGGCCAAAAGCAGCTACTACAATCAACAAATGAAAGTATAAGAGGCAATCTCAAGAAAAGCGAGACCAAGACTCTGGCAGTCTCATCTCGATTACTTCCAACTGAATTTTTTTTTTTTTTTTAATTTAAAGACCTTATATATGCGCCTTATAGCGCCCGGCGCGTTCGATTTGATCAAGTTTTCGAAACTTGTCTAAGCAAGTCAATCGGAGTGAATTGATTCAGTTCACTTAAACTTAAATTTCATATAATATTGATATATATATGTATGTGTTCACCTCGTCTCTTTTGGGTAAGAAACTATGTAATATTTTGATCGAGGAATACTTACAATATCGTAATACTTGTATAGTCGTTGTGGCCTATTCAAACATCTTATAATCCGAAAATATTTTGGTGTACAAAATTTCGCCAACATATTTTTTTTTTTTTGAAACAATAAGCCAAAAAAAAATTTCCACTGGCCTTTTTATATATATCCCACTGATGTATTTAACAATGATATAATTTCTGTTTATTTATATATACATATATAAATATGTATATGTATGATTTTTTTTAGTATTTAATTTAATATTTTTTTTTTTCGAAAATAACACTGAATTTGTAATTTAGTTTGAAATTTTGCTAAAGGAAAGAGCAAAGAACACTTTCGAGGGCAACAAATTCTTTGTACAAGTTTTTAAATATTTGACATTCGTTATCAAGAAACAAACAATCAAGCAAAAATGTTAATAAACCAATCGGATTTTTTTTTTAATTCGTGTATATTTTGATAATATACAATTTTTATTATATTTATTTAATCATTTTCATTCAAACACATTCCAAGTAAATCAAAAATGTTCATTTTATTACATTAGTTCATTTTGTATTATTTTTTTTATTTAAACGCAAAAATTATGAAGTTGAAAAAATGCAATCGATACAAAAAGTTCGAAATAAAGATATAATTTCCAAATCTTATATAGATAATGTTGTTTTGTATTTAAATTGAAAAATGACAAATTTTTAATCTTCATCGCCTTCCCGACGTTTTTCAAAGAGGGCCAAAAAGATGCCGTCTGTAAGATCTGAATCGGGTCGGCAATATAAACATTTTTTGCCAATGTTAGCAATCTCACTGTCGCCGACACTTTGCCACTTGTTGCGCAAGGCCTTCTTGCCGCTAAGCAATTTAAAGGATGGATTCACTTGCAGGCAAAATTGGACTACTTTCTCGTTCTCCTCCTGCCACAATGAGCAAGTGCAGTATGCAATGCGTTTAACATTGGGAAAAGCCCTCATGGCATGTGAAAGAATCTTGGCCTGCAGTCCGGCTAGTTTGAACAAACGATCATCATCCTTCTGCTCATCAACGACACTAATGCGATTTTGCATGCCATTGCCAGAGCAGCTGGGATCGACCAGTATATACTCAACATCAGGACAAGAATTGGAATCTAAAGGAACAGTGTATAAATCTATCAAACAAGTGGGTTCAATGGCCATTTCAAATTTTACTTACCCATGGTCAAAGCATCACCCAAGATAGGAGTTACTATCTTACAGCCAGCCGCATCTGTAATGTTACACAATGTTTTGTATCGGTCCCCTGACTGTTCCACTGCATAAATGCGTCCCTTATTTTCCATTACATTGCACAAGTGGACAGTTTTCATGCCCGGAGCAGCACACATATCCAGTACCGTAGAACCAGGTGGCGGGTCTAGCAACTCGGCCGCCAGGCATGTGCCTTTGCTTTGCAAGATAAACTTCTTCGAGCGTACAAAATCCTGGGATGCCCAATAGTAAGCAGTTTTCGGGTGGAATATTAAAACACTTGCAACATTTATGTCTGTCATAAACTCATCCTCTTCCAATGACTTAATGGCTGCTAAGAAATCGGGATAGCTTGCGTCCGCTGGCAACTCCTTACGCCGCCATTGCTCACTGGCCAAGTACTCCAATGCGTCAGCGATGCTGAGCAGATTCGTGTTGATGCGCACATAACGAGGTTTGAAAACTACAATGAAATGAAAGATTTCGGTTTAACAGAGTCTCTGAGAAATTTGTCATTTTATTCTTGTTTTTCTGCTCTTAAATAACTAAATTATTGTTCCTTCTTAGACTCATCCTGCTCTCCTTCCAATGGAGGAGGATCTTTTTCGCGAATGGCTTTAAATACATACATTGCCACTATGGCGTTGGCGACCAGAACGGCCGTCAGCACTGAATAACAATTCACTTCGAAAACTGTCAAATTTGGAAAAGATTCTTGTAGCCAATTCTGTACACCGTAGAATCCAAGGAACGGCAGTGTGAACATTAACACACTGTAAGCCAGCAGCCAGAGAAATACCTCAAAACTATTGTCCTCAGCTTGTGGCTGGGGCTGAGCGACATAAGTGTCTGCTACCTCATTTTCCTTCTCCAACAAGGAATTTTCTGCTTGCTGTTTCTTATTTTTGTTTTTGCCCATTCTATATTTGACAATTACTCTTCTAACCGGCTAATACTGTAAACCTGCCTTCTTCCTTGGTGAGTGCTCCAGTAAGGGCTTGCTGCAGTTTCTCCTTGAAGCGGCGCACTGTCTGTACGGGTTTGCTCTCGCCGTTTAGCTGCTTGCGTCCAAAGATTAGCTCAGTCACTAGAACTTTTGCAAGCGATGGGTCCAAATTGGGATTCTCTGTCAGTAGACCGGTGTCTTCAATGGCCTGGTCTACGGCACCCCGATTATCGCTGTAATGTTTCAGAACCGCTTGCAGACTTCGAACACGCTGCATGACGTAGAGATAGAATAAACATAGGGTTTCTTTCATACTTGTGGTTTTTTAAGCTTACCGCATGCCTTTCCTCGAATATCAAAGATTTGATGGACTTTTGTTTCTCCAATGCAGTTCTCAATATTTTTGCAGTGGCCCGGTATTGGGTTGGAACTTTTACAGAATGATTAAATTTACTCATAATGCGTCACGTGTGTTTGAATTAGAGCTGGGAAATAAATGGAACCAGTGCTGTTGGTTTAGCAATTTAGTTGGTAGATCTAGCCAATTTTACAAAAGCCACAAATCTATCATTTGTAAAAAATTGCTAAAAAATGTATTTCCAAAACGTTTCTGTTGCATGCTATGCATATTAAATATTTAATTAAGTACATTTATTTGTTTAAGATCAAATAATAAATGTATGAGCAAATATTTAAACAATTCTAGCATATATTTTATTTAAAATATATTTTTTATAAAGAAAAATATAGCTAAATTGGCAACAATAACCAAATTTAGGCATCTCTGAATGGAACTAGTGAATTGCGATAAGCCGATAGAAATTTTTAGGTATCGATAGATCGAATGTTTGTTTCGATTAACGAAATTTCAATGAATTTGAAATGACCGTTACATAGTTTTATTTGTGTTAAAAATCGAAATTAAAGGAACCAATGTTCCTACAATAAATAGTTCACTGCAAAGATATAAAAATAATTTTGTCACATTTCATGTTGGTTTTATTTCGATCGACAACTACTAAAATGCATTTTAAACATAAGTACATATGGTATGATTTTATCTTATCTAATATATATTGAAAAACACACAATTTAAGAAGCCTACAGACTAATTGTAAAATACAGAATTTAATTGATGATGATGTGATTATATGTAGAGATGGTGACGGTGAGTTCACTTTGATTATCAGTTAGTTACTCGCTCGCTGGCTTGCTGACTTACATGCTATTTGAATAATTGAGCTATTCACGTGCCTCTGTTAATGTTGTCGGATGTGAGCAAATGCAACTTGGTCGAAATGGGTCGCAGTGATGATGACGATGACGAGTAGAGCGGCAATGGTGATGAGTGAGTGGTTCTTCCGCTGATGCTAGTGGTACTACTGGTGCTGGTGCTAGTGCTGCTGCTGCCTATGGTTCGGCTAAAGGGCACTGGATTGGAATATTCTGTCACTGGCGGTCCTGTTTTTTCTGTGGTTAAGAACTCCTCGGGCAATTCGCCACGATAGGCCCCAAATTGCGGTGTAGTCCGTATCAACTGCTCCAACGGCGAGATGCCATAGTTTGTGTGACGCAGTAGCTCCGAGTCGCGGGCATCCAACTTTGGTGGTAGAACTAGACTGCTATCGACTACAGATTTGCCATCGAACGTGTATACGGCTCCGCTGGGCAGGCTGGCATGGGGAATTTTACGATTATCCGGCGGGAGGTAATATGTATCGATACGTTCTGCAGCTGCGGCTACTTTATCATCCGTTTCCATGTCATCTCCAATTGCAGAATCCTTTCCCATTAGATCGTCTTCGTCTTCAAATAGGCTAGCAATTTCATCATCATACTCGAGGGATGACACTTTCTGTGTAGATGACGATGTGGGTACTTTTACAGTGCTTTGCGTTTCATCTTGGACATCTATTTCAAGACGGTGCTCCAATTCATCCTCCGCCTCGTCGTCAAATAATTCCTCAAGTGTGGGCTTTCGTAATTCGGCTGCTGAAGGCAAAGCATGCTCCAATGCCGAAGAGGGTAATCTAAGCGCTGAGGCCGTGGCGTCTCCTATCTTCTCCTGTTGACCCACCTGTTTTATAATTACACCTGTGCTATTGGTGCTATCCAAGGGTGAAGGAATGAACATGGGTTCGAAGCTCTGCGGCTCGCCACCTTGCTGGGCGGTGAGGAAAAGTGTATCTGTCTCCATGACTTCATCTATTTCTGTGCCTGGATCTTCCCGTCTATGAGCCACTTGTTTGATCACCTCCGGTGGCAGCTGGACACCATCATTGCGCATAATTGGACGAAAACCGCTCTCCACAACAACGGAATCGGGTTTGAACCCATGATTAATAGCCGGCTGCATACTGGCAATATCCTGCAATGATGGCTCACTTTGCAAAGGACGTTTTATAATCAGCGGCAACGCTGTTGTTGTTGTCGTTGTTGGTGACTTGAGTTCTGAATTAGAATGAGACTTGGAATAGCTGGTACTCTGCAGAGAGCCTTGAGGCTCCAGATCCACATAAGGAACTGGTACTGGGACGGGCTTGGGTTTTCTCTCTCGTTCGGCCATATCTGTCTTTCGTTGACCCGCTGATCCCAGTTCTGTGGGTTGGCCAAGCAGCAACACCGATGCGGCTATAGGTTGAATGGGAAAGGGTTTCTCCTTGAGGAAAGGCTTCAGCAAACTGGGAACTGGTTTGCGATAGTGATTGACTATCAACGAGGACGACGGAAGAATGGGCCCTGGTACAATGGGATGGCGTACATTCGGATGTGGATGTTGCTGGGGCAGAATTGGGCGCGAGGCGGGCACCTTCTTGATGGGTCCTGGATAGGGACGACGACCTGGTAGCTTTACCGGGTGAAAGATGGGGGCATTTTGGGGCGGGCGCAAATAGTCGGAAAGTCCAATCGTTTTCTGAGCAAGCTGGGCTGGAAGATTGCTAGTTAGATTGTGATTGTGATGTTGGTGATGATGGTGCAATGCATAAGTGAAATGTGGATGGTGCAAGTGGGGGCGATTTAAGCGCAAATGAGAATTAAGATTGGTGTCAAGAGGTGCTGCGAATATGGGTAGTTTCGGATGAATGGATGATGTGGATGATGCGGATGCGGATGCAAGTGATTTATGCGAATGTGTTTCGCCATGCAAAATCTCTGGAGGTGGCCTGGCGTTGGCCAGCAGTGGTTTAGTCGGTATGCGAGAGCCATTGTTGTTGTTGTTGCGGTTGATCTGGTTATCTTTTGGACCTGGACTCGACTGCGATTGGTTCCTTAGTATGCTCTCCTCGAGAGCCTCAGCAGCGCGGATGCCATCTGAAATCAGTTTGGTTATTTCCGAAGATTTTGTTATTTCAAAACTCAGTTTAGGCGGTGTTCCATTCATATTGTGATTCTTAATCAAATCGGTTTGGTGCTTCAATAAAAAACTATTATCGTTGGGGCTGACCTTGGTTTCGTGGCGTATCGTTTCGGCGGCATAATTCTCGTTGACCGGCGCCGGCTCAGCTCCAGCCAGGCGTACCTCATGCCGCTCGGAAGCAGCTGCAGCATTGTCGCCATCGCACGAGTCGTGCACATGGATCTTCCAGCCCAGGTAGCGATGTGTAAAGCAATGATAGTAAACTGTATCCGGTGTATTCCGATCCGGTGTCCAACTAATCACACCCGGCTCACCGGCATCGCATTTAAGGGTCAGAGTACGTTGATAAGCTCCAAAGGATTGATAATCATCGGCCGGTGGTCCTTCAACATCGGGTGTCCAGTTACAGAGACGACCAACACCAGTTGGGGTCACCTGTCCGGAACGAGATCGATGCACACCGGCAAAGATGCGAACGGCCTACAACAAATCAAATGGAGTATTTCACAACTTATATCATTGGATCAGTGTCCTCCTCACCTTCTTCTCTTCTTCACGTTTATGCTCGTAGCCACCGACTGGATCATCGCTAATGTAGAATGGATGATATTTGGCTGGTATATCGGGATTATTGCCACCCTCCACTACAAAGGTGTAGGTCTTGCCACGCACAACATGAAGCTCGGGAATGAGCAGACCATTGATGTACCACGAAATACCCCAACCGACGTGACCTGCCGTCAAGGGAAATTTGTGAATTTGTAATGTCTATGCCTTACATCATACAAAACTTACCAGTGATGGCTGGATATCCATGCTTGCCTCCAGTTGGGCCCATCTGAGCATAGAATACTCCATCTTCGGGCTCATGGCATTGGATGGCTGGAATATCCCAGGCGCCATCGCTGTTAACTGGCTTTGGTGTTGGCACAGGACGACGTTGGGTGATAATAGCCGTCTCTTGACGTTTCTGGGGAGCGGGGGGTTGGGGAGTTCGATGCAAAGCTTGTGGACGATTATCATAGAATTCCTCTTCGGGCTCAGCAGAGCTGGGACGTCCTGCAGGTGGATATCCTGCACCACCTGTAGAGCTCTGCTGCTGTGGAGCATCATCCTCATCTTCAGCCGAATTACCACTCGACTTGGCACCCTCTGGTAGTGGGCAATTCCATTTGGGTTGGCGGCCAAACTCAATCTGATGCAAATGCTTATTATAGAACGAATGGAACGAGACCTCACGATAATCATTAAGTGGCCCAATAGCCCAGACCACAGATTCCGGTTCGTTCACAGAAATGGGCAAGTCAAGACGATCAGTGGCGGCTAGAGATCGCTGATAGGTGACAATAGAGTAGCCATTCACCATGGCGGCGTTGAGCAAACGTATCGAATTAGTCTTCTCTGCTATTTTGGTATCCGGACAAGCACCTCTTCCACCCGAGCATTGAGCTTTGCCATCCAAATAGTAGTCCTGGGCAAAGCCATTTCCAGTCTCGGGATCCACCCAGGCAACAACAGCATCGGCTCCTATCATCTGGCTAATGTTCTTGTTTGGCGAGATGCCAAAGGACATGTAGTTATTGGGTTCTGCGATGGAGGCGGGCAAAAGGAGACGCATGAGGAGGAGAATGGAGTTATAGAAGGAATGCAGTAAACAGAAATTCCACACACAGTAATCAACGAAAGTTGCTCGACCCATTTCTAGACATGTTAACCCCAAAATGGGTGGTGAGTAAACGGGTTATCATAGCATTTTTTTTTTTTTGTTGTTGTTTCAGATGAAGAATGTGTGCCGGTGCCAGCACGAACCCGACCGAACCAGCCTCGGCCAGTGGCTGTTGGCATTCTTAGCGGTTAGCAAGCAAATTGGCAGCCACAAACGCGTGCTCTTAGATGGCCATGCCTAAGATGCCCATGCACCATGATTGCTGAAGATGATTGCAGCAGAAGATGGTACAGCAGCCGGCACACATTGTCCGTAATTGCGCTCTTGGTCTGCGAGTTGCGCAATAAACCAGTCGTCATCATAATTCGCAACTTGTTATTCTGCTAACGATGCCGATGCTGATCGGTCAATTTGGCTGCTAACTGGATTTTAAAGCGAGTGTCTCTGATTGTGGTGTGTGTGAGTGTGTGTCTCTCTCTCTACTCCTTAATTATTATTATAAACTGTATTCGATAAAATGTCAAAGCATTATAAATCAATATAAAATCTACCGATCATTGCAACCAACTCAAATTTGAAGTATTTCCAGATGACTAGAGAACTTGTTCTCTCAACTAAGTCAACCAAGTTGCCTATAAATATATTATGTTATACAGATAAACAACTATATAGAAAAAGATCAGAAAAACAAAATGAAATCGTTCTAAGAGACTATGGAACTTCTTTTCATAACTATTTCATAAAGCAGATCTTTTAGATCAAAAAGGATGATAAAATTTCTAATTTCAATTCGTTTATTACCCTAATTGATATCGTGAACTTCCCCTACAATTAACTAATCAACTTTTTGGTCTTGATCTATCAATAATTTAAGTTTTGACATTAATTTTAGTTAACACCTTTGTCTAAAATCACACATTTGCACAACGCTAAGTGGAATTAGTGGACGGCTTCCGCACAAAATTAGCGTTTTGAGGAACTTACCCAATTTGGCCACCAATTGCACCACAATACTCTCACCGGCCACTGCCCAGCGTACCTCAAAAGCCAGATCATCGTAGAGCACCTCACAGTTAAGTTTGGACTGAAAAACAATTGTTGTTTGGGGGGAGTTGGTTTTTGAAAATTGGATAAGGTGTTGTATTTGGAAAGGGTATACGGATGCATGTATATGTCAGTGTGTGTGGGTGTGTGTATGTTGGTGTATTTGTGTATGTGTGTGTTTGTGATAGGGGTTAATTATATATTAAGCCAAAAAGTAAAATTTTATTTTTGTAATACCCAAAATGTTGAAATTTTGTTCTGTTTTGCTGTAATCGAAAATTTTGCCTTTATTTGGAAAAGTAATTTTTTATGGTTTTCTTGTATGAATCATATACAAAATGAAAATGTTTTTTTCAAAATTTATTGGAACCAAAGTAGATTGTTAGTTTTATTCAGGATAGTTGTATGTTTCATGTGTGTGTATGTTTGTGCATGTGTGTTTGTTTATGTGTGTGTATGTGTGTTTATGTGTGTGTGTGTGAAAGGATTGCTTATTGGATTTTGTGTATGGTTTCTTTTTGTGGCAGGATATCGTATTAGGCTTGGGATATCATTGGGAATTGTTTTTGTGGGGCCCCGTTGAAGAATATTTGCACACATTTCATTTTGTATAGACTAAATTTGAATAGAGAGCATAAAGCAATTTTCAAAGACAACAAAACACAAAACTCAAAACGAGGTGAGTAGATTACAAACAAAATTATATTTAAATTCGAAGAAAATTCGCAATTTATTCTTAGTGTCTAAATAGTGATATCAGAGAGAAAGAGAGATAAATATTTGTTGTGGCTTAGTTTGGTTTAGTCCAGCCCACAAAATAAATAATTAATCGTTTTTTGTTTTTGGGTAACACAATATATATAAATAAAAATGATTTAGCGTTGTAGTTCGCTTAGAATATGATTTAGCGGCTTCTTTACCTGTGGACTAATGCCCAGCATTTTCAATGAGGGTGGCACATTGAGATCTGCCGGCAGGCTAACATGTCCAAAATCAACAGTGAATGCCTCACACCAAACACCAAAATGCCCAATATCAAAAATGGTCAAATCCTCTGGCAATGTGAGCACAATTGTTTTGCGATCATAACGACGCAATGGATTCTCTTTGCCATTCTCATCGGGAATGCGTAGGCCTTCGGGTGTTGGACGTTGTCCACGACCCACCCAGAATTTGGCATCTATTCAAGTCAGAGAACGAGAGAGAAAGAGAGAGAGAGATGGTAGATAGAATGCAAATGATTACTTTTGCATTGTATACCCACCTGGTGCCTGGCCATCGTAACTGAAATTTGGCACCAACAATGTCTGAGCATCCACTATGACAATGTTATCCGAAGACACACCATGAACACCTCTCAAGCCGTTAATCTTTTGGGGACGTGGAAAATCCAAATTACTGGGTATGGAGACATCACCAAAATTAACAGCGAATTCATCGCACCACACTGAAAACCATTTAATGTCTCGCAAAGTTTTGCCCTCTGGCAGCGAGAGTGTCACATCCTTGTTCCGATAGCGACGTGTCAATGATGCAGTGCCACCGCGTTCGTCCCTCAGGCGTAGACCACCCTCGTTGCTTGGCTTGCCTGTGCTACCCACATAGAAATAGGCAGCCGGGGCTTCACCATCGTAGTTGAATTTCTTAATAAAAATCGTGCGCGAATCGACGGCATAGACATCGCCGGAAACACCATGATGCAGACGTGTCAGTGAGCCAATCTTAGTGCCATAATATGGATACGCTGCCTGGCAATGTGACTGCAGTGCTGTGGGAGAGTCAACGGGTGAGTGAGCAAATAGCATGTAGTTTAAATCTTAGCAAAAAACAAAAAAAAAAACAATAACAAAAACAAAAGACTTAGGCAACAAACTTGACTCATTGTCAGAGGCAAGATCAAGTAATAAAAAGAGAAACAAATCTCCAAGCACCACTTAAGTAGCCCCCAAGCCACTTAATTATTTATTCGCATACAATTTACATACACTCGAAAACAAAATCAACAACAACAATAACAAAAAATACAATCACATCACGTCATATTCTTTCGATGATTTCCAAAATCTAATCTTTGCCTTTTAATCATTACGAAAAATTTGATCAGAACTTTAGTTTTTAGCTCTTCCAAACAAACAGGAAGTTTATTTCGGACGGAAAACCAAATTGTGCTTAATAAACACAAAGAACTTCTGGTCCAAATACAATAACAATTAAAAGTTTGTGAAGCATGTAATCCAAAAAAAAAAACAAAATAAACAAAATAAACAAAGGCTAACATCAAATGTGCCAATGCTTATTTTCTATACAAAAAAAAAGAGATAAGCTGATCAACATTTAAAAAGAATTAAGCAATAAAAAAAAACTAAAGCATACATAATCATAATACTCTGCATTTGCCATTCTAAACAAACTGGTTTGTTTTTTTTTTCTTTCTAAACTCCATTTGTAGCCAAAAGTTGTCAAATTTGACAAGAGCTCTGCATTATTTTTAAATTTGCTCTCCTTTTTGGCTTCATAATTATGTGATTTGATTTACATTCAATAAAAAAGCATTCACCGGTTCTCATCCATTATTATTTAATAAGGTCATATTGAAATTTGTCAACATCTAGATCAAGTTAAGTCATGGATTGTGGTTAAAATAGATTTGCAGAGAAGTTATAACCAATAAAGGCATCTTTTTTTTAGCCTTTTTTCAATAGAATAAATTTGTTTGTTGTGTATTTTGAATTGAATTTGTCTTATAGTTTGAATCATCTATTTAACTTAAATAAGTCTCTATTCTCCTTGATCTTGGCCTTTTCCCGTGAGGGAATAAAACAAATTTATAATTTAAAAAATAAAAAGGCAAGAAAATACTAAGAAAACTTTTTATAACTGCTATTTTGAGATTTCTTTATATTTTTTAAAGCATTGAATACATACATAAATACATTCAAAAGCCCAATATGATTCATTCGGGTTTTGAAAGGTCTGACAACTCACTTAACTTATTTGAACGAGTTCCTAAAACAAAGTATTTCATATTCGGGAAACGAATAGAATTACTTCTTAGATTTGTAGGTGGTGAGTCTATGAATTCTCACGACTCAATGAAACTAGGACGAGTTGTGCTTGGCATTCTTTTTTCACATTGAATACATATGCACCGATAACACTAAATAGACGGATATGAGTATAAAGTCTCGGATTGAGTCTGAGTTATGTTATTTCCTAAATTCCAATTGTCTAGCAAATTTAATAAGGTCCTCTGCTCTCTGTGATATTTTCTGTAGGTACTACACATAAATATGTAGATATAGATATAGACCAATTTGAATTTAATATTCAAACTTGAGATAGGAAAACGTCCGTCAGTTAAATAAATTACAACTCCAAATCTTTAACTAACATATACTCAAAATATTTCTGTGGATTACCATCTATATAAAAATCCCTTGGGCGTTATTATTTAAATTTTATAGATTATTTAAAGTCAGCAAAAAAAAAAAAAGGTTCAATTGGCCACTACTTCACCTTCGGCACTAAAAACAAATAATAAAAAAAAGCAAATTTGTTCAAATTCAATTAATTTTTTTTTGTTTTATTTTTATTAGTTTTTTTATGCAGAGGCCATAAACACGTTTAGGCGGCTGCCATGGCCTGCAATTTTTCGGGCTATGTGTGTTGGCCATGGCTGTTGCTGCTCCAAATATTGGACAACGAGTCTTTCTTGTCTACGGATACGCATATTCATTGAGTTTAGACAAAAATACATATATAATATGTGTACTACATATATTTGCCAAACGTTTTTACAAAAGAATTTCCGTTTGCCGGCTGTGTTGGCGTTTGAATTGAACAATTGTTGACTTTTGAGAAATGCAAACCAGCTGATGTGTGTGTTTTTTTTTGTATTTTATTTTAAAACTGAATTAACTAACCAAGTAAATAAATTGTGATGGCATGCAAAATGCCAAAGGTGTAATTAAAACCTAACAGATTCAACAGGCAAAGTCGGATAGAGACAGTCACAATCGTGTGTCTTATTAATGATGATCGGGCTAAAAGTCATTAGGTGAGGCGAACTGGTTGGCAAATCAATACGATAGATGGATTGATAGACTGATAGCTGGGTATATAGTGAAGCCTAGTTGTTTGGTATTTTGTTATTTTTGCAAAAAAAAAAAGTCTTCAACCTACAGACCTACTTTCACGGTGCCAAGGAAAAACGAAGAAACAACTAACTGACGATACGGCCAAACAGATTTTCCATTCCACATTTCGTATCATCAAGGAAACAGCTGCAGTCGGTTCACACAAAATTTATGCTAATCTGTAATGGAAATGCTAATGCAGTCAGTCAAACAGTCAAACAGTCAAACATTCAGTCAGTCAGTTGGTCAGTTCAACGTTGGATAGTTCAACGGTCAGAGCAAATCATAAACTGCTGAATATTCATTTGGCTTACTCCACATTCAACATTAACAAAAGATGATATATATTCGGTATGTCATTGAACGCGCGGGGGACTCATATTGTTTGCCACTAATCTAGTTTCTAGTTTTTGCTGTTGTCTTTTTCTGTCTCTATTTTGGCCCTCTTCGATTTGCATCACAATGGGCCGCCCAGACTCATAAATCTTGGCCAAGTTGCGTTTTCTATGGTACTTACAGCATAAAGCGGCCAATAGGCCAAATAGCAGCAGCCAAGGTTTATCCTTCAATGGCAGCGACATTGCTGGCAATTTGCTTTGCTATACAGAGATGTAAATATATTTTCTATTTCTGTTAGGACACTAGGGAGATGACGAACTTCACTACACCAAAAATCATCCGCAACACTCGACACACACTCTCCAAGCACAAACACGCGTCTCTCGCAATTACAATACAATAATATTTGGTTTAAAAGTTTTTCAATCGTTAAATTTATATTTGGTGGGTGTTTTTTCGTTTTCTTTATTTATTTTTTTTCTTAACGCTTTCAACCAAACGCACCGACTACCAAAACCGCACTGAACGACAATAAAGCTGCGTCTGCGCCTTGTGCCCAAGAGTTGGAAGAGTTGAAAACTTTGACGTCGACGCCAGCTGCGCATTGGGGCTGGTTTTTCAGTTTGTTTGCTGTTTGGACTTGTTGTTGTTGCTATGGCTTTTGGCTTATAAGTGTTCAATTGTTGTTGTTGATGTTGTTGTTGCTGCTGTTTCTATTGCTTGAAGCCCGTCTCATCAGCGTCGGCAATAATTATCATCATAGTCACAGCCGCCGCCGCCGCAGCAGCAGCAGCACCCAAAGAGTCATTAAATGTTATGCTAAAATTTTTTTCTTTTCTTGTTTTTTGCACATCTTTTTACCTACATATGTGGTTTATATACATATATAAATCTTTGGTAATATTTGCGTAGCTCTGGACATATATGTATGTACATTTTCAAAATGATTTATCAAACTATCCAATGGTAACTAAGCAAGAAATAGTTATAAGTTCTAAGCAAAGAATAAAAACTAGCCAACAACTATAATTTGTTTTTAATTTTGGCCATCTTTTAAGCTACATTTCCACACGACAGCTAATAACAATTATTTTATAATTTTCGTTATTAAAGTCCTTAGAATGGAGAGGGAAGAGAAAGAAATTGTCCTTATTGCCACTATTCTAATTATCTTAGTGATCTTCAACAAAAATATATCCACAAATATCATTATTATTTACCACAAAAAAGGTAAGCTAACTTATGGCAACGAGTTCAATTTACTAAACGACTTTATTAACTTATACATTTTTTTTTTAAATAGTAAAAGAGAACAATATTTAAAAAGTATTAGCTGATAGTGAGATCAACAAAAATGTATCCACAAAGTACAGTAAAGTAAGATAAAAAGAAAGAGTATTTAAAGCCAATTTCAAGTCAATGAAATGATTAGAATTAATTTCTTAATTTCTTGCTTACATTTTTTCAAATCTTTATTTTTGAAAAATGGTCTTTTGGAAACATTTTTAACTATGTAAACTAAAGGAGGTTGAGTTAATTGGATTTGTTTTTGACAATTTTCCCAACTTATGAACGTAAAAAGCGTAGATATATAGCTTGATCGAGTTGGTTTTAAACTAAAGTCTGACCTCAATTTAGATTTCTGTTTGTATGACCTAGTATTTCAAAAGCATCTGATAAGCAATTTACTTCCTGCAAGGGAATATACCTTATGGGTACCCTAACACCAAGCAACAAATAGGTAAAAGACTTAGACCATTATCTCATTTGCTTCATTTGAGGCCCTTCAATCTAAATAATTGTTTTTTGCTATCCCTGCGATTCGATAACCCAATCGAGGGTCAATTAATTTGATGTGATAGATGGATGGATGGATGGTTGGATGGAGGTGAAAGAAAGCAGCTCTGATTTGGCAATTCGTGATCGGTTTCCAAGTTCACTGCTGGTGGTCGTGTTGCCCTGCGGCCCTGGCTGCAACATCTACTGCAATACATAACTTTCTCGTGAATGGACAGAAAAACAAACCAAAAAAAGAAAGAAACAAAGGGTTGTCAAAAGGTCAGGTAACAACTAACTGTTAACTATTTTGTTGGCTAGTTTAGCTTACATAATTCAATTAAATTGAAACATTATGAATGATACACAAATTGTGTATGTTGGATAAAAAAACACACATACCCCTTTCCACTCAGGGGTTAATTTAGGGGACATGCTTTTGTTCTGGGGCCTTGAAACTTCCTATATATGATTTGTTGACTTTTTTTTTGGGGGGGTATTGTGTGTATCATATAATCTTTCTTTTCAAACACCTACAAAAGCCAAGTAGAGACAATGGTAAATGTTGATGATGATTTTGTTTTCATTTTTTTGTTTTTTTGCGCATTCAAATTAAGTTTCAGTTTCAACAGATATTTGCGCATTGCTTAAATGGTCGTAAAATTGACGTTTATATACCCTATAGGTTTAGAGTATATTAATGCCATCAGTGTGTATGTAACTTACAAAGACTTTAATGTGGAAAGATGTTCCATTTTTGAATGAAACTCGAAAATAAAACAATTAAAAGTTAATTAGATCGAATGAGATGACATTCCCTTTACAAAGAATTCGTTTCAGTTTGAATAAAAAATAATTTGATTTTGGCTACGAAGTATCTTCAATGTCGGCGATTGCTTATTTAATATTTTCTTCGTGCTTTTGCATTTTATCTCCTTATGTTGGACGTCATCAGTCATGTAATTAACTATAAAGGAAAAACGCACATTTCATATATTTATGTACGTATGTATATATATAAATTGCAGAAAGTCATCATATTTTTTCAGCTCTCTTTTTCCCCAGGTTGCTTGCTGGCTTCTTTCACTTTGACTTTTAGCCATGACAAGGCAATGTTTCTTTTTATGAAATGCTTTCATAATCAACTACACTCACATACCTGCAAGCAATTTGTTGCTTTTGTCGGTGATGGCGACCACATTGCGTCCACATTGTGTCCATTGCGTGTGCTGACCACCACCGACCGGGTGGGCAAGATGGTGATGGGGTGCTCCCACTATATATGCTAACTCCTCCTCCTCCTCCTCCCCCCCCAATGTGCATTAAATTAGTTTTTAATTTTTCTCGGCTTTGACATTGAAGCAACTAGTTAGTTACCAACACTAATGGTAATATACAGACATTAATTAAATTTTAGACACAAGACTACTAGATTTGGTTGACCTGTTTGGGTTTTGATTGCGGTTCGACTTTTTGTTTTGGGTTTGGTCACTTTCGCATATATGCATCACTGGCTTTTTGTCTCTGGGGGCCATTAGATTTATGGCCCAAATGAGAGACGCATGCAAATGACGAGTTTTTTCTTTGTGTTTTGGGTAAGTTGATTGATCTGAAAATTATGCGCAGATCCCCCCACAACTTCATGATGAAGTTTTAACTCTGAAATAAGTCGTAAAAAGTCTTTATTATGTGAATACGTCTGACTTTGAGTATCTGAGTGCCGAGTCTTTCTGGGGGCGATTCTTGGGAAAGTATTTTAAAAACTATTAATGTCAAACTAATGGAGAGAATATAAACTTGAATTGAAATGATCTTCGTAGCGAAAGTTGTTTACGGGTCATTACAATGTTACAGCAATCAATGTAATTTCCTTTTCCTGTCTGGCGCACTTGCCTTTTGGTGTTATATGTATGTACATATGTATTTACTACAAAAAGTTACTACTATTTTCTTTCCTCTCACTTGAACTTATGCAGTTTGCATACATAAATTCATCAAGGTGGCATGTTTGGCTTTCAAACTTTCAAGACTTGTGTGTGTATTCGATGCTCTTTTTTTATTTTTCCTTACCCGCCTTAGCAATCAATTCTCATTCGCAATGCGTTAAGGTCAAATATATTGCACAAATCGCAAGAAAGGCCGGTCATAAAACTACACAAATAAAAAACCATCAGATTATATTTTATGACAAATAACTATTAAAAACCATAAGACCGAAATAAAACCAAGTAGAGGGTTTGGCTAAGTTTGAACAAACTAATATATTTATACCCTCAAAGATCTTATTGGCTTAAAGAAGAAGTTATTATAATTACTACACATATGGGTAGAATCTAGTTACATTAGCACCGACAGTTAATAATTGATTAAAAACTAAAGCATTCACTAGATAGAAATAAGAATAGGTTTGAGTTTTATTTGAATTTTGAAACTTGTGGCTTTTAAGATTAAATCATTTTACAAAAAAACTTGTTTATATAAAAGTTTACTTAAGGAAAGATTTGAGGAATACGTGGAATACCTTAGACAAAAAGAAAGTGATAGATTATAAAAGAATCTTCTATTATCTACCTAAAGATTACATTTCCACTCTATAGTTCTAAGTTTTGAGCTACGAGTTAATACACAAATTGAATGTACCTCTTTTCTGTTAGGGCATCAAAATTGGAAAGGCAACTTTGGCATAATTTATGACCGCAATGATCAAGCATCTTCTAATCACTTTGGGTTCCATCAGTAGCAGTTAAATTAAATTAAGATTCTACACAAAGCAAAACACAGTCAAAATGTTATCAGGTTGTTGTTCTTGTTGATTTCGCATGCTTTAAATTTTAATGAATTTAATTAGACACACACACACATACATTGTATACAAAAAAATGAGAAAAAAAGAAGAATGCTGATTTGGAAGAACCAAAGAGATGACCTTGGCCAGCGGCAGCAACTCTTTATGGGGGCGTCTTTGGTTGCACATTGTTTAAGACTTTATTGTTCAGTTAGCCGACTGGCTAACACCTCCAACTCCAACATTGGTTTTGGTCTTCAACATTAGATTCTTCGTCTTCATCTTTAGCTTCTTGCCTCTTGTCTCTTGCCTGTTGCATTTCAAGGGCATTGAATGAGCTTTGGCTGAGAGCTGATGGAATTGAATGGCCAATACTGACTATGTTAAGGCAGAAGTTGTTGTTGATGCTGATGCTGATGTCTGTTTGCCTGTGCAATGGTTTCCACTTAATTTGAATTTTCCACTCGGTTTTATGCTATATGCATTTGCAAATAATACCTGCCGTGTTTGCCTTATTTATGACCTATGCGCGTGTAATTAATCTTCACTAGAAGTTGTAATAAATGCGAATGCTAATACACACACACACACAAACACACACAAAACTGGCAAACAATTTGCCACATGCCATTAGTATTTTTTTTTTTGTGTGTTTTTTTGTTTTTAGCTAAGTGGCATAAATTTTTTGTTGTGGGTGGATTCTATAGGTCGAGGTGTTGACAACTTACCCTAATGGAATCTAGTTAAATAGTTAAACTAATTTGAAGATCAATTCCTTCACCCATAACACCCGACCCCTCTCTGGCTGATGGGCAAGAGACTCTGAAATTAGCCACAGACTAACAATACATCTTTTGGTTTTTGCATACACGATTGAGTAATCTCAGTTACAACAGCAAGAGACAAACGAAACGACCCACGCACAGAGACCGTAATTAACTTGGCTCTTACATACAAGTTTAAAGTGTGTACATATAATATTTAAGTTAGTTTTTGTTGTTGTTGTATCTAAGACAAAGTTAGTCTTATTTGTTAGACTCTTTAGATTCCCAAACATTATATAGACAGATGTACATATATCTATTAATTGCAAAATTTACCAAATCATTTCTTCTTCTTGGCCGTAAAAAGTTATGTTTTCATGTGACCAACATTTCTCGTATACATGCTTTAGGTTGCTATTTGTTTATACTTATGTTTATGAATTTCGGTGCAGGCACACAACGAGCAGACGACAAAGAGGCAGGTGTAACAGTCGAAACACGTGTCACACGCGACGGTACGGTCAGCGGAAATTAACTATTTGAAGAAAATTGCGTCACATTTTACTCATATCTGTTTGTAGTATTGGTAGTTGGAAACATTTCGCTTGCAAAATATAGACGTATATATTAATTGGTGCAGCAATATTTAGGCCATAGAATTTCTAATTGACCAGGGTCTTGCAATTCATATATTTTTTTTATCCAGTAAATTTCTAATGACAATAATAATTTAAAGTTCTTTTGAGTTAGGTTTGTCTTTTGGGGGATCTTTCAGAGCAGCAGTTTATATATAGTTAGTTGATTCAGATAATTTCAAATTTTTGAAATGAGCGCCACTCCAATGCATGCGGCTCATTTTGAGCACAGCTGACGCTGCCATCACATAATATTTCTAGCGATCTGGCAACACCTGTCGCCAGTTATTTTTCTTAAAATTTAAATTTGAATTTATTATTGGCGCCAATTGTTCGCTCTCAATTACCAAAACAAATCAATTTGTTTTTCATCTATAAAAAAATCTCTCGTCTTTATTTGCACATGCGCTCGATTTTTGTTGTTGTTGTTTTGTGTTATTGCTATTTTGAGTTTTTCGAGATGCTGGAAGAGATTGAGAGACTTGTTGCGTCTGCTGCGGCCTTTGTTTACTTGCATTTTTGTTTATTCAGTCAACACGATGCGCTCGTTCTAACAACATTAAGCGTGGCAATAAATGGAATTAATATGCAAAAAAACAACATACATCAATTCCATTAAAAATTTTGATATATTTACCTCTTGTCCCGGGTAAAGAAATAAATAAACCGGAAATTCGAACTTAATTTACTCTGACAGAGGCGTTAATGCAAACAAATTTGAACTTAAATGTCCAATCTATTTAAGTTCCAAATGAGAATAATTTAAATGGAATGGCTAAAGCAAATTGCTAATTATTTAATGTCTAAATGCTTCAAGTGGAAGTGACAGGCAATGCCGACGCCAATTGACCAAGTAAGTTAAACATTATATGTTGTAGTAAACAGATGATTATCGTCTCATCTATAACTTTATTGATTTGGATCAACCAAATAGAAAAAAAAACCCCAAAAATTATCATCATTGTGTACAGACGAACGTTTCCATTCACTATTTATTAAGCCATTTTGCAGTTTATTAAACTTTTATATAAATAAATGTATTACCAAAATTATTTGCTAGTTTACTCAAATTTCTCAATAAGCAAATTGAAATTAGATTGGTTGGCAACCGACAGAAGAAAATTTGGTTGGTTTCAAGCATTTTCCTTGTAGATTCAAAATTTTCACATTTTTTAATGAGACACACAAACATTTCTTTTATAAATGTCTAGGTCAATATCGAATATGAATGGCATAATTGTTTAAGCGTGGCAAATTAATAAAACCAGGCAGCTGTTTGCCAATTGGTTCTGCCACGTGGGGCAGGGGGCAGGGGGGTGGCCAATGACGTTTGATGTGAAATACGAAAAAAGCTTGCTACTTGGCCAATTCGTCAGCAAAGTTACAACAAAGTCATTGACAGCCGTCATTGCCATTGATATCATTTATACCATAAATTTATCACATCTTTTTTGGCCAAAGGTTGCTTTTGTCTCTTTGCTGTCAATCAGTTTGATAAACTTTAATTTCTCAACATGTCGTCTATGCAGAAAGTATTAGAAGTTATTAATATTTTCTTTTATTTATGATATATATAATATTTGGTATTGTCTAAAATGTCAACTGTTTGTCACCAAATACAAATCGTATCGTGAAATTGAAATGTCATGTGGTTTGTTTACGAGATTTATTTGGGCATGACAAACCGGCTTAAGTAAAATGCATATAACACGTAATTTTCCATTTTCAATTAGAAAATACATTATTGCAATATTTTGAATTTTAGTTTTGTTGTTGTTCTTGAGGTGGAAAATTTATAATTAAGAATCTGCTTGCTATTTTTAATTATTCTTAATCATGGTTTTGCCAGATCCACCATAGTAATAGACCCGATAGATATAGAAACCCGCAGCTGCATGCACCGCAATAACCGTACCAATTACCGATATAATATCTATATCCATATTGGTGATCAAAAAGAAATTCTTTAGCACAATGAACTTGAGGGCAAAGAACACAGAGATTGGAAATAGAACAATTAGCGAACCGTAAAACAACAGCATAAGAATAATTAAAATGGGTCCACGTTTTTGATCATTATTGGATATCAATTGATACGCTGATATATTCCATTCACTCCATATCTGTAGCTTCTCCTCCCGCTGGAATTCCAGACGTATTATATACACAATGACAAGGATGTGTACAGCAACAATTGTGCCTATGGCCGAGCCAATGTCTGCATTCACATCTTGAAAAGTCCTTGCAAAGAATAACTTAAGGCCAGCATAGATCAGGAGAGGTAACAGCATAAAAATGGCCACCAAATAAAGAAATTGCTGCATGCCATAAATGAATTGAAAGGCTCGTGATGTCTGTCGTGAAAGCGAAAGAATGGAATGGGAATAATGGACATTTGCATAATCACTTACCCTATTTCGTGTTGCCTTCTCCAAGTTGGGCAAATCTTGAGAGTGACCTGCTAAATTGGCCGTATCGTCATGGTGATTTCTATTCGCAGTCAGTTTTGGTAATCTGTTGAACATTTTCTCGTATGCCTCACCTTGGCTTTGACTCTAGGCACAAGGCTTGCCCTGATAACTTTCAAATGATTAGCTATCATCACGTGCAGATAGCTAAAAATATATATTTTACAATTTTTATATTTAAATAAATAACTAAACGGCGCCACAAACTTAATAAATGTATTAACTAAATGTGCATAAAGCGAGTGAGAACTTATAAAGATAGAATGAAGATTCCTAAGCAGAAATATCTGGTCCCATGACCACACGCCATATTCTTAGATCAAACATTTCAAGTCATAAGTATATACAATTTGTTAAGAACTCTTTTTATTAGATAAGATATATTGCATGTCCATAATTGTGGGCAACTTTTGCACGGCGCTCGATTTAATTAAGAGACAGACAACTGTCAAGCAAGATGGGGCAGACCAGCTGGAGAGGCAATCGGTGGTGTCCATGACCGTCCTGATAAAGCTCCCCCAAAACTCACTCAAGATAATGCATTTTATTCAACTGAATTTATTGTCCATGATTATATGGAGCTTCACTCTCTCTTTCTTTCTATTTCGTTCTGGTTATACATATGTAGTCAGCTGACTCTGGGTGTTCCCCCCTTGTGTACGCGTATGTTGTCTCGATTATATATATAGACGAGCATAAATCATAAGTCTCATTTTGTATATGGAATAATGACAATTATTTGTCATCTACTAAGAAACGTTTTTGCTTTATGTGTTTCGGTACAGTTTGGTATACTTTATTTTGATTTAATTCTTATCAAATGATTCATTAAACAATTTTGAAGAGTTTATTTCTAGAATTTTTTTAGCTTGGCTTGATAAAATGCTTTGATTCCCTCAGGAAACACTAGCGATAAGCTCAAGTTTGTGTAATTGGTTTTTTTTATATGTCGCACTTTAGTTTTTAATAAATATTCTCAAGGGGCTATTTTTAGGAAAACATTTAATAAAATAAATTTCTAGTAAAACTTATCTCAAAAGTTCTTGATCCTAATTAATTGTTGATGTAGTGAAAGATCTAACTTAAGGAACTCTGATAATGATGATTCATGATTGAACCTGACCCTTTAATTGCTATGACATGAAATTTACTTGTTTAGTCACACATTGAGAACATGTGCTTCAAATTTATGTGTGCTGTCATGTGTTTGAATTTGAATTGCATTTCGCAATCGAAACCCTTGAAAATCTAATAAAACTTGGTCAACTTTCAGGCCACTGAAAGTCCGCCAGGATATCACGTTATCAAGGTTCAAAGCGCAAAGACTGAAGCGGCTTAAGGACTTGACCTTAGCAATTGACAACAGAATAAAAACGGAAAGTGGACAACTCGGAAGTCAGTCAGTGTTCATATGCTTGAAAAAAGTCTTGTATGGCAAAACGTAGACAAAGTCAAGGCAATTACCATAATTGCAAGTTCCTGCTGGAGGAAGAGTCCTTCCAACCCGTTGCCGGTGTCAGTGCCATAGTCAGCAACGATGAGCAAACAGATGCAAAAATAAATAACTCCGTGGCAATGCAAATATACTCCCCCGGCCCCTGCTCCCAGGCCAATGGTCGGATATATGTATGTATGTATATATGCACTTACTTACGTATAATATTCCCTAGTTCAAGGGCAATTTCAATTGAGTCGCGCCAGAACGAGTTGAGGGAATTGAATTTAAAATAGTTCTTTCACATTAGATATTAGAGGGCAGATGAATGCGTTGGCCATCATCATCATCATCATCTGTGCATGCCACAATCACATGCCCCACAGCTACCGATTTAACTATACAAATTTATAAATGTGAGTTTAATAAGCAATTCTAGACTCACTTGTCGCAATGTCAACACAAAGGAAAAACCGATTTTCCTTTAATTGTTCTTGCCTAGCACTTGGTGCTCTTCACACCATTTAAAATATATTTACCTATATACAATTTATGGTATATACATATGTAGGTATATTGACCTGATTTATGTGCACTTGTATGTGCTTGGCATAATAAAAAAATTGTGTTTTTGTTTTGCTCGAGGCCTTAGCAGCTGTTAGAGATGTGCGGATGTCTTTTTTTTGTTTGGCCCATAGCCAAAAATCTTCCTCTAGACCATAAAGAGCTGACGAATACTGAATGGGAGAGAAGCAGCAACTATTGGACCTTTATAAATAGTTTGGCAGCAATTTGCAGTGATTGCCAATACAAGTAATTAATGGATTAACGATCTTATTGATGTTTTTGTAATAGTTTATTGTCGTTTATTTTGGATTACATCGCAACATTTTGTTTCATCAATAATATTTGCACCCAATGCCAAAACAAAACGATTTTCTTTATGTAATGATGAATTGCTAATTTTTACTATATCCAAAAGGAACTCAGATTTATGCCGAATAATTTTATTTGTATTAAACTCCTAGTATTTTCAAGAAATTCAACAAGTTTTATGAACACAATTGTGAAACAAAATACATATTAAAAGCCTTTATGGCTTTATCGAATGGGAATAGTTACACCTTTCATAAAAGTAGCTTACCCCTTGGATAGGTCTAAAATATTCCATAACAAAACAAACATGTAGATTATCAATAATAATCAGTGCCAAAATTATTTAGATAAACAACTAGATTAAGGGCAGAACAACATGTTTTTTGGCAAACAAAAATAGGGAAAGAAATGAATAGAGATAAAAGTAAAGATAAAGGAAAATAAAACTGTACAGACTTTGTTGATTCAATCATTTCAATTGTAAGAGCTTCTGTGTATATCCATCATGATGAGTTTACATTTAGATTTGCATTTTTTGAGACTTTTACAAGCCTCGTGGAGCACCCACACACACACACACACACTCAAACACTCACTCAGATGAATCATTGTGACGACGTTGCCGGGTCAGAGACACCAGTTTAACGCACTTTTGAGGCAGGTCGGATATATGGATACACGAATTCCGAGCAATCGACATAAATTTATTGTCAATCTGTTAGCACGCTCAACTTTGAACCGAAAGAAAAACACTATGGGAAAATACTATTTGCTGACCTCTATGGCTTGACCTTTGATGAGTCTAAATGGTCTAAAGCTCACATGCTCCTTGCGCCACCGTCCCCACCCCCCGCAAACGACAAATAAAACACGGTCAATAGACGTACAAATGAATGCTGGGACATGTGATGGATATAGATGGATTGAGAGTGCTCATTGTTTTGTTTGTGATGCTATTTGTGGGTGTTACTTGGATTTTGGCCATCAAATCTAATGATCTACCTAATGATGTCAACGAGAGATAAATGTATATTTGGCATAACGACTGCCGGGTAATTAAATGCAAGTAGCTTCTATTAATTTCTTCGACATGTGTTCTGACCTTGGGCTATAGTTCAGGTATAGTTAATCAAATGTATAAATAATCATTGTTTGCCTTTATTTAAAATCATGATTAATGCAGGCACGAGAAAAAGTTTTGGTAGATAGGATTTATTTACCTCAAGTCAGTCGCCCATGCTGAGGGAAATGATAATGGAGTAACCTGTCATAAATTGTGCTTGCTCTTGCCGTTTTGTTTCTATTTGCCGCAAATATTTACAAAAGACAGTGAAAAGATGAATACCCACACACACACTCACACACACTGGTGTAAAAAAAAGGCAAACTGCAAACAGATGAAAAGATATGATTATGGCAGTCGAAAGAAGAGACGACAGGCACGAGTCTGAATTTATGACAAGATTTGTGCTAGAGAATACCGGAAACTACGAGCGCCATTTCTATTTACATTTCAAAAGGTAAACATCGTAGTCTACATATTTGGTAAAGGATAAATCCTTCTGAGTTTTTTGAGATGATGGTAAAATTTTATATTTCGCAGAACTCTATACAGAAAAATTATATAAAATGTTTATTATTATATAAATAAATATTAATCTAATTGGGAATATGTATATTAGACTTATAGAAATTGCGCTTTAATTTTTATCTAACTGCATAAAAACATTGCATACCTTTCAGCGCCCTAAGAAGACTTACATCGAAGGACTAAACGAAATCTAACCGAATCAATTATAACCAATGGCTGAGAACTAAAGAACTTGTTTCTTTATATGTTGCATTTCGTTGTTATGTCCTTGCATTCAATTTTAATTGGATATGACATGCAAATAGGAATAAATAGCTAGAAGTTGGCCCAGTTTTACATACACTTTCATGCCAATGGCCGGAAGAAAGGTTAACGGCGCAACGTTGAAAGACGTCAGCATAAAGCCTGCCGCCTGTTGTCGTTGCAAGGTTATCCAACACCTGTTGTCTTGAATGTAATGCTGGGCACGCAATGCCAACGACATTGGCAAGACTCCTAACACGTGTGTGTGTGTGTGTGAGAGAGAGTGTGGAATGCAGCCTGCGGTCTTTAATGAACCTGACTTGGTCATTTGTATTTGTGATCCGTTTTACGTGCTCGTATTTATTTATTGGCTCGGTTTCTATATTTACGCCAATTTACTTATGAATTTATGTATTCATTTAGAACAAGGACTCAAACTGGCTTCAAGTTTCGTGTGGTTAAAAATAAACTTCTTCTCCATGGACAAATTGAACTGGGTCGCCGAAAGTATGCAACACTTTGGTTTCTATTTAAGCAGCTTTAAAATTTTTGGCGTGTGGCAGCTTCTATGGGTGTGTGCGTGTGTCCGTGTGTGTTAAGCATATGCACGTGCACGTAAATTTCATCCACGTGTCTGAGTGTGTGAGTGAGTATGTTACTGTGTTTTCGGGGTATGCAAATATCTACATTTATGTAGGTAGCTAGGTAACTTTCGTCAAGTGACAAAGCTTATTAAGCTCGATTTCATGCAAAATTTGTCGAGCACTTTGGAAAATTATTGAACAACTTACAGACTTTCTCACAAAGACGTGTGGCGTCCTTGAACGCTTAGCTACATGTGCCCAAGTATGCGGGTTGTTTGTGTGTGTGTGTGTGTGTGTGTGTGTGCAGCTTCAAATTCCATTCGCTAATTGCTTGGTCAACTTGACAAGCTATTGTTTACATTGTGTTTACATGAAGTTTAGCTTAGATTTATTTCTCAATTCCCTTTTTGCTATTGCCCCCTTTATATTTGTCGGCATATTTGCCCACTTAAGCTAGATATGTACATATGTATGTCTGTTTGATCTCACCATGTGATTCTCTCTAATCTGGATAGCTGCTTAGCTCAAAATTTTTTAATTGCCACTTGAAAACTGGTTCGTGAGTTTAGGTTCGCCTACAGATGTACGCACATTTTTATATCACTCACAAAAGGTATCACTGAAATAAGTAAATTATAAATAACTAAATTACAAATATTTCTATGCCTTTAAATATAAGACACTTTTTTATAAGATGTGTTTAAGAATTTAAAAGTTTATATGGATTGGTATGCATAATATTTTGGCCCGTTTCTGTCTATGGCAAAAGATTTTTGTGGCCCTAGAGTTCCCCAAGTGCATATTTTTTGTACTCTTACAGGTTTGTGGGCTTGTGCTTGTGATTTTGTCTCAATAATTATAACATAAGCATATTTTTATTCATTGAGGAAAAAAGTAAATTCTCGCATGTACCAGAAACATTAGTCAATAAGTCATTTTTATGAATAATGTAACTATTATGAAGATATATTTATCTATTATATGACAAACTGACGTCACAGTTCATTGCATGTCTGAGCACTTGGACATTCTAAGAAGAAATATCAAAGAAGCTAACTTCGGCTATGCCGAAGTTTATATACCCTTGCAGTATACTTGGCAATAATATTTTTCCTTTTTGAAATTTCTTTCCCTGCAACTCAATTCATCAATACACAAACAAAATATTATTTCTCTTTTTACCACAAGTTTTTCTTCTTCCATCATTTTCTAAGCAAAGCACGGCACGCATACACATACAGTTCATGTAGCGTTGCGTCTGTGTGTGTATGCGTGTGCTCTGTTGATTTGATGATGGCAGTAGTAGGCAGCAAGCAGCGCTGCCGGCAGCGTTTGAACCGATTTATATTGACTGTAACTTGTGTTCTATTTATCGGATCAGATTCAAATTTTGGGATCTGAGATTTTATATCTATTACTATCATATTGGTAAATTTCATGGGGATACTCCAATTTTTGCAAAAATGTTTCTTCTAGAGCTATATGATATAGTGGTCCGATCCCAAAGATTTTCATACTTTATCTCACCCGGGTAAAAAAAAGCTCCCAAAAAAAATTTCATCCCGATAGCTCTTAAGATGGCTGAGTAAAACGCGTACGCACCGACGGACAGACGGACAGACGGTCAGACGGACATGGCTATATCGACTTAGCTTCTCATGCTGATCAAGAATATATATACTTTATGCGGTCGGAAACGTCTCCTTCTGTGCGTTACAAACATCTGACCAATTTTATAATACCCTCTGCAAGGGTATAAAAATGCACACTGTTGTTTTTTTTAAGGTCTGTCACTTTCTGATTAAACTATCAGCATTTTCTTTTTGTTCGCTTGTAATTTACAAGCCGACGAGTTTAACACGAGCATTTCAATTTCAATTGAATTGTTCAATTCAGATTTTGTATTTACAACAATTGTGTCTATTAACTGTAATAGCTGTGTATGATGATGTATGGGAATTTATTCAATAAACAAATCTAATCCAATTAAAGCCATACTTACATGGGCTAAAGGCGTAGGTGTGCATACATACATACATACTTATAGTATAATTTATAAATGTTTATACATATTACGTATCGAACCCGACATATTCCATACTTTGCATAACATTTTGATTTATTATTTGTGCTTGTTAATAGGAGACACGTAGAGGAATATAGGAGGAATAAAAAAATTAATGAATCACGGCAGTTGTTAATGCCATTCAGAAAGTGTTTACATATATACAATAGGCAAGCTGAACTGAGAGCATGTGACACCGTGCACTTTGCACAATTCCGCGTAAATAATTACTGAAACTGACTAGTAAATCTGAGAAGAGTCCTAAAGTCATTTGCTTGGGGACAAGTTCTTCTCTCATCTTCTTATTTGCCTCCCCCCTCCCCCTTTTTGGAGGTGCATGACAATTTTATGATGAGTATTATTATCTGGCTTTATCAGCTGTCAATATTTTATCAACTTACAATGTTCCAATATAAATCATATTAAGTTGTCTCTGTAGGATTCTTTTTTTTTTTTGTGTTTTTTTGGGCAGATTTTTTTTGGTTGCAAGTGATGAATTTATGGTATTTGACTTCTGATTGGAATGGTGAAAAGTTTTATTTTTGCACGTAGCCCGCATGAGAGTTTGTTCAAAAACCATTGCATACTTCAAGGAGGTCCACGAGAGGATTTTAAATACTATCCTGTTAGCGGAAGCTTTAACATTTTCAAGGACCACCTGTTGGTCCATGAACTCGGTTTTCCTCTCTCTTTTATTTTCTCCATCTCTCTCGCTCTCTCTCTCTCTCTCTCTCTCGGTTTCTGAGAAGCGAAAGCTTTTGGCATTTGTTGCTGCTGCTGCTGTTGTTGCTGGCGTCAATATTGATGACTCTGTCAGTCGTTTAGTTGCCCGGCAGCGTTGGCGGCGTTCTGACAGATTTTAAATGCTGAAATAGACCCAACAACAGCAACAACAAGAAATGAGCAAAAAAAAAACGATGGCAAAACGACTTTGGCCGAGGCATTTACGAAGTTTCCGCCGACACAACTCGATAAAAATGTGTGCTAGAGATGACGCTAAAGCAGCAGCAGGCAACAGCAACAACAATTAAGCTACCGGTCGAGATTGTTGTTGCTGTTGTTGTTGCCGTTGCTGCTGCTCGCTCGCTTTTGGATAATAAAACTGGCAACGCGCACTCGACCGCCAAGTCAATTTGCAAACGCTGCTCATACGCTGCGGAGGCAAAAACACATACAAAAAAAGAAAAAAGACAAATATCCCCAAAAAAAAAAAATATAAAGAAAGAATACGAAAATATAAAAAACAACTAAAACAACAGCACACAAAACAAAATCCAAATCCAAAATCAAGAACAAAACAACAACAGCAACACTCTTCAACCTGAGGCTACAAGCAACGGGGCAACCGGGGCAAATAGTTGTCGTTTGTTCCCCACGCGCTTGCGTGTTGCTGCTGCTTTTCTCTGGCAATCCGTCCGCCAGTTGGCCCACTACCAGCGCCTCGCATCGGCGCTGCCTGCCTTCAGTCTTCAACTCGTGTCGTTCCTAGTAAGTCATTAGCTCGAAAATCCATATACGAAAAACGTTTCATTTCGGTATTCGAATTTCTGGAATTTTGAGAATTTTTGTTTTTGGCGGTGGCGTCTGAGTCAACGGACAGCGGATGTCGCGAATAAAACGCGCGCGCTTTGCCACACGTTTAACGGTTTTCAATTCGCACAGCAAAGCCCCAAATAAAACATAATCAAAACGAAAAACAACAACAAAATAAAGCAAAAACAAAAAATAATAAAATCAAAACCAACTCAAATTAAGAAAGTTTAATTATTATAATTTAATATCATTAGCCTGTGGGCAAGCAATTGCCTTTTTTTGTTTTGTTTTTGGTTTAATAATTTAGTGTTTGCCCAGTTTTTGTGATCTCACGTTCCATAAGTGAAAATTTTCATTCAAATAAAAAACGTATATATAGTATTCAAATTTCGAAAATCCTCAAGTTATCTTCCCATACCCAACTCAAAAAACCAGCGACATTTTGACTCTCTTCGTGTAGGTTTTGCCAATCATAGTTTATGTTTAACTTTATGATATGATGATGATGTTTTAATTTGCATAAAATTAACTAGCGGTCGCGGTAAAAAGCCGTCTCACACAATACAAACACAACAAAATATGGATATTATGGAAATGTTTCATTAAAAATAGACATAAAATTATCTTTCATCCATACTTTATGATCATAATTTTTAGTTTGTTCTATCTTGTTTTTGTATCGCTTTTGGTATTGCAATTTGTATAAACAATGTGGCAAAAAGTTTATTACTTGACATAACGTTTTTGTAAATATTTATAATGCCCATGGCGTTATATATTTAACAAATCCATATATATATACACACATATGTATATATATATTATATATATATATATATTTAATCTGCAAAATATGCGCAAAATATTGAAAAGAATATAACAAGTAAATGGACTGTGTGAGTGTGAATGAAAATCTCAACTGTGAACAGTTGGATATATTTAAAATTTTGATATAAATCACAAGGGAAATTCGTTTTCAATTAACTTTCTCTTAAGAGAACATTTTGGTCTATATAGCAGAAATCTATTCTATATTGTATGGGCTAAAAATAGTCTAAAAAATTCCAATTTCGATTTTTGAAAAAATGTAATTATTCCATCAAATTAACCAATGATTTTGTGTACTCTTTGGTTATATATATAAGAGTTAATCTTTTAAGAAGAAATATTGCAGTTAAATCAAAAATTCAAAAATTTAATATTGAACCTTTAAAATATATTTCTAATATATGAACTGGTTTAGTTTTCATTAAGTGCAAATCCTTTTACCAACAAGTTATTTTTGTAGTAAAATAAAAACCGAATGAGATTCGTAAAGAAGTAGCTTGGTTTAAATAATAAGCATTTGTAACTATTAAAAACGAATGCTATCACATAGAGTGGAGCAATTGCCCTATGACCTTTTGAAGAATGACATTTAAAAGAAAATTACTTTACTTGCAACTAATTTTCTTAACATTTAAACATCTCTGAATGACATTATGTTCCCCCAAGGCAAGATATTCCCTTAGTAAAATTCAAGACTTTATAGTTTCCCATCTGCTTTTGCAGGTGAGTGCCATTCGGTTCCCAGTACTATGGCCCCAGACATATCGTAATCATAAACTCATACACAAATCATAAAAATGAAAAAAAAATATTTCAATTAAATATATGCTAAATTGATTTTAAAACTCTGTTAAGTATCATAAAGACAATGAAAAATGTCGAGACTTTCGATGAAATGGAATTAGGGAAAAGTTTCACACAAAAATCATGCAAATCATTTGTGGGTGGTTTCGCTTTAATTATTTTTATCGGTGTGTGTGGGTGATCCAAATCAAATCAGATTCTTAGCATTATAATGATAATCAATTCTAACTTTAACTTGATTTTCTGGCTAATATTTCTATATATATGTATATGTTCGATTTGCAGAATTCAACGTGAACGCCAGCAAAATTGTCTCAATGATTGGCTCCTCGAGTATTGAGTTGCAACTGATGCCGAAAAGTGCGCCAAGTGATTTGCACAATTTCCCCTTATAACGAATACCTCAAATAATTCAAGTCAGTAAACGACTGTAAACATAACCAAAGTCAGCGAAAACGCTAAAAACAAAACACAAACAAACAAAATTCAACAGAAACTAGTTATTAACGCGTTAGTCATAGTTAAAGCCAAAAATGATAATGGACAGAAGCGATAATGTAAGCGAGAATGCCTGGACCAAACTGCTGCCAGAGGATAAGAGCAAAGGAGCTGTGATTGTCAAAATGACACAAAATAATAATGAGAATATCAAGGAGACGACACCACTTAATATTGACCATCTGACGGCCCAGGCAATAGCCGTAGCGGCAGGATTACCCACCAGCGGTGGTGGTGCTGCTGCTGGTGGTGCAGAAGGAGCTGCAACTGGCGACCAGGTCTACAATAGAACTGCTACCTATGCCTCGGGCATTAATAGCACCGGCGGCGAATCAAGTGGAAGTGGTACACAATTATCACGCAAAGAATCCATTCTGGGAACATTCCATAGACATATAAGAAGATCAATCAAGGCGGTTAGTGAATCGCCAGGACCACTAACAAGGTGAGTCAAAGACAATCCAGAAGGAGACTTTGAATTACGAATAAAGTTTCAAGATTACTAAACAAACATTTAAAATCCACATGAATCGAATGATTTTAGAAAGTTTTGTTGACTTTTCTATTAATAAGAAAACGTCATACGATGCCATTTAACTTTAAGATATTGGTTATAGTTTATTCATAGCATATCAATAGACAATAATAGATTTGAAATAGCTTTAGCAAATTGAAGGGAAACCTTTTAATTATTATTTGAATTAAAAACTAAGAAAGGGCAAAGATTCTCTTCTGTTGAGAGTTCCAACATCTTTACACATTCCATTGAGATTGCACACCCAAAAAAAAAAAAAAAATGAAAATAAATAAAAGAGAATTTTAAAAAATCCCCATTTAAAGTGAAGCTCATAAACCATATCGTTAATTTCTTTCCCTCCACGCACTTAGGCTAGGGTATATAAATAGCATTTCTAATCAAGTTGACTTAACGCTCTGACGCTCTCCGTCTCCAAGAATAATACTTAGTGTTAGCTATCAATATCTTGGCTTATCTCTTGTTGTGATATGCAAATGCCGAGACGATGACGATGCTCCATATATTGAGCGAATGGTAGAATCAGTAATCAGCAAGTACCCCGAAATCAATGTCCCGTCAGTGTCCCCCTCTGTTCTGTAGTAGTCTCTGTCAGCGTCATTCTAAGCAACAGAGAGATAGATAGAGATAGAGAGAGAGATAGAGAGAGAGAGAGCTGAGATAAAAGCTGTACAGTTGATTGGCTGAATGACAAAATTGAATTATTTTGATTTAAGCGCCGACGGTGGGTGGACAATTAAATATTATTTCCGCCTAGTGCTTCAGCATGTGCATAGCCTTAATTCGTATTAGATCTACAGATCTAACTTTATATACATATACAAATAAAAATACTACGCACATGATCTTTGGAATGGCCCTGAATGGCCTTTACTATGCCAACTTCAGTTGTTCTAAATATGCTCTTAAAATTTTTTGTATTTATGTGTGTATGCAGAATATTGGAGAATCGCTTGAAGTCAACGTCTTATTTGCACCTTGACATAAATTTACATAAACTGAGGCAACATTTTTAAGCAAAAACAAATATTCTGGCACAGCAAATACTTATGTCCATTCGAGGGTAGTTCAAGCTGTTTTCCAAAACAAAAATGTTTGTTTTTGTTAAGAAAAATTCAAAAGAGGGACTCTTTAGATAAAATATTTAGACTCAAGGGCAAAACCCGAAATCAGAGACAATTATATACCCGATGCCTTTTCCTTTCCCTCTCATTCTTTATTTATATTTGGTTAGGTTATCTATTTTACAATTGTAAGAATTGCCCTCGTTCTCGTTTAATATTTTCAATTTCGCAATTTATTTACTCATAACTTAATTAAAAACGTGTTAAATGCTCAACCGGCAGAATTCTCAATCTTTATCTTTATGTGGATATTTTTTGAGTTTAGTAGTGTTAGCTTTTGGTTTTTGGCCAGTAGCCAAACTGTAGGGGATTTCCTCAAAAATATGCTGACCAGTTCCTAAAGTGCTCATTGCCTGTTGCCTGTTGCCAAGACAAATTATTGTCCCAGTCCCCCACACTTTGCAATGAGGTCGCAAAATGCAAATTACTCATGGCCAGGGTTTCTATATATAGACCATTAAGTTGAGTTAGTCCCTATGGTATATACATATATTTATTGTCCATCGTTTCGCCCACTTTCTTCAGATTTCCACAATCAATTTGATTGTTGTTTGTCGGCGGGCACACAAGGCGTATGATTAATTTTCTAATTTCTATTTCAATTCATTTCCGCTGACAATTGAATCGGCAAACATCTATATGTATACCAAGAATAGATAGATACTCGAATAGGTTAACACAATGATTGTATTCTGCTATCAAATAAAGGTATAGTAAATTAATTTTGATTATTTTTAGTCTCATAAAAATAGGTAATCACGACGAAAGTAAAAAGGGTAAAATAGGATAGCGTTGTTTTTTTTTTGTTCCTTCTTGTTTGTTAATTATTTTTTAATAACTTGACTTGTATTTATTGCCAATTTCAAGTTCGAGGTGGAAATTAATGTGGCCCAAAAAGGGCTAGCAATGAATTGGCTAAAATAAGTCAGAGCTCATTTGAGTGAGGAAGCTTGCGAAAAAAATGAAAACTAATTTATTTTTATTAGCTAATTTCAATTAACTGTGAACAATGAATGCTGATTGACTTCAAAAGTACCCCTCAAGTGTCTTCTCGCCACCTGGCTTTCCCATCATCATGTGATTGGACTTTCTACGTCTCTCTCTCTCCCCTAATTAGTCTCTCTCTCCCTCTCTTTTTGTCGCTCCCCTGTCTCCCGGCCCGTGTGCAAAGGAGTCCAAGTGCTTTGCTGATAACTGTTAGAATATCAATTGATATTACCCGTTTCGAAAGGTTGTAAATTTTTTTTTTTTAATGCAAACTTAACAATATATGAGAGTTTAATTTGATCACATGCATTTTGGCAAACATTTTTCATGAAAGACGCTAACCAAATGTTCTTTTTTTTATGTTATACTACATATGCTCATACTAACATACATATATGGGATATATATCGGGATTTTGTGTCTTAATATCTCTACTAAGTAGACGTGCCTGATTTAATCATAATTAAGAAAACCAAATCGTGGCTTCTTACCATATACTAATGAAATGGCAGTTATAAATTAAGTTTTATTTACGCTAATTGGCAAAATCTTGCAGCTTCCCCCACTGTCTTTCTCTCTCTCTCTCTCTCTCTCTCTCTCCCTTTGCATCTCTCTCCGTCTCTCTCTCTCTTTGTTGCTTTTCGTCTTCCTGTCCCCACTGATTTCAGTTAAGTAAATTTAATATTTAATATTGCCATTTACGTTTTGCAATCGTAATAATTTATCAAGATAATCGAGTAAGTTACATGTTTATAATCATATTACGTATACGCAATGCAAGCTAATTGCCGCATGCCAAAATGAGTAATGCCCAACAAAGGGCTGAATATCAACGAAGTCTTCATACTCTTGCTTATATGTAGGGCAATTTATTAAGCCATTATAAACAAACGACTTTAAGCGAGTTCTTTCAGTTAAGTTTGGCTTTTATTAATAGTTGAGTTTATGAACTTTTTAAGACTTTTTAAAAATTTTGTTGATGTGACATGGAGAACATGTACATAAATATGTGAAAAATTTTGATAATTGAGAACAAGAATATACTGTTATTGCCACAAAGTAAATAAGCTGAAAGCACATACAAGTTGCTCTTAAGATGACAGTTATTTAATCAGTATAAAAAAAGGGACTCGAAATCTTTATGGGATATTTTTAAATATTTTAACTATCAAAGCCGTTTATAAATAATACTTAGCTTCGTTTATATACAATTTTGACGATCAAGTAAACTATTAATCTGCAAACAAAATGATTCCTATTAAAAATGAAGTAAGTAAGTCGTCTCGCCGACTTGGGTATACCATACACCAGGTGAAACAAATATTTAAAATTTCGAAAACCAAATGTATGTCTATTAAATTGTTTTAACATGCCTCATACGTTATGCTATCTCGCTCACTCTACAAACACACGAGCACTCTAGCGCCGCCACTAGCCAACGGCCAATTCTGCCCTAATGAATCGCGTAGCAAAATACGTTCATACGTATATTTTGTATGTTTCTAGTCCGATTTCAATCAAATTTGTTTGATAGATATAGATAAGATTTATTAGTCTGCCAAATTTGATCGCGATGGTCAAAAAATTGCAAGAGCCAATCGGTTTTTTCTAAATTATGAAGGGCGGAACAGGGCGTGGCAAAATTTTTAAATAGTCAATATCTGCGCGTCTATTAAGCTAGCTTACATACCAAATTTAATGTCGGTAGTTTTCATAGTTTTTAAGAAAATCAGAGTTATGAAAATTTCTGGGGCGGAAGGGGGCGTGGCAAAAAGTTGGAACAATTATTTTCTGCGCTCTAACTAAACAAGTATATAACCCAAATTTGATGTCTCTATCTGCCATAGTTTTTAAGAAAAACAGTTTTATGTAAATTCCGGGGGCGAAAGGGGGCGTGGCAAAAATTTGAAACAAACTCGATAAGCGTACATACTACACGAGACTGCATACCAAATTTCGTGGCTCTAGCTCTTATAGTCTCCGAGATCTAGGTGTTCATACGGACGGACGGACGGACGGACGGACGGACGGACAGACGGACATAGCTAGATCGACTCGGTTGTTGATCCTGATCAAGAATATATATACTTTGTGGGGTCGGAGATGCTTCCTTCTGCCTGTTACATACATTTTGGCGACATTAATATACCATTTCACCCTATGGGTATATGGTATAAAAAGGACAAACTTTTCTTAAATGGATGTCCTTTCTTATCGCTTACCCCGTATCATTAGATGGGATCTCTCTTTTAATAACATGAATTAAATAAAGTGTTAATTTCTTAAGTTAGCAAACATTAAAAGAATTTAAAAGTAACCTTTGTACAAAGAGAGTATTACCAAAACGAAAAAATGGCTGACAAAATGTTTTTTTTTTCTTTTCATTTGGGCGGCATGTGACAATGTCTTTTGGGATGAGACTTAAGGCTACTTTGTGTTTTCTTTTTTGGTTTTGTTCCCTGATTGCGAGTAAAATTTATCAGCAGTTGTATTTCATTTTAAACATTGTTGTTGGTGTTTTTGCTTTTACGCCGATGTCGTGTCGCTGGCCGTGTGCCGCCGTGGCTCTTATGTTTAGCAACATGTTGTTGTCACTCTGGCCCCAGCGCCTTGGTTGGCTTGGTTTGCCTTGCCTTGCCTTCGCCTTTGCCCATGTTGTTTGGTTTTTTGTTTTTGTTTTGCTGCTCTGCCGGCAGCGTCGCTTCGGCTCTACCACTTCAGACCTCAAAATAAAAAGCAACAATGCTGTCAACTGAGCAATTCAGTTTGGTTTCAGTCGTCTTCGCAGAAAGTAATACGTATACGTACACCTGTTGCTCTCAGTGATGTTTATTACCTTTGCCGCAGTTCTCCGTGTGCATTAATCTTCCTCTCGTGAGATCTTTTTCTCTCTCCATCTCACTGAGAGTGGCACGATCTCTCTCTGCGTCGCTTTTTATGTATCTCTCTGTCACTCTCCTCGTTGTGGCTATTTAAACGCATTTCTATGCAACGCGTTGGTTTAGTTGTAAATGCGACATCGTTGAAATAATTATACCAACAACAATAAAGTACTCTTAACAGTTATAAATAAATAATAAAAAAAAAACAACGTGTATCGCTCAACAACATTACTTAAATAGTTTCGCTCTGCCAGTTCAACGTTGGCAGTTCCATACGCTGTCTATATAATGCTCGTTTTTGTTTATTTCAAAATAAAAACCATTTTTGCCTTTCCAACCACAAAAAGAACGCATTTCTGATAAAAAGCAAAACGGCAAAAATAACAACCAACAAAAAAAAGTATATATAACAAAAAAATTTATAATAAAATCATTTTGTGATTCGAGCTCACAAAAAAAAACCGAAAAAACCGCGAAACTCGCCTCACAACATTATTACTAACCCTAACGATAACGTCACCAGCTCTGAGAGGTGCCCCGCTCTGTTGACAGTATTATACCCATATATTATATATGGCAAAACAAAACAAAACAAAATATATGTTTAACAACAACAAAAAAGTGTATATAAGTGCTCGAATCTTTTGTTTCTAAACACAAATTTCAATTATTATAATTGTAATTTTATTCAGTGAGTGTGTACATATATCTATATCTGTGTGTATTTTGTCGCTTCGCATCCGATATCAACGTCAACGTCTACGTCAACGTCAACGTCAAGGTTGCAACAGAGTACAGAGCAATCAGGAGCTGTGAGAGCAGCCAACCAATCGAGAGAAGGAGACCCCTTTGTCGCTTTTAGTAGCCGTTTTGTAGCCATTAACAAAAAACAGTTCGCAACAAACACAACAAAAATTTTGAAAAAATCAAATAAAAACCCCCCTAAAGCCCCCTCCTAACCCTAACGAAGAAGAAGGAGAAGGAGGAACGCAACGCAAGACGTGCATTTGGTACAGCATCAAAATTTGTACACAATTCCTTTTGGGCAATATGAAGCGTCTAATGACCTGGGAGCGTGATCTTGTCGATGCAATGTATGTGTAAGTCGCATACACACACATACACACAACACAACACACACACTGTTTGTGTAAGTGTGTGTCTGCTAAACGATTTCATTTATCAACTATGTACATATATATAAATAATTATATAGTTAGTAGTAGTTCAGGTTTTTTTTACTCAATTGCATTGTTTTGTAAGAAAAACAAAAAGCACGTGTACATTGATCTTGAGATGCTGTCGCTGCTTCAGCCACACAAACTTGTTTCAATTGCATTGAACTCGAAAAAAAATAACATTCATAACGATAACGAAACAAACAAACAAAACAAGAAATATATAAAAAAAATGAACTTTTAACAACAGAGCCGCACAAAACAGACAACCAATTTGTACAGTTGGTGGCATGCAACACATGCCAAAAATCTATATACAAATATGCACTAAATGCATCTAAATACATATGTATCTATGTATCTACAAATATAGACGCAAAGACATGTGGTATTATTATAATAAGCATAAGTATTTCAGCATGGCAACCACATTTCAGGCATAAGCCAACTCTTACACATGCATACGTACATCTGTTGTACATACATGCAAACTATGGTGTCCATTTATAAAGTGTCACATCGTAAATCTCCCTTAAAAGCCAGGTACAGTTTTGTGGAGTAAAAATATTCCAGCTTTTTCACTGAAATTAGAAAGGACCACGTAATTTTCGATTATTTTGAATTGGATAGTTAGATTCCATCACGTAAGCAAATTTTTTGGAAAATTAAGAGAATTATAAATTCTACCTAGCATAAAACTTCTTTATTTTATTGATCTATATGTTATTTTTGCTCGAGTCCAGTAGTTACATATATGAATAATTAATTGTTTCAAAAAACCTCTCAATTGTCAAATTGATATTTTTAAAAACAATGCAACTTCTATAAAAAATTTCAAAAACGCATTCCTGGAAGAAACGAAGTGCTAAAAAAATAACTGAGGATATATTTGGCATCAGTTGGAACTAAAATGTTTCAATTTTAACTTTTTTTGCAATTGATCTTAAACCGCGTTTGCATTATAAACTTTTCTCTCGCCTACTGCTTTAATGTGAAAAATTCATTACCAAATTGTTAATGTTTTGTTAATAGCAATTGTTTCTAATAGTAATTTAGAAATAATCATAAAAATCACTTACACAATCGTAAATTATTTAAAATTGAGTTATTATTATTGGCTGAAATATGTATAAAAATGCTTAAAGTATAGCTTAAAGGTATTTTAACTACCGAGATAAAAAGGAGCTAAGTAGTAGTTTGGAAAATGAGTTCATTAAAACAAATACTACAAAACGCATAATTTCTCACTCTCTCTGTCCCCATTATTTTGACCCACTACTGTAAATGTACATATGTACATACATACATACATATGAACTGTAACAGCTGTTACCGATGTTGCTGGTGTCAAACTGTTGCTCGCTCTGTTTATAAAAGACCAAGAGAGAAAAGGAGAGAGGGAGTGAGAACAGATGCAACTCATTTGCCACCAATGATGACTATGATGATATTTTCCCTCTGCTCTCCCACGCAAAACATTCTCTCTAGCATTGTTTTCTCATTCCCTGACTCATGTAAGTGACCTCCTAAGGAAGTTACCAAAATGAGAGAGAAGAGGGTGAAGGGTATTGCCTGACAAGTAGGCTCTCAGTTTTTTTTATAATTTTGTTGATTTTTTTTTATGGTGCTTGTGGAATTTAAATACCGGGTCTTTACCTTTATAAATAAATTAGAGGCCGCTTAGAAAGCTTAACGTGCATTTGGCTACCAATTTTGTTAAGACGTTTACTTAAAAATAATAATACATACAAACATATATATGTACATATGTATGTAGACATGCCGTTTGCACACTTATTTGTTTACACAATTTATTTAGTCGTCCCTATTTGTTTTCTTTATTTTAATTAATTGCTATAAAGACTTAATTAATGATTAAATAAACGCTCAACTTAAGTAAATTTCATTCATTTCTGCAAAAAATAATTGAATATAAAGGCATGTATATTTAAGTAGGTGTAAGGCCGGACGTTGCCATTTTAATTTGCATGTTTTAAAGTGAATAAATTACAATAATTATTGTTTGTCAGTTTCCGCATTGATTGCTTTAATGGTTTGTCCATAAATGCATTACACGCCCAAAAGATGGAATACAAACTGTGTTATTAATTGAATTTCAGCTTTTGTTCACAACTGTACCAAGAGTTTATAACACTTTGATATAGTACAAATAGGTAGGGTATGTTCATTTGAGCTATCAATAGGGAACAGACAAAGATATAGACGAAATTTTACTTCAAAGACGTGATTTTTAGATAGCCAACAAAAAATAAGGGAAGCTGGGAGCCTGAAACAGGAATAATGTGCTCCCTAAAATATGCAATAGACAGGCGAGTAGTTCTTTCTTTTACCACATTTGGACAAATTCTTGAAATGTACTACAGCAAAAACATGATCAACAACACATTTTTGCATTGAAGACAAGAGAAGACAAGATATAACAACAAATATAGTTTTTATAGCACACTTTTGGGGGTTCACTCCCCCATTTGATATTTCTAGTTACGCCTCTGCATTACTAGATTATTGTTTACACTAAGTCGTCTACAATGCTTCCAATAAATAATTGTTTTAGCAAAAATGAGCTACTCGGAAAAACAATAGGAAATACAACCGTTTAATTAAGTGAAAACTTTTGTACAGACTGTACTTGTTTGAGGTCTAAACTTCTTTCTGGTTTCGCTTGCTTTTTGTTTGATTGTTTTTTTTTGCGCTACAGCTTTCCTCTACCATTTTTGCGATGCAGAAAGCGTATAGTCATTAGTCTAACAATCGGCGCATGTTCATCATTTCTGACAATTTTTTCTACCATTTTGTTAAACCAGCTGACAAGTCGCTGTCGCTGTGGCTGTCGCTCTGGCTCTGTGTGTTGTCACATGGCCATAATATTTATTTACCTGGTTTATTTCTTTGCTCTTTGTGCTGGTTGTGTATCTACTTTTAAGTTTTATTTACAAGTGTGCCGCAATACAGGCAAAATACATTAGATTAGCAGCCCTAGGCCACAATGTCAGTTCCAAGTCCAGATCCCACTCCCAGTCATGATAAGGCCATAGTTGAGTTTTGTTGCCTCGATACTGCGCATTTAATTAGCACTTCTCTTTCTCTGTTTCTTCTGATATTGTGATACCTCTCACCTGAGAGGAAAGAGACATTCATATTCAATTCATGACTCATTTAAGCTGCCAATCGACACGCTTATTAAGCATGAGACCTCAGACCATGCTGGGCGGCAGATACAAATACATTTTACAGATACTTTCGTCTGTTTATGGTTATGATTATGTGTGGAAAGTTGGACAGCAAAAATTGTTCGCCGAATTGTGTTGTTGATAATTTCATATGCAAATATTGGCAAAATTCCATTGTGTATATACATACATACATACAGAAATCAGGGTCTCTCCCCGATTGAGACATCAGCATCTGTTTGGCATTTCACATTTTGTTACTTACACACTAATTGACTGACTAACTTTAGTATTTCTGGTGGAAACTTACTAGACACACACTCACATGTAGTATTAGCATCTTAGTTAAAAGGATTATCGGCACAAACATTTCTATATGTGGTAGCTTTATATTAGGTTGATAAAATCTTGCTAATTTGTTGCTAAATTCGTTCGCTTTGGTTTCTCTGTCGCGTGATCATAAAAATCAATATTATCATGGACCTTAAAATTGATAAGCAAGAATTAACGGAAGATATATTTAGTATACATATTAGATTATCAACATCAATTCAAGTCACCCGACATCAAATATATTAATTTTCAATTTATCTTAATTGTTAAAATTGATCTTTCAATGATATCATTTGTACGTATTAATAGATACAATGAAGTTAAGAAGTATTAAATGGTTTTCTTTATACAATCTTCCGGATATCATAAGAGAGTATCAATTTATGACAGATTATGAAAATACCTGATCAACGATCACGCATCTTGATTCTTCAAGTCTATGACTCGTAATGATAATGATATTTTCTTTATAAAAAACCATTTACATACATTCTGTGGAAAAAGAACTTGAAGTAATTTCCAGTTATTAACTAATATGTTTTCTATCTTATAGTTTACAACACTTTGTGTGTTCTCCGAAATGCTAAGCTCATTGCATATCATAAATTTTAAGAAATTCTAGCAAACATGTTTTTGGCAGGTCAACGATCTTAACTAAATACTCATTACAAGGCCCTCACGTAGCTTTTCCCACAAGTGGGTAAGTTACCTCTTTGTATCTTCACAACGAGAACAAGAATTAAACAATGTCAGTTGGCAAAAAAGTCCATAAAATGTCATGCGGCTACTGTCTGTTCATTTGGTTAGCTTATCGGAATGGCGTCTTAAAGTTGACTGTTTTTTTTAGTCATACATATGGACATAAGTATAGTTCTAGGCCATATCATACTTACTTTTAGCATACACAAAACACTATCAACACTTGGCTACAATTTTTAGCACATTCGTGTCCAGTTAAGCCAGATGCGTCAGGAATCTTATCACTTATCTTACCATTTGACGTCATTAAATTTACAAAAATTTGCCCGATACAATAAATCTTATCGACTTGTGGGTTCTTTTTTTGTTTTCTATGTAAAATTACTCACGGGGGTATTAAAATATAACAGACGGTATTTTCCATTACCATTCAATAATTGCTAAATGTTTTTTATGTAGATTATTTCAAGAGTTTGTGGCGCTTTTGCAAGAGAAAGCCACTTAAAGATTACCTCGATAAGGTATATCTATAGGATCCATATTTTGATGAATGATCATTGAGTTTTTGACTTTTTGGAGTGTTAATGGCTTTAAATGATTTCCTTTCTGCAGTTCTGATAACTAAACAAAATAGATCCACTTGTGTTTCCAACTGGCTATTTATAAATTCAATTCAAAAAACAAAAACGCGAAAGATCGGGCGGCATAAACCGGTTTAAGGAAGATCCAATAGATATATACAAATGCCATTATGTATGGGGGAAATCTTTTGTGCGTTTCGAAATAAACTTGACAATTTAAGCATAGAGAGCAGAAAAATATTCTACCAGACACTCCATGGATATGTATAGATGATAATTGACGCAAAATCTATTCAAAAACAAAAAAAATATATATATAAATCTTGGCCAACTGATTGGGAAATATTTTTGGCTTACACATAGGTAAATCCATCGGACACAATTGATGATAATATTGGTGATTATATCATATATTAATATTTTTCCATATCTACTACATACACAACGAAATTTCTGGGTTTAAGTACTTATTGTCTGTGGTGGTGTCAATGTATATAGAGAATAAAGTTAATGAGTTGATAAATAGGAACTATATATGTACATAGAAACATATGTAATTGGATGAAATGAACAACAAAAACAACACCCAACAAATTTTAAGCAATGCCAGAAAGGGTGACGGGGTTGGGGGTTGAGGGGGCATGCATTGGCTAATATCAACATTGAATTTTTGCCTCTACGAAGGCAAATTTCAATTTGCTCGCCGACAGTTGGCAAAAAGTTGCTCGATCGCTCAGTTCATTTGCAACTGCGGAAAAACTAGATAACACGAAATTTCAAAATACACATACATTAAAAAAAATTAATTTTTTTCCCTAAATATTGTTCTTGTTTTTTGTTTTTAGTCCAAAGACTATTGACCCTAGAAAAATGTTGAAAAATCGCCATTTAAATGACTTATTGGCTAGTTCGGCTCGTCGTCGTCTATTGCAGAAACATTGCTTGTGTTTTATTTTTATAACAATGACAAACTAGAACGAGAGAAACAAAAAAACAACAAAACTTACATAGAAACAGTATTTTACCAAGTGCAAGAAAGTGTTTTAATTTAAATTATAGAATATAACTAATATATACATACATAGTTCAAATCTCGATCTCGAATATGTCGGAATTACGAAGAAGTTTTAGTCGTCTGTCGATGATTGTCTATCGGGCGACACATTCAAGTGAACAATCCTGGCGAGAGGAGTTGTTAAGGTAATCAAATCGAATCCGTAGGATTCATATTATTCAAGTTGGGATGTTATTTTTAAACCTACAGGTCATATATTTCATGTTTCTTTGCTTTTAACTTTATTTAAACAACTGTTTATCAAGGTGTTTTTGTATACTTTAATTAAATGTACTGTTTAATTTGGATGCCAGTAAATGTAAATAATAAAAGCAAATGTATGTATTTAGCAATGTTTCCTATGGCTGTCCAGCAAAAAGGAATATATAATTGCGTAGCTATAAATATACATAGGTATATACATACATTGAATACATAACTACATACATACATGCATATATAAACGATCTATATATAACATTTTCTATGTAGTATAAGCCAAATGCAAGAATCTGCTGTTTTGATGCCATTTTTGTTAACAACAACACAGGGCCAAAGGTGGCATTAGCCAGAATTTACGACAACTTTCGCCATAATTTTGCAATGTACGATATATTTAATTAAATCTGCACTAGGCTTAATTTTCTTAATGACATTTGACATTTAAGTTTTTGGCACAATATCATAAGTTTGTTTGGCATAATCATACAGAAAATGGCATTCTGCATTTACAAGAATAACCTCATATTGGCTATATACTTGATGATTTAAACGATTCCAGCTGACTAAAGTCATACAGATTTTCTAATGGGACCTTTCATGCTCTATGACTGCTTGTTTATACATGACCATGGTCAACTAATATAATTATACACCTATCACACAGTGTAAAGTGCAATTAGAATTTACTAAATGGGCAATCAGCCAACAGAATACAAATACAAGAAAAAGAAATTTCATTTCAGACATGGATTTTGGCCAATTGCCTTCCAGCTAAAGTCCATTTTTGTCGGAGGTCAGTTATATTATATGCCTATGTGATTTCATTTTGGGTTTATCTGTAAGCTTGTTCTCTTATCTGGTTTATATGATTCTAAAAATCAGTTGCAGTGCAATAAAAGTATGTTCATGTAAGTCATGTTACTTATTTTAAGCTTTTCTAGCAATCTTAAATCCAAAATATTTTTGACAAATATCATAAATGATGTTTTCTAATGACTCAGTTGAAGCATTTCGAGTTAAGCCCCAGTTAGTCATATGGCAAATCTGTTGCAGTTGTCAGGGAACCAAAACAAACAAGTTAAGAAACGACGAGGAGAGGAGTGAACCGAAAAGCCAGTTTATTGATATGGACAACAAAACATTTGACTTTTTTTGCTCTCTCTGTTTCTGAATACTTAAACTAATGAACTCTAAAACACAAACATGTCTTGAGATTTCTAAGAAATTTTAACTTGCGGTGAGATAACGTCAGACAAGGTGACGAGATATATCTATGTTTATAATTTTATTGTTACCTGTAAATGAGTAAGAGCTTAAATGGAGCTCTGGGTTAAACATATTTCAAATTAATATATTATTTATTCATTCAGTTCAATAATATAAGCAATCGTTTTGAAGGGAAATTGTTAGGGGCAATTCGAAGCGTTTCTAGGTAAAATGACATTAACTATAGTTTAAAAATCGTCAAATCTTCTTATGTTCAATATCTCTAAGACGTTGGAGCTTGGAAATTTGGTATATAGTAGTATATTTTAAAGAAAAATTGAAAATCTGCCACACTATGGGTAACTAATATTTATTGTTTCATAAGAAGGTGTGTGCCTGTTGGAGTGAGTGAGATAGTGATGGAGATGGTTCCGGGATTCACCTTCTTTGAGGATTGAGTTGAATTCATATGAGTTTTTACTCATATTTAATGATAATCAAGCTTTTAAAGACTCTTTTGCATATGTAGGCAGAAAGAAAGGCGAACAGTTGACACAATGCTCGAGGAGAGAGAGAGAGAGAGAGAGAGAATGGAGCGAGGGCGAGGGGCAAAAACATTGATAATGCGCGTGTAAATGAAATGGAATAAAACAAAAGTGAAACAAAAACTGCAACAAAATGATATTGTTATTGTTGTGTTTCTTTGCCAAAGTGCAGAGGCAGTGAGAGTATATATTTTGTTTTTCTCGATTACAGTTACAATCCCATACTTTCCATACCCTAGAGAGTGACAGAGAGATGTAGGGGGGCGGTTTGTGTAAAGTGAGGCTGAAGCCTCAAGCCTGAGCTCTCTGATTCTAGCAAAAAATAATTTCTTTTCAGTGCCAATTTGACTCTTGGTCGTGATTAAACCTAGTGAAACCGAATTTCTATCTAACCCACTCAATCCCTCTCTTCCTTACCCCCTCTCTCTCTCACTATACATCGCGGTCTTTTGCCTAATCAAAGTTTTTACTAGTTCTACGCTTAGGCGATAACACATACGCGACGTTGCCAGACTGTGTTCAGAAAATTTTAAGAAAATAACAATTTCGAATGTTTACCTTGATCTTTAATGCTGTTACTCATTGGTTTTGTTTTTGTGCTGTGTTTTACCAGCATTTTAATTCAGGCTATGGTTTGGTATGATTAAAAAACAAATATAATATAGACAATATCTCTTGCTCGTTTTTGGGTTATCTATCGGTTTTGGTTATTTGGTAGTGCCACCTGATTACTTTTCGCTTTACGTTCTACCCACGCCAGACAGTGCGTCAAAGACTTTTGTTCTTTAAATACAACAAAATGAAAGCAGTTTATATTTCCTGTTTTTTTTTTCTTTTTTATTGATATAAAGTTTATCAATTCGCCACAAAAGCCTTTTTACTTATTTCAGACCAGCCATAAGTAGCTTTGTGATATAGCCTATAGCCTGATATAGACACTTGTATATGTATATGGGTTGATACGTTGAATGTTTTCTATATAATATTGAAATTTTTAAGGATTAAAAATCTAAACAAGTAATCAAAATTTACAGTGAAATTAATTTATAATTAAAATTGTCAAAAAACTAATTTGAATCCATTTAAAAACCCTCCAAAATGTTTTTTAATAGAAGACAAAGAGCCTTCATCTCTAATATTGATATTCTATTGAAATATTTTGTCAAGCTTCTTGGCTGTTATCAGCTGTCTTTGATAAGAGCATACTTCTAATTACATATGTACTTACATATTGATTTATGCAGGTCCGCATTTTGCCCACTGCAAGCAAGGCCCTCCTGGAAAAAGGGCTATGTGAAACAAAGACAACTATTTGTCAGCACAAGGAGATAAGGACATTTTAGCATAGATTTGATTTATATATTATATACATATATTAATATATCAGCCCTTTAGATTCCCATTTCTTCGAATCCAGCCCAGTGTCAATGAATGTAGTTAAAGAAATATATTTCGAAAACAAACAAAAGTTTCAAGGAATTGTGTTTTCTATGCCAACCTTATCTGCAGCAGCTAGAGTTATGTAGACACAAATATTGTCATTCACTGTCTAATGCACAATTTCGATTTTGTTTCAGGTATCGGCAGACACGCTTCAGCTCGCGGCGTGTACGAAAACGTGTGGTCTTCAAGCATGGCGAATGTAATGTGGTTCAGGGCAATGTGGCCAAAAGACGTCGTCGCTATCTACAGGTAAGAGCAGCGATTGTGGGTGTGCGACAGGAAGGAAATGAGGGCGCGGTAGTGCGTAGATACAAATTTAGCTGATTTAGTCTGCCACTTGCGTTTGCATAACGGCACAATTGGACAAGGCGTTTTAAATTTAGCACCATTATTATGCAAAGTGAATAAAACAGAGAACTAAAAGAGCTTTTGTCTCGCTTTCTATAGGATATCTTTACCACTCTGGTGGATGCACAGTGGCGCTGGACGCTGCTGGTATTTGCCGCCAGTTTTGTCATCTCATGGGCATTTTTTGCATTCATCTGGTGGATCATTGCGTATGCCCACAATGATTTGGAATACATTAATCTGAGCGAAACCCAGCCGGAACTGGTGGCCAATATGACGCATACAGTATGTGTGACCCAGGTGAAGAGCATGATGACGGCTTTCCTCTACTCGATTGAGACGCAGACAACAATTGGCTACGGCAATCGTTATGTGACCGAAGAGTGTCCCGAGGCCATATTTACCATGTGCATACAGTGCATCACTGGCGTCTTTATTCAAGCATTTATGGTGGGCATTGTGTTTGCCAAGTTATCGCGTCCCAAAAAACGTGCCCAGACGTTGCTCTTCTCGAGAAATTCGGTAATCTGCCATCGGGATGGTATGCCATGTCTGATGTTCCGAGTCGGTGATATGCGCAAGTCGCACATCATTGAGGCCCATATCCGTGCCCAGATTATCCGCAAGAAGGTGACCAAAGAAGGTGAGGTGTTGCCCTTCTATCAACAGGAGTTGCATGTGGGCGCTGATGGCGGTGAGGATCGATTGATGTTTATCTGGCCCACGACTATAGTGCATAAAATTGATCGGAATAGTCCGCTATATATGCTCTCCGCCACGGATATGCTCAAGGAACGCTTCGAAGTGGTCGTTATGTTGGGTGAGTTGATAGACAAGCCACCAAAGAGAGAAAGAAACTAACTATATATTCTTTTAGAGGGTGTTATCGAGTCCACTGGCATGACAACGCAGGCTCGTACCAGTTATTTGCCATCGGAGATACTGTGGGGCCATCGTTTCGTCAATGTGGTGTCGTTTCGCAAGGAAACTGGTGAATACGAGGTGGACTACACGCTCTTTAACAACACATACGATGTGGATACACCTCTGTGCAGTGCCAAGCAGTTGGACGATCTAAAGCTGGAGTACACAAAAAGTCCAAAAGGCAGTCTAGGTGAGTGCAATTAAAAGTGTTTATATATATGACTATGATTACTAATCCTGTAATGAATGCAGCTCCCTTTCCAGATCGTACACTGTCGGCCAGCATGTTCCAGCGCATTGCATCGGCCGCTTCGGTTGATCATTTGGATCCGGCCAGTGATGAATCGCTGGATTCGGGTCGTCTGCAAATCCGCTCCCATTCCATACCCAACGGCGTGCTGGCCAGCGAACTGGAGCCGTTGAATAACAACTCCAAGCACCCTGGGGCATCCTTTACTATGGGTGGCCTGACTATTACCACAACTGCGCCCAGCATACCAAACCTGACAAGTATTAACGAGAGAACCAATTCTGGTAATTCCATAAATAGCAGTGACTACAACAGCAACAACAATAGCCTCAGCACACTGGCCATTGCCGGTGCTAGTGGTGGTGGTGCCAGTGGTGCAGGTGGTGGCATAGCCATTGTACCCAGTTCGGCCAGCAGCCGTAAGCAAAATAATCCACGACGTCTAAGCATCAAGCAGGATCAGCTGCCCATTGATTCCATTTGTTGATATTATTAAATAACACTAATCTGAGTGAGGAAAAGTGAACCCAGGACCCCTCCCCCCGACGTGTGCCCTCTCCTCATTTTCCCCCCACGACCAGAAACTGATGTTGTATTTTATAAGTGTTAGGCTCCTAATTTCTAAACCAATTTCAAGTGAATGCTACAAAATAAGCTAGAAAGATTCCGAGGGAACTCAACTGTCATAGATCCTAGCGTGTGTGCGTATGTGCGTGTGTGTATGTGATCCTTTTTAAAATGCTGAAACGATTGCTATCCCCGCTTTTTTGATTGCATGGATGTGTTAATTAAGTTAATGAATGATTTTTACATTGTTAGTTTTTAGTTGTAATGAATTTATTAAAAATAAGCCTAAAAGTTGATATTATCACAAATTATGATGTGAACACACACCCAAACCAACACTTACACACACAAAAAATAAACACAAAAAAAAAACACAATATAAAGACCAAAATGCCGCAACATTTTCTAGCCAAATATCTGTAATTAGCTCGAGCTCAATGTAATCTAAACTTTAACAATTAGTAAAACAGATTCAGCACGTTTTTTAAAAGTATTTGTATTCCCCTTAATCCTCCAATTATGTATATCATATGTAGTTAAATATTTTAATTACTCAACGATCTAATAGATATTATTGCAAATTTTAAAGTAAACGGCACCACGATCACTTGTTACAAACAAGGCAAACTTGAGCTTCAATTAAAAACAAAAAATAAAAACAAAATGTGTGGACAATAAAATTGTATGAATATGTGAACGAACTAATTGATGTATTTTAAATTTTAAGTGTAATAATAATGAAGATTGTGAATATGAAAGACCGAAAATATATACAGAAATGCAAAAGAAAAGTATAACCTTGATAATTTCTTAAAAAGTTTCCAAGTTTCTAGATTTAAAATACTTTTTTAAGGACGTTTTGGATCACCAAAAATAAAAAAAATTAACGAATATTGTTAGGATTTCATAAATGATTGAAATCGATGGTCTTACCCCGTATCCTTCATCAGTTTGATCTTGAGTAAAAATGTTTGGAAAAATAAAAATACATATATATTATTAATATCATTTTACCTTTTCCTTTCCAATGCAAGAGATCAAAACAAATTAGCATTTAATTATGAGAAAAATATTTTAAGTACATAATCGGATTAGAAAATAGATAGTTTCCATCTGATCTATCGTAGTATTTTGCAACAAGGACTAGACAACTAGCAAAGGTAACTTGATTACCTATAATTTACTTGATCGCGATTATATTCTCTACTTAGATTATTAGTAGCGGTTTAAAGAAAATAAATAAATTTATAAGCTTAAATTTTTGGTTTTAGCTTATCAGATTTTTAAAGGTGACTCCGCAAAAAAATTCAACCGACTCATGGCGGCCCCAGTCACCCACGCTTCTTATATAGGCGACTGACGTTAGTTAGCATTATTCTGGGAATTGTTCAGTTACTTAACATTAACATTAACTTAACATTAATGTTAAGTTAAAGTTGAGTTAACATTAATGTTAAGTTAATATTATGTTAGGAAATGTTATGTTATACTGTAGTTTTCTACTCATTCACCAGGAACCAGGTAAGCTCACATCAAAATTTGCCATTAAAATTCTTTTCGTTCAAGTAACTACTTCCAATTCAGAATTCCATTAGATAATACAAGCCTAAAAACGGGATGTGAATTTAAACAGTAAAAATTAACCAATAAAGTCTTATATACTTTAAAGTGTAGAAATTAATTTCACCTTACAAAGAGTGAAAATTTCTTAGTTGAAATAAGACCAGAGGGCCGGGGCTAACTTCGACCGCGTCAAAGTTTGTATACCCTTGCAATTTTTTTTGGTAACTCTTTCCTTACCTTTATAGCCATCAAAGTGGAAAAACGTTTAAGCTAAAAGGGCTAATGTGTCCGAAAGAACGGCCAACAATCTTAGCATAGGAAATAACGAAGATATTGATCAAAGTCACTGTTTTCCACCGATCGTTCCTATGGGAGCTATATGATATAGCTACCCGATCTTTATCAAATTCAGCACAGTCATTAACAGATTTATTAAACTAACAAATGTTTAGTTTGAAAGCAATCGCGTCAAAAGTAACGAAGTTATTGACAAAAGTCACTGTTTTCGAAAGATCGTTCCTATGGGAGCTATGTATATGATATAGTCACCCGATCTTGATCAAATTTGGCATAATCGTTTATATGTATAACTAACTCACCAATATTAAATTTCATCACAATAGCTCAGAAAATAACGAAGTTATTAAGAAAAGTCACTGTTCGTGACTTTGCGGTTTGTATGGGAGCTATATGATATAGTGATCCGATCCGGCTGAATCCGAGATATACAACGCCTGCAGTATATACAAGCCTACATGCAAAATTTCAACTCTGTAGCTCTTACGGTCTAGGAGGAGTTTGCGTTGATCCAGACGGACGGACGGACGGACATGGCGATTTGAACTCGTCTCGTCGTGCTGATCAAGAATATATATACTTTATATGGTCAGAGATGCTTCCTTCTATGCGTTGCACACTTTTGACCAAAATTAATATACCCTTTTTGCAAGGGTATAAAAATGAATGAGGACTGCCGAAAGAATTAGACTTTTGAAATCATTTGTTCTTCAAATGTGCTAGATTATAATACATATAACCAGAGGGCCGTGCTAACTTCAACCGCGTCAAAGTTTGTATACCCTTGCAACTTTTATGGTAACTCTTTCCTTACGTATAGCCATCAAAGTGGAAAAATGTTTAAGCTAAAAAGGCTAATGTTTCCGAAAGCACAGGAAATAATGAACTGTTTTCAACCGATCGTTGGGAGCTATATGATATAGTCACCCGATCTTGATTAAATTAAGCACACTCATTTATATGTGTAATGAACTCACCAATATTAAATTTCACGACCTAAGCTCAGAAAATAACGGAATTATTGAGAAAAGTTACTGTTTGTGACTTTGACCTATATAGTTACCCGCCTACATACATACATGCAAAATTTCAGCTCTGTAGCTCTTACGGTCTAGGAGAAGTTTGCGCTGATCCAGACGGACTGACAGTCGGACGGACATGGCTATTTGAACTCGTCTTGTCGTGCTGATCAAGAATATATATACTTTATACGGCCGGAGATGCTTCCTTCTATGCGTTGCACACATCTGACCAAAATTAATATACCCTTTTTGCAAGGTTATAATGAAACATCTAGTTTTTACATTTTTTACAATTTTTTCTTTATTTTTGTTTTTTCTTCATTTTTTTCTGTTTTTTGCTGAGGAAAATTTTGTTTTTATCATTTTTAAAGCATATAAATTTTTGTCATATGAAACATACACAATTATAGAGCAACATACAATTATTTTTAGAAAGTTTTCATCCAAAGGTATGCTCGGACCTCATTATATCAATAGATCTCAATCGATTTCAAAAAGACTAACCACCAATGGGATTAATCTGGCTGAGCACACTTTAATTTTGATGCTTATTTAGTAAATATTATGTGTAAATGTATTTCCTTTTTATTTCTTGCTTAATATATTGGGAGGGGAAGTTATCAATTAGTACAATTTACAACAATTATTACTCTTTTCTTCTTTTTTTTGTGTTTTGAAACTTGTTATTCTGTTAGACTGCACATTGTTGTTTTTATTGGTTGATTTTGTTTTGAAATGTGCGCGAAATTCATTACAACGATTTTTAAATATATAGTACATATGCCTAGGCGTATTTAACAATATTGATCTGGATGTACACATATGCATATAGATTTATGTATGTATGTATATGTATGTATATATAATAGATAGATATATGTAATAGCATATATAATTTGATCTTTATGATAGTTGAACTCTTTATGCAATAGAACAATTCTAAGAATATTAAATATTAATATTTCTGCTTAGAAATTAAAAAAAGCCCTAACCAGGTGCTGGGCCCAGCGAGGACATCTGTAATTCTTAAGCCTTAATTTCCTTTTTTTTTCAATTTACCTTCTTTTTGTTTTTTGTTAACAGTTAGTTTGGTTTTCACTTCTTAAATAATATTATAGTTAATGTGACTAATTTTAAAATCTGTATTTACAAGGCTTAAGCGCTAACTTGAATCGAACTATGGTCTAATTTGTGTTTTCCCATATATTTTTTTTTTCTTTTTGTGGTTTTTTGGTTGATAAATGCCTTAATAGTTAAAAGACGATTTACAATTTGTGTACCGTTATATGGTATATCTCACACTTAAAAATAGTATACAGTTTTTGTTTTTTTTTATGGACCTACGGGCTAAAAATGTCTTACAGGCAACATATCATCAATGAAATGTCCAGCAATATCTTCGATCTTCTATTGACCTTTACAATAAGTGCTAGGGTACTAAACTAATGTAATTTTTACAAGCATCTTCTTATTTCTTTCCATTTTTTTTTTAAATATTATACAAAATATAATTATATATGCAAAGGTTTTAGCAATAAAAATATTGTTGGACGACGCGTTGATAAGTATTTCTCTCTGTGTATGTGGTGCTGGTAAACTGATTGTTGATTTAAAAAATTAACGAATCGAAAACGAAAAAGTAACTAAATTTTTAGAGCGCGTGTGTGTGTGTGTATCACAAGAAAGAATTAAGCTGATCTAGTAACAGTTGCGCAGACTCGAGAATTAATCGAAAAAAAAGAGCAAGAGCAAAAGCAAAATAATTAATTAATTACAAAATAAATAACAATCATGTTGACTAAGTAAAAGAAAAATTAAGAAGAAAATTTAATGTGCAGTTAGACGAAACGAAACGAATTCAATTGTTTCTGTTAATGCTTCCTCAGCGTTTGAGGGGAGCAACATATGTTGCCAGCAACATGTTGCAGACTTTCCATACCAGTCGATCGTACAATCGCCTTCAGCCACCACAGCTACAGCCACTGCAGAGAAACAAACAATGAAGAAGAATGAGGAAAGTCCACGAAACGGCAATACCGCTGAGTCGCTGCTCAGTAATACAAGTAACTGTTGTTGAAGAAATCGTAACGGTAATCGTACTGCTGCTGCTGCTGATGCTGCTGTTCGGAGCGATGTTGCTCGCTCTGGAAATTAGTCAACCAGCTCGTCGTTGCGGCAATTCGCAGCAGACACTTTCATTCCTTGTGATGCTGCTGCTGTTGGCCCGGTTGTTGTGGATGTGCCTGTTGTTGTTGTTGATGGAGATGATGATGATGCGGTGCCTGTTGCTGTTGAAGGTGCGGCGGCAGTCGTGATTGCTGCTGCTGCGACATGGCCACGCCATTGGCCACATGTTGCACTTGTCCTTGATGATGCTGACCATGACTATGCAACGGAGCCTGTGAAGGCCCATGCCCATTTAATCCACTGCCACTAGATGATGTTGGTGGTCCACCTGTTGCAGACACTGAACTGGATGCACTAGTTGAGGTGCTGTTGCTATCGGTTTTATCACGTGGCAACAAGTACACAGAACCATCGGCTGCCTGCTGCAGACTGTAGTCTGCTGGAGAGCAGGGATTGCCTTCGGGATCTCGTAGATACTGCAAGACAAGACAATGGTGAAATTATCCATGATAATCTTGAGAACCCTTTCAAGTGGTCATCACTTACCTGGAACACATGACGATGCAGCATGGCAAATTTATTGGAAATGCGTTTACGCTCGGCCTCCAGTTGATCGCGATCATTGTTCAATTGCGACTTGCGCTTCACCACTGCATGAACCTCATCCTCCAGTGTAAGAATCTGGTCCAACTTGCGTTTGCGACAATTCTGAGCGGCCACCTTGTTTTTGCCACGGCGACGAATGTCCCGGATGAGCGATAACTGATTCTCATTCAGATCATATTTGGAAAGACGCTCATTGAACTCATCCATTGGCAAATTAATAATTTCGGTCACAGGTATGGGTATGTTAATGGATCTGGCGCGCTTCTCGTCGCGCGTCAGATGCTCCTCTTCGGAGACGGCGCTACTGGCAGCAGCTGCAGCTCCCTTCGACATGTTTTTGGTTGCCGGCATCGTCTTCTTGTCACGGGCCTGAGGTCTGGGGAGCGATCCACTGCCCTGGGGCAACGAGTAAGTATGATTTAGTTGGACAATATCCTGAGAGGTACGAGGCGATGGCCTGGTCGCGTAATCTCCGGGGAAACTGTTGCTGGCACCCATGCCATAGGGTTGCTGATGATGAAATTCTTTGGACAGAGCTGGTCCCATAGCGCCAGCCTCGCCACTATTATGCTGCAAGGCAGCAGCTCCTGGTCCAGGATTTGTCATGCCCCCATAGCCGGCATCGTACTCGTACTTGATATTCTGGGCCGTCGTTGGCGCTGCTGGCGGCGCTGTAGGCGGCAGAGCACTTGGCGTTTGCTTGTGGGGATCTCGCTTGCCATATAGTTGATGCTTCTTCTGGGCCACCGGCGGCTGGCGGGTGGCTGTGCTAATGCGTGTATTGTTGTAACTAAAGTCATATGGTCCGCCGTATTTGCCCTGATGATAGTCCTGGGCTGAGTCACTGCCCTCACCCCACTCACCATCCGAGAGCGATGGAACACGCTCAGAGCCCATCGAACTGACGGCACTGTCACTGGATGAGTCCAAACGATCACCACTACCGCCCTGAGCGCCAGCTCCACCACCACTGGCTAATAAATCAGCAGTCATGCCCGTAGCACCGACAACTGAACCACCAGCGCTCATAGAGGCAACACCACCGACAGTTGCTGCATTAGCGCCGTTCGGATGATTACCACCAGCGGCCAGAGCTGTGCTGCCATGACCACCACCACTGGGCAATCCCAAAACAGATGAGTTGTTGCTGGTGCTATTGTCTACCATCCGACAGAAGCCTAGAAGCACAAGAGTAAAAGAGAGAAATGTATTAATACCAATTATATGATTGGTAGGGTAATCCTTATCAGAAATATTCATTCGATTGATTGTTAGTCAGCAAAAAAATGTATTAGTAGAAACACACGGTCGCAAAAGAGTGCCGAGTCATTTCTTATATTTCATTTCGCTTATCATATTCGTATTCGTGGGCCCTTATCTGACAGATAAAAACCGCCTCCGCCTTCAACCGCACGAATTCATTTTGCAATATTCTCACGACATAATGAAATGAGAGTAAGTTTTCATTTTGTTTTTTGGGTAAGACTTCTTCTTCATTTACGCAGTTCAGAGACGCAATATCAAAGTTTTGTCGAGCTTTATCTTATCACAAGAAATCAGTAAACCAAACGTGCCTTACTTTTCTTTTGGGGAAACCTGCTGCTTTCGTTTTTTTAAACAAAGTATAGGAAAGTTTATCATTGGTTTATACTTGAATAGTGATTAAGTAATTCGATTTATGCTATTTTTGATCGTTTCACTAAATTATCAAATATTACACAAGTTGAAAATATTTAGTTGTCCCTAAAATACTTAAAATCTAAACTGTAGGGTAACGTAATACATACTGATTGTTGGCTAATCACCGTCTACGCTGTGACAATTTAGGATTAAAAGCCACTTTTCATTTAATTAGGCAAATCGAATCGTAAGCTGATTAGGGAAGCCTATATAAATATATGTATAGTCAGAGGAATATATGTATATATAAGTACATCTATATGGACAAGGTCAAGCCCATAAACATTGATGACTGGGCAGAAATACAAATACATACAATATATAAACCTCATCTACACAATGTCGAGACGTTCGTTTGAGTTATCAGCGAGCGTGGCAAAGTGGCGAATGCATTAAATATGCCACGAATAACGGGAGATACGATAAAGCTTTAGTTCTAACTGTGCCAAAATCGGAGGTGGCTTACTGACACGTTTCACAGAATTGTTAGGTTTTGGCCAAAACGAAGAAACTAAAGTTATTTAAATAAATTTCGCAAAAACTATGTATGTATGTATATTTGTATGTATGAACATTCAACGTGCATTAGATATTCTAGACAGCTTTTCAGTTCTCATCTTACGCAAAGCTTTTTTTTTTTATTTCTTGTTCTTATTTGTATTTTATTTTGCTTAACGTTATTGTTTCGAAAATGATGACTCAGCAGTTTAAAAATAGTAAACAGCAAAAAGCAACGGCAAAAACTTGCTGAGCGCGCATTAGGTGGACAGCAGAAGAGAGAGAGCGGAGAGAGAGGGTCAATAGAGCTCCAAGTTACTGAGAGGGAGAGCGAGCAAATGTTCTTTCCGCTGATATCAGCAGCAGCAGCAACAAAAACAACAACAATAATTTGTGTGCCTGAAGGGAGGAGCGTGGGGGGCGAGGGCCGCCAAAAGAGATTGGAATGATCGCACCGTGCGGCATGACTAATGAAAAAAATTGTACTCGGCGGCAGCGGCGACGGCGACAGCGACGATTTCGGTTAGCGTAATATTTCTGATTTTTCTTTTGCCCATCATTGGGGGCTGAAAATAAAACACTACCGCCACCCACCCACAAGATAGATCCTCCCTCTGGCCACCTTCTATCTTAGCCCATATATTCCCATACATACATCACTCTCACCTGTTGATTTTATGGCGGTGGTATTGTCTATGAAAGGACGGAAATTCGTTTTGGTTTCGTTGGTTTGTGTTTCGGTTGGTTTTCGTTTTCAATTTTCCCAGCGGTTCGAGTTATTTTCTCGCATTTACACACACACACACACACACTTAAATGCACACATACACGCGCGTCATCAACTGTTCTAAATTCAAATTTCGTATTCGTGTTTGGCTCTAATTGAAATTGTATGCCAAATGCGTCATTATTTTATTAGGTTATTTATGCTAATTGTTTTAGTTAATAATAATGGCGGCTTTCGGACGCAATCGTTTTCCAATTAATTGGACTTTATTGTAACAATTATTTTCAAAAATTCTTTTTATTGTATTTTTAGGGTTATTTCTATTTCTGCGTCTAATATTTACTTTACTATCGACATCGATTGTTCGTATTGGAATGAGACTTTTTTTTAACGCTGTCTCGTGGCGGCGGCAGTGTCGCCAGAAATTGAGTGAGTGAGCGAACGAGTGAGTGGGTGAGATAAGCCACTCAAATTTAAACAAATACTGTGAAACCTCGATATGACGAATATGAAGGGAACATTTTTCGTTGTATCTTTTCTCAAGAGATGCTAAGCTATCGAATGCACTTTTTGGTATAGCTTCCTGTGCCTCAAGAGAAGTTCGGAGCTCTTCAATCATTTGTTTAGCTTTTTTTGGCAGTGATAACGCTCTCAACCTTTTTCATCCTCCTCAACAATGTCGACTGTATTTCTGTTCAAAACACATCGGTAATAAGAACCCGTAGTACTGACGTCATCAATTCGTATTGCCTTATTTTATTTTCGTTGCTTCGCTATGTAAAGACTTTCAGACTCAAAAATTGTTCGTTATAGTTATAAAGAATTCTTGTATGAAAAATCTCATAATATCAAGGTTTTTCAAAGTCACTTAAACAAAATTTCTTTATGTTAAGTTTTACGTTATATAGAAGTTTCTCTGTAGTACGATTTTTGTTGGTCTTTTATGATAATCATCGCAAATGAAAACGACAAAAAAACGATTCTTATTTGAGACGACGAGGCCGAACGAAATCCAAATGTTCTCTCCATTCATTCACTCAGAATTTTTTATTTTTTTTTTTTATGTTAAGTAGTTACCTGCGCACGCGCTTTGCCAGGTTTGTTTTGAGTCAGATTCTTGAGTGAAAGCTCAACAAAAGCTCAAAAAGTGTTGCGCATTTGACTTTGTTGATTATTTAAAATAAAAGCTTTTTAGCTTTTTTCAAAAACAAACCCCCCTTTAAAACCTATTCGATTGAGATGATTGAATCTGAGTTGAGAATTTTCTATAAAAAAATAGTTCTTGGCACTTTGTAACAACAATTCAAAGTCCAATCCTGTCTTGTGGAGACTCCCATTAAACCCCCCTAAAGATTATGTTATGGTACTTACTCTCATTCATGTCCATAAGATGTAAATCCTCATCAGTGAAAATGGAATTCATAAAACCATCCGTTTGATTAATGTCCGAAGAAGCGTTCTACAAATTAAATAAGGATTACATTATTAGAAAATTCCTCCAAATACATAAGATCGTAAAGCTTACCCCGTAGTACATAATGTCGTGTTCCATTTTATAAGCATTGCCGGCAACAGCAGCTGCTGCGGCAGCTCCAGCATCAGCCTCATGGCTAGAGTTGGTCAAGTGCATGCTCGACGATACAGCCGAACCCAAATTGTGGCCATAATGCGGCTGGCCAGTCGCAGATGAGCATATATCGCCCAGAGCGGAAGTTGGATGCAACATGGCCGCAGCGGCGGCTGCATGATGTCCATGATGATGGTGCGGCGGTGGTGGTGGTGGCGGCTGCAATGCACCACCATGTCCGTATTGAGTGGATGGATGCTGAGCGGTTGGGGCACCACTTGTTGGACTCTGATACGAATAGCTTGGATAATGAGGATATGGTGCCATATCCATATTGGGAATTGGACTAAAGTAAGTTGCAAAGTCCTGAAGACGTTCCATTGAGACACTGCGATTCAGTCGCGGCATGCGGCTCTGCAATTGAAAAGGAGAATGATTAATTTAAATTCTTGTTGTTGTTGATGTATTAACAAGGTGAGAAGGGTATTTCACAAAAAGTGAGAGAGCGACAGACTGGAGGAGCTGGAGCTGGAGCTGGGAATTATGAAATCTATATAAATAAGCGATCAATCATCAGTCGCAAGAGAGTTCGTTTCGGAATTCTGTAGAAATCAAACTGTTCAACAATAAAAGACAACACGAGGGGAGGGAAAAAAAAAACCAAAAACTCTAAATTCAAATTGCGCTACAAGTAAAAAGAAAAAAAAAATAACAAAATCTTGTCTCTGGGGGTAAGCCAAAAAACGTGCACAATGTATCAATCTGGCGATTTGAGTCGTCGTCGTCGTCGACGTTGTCGAAGCTGTTGCTGTTGTTATTATTGCTGGAGAGCCAAGATCGATCAACATGAAATTGAAATAAAATTCATATCTTTCAAATTGACAATTGGCTCAGCCAGCGGTCGTTCGTTGGATCGTTGCTGTAAAAAGGTTTCTGTAAATCTTTGCCATCGATGTACGTCTCTGTCAGTCGAGTCGGTCTGTCCGTATCTGTGGCTTTTGTGTGTATATATATGTACATATATCTTTCGGCTGATGATCGACAGGGCTGGCTATGGCAGGCAACGTGGCTAGTGGAGATCGTGCAACTGCGACTACAACTATGGCTTCATTAGGCTGTCTTTTGTTATTCTTAATTATCACACACACACCACAGACACAGCAAAGTTTATTTATTTATTTATACAACTAATTCCAGAAGAGCTTCAGAGACACTGCATACTCTCAGGCGTAGGCGTAGGAGGTGTCACTCACTCACTCACTCGCAACGAAGAAACGAAAAGTCAATTGATCAGTTTTCACTTGGCGTCTTCGTAAAACACCTCAAAAGCAATTAAGATCTACCTAAAAGATCCAAATGGACGCTGATGCACTTTGATACACAACGACGAAGCAGCAGCAGCAACAGCAACAACAGATGACATTGACATTGAGATAAAAATCAACCAAAAAAACGCGGACCGATCATTAAGTAGGTGTAAAACCAAATCGATCGAATAATATACGAAATAAAAAAGAAAAAACACGGCGCAAAATGCTGTTTGTTTCTTTCTTTTGCCGGCGGATGACTGACTCCTTAGCGCGTTGACGTTGAGTTGTCGTGTGATGCGTTTTCGGGCTTAAACGCGGACTCTCCGGCCTGATCGACTGGTCGGTCGGCACATTGACTGGCAGTAGCCAAAGATATAAGTACAAAAGAGGCAACAACATGTACATATGTATGGGTGAGAGGCTGAACAAACAGCATCAGTCTGTCAGTATGTGTGTGTGTGTGCATCTAATGAATGCTTTAACACGCTCCTGAGCAAACAGGTAAGACGACAACAAACGATGGCCAACGGAAAAAAAAATCAGGTAAACGGGCATTGGGCGTTTACTTAAGCCAGTTGCAGTCTATGTCGCCATGTATGTGTGTGTGTGTGTGTGTATGTAGACTTCATATATATAATTTCAATTGTCACTGTCTTGTCATTAACTTCTGGTGTTAGTTTTTGTCAGCCAACTTACTGGACATTGTGTTTTCATTACGTTTCACACGCAACAACCACAACGGCTTAGATACGGTAGCAAAAATCTCAGTATATACACACACACACACACATAGACAAGAATATATTCTCTCCAATATCTGTAGTAACAAACCGATTTCAGTCATAGTCCCGAGCTGGCTTTCATTCAAGAATCGGATTAACAATAGAAAAGAGTTAGAGAGGGAGCAATAAATCTCAAACAATTTGCATGTTTCTATTTCCAGTTTCAATTGTGTAACCAATAACTAAGTATAGGTTTAGGTTCTTAACCTTTCATTTCATTAGCGAACATGCACATTTAGATTCTCAACTCAGCGCAAAATAAAACAATACATTCTAAATTAAATTAGTTGTGATGTTAAGCCGAATCCGAATAGCCGACAAATCACTACAGAACGATTGTTTTAACACTAAACTTTCAGGAATTTCAAGATTTTGAATTCATAGCTAAACCTCAGAAAAAGTTCTACAACTCAAGAGCAAGGCAGACGTCAGAGGGGGAATCACAAAAGTTGATAGATTTTGTTATATGTTATGGCCAACGCGTAGCAACTAATATTTTTTTATGGTTGATTTGTTGTCATTAATTTGATTTATGTGTATCTCTGTGTGTGAGTGTGTGTGTGTGACAGGTGGAGGAGGGAGTGGAGGGGAGTTCATCATCTTGAAAACTGTTTACATAAAATTGAATTAAAAACGTACACAAGAAAAATCAACGACAAAAAAACGAGAATAAAAAAACAACAGAGAAGCTGTAAAATAATTAATAAAGTTTTTTCTTTTTTTTTTTTTGTTGTGCGCTGATTTTGCGCTAAGCTCTTTGCAAATATTTAAAATTCACATAATTAAAGCTGTACGCGGCGGCGATTAAGGCAAATGAGAGGCGGAGGGAAGGTTAGTGGCGAGTGGCGGGAGGGAAAGACTCGGAGGGGGAGACATTAAAATGTACTTTTTTTTGTTTGCTGCTGTTGTATGATTCGCGTAAGCTAAATGGAGATTTAATTGCAGGGGCTGCCACAGCTACCGCCTCGAAAGATGCAATCAAGCCGAGCTAAGAAGAAAGATTGGAGGGCTCTGCAGGGGAGCGATGCGGAGGGAAACGTCGCAAATGCCACCGAATTCAATAAACACTTGGCCACGCGGAAAAGTCAAGTGGCAGCGGCAGTAATCAAGGCAAGCGCCGTCACCAGCCACCAAGAGAAGCTTAAGCCTCTGTCCAAGCGACGTTTTTTTTTGTGATTGCAATTAGCAGCAGCAGCAGCAGCAGCAGCAGCGGCAAAAACAACCAAATACTCCCTAAGAGTGCAGAAAATTGCAAATTAAATGTTATCAGGAAGTTGCTACTTCACACATTACATAATGATCATAATGATGATGATCATCATGATGATTATCGCCCTGATCATCCTAGGCCTAGAGAGACTAAAGACTTTAAAGCTGCCGCTAGTCTCCCCCACCCCGAGTAGTCTGACTAATGACACTTTCTGTCTAACAACAATTGAAATCCCCAAAGGATGCGCAAACATAAGAAAAGGAAAGGATTTGTATTCTTTCTGCGAAAGACAAAAAGAGATCATCGGGCTCATTAAATGGCTTTGCAACCTGCCACAGCGTGGCAACAACCTGCTGTGCCACACGGACCACATCAAACGCAACGAAACGAAATGAAACGGTATTCCTAAGTCTCGAAGCTAATCCCTATCTTGGGTTGACCGCAGTTGTAGCTACCGGGTACAAAAGATTTTATGGTAATTGCCGCTGACTTCATGACTGCCATGTGAGGGTCGCCTCTAACCATCTCCCTCTCTTTCTCTCAATGTGTGTGTGTCGATCTTTTGTCATTCCTCTTGTTAGATGACTTTGGTTTGGTAGCCGCACTCAGGTCACAATTTGCATTTCATTCATACGAGAGAGATGCAGAGTTTTTGTAAGCCCATTTGTTTTTTCGTTTTGTTTCTGGCCAAGTTTAAAATGTTGCAACTAAAAAACCCGACATTCTTTTAACCAACCTGTTGGCTGCTAAGCAAACAAAACGCAGAAGAAGAATCTTGTTTCTTTTTTGAGATCTTCAGAGACCTGAAGAGGGAAGCAGGAGAATTCAAAATGGTGATTGGTTATATAGCAGAGGCATGACCCAAAAGAGGGGAAAATATCCAAATCAGATATTAACTTGTATTTCGATCAGTAAGTTAGACATATTTCAGATCCAACCGTCACCCTTTAGGTCTCTACATTCTCTTTATCATTTACCCTGGGAAGAATTCTGATTGCACGCCTCTGATGTAGGTATATTGAAAATTTCATTGCTCGCATTCGTCTCGAAACATTTTTGATGAGGCAGTTACAACAAAAGCCCAAAAGCCAGGCCAACAACAACCACAACTTGGTCTTGAATGACGAACTTAAAAGCGGATGGATGGATGGAATGGAATGGACCTGGGGGAACAGCATCGAGGAGATGCTGGGATGGTGAATGGACGCTGGCGGGGGGAGATGGGGTAGCGAGAGATAGGCCAGGCATGTACAACCCGATTTGAAGCTTTGTACAAATAACAAATATGAAATCAAAAAAAGAAAAAGAGAAGAAGACAAAAAATTATGAAAAGAACAACAACAATAAACACGAGAGCAGCCCAAGATCAAGTGCCTCGAGAACGGGCCAAAGTGAAGAGACGACAATAAAGAACAAGAAATAAAAAAGAAAAGGCAAAAAAATAAAAACTGAAAGAAAAAAAAACCGATCCAAGATGAGAAGAAAACACTCCAAAAAGACGTGCAAATGATCCTTGAATGGTTATATACTACATGGGTACAGCTAAGTGTAGGTCTGTATATACATATGTATCTCTACAGCAACGGCCAACGTGGATCAGATGGGAACGGATGCTCGGGGGCCCTTGAAATGGCAGAGCATCCGCAAGTTCAATAAAATGTTATATGTTCGTATGTATATGTATGTATATATAAGGATCGTATCATCATTATATTTATTGTGATGGCTTACCTGATGGTGTCCATGATGAAAACCGCCAGCAGTTGGTTGACGTTGAAAGGCGCTGGCGGTGCCGCTGCCCACACTCACACTCGGATAGTTGGCCTGGACGGCACGTTGGTGAGCCGCTGCTGCCGCAGCCGCATGATGGGCATGGGCATGATGATGATGCGTATGGGGATGTGGATGGCCGGCATGATGATGGCCATGGGGATGGTGATAGGGCGATGCCGTTGATTGCAACATCTCGTCTAGCTCCTTTTTGGCGTCCTCATCTAAATCAAACAAGGGCGAGCCCACAGAGTTTTGTAAATCCTCAAAATCGCTGACCGAGAAACTATTCTCGTCCCCGATATCACTAGTAGTCGGATCGTTGGTATTGCTTGAATTCCTTGGTTGTTTCGATGGAACTACAACGTTGCCGCTATCGTCCAATAATTCTTCACCAGTCTCGGAGACAATTCGTTGCTTCTGCGACTTTTGTCCCTGATTGCCACCGTTCAATGCTGCTGCAGCGGCCGCTTGAGATGTAGAGGCAATCGAATCGTCCGGTAGCTAAAGACAGTTTGAAAGAAATATAGATAGATACACAAAACTAAACCTAAGAGGACCAGGTGGTGGGCATGGCTTACCTCGTCTTCGAGAGGGAATTCCGATAGCTTCAAAACGTCGTTTAGCAACTCATCCAAAGGCAAACGAATGTATTCACCTGTAAGAAAGAAAAATTCACATTATTTCATATACGCATACAAAGATACTAACTCTCTTAGGATTATTAGCGGCTATGGCATTGTTACAATCGAAACTGTACTAAAAATATTTTGATCATTTAACAAAATGCCTCTTCATCCAAATCTTCTCTCCAGAGTACGATCAATTTTCTGCCTCAACTTTTACTAACATCAAATAGGATATTTCCCTCGAGATGGAAATAAGGTAAACAGCAAAACAGTAGCTGTTTGTTTTTTGTTTTTTCTTTTTTTCCTGTGGGAGTTTATCATGGCTATTGAAACGAAACGATCATCTGAACTACTCAGCTGCTCTTGCTGCTCATCATTAATCATAATCATAACCATAAACGTGAGATATTATATCTGACGGAAGCCTGGCCAAATGTATTTGCAATAAGCACATCACGAAATTCATAATTTATGATGAGTTTTGACAGTTTTAAGAGTCCTAAACACAAAATATTGGTGACTAAAGTTGAAGTTACCCCCTTTTCATAGTTATATCGTTTACAATAGATTTTGATTCCCATTAATATAAATATTGACTATAGATAAATATTTGCATTGGGAATTTCGGCAGAAAGGGCAAAAATGGGCACATTATCAGAAAATTACTACTTAACATCAACGAAACATAAAGAAAATTCCACGAAAAGGGAAAAGCCAAGTGGATAGAGAAAAACCAAGCCGTGGGCAAACATCTAGATAAAAACACAACAAAAAAAAAAGGGGGCGCAACTTCTTGGCCAAGAGTAAAAGGCATATGCATAGGTAAAGTGAGCGAGTGAGAGCAGCTCAAGTGCTGTGACGACGGCGACTACGACGACGACGACCTTTACGGGTCACTTGAGTAGGGTCAAAATTAGAATAAACAAAACGCGAGAGAGATGGAACAATTCCTTTCCGTTTTTTGTGGCCTGGCACCAAATCTAACTCCCTCGAATGTTATTCTTACGATTGGTTACAAAATACATTCCCATTCCCAATGCCAGTAACGTTCCCCCTTCCCCCCGTTATCCAATTTTACCAATTCTTCTCTCTATCTTTCTCTTCCCTTCCCTTGTTCCCGTTTTAATTCCAACCATTTTGTGTAGTAAGCCCAACAACTGCTCTTCTAGCCATGTTTTCGTTAGCCTGTTATTTTAGGTTCTTCTTGGCCGTCTGGCCTTTAATTTGTTCTTCTTTTTTTTTTTTTTTTTTTTTTGGTAACAGTTTGTGGTCCGGGTGGGTTGGGGTGAAGAGCTATGAAAAGGTGTTCAGAAATATGTATTTAAAAAAACAACATCAACTGAGTCCGGTAATTTGTACGTGAGTCCGTGTGTGTGTGTGTGTGTGGGTTGGCCGTTGTCCGGCTCAGTGAACTGTTTACTTATGGTTTTTGGGCTTGTTGTTTGTCTCTCATATTCATATATGTATCTCTCCCCCTCCCTCGACCTACCTCATTCCACCTTTTGGTAGTAGCTGTTGTTGTTTTGCTTGGCTTGACGCATTGTTGTAAAAGACAACAACAAAAAAATAATAATATTCGATTTATGTCTCTCTCCTCCTCTCTGTCTGCATTCTGTCACCAACAATTAGGCGACATGCATATGTCCCGGGGTAAGTTGTCCGTATGTTTGTACGTTTAATAATATTTCCGTGGTGGGTAAAAGGTGTTGATAGTTTCCTCTTTGTTGGCATGTCACGAGCTTTTTCATGATTTTTGCTTATCTTTAACCAGGAAGTTGTTTTTTATTCGGGTATGAAATAGAAGGAGTGTGGAGTGGGCTAATATGTATATAGGCAAAGCATAGAACAGCGTCGGGTTATCCAACTAAACTTGGGTTAAATGTTATAAACAATTTGTATAACTCGTTGGTATCAATTGGGATAGAAACTAACTCCGAGGTCTTCATGTTTTAAAAAGATTTCTTTGATTGAGTTCTGAAATTTACCATAAGCAAAGTTGAAAGAAAGAATACTTTGATTCATTGGGATTCTTTATTGGATCAATTTTACTTATTTCTGTGATGAGATAAGACATTGAGACTACTGAGCTTAAAAAGTTGTCCTAGAATATTTAACAAGCTGTGATTCTGAAGTACACAATGTTGAAAAACCAAGTTTAAGTTCAATTACTTTTCTTGAAATGAGAAGAATCGTTTCAAAACTTAATTTAACCAAACTAAATTTGGATATTTACGAAAACTCACTTACAAAACTGATCAATCATCATTACAAATCTATTAAAAAGAATTAGAATATACTAGAATATTTTACTCCCTAAGTAAAGATTGATTACAAAGCTATTAAGAATAAAAATAGACTAGAGTATTCCACTTACTGGCAGCCTTCAAAAATATCAAGTATACGTAATAAAAGTCACCCAAAAAAAAGGAGAGGAAAAACCCAAATTTATTGTCACCCACAATAGATGAAACTTTACCAACCTTTTTATGTGCAATTGCAATATAAAGTCACTATTGACAATAGCTCCGCGGTGGAGTGAAATAATTGTACAATATAATCCAAAATAGACGCCAAAAGTATGTTGGGGCTCTACTTTTTTTTTGTCGTTTAGTTTTGTATTTGTTGCTGTGGCCTTTTGTCAAAAGATTGAACACACACAGAAATTGTTGCAATAAAAATGTTGATTGTTGTTGATATTTATCCAACACTTTGACAATTATGTAACATTTGGACAGGCCAAATTGTGTATGTGTGTTGCAGAATCAACAATGGCAACGAAAACAACAAACACAAGGGTTTCCGCCGACGTTGCAGACAGACACGTCGGTTTTTTTTTATTTTTTGCACAATTTTGATTGTTTGAGATATCGAATAGGTCGGTTTGGTTTTATTGTTGTTGTTGTTTTGTTGTCTTTATTTTTGATTTCTTTGCGTTATTATTATTTTGCAATATTCAAGTGACTTGTTGAGAGGGGGGCATAGGCAGAGCGCGGCAAAGGCTTTTAGAATCGCACAATGGGCACTTAAGAGGGGCTTTTGTTGCTTAGTTTTTTTTTTTAGACTTTCACTTTTTTGTGTTGTAATTTTGGCTTTTTGGGGGGGTTTTTTTTTGGCAATTTCACACACAAGTTTTTTGTTTTTCTTTTTGGTTTTATGTTTAAAGTTCTTTTTGACCAACTACTTCACTTTGGCCGTCGTTCTTTTAGCAATGTGACTTGTAGTTCAATATCGAAGGTGACGATGACGATGACTGTGACTACTGGCAAAGTGTGTCCTGCTAAAGTGTGGAGAGCTGGCTAAGCATTTAGTTAGTTAGTTAGTTAGTAAGTATCCACGCCCACGTAGTAGCGGATGGCTATGCTTCTGCTTAAGTGCTGCGCGCGCGTCAGTCTTGGAGCGTTACTCGAGCGTTTATAAAAATTCAAATACGATTCTAAATTGCTGGCAGCGCCAATTGACTGACGACACACACACAAGCACAAGCACATGCACACACACACACACTGTGGCAGAGAGCGCAGCAGTCGTTGACGTCGACGTCGCAAACATAACAAAGGAAAAACAAAAGAGAAATGGCGTTGCCCAAGCCTGGCCTTAACTCAGTGCGCCATAGGAGCAAGCGAGATGACTATATATGTTTAGCATGCTGCTACCCTGGCAATGTGGCGCAAGCGCAGAAGCAGCGCAGCCAGCTGCTTGTGTGTCTGTGTGAGTGGGTGAGCCAGAGGCGGAGCCAACTGACTAGCCAGGCCTGAAGGTGTTTTCTCTCTCTCTCTCTCGCTCTCTGGTAGTGTTAACTGCCTTTTTTTGCTGCTTTTTCCAACATGGACGCTTTGTTGGCCGTTTGGGGTCTCGCTCTCAAAACTGGTTTTTCATTCTGCTTTTTATACTCAATTTAATTCTTGTACAGAAAATCTACAATCTAATCAAGTAATTTAAGTTTTAAGCAAACAACAAAAGTTAACAAAAGCGTAGGAAAACTTAACCAAATATAAAATATGTTCAAATTCTCAAATGTGGCCCATTAGATATGTTTCTTGAAATATCCTTAGACGCTCCGCTAGTTGTGTGCCCTGCGTTTGATGAAGTTTTAATGTACAATCATTTTTCTGCAACTTTTTCCATTGCTTTTCCGTTGTCTCCAGTTCGTCTTTGATAGTTTTGCCATTCTGTGCCAATTCGGTGAAGTAAACTCCCAAAGACTTCTTAAGATGTTGTTGCATCTGTTGGCCAATCGAACTGGCCGTTTGCTGGACCCTTCCGCGCAGACGTTTTTGTAAAAATCTCACATACTGAGATTTAAAACTGCACTCTTGTGCCAATCTTGACCAGCTGAGATTCTCATAGAAATAAATTGAGGAGACAACAGTGCCCAGGCCAAGGATAGATCGCCAGCCAAGAGTATAATATAGTATGCTGCCAAATACAAGAGTGGCCCCCATTGATGCATTATCAGATATTAACAAAACCTGCCTTTTCAGGCCATTGGTGGTTGCCTGGGTCATTGGCGGAGGCATAAGGATTTTACCTTGAATACGCTGCCAAATGGCAGAAATGCCCCACGAGAAGCGAAACTCAAGATCAGGCTGAAAATCGGATGACAGCCCTTGAAAATCCACAAAGTAGTTCACCTGGAATGGTGGTGGAGGAGAAGAAGAAACTTGTGCTTCTACCAACATTTCACTTTCCAGCTGGCTCACTTTCCGTTGCAGTCGAGCCGAAAGTTGCTCTAGTACTTGGCTCATCATCATTTGCTCCAAATGGTTACCAAGTGAGCTTTGGTAATGCCTCAGCTGGCGCATATCTTGGTGGTGCTGTTGGTGGTGGTGGTGTTGGCTTGAGTTTGGGAATGGCATGCGAAAGTCTTGCACCCAAGTGGTTAGCCGAGAGATCTGCTCGTTTAGCACCTGTACACCAAGTTGTTGCGCCGCTTCGGTTAGCTGTTCCACTTTCGAGTTGAGTTCTTGCTGCCGTTGCATGATTTGCAATTCCCGGCACTTTAAACTGGCTGCCAAAAGGGTTTTCCTTAGGAAACTTTCCATAGTTAATTCAGTTAGGTCCGACTGCAGATTCATTAAAATAATATCCAGTTCCTCGAGCATCTCTTGGGCGCTTAGGCAATGGTTTGCGAACTTTGTTCTCATGGCGGATTTTGCTGTTATGCAATTAGCAAACTCTTTTTCAAACTGCTGAAACTCCTCGAAACGGAGCTCAGTGTCTTGTGACAAGCTCTTTTTAACACCCAAACGAATTTGCAATGCTTCCAAAGCGGAGACATAAAAAATGCGTTGCATAGCCTCACCCACACCTCGTCCCTCGCCTCCTATTCCCACGCCCAGCAATTCAAGGCAACGTTCTGTATGCTGCTCTCTGACCAACTGTTCAATTTCTGGCTCTTGACTAGAGGCAACATCCCAGCGATTATTTAGTATAAAGAGATTTGGCTTCGATAGTTTCTGGCCCACATCCGTGAAGAACTGCTGCTCCACTCTAGACAGCGTCGACTCGGCATTTAGCACCAGGACAAAAACATCGGCATCTAAGCAATATCGATCAATACAATCATCCAATTGAGCCGTAACATCCACACCCGGAGTATCAATTAGCACCACATCATTCTGCAAAAGGTAGCCACAATTCCCCGTTTTAGGTAAGTTAACATGAAGTAAAGCTCGTGCATCAAGGCATTGCTTAGAATGGGCATTGGCAAATTGGTTCAGACATTGAATTTCCCATCTTTCGGAGTTACCATCAAGGCAAACATATGACATCGACTCCTCTGTGGCAGCCACTCGGCAGAAACAACTCGTTGTATGACCCATGGCACTTGGCAATATCCTTTGCTGCAACATGGCATTAATCACAGCAGATTTGCCATTCGAAGTCCGTCCAAAGAAAACAACTTTCAAGCATTTTCTCGCCAACACAGAAGCAATGCTCTCAATTCTACGGGAATAACTCTTCAAATGATCTAGAATTTGCTCCTTCTTATCGGAATCATAGAACTTAAAGTTCTCTTGCAGCATTCCAGTAATATTGTCTGCATGTTTGCCTAGATCTTGAAATAGATTCCTTAACTCTGACTTGGCTTTGACAAAATCAGCCAAATTGGTACAGTCAACACTCGTTTCTTGCATTATTTTTTACTTTTGCGGTATTTGTAAATATAAAAATATATATATTTTATCTTAATATGATTTTAAAAGTACTTTTAAAAAATATATTTCATGTGTCATTCAAAATATTTTATTTGTCAACTCAAATTGGAGTAAGTTACTGCCTTAAATTAAGTGACATTAACTTTTCAATGGGATTAAAAGGCTGTAATCTGTTTTAATTTCAATTTTTCATTGCTAATTTTAACGATTTTACCAATTTCAACTTAATTTCTTTAAATTTATATAATTTTCAATAATTTTGGCAAAACTAAAAGCCTAGCCAATTAGAGTTCCCCCATTCCCCCGCAAATACAAAAATACCAATTGACCCAAATAAAAAGCGCATTCAAATTTTCCCTTCGCATTAACAGCAACAAAAACAAATAAAGTTATTTACCCAAAAAAAATTAACACAATTACCGCAATCAAACCGAAATACATTGACCATTGAAAGAGCAGGCAATATGCACATTAATGGGCCACTGAACTAATAGACCAAGAGCGCGGCAAGTGGTGAACTTCAAAAATTCAACGGAGAGGCAGAGGAGAAACAAAAAAACAGACGAGCGACCGACCGGACCGTGTTCAAAAAATTAGCAGCATCATCAACATCAGCTGCCGCCGCCGACCGCTTGTTGGTGAATTGGATAGATGATAGGAGGAGGGAAAACACAGTAGGAAATATTTCGATTGGATGGACGAGAGAAATATATTGGAAACAAGCCAAAACTTGCTTTTTTTTTTGGGGGTTTCTTGAGTGATGCTCCTCCATATGCCCCCCTTCGTCCATTTCTATTACAACTTAATTAGTTTAAATTGTTGCCGACGCCATCGAGATGCTCAAAGCGTTTGCCATTGCCGCCGCCGCCGCCGCCATTATTCGTTAACCATAATGGAAGCTGCTGCTGCGGGAGTAAGAAGAAACTTGAGAAGTTTCCGGTGAAAGAAACAAAATGAAAGAAGAGGAATTGAAATATTTACATATCCATGCAAAACTAATCTCTAATCGAACTTGCAAGAGTTTTCACTTTTCTTTTTCTTAGCCAATTTCGAGAGCTGCTGTTAACTGGTCATGACATGAGCTTGCATTTAAAGGCAAAACTCAAATCTCAATCCGAGGAGAGCAACAATTATGACAGGACAGATCTGGCATGATAGTGTCAACAATGAAATTGCTGAAAATAAAAGGCAATTCGACTCTGGAGCTCTAGCTTGCTCTATTGTTGCCAATGGCCAAAGAGTTGAAACATTATTTTACATTTTTCTTTCTTTCTTTTTCACTTCTCTGGTGGCTAATGAGTTGCCACAAAATTCAGTAGTAACCCGATGAATGAACTTTATGAATGGGTCATGTTAACAAGAAACAAAAAACTTTCATAATCCTTTCTTAAAGCAACTACCAACTACTCTCATCTGGTCAAGCACTTGGCTTAGTAGTGGCCAATTAAATTATCATTTGAATTATGCAATTCTCAACTAGTTTTGCCCAAAAGAAAAAAAAACTAACGAAAACACTTGAAATCGATATGATTATGCAGCAAAATGTGTAAGTTTGTGTGTGCAGTCGCCTACATTCGCCCCATTTAGTTGTATTTCCCCCTTTCCCCCCTCTTTCTTTAGTCCTCTCTATCCAGCATGTAAAATTTTGTGTAAATTTGTAGTGTAATGCTGACCAAGTAGAATTTTAACAATTTCTATGCTCTCTGCCCCAGACAGAGACCCAGACGACAGCAGGGAGCATTGCATTGCATTGAGAAGGCAAAGGCCAGAGCACCAAATATACAGACAGAGAGACAGACAGTCAGTCAGACAGACAGATCCTCAAATAGGTGCGCCGCCGCCACCGGTTTAGCCGGCACCAGCTGTTTTATAATAATTTTCATCATCATCTCTTCTTTTTTTTATTGTTATTTCATTTTTTTTTTTCAACAAATTTTTAGTGCTGAGCAATGGCCGACAACAAGAAGGTCGCCTCCATATAGAACAACAAAATGAGACTATATTCTGATATGTATTCAAGGATATCGAAACAGGTTGTAATAGTGGGGGAAAAAACTTAAATGAACATTTCCAAAGGCTTCATTTGTTTCTACAGATTAATCCTTTATCAGAATTATCTTAAAGTAGTGAAATGGATGAAGTTAAATTGAAAGTCTATAGTTATTCTTATAATGAAGATGAAGTAAACTTTTGCTGCTTGAGCTAGTGTATGGGGCATTTTTAAGACTCTCAATGAAATTTGTTAATATTTTTTCAAACAATGATCAAATTTAGGAAATTTAGAAAAACATTCTTTAACTGTTTTCTATATATCGTGTGACTTTGCTTCACATGCTTTATGTTCTACTTATTAAGATCTGTTGATTTAATTCTAAATTCCCAGCAATCGCTACCATGTGATGTGGTGGTCAATAAACTTGCGTAGCTTGGCAGCCTTTACTGATTGCATAATGAAATTTAAGAAGCTATAACTATGAAATATCTATAACATAATTGAGAATAAGAGCATTTTTTTCTTTTTTTTTTTTTTGAAGGGGTTTTTTCTAGCCAAGTCATGGTCGAAAAGTTGTCAACGCGACAAGCTAAACAATATCTAAGCAAACTGAAATGGAGAAGAAGAAGAAAAAAAACCGACCAAAACAAATTGAAAAGTATCTCGAAATGTAATCAGATGCTAGAAACTGTACTGACAAACAAACAAACAGCATTGATTGGCGAGGAAGGCGACAGACAGCACCGAGAGGTTGAGAGAAGGGCAACATTTCGGTTGGTTAGGTTCCCGTCGTATACAACTTAATTATGACAATAGAAGAGAGAATCTCCCTCTCCCCCTCTCTCCCTCTCTCTGTCTCTCTCTCTCTCTGTAGCAAACGAATGACAAGGCGTTTAAATATGTCAGGACAATGTTAAGAGATGATCATAGAGAACAAACAGCTTCATTTTGCAGGCTGCTGCTGCCAAACGAAAGCAAACTGAAGGGAGAAGAAAAGTTAAAATTAATGAAATTTTTCACATATATAGAACAAAAGGATAAGAGTTTTTCCTTTTGGCTACGTACGTGCAAAGGACAAATATGCATTCAAGTAAATTCATTTGAAAGTACAGAAGAAAAATATATTAGAAATAATAATAGAAAGATTCTACCATCATATTTAAACATATTCCTCCATTGGCGATAGATTTCAACGAAAATGACTTTCATTTTAGTAGCTGAATCGGAACAATAGATATAATGCCGCCAAAGGTTCGATTCGTTCGTTCGTTCGTTCGTTACTTGGTTAGTTTTTGGTCTATGGGGAATTTGGATACGCGCCCAAACAAAAACCGTGTGAATGCGTGTCTCGAATACGATATTAATCTCGGTTCCCTGCCGCGCATCAATGGATTTTTAATAAATAGCCAAAAAAAAAGAAATAAATATCATGAAGAAGAAGAGAAATAAGTAAAATAATCATAAGCAGCATAAATGGCCTATGAATAGCTAACGAAGCTGCCTGCCACTGAAACAGAACTAAGGAAGGGGGCCAACGACGCAAAGGAGGAGTAGGAGAGGGAGGAGTGGCATGGTAGTCTGGTGGTAGATTTTGACACCCAACCAAAAATGTTTGCCTGGGATTGCTTTTACATTTAATGTCAACAGAGACTAGAGAAAGGGAAGACGACCAAATGAGCCGGTTCCGTAACAGCAAACATTATTAAGGCCCAAGGGGGTGGTGGTGGTTCTGGGTCTCGAATTTGCAGAGCCTTCTTATATACTCTATATATACATAAGTGTGTGTGTGAGTGTGTGTATGCATGTGGACTTATAGGCCAAAGTTGAAATATATATATATATATATAGCTGGCATTTTTTCAGTTTTTGGCAAATCATGTTTCGTTCATTTTTCAAAAGAAAAATGTTGCATGCGACGGCGGCGGCGGCAAAACAGCGGCAGCGGCTGCTACTTTTACTGCCACTGGCAGTGCCACCGCCATTGCCCATAGTCCGTCCGGGTCTCCAGGTCTCAGTCCCAGTCCCAGTCCCAATCGCAATCCCAAAGTCTTCTCCTTTACTTCTTCTACTTCAGTTTAATAATAAAAGTTCGTGTGCGTGTCAAAGTTTGTTTGAAAGGCAACCGTTTGGATATGAAATTGGGCGCGGTTCCAAGCAGCAGATTAGCAGCAGCAGCAGCAGCCGCCATCAAACTCATGGGGGCCCTTTATCGATGAACAGGGCTTAAGAGAGAGGGGTGGTGGGCAAGAGGAAAACGAAACGAAAAAGAAAGAAAAAAAATAAAGCTCATTTTTCTTTTAATTTTCGTGCCTGTCAACTCAAAATGCCTACATTCATTTATAAACGTCTCGAAAATACACGCACGCACGCACAGTTCATGCCATGAATGGCGGACGTCACCACCAGCCCCCCAAAAGCGATGCCCCCACTCCACCCCACCCCATCCCTCTAGCACGTCACTTTACTAATATCAGGATAATCCATTTTCGTTAATATCAGAGCTGCGCCATTTTTGGCAATGCGCCATCTTTGTTATCAACAGTAAATACTTATAATATAGAAATTTTTGTTGCCTGTCTAACTAACTTCTCCTAACTTGGTACATTTCGTTTATCTTTTCTCTTCCGTGTCTTGAGTGTCGAAAGTGAAATTGTCTTAGAGTGTGTATGAGCCCCCGCCAAGAGTTTATATCAAGTTATTATTATCCTCTAGATAAGATACCAACATGGTCTATCCAATGTCGAAAATAAATCTTTTCAAGTCTGCTTGTTTGCATGTACCAATTATATAGATAAAGTTCATAAACTTGTATACATATATTTGAGTTGTAATTATATGGAACCTCAAAAATGAACCACTCTCAGTGTACTCAAAATATTCACTGAAACGATCTAATTCATATTGCGTGATAAATGTCTTCATTTTCTTACTTACCAGTTTCATTATCAATAGTAAAGGGTATTCCATTCCATTCATTGGTAATATCATTCAAAGCATTTGCATCCTTTTCATTGATCTTGTTCTGTTTTGATAAAGAGAACAAATATTAAAGTTAAATATACTTTTGATAATCGATAAATGATTTCCACAACACGCCTTTTTTGTTTTTTTTTTACATACACATTAATGCGTGATAATCTCTAGATAAATAATTTTGGTAAATGCCACAAAGATTGTGGGGCCATCCACTCTATCAATGTGTAAATATTGTGAAATTCATTTAAAAGATCAGATTTTTACTTGCCATATCTTCTTGCTGAAGCTCTTCCAAAGCTTTCAGCTTCTCAATATCATCATTATCGTCTTTACTCTTGTCGGCATCTTGGGAAGCGGTTGAAGGATCGCCGGTGCTTGGCTTGCCATCCTCCAATGCATTGGCTTTAGCTGCATCAGATGCACCACTATTGCCACTGGCAAAGGAGGCATTGATAATCTTCTCCTGATCAAGACTAAAGCCCAAATCCACATCTTGCTTGTAGAGTACCTCAGCGATTTCACTTTCCTGCAAATTCAAAAGAGAGAGCAAAAATATGATAATTAGAAAAAGAAATATAAAATTGTTTACTGATAGTTTCAAAATCAATTGCGAGCATTATTCAAAATTTGAAAATATATATCGATATTTACTAGACATACTCCAAAGATAAACACGCGCATATTCTATTAATTTTGTTTTGCTTTCTTTTTACTCTTAAATAGTTTCTGATTATACTGGTATTAGTCACTTGGGGGAAACTAGAACGTATTACGGAATTTGTCATCCACATTAGCTAGTGCCTAAAGAGAGACTGAAAGTTACGTAGAAATTCAAGAGACAATTGTCCGTAGACCGTAGAGCATTCGTCGCCTGTCGTCGTCGTTTGTGTTTACTCTTACTGTTATTATAATTTCACATAAAAATATCTGTTTTGCTGATAACTTTTGTCTGTAGATAGATAAAATTACGTCAGTTAAGCTACGGGTGGGTGCTAAATAGGCGTGAGTTCAGATACAAATTTACACGTTTTTGCGATATGATAAACGCATATAAAGAATGAAACCAAAAACTGATCGACATGGATATTATTTACATAAAAAATATCTTTACAATCTATTCCTACTATTAAAAACTGTATTTGGGTAAGACCATGTTATTGAATTTATTGCGCATTCGCCCTGTTGAAACTCAAGAAAGCTTTAAAAACTATAAATTTAATGACCTTTGTCCCAAATAATTAAAATTTAAATCATTTGAAACAATTCATAATAGAAAATTCTTACAAAATGCGTAAGAAACAGTTGTAGAACTTTATATTTAATATTTTAGTTTACACCTTCAAATTTTATAAGTTCCTATATACCCTAGAAGTACCTTCACACGTGTCGAGTGCAAAAATTCATGTGAGTCTCATTTTATAGCAAAAAAAACTCTCTTAACAAACAGAGCGTTAACTTTATATACAAACGAATCGCTCCTATAACCATCAATATGCGACAGGCTTATCTATTGACAGTTAATTAAGAGTCCGTCGGTCACAGAGTAATACTATACATACGTATATATGCATATATTGATATTGTATTTATAACTAAGAACCATGAATCAGATTAAAGGTTCGAACACTCTCTTATGGCGTGTTTTGTTTATAGAAAAACAAAAAAAAAGAAACTCTTATCGGCAATATAAAGTAAAGCATATATACACACAAATGTATATTGTCTATAAATTTTGCTTAAGAGCTACCGGAATGTTCGAAAAGAGCTCAAGTGTTGTTACACTTGGCAAAATTATTGACTAAAGAGAACGAAATTTCAATAAATTGACTTCCTCTTTATTGAACATTCGAACATTGTGTGTTCAGTTCAGTTCAGTTTGGTTTTAGTTCAGACTTATAAAGACATTATTCGTCTGATGTTGAAAAATACAATATTTTGTTGTTTGTTTTTTGCAAATTCATGCAGCAAGATAGAGAAAGAGATAGAGGGAGGGAGAAAAAAAGTTCGTCCTCAAATTATAGCGTTAATGATGCATTATTAACGCTGGCCGTAACCACTTTAATCCTTTTGGCCGCCACCAGCAAGTCAACAACTTTTCTGATCTTCTTCCATCTCTCTTCGGGCACTGCAAAAATTTCGGGGCGTTGTCAAAATGAAATTTTATGGAAATTCTCAAGGGAACAGGTAAAAGAATGCGGTTTTTGGTTTTGGTTCTTTCGAGTTATAATCACAGGATAATGGACTGCATTAGTCAGTCAGTGGTCCGTCAGTGAGATGGCCTTTACGGTGCAAGAGAACATGTCTATAGGATGACACAACAGAACACAAAGATTGTGAATTGGAAGAGCGGATTGCCAGAGCTACTGGTAACAGGGACAAGTCCATGACCATTTAAAATGCCTTAATTAAAATGTTCATCGGCATGTTTCTTGTCTCATAAGTCTTTTTGTTGTTTAATTTTCACCGAATGTCAAACGAACGACATTTTTCGTTACTGAAAACGAAAAAAAAAAACAGTTTTCCTACAATTTTTTTTCTTTTCTTTTTTTTAATGAAATTGTACAACCCCCAAGTATTGTATGAGGCTTTCCTTAACTTTTCTGCTGGCATGTGAAAACAAAAAAAAAAGAGTAATCAATCATTGTGTGAGTGTGTGTGTGTGTGAGTGTATGTGTGTGTGTGTGTGGAACCACGCCTATCTCCTGGATTAGTCAGCAGAATATGGCGGCGGCATCATTGGTCTCTTGGCTTAGTTCGGCAAAAGGCAAAAGGGCCGCTGCTGCTGCTGCTGGAGTTGAGCCCAATCAATTGCTGCCGCGCAATGCTGACAGCGACGTTAGCAGCAGAAACGTCAGCAGCAGCAGCAGCAGCAACAACAACATCTCACCCCAGGCGAGGATGAGCTGCTCTTATTGCCCATATGTGTGTGTGTGTGTGTGTGTGTGTGTGTCTCTCTTTCTCTCCCCTTTCTCATGCTGAGAGTTGCGCATGTTCGGTAAAAATGAGCAATTAAAATGAGACAAGAAACCCCCTAAGAGAGGGGGCGGTAGGTAATTTCAACCCTATATAATTTTTTCTTTTATTTTTGAGGGTTGCAGCAAAGTTTTAACTAATAATTTCGATTGGAAAGTTAACTTTTAATTAAACTTTAAATCATTTTTGGTTTGCCAAAGAAGAGACAACAACAAATAATTCTCAGAACGGAATAGTGATTGATACAAATCTATGATAAGCTACGAAACTAATTAGTTTAAAGTTTAAAACTCTATAAAAAGAAATAATATCGTTTAAAAAGTAACTAAATGTTAATACTTTCGTTTTATCCATAGGAGAGAATAAACGTTTAAAACGTTAATCGATATATAAATCAGACTATAGATGATATTTACAGAAAAAGCGAAGCATAATACAATTGTTTTTGTTTTTAGTAAAATGTGATTAGCTAAATGTCTAACAATAAAACAGAAACCTAAATGAAACCTTATGATTACAATTGAAACGGGATGAATCAAAGAAAATTTTACAGTGTAGCCCGTGGGGTTACAAAATTGTTATCTCTTAAGGTTGTTTTTTTAGGCCCTTATCTTATACTTTAAAACGACTACGTGCCAAATGGGTCCTATAGCAACGTCAATTTTATAATTTATGTATATCAAAACTAAACAAAGAAGGCTATTTGAAAACTATATCAACATTGTAACTATCTATAACTACAAATTTATGACGTTTAATAGAAACACATGTAAAATATATTATCATTAAGTGTTTCTAAAGGTGTGTAAAATGACTCTTATAATGTTTGTCAACTCTTGTTGTGTTTAAAAAGAGTTCATTGACCCATATGCAAAATTTAAACTTGCAATTTTGATTTATTCCCTTTAGACATTTCCGGATCGAAATTTAGTGTGAGTGAAATGAATTTCACAACAAAACTGATGGCTATTAAAATACTTACATATATGAAAACAAATAACAACAACAAATCAACACAGTTCATGCCAACTGATATGACGCGACGATGGATGTATATATGTTTTTGAATCTAGGTATATAGGAATGTTTACCAATTGTTATCGTTGGTATTAATTTAGATTATTTTGTTGTTTAAGGCCATTTTGAGTTTTTTTTGGCGGGGGCAGCAAGGCAACGACCTTGAAAGCAGGACAATATATGTATATAGTAAGTACATATGTACCTATATCGGTCTTCATAGAATTTAAATGAAACTGAAACGAATGAGATGGCTTAGACGATCAATCAAAAGGGGGGCCGGTCATCAAAATATTGACACTTGCAACCATTTGTTGCAACAATTAGTCCACCACAAACTGAGCCGATTACTGGACAACCGCAAATGCTATGCGGCGGCGATGCAAACGTTATTTAGAAAGATAAATGGAGTTTTTGATCCTCAACGGATATTCTTCTTGGGCACACTGTAGGCGGTAAATCATAAGAAAAGAGTCAAGTGAAAGCAAGAAAGCGGCAATGTAGAAAGTGAAGAATATACATACATACATACAAAAAAGAAAAAAAGGAAAAGAAATGCAACAGGAAGACTGAGGTAAAGGCAGAAAGGCGCACTGGATAAGAGGGAAAGACTCAAACACGTCATTAATAAAGCCTCGCAAAAGATTTTGATGACACCTGAACTGACAGCAGCACGATCGTTTGCCGACTCTAAACGAGGAGTCCACAAAAATCACTTCAGTATTTGGGTAACTGTGGGATACCAAGAGACAGAAACAGGAGATGGGAACAGATTTTTAAAGGCAAGACAAGTGTGCGGCGTGTGTACATACATACATACATACATATATTAATCATTCAAGCCCCCCCTTTGGTTTTTAATGCCACCAACAAAGTCGACCACAAAACGTAAAGTGTCCCGAGAAGTGTGTGCACGAATACTGGCGTCCTGTGGCAATAATTTTTGCGGTTTTCCCTACTCCTTCCATTTACCACCAACATAATAACCGTTCATTTGTGTCATCCAAAATAGTTTATCAATGATTACACATTATGAATTATACGACGATTTGACGATTCAAATTAACAAGTCTGTCTACCCATAATCAATTTGACATCTGAACTGTATGTATGAGTGTGTGTGTGTGTGTGTATGTGTGTGGTTTTTTGCACACCACCCCACACAGTGTGCACTATTGTTGTCTCGTTCTGGCTTAGGTTCTTGGTATTAACCGTAATTAACGGTATTTAATTATGGAAATTAACAATCCAGCGAGCACTGTGAGAAAAAACAACACAACAAAAAAGTATCTTGCGAATTTAAGATACAATGTGTTTATGTATGTGTTTGTGTGTATAAGTTTTTCCCCTGCGTTTTTTTTCCTCCTTTCAGGGGGCAATTAAGTGCAAAAATGCAAAGTAATTATAGTCAAATGATTTTTCAATTTACAGTCTCTCTTTTTTCTTCTTCTTTTTTAAACACTTTAAGCAGCCATGTGAATAGAAAGTTTATACGAAATGATATTTTGAAATACGTAAGTCCAATAAACACATAGAAAGATATAATGTTGTGTACATAAGGAAATTGAACCGACCGCTAGGTATATATGCATATGCCTGTACTCCTCGTTTAGACACATTTTTGTTAAAGTTTTTTCTTGTTGGGGAATTTCAGTGTTCAAGTATTTATGATTTTAATAGAACGTATTCACTAGAAATCGTCATAACACAGACTGAAAATTGTTTTGCCTCATCGACTTGGTTTTGTAGGGCCCCACGAGGCATTCGTTTGTTAAGTCTGATTAGCTTGGTTGGCAATAAAATATTTGATTATTTTTTATTTTTTTTATTCAAAATTGATAAAGTTTTGTTTTTGTCTGTGCGCGATCAACCACACATGCCGAAAATGTTAAGAAATTTCTATATATGTATACGTAGTAGGTAAGTGAACTGATAAGGGCTGGGCATTTTTATATATAACATCTGTCTGACTTTTTTTTTTTTTTGTTTTTCTAACAAGTACTTGCCAATTGAAAATCTATAAAACCTAACTAAAAAAACAAATTGATAATATTCTTATCTATGAAGAACAAAATTCAAATCTAAAACTGTTAAAAAATTAATCGATAACAAAAAGAAGAGCTTAGAGCTTTTTCAAGAAAGAGCTTTCTTTAAAAGTCTGTACTTTACAGGTTGCGGCGAATTCCACTGACAACAGCGAATTCCACTGGTGAAGAGAATTTCTATTACAGAGAGAAAGATAGAGAGAGAGAGAGAGAGAGATGGAGAGCGCTGAATTGTGTTGTGGTGAATATAAAATGCCGGTAAACAGCTGTTTATCTGCTCAATGCATTTTGTTTCTCACCATCATAAAACGAGATGAAAAAAAATATATGAACTTGGAATGACTATGATAAGGTGAATTAATTTGATATGAAATATAATATTTCCTACAGAAAAAGAACCTTCGGAAACCTACAAATCAAGTGTAAAACGTAATGAAATAAAAAATTAAAACTTTTGTATACCCTACCAGTGAAAGATTTGCTAATAACCAAGGAACCAATTTGAGATTAATTGATATTAATACGTATGATATTATACCAGAGATCTCGCTTATATTTTTTTAAACATAATAAAGGCACGTAAATTAGTGTAAAAAAACCCATAAACTTTGAAATATGACAGGGTATTTTCTAGTTCACTTGGAACACTTTTTCGTTGATATTTTGTGAGTTTGTCATTTTGCTTTGTGTATCTTTGAGATACGCTTTGCTTACAATTAGCGAAGCTTGAGCAACCAGCATAAGGTAGACGACATTCAACGCATGTGTGTGTGTGTATGTGTGATGAGGTCACTCACGCACACACTAATACAGACTAAAGTTTCAACTCTACAATTAATACAGGTGCAAAAGCACTAGAAGCATAGTCTGATGATTAATGAAGTTAACCCAACCATCCATAAATGGTGCAGAGCAGTAGTCACATTTCAGTATACATATATACAATATGTAGGTATAATGGGCATTTCATTAAAAATGCAATCACAGAAAAATGTTATATGCAAATTAAGCAAAAACCAAAAGAAATCATTTGTCCATGTAAAAAGAAGCAACAACAACAGCATGAACATTGGAAAATGAATTGGAAAATGGCAAGAAAAGTGGCGACTCGAATGCGAATTGCATTTTATATACGATGACCCACTTGATTATGCAATGTGAATACGAAGAAATGCATAAAATAGATCATATAAATATATAAATACATATATAAAATGTATTTATGAATACATAATACATACATATATAGAGTAATATGTATACAATATGCTCAAGAACAAAAAATTTTAAATGGAAAAGATTTTGTCGTTGTCGTGACATGGACAAAAACAACAATAACAACACACACAAAAAAAAAATGTCGAAAATAAAACATTCTCTTAGTCACCTCAGCAGCCTCTCATACAAACAACAACAGCAACAACAAATTTCTGTGTGTATAGTATATGCAACTGTTTGCATATTTAAATTGCACATGATGATGACAACATTCAATTCGATTTGTTAAAAATAACATTAAAAATCAGTTCCAGAATGAGAGAGAGCCAGAGAGTGTGTTCAAATTTTTAATAAACATTTTCAAGTACACTTCGATGCACAGGCAAACATCAGACAAAAGGGGGAGAAGGGGGGATTCCCTCGATAATGTTTAAAAACCAAAATTGAATATTAAATGCTTTGGCTAAATTGATTATAATTTTTTTTTAATCTTTAGCCATTTAATGACCTAATTGCTTCACTTAATACATATGCATTTATGTTTCGTTAGCGAAAAATGAGAGAAAGTTATGCAAAAACGGTCAACACAAATCGCAAATTTCTAATAAATTGATTTCATATGGACTTTTTAAATACCCTGCAGTAGGCAAACCTCCAATAATTCAACGACACAAAGTTTATCGTATAGAAATACTAAATACTAACTTTTGAAAATATTTTCGATACACTCCTAATAAACATATATAAATTGATAACAATTCACCCACTTGGGCATAGTCACGATGAAACAGAAGCAATGTTTACTCTGATAATCCAAATTGATAAGCGAAAATTGTCAATCATTCCGTATGGATAGATAAATTTTTGTATGTGAAGCAGCAAAAACAATAGTAAACAAAGAAAAAAAACACTATGCTTAGCAGGAAAGACGGAAAGAACAAACTACCAAAACTACAAAATAAATTTGCAATTTGAATAGGTCAAAAGAGTTGAGACCCTCCATCCATTTGGCCAATCACTTGATATGTAAATATATTCTAGCAAACGACGATACGTGAATGTCTGTCTCTATATAGAGGTATTTGGTTATTTCTGGGCCATTGATGGGTAAAACTATATATAAAAATTGATTGTGAAACACAATTCTAGGGTTTGCTAGGGCTTAAAAATGATTACAGTTACCTCCTCCTCCTCCTCCTCATCCACCACCTCTTCCTTTATGTCGACGGCAACTTCCACCTCGTTGATAAAGGATTCGTTAGTGGTTAGACCCTCAACGGCACAGGCATTTGCAATTCCAGAACCAATGGCTCTATGAACTTCATTGTCTTCATTATCGTTCTCATCGTTGGCATCGTCACTGGTCTCACGAAATAGTCGATTGAGTAGCAGATCATCATCGTCGTCGTTGCCATCGGGACCAAATTGTTCAACAATTGAACTGCCGCCATTACTGGGATGCGGAGTACTGTCATTCAATGCATTGGCATCTTCTACCGCGGTCAAGCCACCGGCAAAACCATGCAATAAAGCTGCCAGATTGAGATCCAAATGAGTATTATTCGGTGATTGCTGTTGACCATCTTTAAGTGGCAAATTTGCATATGGTGTGGCCAAGGGAGGCAAATCATTAAAGTCCAAAAGATCGGCCAAATTTTGTTCTAAAATCGAACGTGTTTCCTGATTCGTAGATGATGGAAAACTGGGCACTTCCCCGAAACTAGAACCGCCAGCAAGTAAATTGTAACTGTGATTGTGACCAGTTGATAGCGATGCGGTATCTATGTGCAATTCACCCAAGGTGGAGCCACTCGTTGATCCCGTGCCAGGCACGCCAACGCCACCACCAGCCGAAGCACTTGAACCACCGACAACAGAATTGCCAGAGGCCCCACCGGTACGATTACTTTGCATATCCTGTAGAGCAGTTGTCTGGATGCTACTATTGCCAGTGGTATTGTGAAGATTCATCACCAAGGCGCTGGCATTGAATATTGTGGGCAATTTACCCTCACCAGATCCCCGGCCATCGTTGCTACCAATTTCATAGAAAGGTAAGAAATCCTCGATTCGTATTGGTGGATGGATATCTTTGCGATTACCATACGGATGTTGAGTCTCAATCATGGGCACTGTACGTAACATTTCCAGCTCCCAGTTACCATCGCCGCCATAATGAGACAATTCCAATTGTGATTCCCGATCCCAACGGCGGAGCAAATAGTCGGGATCAACATGCAGCAGGCTCAAGGCCAGAGCCAAATGAAGCATTTTCATGGCATACGATTTTTTGTTTGAGATCATTTTGTTGGCTGTTTCAGTTAATAATGATGATGATGATGATGATGGTGATGGTGATCTTGAGGTTACAAAATGTCTGGTTGTGTTTGTGTGTGTGGGTGTTGACAAGCTGCTACTGCATCACCGGCCCCCACCGCACTGCCAGCATCCGTCCAGCGGATCACAACGGTTGAGTCCGCTTCTCGCTGTGCGTTCAATGACGTTTCCTTGCGTTTTTCTTATTCAATTTTGCTGCGGCGCAACATTTGTTTAAATCGCAATTCTTTAGGCGGCAATGATGTCTCAACCGATCCGTCCCGTCTTCTTCTCCTCCACCGCCACCACCTCCTCCACTCTGCTGTTGATTTGTTCAAAGTTCTTGTTTTTCTTCTCGATAAATACATAAGTAGTATATATTCATCAAATATATAAATCTATATATATATTTCTACGTTGTCCTCGTTGGCTTTTGTTCTTCTGTAAGAGTAAGAGGAAGAGAAATATGAAATTAGTAAACATGGCAATTCAACTTATCTACATTATATATATTAGATGAAATGCTTGATGTATGGACAAACGAACGTGTTCATATTATTTTTTACCTTGATTATATTGGCATTGTCTAGATATATTCATACATATATGTATGTACCTATTCATATAAGGAAGCATAATTTTTGAAATTGTCAACAAGAGTTAAGTAGGCAAGAGCATACTTGATAAGTAGAAGTAATAAATTGTTAAACGGTTGCCAAATTCATACTATTCCATGGTTTTATGTGGTTTTTTAACAGTCTTCTGAGGATAATCAATAACCGCATTGGACATAAAGTAAAAGACAAGTTTTACAGACTGTTGGGGGCCCTATTAGAAACGTCAATATGCGGTTGAAGCCTTAATTACTTACATTTAGGTGCTTTACATTTAATAAGAAGACAATAAGAATGGTACACGAAGAACAATTTGCAGTGATATAGACCTTGTCAACCTGATCAGTCATTAGATGTATATATTTTCCATAGTCGCATTTTGGCGAGGGTATTAGAAACGCAATGCATAAACATTTAAAACCCCTTCGAGTCATGGTTATATGATACCGGAAATTTATTTGCATATCCAACAGAATTAAATAGTCTTGCAGTTCTTATTAACAAAGAAAAAAAAAACAACAAATTGAAGTTTTGAAGAAAATTATTGTTTAAAATGGATCAATAATAAAGAAATTCAACACTGTGGCAATTTGTTTGTTTATAGGACATTATACGTATATATATATGAATTAATATCTTATGCATACATACGCACTTTCCTATACCCGAAGACGATTATTTTCTAAAAACGCATTTAACATGAGCCCCATCGCTGCTGTCGCCCCCGCATTCAGCAACGCAACAAGGCGGCCAACTAACTTGGCTAACATTTTACAAAGGAACGACCCAGACATGGGCTTTGGCTTTGAACTTGAACTTGTTCAAGGTCTTTTTGTGCGCACACATTCTGTCCCAGCCCCATTCGCAGTTCAAGGACACAGACATGGCCCCAAGCGAAATGTGGAAAAAAAAGTGTTAGGAAAAAACTTTCTTTGTTAATATTTTTTATAAGAATTTTAAAAGCAAGTTCGATTAGCCGACCAGAGGAAGAGAAATATATGTACGTATACTAATGCAATTCAATTTTCAATGAGGCGAAAATGAATGTGAATGATTTTGTTTGAGTGTTTGTGTGTGTGTGTGTGTGTGGGTGAGAGTGATGAAATTTTGTATGTGCATGTGTGTTTGTGTTACAGTGCACTCACCTTTTTGGTTCTCCAACGAAAAATTCTTTCGATTTCTGCTGGTGTTGCTGTTGTTGCTGCTGCTGGTTGATGACTTTACCAACGTTAAAACTTGCGGCGCAGTAAATTGTTCTTGGTGTATTGGGTTTTTTTTGTTTGTTTGTTAATTTTTAATAAATATCTTTTTAATATTTTTCCACAATTAATGTGTACACTTGTTGCATTAAATTGCTTTTAAACTGATTTTTGTTATGAAAAACGAAAAAAACATTTTGTTAAATTTGTTGAACGTCCTTGAACTTGTTTAATATACTTTCGCTCTCTATCTCTCTTGCGCTATTCAAAAAGGCCTGTCTCTCTCTCTTTTTAATAATTAAATTATTTGCTGCATTTAATTTACAGTTTTTAATTTCGACAGCTGTTGCTTCTTCTTCTATGTCTGGCTACGCAGTTTACCTGTTTGCGTGTGTGTGTGTGTGTAAGTGCGTCTCTGTGCGTGTGGTGAAATCTTTAAAAAAATATATAATGATAATTTTTGCTAGTTTCTTTTTTTGTTATTTGCAATATTATTTTTTGTGGTTTGCCTTTACATTGTTTTTTTTCGTTTCTTTGTTTGCTTTGATCACCCGTTTCGGTTTCATCGTCTGACTCACATAAACACACAGACACGCTCGTACACACACACACACATATATATATATATATGAACATATACCAGCAAAACAACGCAAATGCTGATATTTTTTTTCTTCTTCACCTTTTCTTTGCTTTTCTCCCTGGCTTACACACAAATACACATGCAATAATTAATTTATGCATTTAATTAAACGCTAAAACGTTGGATTTTTATAGGACAAAACGAAAAGTATGAGATTTACTTTAGAAACTTCGAGAATAACGTAACAACAAATCGTTTGTATGTAATTATTGCTGCGCCGGTTTCGTATTCACAATTCGCTTTTGCTTTTGCGTTTCGCCGTTCGCACTTTGTATCACAAATATAAAATAGAAATTATCATTTTGATTTTTCTCTTCACACAATTTCGTGTTGTTGTAAGCAGCTTGCAACATGTCAAAGTCAGCTGAGCGCAACAAACATAGACAATAAGAGAGACAGAGTGAGTAAAAGAGAGAGAGCGCGCTTAAGGGAAAATCTAATTGCTGAATTCAACTAAAGCTCGGACTCTGTTGCTAGCTTGTTGGTTGTTGTTGTTGCTATTAATGCTGCTGGTTCATCCACCACCACAATGAATTGCATTTATTTAGTGGTGCATGCAACAAAAAAACCAAAACAGGAAAAACATTAGTTTATTAATTTGTTTGTTCCGCCAAAAACACGCACTCACTAACTAGCACACACACACACACACACACTAAACACATAGAAATATATTTCTTTGCTTTTCTTTCAGTTTCTTTTTCGCCACATACGCACAGCTACAATCACACACACAAACGTACGTATGTATGTATATGTTTTGGCACAAAGTCTAGTTAAAAAAACGTGTTTTTTTTTCTTTGTTTTTTATGTGTCAACCAAAGACAGTCTTTCTTTTCCGCTTTTTCCCTTATTCTACTTAATCTTTTTTGGCAAATTTTACCGCAACGTCCGTCTGTTCAGCGCGATGTTGATTATAGGAATGGAGATGACACTATCGGCATACCATCGTGTGCGGCTAAGACGAGCATTCTCACCAAAAAGCTTAAAGAGCTTTCGATAATTTCGATGACACCGCTGTGCTCTCGAACTTCGAACAACACAGAAAACCGCCAATATTTATTTAATTTAAATTTTTATTGAAAATATATAGCACACTTATGTATGTATATAAACGGCTTAAATAGCATGAATTAAACTTTTTTGACAAAATAGAAAATAAAGGAATTGTCTTTGTGATATATTATATTAGAAATAGTCTACCAAAAGTCTTTGTAAATTTTAGATAAATTTTTTCTGGATTTACTCCAAAACTGTTACTTACACTTATTGCACACTTAAAGAAATGGATCAATATAAACTGAATTGTTGGTAAATTACAATGTATTCTCTTTCATTTCTGAAATATTTGTTATTTTCAAAAATTGTTTGCTAAAAACAAAGTGTAATATAAATTTCTCGGTTAAGTTTTCGGTTTCGCTGAAATTTGAAAAATTACCAAAGCTGTTGTGGAAAGCTTTTACAGTAAAGCTTTTGTTGCCATGGTTCTATCTAGGCAATTATCGTGGACATTTTGAACAGATTCATATACTCGCAATTGATTTTTGTATTTCTTTTGCTACGCAAGTTTCTCTATACTATATTGTTAACTTACCAAAGTTGAGTAGTTGAACCCGTTGGCGGAATTGAATCCGAAATTGTAACTAATTTGAGTTTGTGTCGTGGCTGGCGTTGGTGGGGTATCCAGGGAAATCGATACAGGTGGTGACGACAATTTAGCTGGGGTTGAGGCAACAGTTGGTTTGATTATCTTCATGAACTTGGGTCCTCTAATTGGCACCTTTACAGTTTTCTTTGGATTAAACTGCGTTTTCATTTTCGACGACAATTCCTTTTCGTAGTCGGCATCAATGTCCTTGACCGGAGAAAGCGATTGCATACGTGGTAAATCTTCCAAATCAATCATTTTGATGGTTGTTTATACACATGCAACTGCAAAAGAATAGAATTTTATAGAGTATATGGTTAGGTAGAAAACATTAATTAGCATTTCGTTGTTGTTTTGTTTTGTTGGCCCACTCTGATTATCAGTTGCCATTATTGTACTTCTGAAATAGAAAGGTGAATCATTCGGTTTCCCTATATAGACATGTGACATATACATACTTTATGTCCTATTGTTGTGACTAATGACATCCTAACGATTGGCCTAACATTATTGCCTTAAAAACCAACAAGAAATCTAATACCGACTGTAAAATACTTTAATACAAAGCTAAGACTTTATGATAAACAAAAAACCTTCCATTTTTAGCAACAAAAGCTTTTCTAAAAAGTCTTGCATCCCTTCAGTAGAGTATCATATATTAATTATTTGTTATCATTTGCTTTGATAAGGGTTAAGTATCAGGTTAAGTATCCTAGTAAACACTGATAGGTCCGACTTGTGTGTAAAACTAAATATTGATAAGACAAAGTTCTTAAAATAGCAAATACATTTACTCTACACACTTTCAATATTATATCCTTTTACGAAAATTGAGCAAACAAAGTAATTTAAGGCAATAAGAGAACAAACATTAATCAGAACCACATTCGCCCAATTTTTTTTTTTTTTTTGCGTGAAAAATTGTACTTTTGATCTAGACTAATTTGCATGCATAGTTTTAATATCTATATTATAGAGATTTCTGTTTACATTTCTGGCATTGGGAATCATTTTTCACAGTGAAACCCACAAGCAAAGCTATAATTATATTGACGATAGTAAATTAAATGGAATCGTATTCGATATAGTATTGATTAAAACCTTATCTCGAGTTGATTGTAGAAGGCTCATAAGATTTTATTGCTATGCTTATGGTTGGTTCGTTTATACGAAGGGTGTACTGTATCTAATTGCGATTTTTAATTTCAATGCGACTCTCGGATATTGCATCAGAACGTGTTATATCTATTATATTATTAACTATAAATGACATTTGAACGACCAATATCATTAGCCACAGCTACCTAAGTATTAGCTAAAATATTTTTAGTCGTGGGCAAAAAAAGATGAATTTAATATATTCGCCACATGGCTAAACTAGTTGGCCTAGACCACCTTCGATGAATAGCTCACTCAAAAACCCTTAGTTTAGCAGTAGTTTTTACGATGACAGTTTATGGTAAGCTTAGTTAGAATCTAAATAAAATGTAAGTAGCCTACCTAAGTCAATGTAATTAAGTAGAGTTAATAGTTCGTGACATGAATCCACACAAAGTTTGAAGAGAGACTACCGACTCGCTAAATTGTTCAGGTCAGGTGAGAGATAAACCATAATAAAAAAGAAGAAATTGAGAAAAGTGAAAAGAAAGGCATAGAGATAGAGAGAGAGAGACAAAGATCATCACAGTGAGCTGAGAGATAAGATCTTTACATATGTTTTCAAATGTAGATACATAGATGGATAAACATAAGGCTAAACTTCCCAATATATGTCATCACGTTCAGGTATTCAATTATTTTAATTGCAAATCTGCCAATTGTGAAATTGTTTTCTGGCTAAAATTCATAGAGATTTTAGGCGATTGTTTCCGTCGCGAGACAAACAAAGAGTACAAGTATATGCGTAGCCTTTAGATGACAAAGAAACCTGTTTTCTCATATACCCTATAAATTAAGAGCATACTTTGAATCGCACAAAAAAACAGATGAGATAAATTGTCGTATTAATGATGTAGTTTTTAACTAACTTTTGTTATCCTCAAAGTGCTTCGAAATAATTACATCTTCTAAATAGAATTTAAACCATTTCTTTAAATTCGTAATATTAGTTTAAAGAGTATGCAAAATGTGGTCTTTCTCCTAATGTTTTAATTTCCCCATCTTGTTTTTATATTAAACGATTTCAGCTTTTGCCTCGCTCTTGACGCAAAAGCGCGAATTACAATTTAAATAAATGTGTTCGGACTGTGGGGTGAAGCAGGGGGCCAGAAAAAAAACCCATATCGGGTGAACAAAGTTCAAGATATATACCGAGTCTCTGGATATCAAACATCAACATGTTTGTATTGATTTAAGCAATTAGAACTAACTTCCCAAAGTCCAATGAGAGTAGGAGAGTGTGTCATGTATTTAATGTCTAGATTCTAGAATAATTGTTTTTTGAGAAATTTCAAATATATACATATGTCGTGTCATGCCATGGATACTTATTAGCACATCGACAATGGAGGGCTATTATACAAATAATCGAATATACATATATCCATGGTATGTGTGTGTATATGTATGTATGTGGGTGTGTGTATATCTTAATCAACAGAGCGTCAAAACATTGTGGCAATGAAGCGGAAATGAAAAACACGGAATTGTCTAACAGTTATTAAAAAAAATATATTTTATATACAATTTTTTTGGGAAAACTCAAACTACTATTATTAAATGTAAGAGAGACTGGCACATGGTCAGAAAAAAAATACATAGAGAAAAACAATTGCGAACGCTGCGAGTAATTACTTTAAGATGAAAACCATTTCTTTTAATTTTTTTTTTTGTTTGTTTAATTAAAATAAGTTTAAAAGAAAATGCCCTTAATGCGTACGGTCACATATTTTTATTTGCAATGAAATTAAGGTCTATTATTTTCACTTTGAGTAAACCATTTTATAAACTTTACCAAACATATTCACATTTAGACACAATTTTTGAACATTTTAAAGTTGTTTTCATCATATGAAAAACATATTTTTTTTAGTGTATAGTTAAGTATATACATTAATTTTAACACACACACACACGCACACACAGATACACCCGTTGGGCAAAATTCGTAAGAATAATAAATGTAAATATTTATTTATAACACAATTGTTGTTGCCATTTTGGCCACAGTTAAGGGACTCCAAAAACGTTTTTAATAATGATGATGATATACTTCATATGTATGTGTGTGTGTGTGTGTATGTGTAGATATTAATGCGAATACCAATACAAATACAAGCCGGCTAATTTATGCAAAAAAAACTGAAAAAACAGGCCATCTACATTTTCGGCATTTTATTTTGTAGTTTGTTTTTTGGTTTATTTTTTTTTCGCACAACGCAATTCTTATTTAAGTTATAGAAATAGAGAACTGGTTGTTGAAATAGAGCAAACAACATGCCAAAAAATATTCCTGGATTGCATAGTATAATAAAATAACAAAATATAGGGAAAACCGAAAGATAGAGAGACTAAGAGAGAAAGAACAGGAAGAGAATTTGTAGAGGGTGTTGATAGAGCTAGCGCTTACACCTAGAACTAACGAAGAGACACACACACACACACGCATAGAGAGACACACACACACAAACATTGAGGGGACACACGCGCGTAATTGTTGTTTGGAATGGGGTTGGGGGCTAATCGTGGGGTTTGCTTAAACGGCGCAATTTTTATTATTTTTTTATATTGTTCAATTAAACAATTTTCACTTTAACTATGAACTTTTAACTTGCACATTATCTACCATACATTGTATTTAGATAAATAGATAGATATACATACATATTCAATTGAAATTTCACTTGGAATATTTTTCTTTTTGGGCACTTTTTTACAGTTTTTCTGATTGACTTTCAAAAAGCCCGCCACTTTTACAGACACAGGGAGAGAAAGAGAGCAGAACGAGAGATAGAGAGCACAAATTTGTGATTAAGAGAGCTTTGTTTTGTATTTTCTTTTGCCAATATTGCGTATACGTCGGTTGGGATCGAGACACAGCTTGTCTAGTGAAAGAGCAAAATTGAAGAGCACAAAAATAGCGTGTAGTCGCTTTTAACGTATTCACTGAACGGTTGTTCAAAAAACACTGACAAACCAAAAGCCGAACGTTTAGCTGTTTGCCGTTCAGCGGCGTTCGCGAGGCCCCCAAAAACATGGCACGCTTGGTGATAAAAAGGCAAGCCATGCCAGCAGGGCATACATATAGAGATAGCGATTCGACGACAACAAGTGCACAAATGACGCTCATTCCCACTCTTTGTCTGTCTCTCTCTTCGTTGCCCTAGCAGTCTTAATCTAGCTCTCTCTCTATAGAAGAAGATTTGCCATTTGTTTCTCTGTAAATATATTTGTATGTATGTATTTAAGAAGAATTGTATATGCCTATACATATAGATATGGCACGCTCTACAATTTAGTTGTTTTTATGATTTGCTGAGAGGCCAACTTTATCAGGAAATACATACAAATACTTAAAAAGAATGCCGTTAGATCCTTTACTATAGCCAGTGGCTCATCATATCTTAAGCAAAGAGAGTGTTAAAGATAATTCTGATTTACCTATGTTATGGTCTTGCGCATCTGCTCATATTTATTCTAGTTCTATTCTCAGATTTATTTTTAACTCTTTTAGAATGATTGAGCAGTTTAAGCTTTATGTGAATTAAAATGAATCTGGGTCTTTTGAATCTAAGTTTAGTCTTTAAAGAGCTCACAAATTGCAGTTACCAAAAGTCTATAAAAAGGTTTTTTTCGAAATCACATAGATATACATAAGTTCCTTTTTAACATTGAAAAAAGTATTCCAACATTTTCAAACACCTAAAAGTAAGGTGAAGGATTTATTATTAACAATCATGTTGTGCCTTAGATCAATAAATTCTATTTTGATTTTGTGGAGTTCGTTTTTAAAACTGACCCTTTTATATCCTTGTAGATGGTTTTATGAAATTGATCAGACAGTGTGTAAAGCTGAGTCGATATAGCCGTCAACTAGAAAGCTACTGGAATAAGACTTGGTATTAATAGTCGGATTAACAATAAGTCGGATCGGACCACTATAACATATAGATGTCATATCAAGCGCTGGTTTTCAGCGTTCGAAAAGTCTACTTTATTGAAATGAATGTTGAATGAATGATATGAACTTTGGCCCTGTCATAAATATTTTTAATTTATGGTGCAAACAAAAGAGATTTGTAATTTTTGTATTGCCCCAAGCTCAGTCTAAGCTCTTTTTATAGTTTTTTGTAGTCTAAACATAATTGAAATAAACGCATATGAAAAAATCCTTAAATACAAACAGTTTTCGTAACCAAACTCATCCATAGAAAGCAATAGAAATCCATTAATATATTCAGCCTTTATCGACAATAAATAATGAGAAAATATATAAAAACACAATAATCTGATAGTATTGTCTAATCAGAGAACAATTGTATTGTACCTTCTATGATGCCCCATTAGTCATTTATGTTGAATGTAGTTTAATTGATAACATTACCAATTGATAGCTTAGTATATACCAAAAACCTCATTCACGTCAAACAAAAACAAAGTAAACAGATTTGTTGATGTATTTTTATTACATAGTTTTAGTAGGTAATCCATTTTTTTTCTTTTTTCATTAATATTCCCATTTGACTTAAATTATATAAATATCATTTTACCATACAATTAGATTTACGTCTTAAGAGTTGCTTTGCCTGTCTGCCTTTTCTCATACAATAAATGTTTCTACATACATAATTCTCCTACATTAATTATCATTTAGACATAATGTTGATCCAATATAGAATAGAAACTTAAGTAAAATAATTTCTATTTAATTAGGTTATATATTCCAATAGCAAATAAATAAATTTTATCTAATTAAAATTAACTAGGATTAAAACTAAAGGCCAAGTACTGTGTTTGGGGAGGGAGAAGGGAGCTAAAAATAATGAAATTTAACAAATATGTGGACGGATATGCATTGGATATAGAAAAAAAATCAATAACTTAATGGGTAGGCATACTGATATAAAGCTAAAAATATATATAGTTGATAAATCGGAGGCAAAATAAGAAATATTTACATGAAACGTAAGTTTTATTACTTCTTTTATAAATTTTATTTAAATATATTTCTAAGCCATTTCCCAATTTTGTGTTCTGTAAATCTTCCTAAATCTCTGATTGCTGCTTATCTTTTTCTTTTTTGTTTTTTTTTTTAAGTGTAAGAGTATCGAGAGTATACTGTATTCTTGTTTTTTGTCTTTTTTGGTTTTTTGTTTTTGTTTTTTTCTTGGTTTCTGGTTTATACATTTGTCGAAAACAGTAAAATCGCTCCAAAACTTGTTTCATTTTGTTTTGTTCAGTGATTTTGTTTTTGTTTTGTTTTTTTTCTTTTGGTTAGCTACTAAAGTTTGTTGCATTTCATTTGTATCTTGTTTTCACTGTTGTTGTACACAATATAATTGTATATATATATATATATATATATATATATATATATGTTTATGTGTGTCTGTAGGCATTTATGTATTTATATACTGGTATCTGAGCAGATTGACTTTGTTTGCAAAAAATGTACGAGTATCTTTGAGTTAGTCTTAGTGTTTAAGGAAATCAAAATAGATGACTAAATAAAATGCATAGTTTTAAACCGTGATTTGGACTGTTAATTACCCTTTACTTGCTTTAAGATTCAAGAAAGGTGATTACGTAAACGGTTTTAGTCATGATAAGCCTTTGTCAAATCATTTAGAGATCTATTTTTTTATATAGGAGATACCCAAAAGCAAACTCAATGAGATCAATTAAGTTTAATTCTGATTTTGATCAAATATTTAACATTGCAAATAATTTCAAAATTTTTCTAATACTTATAATTGTTGTTAATATTTTCTTCAAAATTAAGTATTTGCCCATTTGCCAATGCTAATTATAAATACAAATACATGACTAAGATATTTCATTGATTAAGATATAACCTTTTAGCCTATAAATTATAGGGTATGGCTATTGATCAACTAATTAGCATATATATCTATATATTTTTTTACATATGTCGGAGCTGGTTATATTTTTATTGAAGGTTTTCTATCTTATCTCACAATCGAAAGAGAAAAACCCATTGAAAGTTTTTAAAGTTAAAGAGAGCAAAACTGAAGAGAAGGAATGGCATAAAGTTGTGTTAAGACTTTTACTGATAAAATTTTGCCAAGTGAAAATGTATACAGACATAGTTATATATATGTACGTGTATATGTAAATGTCTGTATATACATACAAATATTGATTAAGACGAGGCTAGTCTAATCAGCAAACAATGTGGGGCTTATCAAAACTGTACGTAAATAGCAAGTCTCTTACTTTATATGTATATATAAATGTGTGTGTATATTATATATAATAAAGACAACCAGCCCAACAAACCGGCACCATTATCTGACAGACCAAAAAGCACTTCAATTCGGACAGAAATCTATGTATGTATGGCTTCTGTACGGGTTTCCTAAAAATCGAAAAAAAAAAAATGAAAAGAAAACACTTACAACTAGACATAGGATCGAAATTAACCCTTATCTATCTGGCTGATTTCATGACTACAGAACCGTTTACAAATAATAATTCATATATATTAATAAACCTTTAAAATTGTGACAAAAAGGGCTGGGCGGTAGGGTTGGGACAATTTTAAAGATTTCAATCAAATTAGTATACAAAATAATTTAGAATGTATATAAATTGTGTGCATAAATAAAAAGTGTCACTCCATTTAGTCCTATATAGATGTATGTATTATAAATATATATATACCTATGCATGTAAGTGTGTGTGTGTGTGTGGGTGTGTATGTACATATGTCCGGCTATGATTACACTCAAATGGCGCTAAACAAATTGCATAACTATATACAAATTACCATTCTAGGCCAAATGAGCGGGGCCAAACATAGAAGATTTCTATTTAGCATATTTTTTAGAGTTTAAGATTTCATTTTGCTTCTTTTTTTAAGATTTTTACTTGGACAAGGAAGAGTTTTGTGATATTTCAATACATATACATATATGTTGGTTGCTCACCAAATGAAACGACTGACCACGACGACTTGGGACTAAGACTAGAGTTATACATATAAAGATTCATATACATATATAGATATATATATGTATATTAAATTATTATGTATATGCTATACAGTTGCCTTTATAATAATAATAATATATATGTAGATATAACTGTATAAATTTTCTTTGCAATTTGGTTTTTTAAGTTTTTTGTGGTTTTTGGAAAAATATGTTTTCTTCTGTTTTCCTTATTTGCTAAATATTTCTCTTAGTTTTTTTATTTCTTTTTTTGTTTTGTTTACTAAATATGTTTTTTTGCTTGTTTGTTGTTGTTTTTTTTTTGTTTTTTTTTGTAAAATATACATACATATACAATATAATTATATATATATACACATACACATTAGATATATCTTTGTAATCAGTTGTAGATACATTTATAAGAAAAAAACGTCATTTGGTGTATTACTTTCATGTTTGTTTTACAATTAATTATAATAATAATTGGTTAACTAAATCAATAAATTTATATAATTATAGATTCGAGTTATTTTATTAGGAAAACAAAAGGATATACTTGGAGATCGCAGAAAACCCTGTCAATAAGTTATTTTAATCGCATAATGGCAAGTTTATGTATGGCAATGATATGGTAAATATTAATAATACATTTTTCTGTTTTTCTTTTTGTATTTTATGGCTTAAACATAATCCAGAATTTCAAATCAAATCTATATATGATAAAATTTCTGTTTGTTTTCCAAGGAACATAATTACAAAATGAGTTGAAAACGAGAGATACAGAATTAGTCCGTAAGCATTTGGATATTTATCGATGTGAATGTAAATTGCTTTCCACCCATTTATATAGCGATGTCTGTGATCGGGCCACCCATTCAACATTGGAAGCAACGCTGCTTAGCGTCATATTCAGAACCGACATTCCCGGACCGCGTCCGAATCGATGAACCAACGATTTTAGCTGGAAATAAATCAAATTGCATTAGTATAGGAAACATTATCAATATATTGCCGGAAATGCCTAGCAAAAATATATATTTAGATAGATACTTGGAATAATAATTTGACGAATATGCTCAAATCGACTCCTATTCCTTGCTAGTGCTTGACTTTTATTACCCACTGTAAATTGGTTTAATTTGCTTAATGTTTTTACCTCATCGTAATCGAACTTTGTGGCGCCATATTGCGTTATGGCCGATATCACTTTGGCGAAACTTATGGTACCAGCACCCAGACGTTTCTCCAGCTCAAACCATTTGGCCTGAAGAAAACGACAGGCCATGGCGCCTCCTGTGGGTGTGCCTGCAATGGCCTTAAGCACCTGAACGACCTCCTCGGTGGGCAGCATGGTTACGTGCGAGAGCAAACGATTTTGAAGCCAAGCATCTTTGGTTCTTCCCAAAGCCCGTAATAGTTGCATACGCTCCACAAAAGTCTCGGAGGTCCGTTGAAGGATGACAAATCGTTCCCAGCAATGTTGCCAATAAATATATTCACCCGAAAGAATCGAACCCGTATAGACCACCTGCAAGAGTTAATAATATTAGTTGAAATGACTTTTGGGACTTCTCTTCGATGGGGATTACCTCTCTTAGATTGGGTGCTATGGCCGAGCCATTGTAATACAGATATTGATTCAACATATTTTTAGCTTTCGATATGCTATCAATATCCTCCCACAATACCGAGGCCAGCAGCACTTCGGGGCGCATGAGTCTACAAAAACAAAACTTGTTAGCTTAAGGACTCAAGTTCTTTGTATATCTCACCTTGTGGCCACATCTCCTTCGTCTATCCAGCCGACTTTCTCCATAACCGTGGTTATTTTCATTTTAATGAATTCACTTAGCATCAGAAAACATTCCGAATACTTTAATATGCGTCGCCATTTCTCCAAATGACGCACTGCCAACGCCATGGGACCATAATGTCTTTCACTGGGCAAATATTGTATCATATTCATTGTAATCTCACAGGGCAATAGATTTGCATGGCACAAAGTAAAAGCATCTGAGAGTAGTCCAAGTCGATCCTTGAAAGTGAAAAGTAAATTCAATTTAATTAAATCGATTGTTCTAATTTCTAGTTAATGGATGTAATACTTTACCTCACTGCTAAACCGTTTGGGATTGTTGGCAAGCTCCTCGATTAGATTAGCATAGTTATCATCGTTATATACAACGCGATAGTAACCATTTTGTATGGCATTCACTTTAATCCACTTGACATTCTCTGGCACATTAAATGTAACTAATGGGCAAATAGGAAAAAATAATTAAAGTTAAAATATATGAGGTAGGGATTTGCGAATTCCACTCACCATCGACATTCTGCATCCAGAGAGTCTCACTCACATTATTGATATCGGTGACATAGGTAACCGGAAAGATCCATTTCATATGGGGCACAGCCTTGTGCTTATTCCCATGAGATGATGGTGCCACTGTGCTGGGTATATCAGTGGCATTTACTGTGGTCTTGTTATAGTTATTACCATCGTACGATTCATCGTGAATGGCCAGGAATTCGGCTGGCCTGAATGGACGCTGAGATATGGATATACTATTGCCCATTTTGGTGACAGTAAGCAGTGGGAAACCCGGCTGATGTGTCCACAGTGTCATCATGTCCTTGATATTCTTTGATCCGTTGGCTTTCTTAGTGCAAATGGTCCACAAATCTGTCGGTTCGGCAGTCTTAAAGCGATTCATCTTGAGGAAGCTACCCAAACATCCACGGAAACGATCCTCGCCTATGGCCGTGTGCAGCATGGAGAAGATGGCAGCTGTTTTCTGTACAAAGAACTCCTCGTTGTTGCCATCGTGACTGGTGCCATTCATGATGCTATCCCAACCCTGAATGGCATCGATATCTAGGGCAGCTGTGGCCATCTTAAGCAAATACATTTCACGCAGCGGCCAACTCTCTTGAAGCGGGGCCAACGCATGTATTCCCAGGTACTGGATAAGTCCTTCCCATAGCCAGACATCCTTTAGAACCTTACGTGAGGTAATTCCTCCAAAGAACTGACGGACCATAGCCTCGGCAATGCGCAAAGCACTAAACTGATATTGTTCCGAGGTAATCGACTTGGGATCTGTCAGAAAAGACGTCTTTAACGTCACCAGACCCAATGACGATATTAGATTCCGATCCAGCGAGGGCAAAGCCACAAAGTCCACTTTAGTCAGAGGATAACTGATGTCCAGCCAAGTTTGAAGATATTCCAAGACATCTCGTGAGGTGTGCAGAATAAACGAAGAGCGTGTTAGCAGATCTCTTGGAGCATAAAACGTATACGAGGGTGCTCGCTTGATGGATGAGCTGGTGGATTGTGATAATGCTGTAAGATTCGATGGCTTCCCATTGCTATGTCCATTGATAATCACAGGCAATGCCGTTGTCATCATGGCCAGGAGGCTAGCATTCTGTCGCGGCGTTAGATTCACATTCAACGAGTGGGTCAAGGCAGTGATATTACGGACCGGAGGATTTTTGCTCTTCATCTGAGTGAAATTGTTCAATTGGGCTGATTTCTTGCCTCCGGCTGCAGTGGCTGGTGCCACTGTGGTGGGTATATAGGCGGCGGAGGGTTGCAACGATTCCCTTTGGAAGTCACTTACCACCCAGGCAACAGCATCGGCTGGCAATGGCGGTGTCTCAATGAAGTCGTCACGCAACTGCAAAAGATTGGAAAATAATTCAATTAATAACTATTTATCCACAAAAGGAGGCAATAGTTTTTGGACAATTATCTCAAGTCCTTTCGCTGAGTGTAACTTACCAGACCTGTACCCATATAGAATCCTACATCCTCCGTGGTGTGAACTATAGAATTGGATAGGCCTATATGGAAACGATCACGGAATACGGAAACGCGAAACGGAGCCCGTACATGCGGCTCATCGAAACACGGAAAGGCCCTTCTTGCACCATTCGGTCTAAATACAGTAGCTGCCAGTAATCTGCAGACAAAGTTAACTTCATTAATAATCAACGGCAATGTCTGCAAATGCTTACCGTTCCAAGCCATTGGAGCTCTCATATTGATCCACATAGAAACCTTCCGGCTCGGGATTTAGTTTCGAATACCAACGCAAATTTAATGTATAATTGGATTTCTTTTTCAGCTTCTCTTTCACCTCAATATAAAGTTGCTGACGCGGCGGAAACTCCAATACCTTGATAATTTTCAATGCATAGCCCTTGGGTCCAGGGGTCACAAGTGCCTTTTGGCCATGAAAGAAATGCAAAAAATGAAATCAAATCGCAGTCAAGTGGGAGTCCGATAACACTAATTGGCATAATTTGCATGGCACTGCCACCAACTCACCTTCTCGGTGACATTCAAATCCTGAATGTGAAGCACAATGAAGTTGGTCTCCTTCTCCACATGCAGATCGATGGTTACTTGACCTATCGCCGGGCACCAAGGGGAATAAAAGAATGGAAAATCGCATTAGATGAGCTTTCTCTCTTAATTTGCATTCACCGTCAAACGGATGAATGAGGTGGGCACCTTTCACGTCCAGCGTCGTCAGATTGGGGTGTATTGTCACCATGTATCGCATGGGACGCACACTGGTTGGCAGCGTCTTCTCCAGCCAAGGGAAGGGCTCCCCATTTGTTGCAATCGGATTGAAGGGCTGTGTGTTGTTCTCTTCATCCGTTTCATGGCCAGATGTCGTTTTACCCGTACAGGAACAGTCTGCAATTATCACACACACAAACGCAATGAGCATTATGAAGCTATAGTCCGTCAGAACCGACATGAGAATGAGATGGAATGACTTTTGATTGGATTTGGGAATTGCGGCTAAGCACATTGAATCGATGCTTACATGTTCTTAAACCAAACTGAGTTTTACACCATTAACAAGAGGTAGAAAAATTAAAAAGATTAAAAACAATAAACTAGTTAGAAAATATATTAAATGTATAAGAAAACAAAAATAGCTGGCATAGAATCATTCAAATGCTGGGGACAAAGGGAATCATTTTGTTAGCATATCAAGGAGAAGGATTCTAAAATATATATTAAACTAAGGAGTCGTTCATAAACATAATGACTTTGATAAATATTTAACAATTGAATTACATATACTTGGAGAAACGATTAGACAAATAAGTGAAGATCTTCTGTATTATTTTAAAGATTTTTCAGTTATCAGAATAATTGATAACGAAAAGGCCTACGAATTGTTAAGGAAACCTTTGTTATTGTCATTACGATCATCCCTAAACTAAATTTTTTTATCCAAAAATATTACCGAACCCTTGCTTGATCAAAAAGAAATTCTATCGCTTCCTGTAAAGTTACAAGGACTTTAGAGATCTCTTATTAATTTCAGTCCAATAGCTAAACTTCCTAGGCCAGATCATTATAGGTAGAAACACCTAAACTAACTACTAAAATGTCCTTATCACAACGAATGTTTATAGATTGTTTTCTTCTTTATTTCTTCTTATTCAATATGAGGCTTAGCTTTAATTGTTTTTGTCCAAAAAGTACAAATGGAGAATATATACATACATATATCTGTTTACCAAAGAAACTCAAGTAAACATCCTGTTAATATTACATGAACGACTTCTTTAATAAAGATTATAAATACAATAAAAAATATATAGAAACTAATAACATCTAGGAATAAATCTACTTATTATGATAAGAGTCTTTGGATGGCAATGGCGGATCTACGAATGTAAAATGGCTGCGAAACTTCGCCCCACAAACTATACAATGAGCATTCCCTAATAAAGAATTTGTGAGCTACAAGGCATACTTTAAGGGGCAAAGTTTACCCATTTTCACAGTCCTAGATCCGCTTTAGTCTTGTAGTCGATATACATACATACATATACAATTTTAAATGTTTAATTACATTTATAAATGATATCAAAACGAATTTCTGTAAATGACATCAAATGCCTTTTTCAATGAATGATATTATTGTCTTCAATTGACTTTATAATGTCTTATGTAATGTACAATATCTAAAAAGACAATGTAAGGGTTTAAGAAGGAAATAAACTAAAGATTACATCAACATGCTGAGAAGTTTGATGGGTTTTGTTTATTGATTATATATAAGTACCAGCTAGAAGGTTTTTTGGGTTGAAGTATTTGTTACTCACATTTTTACCAATCAAACAAGCATTTATAGAGAAATTTGTTCATAGATATATACGCATATATAATTATTATATATATGTATATATATTTAGGTATTTAAAAAACATTTTGTTTTACCAAAAATAATCAAAGAAACAACAATATGAAAAGAAGTTGAAAAGAAAATTATACAAAGATATTTGTTGTTGTTTAGAGATATATATATATATAAGGACTTTGAATAGGTATAGCATATTATTAAATATATATGTATATATATTTATGTACTGAAGGTATGTAACTTATTAATTGTGACCAATTTGAACAATTTAAACCAACTTTAATTGGAGGTATAAAACATTAAGTTGTTAGTTTGCCTATTACTTTACATAGCAGGAAATGCAACAATAATTGAGTTGGAATTATGCATATCAGTCAACAGTGGGGAAATACAGACACACACACACACACACACACACATCCACATCCATGAAGACCTTGCTTGCTGCATAACAAATACAATTAGCCTGCAATGCCCCCTTAGGTATGCAACACAAGATATTTCATGTTTGCACTTTACATAATTTTGCAATTGAATAATATCCGTCTAGTCCAGACTCTCATCTCTCACCTTTCAAATGCCATCACTCTCTTGTCATGCGGTATCAGAGGATTGCATATCATCATCATCATCAAAGTGCCCTATAACAACAGCATCATGAAAGGTAAAAGCATCTTTCCATTTATAGACCCTTCCACTTCCCCATCCCCTGCCCTCCCCATCCATATAATGGCATGTCCTTTGGTTTGAGTTAATACTGTTAAAAGCATATTACATTCTGTGAGAGTAATGAGTATTAGGACAGCTTTGGCTGACGTTCAGCTGTGTGGCCTTGTCTATGTTTGCACCACAAAGGCATCAGACCAGATCCCTATGCTTTTCCCTGTGATTAGTTGGGTTACTCATCGTTAAAATTTGTCTCAATTAGTAGAATTTAAAAATAATACATGAAATTTATGTAAATTGCCTATAAAGTAGTCAGTCATTGAAATCAAGTATGAAGGTTTCAGCTGAGAGATAAATGTAATGTGTTTGGTTGTTCTGTAATCATTAGCTTTATCATCTAGATCGAAGTTGATACTTCTTTATAAAATTAAAAGCCTTATTGCATTTTTAATTCCAAAAATTCCTACTTAAAGTATTAAAAATCTAACACAGGCCAACATTTTTGAGGCAAAAAAATGTGTTTCAAGTTTAATAGATCCTTATAGTAATTTGGGGGTGCTGATCACGGCCCTGTACTAAGTTTTTTTTCATCACGTTAGGATTTAAAAAAAGACGTTGGAATTATTGACCACATTTGCAATATTTTGTAGTATATATAAACAAATTATTCTACTAAAAACATTATTATTTTATCCTATTAATATATAAGGTATGATTTAAAAGCAATTTACAAAATATCAAAGAGTAAAATGAGTAAAATTTGAATTAAGAAGTATTCCCTATAGAATACTAGACGAATTTGCAAGTTTTTAATTTTTTAAAGAATTATTGGAATCTTATGCATCTAACATATTGTTTATTAATAGGTAATGTTTGCAAGCCAGATCTATTTTGCTTGAACAGAAAATTTTAAAATCCGTTAAAAATATAGAAAAACAATTTTTAACTTTCTATAGTATACTTTTGGGTGCCTATTTTCGAATCCTATATCCCCTGATATCACAAAATCTGGATGTGATGGACAAAAACCGAGTTAAGTTAAGGTCACCAAAAATTATGTCGGCCTGTGTAATTATTTCGGTCTGACCACGATTTCAAGTTATTTTCAAACATAAATCACCTTAATTCCGAAAGATTTCCTGCTGGAAATGATTTTTTCTCATTAAGGGCTAGAATCCGTTTTAATATATAAAACTTAATAAAACTATAATTGAAATATTATTAACTAAAATCGAATGATTTGAACACGAGTAATATAACTTGAAATAGAATACGCAAATTGGTTTGTTTATTTATATTATATATAGGTAGATAAGTTGGGAAAATATTGAGACCTATTGGTCGAAATTAGAAACACGAGTAGACTTTAACGCTTAAGTTTCAGTCTAAAGAATATAACACACAAAACCTATAAAATAGCATAAGTCTCGCAATAGAGTTCGAGAGGTAAAATATAGTTTAAGTAGTTTTAAGCAGATTTCAAACGTTCTCAATGACTTAAGAGATCAATCCTTATATATACATTTAATATATAAAAGATGTTTCTTAAATTGTAATTTCGTCAAGGATAAATTAATAACTTTCTGCTTCAATAATGGACTCAATCCAACTATGAATCACTCGCTCAACTTAATATGTGAGTATATAAACAATAACAATGAGTACAAATCAGCAAAAACTTGCCACACAGACAGCCAGACAGACCGACAGACACATAGACAGACAGTCTCACTCACACATAGCCCCACAGTCACACAGACACAATTGCAAACATATCCGGCATTAAAAAAAAAGGATAAATAAATAAGTAAGATGCCCCATTCTACAAGCCGAACCCTTCGCGCTATATATTTCTTGTTATTTTATTTTATTTTACTTCTCTTTTTTTACGTTTTTGTTCGCCCTTCATTGTGGCGGAAAATCAAATAAAAATGGAAAGAAAAAGATTGCAAACCGAAATGCAAATATATACATATATATACCTATATATAAGTGTGAGTGTGTATGTGTGTGTGTGTGTGTGTGTGTAGGTTTGTATGTATGTACAATGCAACCTACCATTTTGCGGTCCAGCGTAGGCAATGATAATGGCTGTCAGGAGTAGGGATCCAAGGACGATACCGGCAACAAGAAGGGCCCGACGCTGCGAGCATACAGCGACTCCGGTGCGCGTCTGGCGGCCACCGCTCGATTCGCCACCTGGTAAAATGTAATTAAAATCAGTCATGATGAATGTCAACGAGACACACAGGAATAAAAGCAACAGGATGGAGGGACCATTGGGCAAATGGGAATACGAAAAAAACAAAAAAAGGATTGGTAAGTCATTTTATATTCAATATTTGATGATAAATTGTTTGCTTTGGCAATTGCAATTGCCTTTTTTCGTTCAAGTTTACCTGATAGAAATGCACAATCATCTAAGTCCGGATCATTGGTCATTTCGATACGCTCGCGACGCCAAATTTTCGAGCCTCTCTGACCACCGCCAACGACCGAAATCTTAACGGGGCCGATATCTCTTTGTCTTCCGGCCAATACGAAACGTTTTCAATTGCGTTCACAAAATGGAAACGCCGCGTTTTTTTCACAAAAATTTAATATTGATATTGAGAATTATGAAACGATTTGTCCTATCAGTGAACTCTACGGAAACACACGAAATCACAAAAAAAAATCAGATTTTCAGTCGTTAGCAATCACGTGACCAATTGATTGTGAACCCTTTCGAACCGTTCGACCTGTTCTGATTTAAACCTATGGTCACGTTTTCATGCATATTTCATTTCAGGTATCCAAATTCGCATCGACAAGCTGATAATCTCCTCTCTCAAATACTCATAATTTATGCAGTCACACACCAAACCCCTCTTAGCCCAAAAAACGAAAAGAAAAACCGTTCTGAGGGGCGAGATGGAAAAAAAAACAAAAATTCAAACAGATAATGTGAGAGTAAACTTTACTTTCCCCCTGATTTTTCTTTCCTTATTGCCGCAAAAAAAAATAAGAAAAAAAAGAAGAAAACTGACGAAATTTTGCTGTTGCCGCCCTTCCGGTCTTGGCACCGGCATATACACATACACACTCCCCCTTTCGACCCCACCATCAGCATCAGCTTCAGCTTCGTCTAGTCAGCCGGCAGTCCCCCTGTTGTTTCCTTCCTATCCCGTCAGTTCATTTGTGGACTATTTTGGCTGGGCTGGTTGTCTGCAGTCTTAAATTTTTGCCTCACAAATTCAATGTCGCATTGAGTTTTCCGAGCGAAAAGCGCTTTCAACGCCCAAAAATCAACCCCCCAAAATATATGTATGTCTGTATTGGGGTATATAATGTACACACATATATAGGTATATCTTGTTATGTATGTACTCTGTATGGCTTTGTCGGCTTTTATAGTTGCCCGTCTCTCTCTCGGTATCTGTGTGTGTGTGTGTGTCTGTGTGTGTTTTAGCCGGCTTTTGGTCCGAGTTTGTGTCTGCTTTTGAGCAGCACTTGAAATTGTTCAAGTTGTTGCTTGAAGCATCATTCGACCAATTATTTGCGGTTGAAACGAAGAAAATCAACCATGATTCATTCCAAATTAAATACTAAACCAAAAATTATTACCCAAGCTATCAGAATGATGATATCAGTTAAGAAATTTATTATTTAAATATAGATTATATATTTGGAATGCTTAATAAGTATTAAGAGATATTGCTTGTGTTCTCAATTACAAATTCATGTGCAAATCACAAGTAATTAAGCAATTTATGTTGCCTAATTTTATGGGCAGAGAGAGCGAGAGCTTTAAAAGGCTCCAAAATTTGTTAGAGGCCAATAAAAAATAATTAAATGTGAATCTGTATATAATCTAGATAATGTGGGTACGCATAAACAATTAATTAAGACGTTATGCTAAGTGCCTAATTTAAAAAAGGAGGGGCTAGCTAAAATAGGAGTTTGTTAGTTAAATGTGCTGCTTATTTGCCTTGCTTGTGCTTTGGTTTTCTTTTGTTTCTAAAACTTTGCACTTATGCCTTAAAGTATGCTACATTTTAGTAGCTTAATGTCAATGTCAATGATGGTTCGCGGCTCTACGAACACGTTTCATGGCAATTTTAGTTTTTATTTTCATTTTTTTTTTTCGTGACAATTTCCATTTATGGTGTTACCTCCCTCACACTTTTCGGTAGAAAAGCAACAATCGTGTTAATGTCAATGCATATGACAAGACTCTTTTCCATTTTTTGCTTTCTATAGGCATTGGAATTTGTTTACATTCTCATTTTGTGTTAGACTAACAAACAAAACATTTGAATTAAGCTAAGAAGCAACAATAACAACAAACTCAGCAGGCAGCCTTTTGCGGCATGCGGCCTAATCAGAGAGCCATAGAGAGCAAGTAGGAGGTGAGAAATGAAAGAGGCTTAGAGAGAGAGAGAGAAAGAGAGCGTGGGTGGGTGGAAAAGTGAAAGAGAAAATCTCTCAAACGCATATTGCAGCTGCTTTTGGAAGGACTTCAATTTGGAGAGAGTTTACTGCAAAAACGAGCCCTCACTCTCTCTCCATCTCTGCTCTCTCTCTCTCTCTCTCTGTTACTATTTCTTCCTCTCTGGTCTTTGACTGGAATCTGTGTTTTGAAAATGAAATGTCAAAATGCAAAACGAAAGCTCAACAGCACGGCACAGTGGCACAATTAACGCAACTTAAAACTTAAAATTATTATAAAATTATTTGTGGTTGAATATTTAAAACAACTTTTTAACAGTTTTTTCGTTTCTGGATTAAAACTTGACTTAATTTTTGATTGGCCTTTGTGGTTTATATTTTTGACGGACCCAGAAATTACAAAATTTTCAAAATTGTCCCTCAAAAGTATGCAACAAGCTATAAATTTGTTATTAGATTGTTTTGGTTTGCAGAAAGCACCACTTTTTGTCCAAAAAATAATGATTATTGGCTTTAAGAAGGAGCAAATTTTTCGCGGTTACCCATAATGGAATATTTTAGAACTAATCTTTAATGAGTTTTAAAACATTTTTGCAATGTAGAAGCAAAAGGTGAGAGAAATGGTGAAAAGTCTATAAAACTTGAAGTAATTTCACATTTCGAAACGTGTATCCACTGTGCCCTGTCAGCTGTGTATGTGTACATGTGTGTATCAGTGTGTAAGTGAATTTCCTTCTCTATGTCTTATGCGGCTTTTCTTTCATTTGGTCGCGGCATTTCGCTTTGCTTTGGACTCATCAAAATGCGCGTATATATGTGTGTCAATAGTGCGCTTTCCAGTCTTTTTTTTCTCATTTTTTCTTTTCTTTCAGTTTTTTATCCCCCTTTTTTATTTTATTTGCTACTGCTCCCCTTTTGGCATTTTTGCCACTTGACTGAATTGTGTGAGTTGTTCCTTTAAGTCCTGTGTGTTTTTATTTTGCTTTCAACTTTTGGGTCTAGTGATGGACAATTTTCAAAGGACATAAGCTTTTAAATTTGACAAAGGACATTTTTCTTAGTAAATTTTCTTTTGAACACGTTTTCTTATTCTTTTTTGCACTCACTTCAAACACTCGAACTCGAATTATCGTTATTAATTTACACAGTAAAAGCACAAAAGTTGCTTGATGAGGAGTGGAATGGATTACCGGGAGAGGGGGGCAAGGGGTCTTTAGGGATGGGGAACGGGCAGCACGCGACGCATTCGTTGTATGTGTGTGAGTGTGAAAACTTTTCTTTTCTTTTATTATATTTTTGGTTGTTGGTATATATTTTATTTTTGTTGTTTGTTTTTTGTCTTTTTTCCGAATATTTTATATGTGATTCGACGCTTCATTCAGTTTGTCACGCGCTTTTCGATGCGTTTAAATGCGCGTACATTTTCCAACTGAACTGGATGCTGTTTTTCATGGTTTTCTTTTCATATATAAAACTTCTCCCCCTAACTGTGAAAAGGCTTTTCTATTTCCAGCAACCACCCCCTTTGGCTGTCTTAACGAGATGTCGACTGTCCCTCCTCCACAAAGCCCTTCAACAAAATAAAGCAGCGCATGTCCACTCTCTCTCTCTGCAATTATCTCTCTCTCTCTCTCTGGTTCTTAGACTATTCGCTCACCTGCAAAAATGAAAATGAAATTTCTATGGATCCCTTGTGTGGCGAAACTTGTTTACAAAAAAAAAGAAAAAAAGTACTAGAAAAAATCAAATGAGAAACTGTTTAGTGAAGTGTTGCCAAGCAAACGCATAGCCACCCCTAAACACCCATCCAACTGTCGCCCCCTTTCCGCTCCCTTACCAGCCACCTTGGATATATCTACCCATCCGACCTAGCAAATGCAGTTCCTTTCGTTTCAGTTGTGTTTATCATGTGTTCAATCATTAAAACTTCGCCATTTAGGGGATGGCACTTGCTTTAACCATATATTTTGTTTGGCATTTGGCTTTCTATTGCCTACTTTCAGGCATTTTGCCTGCTAAAAATAAGTTAAGGATTTTAATTAGATTTTCGCACGTTGGCAAAAGTTGCCATGACAAAACACACTCCATCGTTAACAAACTAACATGCGAAAGGAAATAAAAGAAAACTTTTCTTTATGTTTTTTTTGCTTACACATATATCCAAAGAAGTCAAAGTTTGCAATCGGCAAAAGTCGTGTTGCGGTTGGCGGTTGGTTGTATCTCAAAACTTTTGAAATATATATTGAAAAGTTTGTCCTGTAAGATAACTGCAATGTCCTACTTTTATACACTCAAGTTTTTATATTAAGTTTGTAAATGCAATATAAGATTTTGTTGCCAGTTTCATTGCTAGTTGTTTGCAGTTTTCAAAAATCATTAACAACCAAATGCTTAGTTCGATTCTTGGACTTGGAATAGGCATGTACTTTAGGGCATCAGTGGGGACAATGATTGGAATAAAAATAAAAGTGCTTTGCAAGCTGTTTTCAGTTAACAACACAAAGTCGAGGCATACGTTTCATTTGTCAGCGTTAATTTCATTTCACAGGGTTTCCCTATTCAATTGTGATTGCCAAAGTCATCATCCCCTTGCTCCACACACATCAACCCCATGCACATTTGCGTCCCCCTTAGTATTTGCTGTCACATGCAAATTTACTGCCCACACTTGCCATAGGCCTTATACATACATACATCGATACTTGTCCATGTCACATTCACACGAATACATGCATGCATGCATACATATGTAAAATGTATTGAACAACCATCTATGACAAATTTACCCCCGCCCTCATTTCCACAGGGGCCACAAGTGGGCAAGCAACATTCTGGGCGCCAGAGATGAGTTGTCGACCCTGAACGAAATGTGGTGGTTGCGGTTAAATAATCGCTCTTTATGAACAATCAATAAATTTAAGCTGTGTCTCCATGTCAATGCGATTACTTGGCGGCATTTGCCCGAATATATATTGGACACTAAAGATGTGAAGAGCTCCCTTATTTCTTTTTCTATGAATTTTATATTAAGATTCACTTTTCTTTAAAGAAAAATCAAATTTACTAAAGCAGAGCCTAAAGAGATAAGCCTATTATGTAGCTGATATACGGAGATCCCGATAACTAGCTATTTGGGGGTTTAATATCTTAAACACAAATAATTATCTCTTTTGAAGGGAAATGAAGTGAAGTTTCCTTTTAACCACCTTTGAAAAAGATCTTGAATACGATTTAGTGTCTTAAAAACACATTAAAGGCAAATAAGTTGAACCAAAAATCTAAAATTTAAAGTTTTTACCTATAACCTCGTCCGCTTTTTATATGGGAGAAAGCGAAACACGTTGTTTGATATGGTTATATTTATTCTATCCAACTCTAAAATTATAAAAATTGTATCAGAGATCGAAAAATAGATCAGCAAAATTTTAAGATATGACTAAATATTTACTTGAATCTCTAAAAAAATGAGTTTTTGCTAGAAGGATACAAAAGAATGTCCTCCTTATTTCAACTATATGTAAATTATTTCTTACTTAAACCATAATTTTAAAATGCGTAAACACGTTACCCATGTAAATAATGCTGTAATGAACTTACAGCAGATAACATATAAAAACGAAGAATGTCTAGAACTGACTTCTACTTGGTCTATTGAGAATTATATCTGCCTAATAGATTGTTTCCTATATAATTTATCTTTCCATTAAATTAAATTTTCTATGACATATATGTATAATAAAAGTTATGAGTACTCCATAATACACCTAGACCTCGCTTTGCGTTGGGGATACGTTCCAAAAAAACACGACGCAAACTGAAACGACGCAAAGTGAATTAAGATTTTCTATAGGCAACCATGGAAAGATCAAAGATAGGTTCCCGGGCCATGAAAATACTACTTTTTAGAAAGAAAAATTTAACAAAGTAAACATTTAAAAACAAAAATGTTATTGCACTCATTCATTAAAAAAAAAAACTGTTTCCATTAAATCAAAATAACCTATTCAATTATTTATCTTTATGAGTTTTTAGTGGCTTCGTTCACCAAAAGTTTGTCCAGAGTTTGGTGAATAGCTTTTTTTTGTAAATTTAAATAAATTTCTTGGTAGCAGTTGATGTTTGCAGCTACCGCCTGGGATACCTTAAAACTTCTGTCATTGTCAGGATCGTTTTTTATGAAAATTCTCCATTGCTTCGTCAATCAAGCCCATCGCTTTTGAAATTTGTTTGGAGGTTAAACACTGTTCTACGAACATTTCTACTAAACCCCGAGTTTTGATAGCAAGACGCAATTATAAACAGAAGTACATAGGTAAGCTAGATGTCAATGTTGAAAAACGTAAAACTGCCAAAAATTCAAAGGCAATGTTGGTAAAAGTTGATATTGGCGTTGCCACAATAGCTGATTAAGAAAAAAAAACTTAAACACTCGAACTCAAAACAACGCAACAACGAGAATATAACGACGCACAGTGAAAATTAGTACTAATAAAGCAGCGACGCAACTTCGAAAAAATGCAAAACGAAACGACCTCGGTCTAGGTGTATTACAATATTTAATTATTATATTTAAAGGATTCCAAATATTTATATTCCAAATTTACCTTTTTCACGTCAGTTATTGATGTTATTATGACATATCCAACAAGTGACCAAATTAAAGGTGCGAAAAAGGACAAAAATTTAAAACAAACTTCATCTGCATATATACTACGCAAGTCTAGATAATAAATTTGATGGCTATAGCCTTCGAGATTAAGATATTTATGCAGGAAGATATTGCTATCCGCTGTTGACGTAGATCATGAATATATATCCAAGTATAAAAGATATAGAGTCCATAACGTGTCTGTTTAATGCTTGTTAGTAAGTTTAATATATAATTTCACTCTACGATGATTTAATATAATGAGTTTACAACTTTTTTTTCTTTAAATTAATAAACATTGACAGTGATTGCCGCTAAGGCAAATTATATAAAGTTTTTACATTTTTACATTTTATTAACACAGCATTAATTAATATTCAATTTGTCCAATGATGAATGCTTGAAAGTTGGCTAATTTTAAAGAGTTTTGTTATGCAACATAAAGCCAGATTACACACATTTAACCTTTAAGCCTTTTGCACACCCTTTTAATTTATAAAGCATTTGAAAGCTTTTAGCCACTAGAGAGAAACAGACACACACATACACACAACCAAATAGACCCACATCCTTTCAGTTTGATGAATTTACAATAATTTTAATTAATTGGCGGTCCGTGTTGAAGAAGCCACTTTAAGATGCCTCTGAAGCAAATAATGCAAATCGTATAGAATGTTAAAGGAGAAGCTCAACTCAAGAGCTGGCAATGGCAATCGATATGGAGTTTTTGCCATTTGGATCAATTGAAGCGGGCAAAACTAATTGTGCAGAAATTGAGAATGGTCCCTGGCAATGGAGCACAAAAAGAGGGAAGCAAAAACGGCAAAAAAAAGTAGGTACACATACAAGTGTGCTTGGCTTGGCATGGTCTCAAGTGGCGTTTCAACAAGTTTTTGAGGCCTGTAACCGCAATCCGGGTTTACCGCCTGCCTTTTGGGCAAAATAAACCATTTCCATTTAATTACTGAGCGCTGCCTGTTGTGAGCTGCATCCATGAAGGGATATGCCTTTGCCTTTGTAGTTGCATTTAATTGTGTTTCGCTTGCACCATTTGCAACAATTGCAATTGTTACTCTGGCTCCACTGCTCTACCCCGAAATGTTCGTAGTCGTCGTCGTCGTCGCTCTTGAAGGCTTCTTCAACGTAGTGATGTTTGTTGTTAGTCGCCTGCCAGTTGCCATTTTCCATTTACCCATTTGCATTCGCTTTCCGTTTCGGTAGCGAGAAACCCTTCATCTGGTCTACTCTCTTCCTGTACTCATCAACAGTTTGAAGTTGCTTGCCTGACCCAGAAACACATTTCCCCATTACATCTACCTCACTGACTCTTTCTCATACTCATCACTTTCACTCATATAGAGTGTGTCAGGATGTATACACACACACACACACACACTCATTCTGTCATACACATTTCCCAACGCTCTATGCTTCTTTGCCGCTTCAATTGTTTCTTGTAGCCCCATTTTTATCTAGCTGGAATACCCGGGACTTCTTTATTTGAGTCAAGCCTTGCGTTGCATCGCCTCGCCTCGCCTCGAGTGGCAGGAGGCGGGAAGAGAGAGAGAGAGAGCCCATTCAGCTTGCAATCAACATCCAACGCATCCTGCAATTATCAACATCAGCAAATTCCAGCAACATGCCAGCAGGCAGCCACCTTAAAAGTTAAACATTGCCTACAAATGTGGCTGAGTCAAGTGGTTACTCCACTTTATGCATCCTTAATTGCTCGGTTGCCGGTGACACGACACATCATGGCACTCTCCCTCTCTCGCTTTCTCTTTCCCTCTCGTACACACTTGTATATATGTATGTATGTCCTGTTCCCGTGACACTGATTTGGCATTGGGCATGGGGACATGGGCATCGGCATCGGCATTGCATCGTCTCCGCATCATCCACAATTGCCGGCGGCATGCCCAAGTGGCAGCGATTTGTATCACAGATAAAGTCAACATGATGTTGCATATATGTTTATATTTAACTTTCCAACACAATCTCAGATGAGACGCCAACAAGCGTTCATCAACGCAAAGTGAAGGAAAAGCATTTGTCTTAAAAATTTTGGTTTTCAATTTAAATTTAATATAAAATAACTTTAGAAAGGATTTGAAATGGTTTAGAAACGTAAAACTTGAGAAAGTCTGTTGGTTGTTTAGAAAAACTTTCGGAAAAGGATTTTCTATTTAACCTATCTTTTGTTTTTAATAGAAGATAGTTATAATGATATAAGGACACGTAAAATTTCAGATTTCTAGACTAGAATATTACCCTAAGACAACCAAATAAACAATGACTAAATAAAAATGGTTGCATTTTAAACGAAAAAGAATTTTCAATTTAATAATCTACATTTTTAGGGGTTTTCCCTTAAATATGATGAACTCATTATTGATATGAAATTAAAATTTCAACCCCCTTTTGGTGAGTGATGTTTTAAATTATAATTAATAATAAATTATTCCACCCATGAGACAATTTTCTGAGGTCAACATTAAGAAATACACCCACCCACACAAATACACACACACACACGCACAGAAATGTTGCCACAAGTGGGAAATACTTGAAATTTAGCATACGACAGAGAGGTCCTCGCCATCTGCCCCCTTCTAGGTTCTCCATTTGTGGCAGGGTGGACATCTGTCAGAGTCAGCAACATGCTGAAAATGCCGCCAAATTGCCGCAGGCCAACGGGAAGGAATACAAAGAAAAAAAGAAAAGAAAAAAAAAACAAAACACAAAAGAACTGTGACGTAAAAAACGGAAAATCTTGCCGAGAGATGTCATGGTAGGCCAGACAAAATGGGGTTGACATTCATTACGTTTACTTGCGGTCTGTGGGTTTGAGCCAACGTGGCGTATGAGCATATGACGAACGCTATTCCACAGCTTCCAGCAGGATAACGCGCATTTTAAATTTCTGCTGTGTTTTATTTTGTCTTTCACATTTCGCGTAATTAAGAAAAAAAAACAACAACAGCAACTTGATGAATAAAAGTGGCCCAAAGCGTAAGAAAGAAAGTAGTGAGGGATGGGATGGGGAGGGGAAATTATGCACAAGTGCACATCCTCTGCTAAAAGGATAATACTTTGATAATTTGAAGAGACGCCTCAAGTTAAAGCACCTTAAGGCAATTGCAATTGCTTAAGCAAACACATTTAAATTTCAATGTAAAGGGATTAAGGACACTTACCAAAGGTAACACCATTTGTTTGCTTCTCTTTATCCTTCTCCTTATCGCTCTTTTCGCCGCCCAATGGCTCCAGTTCGATGCCATCCGTTGTGGCCACTTTGTAATCGCGTTTCGACATATTGCCACAACAGAAGCCACAACATAACATTCGTCCTATCTTGTAGGCTTGTGGTTTAAGTGGCGCCGTCTTGGATGAAATTTCAATGGTTGGGGACAATGGGCGGGACTAGTGAGGGCCGCTCTAGTTCTCTAGATATGTTGTTTTCGTTAAGTATAAATAGATTTTGATAGAAGACTATATTATGTCGATTCGGTGAGTAGTTTTGATTGTGGCGTCTCGATTTTGTTTACTTCGAAAATTGGTCCAGTTGTTCACATATATGTATTTGTTCTTATTGTTGTTTGAAAATCTGTAATTAGGAATAAATATGTTAACAGTTTTAAACTAAAAAAATCGGTCTTAGATATTGATTTTTCAACAGTTTAAGAGGTAGAATATTGCTCTGGTTCCCTACTTTTTTGTTCTCCGGATCCAGGATCGATTGCTCTTGTTAGTTTAAACATTCAGGAGTATCCTTCACAGGATATTAAGAACTTAGTTCCATTATTTTAAGTAATATCCTTTCAACAAGCAATCACTTTTATATAGCAAATTATTTGTCTGGACTGTGAAATGAAGGGAACTTTGCTCTCTTAAAGGTCTTTTAAGTAAAAGAAACATTTTCGACCCAAACATTGTTTAAAGCCAAATCATAGAAAGAATTCATATGAAAAAGTATAAACTTGTTAAAAACAATTAATACATTTGCAGCATACTGCATACTTTACGGGGTAAGGTTCATTCATTTCACAGTCTTACATCTGCAGAATATATTGCTAAACGGAGCCAAATGTTTAAATATCTGCTTCACATTAAGAAGAAAGCATCCTCCTCGGTTGTTGCTTAACGGCAAGGTGCTACAAACAGAAGCAAAGGCAAAATACCTGGAAGTAGTCCTAGACAAAACATGCAGAATCAAATGGTCGAAACTAAACTGTCTGATAAATGGGAAAAGCAAATTTCCACTAAGATGCAAACTATATAGTGTCATAATAGCTCCTCCGTGGAGATATAGAGTCCAAATCTGGCTCCAGATTCTAAGAGAAAAAAGGTACAAACTTTTCAAAACAAAGTTCTGCGGCAGATGGTTGCCCATGGTTTATCTGAGGCGCCTCACTATACCATGATATTGACGTGGAAACGCTTCAAGATCAAATAAATCGCCACACCAGCAGGTACAATGACAGGCTGCAGACACATGCGAAACGGCTGGCTAGACCCCTTGCGAGCTAAAGAACCATCCACAGGCTGAAGAGAAGCCAAGCTTTGTTAAGATCATTTGTAAATTTATTGCTAGCTAAAATACAAAATAGAAAAAAACGAGTCTTACATCCGCCCAGAACCTAAGGCATCGAATCGTTTCATTATTTTACACAGATTACTTATTGCAACAGATGTTGCAATATATATTCCTTGCATTACTTTTTCCTTTTTTTCTCTCTTTTAATACTCAAAAGTTAGTAAAATTTTCAATGTTTACATGGGTGTGGTTCCTTAAATTGCAAAATATTAAGAATTTTCTTTGTCACCCCGGATATTCTGACCAAAAGTTTACTCGTATATTTTATTGTCAGTAACTTCTGGTTGTCCACACACACAACTCACAACACACAAATACACCCACATCAGGGCATCTGTTATTATTGTTGCATCTGCAACTGATGTTGTCGGCGACATTGTTGAAAGCCAAACAAAACGAAACTTTAATAATAGCACTCGGACTCCTCACTTCACTCTTCACCTCTGTCCTGCTCACTTCTTAACTTCTGCCAACGAGACTCTGCTGAGGGAGCAAGTGAAAGAGCTTTGTATGAAAGAAATATATAAAAAAAGGAGCAATGGCTAGCAACAACAATGACAGTGTCGTGAACTAAAAAACATTCGATAGCCTCAGGGATGGAAAATGCAAATGCACATCAGTTAGATGACTAGAACAGGGAGTTTGCAACATGACTTGGAGCCGGATACTACCAATAATTGCAGGGAACATGGCCACATCTTAAGGCAAACACACACAGACATAAGCTAGAGTATGAGTAATGGACACATCTATACATACATACATATATAGAGAAGCGTTTATTGAAGACCTTTTGCATCAGACCGCAGAATAGTTCAATGCACGCTCAGTTAAATGGAGCAGCCACGCGGAACACAGTATTAGAGTCGATGGAGTCGATGATGGTGATGGAGCTGTTGCCGGTGTGTTTTGTACGATGGATGGCCACTCCATTTGATGGCGGCACTTGAAACAAAAGCCGAGGCGAGGCAATTGTGTTTGCTGTTACTAAAAACGAGGCAGAAGCAAAACCAGAAAAAAACCAACACCAACACAACAAAAATAACCCACAATGTAATAAAAACTAGACGACGGGCCATTAACATCCAACTTGGGGTTAGGGGGTTATACCAAAAACAACAGCTCCAACAGCAAAAAAAAAAAAAGTAAAGACGTAAAGAAGTGGCAAAACAAAGTATACAAGCCACATAGAACAGCAAAAAGCCAAAATGAATAGAGCAAACAATACAAAATTGAAGTCACATGGTTAACGAATATTGGGATACCCTGGAAAATGAAATGATACTAAATAATTTAATACAAATATATGAGCAAACTTTTCGAGAAATTTAATAGAAATGGATATAAAATTTTAACCCAAAGCATTCAAAATAATCTCAAATATATTTGATTCTTATCGAAGAAAATCTATTAAGCATGACTATCCATATACCCCATATTAATAGGAATTCAAGGAGCGTTAGCGTCACGAGTAAAAAGTTTGTTTTTAACCTGGCCATAAAATAAACTGGTCAGGATTAATGGCAAAATGGCGTCAGTTTGTTTTTTGATTTTCTTTAGGTTTTGTATTGTTGTTGTAGTTGTTTATTTGTTAGCTTGTTGCGCCACAAAGCCAACAAAATGGAATAAAGTGTGTTAGCTGTTGCAACGAAGGCCAAAATCATTGCCAGGACTAAAATTTAAGGTAGAGTCATAGTCGAAAAAAAACCTGGCCACGTTTGGCTCGTTTTGGGTTTTTGTTCGTTACGTATACGACACGTGTGTCGTTTGTTTTCATTTTACCTGACTTCCGGTCTAAAGGACAAAAATGTATTTGTTAGCTGTCTTGTTAAGTGCATTTTTATAAGCTTTTTAAGCAAGTGTATGTGTTTGTGAATGTGTGTGTGTGTGTGTGTGTGTGTGTGTCTTTGCTGCAGCTTTTCCAACCAGAAAAACGTGCAAAATATGCATAATTAACATTTTGCATATAGCTAGAACCCGGATTAAGGTGTTTTTTTTTTTTTGTGTTTTCCTTTAAAACATGAGGCTTAGCCATTCTAAACACTTTGAGTGGTTGCCATGGTGTAAGATATTCTATTTTTAACCAAAGTTATCTCACAGTAAGAATCAACCTTTCATTCCCAAACTTTGACTAAGGCAGACACTAAAAAGAGTCATTAAAATCAAGTGTTTATTACATTCTAGAGCAAATTAACAAATTTAATACTTGATATCTTTCCGAGTGCCATATTTACACAGCATATCCCGCCTCTAGTGCCAATTCGAAGGTCAAAGCACAGAATACTATGCCATGGCAGCTGAAAGTGCTTAGGTGCTAAGGGGAGATAGGCCAATCAACATTGTGCATATTCGATTGATGGCAATCAAAGCTGAATTGAGAGTCCTCAGAGTGTCATTTGAAAAAAAGCAAAAACAAAAAATCCCTTAACCAGTCAGCTACGCAATAAATTGCCAAACCAAGGTCAGAGAGAAAAAAAGAGTGAAAATCCTGGCTAAAGGGTAGCGGGGTGTAAGTGGGAGGCAGGGTGACTTCGGGACTTTGTGTGCTTATCGTACGCACTTACATAGGTAAACGTTTTTGCAGGTGTCATGTTTTATTTTTAGCCTAAAATACCTAGCTAGCTAACTAGGTAGCTGGTGACCTCGTCCGGACATTGAGTGAATTTCTATTCGATCTGCACAACATACATATATGTTTAAATATTAATGGCCAACAATCAACATAAATAAATTATAAGAACATGTAACAGGAACTTTGCCGGGACGCAGGAAGTCAACGTTGTTGCTGTTGTTGTTGTGTCTGGTGCCCGGCAATTAACTTGTTTAAGGCTCTAAGTCAACATGACAAACACATTTGTCAATGTCAGTTGGTGGTGCAGTGGGAGTACATACAATATTTGATGGGAGTGTTCAAATACATACAGAAAGAACAAGTGTAAACAAAAAGCTAACGAAATATACAAATTTTACCTTGAAAATCCTTCGTTAACAAATGGTTTTGTTTGGGCGCCAAATGTACAAGTTGTATTTTTCTTTTTAATGTAGATTATTTATATTTTGAGGGACTTGTAGGTAGAATACGAACAAAAATAAATCCTTTAAAATATTTTGCAAGTTTAAATTAATTGTTTTCACTTTAAGCACACACGAAAATATCGCCAAAAAAACGAATTTCTTTAGAAATGTTCAACTCTAGACGTTTGGGATAAAACTTGTTTTTTTTGTATGTTGGTTTTTTGTTTTATATTCTCTTATATACTGTAAACGAAAAGCGAACAAAATGCGTCCATTTAGCACGAAGGATAAACTCTTTCTGTTTGCAAAATGGGGAAACAAAAGGAATTGAAAACAGAGAGAGAGAGAGAGAGACAGCGAGGACGAGAGAGAAATGTAGCTTATGCTCATGAAAAGCTTATGAAAAGTTCCTCTCGAAAAGTTTCATCTTCATCCTGTGTCAGAATTCGTGCAGCAAAATTCCACGGGAAACTGCACAAGGATAAGGGGAGGTAAAGAACGAGAGAGAAAGCGAGAAGATACAGTTGGTTTACAAGAGAGCAAAGATTGAGAGTTTGGTATGAGTCTCACACTATGAGTCACAAGGCAAAAATTCAAACCACCACCAAAACCACCCACCACCATCACCAGTACCACCCCTTTCCCCCATTTTAGCATCCTTTGTGGCGGCGACTGAGAAGATTTCATCCTACCTAATATAAACAACAATTTTGTTTTCTCTCCGTATGTGTGTGTGTGTGTGCGGTGGCTATAACATTATATGTTAGATAAACAAAATATTAAGGGTGCATGTAATGTGGTTAGGGGTACCTCGTATATACAATAGACACTTATAATCAATGTTACTGCAGAATAAGAATTTAGATTCCATCACATTAATAAGTTTTGAGAATTCTTTTATATTGTTGTTTTGGTTCTTACTAATAATATACAAATAATTAATACCAGTGGCAGTAAACAGAGAAAAAATGAAACAAATAATTTTTGAACAGGATTAAGTTTTTCTACGCATATCGATCATTTCATTGCCTTCCATATCCTGATTGACTGGTGTATCCTTGGGATCTAACAAATCACCATCAAAGCTGAAATAGACAATTTAATTTACTAAAACTGATATTGATTTGAAAATATCATTAGATAACGAAAATGATATATAACTTACAATAATTGTATATCCCTAACATTACAATTTAGTTCCTCAGAACACTGAATATATAGAATGTTAAAAGTATCCGTTTTTTTCATTGGTATAATTAGAGGATGTTTCATTCTATCCTCCTGGACTTTTAACTGGAATTTCTTTGGCTTTCTTGTCAGAGCCATTATGCTATTAGCATCAGCTATAAGTTTATTTATATTATTATTATTATTTATATTTGATTTAATTGCGCGCCCACCTAAAATGAGAATATATAAATTGAATTCTTAAAACAATTGAAATTTAATTATAAGCTGCTACTTACTTAAAATGTGAAAGTCTTTTAATCCAATACTATATGGCGATTCATGAGGTTTCAAGAAATGATCTTCCATATTTATAACCACATCATCCACACCCACATCATTCCGCTTGGCCACTTCTTGGAACATGTGTGTAAACTTTTGAAATTTTCGCATTTGATAAACTTGTATTTCGCCCAGCCTATAAAAATGAGAAGAATAAATATTTAGAATAAACTAATACTTGGCAATGAATTGTACAAAAATTAATTGATTTTACCAACTTAAACTGATATTGATCGAATAATTATCCATATCGGGATCAATTTGTGCAACATTAGACTCTACCGCAGTTTTAGGAGTATCCTCATCGGAATCCAAGTTAATCTGTGGTTGATATATATATGAGAAATTGTTTATTTTATATATTTTTAATTAATTTGGACTCACAAATCCTTCGATCCGAGGCATTACGGCAGAAACCAAGTCAATGCTATCAACAACCTTAGAACGCGCTGCTAACTCGGCTACTTGCCGACGATGTGAAGATTGTTGCGGAATTTGTAAGTCTACCTTTTCATTGGCATTTGCGTTTAGAGGTTTGCGGCCTCTTCTCCGCTGCTTTGGCGGCGACACATTAGGCACTCGTGTGGTTTCTGTGGTCTTGGATTTAGTATCAGCTTTACCCAAGGACGAACGTGTACGTCTGGCTACCGGAGCACTTTCATGTTCATTCGCTTGTTCCTTTGTATGGTTTTCCTCCATTTCCACGATCAACTGGGAGACGGGTGAGAGGGGGCGTGGTGCTGCAACTTCTTTAGCATCTTTGGGCAGCTTGGCATTTACACTTTTAGTGGTCTTCTTTGATTTTGTAACAGGCTTCGCAGCTTTGCCTCGCTTTTTGGACGTGGTCTGAGTATCGGCAGCATTAATAATATCATAATCTGCTTCCTGAGACAACGAGTCGTTGGGTAGACTTAATTGCTCTTTGGGAACTTCTGCGTTTGGTCAAGATTACAAACAGTTTTAGTGAAACAAAAAGCAAAACAAACCGTAAGTGAGACGGAATACCAACCTTGCACAGGAACCCGCCTGCTCAATACGCTGAAGACATCGCAATCATCATCATCTGACATTTTGATTTAAAGCCTCAAATATTTTTGAATGAATAGAAATTGTTGCCTATCTGAGCGCCAAATGTTTTAACAAAATAAAAAGGACGCGGAAAAAATCAGACCTTTATTTAGGGCGCCACTGAAATATAGATCTGGCAACGCTGGAAAATATGTTAAGGATGGAAGCACTGAAACAACTGTGACAGCAATGACAGTGATTACTAGTGAATAATATCTGTGAAAATTAATTTAAATTGACTCCACTAAAAAATTAACTTACATCATAGTATAAATAATAATAATTGGCAGAAAATTGTTCTTTAAATGTTTCATGTCAAACTTAATAGTTTTCGAGGTAAATTTATTATTTCAAAATCTGTGAACAGTGAGTTGGTTTTGTGATAGCAGTGACTTGCGCTTTTTACATAAATGCATTGCAAGTCCCTAACGCTGTCGGTTAGAGGTGGAGAAACATCGATGTTTGCTGCTATCGATGTTTTAGATGTTTTTAAGCAAAACATCGATGTTTTTAACGGTTCTTGCTTTAAATGAATATAATTCAGTAAATATTAAAACGAAAAACAAATGTTTTTTTTTCAAAAGAAGTATTACAAAATTTGAAAGAAGGAGATCATTTTATTAACGATATTTAAGTTCTTGCTGACAAACATTAGTTTGTCAATAAAAAATATAATATAGTATAGTTTCAAAAACTACCTTTTTTGGCGCTCATTAATGTCGATAGTAAATGGTGTAACTCGATAAAAAGTTTTGAGATCAGTGCCAGGATTTTCCATAATTAAATGCTAACTGGGAACTGGAACATTGGATAGGATTGGCGTATCGATATTATCTTTGCTAGAGGAGTACAAAGAAAACATCGATAGTCGTTGTATCGATGTTTTCTCCACATCATATGTGGCTGGTTCTCGGTAGTTGTTTTAACTAAATTTCTTTTGTAATGTGCTAGTAAATAGGAAGTAAAAACTCCTCGCCAGAGGAGAGGATCGTTGATGTGCATGTGAGTTTTCTGTTTCGTGTGTGTACGTGTGTACTTTGTCGAAAAGAAAACTTAACTTTGGGGGAAAAGTGTTGCATCCCTAACCCACATCCCCCCTCTCTGCAACGCCACGCTACGCAAATAAAAGAGTCAGACAGTTACAAAATACTCACCAAGAAAGTGTTCGGCAGTGGTAAATACAATGACGTCCACAAGCAATTTGTCGGATGTTGTGCGTCACTACCAACGGAGCATTGAACGACATGGACAGGATGAGAAAAGAGTAAGTTTTGTCGCCGTCTCGATTTCTATAACTTGTGTAATTACTTGCTCTATATGACAATGCCCCTATTCCAAAAAATTGCCAATTCTCATAGATCATTGTTTAAATGACCTTTCACTCTCTAAAGACAGACAGAGAGAGAGAGAAAGAGAGTGAGCACTTACAACTATGCAAACACCTGTCATTACACCTCTCTGCCTCTCTCATACTAATCTGGGTTACCCTTTTTATTTTTTCTACCTGTGTGTGTGTGTTTTTTCCAGCTTCTTCACTGTATCAGCAAACTGTTTAATTTGCCCATCAAATTTGAGCATCTTCAGGAAACAGGCATTGGAAAAACTGTAAATGCCCTGCGTAAAATCAATGGAGAAATTGGAGTGGCCGCCAAAACTCTAGTCACAAAATGGAAGGCTATGGTTGCTGCTCAAGAGGAGCCTAAAGAGCAATCACAGCAACCTGAGACGCCGACACCACCACTAGATTCAGATACAAATCGCCGATCTAGTGATGAAGATCAGGACCAGGAAAACAAAGGAAGCAATTCCACCAGTGGAGACGAAGTGCACCAGGAGCTACAACCGCTACCACCACCTCCACCCGAGCACCAAAAATCTGATCATCACCACAATCATAGTCATAGTGGCAAGACCAAGTCGAAACACGAAGGGCGAAGCTCAAAAAGTAAAGCGGAAAAGAATGGCCATCAGCATAGCAGTAGCAGCAGTAGCAGCCGAACTCACTCTAAGAGCAAGTCAGATCAGGATAGGAAACACAAAAGCAATCGGCATGACAAGTCAAAAGAGAGTCACAAGTCCAACAGAGAACATAAGCACGAGGAGAAATCCAATAGTGATAGCAAAGAAAAGCATAAGGAAAAAGAGCACGCCTCGAACCATAAGAGCTCCAGCAGCAGCAGCAGTAAGTCTAGTTCCCGGCATGAAAAACCTAAAGATCAGGTAGATCAGAAGTCAGAGAAAGACAAATCTTCTGCATCTGCATCAGCCAACAAGTCATCCAAGCGTAAACGCAGTCCCAATCGTCAAGATGATGGCACGCCGCCTTCAAAAGCGGCCAAAAACAAGTCAATAACAGAAGAAGATTCCCAAGATGGCTTTGACTCTAGTATGGGAGCGAATTTTGATGATGTTCTTGGTATGCTCAATTTACCAATGGGCTCATCAAGTAGCTCTAAGAAATCCTCAACCACCAGCACTAAGGCAAAGCCATCCTCCAAAGTACCAACAACAACAATGTCAACGGCAAGCAAATCCACTTCTTCCTCAACCGCATCATCTAGTGGAAGATCTACTGGCAATAGAGTAAGTTCCTGCAATATAAAAACTTATGCATTGCCTAACTTAAATCATTTGAATTTCTTGATGCGTCCGATTAGAAACCAGAGCTTCTGGCTCCCACAGCTAAACTGGAACCATTGGATCCCAGCATTGCCTTGGAATTGCCAACAATATCGAACAACTATAAGCCCATGCCGCTCAATCAAACAGTCATGGCTGTTGTTTTTAATCAGGGCGGTGGCGTACCCACATCATCTCATAAGTCTGGAGGCCGTTTCTTTAACGAATCTGAGGCTTTGGCTCAAGGCATTTCTTCCAAGACTATGCGGTTGGTATTAATCTTTGTCATTGGCTTGAATTTAGTTATGACATTTTGACTTATCATTCAGCACTAAGATCTATTCTGGAGTAAAAACTGGACAAATTCTACAAGTGCCCTCGTTATTTGATCTCTGCACGCGTGTGCTACAAAAGAATATTGATGGTAAGCTTAAAGCGGAAAATTTCTATCAGAATATTAATTTGTTTACTTCTTAGCATTGGAATACACTGGAGGTGTACCCTTTGAAGTCTTACGTCCAGTTTTGGAACGTGCCACACCACAGCAGCTGCTAAACTTTGAAGACTACAATCCCTATCTAATGGATGACAGTGAAGTTCTGTGGCAGCAGCATGTCCAACGACAATGTCGCAGTCAAAAACGCGAAGAGATGGAGACATGGCGCGAAATGTACCTTCGCTGTCAGGAGGAAAAGGAACGCAAGCTTAGCATTCTATCCGAGAGTATAAAGGCCTCACAAAAGCTTATCGAAGCACCTGTAAGAAAAACCCAATTGGCATTCGTTGACTCAATGGTGAAGCCACCGCGGAGTGTGCAACGCAAGCAAGATCAATTTGGTACCAGAGGCAAACTGATAGCCACGCCAGCAGCTCGTGTGGCAGCTCTTCAGAGTGTTACGCCCAATGCTGCAAAGGTGGGGGATGCACGTTTGCGTGTGCTGGCCGCTACACGTGATACGGCGCAAGTTGGTAAATGTTTATGCTAAAAGAAATTAATCTCGAAAAGAGAGTCTTATAAGTTATTTCTTATTTTCCAGGCGCTCCAATGCGTATTAAGAAAGCTCCCCTTATGGCAAAAACACTGCAGTTTATGCGCGGACGTCATAAACGTTAAAGTTAATTGTATAATTATACTGTATAGTCTTATACTCAATTTTGTTAATAATAATCGAACACACACACCAAGCCTCACACACACACACACTCTCATATGCAGTGTGTGTGTGCGTGTGTGATACTCAGTCTTTCTGTCCACCCAGTTTGTCTGTTTTACGGTGGTGTGTGCATGAGAAAAACCGAGATTTGCCGCTGTGACTAAACTTCTTGTGTTTTCGATACATTTATATACCATATATATGTATATATATATAAATATATATGCATATTTAAAATATTTATTCATTTTCGTTTAACATCATTTTTTATTTAAATGTTTGTTACTCCATTTAGTTTATAAAGGCTGAGAGAAAATTATGATTTATAAATAAGTTTGCCCTATCGAAAAAAAATTGTAATAAATTGTAATGCAATTGGTATATCAAAATTGCTTTAGTTTGCTGGATACATAAGTTTGTTTCGACATTTAGATTAAGTATTTCACACATCCTTTACTACATTATTGATATAATTTGTAGTTATTTTTATATAAGTTTGAATGTTCAGTGTCCTAGAGGGCTGTGCGAGTGTCCAAATTTAATTTTTATATAGTTAAACACTCGGATAACAAATGACTACATCACGCAGGGTGGGCGAAAGGAGGAAAGACAAAAACCAAGTTGTTTCAATTGATAGTAACAGTAATTAATAATATATTATATATTACACACAGACTTAATGCGAATAAATTATTTTCAAACAAAACGATCTAATTATCATCTTCCTATTTGTTTTACGTGCCAATGCAATAGAGCGTTCGACTTCGTCCATAGAACGCATTGACCAAACGTTGGCAGGAACTATTCATACTTAGGAGACGATTCGTTGTGGCGGAGGACGATGATGAATATGATGTTGATGAAGATGAGCTGTTGTCGCTGCAAGAAAACGATTTTAATTCATGGGGAACGAAAGATAAGTTCACTTACTATTACCCCAATGCCGTCAATTTTTTAATATCCCACAATCGTAGGCTGCCATCAGTGCAGACTGTGGCCAAATGTTGATTGTGTAGATTCCATGCTAACGAACTGACACTGGCGGAATGATCTTTGAGCTCGGCCAGCTGTATACCAGCTGCCAAATCAAAGATGCGCACTTTGGGTTCCTCACCAGCAGCAGCAAGCATTTTGCCATCAGGACTAAATGCTAAATTTGTCACTGCTTGACGACAATCGGAAAAGATACGCATAAGTTTTCCGCTTGTGGCACACCACAGACGCACCGAATGATCAGCCGATCCAGTGGCTATATAATTGCCATTGGGATGGAAAGCAATGCTCTGAAAAAGAATCGAAAACTGCATATAGAACTCAAATGCGATCAGAGGCATAAACTCACCTCCACATCCTGAGTGTGACCCGCATAAATAATTAGAGCATGCTCTCGTTCTAATGACCACAGACGAGCAGTTAGATCTTTTGATCCAGTTACCACATACTGACCAACAGGACTCTCATCCATGCACCATATGGGATAGTTGTGACTGCGATAGATGGCCGCACATTGAAGATTATGAGCACGCCAACAACGCAAAGTGGAATCCTTGGATACACTATAAAATAGCGGATAGTGGGCAGAGAAACGAGCATTGGTAACACCACGGGTGTGTCCACGTAACAGCAAACCTCCGAACTCATTACTAAAATTAACAAATATTATTTTTTAACTAAAATGTGAGACAGAAGAGACGGGAAAATTATATTTACTAGGAATTCTCGGCAAATTTACTTCGCTCCGCTTTGCAATAGTCCCGGCGATCTTCCTCACTGTATTTAGTGGAACTGACATCAACCAAATCCTCTTCCGGTTGCCCAGTACAATTGTTGAGCTCCCAAGAACATTCGGATTGCTGGTGAAGACGATAAAAACTTTTGCCCCGGCAACTATGCTCATTCAGTTGCCACAATTGCAGGGCGGAATTTTCAAAGCCAGCCAACATATGACATTCATTGCCATCCACATGGGCTGTGGTCAGTCCTCGTGACCGATCACTGATTTTTAAGAAACGCGGAAGTTCAACTTGAGTTTTGAGTACTTGATTTGTGGTGGCTCTTAACGTTAATAGGCAGTCTTCTATATTGGCTCTTGATGGTGGAACTGGCGCACCGATTCCTGGTTTCATTTCATCCTCAGCAACCTCTGTCTTTATATCAGCCTCCAATTTGACAATAGATTCTTCGGCAGAACGCTTTTTGCTGTTCTTTTGATCTTGACTTGATCTGCCGCGACTTTGGATATTACTTAACATTGCAGTAGTGCCTTCTGCACCACCACCATCGTCATCCCCGTCTAATGCGTCTTCCTCGTCCGCGCCTTCTAATCCAAGCAAGTGATCTTCACTAAACGCCCGCTGCTCGTTGTCTACGATTTGTACATGCAACCAGGTGTATATCAGATTCATTATGAGCACATGTCCACGCCTTTGCAGATATGCACACATTGTGTCCACCACCTGGGACGTTGTATGCATCTCATATTTCGAAGCCCGAAAATGTGCAACTGTAGCATCCGCCTCTGCCATCTCCAGTTTTGTGCAGCCGCTCAATATCTGTACTAGCTTCATAAAATATTCCAATTCCGCATCTCCCGTATCCTGAGCTTCGCGCGCAAATCGTATTTGACAGGCCAAATCGGGGGCTGAGCATCCATTAATCTTGGTAGGCAAAGGGGCATCGTACAAGTCAACGGGAGCCACCAAGTGCACATATTTCTTAAGAAAATCCACAGCCCCTTTTGGCTCTCGAGCCTTAAGCAGCTCCAAGTACAAATGGCACAACATTGGAGCATAAAAACGCTTCATTTCGTTCCTTAATGCTTCTGGCTGAGCCTCCACAAACTGCGAGAAACGACCAAATTGCTGATCCACTGTGTGTTGATTGTTGGTGATCACCTGGACATTGGAGTATGTGAAGGTGTTCCCACCATGCAAGTCCGCGTCTAGCATTTTGTTAACGACAAATTGATTTTTACTCTGCATCAGGAGAAAATCAGATCGGCGAAACCTTTCATTGCTCTGCAAAATTGAAAGTACAACAAGAAATGTAAAATCCCAAAGAATCTAACACGATGCAAGGACTTACTACATAATTCTTCTGTTTCAGCAGAATGCCCAATGCTTGTCGCAGATAATCATTTTTTGATGTTTTCGCATTTGGTAAACTCATGTTTTATGTACACATCTGCCCAAAACAAGTCTTGGACAAATATTTACTTTAACTATGGTTTTTGTTTTTTTAATAAATTACTTCCCAGCTCTTGCTGAGATTTATTTGGCCTCCCCGATCTTAAGAATAAACGCCAACGCCAATGTAATAATTGAGAATCACAAAATTGAAAGAATAGAAAAAAATTTTACAATTATATGTTTTGTCGATTTGTATATGTTGTTATCGATATTTTTCTTCGTTAGGGATGAAACTCTCCTCACTAATGATAAAAACATATGGTTGTTAGTTTTGATGATATATTAATGTTTTGGTTAGTAAATTATTAATCTATAAATCAATGTTAGCCAATCGTGCGAATGATGTTAATAATTTCTAAATGTTAATTGGCTCCTCTGCGAGGATCCGATAAACCACTAAATGTCGTTGTAGGTTCGGAAATTTATTTCTTATGAGCCTAAATTTGGTGCAGTTTAATAACAAGTGGGATATATGTATGTACATATCTTTTTTTACATAGCAGGTGTCACATACATCACATAAATCACTGTTGCTTCGATTTAATTGTTTTATTTCCAAACAATGGAAGGATTCTTTTTTGTGCAACCATGGAGCTGCCGAAACAAGGGAAATAATAAACAATAACCTCTATTTCTTTCAAAGCAAAAAGCATTATACTCAGATTCCCAGTCCGATTTAATTTTGGTATATAAATAATTAATCGCATCATTTATAGGCCAACTTGCTAAAATAAAGCTTCGTTCGCTCTAGCATTCTTTGCGGCAGCGTCCATTTGGTCGTTTTCTTGTATTTGGACGTGGCTTGGTATGTGATGCATATCAATACTGGTTAGAAATATTTAATTTTCTACTTTTTTCAAAATATCTTTAGCTATGCAGTTGTTGATGTGGTTTTTGCTTAAGGAATGAATGGACCCTAGGATGTCTGTTAGGATAACAAGTTTTGGAAAGTAATTTTCAATTGCAAAGTCTATTACCTTTGCTATAGCAATGCTAATGCTCTGCGGTCAACGTTGATCTCTTGGACCCTATATAAAAACTTTTAGCGGTGATTGAATTTTTGGTCATAAAGGCACAGCCCAAAAAGTCCTCTAACACTGAACCCTCTGTAAAGATAATTTCGTATCCTCCCTCACGAAGTGTGTTTATTTTCTCCCCCAGTAAAGCAGAAATAGTTTCCTTATTGGCAGATCTTTCATTAGAAATTAGTGTCAAATGTAAATACCTGTGATGATAATGTTAATAATTGCTATAGTATCGAATATCTCTTTATACTCAGTATACACTTTTCCATAGCTAGTGTTTCCAGCTATGAAATTATTAGACAACAAATTGGCTGCTGGAAGCCCAAAGGCAAAAATTTTGTCAATTTCTTTTGCTGTTGCAAATTTCATCCTGTATTCAGGTGGCGTTTCCGCAGCTATTTCCTTAAGTGGAGATTGGCATGGGTTTTTATGCTACTAATTGCTGCTTTGAATTAAGATGCGAACAATGAGCATAAGCATACTTAGGTCTGACAGAAGCTTTGAAGAAATTAAGGGCTTTGGATGGATGAGCATGAGCATGAGCGTTTTCAGCATATTTAATTAATTTAAAAGTATACTGCACCATATAGGGGGTGTCCACTGTTACAACTCGGAGGAAGCATCATACACATCGTACATCTGTAAACAGCTGTTTATAAATCGTTAAGAATATTGCCAGACTGTCAAAGTTTTTTGAATCTTCTAGAAAAATGGCAAAAAATGAATGATCAAATGGACACCCATCAAGAGGCTAAAGATTTGGCTTCCTTTGGTTGTATGTACATTAGTAGTGCATTATAGATTGTATTTATGCTCAAATGGCAAGGCATCTGAAACATCTACCAATAGCTGTCATACAAGTTATGTGAAGCATGACCTTTTTACTGAGATTATATCAAATACCTATGTTTTACACTGTGGATATAAAATTTATATTATAAATACATAAAAAGGCCAGAGTAAATGATCTTACATAATACTTTTAACTTAACTATAGATAGAAAGAGATACTTTAAGCTTATTAATGTCAAGTGGGACTACAGATCCTCGTCCATTTGTTCATCAGACTTGTTCAAGTTCACATTGCATGTGTTGTTGTTCTCAAAGAACTCTAGATCATCATCGTAATCATCGAGATCTTCGTTAGTTGTTGATTGCTGGTGGAGTTGTGACGGTTGTTGTTGTTGTTGTTCGGGCCGCTGCTTAGAAAGAACTGAAAGAGGCAATTGGTGAGCAGGGGGCTGCCATGGCACTAATGCAGTGCAGGGACGTGGAACTGATTTCATTAGCCATTCCGGCGGAATGCCAGCAGCTGCCACAGGTGGGGTGGCACTCTGTTTCAGTTCATCACAGATCACAATGCGATTAGCATTACGAAGTTTTTGCTCAAGCTCCATTGCCGCCAGTTGATATGCAGGATTTGGATGATGTGTTTTTCCAGTGCTAGTCGAGGGAATATCATCGGTAGCCAGACCACCGGTTACCGAGGCTACACTATTATTATTCCCACTCCCATTGACTCCAGATCCAACTTTTGATTCGCCAGAGATTTGCAATCCACTAAAATGTTGAGTGATTCGCTCTTCGGTAATTAACATTTTGGGAGGCCTGCAAAAGTATTAGCTGATTTGACCATTCAATATTTTGGATTTTGTTTCTCATACTTACATTACGGTTGCCAATTGCTCTAAGGATTTTCGTTTATGTGACTCAAAACCATAGTTGGTATTAGCGTTTGAGCCAAAGTGCATAATCCCGCCCACATCTGGTTGAGGGCACGCCCACGGCATTCCGTCCCAAGGAGTCGGTGGACGTGGGAAAAAAATTGCTTTGTTTTTGTTGTTTCCAGTAGAAGCTGCTGCTGCTGGATTGCCCGAACCGCTGTAGGACCTGCCAAAATATAACAGGGATAAAAATTATAGTTTCAACATAAAAATCATGTGCTTCATTTCACTTACTGCATTTTGAAGACAGCTGTGATTCTTGCGGATCCTTAATTACGCTCTATTCATTTAAATAAGTAAATCAAAACAAATTTGTTAATTTACTCGCTTGTTCTTCTTTTGTTTTCACGTCCCGAGTGCAGTGCTGCGAAGCGTGAGGAGATTAGTGTTGAAAAACTGGCGAATTTTTTGGTGGCCAGATTTGAAAGTTTAGCTTTTTTTTTTTGCTGTTGCTGTTGATTGAAATTTAATGGAAATACTTTAAAGTTTGCGTTAACATTTATTAAACTATTTCACTTGATTAACAAATCGAATGTTTGCGTCGGTGCATAGATTTGCAGGGGATTGGCTGCATAGATGGTCACCGGAAGATTCCACACCATGGTCTCTACAGGCAGCTCGGCTGGAGCCTTTAATTCACCCGACTCGAGATTGGGGCGACCGAAATCCATCATGGTGCTGGTGACAAATTCAAAATGAAGCCGCCACTTTACATTAATTTATTTTACTTTACTTTAATTTATTATTGTCTTTGCAGCATTGATTTGGAATGCTTTGAGGCCTTGCGCCGTACAGATATCTATGCGTTTGGTTTGGTCCTCTGGGAGGTGTGCCGCCGCACCATTTCTTGCGGCATTGCCGAGGAGTATAAAGTTCCCTTCTATGATGTGGTGCGGATGGATCCAAGTTTTGAGGATATGCGTAAAGTTGTTTGCATAGACAACTATAGACCCTCAATATCCAATCGCTGGAGTTCCGATTCGGTGAGTTTCTGAAAAAATCAAAAGTTTTCGTTTCCTATAATTTGGTTTTGTTTTTCCTTTCCTTTTAGCTCCTGGCTGGCATGTCCAAGCTAATGAAGGAATGCTGGCATCAGAATCCCAATGTTCGTTTGCCCGCCATGCGCATTAAAAAGACTATACACAAATTAGCTGCCACGGATGAGAAAATACGTTTAGATTTCGATGAGGTCTGCGTTTAGAGAGTTAGATTTAGTGGCATTAGCTAACTAATTAACGTAATTAGTTAGGATTGTAATTTAAGTCTTAATTTTTAGTGCATATGTATAAAGTGAAGAACAACTAAGTCTAGATGACATTAGGCTATCACCACCAGGATTTATGTTTCAAAAGTTTCATCCCACACACACACATAATTCTTTAATTTTGGACTTTATTAAGAATTGGGGCATAGCTTGGTCATGCCCTCAAATGTTTCATATGCAAAAAAAAAAACCTTGTTAAAATCAGAAAATTAAATTTTTATTTTTTTTTTTTTTGGGAACTTTAGTTTTGTTTTGGATGATTTAATCTCGACTTTTGTGCCTTGAAAATTGCCTTATGTGTAAAATCGAAAACAACTTGACTTTTTTTATATTATAAGGATTTATATAGTTTAAGTTTACACACATTCTCCCCCATTTTATCCATAAAAAGTGCCATTTGCATTTTGCGAATTGTAAAATCACTCTTTGACATCCTCACTTATTGGACTATGACTAGAATTACTATATATATAAGACGTCGATCGATCACATCTCCTACATAATTTACTCTTGTACATGTAAACAATAAGAATATTTTTTAAATAAGCCCGCTCTTCGTCTCAGTGAATTTCCCTGATAACCGAATTTGGTCACCGCATGTGCACTTAATTTAAAAATAATAAAATCCGGAAATAGAAAGACAATCCCAAGGGATTAATTAGTTTAAAAAGTAGAGAGTTTACATACAAAACAAAAAAAAACCCCAGAAATATACACACAAATTAATTAATAGGAAAACAAATGGAAAAACGTTTAAATATTTTTTTTTTTTAATTCAATGATTTTAAAATCATTGTCATTGATTAAGGAAAAGTAATTTGAAAATATCATTAAAGAAATCAGGATAACAGTCACAGGCCCGTTTACAATCGGGAGTCCAATTGATTTCCAATAGTTGCGGCTTCATTCGATCATCCTGCCATTTGAGCATTATGTCGGCGGCGATTGCAAGGAGCCAGACCACAGGGCGGTGGCGCCTCAGTTGAACACTGTAATAGTTGGCGAAGCATTTGACATATATCCTCCTCTATTTTGGACCAATCATGATCGGGATATTGTTGCTGCCAGAGCTCAAGGAACTCCTCACATTTCACATGATGCAATTCGGCCTCATCGGGACGATAATTCATCACGGTATAGTGCTTCTCGTAGTCGTCAAAGTGATCTAATGAGAACTCATGATTGGCGAAACGTAAGAAGAACTTGCGACAAACATATGCCTCCAGGAGATTGACCTTGGTCAACAAAATTACATAGCGTATATCGAATTTCACTTGCTTAAGACATTAAAGAGTTGGGAGTACTTCCAGACCATGTGGTTGCTGGTGATGTGTCGTTCCTGCTTGCTGGCGAGGACGCCGCGGCAATTGAGGGGGAGCCGGCGATTGAGTTGGGATGGATGTTTACTGCCGTTGGTCTGGCGGGTCGGGACGAAATTAGAGCTTCTTCCTTCAATTATAATGTAGGAGAAAAAATATTTAATTACAAACTTTCAATAATGAAATAAAAAAAAATTAAAATCATACACACCTCCGTAAACGTCAGGATGTCCTCAAGAGGCCCTCCGGCCTGTCAGGAACAGGTGCTGCCCGCTCCTTCACAGGTGGAGTTGGCGTGATATCATAAGTTGCGTAATAACTTCTGGCATACGCTGGCCAATCCATTGTATTGGCCACCTCATCAGACCCTACCAACTCCACCCGCTTCTGCCGTATACGCGAGTTCCACAAACGATGTTGTGGTACGACAAGCCACGGTAATTGGAACAACGAAACAAATTGCACTTTGTGCAATTTATTCTGTTCCCTTTAGCGCAGTCTGTGCGGTGTGCAATGATTCTGCCAATGGTTGTCGAATGGCACATAGCGCACAGACGCGCATTTTACCGTGGAGAAACCATACTCGCGGGAGTATGGTTTCCCCCTGCACCGCAGAGGAGCGCCTGTTCCTGTCCGTCGCAGGAGCTATTTCCGCTACCGGCGCTGGTTCAACAAAAACCACTGACTCTGCTTCTGGATTAAGAGGCAGAGGAACCAATGATCAGGCAGTGCCGGATCAACCACAACCAGTGGTGGTGTTGCCACCGGAACAAGAGCCTGCGACTCCTGTTGTTCGACCCGGGCCTGTGTATGTAAAAAAAAGAAAAAAAATTTATTTTTTAGTAATTGTAACTAAATTGAAATGTACTAAAATTTACTTACCCCTCGTGTATCCCGCATGGCTTCTTCCGCCAGACCAATAACTTTGTCTACCATGTCGGCATAGCGGTCCGTCTGGAATGAAAACAAAAAAAAAAGAATAAGAAAATTTATACACAATTGTTATAACCTTGCAAAAGTAAAAGGAAAAATGAATAAAATAAAGCTTGTGTCAAAACTTTTTGGACGAAAATTTGGTTCTATTGTTAAATTTTTGTATTTTGCAAATGAACCAAAGCTGAAATATAATTTTTTTTGTTTCAAAATAAAATATAATGTATGAGTTTAATAAATGTAATTTTTCATTTACATATTTATGTGTTAACAAAAAAGTTACACCTCTTAGAATATCTGAAATATATAAATTTTCACTTACATATCTTTTCATTATTTGACCGTTTTTAAAATGTGGCTGGGTCAAGTGTACGCCGCAAGTTTCATTTCCTTTTTCGGCCCATTCGCAGCATTCCCAAAATTTATAAATGCACAATATCCAATTCATTTAATTTATTTCCCAACTGACCAATGACTCTTAAAAGCTAATATGAAAACTAACTCTAATATAGCATCTAATACTAAATTATGATCACTAACATTAATTATTTTACTTAAATTATAATATTCCCTAGTGGCACTTAAAACTAATTTTCCAAAAACCTCTAACTTATTATTAGAAATATTCCCTAACCACATACACCTACTATTATCTAATTTTCCTAACTTTCTATTCATAGCATGTATTTTTTGTGTAAGACTTGTCAGGGACTTCTTCTACTTTGTATAATGGTGCCTCAAGTCGGCTGGAACACCAACCTCGCAAACTTCTATTATTGTAAGGTCTTCGATGTCCAGCGGCCTTGAGTACACGTGCCCTTTATGATTGAGCATTACATTTTGAAAATGAATGTAATCCCAAACAAATGGGACTGTTCCATTATTAGTATCGAAATAATTTCGCACTGAAACATTAATTTGATTGCCATCAGCAACAAAGCAAACCAAATTAGTGGATATGCGTGCATTTTTTATAAAACTACATATTTCTTTAATAATTTCAATTATTGTTTCTGCCGCCATAAATGTTTCCTTCGTAATCATCAGGTTCATGTAGATTATGGTTCTCTTGGAACCATCGAGGGACACGGCCATCATAGTCAACATTTTGACTATATTACCGCTCCTGGCTTTTTTTGAAGAGGTTCCGGCTTCCTCGATACCCTTTCCGGGATTAATTCGTACCTGTAATATTTAAAAAATATATTATTAATATAATGTTTAGACACTTTCCGAAGTCTCTCCAACTTACCAGGGGCGGCAAAAATAGCTCGTCGATGCTGATAAAAAAAGGCTCCCTTAGGAAAATCTCCAGCGAATTAAAATTTTCCACGATCCTTTGCTTGGCATTATTGGGGAATTTGCGGCAATATTTCACCAATTCTGCAATTCCATCGACAATTTTTTCCTCCGGAATCCTTTGGAGAACTTCGATTTCCTTTGGAAAAACGTTAAATTTTAAATTTGCCATTTTGCTCTGGGTTGTTGTTTGTTTTATTGTGGTTGGTTTTTTAATTTTTCTTTTACTTTATATACATATTTATCAATTTCAAAAAGCCCGACTTTTATCTCCGTTTTATTTGAATTTCAAATTAACTCCCATCTCAATTGCCCTCCCTTTCCCTTTTGTTACAACTTGAAAATTCTAAATTTTCCGAGGGACTCAAACTTTTCGTTTGTTTTCAAAGACACTTGTTATTTATTAAAGCATTATCAGGCAAACATCGCCCAATCTCAGAAGAAGTGGAAAACAAAAAATGGTTAGTAAATACATTGAAAATTTTTAAAATTTAATCAAACATTTTGCAAATAGCAGGCAGTGGCAGCCCACGTGTTAAAAAAGTAAAGATTTACACTACAATAGGCTAACTTAATTGTTTATTGTAGACTAATTTAATTGTTTATTGTTTAGATTCACCAGCCGATTTACATGGCATGTGGTATCGCTCATGATCTTCTCTACTCGATTTTCGTGCTCCAAATCAACACCGGTTATGGCGGATAGACGATCGGCTAGTCTCTCGTAATCCTCCAGTTGTTGGCGTGCCTGATCCAGTCGAAATGTCCAGGCGTGATCTACCAAATAAATAGCCTGCGGGTCGGTATGTGGCATTTCTTGAACGCACATGCTCCGCTTCTTCCGTAAAGACTTTGTGGGTAAATTCAATTAGACGCACATTTTATTTTTACAAGTTTCCTTCTACCAAATTATTTAATTTCAATTCGTCCAGCATGTTTTGAGCAGGAGCAAAAGAGACGTTTATTTCTTATAGAATATTTATTATTTATTATTATATGGGATATGTATTTGTTTTTAAAAATTGTTTTTAAATGATAATAATGTATAATTGCAAATGAGGTCATTTTAAATAATTGCAACGCATTTTCTGCGAAATCCATATATTTGTGTAAGCAGGAAGATCAATATTTTTGATAATAATTAGACATCTTAAAGATTTTCGGATTCTGCCGTGTTTTATGACATCTTCGAATCTCTCATAAACATTTTGTAAATATAGAATGAATTGAAAGTATTTAAAGTTGTTTTTTAATTGTAATGTATTTAATTGTTAAATTGCTTTTAAATAAACTATAACCCCAAATCTTGCTTAGTCGCTTCGTTTTTATTTAGTATCGCTTTAACTATTGTTGCTATTGCTTAATTGTTAAATTGCACCACAAAAAGTGAATACCCTACGAATACCCTTTCCAAACCACGCCGAACCGAACCGAGCGAACTGCAACTTTACTCACGAACTCAAACATGTTCGCGCGTTTACTTAAATGTTCGAGCGGTTTACTCACGCGTTTTAAATCGCGTGAGTAAACGCTAGCGTTTTTAGAAAAATTTGCAGTGCTGCTAAATTTTTTTGCTGGGTGTTTCCCAACACTAACCTATACTGAAGATACTGAGTCCAGTGGCGCTAAAGCGCTTTGGGAAAAATCCACATAAAATACCGCAACCGCAACTTGCATTATAAATAGGGCGGTAAGCTCAACTTTTAAAATATTACAAAGATTCATCCTCAAGTGGAAAAGTGTACCATTTACAAATAGCAAACTAAAATTTAAACAAGAAAGAGAAACATTTAATAATAATTTGGAAAAAAAAAATTAAATATAACATAATAAGTGCAATACAATATACAATTTACAGTGTTTTACAATGCGTTTTACAAGGTAAGCTGCTTTTATTTAAAGTTCCCAATCCTAAGTACAAATATGAGACTATGTTATTGCATAAATTGGAATTTTTGATAATGAATTCCTTAACAAAATTCATGAACGTTAACAAAACGAACTGAAAATAACACTTTTAAATTAGGTAATATAATTTCATTATACGGAACGAACATAAAAAAATGTTGATATAGACTCACAGATTGATGTTCAAAATGACACCAATTGACTTTCTTTCCACTCGCACTTTCCATTTGACTGTCTTATCAGGGCGAAAAAACATGTTTTTCAACTCAAAATCAATGCATTCTTAATGACGTTCACTCCAGACTGTTGTTTTTCTTTGACTAAGCAGTATTAAAAACAAATATCGCCAGTTACTACATGGCAACTGACTCAGTCTTATCAGCAGCATCCAACTACATATAAAGGTGTCTGAACAAATAGACCCCCAAGGGATCGGAATTGACGTCACTACATTACAGTGCAGCTAGTAATCCCAATCGGCAATTTCGTCATCCAATAACGGAAAATGAACAAATTGGGAAAAATAATTTTCAATTATTTCTAAATTTAGTTTAACCGTTACAGGTTATACATTGCACAAATTTTTAAGCTTTACTCGAATTAAAGCTTAGATGTATTCTTATGTAGATAAAAGCTATATAAATGTAGATAACCAATTTAAGATAAATAAATATATCACACGTGCATAAATTTCGATCAGTGCGGTTTCAAAATTGCCCATTTTTCCAACGAGACGTCACAAAAAAAAAATACGGTAAATTCTTCAGAGTAGCTGCAAAGAAAAACTAAAAAAAGGCGAACAAAGAAAATCTTAAGTGACAGGAAAAAAATATTTGCGTGGAAATTTAAAATTTGCCAGACTAAACAAGTGATGACACTTGCAACCCTTAATTTGTTTATGTTTTTTTTCCACTGATTTGCTATCAATCAAATGCATTACGAACTGATAAGACAAAACACGCTTTGGAACACCCCCACACCCTTTAGACACGGGAGGCTTGGCAACAAGATCTTTAGGGTGGTCAAGGTCTAGATTAAGACGTCTGCGAAATATGAGATGTGTTAGCTATAAATAAACAATTCAATTATTTTTATTTTTCCAAATTGCATTTCAATCAAATCAAATCCTACACTATGTGCAAGCCCTGGCAGCCACGGCGTCCATGTGTGGGTGTGAGTGTGTGCGTGAAGGTCAGATATCTATTAAGTTTGTGTGTGTGCTTGGCATTCTTTTCTGTTATATCAAGTGTGAAACTAGTCTCCAAATATCGTGATTAAGAATTTCAAGAAAATTTAATTCAACAATGTGGTCGCGAACATTCCGTACATTTATTATTGTTACAGCCAAAAGATATACAATTAAACGATACGCTAGGTTTGTATGATTTCCAGAAACAAAGTTTCAGATGTTTGCGAAAACAACAACAAAACAGTTTAATAGAGTTGTCAATGTAAATTGAAACTTGGTTTTTTATCGTTATATCGTGTATCATGAAAATAAGAATATTATTTTTTTCATCTCGAATTAATGCGCCAATTTTAAAATCCAAAAATAATAAATCTGGGACTACTATTTATATTTATAACCAACATATATCTACACAATTAAGCTGCATTCAGATTTTTGTATAATTAAGAAATTTAGTGATTGCAGTTCGATAAATAGATTCATCTCTTGTCGAATTTATATAATATGGCAACCCTGTACACGTGCTACAATGTGTGTTGAGTTAAAATATTTAAATTGTGACCGGTTTTTGATGGGTTGTTATCAATTTTACTTCAGTTTGTGTTGTTGTTAAAAAAGCTAACCCAACAAGCTCGCAACTCTTGAAATCTGGGAGCTTAAACCTGTTATCAATTGGCGGCTCTCTCACATTTACACATGCTCAGTTGGAATTGTGCACTTGAGAGTTAAAGTTCTACGCAGCGCAAAAGATCGAACGGAAAAAAGGCACCACTACATGTTTACTTATCTGCATATGTACATACATACACACGCTATATGTACATATGTATATAAAGTGAGGTTTTTATGTAAACAAATTATTGTTGAATTTCCAACGAACAACAACAACCACAACAAGCTAGCAAGCGGGTGAACCATTAACAAAAAAAAAAAATCACACGGCTGAAAAACCCATGAGTCATTTTGACGTGGCCGACGCACCACTACAGAGAAACTGAGATAATTTCGGCTTCCAGTCGGGCGGCTACCGATGTCTACATCGGGGAAGTACCTAAAACGAACACAACAAAGTTGAGATTGTTTGCGACCTGCTCACGATCGCATCATTTCCAATTAGACAGTCGACTGCAGTGGATGGATTTTACAACGCGGATTTATTTGCTACGCAATATTGAAGTTAACATTTAATCGAAATGAATCAATACTTCGACTTGGATAGGAGACAAAATGTTTCGTATCTGAATGATGCGTCAAGCACTAGTGGTTATAGCAGTGCCAATTCGCCGACATCTACGTCCATGTCACCAGCCCATTCACCGGAATCCACCACACTCCAAAACGAATTTGCCAATTTGGCTTTGCCCCCGGTTGAAAATTCACCACAATTTATGAATTTACCATACCATCAACAGCCCAGTCAGCTGATGCCAAATGGCAACATACCCAACGCGAGTTTCGGCAACATGTACATGGATCATCAATATTATACATCGGCCCCGCCTCCTGCGGCAACTGTTCAGCAGACAGCATTAAATTTCCAACATCCACAGCCAGGATCTGGGATGAAAAATGAATTTCCCGCGGTGCTTCAAATAGCCGAGCAACCTGTTGAAAAGTTTCGCTTTCGCTACAAAAGTGAGATGCATGGAACACATGGCTCTCTGAATGGAGCAAACTCAAAGCGTACCCCGAAAACATTTCCGGAAGTAATGTTGCTTAATTACACGGGACCAGCAGTAATTCGGTGCAGCCTCTTCCAAACGAACCTCGACAGTCCCCATTCGCATCAATTGGTGGTGCGCAAGGATGAGCGCGATGTCTGTGATCCGCATGACCTGCATGTGTCCCAGGAGCGTGGCTATGTTGCTCAGTTTATTAATATGGGCATAATACACACTGCTAAAAAATATATATTTGATGAACTGCTGAAGAAGAAGCAGGATCGTTTGGTCTTTCAAATGAATCGACGTGAGTTGTCCACAAAACAGATTCAGGAGTTGCATCAGGAAACAGAGCGTGAGGCCAAGGATATGAATCTAAATCAGGTATATTTCCCTATTTATTTTCCTACAACAAACATTTTAAGTATCTGTATTGTATTTTTTGTGGTAGGTGCGACTTTGTTTTGAGGCCTTTAAGATCGGGGAGAACAATACATGGACCCAGATAGCTGCCCCGGTCTTTAGTAATCCTATCAACAACCGAAAGTCTGCACAAACGGGAGAATTAAGAATTGTCCGCCTCAGCAAACCCACGGGCAGTGTTACCGGAAACGATGAGCTAATTCTGCTAGTCGAGAAGGTCAGCAAGAAGAACATTAAGGTGCGCTTCTTCGAGGAGAACGAAGATGGTGAAATTGTGTGGGAAGCATTTGCCAAATTCCGTGAATCTGATGTGCATCATCAGTATGCAATTGTGTGCCAGACGCCCGCATATAGGGACAAGGATGTGGACCACGAGGTTAATGTCAGCATTGAGCTAATCCGGCCATCCGATGATGAACGATCTTTTCCACCTCTGGGATTCCGTTATAAGCCTCGTGATGCTATTGTATCGCGTAAGCGACGACGCACTTGCTCCACAGCGACCACTAACAGCAGTGGCAGCTCTGGAACGGGTAGTGCAAATAATTCAATGGAGCTGCCTATAACACTGGCACAAGTGCAGCCAATGGCTATATCGCATCATGATCAGACAATTAGTCAGGAGTTTGGTAAAGAATCCCATCTGGAAGAGCTTATAAATTCGGTGCAATTTCGAAAATTGATCGAAACTGATTCTGAAGAGTTAGAGAAAATGTGCGATCCAGTCTTGGGTATGCTCGTTCAGGACGGATTTGGTAAATCAGAGATAATAGCGTCTACCGCTGCCGCTCTAGAGCCGACATCGAAATGCCTAGATGCAATTTTTAGAGCCTTTGAAACGGCACGCCACAGTCCACAGGTTTCGGAGAGCGCCAGAAAATATGTAGAGGAACTCTTTACAAACCATGCCCTTAAGAACGACAATCACGACACTCTTTTGCACGAAGTTATTAGCCAGAAACAGGATAATCTAAAACTGGCATTCAAGACATTGCAGGTGCTCAATTTCTTTGGCCTTCGCGACTTGGCCAGCACATCGATTAATGCGGATGGCGACAGTGGACTTCATATAGCTTGCCAGCAGGATCGGCCTCATTACATTCGACCTCTACTTAAGCTAGGCTGCAATCCCAATCAACAGAATCATGCCAATGACACGGCGCTTCATGTGGCCGTCAAAGAGGAGCGGATGAGCTGCATCGATAGCTTTCTGAATGGTGTGCCGCCCGTTAAATTGGATCTCACATTAAAAAATGACGACGGATTGAGTCCATTGCATATGGCAATTCGACAAAATAAATACGATATTGCCAAAAAATTGATCAATCATGATCGCTCTGCAATCAGTGTGGCAAACACCACCGATGGCAATAATGCCCTTCACATGGCCGTACTCGAACAAAGTGTGGAGCTACTAGTGCTCATATTGGATGCCCAAAATTCAACGCTCACCGATATACTCCAAGCCCGAAATGCAGCAGGTTACACGCCGCTGGAGCTGGCACGATGCAAGGCCAACGGACGTGTTGTCCAGTTACTGGAAAAAGTCTACCCAGATCGAGGTGAAACGACCATGACTTGGATACCGTTCAAAGTAAAAGAAGAGATCGATTCCTCTTCAGACGATAGCAGTGATACGGGGGGCCTTGAGATGAAGACCGAAGAAGATGTCGTTATCAAGACCGAAAATGATGACGACATAGACACAACGCCGCAAATGGAAACGGCAAATGCAAGGAATTTGAAAATTCTACTTAATAATAAAACCAGATTCGATAAATTAGCTGCCCAGCTCAACCAGCAAGACATTTGGAGGCAATTGGCGAAGAAAACGGAAATGGAGAAGTTCGTCTTTCTCTGGTCAAGTGCTGAGGGCATGCTAGATTATTTATACCATAAATCGAGCAGGGCAGAATTTGAAAGCTTTGCCCAGGCTCTCCACGAACAACTGGGAGTTCTTACATAAGACTAGCATAGTATTTTGATTGTTATATCTATACATTATAGCCCATATTTGCTCTAACCCGAACACAATTCTAACTAAATTAAGGACCTGGATATGTATTTATATACCATACATATCCACTGAAATATGTATTTTGTAATATACAAGTTGTTATTAAAACCCAATTAACACGCCATTTCTGTCCATATCCATGCATCTATCTCTTGATAAACAGTTTATTTCTTTTTTTTTTTTATAAGATACGAAAGAAGCAAATTTCCATATAAATCTTTGTGTATACAATAAATATTTGAGAAGTCTACTTATGTATATATGCATTTTATGAGTATCTTTTAGAAACAGGGGGATCCCAGCTAGAAAGCACGTTCTCCACTTTAACCACAAGTAAAGTGAATCACCCAACTTATAAATTGCATTTAGCAAGTGTGTGTGCGTGTGTGTGTGTTTGCAGGGGAATTACTCGACTGGGGTAATTCCCCTGGCAGTCGCCTTATCTATTTAAACGACATTCTTTACCAATGAAATTTGTTTTCATGCCTCTTCCGTTTTGCTCCTTTCTCTTACAGCAATATGGCTCAAATTATCGATGGCAAGGCAATGTCCAAGGAGATACGCCTCGAATTGCATCAAGAACTAAAGGAATTTGTGGCTGCTGGTAATCGATTACCCCATTTAACGGCCGTTATCGTTGGGGAAGATCCCGCCAGTCAGACCTATGTTCATAACAAGATGCTTGCCTGCAAAGAGGTGGGTATTTCCAGTGAGACCAAAATATTGCCCGAATCCACCACCCAGGATGAGTTGCTACAATTGATCAATCAATTGAATACTGATGAAAATGTGACAGGTGTACTGATCCAATTGCCAGTACCCGATCATATTGATGAGCGTACCATTTGCAATGCTGTCGCTGCCGAGAAGGATGTTGATGGCTTTCATGAGATCAACATTGGTCGTCTGGCCCTCGATATGGAAGGCACAATTCCAGCTACACCGCTGGGCGTTAAAACTCTTTTAGAACGCAGCAACATCGAGACCTTTGGCCGCAATGCGGTTGTTGTAGGTCGCTCCAAGAATGTTAGCCTTCCGATGGCGATGCTCCTGCACTCTGATGGCAGGCATAGCATCAAAGGTCTTGATTCTACAGTAACAATATGTCATAGGTTCGTTTTAATTTGAAATTCGCTTAATGGGAAAATTCTATAGTATATTCAAAAACCAACTAACAGATATACCCCGCCCAAGGAGCTAGCTAAATTTTGCCGCCAAGCAGATATCATTGTTGTTGCAGTGGGTAAACCAGGTTTGATCACAAAGGATATGATTAAGCCGGGAGCCTGTATCATTGATGTGGGCATCAATCGCATCAAGGACGAGAAAACGGGAAAATTTAAGTTAGTTGGCGATGTAGACTATGAAGGTGCGTCTAAAAAGTTTTCTCTATTATCAAATTCTTACAACTTTGGCATTTTAATTTTTTCCATAGAAGTGCGACAGGTTGCTGGACACATTACACCGGTTCCTGGCGGTGTTGGACCAATGACTGTGACAATGCTCATGCACAATACGCTCAAGGCGGCAAAGAAGCAAAATGCCACTCGACTATTAAATGTTTAAAAATCGTACATACAGGTGATATGTACAGGTACATATACGTACATACAGAAGCAGCAATAGCAGCAACAATCCCAAGCCCGTGGCTCTCTCGCAATAGTATTTTTTGTCCTATTATTTAAAGCCATACTAACCATTAGTTGATTAGATTAACCCAATTACCTATTATGACGATTTTATTAAATGCCACTAATTACTAATATCTATTGAAAGATACAATGAATAAAGCATTTTATATACATATGTAAATTCTCCGCTTTAATTAAACATTACGGGGAAAGAAAGTGTACTTGCATTTCTCACAGCTGTTTACATTTCTTCTTTTTCTTCTTCTTGGTCTTATAGCAAAACAGAGATGCCAACTTTTTAACTTTTGAATACATTAAAACGAAATTCTCCTGCAATTGCTTAAATTAAATTTTTATTTTAAAAAATAATAATAATATTTATTGTGATACAAGTTTTCTTTGTATAAACATTTCTTAGCAAGCTCAATATATTTTAAATAGTCTGTTAAATGTTAAAAACCGCCATGGCTCATCTAAGGGTTAAAATGTCAAGTGAATTTTGTTGCTCGACACGATGCAAACAAGTTTTACAAATTGTTTTTGGCAATGGATCAGTTGGAGAAATCTGCATAAACATTAATAATAAATTCAATGCCTCCATTCTTATAGTATGTGATGTCCACTTCGGTGTCGAAGCGTAAGATGGTCTCGAAGACAGTTCCATTGGCCTGCAAGTAATCGTTGTAATGCAAATCAAGAAAATTTATAAAAGATTTGCTTTCCACTTACCTCCACTTGAATCTTTTGGCCAGGCTTCAAGCCACTTTCGGGTAGAGAAATATTATATACTCACGACCATTTAGCTTGAGAGTCTCAGCATTTTGGCCAGGCAAGAATTGCAAAGGAATAATACCCATGCCAACCAAATTAGAGCGATGAATGCGCTCATATGTTCGCGGGTCATTCCCTCGAAGAAAGGCGGACGCTTAATGTAGGTTGAGTCGCCTACAATCTCTGAACATCCATCCATCCATGATGAATACGTCCTTCAAAGTTACGATTGCCCCGACAAGACACCAGCACAGACAAGATTGTTTTTCTCAATCGTGTTTACCACATTCTCATCCAAGGGACCCGAGTTGCCAATGCAAGTCATGCAGCCATAGCCGACAATATCGAAACAAAGAATGTAATTAGAAAAATTAATGACTACGAATTGAGTTCTACTAACCTGCAGAATGACACGAGCCGGCTTGAAGGAGACCTCCACATCATTTGAGCCCTGCTTTAAAGCAGGTGTCCAACCCAAGATGCTCTGTACATACATATTTCCCCCTACATCCATCGGACCACACAATCTTGACTTTCTTTAGGACCCTCTGCCATGTGAAAATCTAAAAGTAAAAAAGAAGAAATAAAAAATTAATTCAATATTTAAATCTAAAAGTAAAAAAGAAGAAATAAAAAATTAATTCAATATTTAAATCTAAAAGTAAAAAAGAAGAAATAAAAAATTAATTCAATACTTAAGTCTAAAAGTGAAATAAGAAGAAATAAAAAATATTAATTCAATACTTAAGTCTAAAAGTGAAATAAGATTAAATAAAAAATATTAATTAAAAGCCATAGAAGTGGCTGTTGGTATCCTGATCCTGCAATTGGGAAAGAAATGTTAATTAGAAATACAATTGAATTTGTATTTCATACAAACCTGGGTGTACGCCATAGGATCTTGTACGTTTCGATCTGGCATTCTTCCCAGATCGACAGCCATCGTCCTGGCGGGTCGAACACTTCCAGCTGCAGACTGGGCCCTCTGCGCATTTTCGACCGCCATCGTCCTGGCGGGTCGAACGCTTCCATCTGCAGACTGGGCACTGTACGCATTTTCCGCGTACAGCACCCAATCGGTTGTGTCGGCCACCTCCTGTGACCCGACCAACTTCGCCCGCATCTCCCGGATGAGAGCAAGGCACCGGTCATTGCTCCCGCACTGCTTCTTGTGCAACAGCATTCCTGTCCTGCCCTTCGGCCGGACAACATTACACTTGTGGCAAGTGTTGTTGCGCCGGTCGAGGCAATCCTGGCCGTGGTCCACGAAGGTCCTCACGCTTTTGAATCTGCGTCCGCACAAGGCACAGATCTGCCTCTGGGCGAAGAATATCCGGAAGGTATCCGCAGGCACCTTGTATATCGGTGGTGCTGGAACCTGTCCCAAAGGTTCCTGTGGTACAGGAAGCACAGGCAGTGGTTCCTCTACCACCGGGTCCTGTGCCAGAGGTTCCACAGGCAGTGGTTCCTCTACCACCGGGTCCTGTGGCAGAGGTTCCACTGCCTGTGCTTCCTGTACCACAGGAACCTGTTGCAGAGGTTCCACTGCCTGTGCTTCCTGTACCACAGGAACCTTTGGGACAGGTTCCACTTTCCGTGGTTCCGATACCACCGGTCCCAGTATAATGGGCTCCAGGATCACGGATTCCATGATCGCTGGATCCCCTGACACTGGATCCTGTGGCATTGGAACCTGCACCGACTGCACGGTTTCTGCCTTTGCCTTTGCCTTCCGCTCCTGTTGGGAGAAAGAAAAATTTGAAAAATTAGAATGGGAAACTTAAATAGAAACTTCGACTATGCCGAAGTTTTCATACCCTTGCAGTAATTTTGGAATTACGTTCACTGCAACGAACGGACAGACGGACATTATCGACTCAGCTTCTCAAGAATATATGTGTACTTTATGGGTTGGAAATTTACGTACCTCCGAAAATTGAAGCAGTGCTTCTCTGTTGAAACTCATCTGCTCCCTCAGAGTCGCAACGGCGCCCTCCGAAACTCCACGGAGCAATGCTATCACATTTGCAGCCTGGAAAAAGCACCAAAAATGAAAGAGCTTACAATGTGGAAATATCGAAATACTTACATTGCGGTTAGCCTCCAGTGCCAGTTTCATAACACGATTCGATTCCTCGGCCATCTGGAAAAAAAGATAGGAGTGTAGAAATAAAAAAAAAGATATAAATACAAAAAGAATTTATAACACAACTTGCCTTTCAATTTGTGCGCAAAAAATTAACCGTTAACCGTTACAATTTTCGGTAACGCCGCAAGTTGCAATTTGAACTTCAACTTTCCAACGAAATTGGAATATTGGAATTGGAATTGAAATTCAATTTGTTTACATATTTCATTTTCATTTAATTTTTTTCATTTCTTTTGACAACAACAATTACTCTTAAATGCTAACAAAAATACTAATTCTAAAACCCCATCTAACACTAAATTATTATCGCTTACATTTCTAATTTTTCCTAAATTAAAATATTCCCTAAAAGCGCTTAAAACTATTTTCCCAAACCCTTCTAATCTTATATTCGAAACATGCGACAAAGAGATGTGTCTGCTCTCGCCCAAGGATCCAAATTTCCTGTTTGCTTCATGAATCCTTTGGACGAGAGCTCGCAAGGATTTCTTCTCCACACGGTAGTACTGCTGCAGGTCCGCTGGAACACCGAAATCGCAAGTCTCTATTGCTGCGAGGTTTTCGATGTCCAGCGGCCTGAAGTATACCTGACACAATGTGTCATCCATGTGCCCGTCATGTTTGAGCATTACTTCATTGAAATGAAAGTAATCCCAAACAAAAGGGACTTTTCCGTTAGTAGTTAGGAAATAATTTCGCACTCTCACATTAATCGGATTGCCGTCAACAACAAAGCAAACCAAATTAGTGGATATGTGTGCATCTTTTATAAATTGTAACAATTTTTTGATTAACTCTATGATTGTCTCGGCGCTTACATATTCGTCCATGGTGTGTACGATGTTGCAATAAATAATGCTCCTTTTGGAGCCATCAAGCGCCACTGCCATCATTGTTAAAATTTTTACTATATTCCCAGGCCGCGCCTTTTTGGGTGATGGACCGTCTTCTTCTTCCTCTCCGGGAATACTTTTAATCTGTAATTGGAAGAAATTTTTTACATAGAATTATTAAATACATTTTTTTTTCTTTATTTCTTAAAACCTACCAAGGGGGGCAAAAATAGTTCGTCAATACTAATGAAGAAGGCCTTCTTCATGAATTCGCCAAGCGAATTGAAATTCTCCAGTATCCTTTCGTCCACATTTTCCTTGAATTTGGACGAATATTCTGCGAACTCCACAAGCCCTTCCTCAATTTTAGCAAAGGGAATTCTCCTCAACACCGCAATTTCGGAAAAAGAGACATTAAATTTTAAAGCTGCCATTTTCTTTGTTTACTTTCAATTGATCTTTTGTTTGATGGTTCATCATCTTTATCAATTTCAAAAAACCCGACTTTTCTCTCCCTTTTATTTGAATTTCAATTTTACTCCCATCTCAATTTCAAGTTTCAATTTCGAAATTCCTCCCATCTCAATTGAAAGTTCAATTCCAAACTTTTTTCCCATCTCAATTGAATAAGGAGAACAAAGCAGAAATGCGATAGCCAATGAAAAGGAATCAAAACAAAACCAACAACCAAAAGCTCTTCTTCTTGAAATTTTAGCAATTTTGTCAAATTTTTTTGTAAGAAAGAAGAAAATTTTACATTTTGATAAGTTTTCTCTTGTATTTATTGTAACAAATTTCAAATCTTTCCTATTTTTGCCGACAAGAACAATGGAGGATAATTCTTTGCCCTCGTTTGGACAGACTTTCTGGAAAATAGATAAACGAGGTAAAATAAGTAAAATAAAATGAATGACAGATTTTGCGCCAAAACCAAAGCGGCCAGTAAAATTTTCATCTGCGGAAATCTGGCCCTGGTTTCTGGAAAATATATAAAACGAGGCAAAATAAGGCATAAAATCTTCATTTCATTTATTTCCATGTTAATATTTTACGACATTTGAAACAGATTGAAATTAATGGATTTTATTCGTTTTTGCGCCACAGAATCTGCCAAAGGACTTCTTGCCCTTGTTTTGTGCTTCTTCACCGAGCCGGGCGTAAAAATCGGCGTTATCTTCGGTCCTCATCGTCCTCATCGTATCCCTTGTAGTACACAGAGAAACAGGAGTGCGAGGTTGGTGCATGAATACCAGGGATGGCACAGTAAAAGGACAGTTGGAAGCAGCACTTCCCCAACTGAACGAAATGTAATTGAGATTCAATCACAGACATTGTTAAAATTGTCCGTAAACCACCTGCCTAAATTTGCAGGAAACATTGGCTCCAAAACAAGGGCAGTCCCAGTTCCGTCATCGAAAAGGCTGAATTTTCGACGGCAAGGGAAATTCAAAACTATACTTTCACCGGGTTCAGTATTAGACGCTAGTCGTTCCTATTCTCCGCTGATTACACCCTCTACAAATCAATAGAAAATCTCAGTGGATAAACCCTGTAGTTAAAAGGAATACGGAGTATCAAAAGAATTTATTTAATTTATATATTTGCATTATTTTTAGTTGCAATACAATCTATTATGCTTTTGGCATTGTCTGCGAATTAGGATCCCCATAGCAAAAAATATCATAAATATCCTGAGATTTTAGGAGTTATTGATCTGCTTTCCTGGAAAAGAGTTCGTGAACCACAGCAACATCACCAGTGCCGAGAGAATGCTGGAGCCTTCAGTTTATTGCCCAGGACGATGTCCTCTCAGTCAAGGATGTAATTTGAATTGCATTTCATTTATAAATCAAAAAAGATCAGACAGCTGGTTAACAGAATTGTTGTCTGAGAATGTTTCTGTTAAGGAAATAGTGTTGGATAATACATTGAACGTGCAGTGTTACCATACCCTCGAAAGTAACGAGCCAAAGTATTTGCTTGACATTTCGTATCCCTTTCGCACACATCACACCAACGAACAACATTCTCCGTTTGAGCTGCATAAGTGGAAGGGAGACAACCCGCTGATTGGCATGCGTACTTTGCCTGGCCAGGGCAGAAACGAGTACAGCCAGCTTATACACGTCGTTTTGCCAAAAGCGTATCACAAGCAGCAATGGAAAAAATATAAATGTGAAAAAAAAATTTCGTGAAGCGAGAACGTTTGGAAAAAGTTGATAAAATCCCAAACGCAAGCCTACGCCATTGTCTAATTGTAGGATCTAATAATTGTTTATCGGAACGGTTTTTAATTGTGCGTATATTGTAACAGAATATCTACTTAATACAATTTACAGAAATTCTTGCGTGCTTCTAATAGTACATATGTATTTGTGTCTGTATGTGTGTGTAATACTTTCGCGCTGAAAACGTTTACCTACACACAAAAAACGAGAAAAGAAAGACGAAAAACGAAACTGTTCAAAAATATTCAACACTAGGAGAACATAGAAAAATGTGATTATTGTGTAAATAACTGAAAAAACACAGACACACACACATACAGTAATGTATATAAATGCTGGTCTCGTTTGAGTGTGTGTGTGTGTGTATGTGTGTGCATATTGTAAAGGCGCGATTATTGCCATCCAAAAAAAAATTCAATAAATGATAATTATGTAAAAAAAAACCCTGGAAGTGGCAACTCTGTAAATTCAAATATGAAAATACAAAGTGCATGTGCATATCTACGATAGAACTAATGAAATTCAGAGTTTTTCATGGCGAGAGCAAGAGATTTCGTCAGTTCGAAGAAGTCTATACTTTTTTTTGTCTTTTTTATTGCGCATCATTGTGAATGAGCAATAGAGTGCGCGCCTCGGTCCCTCTCGCTCTTTCCCTTGCGAGAATATATAACACACACACGCACAATGCTTGCCGGAAAGCGAATTGGCCTGGCGTACCCGCCCCCTACCCCCTATTCCATTCCTATAGGTTTTGAATTCAAATTTTTAATTTAAATTTGTTTTTTTTTTTTTTCTTTTTTGTTAACTAACTTAGTAACCTGGCGAATACTGAGTTATTGAAGCAACCCAAGTTGGCTGGATATTTCATTTCAAAAAAGAATTCAGAATTCGATCGAAATTTCAAATTTTTTTTTCAAATTATTCTTCCGCCAAAAAACCAGCAGCGAGTCTATTCTGAGAAAAGTCGGCCGCCGCCATTACCATTATCTAAAACCTATATCGACTCCGGGTTTCTTCCAATACGAAAAAGAGATTCTAATTTTGATTATTCTTGTTTTTATTCTTCCGTCAACAAACCACAAATCAGCGAGAGGACGGGCTTGAGAGGAGTCTAATCCCGCCGTATCCTGATTAAAGTGAGGCCGAAGGCGATTACCTGTCTGGCCAAATGCAGCTAAAGCCGGACTGGCTACGAGCAGCAGCATTAGCAGCATGGCACCAGCTCTCACAGCCGAGCCACTGAGTCCCAAGGAGAAGCTAACAAGCACTGCATCTCCAGCTGCCCGCAACGATAGCAGTGGATCAGCCATCGGAGATAGTGCATCATCAACGAGAAAACCATCGACACCAACGCCGGCAACGGCCACAACACGAGTCACTCGCTCGAAGAGTGCCAGCAGCACATCGATTGCCCAGGCGAACAATAATAATAGCAAAAGGAAGACCGCCAATAACAATCGGACCAGCAGTAATGATCCAATGGGCCTGAGTACAGCGCCCATACATGCCACCACCACAACAGCAACACCACAGCCGGCGGCATCGTCAAATACGGATGTTGTAGCATCTACCAGCCAAGATCATTCTCCGCCAACTGAGCAGAACAACAACGACAACAAGGATAACTCCACGGCGCAACTTTTGGCCGATCTGACGAGCGATTTTGAAGAGGCAATTTCGGCTGAGATTTGTCTTCGGAAAACATTGCCAGAGGTTAGCCTAAGTAAAGAGCCGACACCATCAGCAACTGGTGGAACAATAACATCCGATGCTGTGGCAGATGTCGTCGTCTCAACATCGTCGGGATCTGGGATTACACCGCCCATGTTGGGATTGTCCACAAGTATATCAGATGTTTCAACGCCGCCGCAATCATTTGAGGAGAAGCTGCTAAAGCAAGATGATAGTTTCGAAAGTATGTTTTTGTTTTTGTAGACATATTGAAATACCTGAGTATTCTCTGATATAAAATTGTTTATCTTTTATATGACAGAACGCCTTAGCCTCTTGGATGGGAGTTCTTCTGCCGACAAAATCGTGGAGGCTCCTGGTCCATCTGGATCTGTCCACTCAACAGCTACTGTTCAGCCAACAACGCCCAGTAAACAGCAGCAGACAGCGACAGTGGCAGCAGCTCCAATCCTCGCTTCGCCCCAGGGACGGCTTCATCTCACTCCGCAGAGCACTTCCAGTTCAATTAATTTTCTTAAAGATGGAGCTACTGCCGGCGTCCTCGAAGATCCGGATATTGAGGAAGTGCTAAAGGCCCTTAAAACCCTCGATGGTGGCCACGTAAATACCGATGCCATCTGTGATTTTAATTTCTTCAGTGAAGAATGGGAAGATCCCGGCGTGGCGCCATCAGCAGGTCCTTCTGTACCATCTCAAATACCAGCGAGCATTGAGCCAGTTGACTCGAAGCCGAGCTGCAGTAGCAATTCTCTAAGAACACAGTCGTGGGAAGAGAGTCACAAGGAGCTTCTTAAGACCCAGAGTTCGATTTCGCGTCAAATTGATTTCTTGTTACGTCGCATGGGCAAGTTCCAGGCTAGGCAAATGTGCCGTCACATTAGCGAGGAGGTTGCGGGAGTCTTTGAGTGGTCAGCACGTAGCTCCCATAAAGCGCCGAATCCTGTCCGAAGTTGTAAACTTAACGATCAAGAGGCGACCGTGCAGTCTATTGTCTCTGGAAGGCCCAGCAGCAACTTCTGGGAGGAACAAAAGAAAAATCCACTGCCCGCCACACAAATGAGCAATGTACATCGTCACATAGGGACAGCAGCGCGTCATCAGCAGATTTGCCATTCGACCAGTTGCAGTTCAGCTACATTGAGTTCGTCCTCCACCTGGTATAATAGCTCCAATACAGCGACGGTCCCCGCTAAGCGACCACGCAAGAATCAACAGAATCAAGATGCAACTACCGGACTAGTTATCACTGGAACAGAGCAATCTACAATTCCAGCTGCACCGCGTGCCGATGACATTGTGCCCAGTTTTGATACCTATGTGACTAATGAGCTTACCCATGTATCCGGTCTGCTTCATACCGAAATGCGAGAAGTTCAGAATGCCATCGATTCGGATGCAACGGAATCTAGCTCGGGCGGCGAATCAGCCGATGAAATGGTCACCTATAATAATCCACATCAGCAGTCCCTACCAATGTAAGTTTTGCGACCAATATTTATATATGTTTTTGTTAGTTGGGATATAGATAACGTTACACTTTCCGTTCAATTTTGATTGTTTTCATAGTTTCTAAGATAGATGAGCTGTCAGTTCGGTTGTAAATATATATATTTAGAGAATAAGTTTGCTGAATGTATCGATATCGATATCATAATGTTTTAAAGCTCATTCGATTTTCCCAACGTTCAACGTTAAAATGTAAACCAACTAACTAAAAACATTGGTTTTTTTTTTAAATTTAGGTATAAAAGTTTTGTAGCTTTCAGTTTTTAAAAGATTTTGCATTAATTATGACATTTTGCTATTTGTATTCTAATAACTTTAGAACGAGACGAGCAGTTTGGAGGTATTCCCGAGATCGAGCTGCAATTGCGCTGCGATGGTCATGGCTGTATGCGCAGCTGGCTGATTTGGATATGAAGATACGACAGCATAGCGATCTTTATATTGACCTTAATCAGAACAAAGGTGAAGTACAATTGGCACCAACTCCAATTACCCAGAAAAATCAAACATCTCCAGCGGCGAATGGGTATAAGGAGGATGCTGCCGCCTCAGGATCAGATTGGCTATGCAGTCGAGCCCGGCCGTTGGTGTTGTCTGAGTTTCGTAAGAGGAAACTGTTCCAGACAACCAATATGCATACGATATCCAAAAAGGCGGCCAGACCAAGCAATATTAAATGCGGTTGCCAATGGCCACAGGTGCCATGCACATTATGCACAGGACGAACGGATCCGACGGCCCCGCGCGAATTGGTCGAGACAATGATGCCGCAGAATCGAGTAGCTCTTGTGGATGCTGGTTACCATCCTGTACTCAGTTTTTCTGATGGTGAGTGTTTAACTTACTCATTCATAATTGTCCAATTGATTAATTAATATCTATATTTTTTTTGCAGATATATGCCAATCGGTCCACTTGGAGGCCATCGCCCGACAGCCGGATTGGCAATATCGTGTCATGCGTTGCCAACCAAAGGCCATTGTTAAGAGCATGTGGAAGGCAGAACGCGAGATGTTGGCCAGAATTGGAGGTGGTGGCAATTCGGGTGCCAATCGTCGACCCGGTGAAACAGGCAAGAGGCGATATGTTCGTCGTAAAGAGCGAAATAATAACTCAAATAAGGATACGACGGCATCATCATCATCAGCAGCAGCAGCAACAACGGCAGGAGGTGTCGGAGGAGGAGGGGCGGTGGACAGCGGAAATGGTACTGGTACTGCTACTACTACTTCTTCTTCTACTACGCCTACTACAACGCCACTTGTGGCCAACAGTAAATTATTGTAAACATGACAAATTCGATAATTGTTATTAACATAAAACAACAACAATTTTGCATCTTCTTTTCTTTTTCGTTGCATTTCGTTTCGTTTCACGACACGCCAACAACTCTAAACAATCCAACCTATCCACCTACCACCTCCTACCGACAAAAATTTTGCTTTTGTTTTGCGAAAAAATTCTTTGATTTTCGTTTCGTTTTGCCTACGTTTCGATTCGTTTCGTTTCGTCTTCTCCTACTTCTTACCAAACAAATCAAACAACCGCATGGTGGGGCTGCAGCTCTTGGCAAGAAGCAGCGGCATCACCCTAATGTTCTGTCGGCCAGTGACACTCGCCAACGCCATCACTACAACAGCAATCATCAGCAACAACAACCATACTCAGTGATCTCCAACAGCGGCAACGGCGCCAAAAAGCAACGAAAATCCGCATCTAGCAGTAATTCCACACAGAATCCAAACAACAATAATAACAGTCAGCAGCAAAATGGTGATAACAAATGCATAGGCGAGCAATGGGATCAGTCGCGTAATCGTCGCCATTCCTCACCCTCGCATGTCCATCGTAACGAAAGGTGAGCAAAAAACCAACTGATGACCGACTTTAACTTCAATTAAAATTCTTAATTTTATCCTATTGTCATTTATATATTCCAGATCCTCAGAAAGGCGTGTTCGACCTGTGTACGATATAGATAATATTGTCATACCCTATAGTATAGCCGCTCAAACACGAGTTGAGATTTTACCCTACAAAGAAATACCCACTCCCAAGTAAGTTTAATTCATTTTTTTTTTTTTTTTGTTTAGGGCTAAAACCAGGTTTTTTTTATCAATGATTTTTGTAATTCTTTTAGGTGGCGAATTGTAGATAGCGAGAATAACGATGTGAAGCAGTCGCCACAGCAGGAGTCAGAGGCGCCGAACGAATCGGCTCCGGAGAATACGATGCTGAATGGTAACTCCAAAATAGAGGAAAAGATGGAGAAACCATTACCAAAGGTCAATGGGATGAGGCGAAAGAATTCCTTACCGGAACCAGTGCCAGAAGTCAAGCACAATAATAACAACAACAATAACAATAATAATAAACTGGTCAATGGTAATGCAAAAAAGGAAAAGGGTAAAACCAAGGAGGACATACGATGTACGACGAAAAATGCCGGAAAAATGACTATTAACGGAGTAGTAGGTTCAGCAAAAGCTGAAATTAAATTAACCAATAATAAAGTGGAAACTGCAAAACAGAAAACACTGGAAACAACCTCAGTAAAAGAAGAGAAGGAGTCGGAGTCACTGTCTAAGCGGCCCAAGTTAGAGCTGAATAAATCCAAAGCAGCAGTATCGGAGCAACGGAGTGAGCATCAAGTTCAGGAGAAGAACGGTCAAAAAGACAACGATCATAAGAAGGATGAGGAAAAGGAAGCCCAAAATGATGATGAAGACGATGAAGAAGAAGATACATCCGATGAAGCGTACATTGTACGGCATGATCATGCGCTGATGGAAGAACGACGTCGCTTTGAGACGTATCTTAAATTTCCATGGAACTCACGTTCTCGGGCAAATCGAAGGACCGATAGTCGCGCGGAGTCCAGTGGAGCGAATACTCCAGATCCTGCCTCGCCAGCTCCCAATTTTGTCAGCGGCAGTGGAGCCCCAGGTGATGAAAGTATACCGTCCCCGCTTGCTCAACCAATGGGAGGCCATCCGCTGGATGGATTTAACGAAAGCACCGATATGATGAACAACATTGCCCGAAAACCACGTAGGCGCACAACTTCCAGCAAACTGAGAGAGCAACAGGATCGGCGCAGTGCTACACCCGACACAAGAGAAGTAAGAATTATAAATTAATTAATGATTTGCTTCTTTGCTAAACCATATTTTCTTTTGTTTTGCAGCCTCAGCCGCCTTCCCGTTTCGCGCCACTACACTTTCCACTCTCAGAAGAAGTCTACCAGCGAATGCTAGCGGAGACGTATGCGGAACCTAAACGGGTAACCCACTTTAAGCGGGCCAAAAGCAAGTCAGTATCGTCTAATTGTGACGGTAGCTCAACGGCTGGTGGGAGCAGCCGTCGCAGCAGTAAGGCCAAATCCGCGCCTATGGTCAGCAAAATAACACAATCACAGATGGTAAACGGTAATGATGCGCAACATCAAACGGCGGATGCAAATGGTATAAATGAAGAAGACGACGGCATCGATTATGAACCAGAGGATGATATCATGCTGGAGGAAGAAGATGACGATGATTATCCTAAACACCATTTGGCCCCATTTGATGAACCATTGCCACTGGACCAGGATGTGTACATTGATGCCTACCTTAGTGATCAAGATGCCCTAGAAAAAGATCTGGGACTGGCCGATGATCCATTTATGGAGGATGATCCCAATGATCCCGAATGGAAGGGCAGTCCCCTGGATCGTCGTGAGCGGGTGCGCAAGCGCTTCTAGATATAATATGAAATAGAATCCAAAGTAAATTCATTTCGCTTCTCTTTTTTTAATATTTCGGTAATTTTAAATGCAACACAGAGCAGAAGATAATAATTTTAACTTTGTTTTAAACGATTTGTTTTCTTTGTTGATACGAATTCTGAAATAGTCGAGAGAATTGGGATATTCCCAATTAGCAATACTTCTAAGTTATTTAGTTTTACATCTACACACACAGACACATACACACACCAACATCAACACCAACACCAACATTCTTACACACCCATACAGAAACTCGTAAATAATTCGATGTAAATAGGCGATATAAATGTAAATCGATGGTTAATATTAGAGATTATCAAGTAATACAGATAACTAACACAAACAGACTTTTAATGTATGTCTGTGTCTCTGTGTGTGTTTAATTGGTTAACAAGAAACAAAAAAACTCTCACTTGGACTACAAGTCAAAAGTGTGTGCTATAAATGAACGAAAATATTATATACATAGATATAAAAGAAAAAAAAATATATATATATATATATGAATATGTTTAGATATATATATAGGAGTTATAAATGAAGACGAGATGAGTTCATGTCACAGTGATATTGTGCTGCATGGTTGTGTTCGGTCACAAATATCTGTTGGATTATAATATCGAGCCAACGATAAACCATGTACTCGATATCCTATAAATATTTCGATTTTGAAATGTATTTTGCACCTGCACACAAACAACAACAATAATAACAAAAAAGGAAATCATAACTGTACATTTTGCCGCCAATTTAATATTATAGCGATTTAATAAAACCGTATTTTCTTATCATTAAAAAAAACAAAAAACAAATTAATTACCACTAAATGTAATACATATAAACAGAATTAAGCAAACAAACAAAATATATATATATATAAAAATATGTATTTAGTTGTGTTAGGCGTTTTCAATTCTTAATATAAAAGAAAAAAAAACAAACAACAGTTAAAATGTTTAGTGGCATCAAAATGTAGAATAGAAGGAAAACGATAGAGAGAATACGTATAAATTTTATTTTCGTTAATTTTTCTACAATTAAATCATATAAATTCATTGTCTATTTGTTCGCAAAACTTACAAAGCCGTTGATTATTGAAAGAAAAAAAAACCATAGAAAACTTTAATACAAAGATTAACTAAGGACAGAAACAAAAAATACAGAACTCTATATTCGTAAGCTAAGAAAAAAGAAACAATTAAAGAAAAGAAAAAAAACTATAAAAGAATACAACGAGTGTAATTTATTAGATGTGTTTTTAGGAGCACATCTGTTAATGCTTTGATGTCATTACCTTGTGTTCAGTTAGTAAGTGAACAACGCCCCAAGATGTTGGTAAGCAGCTATAGTACCAAGAATTTGTATTTATTTAATTTAATTTTCTAATGCATGATGAATGCCAGCTTTCGGTAATATTCCTGGTGATGCTATTAGGATCGTCCGGTTTGGGTGCACCACGACAGTCGAATGGTCCCATACTTCAGCAACTATCCTTGATCAGGCATAAGATCACCAATCTGGAATTTAATCTGTATCATGTTCTTAGCAAAGTGGTTTTTCTAACCGACGAGGATGTACATAACCCCCGAAGAGAGCAGCAAGAGCAGAAACAAAAATTGAATAATCAAGCTGTTACAGAGTCCTTAAAGCACATGGAATCATTGTTACAGCAGCTTGTCGCTTCTCAAATATGTTCAGAAAATCAGACTATTGTTCTTGGTTCAAACCATACAGAGAAGGAGAGAAATCGAAAGGAAGATCAAATGGGTAAATATATTTAAAAAGAAAAAACGAAACTATTTAAAAGGTGGCTTCCACTAAATGATTTTCAGTTTTCATCAGCCAACCCGCCAAAGCTGATTGCTCCGAGTTGGACCATGACAGCTTGGATGGTATTTACACATTTCTGGAGCCTGAACTAAATGAAATTGAAAGAGATTTTAATCAACGCTTTTGTGTTTTTGCAACGGATGGACCAGCTTGGACAGTTATTCAAAATCGGGGATATAAAAGTTATGAAAATTTCAATCGCAGTTGGGATCAATATCGAGCAGGTTTTGGAAATTTAACAAAAGATTTTTGGTTTGGTAACGAATTTCTTCACAAGATTCTCTATGGTAATGACCATTTGTTACGCATTGAACTGGAAGATCAAGAGGGTCAACAGGCGTGGGCAGAGTATGGTCTATTTAGGCTGGACAGTGAGGTGTACAACTATCAGTTGACCATCGATGAGTTTCAAGGGACACTGCCTGATGCGCTGGAATATCACAATAAAATGTATTTTAGCACTTTTGACCATGGCACCAGTAAGGGAGTATCCTGTGCTGTAAATGCAAGCAGTGGCTGGTGGTTTGATAGTTGCCAGGAATCGAATCTCAATGGAGATCCGCGGACAGGAGGAATTATGTGGTCGAATTGGCTGGATATAAAACGGAGTCGAATGCTTATACGTCCACGACACGATACGTTGGAGGATAATGACATAGACGATGATTAGTATACATATGTATATCTGTAGATTTTTGAGATTCTTAAATTCTAAGAGCAAAAAGTAATAAATGCTTAAATTTTTAAATCTTATAGTTTTAAAACCGTTATTTTCGATTGCCATCAAATGCAGTGGATGAGAAATTAAAACAAAAAATAGGCAATGTTTTGTTTGATTTCTACATGGGATATTATATATTTAAAATTTAAACAAGAACATCTTGAATGTATATCGACCTATCGATATCGCGTCGATTAATGTGTTTGTGCTACAATATGTTCGCTGGCATAAGCCAACTCTAGAGCTGGAAAAACATCGATGTTTGCAAACAACGTCAAACATCGATGTTTCGATGCTTGCGCGGTATTTTTAAAATCATTTTTATACCAAATTAGTTGAAATAAATAAAAATCATTTAATGTTGTTGAAAGAAAAAATTATTTTGTTTTGTATACCACCATGGTCCAACGTTGCTTACAAGCAACTTTCTGTAGCCCTTTCTTCTTTTAAAATTAATATACAAAAAAAGATTAAGAAAGAAAACAAATTTTTTCATTCCACAGGGAAAAACTTGAAGTTGAAAGGGTCAAAAACAAAACTTTGTTTACGACACTAGATTTCAAAGATATTATTTGGCCTGCCGTGCTAAATAATTGTTCCGATACGCAGGAAATTTGTTGGCCATTTTTTTTAAAACTTCTCTGTCCGATGAATAACCCTAAAGAAACTTTGTAAAGAAGATAATATTAACTGTCAATTAGTAAGACCCACTTTCCGAAAAAAGGAAGAAAAAACATCGATAGTGCTGGCCAAGCATCGATGTTTTATAAAAATACAAAACCATCGATGTATCGATAGCACCATTTCATTGTTGTTGTTGGTTTCAAGTTGGGCGGACGAGTGCAGCGCTACTGCAGGGAGAAAAGTATAAAGAAGAAAGAAAAAAAACGTCCGAAGAATCTGTTTTACTTACAAAAGAAATATCTGCACTTAAGCAGCGAGTAAATTAAATTGATTAAACTAGTATCGCATGTGTTCTGCATTTGCTGCAACGATGGAACAAAGAAACGGTTAATATTTAAGAAAGGAGTTTTTTGCGGCACAGCAGCAGCAGTAACAAAAACAACGGCCACTCCTTTTGTGTCCGACTCCCCGAGATGGTGATGTGGTGTGTGTGTGCGCGTGTGAGTTCGTGTGCGTTTGTAATTGAAAAATTGTGATTACTGCATAAATTAAGCTTGCGCCGTGGAATTGTTAATAATTAAGAAAGTGAGCGAGCAATAAAAAGTGAAAATTCATAGATTTTTTTTCTTCTTGCCTTGCTGACTGACTACAGCTACAGTTAGAGATAAGAAGAGCTCACGAATAGAAATACATATATAGATACACACATACATACACAAGAACAACAACAACAAACACAGAACCAGACTAGAGCGGTGTGTCTGTGTGACTGTGTGTGTGTGTGTGTGCGTGTGAATGTGTTTATGACTCACGGGCAGGGCCAGTGAGTAGCAACAAAAGTAAAACGGGCTACCTACGGCAACAAAAACAAGAAGAAACACATAGAAAATACAAATCGTATCGCTGCCGCTTCGATAGAATTTCCCAAGTTGAGCGTAACTAATCGCCTTTAAAAAGAAAATTCCAACGTATACAAAGAAAAAGAAGACGAGCAAAAATGAGTTTCACAAAGTGGTTTAAAAAGAAGGAGCAAATCTCCGAGATTGGGGCACCAACAAATTTTCAACGACATTTTCATGTGTCGCGCAACCAAGAGACGGGCGACTTGGAGGGATTGCCTGCCCCATGGGTGCGGTTAATGAACACACAGATCACCCGCGATGAGCAAGATAAGAATCCGGATGCCGCATACCATGCTGTCAAGTACTATAATTACTCTATTAAAAAGAAAGAAAATGAAGTATTTAAGCCCTTCATTACCGAGGATGTCATACACGAGGAGTCCAAAGAGATTGAGAACTATGTCAATTACAAGAACAAGCACAAGTCGCAGGATCCTGAGAAATCGGATGATGATGGCAGCTCAACGGCCACCGAAAGCAGCAGTGGATGCAGTTCCTCCTCCACTGGCAACAGTAATAGCAGCAGTATCAATGATAGCAGCCAACAGTCGCCCCTGCGCATCGATACCCTGGACGAGGTGATCCAAGAACTGCAATCGAGTCTTGAGCGGCGCGAGACGCTAAAGGCTCTAAAGATGGTGTCAGCCGATACCGGCAATCTGCAAGAGCCGCCACCGGTTCCACCTAAAAAGTCAACACACACAATGCCACCAAAGCCGCAGCTTAAGCCAAAGCCACAAGTAACGCAAAAATTCTCGCGAAGTTCCGACCTTCGACGTGATAACGGCGACGATGACAATGAGCATGCCCACAAAATCAATACGGATACGATCATAATTAAACCAGCCACGGCACCCGAATCGGCGACAGATGATAATCCCGATGAGACTATTCTGCGTCGATCTAAAGAAAAGCGGGCCCAGAAGACCGATTCCGAGATTTATGATGAGTTGCGTGCCATTTGCAATCCAGAGGATCCTCGGGAACGTTACAAGACCACCCAGGAGGTGGGAAAGGGTGCTTCCGGCATTGTGTTCATTGCCGGGGATCTGCAAAACGAGTCACAGGTTGCGGTCAAGACAATCGAGATGAAAAATCAGTCCTCCAAGGATCTCATACTCACAGAAATCCGTGTTCTCAAGGATTTCAATCACAAGAACCTGGTGAATTTCCTCGATGCATATCTGCTAGAACCAGAGGATCAGCTCTGGGTGGTGATGGAGTACATGGATGGTGGCCCACTGACTGATGTTGTTACGGAGACGGTAATGAAGGAACGTCAAATTGCCTGCGTCTGCCGGGAGGTGCTCTACGCGATTAGCTTTCTGCATGCCAAGGGCATTATCCATCGGGACATTAAGTCGGACAATGTATTACTGGGCATGGATGGTTGTGTCAAGGTCACCGATTTCGGTTTCTGTGCCAATATCGAGGGCGATGAAAAGCGTCAAACTATGGTGGGCACTCCATATTGGATGGCTCCCGAAGTGGTAACACGAAAGAAGTATGGCAAAAAAGTGGACATCTGGTCCATTGGCATAATGGCCATTGAAATGATTGAAGGTCAACCACCATATCTGTATGAGACGCCGCTGAGAGCCCTCTACTTGATTGCTGCCAATGGTCGGCCCGATATAAAGAGTTGGGACAAGTTGAGTCCCAGTCTGCAAGATTTTCTCGATCGTTGTCTGCAGGTGGAGGTGGATCGGAGAGCCACTGCTGATGAGCTGTTAAAGCATCCGTTCCTCAACGATTGCAGTGAGGTTAAGGCTCTGGTGCCCAACATTAAGGCCGCCAAGAAAGTGCTCCGTCGCAATGTATAGTTAATGTGCAATCATCGAGCGGCTAGGCTGCTTTATCCATGAGTTAAGGTGTCTGTATATCAACATGTGTGTGTATATTTGCGATTGGTGGAAGTGGAAGAGTAAAGTGGATGAGATTCTCTATGTACATTTGATTTCGTTTTGGAACTGGAACAGAATGCTGATTTGTAGTCGTCGTCATAGTGGTGGAATTTAGTCGATAAAGGTTTAATGGTAAGTCCCTAAAAAACTAATAATTTATTTAAGTATTTAGTAGGGGTAGAGTACATACAAGTCGATGCAGTGGCTTATTTACTTGGATTTTGTAATTTTTTCACAAAATCGAAGCCAGTTTCTGATGGGGAGACTGTGATGGGTCTACATGTTTTTTCATCTAATGTCTGTTTGATCCACATTTTAAATAGATGAATGAATAGATTTGGTGAAGGGCATGGGAGTATTTTTAAACTGAAACGTGTCAAATAGTCAAATGACATGATATTTTCCCGCCCCATATCTTTGACTAAAATTTAACGACTCTTACTTTGTAATCAGTTGTGTATGGCTATGACCGGGTCTGGTTAACTTTGCCAATAGATTAAATTCGATTCGATCAAGGTCTTTGGCATTGTGTTTTTGTTTTTATTTTTGTTGGCCGTTTGAGATACTAAATAAAAAAACAATATAAAGAAACTGATTGTGCGAAAAATAAGAGTGTCTTAATCGCAATCGTTGGGATGTACAAAGCAGCAAATATACAGTGAAACCTCGATATAACGAATCTGAGGGGGATCGCAAAATTATTCGTTATATCTATTGATTCGCTATAGGTACTGAAATGTAAAACCTTAGTCCTTTCAAGGGACTTAACAAAAAATTCGTTATATTGGGTTTTTCGTTATAACGAAGTTCGTTATATCGAGGTTTCACTGTACATACATATGTATGTATATATGTACATGTAGTTAAAAATTAAGTAACAAAACTGTTTTATGTTAATGTCAATTGTATCTATTTCATTTGGATTAAATACAGTGAAAACTCACTTGACCGACATCTTCCTTCATGTGGTGGATAATTCTGCCTTGCATAAACAATTTCTCGCTTAACCATTATTGAGCAATAAATCTTTTTCTCTTAGAAAGAAGAAATTTAGGGAAATTTTCGATTTCCAAAAGATATATAAAGGTGCTCAAATTTAGGTACCGCCATTCAAAATCTACACCCACATTCACACAAATACGCAATTGGATGTCCGTCCACAAGAATTTTCACTTTACTTTTTGCAATTGCCGTTTTTTTTTGCCTGTTTACCTATTAATGTTACTACATACATCTGTCTCATTCATTTCGCTTACCTAACAATAATACACATACATATGTACATACATAAATAGTTAGTAGCATTGTATTGTAAATCGAAAAAAAAAGAAAAAATTGAAGTCTCACAAATACACATACACGCGAACCTTGTTGATCATGATGATGATGATGATGATCGTGATCATGACGAAGAAGAGGCACGCCATTTAACACACATACACATACAAACACGCCCGTTCGTTCGCATTTCCTGTGTCGGGGAAGCAAACTACTTGAAATATCGCTTTGTCTGGCCAAAACACACATGTACATACAGTGGCTCACAGCTTATTCGACCCACCTCATATTTCAAACTTTAAAGCAACATAACTTTTTTTGCAGTGGTGATATTAACAAAAATTAAATGCAGTTATGATTGTTAATGTTTAAACTTAAGAAAACAATCTTCATTTATTATATATTATTTCAATTTTACGATAGGGTTAACAAAAACTAAAAAAAAAGAACAATTCTATGTCACAGCTTATTCGACCCAACTAATTTAAAGGGTCACTATTCTAGATGTAAGTCATATTTTTAATATTTCAATATTTGGTGTGGCCTCCCTTCTGTTCTACAACAGCTTTCAGCCGGTTTGGAACTGATGCAACCAGTTTTCGGGTAATTTCCGAGCCAATTTTGGCCCATTCCTCAATAAGGGCAGTTTTTAGCTCATTTTTGTTTTTTATTTGCCTCTTTCGGATATTATTGTCCAAAATTGCCCACAAATTTTCAATCACGTTGAGATCTGGTGACTGTGCCGGTGGTTTGATGACGTGAGGGCAATTCCAAATTAACCAGGTTTGCACAATGCCGGAAGTGTGCTTTGGATCATTATCCTGGTAGTACCGGAAATTCTCTTTTATTCCAAGACTCTCTGCACTTTGGACCAAATTTTTCTTAAGAACATCTAGATAAATATCCTTTGTCATGGTTGTTTCAATAAACTCAAGTCTCCCGACACCCGCTGAGGACATGCAGGCCCAAACCATAACGCTGCCACCGCCATGTTTTACGGTTGGTTTTAAATTTTTGTCATGGAGCTCAGTATTTGCTCTTCGCCAGACATAGGGTCGTCCATCAGAGCCAAAAATGTTGAATTTGGACTCATCAGCGAAAATAACTTGCTCCCAAAAGATATTGTCCTTGCTTATATGCTCCTTTGCAAATCGAAAGCGGCATTCTCGGTTGGTCTTACTTATAAAGGGCTTCTTTCTAGCGATTCTCCCGTGTAGATCGTTATTCCTGAGAACTCTGCGTATGGTTTCAGCAGAACACGTTTTACCAATTGTTTCCTCCATCTCAACAGCTAGTTTTGGAGCCGAAATCTTTGGGTTTTCGTGAATTTTACGGACAATAATCCGTTCATCTGTCGCACTTAATATTTTGTTTGGAGCCTTTCTCCCTTTATTTTCGACTCTGTTTTCCTGGACGAAACGGTTTATAATTCCTTTAACAGTGGACTCGGGAATGTCCACAAACTCAGCTATTTTCCTTCGAGAATGTCCTTCTTTGAAATGTTTAAGGACCAATTCCCGTTTTTCCATCGATGTACGCTTTCCCATGGCTCTAAAACGTGCTTTGTCGGAAAAAATCGAATGAAAAGTGCAAAATCTACTTACGGACATAACAACTAAAGCAAACGTCAAAAAATAACCGTTATTCTAAGAAATGAATGATCGCAGCTGTTGAATAAAGTCATTGGGTCGAATAAGCTGTGACATAGAATTGTTATTTTTTTTTAGTTTTTGTTAACCCTATCGTAAAATTGAAATAATATATAATAAATGTTGATTGTTTTCTTAAGTTTAAACATTAACAATCATAACTGCATTTAATTTTTGTTAATATCACCACTGCAAAAAAAGTTATGTTGCTTTAAAGTTTGAAATATGAGGTGGGTCGAATAAGCTGTGAGCCACTGTATATACATACATACATGATAATAATGAAATCAACAACAACACACAAAAAAGTTACCAAAAAAAAAAAGAAGGAAAACTTAAATTTACACAAACACAAATACCCACATTGAGTATTAAAAAATAAAGGTTGCTACACATACGCTTATCATTTACTTCTTTTTATTTTGGTGTTAAAAGTACCTCTAGGAGGCCAGAGATATCAACAACAAATTCCTAGAACATTTCTATTTGATATTTTTGCCTGGCATTTTCATTATGATAAGGCGATAAACGATCTGCATTGACAAAGTTAAAGAGAGGAAGAGTGGCGGAGAGAGAGTGTGTGTGATCGAGAGAGTTTTTACGTGGGTGTCGCTTTGCAAGTATGTATGTATGCATATGAATGTATCTTTGCCTTTGTCTCCATCTTCTCCCAATCGCCCTCCACTTATTGAATTTAATTGCCTGTGCAGTGACAGGGACGGACAATACAGCTATTTTTATTCTCACACTCTCTCACTCACTCTCTCCCTTTCTTATTTCTCTGTCTGCCGCCCTTCATATGTACATATGTACATATATTCACATGTATATGTATGTATATATCATTCACTACTCCTACTCCTACCGGATCTCTGGCTCTTTATTTGTTTATATTAACAGCAAATACTTTTGCTTTCCGTTATGGTGGTTTTCATTACAGTAATTCAAGTTTTTGTTTTGATGGGTAACCCACTTAAAACATTTTTGCATATCCTAATGGACTAATAGTTCAAAAAATTTTAAATATTTTTTGGAAAAATACATATGTTCATATGTTATTTATATTTTTAGATGTAATTGCAAATGTTATTTGCGTGAAATTTGCACGATTTTTACTGGAGCTAACAATATTATTTTACAAAATTGTAAAAAATAATTCTATATAAAATTGATATAATCGTTTGTCTTTATGAATACAATTTATTCACCTTCAAGTTTATCTATTCTTAAAAGACAGATTGCAAATACAATACATATATAAATTAGGGCACCACAAAAGTTAGTTAGTTAGTAGTTTTAATGACTTTTTGCAAGAATTTGTTTTCTTTTCCTATTTCACAATAACTGTCCGCCCCAAAGAGCTTTCACTGTGTTTCACTTTTCTTGTTGCATGTTCTTTTACTTGCTGCAGCTTCTACTGGGAGTGGCGCCGCCGCCATTGGGTCGCATGTGTGTGTGTGTGTGAAGGGGCCAAAGTACAATTTCACGCGTGCTCCAAACTATGCATGTCTGTATCTATCAGTTTAGTTTTGGTGTGAAAGGCATCTGCTAGCTAACAAAATGACATTGGTTAGTATCGCCCCAAAAAGCCAGAAATGACTAAACCTTAACCCATCAGCCCCTTCCCCCCACCATTTATTAGTTCGATTTCGAATGGAGAGGCGCCTTCCAAAATGATAATTTCACCTTGCGCAAAGGTTTTTTTCTACGTTGTTTTGTTTTGGCTTTGTTTCGTTTATTGAACCACAAACATACGAATTGAGTTTGAGGTTGGATGAGGGGAGGGGACTATGCGGAATTTTAGATGATTCATTCACTTATTATATGACGATTTTGTTGGTTCGTGTTTTTAGCTCTTTTTTCAAAATAAACATTGAAGGGAGGTAGCTTAGTTAGCAACGGGAATGGGATGAGAGAGAGACTCGTATCGAGACTGTGTGACATTCTGCATATGTATGTTTCACGCAACAGAGAGAGAGAGCATGAGTAGAGTAAAGCAAATTTTTTTTGGTAATATAATTATGTATATACTTGAAGTAATATTACAAAGAACACAAATTTTGCGACACAGTCATCCGTTGTATTTATTACACACTATGAGTATGTGTGTGCGTGTGTGTGTGTGTGTGTCAGTCACACATATGTGTATATGCAATTACATTGGAAAAGATATCATAAACGCGAGGGTGGTTTAATGACTCATGAAGCGCTTTGGAGGGTACGGGCCGAAGGAGTCACGAACGCCAGATTTTTAAGGGACGGCAAATATTACTTTAAAATGTATGTAGATAGTGTGGAAATATCATTTCTTTGATTTAGTTAAATTAGTCAATAGTTTTAAAGAGCTCTTAAAGTGTTTATTATATTTCAAAATATAAAATATAAGTCCGGCCTTTCGCCCTTTACCACACTGTGTCAAAATAATTAAAATGCAATTTGACCTTTTCAAATTCTCAACCTTCTCTTCAATTTTCAACTCTGTTTTCCTTGATTGATCAAAAAATAATTGGTTTTAGTTTTTGTGGAGGGTAAACTTGAATCACCCCTCGTTTTCCACACACATGCTTTACACATGACACAATGGCGGACGACGACGACGATGATGATCCAAAATTAACTGTGTGTAGATTCTTAATAGGAAATCTAGAGCAATGCTAGTTGTCATTTGCATAATGCAGCCGAGAGGAGCCGGATTAGAGGCATAAAGAGGCCAATATGGGTGGGGTAATGTTGTCAAGATAACTGTTTTATTTTTCATCAGCGCATTTTCATTTTTTGTCAACGGAAATTTTCTGGGGGAAAACAATATGCAAACCCTTGAATGTCACAACTAAATGCATGTTGTTAAAAAATACAACAAATTTAAGCTTGACTTTGTTGCGGGTGAGAGGATCGAGCGATGACTACTTATAGGAGTATGAGCATGGGTATGAGTGTGTGTGTGTGTGTGTATGTGTAGTGTACTTCACATGCTGATAAATATAAACAATTATTGTGGCGATAATTGACGTACTTCTATCCCCCCTCTCTCACTCTCTGTGTCTCTCGATGCCGTAGTAATAACGCAACGACAACTCGTTTATTCTCGCCCGATTCTCTTCCACATAGTTTAGTATGCGTCGCATTGACCAATGAAATGAAATGGAAATATAAAAATATATATGTATACAGAATAATAAAATTATAATTAAGAGGGAGGGAGACTGAGTTGAAATGGTAATGAAATCGAAATTATGCAGATAGCCAAATTGAGACTATCATAAAATTGCACTAATAATGCACTAGAATCGAAAATAAATAAATAACACAAACATTAGAAATCGAAATATTCAAATTTGATCTTTTACAGATCTACCAAGAAAAAGAGTATATGTACATACATATGTGGATATGTCTGTAATTCGATCGAAATATATTCTTCCCCCACGTAACATTGGTTTTTTTCCGCATTTCATTGCGTTTTGTTTTTGTATGAGTCTTGAAATCTAAATTTAACAATATCTAAAGCACTGATAACAAAGTCTTAACTGTTGATAACGACAAAAAAAACAAAAAAAAAAAAAACTATATTAGATGATTAATGCATAATTTGTTTCGCATATGTACTTCTATTGCTTGAAAGAATAAAGATTATTGTTCCACGTTTTGGGGAATTTTTCTTTGATTTATGTGCAAATAAAATACAATTTAAATAAAATTAACTATAGCGGTAGCATGTTGCATAATTAAAGATTGTTTTGCAGGTTCTTTCAATTAATATTTCTCATTTCCCATGATGAAGAGCAATTGAAATATGTTTGATGTGTTTATTTCCCTTGAGAGCTTCTTGAAAGCGATTTTATTTCTAATTATATATGATAAGGGCAATATATGGAAAAGCATGTGGACTACGCCAATGTGTGGACAATTAGTAAAGGTCAAAAAGGTTAATAATAAGCCAATTAAAATAAACAATATTTTAACCATAAATGATATATTTTTTGCCATTTTAATAAACTTATTCTCTTTGATCTCCCTTTTATTGCAGTGCCCTCGACTAGATGATGGAGATGATCTTGCTAATATCTATTTCTTCTCTAATATATGGCCAAAATGTTGAGGAACTATCGTTTAGATTACTCTTAGGCTAATGCGTTTTCCGCTTTTAGTATATGTATATTTTACATTATTTACAGAAAAAGAACAATGTATTTAGTAGATCCTTGCGCTAAGACTGTGGTGGCACTATTTTATATCCGCGTCGCATGGCACACATATGATATAAAGAAAAAAACATAATTGTATGTACCAACTGTGTATACATACTAAATTATATATATAAATATTGTATTATTATTAAAATTGTATTTGTCAATAAGTTGGATTAATGTTTATATCTATGTATAACCATAAATAATTGTGATTTAAGCGATTTTATCAATGCTTGCATTAAGCAAATCTACATAAAATTCGTCTGTAGTAGTCTCTTAAGTGCAAATCATGCAATATTTGTTGTAAATAACCAAAAAAAAAAAAAACGAAAAACAGAAACAAATACAAAACAAGCAAACAAATAACTGAAAGAAGAGCAAGATGATTAAGAAACAAAAATTATGAATAATAATAATGAAAACAAAACTAAACATGCTAGATGTAGCGAGTGAAAATGAGTGTAACAAGTGCCATTAGGACTAGCAGCGAGCGAAAACAAAAACAAAATTCAATAGAAAACCACACTTTTTCCACAATCCGATTTAAACAAGATTTAGATATAAATATATAGAAATATTTGTATGAATTACAATTAATTTAACAGATAAATCCAAGCACATCCGTTGACTAAATGTTCAAGAATTCCATTTTTAAATTTAGTACAAACATAAGACTAAATAATTGCATACAAGTATTCCCCCTTTGTTCTCTAATCCAATCTACTAATTATAAAATGCGCCTGTTAATTAACTTGTGTGTCAAAATCTATATTGATAACCATTATAAAGAAGAGAATATACCCATATATATATATATGTATGTATAGTATATATATATATATATATATAAGTATGCATAACGCCAGACCTAGTCCCAACGGGAATTTTGCGCTTTGCCAAAATACATACAAATCAACAACAAATAGAAGAAAGAGATCATTTGTAATATGTGGAATTTCGATAGTTTGGAATTTTTAATAGTTTGTTTAGTTCAAATATATTTTGCATATACGTACCATACTCTTTCCCCCCACAGAATGTAAAACTAGTCCCGTGATTCCTTTTTAATTATATTTATGTATGTATAAATTTCAAACGTACAATTGCAAGTTTCTCTACAAAATCTATTCTCTTTTATGTATTTTGTGGAATGATATTGATTTTATTGAACGAAAGAGATAAACAGATTCATTATGCCTTTTAAAAAAAAAAAATTAATTGATGTAGGGAAAATTTGTAGCAGATTTGATTTTAACATAACGCACAACGAATCGTGAGTGGGAAAGAGTATTTGGTAGTCATTTTCGGTGCTACCGAATGCTAAGCCTTCTTTTTATCCTGTTAAATATATATACATACATATATAATTATATATGTGAAAGTATGCCGTAGCTTAGTAGTCACAAGTGAGGGTTTTACTTTACTCGTTTCCACAGATATTATGCAATACGGTTTAGTAGTCCATTGGTAGTAGTTAAAAATTTTTTTTTTTATTTTCACATAAACTATGCAAAAATTTATACAAAATACATACAGATATAATGAAATGACAAAAGAAAAAAAACACAATTTAGACAGAGCTTACTTGATTTTATAAATTATGTATGTATTTCCACATGATTTCAAAAACTAATGGCAACGAAATTGCAAAACGGAAAAGTATTCGTGTAGCAGTACTATTTACTATATTGAAACCGAGACATACCCGATTTAACATAATCCCAAGCGCATTTAAAAATGATAACAATTTACGTACATATTATTATTAAATCTATATATATATATAAATATATATTAGATGAAAATCAACTGAAACTAAAGTCTTCAAAAATGAAATGGAAAAGGTAGCAAAAATTTTTTATACGCAACTTTTATTGCAAACTTGTAAAAACGAGAAAAGTCAACATTGATCCAAACTTATAATAATTATACAACATACGAAAAGAATTGGCGCTATTTCAATTAAAAACAAAACAAAAAAACCAACTTAAATGTAGTTAAAATACGCAAACAAAAAATTGTGCGAAATAAACATAAAATATCGTAATTGAGACGATATCGTAAACGTATTTATGTATATATCTTATATATATATATATATATATTTCAAGTAGATAACTACTAACGATAATTACTTAAATTTGTGGCTTTTTGTTCTGTTCTATGCACAAAAAAATTCCACCATAAGTTTTAATTTTATGCTCACGTTTCAATATATTTTTGCTTCTGTGTGTTTTTCTACATTTATTACACGTATTAAGTTGCCTATAATAATTATTAGTTAATTTTTATTTCGCAAATTATATCACATACAAAACAAAACAAAACATTATATGTACTTTATACATGAAATGAAACAATATGTTTACGGCATTATATTTTAGTTGTAGCCTTATATAAGTAACACATGATCGATCGATCAACTGTTTCACAGTTGTGTATGTAAAACCCTTAAATTAGTTACTTTTAGCCCCTCATGCCACACCCCCCTGCACTGTAATTTTTATTTTGTGTTGTTAAATATATCGTTATTTACTTATTCGACCAAAGGCATACAAATTCATGATATTTAAATGGAACATATAGACAAACACTCTGATTGAAGTCTATAGCCAGATATCTTCACGATATTTGCCCTGCTGGCGTAGCTCTTTAAGTCGTTCTGCGCTCTGTGTCTCATCCAAGTGAAGAACTTTTTGTAGACATTTGCTCAATGCTTGGCCAATGGATTGGGATATTTTGGCTCCATCAGCACATACGTACAGAACTGTTTCCGGTTCGAGTATAAGCTCCACGAGCTCTTCGGCATCTTCTTCCAACAATTGCTGCACATATGTGGGTGAATCTCCACGGGAATAGCACATGCGTAAGCGTTGCAGCACTAAAGGGGATGAGGATTCTTGCCAAGCCAGAAGTTGATCTCTCTTAAGTACGGCCTGTGCTGTCCTTGCCCCAACATATAACCAAGTCTTCCCCACATTTGCCTGCCGATTATGAAATTCCTTGTGCTCCAGAAAGCCAAGGAAGGGTGCCAATCCTGTTCCTATGGCAATAAGTATTTGATTTTTATTAAGATCCTCAGTGGTATAACGAAAAGCATTGCTAAGGCGTGGGTAAATAAAAATTTTAGATTCTCTCTGCTGGGATTTGCTTTCAAGCATACTAGTTGCGACGCCTGGATTAACAGGTAATATGGAATAAATGATTTTCAAGCCACCTTCACAGCTGGGACTATTGGCTATGGAGTAAGGACGTGGCAAGAGGCGTGGTAAATGTTCTACAAGCAGCGCCAAACTTGGTTGGCAAATACCACAAATTTGCATTAAATCAAGAAAACCTAAGCCACGCTCTAATATGAGTTCATTATAAAAGGACGTCCCTTGCTTTGACGAAAGACTATTCAAAAAACCACGTTCCCTTTCATCAGTGGTATACTCGGCCAAAGAGCTAAGAAATTGCTTTTTAAGTATCCCATTAAGGGACAGACAGTGGGTGAAAATCTCACGTACACTTGACGAATTCGGAATGTGCTCTGGCAATTTGGCAGATTTTTTAACTAATTTCGAAGCAAGCTTTATATGACAAACGTCATCCGCTTGACCACTAAGATGTAAACGTTGCAAAAGCGCATCCACTACTTTATTCTCATTATGTGGTAAAATGGCAATAGTGTCGCCCGGTTCATAAGAGAATGCTGCATCCGGGTCCAGTTGAAGTGTAAGTTCTACTACATGCTTTGTATCTGTCTGTGGATCAGCTTTCACGACGACTTGGCTATTTGTTATGGCAACGGATGTGGGTGCAGCGCCAATACGGGCAAAGGGATACTTAACATTAGCAAATCGCATCTGAGCCGGCTGAGCACATGTCGTTATCTGCTGATTTTGATAATGTAAGTAAAAACCAAAGATTCTTCTCATATAGTTTTGTTTACCTTTTCTGTGCTGTCATAGCAGATCTCCAGATTGAGTTCCAACCGCTTGGCTGGCACGCAATCGTTTAAAATATAGTCTCCAATGTCCACATTTAAAGGCGATGTGCTGGCTACCATAATTACAGCAATTTAAAAATTTAAAACAAATGAAATAAGAATGCTTTAAACCGTTTCAAGTATCCGCACTAGAATAATCGATTAATTCAGATGAATGTATCCCACCAGGGCTGCAAATACGGGGATAAACATATGATTTGAGGTAAACACAAAGAAATTTCGAGCACACTTTTGTTAAAAATTTAAATTAGGCTCGGATAAGGATGGCAGACAAAGCCCACAGTGACGAAGAATTCCACGATGCTCTCAGTGAGCCTACCACAGAGTCAGAGAGCATAAAATCAAGACAAACGCCAAGCGAAGAGGAGCTTGACGAGATTGTTGAAAAGCACAGTTCGCTGCGGTTAGATGATGATGCAGATGGTGATTCACAGGAGCAGGAAAATGAGAAAGACACTAATGATGATGTTGCTCCAAAGGCAGATGAACCAGATGCCGAACTGGACATTGAACAGTTGCGTGAACTGGAGAAGGAACTTAGCCCTGAACAACTTGCCGCCAACAAAGAGAAGGCAGATAAACTAAAACTCGAGGGCAATGAAATGTTTAAAAATGATGATCCGCAGCGGGCAATTGAAATTTATACAGAAGCTTTAAACATCTGCCCTTCAGATGGCATTAAGGAGCGTGCCATTCTTTTTGGCAATAGAGCGGCGTCCAAAATAAAGCTTGAGGCATACAAATCGGCAATTGATGATTGCACAAAGGCCATTGACTTGTGGCCAGAGTATGTGAGAGCTTTATTAAGGTGTGTATGGATGCCGATGAAGTATAAATTCTAAAACCTATCCAAACATTTGTTTCTTATCTTTTGCAGGCGAGCCAAATTGTACGAGAAGGAGGATAAGCCAGACGAGGCACTGGCGGATTATAAACGTGTATATGAACTGGATCCTGGCCAGCGTGATGCACAAGAGGCTCAGATTCGTCTTCCACCTATAATTAATGAGCGGAACGAAAAATTAAAAACCGAAATGATGTCTAGTCTGAAGGATTTGGGCAATATGATATTGAAACCTTTCGGTTTATCTACACAGAATTTCCAAATGCAACAGGATCCCAGCACTGGTTCATATTCAATTAATTTTAATCAAAAACCCAGCTAGCTTTAAACTTACGAATATTCTGTTAATAATGTGAAAGGGAAATACAAGAAATATGAAAATCCATTTAACCGTTAACAAGGACACAAATAATAGAAAACAAGTCCTCCAGCAGTTGTTTTTTTCATATTTTTTTTAAATACAAAACCTAAACGAAATCAAAATATTGGTTAAATCGTTATTTTTTCCCAAAATTTTACCACTAATTAATATATAAATGCATAAAACCATAATTTAAAAAAATTATTTAAACGGAAATATTTTTCCGTTTTGTTGTTGTCACGCCAAAACCAGTATAAAGTAAAAAAAGCCCACTATAAAATAAATAGATCCCAGTATAACGATATTCGTGATTCACGAGAGAGGAGGAGCAACAGCTGACTTTGGCACTGTAGTTTGTCTATGTGTTTGTGTTTAGTAGTGGAGAAGAAAAACATTTTCTAAATTGACTAAATCGCAATTTGACTGGCGACCTCGAGTTCCTCAAATTATGTTTCGCAGCCGTAGCTGGTTTGGCGGACCCTGGGGTGGCCGCCCCAAAAATCGCCTGTCGCTGGATCATCTAAAATACCTATACAGCATTCTGGAAAAAAATACTACCGTGTCAGAGAACAATCGTGGTCTTTTGGTGGAATCGTTGCGTTGCATAGCCGAGATCCTAATCTGGGGAGATCAGCATGATTCCCTTGTATTTGAGTAAGTAGAGGATGTCGGAACACATCAGTTCACAATAAACAATTAAGAATTGCTAATACATATACAAACAATTCTTGATCCTGCTAGCTTCTTCCTGGAGAAAAACATGCTCTCGTACTTTTTACATATAATGCGCCAAAAAAGTGGAGGCTCTAGCTTTGTATGCGTTCAGCTGCTTCAAACTCTCAACATCCTTTTCGAAAACATACGCAACGAAACATCTCTATGTGGGTGACGGTCTCGAATGGGTGTGGCATATGTGGTTATCCTCATGACGTCCTTTGGTTTTCCTCTTTCAGATTACCTACTGAGCAATAATCATGTGAACTCGATTATGGTGCACAAATTCGACTTTTCCGACGAGGACGTGATGGGCTACTATATACTCTTTTTGAAAACGCTTAGTCTTAAGCTAAACACACATACGATACATTTTTTTTATAATGAGCATACGAATGATTTCCCTCTTTATACGGAAGCTATTAAATTCTTTAATCATCCCGAGTCCATGGTGCGTATAGCTGTCCGTACAATCTCTCTAAATGTGTACAAAGTGCAAAACTCAAGCATGTTGCGTTTTATAAGGGATAAGTAAGTACATATGTACACACTTCTAACGAGAACTGGTCGTAATCCTTTGATGTCTATTTTCAGAACGGCAGCACCCTATTTCAGCAATTTGGTTTGGTTCATTGGAAAACACATTCTAGAATTGGATAGTTGTGTACGCACGGATATCGAGTAAGCTTTGTACTTCAGCCCTCTGCAGGATACACTGCTTATCCACTGCTTTGGTCTCGTATCTTTTCAGTCATCAATCGAACCAAAAGTTATCTAATCTAGTTGCCGAGCATTTAGATCATTTACATTATTTGAGCGATATTCTATTGCTGGACATCAAGGACCTAAACGCTGTGCTGACAGAACATTTGCTACACAAGCTTTTTGTGCCGTTGTATATATTTTCATTGACGCCAGCACCGCCCCCTCCCTCCCTGGCTGTTGTCACTCAAAATTTGGCAGCAGTGCTGAATCGCAATGTAAACATTGACATACAGGAAATGAACAATCCGCGAGTGAGCTCGATTGTGGCTTTGTATCTGTTGTCTTTGGTTTTCTTGGTGGTGACACATGCCCCACTAGTGCATGCCCTGGCATGGGTCATCCTCAATGGCGATCACAGTGTGTTTAAGGAAGGTGCTGCCGAGATTCTAAACTCATATGTAGAACATCGGGAGGTTGTAGTGCCAGGATTTGCTGAGCCAAACGAAAGCCTTGAACAAGCTTTAGACACGGTCACCGGACAATCGTCCTCAAGCTATAACCTGAGTGAAGACAGCGGCGTAGAATCTGCCACAGTCAATGAATTGGAAACCCATCTACACACAGATGTGGAATTAGCGGAGGCAGCCAGGATGCGTAACATAACCGACGAAGAGAAACAAAAACAATTGCTTCAACAATCAACATCTTCATCATCGTCGGCAATTGCCAAACCATTTCTGGATACAGTTCTTCAGGCACTTGACTGTACTGAAAATGACTATTTGGCCCTCCTGTCTCTATGTCTAATCTACGCTATGTCTCATAATCGAGGTGAGCCAGGATCTTTCATAAATCGAAAATGTCTAGAGTCCTGCATAGTAGAGATGTATTGTTCTACAGTATAGACTTCTTCTTGTCCGTTGTACCTTTAGATGTTAATTATGTCGTACATTATATGTAATGAGCTATCTTAGGTGTCGTCATTCATGTAAATTTAATTTTATTATTCACTATTGCAAACATCTCTGGGATAATTGTTTTAATTGTGATTTTATAAATGTTTCCTTTCAATTATTGTACAAAAGATCATCTCATCAATAGGTTTATTTCCTTTCATAAAATCGCAATTGTCCCATATGTATGTTTGCTGATTAATACTCATTATATGTAAGTGTCACTCATGCAGGACTCTGGCTGGGTGTATATTGGTTCATTATCGAAATCTTGTAATTTTTAATGCATTTTCACCTAATATCCTTAATGTCCATATCAATTGCTTTTTTCTGTGGCACCACCTGTCTTCCAGATGGTATGTAATTTTTCAATTTTTTCAACTAATATGTCTGCATTGAAGCTTTAAAGGCGCTAATGTCTAATCAAATTGTTTGTTCCTCCCACACAGGTATAAAAAACGAATGGTTTGACCAGGTACTATCCAAGTCTACACGAGGTTCCTTTAGCTACAAGACAGCACTGATTGAACAATTGCTGAACATCATTACACAATCGAGCCAGCCGTGTATGTAGCTTATTTATGTTAGACATCACTGCCATTGGTTAAAGCTTAATTTCATTTTTTTAGCCTGCCGCATTCGCTTGATTACTGTGGAGATTGCATTAGAGCTGCTGGTTACATTCACCAAACCCATTTTGGATGAGGCACGATGCATCACAACATCGCAGCAGGAGCTTCTTTTCAGTGCCCGAAATCAGTCGATGATTGTACTTCGAAATTTCTATAAATCGGAGGATATCTTTCTCGATCTCTTTGAGGACGAGTACAATGAGATGCGAAAGGCACAATTAAATGTGGAGTTTTTGTGCATGGACTCGACAATCTTGCTTCCCCCTACTGGTACACCATTAACGGGAATCAATTTTACACGTCGCCTGCCGTGCGGGGAAGTGGAGAAGGCCCGTCGTGCTATACGTGTGTATTTCCTATTACGAAGAACGTGCCAAAAATTCTTAAATGAGAAAGAATCCTTGCTGCCGTTGACCAATGTAGTCAATCTGGTGCAGGTGGAGAATGTTTTAGATTTGAGTGAGTTGCGATGATTGTGTCAAACAAAGCAGTTGCTAATTTTTATGCGTATTTAGATAATAGTGACCTGATTGCATGCACTGTGGTGTCCAAGGATAATGCGAAACAAAGAAGATTCCTAGTTATTGATTCTTTGCAACTTATTCTTGTGGAACCAGATTCAAAACTCTTGGGTTGGGGCGTGGCTAAATTTGTTGGCTTCCTACAGGATGTAGAGGTGCAGGGAGATAAGGATGACTCTCGCTGTTTGCACATCACTGTCCATCGTGGCGGTGTCACCCACAATCGAACTCCACTACTCTCGGCCAAATTCCTTTTCGATGATCATATACGCTGCATGGCTGCCAAACAGCGTCTCACCAAGGGACGCAGTAAAGCTCGGCAGAAGAAAATGTACCAAATAGCTCAGCTAATCGAAATTCCCGGACAAATGGACTCTCCGATGTTTGCTGTGTGCGGCACGGGAGGTACAAACTCAAGCGGCAGCAGCAGTTCGCGAAGTAGTCATCATCGTTCAATATTCTCTACGGCTAATCGTGTGCCAGGATTTGCAGCCGTTTTACGCACTAGCCACAATAGTGCTGGAGTGAGTCGTACTCAAATTGCCCAAAATCGTTCTATTGAGGGGTGAGCATGATCAAATGTTTTTCTTCTTCACTGCTTCACTAATTTATATAATTAATGATTTTTTCAGCATTCGCAATGAAAGCTCAGGACGCTCCCGTCGTCGTAGTCCGAATGGCAGCTCTTCAAACACATTAAGAACGGATGTGGATAGGGATCGATCGCCAAGCGTAAGTGTCGGCAGTCATAGCTCATCACAGTCACGTGAAAACTCTCAGCCAAGAAGTGGTGGAACTCGATCCCGCGAAAGTAGTCCTCGAATGCCTAGGCCAAGGTATGAAAATATGAGTTTTTCAGTTTTGTTTTTTTGCTGACTATCTGTTTGCAGGTCAGAAGAAATACCACTGGAGGATTTCCAACATTCGCGCAATAATAGTCCACACTCGCGAGGCAATCCTTCGCCATCCTCACGCTCTCATACTCCCTCTCGTTTGCTACACTATGAGCAAATCTCTGTACATAGTGGATCACCACGTGCGGAAGCAGCATCGCTTACGGGCACGAATGCATTGTTAAGCCAACTAAATGGTGTAACCGTTGCCAAAGAAGTCCTGCCTGTCCATAGCTCCGAGGAAACCTCTTTTATAGCCAACGATAGCGAAGGCGCCGAGTCCAGGCGCAAGGGGGCAATAGAAACAGTTTAAAATCTTAGACTTTTACATTTTATTAGTATTATAAAGACACTAGAGGTTTACTTGTTGTTTAATTTTTATGTCGAGTGGTTTGTACCCCTTAATACACATATTTTTAACAAATTAAAGTTTCACTTGACGAATTTCAAACGGACCGCCTTTCGATTACCCTACACACCAATTATCAGTTATCGATAACTAAATCAGCTGTTTCGAAGTGTTTTGTTCGTCTGACATAACCGCAAAACTTAATAATCTTTTTAATAATAGTTCCTGTTCCTTTATAAGACTTCACTTTCAATGTCCTCCTACAAATACAGTGAGCTTATAAAGTTGGGCACTCAATATGCCCGACGCATGAACTACTTGTCCAATCGCATTTTCGGAGAGGTTGCACGAACAACAAACGAGAAGTCGATGAAGGTGTGATCCAAATACATGGACAATGCTATTCAAAATCTACTAAAAACGTCAAATGTCTTGTTCCAGGTGGTTCGCATGTTTGCAGAGGAGCCCATACAGAAGCGCGACTACGTTGTCAACTGGTATCCTCGTCACGTGGAGACACATCTCCTTATGAAAAATCTTAGGGATTATGGACTGTTTCGTGATGAGCATCAAGATTTCAAAGAGGAGATGAAACGATTGCGCAAGCTGCGTGGCAAGGCACCACCCAAGAAAGGAGAAGGAAAGCGAGCATCCAAAAAATAGGCAATAATAAACAACATTTTTATTCAAGACTCGTTTGTTTTCGAAGATTGGGATTGCGTCAACAATTTAGCATTACCTGCAAACACCACTTCATCATTTTGCCGACAATCATATTCGACGGTGGAGATTTTCCGTGCATTAATCAATCTGACAGTGACTACAGTTTCCTGCTCAATGCGACAGGGCTTTAGAAATTTAAAGGACTGTTCCAACACAACTGTTCCTGGTCCGGGTAACTTGGAACCTATAATTCCAGCAACTACTGCGTTGAGTAAAGCCCCATGAACGCGTCGTTGCTCCACGGGAACATCCTTGCTGTGTATATAATTGTAGTCACCTGTGAATTTTGCAAACTCTTCCAGGTCTTTTTGAGTGAATCGCTTAACGACTTGAACCTGTTGCAGGTGGTGAATCAGACGTCGGATTATTTGCTGCTGGAACATTATGTAGTCGAACTATTTCTGTGCGTCGGCCAAAATCCTCAAGATAAAGTAGACAAAGGTTAACGACACGTTTGTCCTGAGATTTTAAACGCCACTCTTGAACACACTTAAGTACTGCTGGCGTCAACAGTTGCGTCTTTTCGACCAATCCGGCATTAAGTAACTGGTAGAAGAGTGCCAGGCTATGAATCACGATTTCCGTGTGGTCTGTGCGAAGAAACAAGCCAATTACTATGTCAAGTTGATCTCTAAGAAACTCGGACACCTTGTTATCTAGTAAAAGAAAAGGTTTAAAACTTCTCGACAATTTATATTGAATAGTTTAATAGTTTACCCAAGCAAATATTGCATAGAGCAGCGATCCCGTGAAGCTGCAAATTTTGATTGGGAGTTTCCAACGATGCTACAAATACATCTAAAGCATCGGCTGCATGCAAATGGGGCCAATTGATTGGATCGTAGGCGAAGTTTGCTAAATTGGCAGTGACTTGTTCTTGGGCTTCTGAAAAGGAGAAGTTGTAATTAAGAGAAGGACCCACGAAAATCCGGATTAAGGTCTCACCCACGTTTGTTGTTGTGTAATATTCATCAACCAGATGGCCAATATACTCTCGCCTATCTATGCCCTGGGCCGGCGTTCTTCTTTTTAAATGCCGCTGACTTGAAAACATTTATTGTTTGTTTTTGTTTTGAAGGTGAGTGGTCGGACCAAGACTAGACAATCGATTGCCCGTTGTTGCTATCGAATTGAATTTGGCGCCACTTGGTTTTTCTTTCAGAATATTGAATTTAATTACTCTGAAGAAATGGGACAAATGTAAATTTGGAAAAGTCATTTATTAATAAAAATTTAGTTTACAGAATTTCATTTTGGGTGTTAAATTGCTAATCAATTCTTTTTCGGTGTTGCTTTGTTTATCTGTCCTCCTCATCATCCATTTTCCAGGTACTATCGTTCCCATCAGAATCCGGTTCAGTTGTGTTCGAAAAGTGACTGAGAGCAGCTGCCACCGACTTCGGTGGTATGTTAAACAATGGATGGGTGGGCAGAAGTTCGTTGATCAAGTCTCCCAGAACTTGCGGACTCATTGCGGATTCAGAGTGCTGTGCTATGGATACACCGCTAAGAGTGTAGCAAGTGTGGTAGAGATCTTGGGGTCTGCAATGGGAAAGATAAATAGGGTTTAATTCATTGTCGATATGTATAGGTCAAACCACCTACTTTCCAGGCTTATCAATAAGGCCACCGTTTTGCTTTTGGCAACAAAGTAAAATATATTCTTGCAGGGCCTCCACATCGAATAGGGTGTGCTCCATGCCAGGCATTGTCGCTTGTGTAATGGGAATAGTGGCACCCACCCAGAAAGAATAGCAGCCGTCGACCAATTTATTGGTGCGTCCCTGAAAGCCGCCCTCATAGCTCATCTGGCGCCGCAATGTCCATCGGAGCAGTGCATTTTTGTTACATTTGTGTGCCTCGTTGAGCAGAGCAAGGCCAGCAATGCCGCAAAAAGTGTAGCCGCCATGCGCCTCAAGATCGGGAGCACCACCAAATCCGCCTTCATATGTCTGGCAACTTGCTATCCAATCACCAGTGCCAGCAAATAATTCCTTCAAAACAAGCTGGGGCAGATTTAACAACTTGGCGCAGGAAATGGCACAGTAGGCACCTCGCACATCCGTTTCTCCATCCACGTGCAGACGAAAAGAGCCATCCGCTTCGCGTACACTGAACAGAAACTGTGTCAGCGATTCCCTGTCGATGGCACGATAGGCACTTTGGCTGCCAATGATACACAGACTGTTGACGGCAGCGTATGTAGGTGCCAAGTGGGCGTATTGGCCCGGCCCGCCACCGAACCCGCCTGTGGGTGCTCGGCATCTGTAACATCGAATCAAAACAGTTCGATTATTAATAGATTGCTGGTGGCTAATGAAATTCAAATGACATACTTAATAAGGAACTGTATGACATGGTCGAGCGTCTCCTCATCAAATGTGAAACTCAGCAGCTGCGCCGCTTGTAAAATCCAATAGATACACCATGCACGGCTACTGTCCAAGCACTCATAATTCGAGGGAAGACTGCGTAGCATTACATCCAGATAGTGCTGGTGTTCAATGCGGTTTAGCTGAGTGAGGCGAGGGTTAAGGAATTGCATCTGCTCGAATCGGTCGAAGCATTTCTCCACGGAACTTTCCGTTTTTTGCTGTAAATGAGTCAATGCGAAATTACTTTTTATAATTACATATCTCTATGATTGCAGTATAGGGTTGGAAGTTGTATGTTCTATTACTCACCTGTTCTCTGGACGTAATTGTGGCCACCTTTTCATCGTCAAACTTGCAGCCTTTTAGATGCTGGAAATTTCGAAACAGAAGCTCGTCTTCGGGCCACATGTTATTTGGCTCGTTGCTGTCAATAAGCGCAAAATTAAAAAATTAAAATAAATAAAACATTCACTGGCCAACATGGGATTTTACCCAATCAGCTTTAAAACGTTATCAAAATTATGCAAAAATTAACCACTGAAAATGAAAAGAGTTAAGTTTAAATAATTAGGTATGGTACACTTTTCGTGTGCATTAACCTTAAGAAGAATTAAGCAAAATTTAATTTAAAAAAGCACCTATTAGCAATAAACTTGTTGCTTAGTGTAACTACTATAACCTGACAAGAAAATTCGATATTAAAGACATACCCAATTATCGGATATGTTTGTCGATAACATATCGATAGGTGTCATCACTGATCTTGTAGTAGAGCTGGAAAAAATTCGATGTTTCGATGTTTGCCCGGTATTTTTAAAATCATTAATTTATTTCGCGAGTTTAATGTTTTTAAATTCTTCGTTCATATGGAACGCTGGATTAGTAAAATCCAATTTCCAAAAAAAAAGGAAAAACATCGATAGTGAGACCAAACATCGATGTTTTATAAAAATACAAAAACATCGATGTATCGATAGTACCATCGATGTTATTTCCAGCTCTAGCTTGCAGCTCACCTCTATGCGCTTTCGTTGGCGCGGACATACTTTAAAGAAATTTCATCACAAATTTGTAAAATGGAACCCAATTCGCAGATTATGGAATGTAAGTAAACAATTGAAACAATTGTTCTAATTGTTTTTATCATGTACGTAAGTAAAATCGATACATACATTAGAATGTACATATATAAATACATTTGTACACATTTTGGTAACTTAAATATTGGCGATCAAATTTAAAACTATACACATGTATGTATGTACATATGTATATTATTTACTTAAATATTGGCGATCTGTTTAAAAACTCTGCATATATATATAGGTGTTGACTTGACTTGTGATCAACCAACAATAGATTTAACTGAAGAAGGATCGGTCTCGCCGTCTGTTTCTTTCTGTGGATCCTTGCCACACTTTGGCAATACGCAAACATGCTTCAACATGTCGAAAACTGATGTTGCCGCCAACATAAAAAATGAAGTGCTTGATTCAGATTGGGATGATGATGACTTGGAAAGTGGCAAGTGCACTTTAAGACAACAAAATAACCGCTTAAGTCTTAAACTTATCGTTTATTAAATAGATTGCTACTCCCTTGAATTTGCGGGAATTACAGAAAAAGATACCAACGATGAACTAAGTAATGATTTCCTTAATGGGGACTTTAATGACGTTACCCTGGCAAGTCGTAAGGTAAAAGGCGCAGCTGATTATTCCCATTTGAAAAACACAATAATGGATTGTTTAAAGGTAGATATGAAGATATGTAAATCTCTTTGATCTTGTAGTCTGTAGTTTTATTTTTCATAATCTAGGTGCTGCACGAGCCAGTAGAACCAAGCCCAGAAGAGATTGCTGAACAGCCTGTAGCTTTATTGGTTCCCTTATTGAAACACCAGCAGCGTGGACTTAAATGGTTGCAATATCGAGAAAAGCAGGCGGTTCGAGGAGGAATCCTTGCCGACGATATGGGTTTGGGAAAGACCCTAAGTATGATTTCGTTAATGCTCTCTACAATACAGGAGACCCGGGAGAAGGAGGATATTAAACGTAAGGCGCTGGAGACTGAGTGGAATAGGCAATTTTATAGCCTGCAAGTTGAACAGAAGAAGCCCATCTTTTCGCTATTTAGTTACGACGACGAGGACCAAACGGCTGAAAATAAACAGCCAACTAATTCATTCCAAATGGAAGCAAGGCCGCTATTTAAAACCGAATCGGTTCAAGAAGAAGAAAAACCTGTGGCTCCAATGAAGGATATGGAAACTACCGATAATGATAGTGATAGTGACATAGGTCCATATGGACGGGCTGGAACCCTGGTAATTTGTCCAATGAGCGTAATGCAGCAATGGGCTAACGAAGCAACCAGCAAGGTAACCGATAATTACATTAAAATCCTTATATATCATGGTCCAAATCGGCGAAATATCGATCTGGAGACCCTTCTTAGCTATGATATGGTAATAACATCTTACCACACAATAGCAAAAGAGCGCAAAAGATTATATGACTCGTCGTTACTCTTCGCCGTCAAATGGCATCGGGTGATACTTGATGAAGCCCATGTTATTCGAAACCGAGCAACTGCCTGTTGCAGTGCCGTTTGTGCCTTAGATGCAAAATGCCATTGGGCACTGACTGGAACTCCGGTACATAACAAGGCAATCGATGTTCTCGCATTGTTATCTTTCTTGAAAGTGCCTAATTTTAAATCACTGCAACAATGTAAAGATTATTTAAATCAGGGCATAAAAGCCCATTGTAGATTACATGCCATTATAAAACCGTTAATGTTGCGCCGTACGAAGTCAGAGTTGCAGCAATCCGGTGAAATGCCATCGCTCCCCGAGTTAATTATTGAAGTCATTCAAGTCACACTGTCGGATGCAGAATTAGTAGTGTATCAAATTTTATCGTCAATCTCGCAATCTATATTTGAACAATACCTACGTCAACGGCGGGAGGGAAACCCTGATCTGAACTACTATTGTAACGATAAAACTCCTGTATTTATGCCTAAAATATTTGAAGCGGTTTATAGTGAATTATATGGACGATTCCTTAAATCAATGGGCTATACCGCAGGTTTTAAAGTCAAAGGCATCGTGATTTTGGTACTACTCCTGCGTCTGCGTCAGTTTTGCTGTCATCCTGGACTTATGGTTCAAGTAAGTAAAATTCAAGCAAATATTTTCCTTTATTTTACTGTTACGTTATCCGATTTGCATAGATGATTTGCGACACCTTGAATACCGAAGATTTTAACAAGATGAACGATGATATCGACGAAATGGTTGGTCATCTAAAAACGGATATCTTAGCTGAGTTGGACAATTACAATCCCAATGAGTCTCAAGCTCAGTCAGAATCTCTATTTAAAATCAAAAAAGAAGAGAAACCATTTTTTAAGCAAGAGTTAAAAATGAAACATGAAGATGACAACTACAATTACAAGATTGAGGAAAAGTCTCAGTTTAAATTCCTAATAAAGAAGGAAGAAAAACCATCAGTTAAGCAAGAGATAAAAATTGATTATGAAGATCAGAACGGCAATCTCAAGCTTGAAGAAGAAAAGAAATGCCTTACCTTTTTGAAAATGGATCAAACGGAAAAACAGGAGCCAAACAATGAAGCAACACCCACCGATCTAAACGTTGTTTTGCCTGATGAGGGTACAGCTGCCAAATTGTTGCGGCCTAACAATCCTATTTTTCAATTTTCCAATCTCTCGTCAAAAATGAAACTTATCTCGGCCAAGCTGCAGCAAGTGCTCAATGAAACTAATGACAAAGTAATTGTAGTCTCACAGTGGACAAGTTTCTTGGATGTTATTAAAAAACATTTGGATAGCCTCTCTTGGGAGACGCTTGCTTTTAATGGAAAAATGAGTTTTAAAGATCGTCAACTTGTTCTTGACGAGTTCAATGACACGAATAATTCGAAACGAGTACTTCTTCTATCTCTCACCGCTGGCGGTGTTGGACTAAATCTAAATGTTGCTAATCATTTGCTGCTAATTGATCTTCACTGGAATCCCCAACTGGAGAAACAGGCTCAGGATCGCATATATCGTTATGGCCAGCACAAGAAGACTTACATCTATCGGTTTATGTGCGTGGACACAATTGAGCAGCGTATTCAAGCACTTCAGGATTATAAATTAGAGTTGGCCAAAATGGTGATCAATGGAGGGCGTTTGCCTAACAGTGGTCGCCTTACACTTCAAGAGCTCAAAAAGCTTTTCGGACTCTAGTAAATTAACTTCCAATTTCTAAGTCATATTCGATATGGTTTCCAATGAAATAATTTTTTTTTATTTTTAGTTATCCTATAGATTGCTTTTTAACATTTATGCCAAATATTTTGTTTTCCAATAACAGCTTTAGCATAAAAATTTAGAAAGTAGCCAAATATTAGCTTTAAAATTGAAAATGAAGATATTAACATATATGATTTTAAGCCCCCGTTTTCTGTATTCTGTTAATGCAATACAATAAGAATAAAAATGAATATATTTTGTTTATAAAAAGATTTTAATTTTGTCCTCATCATATGATTCGAATAGGCATGTGGAGGCAAAGTGTAACAAATTACATCAATGATTTGGAAAATTTTCCTGTATAAATGGATCAAACTTAATTATATGTGCATGTAAGCTATGGAAATACAAAAATTCATTCCATGTTTCTACTTCTTCAAGATGGCTTTGGCGGCAGTAACAATGTTGCGGGCGGAGATGCCGAACATATCGATAAGAACGGCTGGAGGTCCTGAACGTGGAACAGTTGGCACATAAAGATGCTTGACCACAAAGTTACGGTGCTCAGCCAAAGCGCTGAGAACAGCCTCACCCAAACCGCCTTGCCTGTGAAATAGCATTAGATTTAATTACAATTTTCAATGAAGTAGTACTAAATACTTACTGGTAGTGATCCTCCACAACAACAATGCGTCCGCCACATTGCTTGCCATGCTCCACAATTAAATCAACATCCAGAGGCTTCACAGTGAAGGGATCAATCACACGAGCGGTAATACACTCCTTTTCTAGCTGCTCAGCAGCTGCCAAGGCCTCGTAGAGAGTGATGCCGGCACCAATGAAGAGAACCTCATCGGAGGGCTTCTGGCGCACTACCTTGCCACGACCAATGGTAAAGGGTTCGTCATTGTTGTAAATGACACTGGTGTTGGGGCGTGATGTACGAATGAAGCAAACACCTTTTGTGTTTGCAGCCAGCTCAACGGCACGCTCTGTGCTCACAGCATCCGATGGATAGAAGATCGTGCTGCCAGGAATAGTACGGAACATGGCTACATCTTCGAGACCCATCTGGGATGGACCATCCTCACCAATACTGCAACCACAGTGGGAGCCGACAAAGTTCACATTAGTCTGAGAAATTGCGCCCATGCGAATCTGGTCGAAGGCACGGGTAAAGAATGTTGCAAACGTGGATACAAATGCAACAGTACGGCGACGGCAAGCGGTTCCAATGGCCACACCCACAAGATTCTGCTCGGCAATAAAGCACTCAATGTAACGCTCTGGGAAAGCATTTCTCAGCTTATCGGAGAAAGTGGAGTTCTTGGTATCGCCATCAAGAGCAATCACTCGGTCATTATCAGCCCCGATCTTAGCCAGAGCAGTGCCATAGGCCAATCGAGTGGCCACGGAATCGCCCAATTTGTAATTGGGAGGAGTGCAGAGCTTTACATTGCTAATATCGACCTCGGGGGCCAGGCCAGTCTTGCCAACCTTCTTGGGAGTCAGTTTGACATTGGGATTAACGATCAGTCCTTGGAGATGCTTGATAACTGTATCAGCCTTGGCGCCCAGAGGCTTACCGTGCCAGTTGTCTAGATCCTCAATTTGGGGGAAGTCCTTGCCCTTGAATGTCTTAGCAATAATTGCCGTGGGCTTGTTCTTGGTATTGGCGGCACAATGGAAGGCCTTGCACAACTCATCGACGTCATGACCGTCCACTACCAAAGCATTGAATCCAAAAGCTTCCAAACGATCTCTGTACACGTCCAGTTTATGTTGCAATGATGTAGGCTCAGACTGACCCAGGCGGTTGACATCAAAGATGACACACAAGTTATCCAACCCATAGTGGCCAGCAAAGTGCAGAGACTCCCACACAGATCCCTCAGCGGATTCACCATCGCCCACAACCACATAGGTGCGATAATCGGCCTTGTCAAAGTTCTTGCCCACATAGGCCATGCCGGCTCCGACAGCCACACCTTGACCCAAAGAACCGGTGCCCACGTCAATGAAATTCAAACGTGGTGTAGGATGTCCTTCCAAATCGCTGTCGATCTTACGCAGATTCTTAAGGTCCTCAATGGGGAACAAACCAGCCTCAGCCCAGGCAGCATACAAAATGGGAGCAGCATGACCCTTGGAAAGGATAAAACGATCGCTTGAGGGATCACGTGGATGCTTTACATTGAGACGTAGCTGCTGGAAGAACAACACCGACATAATCTCAGCCAGCGAGGCGCATGATGTTGGATGACTGCAATACAAATGAAAATAAATATTTAAATTTAATATAAGTATGTATGTATGTATTATAAAGACCTAATCATTCATAATTAGGATGGATTCGAAATTCGCTGACATAGAAAATTCTATAGACAAATGTACATACATAGATATGTGTGTACATATGTACATATGTATATTGAACTTGGATCACATTCACATACATACATATGTATGTATGTATGTATGTATATTTATGTCTCCTGGTACAAACAAGAAATCAAATGAAGAAAGTTTATTTAGATTTCCTGGCACAACTCCAACCGCAAAATGTTTGCAACTCTAGACAAAATAAAGGGCTCGTCTTACCCCTAAGCAAATCTACATACATACATACATAAATACATACATGGGTATAAATATATTTTTCGTATCGCACATACACATACATATGTAGAAAGATTTGTGTACAAATATAGATACGAATATTTGTTCAAGTACCACTCAAATATACATACATATATGTATGTTCATATATATGTACGTACATATGTATGTATATGTATATAAACAGATCATTGTATGTACGTAACATAACGCTAACCGGTTTCCTTTATTATACCATCTCATTCATTTGCATAAACAAATCCCACAAATATCAAATTTTAAAAGTATTCAAATGTCCATCGTCTATCCGAATCCCATATTACACGCAGCTTTTGCATGGTTATGAATTTCTCCTTGCCAAGTGGTACCAAGTACTAATGAAGGTGATCAAATCTCAAGTCTCGCGTCATTGCCGGCATTTTTATCAATGTTTCACTGATTTTCGATTAACATGTGGTATGTAAGACACTTCAGCTGGTCACCTCTAAGGATGTCCAGTCTGTCATGGCATGAGTAATCAGATCACCAGAGGTCATATATAGAACAGTCTTTATCTCACATCAGAGGCGGTGAACGCCGAAAAATGGAAAAACTATACCAGGCTGGTGATAAAATTGTTGCTTATCTCTTCTTACTATCCCCGTCTCTGTCTGCCTCACATCATTTTCTCAGTTTATAATCAATCTAGGCTTATCTTTAGCTTAATTACACAAACTTGTAAAAAAAAAAAAAAGTTCATCAAATGTTCCCATTCAAATACAGCAGCCGTTATGTCAGAGTTGCCAGCTTGCTTGCCGCCGCTATCGCTGTGTATTTGACCGGTTTGTGTGCGTGTGTGTTTTTGAATGGAGGGGGGTGAAGGAAAAAAGCCACGCATAAAACGCTCAATACAAAATAAAAAACAATGAATGTAACAAATGAAAGTCGGTAAAAAATATAAGTGTCATTTCTAAAGGTCAGTGAAGGTCATTGAAAAAACAAATTAAGCAATTAAAAAGACTGAAACGAAGTTTATCAGCAAACGACGACACAAAACACACATACACATGTACAAACACACCACTATATAAATGTAGACACATATTGTTGAAGGCACCCTCAAAGTTTTTAAAACGGCGATGCATTGAAGCAAAACACGTGGCTTGGAACACTTCTACTAAACTCTGGAGGTCACCTTTACAGCAACAAGTGCAAGGTGCACCACTTTAAAATTTGAATTCAAATTTTTTACATTCACAATTTGGTTTTATTTGTTTGCTTACCCTGATTTTGAGGCCTCGGTGGACACAATCGAGTGTATACGCAATTTATGAGCCAAATCCTTCAGATCCTGGACAGTTTTTGCTTCAGGCTTATGGTACGACATTCTCGTTTTATTTAATATTGTTGTTGGAAGTAAGTTAAAGTTCTTTTTGTTAGCTATCCAAAAGGCAAAACTCGTATGATTGCAAACGAGAGAAAATAAAACTGCCGTTTTGAGGACTTAAAATTTGGTGGTGGCAAATTTAGAGCTGTATTGAACGAACCACTGCAGCCGGCGTCTGAGAACAAACTAAACTCTCTGCCGGTGCTGGGGCTGCTTTTCTGTATTCCCTCAATTTTGGGGCCGCCTTTGGAGTCGTTGTTATCTCTCTATCGCTGGATTTTCGTTGGAATAGGTTCGTGCTGAAACGAGATAGGCATATACTATGTACAATACACTGGCTCCATCACATAATCGAACAAAGCAACATCTTAAGTAATAACGAAAATTAACATCATTTATACGTCAAGTCTAAAAGCTCTCATCCAAATCAAATCGAATGAAATTGGCTTTCGTTATTGCAATTTATTGTAATTTGAATTCTGTTACTGTTAATGAGTGATCGTAATGTGATCAGTAAACGATATTCGTTTATTAAAATTTCTTTAAAACTGGAAAGAATACCCCAATTAAAAAAACTGTTGAACGTTTCTCTTTTGACTCCCTCCCCGCTCTTGACGTAGACCAAAGTTGACAATGACGACGGAAAGCTTTAACCTTCGATAGCTCAGTTGGTAGAGCGGTGGACTGTAGTTGGCCAGACATGCAATAGAAATCCATAGGTCGCTGGTTCAAATCCGGCTCGAAGGAATTTTTTGTTTCACTTTTTTCCAAAAGACTTTCATATTCGTACATATTTATGCTTAAATTACCTACCGTTTGGAATATTTCTTCGATTTTCTTAACTTTCAATTTTGATTTATTTATATATATGAATGTGTATTTTTTCCAGAAATTTAATTTTTACTAGGAATTAACAATATGTGCACTTTTCTACAAATTTCTATCTCGACTGAAAGTAAAGCAGAATCGAACTAGATCGAAATTTGAATGACTTATCTTGATAAAAAACCAAAAACAAAACATCAATTGTGCTTTAAAATATGTATTTTTTGAATAGGTTATCTGTTCTGCCACCCTATTGATGAATTATATTTACAATTATATGTTATGCATTTAAAAAAGAAATTTAAAAATTAAATTAAAAAATTTACAAAAAAAATCCTTCGAGCCGGATTTGAACCAGCGACCTATGGATATCTATTGCATGTTTCACCAACTACAGTCCACCGCTCTACCAACTGAGCTATCGAAGGTTAACAACCTCCAGCGCTATTGTCAAATTTGTGAATCAGGGAAATTTCATACTTGGGAGTCACGAAATGGACTAAAAATTCGTTTTACCTACATACATACTTATGATATTAATAACGTCTTGAAACTAGTTCTTGATTAATGGTAAATTGCCAAGCCGAAAAAACTTTCAATAAAATACTTTAACAAAATTTCAAAATCATTATTGTTTAATCACCCCAAAAGTGCATCGAAATGCAAATAAATGGTATAAGTTATAGTTTTTCAGAAAGATATCATAAAAATACCTGAAATACTGGGTTTTCTACGATTACAATGTTTCAGCCAAATTTGAAAATCTCCAAATCACTGGAAATCAAAATTGACAATGACGCTGGCTGTTGTCAACCTTCGATAGCTCAGTTGGTAGAGCGGTGGACTGTAGTTGGTGAAACATGCAATAGATATCCATAGGTCGCTGGTTCAAATCCGGCTCGAAGGATTTTTTTGTTTTTGAATTTCATTAATTTTAGTCGTTAGTATTATGTTTTCTACACAGAGAGAAGATTATTTTATTTAGCGTGTTTTTTTATTCTCTTTATGCGCACAAGTTTTAATAATCTGATATAAATACAAAATAAATAGATAGCTACTTTATTACGAATGTATAAATTTTAACTGCTGCCCCAGATAGGTTGTCTTAAAAATTTTAACTAATCCATAATTTAGTTAGCAAAATAGTTAACGTTAACAACATTATATATTAAAATGTACAATTATCTCATTCCGCTTTTGTTCTACAAGTTTCTTTTTGGTACTTCTGCATCTAACTTAACGTGAATTCTGATTTTATTTAATTATGAATTTATAAAAATAGGCATATATGTATTTATGCGTTATTATATGTTAATTAAGACTAAACAATTAATAGTTACTTTAATTTTGTGCACATCTCATATTCGTGTTTAACTCAAATACAGTGATTGCTGTTTTGAGTGTACAGTTTGTCAGCTCAGCTTTATTATGACGAGAAAAAAAATATAATTTTAGTACTATACAAATTGTGGATAACAACAAAATATTGTAAACAAATGCTCCAAATAATACATTAAAAAAAACTTTACAGCTTATTACAGAAATGAAATATCACTAGCTAAAAAAGCAATACAAAATGACCTTAAATTAAGCAAAATAAATCAAAAATAAATTATAATACAGAATCTGTTTGATGTTCAGTCCAAGGCAATGCCCTGTATCCAGGCGCTTAAGTCGCTGCCATCCGATTCCATAATAATCTCATCGGGCTCATCATTGGCCAACAAATACTGGGCCGCCGTTCGCCCACTTAAATAGGCGCCGTGTACGGTGGAGTAAAAACTGGAATGCGTATGCTCACCGGCAAACACAATGGCGGGCTGACAAAATTAGAAAGATTAGTTTTTTTGAGCTTTTAATGCTGGTAAACCTATGTACCTTCATAGCATGTGGAGTGGCATACAAAGGCTGAGCCAAATTCTCAATATCTTCTTGGGTTGCTCCAACAGGAATCGAGGTGTAAGCTCCGCCAGTATAGGCCTGGCTTTTCCAACTCGTGCTAAGTAAGCAAAATATGTATATATTGTGCACATACATCTAACTTGTTGTAAAGAAATCACATACCATACACAACGCTTTGGCTTGGGCACATGTGGATCTCGCAGGAAAGTTCTTAAAATTTCCGTGCACTTCTCCGCTACCGCATCGTGAGAAAGTGTTTCCATATACTCTGCCTCGCGGCCAGACACCCAGCCCAACAGCAGCGTATCTGTCATCTTAGCAAAGGAGTATATCTTCTTGAACCAATTCTTACTGAGATAGGCTTCGCTGGCCAGCTCGTCTTCGCTGGCATGCGATTGCTGTTTGTCGTCATCCCACAGCAACATTACTTCCGATATGTCTGCACTGTTATGAAAGAGCATTAAACAAGTTAATGGAATTTAAGATAATAAAATTGATAACTCACATGAAATTCACAGGACGCTCGTACTCTAAAAATATTTTGTCCACGGTACCGAACATGAGATTTTCAATAGATTCCTGTTTGTAATGGGGCAATTCCGGATCAAAGAGGGTCTTGTGTGCATGCTTGAGTACACCCAGGGGTATTGTGCATATCACATGGGCAGCATGAAAAACTCGCCCGTCCTCACAATCTACGCGTACATTACCCGCAGGATAATCACAACTGCTGCCATTTGATTCCACAGATGCCTCACGCATTGCATTGCTTCCCGTTGGCACCTCCGTCACAGTCTTCTCCGAGTCATCGGAATCCTCGTTCTCAGAATTTTCATCGACTGTTTCCAGTCCAGTAAATGTCTTTTTTCGCTTCCAGTGTATTTTTTTTACAGGGCACTTGGTTATTATTGACTGCTTCGGTATCTGTTCACTTAGTGGTCGCAGTATAGAGCTATATCCGGAGGGCAAAACAATATTACCCCCTTGCAGTTCCGTATAGCTTCCTAAAAAATGGGCAAAACGAAAATCAGGGATAAGATTTGCGACAATTTATATATTTTAAGACCACTCACCTAACTCCAGGAGATCCACATCGTTCATATTATTACAGCCTGTAATACATGTCTCTCGTTTAAGCAAACAATTAAATATCAATTGTTTTAATTGTTTTTCCTTAGGATCTTGAACTGAATTCAAATAAATCTCAATTTCATAGTTAATATGCTCGCCGACGCTATGTATATCTGGGGGTGGACTATATTGACAAAGGAAATATTCATCGCAACGTCGAAGAAAGCAGACATAAGCCTCATAGATTTCCTGCAGTATGCTGAAAGGAACTTGATGACCTTCTTCGGTGGTGGCCACCACTTTGTGGGGCTTTGGTACGTTCACAACGCTGACTAGACCATGTTGAACCGCAATTTCGAAAATGGGATTACCTAGGACACCATGTATCCAATTGGCGCCCAGTTCAACCTATAAGAAAGTAGAATTTAGTTAACTGTTTAAAGGAATTGCAGTACTTCATCCAATTAGATTATATATTGAAAGTAAATCTCGAAATTTTAGGTACAATTTCATAAAGAGGTACATATTTTCGTTTGTATTTGGAAAAGAAAATTGTGTTGTACAGTGTAATCGAAACGAAATCACTTAAGTTCGTCTGGGAGAGTCGAAATGACGAAATGATAATGCCTTTTCTTTAAATAGATAAATGCTTTTTGAAATACCTTTCTATTAGATAAGAACTGACCTAGAACTTAGTATGTTATTAGTGTAAAATAGGTCTATATGCTAATTAAAAAACGGAACTTTATATGAAATTGTTTACGTGATCATAGGCCAGTCGTTGCATTAATCATTATATGGCTTATTTAAACCCAATCTTATCTAGAAATTGTTTGAAAATTGTATAACAATTGTGGAGAAATTGTGTAAACTGGAGCATGAAAGTTGCTTTGCTGGGAAACAAACTGACAATGACAAGAAAACCCAGCTAAAAAGCCAAAACAAAGCCAAACATTTAAGCAAGGACATAAAAACAGTAATAAGATGAGGGAGGGGAACAGCATAGGTGAAATTTAAAACTATTTATAAATAGCTAAAGCCGGAACAGGAAACACTTTCAATTTTTAAACGCATCAATACATGTACATACATGGAAATGTGTATGAGTGCGTGTGTGTTAACTAAACAGCTGTGAACGGGAAAAATCTATAATCCAAATCCAACATTTGTAAAATAAATACATTGGTGGCGACTGACACTGCCGGAATATGAACAGGGCACCACCACATCTAGCAACATTAAATATTGGATTCACACATTTCTTGCGATTTCTAACATTACATAACTCTATACCTTTTGATTGTTCTCAAGCGGTATGGACACAATACGCCCGCCCACGCGCCCTCGAGCCTCCACAATCAGAAAATCATCGCATCCATTTTGTAGCAAATGATTGGCAGCCGAAAGACCAGCCATGCCAGCTCCAATGATCAAAACCCTAACATTGCTTAAGTTGGAGGTGGACGACGCATTGCTACCAGAAGTTGCTGAGCCGAATCCCAACATTAAACCTTCTTCCGTTGGCGAAGGTGCTGGCGTAGTTGGCTCCTCCTTATCACCCATTGCACGCTCACTTTTGACTATGATTAATCTCTTTATTGTTTATCGTATTTGGCAAAAACATTTATTTACTCCTCATTGCACTTTTCACGGACCGTGTTTTGACATTTCCATCAAACAGTTGTTAAAAGCGGGGGCGGAGGGTAATCAACAGCTGTTGGTAAAGAGGTTGCCAGAATGCTCAAGTGCTGTTCGCGAATCTTATCGATAAGCGATGATTGTTCGGTTGACTTGTTATCTGTTTTTAAAACGCGAGCGGTTTACTCACGCGACTTAAAACGTTTTTTTTTTTTCACCTGTTTTTTGGACCTCAGGGGTGGTTATTGTTTTAAGGGATAAATTTGAATAATTTAAAATGTTTTGCCTAGCTATTTTTTATCTACACTAGAAATAAGTAGAAAATTATTTATATGGCAAAACAACCTTTACCGATTATAATAAAATTCGCACACCATGTGCAGTTCGATCTAACTTGAGAGATAGGATAGTTTAAATCTCAAATTATAGTCGCAATTTTAATTTTTCAATTCGTATAATATATAATATATGTATTAATATAATTCATAACCATAACATATATACATATATGCATGCAGTAAATAAAAATATACATATCATAAAATATGTTCACTGGGTTCAGCGTTTCACCCAATACACCCACACCCGTTTCACAGACCAAGCATTGCACCTCAAAAGCATTGTTGTGTTTTGTAAAAGAAAAATAATAATAAATTTTGTTTAACGGAGTGCGCTTTTAAATGGTTTTTCTAAATCGTAGCCATTTGTTCATGTGCGGAATTAATTAATTTATATTTATACACTTTGCGGATACTCCTACGAATGCACGAATTCGCGACAACAACAAAATCAAGATAGAGAAAAACGAAAAAAACATTGGAAATCCATGGAATAAAGCAAAATGTGATTTATAGTTTAAATTGTAATTTAAGGAAAATAAAATCATTAAAACATTCCATTTAAACGTTGAAAGCTGCTTGACAAGATGACTGAATCGTATTGCCTAACAAACTTTATTGATTTTTCGCTGTCCTTGTCGCTCCCATTGAAGCATGCCAATCGCATCAGGGTATGTAATTTGATTCCTTTTTGCGGTTAATACCAATTTTCACTTTCGTTCTCATTCTTTCGTTACTCTTTAGTACACTTGCTTTGACGTTTCAGCCAGTTATATTATATTTGGGGCCACATCTGGATCGCTATATCTATTCAACCGTAAAGGTAAATTCTTACATCTCATTCCGAACAAACATGGAGCCATCACTCATCTGAGCATATCCGTGAACAACAAGTATGTGGCATTTGCCACCCAAAAGTCCTTGATTTGCGTCTACGCAGTCAACTTGTCGTCGCAGACTTCGCCCCAGGTAATAGTCACGCATTTGGATCAGGCACAGGTTACTTGCATTCATTGGACGCAGGATGAAAAGCAATTCTACTACGGTGACACCCGAGGACAAGTCAATCTTGTCCTGCTGTCTTCCTTCATTGGACACAATTTGCTACTAAATATGAGTGTACATCCTTTACTCTATCTCGACTCACCGATTGTTCAAATAGATGATTTTGAGTCCTTACTTTTAGTGTCCAATGCCACTAAATGTATTCTATGCAATACAGAGTACGAAGAGTATAAACAGGTAAGATGCTAAATTTTTGCCTCTCGGTTTGTTATTGATATACAAGCTTGTTTTTGTTTTTGCAGATTGGCAACCGACCACGAGATGGAGCGTATGGCGCTTGCTTTTTCATATCGCCCCAGGAGTCGTTGCAGCCATCGCGCATTTATTGCGCCCGTCCTGGTACACGGATATGGGAGGTGGACTTTGAGGGCGAGGTCATACAGACGCATCAGTTCAAAAATGCTCTGGCCATGGCTCCTGCTAAAATTCATAAACCCGTTTTCGAAACAGAGACCGAACTTGAATCCAACGATGAACTACTGGAGCATCAGCCGCAGCAGTTGCAATTCGCCAAGATTCAACGGCTGGGCAGGGATTTCCTGTTGGCCTTTACCGAGCTTGGTCTTTACATCTTTGACATGCGCCATTCTTCGATTGTGTTGTGGTGCAATCAATTTGAGAGAATTGTCGATTGCCGTGTATCAAAATCTTTAGAGATTTTTGTCTTCACCCAAACGGGGTCACTCTACAGTGTACAGCTGCAGACTTTACAGGCCACGGCTATAGACCTGATGCAGTCTAAACACATGCAGATGCAGTGCGCCAATTTGCTGCGACAACATGTTAAATATTTTGCAGATAAAGCCAAGGAGAACTATGACCTGAAGTTGCTCAATCATCTCAAGCAGCTGCTTATCGAAAGGCAGGAATATGAATTGCTCAATGATATATCAGTGATATTTGATGCTATTGCCCAATGTACCGCCAGCAGTGGATCGGATGCCCAGAGCTCTGGCGGTAGCTCGACAGCTACCACCACTGAGCGCAGCCTAAGCGGGAGTGGAGGTGGTAATGGTGCCAGCCAGATGCCAACTCCACGAGGCGTCTATGTTCTGGAGAATGCCTTCTGCGATAATCGAAAACCCACAGCTAAAACAGGTTCCGGCCACATAAAGGATGCATTGCTCACTGTTACTGGAAAATTCGGCAAAAACATCATCAAGTACAAGTTTAACATATTTGCCGAGGAGCAGCAACAATTGGTCCGAGAGTTAATTCCGGCCAGCGAGCGATCGCTACCATTTAAGGATATCAAGGCTTTGTATGAATCGAACGATGATGATCAGGAGATAGTTAGCCGTCGAAGCAGTAGCAGCAAACATCCTCTTCCTCCATCGCACTTAATCAGTCCCGAGGAGAAAACCATATACAATTTATATTTGATTTACAAGAGCGCCAAGTTTAGTCGGACACATTGCGTGGAACGCTATCGCGCCGTCTTCGATGAATATGCGGCCAACGAGTTGATTTGTCTGCTTGGCAAGCTTGCTCTAGTAATGGTAGAAAATGGCGAGACTATGGATCAGGCTGAACGCAATTGCTTGGAGATGTATTTCAACTATCTGAATCCAGAACTCATTTGGGAAATGGATGATGCGACCAGAGATTACATAGCCAATGGTTTTGTTCAGCTCAATGCGGATCCCGATATTGTGCGCTGTGATCATTGCTCCTTTCCACTTAGATTTGATAATGCGTGTGTGTATCACGAAATTGGCACAGTTCTGCTTAGATACTTTTGGTGGGTTGTTAATAAAGTAAAACATGAGTACATGTAGATAATTTAAATATTTTTTCAATAGGTCTCGAAACGAACAACTTAAATGTTTTGATGTGGTCCAGGCTGTGCCCGCTCTGCTAGACGTCCTGGCTAAATTCTATCTGGCTGAACAAAATATGGATAAGGTTCTGCCCATTGTACTTAACTATGGGCAGCCAGAACTACTCCTTGACTTGGGTAGGCAGTTTAACGTCACCGGGTGGACGAAATGTTTCGAACAGTTTGTCGAATTGCAACGCGGACGTCTTCAATGTGTGAATTGCGAACGTGTGACCAGCGTCGAGCACGAACAACTGACACGGCATTTCTTTTACACATGGGACTGCTTTCTTAATATCGCACTGGACCACTTGGATACAATGGATACTTTGGCTCTGATTTTTAAGTGGAGCTCTTACATTCCAAACGATGCAATCGACAGAGAGTTCTACACAAGATGCCTCATCAAAGGATAGACAGTCTGATGGGCCACGTCAAGGACGAGGTAACCTGCTTACACGATTTAGAACAGGGTTTAGTTAATAAAAAGTCTATATAGCCATATATCCACATATATATATATATATATATATTATACATTATATATAATCTATTATTTATTCCAATTATGTATGTATGTATGTATGTATTGTAATCTCAACCAAGCTCACAAGAAGCTGAAGCCAATACCAAAAGCATTTATTTCCCATATGTTCCATATAACTATATGTCACTTTGTTTGTGCAATAAACAAGTAAAAATCTGTATCATTTGATTTTCCTATCAAAAGCGATCTAACACAAACGCTTGGACTAAAAATTATACAACACAACATAGCGACACAATATATTCATTTTGGCTAGATTTATACAAAATTTCAACTGCAAAACAACATTTCTCTTCCATTAGAAAAATAACAGCATTAAAATAACATTAGACGATAATTTTGCGGCTCAAAGACGAAATTTATTTAACTAATCAAGTTTCCCTAGGTTCAAAACTTCAAATTGCCGCCGCCCCTGGCATCGCTGCCTATGTTCATCTCTGCTCGATAATTTTTTGATCGACGGATTCTACGCCCCAGGGATGGAACAGATGGTAAGTTGTAAAAAATAACAGGTTCGCACTGAGGGTTTGTTGGGTACTGCTGGGAAGGAATATTTTTATAATCACGTTTTTAAGTACTATGCTATATTACTTTAAAAAACCTGATTTCGTACGCGAAATTACCTCATTATCACCTTTATTTTATTACATTACCTTCGTGTCATTTTGATTTAACTTTACAATGTGTCGGACTAAAAATAATAGCAGTCAGGTGGGGTCGGGTCAATGTTCACTGGGATATTCTTCTATGGATGGAATTTGCCGTTTCGCCGTAAAAACTAACCTTATATAAATACTTCCTCCCATCCCTATTTTTAGACACGCGTCTGAAGCTGAAAAAACGCGATACGCGAAACGCGTCGGAAAATTTGTTGTAATTTTCAATTTTATTGTAATTACAATTACGGACCGCTTGTAATTGTCGTGGCACTGGCATAATCAGCAGGCCAAGTGAATATATATAAAGTTTCAGTTTTAAATTGAACGAACAAAAACTCAGTGAGAAAAAAAGTACATCTTTCCCTTTCCGAATTTCGCATAAGAACGTAGTAGCTTGTGGAACCTAAGAAGTCGGGAAAACTAAAGAAAAACGTATAGATACTAAGTGCAGTAGCAGCAACAAGACAACTATTTAATAAAAGTGCATATATACGAAGAATAAAGGCAATTTTCATATCAGCAATTGTGAAATTTTCCTAAACGGAAAGCGAGAAAAAACAAGCAACTGATTGGAGGATAATATGAGTAATGCTATCCAAAATGGCACAGGTCTAGAGCAGCAAGTAAGTAGAGTGCGATTATACATATACATATATGTATGTGTGACCATGTATATGTGTGTATGGCTAGAAATTTATTGATTTCATAACACACTCGCAGACACACACACACACACATGCAGACGCACACACGTTGTAATTTCTTTTCTATGATTTTTCTTCTTTTTACACCCCTTGTGCTACCAATTTTATATTGCAACAGTGCTGAGAAATTGGCCGGCAAAAAAGAAATGAGAAAATGAGGGAAATACTCTTTATAATTGTAGATATGGAATTCTGCATAGAATTTTATAGTTTATACGTATAAATATGTAAAATTTGCAGTGCCCTTTATTTCATTTTTTTTTTACAAATTGTGCCAAACCGGGACTTTAAAAATTTTTAACTAATTTTGACAGTTGGTAGTTAGCCAACACTGCCCGACAGCTCTCTCTCTTTTTTCGCTCTTGCTTTGACTCCATTCGTGCCATTTGCGCGCACATGTGGAACGTATGTTTTTTTCCTTTTGTTCTTTTTCTTCTCACTAATACTATGAAACTTTTTTTTTTTGTTCTCACAAATACAATTAGAAATTTTTTTGGTGGTTATATGGGCATCACTAAATTTCTTTATAGATTGGCAGCACTTTCATTGAAAAACACTCGGTGAAATGCAAAAATAACAATCCAAAGTATAGGAAAGGCAAACAAAGAAAGCACATGGCATACATTTTCTTATTCCTCTCAAATAATAATAATTTTTTTATATCTAACTGTGGTTACACATCATACAACAAAGCATACATACATATGTATGTATGTATGTATGTATGTATATCTATGCAAGCACACACACATTCATACATATACAAATCTGAGCTTTGAAAGAGCAAAGAACAAGAAATAGCACATGTTGCTAAGCGGGGAATAAGCTAAGCTTCGCGAATAAACGTCTTAGAGGGGTATGGATGACAGTAGCGGAGCGGGTACAGAATGAAAGAGGCACCATTTGACTGACCGAAAACTTGTTATTACAAGCCCACGATAGTCTAGGTAAAGAAGGGTGACAGGGGACGTAAGAGTCGTAAAAATTCGTTGAACTTGAGATACACTCACATCATTTGTATTTGGTGTTTTAAGGTTTATTAAACCTTTTTGGCATTTTTGCTTTGCTTTGTTATTTTTTGTTTCTTACAGGTTGCTGGTCTGGACTTGAATGGCGGTTCAGCTGACTATAGCGGCCCCATAACAAGCAAGACTTCCACTAATTCGGTCTCCGGTGGTGTTTATGTGCCCCCGCATCTTCGTGGTGGTGGTGGCAACAACAACGCTGATTTAGATAATCAGGGCCAAGGACAGGGCTTTGAATCAAGAGCTGCTCCCCAGCGTCAGGATAGTAGGGATCAGCAACAGCGTGGTGGTGAATATCGCAGAGGAGGAGGCAATCGTAGTTATAATAATCGCCAAAGCGGCGACTACGGAAGTTTTGGCAACGGCGGAGGCGGTCGACGAGGTGGCGGCGGCAACGGCCGTTACGAAGATAATTATAACGGTAAGCCCATACATATTTTCTCTTTGAAAAAATTCGAATCTTTTCTACTGGTGTCTTATTTCATTATATATAGGAGATTACGACTCGCGTCGCGGTGGTGACTGGAATCGCAGCGGTGGTGGAGGTAGAAACTTCGGGGACCGACGTGGCCCTTCGTTCAGGGGAGGTCCCGGCAACGGCGGTGGTGGTGGCGGTGGCGCCGGCGGCAGTAACACCGCCCTTAACGAGCAGGGCGAAGATGGACAGCAGCAACAACCACGTAATGATCGCTGGCAAGAGCCAGAACGTTCAGTTGGATACGATGGCGGATCTGTGGATGGTGGTCAACCCGGTGGCGGTAATAACAGAAGCTTCAACAATCGCGGGGAGCGCGGAGGCGGCGGTGGATATAATAGCCGCTGGAAGGAGGGCGGAGGCGGCAACGCCGATTACACAAAATTGGGCGCCCGAGATGAGCGCCTGGAACAGGAGCTGTTCGGCGTCGGTAACACCGGTATCAATTTTGACAAATACGAGGATATACCCGTGGAGGCGACGGGCCAGAATGTGCCGCCGAACATCACATCGTTCGATGATGTGCAGCTGACGGAAATTATTCGCAACAATGTGAATTTAGCGCGTTATGACAAACCGACACCGGTGCAAAAGTACGCCATACCGATCATTATTAGCGGCCGGGATCTAATGGCCTGTGCCCAGACCGGCTCTGGTAAGACAGCGGCTTTCCTGTTGCCCATTCTTAATCAAATGTACGAGCATGGGATTTCGTCGCCGCCTCAGAGCAATCGTCAGTACAGCCGTCGGAAGCAATATCCGTTGGGTCTGGTGCTGGCACCAACCCGCGAGCTGGCTACTCAAATCTTTGAGGAGGCTAAGAAGTTCGCTTACCGTTCCCGGATGCGTCCTGCAGTTCTGTACGGCGGTAACAATACTAGCGAGCAGATGCGAGAACTAGACCGCGGATGCCATTTAATTGTGGCCACTCCGGGTCGCCTGGAGGACATGATTACACGCGGCAAGGTGGGCCTAGAGAATATCCGATTCCTGGTACTGGATGAAGCCGATCGCATGTTAGACATGGGTTTCGAGCCTCAAATCCGGCGCATTGTCGAGCAATTGAATATGCCGCCTACTGGCCAGCGCCAGACACTCATGTTCTCGGCCACATTCCCCAAACAAATACAGGAGCTGGCCAGCGATTTCCTCAGCAATTATATTTTCCTTGCAGTCGGCCGTGTTGGCTCTACATCGGAGAATATTACGCAGACCATTCTTTGGGTTTACGAGCAGGACAAACGGTCCTATCTCCTGGATCTGTTGTCGTCAATTCGCGATGGGCCCGAGTATTGCAAGGACAATTTAACGCTGATCTTCGTGGAGACCAAAAAGGGGGCTGACTCTTTGGAGGAGTTCCTCTATCAGTGCAATCACCCGGTGACAAGCATTCATGGCGATCGTACCCAGAAAGAGCGTGAGGAGGCATTGCGTTGCTTCCGCTCGGGCGATTGCCCCATTCTGGTGGCTACCGCAGTGGCTGCCCGTGGCCTGGACATTCCACATGTTAAGCATGTCATTAATTTCGATCTGCCATCTGATGTGGAGGAGTATGTGCATCGCATTGGCCGTACCGGCCGCATGGGTAATCTCGGCGTGGCCACGTCGTTCTTCAACGAAAAGAATCGCAACATTTGCTCCGATCTGCTAGAATTGCTTATTGAGACCAAACAGGAAATTCCCAATTTCCTCGAAGATATGCTCAGCTCGGATCGTGGACATGGCGGTGCCAAGCGTCGTGGTGGCGGCGGCGGCGGAGCCCGTTATGGTGGAGGCTTCGGCTCCCGCGATTATCGTCAAAGCTCTGGCGGCGGAGGAGGTGGTCGCAGTGGCGGACCCAGCCGTAGTGGCGCTCCTGGCGGAGGTGGTAACTACCGTAGCAATGGCAATTCGTATGGTAAGTTTGGTGAGTGGCCAATAATATCGAAATACACACAGAACAACTCTCTCTTGACGTTGATAACGTTTTCTGTTTTGTGGTTTATTTTTAGGAGGCAACTCAGGCGGTGGCGGTTACTACGGCAGCGGAGGCGGCGGTGGAGGAGGTGGCGGCGGCTCTTATGGAGGCTCCTATGGCGGCGGAGCGTCGCACTCCAACAACGGACCCGATTGGTGGGGTCAATGAGCAAGGGCCCATCATCCCCAGGGCCATCAACGGGCTGTGTACGCCAAGCATTCGCAATCGCATCAGCAGTCGCCGTCGCATTATAGCAACTTTCGCAATTAACTAAGATTGGAAGAGGATTGTAAGTGTGGAGTAGAGGAAGAATACCAAGAAACCTAAGATGAAGAGAAGGTGGCAACGAAATCGAGAACGCAATCAGTTGAACCGATGATGATAAACAACTATATATTATATATCCGTATATATACATACATATATATTGATATATATACTATATAGAAGTAGTAAATGTGAAAGAGAAACTGTCTGTGCGCAGCGCAACACAACAAAATACATACACTAACCATCAACCTATCCAATCCCACTCCGCCCCAATTCAATACCACAACACAATCCGTAATGCTCCCTCCATCCACCATCCACACTCATCCATAACAATAGTAACTATTAAAATAAATTGTTTAAAATTAATTGCAAAAAGTATAAAATATATACTATATATAAGTCTAATTCTACCCCATGGCACACACACACGACGTATAGTTTATATTAAATAGGCGTACCCAGCCAGCAAGCCAGCAGAGCCCCTCTCTCGCCTCCCATCCCATCCCATAAAACCTCCTCATCCTAAGAGAAGGAAACAGATTTATAAAACAATTTCAATTTACTTACAATGGAAAATGCAAAAAAACCCACACCCACACGTATACACTCACACACACACAAACACATATTACAAATATGCTAAACCACAAATATTTAGAATATTTAAGCAAAATGAGAAATTTTTTGAATTTTTGTCTATAAGTTACAACCAATAACAAAAGAACAACACACGTCTCACATACGTTTATTAATTAAATCTTTTTCTTTAAATACAAACACTAATTACGAATAGTGAAGAAAAAACGAGAGATAATAGAAGCGCAGAAAACAAAATAACAAAAAAAAAGATATGTGAAAAGGAAAAGAAAACCTTCAATTTCAATTTGATGATTTTAAAAAACATAACTAATAAAGATATATATTAATATATATTATGTACTATATGAAAAGGGCAGAAAAAAAAAAACAAAAACAAAATACAACAGAAGTAATTAAAACAGAATGAAAAGAAAAAACAACAAAAAAAAACATAAAGTTTGCTAAAAATAAATCAAATAATTTAGCAAATGGAAAAACTTTGTTTCAATGTCGCGTCGAAAATTAAACACTTTAAAAAGTTTGTTTCTGCGAATGGAAAAGTTTGATATTTGAATGTCTGATTTCAAATTGTTTTTCGTTTAAATCTTGATGCTAGTGAGTCTCTGGCCTGCAACCTATTCCATACGAATCATATGCAGTCCGAAAGTTTCCCTTGCAGCACTTACTGATATTGCTCGTTTTAAGTGGTTGACAAATAAACAAAGTAGTTAATTGAAAATTCCATCATGCCGCCGAGAGTCTAACAACGTATGTAAATTTGAGTTCTCTCTCGGCATTGAAAGCTCGCCAGACCTCCAGTGGCCGGGCACAGCCCCAAACAAAGAACGATCCCGGTCCGCTTCAGCGTTAATTAGATTAGATTAGACAAACCAGATTGGGTTAGTGCTCTGAGTGTGTGAATAAGTTGAGATAGAGGATCGGGGGTTGCGTTGGCTTATTTGTTCGCCTTAATGTTGAACAACGTAAATAGATAAGTTTACTTGTTTGCGGGGCTTCAAAGCGACATCTTTTTAAGTTAAACGTGAAAGTCAATCGAATACACCTGAAGCCACACCTTGCCAAAAAATACATAAATTTGTTCGTTGTTTAATTTAACCAGCAGCAGCAGCAGCAGCAGCAACTGTGTCAATTTCCAGGCCTTTATTTCACACAACTCGATCATCCGTTGACCTCTTAGTTTGCAATATGCAGAAGAAGGCGAATGTTACGAAATGCTGGACTTTAATTTTGCTCTTTTCGCTGATCATCACATTTGCTGTTGCCTTTTCCTATTGGTTTTTTGTGCCGCGGCAAGTAGATTTTTGGTCACTGATCTACAATGAGACCGAACGCGATTTATCACCGGAGATATCCATGCCATCGAATTTGATACCGGTGGAATTAAAATTGAAAAATAAGCCGCCATTTATATATCAAATCTTACACTAATATACAATTACAACTCTATACACATATACTATGTAATTTTAGGTTAAACTATTTAATAAATTATAAACAGGATAGATGTTAGGGAAATGAGTGGCATTACAATATGATGGGACTCGGAATTTGCTTTTTAAGCACCATCAGACGTCCGATTTTTGATTGAGAGCCGCATAGCCCACAGGGATTTCTTTCATTTCGGTTTGGAGACACAGGAATTCGCCGCCAATGCACATTATGGTAGCGGTTATAACGTTGAGCAGCCACCACGAGGCATTAGCCGGGAATGAGCGATTATACCACCAGCATACCAATAAATGTAGTACGTGGAAGGTGCAGCTAAACGAAACGACAAAGGAGACAATGAAAACAGAAAATGTATGGCTATTTAGTTAATACCTAAAGTCCAGACAAAGTTTGGCCCTCCGCACAATGCACCACAGAGCCAACGAAGCCACAAACGCATTCAGGACAAAAGCGCATATCACTAGCCTTCCGCCTAGATCGTAAATGTGAATTTCCTATGTAAATTTGTGATAAGTTTCATGTGGAAATCTATTAACAATTAAACACTCACATGGTATTCAAAGAGATGGTCTAATGAATAATTGTCACCTGCCAATTTGTTGGCCACAAATACGAGCAGGCCCAATGTGAAATAAACGCAGAATTGCATGGATACTATCTGCGACGTCAGCAACGTGGGATCCCATTGCGTGTTGCGAAATGTGCCGCCTTTCATCTTTTTCAATATCGAATAGTCTACAAGATAGATTATTGGTTAATATTTTTAGTTCATAAATACTTTGTGCTCCAAATATTTTTCATTATTTATATTTTTCAATACTGGTTATGAAGAATACCATAAACAAATGTATTTGCAATTAGATATCGCTTTTTTGTAATTTACATAATTAACTTTTTTACATTGCTATGCTTTTTTTGTTTTCAAATTCCAATTTTTTTTCATCAAAAATAAATAATAACAATACCTGACTCACATTTACCAAGAATGGTCACACTAGAATTTAGCTTCTTTCCGCATTGACAGCTTTTTCCGGCTTAGTTATCTGCTGCAAATCTTAGCTCAAAATTGTCATTGTCATATTGGTCCAGGTCAGGTAATTTGCGCTTTATAAATCACACAATTTAACAATTAACAGTTTTACACAAAAATATGTAACTAATAAATGAATACATACGCAAAAATTGCCTAGAATCTTGAGGACTTAGTGATAAAGCAGTGCAACGGATGGTGATCGCTATAAACGTTTGGCCAAGATGTTTAGTAGAACACAAAAATTGGTAAGTTGTCAACATTTAACTATGTGTTTTGCAATTATTTAACAACATTTTTATCTAGGGGCGCCTGCGCTCTTTGGGTATTGTAACGGCGGGTGCCACAGCAGTTGTTGTGGGTTTGACGGCGTATAATAATCAAAATCATCTTTTTCGCACATTTGTGATGCCGGCCGTGCGTTTCCTTCCTGCAGAGGCAAGCCACAAACTAGCAGTGATGGCGTGCAAATATAGGCTGTACCCGACATCGGAGTATCAGGACGATCTTAACTTGCACACCAAGTTCTTTGGTCGCCTGTTGGGCAACCCCATTGGCATTGCTGCTGGTTTCGATAAAAATGGAGAGGCAATTGGCGGATTGCGTGACCTGGGCTTTGGCTTTATTGAGGTTGGTACGGTAACTCCACACGCACAGGAAGGAAATCCTAAGCCTCGGGTTTTTCGTCTAAACGAGGATAAGGCGATAATCAATAGATATGGGTTCAATAGCGAGGGTCATCAAGCCGTTTACAATCGTTTAAAAGAGTTACGTGAGAAGGAGGACTTCAATGGCATTGTAGGTGTCAATTTGGGACGTAATCGCAACACTAGAAGCCCCGTTAGTGACTATGTGGAAGGCGTAAAAGTGTTTGGACCCGTTTCAGACTATCTCGTAGTAAATGTTAGCAGTCCAAACACCAAAGGTCTGAGAGATATGCAGGGAAAAGAGAAACTATCTGAGTTGTTAGAGGCAGTCAACAGTGCACGTGCGCAGCTAGAAAAAAACAAGAATGTACCAATCCTGCTAAAACTCTCTCCTGATTTGCATCCTTCCGATATGCAAGACATTGCCTCGGTGATAAAGAAAAAAAATACACGTGTGGATGGTCTTATTGTAAGTAATACGACAGTGACCCGGGAGAATCTTCAGGATTTACAGTTAGCAAAAGAGAATGGCGGCTTAAGCGGTCAACCCCTTCGTACTCGCTCCACCGAAATGATTGCTCAAATGTATGTTTTAACTAACGGCAAAGTCCCCATTGTCGGTGTCGGTGGCGTGTCATCTGGCCAAGATGCCTTTGAGAAGATCGAAGCAGGTGCTTCATACGTACAACTCTACACTGCTCTTGTCTATGAAGGTCCAGGTCTTGTAGAAGACATTAAAGAGGATCTGTCAAGTCTCATCAAGCAGAAGGGATTTTCAAATGTACAGGATGTGGTAGGCACCAATGCAAGAATGTATCTGCGCAAGTGAATCAATTTCGAAATACAGTAAAAAATCAATATTACATTTAATTATTTGGTGTATTTATTGTATTTTTGGTAAAGCTTCATTAAGGACTCTCGTTTGCTCTTTGAACATTAAGCACTCTTCCCTCTAGAAAGTGTGTATTCTGATTACTCGCCGTGTTGAAGGCTTCCCGGTGGCTGAAGACGACGAATCCATAGTGTTTGGAAAGACCGAGTTGTTTGTCGAATACAACTTCAGCGTTGGCCACGTGGCCGTAACGGGAAAAGTAACTCTTCAGCTCCTTGCTACTAATTGTCCAAGGTAAGTTTCCTACAAATAATTTGTAGGTGCTTCGGGCGAGATTGCTGGACATGATTACGATTATCAGTGTTGTCGACTATAGGCAGGAAAACGCCAAAACACGTGCAATTGCCAAAACTAAAAGGGCTAAAAAAAAAAACAATTGCATGTAATAATAAATTGAATTGAGGCTTTATTCCCCTAGAATATTTCTTTATTGTTTACATGCCAATTAAAAATGAAAAAGAACAATTTTAAACATTAAAATTTCGAATGTTCTTCAGAATTGGCTTAAAAATGGCTAGATGGCCAACACTAAAGATGACCATAATGGTTTCCAAGGTGACCGTTCACACCGCATGCAAAAATACCAATTTTCTGAACCTGAATACTACACATTTCAAGTAATTTATGTAAATGTAAAACGAAAGTGCAAGAAAAAGCGCATAAATGTGCATTTCAATGTTGCAAAAGTAGTGAACGTGTTGGTCGGCCAGCCGAACAAGAAAGAGCCAAACAACGGGTAGCAAACGATAAGATATCCACAGTTTAGCTACAGCTTTGTTGTTATTGTTGGGCGCGGTGCCTATACGAAAAGACAAAGCAAAGGCGAAGGCGGAACATCAATAATCATTTTTCAAGCCAGCAGCGGCTAGGTTAAGCAAGGATCACTTACAATGGCCGAGCGACCGAAAAATTTATTTGCAAGTGAGTAATACTTAATCATTTAAATGCTCAACTGCCCACGCACAACACTCACACTAACACATACACATGCACACGCACATATCTAAATATTACACACACTAACACCTCGCGCACGACACAACTACAAATCTATGTATAAACGCAGACTACTGACGCATAAATAGGGAAAAAGTAGAAATTGATAAGCAAAATTTTATAATCTTTTATTACAGCTGGACCTAGTCGGTCTCGGATTCCACCTGATCAGCTCAATCTGAACAACCTCAGCATACGCCATCCACCATCATCAACGTCGTCAACCTCATCGGGTTCCACATCTTCGGGCTCCAGTTCCTCATCGCAACATAATAATGTGGCGCTGCGCTTTAGTGCTCCGCAACCTCTGCCTCCACAGCCGCCCGTCGTTTCAAGCAATGCGCCAGTGTCGAGCAGCAACAGCAGTAGCTCAACGGCCACGGATCGTCATCGGGAGCGAATACGGCAGCAGGCCTGCGGTAAATTGCAGTTCGGAGAGGGTCCAGCAAACACACATCAATTTACGTCCGATGATCTCGAGGATTTGGGTGAGATTGGACGCGGAGCCTTTGGTGCTGTCAACAAGATGATATTCAAAAAACTTGATAAAGTAATGGCCGTGAAACGTATACGCTCTACGGTGGATGAGAGGGAACAGAAACAATTGCTAATGGATCTCGAGGTTGTCATGAAGTCCAATGAATGCATCTACATTGTGCAGTTTTATGGCGCTCTCTTCAAGGAGGGCGATTGCTGGATATGCATGGAGCTAATGGACACCTCTCTAGACAAGTTCTACAAGTACATTTACGAGAGGAAACAACGTCATATCCCAGAGTCCATATTGGCCAAGATTACGGTGGCCACAGTGAATGCCCTAAACTATCTAAAGGAAGAGCTGAAGATCATTCATAGAGATGTAAAACCTAGCAATATATTGTTGCATCGCCGCGGGGACATTAAGTTGTGCGATTTTGGCATCTCTGGCCAGCTGGTAGACTCGATAGCTAAAACCAAGGATGCGGGCTGCAGGCCTTACATGGCTGTAAGTTTAAATACATACTTGATTAAATCAAATATCAATTTAAATCTAACTTTCATTCCCATTTAACAGCCGGAGCGTATTGATCCCGAGCGGGCCAAGGGTTACGATGTGCGCAGTGATGTCTGGTCGCTGGGAATCACATTGATGGAAGTGGCCACTGGCACGTTTCCCTATCGCAAGTGGGACTCGGTCTTTGAACAGCTGTGTCAGGTACGGTGCCGCAAACACAAATACCGTATAAGTTAATTTTGTAATGAATTCATTGTTTCTTTTTGCTTTGTAATTAGGTTGTGCAAGGTGATCCACCGCGTTTGCAGACCTCCTACAACGGCATGGAATTCTCCAGTGAGTTTGTAGAATTTGTCAACACTTGGTAAGTTTCCCAAAAAACAATGTATATGTGTTTAGAGATAGATCATAAATTTATTACAAAAACAAATTTAGGATTTTGTAGTTGTTAGTTAAATGGATTTCTTTCTTATTTTTCGTTTGCTCTGCAGCCTGATCAAAAAAGAGAGTGATCGACCAAAATATAGTCGACTGCTGGAGATGGACTTTATACGTCGAGGTGAGAACAGTCACACCGATGTTGCCGTCTATGTGGCCGATGTACTGGAATCGATGGAGAGCGATGGCATCACACAGTTCACGGCCAATCAGCCGGCGGAGAGCTAATTCACTCACCAGATACGGCAAAACGAGTCATAAATAAAATAAACTATTAAAATACCCCAAACCAATAAGAAAAATCAAACTAAAAAGAAAAAAAAAAAAACAAATAATAATGGAAAACATATATTGTTGTCTACTCTGTAGCATTTGTAGTAAACGTAGCTTATATTTTGTTAATGGAAGCAAAGTAAACACAAAAATAACCGAAATGAAAGTGAAAATGTGTAAAAAAAAAACCAATTAAAAATTATATATATATATTTATATATATTATACAACAAGTTTGTATTTTAATAAGTGTAAGTTGTGTGCGATATACTTGTGAGAAGAAAATTTGTAAACAAATTTTGAAAATGAATTGTTTAGCGAAATGACTTATAGTCGATTGATGCGATTGCGAGATATGTATGTATATCAGACTAATTGATCGATAATATGAATAAAACTTTTAATGTTTAGTCAGTACTAGCATTTTAAATTGATTCATTTATTTATCATTGTTGATTATGATAATGCATTTTACAATAAATCAACTGAGAAATCCAAGCAATATTTGTAACAATTTTTATGTAGAATGAAGGCCCAATGTTAACTACAAACAAAAAGAATGAATATAATAATTATAAACACACACAAAAACAACCAACGCCATCAAATAGTTAAATAATAATCATCACAAACAAAAACAAGCAACAAAAAATAACAATAATTTGTATTGATCGGTTTTTGTAAAGGATTATATTTTTCTATATTATAATTTGCAAAATGAAAAATGATTGTGAAAAGCTTTAAACAATTACCAACTGGTGGAGTGTTTTATTTTTTTGCAAATTGTAGTTGAAATTATTACAAGTGAATACACAAAAAATAATCCCCACAATAATAATTAGTCACACACAACACGACACGTTTTTTATGCTTAGTATTTAGAGTGTAAGAAATAAAATAAAATATTTAGTAAAACAAGAGACATGAGAAAGTTAAATCCGTAAATCACGTGAAGCAAGTGAAAATAAATGTATTGTGCCTAAGTATAAAAAAAATTATATAAAATTATAAATGAAAAACAAGCATAAAAGAAAAAAAAGCAACTTAAACTTACATCCAATCAAAACTCATTAAACAATTTCATATTTATTGATAGTTTAAAACAAACAAAAAAAAAAAAACAAAAAAACAACAAAAGAAAACGCAATAAATTATAAAGAAAAAGCAACAATTATACAGATTAGATTGTTTAGGGTTCCTTACACTAGCTTATACATGCATACACAAGGCTATGCCACGCCCATACCAGATAATTGCACCGTCTATATCCCCGTCGACAAAATGAGAAAAACAAAGGAAAAAAAGCATGACCATGCCAATGTTTTTTGATTAACAATTTTTATGCAAGCGCCAATGTGAAAGCGAAAGTTTATTTTGTATACATATACATACCAGATTTATATACATAAATATATAAAAAAAACGTATATATAGTATGTTTGTAAAAATTTGCATATAATCTACACGAAGATTTGCAACACTCAAATAGTAATTTGCTTGTAAAATTTCTTTAGCATTTCATTTGATTTTTGCAATAATTCCCACGACAGGAAACCTACAACAATTTAAATTGTTGAATTAAGTGCTTTTAAAACTTAAGTATATACATGCACGATTAAAAATTTAGCCAGCAAAGGCAATTAAAATGAGTTGAATTTGCGTAAAATTTGGTATTTGAATTTTCCCATGGATAATGCTCTATGAAAACTTACAAGTCAAGGTAGTAGATCAAGTTTCATATATGTACATGTATTCTATGGTCAGTATATAGACTAAGGAGCAGTTTGATATCCATTACTTGTTGATTTTGAGAAATTTTTCTTTTGTATGTTTTCTATGACACGATTTTCCAAAAACATTTTTCTTGTTTGCTAGTTTTCTAGAAGTAAACTTACACTTTATGCTATTACCTTAACACAAATACACACGATATATATATTACTTGTGCAAAATATCTAAAAAAAAAACAAGCTAGTTTTCGACAAAATTAAATATAGTCAGTCGTTAATTGTACAACAAACTGAGGGAATGCCAGGAAATAATGCAATCGTTGAATTGTGCGAGTCGTCATATTTTTTCGACAATAAAAGCTGTATGTATAATTAAAGCAAACAAGTTGTAAAAGTGAAATACCATTTAAATACATGGTGAAATGATGTATATAGAAGCGGCATATAGTATATACAATATATTTCTGCTATAAAAAGTATAAACTATCTACTTACAATTAGGTTCCAAAACTCTCAATTGAAATTCAAAAAAGAAAAAAAAAGAACACCAACCCAATTGGCTTCCAATGATTTAATATGGCCTTTCGCAAAATAACAAAAAGATTATAAAAAAAAACAACAAATAAACAACAAAAATGTTATCCAAATGACAAAACAGCAAACGCAACGTCCATAAACAAAACATTTTCAAAGTTTTTTAAACCATTTTGCTTACAGGGTGCAAAATTTTTTTTCTATCGTAACTAAATAAACAATGGAAAGATGACTATTTAGGAATTAGGAATTTTAGGGAGACCAGCCTCTATAAGCTCAGACAAATTGTGAGTGGAATGCTATACATACACACATTCATATGTACTTACTACAATCTAATCATATTCACTTGATAGTCAGTAAAATATCTAGACTCTATGTACAAGTTTCATCTGAAATCCTGCATCGCATATGGATGAGCACTAGATTATGTTCCACTAAGTAGCTATAAACAAGAAAAAATACCCAAATATCCCGGCTTTAATCTGTCGCTAAAAACAAAACAAAAAGAAACAATAAATAAAGTGAAATGAAAACACCATAAACTAAATAAAAACAAAAATTCAAAAGAATTACAAATTGTATTGTTAAAGAAAACAAAAAAAAAAAAAAAAAAACAATTAAGCTTAAACAAATTGTAAGGGATAAGAAACAAAAAGAAAACAATTAGCAAATAAAATCATAATTAAAACTTTAACCAAGTGATACTTATCAATGATACGTCTACATAATTGACCCAAGTCATGGGACGTGCACGTCTTTCAAAGAATGACGTATACGCCACATAGTGTTGATACAATCATTAACCAATGCCTAATCATAAATACCTTCTACTCAAGCCGAACTATGTGTGCCTTAACTATGCGCTATATTCATTGAAGGTATATTACGTTTTTGATCAATGTGGTTACGGGCTTACTGTTTGTTTTTGATCCCATCTTTTAGTATCTACAAATTGCGGGAATTATTATATTTCTAGAGTATATTGAATGCAACCTACTCGTATTTGTACAAACTTCTTCCAAACATGTCTATTGCATATTATAGATTCGCATCATTTGGATACGAACGCGACTTGCATGGCGATGTATAATTTAACGTAGATTTTCGAACGTGGCAGGCATGGAAAGAGCCACATTAAGGGCCTGGCCACAAATGCGTAAACGTCGAAATCTATTTTGTGTATACGTACATATACAAAACTCAATGGACAGCAGGTTTGACTACGTTGGGTGAAGTAGACAGGTCTCAGTCTTAATTCGAACGCGCTAAGCTTTAAACAATTATTATTTTATTGACGAGGGGTGACGATCAGGTTCGACGACATGCTGGCCTATATATTGGTCAGCTGGCTAGTGCTTGCATGGATATATTTTCTATGGACACGAAGGCGCTACTATAAGATAGCTTGCCAGCTCAAAGGACCGATTGGCTGGCCATTGATTGGTATGGGCTTACAGATGATGAATCCAGAAAGTAAGTGAAAAGATCCGTCGGTCGAGTTAATCAATTTCACTTCATTTCAGTTAATTTCTTTCTATGTTAGCCTTTCTTCCGTATATGAATGAACTTTCTCATAGGTATAAGGTTCCATTTATATCCTGGATGGGTATTAATTGTTTTCTTTATGTCAACGACCCACAAACTGTGGAGCAAATCTTTAATTCAACCCATTGTACCAATAAAGGAGAATTCTATCGCTTCATGAGCTCAGCCATTGGCGATGGCCTATTCACATCCAGTTGTAAGTGATCGATTTTTTGGCGATCTATACAGTTCGATTTAACAAATGTTTATAGCTCCACGTTGGCACAAGCATCGACGCTTAATAAATCCAGCTTTTGGACGTCAGATTTTGTGCAATTTTTTACCCATTTTCAATTCCGAGGCGGATGTTTTATTAGATAAACTGGATGTAGAAGGTGTGCAACGCGGTAAAAGCTTGGAGATATATCAAATCTTAAAAAAAATTGTTCTAGAAGCCGCGTGCCGTAAGTTATACATTAAGGTTTCTATATGTTGCAGCTAAATAATGATGTATAATTTGCAGAGACAACAATGGGCAAAAAAATGAACTTTCAGCACGATGGTTCTATGGCCATCTTTGAGGCCTACAATGGGTTAGTATTGCTTCCAAATATTATGCCTCCTCCTGAAGAACTAAGGATAATATAATTTGGCTTATATAGGTTAACAGAGGTATGTGTAAAACGAATGCTGTCGCCATGGCTCTATCCGGAAGTCATCTATCGACGGTCACGTCTGTTTGCACAACAGCAGAAGGTTGTTGGTGTACTCTTTGGTTTTGTTGGACAGGCAAGTATTAGTCGCACTTTTAATAATACCTACTAACATATTATTCACGCAGCTTTTGGAGCCTATAGTTTCGGTTGTTGCCCGCGAAGCGAACAAAGAGCAAATGCATCAACAATCTAGAGTTAAATCAAAGTCAATTTTTATCGAGCAAGTGAGGGAGCATGTCGAACGTGGCCAATTGAGCTGGCAAGATGTTAGAGATGAGGCTAATGTGACAATTGCAGCGGTAAGATATTTATATTAAAAACAATTGCATAGTCCTTACAACGCCATTTGAATGCCCTTAGACTTTTGAGACAACTTCGACGGCTCTTTACTTTACCATACTTTGCCTGGCCATGCATCCTGTCTATCAGGAAAGGCTGCACGAAGAACTTCTGGCCGAGCTTCCACCATTTGGAAACATTACCATGGAACATTTGGACCAGCTTACGTATACGGAGATGGTTATCAATGAGGCCATGCGATTGTTTGCTCCGGTTCCCATGGTAATTAGAAGCGCTGCCCAGGATATTCAGCTCCGACGCGACGATGGTGAATTCCTAATACCACGCGGCACTCAAATTGGCATCGACATCTATAACATGCAGCGAAGTGAACAGGTTTGGGGCCCAATGGCACGTACCTATAATCCTGAAGCACACTTTGGCCCCGATGCACCTCCGCGTCATGCGTTTGCCTTTGTGCCATTTACCAAAGGGCTGAGAATGTGTATTGGTTATCGTTATGCCCAAATGCTTATGAAATTGATTTTGGCAAAAATCTTTCGCAGCTATCGCATTACCACAGCAGCCAAACTTGACGAACTCTTGGTAAAAGGCAATATATCGCTTAAGCTTAAGGATTATCCCCTGTGTCAGGTGCAACGTAGATAGTAGTCGCAATTCCCACCAATATCACTAAGCATTAAACTATTTTCTGTCACTTTATCTATACAGTAATTTTTCAATTAAAAATGTAATTTTTGTTGCATCTTCTTCGTTGTAAATTGAATTTGTTTCACTTTTCGCCAAGAGTTTCTCTTGTGCTTCTGACGCAAATTGCAAAACTAGCAAATGGCCAACCCTCCAAGTTTTACAGCATACGTTGCGTGTACCTAACGTAATTGATTGAATTGATGAAGGAGAGGTCCTGGGACCAAGCCCATGCCAGGGATGCAAGTCCAAGGTGGTTAACTGTGTAAACTTTTGCTAGCCTTTTCAATTCTAGGAGTATATATTTACAATTAGATAGAAGACTGTAGGGAAGTGGGTAGAATTCCTGATTGAAGTGAATAATTCTGCATATTCATCAAGTTCATTTAAACAACAGAAAAGACCGCATTGATTTTTTTCTGTTTTAATAAAACCGACTTGGCCTTCATCATCTACATTTTACATTCTAGCCAAATAAAATAAAATGACTAAAACTCTGTGTGGATTGTATTAAGTACACATAGTTTAATAATGTTTCTGTATTTATCGTATACATTATCTTAGTCTGTCTTGTTTTACTCAATTTATAGTCGGCGAAGATTAGATAAGATGTAATAAATAATAAAGTCTCTTGAATCTGTTTCGTCAAAGTAACATCTAAATTATCATTGCATACTATGCGGCTTCGATGAGAAAAAAAACAGCTGTTATCAAAACTGACAAACGCGCACTCGTCGATCACCCTTCGATAGCTCAGTTGGTAGAGCGGTGGACTGTAGTTGGTGTAATATGCAATAGAAATCCATAGGTCGCTGGTTCAAATCCGGCTCGAAGGATTTTTTTAAAATTTATTTTTGTTTTTAATTTGTTTTCACCACTTTCTTTTTGCTTTTTTTTTTTTAATAGAGCGAGATGTCTTTGTTGCTTACCGTGTAGTTTTATTTCATTAAAGTTTGATTTTTCAGTGTAAAGTCAATTTTTAAAAGCATTTTAAATCCCTCTTTAGCATTTTTTTAATACCTCACTTTAGGTAGCTGCACAGAAAGATGAAAAATTCAAAAGACTCGCCGTTTAACTGAATAGTACATCGTAATAAAGTAATAAGCCACTCTGATTTCATACCGTTAACCGGGATAGTTGCACAAGGACAGAGGAAGAGAAGTGGCTTGGAGCTTGTCTAATCATAACATTAATCTAATACTCGTGTTTAGTGCGGCCTGGAGGGCATCCAACTTAATAATAGCTTCCAAGCGCTTTGCAATAAGTAATTAAATCATTTACAACAAATCAAACGCCACGGAGAGCGAATAGGAAAGAAAATAAGCAGAGAGAGAGAGAAAGCATTGGCCGATGGTTGGAAGAAAACCAAAAACTGGGACTCTGGGATTGTGGACCAAGCAAATAACTAGCCAGCCAAGACTTCTGCTCTATCTCTCTCTTGTTTGGGTTTTGCTGGTCTGGCTTATTATTAATGAGTAAAAGTTTTTTGCAAGTTTTCAATTAGTTATGCGTCCGTCTACTTGTTTGCCAGTTGGCCACCCTGATGCCGCACTTAGCGCTCACTTTACGTATAATCAAGACAAACGTTGGCTCATAATAAAATATTTAGGTATATTTTTTTTTGCTTGCCCAAGTTGCCTTAATTGACTGTTTGTTACCAGTTATTCGTAGAAATAAATATACATGTGTATGTATGTATTCCAAGCCAGAAGCTATTCTTGCATCTGCTATGGCTGATTCTTTTCATTGAGAATGCTACATACATATATCCAACGATAATTTGAGTCGACAAGCCTGCATAATTTGATTAATTGAATAGCCAAGTTGAAGGAGCAAACTGATATCCCCACACTAATAACCATTTCATTCATATTATGTTCGTTCCACTTTTGCAGCATTCAATTGGATCTGGTCTCGTTTCCTCTGCGAACAATTTGTTCGCCAACGGCTTAGTTAGTAGAGTACATTTACCATACGTTTTACGTTTGTCCTTGCATTTGTAAACTGATTTTAATGAGTGCAATTCTGCATCTGACAAAATTGCTCGCTAATTGGATGTGGGATTATAAATCAGCAGCAAATGGAACTAAAACTATGAATTGATGACTTGGCATTTGTTGTTATGGGTAAATTGCCAATTTGGAACGGATTTTAAAACTCTTACCATATGGAGTCCGCCATTTGACTGAAGAGAAGCTTTTTATATACTTATTATGGCCAATTACCTTAAATGAACTTTGATTTTGTTATAACACATATGAAAAATCTTTGAGTTACCAAGTGCAGGCACTTGTTGCTACTTAAAAACTTAAATAATAAACCAATGAAACCATTTCAGTAAAAGCAAAAGCAATGATCCACGAAATGTCATACTGACATCTGCAATGAAATTTGGTAATATGCTCGAATCTGCAAAATACATTTCTCAAGTGATTAGTACAGTTTTCTGAAAAGCTTGACTCCGCATTTTTAAAGCCATATAAACAAAATGTGCAGAGGTCGATAAAGTTGAATTAAACAGGACCTTTTCAGCTCTCAAAGAAAAGTGGCCGAATGAATTTAATAAAACTTGCCAACAAAAATACTATTTCCAAACAAAGAAAAAGGTATTTAGGGTCTGTGGAACTCTTCTTTTGCATTGTGCAATAATACAATAAAAAAGTGTTTCTGTCCAAAGAGAAACCAAAAATATTTTTAGAAGCTTTCGATTATTGGGATGTGCAGTTCTCAGTTTTGTACGATATTCCAGTAACATTTGACTTGATACTAGATGTTCTTGTGTCAAGAAAAGACGAATGGACATCACACTGTTGATGCTTTTGGTCATACAGTTCTTCATTTTATATATTTTGATATACATACATAAAATGGACTTCGTAACGAAATAATCCTGAAATTTGTTCTATATAAGTATAAGACAGGCAGAAAACTCATTTAAATTCCGGTATTGATGATATTTTTTCCGTTTTATTTGTTTTAAAGTAAAACTCATAATCTCTGGTTTTGTTACATTTAGATAAATAGATACACATACAGTGTACTTATGGTATATAGTGTATATATGTGTGTATGTATATGTGCAGTGACGTAGAGAGGGGAATGTTGAGGTTCTTGGCGACTTCTTATCTCATAGCTGGAGCTCCAAACGTTGCCCGCAGTTGAGAATTTTGTTATTTTATGAATTAGAAAACATAAAAGGGGGCTAAATATTCTCTCTACAGCCCTGTTTATCTACGTACATTCGTATGTATGTATGTGTATATGTATGTATATGTGCGTGCGCGTTAATTACAGTTAAACATTTAGCAAGGCGCCCGCATGTGCGTTAACTGACAGGGAGAGAGCTAACTAATAAACAAAGCATTCTTCTAAGCCGGCGGTGTGATGCGATGTAGGTAAACCGCATTAACACGCAGCTGCTGCTGCTCCTGCTGCTCCTGCCTTCATATTGTAAAAGTAGTCCTGTTCCAGCCGCATTGCCATTACACACAGTTGCTGCATATTGTCGGCGTAATTAAGTTTACTCTCCTTTTACAAGACCCAAAAGCAAATTCTGGCCACATTAACTGGCAAACAAAACCGCAATGCCAAATGTGTTGGCGACCAGTCAAAGACGAGAAATCCTGTCAGAGTCAGAATCGAAGGGGGAAACAAACGGCGTGTGGTCTTCCTTCATCAATGTGTTAATGCTAATTGTTATTGTAGTTTAACCTGCTACTGCTAGTTAAGGTTAAGGGTGCAGGGTGCTGCTAGTCGGATGGGGAAACTTAAACTGCCTGCCGCTTACCTCAAATTGAATTAGACTCATGTGTGGTCTGCCAGTTGAGACAGTTTCCAACTTCCAAACTCAATTTGGCAGCTCAAAAAAGTTTTCCTAGCTGCACTTGCAAAAAACCTACTGCCAAAAAACGACAGAAAACATTAAACCAAAAAGGGGGAAGAACCAGCTTCAACTTTGGTGCGCAAAACGAAAAAAAACCAAATGAATGTGTTTTACGAACTGCGTGATTTATTGCTTGAATATTTTGCACAGTGTAAAAGAACTGAGCTATTTTTGCACGCCAAATAAAATCAGAGCGGAATTGTATTAAAAAGTTTGCTTTTTTGGCAGCCTTACGCCAAATTGTTAAACAAAACGACCCATCAAAGTTAGCAAAGTGAGTGGATAGAACGCCTGAAATGGAAGTGAAAAGCAGTGTTTGAATTTTTCTAAACGAATTGCTACATACATATGTACATATGTATAAATGTATGGTCTGATCTTTGTCAAACTAAACATTGTTGTGATACTCTTTAAACTTAGTAGACAAGTTACTCTATCGCTTAACTTTTTCACGGTCAAATTGTCTTTGATCTGTTTAACAAAAAGTAAATAAATAAGTGTAGAGTTTTGAGAACAGAATCTTAACACTAATTATTCCCCTTCTACTACTTTAGAAACAATCTAGGAATTCGATTGGAAAATAAAATTTCCATAACAGTGTAAGAAATGCCTCGCTAACATTATTCTTAAAATTAAAGTCCATCTACTTAAAAATGCACTGTTTTTTTTTTTTACTATCGCCGTATGCCATAATAATAACTGGAAATGTGTTTTATGTCATCTTCGTGTCCTTTGTGTCCTACTCTCCGTCTCTCTCTTTCTCTCTTCTCGATGCGCTTTTTATGTGAGTGAAGAAAAAGTTTTTCGCTTGTTGTTTGACAAATTGTTTTTCTTTGCTTTTTTTTTGTTTTCTTCAATGTCTAAAGGAAATAAAGGGCAACATTCAACTGTAAACTGTAATCGGGAAACCGGAGAGACTCACACAGAGTAGAATGTGGAGTCGTGGCCACCGATGCCATCAATGTGTAATGAATGTGGGCGGGATGAATTGGATGGAGAGAAAAGTTTAAAACGCGAACACCGAGAATCAGAAACAATAGCAGACAGAGGCGTTACTGGCAACGAGGCGAGGCGACTGGAGGGCAGTTCCTGATGGGTCCTCTCCATATCCCATCGTTGTGGCCCTTTGGTGTCCAGTCCCTGTTCGTGTTGCCGTGTCAGTTAACAAACTTTTTGCCGTTTGCCGTCGCCTGCGGCTGCAATGGCGCATAAATTAGCAAACATGAAGCGGGCCAAGCGCGTGACTGTTGTCTCTGAGGCAGAAGGAGGCGAATGGTCCAGCCACCCATGACCCTTTTGATCTCTTTCACAGCAAACCAGAATGAGTAACTGATTGACTATCTATACATATATATCCATATATGTATGTGTGTGTGTGTGTGGGGGAATTTTCATTCGTTATACCGCTGCAAATTAGTCATGTCCATGTGGTCCACTAAGGATATTGTCCCTTGCTCCATTTGCTGCCCCTTTCATTTGCAATTAAAGCGCTTGCCTTCTGCCCAAAAAAATTCACTAGAGCAATTAATTAAAAACTTTGCAGCACGATGCAATTGGAGCAAGAGAAGAGTGCAACATGAATGACTATAGTGTCCTCCATATAGACGTCGGGATACGCCCGGGTGCATGGCTGTGGTTTTTTGGTTACCATTGCCACTGTCACTGCCAATGGATATGACTGAGCGGGGACACAAAGCTCTAAAAATATTTTTTCAGCTGACTAAAATTTCGTGCAAATGATTTTAGTCTCTTATTTTTATACGTGTGTCATTTAATTAAAAACTACGAATTCATTGCAGGTGTGAATGAGCCAACAGTATAGAAATAAATAAATTTTTTAGTAGCGGATTACGAGCAACTAACTATCAAATTTTCAACTGAATATTTCATTCAGTAAAGTAAACTATATTCAAATGAGTATTGTTTGAATTGGGAGGATTAAAAAAGTTATGATTGTTGAAAAAAGCCACAAATTCCAATAAATAAATAATATTGTATGATAAATCATAATTAGACTACTTTAACCTTACAAAATTATCTAATTATAACAAAAATGGAAATCAGTAAAACATAAGAACATTAATTTTTGTTGTGTTGTTATTTTTCATTATTATTTGTCAGGAAGCTAGGGAACTCGTTTTTATGCTTTTTTAAGAAATCTCTCTTATTATTATTAGGATGTAGTCTTTTAAGTCTATTTAATTTGAGCGTATTAAGTATACGACGTATGTGCCAGCAATTAGAAGGAGCAGCCCCCAGAAGTATGCAACAAAAATAAACAATAAAGCACCCATTGAAGCTTGCGAATTTCCATTCGGTTGTTGCTTGTTCTCCTTTTTTGTCTTGTTGTTTGCTTCGTTTCATTTTTTTTTTTTAAGGTTCTTTGTAATTTGTATTAAAATTATGCAGATTAAATGTGGCAGCAGCCAAGTGACATTAAATTCGCATAAGGCGAGGCAGCGGCAAGAACAACAATAATAATAACAACATTGTGGCGAGAAACAAGATGTCTAAATAATAAAAAGCATCTTGGAGTTGTTTTTGGCTTGCGTCGCACAAGTTGATTGAATAAATCACAGCAGGTAAATTTTACTCGACATGCGTGTGAGAACAACAGACATCAACCCCGACCCTGACCCCGATACCGATCAGGATCCGCACGCCTCACACACATACATACATACATATATAAATATAAAACTGACTGCGGCATGCAAAATTTATATACAAGTCCTCAGACTTGTTCTTAACCTCACAGTCTTCAAGCTAACAGTGTAAAGTTTGCTGTTGCTGTATTTGCTTTTTTTGTCTGTCAGTGTGTGTGGGGTGCTTTTTTTTATAACCCGGCAACAATTTGGCCAAGTAGCTGTAAAGCAAGTGAGATAACTCAGACATAAACTTGGTCGAGCGGCCCTTGGTGTCATTGTCCTGCCCCTGGTTTGGGTTCGTATTTTTGGGCATGACTCTAGCTCTGCTGTTGATGCTTTTTCATGCCTCATTATGCCAACAGTGTGTAACAATTTGGTGAGGCAGCCTCTGAAATAAATTCAATCCCGGCCCTGGGCAGAAGAGTAACCGAAAAAAATAAAGAATTAAATTAGTTTGCATTTGTATTTGATGCGCGCACTTAAAGTTACAAGGATCCCTTTTTATTCCTTTCTGCCACAGTTTAGTATGAGCAGAGTAGGTATACAAGTTTTATTTTAGCTAACTGATTGCTTGGGGATTAGTTTTAATAAAAGAATTGAAAATGAACCGTGTAACGTGTAAGGCAAATTTTGTCTCTGCTTCTCTTTTACACTTTACATAAAAAATTTAATTAAAAATAAATGTTTGAAAGTTAAGTTATGCCCTTTTCTCACTAAAGCAACAAATGTTAGTCAAATTTGACGATATCCTGTTCATATTATATGAAAGTTTTTCTCAATCATATACAGCTGGTACAGTTGCGGAATCTAAATAATATAATCTATGAAAATTGCCTTTTAAATGTATCAAATGACAAGTCCAATATCAAAACCATCCTGCGAACTGCCACAAGGCGTTCATATTTAATTATCGTGGGAATTAAAAATCTATTTTGCAAGACAGAAATCATTTTGTATACTAGTAATGTGTATAAATATGAGAGTAGAACTCTAAACCTTGAACTTGCAGAAAATATCTGCGTCATTTGCGACCTTCGATTTTAAAAACCAAAGGGTTTTTCCTAGTACTATCCTATTAAATATGCTAGTTAGAAGAATTAAAATAATGGTCGATTGATTTAAGTTCTATAAATATTTGCCACAATTGTAACCTTGAAACTGTATAGAAAGTAAGCAAAGGAATTTAAACGCCCACATGAATGCATTCTAAATGAGTTATACCCAAGCAAAGACACACGATTCAATTGTCTGCACTTGCAGTTGATTGAAAGTAATATTGATTTGAGATATGAAAGCCAGAGACCTTAATCTGACTACAATGAAGGAATAGATATATTCTGTATAGAATAGAATGAGACTGGAAAAGAGTCAGAAAACTAAAAGGACTTGTTTCTTATGTTATTCAATTTGGTCTACATCATCATGGTTTTCTATTATAATTTAAATATTTTTAATTTTGAAATTGATGTACGCTAATACAATGTTATTTGAACCCCTTCGTGCAATTTTTGCTCATTGTTAACGAGTTTTGTTTCGTTTTTGTGTAGAATTTTGAAATATTAATTAACCATCTCGTTAGCAACAATAATGAAATGTCAAATCGGATTCACGCCTTTTCGACGCCTTGGCATAATTAAGACTAAAAACGCTACAATTTAAGTGAGAAACTTTTAAAAGCTCATTAATGCATAAATTTTGTAGAGCCTTTAAATAGACGTGTCAGGGCCAACAGCTAATTAGTTGGGTTCTTAACCATAAGTCAACAATGGCAAGTCTTCAGTTCCATGGTGGCATTTCTGAGGACTTCAGCTATGATACTGAACTGGATGAGCCGCGTGAGCCACATCTTTTTCGGTTTCACATGATATTACAACTGATGTTTGGAATGAAACCATCACCAAAAATGCCAAAATTTATGCCCACTTGGGCACAGTCCGTGTTTAGTGTTGTGGCGAAAACCTACTGTGTTCTAGTAATCTTTAGCTCACTTCATTTGGGTGTTCTGTTTACTAAGACAACGTTGGATGCTCTGCCCACCGGTGAACTGCAACGCATTACAGATGCACTCACAATGACAATTATTTACTACTTCACAGCCTATTCGACCACTTATTGGTGCGTAAGATCGCGGCGGCTGCATGAGTATTTACAACAAATCAATCAGGAGTATCGTCATCATTCCCTGGCTGGGGTAAGCTTCGTCAATAGTTATGCCGCCTACAATATCTCGAGAAATTTCACTGTGATCTGGATCGGTGCCTGTCTGGGTGGTGTGATATTCTGGGGAATTACACCCTTGGTGCTTGGCTCACATATTCTTCCGTTATCATGTTGGTATCCATTCGATGCTCTGGCTCCGAAAACATATCCTTGGATTTATGCCACACAGCTTTATGGTCAGGTTTTAGTGGGAGTTGTATTTGGAATAGGCGGATCTCTATTTGTGACTTTATCCTTGCTGCTGTTGGCCCAATTTGATGTCCTTTACTGTAGTCTCAAGAATCTAGATGCGCATGCAATGCTACTTTCAGGCCAGAATGCAAAATTCCTAGGGTGAGTATGGATTCTATGAGTGGATTAGATTGGTTCCATACTGTCTGTTCATTATGTTTAATAGTGCTTTGCAGAAAAAATTGCTACTGGATCCAAGTAATTGCGAGCTAAATCAATATGCCTTATTAAAGGAGCATCCGACAGATTTGTTTCCGCTGACTCTTGCCAAGCAGAGATCAAGACCGGATTCCGCCCTTCGTCACGGTTTTATTCAGTGCATATTGCTACATCGCTTTATCTTACGATGCGCTGCCGAGTTGGAGAATCTCTTTAGCCCATATTGCCTGGTGAAATCCCTGCAGATCACTTTACAATTATGTTTGCTGGTTTTCGTCGGTGTCTCCGGACAGCATGATTTACTTGGTATTATCAATCAAATTCAATACTTTTCTTTGACTCTGTTCGAGCTTTTGATGTTCACCTATTGCGGGGAGTTACTCCGTCGTCATAGCGTTCGGGCGGGAGAGGCTTATTGGAGAGGTGACTGGTGGAAGGATGCTCATCATATACGACAGGATGTACTTATCTTTCTCATAAATAGTCGGCGGGCTGTACAAGTTACAGCTGGAAAGTTTTATGTAATGGATGTCAATCGATTGAGATCCGTAAGCAGCTTATTCCATTTTCACATTTAGGCCGCTAATCTTTAACCTGTTTAAATTTCAGGTTATAACTCAAGCATTTAGCTTTCTAACTCTGCTCCAAAAATTGGCCGCAAAGAAGACCGAGACGGAAAATTAGTCCTGCTCCTACCGTTACCGTTACCCCCGACATACACATTGTTTATCTGTGTGTTAATATTTATTTTGCTCATTAAAAACAAAGTCGAGTAAAATGCAAATAATATTTGCGTTTCCGCGTTTTTCTGTTTGCTTAACATTTTACAGCGACAGCTGTGATTCCTTTTTTGCCAAACGTGTTCCTTTCGCATTCGAAATATCTTATCGCCCTGGGCCTGCCACTGATAAAAACTCCAAGTTCTGGGAAACCTATCTCAAGCAGATATAGGGAAAGTATGCATATCGAATTGTTGATGCCCTTAACAATGCCATTTAGCTTGGGGTGAATTAGTGTCATAGAAAAGTCTCTATGCCTGTTTTGCCTTGGCAGACATGGGACCATAAACAACACGTTCGTCTATCTTTTGGGTAAACTTTTCAAGATTTGAGAACAGCCTAAAAGTCGTCTTTAATTTTGCGATATACGCACACATAAAACGTATGGTAAAGTTTTCAACTCATTTGCGCTTTGCATTTTTCATTGTGCCAAAGACACACACGCACACACACATACACACATATACACCTACTTACATACAGACACATTTCAACGGTACAAAGTTTTCTTTGGTGACTTGGCATAATTTGGTTTGGCGCCCGTAAGCATGCTACGTGTGTGTATTTATAGTGACTCATTTGTTTCAGTTTTTGTTGCCTATTTTTCCGGGGTCCGTTCAGATTATTACCTTCTTGCTCTTTTCACATTGTACTTTGTATTTCCATTTTGCTACAGTTCGTTTCGGAAATGCCTTTTACTTTCCTTTTTTTTTTGTTTTCCGCTTCTCCTCGATGCTAACTACCTTTATGCGTGTCTGCTTGGAGAAACCAGCAGGAATCAGGACATTTATATAATATGATATTTGATAAGAATAGTGCACAGCAAAAGCTGACAGAGCTTTAGATAAATGTGTTTGCTTGGGATTCTTTTTTTCCAATGGCCATGCTTCTGCTGTGTAGAATAGAGTTAATGTCATGGCAACGTGAATGGAATGAATATGAAGACTTGAACACATTAGCGGCTCCCAAACAGACAAGAATTGCTCAATTTAAGAGCAAGCCTGAAAGAAAATTACATTTAATAGCAAGTTGAATTGTTTTCCAATTGTAGACCTCAATTTATGCAAACGAAATTCGTCCAAGAACTTGCTAGAAAATTAGCTGGAATAGAATAAATTTAAAGGTTTAAAGTAAAATTTTTAATGTTGGTCTATTCAACGGCAGTAAGTTAGAATAGCTTTGTAAACTATTTCAACATTAATATATGTATGTATGGAGAAGGACACCCTAGTCAGTGAATTGTTAAAGAAGTGAATGCGAAAATAAAAACTTTGTTGGCCCGCATAACACTGACATGGCCCAGCCACAGGCATGTTGTCCGCCTGCCACTCACTGCCTGAACCATCACCCCTAACCAGTCGTCCTACCACCTACCAATCCGATCTGTCGACAACTTTGAAGTAGTCTACTGAAATTAAATTAACACAAAGGCATGCCGTGTCAACTTTTTCGGCAGTCAGCTGGCGGCATTTTAATTGAAAGCAATCAATATGACAAAGAACCGGCGGCATTCTACAAATCTCGACACCAAAATGTTCCTAGGAATTGGCATTAAAAGTCTACACAAAAAAATTTTAAACCAAAACAAATAAAACAATGTTTATTGTTGTAACGATTTTTATATACGTTATCATTAAAATTAATTAGTTAATTTAAATTGAAGTACATATGGAAAAGTTTGTAAACTCTTAATCAAATGGCAAAAAGAACTTGAGGGTGAGCTAGTAAATAAGTGATAACTGGACTTAAAGTTGTCCTAAAACTAAACGTGTTTTAATCAAATTAACAGTTTTACGGTTAGTGAAAAGTAATTTGATTAAATTTTTAAACTTTCGTTCACGAAATTATATAAACAATTGCCTAAAAGTCTATTGTTAATTTACCTATAAAGCCTTTGCAGGTTGTCACCTGTTTCAATTATTGCCTAGCAGTGTCCTTAAGAAAATCTGCCATCTGACACATAATTGAATCAATAAGATGGAAGGAAGAAAGCTGAAAAGGTATTGTCATATATTTAAGTAATTTGATTACTGGGCTGATTATTATTCAATTTCTCCCTCTCTTAGTTGGAGTCCATAAATGAATTGTGAATTTTACAAGTTAATTGTCTTTGGATTGTGGATACCATATCAAATAGTTTAATGCCAGCAGCTTGGTTCTGTTATGACATAGAAATTAGAAGGAAATCACCAGGTGGTTCAGTTCAGATTTCTGACTGCGGGCAGCACAAAGGAGTTGACATGCAAGGACATTGTTGAATCAAAGCCACAACTCCAACTACAACAACAACAAAGACCAATATGTGTTTGTATAATTTGCTGCTAGTTCTGTCAAATAAATAGAATTAGGTGTTTGTTGGATGTGTGTTTCTGGTCCTTCTCATATATCAAATGCATTGAAATTAGATGGCTTTCAATGTCATCTGCTTTAACACCTTGCCAGTTGATTTTGAAATGTCATAATTCGAACGTATTTCAAAGGGGGAAGTTAAAGCTACATTAATGTTCTCACTTTACTGTTTCTCACAATGGTAAATCCCAATCGTAGTGGCCATTAAATGTGCAACACGCAACATTTGGCTATAAATCATTGCAATCGAATCCGAGTTTTCATAGCAGGTGCAGCAGCGAATAACATATACACAAACAAACATGGATACCTGTAAATGCATGTGAATGAACAGTATTGTTTTCCCACATATGTACCTACCTATAAAATGTCCATTTGCCCATCCACTGGGTAGCCAAATGCAGTGTGTGTGTGCCAACCACTTGATACCCTGCAATATGGTCTATCATTCCATTGGCTAATTTAACAACTGCACTCTGCAAATTGAAAGAAACATTTTTCAACTTTAGTTGGCCAAACTTTGATACTTACTTTTCCATTAAGTTAACACTTCATCAATTTCCAAGGTGTTTATCTAGGCCAGCACTTTATGTTTTGTAATCCCTTTCATCGGCTGCATTGTTGGCCGGTAAAAAATATTTCACGGCAACTGTGGCTTGCGTTTCCTTTGTTATGGCCATTGATATGTCCGAGCAATAAACAAGTAAAGCATTCATGTACGGACTTTTTGTTTTGCCGATTTAAATGGCAACTTTTGCTGCACCCCAACTAGCATTTTCCACTTTCCCAACCTCTCACTCGGCTCTGTCGTCTCTGTCTTTCTGTTTCTGTTTCTGCATTAACAGACAGTGAAATAAATATTTTCAATACTGAAAAACCCCATTAAGAGAAAGTCCATGCATGTTTGCTTTGCGGGTTCAATTTTTTTTTCTGTCTTCCCAACTCCAGTCCCGATTCAATCCTATCGCTTTTAAATGTCAACATTGAAAAGCGCACTCGAGTTTCCGTTTTTCTTTTTTTAAGTTGGTTACATTTTAACCATTTAACTGGTCTTGGCGTACTTGGCCAAAAAATATCAAGTTGCTGTTTATAACTTTTTCGCTTTTCTGATGAGAGTGGCCAAAAGATAGGGCGGCGTTTTTAACGGCCGCATCAGCTGCCACGCCTCCTATTCTTTGGCACTTTATGAGCTCTTAAAGCTGCAAATAAAATTAAGAGACGCTGAGTAGTCGCAATTTTTGACTTTACTTACTTTTTTTTTCTTTTACTGCTTTCGTCCTAAAGTTTTTGCCACTTTGTTTTTTGGGGCCATTTTGTGGCCTGTTGAAAAAAGGTCCCTAAAAATTTGCTTTGCTGTGGGCATTAGTGTGCATTAATTTTTCAAGTACTTTGAAATGATGATCATTTAACTAATAAATAACGTTTCTGGGCGAATAATTTTCCATCAAGGCCATTTCATTCATTGCCATTCAGGATTCATGAGTCGCCCACAGCATTGCATTGACAGTCTGAGCCATGCGAATTGCGCAACGTGGGCAGATGTTGTGGGTGTAATCAATTCAATTGCATTTTCATTTCTCTAGAGATATACATTTTCATAGAGAAATCTATTTTTGGACTACATTGCGCACATTCATGTGTTTGAGTTGTAAGTGATGTTGAGTGTTTGGCAAATTGTCTTGCTATTTTTTATTTAGTCGTCTTCATTGATTTCGTTTAAATGTTTATAAAATTCTCAACAATTTATTTGTAGACTAATTGGCCCGCTTTCCCTATATAATTTGACTGTTGAACTGCTGGTGTCAATTCTGAAGAAGATTCAAATTATTGTGCGGGGGCACAGAAAACTGAAGTAAGTAGGTCGCCGTTTCGATTTCGGTATACCATGCATCAAGTAAAAATAACTAAGGACCAAATGAAAAGGCCATCTCGCTCATGGTCAACTTTCCTTATGGCCCACTTAGTGAATAACGTTTATATGCTTAACTTGGCTAGTTTTAATCCAATTTCAAAATTAGTTTTCAAGGTTTAAGTGCAAAGTAAAGACATAAACTTTATAAATTGACAATAAATGATGGAATTATTAGATTGCAAAGTAAAGATTATTTCAGAATTATTCAGAAACTTTGCAAATAAATCATGCTAATTCTACCTATTTTCCTCAGACTTTAGTTTAAACGAACTTTGATCTGTTACATTAATTTGAGCGACTTTAACGTACTCTTCTCATTCTCTGGTTGCAAGGTATACAAACCTCAATTTCGTTGGAATGTTTAATTGAGTAAAACATCAAATGGAAATAAAATGCGTTGGCTGTAATCGATGCTATCATCACATTCAGCTGTTGACCTGTTGAATAGCCATTAAACAGATGTGTTCCATGGGTTTTTGTTTTTTGATTTAATGCACATTTAATACAAATCATAAACATTCTGAAAACATTTAAAAACAAATAAAATGTATATCAATATTTTGGATTTTGTGTTATCATTAAGCAATTATTACTAATATGTTATACATATTTCAATTAACTAGATTGTGTGTCTTTGACTTAGGATTACGACTAGCATAGTACACACACACACACATACACACATTTTTAATATATGGGGAAATTGGGAAGGGGTGGAGGGGGGATATGTCGTTTTGATACCTATGTATAAGTACATATTTATTTTGAGTTAAATGTGATTTGACAACTATTTGAACATTTTAAGTTTAATTTTTGTTTTTATCTTTTGATTGGGCAATTTATTAAATTCATTTTGTAAAAATGTTCCATCAAGTGTTGAATTGCATGGAAACCTGGTTTTTTGTTTACCCTATTTAATTAGTTTGTTAGTTTGATTGGTTGGTTTGCTTAATTGGTGGTATACATAGATACATACATACACTTACATTTATAATTAATATGAACTAAAAATTAAACCATCTGTCAGCCACTTTACTAATCACATACTTGGTTTTGTTGTTTAATATAATCTAATCAGAATTGGGCTAGACAATTATTCATCTCTAAATACACAATAAAATTAAATGCCCCATGGGTATTATTGTTGTTATTTTTTTGTTTTGTTTTCTACATTTCATACATGGATTTCTATAATTGATTTCTATATACATCGAACATATATTGATAGCACCTAAGCATACACAGATTTTAACTACTTAGTTCGTATTATCTATTGTTTATCTATATTTACAATATATTCATTTTGTTTTTTAATTAGCTATCGGTAAAAGCGTTTTGTCACCATGCTCCCCTTCTTGACTTAGTTTTACCACATGTATCTAATATATTTCTTTTAAGACAATGTGCTATACATATAGCCTAAGCCAAGTAAAATGTTTGTTGTGATTTGTTTTGCTTGTTTTTATCTCAACTACATTACATTTTCAGCCTACATACATACATACATATATTTAGCTTTACGAGTTGGTTTTAAATTCGTATATTTATCAAATAGTTTATTGTGCCAGACAATATTCATGAGTATTTTTTTTATAGTCAACAACATATTAGCTAACGTTTTCCGTTTGGCTTATTTATACAAGTGCCAAAAAACTTTATTTCACAAATTTGAAAACCAATAACTTGGAGGGGGGGTCAATTGGAATACAATGGAGATAGAGACTGCAACAGACAGTGCGGGGACAAAATGAAGACAAGTTGGTAACTTTCTAATAAGACACAATAATGCCTGCAAAAGTTCTCAATAACTGTCAAAGTTGATATAAATAAAATTCCCTGCAGACATTCTTGTATATAAATACGACTTATTGAGTTTTAAGACTGGCATTGAGAGGACTTCCAGTTAACTTCATTTTTCTCATTGTCATATTTAAATCGTATCCTCTTTAAGGATATATGTATATATAGAGAAGTAAAAATCATGCTATTTACTTTAACTTTTAACTTTTGGTGTAGTGTATACAAAATGCAAAGGTTTTTTTTTTGTTTTTTCAAATTTACTTGTAAAAAGCATATGTCTATATAGTATACAGCGGAAGAGGAAGTGGAAGGGGAAGCTTGCTTTTGTTGTTTGCCCTGCAGACGACTATTAAAGTTCAATGAAGTTTCTTGTGAGAGTGACACTTTTCGACTCACCAAACCGAACTGCCTACCGACCTGTTCCTGCCCCTGACCCCGGCTCTGATGTAGCCGTTTCTGTCCTCCTCAATGTTGGCGCTTCAATGAAGTGGAAAAAATATTTCCGCTGGCGATAAAATAGCTATAAATTTTCAAGTGCCAACGGCAGTGTTGGCTCGAATAGAGCGGTGGGGGGTTAAATATGTAGGAGACGGAGGAGACGAGCACTTTGGCTGCTTGCTGAAAATTTGTCAAAAAATGTGTGTTTTGTCTTCCTTTTGAGGCTCGGTTAGCGTTCCAAATTGCTCAACATTTTCTGTGTGAGGTGTCATCGAGCGAGGCTTTTGAGTGGGTGTCACTAATGGCGTCATTACCTATCTATCTGTCTGTCTCATTCTGGTGTTCATCGTTGTTCAGGTCTTGCATTACTTTGTGGAAACTCTCAGCCAAATGGCTTTCATTATTGTTGTTGTTGTTGTTGTTGTCAGTATTGTTCTAGTTCCTTCTGGAATTGTTGTTGTTGCTGTTGTTGTACTTTGATGTGCTCTAAGCAGCTGCTTATTTTAGACCCATTCCCATTCCCTATTGCCACAAAGCAACTTCGGCCTCCGCCTTGAAGTTAAGGTTGATGGTTCAACTTCTTACGTGACCAGCTGAAATTTTTCATTTGCCCACAAAAATAAAACCAAATGAATGAACTTTTCAAATAAAAATAGCAATCTGCCTGTCGACCACAACAGCAGCAACAACAAAAGTCAAAAATCTCTGGGATTTGTGTACGTGGCATTCGGTTTAATGATTTTTTTTTTTTTTTTACCCACCATGAAAATGTTATTTTTGCGGTTACAAAATTTGACATAAATTTAATGTATAATTGCAAATTGCCAAACGAATGTTCTCACTTATTGATTGCAATTTGTTTAATCAGATTTGGTTTAGCCAATGTCAAAATATTTATTATTTGTATTGAACATAAATATTTAATCAATGGCCATAACCAGATTTGAAAAAGAAGAGACTTTCTCTGGAACGACAAATTAAAATAATAATTGCAAAATGAAATTTATATAACATTTTGATGGGATTGAGGCCATAGATAAACGAGCTGATATTGCATTCTATATAGACTTATATCTATAAACCTTGTAGAAAAGTTTAATTGAGAAAAATCTATGTTCAAAACGAAAATCGTGCACTGCAAAACGGAGTCGGTTTTCTCTTATATTAGCATTTAATATTTAACTAATCATCTGGCACTAACATAATATTTTAGATAATCTAATCTTATATACTTAATTTTCTTTACTAGTAAGTTTACTGTACTTCCATTTAAAGATTCAAAACATTCTTCCACAGTCGAAGCACAAACTCGTGCGTGTTGTGGGCTATGTTGTCTTGGTATGCCATGAAAAGTGCCGGGCATATTGTGGGTGAAGGGAGATTAAACTATTCCAGCACTTGACCAGAGCCACCAGAGTGTTCTCAATGGCATGCAAATTGAATTTTGAAATTAATTAGAGACACATAAGCACTTAAGCCTCTGGGCCAAACACATTTATAGAACCCCAGAAATCTTCACAGATATGTGTGGGCATGATTGGGACGAGTATCAACAGATTGCGCATACGACACGTTATGCGGTGAACCGCAGGTCAAGGGGTTCTCCGATACCGATTTGTCTCATTTTATGTTGCCCACTGCCCCGCCTCTTTTGAGAACACCACGATGACCTGTTGTTGTTGTTGTGGTTCTTGTACCAGCAACCATTTCCGTTCCGGGTTGTGTTCTGGCATCCTGAAAATCTACACTGGCACATTTTTGAGGCTTTGCCTTCAGTTTGCCCGGTTTGACGGGTGTTTGCTATCTGCTTGGCCGCCAGGCGCTTGTGGTGGAGTAACGGCAGAGCAGAACCTTCTTGAATGCCTGCCTAAAGACCTTATTGAAAATGGTGTAGAATATGGGATTGACCATTGAGCTGGCATAACCTAACCAGGTTACCACATCGAACACCCAGTGGCTAATGCGTTCCTCACACTCCCCACAGACAGTGGGCAACAGGTTGAGCACGAAAAACGGAGACCATAGTATGACGAATGTGAAGAAAACCACACCAAGTACCTTGGTGGCCTTTTGCTCAAGTCGTATGATTCGTCCATGGCGTGATGAATTCCTTGAAATCACACTGGAATTTCTCGAGTGATGGGAACGTACTGTCTGCTGTCGCTGTAACATGCAAGGTGATGACGAGGCGCCTCTGTTCTTGCTCCCGTTACCATCTCCACCACCGCCTGTCCCGCTTCCACTGTGGTAGTTCATGTTCTGATGACTTCTTAGCGTGGCTGAGCGCCTTAGTGGGGTGGACGATGTAGAAGTGGTTGCCGTTTTTGTGGGCGTAAGAAGTAACGAGGTGCGAACACCACCAAAGCTACTTCCTCGCCGTCGATGACGGCTCGCGTCCCATGTGACTACTGAGGCAGTCTTGGATATGCTGAGCTTACGCCTTCCAGGGCAAGGTGTTCCTGGAGCAGCTAGAAAGCCACTGCTATCGCTTTGCACCGTTAGCGAACTGCCACTAACGCCTTGATGATGAGCAGAATGCGGACTGAGGGTTGACCCGCCCATGGGTTGGTTTCCACCGGCACCACCAGACCCAGTGCCTCCTGAACCACATGCACTTACACTAGATGTCAGAGCCTTTTTATTACCACTGCTGCACAGGAGCAGCTCCATTTCACTTGGTGAACTGCTGACAACAGTTGTTGTTGTTGTTGTCACCTTAAAGGCTGTCGATATTATCTTAACCTCTGCCGTCTTTACGCAATTCTGCAACGGCCGATCTCCAAAATACGGACATGTGCACACCGATGGCAATTGCAAATAGTCGGATTGCGGATGTGTTTGACCTCCGCTAACCTGACACTGTTTAGACTGTTGTTGCTCCAGCTCCGTGTCCGAGTGACAAGCCTTGCTAATCGATGTCGATTTCGATAGTTGCTCATTATGTGTAGTCGTGGGCTCCTCGTCATCCTCTTCATCATTGTCCAGGCTCTCTGGGAGTGTTGTGTGACGCGTGTAGAGAGCATTTTTGGGCAAACTATTGTGACGCTTGTGCCGTCTAAGTGAGGATGTGGGTGTATCTTGTTCTTCGTCAGCCTCATCATTGCCCGCTCGTTTTTCACGTCCAGATACGGCTGACGAGGCACGTCTACGTTTCTTGTAGGCTCGCAGACGTTGTGACAACTGCGAAAGGGTTCTAAAGGGAAAAAGAAAACAAAAATGACTTTACATTTTCAAATATCAATCATTAATCCATTCAAATTGAAAAAAAAGAAACAAACGGCAGCTTAAATGCTTTACTCGTTGCCTTATACATACATATGTACATATTTAAGCGATTCTACTAAAATAATCAAAAGAATATAACAATTTTAATAGCAGCGTTTTTATTATGTATAGATCTGTTTTTAATTTGCCGCTAGCTAAAATTGCTCTAGTTTATAAATAATTCATTTCATTCGTTTTTAATATAGGTATATGTCTACAAAAAAAATCTCAATATTCTTGGCTCGCGTTTATGTCTCATACCAGTTTTCGAGTTGGCATGCATTTTTTAATTAAAATTGCTCAACGAATTGGTAAAACAGAATGCCAAATACAACACCCAAAAGTATGCCGACCAAACAAACTTACCCATGCACACACACACACATACACACAAACACAAACTCACAGCCACAAGCAGCAGAAGCAGAAGCAACAACAACAATAACATTCTCCTCAGAACCACACGCTTTGTGGTCACCTGTTTCTTGTTGTTTTTGTGCTGTTGGTTGTTGTTTTTTCTTTTTTGCATAGAAGTAGGCAACATTTTTTTTGTTTTGGTTTTGGCTTACACTAAATGCGCTTTGTGGTTGCCCGCTGTGTGTTTTACCGTTGTGTTTCACAACAAAACGTGGCTGTATATATGTGTGTTTTTTTTTTGTTTCTTTTTTCTTAAGGTTGTTTCTTTTTAGTTGTTGTTGTTGCTGCTGCTGCTGCTGCTACTACTGTTGCTGCCCGTCAGTTCTTCAGCTCATTTCGCATTCATTTTAATAAAGCGCATAAATTTTCACATTGGCTTTGCGGTTTTTTTGTTCTTGCCGCCATTTAGCTTTGCATGCAAATTCACACCGACTTCATTTGCCCAAGACGCTGGCATTGTCAGTTGGGTTATGGATGAAAATGTCGGTTGTGGGTGTCTTAAAGTATCTGCTAATGAAGATGTTGGGCCAACTGCCGAGTGTGAAAGCATTGAGCGCGTGGGGGGGAAGGGAAATTGAAAAGAGGAAGGTCTTAGCTCATTATGCAGTCTCCGCGTTTTTGATTTGTTTGCAAGGGACGTGCGCATAAATTGTGATGCGTTGAGACATGACTAAGGAGACGAGGCTGTCAGGCAGCTTCCTTTACTCCGTTGCCTTCCTTCGATATCATCATTGTGCAGTAAAAAGACAAAGACTCACTGACACTGAGTTCGTTATTGTGTTTCAGCCACAAAGGAATTAAACATCTGCCAAACTCATCTAGTCGGCATTGCCGTAAGGAAACTTGAAGGCACAGCTTTTGCTGATTGTAATGGAACCAACATACATACACACAAGAGTCTATGTGTGTGTGTATATACATACATATATATTGTATTTGGAGGGTTTTATGTCAACGCCAAGAGCCAACATCATTTGTTAAATTCTTTTGGCCTGTCAAAAATGCATGAGACGACAAATTGTCAAACAATTAAAAGTCGCTCTAGCATCCGAGTCAGCTTGGCCTCGTTTCCGTCTGCGTCTCGAATCGGGCTTAAATGGAGAGCCAATTTTGGCAAGGCGCGTACAAAAAGCTAAAGCCGAAATCCATTTTATTGATTGCGCAAATTCGTTCAACTGTCGAACAAACGGCCAAATATGATGGCACAATGGGCAGCCGAAAAATGGCATCAACTAAAAAAAAAATGAACAAAAAAAAACACGAAAAGAGCATAGTCAGAATATGGCCATATACATAAACGGAATGGGGCCAATGATGAAAGCTTTAAGCCAACCAACTTTCATATATACATAGTCCATAAAGAGTGGATTTTATAAAGCAAACTAGGTTATCGAAGAGTTATAAATTTTACTCTATTGAATATTTGCACATTTGAAATCAAGAGAAATTGAACAAAATTGAAAATCTTTATATACATGTAGGTTTCTTGTTTTTTTAAATTATCAAATTTCCACCTCACTTACTCTTTTACTAATTTCTCAAACTCATTGCCCTGTTTCATTATTATATTAAAAAAAAAATCAAGGCCAAAATTCCATGCTTTTTATAATTTCAATTTTTTGCCTTTTAATTGAATTTCTCTTAGCAGCTCTTATCCCAAAACATAAGCCAGTCAACTAAAATTAGAAAATTAATGAAAAACACATTTACCCAAAAGGCCGTGGTAGTGGCAGCGGCAGAGACAGCGGCAGCAGCTCAGTTTGCGTCGCAGTCGCTGCTGCTGGTTCTACTGGCGCCAAAATCACTTGAGCAGCTCAAATGCCATTTAAAATGCGAACGAAAAAAAACAAAAAAAGAAAAAAAATAAAGAAAATGAAGAAAAGGGAAACGTAAACGTTAAAAAAAATTAATTATTACGAAAAATTTCACAACAAGTCAAAGAACGGAAGGACAATAAAAGGCGATGCCGCAAAAAAGGAGCATTAGGAAATGTATATATATATATATATATATCTAAGAAAAGAAAAACAGAAAAATAAACGAGGCACAAAGCAAAGAATAAGAGACGATTGCAAGGTAAGTCCCTTTCCTTTTGGCTTTTGGTGTGGTCAGGACATGGCAACAAAAAGGTTTCCAAGTATGTATGGCAGAAGAAAGGATCTCGCTGACAAAAAAAAAAAAGACGGTTTGCTGGTCCTCCTCAGCTGTTTGTCCTTTTGTCAGGTGAAGAAATCGTTCATGTTGGTTAACATTTTAGCAAGCTTTATTCGGAATTGCTTTACCAGGACCTAGTAACGGTATCTCAGCATCATCTTGAATTTGTTGTTCAGCTTTAAGTTAACTTGGCCAAACAGTGTATACACAATCTATCAATTAAATCTTAACAATTTATCTAATAGATGAATTTAATCAGGCAACCTTTTTCAGTATGCCCATCAGGTTGTCGACGAACTTGAACTGACTTTCGAAATATTTAATGGGCTTTTGGAATTTAGCATAGTTAACTTACCCATCGCTCTGTTCGCCGCCCAAGCGACTGCTGGCCAGTGAATTCCGTGTGCTCTCGCGCTCTATTCCCAGCGTTGTGGTCGAAAGTCCCAGAGTTGTCTGGCCCTGTCTACTTTTAGGCGAGATCTGCTGATGATAGACACCTCCTGGCAAATGCTGCTGCTGCTGCTGCTGATGGCAAGCATAGCGTTGTGGACTGCAGGGGAATTGCAAATGATTTGATATGGAAAATTCGGATTTAGTGGGCGAGCCAGTGGTGGATGAGGAAGCCACCGACTCTAGACCTCGTGATAGCTTTAACATTTCAGCACCAAATTGATGTAGTGCCGTCATAGTAGTGGGCGTGGGCTCCTTAATGCTGTAAAGGGAAAACATGCAAATTATATTACCAAAATATTCTGTGATCTGGGCTTTTTGTTGTTCGGCTAGTCACCTTGAGTCAGGTAGCCAGAGTTCGTGATTGTCCAATGTGCTTAGATCCGTATCCGTTGAATTTGCCGAGTGGGCATGCAGCACTGATGAGGCGTGACTTTGGCCTGGTTTCAGTAGACGGCGCCAGGTGCAGCGTCGCTCTGTGTGAACGGAAGAGTTAATACAGGCAAGTTGCCATTAAATTGCAGTCTGTGTAAGGTTTAGTTTAGGCAAAGCTCAAATGGGCTAATAAATTCGCACGAACAGACAAAAAGGATACACAACGAATCCTGCATCAATGCGACGTGCCAGCGCGTTGCCATTAAATGCCATAGTTCTACGGCAAGAGATTTAGCTTAAAATAACTGCATCCAAGTATAAAACAATCACACATTGCCACACACACACACACACACACACACACACACACACACACACACACACACACACACACACACACACACATTTACACACCCTCATTGGACGATCTGATTACGGATATAAGAAACCACAACCGCGTTATTGTTGGCGGCGACTTCAACGCGTGGGCGGTAGAGTGGGGCAGCCCCTTTACCAATGCAAGAGGGCGTGTACTTTTAGAGACGTTTGCTGCCGCAGACGTTGTCCTATTAAACAGCGGCTCCCAATTTACGTTCAGGCGCGCAGGAATGGGATCAATTATAAATCTCACTTTCACCAGCAGCGGCCTTTATCCATCGTCGTCATGGAAAATAAGCGATACTTATACTGCAAGTGACCACGAGGCCATCGTTTTTGCAGTGGAAGAACCTGGCCGCCCACCAAATGCTAATGATACTCAAGATAAAAAATATAAGATAAACACGCTTAACTTGCAGGAATTTACAGCGGCACTCAATAGCTGCGACTGGGAACAGGATGAAGCAGAGGTTATGGCTCACCGTATCTCCAAAATGGTCGAGAGAGCATGCGATGCGGGCATGCAGCAATGTGGTGCATACACAAGGCACCACAAGTCTGTATATTGGTGGAATCAAAACATCAGCGATCTGCGAAAAAAGTGTCTTGCAGCCAGGAGACGATACCAAAGGGCTAGACGCCGTGATGCTGAAAACTGGCCACAGCTGCAGCACGAATTTAGCTCGGTAAGGACGACATTAAAGCACACTATTTGGGCAACTAAGAGGGAAATTTTTCTAAGACTATGTGACTCAGCAGAGCAAGACCCCTGGGGGAAGGCGTATAAAATCGTCGTAAAGCGCATATATGCAAATAGAAATCACACACCTTTAGAAGCGGAGCAACTTAGCTCCATAGTCACAGAATTATTCCCGCGTAAGGATAACTCACTCCATAGTAGACGTCCCGCCACACCAGCTGCAGGAAGTTATGTCACTGAACCTGTGTCAATACAGGAAATCGTGGCCGCAACAAGCCAACTAAAGCCGAGTAAGGCACCAGGACCAGATGCCATCCCCAACCGGGCCCTCAAACTGGCAATGGCGCTGCGCCCAGACTCATTTTATGAGACATACAATAAATGCCTAGATGAAGGAGTTTTCCCCACGATCTGGAAACGGCAAAAATTGGTTCTGATCCCGAAACCAGGGAAACCCGCAGGAACGGCCTCATCTTACAGGCCCATCTGCCTGGTGGATACTATGGGGAAAGTTCTAGAGGGTCTTATATGTACCCGGCTTCACAGAGCTATAAATGCCGGAGGGGACCTATCATCCAATCAATTTGGATTTCGCAAAGCCAAATCGACGGTCGACGCCATTGGCAAGGTTGTCAGTATAGCCGCGGCAGCCATAGAAGGCACTCGATGGAAGCTTGGGACGAAGGAGTACTGTCTGATTGTCACGCTAGATGTTAAAAATGCTTTCAATACTGCAGACTGGGGATGTATTTTGGATGCATTATATAACTTTGGAGTCCCAGAGTATCTACGCGCAATTATCTGGAGCTACTTCGAGGACAGGCAACTGTGCTTCAGCACAACAAACGGCCAATCATCATACTCGGTTTCCGCAGGGGTACCCCAAGGCTCCGTTTTGGGGCCGCTGTTGTGGAACATTATGTATGACGGGATCCTTCGCTTGAACCTGCCGGCTGGCTGCGAAACCGTTGGATATGCTGACGATGTAGCTCTGGTCATAGTGGCAAAAGAAGTCGCGAAAGCGGAGGCGTTGGCGAACGAGGCGATCTTGCTCATCACAGAGTGGCTGCGTTCGGTGGGCCTACAACTAGCAGCGCACAAAACGGAGCTTGTCCTAATAAGCAGCAGGAAACGGGTCGAGACGGTCGCTCTATCATATGCTCGAAGCGGGCTATTCGGTACCTTGGAGTTTGGCTGGATACGCGGCTATGCTTTCGAGAACATCTGGAGCATGTGCACGCAAAGGCTCTGGAGTCAGCGAGGGCTTTAGCGAGAATCATGCTGAACACCCGCGGCCCCAGACAAGAAAGAAGACTGCTACTCTCTAGCGTTACAACATCCATCATTCTCTACGCGGCACAGGTATGGGCAGATGCAGTAAAGACAGAGAGCTATACCAGAGGTATCCGGGCAGCATATCGTCTCAGCGCGCTCAGGGTATGTTGCGGTTTCAGGACCATCTCCGACGACGCCGCACTGGTTATTGCGGGAATGGTTCCGATCGAGCTACAGATAGAGGAAGCTCGACTAGTAGCATCTTCGCTTGAGGATGGGCCATCTAGGAGGGAGAAGAGGGCTGACGCTAGAAGGAGAAGTATAGCCACCTGGCAGCAGAGGTGGGATCAATCCTCCAAGGGGCGTTGGACCCACAGAATGATTTCAGATGTACGTGCGTGGATTGGTAGGCAACACGGTGCCGTAAATTTCCATCTTACGCAATTCATCAGTGGGCATGGATGTTTTAGGTATTACCTACACCGTTTCGGACACGACGCATCCCCCTTCTGCCCGTCCTGCGGGGACGGCGTCATTGAAGATGCAGAGCATGTAATGTTTGAATGCAATCGCTTCTCTGGCGAACGGGAAGTGCTATTCCAAGAAGTGGGTACCACCCTTACAGTTGATAACCTGATAGAGGAGATGATCTCGAGTCCACGTAAGTGGGATGCGGTAAACTCCTTCGCAGCTAACGCGATGCGCGATCTGCGATTAGCCGAACGCCGGAGGGCAGGGGTGGAGGTACGGCATTAAAAACAACTCGACTGCTGTGAAGCATTACCTTTCGGCCGTCCCGCAGCAGTTCTTGTCATTTTTCTTGTATATTACTGTAGTGTACGTATTGTATCTTAATGTATTGTACGTATACTGTATGTTGCCTCACTGTTATATGTAAATAATTTGTTAAATAAATAGAATTAAAAAAAAAAAAAAAAAAAAACATTTACACACCCATCTGCAGTCCACTAACACCAATACAGCTGCAAATACTACAAACACTCAAGCGAAAACCGGATGCCGCAATGCGCCGTGGAATGTTAGAGTGTCCTGATTCTCGTGTGATTGCCTCTCAAATGCTCTGCAATGCGAGAGATTTGTCTGCAGTCGAGAAAAAAGCCATTAAATATGCTTACTTTTTTATCAATTTGGTACATTTGTGCCGAAACAATGCTCAAAGGGAAATGCAAACTTTAAAAAATCTAAAATTCAAACTCCTAGTAGACACTAAACCATTTCCAATAAAGGACTCTACTTGGTTTTCCATAAAATAGTGTAATGCTTGGTCCTTGCTGATTCCAAGAGTATTTGCATATGGAAATCACCAAATTTTTATTCACGAAATGCCCTAAAAGTTTCAAAAAAAAAAAGCTGAAAAGCTCTTTAAAGGACTTTCACATAGAATTACAAGCCATTTACGTTGATGGCTCTCAATGTAGGGCAACACAGAAATTAGCTATCTACACATCCATATGCACTGGGGACTAACAGTAGTGCATCAGGATCAAGAAATCTATTCTACCCCTCGTCCATGTGTGTGAGTGTTTTTTCTCCTGTTCAATGTCGATGGCAATGTCCGTTGTATGTGCATTGCTGCGGCTTGGGCAAGTTTGGTACCAAACATTCTACTATGCTGCCTATATATGTAGATAGAGGATTGTTTACATAGTTTCCTGCCCTACTTCCTGCCTGCTGGCTCCTGGTTTTCGTGTGTTTTTTGGGTGTCATTTAAAGTTTTGATCATAAAAAGCAAAAAGTGCAGTCAAAAAAAAAGAGAGAGACACAAATCTAATTTTTCGTTTTGGTTTTTTGCTTAGACAAACCGAAAATCATATAAAACTCTGACAGCTGTGTTGGCCCTGGGAGTGCCAAAAAGTCCATTACCGACGCCCACTTGGGTATTATTAAAATGGGAAAAGTTGCACTTACCCAAGGCAGGACCTTGTCCAAGCCATCCGCTGGCCCAACCCGGTGTCCCGGCAGCCGTCTGTTGGCCACCGCCCAAATTTTGACGCTGCCTGGCCAACAATCGTACGGTAAGACAATAGGTGAGTAGCATCACGCCCAGCGGAATGTAAAAGCACACAATGGAGCCGACCAGCTTGTAAACCGGATCGGGTATCTGGCATGTTCCATTCACAAGCACCGAGGCATGATTCTGGCAAGAAAAAAGATAATAGAAAGTTAGTAGTTAGAGTTGTGGCAAGTGGCAAGTTTTTCGAACTGAACTTACCTTTGAATACATTAGACTCAGTGGCAGGCTCATGGCAATGCTGAGCAGCCAGACAAATACAATCTTTAGGGTAACCCGTCGTCTTGTTTTATTTCGTCCAAATCGCATTGGATAACGCAGCGACAAATATCGGTCCACAGAGATGGTACATAAATGCATTATGCTTGCCGTACAGAACAATACATCCAGACATATCCAGGTCAAACAATGCTCCGAGCCCAAAGGAAAATAGCCTGGCAAACCGAATGAAAAAGAGTGACCAGAAGGCCACAACGAATATTAGTCGAGTTAATAAATATTCAACGCCTGACTTATGTCCACATTTGGTAAATGCAATATAGGTATATGATATTGTAGTACCTGGACAACAATGCAGTTGCCCTGGGTGAGCAAAACGTTGGCCACAGCGGGATACAAGTCGCACCCACTAACCAACTGTCGCTCGGCCATTTTATTTGATTTTCCTTGTATATTTCTTATTTCGTGCGATGCTCATATTTCGTTCACCCACCTACACCTCATCCCCAAAGATACTTATGCAACATACATACATTTCCCAAGCAGCGTTCGCATATGAGATGTTGGCTATAGTTTTGCGCAGCTGTTGGATGCCATAACTCAGCTATGTAGGTCCTAACGGCTGGCAGTCATCCTCATAAAAAGTATTGTGGATGCTGAAAATGCCATGCCCGGAGCTCCGGAGGAGAAGAAGGAGTTGTGTCTAGTGGGAAGTGACTGATACGTACTTTCTTATTGTGTCGACCAGTAAATGGGTGAGTGGGATTGTGTGCTGGCGCGTGTAAGCGGGATTTGGGACTGAAATCTGAACAAGAGCATGAATATCGTATTGCCATTGGGTAACTGAGTTTACTTAGCACACACACACACACAAACACACAATCACACATATTGAAACCAGGAAACGAAAATGGATTTGCTTTCTTGTCATTCTTTAATGAAACATTTTTTTTTAAATGCAAAACTTATTATTGATTGAACATAGCTTATAATTGAAGAATTTATATTATTTATTTTGAATTATTACTGCTAAAACTTGTATATTTCGTATTTATATTCATTGTCTTTTAACCAGTGAGAACTCTTTGTATTCATTACCAAAATATCCATTACCATATTTAATATTAAATCTGGCCTAAAAGCTTTTCAAATTTACTGTGTCAGAAAAAGAAAATGAGGCAACAAACTGTTGCACAGACACTCATAAAGCACTGTTTATGGCCAGAGAACATTTGTCAAGCATTCAGGCTCAATTCCAGTTAAGTAGGTGTAGGTCTAAGTAAAGTCCTACCTCCCATCGACCCCATAAAGCTCTCAAATTGCAATAATGTCCGCCCCCTGCCTATATCATGAATGGTGATTCAGTAGCTCCTCCTGCTTTCCCCTATTCCTTATAATCAAACTTTCTTTCCTCTGTCCTTCAATATTGTCCATTGACTCACACAGAATGTTACAAATGACACGGTCATTGCGCTCAGCTAAAAGTAGGCCAGTCCCAGACGATTTGTGCCCAGGCTAAAGTGTCAATAAGATCAATTTTAGGCCCCTTTTCAAGGGGGAGGGATTTGGGTAAATGGGATGGCAGTGATGGAAATTTGTTTAAGAAAAATGGCAAAAGGGAACAAGTTAAATTAAATTAAACCTGGCATTGGACTGCGAAAGAATAAAAAAAAAGAAGAAAATATAAGGCAAATGTAAAGCAAGTTTTTTGTTTAAAAGCAATGCTGGGGGAAGGAACAGGAAAGTCGTGGCGGATGCGAATGTGGAACCTAAGTTTCGGTTTTTTTTTTTTGTGTGCTGCCTCTGTCGTTGTTTTTTTGGTTTTCCTTTCTGGATTTCCCTTCATTTAATGGGAAAGTTCTTCTTCGGCCAGGCACAGACACACATAAAGCGAAGGACAAGCTGAGGTTCTGAGGTCTGCCATAGGGCAATGCTTTTATTTGTATTTTATTTTTTTTTTTTTGTATTTTGGCTCTTGTTTTTTTTTTTTGTCTTGCTTTGTTTTGTTTTGTTCGCTTACAAAACATTTCAACTTACAAATGCGAAACAAATTTCCAACAAAAGCAGAAAAGTTTCCTTGCCTCTTGTCTTCAGTTTTAGGGCAAATAAATTTTTAGCTGATTTCTTTTGTGAGGAGATTTTGTTTTGCATACTTCGAGGGGCACGGCAAGGAACTGCGAGTTCAAGAGCAAGAGTTGGGGGAAAAGGCATAGGAAGTTAGCCGAGTCGAGCCGAGACTCGTCATAAAACTAAACTTAAACACAAATAAGTAGCGGGCAGATGAAGGGGAACGAAAATGACTTGGTAAAAGCGTTGAAACTTATTTAATTTGTTGTAAGTTTTAGTGGGTCGCAAAAAAAGAAAGCTTAGAAGGAAATGCCAAACTGGTAAAATTCTAAAAAAGCGTTCGGAGGCGAAACACATGGCGGACGGAAGCAGCCTTGCTTCTACTAATGATTCGGTTATTTGCCAAATGAAGTGAGAGCGCGAGATAGAGACAAACAGGAAGTGAGAGATGAGAAATCGACCAAAAATCGTTTGTACATGTACATATACGTTTATATATGGCTGGGTATATATTGACACGCCCCCTCCTTATGATAACATAAGCTTTTGTATGCCATCAGAGCAATAGGAACAAAAGCAACAACAATACGCAAATATTTGTATATTTTTTTCTGCGTTGGTAAACTAAAGCAAACAAACAAGCGGCCAGTCAGCAGCGAAACAACGAACAAAAAGGCAATATCGGGTAAAAGTGTATGATTTATGAATGAAAGGACTTTCCACTATACCCGACCATCGATTTTAGTGAAAGTGCAAAGCCTTTTTGGTTGTGTGCTGTATTATGGGAGAGGGAACTCTTTTGTTGCCTCTGGCTTGGCATCGATTTCAATTCTGGTTTCGATTTTGGTATCCAGCATCCACATTCAGCAGATTCACATCAATTAAATCTAAGCTAATTCTGTTTGCTCGGACAATGGCGGAAAGGGTTTTTGTGTGTTTGCCTTCCTGATCGGCTAAGTGGCTTTGCTTTACTCAATGAATATTAGTTTATGAAAGTTTGCCAGAAGACAAATAATATTGCCTTCTATATTTCATGGAAAAGGATGTAAACCATAGAAATCGAAATTCAGAATCGAAATCTTTACAAGCAAAAAAAACCCTTTCACTTAAATAAACTTTTGCAAGAACTTCTTCAGTGTCTCCAACCAAATTGATTCCTTGTCATAACTCTTTTACCCTCCAATTGTGTAAATGAAAATTTGCTGGAAAAACATTGCAAATAATCCTGAAAAAAAAACACATCAACATAAAGCACAAACCAATCAAAAAAGTGAAATATCAAATGTCTGTCAGCAAATAAAACTCACACATAAACATATACACAAATACACAAAATCTAAATGATTTGTGTCAATAAAAAAAAGGGCGAGCGATAATAAAATGCAAATATAAAGGTGAAAAAAGGAGCAAAAGGAAAAAAAGAAACGAGAATTTTTACGCCAACTTGTAAATTGCTGTGATTATAAAATAAGCCAACCCAATTTGTTGCTGTTTGCCACAAACCAGCAACAATAACAATTTCAATAACAAATCAAAGAGATGTGTGAGAAGCAGAAGAAAAAGAAGCAGAAATAAATAAAAGAATTATGGCGCATTTGGTGGTGGGAACGTGGCAAATTCTATTTCCTTTTCGTATTGCGTTTGGCATGTGACAGTGACAGCCACTTACAAGAGCCGACAACAGCAACAGCAACAGCCATAGCAGGAGCAACACGTAAAGGGGCTCCTGTTCTCATTCACTCGCTCCTCCCGCACTCCCAGTTCATACATTTTCCTTTTCGTCCCCTTTTGTAGGGCTCTTGCCATAGCTTTTGCCTTTCAATACCCCGTGTGGTGCATTGATGTTTAATAGACAGTTGACAGGTATACCAACGATAGAAGGACATGGCGAGGGGACACGAGAGAGAGAGAGAGAAATGGTGTGGAGTTCTATTTATGCCCGAAGACAACAGTTGGGTGTTGTGTGAGGTGTGGTACAAAAACACAATTCCAATTATCTCTCAGATTTTAGCCGCCTAATAATCAATCATTTAAAGTATTGCCTGCTTTTGAGCGCTTGCTTTAAATTTCTCGCATAATTGGCTTGACTGCTGTCTTCATGTGTGTGTCAGTGTCGTCTGTATGTGTGTGTTTGTGTGTGCTTGTGTGTGTGTGTGTGTGTGAGGATGCGTATGAGCTTATAAGCCACCCGCGGCGCTTGTTGACACGTTGTCACCTCTGCTGTCATCCAAATTTATGAGGGGCGCCGAAATTGGCAGAGCTGCTCTGTTGTTAGCCATCTAACGGAATGCTTTTGACGGATCCAACTCGTAACAGTTTTTGACTTTTGGCCCGTTTGCATGCAAATATCGTTTTCATTTTCATTTTATTTTTTTCCTTTTTTTACCCGTGACACGTTGACACATTTGCATGAATTCGCATATGTTTATGCATATGTATACATTTAGTTATATGTATTTACATGTGTGTATACATATATGTATGTGTGTTGGTAGATACAAATGTACACCTACATATATACATGTTGTTCTTATTTATATTCTTGTTCCTCTGACCCTTGTGAGATGTATGTTTTTGAGGTTGCTCAGCTTGTTTTTATACCCCAACAGAGGATGTTAATTTGAGAGTTTGGTTTTTTTGTTGGGACATTTAGTGGAGCTAATATACTTACTCACGAGATAGCATATGCTATGATGAGGCCAACAATTTAATAGACCAACACTTGTCTAAATTTAAAATATTTGTATGCTTGGTGCATGGTATACCAAAGTCGGCGAGACGACTTACTTACTCAATAAATGAAAGATATACTTTAATGCAATATTTAATTGTCATAGATAGACATACACTTGTATGGACCCTTTTCACATTGACTTTTTTATGAGGTATCATCTCATCCACAGTTTAAAAAATCATAAATTTGAAGTTTAAATAAAAAAAACGATGCAAAATGTCCATCAGAATGTTTTTGCAGCTGCTGTTGCTAGTTGTAAATGTTGTTGTTAACTTTGCTTGTTGCTGGTTACTGTTGGTTGTTCGGGGCATTGGTTCTGATGTTGCTATTTGTGGGGTCAAATATTTACATTGACAGCACACAAAAAGTGACAACATGTGACAATGGCAGGGGTAAAGGGCATACGATGTAACTTAAAAATTGCATCATGAACTTTAATGGTTAAATTGATCAAAAGCTTCAATTCACATATACAAAGTCTATGGTAAATGTTTTGAATATGGATTAATTTGATAAACACTCTAAAGTAAATACATATATTAATAATAATCAATATTAATTAAGCTGAATTTATTTTCTTTTATCCACTTCTTCTATTTACATATGCAGTGAAATTCAATTTTGGCTGTAGTCCTTAGAAAGGCAATGCAATTTCCGTTGGCATTAGTTTTTTTTCCAACAATTCGTGTGTCATGTCATTGGCTATGGACCAGACATTCCTGTCCTAGTTTAAGTCTATCCTATAAGTCCATAGCTTTGAGCTATAAACTTCCAAGACTTCCTTTGCCAAAGGAGAATAGAGACGGGGCACTTCAAACTGGGATAAAGTCGGCAATGGAAGCTATTAACATGCATATGATAGACACTTCCGCATAACTTGCTGGGGAGTAAAAAACAAGGAAGTGGAACCCAAAACGGAACATGCGGTGACTACGTGCATAAGGCAAAAGACTACAATCAACTAACGTACTAACACACCCCAACACATACACACACACACACACACACACTCTTACATATGTACACCTAAACACATGCTGGTGAAGGCATAGAAAAAAGAAAAGTATACTGGAAAACTTGGATAGCTTGTTGTTGGCCGAATTGTTGGTGTTGGTGTTAACATGGTTTATCCTTTTGACGGGTTCATCATCATCATCATTATCAACAGGAACATCATCGACATCATCAGTTAACGGACATCTGGCAGATAGAGTAAATAACCGTAGGGTAAAAATCTGCCTGCCATGCATAAAGTAAACTATTTAATGGTCTTTCGATTTGGATCGTTGTGCCATAAACGCATTTGCCTCAATTGCCCACAGCTCGGGGCTCAAGCGGAAATCGAAAACTGTTCTTGGCAGAATGGCCAGTATGGTGGTGGTTGACATTGTGTGGATTGAATGATGGTGATGGTGGGTTCTATCGAGGCCAAGAATGGTTAGTGGTGTTGCCTTTTTGCCTCGACAACCTGTCTGTGTGTGTGTGTGTGTGTGTGTGCCTCCTTGTGTCGACTTTGAACTCATTTGCTTTGCGCAATTTGCCTTGACAGGTGGCATCTTCATTTTATTTTTGTCCTCCCTTCTTGTTGGCATCGCCTCCTTTGACTTTTGATTTCGTTTCAAGTTCTTGACATTCATGCAGGTGAGGCAAGCTAAGCAAGCTGGCAATAATGCAAATGACTTTTGCTTTCGTGTGACCCACAAGGATGTGCTTACTAGAGCAGCCGAGAAGGTGCTTTCACGTTTGCCTTTTCCTTTGTTGAAGAGGCAAAAGTCAGACAATATATGCTATTGATCAGTCCAATTTGCGCAGATCGTCTCTACTTGCTAAGTACCAAATCTAAAATCGCATCCAAATAACTATGTAGCATATCAAGGATTACCTCTAGAGATAAAAGGGTATTTCACAGCTTCGGTTATTTGTTAATTTTTTCGTTGGTGTCGCTGACACTTTTATTTTTAGAAGCAAGCAAGAAGGAAAGTTTTCTTTTTTTCCTTTATATGTTTATTACTTTGGGACAGCTTTGTTTGATGTCTGCCAGGGCCGAGGTACAAAGCGTCGTATGCGTAATGTGTGCTAAAGGGAAGGCTTAACTGATGGTCTTGGCTTTGGACAAAAGTAGAAACAATGACAAAAGAAGGAATTTAAAGCGAAGAAATGATAAGAGAGAGGGAGAGAAAGAGAGAAAGTAAAACCAATGCATATTCTGTTTGACAATACTGGGCAAAAGATTTATTAGACTCATTTGCATTCGAAAAAGGTTTCCATATGCGTGAATATGACTTCAAATTGATATCTGATTTACTTATGTATTCAGGTAAGGATTTCATTTTGAATGGAAAGAACTAGACAAAGTCTTATCTAACAGAAATATCCGTCCATTCATGGCAAATGTTTAAATCTTTAATTCAATTAAAACTAAGTTTAGATCACATGAGAAATGCAATCAATGGATATGGAAATTAATCTATATTCAACTTTCAAGTCATCTAATATAATATATTGCTTTCAATTTCATAATCAAATATTTTCCTCTATTGGAATTTTGTATCCCATATCAAAATTTTGCCAACTGCTTATCTTTATCCATATGCTACATATTATTATTTGGCATAACTTTAATTTTCGCTTACCCAGCGGAAGCTCATCTTTGTCTCAGCTTTGTTCCCTTGCCCATTGACAGCTGTCAGCTTAGAGCAACAACTTTCATACTATATATGCAGTATCCCATTTGTCTCTTCTTGGAATCTACTACACACTACACTCCAGCATTTCTCCAGTATATCCCAAGGCACACATTAAATATTTGTTCTCGTTCATATGTATATGTGTGTACATCTCTACAAAAAATCACTCGCTACTTTTAGAGAGTCCAGACAGGAGGCAAAATAAGAGAGAAGAACATACATACCTACATAAAAACAAAATTCAATTAAATTTCGAACAAGTTTTATATCAACACATTTCTATTTTAATGGATTCCATGGCATATTAAATATGTATGTAAGTTTCACTGCCAATATCAATGCATTGGCAATCACTGGCCAGATAGAATAAGCCACCACCTTGAAGTAGAAACAGATTCTGGCTAAATTCCCAAAGGTAGGCCTACTGAAATTTTCATTTTCACACTTCAGCAATTTTGAAGTCCGGATAAAGAGAATAAGGGAAATGGATAATATGCCATACATCTATTTGAATATTAATGCTCTTTAACAACTTTGTCATAAGAACTTTAAAGTTAAATTGAAAATAATATAAAATATTCATGTATATAGGAATAGCAAACTGACGATGAACTAAATTTTGCAGTTATTTGAGACTTACTCTGTTTATGTAATCTTTTCATTAACACAAATGTAATTGTTGTGGCTTTTAATGACTGTCTCGTAAAAGTATATCATCTTTCGCCCCTAGGCAATCTATCCACTTATACACAAGCTCGCATTTCATTTCCATGTCTCTTTTAATATTTACACAGTTTCTTTTTCTTTACTTTATTTCGTTTTATTGCTATTACTGTATTTGTGTACTGTTAACGCTTCGCTTAACTTAAACACCTAGCTAGGCATGTCTCCCCCACTTATTCCCTATTCCCTTACATCATCATTCGTCGTCCCCATCGTTCATTCAATTTTTTTTTTTTTGTTTTGGGTTTAGCTAGAGGCATCTTTTGCCCCAGCAATTGACATTCCCCTTATGAGGCACATAAAGCGTCGAATGCTTCGATTTTGCTTTCTATCACCGCTCGTTCACTTTCATTCACCATTCAGAAATCATCATTAACTTGAGCACTCTATTTTCATTTTCACGTATACTTCGTTTCTATTCTAGGATTCATTAAACTCCCTAACTCTGTGGAAGCTTACACAAATTGCTTTGTTTCCGTTGCTTCATTACATGATGCTTTAACGATTCATTATGCTCATTGTTTGTCTATTACGAGAGCTTTTCTTCTAGTCCTTACTTTTTCTTTTTGTTGTTCTTGTTGGTGTTGGTTTTATTGTTGTTGGCTCTGTTGCCTGGCGTGTGTACGCTTTAAATGTCGGCAAAAGTTTGTGTTTTTTTTTTCAAATAGATTACAAAGCACTTGTAATACCTTTTTGGCTCTTGTTACTGTTGTTTGTGCATTGCAAAGTTATTGCAACTTTGTTGAACTAGCCCTTCTCGAAAACTTTATTGATGAGCATTCAGCATTTCAGTTACACTTAAAGTTGCAGTAGAGAATATTCTTTTCTTACAATGTTTCGCGAGAAACTTGGAAGGCGAACTTAGAATTCAAACTGATTGAAAATGCAATGAGAAAATTTGTTGCATCTTTTAGGCGCAAACGGAAGAAGTTGTGGAAATGAGATGAAAATTTATATTAAGAATTAACAAACAAATTCTAGAAGAAAGTGCTTATAGTTTAAGTTTCAAGAAATCCAAATGTTGCTGAAATACTTTTCTACGAGTAAATATTTATGTATGTAATGTAACGATCCTTTTCGTCCTTCGGGATATTTACAATTATCTCTTGGGCTAGGTTCGGCACAACAAAATTTATTTTGTGCCCCGGTGAAATTAGAACAGGTTTGTTTATTGATTTGTCTTGGTGGTATGTTTATTTACGATTGTTTATGGGCTTGGTTGGATATGACAAGTTTCCTTTAGAGGAGTCCCGACCTCTTTCCTGGTGTTTCGGTAACAGGATATATCCTTGTACCTTCCAATATGCTGGGAATTGTCCTGGAGCAGTTTGACCTTACTCGATTCTTGCATAAACACGGTGTCTTAGTCCTATTCCAAGGACTTGCTGGTTACAGGATAATTTGAGAGGTTACTCGTAAGGCCGTCTCAAATTATTCTGACTTTTCTTGATCCTTTCACTTGTTTGTTTCACTAGTCTGAGCTTTTAAGGTTACTCGTAAGGCCTTAAAAACTCCCTTGATTGATCATGACTTGTAGACTTGAGTCAATTAGTTCCACGTCTAAACTAAGACTGCCTTCTAAACTAAGACTCCCGGCTCTGTCGAGCGTGGTCCCTTAAATATATCCCGAGATGCCCATAGGGCGCTGGCTGCGGCGTCGTGCTGTTGGCAGCGGCGTTGGGACCGTGTCAGAAGTGGGTCGCCTCTTCCGGCGAATTCTGCTTACCGGCAATATTCGAAGAATGGCTATGCTAAAAAGTGCGGCGTTGGGATCGTGTCAGAAGTGGGTCGCCTCTTCCGGCGAATTCTGCTTACCGGCAATATTCAAAGAATGGCTAGGCTAAACAAATGCTATGGGTCGCGATGCACGCGTGCTGTGTGCACTCGTTTAATTTCCCCTGCAATGCACTTTCATACGTATATCGTATCTATCAGATAGAGGGCTTCCCCATCGTTCATCCCTCCCCCTTCGGTTCGTATATTCCCCTATGCAATCCACAAACCATTATCGTTTCATATAATGCATGCATGCCCCCCACGCATCTTCCCGCTTGTACGAAATTTCCAGCGGTCGCATGTGGTTCGATCGAAATCATGGGATCGAGCCATGTTGGACTTGGTTGCCCATCGCATGTGTGTGTATATCGGTTTCTTGCATTATGCTTCCCACGCATCTTCCCGCTTGTACGAAATCACCGGCGGTTGCGTGTGGTTCGACTGGCCACGTTTGATCGTATGCCACTTATACTGAATCGGTTCGATCCATCAGCAGCGGGTTCGGTCGTATATCGTACGTTTGGTTTGTGTCTCGGCTGTATCTTGTATCTGGTGCATCCTTTGCACCGCTTGATTGTGTTGTTGCTGGCTTGTTGTGTGGGATATTATAGTTAATTATAATGTTCCTCACACTCCCCCCCTTCTTCGGGAGTGATTTGCCCTCCCCTGTCCCTTGTACCTTGTGTTTGTTTTCTGTATGTGTATTGCTTTCTCGCTGCCATGTCATCAGAGTCGTCCTTACTCATTGTTCATCTAGTTTCTTGCCATCTGTTTGTTCACATATTTGTTGTTTCATCTGGCTGATGTGTGCTTGCCTGGTTTTTCCTGTTTCTTTGTGCCGTAATTTACATATAACTGGAGACAAAAAACCAGTCACTTCATATGGGCCTCCAAATCTTGGTGCCAATTTTGCTGCAAATCCTTCGGCCGCATTCGAGAGATGGTGTTCTTTTGCCCATACTGTGGTTCCAATTGTTGGTCTCCACTCTCTCCTCCTTAGGTTATAGTGACGTGCCTGATCTTGTGCCGCCGTCTCCAGATTACGTCTTATTAGCTCGAACAGCTCTTGCACTTGTTTTGCCTTCGACTCTGGTGGTACGCTTTGCTTTCCTGTGCCTGTCGTGACACTATCGTATATCGCGCCTGGCATTCTAGGTTCACGTCCTTGTATCACATATGCTGGCGTAAATCCAGTTGACTCTGATTGACTAGTATTTACAGCCAGTGTTATTTCCGGCCAGCTCTCATCCCAATTCCGTTGATTTTCACCGGTAAACTGAGCAATCATTGTTTTCACTGTTCTGTTTGCCCTTTCGGTTGGGTTTTCTTGTGGTGTGTATGGTGCTGTTAATTGGTGTTGGCATCCCCATTCCTCTAGCATTTTCTTAAACGTTCTGCTAGTGAATTGGACCCCATTGTCCGTTATTACCACTTTAGGAACTCCAAATCTCGACAGAATCCTTTCCCTAAAGGCCTTGATTAGATTCTCCGCAGTTGCCTTTCGCATGGGTATCAGTTCTGTCCATTTTGAAAATCGGTCAATGATTACTAGTAACATTGAGTTTCCATGTTTCGACCGTGGTAAGGGTCCGACGAAATCAGCGCAAACGGTGGCCCATGGTTCATCCGGTATTTGCGTCAGCATTTTCCCTGCTGCTTGCTGTTGATTGGGTTTGTATTGTTGACACGTTGTACACTTTCCCACGAATTTCTTGATATCTCGTTGCATTCCTGGCCAATAATATCTTGACGCAGTTCTAGCAATCGTTCGCCTGTTTCCTGTATGCCCTGCCGTTATGGAAGTGTGGTTTTCTTCCATCACTTGGTTCCGTAGTGTCTTGGGCACACACAATTTCCATGATATTACTTCTTCTTGGCCTGCTCTATGCGGAATATTCCTGTACACCTGGCTGTTTTCTACCATGTAATCTGGATATTTCTGTGGTTGTTGTTGTATTTTCTTTATTATATGTTGGATCCACTCACATTCTTTGTTTGCTTGTCGTAATCGGGCGCCATTGTCTACTATTCTTTTGCACCCTTCCATCGGTTGTCTTGATAGTGCATCAGCGACAATGTTTAATTTACCCTTTCGATATGCTATTTCGAAATCGTATTGTTGTAATTCCAGTGCCCATCGAGCTATGCGGCCCGTGGGGCTCTCTATACTATTCAACCACTTCAACGCCATGTGGTCTGTCACCACCTTAAATCGGTATCCCTCGAGATATGGTCTCAGCTTGCGTACTGCCCACACTATTGCTAGGCATTCCTTTTCTGTTGCCGAATAGTTCTTCTCCGCTTGATTCAACTCTCTCGACAGATATGAAACCACTCTTTCCCCCTCCTCGGTGTTTTGTACTAGTATGGCCCCTAATCCTATGTTGCTTGCATCTGTCTGGAGTACGAACATTTTTGTGAAGTCTGGGCATGCCAATACTGAGTCACTCGTGAGTTTTTCCTTCACCGATTCGAATGCTGCCTGATGCTCTTCACTCCAATGCCATTTGGTTTTTTTCTTGAGCAGTGCGTTTAACGGGTGTGTTATCATAGCAAAATTTGGTACGAATCGTCTGTACCACGAAGCCACTCCTAGATATTGCCGTAATTCTTTTGTGCACGTGGGCGGCTTCAATTGAGCTATTGCTGCCACCTTGTCTGGGTCCGTTGCAATACCGTTTTCTGTTACCAAGTGGCCTAGAAACTTTAGCTCTTGTCTAAAGAATTGGCACTTTTCAGCATTTATTCTTAAGTTTGCTTCTTTCAATCTCCTGAACACTTCTTGCAGGTGGTCCATGTGTTCTTTGATTGTTTTGCTTACTACTACTATGTCATCTTGGTAGGCGAACGCGTTTGGTATCATTTCTGGGCCAATGACTTGGTCCAGAGCCCGTTGGAACGTTGCTGATGCGGAGTGTAACCCGAATGGCATCACTTTCCATTGGAATAAACCTTTCCCTGGGACTGTGAATGCTGTCATTGGCCTGCTGTTTTCTTCCAACGGAATTTGCCAATAGCCGTCCTTCAGGTCTAGGCTGCTTATAAATTTCGCTTCACGTAGTTGGTTTAAGATGTAATCGATGCGGGGCATTGGGTAGGCATCTTTTATAGATTTTGCGTTAATCTGTCTAAAATCTACGCATAATCTCCATTTGCCCGTCTGCTTCTTTTTCACCATCACTATGGGTGAGCTATATGGGCTTTGTGATGGTTCGATGCATCCCATTGTCAACAGTTCATCGACCTTTGTGTTGATTTCTCCCTGTATTTTTGGATTTTTTGGGTAATACCTTTGTTTTATTGGTATATCATCCTTCATTGTGATCCTGTGTATCCCTACTTTTGATGATCCCTTGATTTTCTCCAATTCCATCAGTTCGTGTTCTAGAAACCTTTGTATTTCTGTTTGCTCTTCCTTCTGTGTCACCACGATCGATATGCGTTCGGTCATCCTGTCCTGCATCCTCTTCACCGTTGGAATTTTTATCCTGTGGCCTCCGCATGCTATTTCGGTATTCATCAGCCTTAAGAAATTCCATCCTAAGATTATAGCATCCATTCCGTCTGGCATGATGAGAAATGTTATGTTCATTTCTTTGTTTCCGAATCGAACGTATCCTGTCCATTGCTCGTTGATGTCTCTCACCTTCCCGTCCGCCATGTATACTTGCTTGTTCGTGGTCTCTCGGTCTCCTTTCTTTTCCACCGTTTCCAACATTTGTTTGCTGATAAAACTGCTCGTGGCTCCGGAGTCAATTGTCGCTTTTATCTGGACTCCTGCTACTTCGATAATTGCTGACAATTGATCCTCTTCCTCTATTAGTTGGCCTATTAGTGGTGAGGAGCTTGTTGGCTGGGTCCCTGCTCGCCCCTGATAGGCTGGAACCGCCTTTCGTTTCCCGAACTCCAACAACACTCTTTTGTTCTTTTCCCAATCCTTCCACACTGCCAACAGAAATTGAGTCTCTGATTGTTGCACTCCCTTGCCCAGTGTCCGGCTCCCCCGCATCTGCGGCATGCCTGGTTTGGGTTCAAGACTCTTCCCTCTTGGATGTTTTTATTTTCTTGGGTTGGTCTTAAATTGTTCTCCATGCTGTTGTTTTGGCATCTTCGGCACTGTGTGACTGGTGGCCCGTAATTTCCTCCTCTATGGCTTGATTGGTTGTTGTGTGTTCTTTGAGCATTGTTTGGGCGATGGAAATCTGATCGTTCTTGTTCAAGCATCTCATGTTCTTCCGCCAACTGCATCAGCTCATCTAGGTTTCTGACTCTGTGCGGCCGAACGAATATCCTCAAATCTGGAGTGCAATTTTCTAATATAACCTCCAATTGCTCGTACTCTGGTATTTTAAGGGGTCTCATCATTGTTTGCATGTCGACCATATAGTCCTTGAAATACTCGTTTCTGTTTTGTTTGCGATTTTTCACTTGATCAGCCAATTTGTTGAAGAATCCTCTTGGCAGGAAGTATTTCTTGAAGCCCTCAACGAATTCCTTCCACGATCGCCACTGCTTATTGTTTGCGAGGTACCATTTGAGTGCTTTGTCTTTCAGTAGTTCTGGCATTGCTCTTGGGATCATGTCCAGCTCGATGCCATACATGTCTGCTGACCACTCGATTTGTTCTATAAATTCTAGCGGTCTGGAATTGCCATCGAATCTGAAAGTCCACTCCCTCACTTGTTTTGCCACCTTGGCGTATTCGGTGGTCCTGTTTGTTGTGTGCGGTGCCGCGTTCTTGGGGTCTATCGTTTGTCTCCTTAAGTCCCTCTTTGTGTCGGTGCCGTCTAATGCTCCTTCGCTTCCCCATCTTGGTGGTGCAAATGGAGGAATCGCTAGCGTAGCGATATTTATTTTTTTGAACTCCTCGGCCTCCTTGTTCTCACCATTCTCGCCTGACTGTGCTGCGCTTGTTTCTGGTTTTTGCTTGGACATTTTTGTGAACTTGAGTTCTAATCTTCTTATCTCCTCTCCCCACTCTGGATCAGACTCGTGGTTGTCTATCCATTCGCCGAGTTGTTTTCTCATCTCCTCTACCGTGCCGTTCATGTTGACTCCGATCCTTTGGCCTGTTTGTATCAGATCCTCCTTCTTCATGTGGTACATCCATCCTTTCCCCATTTTGATGTTTTCTTTTCAATTTTCAAACTTTTGTCTTGTTTAAAATTTCATCAGTATAGCACGTTGGGCGCCAGTTGTAACGATCCTTTTCGTCCTTCGGGATATTTACAATTATCTCTTGGGCTAGGTTCGGCACAACAAAATTTATTTTGTGCCCCGGTGAAATTAGAACAGGTTTGTTTATTGATTTGTCTTGGTGGTATGTTTATTTACGATTGTTTATGGGCTTGGTTGGATATGACAAGTTTCCTTTAGAGGAGTCCCGACCTCTTTCCTGGTGTTTCGGTAACAGGATATATCCTTGTACCTTCCAATATGCTGGGAATTGTCCTGGAGCAGTTTGACCTTACTCGATTCTTGCATAAACACGGTGTCTTAGTCCTATTCCAAGGACTTGCTGGTTACAGGATAATTTGAGAGGTTACTCGTAAGGCCGTCTCAAATTATTCTGACTTTTCTTGATCCTTTCACTTGTTTGTTTCACTAGTCTGAGCTTTTAAGGTTACTCGTAAGGCCTTAAAAACTCCCTTGATTGATCATGACTTGTAGACTTGAGTCAATTAGTTCCACGTCTAAACTAAGACTGCCTTCTAAACTAAGACTCCCGGCTCTGTCGAGCGTGGTCCCTTAAATATATCCCGAGATGCCCATAGGGCGCTGGCTGCGGCGTCGTGCTGTTGGCAGCGGCGTTGGGACCGTGTCAGAAGTGGGTCGCCTCTTCCGGCGAATTCTGCTTACCGGCAATATTCGAAGAATGGCTATGCTAAAAAGTGCGGCGTTGGGATCGTGTCAGAAGTGGGTCGCCTCTTCCGGCGAATTCTGCTTACCGGCAATATTCAAAGAATGGCTAGGCTAAACAAATGCTATGGGTCGCGATGCACGCGTGCTGTGTGCACTCGTTTAATTTCCCCTGCAATGCACTTTCATACGTATATCGTATCTATCAGATAGAGGGCTTCCCCATCGTTCATCCCTCCCCCTTCGGTTCGTATATTCCCCTATGCAATCCACAAACCATTATCGTTTCATATAATGCATGCATGCCCCCCACGCATCTTCCCGCTTGTACGAAATTTCCAGCGGTCGCATGTGGTTCGATCGAAATCATGGGATCGAGCCATGTTGGACTTGGTTGCCCATCGCATGTGTGTGTATATCGGTTTCTTGCATTATGCTTCCCACGCATCTTCCCGCTTGTACGAAATCACCGGCGGTTGCGTGTGGTTCGACTGGCCACGTTTGATCGTATGCCACTTATACTGAATCGGTTCGATCCATCAGCAGCGGGTTCGGTCGTATATCGTACGTTTGGTTTGTGTCTCGGCTGTATCTTGTATCTGGTGCATCCTTTGCACCGCTTGATTGTGTTGTTGCTGGCTTGTTGTGTGGGATATTATAGTTAATTATAATGTTCCTCACAGTAAATAATAAAACAACTTTTTAAACGTCAATTACCCAACCATTTTTGATGTGTTGTGTAGTATTTTTGTAACTTTGACACAACAATTTAAAACTGTTTAAGTTAATTTTAGTTCTTCTCACTTGCGGTTGCCCAACTGAGTTGTTGTCCAATCAAATTATGATGAAACTTTTTAAAAACAAACCCATCCGTTCAATAAAAACAAAAATGCTCTTTTTTTTTTGTGTCCCTACCCCAATCCTATATCACTTTCAAGGTCATTAGCCATGCAATCAATACATATAACCCAAATCGAGTTCACTAGAAGAAGACACGACCTGTCACCAGAGAGTTCCCAACAGTTGCCAGCAGCGGTTGCGACCAGTTCATTTAGCATATTTCCTAACCAATTTGTAGAGGAGGCAACAACAACAACAAGAACAATAACAATAGCAAAAACAACAACAATGCACAAAGATATTACAAACTTTTCTTTATGGACATAAAAGGTTTCGCTCGTTTGCCCAAAAAACAGGATATTTTGTTCTTCATCCTAACGTCCTTTTTTTTGCGGTGGGTGGGGTGAGGGTGGGGAAGGCCATAATAAAATAAAATTACAAGATGTCGACGCTGGCGAATTGAGCATGTGAGCCATGTATGTATGGTCTACCGCCGCTTATGCGTCTCCATCTCCATCTCCGTATTCAGTTCCGCCTGGCATATTTCATCTTTATGGTTTTGTTTTTCTTTGGTCGCACACATATTTTTAAGACATTTATGCGAAGGCCACAAGACATTGATAAGTACATTCTATTCTCTGGAGTCATATGCAGATGCTATGGATTTCATGACCATCAGGCAAAGTGACTGTATTATAAATTTCTCAAAATGCAATTTCAAATTATTATAGGACTACATAATATAGTTACTTTATTTCATTGTGAACTTTCAGAAACTATTACTGACAATAATATTAGAATATTTATTAAGTTGAAAGCCTCTTTGGAATAGGGAATTTTATATGCCTCTCAATAAGAACTTTGGCCAACTATTGACAACTTTTAGTTTGACTTTATTGCAAGAAAACCGATGACCAAGAAAAATCCCGCTTCACATAAAATAAAAATCAAATTTACTCTATACATACATACATACATGTGTGCATAGATGCTGCCAACTTTTTGAATGTGTTTTGTTCTTGGTTTTTTGTTGCATGTTATTGTCTGTTTATGTTGCATGTTTTCTGTTAGCCAAAAGGAACTGAAATACCATTTTAAAAGCCGAAAGTCAAAACCACAAAATGCTTGTGACTTGTTGTTATTGTTGTTGTTGTGTGAAAGCTTTTCCATCTGAGTGCAAGTGGTAAGTGCAATGTGTGTGTAGAATTTAATATACTCTCGCTTGTCGCTTTCATGGAAACAAAAAACTTTTCGCATAATTTTCACAATCAAGGCACACACAGGACTAAATTCACATACACACATACATACATATGGGGAAAAAAGTCGTGCAAAAGATGGAACGTCGGCGGAGCGGGGGTGGGTCCAAATCTTAATATCCTTCCACTTCAACCACTTTCAGCAACTTTTACCAACTGTTTGTGTCAGGCTCTCCCAACCAACCAGCCATTGTATTTGTGTTCTCGTTCTGCCACCAGAAAATTGCACAAGAAGGATATGTGTATTAGTCATTTCATGCCTGCCCAAATCTTTCAGCAGTCCAAAGCGTTGGCGGCGTTTGCGTCTTTTTTGGATTCACGTTAAAAATAGTCTAATAGGAACTTTTGCACAAGGACACAAAAACTTTGCCCTTCAATGGCAATTATATTTAGATTTATGCATAATTTAAATTGCCCTGCCATTACAACTTTCGCCCTCATACTGAGTATTTGTAGCTAGGTAAGGTAGGTTAAATCAGTCAGCATTTACTTAACTTGATATAGATTTACCATCATTCTAATATAAGTTAGCAAGATTTCTTTTGTAATTCAAAGCTTTAAATATTTACAGGGTATTTCCAAGCCGTATTTCGGACAAGTTTTTTTCTTATTGTGGGCGAAATGATTTAATTTTGTGATTATAAATTCAAAGCCAATAATCTAAAATTTCAATTCTATGCTAAGAGTATAGAAATTGTAAAAAAGAAAAAACTTTTTTGTGATTAGATCAATTTGTTATATTCTATTGAATATGGGTATGGCAAAATGTTATTGCTAAAAGTAGACAATTCAAATATATAGTAGATACCACTTACTTGATAATTTAATAAGTAAGCTAAAAAAAAATTGCTGACATGTGTCAGTTTCAATGTTTGTATTTTCATCCAGTGCAAATTTTTTGTTTGCTTGGAAAACTTTCCCCTCCGACTCAAACGCATTTTGCTGACATGGGCAGTTAGATAAACAAATGTAAATGAAAATTACAATTTATGCATAGGGTGCCCTGTTTTCATATACCAAACACAATATCCTATTTTATTTTCTTCATGTCTATGCCATTTTTGTATCTATTATCGACATACTTAAACACATATATGCATATACATACGTTTATGAAATTTCCTTTTTAGTGTCTGTTGTAATATGAATAGACAATGGAAATAGAAAAGCTTTATTTTAAGTGAAATTAAACTTGTGCTAATTGAGTTTTCTGAAAGTCCAATAATATTTTAGCTCAATTCTGATGCATATTTTGAAATCAATAGCAAGGATTTTAAAGTTTGGTTCGTTTAAATTAATCCCATTTGAAATATGAATTGGTATTTAGTTGCTCTTCTTTCATCTAACAATAAGATTTAAACAAAAGGCAGCTTACCAGACAATTTTTGCAAAAATATAAATATGTAAAATTTAAGTTTTATTTGAATAGAAAACGTTTAGGGATTAATTTTGGTTTGACCAACAGAAATAATAATTAAACTGCTATCTCATTTTTTTTTTCTGTACTTTAAGTCTCTTTGACTTAGTGATTGCGTTTTAGTTCTTACTTATTTCTTAAAATATTTAATCTTAATTCTTTAAATGGTATTCAGCATTCAAAGTCTGCTGAAACATCCACCTGGCCAGGGAATGTGAAGGAGGCATCGTGGCATAGCCAAGGCTTTGTTTATATGTACTAAGTGACAGGATATTAAATGATAACGGCCAAGAAAACAGCGCTAAAGAAAATCTATGGACTACCTCAGAGTTACCTTGACGTAGACAGGTAAAATGCAAAGCAATTTTGAGTGGGTGAGTTGGTGGAGTAAGTACTAGAAAAGGGATTGGGTGGGCTACTTTGGCAATTTAACGCCACTAATCGAGTGACTTGATGGGAATAATTCCAATTTGGCTATGTCGCGTCGTCGTCGTCGCGAAACCGTTAAATATTTATAAGCAAGTCTTTGAAATTATAGAAAACAGCTGAAGGCCTAAACGTGCTTGGCATTTTATTTGAGCATAATGTTATATAATTTTCGGTCGCTATGCTGTCTATAATTATTTATAATTCACGTGCCGTGTAGTCGAGTAGAGGCAGAAGGAGCAGCAGCACCAGATGCTAAGCCAAATACTGGATACTCATATCTACATAGGTACTTATATACATACATATATAACGCATACGCCGCGTTGTCAGTCAAGGGGCAAGCACGTGCAAGGTCGCCGCGTTTGTTGACTGAGCAAAAGGACGAAGAATTAGACCGAGTATAGGAAGAGGCAGACAAGAAGAACAAAAAGCCGAGAAGGAGAAGAAGCTTGTCACGCAAATGCGTCGCTTGTTGTCGCCTGACCCTCAGCTTGTCAGTGACAAAACAAGAGATACAAATACGATATGATGTTTCATTTGAATTTGTCCTACGTGGGCGTTACCCGAAAATGAAATATGACTTGACAATTCCGCAATGCTGTCGTTCAACAGTTGCTCTTCTTTTTGCCCCAGCTGTTTTATTGGCCTTGTTGGTACCGCTTCTTCTCTTATTGTTGTTGTTGTTTGGCGTTGCTTCAAATGCTAAACTAGTTGACCAACTTTTAGGATCGTTAATCAAGTTAAAACCAAAGAGTGAAACTGGATCCAAGCTTGGACTTGCTGTCAGTGCCAAAGCTTGATAAATGGAGAGTGGCAATGCGGTAGTAGGAATAGTATTAGTAAGCCTTGTATTGAATCAAGCCTAGATCTCGAAATGCAGATTTGATGGCCATTTAAATAAGAAGAAAAAACAACTATTTGAATAAAAAGTTATATCGTCCAGTGTTACGATACATTTAATATCGTCGTTTTCAATATGTATGCACACTAACTGACATGAGTTGATTGATTGTCTTAAATGTCCTTGACATTTTGTTAAACCCTTTAATTTGCATATCCTTTAATGTTTCAATTTAATTCAATGGTTTTCATCCAACTGAATGAAGCAAATTTTGTTTGGCTATACTTTAGCCAAATGCAAACCAAGTTGACAATTCAATGAGCATGCTGATAAAAGGAGATCCGCATTCGTTTTTCTTTTGCTTCTTCTTCTCTGTATTTTCTTTCTTCCTTCCTATCCTTTGTTAACGTCTTTCATGCGCTTAAGGCTGCACGTGAACGTGGCGTATATAAAAAAGAGAAAAAAAAAACTGTAGCACGCTTTCTAGATACGCTGCAGTGGGTCTTCTTCCTTGCTATGACTTGTGGCAATTTTCGCACACTTTGCAATGTCAGCGAAGGGATGAGGGGAGTGTGGACGGGAAGGGGGAGGGGGAGGCACATAAATTACATGCCACTTACTTTGCGCTTCGCCCAATGCCGGCAAAATGAACTTGCGGCCACTTAAGCTGAAAGATTGCTGCGACATAGCTGGGTTAAGTGGGGTGGTGGCTCATAAGAGATGACAAGTGGCAGCTAGCAACAATTGTAATGCAAAGTGCTTACTTAACTGAGCCAAATTAAATATTAAATTGACAACATCCCACAAATAGCGGCAACTATAAAATATGCATTCTTCAATCCATTAGCAGGCAAGTAGACAAACACAGAAAACAAATAAAAAAAAAAAGCAAACGGCTTGTCCTTCAGAGAGTAAGCCAAAAGGGAGGGAACGGGGCAGTGGCAGGTGGTAAGAATTGCATGCCAACAATCAATGGATAAATAATTACACAGTCATTGCTTGGCCACCAATAAAAATTCACATGCAATGAGCACAGACAAATGTCTAAATAACATTCACTTTGGCCCAAAGTAATTTCATGTATTCCTATTCTAAAAGTGGAAAATTTTTTAGAATTGCTAGGCAAATTCAAAATGATTATGTGATGAGAACTTTATCCATTCATTCATTCAGTTACCACATAATGTATTAATTTTCCTATTATATGCCAGTTTGTCGAGCTTTCCGGCCTTAAAGACAAACAGTGTCTGGTACCTTTCACCTCTTAACCATATCTATTGCACAGTCTCAATTGTTTTGGCATTGACTGCCAAGGTAAGTCCAAGTAAGAGTCTCGGTCTTGGACTTGGTTTTGACTTGGCTCTTTTCTTTGTCCTCGGTCTCAGTTTTGTGCATTTCTGCATACGATATCAGGTGAAGGTGCAAGTGGCGTGTACTAACTACTACTACTACTGCAACTACTTTGTGGTTGGCTCTCTGGGGCACTGCAGTGTTTATTTTCTGGCAAATGTCAGTTTGTTTCTATGTACATTTATATTTTATATCTGTATGCGTTACCCTTCTTTTCCCTATCTCTTGTCTTCTAAAACTTAGTTCCATTTAGCCTTCAAGCCAATTGCAATTTATAAAATTGATCGTTTTAAGTCAAACATTATTAGACTAATGGCTTTTTCTATTTTGTATATTTTTTGTTTTTGTTTTCTGTTATATCAAATGAAAAGTACATACATATGTGTGTATAGGGTTCATATCGATTAAAAGGCTTGAATAGGTTCTTCCAATTGGCAAACAGATATGTTTGAGCATAACATTTTAATACATGCTAAATAGTTATATCAGATAAATTTATAGCTAACCAAATCGATTTAACATTTTATAGCATATTGCTTTCCTCTAGATAAGATCCCAAATACCGCCCACAACACTTAATTTACTTCACATGAGCACATTTCATTTCTAAATACTTCATTATATGGATGTATTATGGAAGGAAGGAATGCAAATTGGAATCCCTTTTCAACCCTTACAGTGAACTCTGTGAAGCACTTTCCCCTTGCCTTGTATATGTATGTACATATATAGCGTAACAAAACGACTTCCGCTTGATTTACAACTACATTTGTAAGTAGTAGACACAAAACACTTAACAGCTAAAAAGGACTTTGCATAAGTAATCAGGCAGACACACGCGCTAACTGGAACGTCGCGTCTTAACTCTGAACATATGCATAATACTATGTATATGTATATGTATGTATATGTATATGTCTAGATAGGCAACTTTAAGATGGCGCGAAAGGAATAATCGTAAGTACTAGAAAACCGGAAGAGAGAAGCTAAAACTAAAGCGTTGTCAGCGGTGTTCAGCCAAGCGAAAACTGGATTTGGCCTGGCCCTGGCTTTTCACACATAACTGCACACACGCATTCCCAGACATCATGAAAGGATACACACATACACAAGAAACGCATATATATATATCTAGTGAGGGAATGCGAACGAATGAGAGACAACTTGATTGATGTGCGGGTGCAAAACAAGAGCACATGCTCCTTTTTACTGACCACAGAGGCATAGAGAAAAAAGAAACCAACAAAAAATTCCCACACTGATTGGCAAAAAGGGTTTGGCCACAACCACGGTCACGCTCCAGTTCTACCTACGTCATATAATGGTATTTTAAAAAACAACAAGAACCATTGCCACATGGGTTACAGGGCAATATGGTGGCAACTTCATTACGTTACTTCTGTGCGACTTGTGAGCTTTGTTGCCTACTGACCAAAAATTAATTGGCTGCTCTGTGTTAGCCGACAGCTGCCATTTTCTGGCTGCCATTTACTATGCGCAGACATGTCAATTTTCTCAGTCCAAATGAAAGCAGCCACCATCTGCCAGCCAGCCTCCCACTGATTGCGAGTGCCTCCGTGTGGCACAGGTAGCTTAAAGATTTATGATAAAGCCAACTAGGTCCTGAATGAGCGCAAAGCCCGCCGAAATAAGAAAGAGCAGATGAGGATGAAAACTTTATCAAACTTTTGCTTTGACTTTGACTTTGGTATTGGCTCATTGCGGCTCGTTTATCTATGAAATGAATGAATCTGATTGCCAATGGCCCCCAAAAACCCAAAAGCCGAATGTTACGAATGTTCTGAATAATGCCTTCAGCTTCATTTCGCAGATTTCTACCTTAAAGCAAACCAAGAGATGGCAATGTAATAGAAATGAAAGAATTTTTCAATCATAATAATAATTTTCTGTTACTCAATTTCGTTTACAGTCAAAATATATAATAGAACTATCTAAATAAACTAATTGTAAGATTTTTAAGCAAGAGGATCGTATTAAAAATAAAATTGGCTAATTTGTAAACATATTTCAACGATTTGGCATTGAGTATTTGGGAGCGAATTCAAAGTGGGGAAAATTGTTCTGACTTTGCTTTTGTTTTGTTTTGGCCCTCCATCCACCAAGTCCCCCAGCGGATGAATTACGATGTCTCTCCACTCAGCTCCTAGCCCTGCCTAGGTAAGTGTGTGCGTGTCGCAGCTTATGCTCTAGCTTAAGCGCTTAAAATGCTTTTTGACAACGGCAACAACAACACGAACAACAATAACAACAACAACAACATAAACAAAAACCAAAACAGAGCAGGAGAAGCAACCAGAATGATAAATTTGTTTTGCTCCCACTTTTCATTGCTGTTTTTGTTGATGTTGTTGTTGTTGTTGTAGTTGAATTTTTCATTTGTTGTTTTATTTTTTAGCTAAGCCACGAGCTGCCTAGCTGCTATTTCTATCTTAAGTACAGTTATCTGTCCATTTTTGTCCCTAGTACTAGTCTCATTCCATCTTTGTATAAGTATGTGGTGTCTGTGTAAAATTTCATAGTCTACTTTTTGGGGCACAAGAAGGCAGTAAAAATCGCAGCCTCGCCAATTTGCGCTCAATTAATTTTGATGTATTTTTGCTTTTGCATACTTTTTCCTTTTTGTTTTTTGGTTGAGGTTGATGTTTCTTTTTTTTTCATTTTTCTCTCTTTCTCTCTCTCACTCACTTTTTGCGGCTGTCTTTGTGTTTATCATCATCCGTCGTCCTCCGTTTAATTTATTAAGCTGCAAAACATTTTGCATATCGTTTTACATTAACTTAAAAAATTCAACGCACCAGAGGACCCAAAAACGTTTCAATGTAATTCAATTTGCTGCTATTTTGCCTTCATTGCTGGTGGCATTATTCCCCATTGGGAGAAGGTCAGAGCCAGGAGGGACGAGTCAGAGACGCTGGCAATGGGGCGTGGGGCTTGTCAGTACAGATGTCTGGCCACCGTCACGTCGCGTATTTTGATGCCTTTGAATTAATTGCGTTTACAGTTATTAATTAACTGGCATTTTATGCAGATTTTTCAATCGAATTAATTATGCAATAATTATGTAATCATAATTTACGCATTTCCATTTATGTACATTTACATACTGCACCAGCGCATTGCACGCCGGAAATATACCAGGACCCTGGAGTTTTAATTGAATTCTTCGCCCCCATGGTCAGTAAGTAACTTGTATGTTAATGTCACTTGATATTAATTAGATAAATACTTGTATGGTTGAATTGTTAAGCAAGATGAGTACCATATTTTTTAATTATTTAAACAAATTTATTTCTATGGAACTTTATAGTCATTGAATGTCAATTTCGATTATTCTCCATTGGAAACTATTTATCTATTACGTTGTCAATTTCGTAAGATATGTACAAGAGTTGAGTGGAAGAGAAGTTTATTTGTGCTTAATCCTTTACGTTTCTTTTCTATAACTTTCTTTTTTGTTGTTGTCGTTCAACCTCGTTCACCCACATACACTTAAGTTTATTTCGGAAAGGATCTCTTGACAACATTCAAATCCTGCCAACGTTTTTATTTGGCTTTTGCTAGAGCCAAAACTTGAGTGGATCTGCAGACTGGAATATTTTTCACACTTGATATAGCAAGCAGCCATTTGCTTGCACTGCACCACACCACACCACACCTTCGATGCTTTCACCATTTTGCCATTTTGAGTGCCAAGTGTATGAGGTTGTTTGTGCCTGTCTGCCTGAATGTGTGCCAGGTGTGTAGTATACATATGATGTTTGTTTGAATGTGGGTGTGCGTCTGAGCTCCTTGTTTGTGTGTGTAATGGCTCCCCAAAGCGCACAAACAAACGAAATTGTCATCATCGTTGTGCAAGTGCAACAGCTGGTGCAGAGAAAGGAAAGTCAGAAAAAGCTGCTGCTACCTACTCCTGCGACTGCTGCTGCTGCTCATCCGCAGTAGAAGACGCCTCAAAGCTATATTTTGCCTTGTTCGTTTGCAGCACCTAATGCAATATTTATGCTGCACTGCCTCGACTGATGGCAAAGCTGCTAAAAACGCTTCCGTTTTTGCCTTTGCTATTGTTTTTTGCTTCTCAAAGCCAACGACGCGCTTATTAAATTGTCTTCCCGGCTTTGTATATAACAGTCATTCTCTATCTCTCTCTCTCTCTCTCTCTCTCTGTCTCTCTTTTAGTTTGCCATCTCAGTCACTAACCGAGTATAAGTTTGATCAAAATATGCGGTGTGCATAGTATCCTCTTATTTCTTTTTCTTCTCTGTATTACCAGGGCAACAACTTCATTATATTTGTCGAGCCAGAACACACACAGACACTCACACACACACACACACAGATACTAAGCTTTGGTCATGGTTCACCTTAAGCATGCCTTGTGGTTGGCTTGTCCTTATTGATTGCAGGCAAACTGCACATTTGTGCATTACAATGGTCTGATAGGTAAAAGGCTTTTGTTCGCATTATTTTATCATATTACAGGCAGGAGTGAGCTTAATCTATCTACTGATAATTCTGTCTTGCATTGAAATTATTAAATTTCGTTCACTTTATTGATGAGTTTCGATTGCATTGACTTTCAATTTTTGACTAGTTTTAGTTTTAATTATGTTAAATTGGATCGAAATCAAAGTAGGTGTATCATACACGCAACAAAACCTAGGAGCAAAGTCTTTTGTGATTATCCTCATTGAATTTCTATTCATTTTTTTTCTATTATAAAGCTTCTCAAATATTTTATCACTCACCTTTCACCAGCGTAAGAATGCCCAGAGGCATGACAAGAACAGCCACCATGAGATCCGTGATGGCCAGCGACATTAGAAAATAGTTTGTTACATTTTGTAAGCGACGCTCCCAGGCAATCGCCAGGCAGACAAGAATATTACCAGCTGCCGTGCCCAAGACCAGGACAAGAGCCAGTAGTGCCCAATAGTTGTTGGCGTCGAAGGGAGGCTCCTCCGTCGTTAAGGCTGGCAATGTGCTGACAATGCTGATGTTGACATCGGTTGCATTCCACTTGCTTAGCTGATAATCACTGAAATTGCCAAATGGCTGCCTCTTCTCTTGCTTCGCCTCCTGCCACACCAGTAGATTCTGCAGCTGCTCCACGCTCGATTCCAGACTGCTCCAATCTAAATCACTGTCACTTTCGCCGCCTCCGCTATCGTTGTAGGAACCAAACGATGTATAGACATCCTCTTCCATGTTCCCAGCTAAACGCAGACAATTATTTCTTTTGTGTTCGTTCTCTACTCGGATTGCTCTGTTTGCACTTGTTGTAATGGTTTCCAATGTGAAAGCCTCATGCTAATTAGCCTGCGCATATGCAACAAAAACGCAAAAAAAAAATTCCCAGAAAACAAGTTGCACGCGCCAATTCAAATTGCGAATGTAAAATACCGGAAACTTTAGCTGCGGAAATAACTGTTGGACGGGAGGGGTGTGGGTAAAAATATATGTAGGAAAATTCCAAAAGTAGGCAAACAGACGACAAACTAGAAGTGCTAGTGATTCACGTATTGGATCGTTTATATTTCTGATGGTGTTGCTTGCTCAGGGTATTCCGAGAACGATGGCAACCAACCGGATATTGGTGGCAAACATTTTATGGCACAAAATTGCCGGAAGTTGGTGCTGCAAAAGAGAAAGAGAAACCAAATGAAATGAGAATGTGAATATGAAGGAAAACTATATCATAATTTGGAAAATTTTTTGTAAAAAAACTATAAATGCTGTCAACGATGTAAATTAGTTGATTGGTTAGTTAGTCAGTAATGAATAGGGATTCCCGGAGAGAAGGAAAATAACCCAATCTTCATTCGTTGTATTCAAAATATGAACTGATTTTATTTACTAAAGTGTTGTGTGTACATGAACTCTTAAAACTAGGAGGCGACAATTGTTCTGAAAAATACTTATTCTAATGACCCACGCTCTTCGGGGTTGAAAATTGTTTATATTTCATGCTCAGCATTGGCCACTTGATACCGCGACGCTGTTGTAATCTTAAGTGTTTTCCACACAGTGTGGATGCATGTTTTGGTTTTAAGCAATAATTGTCATATAAATCTTTATGACTTATTTTTGTGTTATGTTTTTGTTTCGTTTTGTATATTTCTTGGTGCATCTGATTTGGTGAAGCCATTTCAGATGAACACGATGTTTAATCTTAAACAGTAATCAAGGCAGAAACTTAAAATAACTCAAGTGTAAACTACCAACTTTCAATTAAAAGAATGTATAGCTACTACCAACATAAACTATCTGATACTATCTAGGTTTAATAGGGTCGATTTAGCATTATATACTAACCTTTCAAAGGTATCAAAAATGTTGTAAAAGGTAAAATAAAAAGTGCTTATGTTGCCGTCTTTTTTGGGATACTTGTTGGTAAACTCGTTGGCACGTTTAGTTAGTCGAGATATAGATTACCTGCATATGGGTGTAATAAAATGATTTCTCTTGTTTGTCTTGATGACATGTGTCACGTAAAGGTAACAGTCCACTAGCACATTTCGACTGTATAGTATTTAACTATTTCAGGCATTGAGTGCAAAATTTTCAGTAAAGTAGTCGTAAGTAGATCTGTTTATTTACTGTGGCCTAATGGCATTTATTTTAATCATGTTACCTTGACAATCAGTACGCTTAATTCAGACCGTCTATGTTCAGCTAAAAGTCATAATAAAGCTATATTTATAAATTATAATTAATGGGAGGCAATAAATTAGCCACATTCCTAACCATCACTCTGCGTTTACGTTCTGGTCGATTTACGTTGCGCTGGGGAAATAAATTGAGGACATAATTGTATTTGATTTTCCAGAGACTAACTGGAGAAGAATATACATACTATATAGTATATAAAAGCTATATACAAACATACATACATATGTATATGAAATGGGTTTGAATAATCGAAAACCAAATCGAAATTGATATTGATAAGCAACAATAACAGAAAATCAAATCAATTTCCCTTTTGGCGTATGTCACAAACATGGATAATTAATTGAGACATATTTCACGCCGAAACATAGACAACATATCCATACGAGAGTCAAATCCAGGTAGGGTCAGAGTAACATTGCTTGAATATTAACCAAAAACCAGCAATAAAATGAAATGAAATGAAATTTATTCGCACAAACAAAAGCAAAGTCCACTAAAACAATGTACAAACCGCAAAGGCATAGTTAAGTGTGGGTTTTGGGATGGCGACCCACTGTCATGGGGAGTACACAGGCAAGTGCCCTTATTTTGTTTGCTTGGTGGGCTACTTTTGAGGCTGACCAGTTTAGGTTTGGGTCGATTGGTCAGTATATACATGGCCATGGATAAGCCGCAACAACAATACGAGGAAAACAATGTACAAAACATTGAGCAGGGAAAAGCAGAGTCAAAGCCAGAGTAAACCGAGCAGTAGCAGTTAGAAAAAGGACCTCAACTCGACAACACCTTGTTGACTTTACGAGTGGCTGGTCGACCTGATCCGTTCATGTCCCCTACAGCCGTCCATGGTGCCTACTCCATGGTGCCAGACCTCCTGCCTGAACAGCTGTCTGCACATTCTGTCAAATGTTCAAGTGTCAATGCTGTTGTTAATTAATTTTCCTGACTGACTGATGCATGCCAATAGATAAGAGGACTCTACAATACTCCAGGCTTGACCCTTGTCCAAGCGGCTGCCTTGATAAACTGTTTGTTCGACATTGTTTTTGCTATTCCTATTGCTGCTACTGCTGCTGCTGCTGCTGCTGCTGCAGTCGGCTAATGACAGTCAAACAGCTACTTCACTGGGACTTGGTTGTGTTTGTGTGTGTTTAAGTATTTGTAAGTGCTTAAATTTTCACAATTGCAACAGTTCTAGTTTTGCGGTCACTTTAACACAACATTCATTCATATGGACTGGTCTGTTGAAGGCTCAACAGCAAATACTTCAAACGCAAGGACTTTGAATTGCCATCCAAACATCAATGAGAGGCTCTTGCAAAAACTTACAAATTTACATGTAAATAATATATTTGTAATCAGTAAAGCTTAAAAATACTTGTAGAAATTAATCAAACCAATTGATACATTGATTTAACAAGTAGTTTATTGAATTGATTATGTTTGTAAATATAATTAAATAACTTTCTTTGAGCTGCAAAAAGCAATGATAGGTGAATGAGACTTGAAAGGTTTTTCTATTTACACAACAATTTTCAAGAATGATTATTTATGATTCAATTGCTTTAAAGATATAGACGAAAGCAACAAAATGAAGTAAATAGTATTCAATAGTAGAATAAAAGGTATCAATTGGTCGTATCCCATCGTATCAAATCCATAAATAAATGGCATGTCAGCATAGCAGAATATCGAGTTCTGAGGGAACCCATAATTATTCTTTTCTTTTTTTTTTTTTGCGTTTCCTGACCGGACCGGACCATCACCAATGGAGGCCATTTGGACATGAATTGCACAAATGCCACAAATAACATTGGCTTGGGGTTGTTACAACAGAAAGAAAGAGAACCTATAGAGCCTATATATATAAAAATATATGTGTATATGAATATATATGTATATATAGAGTCAGGCTGTATCAAATAAAAAGCAGCGCACCATTAGTCATATTAATCCCAGCAGAGTCATTAAGTCGTAAACCTGCTGAAGGTAGAAAAACTGAAAGCCAAAGGCGGGCTTCGTGGCAAGTTGAATGAAAGTGAGGTTTTTCTTCTTTATTTTATTTTATTTTGTTTGCTGTTTGTCTGCCACTTCATTGATATACATAAAGCGAATATGTAGGTCAATTTCGGCTCTTTGCCGCCTGTCCTCAGAGTCAATACACGTTAATAAATAAAGCCTCTTTCAGATGTCTCAGGTTAAATATTTCATTTCGATAATGTGTTTTTAAGAATGGCCCAGAGAGGCAGAGCATAAGAATGTTGGAAACATGTGTGAAGTGCTTAAGAAAAATTAAAGAGTGAAATTTAAGCAAACGTAATTAATATCAACACATCAATTCCTATGCCATGCTATCTCTGCCATCTCTCTATCTATCCAGGTATCTATTTCACATTGTTTGCTGTATTTTCCCATGAAAACCAAGTTTAAACCTTCAATCCGATCTGCATTTCATCTCAATTCCCAGTAGAGGATGGTTCATTCGCTTTGCCATTGCCCAAAGGATAAGTGCAACTAATCGCAAGCTCATTGCTCATCCTCTACTTTACTCTTCGGCACATCTTTTATCTGCAGGGTAATCTGCCAGTCACACGCAAAACACACGTTCACCCACCCACACACACAGAAAAGGAAATCCCACACATCCACACCTTTATATATATACACACACACAAGCATGCATAGAACACTTAGAGTACATTACGCATACGCCACGTAAGGCCGATCTGAGCCTGGCCCTGGCCCTGGTCGTGGCTAATGTGCGGATGACTGACTGCCATTGCCTACAGGGCAAAAAACACAATGAGAGTTACAAGTACAACAAATGCTGTATAAATATTTGTTTAAAAATATCTCTCGCATGTCAACGGCAAGCGGCAACTGGGGAATTCTAGAGAAATTTTAGGGAAAGGGAAAAACTGTGAGTAATGGAAAATCAGGTGCTTTACCTTACATTTTGCTTCTTGTCGTTTTCTTTCTCATTCCCTTTCCACTTCTTTTCTGTTTTCTTTTCGTGTATTTGTCTCGACAGGTTTGGCATACACTTTGATTTAATTTTACGTTTGTATTATTTATTTATTTATATTTTTAGTGAAGCGATCAAAGAAAGAGTCTTAAACATTTTGAGGCCATTGAAACACGACTTTGGCTTTGTGAGCAAACAAAGACACTGGCATTTGCAACCTACTTAGTTTTGAATTCAAATTCAATCAATTCTGGTAAAAATTTATCATAATGTTATTCAGTGAACTATTAACGAGGCATAAATTCTAGGCCCCAGTTGGTCTAGCTTCTTGGGCCATACTCAAGCCACCAACCTCATAGCCTTAACATCTCAAACCATTCGTAGGTATATAAGTATATATATTTTTGTTTGCATGTAGTTATATACTATACTTAGATCTACTTTTGCCCGCTGATGTAATGCTTAATATGTATGTATGATGTCTCTAACTAGACTTTTCCGGTTTGTCAAAAGTTATTCACCGACTAACCGCGCCCAAGCTAAAAAACACAAAGTAACCAGCGATTAATCACAGTTACATTTATAGTAACATTTACCATTACTGTTGCGTTTTTACGCAGTTAAAGCATTCGAGGCATAAACCACCATTGAGTAACTCCTACCTATGTACATACCTAACTACCTGCCAACTGTTTAGCTAAAACGGAAGAAGGAAAAGGTGACAAGAGAAATGTTTCAGAAGTAGGAGCAACTTGCCACATTTGACAAATATTTACATGCTCTGTATGAAAGGCATTTTGGGTATTATAACTTTGTACTAAAGTTTGCACTATGCATTAGTTGCCCAACAGAGGCGGAGGCCGACAGTTGAGAAACTCTATAAGAGTTCACCTGAGACTTGCATAAGCAATGTGAAAGTAACTCCAAGATCGCAGGAACATGCAACGTTATTTTAACACTATACTGTCACTTACAGTTTCGGAAGTTTGGCAAACTTTTTATCTGACTAGAATATGCGTATATAGTTAGATTACTTTACCATTTCAAATAATTTCATGTCAGATTAGGTATTCAATAGTTATAGGAAAGTCTTGTCGAGGTTAATGGAACTTCATTGTCTACCATTTTCATTCATAGAATATTTTGCAGTCATCCATTTATCACATGATGCTCCTTGGCCGCTTGGATTGGCCCCTGTGACTGTTGCTTTTTCCTGGTCCACCTCAAACCAAAACCAGCCATCCACCATAGTTGTCACAGTAAGTTGGCACTTAAATTGTTAGCTAAATTTACACATGCACTCAGGCATTGAGTCAACAACGAGAGGAGAGACATCAAACAATGCTCTCGAAATTGCTCAAAGGATTCCCTCTTTCCCTTTTGGTTCTGCTTCTGTTTCTGGTTTGGGGCGTGACTGACTGGCTTGACTGATTGTGGGCGGCAACTCTAACACTTATCGTTCATTATTATCTATTGCCGACGTTTCCGTTTCCTGCCGCACTCTTTCTTTCATGGTGGCTTCTCTTATTTGACGTTGCCTCAACAAGGCCACACACACACACACAGACACACACACACCCACACACATACACATAGTTAATTGATTTCTTTTCTGTTTCTATTTTCTACTCAAGCCGTGACCAAAAAAGTGTACGACAAAACCCGTGGCCAGGACAATGTTACGTTAGTTGGGTTCTCCTCTCTCGATGCTTGTTATAATTTACACTATGCTACATTGTGTCGGCTAAAGGAGTGAAGAGCGGGTGAATGTAACCGACATCGACATTACGAGCCGCGACCCTTGAGCTTAACTTGGCTTACAGCTTGGGCTATAAATTAAATTCTTATGCGAGAGGGCAGGCAATTAAGACAAGCCAATGCAGAAGAGAATGTGCTACATAGACAAAGAATCTATGTGTATGAATGAATGAGAAGAAGTAGAAGGCAGAGGGGTTAGGAGTGACGGGTGGACGCCCATCTTGGGACGGTCCAAGAATGTATATACATATGTTTGTATGTATGAATGTATGTATTTGTGTTCTTGTTTGTAAGCTATAGAGTAAGAGTAATGAGTCGTGTGGTTCATTGGCAATTTCATTAGACTGTCAAGCCAGACCCGCCTCCAGGGCCTCCGATATCACAAACAGTCGCTGATGCAATTAGGCAGCTAGCTAAACTAATTATCCAAAGTCATCCAGCTGATCGAAACAAGCTTTCATCCCCTACTTTTAACTACTTTCCGGTTCTCTTAATGACCCTCTAGAAATGTGCGATTTAAAGTGACATTGTTTAGACAACATGGGCAAAAGGATAGAAATACTCGTAGGTATTATTGTCAGTAACAGCTTGGGCCATCTCCGTCGCCACATGACACTGTTAAATATATATATATATATATATATATGTTAGCTAAGCTCATTTAATGGCAGCCTAATTGTGGAGCAATTACACGGGAAACTGACAATGGCAAAACAATTAGACCGACTAAGGACTTGTTTGGGCAATGGGGCGTGGCCCAGACATAGACACAGACGGGCATGCCGAGTTGGGCAAAAGTCAAATCAGAGGCAGGCAACATAAGCAAATCATATAAATTATGGCGAATGGCAAAAATCGTTGACTGCTTTTATCATGAAAGGCAAACAAGATGATGAAGATAAATCAGAAGGAGGCAAAGAAAAAAGATACATACATATATATATATATATATAGATATATGTATGCCAACATATATATATATATATATAGATATATGTATGTATGACATACATTTGTGCATATATGGGAGAAAACCCAAATCAAATTGAGATTTATGAGCGCAACGATGTGTGTCTAGGTCAGTCCCAGTTGTTATCTTTCTTGTTGTTGCTGTCCCCCTGCAGACAGCTGGCTTCAATGTTTCATGTTGTCTTCGTCCTGCAATCTTTTGTATTACTTCTTTGCCTACTTTTTCGGGTTTCACACCTGCTCGTTGCTCACAGCAAAGGATGGAAAAGTTTGACTGGTTATTTTGTTTTTGTTTTTTTTTTTGGCGGGGAGGGCGGTTCGCATCGTGAAAGCCAAAATAATTTCAGCACATATAATTTATTATATTGATTTGGTCAACAACAATAGCTTTGCGAGTTTTATTGTGTGAAACAACCAACAGATACTCTTTCTTTACAAAGAGGAAATGTCATTCATGTAGGCTTGGAAATTTATTAACATAATGTTAATAAAATTGTATTACTTCCTTTTTTGCCTTCTGCGCAAATAACAAGGGAATAATCGCTCCAACTGTTGACCGCACTTCCTAGAAATTTTTCCATGTTTTCTGACATGAAAGGGGATACATAAATGTCGCAGTAAATTCTGGTGACACATTTAGCTATTTGCGTGCATCAATTATATACACAACTTGCTTTATGACCGCCCCCCCAGCTCACCCGTTTTGGGGCCCACTCTAGTCTGCCTGATTCTCGAATTCGATTTATGCCATAAATTGGCAGCTGCCGTTTTCAGGTTATGGGGGTGGGGTAGGGCAATAAAAATAAGCGGCCATAAAATTCAATTATGGCCACAACAAGTGCAAACAAACACCAATGCCACACACCAGAGACCTTTCACCAATCTCCTTTCTCCTTTCTGGCAATCATTGCAATCAATTGTGCTTGCATCCATGGGTTTTGAAGCAGCGCGATGAAGCATCGTTCCCACATTGGATGCAGTCAAATGGTTTGTCTCGTTTCCTGGCTTGCCCATGCAACCGCACATGCCCCCACATAAACACCCACACACGTACACACACACACCACACACATATTATACGCTCCACACAAACGACATGCGGAGCGACAATTCGGTTATTTTAAGCAGTGTGTGGCGCTCGTCCTCCACTTTTTTGGGCCCCATCAGGATGCTTTGTAACATTTTTGGTTACTTTCTAACTACAACAACAATGTGCACAGTTTGTCATACGTAGTCTACACACATACATCCACACGCTTTGATGATATATGTATATGTGAAGAGCACTTTTCCCGTATACATTCAAACTTGCAGAATTTGAAATTTACGAGATTCATTGATGTGCAAAAAAAATACATAAAAAAAATACCGGCTAAATGCCCAATAGCAAATTTATGAGTTGCATTTATTCTAAATATATGCATAAGAAAAATTTAAAATAACTGCTCACAAAATGCAAATAAATAGTTGGTAAAATCAAAAAATATTTGCAAAACAAGTCAAAATTTAAATTTCGAGAGCAAAATTTATACCTGTTGCTGATGTTAAGAGAGCTGTTAAAACATTAACCAACAATCTGCCAGAGTTTTTAACCTAGACTAGAATTATATCCTTCCTCAACTATAATATTCAATTTTTGAATTCGCAACAAAACTATATTGAATATGAAACTATATTTAATATGAAGTGGTATATGTATGTAAATATATCAAACTGAAAAAAGCGTTTTTTTAAATTTAAATTTTTTATAAATGTTGAAAACATAAATTATGATTGATGATAGATACTGATAGTATATTTGATTTATAGAAGCAAAAAATACCTATATATGTATATGGCTTAAAGCCGAATAGACGTATATATACGTATACAATATATAAATTTCAAATGGCAACAATTTACAATTCAAATCAAGCAATTTGCCTTCTTTTGGTAGTAAGAAATAATTGGGCAGTAACTATTCACAGACATACAATTTTAAATTTAAACAATAGTTTTTATAGCAAAATAATAAATGCCCAAGTTCATGGAGACAAAGGTTTCAATTTGCACACTTCATGTTATAATAATAGAAACGAAATCAAATATTCATTGCATAGTTTTGGGCAAATGAAATTGTTCTACCACATTATTTGAGTACCATACTACATACATACATGCATATGTATGTGCTTAGCAGGGCTTTTAATTAACTTTGCAGCTCCTAAACTAGCTCACACTTATATACATACATATATACGTATGTACATTTGATACAGATGGATAATAGAAATAATAAAACCTCTCATGTTCATGCAATTTTCCCACTGGGCGCTTCACTTTACTGTACTGTGTGTGTGTTTGTGTTTATGTAGAGCAGTAGCAAAAGGGCAGAGGGAGGTGTTAGGATCAAAATGGTCATAAAAACAACGTCAGAAATCTACGCAATCGAGCTGGGTGATAAAAATACAAATGATAATAACTACGAGCCAACAATAAAACCAACGCCAATGACAAACACGAACAACAATAACCACAAACAATAGCCACAGCACAAAACAAAAAACTATATCAATAGTTAGTGAATATCAATATTGTACAAATCGGTGAATTTCTATTGATCTATTTTAAAATTGTATGCCTAAAAATTATTATTGCAACGTGATCTATTAAAATGCACTAAAACCCACTTGGCCTGGTACTTACTTTTTTTAAATTATTTTTATCAGGATCATTTTTTTTTGCTAACATTGGCCAATATAATACGTTTTAAATTACAGAATAACGGACTCAAAATATTAACTTTTTTGAGATTTTCAATGAAATATTGCAAATACTGTTTTATGGTTTTACTTGCATATTAAAAAGATTAATTTCGACCGAAAATTAAATGTATACATGAGGAGTTTTTGCGAAAATTGGCTAAAATATTAATATTTGAAATTTTAATTCAAATTAAAAGATTGCTCTCCAAAAAAGTAAAGACATGAATTTTGAAAATCGCTAAAAAATGACTTAATTACAGGTTTGTAAATTTATTGGTTTTCGTAGAGTTTGAAGAAACTGACCACTAAAAAGTTTTGAACAACAATATATTCCATTAAAAAATTATATGAAAAATTCATGTCCATTTGTCTGTTTCATGTCATTTTAAAATATTGGTTGGAAATTGGCTAAATTACAGTGTAAAAGAAAAAGGCAAATTAACAAAAAATTTATGTTCAAATTTCTAAATAAAAATGAGCAGCGTTTTTTGTTGTATTAATTGATATAGGCCCAGCGCTGCCCAAATCCGACACGGGGGTGTACCTGAGGTTAATTCCAATTGAGGGTCTACTTTTTGTCATAACCGTTTATAAGCTAGTTTAACCAACTATCTCTTCCTCTCTGTCTCTTCATTTAATTTGACGGTTTGTGCAATTATTTTAATGACTTCTTTATTGGTCCTGTGCGAGTATGTATACGAGTGTGTGGGGGAATTGGGGCGATCTATTGGGATATACTTATGCATTGTCTAATGGCAGCATTTTATGGCTTTTTAATGAGCCTAAAATGTGCGGGGGCCATAAATCAAAACGAAAGATGGGGGAACAACTTAACACTTTGTCCTTATGCACACACGAGCACAGTCAGTATGCATATGTATTTGTGGTGTGTGTGTGTATATAGACATGTGAGGAATATCGCATTAGAGTGGAGCTTATCAGTAACTCACCATCAGCATAGTATAGCTGGCATGGCTCCCTCATCCTGAATGTCATTAAATCCTATCAATTTTCCTGGCACAGTAACAAATTTAAATATTTATGCTCTGGCTTAAGCGGCCAACAATAACAAAAAAACACCAACAACAACAACAGCAACATCAACAACAAAAGGCAGCTTAAGAAAAGGTTCAAAAATTGCCAATAAAAAAATACAAAAAAAAAAAAAAAATGGAAAATGGGTATATGGCTTAGGGAGCATATTATTGAACCCATGAGCGCCCAAGCACTTAATTGAGGCTATCAATATGTATATGTATATATCGTATTGCTGATCCCAGGTTTGAATTTGAAAGGGTATTCAAAGTCAGGCACGTTCAAACTAAACTCCTTACTATTTTTATGTAGTAAGTACATGGTATAACTTTATAACCATCTGTAGTTCTTAGTTTATGCCTTAGTTTTGTCTGCTATTCTGCCCTGTGTTGGCAGTTTCTTGCACTTAACTATTTTTGTTTCACCAGCCGACTAATTAATTTTAGTTTTCAACTGTTAACAACTTTTTAAGTCAAACTAGTAAAGTTTTTACTTCATTATGCACTTTTAGGTTTCGCATAGTTAATAACGAAGAATTTCTATGCAAACTTAAGTTAAGTAACAATGCTTAGGAACATGAAAGCTATTCAGGAACAAAACTATTTGACAAGTAAGGCTTTGAGAGATATTAAATGTATCATAATTTCAGATAATTAAACTCACTTAAAAACTATTTTTAAACTCAAAATATAAATAAGAGATCAATCTTATATTTAACTTGCTTTAAGCATTACAAAAAATGTTCATCATTTTAGTTTCACGTATTGGTATTCGTAGAGTTGGCATAAAGTAAAGTTCCTCGTGTAGCATTCATTCTTTGGTAAGGCATCTTCTTTCTTACGTTATACATTCATAAATTTTACAGTGTCTGCGGCATGTCAGTGGGAGACACTTTTCAAATGGTTGCCATCCAGCCAAAAACAAGAAAAATCTGTCAACGGCACTTTTCACTTTCCCTAGCATGCCGCCTGCCCTTCCCCCCTTGCCACTCACCCCATCCCCGCCGACTCTGACGAACATCTCTTCAGTATGCTCTGCTGTTTTATGCCACTAAATATGCCAAAGCGCGCGTAAATTGATTTAAACACGGCGACAACGACGAGACATCAAGGATGCTTCTGTTAGGTAGTGTGTATGGCAATGGATATGGGTTTAGGTATATGCCGGGAGGGCAGGAGAACGGGGAAACAATATATATATGTATGTATGTATGTAAGTGTTTGGCTCATGCACTTATGTTGGCAGGATATGGCAGAGCTATTACTTTAAGAGTTTTCTTTTTTCTTTTTTTGGTATGTATGTATGTATGTATGTATGTCTTTAGTTGATGGTGAATGCCGCAAGGCTCATAGCTAATTATTCCGCTTATTTACTGGTCCCATTGCTCTTGTTGTCGTTGTTGTTGTCGTTTAGCATTAAAGTTTAAATATTTGCGCATGGCAATTCCTCGAAGGAGGCAAAAGCATTTCGATTCTTGGTATTTTCTTGCAAAATATTATAATAGGAATTAACAGAATTGAACGCACTGAGACGAATGCGTCTAAAAGTAAGTAAAATAAAATTTCTATTTACAACTGATTACCAAATCGTGAAGCCAAGACACATCATAAATTTTGTTTCATGTGCCTTAAACATTATATTTTCTGTTTAAATAAAAAGCTCATAACAAATTTATAACATTACATAAACATATTGAACTCTTCTGCAAAAAAAAAATCGCTCATAAGAGTACTTTTCCACTAATATTTATCACATATTTCAAAATTAATCCTTTATAAACTACTAAAATTATATGCAAATTTAATTCTAGTACATTGGTTTTTCCCTCACCTGCATTACTATCTTTATTAAAGGCCAAACCACGAAACAATGAACGTCAAACAAAATTATAATCAGCTTCAGCTCTGCGGATCATGCCAAGGCCATAAATCCTAGGAAAAATAATAATAATGCTATAATGGCTAAAACAAAAAACATATACAATAATAAAAAAAAAAACATTGTTTGCCCTCAACTAGTCAGTTTCAGTTAGCTATTATTATTATTATGAATTTTTACCTATATTTCAATATGGAATAAAAGGATTGGGTCCTTTACGTCACGACCATATCGAATAAAACTTATTATGATTCGGAAGCACCGCTAAATATTCTTCAGTTAGTCATCATCTTGGACGTTTGATTATTATTATTAACACGTGACGTGAAATGGGGCTAATTCAAGCGAAAATTTAATTAAAAATTGTTCTCTTAATAACGAGCGAAAGGTGAGAGAAAAGGAGAGAGGACAAAAAAAAAGGGCAAGAAAGGGGAAGTGCGTGCCAAAGAAAAAGTATGAGAAGTAGTTAAAGGCAAATTGTAGGCGTGGCAAATGCAAGAGCCAAGTAAACGTGACATGAACCTCTGATGGGTTTGGGCCTTGCTTTAGTATGAACTCGGACATTGTCCTCCTCCGTATGACTTTGCCCGTTTTGGTTACGCCTGTAAATTGTTCGATGGCCGTTTATTTCTTTTCGCCTATTTTTCTTCTGTTCTTCTGTGTGGTTCCTCTTGTTGCTGTCGCTACCAAGGAATTTCCACGTTTTATGACCGTTTCTGTTTTTTTGCTTCCTTTTTCTTTTTTAATTGTGAGACGCGCGCGAGAATCGTTGTGTAATGGATAAGGAACATGCCGCTTGGCCATGTTGTCTCTTGACAATGGCCATAGAATGAAGATTCATGGGAATCTGAGTTGTCGTGAGAAGGATATTTGGATGACCGCGAGATGATGAAAAATTGAACAATGATTCTGCAATTTTATTGATGACCTTTGCTGAACCATTAATTGTTTAATTTATTGAGCCACAAATGAGTTTTATGAAGTTTATGCCATATCATTTTGTTTATGGTCGGTCCTCGGCAAGAATGAACGTGATAATTGATTTTATATACATTTGTTAATGGCAAAAAAGAGTGATTAACTTGCAATAAAGTGTACTTTAAATACAAAATCAGTTTTACAAACGAAATCCTTTCGTTTCTTGTTGTAATGTATTATTTGAAGCTTTCAAGAGTTCAATCAAGAGTAATACTTTTTAGAGGGCTTCAACTGTCATTTCATATTGAAATAACAATAGAGATTGCTTTCCAATCCACAGAAAGTAAAATCAAAAATTCCAAAAATATTAAAAACAAACTCTTAACTCAATTACAAATACCATAGAAATACAAATTGAAAGCAAGGCCAAAGAAAAACAAAGGAAAACAAATGGAAGAGTGAGAAAAGTCGAAATGCATTTAGTAAGTTGCTAAAAACCCCACTCTATTGCAAGGGTTTAGAGCTCCTGGCTACGGCTTCCTTTTCCTCCGGCTTCTCCTTGTGCTGCTTACCTTCATCCACACTCGAATCTAAAATCCTCAACGAGTTCGGCACATGAAATAAATTGCTTTGGTTTGTCGCTGCTGCAGAATGAATTTCCTGCATTTTCCACCATTTTCTGTGCTTACTTTTATTATGCCATTATTATTGTTATTTGGGCATTTAACTCGAATTTAGTTTTTACTCTTGTACTCATTGTTATTGTTGGTTGGGCTTGTTGTTGACATGGCACGGCATTGTGGCGCAGCTTAAGGATGCCGAGTCTAGGTTTAAGACCTTGTCTGGCTTTTGCCTCGAATTTATTGCAATTACTTTGAGAAAATACCAAATTTCACACGCAATTGACGTCGCAAAAGCGTTGCAAGCGGATTACGCTATGCTCTAACGAGTTAGAGAGCCAGAAGGATGAATGAAATATGAAAAATAATTGCAAGCAAAAACCATTTCTAATATATAGTCGGGTATTTCCTTTGGCAGTGCATCAAGTTCAAACAATAGTGGAATACATATGGGTATATGGTTGTTACCTGTTCTGTATGAGTGTTGCGTATACGCCACGTTGTCAGATTTAAAATGTTTCGAAAATTCTTTTTTTTCTTGATTTGAATATAATTATTTTTTGCCAAATTCATCGATTTTTATCACTTTATTTTGTACATGTTTATTGCACTTAAAACGTTCAATTCGTCCGAAATTGGTTGAAAAACAATTTGTATGTTTTTCAAAAAACGTAACCGTCACTTGTTGTTCACGCTAAAGCCGCCGCTACCGCTTTATTTGGGCCAGGCCAACAACGTTACCGCTGACTAGAACCGTTAACGTATGACGCCGAACAGGAACTGAATGTGCGACAAAAGCGCCAACCAGACAAGACAAACACGAAACCAACAGCCAACAGCCGACAATCGACGACGACGATGGCAATAGAAATACAAATGCGGCTTCCAGTTGCAACCATTTCCAGTGCCATGGGCCAGGTGGGTGGCCAATATTTTGTTGTTGTTATTTCACTGATAACAATGTCCAGCTGTTGGAACACAGGCAACAGCTGACGATGCCAAAGATAAAGTTGGAGAACCTAAAAGATAAGCTATACCCAATCCACTTTGACTGTTATGAATTTATAATTAAAGTACTAACAAAAATAACATAAATCAAAATTTATATAACTATATAATAATAGTTTGAGTATAAACTTATATAAATGGATGTTATTTAATAACATACTGAAATGTGGTAATATATTTATATATATGTAAGACATAAGTTTCCTTTTCTGCAAAATGAAACTCCAAGTTTAAGTCAGTTGTTACCATTTCTACTACTATTTGTTACCAAGATTATCTACTACTCTTTTAGTGATTTAGATTGCGCATGCGCCAACCCAATCCCACTACCCTCAACCTCCAATCAGAACTGGAAAGGTCACCCAGCCAGCCTTCTGGCCAGAAAACGAACTGTTGCTCATATTCGATTATCCTGGCCCTCAGACTGTCCATAGGCCAGTTGCTGGGGCCATCAAGCAAACACTTTACATGCAGTTTTTACACGCTTCACGTTTAAATCTCACATATGAAAACACTTTAGGGCTTGCACCTGGACCTTCACCTGGTTAAGGTGCCGTCAATATCAAAAGCAATTTCTGCACGACAGCGTCGACTGCTCCCCAAAAAGTGCTTTTGGTTTTTTGCTGAGTGGTTCTTGGATAACGTCCTGTTTGTTTGTTGTGTGTTTCATCTGACTTGCGGCCGATGAGTTGGGCTAAAAAAGTAGATTGCATTTGCCGCCGGCACAACAGCAGACGTTGTTGGCCAAATTGAAGTAGCATGTTGATATATCGAATACCTCATCGAGTGGTCGGCTCATCTATCTATTATTTTACATACCTTTATAGGTATTTAGGCTGTAAGCAAGATAGTGAGAGAAAACGAGAAAACGAAAATTCTGCCATGCATAAACCGCTCGAAAGCATCGATGCATTTCCGTTGATAAATCAAATTACAAATATTTATTTTTTTTCCTATCCACATAAACGATAAACTTACCACGGCACGTGCCAATTGCAGAAAGAATATCCAATGCATATATGTAGTCACTCTAATATTTGATTTCAATTTTGAATATTCATTATTTTTTATTTATCTTTTCATTTCCGTTTGCATTAGATTTACATCAATGCGCTCTAAATATTTAAGACCATTAAAGTTAGACGACAATGTTTAATTCCACAATTGCCACAAAAAAAAAGAGCAAGACTTTCAGTTAACTAATGGAGAACTATGAAATATAATATCCAAGTATATTATCAATTTTAAAATAACTGAAAATTAGCGAACATTTGACGTTTGACTAGGTACAACCATAATCTCATACCAAAATATAGACATCAGATATCGATATGGGAAATTAATGATTCGCATTTCCATTTGATCCATTCAGATTGTGCCAGAAGCGACTTTACCCAACCTTAAGAAATATTAAGCCATCGTCATCCACCCCAATCAAGACTTTAACTTTTAAAAGCCATTCAAATTTTAGCAGTTTAATTATGCCAAAGGACCTAACTCACACACACACACACACTATCGCATACATACATACATATATAAATGTATATGTATATATATTGAAATTTGTCTGGATAGTTGTGCGGATGTCTGTATCCACATTTACCGCACTGACCACAAATGAGAAACCGTCTTTGGTCAACCAAAAAGCCGTTCAGTTGCCCACACACACTCACACTCGCCAACACACACACACACACACTTACAAATCAAACCCTTTTCAATGCAAAAACGAGAACTAATTTGAATAATTTATTTTCGCCGAGAGAACCGGCAGCAAAAACATCAACAACAACAAAAACAACACCAAGCTTCATTCATTAAAACGAATGGCAAAGCAAAAATTTTGAAAAGAACATAAATGTAAAGGGTAAGGAGATATGTTGGTAAGTAACTCAGTGATACCTGAAGACCAGGTTAACTTAGTGAAGCAAATTTCTCTCTCCTCATGTATGATTTTATTTGTTGTTTTAATTAACATGAGTCCTGGGATACAAAGCATTTGGGAATTGGAAACTTTTTAGGAATGCGTTACGGTTGCAATTTCAATGCAAAACTAATTTTGAGTATGCGGTCCAGCTGTGAGTTTTAATCAACCGCAAATGCAATGAGCCTTGTGGCTATTGTTAATTAGCATTTGTAGAATGGGGGTGGGGAGAAGGATATAATTATATGCGTTTGTTTTATTTGAATGCGATTATGAGGTCAGTGTATTTGATTTCTGTGTGCCAATCTAAGCTGCATAATATAATTTTGTTTAATAAAATCAATTTTCATACCCTTGATGAGAGTTTTCCCAATTGAAATGTTTTTATTTTCAGAGTTTGCACTCGAATTGGTCTTTTTATATTATAATTTGTACGTCAACTTCCTTTTAAATGTTGACAGACTTCATCTCTAAAACCTTTTTATTCAGATCCACAAGTTTAAATGTTTAAAAATGGATTTTTAAGGGTAAGAGAAATTCGACACAATTGATATTAGAATGTCGCTCTAGTTATTTCTATTCAATTAAAAAACGAAAACAAAAGGAAAAATGTCACATGACATTTGAACTTTTTATATCAGAGGTCAGTCCACTCTAAATGCTTTTTATATCGAATTATTTTATTAATAATCGATGTACATACATACACTGGCAATGCGGTAGCTCGAATTTTATCAAATAAATATATGGTAAACTAATCGATTAATGGTAAACGCAATTTAAGCAAATAAAATTTTGAAGCTACAGCAATTGAAACAATAGACTTTGGTCAGCTTTAACTATATGCAAATGACAAAAAATGATGTGTCTACATTATAATAATATGCACAGATCTGCCACAATTGTGAAAAAAGGGTAAAAACCGCATTAAATTTTGATATGGGTCTATTTATGTATTTGCCTGGCACATGAGACACTCTCTAAAGTTAAGTTGGGCCCAAAACAAATTTTGTGACTCTTGTGTCTGCGCAATGCAAATGTAAAGTGCTTGGGCAATGTCTGAGGTATTCTTAACCAGCTCCAAAATGGATTTGTCGACACCCAACACTGAGAACTTTTTAAATATGCATGAGCACCTTTTCGGTACTTTTGCTGGCATACACGGCGCATACTTGATAACAGAAATCTCATTTAAAGGCCACACAAAACGAAGCAACATACGAGTTAGGGAGGGAGCCAAGAAGTAGAAAAAATGGAATATAGAGCAAAAGAGGCGAGAAAGAGATATTACAGTAGGTATGCATTATTTTTAATTAAAGTTTTTTTTTCATTTTTGGTTTTTTATTTTTTAAATATTTAATTAGATTTATTTCAGCACTTGTCCAGGTGCAAAGCAAACCATGAAAAGCTTACCAAAGTCATGCCACATCGTTGCAGGACACCATTCTTGCACCGCATCCTGGAAGCGCTTGTGCAAATGTGTGCACAAAATTAAGATGTTTACCTTTGTAATGAGCTGGCAAGTTGGCTGTTTGATGTCTCTGCCAACTGGCAGTATCAACATCGTTATCATCAACAACGCCATCAATCATGTCTTAGCCAAGCAGATACTTATGCCATTCCAATTGGCATACTCAAAATAGCCATAGATGCCGAGCATAGGCAACCCAATACCTATCTTAGCTGGTTATTAGTCTTCTTTTATATACCAAACCGATGTTCAATTGTTTTTATTCGAACGATTGTTGTCGCCATCAAGCAAATTGAAATTCAGCTACAGGTGAAACATTTTCTTGGCGAACGCTGCGTGGGTCCGTAGAACTAACGAAACTCCGCCTCACCCTCCGTTCTTGCCATCCTTTTGTAGCTGTCCTGGTGATTGGCATGCATGAGCTGCATTTGACAGTGGGCGTAGTGTCCTGCTGCTATCAACCCAATTCTTTTAGTAGCAACAACGACGGAGCCACATTACTTTCATCGTATTCCATATAGAATACCCTTTAAGAGTGTGGCAATGTGCGTGAGCTGATCAAAAGGCTTGACGCATTTGTAATGAATGTCAGTTGGTGTTTTGTTAATTTTAAATGCTTTTCCTGCCACACAGACTGCCACAGAGACATGGCGATGAATTCCGTTTGCTGACTGACGCACACCTGCCGCTTTCGAGTACTGAAAATGTCTGTTGATTTAATTTTCTTTTTGTATTTATTTATGTTTGGGTGCTTGTGAGTGTGCGTGTGTGTGTGTGTATGTTATACTTTTAAAAAATTGCTACACACAAAGCAAACGTGCAAAATGTGTTAAAAAGTCGCATGCGGAGTGAAGGCGGGGCCAGCTTCGTATCATCAATGTTGCTGCTGATGTTTCGTTTGTTTGCCATTTTCTTTTTGAAGTCTCCAGTGACACAAAGACACACATACACACCCACACACACACAATAACACACACAACCCACACATAACCAAAAGCTTGTAAATTTGTAAGAAAATGGAAATTAAATGAACTTGAAATTGTAAGCAGCTCATAGGTTCGGATTAGACTTGTGTCTTTGTTATACAGTAATCTTTTCATCTTTTGTGATGTTTTATTTCAAAATGTAACTAAATTGTAGTTTCTCTTTTGCAAAATATTGTGAATACATAAAGTAAACTTAAGATTTCAACAGTAATTATAGGATAACAAATAGTTCGGTCATAATTTTCTTACATAAATACAGTTTTCATTTGTTACTTTAATACGAGATAATAAAACAAAAATTTCTATAAACATTGGGACTTCATATACTTATACCTATAGTTTTAACATCAATAAACACTACACAAAACAAAAAAAAAAAATAAATTAATAAACATTACACATTTCCAACTAACTCTGTGTACGACTAGAGTTATGTGTGTATGATATGAAACTTTGTTATGCTGATTATGAATTTGCAATTAAATTCGAATAAACATAATTACGCCGACGATATCAAGCATATTTGTTATGGAATAGTATGTGCCTAAAAATAAAAAGGAATATATTAATGCATATGTTAGAAAACGGCAGGAGGCAAAGAATTTACCATTTTCAATTTCAATCATTTCACCGTGTCGTAGGACGACCGACTCTGATTCCCTGCCATCACCAAATATGGTCTCGATGGCGAACTGCCCATACTGTACAATAAATTTCTAAATTGACAAATAATAAAACATAATTTTAGAATAAAAACAGAACGACTGCAACAATTATGAATGTCATACCATTGTTGTTGTTTTGGAACGTTTCTTGTCGCGCTTCTGATGCGGTTTGAATCGCATATACCCTAAGCTAGTCTTTTCAGCGGTGTTGTAAAATGCATAGTCAATACCTTCCAAATTTTTGAAGACCAAATCTTTTACTGTTGCTGCAAGCGAAAGAAGAGGATGTTGAAAATGCAGCTATTACGAATTATATTGAATTACTTACAGGCATGATTATCGAGACTATTTAATTGATTAGTAGTGTCTAGAGTTTCTGAACCATGTAGCCATGATGTAAACTGGTTAGCCGATCGATCGACATTTGATGTTCCATTTGGTAAATCAAGCTGTGGATCTGATTGTGTCGCAACTTCCACATTTTTTGATGTGCCGTGATGAACTTCAGGAACAGAATTTCCTGCATCCGGTTGTTTTGGTGTAGTTTTCTTTCCCTTTTTTCTTTTGATTGGACCACTTGATGGCGCTGGCTCAGAATAGTTATCCTCTTGGTCAGAAAACGGAGCTACGCCTAAGCTGATAATGCTTGGAGACTGTATCGGCGCATTCGATGATTGATTACTATTCTTTTGGTTCATAACTGGAGGCTCCACACTACAAGGTGTGCTAGAGCACAACGGTGGTCTGGTCATAATGCAATCGCTTTCTGTCTCTTTGCTACGATTTTTCGGTTTAGTGATTTTAGTGGTTTTGGCTTTTATAATATGTTCTTGAAAAGAACACCGGACGAAAGTGAGATCTTTGATGGTATGGCAAAAGTTATTTCGCAACGGCACCTGACCTCGCTTTGATCTGCGAATGGCTGTAAAGAGACAAAGTTTTAATACTTAATAAACGGCTCCTGAACGGATCGCAGTTGTACTTACATGTATCATGTTGCTCAGTTGGATTTTGCATAAAGTTTGTCATCATTGTTCCGTTCAAAGGTATATTAATCTTAAGCTTATCCAATTGCCTTTCAAGTTTTGTTTTATTTTTTTTGGCTCGTGGCGCCGGCGCCAACGGTTTTTTGAATATCACCGCATCGTTTTTCGTTGTCGCCTTTGCCTGTTGTTCCCGTTGACTTTTACAACGCTGCAGTGCTTCACGTGCAGCTTTGCTTGTGCTAGGCTGATCGTCATCAAGCAGCAGATCATTCTCTAGATTCGGTTGTGGTGGAGGACTATCCATTCGAAGAGCTTCCATATGTTCAATTTGCACATCCTCAGTGGCGTTGTCTGCAAGAGACACACCCTGATTTTCCGACACCAGTTTCTTCTGCGATGTCGATGAATTCGACGATTTCTTCTTAGACGCCGACCCCTTGGTTTTCTCCTTATTTGTAGTATTCTGTATTTTAGTTTTGCTCATGCGTTTTGGCATTTGTTTTTCAAAGTCAGGAGATTTCGGTTCCAATTGTGATCGATCCGGAGACTGTGCCATCAGTTCATCTAGACTACGGACACGAATAGAGTTTGAATTATTGTGTGTTGTTTGCAACTCATTTTCATCTTTGCTATTGTTAGGTAAATCTTCTATTTCCGGATCCTTGTTTCGTGATGACTTAGATAGACAAGAAGTGTGGGCCTTCCCATTTTCTTTTTGTTGGTTTAAATTATTCTTATTAGGGCTGCTCGAATGAGATGCAGATAACCCATGCGGAGAGTGAGCTTCGTTTTGATGATGTTGACTTGTTATGTGCCCCAATTCTTCATCGTCGTCATCACCATTATTGGAGTCTGGTGGAGGAGCTACTGCTCTACTAGCATCAGCAGGTTCATTTCTGTCAGCTTGAACCTGCTGTTCTGTTTGAAGTATTGGTAATGTCTCCTGTTCTGGGACCGTCTTGTTTGTGGATTTCTCTCGCCTTTTATGGGATAAGCGATTTTGGTTCTCAGCTTTTTGCAAAGATTGCGAACCTACAACAGTAGTAATAATGTTCGCATCTTCGTCGCTTTCAGGCCCTGACATAGAGTCTCTACAACTCAAACTCGTTCTTCTTTGCTTTTCTGGGGATGAAGAGTAGTCCTCAGTCTCTGATTCCCCTTTGGTATAAAGGCTCCGCTTGGAAGTGCTTCGTGACTTGATACGTTCTTGCATGGTTTTCTCAAGAGCCATATAGTTTTCCAGTTCTTTGGTCTAAAATAGATTAATTTGTATTAAATTGGATTATAACGTGACTTATTTAAACTTACTATGGGTTGCTTTTGACGTCGTGACCGTGAACGGGACGAAATACGTCTCGGTTTCTGTTGAAGAGCTGTAGGTGGTGGACCCATTGATGTGGAAACATTAACCGTTACTTCCTTAACCTGAGTTTTATCGCTGAGCAAATCTTCGGATTTACTAGCATCTAGATTCCTACGCATTATCTCAAAACGTATACCTTCTTCTAAGGCCGCTTGCTGCTCCAAATTTTGCTTTCGATGTCCATTCAAGGGATAAATGAGGCCCAATGAATTTCGTTTTCGCAGATCTAGAATCTCATAGTTACTCATCCGGACCAATTCGCCTGCAAATTTTTCTCCATTGATGGGCGTACAGGGTGCCTTATTTAAAACTGACGCAAGTGTTGCCTTTCGATGGCGTCGATCAGAATTGGTTCGATGTAGATTCAGTAGCTGCATGGAATTTTCCTGATTTTCGGTAGGTTTGCGGTAATTGGCATTAAGCTTGCGTTTTTGTCTAGTCGTATTGCCTCCGGGTGGGGCTAGATTAAGAGGTGCAGTCCTGTCGCTTCCTTCGTCGCTGTCATCGTCAGTCAAAATATCGATATCTTCCACTTTTTGCTGACTCGTAGTTTGAATGCTGCGACTGATAACGTCAATTGGCTCTAAGTCAGCCCCACAATCGGGAGCATCCTTTTTAAGAGCGGGCACCTTTTGTTGACTTGATGTTTGAATACTCCGACTGTCTGTGTCAACCGGTTCGTCCTTATTCAAATGTTTGTCAATCGCTACATCTGCTCTAGGGCTTTGAGTATTGATAGGAATAACTACTAGGGGTAGGCTAGTATGTCGGGATAGATTCTGTATGATTTCGCCAAGTTGCTGGGACTGACTGCCAGTCATGGACAGTTCTTGTGGTTGTGTTTCCGGCACTACTACCTCCACCTCCGGCTGTGACAATGGGAGAGGCTGACGGCGACGGGGTGCTGGAACTGGAGGCGTATCAGGCACCACCATATCAGTATTTACGCGCCGCAGTCGCACCATTGGCGTTTTTATTGATGTCTGCTTTGCACACCTCAAAGATGTCGCGTTGAGGTTTGAACTTGACCGGCTAAGCCTTGTCTCAGCAAGGTTGCTCTCCTTTTCAATGGTATAAGTTCGCCGCTTAACTGCACTTTGCGGTGAACACGGACAACAAGATCCCTGGGTAAGATTCGGATTAAAAGATTTTGTAAACGTGGCTTCCACTTCGCGGCGAAATTGGGCAAGGTTTGTAAACATATTATTTGGATCACTTTCTGCCTCAGGGACCCGCTCACTATTGGGTACTGCCTCGTGATGAAGTTCATTCTGGGTTGGTGACTGCTTTTTGTTTTCAACTGGCGTACTGCTCGTTGTTGGAATCTAATTAGAAAAATCAATTAACTTATGCTTGAAATAATTTAAACATTTACTTACAAAAGCCGGCGAACTGGGGATAGGCGCATCTAACGCAGCATTGTCAAACTCTTTAAGCAGCTGACGACGACCACAGCTTTGGGAGCGCCTCCTGATAGCAACACGACGCAAACGATCTGAACCAGGCACCTTGCTGGCACTACGCCGTGATGGGGAGATGCTAACGGCTCTGGGCGGCTGTAAGGGTGGTTCAGTATCACAAGGTACAGCTGCTGGTACGTCCGAAGCGGGCGCTGACTCCTGCAGATGCGTTTTGTTTGGTTTTTGTGCATCTAGTGCTTCTGTTGGTTTCGGCTCCTCGGGTTTTTTTATCAGAGGCACATCGAAACTCAAATCAATTGAGAAATCTCCAAAGAGACGCACATTGTCTTGCTTTGGTACCTCATCCGCCTTGCGCTTCAAATATTCGGCTAGTCTATCCGCATCCGTAATAGGTTCAGCTAATATCGCTTCCAGCTCTGGTGAAGCGTTCATCTTTTTCTTATTTTTGGGCCTTGGGTTTTCAATTCCAGATAACTGAAGCTCAAATTAGATTTATTATTTATACTCACATCTTATCTGCACTGCAAACATGTAAGCCAAATGCGTTTAATATTTGTTTTTCATAGGGCTTGGCCTTTTAAATCTTAAAACAATCTTATTTAAAATGTCGGCCCCCGACGCTATTAAAAAAATGTTGCCAGATGGTTTCGAATTGGCGCCACTTAACAGAGGTTTCAAACCGACTTAACAGAGTAAGGGTAGTTATGGTTCCGGTTCGATTTGAGTGACTTATTTTGCGGCATAATTAAAAAATTAAATACCTGGCGCCATATGTCAGAAGCTGATTTTTCAATAGTCTATATCTATATAGATAGTTTCTTTTCTGACGCGTAGTCAAATATGCATTGGTTTTGAAAAATTGTCTGCCAGGAACTAGTTCAGGATTTAGTGCACAGGTCTTCCTGCTTCCGTTATCGACGCTCAAATGTAGAGGAACGGCAGCGCCTGCGCTTTTAATTTTGTTTTGTTTTAATTTATAGTTTTGTTAACCTGTTGTTAGGCGCGTTGGCGACGTCGTACGATGAATATGAATACTCCGGGCGTCAGCCTGTTTCAGGGCGGTGAGACACTAAAGGTTAATTCGACTTTGGACCGTTTAGAAGAAGAAGAGGCGCTTCAGGACCAGAAGCGTCGCGAAGAAGAGGTAAGTAAACTGATGGAATGTCATCCGTTCTCTCACCCCGAATGGACAATTTCAGTTGGGAAATCTGCTGGAAAATGCCTTCGATGACTTAGACGATGATGATAGTACAGTCGACTCGACAACCAATTTTCATTCGAACTTGCTGCCGGAGCAGCCGCTGCCAACATTGCCTTCACATCATGTGGAACACCAAATCCAGAACTATGCCAGCGCCCAGCATAATATTCGTCACGAAAGTGAAATGGAAATACATAAGTTAAAAATGATGCTAGAGTCAAAAACTCATGAGTTGAATAACGTCAATAAAGTGGCTTCTGAAGCTCACAAGAAAATTGATGAATACCAGAAGCGTTTGACCATTGCCCAGGCAGAGCTAGACAGAGCTCTGCGAGAGAAGCAGAACACGCATGAACTTTTGGTAGAAGCCAAGGAACGCTGTTCTAACCAAGACAACAATCTTGAAAAATTGCGGGGCGATAAGAAATCGTTAGAGCTGGAAAACACTCGTCTAGTGGGCCAATTGGAGACAGCCCAAAGCATGTTGGGTGATGTCCAGCGTAAGTACGACATGGTAGAGCGAGATCTACATAAACGTGAAGAGCGTCATGCTGACATACGTATTAAACAAATGGAGGAACAACACCGTGCCAAATTGGAACTGATGCAACAACAGCTCTGCGGCGTTACTGATCAGTTGGATAAAACGAAACAGGATTTGGAGCAAATGCAAACGCGCTACCAAGCCCTGCAGGCCAACCACGAGACAATGGTGTTGGAGAAGGCGGCGAGGATCAATGAACTTAACGGGGCACTAGATGTCGCTCAGCGGCGATGTAATCAACTATCCAGTAAGCCCAACTTTGAGGCAGAGTCTGTCCGTCAGAAACAATGTATAGCGGAACTGCATTCTCAGGTGGCTACAATGGAAAAGACAATTGCTACTCTAAATGAACGAGTTAATGGCACTACGGCGGAATTAGATCTGATGGATACTCTGTTGCAGCAGCACCATACCGAAGACATTACAACTGGCCGACTAAGTCAGGGTCAGGATTCTAGACTGGTGGGCAGTACTCCGCTCAACCCCACTGATCGTATCGGCCATATAAAACAGGAGCTCTATCGGGCACTGGGAAATCTGAAAAACAAGCGAGAGGAAGTGCGAAAACTAGAGAAACAGGTTGAAGAACGCAACCAGGAGTTGCGGCAGCAACGGGAGCAGGAGAATCATTCCCTCGTTCAGCTGGCCACGCTGAGAGAGGAAAAGGCGCGTCTAGAGAATCGCCTTAAGTTGATGCATCAGGAATTATCGGAGGCACAGAACAAATCATTAAACAAATCACGCCTGCAAAGCGAACTAGAGACTTTAACCAACGAGCGGGATGCCCTTAAGCAACAAGCGCGGCAAATTGATGAACAACTAAAGAATGTCGAAGTCGATTTGGAGGAGCTAAAGCAGGAACATGATAGCCTTAAACGAAACTATGAACAACTTAATGAGGAAAATCGACAATTGCGAACACGAACCTCTGACAACACGCGCATGGAGTTAGAACGACACAAGATTCTGCTTAAAAACGCTCAAGGAGAGGTGGAACGGTTAAAGAAACTTTATGCCGAGATTTCCAATGACAAGGAATCGCTTAACTATCAACTTCGCAAGCTTCAGGAATCTGACAATCTTAAGGAAATGCAGGACTTGCGGCAACAGTTGGCCAGCCTTCAACGCGGTATGCAGTTAGCTGAAGTCAAATCAGAGGAACTTTCCAAGATATTGGAAACCGAGAGACTCTGCCATGAACGAGAATTACAGACTCTGCGAGAAAAATCGGATCGAGAGAAACGTGAGGAGGCGAAAGCAGCAGCCAAAGAAAGTTCCGACAAATGTAGCCGATGCATTGAGCATTTGGCGGAGATTACAAAGGTAAGCAAACAAAAAAGTCCACTAAAGTCTCTTGATAGCCAACGTGCTTGTTTTCCAGGTCGAAATTCAAATGTTAAAACTGCAAAACGTTAACACGATGCAAGCCAAGGAACTAAAAGATCTGTCACTAGAGCTAGAGCAGTCCAAGGCATTGCAAAGCGAACTGGAAGAAAAGATTGAGCTGTCCATTGAACAGGAGCGCATCATTAATGAACTAAAGATCAAAGCCAAACAGTTTGAGGAGTATATCAACCAACAGGCAGCTGAAACATCGGAAAAGAAGCAATCCAGTCCCAAAACACCAGCATCGGGTTCCTCACCTGGAGGGGAATTTAAAGATGAACCCTTTAAACTTATTTCCCCAGACCTAACTCAGGAACGCATCAAACGCATTGAGCAGCGTGTGCGGGACGAGATGGCCAAGCTGTTTGCCAACGAACTGAAGCGGTTTACATCCAGACTGCATCAAACCGAGGAGAAATCCCTTTGCCTGCAGCGGGAGTACAATTTAATCTGCGGCGAGCTACAGCAGCGGCAAACGGAAGTGGAACTGCTTAAGCAAACCATTCTCGCCGAACGTGAAAATATTGAGGAATTGCTGGAAGCCAAAGAGAGCAAACAGAAGGCAATGCTGCAAAAGTGTCGAACTGAACTGCAAGCCAAGAATCAACGAATTGCCGAGCTTTTACGGGAACTGGACGAACAGCATGCAAGTATCGGGTCAGAGCGTCAGTCCATGAAAACAGTGATGGCCCAATGGGAGGCTCAAAAGCAATCTGTTGATCAGGTGGAACAACAGTGGCGTGACCAGTTAAAACTATTGCAAAGTACACATGAGGAGGCAATGAGGGCCGCCCAACAACGATATCAAAGTGCAAAACGAACGGCACAGAATTATAAGCTTTATGCCGAGGACAAAGAGGCGCACATGAAGCGCGAGTATGAGCGCATTAAGCACGAATACGAATTGTCTCTGGCCAAGATTGAGCTCACAATGAATCAACGACTAGAAAGAAAGATTCGCGAGCCACCGCAGCGCGACAAAGAGAATCAGCCTAGTAATAACAATAAGAATAGGTAGTCTACCTGTACGTTGTCATGAGTTAATTGTTTATATCGTTCAACTACTGCCAAATTTATTTTTATCATAAATATATACGAAAACATTCCCCATATCAAATCAAAATATCAATTCTGTTCGATAGATAATGTTTTGAAAAAGTTTCTTGTTCACTGCATTCTGAAATATTTACCTGATGGTGGCCATAACTGATGTTAGACTGCTTCTAACTAATGTCAGAACTAACTAAACTAAACTATATTCTCGTTAATTAGGAAAGCACTGATTTTAAATTTCTTACTGGCGCAAATTAACGATAACAGATTTTGGCAAAACTCGAGAACTAGTTCAATTGCTGGAACTAACAGTTTTGGGATTTGTTTGACAACAGCTGTTCGTGTGTCGGGATTGGAAATTATTCAAATGCTTGGCATACGCAACGCCATCTCCAAGCTGCGTACAATAACACGTGCTCCTGCATCTTTAGTAGTCCAACGATCCATTGCCTGCCGGATGCCGACTGCGTCATCGTCTGCATCAACCAACATTGACCAGGTTGTAGCCCAGCTGGGGAAGCCGCCCAAGATGAGGGAAGAGCCGGCATTTAAAAAAGTCGACAGTCCGGAGTTTCATAGCATCTTCACACCTGAATTGGAGCAGCTGGTATCCCTTTTTAAGAAGTATAACTTTGAGCTTAGGATTGCTGGTGGTGCTGTGCGTGACATTCTCATGAGTATCAAACCGAAGGACATTGACTTGGCAACTACGGCTACGCCGGACCAAATGAAAGAAATGTTTACCAAGGAGGACGTGCGTATGATCAATGCCAAGGGAGAGAAGCATGGAACCATCACTCCTCGCATCAACAACAAAGAGAACTTTGAGGTGACAACATTGCGGATTGATGTGCGCACCGATGGACGACATGCGGATGTGGTATTCACGACAGACTGGCAGCTGGATGCCAATCGACGGGATTTAACCATCAATTCCATGTTCCTCGGTTTCGATGGCACTGTCTATGATTACTTCTATGGTTATGAAGATCTACAGGAGCGTCGTATACGCTTCGTAGGCGATGCAAATATCCGAATCAAAGAGGACTATTTACGGGTTCTACGTTATTTTAGATTTTATGGAAGAATCGCTAATGATGCAAATAGTCATGATACAGAAACTTTGTTGGCCGTTAAAGATAATGCCGCAGGCCTAGGCAGAATTAGCGGAGAGCGAATTTGGTCAGAGCTACAAAAGATAGTTGTGGGCAACTATGGGCGCGAGCTATTACTAGAGATGAACCGGTGTCAACTTTTGGAATACTGTGGACTTCCTTCCCATCCCGAATTGCAGGAGTTTGAGCGACTTTGCGGCGACTTGGAACAGTTTGAGCCTCCCAATCATCCAATTTTGTATATGACAGGGCTATTACACACCGTCGAGGACGCCATGAAACTGCATGAACGCTTGAAACTGTCTGCATATGAACGAGACTTGGCTCTGTTTATCACTCAGCAGCGGGACCGTGTAAATATTAGTATTAGTTTCATAAATATTACCTAAATATTAATTTTCTTCTCAGGTGGATAAGGAATATAGCTGTCTGCGTGATTATCAGAAGCTTTGCCTGCAACCCTACGCTAAGCGTGACTATGTTGAGCAGTTGCTCAAGTATTCTAACAAACTGGAACTTCACCGACAGCTAAAGTCATGGGCAACACCAAGTTTTCCGATAAATGGTAATACACTTAAGGGATCAGGCCTTGTGGGCCAGAAGCTTGGGCTTGCGCTGACCCAATTACGCCTTCTATGGGCAGACAGTGATTTTAAGCTAACGTCCGAGCAGTTAATGGAGAAGCTGCCAGAGATCATAGATCAACTACAGACGCCTCCAAAAAAACCACGGATTGAATAATATTCTCACTTCTCCTCATCATCATTGTTATATGTATTTCATAGGGTAAAGATGGTTTTTTTTTTTTTTTTTTTTTGTAAATACACCAATGTATATTTCAAGAATCATTTTCAACCAAACGTTTTGTAAAAATCTGTATCGGTCGCTTAAAGCCGCTCTCACAATGGTCAGGTACGCCCATTAGTTCCATAGTTGCAAATCCGACTTCAGGGCTGAGAAGATATTCCGTAAACTTTTCGGGCTTTAATTCAATGGCATTGTAATTTTCCCGAATTTTTTCCTAAACAAACAAATACTTTAGTCAAATTTTTGAACCAAATAATTTCATTTTTACTCACCGATAGCTTTTTTCGCCTTTTATATGTGTCGAAGGACTGTGGTTCCAGTATGAGCTTGCCTCCAGGTCGTAATTGAAGAAACATGCGGCGAAATGCCTGCTTTAAGCCTGCATCACAGAAATTGAGATGTATCCACTTAGTCACTGAGAGACAAAGAATCACATCAAATTGCGGGCGCTCTATTTCTAATAAAACATCATCCTCAAGTACATAGTTGCCGTGCAGGAATCTCAGATTGTATGGAAATCTAGATCCAGGAGGATTTTGACGTTTCAGCGAGCCAATGGCCATTTGGGCGTCGTTAACAAGGCTCCGATCGATGTCCAGGCCAACAAGCGTCTTTACATTGAACTTTTTCGCAATCTCTATGGATAAATGACCCGAATTGCAGCCAATATCTAGCAATTGCTTGTCTTGAAAGAGTTCTGGTTGCGTGGCTAACACATCCAAACGGATATCATGGAAATCTTTATCTAATATACGCTTTCCATAATAGTGTTTGTAATTGCCATACATGAAGTTTTGATCTTTGTTTTGCCTGGGCTTCTGCTTCTCAAGATGCAGTCTCTTCTTGGGGCTCTGTGGTGGTGGGAGAGTTGAGTTGGAAACGGAGGATGCGGATGTCAAGGGGTCTAACATATTGGGAACATTATGTTTCAGTCTTTTTGCATCATCCCCTTCATCTTTATCGGTTGCCTTACGCTTCTCCGTAAACTTTGCCGGCAAGTTGTTATTGTTTTCTACTTCCATATTCAGAAACGAATCTAAACGTTTAAGAAATTGGATGCTTTGTCGAAGGCAAACACCCTGCTTTTTTGGTGGGTGACACAGATACTGTATTCGTTAAAAAGTCACTCACAATTATTAATTATTATTTGTTAATTACTATGTATTATTTAAAAAACTAAAAATTAACTTTTCCGCTTTCACGTTTCGAAAAGTCAGCTGTTGTTTTACTACTGTGGGTGAGTCGATTAATACTCAAAAAAGCGGTACTTATCAACAACTTTACTTTAATTTCCACTGCAGAGGTCGCCACTGTTTCACGCTTTTTGATCATTTTCGATAATTGTACTTTAAAATCCGCAGAAGGCGCCACGGAATCGCGCTGCAGAGGGCGCCACTGTTTTTATGTTTTCAAAATTATTGGCGGGCTTTGAATATGCAAATTATCAATACATCACCCTCCCTCAATTGTGCATGAAATGCAAAGCAAATCAATCGATTCATAGCATTAATTATATGTATATCAACCTCCTGGCAAAAATGCCTGCTGCAACTGTTTCTATCTGCTAGTTGCTAGTTGGGAATGGTTTTATTTTGCAAAATTTGCATAACAAAGCTAGGCTAATGAAAGCAAAATATGTGTATAGGGATTGGTAAATTTAAGTCCATGCCATTGTTTGTAATATCCGTTAAATGCCCTCGTCTACTTTTCAACGAAATGTGAGACTTTAGCGGTTGGAGGAGTAGCGCGTGCCGCCTATTGACCCCTTTTCGGGTGTGTGGAAGGGCAACGGCAAAGGCAGCAAATTATACCAACTCTGCGTGCATGGACCAGTGGTCAGTTGAAGTGGATGACAAGGGTTGCAGCATCATACTTGATAAGGTGACCGGCGCGTGTCACATTTGGTATGGCATTTAATAACTTGAAATGTTGCAGGCTGCTACATTTGAGTAGCCGCTGTGACTAGTTAAATATTATAAATAGATATTTTTTTAGTTTCTTTTTTCATAATTTATGCCTTAAATCTTCAAATTTTATTTATGATTTTTAAAATGCCACTTTTTCCCATAAACCTTTTGAGGCACAATAACCCAAAGTACTCATTAACCGGCAGGAGATAAATTTCATCAAAATAATTCTTAAAAACCCCTTGAAAAAGAAAAGGCCTTTCAGAAGACATTTCCCAGAGAAAAACTGGCTCGAATATGCAAGAAATTTAATTTAAATAAAATTTCGGTTCCTTTGGCAGAGCGAAAGGGTTGTGTCTGTGCACCATATGACCATCATCATAATAAACCAGTTTCTAGTTTTCCAACAAAAGGATGCAACATCTATTAAAACTTCAAATGACTTGTCGTTTTTTTTTTTTGTTTTTGTTTTTGCTATGCTGCAGCTTCCGCACGTCCACAACGTCCACATCCTTTGATGGATGGGTCACGCACACACACACACATAAAAAAACATCCGAAAGAAGCATCACGCGGCATAGGAAATTCAAAACCCGTTTACCTTACCATGCATTGCATTGAGGTATTGAGGTAACCAAAGCTGCAGAGCGTCCAACATTTAATCTGCTGCACATGCGCAGTTCTCGGTATAAAAATTAGAAGGGATTTGTTTGGTCAGATCCAAACGTAAAATTTAAACACCCTAAGGGTCGGCAAAAGCATAGTTGACAACGGTCCACGGTCCAGCCGAACTTTGGTAATTCAATTCATTCGGTTTCGGGGGTAGCAAAAGGGGTTAACAATTGCCCAATGCCCGCACGCATTGTAACTTTATAATTTTGGGTCAGCATGTTGGTCCTCTTCTCCCAATTTCCATTCAACAATTTTTTTACGTTTTATATATGCAAATGTAGCATCAAATTATTTTATTGTAAACTGTGGATAAGTGAAAACTCTGTCCAGATTTTTCTGAATAGAAATTTTTAATTAAGGTTTCTGATACAGTAGATTTTTTTTTAAGTTTTACTTTGGGGTGGAATTTACATAGTCATAACTAAGTATAAACATATTCTGTAGAGATCTCAAACAGAATGTTTCAGTTGTTTAGGACATATGTCGGCATTTTCCATTTTTAGTAGGTCATTTTTTAATCCAATTCATTTTAAGTTGCTAAAATCTAACAATAAGCAGAAACAATTTTAGCAACAGTAACCAGCAAATTTTTCATAAGATGTTTTAAATATATCATAGGAATATAATAGATAGTTTCTGTCAGTCTAGGTCCGTGACTGTTGGACCTCATTTGGGTCATAAATTCAGCTTAATGCGACATTGACCCACAAAACCGGGCTACAGTCGAGACCTTAAACCTTCTTAAAGTAAAAGTCTTCACGGGTGAATGGATTTACCAGTTCAAGCTGATATAACAAAGAAAATACCCATCGATGACGAACTCTTAACCTACCCCGCGCAGTTTGGGTCAATGAAAAATCGTTTCCAATTTTGAGGCAAAAATCATTAAATTCGTCACAAAAAATATCTTAAAATCTAAAAAAGAAGACGAAAAAAGGGGAAATGAAAGAAAAATTCTATAGGCAAGGGTTGCAGAAGGAGACCTTTGGCAACAAATCTTTCTTTGTTTGCATTTCACCTCCGAGAGTAATTTACTGTGAACCCGATGCGTCTAAGAATGAGGATGAGGATGCCGATGGCTATCTCCTTCGGCTTGGGGGTTGTAGACCGTCTGTAGATCAGCAAAAATGACATCATAAGACGTGACACATTTGAACTCAGCATCAGGACCTAAAAGGACCTCTTGCATTATGTGTGTTTCTTTTTTTATTTTTTGCACCCTTTGATACCTGGGCAAAGATTTCGGTTATTTGATCGCTCGTAAATTTCGTTTTCGCTTGATTTTGTTGTTGTTCTTCTTCTTCTTAATGATCAGAATCGCAATCCTTCGACGATTTTTTCGCACTGTGGGAATTTTTTGCTTGCAATATTTGCGGAAGGAAGCGAGTTTTTGATCGATGACTGTATAGGGTCTCAATAATAGGGTTAAAGGGGCGGTAATTCTTCCTTCGATTTATTAAACTAGGCAAAAGGTAAAGGAAACTGAAAATGGGAAAACTTTGTGGAAATTCGAGACAGTAATTTTCCAAAAGCTTAACTACTTAATTATATACAATAAGCTGTTGCTTTCTGTGCATTTTCACACAGTTTTCCCGAGGAAAACCAGTTTATTTTTAATCGCATCGTGGTCAACCCTTTTGACCACAGCAATTGCATATACAGTTTTCCCTTGATTCTCCAAATTTTGTTGTTGTTTGTTTTCTGACGCGTGTCCAAAAAAGTTAACCCCTTTTGTAGGAAAAAAAAAACAGACCGCTTGACCATTACCCATGGACATGGGATGGGCATGAATCCAGTTTTAGAATTGTTGTTTCTTTGTTTTGGCCTATACCTGTCAGCAGATCCTTTGGGCTATATGGCACGCGTGTGTGATTAGCAGTAGTTAAGAAGTCGACTGTGGTCAGTTATGGCAAGTTGATTTAACATCTTAATGGGCAATTCATACAGAGGACAACACACATGCATACATACATATATTTAGATACATACACACACACACATTCACTCACTTACTCAGTCAAACCAGCAGTTGGTATATCCTGCTGGATGGACGTTTATCAACCCTTTTTTTATGTTTGTTTTTGTGCCATTCAGCTTTATGTTTTTGTTAGAAATTTTGTGATTTGAAAATTTTATAAATGCTACATTTTGGCAAAGGTTTCATCTCTCTCACTCTCTCTGTCTCTGTCTTTGACACGGCCATTATTGGGAAAGGGGTAGACTTTTACAATACAAAGGATATAAAGGATGCTGTGCGTTCAATTGTTGAGGACACTAAAAAGCGTTACGTGTTCGAAAATTCGCCACTGCCACTGACCTTCCATTTGCCCGCTTAAAATTTCATTTGGCATAGGCGAAAGAGAAAGAGTGAGCAAAAATAAAATGGGAAAGAGTTTCCTTAAAGAGAATTGTGTTCTCTTAAATAGCAAAAATTATTAAACATTCCCCAAATCCCAAGCCAAAAAAGTTTTGGCATTTTCAAGGACATCTTTCGGCTCTGTCATAAAACGATCAATCATCGATCTATTGTCAATATGTTTCAAGACATAAAACTTCATCGCTTGACTTTAGAAATTAATGATCTTTGTCAAAGAAAACAAGAAATCTGAAAAAAAGGACACGAATGTTTAATTATTTTGCAGTTTTTTTTCCTTTCAGAGGCTTGACTATACATAGCTTAATAATTATGAAGAATTTAACAATGAATATGTTTTACCTATGACTATAAATTTAAAAGCCTGTCGATAGAATTGGCAAACTTCGACTACACATAAATTTTAAAACTATTTAACTATCCACATCTGGATAGAGATAATTCTGGTTGACGCCATTGGTTTCTCAGAAATTTTCACAAACATTTCATCCATATTTTAATTTGATTTCCTAAATCACTATTTTGTCGGAATTCAAAATTCATTTCTCACACTGATTGCAATCACCTTCTGATGCCAGAATCTAATATTATTTACAAAGCGTAAATAACAAACTGCAAATGCCGCTGCATAAATTTATTTTTACATAAATGGAAAACATTTTCACTACGTTGCAAATTTTCCGCGGCAAATGTAACCCAAATGATGCACATCAGATACGCAGTTTTTGCTCAACCATAATTTGCATAATTTTGGCATTTTCAATTAAGCAGGAGTCCTGGCACTGCGGCATACAGGATATCTGCCAATGAGTAGGGGTTGGATTCGGATGCACAGCTTTGGATTTTTGACTTGTGCCAATGTTATGCAAATTCTTGAAGATGAAGTAACAACACGACTTTGCCTTGAAATGCCTTTGATTTCATTTTGATGTTTTGTTGTTTGGCATTAACCGTGTTAAATGTTAATTTTCCTCAAGTGGCAAATATTTTCGGGTCCAAGACGTTGCAAGGAAATCTTGTGTTTGGGCAACTTAATTGAATCCAATGAAATATTCATGAGCTGCACATTTATTATTGATGTTGTGTGAAGTTGATTGGAAATGTGCAAATACTTGGTCTGTGGCTGGATAAAATATGGAATTTAAACTTTGTGCTGAAGAAGAAAATATTTAGCTAACATTAAATCTTAATTTTGATTTAGTTGCAGATTTTTAGAAGGTCGAATTGAACATCACAAACATTATTTGTCTTACAATTAGATAAGTCAGGATACATAAGACCCTCCCACCCGAACTCCTAGAGCCCTTAACTAAAAATTACCAGTACAGGGAATTGTAAAAACTTCTTACTACAATTTTTTGCTCATATTGACCAGGTTTTTTATTAGAACTATTTGTTTAAAACACCAGAAACTAAACAACCAAAATGGACATCTATTTAACTATCTACACTGACCTTTATGAAAAGGTACATATCATTTGCTTGCTTCGTTTAAAATTTTTCTTCCATTAGCTAATACTTTCAAGTGTTTTCTCATAAATGCCTTTGCCTTCTCTGTATTTGTATTATATAGATTTTAACTCCCACTTATCAAAATACGCAATCTGCCCAAACAACAAATTTACCTCAATGCAATCTTCGATCTCAAAATCTTTTGAATACCAAAGAAAATTGTTGAAAATTTGCAACCCTTTTTCACTATCCTGGTCTTTGAATTTATTAATTTCCCATGCTTGTGAGTTGTTGTTGTTTATGCAATTTGCTGTATCAAATGTCATGAAAATAGCAACAGTCCCTTCCAAAGGATTACGTCATGAATTTTTGATGCAGCTCAGGCAAATGAATGCAGTTTTCCATTTTCGCTAGTTTTTCTTTTTCGCAAGCTATGTACTTGAATGAAAGGAACCCTTTTGCTCAAACAGGCAGAAAACCGTAAAACACTTCTTTTCTTTGCATGAGCAAAAAAAAAATGGAAAAATTTGCAAGGGTAACTACATGCGCGGCATAACCCTTTGCTGGTTGCCCCAAGACGGTGAGCAACTTTCACATAAATCTTGCTAACGCATTTCTTTTCCTGCAGCTGACATCATTAGTACGGCATTTGTCATTTCGATTTCCTTTTCCGAAAAGGATTGCCGTGAAAATGTATACTTTTTTTGATGGTTTTTCTTGCAAAGAAATTTGAAACTTTCAATGAGGAAATCATTACAACCCCTTTGGGCCAAAAAAATGATCGATTGCCATAGTTTGGCAAAGAAAGTGCCAAAGAAAGTTGCAGTGAAAGGTTTGCAATTAATCAGGAAAAAATTGAGAAATTCCTAGATCAGATTACAAGGTGAGAACATTGATTTTTGTGACAAAAATCTAGCGAATTTATTTTTTTATTTTAAAGCCACCCCTAAATGCCAGGCAAATGACCAATGCAACTTGACCTATTGGCCAGCTAACTGTCAACAGAGACGCCATGTCCTTGCATTTATAATCCTATTTATTGCATTATTAGCAAAACGTAAACCAAGTCGAATATAAACAGCTCAATAAGGTTTCTTTTCTTATTTTATGTTATGTTGGTGAGAAATTTCCCAGGCAAATGGCAAATGAAATGAAATGAAACTTTAACTTAAGGGCAAAACTAACCCCCAAGACAAATGCATTCGAGGGCCAGCTGATCTGTCGCTTCGATCATCATCATCATCATCAATATCATTTAACCTAATGGACCCTGACCTAGCCCGACAGAGCTAAGCTGTGGCAAAAGTACCTTTATGCCTGACTAGAGCCAAAATTTTCAATTTTTTTTCTTTGCTATTTTTCTTTAATTTCCGCAAAAGGTAAATTGTAAGCAGGGAAACTTCTGTACTTTAAGGGGTTGTTTTTTTTTTTTGCAGAAGTTCTTGTCTTGGGCAATTTTTATGCTCGACTGTCTAAACAAATATAAATTAAAGTTGAAATTGCAAAGATTTAAACGAACTATATCCATGTTTGCCTAGGTCTCTAAGCCTATATTCGTAAAAGTTTTTTAAGTATTGCCTCGAAACTCAATTTACATGGATATGGAAATACCTGGTAAATACTCGTTTAATTGTCATATTACGTGACAATCATGCCACGCCCCATTCTGGCACTCAATTTACATAAATTTTGCAAGTCATTTTCACACAGACGACTGACCTAGGACATTTGCATGCATACACCCAAGGGCGGAAGGACGAGTGCCAGTGTGCCTTGATTGAGATTTAAATGAGTTGCGATGACAGCTAAAGGTCACAACATTAAGTCAGAGTGGGTGGAAATTACATTTTAAAGGGGCTGAATGGGTAAAGTTATTTAGCAGCTACATTTAATCTCATCATCATCATTATGAATATGCATTTAGTCACTATCTAACTAACAACCTTGTCAACTAACATTAAATTAAAAATCGGAGATGTTGATGGGAACCTTTTTTACTCCAATTATCAATTGTTTTGCCTTTTCACGTTGTGTGAGAAACCCAATCAAGCTGCAAAAGTGCTTTGATCATGATATCCTGTCCTTGGGTATCGTGTTGGCGTTGCTCGGCTCATTGCGCAACTGCCAAAACCGAAATACAAAATACTGCGTAAAACATTTTCCCCAACAAAAAAAAAAAACCTAAAAGAAATCACAAATTTTTGTATTGAAAATTCCTAAAAATAAAAAGAAAAGGAAACGAAAGGAAACCAATTCGAGATCCACCCTCAATCCAAATGTTGGTTGTACACATAACAAGATGTTCTCTACGAAAGCATTTGTCTAAGCATGCTGCGTAATCCTTTTTGTAAGGACACGTCTCAATGTATGTGTGTATCTGTCTATGTGCGCTTGTGTTTGTATGTGTGGGTTTTAAAAGGATTGTGCTGTAGGGAAGAAAAACGTTGCCTGAAATTTAGGACAAATGCCGACATCGGCATATCTCCGGCCGGTGCGCAATTTTCAGTCAGGCAGGCAGGCAGCTGATGATGATCGCCCATCTAAAAAAAAGGATGCCCAAAAGGATGCCAAATGGGGCGCCGCGTTGTGCTGTTTGTTGTGACGATGTAATAAGATTATAATTTCATATTTTTCGGTTTTCTTACAGAAGAGTTCACAGAACTTGAACAGCTGACCCTTAGCAAGGAATTAGATTTGCAACGAAAGGAAAAAGAGGAAAATAGATTGACACGGGGTTGCGAATTGAAAATCAAACTTAGAAGAAAGTCCTTGCAAATGCAACCCTTTTTCACTAGTAATTACGAAAATTGCAAAACATTTTGAGTTACTTTTTCGTACCTACCTAAGAAACAATTTTTACTTTCTTCTATTAACAACAATTTCAACATAACCAAAGGGTAAATATTTCCCGAATATACGAAAAAAGTATCCTATAACATTGCAAAGAATCATTAATTTTAATATTGTCATTAGTTTTTCAGTTGTCTAACCCTAAAAATGGAAACTTTATAAAATGTCTTGAAAAATCATTAAAAAACTCGTGAGAAAATCCTTAAATTGGTAACTTGAGACAACGTTAATGATTTTTTTTGTGCAATTTTCCTAGACAACTTTAAGAAATTCATAAAGATCATCAATCAAATTGGGCAGCTGCTGAAAAGGCAAATATTTATGATAAATTATTGGCCAAGATTCTCTCTTCTTGTTTTGAAGAAAAGCGTGAAAATTGCCAAGATGAAATGTTCAAAAAAACTACTATGGAAAAATAAGTGTTAAAGTTCACAAAATCGAATAGAAATTCAGCTGCCTCAAAAAAATATAACTACTGATCGCTTAGCAACCCCTGATGGTTCATCTCGTTAATAAATTATGCATATTTTTGCCATTAACGAACGAGAAACTGATGCTCGAAAACGCATTTAACAAATATTTGCATAATTTTGGCACAGGCGACTTTCCAATGAGGTGTTCGCCAGGCAGGCAGAGAAGGAGTCAGTGTTATGCAAATGGACCTGCAACACCGGAGAGGGTGATCGAAACGAAGAAGGAGGAGGGTTCGACTGCGCACGCGCGCCATGTGGAAATTTATGCAAATCACGAAAGGAAATCCATCGAACAAATCGATTTGGCGAAGGGCGGAAGTTAAGGTCGATTGATTTTGAATGTGGGACCAAGCAAGGATGGAGGAAAGGGATAGAGAGCGAGCGAGTTGGTTTGTCACTTGGTTGGCGAATTGGGATTGAAGTGGATTTACCAATTGTTGCCATAATTGAGTGACATGGATAACACAGAGCCAGGGCTAAAGCCAGAGCCAGAATGAGGAACCATGTTCCATGTCCCAGGCTATTGATTACAAAAAAGGTTCCTCCACGTTAAAATGGCAACTGGCAAATGAAAATGAAAATCTGCATGAAAATGCAGACAAAAGCCCATACACATCTATAGTATAAAGACGATTCGGAGTCGAGGCTTGTTTTATTTCTGTTTCTATTTCCATTCAAATTTATATTTCCATTTATTCTTCTATGCTTTTGCATTGTGAATTTGCATATGAGAATTTTCTACATTCAGTTATAAATAAATGTAATTCGAAATGGAAAACTTTGTTTTTTGATTCCTACTCCCGAAGAGGCCTTCTCTCTCTCTCGCCCTTTGAGAAAAGGATAACAATCGCTTTGCCCATAAAGCGACAATTATTATTTCAGGACTATGTATAGTAGTAGGAAATGTTGGGCAATGGCATTCAGGAATTAGCATTACACTAGAAAATCCTTTGGCTAGCAAATTGGATGACATCTCTCAATTAGCCTAGTGACACTGACAATGCTGGGGACGACTTTATGGGAATTTAAGTGGTCTTCAAGCTAAGTTAGTAATTGTAGAAATAACTCTAAGCTAAAAAATGTATATAGTGATGCCATCAACGTGAGAAAATCTTTGAGAATGTCTCCTGAACTTATCTCCATCTTCCTAATTACGTCAATTGCCTATGGCACATCTATTCTATTCTGTCCTTCCTCACAATTTCCTCAATTTCCTAACAATTTATGCTAAAAAGTAAACAAAAAACGTTTGAATATTCAATCCGAAGGGGCGCTTTAGTGGGCATGGCACACCCTGAGCAAGAAAATGTATAGACAATTTTCCTTTTTTCTTCCTTTTTATGTGATCTTTTGTTTTGGGATGCGTTTAGCCGCAGATTTATTGCCTCAACTAAATCCCAACTTCTACCCTCGAACATTGAATCGAGATATTCTATTCTTTGTAGAATATCGATGATATTTCAATTTATTCATAGGGAACTTCTGGCACTTTGTTTGTCCAACTTTACTGACCCTTAACGAATGCCTTGGGTTGGTCTTTTAAATAAATCTAGGAATTGGAATAATGACCACACCGAATGCTAATAGAATCTTCATCCTCAAATATTTTGTCAACAGATCTTAGGGATGCTGCTTAATTTGAGTGCAAGGCAAAGTCATTTTGTATGGTAATGCAAATGTGTGAAGTGGCAATTGCTTGTGTCTTCTTAGGGATACTTTTTGTGTCTTTGACTGACCAGTTGGACATTGAGCTTGGACACGCGCTTAAGTCATTAAATATTTTTGTGTCGGTCAAGAACCAGTTCTAGGTAAATTAAAGAAGGGTTATTGATGCCAAAGTGTTGAATAATGGTCAGTCATTAGGTCAGTTGGCCACGCGACTGTTTATGGGCTTGACCCTTTCTTCTTTCCGTTTAATAAGGAGGAGAAAATAAACGACGAATTTTAGGTTTAATGATACAAGTGGATGAACCCTTGCTTTGATTTCTTCATCAAAATAACTGCCTGCGAATTTCTTGAGAAATGTCCGTTAATGGGAAAACACGTTTGGGTTCAACAAAATGGCTGACCTCTTGTCAAGGAGCTTCCCAGGCGGGACATACCCCATGTTAAACATGTTGTAGACAAAATAGGAAGATAATTTGAATGCATGACCGCAAGGGAACCCTTTGAACCCCGACTTGGTCGCCATTGTCCCGTTTGTCCAACTTACTTCATGCCCGACTGCCACCCCAGGAGGTGAAGCTCAAACTGGATAAGCAGCAGCCGTTAGGAGACACCCAATACCCAGGCCGAAGCCAGAACGATGATGCTGCCGCTTTTGTATTTTCATATTGACCAGATCCCGCAATGGACCGCCATATGGCGCGCATATCCTGCAAAGGGTTTCATCCTTTTTTTTTGCTGTTGAAAATTTTCTTCGCGGCCTTTCTGAAAATTAATGCCGATGTCCAAACCGGTTTGCCGTTGTGTGATTTTCATTTTTGATTCGTGGCCGTGAGTCCGGTCCGGTTTTAGGCAAGGACCGCTTCTTGTGCGACCCTTCAACCCTTTTGTTTTGGGATGCTTCCGAAAAGGATGCGCAAAAGCGAATAAAATTGCAGCTTTCGGTTTATTGTGCGGCCTCTGACCTGGAGTACAAGGTTTTAGATGGGAAACATTTTTCTTAAGATTTTTTTTTATAATTTTCTTAAAGAAAAAAACCAAAATAACCGTTATAAATTGTCAGTGGGAGAGTGATAACATTTACTTCAAATAAAGCAAACCTTTTGGTTAAGGTTAACTGACCATTCATTTGCGTCTTATTATCTTGGCCACGCGTTCACCTTACGGCTCACTTATAACCACCATTTAAGGAAAAGGGCTGAATAACCTGTTTGACTGCTTGACCAGTGATTATACTTTATGTGTGGAACACACGCGCCGACCATTGGTCAAGGTGTTGTTACCTGACACACTCCTTGGGCCTAAGCCACTCCTTGTAGATAATCTGCGACTTCACGCTTGTGTCTACATTGATGTCAAAAGATTATGAAAGGACATTTACGAATGGATAAAGATCCTATTAGCATTTGCTGTGGTCATTGATATCCTGGGCATTCGTTAAGGGTCAGTAAAGTTGGGCAAACAATGTGGCAGAAGTTCTCTATGAATATATTGAAATATCATCGATATTGTAGAAAGAATAGAATATCTCGATTCAATGTTCGAGGGTAGAAGTTGGGATTTAGTTGAGGCAATAAATCTGCGGCTAAACGCATCCCAAAACAAAAGATCACACAAAAAGGAAGAAAAATGGAAAATTATCTATACATTTTCTTGCTCAGGGTGTGCCATGCCCACTGAAGCGCCCCTTCGGATTGAATATTCAAACGTTTTTTGTTTACTTTTTAGCATAAATTGTTAGGAAATTGAGGAAATTGTGAGGAAGGACAGAATAGAATAGATGTGCCATAGGCAATTGACGTAATTAGGAAGATGGAGATAAGTTCACGAGACATTCTCAAAGATTTTCTCACGTTGATGGCATCACTGTATACAGTTTTTAGTTTAGAGTTCTTTTTACAATTACTAACTTTGCTTGAAGACCACTTAAATTCCCATAAAGTCGTCCCCAGCATTGTCAGTGTCACTAGGCTAATTGAGAGATGTCATCCAATTTGCTAGCCAAAGGATTTTCTAGTGTAATGCTAATTCCTGAATGCCATTGCCCAACATTTCCTACTACTACACATAGTCCTGAAATAATAATTGTCGCTTTATGGGCAAAGCGATTGTTATCCTTTGAGAGATGGAGAGAGAGAGAAGGCCTCTTCGGGAGTAGGAATCAAAAAACAACTCTCAACAATGACCAAAATATACGTACAAAAGTTTTCCATTTCGAATTACATTTATTTATAACTGAATGTAGAAAATTCTCATATGCAAATTCACAATGCAAAAGCATAGAAGAATAAATGGAAATATAAATTTGAATGGAAATAGAAACAGGAATAAAACAAGCCTTGACTCCGAATCGTCTTTATACTATAGATGTGTATGGGCTTTTGTCTGCATTTTCATGCAGATTTTCATTTTCATTTGCCAGTTGCCATTTTAACGTGGATGAACCTTTTTTGTAATCAATAGCCTGGGACATGGAACATCATTCTGGCTGTGCTACGTCTCTGGCTTTAGCCCTGGGTCTGTGTTATCCATGTCACTCAATTATGGCAACAATTGGTAAATCCACTTCAATCCCAATTCGCCAACCAAGTGACAAACCAACTCGCTCGCTCTCTATCCCTTTCCTCCATCCTTGCTTGGTCCCACATTCAAAATCAATCGACCTCAACTTCCGCCCTTCGCCAAATCGATTTGTTCGATGGATTTCCTTTCGTGATTTGCATAAATTTCCACATGGCGCGCGTGCGCAGTCGAACCCTCCTCCTTCTTCGTTTCGATCACCCTCTCCGGTGTTGCAGGTCCATTTGCATAACACTGGCTGCCTCTGATCCAGATCCTGCCTGCTCGCCCTCTCTCGCCTCGGGTCGTTGCTGCGCCTGTGCCAAAATTATGCAAATTTCTTCGACTTGCCAATATTTTACAACAATAATTTATGCAAATTACATTGCAAAGGATTTTCGGAGTTTGCGTAACGGATGTTACATGACGGGTTTCATTTTATTGTTGGCGAAGGGTTTGCTGCTGTTGAAAATTTCTGCAAATGTTTTTTTTATATGCAAATTTTTTTTTAGCTCAGCTCAAGAAAATTTTTGCCATTTTTAATTGAGTTTTTTTGCGCGATTGTAATGTAGATTTTTTTGTTCGATTGTGATTTTAATTTTAAAAACTTTTGCAATAGGAAGGAAATATATATACCTATATATATTTTTTTTGCATTTGAATGGATTTTATTCGATTATCTTAAAGACGAGCAGCTGCTCCAGATTTACTTTTGGGCTCTTTTTCTTTGCTGGGCGCGCAAATTGGAGTTTTTAAGGTTTATTGGTTGCAAAAAGAATTTGCATAAGGATTCGCTGAATGAATCAAGGATGCGGGTTATACATTTTGTAAGGTTTGATTATATTTATGGAAATGCGATTGAGTGAACAAATTTTAAAATTGTTTTCTGTTTGTTAGACGATGTGAGAAAGTCTTTTGAATGCCTTCTCATAACTGATAAATGTTAAAGTACATATGTATATATGTATTCAATGGTTTTAAACAGTTTGCTGCAGATTGAACTAAGACATTTTATATTTCATTTAATTAATTAAAGTTCTACTTTTTAGCATAATCAATGTTTAGATTATGTATTTTAGTATAGTCGGTTGAGAATCCCAAATATTTTGCTGTCTATTTTTTTTTTGCAACTAAATTCCTTTACTCTTGATCATATCCTTCTCTCTCTCTCTCTTTCTCTGTCACACTTTGCTAGAGAGGGGAAATTCCTGGACAATCATTCGCTCTTCCAATGACATTTTTTACCTAAAAAACACGAATTTCTATATAAATTTACATGAATGGTGGCATTTTATTGGTCGAGAAAAACTAGCAAAAAAAAAGGAAGCAAACCGGGCAGGAAACTGAAAATAAGTTACGCAAGGGCAATATAGAGTTTTCCCGAAACACATTTTTCCCAAATGGAAGGGTCGCTAAAAAACTAAGGGTTGGAGTTCAACTCACCACCGACCAAATGTGAGGACCTGGGCTATTTTTTAAGAGAGAGCGGAAAACGAAAAAACGGAGAGCCAGAGTTCTTGGCAGATCGGTTTTTTAAGAGACGAAAGAGAGGGTTGCTGCTCGGATTGGGTTATTGGAGAAACCTTTTTGCGTAATTTTTGCTATATTAGCCAGAGACAGCGGAAGAGTTGGAACAGTTTGAACTGCGCAGCCGAACTTTGAGGATCGCTGAGCTATTCGAAACTAAGCGATCGTGCGATCGAGATTAATTGTCGTGTTGAGACGTGAAGTGAAAATAAAGAAAATCGTTTCAATAAGAAAATTATAAAAAAGAAAACGAACTAAATTTGTGTTGTGCCCTCATCGAAAAAGAAAAAATCAAAGTGCAAATATGTCGAATCAAATGGAATTTATTATGCAGCTTTATATGATGAATTTGTTGCAGCAGCAGCAACAACAGCAACAGCAATTTCAACAACAGCTAACAGGATATACATCATATACACAGAAAGAGGATATCACCAGCAGCACATGCCTGCAACAGCAACAGCAACAACAGCAGCAACAACTCAAAACAAGAACGCAAAAACGCATTAACTCGCAAAACACGAACTGTAGTAGTAGCCGTAGTTGTAGTCCCAATCCCAATAGTAATTTGATTTCGTTACATCAACAACAACAACAACAACCACACATATTTACAACGCAAACAACTACACCCACAACCCCTAACACCTACAACAACAACAACGACACAAACACTATGAATTTCACTAACCAATTGCCACAAATGTTGCTAAGCACATTGCCCTTAACGCAATACATGTTGCAGCAACAACAACAGCAACAGCAGCAGCAACATTTGTTGACAACCTCAAATCTCCTATTAACACCTAACACACCCAGTTCCCGCTCCATACAACAACAACAATTGGGACAATTATCCAATTTGCAAACATTAAACACTGAGCAAATTACAACAAATAATTTTCTACAATCCTCCACAGTGACATCAACGCCAAACGAGCAAGCAGCGCAACATGTTGCCAACGATATCTTAGCAACATCGACAACAACAATAGCCTCAGCAGTTTCGGCCGTCACACTTAAATATGAGAAAAATGAAGATCAAGTGGATGAAGAAATAGAAGAAGTAGTAGATAATAATGATGAGGATGATGATGATGATGAAGACGATGAGAAACCTTTGTCCAGTTACAATAGTTGCAGCTCATCGGGCAATGGTAGCTCTGAAAAGTTGATGCAGTTGTCGGGAGTACAGCCTCTGGAGAGCACTATCGATAGTATTGATTCTCCAAGCATGGTAAGTTCACTTTCGTTTTTAAAGTCATAAATTGAATTAAATAATTATCTTATTTAATAATAAGATCCCACGCTTTTTGGGGACATCTATGTATGAAATTTGAGCCTTTCCACTTACATAGGAGTATAAGCAATAATTCGTGATTCAAAAACATTTTTGTTATTGTTCTTTTTTATGCAAAAGTAAATATAAGTAAAAAAGAAAGAAAAAAATCTCGATTCCAATGAAAACAAACAGCTGTGTCGGCATTGCGTGGGTTTGATTCCCCACCAACAGCTGCCGTTGGGCACCAAGCAGTCTGCCAACATATAGTTTAATATAGTTCCCCGATCTCTTTATCTCCCTGCTCCCGCAGTACACTCCCATCAAGCAGCCGGCCGACTCTTCATACAGCATCACGCCCGTTGAGATGGAACATACACCAAATACCCCAATTGCCCAGACCCAGTCGAACTCTATGCTGACCCCACCATCCAGTGATCAAAGCAAAGGCGTTGTCCAAAGTTTGTCCACAGCCAGCAGTTTGGATGCCTTTCTGCAGAACGAGGAGAATTTGAAGAATCTGCGCAAGGTCTCATCGTATTTGGAGTGCGAGAACGTTTTGTGTAGACAGGAGAATTTACGTGAGCATTTCCATTGCCACGATGAGCCCTGTCAGGGTAAGATCCTTAGCAAAAAAGACGATATCATTCGGCATTTGAAGTGGCACAAGAAACGCAAAGAGAGTCTTAAGCTGGGATTCGCAAGATTCTCCTCGTCTGACGACTGCGCCCCATCCTATGGAGCCGGCTGTGCATACAACTGGAAGCAGACGCATTACCATTGCATCTACGAACACTGCCCCAAGGTCTATGTGAGCACCAGTGATGTCCAGATGCATGCGAATTTCCACCGTAAGGACTCGGAGATAGTCAATGAGGGTTTCCGACGTTTTCGCGCCCACGAAAACTGCCGCATTGAGGATTGTCCCTTCTATGGCAAGAAGATATCGCATTATCATTGCTGTCGCGAGGGCTGCAATCACACATTCAAAAACAAGGCCGATATGGGTAAGACATACTCTTTGATAGCTAAATAAAATTACTTATTGCTTACCATCTATCTATCCTCCTCCATCCCTCAGACAAACACAAGACCTATCATCTTAAAGACCATCAGCTGAAAATGGATGGCTTTAAGAAAATACTCAAGACCGAAGCCTGTCCCTTCGAAGACTGCAAATTCTCGACTGTGTGCAATCATATCCATTGCGTACGTGAGAACTGCAACTTTATCCTGCACTCCAGTAGCCAGATGATCAGCCATAAGCGTAAGCATGATCGTCAGGATGGAGAGCAGGCGTACCAACAGTTCAAATCCAAGTCGGACGTGGAAGAAACATCACTAGATGCCACACCGACACCGCAGCTGCCTCAACCTCCACCCACCAGCAATAATTCCACGCCTCTGTCCTCCCTCTCTGCCGAGCATTTCCTGGCCCGCAAGCGTGGCAGGCCACCCAAGAAAATTGTAAGTACAGAATAATTAATTAATAATTATCATGATTAGCTAATTATCTCTTAACTATCTACAGCAACTGCCTGCCGATACACAACAGCCAGAGGTTAAACGTTTGAAAGTCGAAGATGATGTTAGTAATCCTGCCTTGCCAGTTGCAAATCCACTGGCACCCTCGAATGGAGTATTCCCCAATCTGCTGCCCAATTTCAATGCTGCTGCTGCCGCCGCTGCTGCGACCGGAGCAGATGCAACGGCTCCAAATTTCCAACTAACCCATCTGATGGCACTCTTCCAGTTGCAGAATCCGCTCTTCTATCAGAATCTGTATCCTGGTATGCCTCAGAATGCGTCCATGTTGGGGAATCTGGCGGCCTTTAGTGCTGCCGCTGCTGCCGCGGCGGGAGCAGGAGCGATGCCAGGTGGACAGCAACCCAAAACCGAGTTTAATATTAAGCCTGAGTTCAAGGAGTAGAAATCGGAACGTAGTCCTGCCGTCTTAACTAGATGATAAGGGTAGCTTGCATTTTTATAGTTGACCTACTGACGTTGAACAGTTTTAATGGACATTGGCCAGGCACGCGCTCTAAGCAGGTTTCCGGGTCCGGGTTTTTGATTAGGTAGTTGCGGCAGGACCAAATACGTTTCATTCTGACTTGACTCAAAATCCATTTAAAAGCAAACTCAGTGACATTTTTTTCTTAAAACTTTTCAAGTTTTTTGTCTATATAAATTGCCATTGAATTTGCTTTTTGCAATATTTTCTAATTATTAATTATCTATATATATTTTTTTTCATTTGAGTGCCCCATTGATTTCAAAAATTTCCAGCTTTCATAATAAACAAGAAAAATAATTGAATTTTAGTTCAACTAAAAACTGTGATGTTTTCCTTAAAAAAAATCGCTTTTTTCGATTGCCTGTAACAAATTAGGATTCGTTTAGAATTAAATTTAAGGACTTAGGAGACTTTTGTTAAATATTCTTGTGATATAAGCATAAATAAAACTAATTATATAAGACCTAATGCTGTTTTGTAGCTCTGCAACATTCCAATAAATACATTTAAATGCAATAATTATAAATTAAAAATAAATTAAGTCTTGTCTCTTATAAACCAGGTTAAGAAACAGATTTTTAAATACAAGAAACAACAATTTCAAATATAAATTGCGTTCTTAGTAAATGATGATTATGTTTTTAATTTGTTTTTTTCTTTATTTAATATTAAAGAATATTGAAATCCCAACGAAATTTCTTTTTATTCGTAGAAAGTTTTGTTCTGATTAATTAAAATGCTTCTTTAAATGGAAACAACAATTGCCACACAGAATTTCAAATAATTATTATTGATTTTATTATGGGTTTCTTATAATTTTTGTATGAATTTAATATTATTTCTCTAAACACAAATCAGCTACACAAACTCTGGGCGCTCCCTAGACATACATATAAAGATAGTGAGACAGATACAAGTAGAGACAGCCCAGCTAAGCAAAAACTTACTTAACACAGAAGCAATTATTTTTTGGGTTTTTTTTGCGTATTTTTTGCAATTTTGTTTCATATAATATTTATGTATTATAAACATAAACAATCAAATGTAATCCAAGTCCCGGTAATTTAATAAAATGAACTTTAAAATTATTATATTTCAACTATTGTTACTGGATCTACGAAAGAACAATATACATTTAAGCAAATGAATGACATTGGAATTGGTTTTATACATTTTAGTTTTTCCCGCTTTCACAATTATTGTAGAAATGTACAAATACATATGTTTAAAATTATGCTGTAATTTAAAAACTAATCCACTAAAACTAAGAGAAACATAAAAAATCAAAAATCAAATAAATTCTAAATTCATTACAAATTAATTTAACATTAAACAATCGAAAACTAAGAACAAACTACTCATACTCATTAAAGCGTCAGATTTTTGTTGTTGTATCATTTGTATTTAAGGGGGATCTGCCTAGGGTTATAAGCATTTGATTTTGATATACATATATATGTATATATATATATATATATATATGGTAGCCAAATTTAAAAAACATTGCAATAGCATTTATCCATTTCACTTGACTATATAAATATAATAGATATATCTTATTTAGGATCAGTTTATAACGATTTGGGTAACTTTTCAGAGCGATATATGGCAACATTTTGTGCGCGCATTGACACAATTTGTAAACAAAATGTTTTAAAGGTTTGTTTTGTTTTGTTTTTGTATGTTATAAGTTGTTGATGTTGTAAGTAAGTATCTAAGCCGCAACAGAGGAGTTGTGCATTAGGGGCGTTAAGCGAGCGATAACTTTATGCATGCTCAGAGGATTGCCCGGAATAGAATCCACGCAGAAATTTACTGATAAATCAGAACCGTTAGCTGCGACCGGTGGCTGCAGTCGCTACAGGCGGCGGCGGTGCCAATTCAACAGGAACAGGTGCAACAACCACACTTGACTCTGTGCTATTCTGGGAGACAGCTCCCAGGGATATAGCTCGCATCTGATGCACGGGACGTATCGATAAGGACTTTAGCTGTGTTGTGCCCTTGAAACTGACATTGACATCGCCTCCCACCATACTAAGCGGGTGCATGGCTTGCTCATCCTGGCCATGGGCCATTGTGGCTGTTGTCATAGTGGGCGGCACTTGCTCGAGAGGTGCTGCAGATGGAGCCGTGGTGATGGCTATAGAACTGCTGCCATAGGCTTGGCGCACAGCCAACGGTGACAGAGCTGGTGGTGTTGTTTTATAGCCCATGCGACTGAATATACTTCCGCCACTGCTATTGCTAGCCGTGCTGGGCGGACTGAGGGGTGTGCCCACACCTGAGTCCACTTCCAGCGGGCTCTTGATATTAGCCACATATTTGTCGACATGTTCGGGCAGCTTTAGTTCATCAAGTTTGGTTTGCATTACGGTGCGAGCACTGGCATTGTCTAGCAAACGATTGGGCCGTGATGGAGCTGACGGAGTAGGTGAGACCGATGGCACCGTTGACTCTGGCATAAGAATTGTTGTTGCTGTTGTTGTTGCAGTCGCATGGCCATTGAGGTTATTGATACGTTGTTGCTGCTGCTGGCGCAGTTGTTCAAAAAAAGGTGTCTTCTCCTTCTTCGTTTTTTGTGGCGAACCATGTTCGTCTCTTTCGGTCAGCTCTTCGAGCACCTTGAGTGGAAACCCCAAGTGACTATTGACTGAAATTGATTTGCCAATCTTGCGTTCGGTAAAGATGGGCTTTCGCCGTTGTCGTTCTAGGTCATCCAGCTGCTGTAGCATGCGTCTCACTTCACTAGGCAATTCCAGATCCGGATTATGTTCTACCAGTTGTCCAATGTAGCGGCCAAGAGTTTGAATAGTCAGCTCCAGCGATTGTACTTGCGATTGCAACGATGAGATTTGTGTTTGCTGAGATGACCGAGTGGTCTCCAACTGAGCAATCGACGATTGAGCAAACTAGAATAATATGCATTTAAATTAAGCATATAAGTAATTAAGAGACAAATAATAAGGTAACTAACCTGCAACTGCTGTTCCAAGTGTTGATTTTGTGCCTTTTCTCTATTCAGCATTTCCAGGTGATGATTGGTGGTAGTAATCTCCTCCTGCAGGACATTATACTCCACATTGTATTCAGCCAACTGCTTGCCAATGTCCATTGTAAAGACTAGCTTCATGATTTGCTCCATGCAGCCTGCCTCCATTTTGGGGACCACCGTTTTCAGGTAATCCATAATCTCCTCAAAGTTATCCTTCGCCAACAACTGTTGCTTGTGCACGGACAGCAGAGCAATGGCAAACTTAAAGATCACATCGGAGGACTCGAGGAAAAGCAAATCGAAAACACGGGCCACAAAACCCAACGGGAATTGAGAACTGAAGACAGTAAGAATCCAAGGAGCTGCATACAAAGTGGGGGACACGTCGTTTTGATCCAGCCACACATATAGATCCGGCAAATGATCCTTAACCAGACGAGAGAGCTGATACAACTGCAATTGGAACTTTTTCATATCTGGCAGATATTTAGTCCGCATGTTGCGACGGAACATCAGATGTTTAAGCAATTGGAAGGCATTGGCTTCATCACACTGAAAATAAAGAAAAACAACTAAGTAATCGGCTTGGATATGGAAAATTGAGAATGACTTCAACTTACATGCAACAGCAGTACACCACAGATGAATCCCAGACCCTGACAGTAGCCCAGCTCTGGATCAAGTATGGAGTAGGCCTTTAACAGATTGAATAGCGACAACTGACCCAGACCCAATGGATCTTTATAAAACTGATGATTGGGAAATGTTCTGCCCAGATCTATAAATATAGCATGCTGATGTTCTGTGAGATGCTTTAGCAGCGTGTGATACGGCGTATTGAAGTTGGGGAAACGTTTTGTGTCCACCGGAGCCGTGTTCATGGAATGCTGCTCGGCCAGGAAGGTCCAAACATCGCCACGCTTAGACCGCGGAACCCCTGTACGTATGGCATGTGCCAAGACTTTGGGATCTTTCTTATTGCCAATTTGCATGGAATTGCGTTCAATGATTTGCTCCCATCGTTCGATTAGCTGTTTGTCGCATGGAACAATCTCCTCGTAGTCCAGTTTGATGCGTTTCAATTCATTCTCATTCTGACGAGCCTGTAGCATGGCATTTTCCGTTTCCATGCGATTCAGCATGATCGTCTGACGAATGGCGGTTCGCCATAGTTCTCTCAACTCGGCCGCATCACGTTTCCCCCTTTTGGCGGCTGCAATGAAGTGTAAGGAGAGAAATTAAATGTTAATTTGAGAATTCATCAAAAGAATGAGCTGAGAATAATTACGTTTACGCATTGGTGATAGAAACTCAGTGGGTGCCTCGCTGTCTAGTCCTTTGGATGGTGTTACCACACTGTTAAGTATGGCCTGACGCCAGGATCCCTGATGTGTCTCGGCCTCCTTTGGACTATTGCCCACCTTTATGAAGCTAAAAAAACACGAAAAGTTTCACATTAGAAATTGCTTATTGCAGCAAAAACTGCCATTTCATCACTTACATATCCATCATGGGACTCTTTAGCTGCTCGGCTGTGGGCTTGTTATTCGGACTGGCTCCCACCGTGTTTGACCGGGAACGGAAACCCTCTGGCGGTGACGCAGTACCCAAAGGCTCCGCCGATCCCTCTCGTATTTCACGCAGATTATGCGGCGGCACAGCAATGTCATCTTTAGATGGCTTTCGTTTCAGGAGATTATCAAACGAATTGGTGAGCGAACGTTTTGCCTTCATAAAAATGGTGCTACCGCCCAGATACTGGTTGAGGAACTCCGAACGATTCTCGGCCGTGTCATGGACATGACGCTGCTGACGCGACTCACAATGGGCACGCAACAGCATCATGAGGAATTGATTCTGCTCGGCCACTGGCGAGTTGGTCTTCTCGGATCCACAAAACTTGGCCCACACAATGTCCTGCTCTTCGTCCGAGAGCGTCTCAATGCGACGCAAGATCATGGCCTGAGTTTTCTTCTCCGACAAACCCTCAACATCGTTGCAAAGCTTGTGATACCAGAGCATGGGGCAATGCTCGCAGCTAAAGATCTGTGTTTCCTGCTTCTTCTTTTGCTCGGCGCATGTATCGAAAGCCTGGGCAATGGCTGCCACAATGTCGTCACACACATTCTCCGATTGGCATTTGAATACGTAGCCAATGTAACCCTCATTGTTAAGCTCACGGCAAATGATACCAAAATGATCCAATGATTTCTGGCCATGCACACAGCTAGCCACATCCTTAAAGTCCTTGTACAGCAGCACTTGCTTGCGATCCGGCGAGATCAGTCGGAGATCGGAGCGACCCACCAAAAAGACCATAGTGCGATTCTGTTCTGCATAAGGCGGAATGCATCCCTGCGAGGCAGAACGATCCCTTTGCTTGGGTATACTGTAATTACGGAAATAGAATAAGTCTCTACTTGGCTTTTGGGACAGCAGGGTCAGTGTCAGGGCATGCAAAATATATTCGTGGAGGTGCTTGCAAAAAAGAAAGGTAAATAATAAAGAAGCCAACCAAACAAAAAAGGCGAAACAAATCAATCAATCAATTAGTTCAGTGCGCTGCATATCGAATTCAAATCGAACATTAGGATGAAAACAAAATAATAGGATCTAAAGCTTTGTACGCCAATATTGGGGAACGAAAAGAACGAACTACACATGCGTCAGGATTTGGGCTGGGACGCCACTTACTTATCGAGCGCATAATTGGGATGCAGCTGACTAGGGTTAGTCGATGATGATGCCGCAGCCACGCCCTGTTCCCTTGGGGGCGTTGGCTGTTTGTTTACAATGACATTCGGCACTTCCTGTTGGCTATCCTCAGAACCGGCGCCGCCGCTTTAAGAGGTGGCAAGATGAAGAACATTTTGAGCAAAACTCACAACATCAGTCAGGGCGGGGGGAATAGAATCAAGGGGACATTTGCTACTTACAGTTCCTTGTGGCCCAACTCAATTTGGCTTTGCCCGCGAAGCAGAGTTCGTTTCTCTGGCGATTTATTCTCCTTGTTCTCCTCAAGAGGACGTGGAGATGCTCCGTCTTCGGCGCCTGTCAGCTGTAGTTCAACCTGTGGCTTTGCTTGAGATTCTTCCAGTGGGTTTTGTTGCGTTTGCTGCTCCTGTTCCTCATCCTCCTCTTTAAGCTCGTGACTCCTAAATATGCTTCCATTCTTGGCCTCAATGCCCACACCTCCTTCGCTGCTCAGCGACATTTTGCGGTTCTGCAAAAGTCGCAGCCTTTGGGCATCATATGCTTTGAATTTGGGCAAAGCATCATCGATAAAGGTATTGGGTACGCGTTTCTGGGACACGCGAATCTTGCCCACATACATGACCTCAAAGAAGTGCGTGTGATTTGGGGAAATATCGGCCAACAGCGAGAGATTACTCTGTGCCGAATTGGACGTGGGAATGTTCACCGTCCCAGAAGAGTTGCTCAAGCCGTGTGTATACGATTTGGATGCTTTCATCTTAGAGCTAACTGGATTTGGACTAGGATCGTGCTGGGCATTGCGCATGGCCTCGCTCATCTTTAGATTTGTGGCTGGTGTGGCATGAATTCCATTGAGGCCGCCATTGGAGGCGTTATGGCCACCACCACCAGCTCCTCCTCCACCACCGGCGCCACCAATTAGGGTCTGCGGTATGCTACCCACAGAACCGCCGAGCGTATGCGCAGGATCACGCATCTGATGCATTAGCTCGGCCATCTGCAATATTTCCACAGGGAAAAACACATTAGTAATCAAATTTATAATCATGGGGTAGGAGAGAAAGTTTCCAGCATGCAGAGTATGAGTAAGAGTTAGTGTCATTCAACTGTTTACGGTCTGATGGACCTTAGCAACGATATGGCCCCCCGCCCCATTTGCATTTTCTGTCCTGACCCTGAGTTTTAATACCTTTGTCTTCGGTTTATGACAATTTTTACGACTCTGTCACTTAAGGGATGGCCATCCCAAGAAGGATGCTTGAAAAAGTGAAGTTTTTGTTACGAATTTCCGTTCATAATTCAGGCAACAATTCCATCGTGGCGACAAAAAGTCGTATTCCGTTGACGGACATTTCACATTGAACAAGTGGCTATGAAAAGTTGTTTCCTTTCTTTATTTTTTTTTTGTTATGAGATTCATAAATAATTACAAGAAGCGTCTGAGTTCCTAGAATTTGCAACAATAAGTTTAAACAAGACTCGGCTAAAATTTCTAATCTAATCTAATGCTAAGGATGCTTGAAAAAGTGAAGTTTTTGTTACGAATTTCCGTTCATAATTCAGGCAACAATTCCATCGTGGCGACAAAAAGTCGTATTCCGTTGACGGACATTTCACATTGAACAAGTGGCTATGAAAAGTTGTTTCCTTTCTTTATTTTTTTTTTGTTATGAGATTCATAAATAATTACAAGAAGCGTCTGAGTTCCTAGAATTTGCAACAATAAGTTTAAACAAGACTCGGCTAAAATTTCTAATCTAATCTAATCTATTACTTAAAGAATGGCCTTTAGTGCATGATCACTGTGTCTTGTTCATGAGCAGACATCGTGTCTGGTTTTATCTATTAATTCTCTGAAAATTGCATAGAATGGCAATGCATCATACACATCATCAGCTGTTTGGGCACGATGATGATGATGATGATTCCTCGGTCTCTCTCTCTCTCTCTCTGAATAATGGAGAGGGAGAGGCTATTCGTTTTGTCGGCTGCCCTGTGTGCTCCAATTCGTAGCATTGAAATGATGCCAAAAATGATTTCAACAATTGCCAACAAGTTAAAAGTCCAATGTCATCGTTCTCCCCTTGCACTCCCCCTTTTTCATAGTTCTTACAGATGCGTTGAATGTACAACAAGAACAATCTAATTACCATTTATCAGCAGTTTAAGGCAAAAATAACTAAGGAATAGATATCTGTATATATCTATACATATATATATATATATGTATATGCCGGCCATACTCAGCATGAGGGAGAAACTTTGCTTCCTAAATTGATTTAAATGTTTTGATAATTGTATGTATGTATTGAGATGCTGCTACATCTTGATCAGCCGTTGGCCGAGTGATCGCCGTGACGTCATTTGCAGACAACATCCCAACCAATGACAAATAAATATATAAATTATCATATATATTTGTATATATCTATTAATCTATGATGGGGGGCACGCTTGACAACGAGTGTTTACCATTGTATAGCCTGAGCAATATCTTTGGCATTAATATTTTGGAACAGATACAGAAATAATACAGACACCGAAACAAAAACAGAAACCGAAACAAGCACAACATACATAAATAATATGGAAATGCTCACAGGAATTCAATTCGGCGTCACGTTCACGTTCGCCTCGCACATTTTTTTTATAACTTTTTGCTTTTTCCCTCATTTACGTGCTTGCCACTTTTTATGGTTGTTGTTTTTTGTTGCATTACTGCATTTTGGTTGTTTTTTTTTTTCTCTCTCTCATCGATATCAAAACACAAAGTCAAATGTATTCAAAAAACACAACAAACATATACACAAAACTCGCAAAAATCCCTATGACTAAAAAATATAATAAACAAAGAGCTAACAATAATCGTGCAGATGTTTGTATACCCTTTCAAACTTAATTTCGTCAGAAAGTATTTATAGACAATTTCAGTTTTAAACATCAAACTCACAATTTGATTTGAAACTCTATTCAAAACTGATCGCCTTTAGTAAGTTTAGCTACTTCCTTCAGCCATATAGAGTCTATATTATAGACTGTAACGGGGCATCGCTTTGGCGATGAAATCTTCTAAGCAAAACTAATATACTCACTTTTCTTGTTAGAGTATAGAAATGAAAAATAAAAAACAATATTGCGAGAAATTTTCACGCATTAATACCAGAAAACAAACAAAAACAAAAATACCCTTCATGTTGCCCTTTTTTCTGCTGCCGTCACATTGTCTGTTGCGGGTCCTTGATTTCCACAAACTGAACTGTAATATTTATTATATTGTTTATTGTGGAAAAAAACTACAGAAAATTGAATTGCAAACAGATTCGACTGATGGCTTTAACAAAGAGTCGAATTTTTTATACTCTTAATGTTTAAAAGTTCGGTTTGGAATAGCTTAATTTTTTAAGTTGTCAATATTTTCTTAGAAACTTCAACCCTATCTCTCATATGATTACTTTTATTTTACACCAATTTTGTTCTCAATAAACATAAAAATTTCCGTTTCTTATTTATGAAATTTCCTACTACCACAAGGGATGGTGGTTTTTTTTTTTGGACCATCAAATTTTCTCCATTTAATTTATGACTTCTTCATGACTGTGGCATTTCTTGCCACATTTAACAAACATTTATTTCATATTCTCTTATCAGAGCGGGAGGAAAAAAAGTTGCCCTTGTACATATTGCAAATATCTGTCACATTTAACTTGTTCAACATATAGCATACATATATTTTTATATCCACATATATAGTATATAAGTGAACTACAATTTTGATGTTTTGTGTCAGCAGTTTTTCGGTTTTTATAGCATTCAGTGCGGTCATATTGCAATTCACTGGCCGCTTTATTGCTTTTTATGCAACTCGAAATGTGTCTGGTGTATTCTGAATACGAAAAACAACAAAAATATCGTCACTTGCATTTTAAAAAGCAACAGAGGGAACACTCCCCAGTTTGTTGATCTTCCCCCGAACCGCTTGAAAGATTAAACTTGACCCCCGCAACGTCTTACTCCTACCTCAACAAGATTCTAAGCATATGACTATGAGAAAATGTATCCATTGGATTTGTTTACAATATTTTTCGTTTTAGCTTAAGGTCAAGATTTCAATGCATGCGCAATTTAGTTTGCCAAAATTGTACGATTTCGTTCCGTCCAATTTGTAATAAATTAAACAAATTTGTTTATAATGTTAATAATGTGTTTATGCATAGCACAGAAAATTGCAATGTTTATAATTATGACAATGAGATTTACTAGCATATCAATTCAAAAAACTGTTTGCATGCCAAATGATTAGAAAATAAAATTAAATAGATTTCTTTTGTTATCGGAAAATTTTGTATTTTTTTTTTATGGACAAGCAAAAGTTGTGCAATTAACTTTAATGTGATATTTTAGCATGCAGCTTAAACTGTAATTTTGTCTGTTTTTTTTTTTGTTAAACTTTTATTATGGGTTCTTCCCCTGCTACTTTCTAGCAATTTCTATCCTCTTAAATAGTAGTTGTTAATAATATTTCATTAGCTGTGCAATTTGTGACCGGTTTTTGAGTTCTATTCATGTGGATTAAATGTTCAATTTAGTTATAGCCAAAGACTAGTAACTAACTAACGAACTTTAGAGGTCAATCGATATTTTATTGCCAATGGCAAAATGAAAGCCCAATAGAAAGAATTTATGTATTTTAATTTGATTTCCTGGCCAGAAAATTGTGGTCCAAAGTTTTAAACGAATTTCCACATGCTAAATAAAGGTTCTAACTTTTGTTTGCCTTCCTTGTTAAAGCTTTTAGTTTAAAAAAAAAATGAAACTTCTATTGAATGTTCCCACTTGAACACTTTTAGCCCTCAACTCACTTCAGGTTCTCGAGAAAACTTTCCATGCCCACCAAAAGTCAGTGGGAAAAGGGCAAACAAAAAAATGTTTTCCAAAAATTTTACGCTCTTTTAAACACCATGGCCATGGTCAAGTGCAACAGCAACAATGACTGGGCAACTTTTTCTGCCGCTTTTTGCCTATTGGCCAAAAGCGAATTCCTGTCCAATAATAAAATAAAGCGTCAGCTTCTGGCACGTGCAAGAAAAATTTCATTTAAGTCAACGGGAAAGTAGAATAAATAGAGGATGAGCAAGAGGCAAAAGGCAATTTAAAAAAAAACGAAGTCACTTTATATGTTAATACAATGTAAATAGGATTCATGTTGTTTGTTTTTTTGCCTGCTTGCTGTCTTTTCCATCTATTTGCATGGGAATTGAACTAAGGGAGAGATTGCAAAACGAATCTAAATATATATTATTTATTAAAAAACAATGTGGGGCCACTTCAAGGGTAAAACAATTAACAACGAAATGGATGTGGAAATGGAAACCAAGGTTAGATACTCACATAGGAATAGAGAGAAATGCAAGAGATAGAGAGAGAGAGAGAGAGAGAGAGACAGAGAGAAAATGTTAACCGGAATAACCATCGTTCTAGTAAAGAAAAGGAAAAATTGTTAACTTGGCCTAAACGTTGGCAATTAAGTGTGTAAAACAAAAAGAAAAGAACAAAAGCAATGCATGCATAACACACAATGTTACATAAGTTGCTATACACATAAGAGAGACATCACAGAGTAAATAAATAACAACAATAGACAAATTACACAAGCGGCAAGCAGTCAGTCAGTCAGGCAGGCATCAACAAAATTGAAATCAATTTAATATTCGAGTTCCGACTATGTGGGAAATCGGTAACTCTTTCTATATATTCTACATATGTAGTACATACGGCACGACTCTTATTGAGTACGGATGCATCGCTGACCGATGCCGTCAGTATGGTATCCCGATGAAATGGCACAGTAAACATTCTCAAAGAGAAACTCTTACAGTATTAATTTGTTTATTGATTTGTTTCAGTTATGTTTTTTTTTTGTTTTTGTTTGTTCTTTATACGGTTACGACAACTTACTTTTGCAAATGCCTTTAAATGCCGTTGCAAAAATTGTTAACTTGTTTATATATCACACGTCAGAAAGCACAATCTAAGTACTTTAGTTTCAACTAGAAAACTATCACAATTTTTCCATTTTGATTTTAGTTGTTTTTCATAATTTATTGACCACTGGATATAAAAGAAAATTCAAGGAAAATTTTAATTTCACATTGATTAATTTGATAGACACTATTAAATGTTAATTTTTTTTTTTGTTGCCACCGCTCGTTAGATGAATTTCATTTGAAATGACCGCTAAGACTAAGTCATTACAAACAAAAAACAAAACATTTTAGCCAGCAAATGCTTGCGATCGGCAAAAGTATTTTCGAATTTCGAATCAGCTGTTGGCAAATAGTGACAAGGTTAAAGTTCTTTTTGTTGTTGTTGTTGTTGTGTTTACAGGCAATACATTTACATCTCTATACAGATATACTTGTGCTGGTATATATACCAATGTAGGTACATTTCCATCTCAATTTTGGCCAGTGCTAATTGATACCTTTTATTTACTTTTACGTGGCCAATTGCCGCTTAATTTGCAGTTAAAATTTCAAGCATCTGGCAAGTGTTTACTTTGCATTAAGAGTTTAAAGACTTTTGAACAATTAACTATGATGAGAAACCAGAATTTCAATAAAATAGAAATTCAACTCAATTGATTTGTTTGTGCTATGCTTAAGACCTTTTCATTGGGCAAAGAATTGTCAAGCAAGGCAAAAATAAACATATATATGTGTATTTAAAGATATTCCCATGTATATAGTATATAAGAGAAATATGTATATACATATATACAAATACTAAGTAAATATATAAATTGCCATTTGTGAAGCTGTATTTTTTTGTGCTTTTGTCTGCGACACGTTTTAGTAACTGATTTATTTTGAATTCACATAGATATTCGTTTTTATTTATATTTATATTTATGTGTATATATATTCACTCTGTTTTGTTATTTTGTTTAGCACTTTATATTAGGGTGTTTTTTTTTTTTGCAAATACACAATAAACAAGTTTGTTTTTGTTTTCGTTTTTTTGCTTTCGCTAAGTTGGCTAATTTGTTGCTGCCACAGTTGTTGGCACTTACGCACCCGGCATTTCTTTTATATATTTTACATCTATTTTTTTTATTGCTATATGCAATAGACCATAGATATATGTATGTATCTATGTACATATATATCGGTTTGTGTGTCTTTTCTTCAACTTTCTGGTTAGCTCTCACTGACTTTGAAGCGAAACGCGCACGCGATTCAATTGCCGTCAGACAACTGACGACGGATCCCAACGCCGACAACCGTCAAGTGAGTAAATCGCTGAGCGTTGCGACAATACCAGCAACAATAACAACAAACAGCAACAACAACAATAATAAACAACAACTATTAAAGCGACCTGCGCATGCGAATTTCAAGAAGACATTGGGAGGAAGAACTCTTAACCAATTGCTCATCAATTTGGGGTGCAAAAATTCTCAGCGAGAGAACCAGACAGAGAGAAAGCGACCAATAGAGATGGCAAAACAATTGGGCAACACGGCGTAAACACAACATAGATCATAAATTAAATCGAATGTGATTGTAAACCATGGTAAAGTCAACATATGCCCCAAAAATATAATGATTAAAATGTCATGGCTAAAGTGCAAGTGATAGGCCAGAATATTCTATATCACAAACTCATTCTTTATATATACTAAAAGAGAAAAGTTAGGAAAATGTAGTTAACAAATCGAATTTTCTATAATTTCATTGAATTCGAAAACAAAACTAAATAAAACTCTGTTAAAAGGTTTTTCTTTTTGTTGAATTTAAGAAAGGAAATCGTCAGTTAAAAGCTCTTTAAAGGCTCACTTTCTTTGGCCCGTTTTTTACCGATAAACTAATCAGTAGATAATTAAATCTTTCTATAGTTTGCTCAGATCCAATTTGAAACCTAAAAATCAACTAAATGCTGAAAGTAGCCAAGGTAAGGGCATAGACATATAAAACGTAGAAAGTTTCACACAAAAGCGATAGCAAGGACAAAGTTCAATCTAATCATCCTGGCATAAAATGCTTTTTCCTGCCTAAATGTGCGACAAATTCAATTTGTCGGCCCTGCAGTCAGTGGGGGCTTTTAGGTTGAAAGGATGTACGAAACGGATACGTTAGAATGTTTGTTGGATGCAGGTAGATGGCAGGCAGGCACTTTGCATGCTAGTGCTGGCAACAAACAAAACTGAAAGCCAATTATCAGACAGCAAACCGGGTAAAGTAAGTAAAACGTCGATAAATTAAAAGCGAGTGAGTGAGAGAGAGAGAGAAAGATAGAGAGACAGAGAGAGGATTTCAATATACGATATCAATTTCAAAAGTAACTTTGTGCCAATGTTGCTGACCAAAAAAAAACCAGCAGACGACATGCCCAAGCAATGGCAACAAAATCTCATGAAGGACATCGAGTGCAAAGTTGCTGGCACAACACGTTCAAAAAGTAGATGCAGACAGGACAAAATGCTGGGATATGTTAAAATTCTTTTAGTGTATTTCGGTGTGGGTGTTTTATACGATTTCCGTTTTGGCTAGAAAAAGCGCTCTCGAACGTGTACGAGAAAATGTCCAAAGGATGCAAAATGTGCCAACATTTTGAGATGTGGCATGCACTCGATTAGTTTTTGTTGTTCAACAACATCATGTCGTTTGTTGCCACACACTGAAAATGGCATTTGCTTTTCATTGACAAGGAGCAAAATAAACCTAAGGTTTAAATTGCTTTCACGACCAGGCAAATGACAGCTTAGGTCATGCGTCATTTAACTAGCAAAAGGACCAGCAGCACTTGCTGGCTTGTGATGGACCAAGGCAAAGAGCATTGCTTTAAACATTTATGAGCTTATGATGTTGTTAAAGGTCCCAGGCCGTGGGCTCGTGGCCCCAGCTGCTGTCCAACGCCACAAAGTATACCATGATTATCTCATACCTTACAATTAGCATTACGTTTTGCTTTCCCTTTTTCGTATTTCGTTTTTTTTTCATGCGGTTTAATGGTTGGATTTTCTAATGGTTTCCCTTTTTGCGCTGGTCGAAACAGACTACAGCTGAGAGGAGAGTGAGGCAATGTGTTTTAACTCCCACTTTTTCGGGAGGACATTTATCTCCACGCCTAATGGCATCAATTAGTGTTGAAATTGGTGGACTGTGTATCCAACTGGACAGCTGTCCAGCCAGGCAATTATGTTGATTGGAATTGCCACTTTTGTCGTAATCGCTTCATTTAATTTTTAATCTACACATTCCATTTGATTGACATGCAACAGAATGAGTTTAAAGTGAATAGCAATGTTTATGATATAAACTGGCTTAGAATGAAGAGTTTGTTATTTTGAAAATTACCCATACGACAGGTTGTCCGAAATATATTTTGGCATAAATTAGATTTTTAGTTCAAATAGGTTAACTTGAATGGTAGGTAACAAATTTTAAGTTAACGCTTTATATTTTTAGTCGCAAAATCCCAACAGTGACCCAGATTGGTAAAGCCAAGTCATAAGTCAATATACATATATGGCGAAAAAAAAAAGTGTGTTAAAAACTTCAGAATAAAGGTAATACACACGCACACTCATACCCCGGCACACATACACACACGCACACCCTGACGACCCTATCACCATCAAGAGGACTCAACATCAATGCCAAAAAGCAGACTAAAAGGGGGCTATCTTATGGGGAGAGGAGAGTGAAATGGCAATTTGCCGTTGCTTAAAATGTTTTTGACATGCAATGAACATGGCAACGAGACCAACACACACACATACACACGCAAAAGGTTTCGCAATTACTTTCAAATTAAGTGGAAAACGCTGAATGGAAAAGCGCATATAAAAGACAAAAAACACAAAGAAAGAACTCAAAAACTAATACAAAATAAAGCCAAACAATTTATCGTAAATGAAGCGCAACAAAAGCAAACACAAACCCCAAAAAGATTACAAAAAAAAAAAAAAAAAAAAAAATGCATTTACTCTCTATTGTTTTTTATTTTGGTGCTCACTCTTTTATGCATTATGCAATGTAGAAACTGAAAAATCTGCTAAAATGAACATTAATTTTTCATGAGGTTCCAACCTCATAGCCCACTCCCACTCCCGCATACACACACACACACACACAATTGTTTTCGCATAAAAAGGGGTCATGATCCGACGAGAATAGCTTGCAATATGTACATACATATGTACATATATAGCTGGCTGTAAAAACAAAAGTCAATTCTTGCATGCGGCCTGCCCATTCCTGGGGCGGAAGGTCAGTGGTTGGAGCAGCTCCAATTTAGTTGATTTTAGACTCCTCTCGGTTTTTTTCTGTTTTAATTAGAAATGCAAACGGAAGTCGTTTTATAGCATGCTGGGCAGCTCAAACAGTTCTCTGGTGGAGCTCAGTTCGTTAGAGGCGAAACCCGACACGCCTGTTGTGGGCGCTCTGATAAGGAAACGCAAACAAAAAACACAAGCAAAAAACACCAAAGCCTTCAGAAGTTTCAATACCCTGGAAAATTGATGCTTACTCTGATCGTATAAGATAGCTTTAAGGCTGGAGGATACTCAGTCAGACACTATTTTTTCTTTACTCTAGCAACACTTACAATAAATTTGAGATCCTTGGACGATATGTTTCGTTATTATTTTTGGTATGTAGTTCTTCGATCGAACATAAAAAGTTATCCCTTTATTGTTATAGGAATCAAGAATAAGTAAAAATGCAGATGAAGGATTTTTTATTGCAAATTAGCGAAAATTTTCCAAAAAAGGGTAACAAAAATTGGGCCCAGAGCATGGAAAATATTTTATGTGTAGTAAACTTGATTTTAAGAGCGCTGGATTTAATGTTAATTAAGTTTGGTATGCATGCATTTTGATATTCATTTTTATTATAGACATTTGCTTATTATTCATTCAACAATGCCCAAAAATACTTTTAAGCCTTTGAAGTATTTTAGTTTCAATTTGAAATTGTTGAAACTTTGCTAAACATTTGCATATGAATGGAATTGAAAAAGACTGCACAATTTCCACATTTCAAAAGGGAAATTCCAGCTGACAGACAAAAACCGACACAGTGTCTACTAAAGTTTTATGACAACTTTTTCCATCCATCATTAAGTTTGGCTTACCTCCTCAATGGTCTCACACTCAAAAAGATAGATGTGTAGCAATGGATCCTTTGGATCTTTCAACAAATAAACCAATCCGGTGATGGGTCCTTGAAATTCCATAAAGTTCTGTGGCTGTTCCGCAGTGCTATTGCCATCAGGATTTGCGGCTGCTGCTGCCGCTGCAGCTGCTGCAGCCTGCTGCTGTTGATAAGCAGCCGCAGCACTGGACGAAAGTGAGCCATACGATGTGGATGTGGTTAGTGTGTGACGCAGTCCGTTTGCGGTTAAAGTGCTGCTGCTGCTGCTGCTGCCGCCACTGCCTGTTGCCAGAGTGGAGGATGAAGATGATGAGGCTGAATTGCCTGTTGCCTGACCAGCATTTGATTTTAACTGAAGAAAGCCATTGCCAATGCTCTTGGCTTGCGGCTTGTGGATAATGCGGCACATGCCAACGATATGCTTCAGTGGATGGCTAAATTGCAGCTCAAAGTCCGAATTATACGATTCCAATTTGCCATGCTCAATGCCAACCGATAGCTGCAATAGAAAACAAGAAGACACAAACAAAATTAGAAAATTGGAAAAATTTGTAGTTTAGTTGAATTTTTACTCTTTAAAACAACAAGAAAATTTATTTGTTAGTTATTAAACCATTGAATTTTTTCTCTCTCTCTTTCTCCCTCTTTGTCTCTTTTGTTTAAACACAAACAAAAAAGGGGCAATAAAAAGATAATGACTGCATCTGCATGGCATTTAATAATTTGCCTGAGTTTCCACTAAACGAAGCAGATTAACAATATTAAATTCTTCTTAATCAGTTTACATGCATGGGAGCACAAGTACAAACGGTTCCCGCTTAGAACGGGACAGCACTAGACACCGGAGCGACAATAGCAACATGACAGCCAGGGCAACATGGCGGCTGCTCCATTTCCGGCAATGTTCTCCTGTTCTCATTGCTTTCTATTTCCATTCTTGCTTTTTGTTCTTGGCCCCTTTTTCCCCATCCCCACCCCCCCTTTTGGATGTATGTATATTAACAACTGAAGCCAGGGAGTGGTGTTGTCAAATAGGGGAATTCAGTTGAATGTGGCCGGAATTGAAGGAAGAAATGGGGGCAGGAGCTGTTTTTACTATTGGGTGTGTCGTTGTTGTGGCGGAAAACAGGTCGTTGGATTTTAGTGTATACGAGTTTGTTGGGGCTTGTTATCGCTTTAGTTTTATTTTTTTTGTTTTCTTTTTTTTTGCTGCCCGAAGAAGAAGGAAAATAAAATTTATGTTTTTCTTCCAATTTAGTTTCTGGGTGTGGTGGTAGATCTTCTTAGTCCTAACTAAGAATGTTAACAGGTAGGGTTAAGTAAACTATTGATTTATTTTCTAACAAAAATATAGAAAATACGCAATACCGAATAAAATGTATAGAATGAAAAACTAGTATGTATATACATTTATACAATCTCACTAATTGAAGTTCCGTGCAACTCAAAAACTGAACTGAACTGAACTGGAAAAACTTTCCAAAAGTCGCCCTCTTACAGTAAAAAACCAGAGGGACGGGGCTAACTTTGACCGCGTCAAAGTTTGTATACCCTTGCAAGTTTTTTGTGTAAAAGGTCTGATGCTTGCGAAAGAACGGCTTAGGAAATAACGAAGTTATTGATCAAAGTCACTGTTCACCACCGATTGTTCCTATGGGAGCTATAAGATATAGTTACCCGATCTTAATCAAATTTGGCACAGTCATTAATAGTTATGCTAAACTGAGATATATTAATTTTTATGACAATTGCTTCAAAAGTAACGAAGTTATTCCTAGGGGAGCTATATGATATAGTCACCTGATCTTGATCAAATTTGGCACAGACGTTTACAGGCGTAATAAACTCTCTAATATTAAATTCCACGACAATTGCTCTGAAAATTACGAAGTTATTGAGAAAAGTCACTGTTCGTGACTTTGCCATTTGTATGGGAGCTATATGATATAGTGGTCCGATCCGGCTGAATCCGAGATATACAACGCCTGCAGTATATACAAGCCTACATGCAAAATTTCAGATCTGTAGCTCTAACGGTCTAGGAGGAGTTTGCGTTGATCCAGACGGACGGACAGACGGACGGACGGACGGACACGACTATTTGAACTCGTCTCGTCATGCTGATCAAGAATATATATACTTTATATGGTCGGAGATGCTTCCTTCTATGCGTTGCACACTTCTGACCAAAATTAATATACCCTTTTTGCAAGGGTATAAAAAAGTTGAAAAGTTTTTAGCACAAATTAAATTAAAATCAAACTAAAGTGCTAGTGGGTGGTGAGCTAGTGGGCGTGTCTATTCGATGGGCGTCAGCTTGAAAACTAAAGAGCAAGAAAAACAGAAAACTTTCATGAAATACAAAACCAAAAAATAAAAACCATTGCTAGAAAGAGTATTGCAATTTTTCATAGTGGTAACAGTTATATACTCTTATGTCTGTAACTTTTAAACTTATTTCAGTACTTATGTATATATGGTACCTACAAAATGAATTAGAGAAGTCATAAAGAATCTGGAGATAAAATTCTCTTGACTTTCAGTTGATAAAATTTAATTCAAACTTAATGATTCATCAAGAATCTCGACTATTTGATGTAAATCGATAAAGTAAAGGGTATCAAAATGTTGTAATTAATAAGTTAAAAAGGAAACGAAACGAGATAGAGGGACATAGCGAGTGCAAGGCTAGAAGAAGAGCAAGATGGCCTAATGAGGCTGCCAGGCAACCGACAATCATTAAGGCGCCCAAGTTTCAGTTCACCTTTTGACATTTCAAAATAAATTAAATTAAAAAGCAGAAAACGTTTCGGCACGTGAGCCAGGCTATCCGCATATGTCAATTTAGTTTTAATTAATTTTCCATTGACACTTGACGAAGGATCCGCTACCCATGGTGATGGCTTTTGCTCTTTTGTCCTATTGTGTAAGCGTTGGCGGAGCCTTTGTTGATGGGCCAGGTGAGTGACAAATGGCAAAAAAAAAAGGCATCCATTGATTTAATTTTCATTCCGTATGTCTCATTCAATGTCAAATGGTTAAATTGTTCATTGTACTCCCATTTTTATTCTGTTTGCATAAGTTTAACCTAATGAATTTTTGTCGTACTAACAAACAATACAAAGCAAACACATAAAAAAAAGTGGTTTTGCTGCACTTTTCTACTATTTTATGTACACACCGCGAAGTTGTTAATACAAAAAGATGTGCGGCACACAATGCGTATACGTAATTTCCTTGAAAAGAATTGCCCACTTGACCTGTTTAAGCTGCAAGTAAAGCTTAGCTTGGGTATATTAACTTTAATCAAGCATATGTAACAAATAGTAAATAAAATTTCCTATTTAACATCATCTAAAAATCATCTAACAGAAATAAAAAAGTGACGATTTCATGACTTTTTGCTGGACATTCATAAAAAGTTATTCGCCCATCTCTCCAAAGTTAGCGCCACTTGGGAACAGCTGGGTCAAAAGAAAAAAAAAAAGATTATTTATTATGGCTGATATAGAATCGCAGTCAAGCCGTCACACAGTCCAGTCGTAATGGTCAGCCTCGCGTGTTATTACACAGTGATTTATACATTTTAACCGTTTTTGTATTTTTTGCTGTTCTTCTCATTTCATTTCAGTTTCATGTGCCAGCTGCCGTTTGTTGTTGTTGTTGTTGTTGCTCAATAAATTGTCTACAATTGCTCATTACATTATTGTTTTTGTTGCTGTTGCTGTTGCTGCTGCTATTGCTGGCGCATTGTAACCATATAATTTGCATTAACTGCCTTTTGCTTTTACTGCTACTGACGTCTTAATAACAACTTGCTGCTGTTGGGTTCAAAAAATATAAGCCAAAGGGTCAAAAACTGAATCTTACTTACTGCAGGTTCTATAAATTCCACTTGATAGTGGTAATTATCTATACTAAGTACACATTTCCAAAGTTGAGGCAGGTTTCTGCTTAGTTCTGTTTTATAAACCATTCACTAATCTATCACATTTAATAGACATATAATATAAAAGTCTACATAAAATATAAACCGTATGCAATTAGACTTAATTTAAACAATTTGCTTGGCTATCGATTTCTGTGACCCGTAACCAAAACGTATTTAAGGGCTAATAAGTAATCCAATCTTAACAGATCTTATTAACTATAACAATGCTTAGTCAGAAGTCTAGTCAAACTAGCTTCGTTTCCCCATTCGTTAGTTTTAATTTCAATTTCAAACTGACAAAAAAACAAACTGTTGACACAAGAAAACTCAAATAAATACCGAATTTTCCACTATAATGAAGAAAATTTCTCAAACAGATATTAAAAGAGACTCTGAAAAAAGTCCCCGCTTGAGTAAGCTAGCCAATTTTTTCGCTCAATCTAATTTTGGTGCAGTGACTCGGGTTCGGAAGCTGTCGGATGTAGAGGTATGGAAGAGATCGGTGGGCTATCACAAATTGATTGCATACATCAACAATACCAGCTCGGTGATCCAGGGAATAAGGCAGAGCGATGATTATCCAGTGAGCGAGACCATGTCACGTCTGCTTACTATATTTGATAAGCTTGAAAATCTATTAGCTGCCAATCCACCAATATATATGGCGGGTTCAATCAAAGGCAGTCTGGATAAGGATCGACGTGGAAATCCGGCTTATCGCAATTGGTCACGTCACATGCTCCGTGATATATTTCCAATTCTTGAGCAGGCGGTGTCCAACAAGAACTGCATTCACATCAATGAACTGGGTCAATATCTGTGTGAATCATTTGGCAACTCAACAAGAATGTCCTATGGAACGGGACATGAATTGAGCTTCCTCTTTTTTCTATGTGCGCTATTTGAGGCTGAGATTCTTGACGAGGATGACTTGGCAGCTTCGGCTCTATTGCTCTTTGATCGATACTTGAAGTTTGTAAGGCGCCTGCAAGTGCTGTATAACTTGTATGCAGCGGGTCGGCATGGAGCGTACTCCCTGGATGACTTTCAGTTTGTCCCGTTTTTGTGGGGCTGTGCCCAATTGAGCTACAATGCACCATTCGTTCCCAATCGCATGCTCGATGCTGATGTGGTCAGCGAGTACAAGAAGGATTATATGCTAATGGGGTGTGTGGGCCACATATCAGACACCAAAGATGGCACTTTTGCAATGCATTCCTCGCAGTTGTGGTGCATTGCATCATTGTCATCATGGAATGAGCTGTATGGCGGCCTTCTGGACATGTACGACAAAGTGGTGCTCAGGCAATTTGATCTGATGCAATTGGCTCGTTTTGGTCAATTGATTTCCTTTGACAAAGTCAAACCAGGCGCAGTACTAATCCAAGCCCAGCTTGGTGTTATGTCGCCGCTGCAGCAAAAGATACTTGAGGGCGAAGACGACGTGGAAGAAGAACAGAATTGGGAGAACGCAGAGCCCACCAAAAAGAGTATAAGGAAAAACAAGAAGAAACCCCTGCTTGAGAGCTCACCACCAAAAAGCCACAGTGCCATATCCAGTGGGGTCAGGTGCAGCTCTCTTAGTGATATTTGCGTATATCTACGCAAGATAACCGACATGGAATCATGTCCAATTGAGGCATCGTACAAGGAACCGATTGCGGGTCATTCTGATGATCAGAGAGTTATTGTTTCTGTTTCCACTCCAAGAGTACAAGAAACAATATTTAAATTTCATACCCGTTTGGTCGAACCCTCAGATAATGAATCCGATTAAAATACACACCACTTACAGTCGAGACAATCAAAAACTATAAGCTTAAATTGTTTAGGTTTGGCTCACAATATCCAAATTAGTTTTCACAATTAAAGCGGAGTCCTTGTTCTAAGTATACATATATGTGTCGTAGGTTATCTGTCTCTCTTTCTTTAGGGATGGAAATGCAGGCCAAGTAGGAATGTCAAACATAAATCCAAAAATCACCAGACCACAAAACGGAGACCCGTCAAATGCAAAAACATCAGCCAAATGGAATTGAGTGGGTTGCCAGAACCTCATCATTCAGCATCCCAACAACCATCTACTACATATGTATATCAACCATCTAAACATTCAGCTTCGCCAAGTTTGAGAACGAGAGAGAGAGTGAGAAAGAGAGAAGAGGCAAATGTAACGCATACGCCGGGTAAGCCAAAGCAACACTTGAGAGCAAACTCTCGCGATGATGAAGTGTGAAACCATTTATGCCACTGGGACACGACTGAAGGGAGCCGCAATTCAAGTGACTCGACCAGAAGCGGATTACCAACGGGACTTGAGTGACTTACAAACGGACGGATGGCTGGTCGGAGTTGCGCAAGGAGGTGAGGGACGAGAACGCAAACTAAAGCAAAAATGAAAATACAAAGCGTTCTATTGATTTTTTTGCTGTTTTTATTTCCTTCTCCCTTCTCGTCATTCAAAGCAACTTCCTGACTGCCAATGTGACGTCAATGGGAGCCACAGCACACGCCAACGTCATAGGCGCTGATTGTTGGGAGGCATTTAGTGGGCGTGCCTCTCTCTGGCATAACTCTGAAAGGTCTAATTTGAATTTAAAATTAAATTTAGTTCATACAACTTGCGGATCTTTAGCCACTCTCCCTTGCGTTACTCGGGAAAACTAATAAATTTCACCCCCACTTTCCGAAGGGGAAAGCTCATCAATCTTGTTTGACTAATTGCTAACCAATATATGGGTGGATATATACGTAAAAATATATTTTTATCCACTTGCACTCAACTTTGTTTGCCATGTCCATTGAAGTGTCACCAAAGTTGACATAAAAGTTGGATGATGCCACAGCGCAATTGTTGTTAATGTTTCCCCGAGTAGGGAAGCAAGAGAAGGGATAAGGCAGCTTGTTATAATTTTCATGCGCTATTTAACATAATAAAGCAATAAGCTGCCACAGAAGAATGAAGAGCTTGGGCAAATATTTTTTTCGTTTTTTTTTTATGCCTGTCACACATACATTTTCTCTCTCTTCTTTTCTCCATTGTCATCTTTGCCGCACTCTCCCATCAGTCGTCTATTTCTCTTTGGTTCTCTGACTATATGTACATATGTACTTATCATTTATGTTTCCCTGTCACTTTGGGTGCGTGTTTGTTTTGCCTCAATTTACATGCAACAGCGAGTGGCAAGGGAGAGACAAAACTAACAAACCAACTACCTACTGTATCATATTAAAAAAAAGAGTCTACAGGCTTATATAAATATTTAAATGGGCAAATATGAAGCAAACTACGATCTGGTTTGGTCTGAACAAGTGTCGGAACTGCATAATAAGCGGCGAAGTAGACAAAAGGAGAGACGGGGAGAGGGGGAATTGAAAATAAAAATTGCATGCGCCTATTGCATATAATTATGTCTGATTTGAGAAAGTAACTAACAGTAAAACAACTGAAATAAAATGTATATATGCTCCATAATCTTTGGGCCATTCCTCCAAGTAGAATATTACCAAACTCAACCTACTAAATATAAGCTTAGTCCTAGGTTTTAAGCTAACTTGATTGCCAAGATGCTTGGGACACAGCTTTAATGTTTTTTTTTTCTTTTTGCGGACTTTCAACTTTTATTTCAATGAGCATCAACAACAATTGCCAATGACAGGGCAAGCAGCGCATGTAATTCCCACAAGATGCTCAAGCTTGGCCACTGGCACGTAAAAGGATTCATTTTAATGCCAGAGAAGCCACCTGAGCAAATCTGCAGGCAAAAACACAAAATGAACAGCCAAAAACAAATGGTTAAGGGACCAAATAACCAAACAACCAACCAAAAGGATCCCGGCAAAGACTTTAGCATAACCTTCGCAACGCTCGAAAGTTCAACAGCGGAACACAGAAAAAAAAATCAAACCCCAGAGCATTGTTAGCTCATACAAAGTTAAAAAGGACGGACCCACACACATACACCCACACACACACACACACCCACACACACATACATATGCTGATGGGCGACTAATTGCGGACTTTGCTAAAATTAATTTCAAGCTCCAAATAATATTAGCCCAGGGACCGCAGACGATGGATTGCGCGGGGCTGAGAAAATGGAAGTTGCCGCCGCACGTGCCCATTGGCAACGCGTCGTATGCGTTATGTGTATGTATATACCTTGCGTAGGTGTCTCAGTCAATGGGCGTCGGAGTGTGTGTCTGTGTGTGTGTTTGATGGTTTCTGTGCCAATTAGTTTTGGGGGGCCACCGTTAACTGTGATTTTCTTCCGTCATCAAGAAATACTTTATTTTTGGAATACATTTATCTGACTATCACATATCCCACACCTGCTAACAGCTTGCTAATCAGTATAATTATTCTTTATGGAGCGCAAAATTATTAATAAAAATTTCATTCCCACTTGATTTGTTTGGCCATTGTGTGTGTTTGTGTGTGGGTGTGTGTGGGTGTACATGGGTGTGACAGAAAGAGTGTTTGTGAATGAAGTTTCAGTTGCCGAAAATAATTGATTTATTGAGCCGTAATAATTGCAAATTGCTTTTAATTGTTTGTGCCAAAGGCTGTCATGATATGTATATACAATGTATATTATACATACATACATATATAGATAGACAGATAGATAGTTACATATATTGTATTATCTACCTCAAATTGGATTAACAAGGAATCCTCTTCTGGTTGTCAGTTGATTGCGAGTCACTGACCGACATGGAGAGGTAGCACATGGATAGATAACATTTAATGGCAGGAATAGGAATGGGTAATAGAATTTTTGGATTTTCACTTAATTTAATTATTGTAATTAATTGGACAGAAAGCAAATTAAATTTATATGATCCTACTTGGAACCATAAAGGCTTTTAACTACTAATACACACAAAGCAGGAGTTTAGTTTTATTCAATTACTAAACGTCAACTTCCATATCAGTCTTAGATTTATATTTTCAATTTATTTCTGAAGCAGCTAAATTTACCTTTGTGTAGCTCTCCGTTGAACGTATGTCATTGATGGTCCATGGTAACATAGATGCCGAGTAACGAGGATCGACAGACGCACTGCCGCGATATGTTAGCGAAACCAAACGCGTTTTCATTTTGCCTTGATTTGTTTTTTCTTTTGTATTTTTTTTTTTTAATAGATATTTTGTTCAAACGATGTTTGACAATTGTTACAAATTCAGTTATTGCACATTGAAAATAGTTCCGGTTTTTTTTTTTTTCTGCTGCTTGTTAATTGCTTTTTAATCGGTTTTTACAGTTATTCAATGTTTTATCTGCAGGAAAACAAAATTGAAATCAATATTTAATGAACGTGCGGGAAGGGCAATCGTCGGCCTCTGTTTTTGTTTTTGGGAGTTTGTGACATGGTGTAAGGGTCCTCTCAATGAGTCACCAGCGGGTGGAAGGGATTCTAGGTCTTGGCCAATGACCACCTGACTGCGCCCCTGTTGGGGCTTGCTTGTGATATGTGTTCATAGGCGGTTAGTTATTTAAAGTGCTCATCAGACAAGCACCTGCAAATAAGTTTGAAGCAAAACTTACTATCAATATTGATTTTTTCGTCTTTATTTTACTTTATTCATTCGCATTCGCAAAGGCAAGAAACGAGCTTTTTTTTTCTTTTCTTTTTGCATGCGCGCCTGCTTGGCAATTGGAATGTTGGGAGGCAGGGCAAAAGGACGAGAGGACGAACCACCCCATCAACAACTAATACTAATACCGCCACACCACATCACACACTACACCATAGCATGCCAGACACCACCTGAGAGGCGGAGAGAGTGTGAGAGAGACTCACCCCAAAAAAACAAAAAAGAAAAAGGCAATGCTGGAATTTACTTTTGCATAAACATTTTACTTTTCTATGGTTTCCACTGTGAGCTCTCGGAAATAGTTTGTGCCTACAATGACTACCGTCGACGCACATACATTACTGCCCTCACACACATTGAAACGCACACACTGACATCTCGCGTGAGATTTGCAATGGCGACAAATGGAAAATACTTTCTCCGTAACCGAAAACAAATATGTTTAAACCTCCACAAAGCACTGAATCGAAATTCTTATGGGGGGCTCGCACACCCGACATCCCAATGCGAGTTCAAAGCGCAATTTGGTCACACTATGTAGCGGAGGTCCTTAAGCATAAAAATGCAAAACCTTTGGAGCTGTTATGCGCATTTTCTACAGCGCATGGTAGCCAATAATGTCAATCATGCCCACTGTACTAACCAAATAAGGGGGATGATTTTAGATAGAGTTAAAAGCGCCAATTTTAAAAACCATAAACAAAGTAATTTTTTTTCGAATTCAGGATAATAATTTGAAAAAGTTGTTCTCATCCTAGTTTGGACCGTTACGAGGACCCAGTTCAAGGTCAATGGTAAACGGTAGGGGATGATCTTGATAAGAGAATTTTTTGTAGGCCCTTAAAATTGTAAATGGAAATATACAAACATATGTATGTACATATGTACATTATGTATGTACATACACGTATCAGCCTATGCATCTACCCAAATAAAGCTAGTTATATTTATATGCATTAATTTACACTATTAGTTGTCAAGTTTAATTTTTAAAGTAAACACTCAAACGCCGCACTACCAATATTTGAAATTGCAATTAACACACGCGATTTATGAATGATTGGGCGACTTATTTCGCTGAAATTGCACATTTTAATGATTTGTTGACCCGAATCGTTTTTCAGTGTAAATAAACAAATTGAATTTCAATTAAACAAATGCGCGTCGTTTGCTCGAACAGCTGTTATTTGTGTGGGATAGCTTCCAGTGTTGCGAAGCCGGCAGCATTGGTGGTGTTGGCAAACAGTTTTCTATTTCGAACCAATGATGCCAACATCGAACCGATTTCAGACCAGAAGGAGACGTGGCCGCGCGAAGTTTAAATACCCTTGCAAGTTTTATCTAAAAAGTGGAATGTTTCTCTGTAATATCTTTTGCAAGTGTTTCAATTTTAATTAAAAGCTATAAAATAACAAACAAATAATGTGAATATATATGAACATTCAAATTGAAATAGAGAATTTTAAAACTATCTGAGTTAGTATCACAACTAATCCCATTGGCGAGCGTCTACTGTACCAGTTTCTCCAGGTGTAAGCGGCTCGATGGTCTCTGGTTGACTTCAGTCTGAACAGAAACGCGGTAAGCAACAGGTGCTGCGATCGGTGTATCTTGTAGCTTGTTTTTTTGTGTCTTTGGTTTTGTAGGTATTTTTTGCGCTATACGTTATTTATTTCTCCTATTCTCTCGCTCGCTCGATCGTTCGCTCACTCTTTGGCGCCCTAGCCATCAAAGAGTCGAGGAGACTTTCACTACGGGGTCAGATTCGAAGCCAAAGCTCCAAGCCCCGTCTCCGTCTCAAGATTTAATTAATGCGCTTCGCACGCGTTGTCTTTGCCTGCAAACGGAGTGTCGCAGTCGCAGTGTAAGCCAAGCCAAGTCTTTTTTTTACAACCTGCGCGACTCTTCTCGGGGTTTTGGAACTTTGTGAGTTTTAAGTTTCGCGTTGATTTTCGCAGACATACGTTTTTTTGTTGTTTTGTTTTAACATTTCAACTTCCATTCGTTGCTAGTTTCTCACCAAAAACAAAAAAAGAGACACAAAGCTATAAAAAAGCACCTATGAACACTAAAAAAAAGACTGACTTTTGTCGTCAATGAAACCGCGCGACTCTTGATTGTACCGTTAGTGTGACTATTTAAACATAATTTTAATAATGAGGAATTTGCGCTCATAATTGATTTAAGTAGCGCAACAACAACAACAGCAGCAACATTTGCATAATTTTCTACACACACACACATAAATATTTTTATGTGTGTGTGTAGTAGCAAGTGGAGCTGGAAAATTCGCTGCACTTCAGTTGCAACAAGTGAGTGTCTCTTTGTGTGTGTGTGCCAGTGTGTGTATCTGTGTGTTGTTGTTCTGTACTTAAATGGACAAGTTAGAATCCACATTCCACACAACAATGGCCAAATGGCCATGGCTAAGAAGGAAATGGCCGAGAAAAACGGCAACTTATCTATTAGTTTGTGAGCAAATTTCAAAATAATTGCACACATTCTAACAACAATTTTATCTCGCAGACAAGAAGATTTTCTGCTCAATTCAACAAAATAAAGTAGTGGAAAAAGAATAGCAATTGATGGGCATTATTTGTAATTTGTTCTCACTCACACGGACACACACATAAGCTGAGATACATTCACATAGATACAGTAGCTTTGTGCTTGTATGCAGTCCAAACAGCGCATGCGTGCAGTTTGTTCTTTTATTTATCTATCTATAAGCATCCCACACATCAACATACTAAAAAAACATTTAGATTTGTGCCAACCTCGCTTGGCCTACACATATGCTTATTGATCTAAATCTTGGAGTATATCACCGCTGGCCTTAATTAGCATAACAATAGACCAACAGAAAAACCGAAGGCATAAATAGTAATAACCTCAAGCTGGAGCAAAAGAAGAATGTGGGCACCCAAAGCAAAAGAGTCACAATATAATTAGAACGAGCGAAAGGCATCAAAGTGCCACACAGTGGGTTACAGAAGAACCAAAAGAAGAAGGAGAACAAGACAAATGCCAAAGGTGACTCCCAGGTGTGATAAAAGGTGAAATGGAAAATGCAAAATGCAAAAGACCAAATGCGGTGTGACCACTACCGATTGCCGATTGCCAATTTCCAATTGAGAAATGCAATTCAAAGAAATTCTGCATAATGTTATTAATGATTGGAATAACTCTCTGGACAATGAATAATGTTTCATTCATTCAAAGTTGGCGTTCTCTATAAACAGTTATAAACTTTTTTGTTGACCTTGATACCATGCAAAATCGAAAAACTGAGACTCGTTGAGTAACCTGGCAAATAACTTGCACAATTCGTCATCATCGTCAAGAGTATTAGAAACCTATTACAAATCGAATAAAACCCCGGTTTTATGACTTTAGTCAGTTGATTTATGTCTAAAAATAACCCAATTGTCGATAGAATAGATACAGAATAGATGAAAAGAATACAATTTGTTGCATTCTATAAAATCTAAAGATTAATTTAAATTGCAAATTTGTAAAATACAGGGCAAAGAAATTATATATTTTGAGCATATCTTTTGTTAGTCTGTTTGTTTTGTGTTTATGATTTTCAGTTATTAATTATAATTTTTAAGGTGAAAAAAATTCATATTTGACCACTAATTTGATTAAAAAATTTGTATAAATTTAGCCATCAGGTCGAGTGTTTGTTTGAGGTAACAAGAAGTTATTTAATTTGCATATCTATTGTTTATTTCCATTTCTATTATTATGACGGTTAATTGAATAAAACTCAATTCTATTCTTAGCAAAGCAATCCCACGTATTTCTCCCCATGTCCGTCCGCCCACAAAGATGCCAAGGCAAATAGTGTATATAGTAAGTGCCACTTGAAATTTTACATTTCAAAAGAATTCATAAGCACGCGCTAATGCTAATACCATGCCACAGAATCACCTATCTATGTTCCCTTCCCTTTTCTCCCACCTCTTCTAGTCTTGGCATATTTACCTGTATGGGACGTACCTCTGGTGGGGCACCTGTTGTAAAAAACGTAACCGGCTGCTCATGCGTGTTCACGTTGCGTCTTATTAGAAGTCGCAGTCCGTTGACCAAACAGGAAAGCCAAAGAAAAAAGACCAAAAACACAAAAAAAGAAGCAACAAAAGTTACGAATGAAGACAGAAAAAACAAACACACACACACAACGTAAACGACGGCTTTGAAAACCGGTTAATGTGAAAATGAAAGAAAAACTCATTTTTGTATTTTTTCCTTATGGATAATGTTGTTTTTTCGATGTGTTCGAAAGGTAGTAAAGTCGTCGTCGCATGATGATAATGTTCGTTTTTCTTTCTTTTCAGAGAGTTACACTCTTCGAATTTGGTGAAATCAATGCGTAGAAAGTGAATCCATCCATTGACATTACGCAAAAAGTTTTTTTTTTTGGGAGGAAAAGTGAAAAGTGTTGTGGAAAATACCAATTGACAAATCCAAAAAGAGAAAAAAACTCAAAACTTTAGATTGATTGTGATTGCCGTTGCGTGCAGGAGCGGAGCAGAGATTGCTGGCTTTAATTGCCAGCTGGATTTTGGAGAGACCAACATCGGGCCACCTGCTGCCGGCTAAATAGACCAGAGATCAGTGCGAGCGGCCAACGTATGCGGCTAATCCAAACAGCAACGGGCGGTACTGCTGCGACTGTTCTATTGGGAGAGTCGCAGTACAACTATACCAACATGCGTGAAGATGACATCGAGTTGGCCATTAAGGTGGTAAGTTAGCAGCAGCTGCCTTCATTAGAATGATGAATGTGAGTGGCATGAAGTTCAAATGGGTATTGGAATAGAAATAATGATGATAGATGTAGCACCAAGTGATAAATAATCACGAAACCGTTTTCATATAGACCACACAGTTCTAGACATGAGAAAAGATTTAAATTATTAATTGTTAATATCTTTTCTTCGTTGATCATTAGGTCATCGTAGGCAATGGAGGCGTTGGTAAATCTTCAATGATTCAACGCTACTGCAAAGGAATTTTTACCAAGGATTACAAAAAGACCATTGGAGTGGATTTTTTAGAGCGGCAGATTGAAATCGATGGCGAGGATGTTCGCATTATGCTGTGGGACACAGCCGGGCAGGAGGAATTCGATTGTATAACAAAAGCATACTATAGGGGAGCACAAGCATCCGTGTTGGTCTTCTCCACCACAGATCGTGCTTCATTCGAGGCAATAAAAGACTGGAAGCGAAAGGTTGAGAACGAATGCAATGAGATACCCACAGTGATTGTGCAAAACAAGATAGATCTCATTGAGCAGGCTGTGGTCACTGCCGATGAGGTGGAGACTCTGGCTAAGATGTTAAATTGTCGTCTAATACGAACCTCTGTTAAGGTAAGTCCCCTCCCCGTCACCCAAAGAAAGATGAAAACAGTCGATGACTTGTAATTTTTTGTTTTTTTTCGTGTTTCTCAACTACAGGAAGACATCAATGTGGCTTCCGTGTTTAGATATTTGGCCACCAAATGTCATCAGCTGATGACACAGAGCTATGACCAAGCATCTGGTGGCACGGGTAACCAACAGCAATCGTCCACCCATCCGCCCTACAGTAGCACGCCCACAATTAGTGCATTTAGTCCAACATTCACCAAGTCGAGCAGCGGCACAATTGTGTTGCGTCCGGCTAAAAAGGGGAGCGGCAGCGGTTCAAGTGCGGCGCGAAAGCGCAAAATTGTGCTCAAAAAGTGCGGTATATTGTGATGAGGTGATCGACGGGAGCAGCGAACGGGATGTTGGCAATTAATAACTGGAGCATATTTAACGCTTAATTATTTTAAGAGCCTAATGAAGTCGTAGCCATGACGTAGCCAGGCAGCCAAGCGTTGGATGCAACCACAGTCACTAGTCGTGCACAGACTCTGCATGATGTGGCCTAGACAAGCTGCTGCAACTACAGAGAGCATAAGCAAACCTAAACATTTAGAAATGTCCGATATAGCCGGACATCTAAATACTCTTGGATATTCTAAAGAAATACCATTTCTCAAATATCACAATACCCCCTTTCATTAAAGGGTACTCATCAAAATATACACAAAACAACGGAGAAGAATTATTAATATGCATTAATTAAATGCACATACTGAAAATTTTAGCCTAATTAGCAGATAGATAAAGCAACATTGTATGTATTTATGCCCACTTATGATTAACGGAGACTGATGCAGCATTGCTTCTTATATCGTATTTGTATGTACATATATACTCGTATCGTACCCACTCATCTATCTATCTATATATATTTGTATGTATACAACTAGTCTATAAGCATTGCCCTCTTGCCTAACACAAAAAAAATATAATAATAACCGACCAATTCTAAAGGCTTTTTGGCACGCTAACCACGCCCATATATCATGTGAAATCCTTTCACCAATTAGCCTTGGCAAAATGTGCAATTAATTTATTCGACTTATATAATTATTAACTAATTGCTAGGCATGTCAATGCGCTATTATGTAGACCACTTAATAAAATTTTAATCGTATCCGAAATGTTTTGGCGAAAGGCAAAAATAAAAATACTTTAAATTTCAGCCCTGCAAGAATATAAGAATATAAAAATAAATGCTAATATTATTTTACAGAATATACCATGAAATTAATTATCTAGTAAAACGTTCAAGACGAACGAAGCACCTTAAATCAAAAGTTGTTTAAGCTATCAATCTTTTGCAAGAACGGATTGACTGAAATGATATATGTTTATACATACATACAGTGGCGGCAATTTATTTGAGTACATTTTTTTTTGACCTTAAATTCTGATTTCATTCGATTGTTACTTAATGTTGGTGAAAAGTTTTGATATGTTAATTTATAACGTTCAATTGGTTATTCTATTGAGATGATGTTCTGTAAATTTCGTGGGCATATCTCCAATGGTTTTTTTTTTAAATGGGTTTTGATAAAAAGCCCCAAATTCGGACCCGGCAAAAAAAAAAAGACACATTTTCAAAACTTGTAAAGTTGATCGTACACCTTTGGACTCAAAGAAAAAGTTTTAGATCTAGTAAAACTAAGATAAACTGCATACCACAAATTTTCAATTTGGCCCCAGGGTCCATTTTGGAGCCATTTGAAAAATTCAATTTTGTATGGAATTTTTTGGTCTCTCTGCTTGACGTCACTTTACGCCACTAACACACACTAAAGTATAACAACACTTGAACTATGAAAGATATTGAATTAAATTTCCTGTCGAATGAGATATTGCTCATCAAAATCGGATTAAAAATAGATAGACTTCGTTGCCTTACAAAAAAGGTGTTTTTTTCTGTTTCTGTGTTTTCAACAGCCCAACTATTTCCCTCTCTTTCTTTTGATGCAAAACGCCGTTAAGTAGGTAAAAGGGTTCATGAGACAGGTACTCCCACATTCGCCAACAGGCAAGCAATCAGATGATGCAGTAGGTAAAAAGTCATAAAATTGTTTAAATAGTTTTTATTGAAAATAACAAAACTACTTAAGATAACTTACACTTAATTAGTACTACTTAATATTTAGTCGGGTATCCTCCATTTTTTAGTACTGCTAAGCATCTCCGTGGCATACTTTCTACTAATGCCCTGCATCTGTCCTGCGGAATTCCATTCCAAGCCTTTTGGATTTCGGCCCACAAAGCTTGTAGATTGGGTGGCTTTAAGCCACTAATTTTCTGCTCAACATCAGCCCACAAATGTTCAATGGGATTCAAATCAGGAGATTGGGCCGGCCATTTCAATACAGTAACGTTCCTTGCTTCGAGGCAACCCTTGACTAGCCGAGAAGTGTGCTTGGGATCGTTGTCGTGCATAAAACGCCACCTTAAAGGAAGGTTTTCTTCTGCATAAGGAACCATTATGTCTGAAATTATGTCTTTGTAGACATGTTGATCCATCCTAGTCTCTATTCTGTGAATAGGTCCAACTCCGTACCAGGAAAACGATGCCCAGACCATTACATTTCCGCCACCGTGCTTTATTGTCTTTATCGTGTACCGTGGGTGGTATTCCATGCAAGGTGGGCGCCACACATATCGTTTTCCATCAGAGCCATGTCTACAAAACTTGGATTCATCACTCCAAAGAACGTTCTTCCAGAATGCCATGGGTTTATTCACATGGTTCCTTGCAAATTTCTTTCGGGCTTTTACATTTTTTTTCGACACTAACGGTTTACGTTGCGCTATGCATCCACGTAAATTGCTCTCATTAAGCCGATATCTTATTGATCGCTCTGAAAGATGGATCCCATAATGTGTTGCCATATTCTTTTGTATAGTCCTGGAGCTGTGGAAAGGGTTCATTTGGGACGCTCTCTTTATTAACTCATCTTCCCTTTTGGTGGTTTTTCTCACGTTTTTTTTTCCGTCTTTAACATTCTTAGTGGTACCTAACTTCTGAATATGGCTAAGAGCTTTATAAATCTTAGTTCTAGAACACTTAAGAATACTAGCTATCTTTAAAATAGAGAATCCAGAAGACTTCAAATTTTGAATGATCTCTCGCTCGACTTCAGTACACCACGAACCACCAGCCATTGTCATAAGAGAAAGGGAATCGTCGGCTGGATCGGAAACAATCAACTCTAATCACAGGTACGCAGTCGCAGAACAGGGAAGTGGGTGGCGCAGCACAATGTAGGCAGGTCGGCAAGTGTTGTTATACTTTAGTGTGTGTTAGTGGCGTAAAGTGACGTCAAGCAGAGAGACCAAAAAATTCCATACAAAATTGAATTTTTCAAATGGCTCCAAAATGGACCCTGGGGCCAAATTGAAAATTTGTGGTATGCAGTTTATCTTAGTTTTACTAGATCTAAAACTTTTTCTTTGAGTCCAAAGGTGTACGATCAACTTTACAAATTTTGAAAATGTGTCTTTTTTTTTTTGCCGGGTCCGAATTTGGGGGCTTTTTATCAAAACACATTTAAAAAAAAAACCATTGGAGATATGCCCACGAAATTTACAGAACATCATCTCAATAGAATAACCAATTGAACGTTATAAATTAACATATCAAAACTTTTCACCAACATTAAGTAACAATCGAATGAAATCAGAATTTAAGGTCAAAAAAAAATGTACTCAAATAAATTGCCGCCACTGTATATGTATATTGATACATTCCATAGGGGGAATAGCATTTTTTAGTATAACCAAACGAAGAAATCTAATTAAAAAATTACCATTTTAAATGTTGACAGTTTTTATTTTATTTTGTTTACCACTTCTTATTCTTTTTTTTTTAAGCTTGACATTTGATTTTTTTTTGTTTTTTATTGTTTTTCTCATTTCCTTGTTTAAATTGAAATTTTTTAAAGTAAAATTTGTTTCTATTTACAGTTATGCGTTCATTAAATTGTTCTCTCTTCGCAGCGAACACAGTAAATCATTTTATTTGTATATATCATTAGTTTTTGTTGTTAGTGATAAAGGCAAAATTATTCGTCGTTTTTTATATTTCATTTTTTTTTATATACATAAAAGTAAAAAAAAAATAGAATAGAAAAAAAATTAATGAAAAGGGGGGAAAGAGAGTGTCTGTCTGTCTGTCTGTGTGTCGTGAGTAGTGTTTACATGTTGGTAGGCGGGGCTCTACGCCCAATCAAATTAAGTGTATGCCCAATTTTTTTTGTTAAATTCCTATAAAAAATAGAATTTTGTATACATATTTTATTCTAAATTTACTTGCTACAAAGAAAAGTGACTTGAAAATAAGACAACTTTCTTGGCACTTAACACAATGAAAATGTTGAAAATTGGAAAAATAAATTGACCAAAATAAGAATTAGTTAAAAATATATATGTTGTAGATACATTTTGATTATAAAGTAACTTTTTAAAGTACATCATTTTTATTTAAAATAAAAATTTTCAAAATTTCTTTCCTTGTAGTGTCTGTGTATGCGTGTTTGGGTTGGGTGTGAGTGTATGTGAATTGGTGGGTGAGAGTGTGTGCGAGAGGGTAGTTGTGGGACATTTTAAATTGTTAACTCATTCTCAGGAGTATTTTTTAGTTTTCTGTTTCATGAATAATATTTTATTTTTTGTCGAGTTTAACTACATTAGAATTTGTATTGTAGTTTTTGCATTTAAATATTGTTTTATTTTTATGTTACGGCTGCAGTTTGTAAATTTTAAATTATTTAAGTATTTAACTTGTTTGTGTTGTAGTTGTTGTTGTTGATGCTGCTGTGGTTAATGCCCTATCAGATCATTGGGAGTTTGATTGGACTCTAATAGAATAAAAGATTTGTTAGCCTAGGGATACACCCTCCGCATATAAGTAGGTATATTGTTTATATATATATTTATGTATATATAACTTCCAATTGTCGTACACTATTCGGAAATGGTAAAATCAGCTTCATCCTTACCCTCCAGAGAGCGATACTCATCGGAATCCTCGCTAATGGTTGCCGTACCAATCGACATTGGTAGCATTGGTGCTGTGCTTATCATAGGTTCCGTATCCAGACTGACTATTGATATAGTGCTAGCAGTCGTTGTTATTGCGGTTGCTGATGTTGTTGCGGTTGCTGTGGGGGGCACATATATGGTAACAGGTTCTTCTCCATCATTTCCTACACTTAACGTAGCTGCATTTGTATTTGAAGTTAGAGTTGTGTCTAAATCGGCCACAGGCTCCACTTGAGCGGCTGCCTCCTCATGTGGTTGTTGTGGATCTTGATGTTGTAGTGTTAAGGGTTGTGTTATTATATCAGCAGAGGCCAACAGTAGATCCAATTTCAGTTTGCTCGATGCCGTTGGCTGCTCTGTTATCACAGACTGTGCTTGAGTTCCTGGTGGTGATGGTGCCGCCGCTGTTGTTATTGTGGATGTGGTTGATGACATTGTTGTTGCCATTTCTGCTGCTGCAGCTGCTGTGGATGATGTTGCATTCACTGTTGTGCCGCTAGCAGCAATCAGTTCGTTCTCCTCACTGACACTTATGTAACGACAGCTCTCACTTAGCAACGAGGCCGATTCATCGTCCTCCTCATTGACACTGGTTATGCTCACTGTGCGCTCTTTGATACTCTGATACACACTGCTCCCGACACTGCCAGGTGCATCTGTGACATCTCTGGGCCATGATGTCAAAGTTGTCAGTTGCAGAGGTTTAATGGCAACAGTTGAGTTTATAGCTGAAATGGATAAAGCACAATTCAGGTATTACATATAGAAACTGGGATCGACAGAAACAAAAATCATGTATTATATGGACCACCGGAAGTATTAACGAAATGACTCTAAATTTCTTTGGATACATAAACAGCAATTCCAAAATGTTTAAGATTTTACATTTCGCAGATTATCGTTGTTACTCACATTCTAAACGCTCGCGGCGCTGAGGATTTCGAGATGGTAATGGCGCAAGTTTGATGCGATAAAATTTCGAGCCCTTGCTGACGCGATAGCGATTTTCATTCTACATCAAAAAGAGATAAATACATAGTGAGATAAAACCAAATAATAATTTATAGGAGTAATACCTTTCGAGCCTGACAATACTCCTTGTCAATCACCCGTCCAATGGCATAGTAGGGTAAAGGAATTTGATTTAACTCTGCCACTGCCAGTGATGGAGGCGATTCTGTACCAGTTGGACCGGCTGCGATTTGCTGGGTAGGGGGAGCGACTAGCTGAAGGCTGGCCAAACTATCAGCATGGACAAAGTACAAGGTAAGCGAGTCTTGGACGACCATGAACTGGCCATGACGTATGCTCCATACAACAAATACATAATCACCCTTGCCACAGCCCTCCAGTGCAATATATCGATGTCCGGAACTGGACTTGGATCGAGCCATAGCAGTGTTCGATGGCGGATCATAAATCGAACTAAAACGAGTAAATTTTTTATAAGTGACAACCAAAGCAAAATTTGATTCAGTGCATACCTGCGTAGAGCAGCCACACTTTGCTCCATTGCCATGCGTTTGGTCTTCTCCTGGCAGAGCTCCTCCTCCAGCCGGTTCTTGTCTCGATCCAGATATTCAATTTTCTCCTTGAGCCAACTGTTGCCCCCATCCTCATTTGTGATCATCTCCAGACGGGTTTTCAGCTGATAGGTCTCCTGCATGACTACCTTATTTTGTTCTCGAAGCTGATCGAGCTGGCGCTCCCTGTCTGCCAACATATCTTTCAGTATACCCACATTGAGCATAACAGATTCGGAGTTAATAGGAAGAAGACGCGACTGCCAGAGCGAACGCTCGGCGTCGATGGCCTCCGTAATGGCACGTTCGCGCTGTGCAATCAGCTCCTGTCGCTGCTGTGCCAACAACTGATCCACATCGACACCGGTTGCGGCACCGGCACTGGTCACACTGGCACTGCTTGTCGGCCGTTCCAACTTCTCCAAACTGCAGTCAGATGGTGAACGTTCCATTGATGTCATCAATTTGAAGCGGCAACGCAGCGATTCCAACTCAGTTTTGTGCTCATGGATAAGTTGCTCCCTTGCCTGGGCTACTGCAGCTAATTTATCACGTTCGGCCAGCTCCAATTGACGCCGCAGATCCTCTAGTTGCTCTTGAGCCGCGCGTTCTCGCTCCTCGCTCTGCATGCGTAGGAGATTCAATTTGTCGTGCAGCAGCAGCAGCTCCGACTGGAGTTCATCTTGATAGCTGGCGGCATCCTGACGAAAAGTATTTAAATTGACGCGAGCCTGAGCCACGCCCGCAAGAGCCAATTTGGACATCTTCTCAAAGTCACTTCGGATTTGGGCAGCGCTGTTTGCATTATCCTCTGTCAATGTGCTGGCACTGAGCATGAGCAATTGATCGGTTGCCGTGCTACGGGCCATTTGCTCCAATATCCCGCTGGTGGAGGTGCCCACACATTTGGATGTTGTGGTCAGTTTTTCGAATTCCGTTTCTGTGTCCGTTTCACAGTCGGAGGCAGAGGCCTGTGCCATGGCTTGCAGTTCGGCCAAACGAGGTGCAGCTAAGGGAGGCTCTATCTCGTTTGCGGGTTCGGTTGTGGGGTCTTCATCCAATTCCACCTGTTTAATTTCACCGGAACGATTGACAAAGAATTGTATCACAGATTTCATATCCGGCAACTGCAGCTGGGCAGCCAACTCGGGCAGTTGCACGGAGAGCAGTTCAATATCAGATCTGCTCAACGGCGGGAGGCGCGTATCAAAACTTAGGGGATGCTCATTAGCAAAGGCCGGCGGCATGTCGCCCAAACCGGGAAAGAGGATATTAAGAAAGTGCCCATCAAAGCTGGCATTGAACTCCTTACGGCGATTCAGTTCCTCGCTATGGATGCGATTAAAGTCCACAGAGAGACGTGATGCCCACTGACGGAATTCGTCAGAGAAGATTTTACGTCGGACCACCTCTGCCACGGCGGCGACATATGTACTGGGAGCCCGATGGATCTGTTCAATGATGCCAATATGTCGTTCTGCCCGCCTCAAACAGCGGTGATAGAAAAGCAGACGATTGTCAAACTCGCTCATGCCGTTCTCTATCCATACAATGCGTCGCAGACGCATATGGAGATTTCGGCCCAGTTCATCCTTGGAGTTGGCTATGCAACGGCAATACTCGCGAATTTTTAAATGATTTTCCAGCATCACCTGCAACTGAGAGCGATGCGACAAACAGAGATCGGGCAATACGGAATTGTCGCGCAAATTTTGGGCACGAGCCTCGTTCTGCTGCAGGGCAATGGCTTGCTCCTTTTGGTCCTGCACCATTTTCGCAATCTTGAACTTGAACTCTTCGAGGCGGCAGAGGCGTTCACCCAAGCCCTTTATCTCCTTGACTTCGCTTTGCTTGGCCAATTTGATGATTTGCTGCACTTCTTCCTTTAACTTTTCATAGATTTCGGCACTGAACGTGTTTAGGCCTTGAATGCACTCATCGGACATGACTTGGAGTGCATTGTGATTGCCCTTCGAGTTAATCCACTGCAGCAGATTCAGACTGTGGCGTCGAGCAATTGATGAGCTGGTGGTAGAGGTTTGCGATGTTCGTTCCTGTTGCTCGGCTTGCTGTTCAGACGACACTGCTGCTACTTCTGCCGCCTGGTCAACATCGTCGTCACCCATTTTAAGCTTTTTATTAGGTGAATCCGCTTGAGAAGATTCGCTTAGAGCCACAGCCTGTTCTTGCCCCTGTTGCTGCTGCTGCTGTTGTTGAGCAAATACATCATCATTATATAGCAGCTCATCAAAACCATGAAAATCCGCCTCAGCCAGATTCATTAATCCTGGCAGTATGGTAATCCTGGCCAGCTGTTTGAGATCATCAGGGAAATTTCGTAACAACTCCTGATAGCTTTCCCTCTTTTCCAAATGTCGTTCGAACGATTGACGAAAGTTGCGGAAACGTTCACTAAACTCATTTGTCAAGTCCTCCATGTTGGCCACCACAGCTGACCATCCCTGCTGTTGCAGGTGTTGCTCGTGAACCAGGCGCTCGCACAGAGTTTCCTCCTTACGGGCCAACTCTCTCATATGCTGCGCTAGATGGGCCCTCTGGCGCACTGTCTCCAGCACCGCTGGCAGTCTGTGGCTCTCTTCCACTTGGCGACGCAGTTCGGTATCCGCATCATTGTTGGCTACTGTCGGCGCCAAACGTTCATCGCCAGTAAGAAACATATATATGGGATTCGTGTCGGTACCGGCCGAGTAGCACGAGACCTGGGTGGAGTGAGTCAGCATCTCGCCTCCGCTAACAAGCAGTACAATATTGGCCGCGGATATACCATGATGACGCTGAATGGTCTCTTTCAGATTCTCCACCGACGAGAGGGCGACAGTCATGTCGAAGCTAAGCATTCGACCGACGTCCACATGGAATACGTACAGCATCATGGAGACGTTTCACACCTTGCTGCAGTTTAACTCCCTAATGATACCCTCCAGCTGCTGCTGCACCTCCTCCGCTGGGCCTTCTCCACCGCAACACTTCACTTCAGGGTCGTGTCCTTTCTTTTGTTTTGGCAGTGCTTCAAATGAAATATACGTATATATGTTGCTTCATCTGTGTTTATAGATGTGTGTGTGTGTCCGCTTCTTTGTTTGTTGCGGTTATGCTAAAAACAGAGAGAGGGAGAGAGAACAGGTCAGTTAACAGTCTCTGTTAAGAGTTTATTATAGAAAAGTGCTACAACAGCGTTATTAAATTTACTTATTTATAAATCTATTAATAATAATATCAATTTATGCAACATTCTTAACATAACAAATTAGTTGTAAATTTAATTGCATTCTTATCAGTTGTCAAAACCTCTGATCAATTATTGCTAACAATAAAAATGGAGTTGGCACTGTGCCATCACTGTTGCTGTTAATGATTTTTGGATTCTGTTAAGTTAAATTCTTTAAACAGCTGTTAGACATTGTGGCGCTAATCTATCTCTTTCTCTCTCTTACTTTAGAAAGAGAAGCCCGGAAGGGGGGCCAGTTCAAATGTTAATGACTAACTGGGCCATTTTCAAGTCGCAATAAACAAAATAGCGGTTGCGATTTCAAAGCTTTTTTTATAGAATTTGTTTACAATTTGTCTGGGGCAAAAACGAATTTGTTTTTGTGCTAGTGTAAAAGTGTTTTGATAAGCCACCGACGCCGCCAACGCCAATTAAAAATAGTAAACGCCGCTGACTTAATGTAAATCGCACTTTACACGCGCTCACAAATACACCAAAAAACGTACAATAACACATATAAAAAAATATACATACATATGTATAAATAAATGTATTATCAACGCACCTCGATTTTTAAACACGTCTAGACTAGCGGGCGGAGCAAAAGCAACTGTGTAAGACAAAAAGAACTCTGCACGTGTAAGATCGAGCTCATATGGATGTGCGTGTATGTGTGTGTGTGTACATATCTATGAGAGAAATCGAGATTAAAAGAGAGTGATAGAGAGGGGAGAGGAAAAGAGGACGTTAGAGCACATGTGTTTGTTTTTGCATTTACCTGACTTAATGTCCTTTTTTACCTAACAAATAATATTTTAAAAACAAAACTCGAGGAAATTTTCCAAAGACATTTCAACGAAAGCTGATGAAATACCTGGAAAGGTTTGGCTAATGACTGACCTTTAAGGATTTAAGGGATCTCGTTGAAACTCCGTTTTACAACTTTTGGTGAAATACCCGATGCAAAGCGCGAATGACCGCGACCAAACGATTAATCATCATAGAAATGCAATAATCTCTCCACCCGCCTTCTACCCCATGGGTTTCACCTGACGTTATACACGTCAACAACTCAACAGATAAGAACTTCGTAATGCAATTAAATTTAATATTAAACTAAAGTCTATGTAATTAAACGCATTTCGTGGACATAAATCAAATTGACAGACAGTGATAACTGCTGAGGATATTTTTTTGTACGGCCAGAGATCAATAAATATGCATACAGTCGTTCAAATAACTATACCTACACAAAAAAATAAGGGTCTATTCCTACCAGCTAGTATCTGTAGCTGTACCTTAACTTCATTGATAGACTGTAGCCCTGAACCTTGCTTTAGATCCCGATCCCAAACTCGAACCCCCAACACAGACCGCCAACTGATTACATCGAATGTTAACGACAGCAGCCGCCGAGCAATGTTTATCAGCATTGTGGGGTGCCCCCCCACCGTGCAGTACGCAGCGCCCAGAACATCATACAATGAAAATGTGAAAGTAAAGAGGGTTTGGGGGAGGAGTATGAGGGGCGTTAATTAGAAATGTCACTTCTTGTGTGAGTTTGTCGTTTTTTCTTTTCTCCTCTTGCTGTCGCTTTTTGGTTGCGTTTTTATTAATGTTAGGCCATAAAGTGTGAATCAAATGAAGCAAAACGCCATAAAAACTTCAGCTGCAGTTGTTTGTTTTCGTTTTGTTCAACTTAATGTTAATGTTTAATGGCAGTAAATAAGTTAACTAACCAAAATATAAACACAAACTTAAGGCGAGGCCAACTCAAATAGACTTCAAGGCACAAATAGTAAAATTGCAATAACAAAAGCAAAAGACAAATGAGCGATAAGGAAATTGGCCATGACGTCATTCATTTATCTTAAAAACACAACAATTGATTATACACAAGCAACAGCTGATGCACTGACCAGAGATTCTCATACAATCACAATTACAGGTTACAATTTAAAAGCTTCAAAATTTCTAGAAACAACCAAGTGAAAGATCTTTTATCATAAATAGAAGACGAGTTTAAAAATCGGAAAATTAGCGACCCTTGTGATAGGGCTTGGAAACATATTAGGTACAGCAATAGAGTTACATATGTACATACATATGTACATTTAATAATCGTACGATAAAACAGATATATATTTTTTTTTTACTTTTTCAATAACCCTTGCTTTTGATGCGTTTAAAAAAAATAGGTATTCAATAATTTATTTCAAACCCCGGCAATAAACTTCTCCAATACAAGGCATAGAAATATAATTTCTTTATGTATGCAAATTGTTGCAATGAATTGTAATTTAACTCTAGCAGGCGGTATCAGAGAAGACAATAGCAACAACAAACATAACGACAACAACACAACAGAGTAAAAAGAAAATGGCAGCAGGTGTACCTGTAAATGTAACTGCACCATGCACCACTAAGGAGCGGTGATATGGGGTAGCAAATGTGAAAGGATGGTGGTGGTATCCGCCGTAATCAAAAATTTGTGCAGCAAAAAGGGCGTCATCGTTTGTGTTTTTTTTTTACTTATTTTAAAGCGTATTAGTGTGTGAGAATAAAACTATAACTAACGGTTAATTAAGTAGACAGCGTACACACTTACCTTGTAATCTTTAATCAATTTTCACAATGGAGCCTCCACGTACATATGTATGTATATGTATGTGTGTGTTGGTGTATTGCAATGTGTGTCCGTGTGTGTTTTGGTTTTAATCAATTGAAAACGCGCACGAACACAATCGCTGCAAATTATTTACATCAGCTGGGCTTCGTGTGTGTGTGTGTGTGTGTGTGGAGGGCTGTGTGAGATTGTGCCTGTGTGTGTGTACAGCAGCAGCGACGTCAACAACAATAGCTGGCCCCCAAACTTTGCTTTTTTTTTGCTTGTTTTGAATGGTTTTTTCTGGCTGCTCCAACTTCTTCAAATTGTAATAAATATTATTTATGTTTTATTGCATGTTTTTTGGACGCAGTTTCCGCTCCTATTGATGTTTGCCTTCCTATTCCTTATGCTTTTGTTAAATTAAAAGCTATTTTCGTTGCGTATTAAATAAGTATGTATGTAAAACTAAAAATCATTTGCCCAGCCAGCGTTTAGTTCATTTAATATGTTATTCATGCAAAAACAATTTTTCGCCTTCTTCTTTGCGCCTCCGTCTCGCCTCTCGCTTGCCCCTTCGTAATCTATTTCTTTGTCTATCACAATTGCGTTGTTGTTGCTGCATTTGGCAGGCATTTAAATCGCGTCAATTTTTTTCGCCATTCGCACGACGGGCATTTACCCGTTTTTATTTGTTATTATTCCATCTAATTCACTCACGCATATTGTTTAATTTCTTAAATTTCTAATTAAATTATACCATATAAAAAATTAAATAACGCACTTCTGCTCTGTTTGTGTGTGTTGTTGTCAGTGGCTGAGCCAGTGTTGTGAAAATATTTGGTAGTTTAGCAACACAGAAACACAATCAGGGCTGCATCAGATTTAAACTCTGTACCAGCTTACAGCCTGTCAGTGTGACCGTTTTTTTGTAGAATTTGGGATTTATCTCTACATCAAATGTGGGCATACTGGAGCGCACATTTGGTTTGTTGTTTACATTTTTGCAATTTTACAATTACTAATGGAGAATAACAATAATAATTTGGGCAAACTGACAGAGGAGTCTTTAAAGCGCAAAGAACGATTGCAAAAACTCCGCGAGCAAGCACAAAACAAAACAACCGATGGGGCTTCGCAGGCTGAGCAACTTCCAAAGTAAGCGCATAGACTCCACTCTCATCAAATAACAGTTGTTGTTTACCAGTTTTAAAATATTTTCGTTTATTCCAGACCGATATTTCGCAGCTATAGGCCACAAAATGAAAGCACTGAGGGTGAGGTGTTACCGCAAGAACCTACGGGGAATATCGAGACTGCCGTTGAGTCTCAGCTAAATTTATTGCAACAGCCGATGATAATTGATGAAATTGACATTACTAATTTGGCACCCCGAAAACCTGATTGGGATCTTAAACGAGATGCTAGCAAGAAATTGGAGCGTCTAGAAAGACGCACACAGAAGGCCATTGCCGAGCTAATACGCGAGAGACTGAAAATGAATCAGATTGAGGACATTAGCCAGGCAGTAAATGTGGCTACGGCTCATGTTAACGAACAAGTGCACGAGGATTATGACTAGAGCCCAACAATATAAAGTATAATTAAATAGTACAACAATAAATAAGACTATAAACGAAACGAACAGCTACAACGATATCTATTTGCGATTCTCCTTTCCTGACGACAGACGATGCTTCAAAGTGAGGATTTCTGTAAATGGAATTGTATTAAGAATAATTTTCTTACTCCTAGTAAATTATTGATCTTACGATTTGAGTATTTCTGTTCTAGCCCCTGGGCAAAATGTCGCATGGACTCCAACTGTTGGGGAATCTCTTCTCTTAGCTGTTTAATGGTAATCCTTCCCTGTCTGACCTCCTCTTCGCGTAAAGCCAGCAGTTTCTCTTTCTCCGTGATGGCCTTCTCCTGCTGCAATGCAACTTCTGTGCGCCAGGCAACGGTTCTCTTTTGATTGAGCAGTTCTTGATTTTGTTTAACAATGATTTGATTAGCTTTAGCTATCTCCATAGAGGCCATTTCCAGAGCTTGACGTTTGGTGTGCAGGATTTTTTTCTCGGCTTCCAATTCGGCAGACATGTTGGCCTGATATGGAGAAATAAACTAGTAATTATTACGAAGATATTTTAAAAGTTTTTGATTACCTTTTCCTTGTTACCCTTTTGTATTTGCTCCTGGAGTTCTGTAGTGTGCTGTTTAAGATCCTCGATTTTGTATTCCAATTTACGCTCCTGCTTTTTAGCAGTGTTTATATCCAATTGCAGTTTATCATTTTGTTCTTTAAGTGTGCAAATCCGGGATTTGCAGCAATTTAGTTCCTCGGTCAATGTTTGAGTGCGCTTCTCGGTCTGTTCTTGCAGTGATTTTAAATCAATCTTATCCTGTTGGGCCCTGTCAAGTTGGGTTTGCAGGTTTGAAATACTTCGACGATTGCGCTCCTGATCATGACTACGTTGCTCGTTTAATTTCGCAAGCTTGTCTTGCATTTGCTGCAGCTCCAACGCATGTTTTTCGCCCAGGATGCGTGTATTCTCGCCCAGAGCTTCACGTAGTTGGCTATTATCTGCCCCCAATTGCTCCAAATGAACACGCTGGGATGATATTTCCATTTTCATTTGTTGTGCATTTTGTTCCAGCAAAAAATATTTTTTATAGGACGCGTCCAGCATTAAATTTATATAAAAGAGTACCGTGTTCAGCGATGCCGAACGGCAGGGCAGGCATAAGTGAATAAGATTTTTAAATGATCTGACCTCAACGAATTGTAAATAAAAATTCTCGACCTGGCCATCATTGCTAGACGCTGAATCTCTCGGGTTGAGATGTAATTCCAATTTGCCAGCCTGGCAATCCTTCAGCATTCGCACCACATTATCCATAAACCCTCCAAATGTCACATTTAGCGACTGATCTTGTTTCAGTTGCTGAAAGGATCCTGTATCCACTGTCGTGATATACATCCGCCTCTGATCGCATTTCTCGGCCAATCTCAATTGCTGGCGGAATAAAAACATGTCAGTGGAACGCTTGGGTAGTAGACTTACTGTACTTACCATTACTTCCTTGAAATCCATTCGTTCGGCGTACAGTAAACAAGCTTTCTTGGTGCGCATCATTTCACCAGGGAAGTTGACCATAATCTCCGCACTGGGCATTATGTTGATCACGTTCTTCTTGTAATCCATATTGACGAAATAGCTATCTTCATTGTTGGGCGGCCACATTTCATTCAAACAATTTAAATTAAAATTACAAATTGTCAGTGGCTTGGGCTGTTAAGTTAACATAATTGTCAGTAACATACATAGCTATTTTCCTGTAGATAGTTATCTACATATGTATCTAGAAGAAAATATTAGAGCTCGACAAGCTATCGATGTATTGCCGGCTCTAGAAAAAGTCGAAGAAAAATTAAAATAATAATAAAAATACATGTCTGTGAGTATACGCCCTGTAGCTGATACAAATATTGATCAATCTATTTGTAATGCCAATAAATGCTTTGCTTGCAGACCGCCAAAGTCTTTGTGGGCAGCCTGCCCCCTGGCTGCAAACCAGACGAGCTGAGACGCCTTTTTTCAAACTATGGAGCAGTCGTGGAGTGCGATGTAATGAATCGATGTGGTTTTGTTCACTTGGAGAACACAGAGATGGCTGATGCTGCCATAGCTGCTCTTAATGGAATTGAATTTAAGGGGCAAAACATTGTCGTCGAACCGGGCCGACCAAAAGAACGAGGCAGAAAGGGAGTTGGAGTGGCAACGGGGCCGGGAGCCGGTAATCGAGGAGGACGACGACCAATGCAACAGGGTCATGGTCATGGGGGGGAAACAAATAAAGGTCCTCTGGAATCAAGATCTACTCATCGTGGAGGTGGTGGTGGTGGTCAACCCAATTTTGGTAGAGCTTCTGGTGGCAGAGGAGGAGGATCCGGCGATTCGAGGGAATCCATTTCAAACGGCAACAATTTTGGGCCCATACGGAACGACCGAAACTATAGTCAACAGAGAAATGCACCGTACAGAAAAGGGTCATCACAGCAACAGAGTCACCACAGCGAAGGTTCGGCACAGGGATTTAAAAACAGATTCAGTGCAGGAGGCAGCGGTGGAACTGCAGGTTCAAATAGATTTGCAGGCACTAGTGGAGGCAATGGAGGTTTTAACAACAGTCCCGGTAATCGATTTGGCGGTCACAATCAACAATACCAGCAATGGGACAACAATTCGGGATCACACAGCAATGCAGTGCAAGGGGGACGAAGGAATTTCAAACACAGCCCATCCAGTGGATTTAGTGGCAATAATCAACAAAATGACTCCCAAAGTGGGCATTCAGGTTCTGGTGGGAGCAGCAACGGCAATCAACGAGGTGGCGGCTTAGGTCCATCGGCTAATGTAAGACAAGATCGTCGTGGTTTTGCATTACCCGCTGATCATCATCATCAGCAACAACAACAGCCAGTTTCCTTTGGTGGGAACCAGTCAGGCCGTTTTGGCAATGGCCTAGGTCCAATGCGATCAGACAATCCAGTTATGAATAGGTAAGTAATGACAACTACAATATCACTTTGCTCTTGACTCACCATATTGATGTTTATCTAGCGGTAATCACCAAGGCGGAAGGCCTGGATTTAGTCCGAATCGTGGAAATTTCGGTGGACGTGGTGGGTTTAATGCTCGTTCCTCCAACAATGAACGTGGCATGTCTCAAAATCAAGGACCTGGCGGCGGTTTTAATAAGCGTGGTAGCCATCCACATAGTCAGAATCAGAATGCTTTGACCGCATATCAAGCGGAGTTTCCTCCTTTGGGCCCCAGCCATGGGCCTAGGGGTAGTGGACAGCGAAATCGGTTTGTTAATTTTTATATTTTCAATGTTTGGTCAATTCAATTCGAATGTTTCTTTTCAGTTTCAGTGGACCCAGACAAGGATCAGGACCAAACATGGGCGGGAATCGTAGATTTTAAAGATGCAAAAATGGGATTACTTAAATAGCCGAAAATTGTTTTCCAATTATTTTAAGTTCGGCATTATACATAATTTGTCAAGTTTTTAGTTGAGTATAGTACCCCTGTTCTCCCACAAATTTTACCCATAATCTTACTTATATTTTTGTCGTCATATCAATTCATTGAGTCCCACACATTTATTGTTAATTGTAGTTAAGATTGTTTTCAATATTTAATGCAATACTTAATGAGATAATTTGATTCATGTGCAACTAGTTCTTTTTTTTTTTATTAGAACCGACAATTTAAACAATTTGGAATTCTTTTCCCTTAGAAAGGACACCCGTTGCATATCTATGCCATCCTGTTCTCACTTAATAAAATTACATATAATAAAAATATTGCCAAGAAGCTAACGAACAAAATTAAACGAAATAGTAAAAACAAGCAGTTTTAATTATGTAGAGCTATATTATTTTAAGCCATAATAATTTAAATATGATCAATTTGAAAAAAAAAGATTGTTTTAAATGTTCTGTATAGCGGGTATTGTCAAGTCGAATTATTACTATCCATGTAGATAGCTTTCTACATGTAGAATTGAGTGACCAATTCAGCAAAGTTTTTCTGATTGTTGTTGTTGTCGTTTGGAATTGTATAAATATAAACAAAAGCTATGTTGCTGGCTCTTGTTTAAACTTAGTTTTGGCACAGTTGTACATACATATAAAAAAACCAACTCACGATAAAACCACCAGTCTTGCGCTTGAGGTAGGCTCTTTAACGCCCCAACAGCCGATAGTTTTGCCTCCAATATTTTTGTACTTTTAATAACTAACTAAACTCCACATGCTCTCCATTTCCCCAATTAGTCGTTGTCGGAGTCTTGTGACGGTGGTGGCTATCAAAATGTGGAATCAACTTGCTTTAATCTTGGTTCTCTTGATTTGTGTTCTTTTGCTGGGCATAGGAAATGCCCTTCATGCCAAACCATATGCTGATACGGAAGTTTATAGAGGAGAAACTCTGCCAGGGGATTTGAAGTTTGTGCATGTGGTAGGTAGCAGTTGTAGTTGTTGTTGTTGTTGTTATTAATCAAAAACAAAAGAAAAAAGCTTTGCCACCTATACAAACAAACACAAACTATTACAACATTGATATGGATAAATATTTTGCAGATATTTCGCCACGGCGACAGAACGCCTGTTGATCCATATCCTACAGACCCCTACAATGATTTAAAATTCTGGTCCACTGGTTGGGGACAATTGACCAATAAAGGCAAAATGCAACACTACGAGCTTGGCAAATGGCTACGGAATCGGTATGGATCACTTTTAAGTGCCAAATATACGGCGGATGAGATCTATATACAGTCGACCGATGTGGATCGTACACTGATGAGTGCCCAATCTAACTTGGCAGGATTATACAAACCTAAAGGTGCGGATGTATGGAACCCAAATATACCTTGGCAACCTATTCCAGTGCACACTGCACCGGAGAATAATGATTATATACTGGCGGCAAAAGCCTCTTGCCCCACCTATGACTATGAGATGGCTGCCCTGGAGGCTTCCGCTGAATTTCAAGCCCTATATAGTCGCTTCCACGATCTGTTCACGTATTTGAGTGAAAATAGCGGTCGACAAGTTAAAACCTTCACAGATGCTTCGTACTTAAACAATACTCTATTCATCGAGAGTCTGAATAACCTGAAACTTCCAGTGTGGACGGAAAAGGTATATGGCTCGGAAGAGTTTACTTATGCCTCAAACCTCGCATTTGCCGCCATGACTTACACACGCAAATTGGCCAGACTGAAAGTTGGTCCTTTGTTAAAGGATATTTTTGACCGATTCGATCATAAAGTCTCGGGTAATTTAACGCCCGACCGTTCAGCTTGGATATATAGCGCTCATGACACAACCATTGCCAATACCTTAAATGCACTTAAGCTGTTTGAGGTAATTATATTAAGAATTAGTCAATGAGATGATTCAACACTAATGATAATGATTAATTAATCAACACAGTTGCACAGTCCTCCATACGCTGCCTGCATTATGATGGAGCTTCGATTAGACGATAACAATACACCTTTGGTCTCAATCTTCTACAAGAACACGACAGCAGAACCCTTGCCTTTGGTCATACCTGGTTGTGGGGTGTCTTGTCCGTTGAGCAAGCTTCGTAGCTTATATCAAGATGTCTTGCCAGGAGACTGGCATAGTGAGTGCAAGCGCACTACCATGATGATGACCTACGAGGAAGCTAATCTAAGTGCGGCCACGGGTAAGTTTTTTTTTTTACTACTAACTTGAAATCATTCGTAATACTCTTTACTTTCAATTTAATGCCAGGTATTCTAATCTTGATTGTCGCTTGTCTTCTTTGTGCCAGTTATGGACTGATGATCTATTATCGTCGTCGCAATTACAAGTTATATACCTCATACGCTCAAATGGCTTAGCCGCGTTGTTGTGCTTCTTTTTTTCTAAGAACTTTCTTAAATCTCCGATTTTATAGCCACTGCATGTATATAATATCTCATTTTGTCTGATTCAAAACTCTAGCCGTTGTGATTCCAATTTTATTGTTGTTTGGAATTGAAAATTATATACAATTCTTTATCCATTTATAAAGGATGCTACCCTAATAATCGATTGATCATATATGGTTAAGAAGCATTGAAATGACATCTATTTCTTCTTTTTTTTAATAATCTTTTTCTTTGCATTTGTTAAAAAAGTTGATCTGCAAATTGCATTTGTTAAGTTTAATTTTTGAAGATTAATGGAAAACAAAGACTGTGAATGGCGATCCTGAAGTTACATACATATATATATATATACATGGAATACATATACAATATACACACATATACATTTTTTATGAAGTCATCTTGTTGTATAAGAATTTATTGTATTAAACGAGCTCAAACTAAGCTAACAAAAAAAAAAAAATAATTCGTTTATTTAATGACAGATGTGTACAATGATAATGTACACCAATTTCAATTTGCTGACTATGACTGGACTACAAGTATGTATTTAACCTATTTGAATTCTATGTTAACTATATTTTTGTACCCAGTAAATTCAGTTAGACAATTTAGAAATTCAGGCTTTTTTTGTCAAAAATTTTTTTTTTTGTAATTTTATATTTAAATTTGTATATTAAACTAATATTTGTTTATTGCATTCTGCACTTAATTATGTTACGATAGACATATAGTTAGAGTTATAGTTACAGTTAGTATGTATTAAGTCTATGTACAACGAAAGCTGATAATGACGATTATGTAGAACCTGTTTGAAAACTCTTCCGCTGTTTCGCGGCTGACTGACTGACTAACTAACTGAGAGTAAGAACTGGGTGTGGGATAGATGATAAAGATTCGACTACCAAGATGCCTATATATGTATCTTCTTCTATCTATAGGCCTTGTCGTCCGAGTAAATGATATAGGGTTGATGTTGATGCTGCTGGTGTTGTGTTATACTCTCTGCCCCATCACCCACTCCTGTCCCTGCGCCGCTGAAGTACGACATGCGGGACATGGTTGAGTAGGCGGCAGCAGCAGCAGCTGCTGCCTGTTGCTGATGCTGTTGTTGCTGCCGCTGCTGGGCCAGACTTTGGGTGGACTGATGGATAGAAGCTGCTTTGTGCGGCAAGGTGGCATAGCTAGGTTGGTAGGGAGGCACAGAATAGAGTGCAGCTCCAGCTCCTGGATTCTTATAGTTATATGCCGCATTATGGGCACCCAGTTGCATTCCAGAAGGAATGCCAATCATGGCTGCATTTTGCTGATACTCCACATTGCTCATCCGCAGCCTGATAATGCAAATAATAATAATGAGAATGGCTATAAAAGCAACCACTCCACCAACAATGCCAATGATGAGGGTATCATCATTGCTGATAATAGGCGACTGGGCTTTCATTAGCGGTGCCTTGGTCTTAATTTTTAATGTGGGCGGATGTGTGGGCTCTAGGCTCCAGATGATCATTGGTTCTTCGGTGGTGGTTGAACTGCTGCGTGTGACCAGCTGACTGGATGCTGAGGACTTGTGGAACAGTGGCGATGTGGGACGGGAAGTTGATGAGGTCATGCGTCGGGGATCACAGGTCAGCTCATCGTCACCCACCTCGATGAGTTTGCGATTGGCCAAATAGGGCGGCGCTTGGCACCTCAGCTCCGACATGCCGGAGCTGGGTAGCCAACGTCGCAGGGCTCTGGCATTGCAGTCGCACACTATTGGATTGCTGTCCAGACCCTGCAATTGTAGACTGGCTCGACGATCTTCCAGGGCGTTAAGGAATTGGGGCACCAGCACGGTGATCTTAGAGCCATCCACGTTGAGCTTAAGCTGTGAGGATCTGGGTACCGGAAATAGAAGCGCTGGTGGCAGTGCACTGAGTGATGTATTCTGTAGTTTTATGGTCAATTCGTTGCTTTTAAGTCCAGCCAATGTGCCTGACGATATCGACTTTAATCGCTCGCCTCTTATGCCAAGGCTGCTCAATCGTGGATGCTTCAGTGGTTGGATTTGCTCACTGCCGATGCTCGAGTCCTTCACTTCAATGTCCAGCATTTCCAATCCAGGCAGCAATTCGAGTATACCTTGCAGGTCAAGATAACCCAGCAATGGTAAATCGTAGGCTTCCAGAGTGCCCAAATTGGGCAGTTGCTTAAAGGCATTCTTTTCAATCCTAGAGCACTGTTTCAGGTGATTTAGGCGAAGAGATCGCAACATCTCTAGTTGACCGAAATTTGACTGGGAAATTATCTCGAAACTATTGTTAGATACATCCAGATTTTGAAGTACCTGCAATTGGGGCCAAGCTCGCGATATCTCGTCCAGAGTTTGTAAGTTATTGCTAGATAAATCTAAAGTTTCCAATAGGGTGACTCGTTGGAATATCTCTGGTTTGATGGTATTCAATTTGTTGTGTGATAGGTTTAGATACTGCAGGAAAGGAGTCTCTAGAAGATCCAATTGCTCAATTCCCGTACCAGCTAGATTTAATTCCCTTACTGTCTTTGGTTCATTCAAGACATTGTGGACAGCTTGATTGGACAGTGGATTAAATGATAGATCTATACTTTTGATATTAACCATAATGCTATCATCTTTGGGCAATTCCCTAATGCGGTTGTGACTCAAATCCACAGAGGATACAAAGAAATACTGACGCTGCAAGGCATTCAATGGAGCATATTCGAAGCGGTTGTGAGCCAAATTAATATTTTCCAGCATTTGAAGTTTGGCACGCTCAAAGACTCCATCGGACAATTCGGTCAGACGGTTATTCTCGAGATTGAGGCTCTCCAAACGCACAAGTCCTTCGAAAGTGCGCTCTCCGATGCGATCTAAACTGTTGTGGGATAAGTCCAGAACCTGCAACTGTGTGGAGTTATGGAAGGCCATCTCACTGACCATATCCAGTTGATTCTGAGCGAGGAGCAGTACACGCAAACGTGGCAGCCGGGCAAAGTCTAGTTCTTCAATTGTCTTGAGTTGATTATCGGATAGATCCACATATTCGAGATATTGCAGCGAGGTGATAAGTTCCGCCGGGAAGAAGGAGAATTTGTTGTGGGCAGCATGAATTTCACGTAAGCGGGGATGTATACGGAACGACGAAGGGAACAAATAGCTCAATTGGTTATATGAAATATCGAGCTCTTCTATTCCTGTACCCGTATTAAAGAATTCACCCTTGAATGCCGTCAATTCGTTGCCATGTAAATCCAATTTCTTCAATTGCATCACATTCACAAAGGCCCCGGACCGTATTGATCCAATGCGATTATTGGACAGATCGATGGAACTAATATTCCATAGATTCACAAAGCTGCCATCCTGCAACTCTTGAAGCTGATTGTCATTCAAATATATATGTTTGAGGTCCTGTAGATTAGCCAGTAGATCGCCACTTAGTTGCCGAATATTACAATGACTGAGATCAATGATCTGAAGACGGGACAATGGCTTAAGAAGGGCTCCAGTCAGGGTGGTCAAGTGATTGCCACTTAGATTCAGACTTTGCAAGTTCTCCAATTCCTCCAGAATGTTACTAGGCACCTCCGTCAAGCTATTACCACTCAGATCGAGGCTTCGAAGTTCCGGCAGTGACAATGGTGTTCCGCCCAAGCCCGTAAGACGATTCTGTGACAATTTCAATGCCATCAGTGTACTTTCCAAGCCCACAAAAGTATCCGCATTGACCACGGCAAGAGAGTTCCCTGATAAATCCAATGTATGCAGACTGCTAAACATTTGAAAGCTGCCCGGAGGTAATTCACGGATAACATTTCGTGACAATGACAAAGTCGTGATATCTCCTGCCTGAAGAGAGCCCAAGATTTCAGCTGATAGTGCTGCGACACGATTATAATCCATTTGAAGATTGGTAAGTTGCGTCAGACGACCCAAAGCACTGCCTGGAACCAGCAGAATATTGTTATCCCGAATGATGAACGTTTGCAAGCTCTCCAGGCCTTCAAGAGCATCATCCTCAATCTGTAACCATAAACAAATTGTAGATTATTATCCAGAGAGATTGTCCCTAACATTCTCTTACCGTTCTCAGTGAATTGAGACTTAAATCCAAGAACTTTAGAGATCTAAGATCACGAAAAGCTCCAGAAGGTATACTGGTTATGCTATTTCTGCTCAAGTCCAAGCTCTCCAGAGTCCGCACCACTTGCAAGTGGGTGTAATCCAATTGCTTAATTAAAATGAAAATGATTTACTTTGTAAATTTGAGGATTTACGACTTCTATCAATCATACCTGTAACATATTGGATGATAGATTTAGGGACTTTAATCCGGAAATTGCTGCCAGGGCCACTGTGGGAAACTGATTAATGAAATTCTCGGACAGATCTAGTTTCTGTAATGTGGGCAGCTTCTCAAAGACATCACTATTCAGATTCGTTATGCGATTGCCAGCCAATTTGATTTCACGAATTTTCTGCAGTCCCTTGAAGGCTTGGCTATCAATATTACGTAGAAAATTGTAACGCAAATCAATAATCTCCAACTGTGGCTGTGAGCCAAAGGACTCCTGCATAAGGGTACCTATACCAAATAGTTGGCATTTACAATAAATACACTCTCAAAAACTGATCACTTTTCGCACTTACCAATTTGATTCTGACGCAAGGATAGATGTCGTAGTGAACTTGGTCCATTCAGTGAATTGGATGGAACAGCGGTTAGACTATTACGATCTACATAGAATTCTTTCAAGTCAACACAACCCTTGAGTAGACCCTCCTCAATAAGTTTAATCTTATTGCCAGAGAGGTCTAAGAGACGCAAGTTCTTTAGAGAATGCAGTTCAGCCGTGGAGAATATTGGATTCAGATTATCGCCCAACAAATTGTTGGCCAAACGCAGTTCATTCAGGACATCCTTGAGACTATCGAAAGCCTTTTCGGGTATGCGTCTTATAAGATTGTTGGATAGATCAAGTTCTTCAATGGGTAACTTAAGTTGGCCAAAGGTCTGGAAGAGGATTTTAATTGCTGAGTTCTTGGGATTCCTTGCGGTTGCAGTTTTCTCACCTGTGCTGGTAAAACTTGTTGGCCACTGTAACGTTGCGTATACGCCACAATGGGAGCTCCATATGGTAACTGGGGGGCATCGCCATGAAAGACAACACGATCACAATCCATGGCCACTGCACCAAGTTGGCCAGTTGCAGCAAAAGGCACCACATTGCACCTGTAATTGTCGTCAGTTGCCAACAAACAAAGCCAAACGAATCAGAAATCAGCAACACAAATTGCAATGCAATTAGCGGATATTAAAATAATACATGGCCACAAGCGGAAATTCGTTGTCTCCGTTGCCGCTGTGGCCACGATGCTCAGGTGAGGGGGGGTCTTTACTCACCTGCATGGCAGACGTAAGGCTGGACTGAGCTCCGGACATGGACGCCAGGCCAGACAGTGCTGGGTCAAGTGGGAAAGACAGCAAAATAACAACAGCAAAAGCCGCCCCTCGTTTGGCAGCTGTTTCCACGTTTTCATTTTCACTGCAATTGAAGATTGTATTTTGCTTTTCATTTGTAATTTTTGCATTTTTTCTCGTTTACCCGCCACCAAAACACTGATTAAATGACTGACTGTCGAAATGAATGACTGAAACTTGTTTCACCAAAAAATTGTGTCTCAATTTCAATGCGAATCAAAGTCAAAGGCACCTGCCACGCTCATACTTGGCCCAAGTTTTGGTATTGTATTTGTATCGTATTTGGTCATTTCCTCTTTTATCGTATATACACATGTATTTAATCTTCGGTTAGAACATTTAATTTGCATAGCATACGAGACTTTTTGGTCGAGACCACATATTTCTGTCTTCGAAGCTGCGGAGCCAACAAGTTAAAGAAACAGAATCTATGTATTTACTTAGCCATCTGTTGGTTGTTGTTGTAGCTTTCGATATGCGATGAGAGAGAAGGTCTCATCGGCAAAAGAATGAATACTATAATCAGCAAAGCTAACAAACTTGGGATACAAACACATACCAACAAAAATATGCTAGATATTTATCTAACAAAGAGACAAAAAGATCACAATGTTTTTATTTATTTTTGTAGAATTATGACCGATTCAATTGGAATTCCGAATTCGTATTCACACTCCACAACAATCCAAGCGTTTGCTATCAAAATTTCAATTCCGATCTCACAATTTAATCTTCTCTTTTATTTCCAGTACTTACAATTAAATTGTTAATTGAAAATCACTTTACTCGTATAATAAAATTTTTATTGAATATAACACAACTCATTAGATTAGTAGAAATCCAAGAGAAAGGCATTTTAGACAGGTTCAGTTAATATAAGAGACATGAGTGACATTCTTCTTCAACTACGTTGTATTTTTGTGTTCATAGGATATTATAAAATTGCTCAAATGTAACGCAGGATAAGGCGTTTCCGACCCTATATAGTACATTCTTGATCAGCGTGAGAAGGCTAGGCTATATAGCCATGACTGTCTTAGTACTTCACATTTTTTTTATGCCTAATTGAGATCAAATTTAACTATTCCCCTATCGGAACACCATAACATTTAGCTGCCATAGCGATTAAAAAGCTTCCATTGGCGATCAATATCTCACTAGCAACACAGGAAAATCCTATTAAACTAGGCTAAGTCAGAAATTGCTCATAATACATTTGGAAAACAAAACTTATTCAAGGTAAGATAGTTCCTTTAAAAAAGGGATTATAATTTTAAAAAGGATTAATGATTTTAAAAAGGCCTCTCACATCAAGGGTATATATAATTCGGTATACCAAAACTTAACTTCTTTCTCGTTTAATTGAATGTTTCAAAATAAACCAAAGCAATTATTTTCATTTGCTCGTATTTTGATAAATTAAACAACAAAATTGTTGTAGTTTTCAACATGTTTTGGTAAAGCGAGGCAATTAACAGAAAAATAAATTGAAAGTCAAATCTTTTGAAATAAAGAGTAATTTAGTTTATTAATAAAATAAAAGAGTATTGCAAACTGTTTAAAGATTATAATTTTAATGCCATGGAGTAAACCTAACTATCAAAGAAGCTAACTTCGGCTATGCCCTCTGCAAGGGTATAAAAAGACTATTTTACATCAATTGGGGATGTGAAAATCATATGGATAGATACATTTTCGCCAAAACATGCTTCTGGTCGTTTTTCAAATATTTTCTGAATACATTGTGAACCGATTTGCTTCTCTTTCTAGGTAATTTAAATACATTAATTGGTATTAATCTATTACGTTCAAAATCATCAAGCAATTGAAGTTGCCCCAAAAGTGACATTTTTGAAAATGTTTTAAAATTACCAATCTTTGTGTTGCCATTTCCAAAATTTAATTGTTGTTTAAAGGCGCAAGACGAATTGTTGGGTCTATTGTAAGGTTCTCAGAACTATTTAAGAAGCTTTGATGTATTTTTTATTTACTATTCAAATTCCATCAATCGAAATGGTCATTACACAAATTTTGTAGATCAATTAAGCTTTGTAGGTCACATGCAAACATATCTAATTTCTGAAACCAATTTGCAAATGAATGATTCATTGAAATAATTATGAAGAATTAATCCTCCACTTGTGTCCCACTTATTGTTAGAGAACATCGGCGTCCGGGGTAATTCGTTCGAGCCAACTCTTTGATATTGCCAATTCACGCCTGTATACAGATTCTTGACTTCTTCACCACCCGCGCCCCTCCCCCTCAGCAGCCAGCTTAGTACCGTTGCCTCAATTGTTGTTATTCGTGCTCACCCAGACACCAAAAAGCTTTGGGTTTTTGAATCTTTTTATGTAGGTACATAGCCAGGTAGGTCTATCTATCTTTCTTTCTTTTTTTTTTTTGCGTTAGGTGTGCTATTTGCTCTACGGTCCATAGGCGAAAGCAAATAGTAAAACGTTATTTGGTCAATTTTCGAAACTCCGACTGCGCCCCATAATGTTTGCACAGAGATCTCTTGCGCATACATATACATATAGGAATAGATATGGTGGATATGTAAATTTATATTGGCCATAAAACGTCGACCAAAAGACAAAAAAAAAATTGCATTTCAACATCTCTTTTAACAACAGAAACAAAAACCAAAGAAAAATGGGCTTTGATTCGCCTCTTTTACTCATTAAAATGCATATGCGATATGCGATTCGATTAACGAAAACAACTTCAAGGTCTCCTATATGTATGTATATATCTCATGTATGCATGTATCTTGCCCCATGTGGATGAATTGGTGGGGGGGCCAAAGGGGTTTGGCTGGCATTGGGTGTCCACTTCTTGTTTTCCACACACACACACACACACACACACTTGCACGATCATTATTTTTGATGGGAAATATGTTAATTCAAGCTGATATTTCTTTCTTGTAACCTGTTTCTTTAGATTTTGTTTCTTTTGATTTATATTTATGGTTTGTGTAACGTTTTGGCTTACAATTTGATGGGTATTTTTTGAGGGTTTTATTTTGTTTCTTAAATTGCACTTGGGAATTTCTTTTGTTTACACACAAACACACACACACTAACTCACACAAATTTTCATAAACATTTTCGGTGTATTACATTAGTTTTCGTTTGTAACTAGCATAAAGAAAGCATAGAATCTGATTTTCCCAAGAGAAATGCTTTTAAAGGGGAAAAACAGAAGAAGTTATTACACACACACACACATACACACAAAGACAGATGTATGTATATAGAAAAAAAATGCAGACAAACAAGTAAACTTTGTTTATGGGGCGGTAGGTGCACAGAGGGGGCGGGGTGATTATAATTAAGCTGAGCTACCACAAGACAACAACAGCTACTACTACTACAACAAAAAACAATAACAACAACAGCAACAACAACAAGTACAAGTACAAGTTGCCTGCGCATGCGCAGCGACGACGTTCACTAACGTTTTCTTGTTGTTGCCTTCTTTAGGTGCTTATTTCTTCTGCTTGGTCTTTTTTGCAGTTCTGCCACAGCCGATATGATCTCCGATCCGGTCCGGTTTCGGTTTGGACGGGATACGCGTTCTTTTTCGGTTCCGGTCTCTCTTCTAGGTCTGCTCTACTTGAGCTTCGCGGCGCAACTGAAGCTGGCTGGAGCTCGGCTGGGCATCGAGCCAACTTTTTGCAGGTGAAACTGGTTTTCTGGGTACTAAAAGTTGACGAGGTACTAAAAATTCCAAGACCAAGCCGCCAAGCCACCGCAAGATGCAGATGCTCTCTCTTTCTCCAAGACAGCAGTCAGTTCGTGAATGAGTTTACATTGTTTGGTAAAAGTTTTTCTGTCTGTTTCTTTTTCTCTCTTTGTGCTATTCTTTTGGATGTGCCGCAGAAAGTTGTATTGTATTGCCCCTGGTTTGGCCCTTGTCTCGTCGTCATCATCATCTTCTACCTGTTTTCGTTTCTTTTGATCGCTTTGAGCCGATTGTAAATGTGAGCAAGTGCGCCAATTCAAGCTAATGGGGTTAAGTCTTCAATATAAAACGCTTTAAACAAATTGACAAACAAGAGTTTACTTTCCTTCTTTGCAAATTGTTTGGCGTGGCCAACTAATTAACCAGTGAGAGAAAAAGACAACTTAATGGTAGTAACAATTGTTAAAGATGATGATGATGATAACGATGATCATCATCATTATTCATCGCGGCACGCATATATGATGATGATGGAGCTGAAGCTGAAGCTGAGGCTGAAGTTGACTCTCTACATAGTTGATACTGGAGGTTGTTCACACCAGACTTACCACAAGTATGTGCATAACTATGTGGTTATAATTTTTATGTTTAGGCATGCATGTTAACAGCTTGAATATATACTCATACACTTGTACTAAGTACATACATTCATATTGTGGGCAGCACAAAATTTCTTTTTAGCATTCAGCGCAAATATAAACAAAAAACAAGCGAAAAAGTAAGAAATACTTTCCATTTTCATGTGAGTTGAGCCACAAATGGTCCACAAATTGTACAAAATAAGATGAGTTACTATTATACTAGAGCATAAAGCGTACCAAAAAGTAAATCGCACATAATATAGAAAAATATGAAAATGAAAATACAACCACAACCACAACAAACATTGACGTGCCGCATGCCATGTCTAACCATATAAATCAAATCGTTCAGCTGATAAATTATGTCTAAAGCTCAACACTTGACTGGCTTTGGATATAGACAGACATTCGCACACCCATTACAAAAAGAGAGCAACCAAAAGACAAAGATTGTGTGCAATTTTTGAGAAGAAGAAAAAGGAAAAATCTCAAAACAATCACACAACTACAGCCTACATATGAGTATCTGTATATGTACATACGTATGTATCTCATCCTCACCCACTTTAACAAAGGGGAAATGTATCTTTCTCGACGATGTTACAACAGGGTTTTACATTCATTCAGTCTCAGGCTCATTTGTTGATTCAATTTGCATAAATGCCAAAATGCTTTATGCCCAGACTAGAAATCATAAAAGACTCTTTTGCCTTTCGCCCAAATCAAATGTGTTTGGGAGTGAAGTATGTTGATTGTTGTAGGTTGATGGGTTGGTGGGTTGTTGGAGTGATGAACCACTTATATCTGGCATATACATACTTACTACTTAGTACATATATCTTTCACTTGCATAAGATTTTGTCGCAATGGTGGGACTTTTCTTTTTCTTCAACATACATTTGATACCTTTTTTTAACTCATTAAAACATTATTAATTGCTCGCTTGAGCTATAAGTAGTATCTCTTTAAAAGAACAAATTAAAAGAGCCAGTTGTGACTAGTCGAATGTGGAATATTCTATTATCAATGGGAAAGCGAAACTATTTAGAAAAAACGAAGACAGTTTTACTAATTAATGAGATTGAATAGATTGTATTATTTAAAGAGATAACATGACTGAAAATTAAGATAAGTTATGCTCCATTTCGATTACTCATGATTGAGAATGGCATGAAACCTAATTATTATTTATACCTTCTGGTCTCATCTGGATATCTATAAACTTGGTCACAGGCATAAATCGTAAACACAGAAATGGCACCTCGGTCTCCTCTTGTGTATTAACATAAAAGTGAGTCTTAGAGAAGGTAACTTTAATTGTGGGTGTAATATTGTTTTTACTACCCATTGCCAGTCAAAAATAGAATGAATGTTAAACAGTCTAGAATGCTTCAAATGCTTCTTGAATTATAATAAATTCTTTGTGTACCTACTGAATGTGCAGAAGCTTAAATAATAATTATATTGGCATTAAAGACGACATGAAATATATATACCTATATATATATACTTATGTATGTATATTCTTTCACTTTATGGATAATAAACAATTTCGAAATTAGCATAATTTTATGGACGAGATAAAATGTAGAGAATATCACGAAACAACCTTAAAATAAATGTATGTGAATAAGATGGGAATGAGCCCTGCAAAAGGTTAAGACAATTTCTTTGCCACTCTTGCTTACCCACTCTTTGGCTTAATTCACTTTCCATTTATGTGATCTCAGCATTATAATGATTTTTTTTTGTCATGCTGTTGAGTTCTTTATTATAGGATGCGTTAAATGTAGACAAGATGATAGCTTGTCAACATTTTGCCTACACTTTTCAGTTCCAATAAAGATTAATGTCTTTGTACACAGGCCATAAATTATTGTTTAGATCTGACACAAATGCAGAGTCCACTTCCTTGCCACCTTAGCCCATTGGGGAGTGATACATACCTAACCACACACATATATGTAAAGTGTATGTGTGAGAGAGGGAGAGTGTGTGTGTTTGTGTGTGGTTTATTGGCTAAGGGCAAACCTAATCAATTATACAAAACAAAACGGAACCGAATGGTATGTCAACATAATAGACTAAAGTACCGGCTCATTGTCCTTGATCCTTCTACTGCTAGCAACGTTCAAGTAGCCTCATAGTCCTGGGCCCCTTTTTTTTGTTTTGGTTATATGGCTCGTTCATCACAAAACGGCATGTAACGGTCTTTCAGTTAGTCAACCGCTGGGGATTATATCCATTTTACTTGCGGGATTTCTATTTTGATAAATTATTTAAACATAAAACTTGTACCGACTCTTTCCCACTCTCCCTCTCCCTCTCTCTCCTTCTTTCTCGCACTTTATGCCTCCTATACTGACATATATTTAACGGACAGAACTTCAGAAATTCTGTGTGGATATTCAATCAAATTAGGCGGCAAGTGACAGTAAACATAAACATTAAACCATAACGATGTTGAGTTTGGTTTATTGATTGAGTTTCACATCGTCTTAAAGAGCATCAGAAGAAGTGGAAAGTGGACAGAAATACAATTTGATTCGAGTATATTTGCATAACTTCAATCGAATATCCTATATGTACTCATATTGATATTATTTTTCTTTGTATTCATTAATATGAGTATATGCTATGCCATTGAGATACGTGTGTCAACATATATTGTATTCTACACAATAATATAATAAATGAAATGTTTATTTTTATCGCACCTTTACGCATCATAAATTTATTTTGGGATAAATTCCATTCACATACGATTTTATTTAAATTCAATTTAATTTTCACCTAAAATAAAATGGGCAAAAATGTATGGAAAAAATTCAGAAGTGGGAGAAGACTATTTTTTGCATCACCGGAGGCAATCAAATTTACGCTTGAAAAATATAACAGAAACAAAAATAGTAAGGTTTCTCCTTGTTAGTTTTTTTTTGTGTGTCTTTGTTGCTTACCCATATCAAGTATACGCAACATGTGCAGCTGAAGGTTCATACAAACATGCAGCACACACACATACATACATACATATATAGAGATTACCTGGTTGTGGCAAAAAGGAGAAGGAGTCGAAGATTTTATGCAATCAAGTGTGTTAATTGCACCATAATTGGGCAAATGCACGCGAGCATGATTAATGCACTTGCAGTTGCCATATTGACATATGCACTTCTCTGACGCCTATCAGGAACACAAACAAACCCACACATAACCTGGAGGAGGAGGCAAAGGAGGATAATATAGTAGCATAGGCTGGGTTGCCATTGATGATATGTTTCCATTTGATTAGTCATACATAAATCGTAATAAAATTCGCAAATAGAAACACACATATAGGCAATATATGAAAGTATATATACATCGGTGCATATTTTAATTGGTTTCCCCTTTCCATATCAAGTTGATTTAAAAGCAAAAGGGTCTGAAACGGTCATTAAAAACGAAAACCGCATTGGAACTAGTTTCGCATTGAATTCATATTACAACCAAATAAAAATTCACTTATTTGCATACAGCAGTCAAGGATCGGTGAGAAATATCTCATAATACGTATTTCAGAAAATACGTATAGAAATATTTATCAATCATTATTGATTAAAAACCCAAATACTTTTAACTACAACTTTACTTTGTACCTAAGAAATTATTTAACAAATAACAAATCGTTTTGCTAATTCTAGGAAAAGAAAATTTTCTCATAATTCTCTGAAAAGAAATCAATAATCAAATGCATTTTCAAATCAAACAAGACCGTTTTGGCACTTGAATGTTTTATTATAAATTAATTTGATTTTGATGTGTGATAATCTGATATACTTACTCTCTCCTTTTTGAGTCATCCTGCCAATGATGTGTGCACCTGCAAAAGGCAATCTGAATTGTTAAACAAAATCAAATAAATTAAAAATCCCAAAAACCAAAATACACAAAGCTAACAAAAACACACAAACTCAAAAATTGGTATGAGTTAACCAAGTCAAAAGGGTTCAGAACCAGAGCGGGTAGCCTAATTCAGGTTCAGGCAACCGTTGCCAATGTTAGGTCTGGCTGATTACAGGTGAGGATAGGTGGGTGGGAGAGGGTGAAGCGAATGCGTTGAGTAATCTGTGTTTCGTAACAGTTAATTAAAACTTTTTTTTTTTTGGATTTGGCGGCTAAACAACAACATCTAAGCGTACAACCGCAAACAAAGACGAAATTAGTGCCGAATAGGCGTGGTTCCTTTCTTCCTTCCTACAGTTTCGGTTTTTTGCTGCTTGAGTGGCTTTTGATTTGATTTTGTTGCGAGTACTTGAATTTAAAACTTTTCTGCACAAGACTTTTATTGAATTTGAATGCAATTAATTTTGTTAAATATCAAAGTATTGGTATTAGCATGGATGACGTCACGCTGGGGCTATATATAAAGGTATAAAATGTTGGGTGAAGGTCATCAAAAGGTTGTTTCGATGTCTGTCACACTACAAAAACAACATACACATACACAAACACACAACCATAGGCACACACCCATGTCAACATTTTTTTTCTTAGTTCAGATTTCAGTTGAATTTGGTTTTTCTATGTTGTTATTGAATATTCCATTCGGCAGTCAACCGTCTTTTGTGGCAAATAATTGAAATATTATATCGTATAACTTAGAGAATGGTCTACCTGTAAAAGTCCTTAGTGTGCGTGTGTATGTGTGTACGTGAGGTTTTAGGTCTCGATAACATCAGTGCTTAAAGACACCAAAGAGCAAAAAATGTAAAACTCTGTTAAATATATATATTTATACCCTTGCAAAAATGGTATATTAATTTTGGTCAAAAGTGTGCAACGCATAGAAGGAAGCATCTCCGACCATATAAAGTATATATATTCTTGATCAGCACGACGAGACGAGTTCAAATCGCCATGTCCGTCCGTCCGTCCGTCCGTCCGTCCGTCCGTCCGTCCGTCCGTCTGGATCAACGCAAACTCCTCCTAGACCGTTGGAGCTACAGAGCTGAAATTTTGCATGTAGGCTTGTATATACTGCAGGCGTTGTATCTCGGATTCAGCCGGATCGGACCACTATATCATATAGCTCCCATACAAATGCCAAAGTCACGAACAGTGACTTTTCTCAATAACTTCGTTATTTTTTTAGCTATTGTCGTGAAATTTAATATTGGTGAGTTAATTACATATATGAACGACTGTGCCAAATTCGATCAAGATCGGATGACTATATCATATAGCTCCCATAGGAACGATCTTTCGAAAACAGTGACTTTTGTCAATAACTTCGTTACTTTTGACGCGATTGCTTTCAAATTAAACATTTGTTAGTTTAATATATCTGTTAATGACTGTGCCGAATTTGATAAAGATCGGGTTACTATATCATATAGCTCCCATAGGAACGATCGGTGGAAAACAGTGACTTTGATCAATATCTTCGTTATTTCCTATGCTAAGATTGTAGGCTTTCTTTCGCAAAGATTAGCCTTTTTGGATAAAACGTTTTTCTATTTTGACGGCTATAGGTGAGGAAAGAGTTACCAAAAAAGTTGCAAGGGTATACAAACTTTGACGCGGTCGAAGTTAACCCCGGCCCTCTGGTTTTTTTTGCTTTTCTCCCATTTGCATATTTAATGCCAAAAGAATATTTTTCATACTCATTTTTTTGTTCAGTTCTTATGCATATTTAAAATCAGGTTACGTGTACATACATATATAGGTCCATATATATATATCTGTGGGATTTTGTGTGTGTATGCAAACAAAACTTTATCAAAGCTGACACATTTTTGGTTCAAAAGATTTCGGCATCAACTTCTACTGTGCCCTGTGCCTCTTCAACGAGGTGTGAAATTGAAATTTGTTACGACCTTGTTGCATATCAATAAGTATTCTAATCAATAAAAGTTTGGGGGTGTCAAAATTGCATTGACTTTTCAGCTTTTCGGTTGCTGTTTCATTGGCAACAGCTGTGACTAACATACGGCTGAACAACAGGGCGTATGTGTAATGTTTATCTAGAATAGATGCAAAATGATAAAGATGTCGTCCTACATATTGCGATGCGAAATGTTTAATGTTGGAAAACAATGGGTGTAGCACTTATTTTATTTCTTTTTAGCTTTCGCCTTTATTTATAGCTTGATGGCTTTTCAATTGTTTGCTCTACAACTTGTGGCAAATATTGGAATTGGAATTGATATAAATTAAAATCTATTGATTAATGGGCCAGACAAACAGCTGCCTACAATGAACGCATTCAAAAGGAAACAATACATACCTGCGCTTAAGTAAGTACACTGCCAAAAAAGAAAAGCACAATAACTTCAAATCATTTAAGGTCTATCAATGATTTATATGTCCCCACCTGGCAGAGAATCACAATAAATTTGTTTCCAGTGCACAGTTCTATGCATATTCATAATACTGTGACTTTATTGTCTGCGTGGATTCTTGTGTGTGTGTGTGTGTGTGTGATATATGCAAATGAATGCGATTTAGCATAACATAAATTATTGAACATTATGCGGCTTACAAACGCATAATTGAATTAATAATGATATGGGTTTGGAATTATCAAATTAGTTGGTCGGAATTTAAACAACGGAAGTTAGTTAGTTAATATGTATGCAGATTTCAGATAAACGGATGTTTATTACAGTAAATTACAGACAGTCTTTATTAAATTACAACTAATTTCACTTAGGCTAAAGACTACCGCAAGAAACCCAAAACGACAAATTGTTGACGCCATCTCAAATTCTGTGTAATGTGAAATCCTTGAAAATTAACATGCAAATGAACTGAAAAATGCGTAGGCAGCGCTTACTTGAAATATGTATTTTTAGCCAATTTCATGAATATGTAACAAGAGTTTTCAATAAAAAGCTGTTGATGTTAGTCTGCCCATCGTCCCCCACCCTCCCCTTACTCCACAAAAAAAAGTATAAGTCAGCGATTTAAAGTGAATTGAAGAGACAAAAAAAAACTTCAATGCTTTCCTTGTCTGTCTTCACTTTAAACGGCCCCCTGACTCTCACACACATACACACCTACACGCAGACAGAGCCGCAGCTGGGCACCTGTCGTCGGTGTGTCGCACGAATACCAGCGAAATTAACTTGTGAGTGACTTTTTACACAACTCAGGAAGCCAAACGATGCGCTGACGCTGGTAAGTAGGCAATACATTTTGCAAAAATTTCTGCACAGGGAAAAAATGTCATGAGAACTTTTCATCTTTTGAATTTTCAACACTATTCCAATTATGTTGAGCAATAGATGACTATGCAGATTTTAAGATAAATCTAAGCTCGGCAAAACAAAAGTTGTTTAAACTCTAAAACAAAAGTTAATGAAATTGTTTCAATTTATTGTGGGTTTTCTTGCAGTGTTTAATCTACTTCTGTCTTCTATAAAGAAAACACTTCTTTCAAGAGTACTCGGTAAGTATACCCATATATATATGTACATATATGTATATGTTTGTTTGTATATATGTATGTATGTATGCCACTTATGTAACTTTTGGTTAAGGTAGTAAACTTGTCTACGCTGCTGCGTGACATGTGCAAATCTCTACTTACATGCTTACCCACATTCCTTGTTTGACGTTGTAGTTGATCAAACAAACACAATTTACTCAAACGCAAGCAAGTGAGCAAAATCATTATTTTTGTGTGTTTTTTTTTTTTCTTGCTTTCCTGGGTTTCTTAACAATTTCCTGAACTGCACAGAACCCAACGAGAAACTGTGAAACAGTTAAAGTTCATAAACTTAACCCATGATAAACGAGTTTGCTTGTTGTGGTTGCTTCTGCGTCCGTTCAACTGTCGAGTCATTTGGTCGACCCACATTAATAAGCATAAATTCTGTCTGGGATGCGCGTCCTCTACGCATTTGAGTTTTAGTGTATGCTCAGTTGGCCGCGAACGAATTACATTAGCAGTAGCAGTGCCGCAGCATATTTGAAGCATATTAATTTAATATGGCGGCATCGTTGTCATTGTGCCTTGAGGGCGCAACTGTACGCTGGGAAAGCTCGTTTGCCTGTGATTGTGTGAACATTTGCACAATGAGCGCCGCACCTCATTTGTCCTCTACATTTAAAGGATCAAACATTGAGCTGGAGCTACTCTATGCTCTGATAAGGTTTGCTTACCTCCCCCAATTATAGTATATATAAATTCTTCAACCTTACCTTAGACTCTGGAAAAAAAAATAAAAAGACAATGCAAAGGAGAAGAAGTGGTTTCATAGAGAAGGGTTTGACATGAGCTCCGAAAAAAATGGCATTAAAATGGCGGTCCCGTCTACATTATATTTCTTGACCTGAGACAGCATAAATTGCCCTCGTTTTTTTGTCTTTTGTATTATATCAAGGTCATGATGGTAATGCAACATAAAGTCCTAGCTTAATTATAAAAATTTTTAATCACTTGTAATGTTATTGTCATAATTATTATTTGCATTATTAACTAACATTTTGCACTGATGAAGCAAAAAAGTTTTGAAAAAGTCTTCCAGCAAACACTTTTACTAATTATCTCTAAGAGTATTTAGACTTCGGATTGACAGCTTGAAAGTGGGGTTCTTTTGTGTGCGTGCGTGTGTGTGATTGTCTCTTTTTTCTTATATTTTTGACGCGGCTTTAAACGTTCCTCTTTTCTGTCTCAATTACATTACATTATTCTGCCTTGAATTGCCATATTGTCTGGATAAAGCGACTTAGTCTAGAGGTTTATGTCAAGTGTTTGCCTGGGCTTTTTTGTGTTGGTCTCGTTGGTTACCTTTACCATATACATACACACCATACCATATAAACTTCATAGGGAAAGCATGCAATGATTTTGTGTTTGCTTCTCAGTTTTTCATAACCCATTTTCGTGCTTCAGACCCGGCTCAAATCGTGCAACCCCGACTTCTTTAGATTTTCATTGTTGTGAATTGTAGCGTAATTTGTTTAATATTATCCTTTAAATTTTCTAAAAAAAAAAAAGCAAAAAATGCACCCTTCTAAAGAAAGTTGTTTTTTTTCTCATTTCTTTTTTTTTTTTTTGCCTGCCAAGAAAATTGCTTAGCTGCTCGTTATTAGAAAACAGAATGTAGGGAAAGAAAGAAAAAAAGATTCCTGCTTGCTGCCAGATTGAAGGGGATTGAGTTGAATCCCCCAGATTCATGCTCAACTTAATTTGATGTGAAGGGAATGGGACGCGCACGATGCGATGCGGACGGGTTGGCTTCAGTTCAGAAGGATGCTTCATCATCAAGAGTAAACAAATAAGCATAAACTCTTAATTTGTCTGGCGTTTGGCCAAAAAACTTTGCCTCAATAATTTTCTAATGGTGAAATCTAAGATTTACGATATATTTTTTTTAAATAAATAAGCAAAAAAAAAAAAGGGATCACAGCAAACGCAAAACGAAAAAACTCTTTTGGCTCGTTGTTGCTTCCTGTCATTAAAGATGTCTTATTTAGATTCACATTGAATGTAAAGTATAATAAATCTGTCAGCAAGTTAAAAAAAAACTTTAAATGACATTCTAAGATCTTAAGGAAATGTGTAACTAACGAAGGGAATTTTGCTTCCCTATTTGAGTTATTTTTGATTCCCCCTACCCAACTGCCCTTAAGGCTTCTTAGCCATGGCCAAGGATAAAGTTTTTATTGCCGGGCAATTGAAGTTTGCATCTTACATGCCGCAAGCTCTAGAATCATGATGATGATGGTAAAGCTCTCTTGTTCCCCGAAGTGTTGTCACCATTGTGGTAACAAGTCAAGCTTACCTACATACATACATACATATATAGTTACATATGTATGTATATTGTTGCCTGCAATGATTTTCCGGAAAGAAAATAGAATCTGGCTTATATACCCTTACCAAATGAGTTGGCCGACATGACTTAACATCCTGATTTAAAAACTTTAATTGTGGCGTGCCAAATTTAACTCAACAAATATAAAGTTAACTACTTGAAAATGAAAATAATTTTTTAATTAAATTATAAAGTTTTTCAACTCTTGAAAATCCTCTTTTTTTATTTGTAATTAAACTAATTTATCAAATCACATTTTCTTAGACCACAACGATGTTGAAAATGGGTTTCCTTTCTTGTTTCCGGCATTTGAAGTGGCATTAAATTGTGGCTTAGAGAAAATGTCGTTGCTAACAAGAGAACAACTTGACTTAAGTCTCTGTCTATCTCAGTTTTTGGTTTATATTTGTAAAGCATTCTGCTTACATTACCAAATCAAATCAAAGTTGTGGTTGTGAACAAATTCTACATATGTTTTACATGTACAAGCTCTTGGGAAAACTGTTCTCTTTTCTCTTGTCTTTTCTTTTATTTTAAATTCAAAAACTTTGCACTTTCAATTTGTTAAAATGCATGCAAATAACGACTGACAGACACAATCAGAAATTGTTTTACCTACGAATAACACACACACACGCACACACAAGTAAATATTGCCCATGGTATACACTGAGAAAAGAACAGCAACTACAGATAGATAGTCGATTAGTTAGGGTTCATAAAGGATGTTCTTAAAAATAAGCAAATTACTTTCAGTGTAGTCTCAGATGTGGTTTTTTGTGGCAGTAGCCAATACCAATTGATACGCTGTGGCTGGCACATGAGTCTGTTAGCTTGATTAGATTGTTTAGCCGGCGGGACTGTTGATAAATGGCGGCAGTTTTAAAATATATGCGCCTCTTTTGTGTGTGTGTTTGTGTGTGTGTGTGTGTCTGCCATTTAGATGATTTAAGAGTTCAAAGTTCAAACCGAATCCATCGGGGAGAGTCCTGCATTTGCAGCAACAAGTTGCTCCAATCAACTCTGGCGACAGTAACAAAAGTCACGTAGACACATAATTAACGTTAGTGTCGGGGATTCAGAAAGGTTTATGTTTATGCTTGTGCACACTTTTGAAAAATTAACTGCTCCATAAGGTTCTCTATACCTTCATATTTCATCGACACATGCGGGAAAAAAGTTTCAACTCAGACTCTAGCTATTTTTGATTTGCTCCTTCCTCGCGTTTTTTACGGTCTCTCTTTTTCTAGGGGCTTTTTTTTTTGTTACGTTTTGTTTTGTTTTACTCTGCTTCGGATTTTACGAGCAGCTGTCTAATGTTTCAGCGAAAAGTAAGAGAAACTTTATGCTTTATGGAAATTTAACTTAACTTGGCCTAATGAGGCCCCAAAAAGAAGAAACAAAAAAAAAAACAATACGTAAACAAACACGCAGCCGTCGCATATTTTAATAAAGTTCTTTAGTCGACTTAGGGAAACTTATGTTTGCATTTTATTAGTCATAAATTGAAGTTGAACCTGGCTCTGCCAGCAAGGTGTTCGATGTGTCACCTGAGACCGATGATATTTTATGGCTTGACCTCAGCCTGTGGCCTTATGTAAGAGAAAATGTTCGTTGTTTGGTTTTTTGGAAAACTATGCAAGAATTTTATTGAATTCAAAATGCAAAAACCCTCACATTTGGTATGTTGGAAAATGCGGTTAGCTGAGATTAAAGTATGGCTGGTAGCACACACAAGCACACACAAGCACACACAAGCACACACAAGCACACACACACACATATATACACACGATAGCTTTGAACAAAGCGAACGCAAATCCAATTTGTGTGCCGCGTCAACCCTAAAAGTATGCAATGGATTTTAATGGCCAGGCTCCAGTAGAAAAAAATACAAAATAAAACAAAACACTCATGCATAAAGTGCGTGTGTGTGTATGTGTGTGTGTGGGTTTATGTCACATAACCCAATTAATAACTATGAAACTCTAGTCTGCTTGTTAAAAACAGTATATATTATTGAAAAATTATGATTTAAATGCTTAAAATATGTTCTTGATGTAAATTTTAAAGACTTCACCTTCATTTGTTTGAAACATTTGTTCTTTCTTCTATTGAGGCATTTGACATTTGACAAAGAACTGCCAATCATTTTGCATGTCCATTCACTAGTTTTCACTGTATGCACGCTAACCTAATTGGGAGTGTTTTTCCTGTCTCCTTTATGGTAACAAAATATGTCGCTATATGTACATATATACATATATCAGGTGTTTCTATGCGACCAACCAGCTGAATGACATGTCTCTCTTAAAACGCAGGACGCGCAACAGGATATCCTGTTGGAAATGAAATTTTTTTGCAGCAGCAACAACAATGCTGGCAGGAACGTTGGTCATCAATCAAATGTGATCAAAAATGTCCTGTCAGTCGTCTGACGAGCTGTTTAGTGTTTTATCGGTATATATGTATGTATGTGTGTGTGTATCTGGTATATTCATTATGTTCCCCCGCTGAGAATTTTCAGCATTAAGTTGACAAGCAAATTATGTTTTGAGAAATAGGAGGCAAAACACTGATAACGACAGGGATAGGTCGTGATGGTGGTGCTGGTGCTGGTGGTGGGCGATGGAGCATTAAAAGAGGGACAAGCGAGGATTAACGTTGATTAAATGTGGGTCATCAACAGCAATGACAATGACACTGACCCATGGCTGGCGAATAGTTAATAATGACCAGCTGGTGTCCAAGTGAATGGAATTTGCCCTGCTCTTCGTAATGATAATGAATGGATCTGCTATAGGATTTAGGTATATATATACATATATAGTTAAGAAAATGATTGATTTAATACTGAATGCAGTTTTAGTTTAAAGTAAGAGAGACTAGGGAGATGACAAGTGCTTTGAGTTGCTTCATTCTGTACTAAAAAGCCCACATTAAGCCATTAAAATGGACTGCAAAATGGAACAAATTGAGTTAAATTATTTCGTTATGTTCTTGTAAGACATTTCTTTTTGTTGAGTTATTAACTCTGCCATAGACTAGCAGCTGCTTCTAAGTGAGTGAAGACATTTGGTTCATACCCAACCAAAATTGGCTTAAGAAAATTTTCAATTCAATTTTCACATTGCGGCAACCTGAGGCACGTGCCACCTATTATATTCATATTAGATTGTTTACGAATAACCAAATGAAAACATAGAGCAGAAAATTCAACAAAAAAGAAGAGAGTAGACTGGAACTCAAAGCGCAGGCGTCAAATAAAAGTAGTAAACTAAATGGAAACACGGCAACACTGGCCAAGGGAAGAACGGTTTGAATTTCATTTAACTTTTTTTTGAAATCACTCGGCTTTGTTTTCGAAAAACTCAAAGAATTTTAAAATGATTCGTTCTAGTTCTAGGAAAATTGATGGATTTTCTCATTTCTTATAAATTGCCAACTATTTGTTTATAATTTATTAGATATCCCATACAACTTGGCAAACGTACCTATAGTACACTTCTCCATGACCTTCGTTTTGGCTGTTTCGGGGCCGCCGGCCAGCCTCAACAACGGTCTGTGCCAGTGCCAGAGCCAGTTCAACGGCAAACTCGCGCGCGAACAGTTCGAAAAATAAGTTAGCCTCGCATCGCTTCGCTTGTGGCAAAGAAGTTTAAAGAATTTGCTAAAATAAATATTCTGAATACTAATATGCCGGCGGCAAATAAAAAAATAAAATTAGCAACGTAATTGAATTTAAAAATACAAAAAAAAATTAAACAAAAAAAGCGTTAAACCGAACAAAAACAAGATAGATATTGAATTGAATTTTCTTTTAATATAAACACTGAAACCATAAACTACAAATTTTAAATGTGGCAATTTAAATTTAGCTTGTGTGTTTTGAGTAAAACTAATAAACAGCATAAACAAAAACACAAAAACAAACAGTGAAAAGTGTGAAAATTTATATGCAATATATAGATAATACCAACAAAAATATTAGAATAAATTTTACATACATATATAAATTGTAGAAAAAGTACAATTTAGGTAAGCTGTCTGAGTGTGTGTGTGTGTCTGTTTGTGTGAAAATATGATAAATTATCTGAAAAACTAATCAGTTTTTCCATGCCATTTGCTTTATTCAATTGCAAAAATTTACTTTGCTCTTCAAAAAAAGGAAAAAAAAAAAACACAAACAGTGCTCTTGGCGTTTTTAAAATTAATTGCCAACGTCTATCTTTAAGTTGGTAACTAATATTAGCTTAAGCCACCTATTCCCCGTTTCCCTAGAGTTTGGTGCAAAGTTTTACTTTTTGTTCGTCAAACTAATAGAAAATAATTCATTTAATGCTTTCAACTTGTGTCAATTGACACAACTTTCGTCCGTTTTTCATTATACTCGAAAAGTTTGTCGCAGAATGCAAATTATTTGCAGAGTTTAATCAAGCATTTTGGGCAAAAATTCACTTCCCCCTTTCTCAACTAGTTGTTATGGTTGTGCTTTCACTCAATTTAATCGTTTCATTAGAGAGTTAAAAGGATCCTAAAGGGATAACCAACAATCAGTATGCCTAAATGCACATCATATAAATCTGATTCTTGGAATCAGCTCAAACTAAATCGAGCAGAACATGTTTAAGAATAGTCTTGAAGCTGACGTCCATGATTTCTGATAGCAAAACAAGTCAAATGAAGAAGCAATTGAGCGAATTTAATGGCGAATTCAAATGTTTATGTTAAAAAATGAAATTATGTATAGGTAAACTAAATAATATACATAAATGTATTTATATTTTTCCAATAACGGACTTCTTAAATGATGAAAATTAACTGCTTGTGACCAATATTTTTAACCGATTATCAAAAAACCATTCCTTTTTGAGACTTTATTTGAAAATTGTTTTGAATATATTCTTTTATATTAAGAAGACTTAGATTAAATCCATTATAATTGTGCCTTAATCAACTGTCTTTATATTTCGAAGCGAATTTATTAATATTTAACCGATTTTAACTTATTCTAAACTTATATTTTAATTGAAGTAAAAATTAATAGAGGGGAGCTGCAACTCTTAAAACAAATCGATCTAACAATTCGAAAGAAAGTTAGAAAACATGTTTTAAAAAAAATAATTCAAGTAATTCTATCAGTAATAAAAGTTTTAATTCATAAAGTCTTCAATTTGTTCAGCTGTTTATGATAATAACTGACAATATATTCGTTTTGCAGTCCTCGGTCGATGAGTTGTCTAAGTGAACCAGTCATTTAGTCAACTGAACAACCAGGATCCGGGTTGGAATCCCAGGCTAGTGTATGGATGTAGTTTTCGTCTAAGCCGAAGGCCTTAGTTGCCAGTGCTTGTAAAATATAGTTAGGTTGATAGTTTATAACTAAGATCCTATACTTTAATAATAATAATATTCATTTTATAAGGACAATTAAAAGAGGTTTAACTTATAGTCTAATATTTTACTAAATTTTGATAAAAACATTTATTTAACATTCACAATTTTGCTTAAGATATATCCTAAATATTCTGTTTTCTGATTGTAAGAAGAGACAATTTCTACAAGCTTTTTATTATTTTGGTTCCAAAACGATCGCTTAATGGATGCAAGAGGATTTTTCAATAGTAAATATAATGCTTATCACATTTTATAGATCTCAAAAGAATAAAATGTGTAAAAGCTTCATTTATTCAATAATTTATTCATTACTTTTCCTGGCCAAGTGAACAAATATTTTGTGATATATATTTTCTGCAGCTACAACATTATTTCATTCCTCTTTTTTTTATGTTAATGTCAGATGACTGCCAAGATTTTTTGCCATCATTTACATAATGAGATTGCTTCGATGTGGTTAAAGTTTTAATTTAGTAATTATACAACCTGTCAGGGCATTTAATCATTTTGTTTCTTCCTTAAAATTTTTTATACGATTGTTTGTTCTTGTATGTTTCGTTTCGTTCGTTGGATGTTTATGGGGAGAATTGTAAATTACAAATTTGTTCTATTTGATTTACCAAAAAATTATAATGATGTGTTTATAATTTGGGTTTGCCTTTTTTATGGTTTTCGGATCTCATAAATCAATCAAGAGCTTGTGGCAAAACGTTTTGTTAGTCGCTAAATATTTAATGTCAACTATGATTTAGAAAACCGGAGAGTAAGCAAGCCTTTTTGCGGTTTTGAGGGCATGTCAGTGGTTGGCATGAATAAATGGCAGCATTTTGGTTTAATTTGTGTAACTTACCACACATGTAACATGCACACACTCACTCACACACACACACCCAAATATTGTACAAACACACGCACACGCGGAAGATAATGGTCAGCTGGGCAAACCAAAATCCTTTCAACTCGAATTGCTTTTAGTCAGTGGGAACGATGATGAATACTTGTAAGAAGGCTCTCTTCCTTGTCACATTAGGAAGTATTAGGGGAACAACAAAAACTGGGAGAAAAGTGTTGTCGATGGCCATTAGTTCAAGTTCAATTTGATGTTATCGTTGTTGTTGGGCCTCGGAAGAGATTCAAGCAGGCGTAAACTAAGTTTTCGATGGGGAATCTTTAAACGAATGCGAGAATAAGTAAATGCCGTGTCCATGTCCTGTCATCATATCCTGTTTGGTTTGGTCTCCTGTCATGCATCAAAACATTTAATTAAATTGGAAACGAAGGAGCGACATTCGCTCGATCCGGGGGAGCAAAAAGAATCCGTCAAAGGAAAAGTCCCTCTTGGCCACACATTCTCTCATTGCTCATTGTGGTACGGATGACGGGGGAGAGCCAACTGGACAACAAACTGACAGTTGTACTATCTTTGCTCCGTATGAATTTAAATGAAGGTTGTCCTAAACAACTCGGTGAATCATCATGTGCATATTTTAGGGATTTCCAAGCACTCAATTTTTGCAGCTCCATTCAACCTTGCACTGTCCTGCTCCCACACTGTTGGCCCCCTGAACTCCCTGCACAGGATGGTGCAGCATCTGATGTTAACTATAAAGATGCAGCGGGGGTAAGGTGCCAACCTTATTGGATGCCCAACGTCTCGTTCTCTTCTTTGGCTTTGTTACTCAATTTACACATAATTGCAATAAATTGAATGAGCCAGCGGGACAGGCCCAGCCAGGGACAGGCGTACAAATTTATTATTGTCCAACAATTTCAACGTTTCAACGCTCCCGCAAACCTTTAAGGAGGGTAAAGTGCCATAGAGTATAGTATATATATATATATGTATGTATGTATGTATGTATGGGGGCAAATGCAAGCGAGCGATTGCTCTATCGGACTCTCGGACTTTCTCTTTTGTATGGTAGTCAATTTCGATTCCCACTGAATTTTGTATGCGCAATGTGGCATAAGACATAAATATATTCTTTGATAAACTCGAACCGATAAGATAAGACATTCTCCCCTCGAAGTGTACGAATTTGTGTTGTTGTGTGCGTGTTTGTCTATATTTATGTCTCTCTGTATTACAATGCTAGCAATTTGTGTACAACAGGTCGTATGAGTGCTGCAACTACAAGTATTTAGGTAGCTCACATAAAGTGTAAGGGCTTTTAGCAGAGTTTTTTATCGCTTTAAATGGCACATAATACTTAGCCATGGTCAATTCACAAAAGGAAGAAGAAACTTGTTTGCCTTTCCTTTCTTTCTTTTCCTCTTTATACTTTTATTAATATGTATTTCATTTCACTGTGATTTTAAATCTATAATCTTCTTTCACACAACTAATGGGAACACGTAAAGCTTTGAACCTCACGTACTTTATAGATTATAACAGATGCAGCCGTGATGGGGACAAAAACTGTAATGTCCAGATATATATTTTAAGTATAAAGAATATTTTAGTTAAAGTTTAACAGAGATCTGAAAATACAAAAAGTGAATTTCAAAAGGCTTTCACTTCAGTCAGAGTCTTTCCCACAATTTATTTTTGTTTTAAATATTTTGCATACACAAGTACAAGAACGATGCGCTTGATAGTGCTTAAACAATTAAACAATTAAATCCGTAAACATATAAACAATGAAAATATGTAGCTATATTTACCAAACACATTGCCATACCGACCGACTTGTCATGCCTTCTGTGCAATTCTTTAATATTTGCCTCCGTCTAGAGATCTATGAGGGCAAACAGAAAAAAATAAAAGAGAATTTATGTGTATATTGTAATGGAGGGAGTGTGTGTGTGTGTGTGTGTGTGTGCGTTTGTTCTTATCACCCTGTTTATATGTATATTTACGCAAATTGTTTAAATTTTGGTTAGGTGTGAAAGAAAAACACATACTCGTTTATAAATTTTCTCATTTTAGAAATTTCCCCCCCATTTTTTACTCAAGCTCATTAAACAATCATTTTGATGAATTTTACACATACATACATACATTGAATTGTATACATACATATATGGAGGTACTTATATATTTATTTATATATGTATTTGTTTGCCTCATTTCTATAAAACCAAGCAACAAAAACCAAACCAACACAACAAAAAAAAAAAAGAAGCATGTGGCCAATTTGCAGCCTCATTTTATTTAAATGTGTGTGCGGGCATGTGCATAAGCTTGTGTGAATGTGTGTGGGCTGCCACTGTGTGTGTGTGGAAATTAAAAATTCTATATGTGTTTCAGAGTTTAGATGCTTGGTAATTACAATGCAAGTTCATTTCCATTGGTCATGTTCCTTGAAATAAATAAATACACACAAACACACATACACACACATATAAAAACCCATGTATTAAAGTAAATGAAAAAAATAAAAGTTAAACATTTTATTCTACTTACTTTCGCTATCACAGACCAAGTCTTGGGTCTTCATCGCATTTTTGTATTAAATTGTTTTAGAACTTTTTTTTCTCTCTCGCCCCTTTTCGTTCTGTCGCTCTCTGTTTGTGGCAGTGAGGCGGGGAGGGGGGGTTGGCATCAGGAAGTGAAACAGTATGCGTGTGTGCATGTGGGTGTGGGTTGGCTAAAAGTAGACCAGCATGCCACTGGACCTGGGTAACACTCCTATGTGCTCCCACTTCTTATTGACATACATATGTTGTGGCACACATAGACCCAAGTTGTTTCTACAATGGGGCAACTGCCACATACACACACAGAAAGAAATTTACTTTTACTTAGTTTTTTTTTCACTTTTTTTGCCTATGCACTGTGTGCACACCCTGTACTTGACTTGTCAAATACAACAAAAGTAAGAGAAAAATATATATAACTACAATAGAGAGAAAGAGAGAGACGGAGAGAAGGAGAAAGAACAAAAAAATGTATTTTTTCATCTACCTACTCACTTAATATATAATTTATAAACTTAACATCTTAAAGGCATTGTGATATTTATATTTTATAAATTAAAAGCTTTTTGATTTGACTTATGTTGACTTTGCTTAGAATATCGAACTCTATAATGCTTTATTTTATACACATTCGACTTTGATTTTATAAACATTTGAATGACATTTAATGTCATCGTTTTACATCGTTTATCAAAGAATCAACAAAATACAAAGACATATAATAGATGGATCAAAATGTAAACTGACTTTTTATAGCAACTTGGCAACTTTTGTATAGAAACATTTTCCTAAGGGCATAACTACACACTTTTTTTTGTTTTTTATTTCGGGCTATGTTTAGCCGCGTGTGAATTGCAAGATAAAGTTTTTCTTTTGCTTTAACACGAAAATAATAAAAGAAACAAATGGATGAAAAAGCATTGGCAACAACAAAGACAAATAGACAAAGGCAATAGACGCCCAGGCTAGGCCGAGGCCCAGACCCAGGCCGCATCAGGCCAAGACAAGCCAAGCCAAGCCGAGGCATGCCACGCCGAGAGGCAGACAAATTCATTTAAAGTTTACAGCTTTTCACCACGACAATGAAAATTTGTTGGCTAGTACATACAGCTGGGCGTATACGTAATCTGCCCCGCATAGAATGCCAATAGCCAGTGACTTTATCATAGCCAAAAGCCAACAGGACCAATGGAACGTGACAGTTTGGCGATTTTTCAAGTTCAACAAAAATGAAATCTAATTTTTTGCGATTATTGCAGAAAACGCAATTTGAACAGCCATCAGTCAAGCGAACCAAGAAAAAAACAAAAAAGGCCAAAGTGAAAAATCAAATGGAGTGAGTAAAAACTCTACTCACTTAGGTGGGGGGGCAGGACAGAATGGGGTAGGGATGGCACATTTTGCTATTTTGGCAAATATTTGCGAGCACACTGTTGGTATATATTTTCGTCACTTTGACGGGGAGGAACTGAGTCACTGACTCACTGAATGGCTAGCTGGTTGGCTGGCTGGCAGTGTGTCTGGTGCCTGGTGCCCGGTGCGGTCGAGCTGCCAATTATAGCCAACATTCCGTTTGAAGTTTGTTTACTTTTCATTAAGACTGCATCGCTGTCGTTCGTCTTTCCAATTGCAACCAACGCCCACCGTTCCCGCCCATTGACTTTGCCTTTTGCCTGTTAATAATTTTTGTTGTTACTTTTGGCATATGTTTTGTGTGCTCAGTTATTTGTAATCGAAGCGAGAGCGTAGACAACTTACCGATAATTGATTTTTGCTTGAATTTTCCCATTGTTTGTTTAAAGAATGCAACACGCCTTCTCTGTTACTCTCTTTCTCTCTCTCTCTGCCCCAGAGTCTTTGAGTTTTTAATAAATGCAAAAAAAAATAATTTGTTTACTTCACTTTATATACCGTGAAGACGGATGGCGAGGGGGGGCTCTTGAAATATTTATTTGTGACATTACAAAAAGTATGACCCATAAAATTGACAATAATCATAAAGCCCTGCCGTCCATTTTGCTCAACTTTAAGTGGCTCAACTGTCAGACACAATTGTCTCAATCTGTCAATGGCAGAAGAAACTTGAAGTACGACCAGGTCAGCCATCATTTCGTTGACATCCTCTCATCCTTATCATCGGTCCCCCCACTTGACTTGGTTCTCTCGTTTCATCATCGAGCGAAAAGTTTAACAGTTATTTTCAAGGAGAACGACCAAAAAAAAAAAACAAAGAATAAAACAATTTTCTATCAGTTTGGTCGTTTAACGCGAGTCACGAAACTCTTAAAGCCACAGGTAAATCTAGCTCAGGGGACAGATAAAATGTAACTGCTCAGAGAATTGGATTTTGAGAAATGAATTACTTTTGTGTGTTCTCTTGCTCCATTTTGTTTTTAGCCCACGATATCTTAAGTGGTTTTTGTCCTATTCAGCCATTGACAAGCTTAATTGGAAAAGCTAAAGATTAGATTGAAGGTGCCAGAAAAGGACTAGAACCAATGAGAAAAAGAGGGAAAGTCATTTTCAAATATTCAAAATATGTCATTTAATTTTTTTAGACTTAAATGCACATTTTTGCTCTATGGAAAATCAACTATTGTCAACAATTCTTGGGAAATTAAGTCGTTTAATTAGTGAAAAATAATACGTAGCTTAAAATAGATTCTTTGTGCATTGTGTTCTCCTTTTCTATGCCATGACAACTTTCACATTCTCTACTATTGAGTATTCTTTTGCTAATAGCTTTTTAGCAACTGTTTTTAATTGATTTTGATCAGCTTTTAACTTTTAATTATGTAAAACGCCTTTGAACTTTCTTGTCCAAGAAAATTTACGTAAATAAATTTTAAAGTTTCTGTTTCTGTTTCTAATGGGCATTTTCAGGCTTCATTAACAAGCAGGCAAACAATTTTGTTTCAAAAGGATCTCTAAGTGGGTGGATGAGTATCTATGTATCTAAAAAAAGATGCCTATTGTGGTAAATAAGAGGACAACAAAAAAACCAAAAAAAAAAACAGCAACATTTTAAAAGATTGTGATGAAACCGCAAACAAACTTTTTTTTCTTTGTTCGAAAAAACATGAGACCAGCCACAAATGAGCCTAGGCCCGGCCCATTTGCGAGAGAATGTCACACAAAGAAATACAAATAAATCAAAATCAATATGGGGGAAAAACACACACACACACACAACCATCTACTCGCACACTCTCACAATTATGTTGTTGTTTTTTGTGGGATGCAAGGAATTCAAAAAGTTTTTTATTCAAAAAGAGCATCAAACGCTTAGTTTGAAAGTAAAAAATTGCTTTTCTAAACATTTGAACAAGGAAATTAGATGAAATCTTCTTACTTTCTCCCTTGGCATTTTTCCAGTACAAAAATACATTCATATATAAGGCAAATGGAAACCAAATAGGAGAAAAAGGACACGCAACATTAGCCAAAATAAACAAAGTTTATTTTTTGGAGAAAAAGCAAAAGAGGCAATTGGATACACTTGGAGAGTATGCTAGATTTTGGCCTAAAAACGACAATAGCAACTGTCTTGGCCATGGATAACAGCAACAACAACAACAACAATAGTGGAGAATCCTCCATTGATGAGGATTTACTGGATGCTGGAAATCAATGGAACAATTGGACCACTTACACGCCCTCGATTCTAATGTACAACGCCATGAGCAGTGTCATCTCGATGGCCAATCAGACACCCATCTTTGATCTCAATCAGTCAATGAGTGGCTACAACTCAACTAAACTGTAAGTAGATCAATCTAACTGCAATAGAATTATTCCTCGGGTCTAATTATGGGGCAAAAAATATTTAATTAACGCAACTACCAACATTTAATCCAATCAGTAGACTTGGTCTAGTACACAAACATAAACACAAGTACATACATATACGCTACACTTAAAGAAAAAATTGAAGGCAAGACATTAGACTTAGATATGTACCTTTTCATTTTAATTTGTTAAGCATGGCTTTTTTAACTAAGGAGAACATCCTGTCTTATTGTGATTTGTGTAAATTAATAAATGTTTTTATAGAAAGAGTTATATCTCAGTTTCGCTAAAGCTCTCATGCATGGGATGGACATTCATCAGAAAGCCACCAGGACTCCCTATTTGATAGGATTCTGATTTAAGTTGATTAAGTTGTCTTTGCCTTGCCTTCGCCTGGCTGGGCTGGGCTGGGCTGGTCTTGCCATTATTTTGTGTCTTTACTTGTGGCATGGAGCTAGCCATGCATATCTAATGACGCAACATTGCCGCATTCAGTCATTCAATCATTCAGCCATAGCCATAGTCATTTCATTTCATTCATTCAAACATTTCCGTTTACTCCGCCCAGTCATGGGCTATATGTTTTCTCTTTTTTTCTCTTTTATTTTGTTTTTTTATTTCCGTTTCAAATACATTACATTGACGAGGCATGCGGCTGAACAAATAGGAAAACACACCAATACACACACACACATATACACAAAAGCAAAAGCAAATTTCACATTTATATTTACGTGAGTGTGTGTGTATGCGTCCTTAATGCCGTCTGCCGTCAACTTTACTGCAGTAAAAAATTTCCCTACAAACACACACACACACACACACAGACACACACTGAAATCTATATGTAGATAGATAATTATTATGACATTGCTGCGTTTGTCGTTGTCGTCGCAAAAGATATTCCCCGAAGCAAGTCCTGCCTTTCCTTTTTATTTGCCAGTCCCGAAACTGCCAATGCCTCGCTCCTTCACTCATTCATTCACCGAATGACAGCCTCGAGTGGCAAGTATCTTTTGCTGCTGTCCCATTGTTTGTGTTTTTTTTAGAGCTGTTTATTTGTTTGTATTTACCACTGCGGCAGATTTATGCAAAGAAGTATCAAATATAGTACAAACAAGCATGGGTTAGACTAAGAGTATGCCCTGTAACTTATACCATGATATATTACGATTTTCGATACCAAAAAAAAACTTTTAAGGCTAGAAAAATACATCAGTTAGAAATACAAAATGACTACGTAAAGCTTGAAAACATCAGCACGTTTTGAAAACTTCAAAAATCTCTCTATTATAATCTAGAATTAATTTATTTATAGTTACATCAAATTATCAGCCTAGATTTTGAGCTCCTTGTTGCATGTTTGTAAAAAAGCATTTAAGTCGTCTCAAGGATAATCTCATTGAGAAACTTATTGCAAAAATTAATGTTTTGGCTGGCAAATTAATTTTATAAGGGACAAATTTCATGTTCCAAAATGCTTCTAGTTTCTATTGCAGAATATTTTCAAAAAGTCCTTTGTATGCGTGTTTTCTTTGTTAAATTAAACAAAAGGATGGGTGTAGCAAAATTATTGAATGTGTAAATTTCTTACAATTTCAATTCTTTTGTTTATATTTGTTCATAGATAAAATGCAAAGCGGCTTAGGAATAACCCATATACCCACCTATCCTGTGGGTATATGAAATTTAAACCACAAAAATAACAGCAACAACAAGTTACAAAAAAAAAGCGTCTATATTCTTTTACCATCACATTTTCTTTTGCCTGTAGCTGCAAGAAATGCTATTTTTCATCTGTCTTTTTTCCCCCGTCTCCAGAGTCACTCTCTTTCTATAATTCGTTATGCCCTCTTGACTTAGGCTTGGCATCGTTTGAAACTAGCCACCCACAAGACAAATCAATAATCCTCTTTGGCACTAGGCCCCATAAACAAAAGAGCGAACTTATGCAAATCCTGTCGGCCTTATACTTGCTGGTGGTATGAGGCCATAAAGTAAAACATTATGTGGGCATATTTTTAATTGGTGGGTTGAGAGAAGAGTGGGCAAACCTTAATGACCAACAGCTGAAGGGAGTATGTATATGTCACCCAGACCCTAGCCATCATCATTGTAGACCATGCATATGTCATGTCAGAGTGTACATATGTATGTATGTACGTAGTATATGGCGTACATATTAAATTACTCAGCTGCTGGGCCCAGTATCCAGTATCCGGAGACCCCTAACGAGCTGTGCATAACGTGTGACCAATAAAGTCGGCATATGCATAGACATACAACAAACTTGCAAACTAAACGCCAGAGAGATGGCGCCATAGAAAAATCCTTTATGTGGGGATGCCTATTTAAACACTTCAAGCCTAAGTCAACAATTGCCGAGAGAGAGAGAGAGAGAGAAACGAGAATATTAAAAAAAGATGACGACGGTGACAGCAAAACCGGCAATGTGTGAATGGGTCGCCGGAGTCAGACTTCAGAATGAGACCCAAACTCAAACTCAAACGCAGGCAGCAGGCAGCAAGCAGCAAGCAGCAAAGTTTTATGTGACAGACGGCGCAGAAAAATACACGGATTTGTCAACGCACGCACAATTACACAAGCTTAATGGCGACAACATCCTGTCGACTCTCACACATACCATCATTGACAAGCACATATACAACATACCCACGCACAAGTAGGCAAAGACATAGAAGCAGACACATCATCATCATCCGGCAGGGGCGCCAAAAACATGAAAATGAAACATAACCCACTCACACACACACACACACATACACATACAAAAACACTTAATACCGTTGTCACTAATTTTCTTCTTTCATTATTTGCCGCCATCTTTCAGCACAAGCTCGGATGATGTCGATGAGGATGCGGCTGCCACAGCCACATTTGCATTTGTAGTGCCATGGTGGCGTCAAGTATTATGGAGCATACTTTTCGGCGGCATGGTCATTGTGGCAACGGGCGGCAATCTAATTGTCGTTTGGATCGTCCTCACCACTAAACGTATGCGCACGGTGACCAACTATTTCATAGGTGAGCAAGTGCAAACACATCAAGCATACGCCACGTTTGCCAATTAAACTATGCATATACAACTAAAATTAGTATGGTCTTCACGGCACTTTGCTTAAAATTCACTAAAATCACAGACAAGAATCAACTTAAATATAGATGCATTAATAGGTACATAATATCTACAAATTGGTCTGATCACTTTCAACACTTGCTCTGAGTTCACAATGTGTCGGGCTTGGTCTCGGTGTTGGCCTCTATCTCATTATCCATTCTTGACACGTGTCGACACAATCAGCTTGCCATATTAATTAAAACGTTTGCTTAATTAACACAAAATGAAATTGTAATCACATTCAATAATAAACACTTTGCGGAATGACTTTTAAGTCATTTACCTCAAATTTTCTACAACCCTTGCTCAAATGACTAAAAATTTTAAATCTGCCAAAAGGTTGAAATTTGTTTAAAATTAACAGCATTAAGAATATTTTATGCTAATTAGAGTCTACATTTTTAATTTATCCTTCTATTAAATTTGTAATATGGTGAAAGAGTATTAAAACTTTTTCCAGTTCATCATAAATACTTTTGAAAAGTGCAGCAAATATTCGCTTCAATTAATTCGAAACTGTTTGGATGATTGCAACCGTGGCATAGTGTATTTTGTTTAATTAATTTTTATTTGCATACACATAACTTTTGGAAAGTTGCTTAATTGCACTTTTGCTTGAACACGGTTCATCAGAAACGCAGTAAAATCAAGGCAAAAAAGAAAAAAAAAACTGTTAAACATGTCAAAGAAGTTGGCCAGGCAAAAAAACATCTATCCATTTTTTTACAAGCATAATTAATTGAATTGGTTTTAAATCACGTTTAAAGCAAATAAAATCGCTAGATTTAGCTTAGCAAATAATTTAAATGATTTAAAAGTTGACCTTGCAGAACGAGACCCATCAGAGTGGGTGGTAAGGGTGAAAGTTTCTTTAGTATTCCATCTCCGTAATGAATATAATGATATTACCGACATTAACTTTGTTTTTATTTTGCTCTGTATGTCAGAAATCTTTTCATTTAGTTACTATCTTATGTGTCTATATGCAGGGCAAGAATATACATATACATATATAAGTATTACATTATATCTGTCTGGTATTCAGCGATGACATTGCCGAAACCATTAAAAACAAAGCGCATAAAAATGCACTAAGAACAACAGAAACATAATCCCCCATTCCGCCATCCATCGCTATCCACCATTCCCTTCATCCTTTAGCTCATATTGCCCTCCAGCTGTAAGTTAACAATGGATGGAATGAAGGCGGACAAAATTGTTGCACCACCAGCATGGATACACCATCCCCAATCCACCAGAACCTTTTTACTGCCAAGCAGGCTCGCCTTTTGTGTGGAATCTTCTCCTTTATGGAATCGGATGTTGTTTCTGAAATGATTATTATTATGCAAACTAAATGCCCGTTAAGCTTCTGAAATGCCTTGGCTTTGGTAAAGGATCAGGAATTTGCATTTCTAAATACACATTGGCAATCATTATTAGTTACAAGTTTTGACGTTTTAATAATTTCGTAGCATGAAAATTTCAAATTCAGAAAGCAGACACCGAGCAAGTGGAGACGAATGACAGGGGCGAAGGCAGTGGGTTGGGGTCTGACTTGGCGATAATCCTTGTCTCGAGTTCATTACCAATGGGAGTTTGTATCTTTTGTTTGAGTTAGGTGGCCATTTATGACTCTACCCTAACTAGTAAAATAATTGTTACGAAAAGGGTATGACTAAATACTCAAAGTGTAAGGACATTAGAAGAAATAAATCTTACCGAAAACAAAAATATTCTTATATAAAATGTTGTCAAAATTTTTTCAATTTAAATAGTTAAAGTTTTTTTTTCTTTATTTTTTCGATTAGAGCATAAATTTTTCGTCTCGATTCGTTGGTTTGAAGGATTTTTCTCTTTTTGTTATTAATTAAAATGAAGCTGAATCGATTTTCGTGCTACGTGGCCTTCTGACAAGACCAGGCCTCTAGGGTAGAATAGCTAGCGGCCAGGACCTTTTGCCAGGACAGACTTGACGACACGTCGCGACGTGTTGTAGGCGTCATCGAAAAGAAGAAGCAAAGAAAAAAAAAATAAAGGAAAATAGAACTACATTGGGACATGGGCCTAATGTTCATAGTAGAACATTATTTTTATTGTTGTTGCTTTTGACGCCTTATCTATATGTAGGTATATAACATACATATATACACAGATATGTCTATGTGCGTGTGTGTGTGCACAAAGAGAAGATAATGAAAAGTAAACAAAAGACAAGAAAATGTTCGTTTTCTTGTTGTCTGCTGATTCATTGGCATGTAAATCGTTGCCTTACATGCAAAATGTAATAAAATACATACCAACAATCAGGGGCGTAGATGGGACATTCCTAGCAAAAACTTCTAAATCTTCAAAAGAAGCTAATTAATCCAAGAGCAAATTGGTATACGAGCAGACCACAATCAGATTTCAAGTTCAATAGTCAACCAATTTGAATTTCATTAACAAAACTTTGACAATAAATGCTTAGGATTAGCCTGATCAAATTGGCAAACCCTGAAGTTACGCCTCAGATTACCATGCTGGCAGAAATAGTATGTCAAGTAATAAATGATGGCGAGGACTTACTGTGAGCACTGTCTTGGAGTGTCTTAAGAGTGGCGGCTGCCGAAATGGCTGGCACTCAATAAGCAAAGAAAGCAACTGCACTTTGTACCCAACTAATTATAAATGTATAACGCATAAATAAACAAAAGCCAAACTCGAGTCAAGGCAATTCTTCGGCTGGCCAAAAAAAAAAACACAGAAAAAAAGGAAAGGTTTTCTTTTCTCATTTCTTTTTTTAGTTCACCTTTTTTTACGCAATTAGAAAAGTTTTTGTTTATTTGCCTCTTTGGCTGTTTGCTTTGTCGCATAATTTTGTTTTGAGACTAATTTTGCCACTCGAACTGATAAAGCAGCTTTGGTTTTTGTTTGTTCTCAGTGAATCTCTCCATTGCGGATGCCATGGTCTCGAGTCTGAATGTAACCTTCAATTCCTATTATATGCTGGATAACGATTGGCCATTTGGTGAATTCTACTGCAAGCTATCACAGTTCATAGCCATGCTGAGCATTTGTGCTTCGGTTTTTACATTAATGGCCATTGCCATTGACAGGTGAGTACCCTTAGCTAACTTGTGTTGAAGCATCTTATCAATCATGTGAGAGCCTCTCAAGTGAGTACATTTAATATGACTCATGTTTGTCCATGGGAGCATATCATCAACATGAACCCTTCCAAATATACATATAAAAGCCAAGTTAACCCAAGTTAACCCATTTCAATTGAGCACAAAAATATCTTATGGGGATTTGGTAATCGATTACCTGTCGCAAAACTCAACACATAAATTTATCAAATTTTGACAAGAACCTTAAAAAATTCCTGGCCTATTGCACCCAAAGGATATGTGTTTTTCAAAATTAAATGCCCATAAAGTATATAAAAATTGCCTTTTATGCTGTGTTGAGTTTTCAATAGAACTAAATGCTTATAAACATTTTATTGACCATGACAGTCCAAGGGAGGGAGGGAAATGAAATCGTTGTGTTTTAGTCCTCTAGCCTAGTTAATGGTCTTATTATTCAGCTAGTGACTAATAGCCGTTCTTAAAGCATAAGAATATCCTATTTTTTCTCGTTAAGCGCTAGACAGGTCAATTTTGGACCTACTATTAATAATTATTATCCCTCGACCTTAATAACTAATGCAATAAGAAGGTTCAGTTCAAACGAATTTGTTCAATTTACTGAAAAATTAACAATGTCATATCCAGTCAGATCAGCTAATTGGTTCTTTCTTTAAACTTTTCGAACCTATTAACTGGCTTTTAAGATCCAACCGAAACGGTGAACATTAAATTAATCTGTACACTTTTTGTTCGTAAAGGCCAAAAAGAGACTGCATGCCAGGCAAAAGTTCATGAGCATTTTTGGGGTTTTCCATGCGAATTACTGTAATCGGCTTATGGTAGTCGTTGGCTCTTTTTTCCCCCTTTTTCGGGCAAAAGAGAGGCCCAAAAGCTTCAACCCACAATTTCATACGCACTTTGATAAATCCATTAACATTGGTGCACACTTTTTGGCCATTTTTCCTGCAGATACGTGGCCATCATGAGACCATTGCAGCCACGGATGAGCAAGCGTTGCAATTTGGCAATCGCAGCGATTATTTGGCTTGCCTCGACAGTCATCTCGTGCCCCCTGATGTTAGTCTACAAGACGGAAACTCTAACAAATCACACACGAATTGTTTGCTATCCCGAATGGCCCGATGGACCCATGAATCACTCGATGCTAGAGTACATGTAAGTAAATTCCCTCTTGTTGCTGGATTTAACAGACTGAACAGGACTCCTAGCTCATATCCTGGAATCACATGTGCGTGATGATGAAGGGAGTCAAAAGAAATCGAAGAGAGAGCAAACAAAGAAAACCCAACGCATTTCGCTGCATGTGAAATGAAGATGCAATAAATCAGGAAATCATGGAGTAAGATTCCCCCAACGCTGTAGGACAATCACTGCCAGAGCTCTGGACAAGAATATCAGATTATCTCCAAGGGGATGTGGAATGGGTGTGGGAGGGGAGCATAAAGAATGCAAGTCATAAAAGCGGAACTCAGTGAAACCAAACCAAAAATGTTGACATAAAATACAAACGACATTAACTGAAACAAGGCGGGTGTATCAAGAAGAATCGGATGGGCGTATAGACGCACTATGGGCCAAAAGAGCAGTAATAAAATTTAATTTTTTTTATTACAATATGATAAGTGTACAAAAGGAAAAAAAAACTTAAAACTTAGCACCCATTATGAACGGCCATGAAACACAAGAGTACTCAAGTTCATATTAAAAATTTTCAAATTAAATTTATAAAAAAGACAACTGCTTTTTGGTCAATTATTCCCCTTTGCAAATCTAATCTAATACTATTCACACTAAAAACACATAAATTCTTTGTGTATACTTTACGTATTTTTGATTGAGTTGTAGCCCACAGTGGGTTTGGGTAGGTTGGGTTGCTTTTCAGTGTTTCAATGTAACCATAAAAAAACGTGTTTCTGTTTACAGCCATTTTGTATGGCAATTTGCAAGAAGCTTTGTATCCTATGTATGTATGTATGTATGTATGTCCCCTATGTTATGCATTGTGTCACATGCAAGGCCATTAAATTTAGATTCACTCACTAAATTGCTGCTTGGCCAATAAAAATGAATTGCTAAAAAAACAAACAAACAAACAAACAATGTACGATTGAGTAACGATAAGGGCTTTAAAGACCCTTTTGTCTGTCTATTTAGCTTGTTAACACACTATCTTTGATCTCTGTTGATGTTCTTACACTATTTTCTATTTTTTAGCTATAACATACTCATCATGATACTTACCTACATATTGCCCATTGTCTCCATGACTGTGACATATTCCCGTGTGGGTTTCGAATTGTGGGGCTCAAAGACCATAGGGGAGTATATGCCAAGGCAAGTGGAGAATGTGCGAAGTAAGAGACGGGTAAGTGAATAAAAACAAAATCTATTAAAATCTTGTCGCCACAATTATTTCTCTTTCTTCTTAGGTGGTCAAAATGATGATAGTGGTTGTATCGATATTTGCCATTTGTTGGCTACCCTTTCATATGTATTTCATAGTGACTTCCTGCTATCCGGATGTAACGTCTGAGCCATTTATTCAGGAACTCTATTTGGCCATCTATTGGCTTGCCATGAGCAATTCAATGTACAATCCCATTATATACTGTTGGATGAATTCGCGGTAAGTCCAATTCATTTATTTGAAAGAAGCATGCCACACACACACACACATACACACTTGTGTATATGTATATCCTGCTCTTATGCCTTTGAATTTTCAGGGTACACAACAAATTATGTAATTTGCGGTTGAATTAGCAACCAAGCAAGAGAAGGAGCCTTGTGTGTTAAGTGCTCTAAGTGCAGTACAAGTTCTAGTTGTAGTAGTGTTCTTTGACATGGCACTGCGTCCCGCTGACAAATTAGTCAGTTGGTTTCTTAGTTGGTTGGTGGGGTTCATGGTTTGGTTGAGAAACTGACTTCACTTGTTGGCTTTTGCCCGGAAATGAAGTACTCCTCATCATCATCAACATCAACTTACAGCATTTGCCAACCACAATTAACATTAATGCTGTTGCTGACTAGATATCAGGATCGCCTATAGTCCTCTATACACACACACACACACACACATACTCCTTAGGTGTTTATAGCCCTCATAGTTAGTGAGTGTGTCTGTGTGTGTGTGTGTAAATTGACTGTTGATGCTAGCGCGTCCGTGTGGCACATCCGTTAAACGGAAAAACGTAACTGATTGCAATTAATTTCGCTCAGTCAGCGTGCCAATGACTGCGAAATGTAGATGTGTCATGACTCTAGAAGTGTGTGACTTGTTGTATGTTGTTGTTGTTATTGTGATGAGCTATGTACGTGCATACAAGTTCCACATCCACACATCAGAAACAACAACAACAACAAACAGGCACTCTTAAAGCTGGCAGTCGACAACAGCTCCACATCAATTGACGATGGCAGCAACGGCGCCCCTTATGCAAATGATGACGACGACTTTGTCGACAGGTTGGAGGTGTTTTTTTTCCAACCATTTTCTTTTTTGTTCCCTTTCAGTTTTCTCGCATTATTATTATTGTGTTGCACACAGAGAACTGTCGACAGTCTGTGGGTCGATCTACGAGAGAGTGAAAAATGATAAGTAACAACAGCAAAATAGCCAAGCATAAATCAAGCAGCCAGCATTTGACATACTTTTGGGTGGAAACTTCTGCTCCTTCGGGCTCACACAATTCATTCATATGTCATGGATTATTGAAGTGATGGCTCAGGTGGCTGGCTGGAGTAGGGTTTGCGATATTATGAATAAATTCAAGGAAAATTTGTTGATAAAAAATGCATAAAATAAATTAGCTTTAGCTAAAGAAAAATGACATTTCCTCCAAGGAACTATGTTTATTAAATTGAACGCTCGCAGCTTGGAGCTTTCTAGGAATTTCAGTGAGATTCTCTACCATTCCATTTTGTGTGCATTTCTATTATTAGTCTTCCTAACTGAACGGATGCAACTCTCGTTCAATTCAATGTTTATCCTGTTTATCCTGGTGATTTTATTGATTGCAGGTTCCGTTATGGCTTTAAAATGGTCTTCCGCTGGTGTCCGTTTGTACGGTTGGGCGCAGAGTCACTTAGCCGACGGGAAAATCTAACATCACGTTATTCTTGCTCGGGTTCTCCGGATCACAATCGCATCAAGCGAAATGGTAAGCACCAATTATCCACACGCACACATACACATGTCCGGGGGAACCTGTTAGTAGTCTGAAATGCATTAATGAGGTTCCTTTGTTATTAGATACACAGAAATCAATACTCTATGCCTGTCCCAGTTCACCCAAATCGCATCGAATTTCACATTGTGGTAAGTTTTTAGTTTACTCCTTCGTTTATGCTGCACACACAGAAAACATTGTAAAGTTTCAGGAGCTCTGCGCAGTGCCACATTAAGAACAGGCCATGAGATATTGCATCGCAGAAGATCGTCTCAGTATCAACAGGAAATGCAACAACGTTGGCCGGGTCAATGTCACAGTCAAATCCAAGGAAATTCATCCACTATCAATGCGGAGACAACCACTGGTACCAGCAGCACCAGCACCTCAGGCCAACTCTTCTCCTGACAGCAACCCCCACTGTTGTCATCAACATCATCGTCAACACCGCCAAATCCGCCTCCATCTCTGGTCGAGAGCGTGGAAATGCAAACGCAAATTGTCTGTTCCTCGCCCTATAACAATAATTATCGACGTACCAATATCGGAGGCTCGGGAAATGCTAATGATGTAACAACCAATGATAGAACCTGGCTATAAGCGAACTAATTGTCTCGAATTTATATATTTTTATCACAGCCATTTTTGTGTACACCAACAATAGATAGGAAGATGATTAGCACAAAGAATCCGCAAAAATAGTTTCATATTTGTCACCGTGTAAATATATTTGTAATTGTTAGTTCAATAACCCTTGTTGATCTTAGACTCCTTGAGTCTCTGACAACGTGACGTATGAGTAACCATTTGAGACCATCACGACCATTGACCAATGATGATTGTTTCAACTACATGATGAAATTTGTTTCATTTAATCAATTGCTTTTCCAGCACCAAATCAAAACTGTTTTCGCTATCGAGTATTACAAGATTTGTTAATGAATATGGATCCATATCATAACATAGATTTAGCAAATATCAGTTCATTCTGCAGTGTCAGTTCAATGAAGATTCATATAGTTAGATATATTCTAGATATATATATACATATGTTGCATTCATATTCATCCCTTACAATTATAAGCAAAAGAAGACTTTTAACTTTACTATATACATACATACATTTAAAACTAATGAATTGTAAATGTAAATATTTCGTGACTTCTTTCCCTGGAGACTTTCCAATCGCCTCACTTGGCTCCCGCCTCATTACAATCCGTTCGCAAATACCCTTCGTCAGCTTAAGAAAAGAAATTACAAATTATATAAATGTATTAATGTTTATGAAACTTAAGTGTAAATATGAAAATACATATGGCTTATACACAATATAAAATATATAACTACTTAAATAAATGTCTGAATACAAGAATTTTTGCGAATAAAGCACATTACTCAAATGAAAAAAAGGAAAGAAAAACTTAATGCCAATTCGAAATGCCCAACCTTTATTCTCATAAACCGTGCCATCACATTGACAGATTGATGAAATGCCAACCCATTAAAGAAGGCTAAGACGGGGCTCCGTTTAACATGTGGCGCCAAGACTGGCGTCATTGGCATTGACTCCCCTGGTAACTAACACGCCCAGTCAAGTATTTTGTGGTGAAGAAATTTTAACACATGTCTAAATGTACCTATAGGTGAATATATAAAAATATGATAGACAAAACCCTCAAGCCGACGTTTGGCTTAAACTTTTCAGTTCGTTGCCAGCAAAGTATAATTTTTAGGTAAGTAGTTAATAAATATTAAAGCAATTAAAAGTTGAAAAATTAAATATCAATGCAAACAGAAATTTATTAAAATTAAAATTAATGACTCACCTTGCTTGACAATTCCTGCTTTGTCACCACAAAAGAGAATAAGGACAATCGAGACAACCTGATGAGCGATCCCGTAGTGGCAGCTTCTTTTGTAGCCTCAGTAACAGCAGGAGCGGGAGAAAGTGCAGGAATCGCAGCACGCTGACTTTTCTCATCATCTCTCTCTCTTTGTCTTTCTCTTACACTTGGCACATGCAAAAAAAGAGGGCAAATGAAAGTGCAAGAATTACTCTCATTCTCTCGCACTTTAGTCACTCAACTCCTGAAATCAACCTTTCTCTTTCTATCTATTTTACTTACATATAAGGACTTAAATGTGTGTGGAAGTTGAAAAAAAAAACAGTAAGGAAAGCGTCATAAACTATTTGCTATAAATAAAAACAAATTTTTGTAAATAAAATTCTTAGAATTGTCGCAAAAACATTGAGATTTCAGATTGAACAATTTTCCACCGTATTTTCCGCGAATGAGTGTATACGTGAAATTGTATGTAAATATGTTTAATTTGGTTGCCTAGGGGCAACCTTCTTTCGCCTAGTCAGCGCCAAAACATACATATGTTAAAGATCTTCCATCTCCTCGTCGCCTTTCTTATTCATACACCTAAACGTACTGTGTGTTCAGTTGTGTGTATCAATTTTTTATAAGTAACCATTTTTGAGAAAATTGCATTTGCTTTTATTTGCTTTATGTGTGAGTTTTTGTGTGTGTGTGTGTGTGTGTAGGTTGTTGTTGTTGTTGTGTGCCAAAGAACTTGAGCGCCCTTCTAAGCGAAATCCGGAGTAGGCGTGGATTTAAATCGCCCTAGGCCTGCTTTGGTAATATGTATACACATACGAATATTTGCATAGATGTACATATACTGCCTCCCACCATGGCCATGCCCATGCTCATTCTTATGCCCAATCCCATTTGGTTTTTGCCTTTGCTTCACTCACCGTTGCCAGTCGCATGAGTTTCTACTTTAGCCGCACATAAGTATATATGTTATGCATAAACATCCTTGGTAAATGAAAGCAAAATACGCGCACTTTTGTTCTCAGACTCTAGAAATGCCCTGCACAGAGTTGTACTAGACTAATGCATTAGCAGTTTGGCCTTGTGGTAATTGCTTTTAAGTTTACCTTTTATGTGATTTCAATTTACCATCCATTTCGCCGTATCGAAGTCATTTGTAATGCAGCTCATTAGAGTTGAAACAACACTTAATCAATGGGTCGAGCTCATTGAGTACATACTGAAAGCATATTAAAGTAAAATTAAGCATTCATCTAATTGCAGTTGCATTAGTGTTGCCTGGAAAGGAAAATGAAGGAATAAGCAAAAGCCAATAACTTACTTAAACAGTATGAATTTTAAAATGTAGCAAAGAAAATGACAAATGTGTCCCCTATTCGCTTTGCTCTGTACGTAATGGAATTTGATTTTCTTTTAAATTGAATGCACACCCAATTTAAGGTAATTTAATTTCAAATCTGATATTATAGCATTTATATATAAATTTTCAAAGTACCCCCTCCAAAGCCTTTAATTTATGTTGCTATATGCTCACATTCATTAAAAATTCGTATATGCTCTATCATTTACTTCTTGAGGCAGCTCAACAAATGCCATTTGTTAAGAAGACTTTTAGGGAAAACATAGAAAACAGGAAAAACAGTCTGTTTCTGGTCACGAAGAATTCGTTGCCTACATTTAAGCGCTGTACAAATACGTACACATTTACATCTACATTTGTATGCGCGTATACTCTTGTGTGTGCGTATTGTGACAAAAGCGGAAACGAAAGACAAAAAAAGGTAAAACTTTAGGGCTAGCAACGCAACAGTCGAGTCGTAAAATGCACATCTTTTATAAACATTAAACAATAGACAATAGGCTATATTAGCCACGAAAGTCATACATGTTGTGTGTGTATTTGTGTGTGTGTGTGTGTCTTTGTGGGTTGTGGTCTCCCGAGACATGTCAAAGACATTAAGAGAAGGCCAACGTTGAGATTTAATGAGCATCATATACACATATGTATAGCTGAATATGGCGGGTGCGGCTGCGATGGGCGTATATGGGTTTTGGGGACAGCACACCAAAAACCATAATTGAATCTTTTGGTTTTGCACTGGATATTGCATGGAAACGAAACAAATTATATTCAAACGCAGGGTTAAAAATTTGAGAAACAATTTACTGCTGCGGCTGCTAGTTAATTTCACGAGTTTTGTCCTGGTTACGTGGTTGCGGTCTCGCCACCCCATCTACTGCACTTCACCTCTTTGTCCAATCCGTTTCCAGGAACGAGGGCTCGGTACTGCTTGCAGTTGGCTATCTGCTTGCTGCCTGGCGCATAGTTTTAAGTTTTATTGTTGGCTTGCGGCTGGTCTTAACTAAAATCAATTTCATTAAATTGAATTTCTGCGGCATTGGCATGCATGTGCCATGTCCGTGTCCAGGTACCTATTTATACCTGTGTATCTCCGTCCTTGTGCTGTCTTCGCTTTTGCCATGGCTTGAAAGTAAATGCCAAGAGGGCAGCCCAATTGGATTTTGGGTTTCGTATCTTTATCTTTTAAGTTCCTTTTTTTATTTTCTGTCTTTTCTTTATTGCAAAATGGGTAACAAAAATTGGCTTCCGTCTTTTGTTATTTTTGGTTTTTGGCTTAAATATGTGTATATACAAGATTTACAAAACAAAAAAAAAAAGAAATACTTGTGATTAACAATAAGGACACGGAGACACCGCTGGAATGGATATGTTATTATCTAGCACCTACTCCAGATATGTCAAGACTGCATACGGCTTATAAGTTTCAGATAATGGATCAGATGTTCTCCAATATTTGGCTTGATATAGAAGATGCACTGCGTCTGTCGTTGAATGCGCTCATCGGGAACATCATTCTGCAATTGAAGAAGATCGCTGAGTGAATCGTGGGTCATGCTATAAACGGTTGATGAATTAAGGAACTTCATAATGCGCTCATTGGTGTAGTTGAGTTGCTGAAAAAAGAAACATGATGAATTCATTATAAATTAGATTGTATACAGTAACTTACCCCCTCCAAATCATCAGTCGGCTCTGGTTTAAGACTCAGATATAATTTGGTAGGATCTTCTCGGTCTGCCACCAATTCCACTTTAAGCACCGACGAGGCAAAAGCTAAGTCATCGTTGTTTTGTTCCATAATGGCCAAAATTGACGACGTAAGGAAGATAAGAGCCGGACGCAGATGTCCATTGACCAAAAGTGTGATCTCATAGAAAAACAATATCTGATCGTGACTAAGTTCTTCGGGTAGATAACGCCAAACGCGATAGGATCCGGCATGCAATGCCACATTCCTGGTAACGCTGGGCTCAACCTGCTGTGGCATTGCATTGAAGCCGACCGTATGGAGGACACCCTGACCAGTCAGAGCAAGCATTTCGGCTGCGCCACTAATGGGCTTGGTAAATGCTCCAACAATGCCTTTGGTAAGACCCGCAATGACTCCAACAGAGCTGCGAGCTTCTAATGTGTGATGCGCCAATCCTCCGACAGCACCAAGAAGACTAATACCAAGTCCTGTCAAGCCTTGCGTAAGGCCATCAGCAAATCCCTGGGGGCGTGCTCGTCGTCTTGCCTCTGTTAATTCAATATGCTCGGCATCCAGAGTGAGACGATCAAGATTTCTAGCAACAGATCCAGCTAATTTGGTCACTGAATTGACAGTGCCAGCCGTTACATTGCGAAGCAGAGAGGCAGAACCTTGAGTTACGCCCACCAAGAAACCCCACGGGCCCCGAAATAGCCCTTGAACGGGCATGGAAATGAAATCACGTAATCCCGTGCTAAAAGAACGTGCCAGGCCACTGGGACTTCCAAGAATTTCTAGGGAGCCAACCACCCAGCCAGCGCCAAAGATAGCTCCACTTAAATAATGAAGGCCCAACGATTGTCCAAAACGTAAGGGCACTGTTAGAATCTGTTGGCGCTCATAGCGGGAGAAAGAGAGCGGCGAATGATCCAAGGCAATGTAAAGTCTTGACGAAGTATGGACGGATAGAAGTAAGCTCAACGGCTCCACAGTGAAGCTGTTTAGAAGCAGTGGTTCGGCTATACATAAGCCCTGTCCAATCACCTCCTCGGGTAGTAGAGTCTGCCCCTTAGCTAGCACAATGCGTTCCTCCTGTACGCAAGGAGTATACACACAATTGGAGGGTTCACATTCGACCAGGGTTTCCAGCAGTTGATTCAGATAAGCATCTTCTATATAGACGCGAAACGGTTGAAACTTGCAACGTACCGCCTGAAGTTGAAATTCGTCTTCATAGAAGACAAACGAAAGCCAAGATACGGCTTCACTCTGGTCCTGTTGTTGCTGGTAAACAGAATCTAAGTAAAACACTTGTGGCAATCCAGAGAAGCGTCTGTACAATTGGTCAGCACAAAGCAATACAGGGAAATCGTATTTTCCACTAGAAAATAACTGATTATCCACTTGCAAATTAGGCAATTGTAATCTTAGAATTCGCTGATCATCGTCATCATCAAAGGCCAACATGGTATCATCAGCATAGACATTGCATACTTCCGTCTTTAGGTAATCTTTATCACGCGAGTCTGTCTGCAGGCTAAACACAAAACGCTTGACAAACACTCGAATCTTCATCTGGCGTTTTGTCTCGCACTCTTGGCTAAAATGAGCACATATTACATCGGATGCTTCCGACTCGACAACTGGCGGATCGACGGTTGAATCTCGATTCGATTCCAGTAGATCGTTCACATCATTAAGTTTCTCTGGCATCTTCAGACGTGAACGTAGATCTTTTACCGAGAACTCCAATTGCTGGGCAATGTAGTAAATGTTGACGCGTATTACGCGATGTTTATCACAGACAACTACCTTTACATCACCATGATTTGGTACATGTAGCAACTTTGTCCAGGACTTATCTGTCCTAATTGGTTTGGACCAGCCAATCTTTTTCTTATCACACGACGGAGCTAAAAAGAAGGAGGCAGCTAAGATAAGTCTCTCAAAAATGGGAGTACAAAGACTTACAATAAAACACAGCCAATGATAGATTACACATGGTGAACTCCACATCCGGAAAGTTGGCATACATCTGCGGCGGGGTATAATAGCATTTACTATGCGGCGCCACCAATTGATTCCATTCAAAATGCTTGCCCACATTCTCGGAAGTTGTACAGGTGACATTGCTGTTTCCAGAGGCACTAGTCTGGGCCACAATGAACTTTATATTGGTATTATTTGTAAGTATTATGGCTGGCGCTGTGTCCTGATATACATTTAAATAGTACACATTGTCCTTTTCAATCAATGTGATCATCAGTGGAATTGATTCGGAACCTGACTGCAAACTGAAGCAACGACGGGTAATAGGCATCGCCAATGAAATTGGTATGGATACATCCCAACAACCGCTCACAGAGAAGCACACGAAATAGACAAATGCCGTTTCGCTGGTATGTTTCACTTTTCGGGCATTCAAATCGTAAAATATGTCCATGTTATTGCCAATACTAAAAATAAATTTTGAAAAAAAAAGTTAGATAATAATTTGCCTTTTTTTTGCTTTTTTACGACTCCTTACCAATTCTGGGTTTTGTCCACAGAAATCAGATTTCGATTTCGCAAAGCCGAATCTAGAGAGTTAATCTCTTCCCTGGAAGAATTTTCTTTGTGGTCCATTGCCAGGGGTAGAGCGTGCAGTTTTATGTCTGTAAAATTGGTGCACACAAATTTCGAACGCAACTTGAAGATTCGCTGACCATTCTCCAGCTTGTACTCAAGCAGCATACGGAAAATCTCCTCGTTGCGCACAATAACAATATCTACGTAAGCATTAGGACGCAGAACCACATAACGTCCCGAATTGCTGTTGCTAGTACCGACTGATTGGACCAGCTCTTCCAGACAAATGGCTGTCGACTGAGTCCAACTTGTGCTGTATGGTACATCGATGGTAAAGAGATCGCTTAATGTGGGCACCATTTCCAGGCAATTGGCCCTGAGATGATGACGTGCCCTTTTCTTTGGCACATAAATACTTATATCCAGACCAGTGGCATTGATAAAGGTTCCCCAAGGGCGTATATCCAAACCCAAAGTGCAAGAGAATTCCCTTGTGGCTTGTGTAAAATATTGAACATCGAATTCATTAAGAAATTCCATATGGCGATTTATGCGTATCTCTTCATGATCATTTAATGGCCACTTTGGCTTCAATGGCTTGCCTAACTTTTGAATAGCTTCCTCAATTGTCCAATGAGCAGGATCAAAGTAGAAGAATTTATGCCAGTCCATGTTCTTTAGCATAAATGTATATTCAGCTTGGGAAGTGGAACTTAATGGAGCTCTGAAATAATATAATAATTAATTGAGAAACCAATATAGTAGACGATTATGAGACTTACGAAAATTGAAAGTTCACACGATGCTCAGTGGTATGAGTGGTGGCTGTGCTTAGAGCTTGTCGTGCACCTTGACCATTCAGTTCGAACTCTTCTTCGGTGCTGTATTCAACAGCCTTCAACTGGCAGCTTAGCATATTGCAAATCTCAAAGATCGGCCAAATTGTGATATAAATTCTCTGTGGTTGAAAATCATCCGTCATCGAATCGAGAGCGATATCTTCTCTTAGAACCCGCACCCACACGCTGATGAATTGCTGTGTGGATTGTGTGGGTACTTTCACCAGCCAGGGTAGATTATTGTTAGGCTTTAGTGGAATATCGCCAGTACGTCCCTTTCCACGGCCTGGGCCCAAACGTATTCTGAAAAAGGAGAAGCAGAAGGTGTATTAATCAAGTGTAAGAGACAAAATAGGCATTAATAAGTACTCACCTCATGTTGACATCCGCAGAGCGAACCACCGCCTGGTAGAAAGATGCACGCCCTTTAGCTTCAAGTAAATGCTCCAAGGGACTGTTGTCATTGTATTGTTTGCCCTCTTGCCTAAACTCGGTTAGAAGTTCATATGGCAACATGCTAAGTAGCTCAATCTGACCCTTAACCAATATATACACCTGAGTCGCTGACAATTTTCCCACTTTAATGGTAATACAACGCTCACCCACACGCAAATGTTGTACATTGTGGTCATCATCGAGCTTTAGTGGTATATGCACTGAGTCACTTGTCTCCATCTGCTCTGTCAAGGGATTCCTTATAAAGAACGTCAATTCCTGATTAAGGTAGTCGCTACGGAAATGATACAGTTGCAGTTCTTGCGGTGCAACCGTAATGCGTTCGCTTGTTCCCGTCTGGCCAAATGTGAAATAGGCCTGCATCCTATTGACTATCACACACTTGGGCATTAATGTATGTAATTTATCACGCTGCTGTAACAACTCCTCCCAATGCTGTTTTGAGCTGAGTAGTGTATGAATTACACATGGGCCGCAATTAATTCGGAGTTTATCAATCAAAAAGTTGGCCTGAACCATGCGTTCCCGATTGTTGAATCTTGCATAGCTCTGGAACTTCATCGGTTCCACAATATCTATCATATTGAGAAATCCGTAGTCCAGACACTTTATTCGACTGCGGAAGTTTGTCTCCATGGTAAATTCATTGCGGCTCAAGATGGTGGAATGGAATTGCAAATCTTCAAAATGCACTGTGAGAAAAGTCTGCCCAATCTCAGTCGTCCGCTTAAGATTATAATTCTGGAGAAGCGGTGGCAACTCATTGTGTGCATCGGGTTGATTAAGGAAATTAACCTGAATATCCTGACAACAAAGGAGCAATTGCAGCTTGGGCACCGCTTCCTCACGAAAAGTGGTGTCAATACGCAAACAACCAACAAGAACTCTTGGATGCAAAATGAAGTCGTTACCATTATCGCTCCCAAAGTCCATGCGACTGCTATCAATCTAGATGTGGAATATGATTTAAGTTTCAGAAATGAAATTAGTATTTTTACTATTTTTAGTTACCGAAAATGGGATGTCTTCATCTTCATCTCCTTCGAAGCACGTGCCATCTACAGAAATCAGGGATTGCATTATGACTACTCGCCAAATATTGGCACAGATTTGATGCTCCGGCGGCGGATCTAACTGCTTTGTGGTTGTTTCCGATAACTCAAAGTCACAGTAGTGCAGAAAAGTCTCGTGCGTTTCACTGAAATACTCCATGCGGCAGCTGATGTGAACAGGATTGCTGACCTGTATGGAGAGACTCTTGTTATACAGTAATAATTCAATAAGAAAGATTAGACAAACTCACTGGCATGGGCACTGGATAGATATGTATTTTGGTCATTTGCCTTGGTTGAGGATAACGCCAACATATGATGCCATAATTCTTCTTTATAATCTGAACTTGGTATGGCATTGGCAGAACAGACTCGCTATTTAGATGGACAAACTGAAAAGCTCCAGCACGAAGATCATCCTGATAAAATTCAGCATTGTTTTTTCGATGATTTCGGGAACGATGCACTGAATCCTGGGATGGTGTGAAACGCAATAAGGTTTCGGGTGCCAACTCTATTGGTTCCCCGAGTACTGGACGGTGTCGAAGAAATTGCTGCCATTCCGTATTGATAAACTCCATGATATGCTGAAGTCCGCCTTGGACCTTTCGCAACTGTAGAATGTTTAGAATGCTGGCATCAATGTGCAGTAAGTTAAGCTTAAGTGTGGCGGTGATAAGAAGTTGATCGCACCATGGTTCGCTTAGCAGATCAGCAGACAAACGCATTAACAAGGGATGCAACATGATCTTGTCACCCGATTTGATATAAAACGCTCCCAGAGTAGATCGAATGCTAGCTTTTTGTGGACGAGCGTTAAACTTGATGCGTGAACTAAAGTCCAGGCAAACAACGCTGCATTTGTAACTAAGATCTTCGTCGTAAAACTTTACCGTGATCCCATCAAACGATAAATGCAGGCGATCGGCATTATAGCACTGCAATTTTAGTTGACTCAGCTTCGATGGTTGGGATACAACAGGACGCTCGCTGCGCACCGCGAAACAGGGACTCTCGTGAAGAACAGTATAGATTTTAATGACATCGCAGGCCAGTTGCTTAATTTTGCTCTCGCAAAAACGGAATATTATTGGTTTACCCAGCTCAACATCTATTTCCTTCTGATGGGATCGGTCTATGTGAGTTTTTATTGTTAATAGAGGTGGTGGAATTTTCGAGCTGTTTAGCATGCCGGGTAGAGTCTCGAAAATGGCATCACTGAACTGATCTTTTACCGTGTCGCTCACATTTTCGACGCCAGCATTGCCTACACTAATATTAAAGTCAAATATGGATGCCTGAGTGATGGCTGATCTTAAATTTTGTGTAGACATGAAGCTTGGCTGTGATACAGTCAATAGAAGAAGCGGATTCATTACTGGCTTTTCAATATCGTCTATTTCCAAGACATCGTAGATCTTTAGTACAAAACTACCAGCGACGAATGACACACTTTTGGGATAGGTGAAGCTATAACTATGATTGTGACGATCGAATTTGGGATCTATTTCAATTAGCTTCTGATGTGATGATGCAATGGGGGCCTTTCCGGGAGCCATTTGAATACCAGAATCACTAAAGCATGACCCCAGTACAGTTTCTTTGCTGCCATTTCGTTTACTATTTTTCGGTAATCTTGGCAGTTCCTGGTTAACCTGGTGGTTCTTGGTTCCTGGCTGGTATTGTAATAAACTGAAGTCTGACAGTCGTACCGAAAATGAGTTAGCTTCACTGTCTTTCCTTCTGATTGCATTTGCTCCCGGACTCCTGGCCAAAGAGCTTTCCCTAATGCAAACCTGTTCAAAAATACTCTGTAGCCGCTGGATACGCACAATAATGCAGGACATAAGGTTGATCTGGTGAGTGGTAAGCGTGGCTACAAAGTCTGTAACACAATTGTATTCGATATTTTGGCCGCAGACCAAAAAACGATCGTAGCTAACAGCAGGAGCATAGATCATAATGAAATCGAAATCCTTGAATATGCTCGTATGTTGTAACTCTTTGGATTGCTGCTGATTATTCCACTCAAAGGCTGGATTACTATGCTCACTAGCACGCTTTTCCTCCTGATAATATTTTTGTGTCTGCAGCCAATTGCCACTCGACAGAGAAATGTTTTTCACACTTAGCTCATATTGACGATCCTCGACCAAAGCTCCTGGGGTGTTCAACATATTCAACTCGGCAGCCTTATGGTATATATCCTGACGTATAAGTTGACGTACTAGCGGATTTTCCAGAGGACTGGGCGTTAGTTTCACGCTCTCAACACGCAATATGAGAACACTGCAACACTTTTTGCCAGTCTCCATTGGTATATAGACATAGATGCCTTTGCAATTCAAATGCACCATTGGCAAATCCTGAACTGTTGTGATGCTGTTTTCCAGAACTTGGTGTGTGTCTACAGACTGATCATTATTAGTACTTCTTATGATCTCGAACACCTCGCATAGCGGAATGATAAACTCAGTTATCTGATCCAAATCTAACACCATTTCAATAGGTTGAACATCGATAAGAACCTCGGATATGGTGTGTTCTTTGTTACAGTGATTCCTTGCACCAATCTTGGAGTATAGATCTTGCAGGCTAACCATTGTGATCACCGTACTAATCAATGGTAAATTGCTGTTATCACCCAACATTTTAATATGAAAGCCATCTTTCTTTTCCCAATCGTCCTCGTAGTAGTCTAGCCCCAAATTCTCCACTTTCGAAGTGATTTTGGTGAAATCCGTATGCTTATCAACATTAAGCAGAAGATCCTCAAAAATTATGACAATCTTTCGTTTTTTGTGTACAGCAATGGATTCCATTTCCAAGCTTATTCGTGGAATTGTCCACTGGCAAAATAAGATTAGCGTCATTTGGTTTTTGGCAACTGCAAAATAAATCAGACTAAGGGTAAAAAAAAATTCGTTTTATAAGATTCAATTTGAAACTTGCCATTTTGCTTTGCTGGTGGCTCGTAGTTGGGATCTAAGGTCAGAAATTCCTTAATAACGGGATAATTTTGAGCGCTACCCGTGTAGACTTCCAGCTTTGGTTTACGTGGCATAGTTGCTTCATTATCAGCTACTGGATTGATATCCTCATGAACACGCAAAGTTCTATAGATCTCATTAAAAATCTGATAATGCTCGTGCAGGAGTTTAATCTGTGACAAAAAGTATAGATTAGTATTGGAATAAATAATTATATGGTAATAAATAATTATTACCTCTTAGTGATACTTACTTTTTGGGCATATATATTAATGGCAGACATATCGACATGAACATTGATAGAACACGACCCACGATTTTTTAAATCATTTTCCTGCCCGTCTGCTTTTTTATGCCAATCCACCTTCTTTTTAACTTCTTTGTCCAAAGGTGTCTTGTCGAAATTATCTGAGTCTACACTAAATTCATCAGTGTTTGAAGGTGTCTGCTCCTGAGTCAATGATTGTTCTGAGTCAACAGATTTCAGATCATCCAGCTTATGGGATAGTGCCACTGTGATGGTAGTTTTTATTGGTGCTACAACAACTTCAGTAACATCTCCTTGACGGTAGCACACATTTAAATCGTTTAGCTCAATCACCCAGTTGGTGTTCTCTCTGGCAGACATTTGAATCGTTGTCATAATGTTGCCACGCGAAATAACTTCACAATTACTGGATTTGATCTTGACACGTGGTAAACGTATCGAAGTGTATTCAACTGCCCCACCGGTGGCTGAAGACTTGCGCAACATTACCTCACATACATCTATTTTAGCCTGGGCAATCTCGACAAGTATCACCATCGATCTAAGTTGATTAATCAACTGAGCCACATTAAAACCACTCGTGGTAGATGCACATTCTTCATTCAATTGGCTAATCACTGGTTCCGCTTGTGTATGCTTCTCATCTCGTTCGGAACTAAGGTGAACTGTTTCCTCTGGGACGGAAATCTTGCGACTCAGATTCCGACTTGTACGCCTTTGCTGGTAGTCGCTTAATGGCAAGGCACTCGGCGATGCCATGGAAAATGTGGATATTCCAGATTGGCTGAGGGTTTCCTGCTCCGGCTCTAAATCTGAAGAATGCAATAAGATTATTTAAGAAAGAATTGTGAAAATATTAATATCCTACCATTTTCTATTGAATTGTTTTGCTCACTGTGCTCGAGAAAATTCAGGAATTGTAGCAGATACATGTCCATCGTGACACGAATGGGTTCCATCCATATACAGACAACAGTGACTGGCGTATTGGGGTCAGACTTGTGTTCCAACAGTGGATATTGCAATTGCATTTCCAAAAACTTGTTTTGTAAGCCCTTGTTTGTGGATATAACCACATTACGGATATTCATCATGGTGTGATAGGCATCTGTGTTAAGACTACGCAACGATATCAACAATGCCAAATGGGAGTGATATTTTCGATAGTTTAGACGAAACTTCGTGGCTAATGTTTGCAATTTGATCACATCGGAGGATGCACTAGCCTGGGCCACTAGATGGGCCAATCCACAAAGATTAGCTGAGTTGTAATCGAGCATTAGCGGTATCATACGTGATACCAGAATCAATTCGCGCTTGGAAAACTCTAAACTGACAATCTCAGCCTGTATCTCAGCAGTGTCCAAAGCAGCATCATTGGGACGCCAAAGGTGTGGTAAGAGGAGTCGGTTGAAAGAGATCTGCATGCGTGGGATGTTGAGTAACTTAGCCTTGCCCATTTCCGGCGTGGTGTTGAGTGCCATCAATTGAAGATTTTTCACATTGAATTTATAGCTACTATAGCAGCTATCGATAACTTCGCGTGGCTTGTCCTTTAATTGGGTGATAAGTTGCACTAGCCGTTTGGGATTGGCCGGTCCACAGAGTGTGCCCTCTGCCAAAGGAAGTTTTAGCTGCAAATATGGAAGCAACGACTGCTTAACCGTAGTAGACAAATAATGGTGTCCAGTTGCGGATGGGGACGAGCTCTCCATCTGCTGATGGTGATGCTGCTGCCGGGGATAAAACTGAATAATCATGTTGCGCAGCTCAATTTTAAAGGTACACGTAGGCACGATTCCGATCAGGTATTCGAAGTCTGCAAAGGTCAATGTGGCATTCGGGTCAGCTGATATACGATCGCGTTCCAACCTTTGCTCTTCTGGGCTAATTATTTTGGAGTCTGAGTGATATCCCGGATAATCGTAAGGACGCAATAAATCGCTAATTACATTTTTAACCTGTAGAAACGACTGCGAGAAATGGAATGTGATTCCAGAGGACAGCAGGCGGTATTGGACCCTTAAACCCATATCCTTCGATTGATGATCGCTGGCTTGCGTCTTGTTACATGCTATTGGGGCGCGGTACTCCACAACGTCGAAAGCCAGCACAGGACTACGGAAGAGCATATATTCATCGGTGTGGCGAGCAATATAGTCATCATAGTTATGGCTGCACCAGACACGGTCCGCCAACAGGTAATGCTGATCGAAAAGGCTCTTGTCGGTAAAGGAACGATCGCTGACGAACTACAAAACAATCCATATTACAAAAAGGGGTTTAAGAAACTCCGAACAGCCCAACCAACAATACTTTACCTCCTGTGTATTGATTAATTTGCGGTCAACTATATCTTCGCTACGATATGCCCCCAAGGGTTCCATAGAAATGCTTGATAGTCCCGCCTTCACGTTGGTCCAGTCGTTCTCTTTCAACTGAGAACGCTCGTAGTATATGCCGCCCAAACTAATCCTCAAGATGGGAGAGTAGCGTATCCTCTTCATACCACCCATCGCCTGGTCGGTAAAGTATTCAGAGTTTTTAAGCTGAAAGTTAAGCTGTTCTGCATAGATGCCCAAGTCAAAAACATGACCCAATATCTCATCAGCCGAGGGTGCTGGGGTCTGACTTTCAAAGCTGGGCAGCAGGTTCCATGCCCACCATAGCATGCTCTGACTCTCGCCCCTGGCATTTCGATCCTGCGGATCATTCGGATCATTGGCTGTTTCGTCAGGGTCATCCAAATTGAGCAAGTCGTCGTGCATCTCGTTGGGTTTTAATTCCAACAGCATTTTAATTAGCTTTATGACCATGGGAAATTGTAGTGACGACACATTGATATCCAAGGCCTTGGTAAAGACGCCAATTCTAGTCGTGCTGGAGGTACTTGCCGTGTGGGCATTATATTTTCGCAGAACACGACATTGAAGGGTGCAGCGATAGAGAACCGGTTCCTGGCACACCTCAATCTTGCCGGCTGTATTCCGCTTGTCCAAGCAAATGGTTAGATCGGAAATCTCCAATAATTTGCGAATAAACACAGACACTGGATGGACATCTACCATGGCTGACTGCCATTTGTCATTGGCCGAACTAAAAGTAAGGCATTGCACATTCATAGACACCACAATGTCATCTTCCACGTACTTTAAGATGATATTGTGACATTGCAGTGTAATGTTATTAATGATCTTATTGACAACGCTGGACCCACCGACGCCTGCACCAGTTGGACTTGTTGCGGGCTCGGGTGTTTCTGCGGATCGCCTAGCTTTCCGGAGCTGCTCCCGCTGGAAATTCTGGCGGCGTTCTCGGCTTGCATCATCCGGCAATTTGGCAACAAATTCAATGGTGTTTATCACAATTTTTACCGGCTCGGACATCAATTTTGTCCATGGCACTTGAATGCTCAGCTCGTGGATATGTCCGGACACTAGCTCTACCGGCAAATTCAACTCCTCCTCGAGCACATCTAGTCGCAAATCCAAGTTATGGAAAGTCACCTCGCCCTCCCACAGCGAAACCTGAGCATCTTCGTCACGAAAATTCTTTACATATTTCGCCACGTAATTAAGCAAGATCGGGGTGATATAGGATTCTAATTTAAACATGTTGTTGTGACTTCTTTGTGGCTCTTGCTCCTGGTCCTGTCAGGGTTGGGTTAAGTGCAGCTCCGCATTCACTTGGATGTCGCCGTGTCTAATTTAATGCACATGCTGATAATTTTGTTTCGTTTTTGTCAAGCCGGAAAAAAAACAACAAAAAACTATTGCCAACAAATTTGTTTGTTTACGTTTCGACAAACGGGCCAGTGTTGAATAACATACAAAAGTGATTTTGGTTTGATGTTTTAGCACCGTTTACACCAGTATTGCTATCTCATATGATCTGAATGCTGTGCTAATATCATATTTGGCGCCTTTGAGAGAGTTTTCGTGACAGTGTGGTGAGAGAGAGAGAGAGACAGAAAGAAAGAGAAAGAAGGAAAGAAAGAGAAAGAGCGAGAGAAAGAGAGAGAGAGAAACAAAGAGAAAGAGAAAAAAGAAAGAAAGCGAGAGAAAGAAAGAAAAAAGAAAGAGACAAAGCGATTCTTTCGATCTTCCGACGTTATTATAAAAGAAGCTGCTACATTGCGGCATTTGGTTGTCTGTGTCACTAGTGTCAGTCGCGTAATTTTGATTTAGTACCTGCTCGTACAGATAAGTACTATATTATATTCGGTATTATTATAACATAATTTTTTTTATTATTCTGTCTTTGAACATCGTTTAGCAGCGCTTCCAACCTTAAAGGTTTGTCCATAAGGAGAGAAATTTAAGTTGTTTTTTTTCCATTTCAGTTTTTCAGTGTGAGTACGCCCTTAGAATATTACCACGTGCTAGTCAACACTGGCAAACGTGTGCTGCGGCAGCAACAGTTTTCCCGATTTCTATTCGAAATGCCACAAATTACAAAAAAAAGCGACGAATTTGGTAAGCATGAATGACAAAAATTAAGTGCCAACTATTTAACCAACCAACCATTATAGATGTGTCCAGGTACTTTCTGCATCTGTTAGATGAAGATAAGGATTTATCGTCAGGAATAGCAGCCATCAAAACACTGCTATGGATACTAGAGAAGAAACAGTGTACGTACGAAGTCTTAAATTGACTGCCTTAGCTTCCTTTAAACGAATTCTTTTCCAGTTGGCACCATACACATTCTAGATACTACAATGCGGGAGGCGGTAGCGGCAATGCGTCAAACTGATCTATCCATTGCAGCCATTGTGTCAGCCGGTGAGCTCTTTTGTCGCTTTATAACTCTTAGTTTGGATGACAAGCACATGGAAGAATGTCGGCAAATAATGCTTAATCGTGGGAAAATCTTTCTTACAAAACTGCTCAACTCTCGCCAAGTGATTGCTCAGCAAGCGCAGAGATTTATAAGTGATGGCTGCCGTATATTAACTCATTCACGGTCTCGTGTGGTCCTCAAGGCTCTGATAGCAGCTTCAAAGAACAAGAAATCCTTCCATGTCTATGTAACGCAAGGCGGAACAGGAAACTCTGGGTGAGTAAATGAGTGAAAAGAGAGACAATAAATAGGAACCAATTCCCATATAATTGTAGAGAGGAAATGGTTGAAGATTTGCAATCAGCTGGCATTGATTGCACATTAATTTTGGATTCGGCCACAGGCTATGTCATGGAATCGGTGGACTTTGTCATGGTGGGTGCTGAGGCGGTGGTAGAGAGCGGAGGCATTATAAATCGCATTGGTAGTTATACCATGGGCTTGTGTGCACGGGAAATGAAGAAACCATTCTATGTGCTAGCGGAGAGTTTTAAATTTTCTAGATTATATCCATTAAATCAACGGGATTTGCCTAATGAGTACAAGGTGAGACATCTATATAAAATAATGCTATAATTTAAAGGAGTCACGAGTTACATTTTTATTTTAGTACTCGCGAAAACACTTAAATGATGTGGCTAAAGTGCATCCACTAGTCGATTATACACCGCCTGCCTACATAACACTTCTTTTTACTGATCTTGGCATATTGACTCCGTCGGCAGTCAGCGATGAATTGATCAAATTGTACATGTAACGCAATAAAATTCAATAAAAAGGTGAACAATCGCTTTTAAATTGATTTCATTATTGCATTACACCAAAATAAATGTATAAATTAAATAAATTGAGAGAATCCATTCAATTCATCCCAAGCACGCACACTTACACTCATGCATACACATATTGAAATTTGAAAAAATTTAAGCTTAAAATTTATGCATATTTATACGTAATTATCTATATCTATTTAGACATATGGATATTCAATTACTGTTGTGTTTCATCATCAATTTCCCAGTCAGAGCCCCAATGGTCGTAGATATCAAGACTATAATGAGATGTCTCGCTGCCATCATCAATGGTGAACTCGCTGTTATATTCCTCCAGATCATCGGTGTACATGTCGCTCTCGCTATCTTCCCCCTGTCCATCATTACCGATTTCTGCTTCGAACGCATAATCAGCTTCATCCAAATCACTGGCATTCTTTAAAAAAGAAAATTTAAATTGAATAACTTGTTGCCCCCAGAAAAAGCGAAATGGTGCTCCACTTACCACCTGGCCCGACTCTATATTAATTTCGATCTGCAGCCTTATGTCCATTACTAAAAATGCCGTTGTGACCAGTACTGGTATGGTCAAACGGCTCTTCCAAGCCAAATCCGTGAGAAATAAGAAGACATTGCCGAAAGTGGAATCCATTGTGGTTTTTGTTTCTTAGTGTGTTTCCTCCTCACTGTGCTCTTGCTGCTCTTCCAGAGCGTCGTGTTTAACAATGTTAACCAACTCCCCCACTGTCAGCGCCTGGTGCGGTAGTAAGTGCCGCTGGAGTCGCCCACTTTCGATGGGCGTATCGAGTTCCAGCTGCTCTTCGATTAGTGCCGAACCGTTGGAGGAGGCCAACAGTAGACGCATACAGTCCTGACGTTTCTCCTGCAGAGAATCCAACAGCTTGCTACCCTTTTGAACTTTGGCCAACTTACGCTCTGTTGCAGTGCAAAAAAAATTAAAAGGGGTTTAATTTTTGATTTTGAACATCTGTAGCTTACCTAGTAATTGCAAATAATTCGCAGAGTCTGGCAGCGGTTCGTGTGGGGGGCGAGCGACTGAACTTGTTTTACCAACTACGTCTACGTCTTGGTGCTCCTCCTCCTCCTCCTCCTCCACCGCCTCCTGCTGTTTGTTGTTGTCTTTATGAGATGCGAAATTATCCTCGAAGCTCTGAACCTCGTTAGTAATTTTTTGTTGTTGTAATTCAATGCTATTGTTTTTCACTTGCCAAGGATCGGCATTGCAAACTGACATGTTTTTTTTCTAAAAAAGTAACAATATAAACTGATGAAATCTACTACAAATTCACTGATACATTTTTTTGTTTTTTTTTTTTATTAAGTTACTTCTGAACAGAAGATTTGTTTGGCCTTCCCGTGTATAACAGGTTAACGCCACAGCGTATTCGTGATGATGATTTTCGTATTTTGGTTTTTTGTTTTAGTTATAAATGGATTAGTTATTTAGTTTAGTTTATTTATATGTGGATTAGATTGTTATTGTAATCGATTTGTAGTTGGCGATAGGCTCTTGCGCGAGTAATCGATATATATCGTTGTACTTTGTTAGTGTTGGGAAGTTCATTCGGGTGTTTGTGTATTTTGGACAATTTAAAATAATATGTGAGATATCTTCTGTAATGTTACAGGTATCGCATAAGTTGTTGTCAACGACTTTCATTTTGAATAGAGTGTTTTTGTCAAATGCGTGACCGCTTAGTATTCTGTTTAGTTGTTTTATCTCCAGTCGATGGAATTGGTATTTTCTTTGGAACCACGGTTGTTTTTTGTAACTTTATGTAGGTAGTTGTTCAATGTTCTATTGCTTTTTAAATAAATCAATGCGTCTGTGTGACGTTTTGTTTTATAATATTTCTGTCTGCACCCGTTTCTAAGTCTAAAAAGTCTGTCACAATGTTTGTCCCAATATTTTTTTGGTATGTAACTATTTTTTGGGTCTATTTTGTGTAGTTGAGGTCAGGTTGTCCAGTGAAGAAATGTGAAATTTTGAGAAGTCTTGAAGTATTTTCTTGTGATTTGTCCTTTTTTGATTCTCTACTTATTTATGTATGTTTTCGTACGTATGTTTCGTCTAGTTCTATAGTATAATTGGTAAATGGTTGCTGTTTGATATTTTTGCGTTTGTCACTGTCCACTGTGGGTTGATGTTGTAGTTGTTAATTAACGTGATGTCTAAGGTAGAAAAGTACGATGTGTTGTGTGAATATGTGGGGCTGCCATTGTTAAGACAATAAAAGTTGTTGTTTATTAGTAATTGTTCTAGGATGTTGCCTCTGTTATTTTGAATCGTGTTTCCCCATATTTGTGATTTGGCGTTAAGATCTCCTCCTATGATCGCTAAACCAATAGTCTGGTTTGCCCTCATTAGAATATCTTTGCATCCTTTCTCAAAAACATCACTTAAACTTTGCGCTGCATAAACGCTAAATACATTTACATATGTTGTGTTTCAGGTTCTTAGTGGACACTGAAATCACCTCTACTTCACTAATGCAATTTAATTGTGTAAATTTTATATATTTTTTTAGATATATGCTTACTCCGCCATATCCATCTGCTCTGGGGTTGCAAATAAAGTTGTAATTCGCTAAACTACAATAAGCATTATTTGTAACCCAGATTTCAGATATAATTGCTATATCAATGTCGTTGTTTATTAAAAATATTTCTAGTAGATGCTTATTATTGTTATGCGTTAGGCTCTGTATATTGTACTGTAGAATCTTCATATGTCTATTATAATAAGATGTTGAGTGTAAGGCACTAAGTAAGAATTAAGGTTTGAATTTAATTAAGTTGGTTTATTTGGTTTATATCTATTTTTGTGTTAGTTTGTGCGATTCTATTTCTTAGTGTCTCTAAAAATTTATAGTGGTCTGGATTTAGTTGAATGTTTGGATTAGTTATAAATGAGAAAATGTCTAAAGTCAGCTGTGATAAGCCTTCTTCTGCCATTTCAAGAGCAGAGGGGTAAGTCAGTAAGCTGATTAGATTGGGATGTAATGGGTGTTGCTCACAACGTACCGGGCTCGAATGTAATATTAATATTAAGTCCAATAAATAATTCTTTTGTTTTTGTTGTTGATGTAAACAACCGCAAAACCGATAACGATATATTTACATCTTGCAAGGCCACACTGCAACAATTCATTTTGTATTCAGTTAGAGATGAGCCTTACGTGCGTGTGTGAGTATCACGACTATGAATGATTATACTAAGTGCGTAACTAATCGCTAAATGGCAATGAAACCATAAAACATTCCAAATGCTGAAGTAAAAAAATTGATCGTCAGTCATATTCGCGTATCTCACAAAACAACACTGCACAACTTGGACACGGAAACACGAAAATATGGTATTGTCGCAACTGGCACTGGCAGTCTTAACTATAATTGAGCTGCGAACGGTTTCCGCTGGCGTCCCACTGCAACGATATGAGGCATTGTTGAAGCAACAATCTGCCCCCGTTGACGAGTCATTGGGTTTATATGACAATAATGATCAGGTGGTTAAGATGACAGTGTCCAATTTTAATGAAACAGTGCTGGAGCAATCACGCGGATCTCTTGTAGAGTTTTACAACACGTATTGTGGCCATTGCCGTCGCTTTGCTCCCACCTACAAGGAGGTGGCCCAGGAATTGCATGCGTGGCGCGAAGTGGTCATTGTGGCTGCCATAGATTGTGCAGCCGAGGAGAATAATGGCATTTGCCGGGCCTACGAGGTAATGGGCTATCCTACTTTACGATATATGGGTCCCGGATTTCAGCCAGCTGCCAAACATTACGGTCAGGATTTGAGTTCACTGAATGTAAAAGAAATACGCAGTTTACTGGCTCTTCTTGTGGCTGCCGAGAATCCCAAGAACATAACAAACACATATTGGCCAAACTTCAATTATGTTTCGGAGAATGACTCCAAGGTCTCTCTTTTTGAAGGCTCCCATAGTCAGAAAGAATATGTGGCTTTGATTCATGAACCAGAAAACTCCACATTGGCCATTGAAACGGCTTTGTACCTCACTCGGTGGCCCTCGGTAGAAGTTAGACGCATCTCTGATACTTCGGTGGCTAACAAATTTCAACTCGACAGCTCGAAGAGAAGGCAATTGGCTTTAATGAATCGTCAGGGTCAGGTGCAGATCCTTACAGCCACAGATGATACAAGTGTGGGCTTTAAAAATGCCATTGAGACGGCCCTTACCAAGGAACATTTTACTCCGCGTCCTGAAAAGTCTGTTGAGCCCATTAAACCGGCCGTTGTTCCACCTTCTCCTTACACTGAAGAGATGAAATTAACGCTGGATGAAGTAAAACGTAACAAGCATTTTGTTTACCAAGCCGATCTGGAGCAAGCCATTCGGACCATTCTGCACAATGAGGTTCCCAAAGTCAATGATATTGGAAATGATCGTCTTTTAGCGCTTCAGCGTTTCCTCACAGTCCTTAATCGTTATAATCCTTTGGGTTTTAATGGGCGGCAATTAATTGGGCAATTAAAGGATTATGTTGTGCAATTTAATCAGCAACAATTGACAGGTAAACAATTCGAAATGGAAGTCCAGCGACTTGAAACACTCTATGGTCCCATATATTCGTCCACTCATTTTGTGGGATGCATCGGCTCGAGTCCCCATCTACGTGGCTTTAGTTGCTCTTTGTGGACGCTCTTCCACTTCATGACTGTCCAGGCTTCCCAAAATGATGACACATCTGATCCCTTGGAGGTTCTGCAGGCCATGCATGGTTATATTAAAAACTTTTTCGGTTGCACGGATTGTGCCGATCATTTTCAGGTGAGTCAGCATTCAGTATTAGTTGGGGCCTACGTGTAATTTGTTTGTTTATTGCTGATTAAGGTGAAGCTTTCACTATGAGATCAGACTATTTCTATTATTCATTGTTTTCAACAGATTTATTTATTATATTCTTCTATATGTTTTCGAATTCTTGGACTGCTCATTAAATATTTTAAGGGAAAAAGCTTCCAAATTTTGAGATCCGCTACTGGAAACTTACGTCAACTAAATAATTATTGATTCAAAGTCACGCACTTTACTGAGTTTTATTAAAAAAAAAATATTTCCAATTGTTTAAAGTGTTAGACTTTATTTAGTTGCAAAAGTCAACTTAATTCAACTGCACATTTCTGTATATAAACCTATATGTTTGTCGCATGTAATGACGCTTCACTGTATTAAAATATAAGTATGCAATCCTGTAGTTCAGTGACTGATTTAGATGTCAATGTTGCGGGGGTAAAATTATATTTTTTTCTGAGAAAAATTAGTCTTCAAAAACAAAAGTAATCTCTAAACATTTGTTTTTTAGGGCCGACTGATTAAGAATTTGAAGAATTTGCATTTTTTTTTTTACATTTTTCTCCCTCTGTAGATCCGCCACTGATTTAATGATAGTAATTCTCGGTCACTAATTGAATCAATGTGGAAATAAACATATTTTTTTCATGGTGAAATTTCAGGTTTCACATATATTAAAGTTTGCAGGGTTATCTGTCGATTTGCCAATGTTGAACTTTTGTTCTGTATTTTGCAGCTGTTCCAATAGAGGCTGAAAACAATATTAAATAACTCCCACTTGTTGTGATATTTAATTGTTTATATACATACATATGGCATTTAGTTAAACAAGAAATACATACTATGTACTTTCAGGCAATGGCGTCACGTCGTAAAATCTGGAGTGTACCAAATAAAGATGAGGCTATTCTCTGGTTATGGGCTGCCCACAATGAAGTTAATCAACGTTTGGCTGGTGATGCTACCGAAGATCCACAATATCCCAAAATACAATATCCTAGCACGTCCAGCTGTGTCCAGTGCTACCGTAATGGAGCCGATCAACCGGTAGTCGAGCATTTAGCAATAAATTGGAACAAAGACGCTGTCTTGGGCTTCCTTAAAAACATTTACAATCCGGAATTTGTAAGTCGTTTTGGCGTGCAGAAGGAACTACTTCTACCCGCCACAGCCGAGCAATTGCGTGAGAAACGGCAGATAGCAAATGTCTTTTCCGATATGGATATGAGGATGGGAATGCTTTTGTATGCCTTTTGCATTGTAATGATGGTTCTGGCCTTTAAACTCTTTGCCTTTAAAGGTGGTTATCGGAAGAAACCGTATGGACATGATATGTTAGGCAAGGTATGAGTTGCATTCCATTTTCCTGATCTCACGCCTCTTTTTACAAAAGTCTTAATTTTATAAGCAAAAGAGACAACGGACATCTACCATTAAAACATTTTTACCATCCCTGCCGCTAATATATTTAATATCAAAAAGTGTATATAATTATCAAATTAATATTAATAATCAACAAAACTTCCTTTTATACAAATGCTGTGGGATATATGTACCTATGTAAACGCCTCCGTTTATATAGGAAAATGAAATTTTTGACGGTTTAAAATACGTTTTTTTAAAGAAATTAACTCTTTCTGAAAAATTATTAATGGGCCAACAAAGTTTTGTATATAAGTGTAAAGTGAGGCATTTTCCGTTTGTTTGATTGTTCAAATAAAATCAAGTGGTCTAAAATTGTTTTACAAGCTTCCATATGCATGTTAAACACTTGTAGTTTTTCTTCACACAAACCGAGGCACTTTAGATAAGATAGCTATCAAGATGTTAATGGCGTAGATAAGGTCAAAACACATTTTCCAATAACATTCAAATGTATTTATTTGATAAATCGCTGGAAATCAGGATGCCACCATGGCAGAACTTTGTACTTTTCAATGCGGGGATATTTCACGGTAACAATATTATTTTTGCTAGTGTTTTCGGTAAAGTCAAGCTCCAAATTTTTAGCACGCATATCGGTGCAAAGTAATTCACGGGTGGCTAGTAGTCGAAATCGTGACTCTTGTTGGCCATAGCTTAATAACCCCGGAATTGGGACAAATTGACTGCAAACGACTATTAATAATACAACCCCCTCATGGGGATTAGATGAAGACCATAAAGATGCAGGTACATTATTATCATGGGCCAATTGCTCCCAATCATCGTTTATCACCTCATTTGCTAGTTTTTGCTGATGTAGCTCCTGGTGCTGATGGTCCTGTTGATTCCAAAATTTGTAGCACATTATCCATAGACATTGATATTGCTTCTGCCAGCAAGATACGTAGATTCTCTGTTTTAACCAATCCAAGCTGTAGCCAACCTCGAGTCGAATTTTTAATTTCTGATGACAGCGAAAGAGCGCCTGAACAACCAAAGAACGCAAAGCTTTTGTATTACATTGGCTGCTGGAACGAATTTCATCAATCTGTAGGTGGCTTGGCAGCTTCAAATTCCAACCAAAACAACCATGGCAATATCTGCGATACAAACTATACCAGAAGGACCGCGTGTTAACGAGTTGCGAGGTCTGCTTGCATATTAAAGCAAATCTTTGGACATCGTCGGGCTCAATGTGCATAGCTATTTGGAACCAAATATCATGCCATATTGGAACGCTCATTTGAGGGGGGACATTTATAGCTGAGGAGGCACTATGGTATCTTCCATTATCATTTCTAGTAGGCTTAGTCTTCACCTGTACAGAAACATCGATTTGCCGGGCGAACACATCTGTTATTGAAATTAATGTGAATTTTCATGTTTTATCAGTAAAACTAATAACCAAAATATTGCTTACCACATTTTCCTTTGCTGCGATGGATTTTATAATGGACATTCTCGTTATTGGTGTCGTTGGCACTATCATTATCCCATTCCAACTCATTAGCATCCACTTTCACATTGTTTTCCATTTCGTTAGAGATGAGAGTTAGCCGATGGAATTAGAATTTGCCAACACTGGAGTGTTTGCTGAAAATTTAAGGAGGGGGATTTGGAAATACAAGTTTTAAACCCAAACTAAAATAAAATTAAATAGAATATAATGATTTTGCGCTCCTTTAAACGTGTGCGTCCCCGATGCTTGGCAGATTTAGCCTGTTTCCTGCTTGTAGCTGTATTTGTTCCGGTTACCTTTATCTTTCAAGTCACCGTTGTCCTTCCAGAGCTAATGGAACTATTTGGTTTTGGATATTATTTGCTTTTTTTCATATTTTTTATTGGTGTTTTTATTCTGTTTAATTTAATTTCCAATATGATGGCCTGCATGTTGGTAGACACTTCTATAAACAGTGAGTTATATTAGCTTTGAATGCTTTTTAGTCTTTGCTTTAACTCGGATTCTCTTTTCTTTGTGACAGTTGAATTACTGAAACCTCCTCTAGATCCGGTACAGCGCATCAGTTGGCACAAATGTGATGATTGTCAGGCTGAAGGTGAGTTAAATATATATTTTTTTTAATTTTTTCTACTAATTTAATTTACAATAGTGCCGCCCCGTTGTCGCCACTGCGATATCTGCCAAATATGTGTCCTGAAGCGAGATCATCATTGCCGGTTTACCGGCTGTTGTATTGGCCATTACAACTATCGTTATTTTTTCTTTTTTCTACTATACCTGGCCATAGGCTCCATGATATCCAGCATAATGGGCAGCATCTTTATTTGTTTGCATTTGGATATCTATTGGCATCTCAGCACTCTACTCACTGTCTTTGCTCCAGCAGTTAGTTTGGCTTTGAATGCCAATTGGATGAGTTTCTATTTGCTCATCTGTGAGTTATCCCTGCTGTCGTTTTGCACGACCAGTTTGTTGCTGGTCTATCACTCCGATATATTCAAACGCGGCACGGTGGTAAAGGAACGAGGCACAAGTCGATGGAATTTGGGGCTTCATGGTAATTCACAAATGGTTCTGGGCAAACGGATGCACATCACCTGGCTATCACCTTTTATACGTAGCGATTTGCCACATAATGGCATTAATTGGGAGACCAAAGAGGACTAACACCAATGGGGAACATAACCAGAAGTATTAACCGGGGGCATTTATTTATTGATAAAAATACAATATACAAATTTATTAAACAAGCGATTATTTTAACAACAAAGAGTCCATGTCACCCACTAGGGATTTCAGTTTAGCTAAATGTATTTCATTGAGAGTAAATCCCTGATGAATAATCTGTGCTAATTTCGATGATTCCATGTTATTTTCTACGGCATATTGTAGCACCAACAAAGACTGAGTGGGCGCCTTATGATGAACACAAGATCTAACGTATTCCTGCAAAGCTACATCACTGGGTGTCCCGGGTATACTATGTTGATTTTTATCAATATAATTAAATACTTCGTTGGCCTGTTCAAAGTGGTTGACATCGCCTCCTCTGACAATTAAGGTAAGAATATCGCCCAGCATTTGCCCCGTAAATGAAACGAAATTCTTCCGCAAGTTTCGTTTTCCTGCGGCACTTGTTTGTTCCTCAATTTTCTGGTACATATCCAAAGCTACCTGACAGCATTGAGCAGATAATTGTTCATTGTCTGGCCTGTGATTGTCTACCATAATCCTTAGAACATAAAGTAACAGACTTTCACGATGTGTGTGATCAAAAATGACCATGTCCGACCAAATACGGGGTATTTGCTCTACAGAGCCATTAATCTCCAATGAGCGAAGAATTTCCTCCATAATACCCGGCTCAGGTATGTATATATTGGGAACTATCAAATCGTAAGTTACCATAAAGTCATCTACTGTTTCAGTTTGACACAACAAAGCCAAATAGTGACGGTAATAAACTGATTCCTTAAAGGAGTCACCAATCAAATCGTAGTTTTTTCCCGTATGTAGTAAATCGTTGACCTTCTTGGCCAGAACTTTGTCATGTAAATGATTCCGGCACACATCCATGGCAGTGGCAAAGAAATACGTATCCTTGGGATGTTGTATCGAGAATTCTTTGCCCGAAATTTCATTTAATATATCCACAATAATGTGAGAAACAGGTCCACGTTCGCGACAGAAAATAATTAGCAAATAATAGTAAGAACCCAAGCTGAGACTTACGTTTAACTCCTTGAATTCGGCTAGAACTTGAAGGCTTGTCTGTCTTGCTAATTTGAAGTTGCCAAAAGTGCTAATGCATTCGAGCAAGGCGTTTAAAGTTCCCAAATTGGGTATCAGTTGTTGTTTAGCCATTTGCTGTAATAGGTCCTGGGTTAATTGCCAACGCTGCTCTGCTGTGTCTTTTAACAGGCTGACTATTTGTATAACCGCATTGAAGGTATTGGTATCCAATATTATTTCCTTTTCGCCTGCTTCTTGCAGCAGAGCATAGGCTCGTTCACATTGTAAATATTTGGCCATACCGCGTATTAATGTTGCATATGCTTGCGGAGTCTTTGGTTCTATTGAAGCATATAAGTTTTCCGCCAAATCTCCATCTTTCCAGGTTTTACCTACACCACGCTCCCGTCTACGATTATTCTGTAGAAACCATCGCTCTTCTATATACTCCTCTGACAACGGCTCTTGGTTATTGAAAAAACACACCATTTCCAGTAGACTCTGTTTCAATTCCTTACTAATTTGAACTCCCTTTTCTTCTAGTAATTTGTAGACAAACACAGCATCAGAAAGTTGTCCTTGTTCAATTAGTTTTTTTAAGACGACCTCGTCGACTTCGGAATCTTCAGAGAAAATTAAACGAGGAGCAAACTTTTCTATAGCTGGTTGAGCTTCTTGATGCTATAAAACAGAAAAGTACTATAAATCAAATATGTATGTGGAAACGGAAAAACTTTCTTACCAGAAATAGTTCTCGATGCTCTTCCTTAATCCACTTTGCTGCCTTACGGCCTGCCTCCTTTGACATTGCATATGTGCGTTTGGCCACATTCGACATGGGAATGAGGAAGGGATCGTCACTGTATTTGAAATGCGGCGCTGTTGCATCTCGACCCACGGTACTAGCCAGAGACTGCAACAAATCTGTCGGCGAACGTTGGATGCGTTTGGGAATCACTATTGTCTCTGTTTGCTCAGTTCCAGTTCCAGATGATGCCGGCCTCGTTGCGGCTGTTGTGTAATCTACGGTGGCCAGTTTCCAGCTTTGGCCCATGCTATTCTTTGGCAGTAGCCGCAGTGTCCGTATTTGGTACATGCTTAGGGGCTTTAAGTCTTCGCTGAATATGGTTTTAAGTTATAAAATTTTAATTTTAATAACCGTTCAATGATTATGTTTTCTCGCTTTAAAGAAGAACAGCTGTTTTTCCCTGTATGGAGATAAGCAATCGAATAGAGATGGGTGACCATAGTTGTAGTTGTCATCACTAACATAGTGCTGTACAAAATTAAAAAAAATGGATTGCATTCTGGACGAGGAGCTGCTGGCAAACATGAAGGAAAGTGACGATGAAGAGGATTCGGCGGATGAAAAAATGCAGTTAGCAAACGAATCTCAAATTTCTTCTCAAGACGAAGGCGCAGATCCGTTACAGGAGGCACAGCCTACGTTGTGTTCCCATTTTGAATACGCATTCCAGGACAGTGATATAAAGGCAATGCATGACGAAATGAATGAAACTCTCACAAATAGCGAGAATAAACAGAAAAGAGGTCGGGGACGGCCTTCAGGTCACATCTCTGCTCGTGGTCACACATGGAGCAAGGAGCGAGGTGAAGCTTTGGAAGAGTTTGATTTACCCACCCATGAAGCTTGCTGCAAAGGCCCCGCACGTACCATAAGCAATGCAGTGGAATCCTGGATGCTTTTATTTGACGAGGACATTTTACGTCTCCTTATGCGCCAAATAAATGATCAGATACGGAAAAGAAAGAATCGAACCCCTAATCAACGTCTGGTAGACATTATAGAGACACGCTCTTGGCTAGGCTTAAGTTATCTTTGTGGAATCTTTCGAAATTCCGAGTTTAATGGACCTTTAGATGAATTGTGGACTTTGGAGTTAGGCAATGCCATTTTTAGGGCAACTATGTCTCTATCCAGGTTTGAATTTCTCAATGAATGTCTCGCATGTATTAGTAATTTAAACGATCTCTGGCAGAAATTTATTATTAATTGTAGATCCTACTATGGAGCCAGCTCCTGGCTTACTGTAGATCAGGTCAATACGAATTTAAGTCTTTGTTGCGATGCCAAAACGTTGTATATGACAAATTGTCACCATAGTAGTGAGAAAAACAAAAATATAGATAATTTAATTTGCGATTTCAAAACCACAGGAAGAAATATAACTTTGGGTAATGCCTATGTCAATATCCAGGTATGTGAACATCTTCATGGACATAATTTAAGCTCATTGTGCAACCTAAGTTTGGACGCAAATCCTTTAGATTGGCCTAAAAATTGGCAAGCAAAATCAAAGCAAATACTTTATTGTAAATCGGCAATATTAATTCCAACCGATCACGACGAAGAACAAGCGTTGCTGGTCTTTGGCTTAAGCTCTAATATCTCATACGTTAAGACCTATAAGAAAACGATTAAAGCTTCTTGTCAATTCTACGATCTTTCCCAAAGGTACAGCACTTTAAGATCATCTCGCAGTGAATTGCAAAATCAAATTTTGACTTCATTTTATCTCCTGCTTGACATGGCAGCAGTAAATTCTTGGATCTTGTTGCGTCTCTCACCGAAAAATTGTACTCCTCAAATCGAACAAAGAGATTTCCATCGTCAACTGGGTTTGTTTCTCACCCAACAGCGTCTACAGCGACGCCTTCAACATTGTTCCTCTGCCAATAGCTCGCTGGTCATGCGTTTGCAAATTTGTGAAATTCTAGGTCAATCTAGTCGGCGCTTACTTAGTTACGAGGAGCAACAGTTACTGCAACCAAAGCAGATTGTCTTAGATAAAGAGAAGATTAAATTTCCCGAGGGACTAACTATTAGTTCTCGTTATGGTGAGAAGTTTCGCCGCTGCAAGCCCTGTTCCCGTAATAAACGTGGGACCAAATCGCGTTCCCGTTGCCAGCAGTGTTTATCCCACCGTTGTGGTAATCATTTAATTTCGAGATGTTTTGACTGTATGGGAGTGACGGAGGACAAGATTACGCTTTAAGTCGGTTTTATTTAAGTTTTAAATAAAAATAATGAATCTTTGTTGTATTAATATGTTTACATGTTTTTTAATTTATCTCAAAAAATTTTTAAAATGTCATTTAACAAAATTCAATATGTTTTTTATACATATAAGAATATTAGTTTGTCATCTTAATTTTAAACTTTATCGGCAACGATTTTCGTGGAATCTTAGCTGCATTGCAGCACTGTCACTGCATCTTTACGATGCCCAACACTGAAAACAAATACAAGAAAAGTACATAAAAGTACTTTTTCTCTCTTTAGCTATCGATATAATCTTTCTCGGCTAAACAGTGATGCTTTGTTTAGAATCAGCTAAACAAAAAAAGCCAAAATGTAGATAACACTATTATACATACATATATTTGAATTCATTATGAAAAACTTCACAGAATGTATATATGTATATGACTATTAGCGGCAGCACTGATGTGGCTTAAATGTATTTTAAAGAAATAAAGCTAAACTGCCAACACTGTTGCAAAGTGTGGCAAAACTACGTCAAATCATAATGAAATATCAATATCATCAAAATATTCCGCAGCCTTGAAGTTTTTTAAAAATAATGGATATATCGGCATTGTCAGAGCCGAACTTTAGTCCTGCCGAGTGGATAAACACTAACTACAAGAAGTACGTGGAGGAGAATGTCAAACAAGGTGGAGAAAAAACCGCCTCGGCTTTTATTCAAAGTTACGTGGCCAAATTGCAGTTATATGTCCAGCAGGTGAATTATGCTGTAGAAGAGTCCAGCCAGCAGGTTGTGTCCAGTATGCCTCGCATAGCCAAAGAGGCAGCCACTCTTCAGAGGGATGTGCAGGAACTGCAGGAGAAAATGCTGGCCATGCGACAAGAGGTTGCCGCCGTGCAGGACGAGACCGGTGAATGTATGGCCACGTTGGAACGTCTTAACACACTGCAATCAAAGTTGCAGGCCGCTAAAGAGTCGTTGCAAGAGTCGGATGGGTGGGGCAATCTCTTGGCCGAGTTGGAAGATGGTTTCGAGAGGAATGATTTGAAGGTACATGGTCGGAAATATCAATTGGTTAAAGTCAATAATACGCAATTTTTTGAATCTTCAGGGCATTTGTGAAAAGCTAACAGCACTGCAAAAGTCTCTACAAGCACAGGAGCAACTTGCCGGTCATGCCGAACGTCTCACACAAGTGGAGGACTTTAAAAATCGCTTGGAGGCACTAGCATCTCCAAATGTGGTGCAATGTTTTGCCGAATCCAATCTGGAACAGGCCCAGCACTATGCGGACATCTTTGATAGCATTCAAAGACTACCCCAGCTGCAGCAATATTATCGCGCTGTGCAGAAAAATGTTCTGCAACAGCAGTGGAAACAGACACTGGAACAGCAGCAACAGCAACACTTCCTTAGCCTCTACTATGATCAACTCTTGGAGCACTGTCAGCGTCAAGTGAAATGGTGCTCCCAATTGTTTAGTGGCGATCAGACCCAGCCGTTTTTGGTTTTGGCCGAACTATTGCCTGCCCTACAGCCAGCCAGGGACGTCCATATTCTGCAGTTGCTGAAGACATCCAATGAACGCTTGGAATTGTTATCTGCGTTTGCCCAGGCTAATCACAGTTTTGTTCTTCATTTGAATTCATCGTTGGAGCAATCGCACATCATATTGCCCGAGCATTTAAAACGCCAATTGGGCGAGGCGATCTTCGAATATTTCCACAAATTTGTGCAACAATATCCGCGATTAGAAGAAACTCAATTGTCAACGCAAGTGGATCGTTTGCTGTCTAATCAAGCAACGCCTAGTGATGCAGTGCGTCATTTGGTCGATAGCACACGGAAGTTATACGAATGGCTTTATGAGGCATGCACTCGTTGTTCGGTCATAACCAGTGACTTGGCTTTGTGTAAACTGATTACACTATTGAATGGCATCTTTAAGAGGCAATTGGAGAACTTTGGACGTACCCAACGACAATTAAGCCTTAGTCTGGGTTCACCCAAAACCGAAAATTGGTCCCTTCTGCAATATACAATGTCGCAGTTGCAATGCCTAGCCGATTTTCAAATGCAATTGAATCAATTCGAACAGAATTTGCATACTCGTTTAGATGCTTTAGATGGCAAATTGGGAAAATCCACGGATAGGCACATTATAACCATATATCAGACCTTGGATCAGGCTACAAGCAAGCAGTTGATCAACAGCATTAAAGACTATCAGCAAAAGAAAACAGAAGCTAGCGAAACGTTGGGCATATTTCCCCAAATATATGCCACTCTCAAAACCCATTTGACAGAAACGCACGAGATTACCCTCAGCGTGTTGTTGCAGCCAATTGAGGTGCATCTATCTCAGATACGCCCTCCTGCGGTAGATGGTAATAACATGGCTTCATCTGGTATTGATATGCCTTCTTTTAGTTTTGCTCCCCAGGAGAGTATTACACAAATTGGTCAATATCTCCTCACTTTGCCACAGCATCTGGAGCCGCTTCTTCTCTCTCCATCTCCCCTGCTTAAACAGGCTTTGGAATTGTGCAATATTAAATACACTCAAGCCATTCCTTGTGCCGACGTCCTACTCTCCCTTGTGGTAGAACAATGCTGTCTTTTGTATCAGGCTCAAATTTTGCAAATCAAATCATTGCCAAGTTCGGCGGCCACACAACTCAGTGTGGACATTGAATATCTATCGAGTGTACTTGAGGAACTGGGTCTTTCCATAAATCAGCAATTATCACAGATTCTAACTCTATTGAAAGCGGCACCAGATCAGTATTTAGCTTTAAGCGCTGGCTGTGAGCCTCGTCTGGTGACTGCAATACGTCAGATGCGTAATATAATATCCACACAATAATTATAAATTATTCCATAATTATTTATTAGTTCTTTTCAAAGCTGAAAAAATAAGTAAACCAAATATTTAAGTTCAATTTATAACAATTTGTAGCCACTTTAAAAATTATCTTAAAAGAAAAATAAATTTTCCTCTTATTGATTTATATGAACTTATTGTGACTAACCATGTAATCAATTGACTTCATAAAGTGTATTAAAATCAATAATATAGCGAAAAATTCGAATAGTTTAAAATATTTGCTCAGTTAAAGTAACTAGAGAAAATTACAATTTGTAGCATTCGATCAATATGTAAACAGCTGTCCATTTTTTTTTTTTTTTTTTTAACTCAACTGCTGTGGCGTATTGGTAGTGATCGTGGCCAAGAGCAGTCTACATTTAACGAGATCTGAGTCGAGTCAGTAAAAATCAGTATGAAGATTTTACGGCGATGCCACTTTAATTGGACCAACGCCAGCTTTGCCTTTAGCAATGGATTAAATATACTTTTTCTTGCCATAACAGGATTTATTTGCTTTATACTAGTTCTAAGAAGCTGGAGGATTGTAGAAAAGCAAATTGAAGAGAAAACTGAGACGGTTACCAGCATGGTACTGCCCATTGCTGACCAGAGCGATACAGATAGAGCGACTGATCTTCGAAGACGCGAAAAGATTAAGGAGATGATGCTTCATGCCTGGAAGAACTATGAAAAGTTTGCTTGGGGGTCGAATGAGTTACGACCGATCGCACGACGTGTACATTCGGGTGGCGTTTTTGGAGCACACAAACTGGGAGCCACAATTGTTGAGAGCTTGGACACCCTGTATATTATGGGTTTGGAGGAACAGTATAAACGGGGCCGTGATTGGGTTAATACTCATCTAACATTGGATAAAATTAATAAGACTCTGCCAGTAAAAGATCTGAATTCATGCTTCTTGGGTTCCATGCTAACTCTTTATAGCTTTACAGGCGATGTTATGTATTTGAAAAAGGCTGTGCATATAGCTGATAAGTTGCTACCGGCTTTCGAAACCCCCACTGGAGTACCCCAACCAAAGATTAACGTTGTGACGGGCAGTCTTCAAGAAGGTCCTTTTGGCAATACTTATCTCGCGGACTTTGGAGCTCTTTATTTGGAATTTTATTATTTAAGCGATCTCACTGGGAATTCGACATACAGAGAGCGAGTCGAGACAATTCGTAATGTCCTTAGGAAAATGGATAAGCCAAAAGGACTCTATCCTGTTACATTTAATCCCAGGACTGGAAAATGGGGCCGAATTTTGCATAGTTCAATGGGAAAGTTTGGTGGCCGCTTCTATGATTATCTAATTAAAGCATGGATGCAATCCGATTATACTGACAAGGAGTCTAGTGAAATGTATAAGGATGCTGTGACTGCCATTATATCAAATATGTTGGCTTTTACACCCAAAGGAAAGTCCTATATTTCGGATTGGAAGTATGGAAACTTGACCAACCAAATGGAGCAATTTTCTTGCTTCTCGGGAGGACTTCTCGTTTTAGGTGCGGTTCAAGGAATACACGTACATTCTGCGAAATACGCCGAAGTGGGAGAGTCCATTGTTGAACTCTGCAGGCAAAGTTTCAAGCAATCGCCCACTCATCTGGGACCTGAACTCATTGGATTCACCAAAGAATCACAGAACAATATATCTCTCCGACAGAAATTATACTACACTTTGCGCCCTGAAGTCATCGAATCATATCTTATTTTCTGGCGTCTAACACATCAGCAAAAATATCGAGATTGGGGTTGGGAAATTGTGGAAGCATTGGAGAAATACTGTCGTACTCCAAATGGCTATTCGGGATTACAAAACGTTTTCAACGACAAGCCACAACACGATGATGTTCAAAGAAGTGTTTTCTTGGGCCAAACCCTCAAGTATTTGTATCTTTTGTTCTCAGATGACTTTGTTTTGGCCATAGGGGACTGGATCTTTAACAGCGCTGGACATCCGTTGCCCATGAAAGGAGGAAGTGATTATTATCGTACACCAGTCAAATTGTAGTCTAAAGCTAAATCAATGTAATAAATTATATCTTTGCAAAACTAAACTTAATTTTCCAAAGATTGCACAGAATCAACAGGTGATTTTTCAAAGTTGGCAGTTTTTGGCAGACACGGAAAATTTTAGTAATTTGTTGATTGTCTGTCCAAGAGGTTTGCGGTCTTTCGATTTCATTTTCAGTAGCAGTCTATGTAATAATTAATTAATCAGACTTATCTAATATTAATATTAACTCACCAGGTAACCACTAAATATCAGACAAGATTTAAATGTTTATTTGAAAAACATTATTAACCACTTGAGTCGTTTTTCTACCTTTTGAATTGAGTTCCTTTTTTTTTTGTTCAATAATTGGCAATAATTTTTGATTTTAACACATCTAAACATGTTTTGGTTTTATTTGCTCAAGAAATATAATTTGTCTACACATATAAAATTCTTACACATCGATAAATACTATATATATATATATATGTATATATGTTTCAAAATATTATTCACATCTATGTAAAAATAGCAAAATAAAGAACACTAAGTTAAGTAACATACAGAACACTCACACACATTGAGCACACACTGATAAGCCCAGGGGATATATATACATCTATGTATGTGTTATATCTGGCAACTTTGCTGATTTGGCCCATTTAAAAATTCATTTTCCATTTAGAGCTGATTATTGGCTAGATGATTATCGAGGACCACCTGTATAATTCTCAGGCAGTCGCGTTGCCTATCCACTGTGTTGTCAATTAGTTCTTCGATAAAACGATTGGCCGCAATGTTCGTATTCGGAGGTATATCTTGTGTACAGGATATATACTTGTTGAAGATCTCCGTGTTGATTGAGGTGGCCAAAAATTTCTCGCCCTCATCACGTTTAAGCAGCTTGTCCAGTGTCTGAGCGAGGGTAAGTAAATGTTCCTTGGTCTTTTGATATGCCTGCAGTTCCTGCAAACTAGCAAAATCCGCTTTGTTCAGTTGCACGGTTCTGTCGCCACTGCCGCTGCCATTGCCGCCAAAGTCCTTAATTGCCTTATTTGTTAGTAGCTGCCGTATTTGATATTTTCGCTCGGACACAAAATTTCCCAACAAATAACCTAGTATGTAAACAAATGCAACTCATTAGTGCGATAGATGTCTAAAAGTCCACCGGTTCCACCCACCCGTGATGAGCATAAAGAAGGCAATTGTCAGGACGAGAGAGGCACAGGTTCGTTTCGAAACGTATTCACGATATTCCCGTGCACTATTAGCCCTCACGGCCGTTTCATAGCTTAAAACCTGATGCATTTTCTAATGTCCTCTATTTCACTTATGGAGCCTTAGTTAGTGTATATAAAGATTTCCTTAGGTTTGATAAAGTATTCTTTTAGCTTTGACTTGCTGCTGCGGTTGTTGTGGTTGTTGTTGTTGTTGTTGTTGTTATGAATGTGGAACATTTTGTTAATTGTACTTCCTTCTCATGCCTTTGTACTTGCAACTGCAATGAAACTGAGAGAACAGACTTAATTGGCATTTTAATGGGTTTTTAATAATAACAGAAATTCAAACAATGAGTCTATACGATATTCCATTGGACAATAGCAAGTTCATTAACGAACCACTCATTGAGCAAGGATAGGTCGATAATTCAATTTGAATTTTTTACGCTTGATTTACACATTTAAGCAAGTTCCCGACAGCTTGCAGGACCTCCGACCTCAGTTTGCCAACTAACCTTCACTCCGCTCGATAAATATTTGATGCAAATTCCTGCCAAAGTGCAAATATTTTCCATCGACAAAAATTGGCAAAAAAAAAGCAGACAAGCTGCCAACAAAACGCTTTTCCCCGAAATTCCAAAATTTCGTTTTAGTTTTTGTGACCATGAGGCTGTGCATTTTTGGCTGGTCCAAGAGGAAAGGGAATGGGTAGAAGATTTGGGCAAAAGCAATTTAAATTTAAACGTAATGCCACAGTTTTGCGGTAATAATTAGGAAGAATATACAAAAATAGATTGAGTTTAGACTATCGAGTTTTGAACCCTTCATTTTAATATTGATTTAGCAGTGGAAAATTCCCTTTTTTAATTAACTTTTTAATGGGCTTGCAAAATTTTAAATTGAAATTTAATTCCGTACATTTTGTCTAAGCCAAAATCTTTCTCCCTCTTTATTCCTTCTACTTATTTCTTTCATTTGTTTTCTTATTTTGAAAAACCAACAACATACTCTGGGGAGCATGACTTCATCATCTACATTTCCACACCCCTACAACCACCCATCGACCCACACATACATAAAACCCACCCACACAAACACACTCACTTCAAATGATAGTCAATGAACCTTAGCCAGCTGCACCCTCGCTTTGTAACTTTGGGCAACAGGCTGCACACAAACACAAACAAGGATCAACATGGTTATCTTGCTTCAGCTCCGTTTACTATTTCATACTTTACAACTTTCACTCACCCAACTGTCCAGTAATATCCTGCTGCACTTTTTGATTTTATTTTGTACTTTATCGGCAATCTATATTGAACTATGGTGCATCTGTTTAAAACAAAAAACAAAAAATTGATAACAACTACATGTATTTAAGTACTAGAGAAAGCCGGGCAATGTGTTGACATATGCAAATCCTTTGATGTTTGTTTATTTATTTTTCAAATGAAATGTTAAGCCGACACTCAGGTGCGACTTTCTTGCCGCCAAGTTGTGCACTGAGCGTCAGGCACGGCTTGAGGGGTCCTTAAATACCACACAACAGAGTGTCGGTTCGGGTCGGATCGGGTGCGATTTCTCTCTGAATGTGTGGTGAGTTTTTCCCATCGCAGAGAGCACTGAAAGCTAGCTGTCATGGGTGCTCCGAGGAGGTGGAGGCCATTTGGTTTGGGTGTTGGAAACGGGTGTTTGCTGATGACTGCGGTCAAGTTAACTAAAGCCAACTGTGGGTGTCCAAATTCGTAACATTTCCCCCCCGAAAATAACATCTTCATTAAGAAGATGCATTTGAAATTGCTTTTTGAGGTTTATTTTTCTTAGAACTTATATTAAATTGCATCCTGGTGACGGAAAGTTCAATATGCAGTTGCATTTCCTCCTCCACTTGACAATCACAAGAGCAGCAGCTAATCGTATTTTCTTCAGCTAGCTGGCCATTCTTCAAACTTCAAGGATATCATATACAACTCGCTGGCATTTTCTTTGTCTGCCCCCTTTATCCGTGGGTAGGTGGGTGGTTCGGTGGGTGAGTGTTGGCTGTTGTATCAACTTACAAATGCTTTGATGTCGTAATTGTCTTACTGGGCTTGTGCTATTAAAGAGTACTTAAATATTTCAATTGCATTATTTTTATCACAATTCCGTTTCCAACTCAACTTTCTTCGTTTACAGCCAATAATTTAGTCGTTGTCTCATCCGCATTTGGCTAAGGTAATTGAATTGAAATGCAATTTTCATTGAACAACTTGAAGATGGAAAACCACTCGAACGGAAATTAAAGCAAATCAATAACTCATTGCTGGAATTCTGTAAATATATTAAACAATTTCCATCGTTAATGAAAAAAGTTGATTGAAAGATTTTCTACCCCAGAAAGCTTATCAATTTTTTTTATAATCACCGACTAAAAGCCAACTTGAAACCGGCTAATCAATACAAATGAATTATATACCTTGAAATATGTTTGACATTTTAATTGATTCGTTTATGATAATCGCGATAAGACTATTGGCTATTCATTTGCATGGAATGGGCATTAGAAAAGCTATAAAAGACCACCCAGCGAAAAGTGTCAGCCAGTCAGTCGGGCAAAATGAGAACGTCTATAACATTAATATTGGCCATAACTGCGGCATGTGCCGCCGCATCAAAAGTGACACACAAGGCAGTGCACCCAAAGGATTTAATACTTCAGCAGAACAGGAATAGCAATGCGGGTCGTATCACCAATGGCAATCATGCCAGCGAAGGTCAGATACCCTATATAGTGGGCATCAGCTTGAACAGCAATGGCAATTGGTGGTGGTGCGGTGGTTCCATTATTGGTCACACTTGGGTCTTAACTGCTGCCCATTGCACAGTGGAGTAAGTTTTAGATTACCAGTGATCCGAGTTAAATATTTAATATACATACGTTTCATATACTTAAGGGCTGATGAGGCTTCACTGTACTACGGTGCCATTAACTATGAAGCACCTGCCTTTAGACACGGTGTAACCAAAAATGATTTCATTGTTCATCCCGAATATCGTGGTCTAACCCATGATATTTCTCTGATCAAAACACCTCACGTGGACTTCTATAGTATAGTCAACAAGGTCGAGCTACCAAGTCTTAATGATCGCTACAATAGCTTTGAGAACTCTTGGGCTTTGGCCTCTGGCTGGGGAGAAATCTATGATGGCAGCAATGTGGTAGAGGACCTGAGTGTTGTTGAACTACAGGTTGTTCCCCTTGCCGATTGCCAAGCGTATTTCGGAACCGAAACTGCTGATGAGAATGTCATCTGTGTAAGCACTCCCGACGGCAAGTCCACTTGCCATGGCGACTCAGGGGGCCCATTGGTTACAAACGATGGCAATCTATTGATTGGTATAACATCCTTCGGCTCCGACTATGGATGTCAAACAGGTGCTCCAGCTGGTTTTACCCGTGTTACCAGCTACCTGGAATGGATTAAGGATGAAACCGGAATATATTATTAAGCAATCGACAAATATATTAAACAAATTTTGAAACGCAAACTGTATTTTAAAATCATGGTCATTAGCGATTTAAGTAAATGAAAAATTTAGTTTTAGGTTTGAATTTAAGCAGTTCCATACCCAAAAGTATAGCATACTTTATGGCTGATTTCCATTCCTCCATTTTTAATACCGCGCAATGGTGAGGTAAAAGACTATACCCGAGCCTTCAATATATTTTTATACCATACACCCATAGGGTTAAATGGTATATTAAAGTCGCCAAAATGTATGAAACAGACAGAAGGAAGCCTTTCCGACCCCATAAAGTGTATATATTCTTGATCAGCATCAGCATGTCCGTCCATCCGTCCGTTCGTCCGTTTGAACACCTAGATCTCGTAGACCTAAAAAGCTAGAGCCACCACATTTGGTATGTAGTCTCGTGTAGTATGTCCAGTTATCCAGTTTGTTTCAAATTTTTGCCACGCCCCCTACCGCCCCCGAAAATTAAATAAAACAGATTTTCTCAAACACTATACTAACTAGAGACACCAAATTTATGTGTAAAGATTGTGCCACGCCCCTTTCCGCCCCCGTAATTTGAAAAAACTCGATTATCTCCCGTAATTTTCTACCTCAAATTTGGCAGATACTAATATCCATCGAAATACCAAATTTGATCAAAATCGGACTAAAAATAGACAAGTTATGCGTATAAACGTTTTTCCATAAGGCCGGAGTTGGCCGTTGGCTGGTGGCGGCGCTAGGGTGCTCGTATGCTTGGATGAGCGAGATACTAAAAAGATACTTGTAAAAAGCATGTGAACAGAATTTTAAAAATATAATTTTTAAAAATACGAAAATGCGTTTGTTATTATAAATTTAAAATATGTGTTTTATTGGTGTATGGTATACTTAAGTCGGCGTGACGACTTACTTACTTCATTTTGTACTAAAAAGGGCACTATAGAATGTGAAATAACTTTTTTCAACTTCATTCTGATTCATTAAATTATTATTTCGGAAATCCTGTACATTACCTAATTTAAGGCTGACGCAAATATTTATATAATGTTTAATAATAAATAATGGGACGTCAAGTTATGTATGTATAAATAACTTTTTTCATAGCAATATTTTTCTTGCTGCCTTGAGAGAATCTTAAAAAATCCTCGTGTCTACTTAATTGCCTATTGACACAAATACTTTAAAGTGAACTACTACTATAAGTATTTACTACTTTATAAAAACACTTTTGGATGTTGTTTAATTTTCGATTTGTTTACACAATATTTAATTTGTGTTTGAGTGTACTTTAATTGATAATGAAAGATGACTTACAATCGGTTGCCACGGGCAGTGATGTCCTTGCCCTGATCCACCAGCAATTGGATTCTATTTTCAATTGGATACAGAGAAAGAAATCAATGTAATAAATACTTCAAGATTTTTAGGCGTGAAAGGGAAATTTGTATTATTGACATGTTTATTAGATAAGGGGAAGTGATGTTAAGGGATTAATGTATCAATATACAGTGTAGTATATAAATTAGTGAATGAAATCATGTTACTGGACTTAATTCTTTTCTGAACGACATGATTGACAGTAAGTTTTGGTTAGATAAGATACTTTCCTAGTCGAAACTACGTATAAAAGACACAGGCCCCTTAGACCCCCCATCAGTTTGCAAAACATGAAAGTTCTCGTAGTGTTGACCGTATTGGCAGTAGCTTGTGCCGCCTTAGAGGTGCCACGAAAGGCAGTTTATCTAAAGGACTTGAAGCAAGAGCAGCGCAGCATTGAGGGACGCATCACAAATGGTAACCATGCAACCGAAGGTCAAGTGCCCTATATAGTGGGCATCAGCTTGAACAGCAATGGCAATTGGTGGTGGTGCGGTGGTTCCATTATTGGTCACACTTGGGTCTTAACTGCCGCCCATTGCACAGTAGAGTAAGTACTAGATTATGCTAGATTCAAGTAAGGTATTTCATTAAGTTTTGTTTGATACTTTTAGGGCTGATGAGGCTTCACTGTACTACGGTGCAATCAACTACGAACAGCCTGCCTTCAGACATGGTGTAACCAAAAATGATTTCATAATACATCCTGAATATCGTGGCCTCACCCATGATATCGCTCTGATCAAAACCCCTCACGTGGACTTCTATAGCTTGGTCAACAAGGTGGAACTGCCAAGTCTCAATGATCGTTACAATAGCTACGAGAATTCTTGGGCTTCGGCCGCTGGTTGGGGTGCCATCTACGATGGTAGCAATGTGGTAGAAGATCTGAGCATTGTCGAACTACAGGTGATATCGGTTGGCGATTGCCAGGCGTATTATGGAACCCAAACTGCTGATCAGGATGTCATCTGTGTGAGCACTCCCGACGGCAAGTCCACTTGCCAGGGTGACTCTGGCGGTCCATTGGTCTCAAACGATGGCAGTAAACTCATTGGTGTGACATCTTTCGTCTCGAGCTATGGCTGCCAATCGGGAGGACCTGCTGGCTTTACCCGTGTTACCAGCTATCTGGAATGGATCAAGGACGAAACTGACATTTACTACTAAAATTTGTTCTCATGAAATAAATTGGATCGTGTTCGAATATCTAAAATCTTGTGAATTGCTTGAAACTTTTCTCAATCCATCTACTTGAGAAACTCGATAAGTGTAGATGATTGCTCTTGGCATATGAAGTGCCACTCTGTGGCAAACGTCAATGAATGATTCAAGTTTCGATTTCTCAAAGTTGCCCCCTGCCTATGATAATAAGTACTATCTATCTTCTAGCTGATAGTTTCTTTGGGACACTATCAATAATTTTGGAGGCATGCGCTGTCTTTTAGGTGATAAGATTTGTATTTCAAGTGGATTGAACCTTTCCAGACAATAAACAAAAAGGCTCGTTGATAATTTTAATTGTCACAGGTATCTTATCTGCCAATAACCTTATCGTCCACAGGCTTATTACGACTGAACTTCTAATATTTTGCTAATTTTGGCACGATCCATAGCCAAATCTTTTAACTGGCGTCCAATTAAATAATATAGATTTGGGAACTTTGTTCGCCAATTGTAATTTTGTTATGGTAAACCGACAAAACAAATATCAAAATATTTTTTAAATCATATACTTTTATTCAAAACTTCCCAATTCAACTGAGACGCTATGAAACACACTTAGTAGGAGATGCCAGTGTGGTCGCGGATCCAGTCCAAGTAGCCAGTGACACGGGAGAAGACAGCTGGGTAGCCAGCCTGGCAACCAGCAGCAGCACCGAAGGAGGTAACACCAACCAAACGGCTGCCGTCGTGTGTGACCAATGGGCCGCCGGAGTCACCACCGCAGGTCGACTTGCCGCCATCGGTGTTGATGCAAATCATGTTGTCGTGGAGGGACCAGGTGCGGGAGCAATCCTCCTGGCTCATAATCTGGACATCAACGCTTTGGAGCCAATCGGGCAATGGGCTACCGTCATAGGTGCCACCCCATCCAGAGGCAACAGCCCACCATCCAGCGTAGCTCTGGTAGCGGTCGTTCATGCTGGGAAGCTCAACCCTGTTGACCAGGGACCAGAAGTCGACATGAGGAGTGCGGATCAGGGCAATGTCGTTGTGCAGGTTGCCGCTGTTGTAGTGTTCGTGCTGGATGAAGTCGTTGCGGCTGACCCAGTGGGTGTACTGGGGCTGGGTACGGTAGCTGGCGCCATAGGAGATGGTCACAGACTCGCCACTGTTGGTGCAGTGAGCAGCAGTGAGGACCCAGGTGTTGCCAATGATGGAACCACCGCACCACCAACCGCCACCGTTGCCGCTGAAGCCCAGACCAACGATGTAGGGCACTTTGCCCTCATAGGCTGGGTAGCCGTTGGTAATACGGCCCTCGATGTCCTTGACGGGCACCGGCTTCTGCTTCTGCAGGGTGGGGACAGCGGTGACTGCGGCCACAGCCAAGACCAGGAATAAGAACGATTTCATCTTGAGCAACTTGAACAACTACTCATGGTTTTTCCTAAACTCTCCCACCTTTTTATACAAAACAGTGAACGCTTATCTCTGAGATTTGAAGAGTTCCTGGATTTATCAACTCATCAAATTAAAAATTTTTTGCCTGAAATAAGCCCCCCGTAGGATTTCTTGAGATACGCCTCACACGGACCCAATCAAATTCATTCAGATTTTCTACTTATCAATCAATAGAATTATTGTGCAAATATTTCAGTCAATTTAGCCATTGATATTGTTGTTGCTTTTTTGTTAGCATATTTTCCCTTATCAAGTAAGTAATGTGCGTATCTCGGTTTGTTTAGTTGCTGTTGTTTATTAATTTTCTGTTATGGCCTTTAAGAGTAAAAACTTGAGATCAGAGGTAACTCTTCTTGAGGAAGCGAAAATTTTCCACTTAGGGATTTTCCCCTACTGTAGATGCTTCCATTTGAGAATATGTTTTAATGGACTTACAATTAGATGACGAATAAAGTCGAAGCCAAATTTGGGGAGTCTTAAAAGTAATTAGTTCAGATTTCATTAAGATTCATTATATGTAAAAAAGAGAATGATCATAAAGGCACCTAAATCACTAGGATTCAATTTCAAATCCCCTTAGCCTGGAATATTCGTGTTGTTATCGTCTAAGGCCATGGCCATAATTGCTTTTGCTTGTAAAAAGTAGTTAGGTTGATAGTTTACAACTATATTCCTATACGAAGTAATAATAATATAAATATGCGCATTTCAAATAAGACAATTTCAAATTAATTTTCACTTATCTAGCTGACTTTATGCTAAATAGATAAGGTGTAACTTATTGACAGAAAATTAATTTTATTTTCCTTTTATAAATCCGTTCCTTGATAAATATTGCGAATCAATCCAATTCACAATTTCTTGAAAAGTTTGCCACTCTGTATCCTTATCTACTCTTAACACTTGAGATACTCAAAAATAAGTCTATATAGTAAGAACATCTACATAAATATAAATAGATAGGACTAAAGAACACTTTAAACGTATCAGATATTCATCGTCTAGATAGATAGAGTTCTATGCAAAACTTTTGAATGTTAAGAGATAACTAAACGTTGATATGATAAGACAATAGCGGTACTTAAAGGAACCCTTTGACATCCGGCTGATAAGCACTCGCTGATCAGTATAAAAAGGTGGGAGAGTTTAGGAAAAACCATGAGTAGTTGTTCAAGTTGCTCAAGATGAAATCGTTCTTATTCCTGGTCTTGGCTGTGGCCGCAGTCACCGCTGTCCCCACCCTGCAGAAGCAGAAGCCGGTGCCCGTCAAGGACATCGAGGGCCGTATTACCAACGGCTACCCAGCCTATGAGGGCAAAGTGCCCTACATCGTTGGTCTGGGCTTCAGCGGCAACGGTGGCGGTTGGTGGTGCGGTGGTTCCATCATTGGCAACACCTGGGTCCTCACTGCTGCTCACTGCACCAACAGTGGCGAGTCTGTGACCATCTCCTATGGCGCCAGCTACCGTACCCAGCCCCAGTACACCCACTGGGTCAGCCGCAACGACTTCATCCAGCACGAACACTACAACAGCGGCAACCTGCACAACGACATTGCCCTGATCCGCACTCCTCATGTCGACTTCTGGTCCCTGGTCAACAGGGTTGAGCTTCCCAGCATGAACGACCGCTACCAGAGCTACGCTGGATGGTGGGCTGTTGCCTCTGGATGGGGTGGCACCTATGACGGTAGCCCATTGCCCGATTGGCTCCAAAGCGTTGATGTCCAGATTATGAGCCAGGAGGATTGCTCCCGCACCTGGTCCCTCCACGACAACATGATTTGCATCAACACCGATGGCGGCAAGTCGACCTGCGGTGGTGACTCCGGCGGCCCATTGGTCACACACGACGGCAGCCGTTTGGTTGGTGTTACCTCCTTCGGTGCTGCTGCTGGTTGCCAGGCTGGCTACCCAGCTGTCTTCTCCCGTGTCACTGGCTACTTGGACTGGATCCGCGACCACACTGGCATCTCCTACTAAGTGTGATTACTACCGTCCCAGTTGTATTGGGAAGTTTTGATTAAAAAATTGAGAGTATAACTTAATGAGAATGAGTTTCGTTTGAATACCTAAGTTCTGTATAGTTGGCGGGAAGGGTAACCAAACAAATTTCATTCATATGCGTGTAGTTAGATCAATATTTGCATACGAAAAGCAAACAAAATGGAAGGTTTAAAGCTACTGCAAATGTTACTCAATAAGCCATAAACCGATATCCCTAGCAAAGCATAAAAGTGAAATGGAAATATTTTTCCATTCCCTGGCCTAGCCGGGCCGCAACCACAGCAACTTGTCAGCTCTAGGCACTTGCTGCAAATTGTTTTCAGGCAAAGTTTCTGTCATGGCTCGTTTAACGCTCATCCAACGAACAGGGCCGGCACATGGGTGAGGGAGGAGCGTGGGAAACCTCCTAGTTGAGACCTGTGAATATGTTAATTCGGGCCTGCTCGTGGGCCACTCGAAGGACAGACGCGAATGTGAGAAGCTTTTGCTTAAATGTGTAACAGAAAGTTGCATTATTCTGACAATTTTAATAGTCACATGCCAGTTTTCCATTTGTTATATGTACTAGTGCCTTTTGTTGTACATTTTGTATATGTGAGTGGGTGTAGCGTCGTGTGTGTGTGTGTGTGAGTAATGTATTTGCCCTTGTACTTGAACGCTTTGTACGACAGGCAGAGGCCATTATTTTCCTTAAAGTACACAAGTTCATTGCTAACTCTTGTCTTGGTGTGGTTGGGTGGTAGAGGAGGTGCAGGGCTTGGTTGAGGGAGAGGGTGAGGGTGAGGTTGTACTGCATTTGCCTTGACTGTGTTAGTTTACGTTGATGAAGTGAAACAATGAGTTTTATGCACATAATTTGCCTCTGCGGTTGGTTGGTTGGCAATGAAAACCTTGTTTGCCCACTGGCAAAGTTATTACAGTGATATGATAAAGTCAGTGAAAGTGCAACTTGCTGTGATAAGTGGCGAGAACATAAAAAAAGAGAATATACATAAGTATGTATGTATGTATCCTTTAGATATAGCCATATGTCTTCCCCCATGTCAGGGAGTTTCAAGCACAAGTGCGACTGTGGCATGATGGATGGATGGATGGATGGGTGAACGTGGGTTTGGAGGCCAATGTTTCGTTAAGTGCAGTAGCCTTCTCTTATGCGAAATGTGAACATATGAGGCAATGCATGCGGGCAATGCACTATGAGTAAACAATTTGGTCTTAATTTCTGTAAAATACCTTTCCAAACTTAAGGTAGGTCAGTACAGAACTATTGTGAGCAATTAAAAAATAAATAATACCATTATACTAAACTGCTAATGTAGAGCTCACTAATTAATTCGCACATTAGCGCACGCTATGGCAGCTTTAATTTAAAAAATTCCTGAGCATTTCGCACGATTCGAAAGAAATGTCAGCGAGGTGCATTGCACTCGGTGTCGACTCGGCGCAACTTAAACACGTACGCGTACGAGGGGTTGACCCCGCACCCCCCAAACCTGCGGCATATTTCATTCCGCATTGCAAACAAACATTCGAAAAGTGCGCTACGTTTTTCTCTTCTGTTTTTTAAATCCTTTCCCACTGCCAGGACTCAAGTGCGTTGACATACAAACACGCACGCGGCCCAGCGCACAGAAGTAGGCAACAAAAGAAAAATGAGAAAAAATGCAGTCAAGGGTCGTCGTTGCTGCCAAACAAGTTGCACTTTCAATTGGAGTGGGAGGCGATGGCTTATATATTTGGCATGGCTAACTTTCCGATTGATTTCCCGGACATGGAAAACAGAGAAAGCTTCACCCATTGTTATCCATCCACTGGTGGAACTAATTCAATTATTCACTTTAATTCTCTGCTCGAACAGGGATAAAAATACATTCAACAATAACAAATATAACCATAACAAAGTTTATAATAGCCACTACCGATGCCATGAAGCTGTGGTGTGTTCTTGAGGTGGAAAATGATTTTAAGAGAAAACCTGGCTCTCTTAAACGTGAAAAGCTTTGTGTGAAAGCTGCTCACAAGAATTGCAGTTACTTCAGTTGAAAGTTAAAGTCGAAGCTTATGCTAAACTAAAACTGGTGATATGCTTTTCAAAATACATCCAAACTGTTATAAAATATTTATCTGGATTCGCTTAATCTAGACAAATAGTGGCAGAGAGCTTTAGCTTTCATCCGACATACATTTATATTCTAAAGAAACCTTATAAATTATTTAGACTCGGCATTCTTAAGAGGTTAAAAATTTGTCTGTGGTCATGGACACGAGACTAAATTAAGTGGTCTCTTGAAACATAAGTTTTCAAACATATATAGACAATGAAAATGACTTATTTTCTCGGCCCATAATGCAAGTGCACACCGTGCGTATACGCAATTATTTGTCATGATTTGTCAATATGGCCTATGGGCGACCATGCCCGTAAAACCGTTACTACATAGGAATTTATAAATGTTTTTAAGTCCGATGAGCATGTTAATATTAATTCCGATTTTATTAATATGGCTAACCTTCTATACTGCTCTTCATACCTAACTTGATACCTCTCTAGCTCTTGCGCGGGGTAAATACAGATAAACATAAACAGAATGACTCGACTCGATGGTGATATAGAACATATTACATAAAGAATACATTATAAATTAGATTTAATTCATTATCACATAGGGCCTGATGCTGTTTCTATGTTCCATGTTTGCCCTGTCATCAAGTTAGAGGCCTCTCTTCTTTTTTAGAAAACCTCTACTCTTTTTATTAAGCTAGAAACTAGGATTAACTACATTAGATTTGAAATCCGATTGTGTCGTTCCATATTGCCATATTTGTTTGAGGTATCGGTCCGATGGCAGGAACATTCTGCGTTTGGTTCTCATCAACGTCCAGATAAAATACAAACATATATATGCAATTTTAATTAGATGGGTATTTAAATAATCTTTTTTTGGGTTTACTATAACTTCTCTTAATACTGAGTTTTACATTTTACAATGGCATAAACTACTATTTGTATATATTGAGCCGTTTATTTTGCATTACTATACATCATATATCATTGATAGAAATCAATGTGATTTACCCAAGTCTATGTTAAACGGGTCGCCGTTGCTAGGGCTTCGTAAATCGAATATACACACATATATATGCACCTTCTAATGTCTATGTAGGTTTGCAATTTCTATCACTTTTCTCACGTGCAGAACTGGACTATGCTCACAGCCCGATGTCAATTGGCGATTAGGCTAGACGACGGGCCCATTGACTTGCTTTTTTGCATACCTACATATGGCACACGCACACACACACACATACACACTTATTGACCGAATTTTCTTTATGGTCAAACGTTAATGTAATTAGTGGCATATACCAAGTGTTTGCTGGCCATGGCTGCACAGTTTACACCAGCTAATTGGAGACTTAACATCGTCTGAGCTGAAAACACTAAGGGAAAAAGGATACAGTGCGTGAAAGGATTTAATCGTGAGCCTTGTGCAAGGATATGTGTAAACGAAATGTTTGATGGGAAAGTTCAATAATTTGCTACTAAGTGATTGAATACGACCCGTAAAAATGACTACGAACACTGAAACAGATGCCGAAAAGGCAGCAGGATCACGCCTGGATTATGATCTGATGATGGCAGAGGAGTACATCCTGAGCGATGTGGAGAAAAATTTCATTTTATCCTGCGAGCGTGGTGATCTACAAGGTGTTAAGAAGTAAGAGCTTATGCTTTAATCAGAAGCTTCGATTAATCTAATTGATGATTCCAAGGATTCTTGAGGAATACGGAACTGAGTCGGATAAATTCAATATCAATTGCACCGACCCCATGAATCGTTCGGCTCTCATTTCGGCCATCGAGAATGAGAATTTCGATTTAATGGTCCTGCTCCTGGAGAATAATATTGAAGTTGGCGATGCCCTATTGCATGCCATATCCGAGGAGTATGTAGAGGCTGTAGAGGAGTTGCTGCAATGGGAGGAAAGTCATCATAAGGAGGGACAGCCCTATGTGAGTGGCTATGAGCTGTTTTCTTTTTCATTTGATTCAGTACTGATTTTAATAGAGCTGGGAGGCAGTTGACCGCTCCAAGTCAACCTTCACCATGGACATTACCCCGCTAATTCTGGCTGCACATCGCAACAATTACGAGATATTAAAAATACTGTTGGATCGTGGTGCAACGTTACCCATGCCGCACGATGTCAAGTGAGTCCTGAACTGCTGAGCCACCGAATGTGGCAACCGGCACGTTTAAGTGCCACCCCCCCTGCTACCCCTTTCTGTTTGTCTGTGTTGTTCTAAATTTACCAAATTGTTGGTAAACAGGGTGTCCTTGTGTCACGACTAATTGTTGTTTTAAACCAAAATATGTAATAGTAAGTGAGATAAACTTTACCATCTGTTGCAAAAGTATATCCTGTATTTATTGTCAATTGTAAAACGTGTAATCGATTCTTTCTTTAGGTGCGGTTGCGATGAATGTGTTACCTCCCAGACCACCGACTCTCTGCGTCATTCTCAATCCAGAATTAATGCCTATCGAGCTCTTGCGGCCAGCTCCTTAATTGCGCTCAGTTCCCGCGACCCTGTATTGACTGCCTTCCAATTGTCCTGGGAACTGAAACGACTGCAGGCCATGGAATCGGAATTTCGTGCAGAATACACGGTACAGTAGACAGTACGAAAAAAATGAGTGTGTATTGCATATGTAAGCGATGTTGGGTATTTGTGTTTGCATTTGTGCTAACAGGAAATGCGTCAAATGGTGCAGGACTTTGTTACGGCACTGCTGGACCATGCCCGCACTTCGATGGAACTGGAGGTGATGTTGAACTTTAACCACGAACCCTCGCATGAGATTTGGTGTCCGGGTCAACGACAGACATTGGAACGTTTGAAACTAGCCATAAGATACAAACAGAAGACCGTAGGTGTTTCGAAGTTAACCACTTGGATTCTTTCACTCTCCATATTCTCCGGTATTCGTTCTTTCTCTTATTTTCTAGTTTGTGGCCCATCCGAATGTTCAGCAACTGCTGGCTGCCATTTGGTATGAGGGATTACCTGGATTTCGACGCAAACAGTCCTCACAGCAATTAATGGATGTCATCAAACTGGGTTGCAGTTTTCCCATCTACAGTTTAAAATACATTTTAGCCCCGGACTCGGATGGGGCTAAATTTATGCGCAAGCCATTTGTTAAATTTATCACACATTCCTGCTCCTACATGTTCTTCCTAAGTGAGTTGTTAGACAATGGACAAATGGATTAAATGAGTATGAACGTGTCTCGTTTTTGTCTGCAGTGCTTTTGGGTGCTGCCTCTTTGAGGGTGGTGCAAATAACCTTTGAACTTTTGGCATTTCCCTGGATGTTAACCATGCTGGAGGATTGGCGGAAACACGAACGAGGATCACTACCCGGACCCATTGAACTGGCCATTATAATGTATATATTCGCATTGATATTCGAGGAACTAAAATCTTTATATTCTGATGGCCTATTTGAGTATATAATGGATTTATGGAATATTGTGGATTATATATCGAATATGTTCTATGTGACTTGGATACTTTGTCGAGCTACTGCCTGGGTTATAGTTCATGTAAGCGTTAAAAGTTTTGTCCTTAACTGAAGATGACTCTGAATCTTTTATATTTCAGCGAGATTTGTGGTTCCGTGGCATAGATCCGTATTTTCCGCGTGAGCATTGGCATCCATTCGATCCCATGTTACTCTCGGAAGGAGCTTTTGCCGCTGGCATGGTCTTTTCGTACTTAAAGTTGGTCCACATCTTCTCAATCAATCCGCATTTGGGTCCACTGCAAGTCTCGTTGGGTCGCATGATCATTGATATCATAAAATTCTTCTTTATCTACACACTGGTGTTGTTTGCATTCGGCTGTGGACTCAATCAATTGCTGTGGTACTACGCCGAGCTGGAGAAGAACAAGTGCTACCACTTGCACCCAGATGTAGCAGACTTTGATGATCAAGAGAAAGCCTGTACCATCTGGCGAAGATTCTCCAAGTAAGTGTTGGACAAATATCCTGGTAAATGAATCGTACAATTTGGATTGTATATTTGCAGCTTATTTGAGACCTCACAGTCATTGTTCTGGGCCTCTTTTGGTCTGGTGGACTTGGTGTCTTTCGATTTGGCTGGCATCAAGAGTTTTACACGTTTCTGGGCCCTGCTAATGTTCGGCTCTTACTCGGTTATCAACATTATTGTGTTGCTCAACATGCTTATTGCCATGATGTCGAACTCTTATCAAATCATTTCGGAGCGTGCCGATACGGAATGGAAATTTGCCCGGTCTCAACTGTGGATGAGCTACTTTGAGGATGGTGGCACCATACCGCCACCTTTCAATCTCTGCCCCAATATGAAAATGCTGCGCAAAACTCTAGGTCGCAAGCGACCATCACGCACCAAGAGTTTCATGGTAGGGAAATCGAGATAAATAATTGGCGAAATCAGTTTCAATCAAACTCCTGCAGTTTGCTGTTTGCGTCAATGCTAATTCAAAATTATTTCCCTCTTCCTTTATTTCGCCCATGTGTCCCTAACCTTAGCGTAAGTCCATGGACAGAGCACAAGTGCTGCATGACAAGGTGATGAAGCTGCTGGTACGACGCTATGTCACTGCCGAACAGAGGAGGCGTGACGATTATGGCATTACCGAGGATGACATCATTGAGGTGCGACAAGATATTAGCTCCCTGCGATTCGAACTGCTGGAGATATTTACCAATAACAGTTGGGATGTCCCAGACATTGAGAAGAAGACACATGGTAAGTGCTAGCAACATGTTGCTAAGTCAGCCACCTCCATCCCCCGAATTACTCACCCTTTGAATTTTTGAATACAGCTGCTGCCCGTACTACCAAAGGCAAGGTAATGGAACGTCGTATACTGAAAGACTTCCAAATTGGTTTTGTGGAGAATTTGAAACAGGAAATGAATGAGGGCGATGGTCGGGATATATTCTCATCTCTGGCCAAGGTTATAGGCAGAAAGAAAACCCAGAAAGGGTAAGTCAGCAAATCAATCTTAGGCAAGGCTAATAAATGAATCCTTCACCCTTTAGAGACAAGGATTGGAATGCCATTGCCAGAAAGAATACTTTCACAGCTGACCCCATTGGATCGAAACGTTCATCCATGCAGCGCCATAGCCAGCGCAGCTTGAGGCGTAAGATCATAGAGCAGGCCAATGAAGGTCTATTGATGAATCAAAATCAATTGATTGGTGAGTATTAAAGAAATTTTATATAGGAATATTAAAGTGATTGGTGTGTTTATACAGAATTCAATCCCAATTTGGGCGATGTGACGCGAGCTACCAGAGTGGCGTATGTCAAGTTCATGCGAAAGAAGATGGCAGCTGATGAAGTATCCATGGGAGATGATGAAGAGAGGCCACCGGGTGAAGAAAATGATAGGAAGCCAGATGACAAGAAGTTGGATGCCAGTGGGGTAAGTTAATAATAAAACTTTATCTTCCCTTAACATATTTTCAATCAATGTTATTTATTTTAGTCGAAGAAATCTATGTCCAGTGCTGGAGCTGCTGGTGGTGGTGCCTCCTTTATGGCCGCTGCTGCCTTACGGGCATCTGTTAAAAATGTAGATGAAACGAAGAAACCAGGAGAAGGCGGAAAAGATAATGCAAAACCTGGTGCAGATAAAAAACCGGATGATAATAAAAAGCCCACTGATGTGAAGAAGCCCAACGAAGACAAGGACAAAGAGAAAGATAAGAAATCCACCAGTGACAGTAAGTCTGAGGTAAAACCAGGAGCAGCAGCTCCACCGGTTGCAGGCAAGTCAAGTGATCAAAAACCACCACCAGCTGCTGGGGCACCCAAACCAACATCTGCCAAAGAGCAACAAAAACCGGGCGATACTAATGGCAAACCAAATGCTCCAGCTCCACCAGCCAAGCCGCCCTCTGATGCTAAGCCCACAGCTCCCAAGCCAGGAGAAGTAAGCAAGCCGGAAGCAGCTACCAAGAAGGAGGAATCAGCTAAAGCGGAGTCAGCAAAACCATCCACAGCAACAGCAACTGGAGGAGCTGCCAAGAGTGCAGCACCTTCGGCTCCAGCAGAGGCTAAGCCAGATACAAAGACAACAACAACCACAACCACAGCGGGAGCCGGAGCAACTAAAGACGCCACAAAGGCAGCCAATGAGACCAGCAGTCAGACTGCCAGTCAAGCAGCAAAGCCCGATGATAAGAAAGATCAAAAGGATCAAAAGGACCAAAAGGCTGACCAAAAACCGGATGACAAGAAGGGAACCAATGGGAAACCAGGTGATGCCAAGACAGGGGAAACTAAACCAGATGCCACCAAACAGCCAGACAGTGCCCAGAAACCGACCGACGATAAGGACAAGAAACCCGGTGACGACAAAGACAAGAAACCTGGTGCAGCTCCTGCACCGCTCAAACCTGCCATTAAGGTGGGTCAAAGCAGTGCTGCAGCTGGCGGCGAACGTGGCAAATCGACTGTTACAGGTCGCATGATCTCCGGTTGGCTATAGAGAAGACCAAACCATTTAGAACTCTACTTTCATTTTCCAAACTACAATAAATGTATGCCAGTATATGTGTGAGCAACAATAAAAGAAAACGACTTTCAAGCGTAAGAGTAAAAGCAAAATGTTGCGGCAACAATGTTGCTACGGTTGCCACCTGTTGCCAACAACATTTTCTATTCATTTTTTCCACAGTCCTCCCCATTTTTTGTCTTGCTGACAATTGCTTGGGCCATGTTGTTTTGCCTGTTTTGAATACGCCTCCTCGCCCCCGCTTGGCCAAGTCCTTGCCTTGTTGGCATATAAAAGGACGTGAACTACGGCCAGTAGCAGGCACAATATCGTTGAATGTGCAAAAGTAATCATCTGTCGGCAGTAAACGAAAGTGAATGAAACAAAGGAACTAATTTTTGTGCTATCCAAAATAAAAAAAAATATTATAAAAACAAAAATTTGCCTTAAAGGCTGACAGAATAGAAAAAATTCACAAAAATGAAGGCGGTTCTCGGTCTGGATAATGTTGCCTATGCAATCCTTGTGTTTGTTGTGCTGGCAAAATTCAGTGAGGCAGGTGAGTTGGCCCAAAACAAAAGACATCTATTGTGAAAAAACTGGGTTCCAAATGAGGAAGGTTCGTTCGTTTTTTTTTCAACAAAATAAGCAAATGATTTTATAGGAGCTAAGTATACATTTCCATTTGTTTTGGCTTAGACCTGCAGTACCAAGTATAAAATATTTAATCTAACACATTTTGATGAGAACATATACCTTATAGGATTCATAATGGTATATCAACAGTAAACGAATATTACCATTAATCAGTTTAGTAGTAAATTATATTTTAATAGTTAGATAACAGTATTTAGAAAGAACGATATTTATGCCAACGAAAGTGTTCTTATCAAAGGATAATTTTTTGTTCAATAATATTAAATTTAAGTTATTAAAAAATTTGAGTTCCAAAAAGTATGATTTTTTTTTTGTAATTTTACATATTTGGGTAATATTTACAAAAAATGTTCCACTGTGCGAACGCTTCGAATTCGCAATAGTCAGATGGATAACTTCAATTTGTTTTCATCTTTGAGGATAAGCCAAAAGACAAATCAAATAAATTGTCAACATTCGCATTATTTTTCAAATATTCCAACTTAGCTTCGGGGTCCTGGACAAACAATCATCCGCATTCTGGTGGGATTATGTCAATTATGTTGGAAAACTACAGGGCAAATGTTAAATTTATCTACACATTTCCATTCCATTCCATTTCCCATTCCCATTCACTGCTCGCCCACAATTCTGTGTTTAAGGTCTTGTTTATTTAGTCCAGATGAAGGCATTTCGGAACCAACAGGTGTACCAGAATATGCAAATTGCTGATGGCACATCAATATGCACCCACAAGATTCCTTTGCTGTTTTCTTTTGCCTCCTTAAAAAAAAAATGAATACAAAATGCGAAATATGTGATTTTTTCTAAAACAAAAAAATTCATTCTATTTTTATTAATATTTTGCAGGCCGTTTGAAAGTAAAAGGTGACTTTGGAATCGGCATGTGTATTTTATTTAAATTTTGAAACTGACTGTTTATATTTTCTCTACAATTTTTGCATAATATTTTAAAGCCTTAGGTAATGGTAGAAATATTCTTATTTCTTCTCAATTTTTCATTTAAATATTTTTTTTTTTTTTCGCAACAATAATAAACATTATTAAAGCATTGCGGTCGACAATTGTTTAAACATTTCCTACATCATAATTTATTCTATATTTCAGCATGGAAATTTTTTCTTTTTGACCCTCTATGCCCTTGCATATTTGAATATTTGTTAATATACCCTAACTTGGCAAATGGGGGAATAAAAAACAATGCGTTAATTGGGTAGAACGCTCGAAGCATTTGCATGAGTTTTCCATTTCCCATTTTCATACTTTATAAAAAGTCTCCAAGTCACTTTACAATTCATTATTTACCTCACCCACACACCAGACATTCCCACAAATTTTGCTCCTTTGCTAAAATTGTTGAAAGTGCTTAAACATTTTGGATTGCATTAATCACACTTGACTAAAATTTCCTTTGCCACATACATACGTATATAGAATTGGACCATGACAAGAATCGTCGCGGAGCCAACATGGGACTTTATGCTTTCCCGCGCGTAGGTCGCAGTGATCCCAGTCTGGCCAATGGTGTTCATGATGCCGGCGAATCGTCGGCATTTGAGAGCACTTATGGCGATAGCTCCCAGGAGGATTACGAGGGTAAGTGAGCGTTGGCAGCAGTTGCCATCTAACGGGAATGAGTGACTAATTTGTGTTTGCGGTTTGTGTATTTGGCCATACTAGATTATCAAAAACGGGCCTCTTTGGTGCCATTTCCCCGTGTGGGTCGTCAGGATCCCGAATTGCGTAAATTGGCTCGTTTAGTGGCCCGGCAACAGGCGTACGATAAGCGTACAGGACCAAATGCCTCGTCAGGATTATGGTTTGGCCCACGCCTGGGTAAACGTAGCGTCGATGCCAAGGATTATCCAGTTGCTGCTGACAAGGGACAGAAGGAGTTCAATTAAATATACCAAAGGATAAATGATTTTTGAATATGAATCCGCATGATAATGACACGAGCAATTATTTCAATTTTTGGGCCTCAATTTTTTGTAAAATTATTTAATAGGATCAGCTTCTTATGGAACATTTTAATGGGTATATAACAAATATGTTTGTCAGTTAGTTAAATGTAATAGAATAAACAAAACAAAAAAAAAAAAACCATAAACCAACAAAAAACATGACCGAGAACAACAATAAAACGCAAATTGGGCTGGTGGGGATTTTCATTGGACTATGATGAGATTAAAACAAAAACTTATCTGCTTCAGTGAAAGTCTTTAAATTAACAAGAAACTCTTAATGAATGCATGTAAATAAATATAAATATTATGGAAAATAAAATCGGAAAATTATGTTCAACAGCAAGAATGGAGTATTGATTGTCCATTACGGTCATTTGTGTCTTTATGTCCTAGAGTTTAGAGTTTTCAATTAAGATGATTCCCAAAGTAACTTTAGCTTTAATCTTAGCATACTTTTGGGAGTGTATTTTTCCCGCTTCTGATTCACCATGAGAAGTTACTATTTCAAGCTTCTAAATTTAGCCAAAGTTTTATTCTAGAGAAATTGAAAAAAGATTTTTATAAAACTAATTTTAATGAAAATTCAAAATGTCAAATCTGCATTCATCTTGCTGGCATCCTTATAAACCATTTCCATCCCATTTAGTCCTTATCTTGCTGATGCTTAAACTTGCGTAATTCGGTTTGTATGGCCTCGATGAGGGGAGCTGCAGAATCCTGGCGTCTGCCCGGTGTATTCGCGGCACCCCTTGAGATCTCTAAAATTGTTTCGGGCCGATGAAACGGACCGGCGCTCAGGGGCCGATTCAGTGATGGTGAATTGGTGTCAGAGCGATGCGTGCTGCCACCACCCCAGGCACTGTAGGTGGGAGAAGGCGGCTGTGTTGATTGTGCGGATTTTGAAGTCTTTTCCGGCTGAGCTGTGGCCGGACGTTCAGTTGTCCCACTGATCTTTGCTTGGTAACTACCATTAGAGAAGACAAACGGTTAATGTGACTGGAAATTGGTGTTTATGTGTGTTAGATCTGTGATGGATACCTTGGTAGACCTGCAGAAGATCCGCGATGTTCACGCTTTGTGGCTCGTCTATTATTTGTGAAATCACGTGTGGGCAGCGGCATGGGTAGATCATCTTGGCTGGCATACATTTGCATGGCACCTTCCAGCAGTCCTTCATAATGGTTGCGTATGGCCGAGGGATCGTGCATTGGACTGGGGCTATAGATCAGCAGGGCCTCTGCGGAAGATTAGTTGAGGAAGTAGAGTTCATTCAAATTGATTTGTTGTTTTGCTTTGGTTAAGAAGTTCAGTTTTCTGCTAGAGGATTGCAACTCTACGATGTTATTGTAGACTAGATATTTAAATACGGTTCAGGTATCGGGGGTAGGTATATATATATGTATATATTGTGCATGCAATAATAATAACAACAATTAACAACGACTACAGTTGCCTTAGTAACGTGTCTTTGCCCCAAATTGCACGTCATTATCGTCTTCATCATCATTATCATCATTTTTTTGATCTCCACCCGCCTCACCCTCATTGCCGGCGCTGCCCAAACGTTTCTTGTGCCGCTCCCAGACGACAGGACCCACCACACCAGGATCCGGATTGTCACTGTGCGAGGCGGAGCGTACATTTCGTATGGAAGGCGGAGCCTTGGGGCTGGGAAAACTGGCTATTGTGGCTATGGTGCTATCCTTGCTGCCCATCGTTTTCTGTGACTTCAGAGATCTGGTTGAGTTGTGCAGTTGTGCAGCCGTCTTGGATGATACAGCATTCACATTATCATAGTAGGTGACAAAGACGGGATCAAGGACTCGATTCAATGGTTCAGGCAAAGCGCTCTTTGGAAACGCTCGTACCGATGACATCGAGAGGAAGGAGCCCACGCTAGCCGTATCGGATGACTTTTCGGATGGTTGTATATTTCGAATGACCTCCTTGTTAATTGCCTGTGGTGAACCAATGTTATCGGTGAAATTCTTATCTCTAAACTCAGCCTGCTTCTGCTGCTGATGAATCAGTTTGTTTCGATGATAGTTGTTGTGCGGATTGTAGGCCTCACTCCGCTGAAAGTTCTCGTAACTTCGACGCAGTGCAGCTGGAGAGCCAGCACTACCTTCCTCTGCTGACGAATGATCACCGACACGCATGGAGGACCCTTGAACGGGGCTGGTCTCAAGTGAACCCACTCGATTCTCATTCAAGTATCGACGCTTTGACTTATGCCTGGACTTATCACTTTTTTTCTCAGACACCACTGATGTATAGATTGTGTCCTCATGGCCTTCGGCGCGATCATACTGATGTTGATGATGCCGGCGCTTGTGACTATCAAATAATCGGGCAGCCTTTTCATCCAGAATACGTTGCACATCAGCACTTGGCGGATTAATGGGGCAATACACCGAAGAGTCGGAAGTGTTGTCAGTCGATGAAATGGAATCTCGACGTGAACGTGTATCAGGTGGTGGAGCTGGGAAACTAATGCGAGCTTCTCGTTCATATGAAAAGTTCTGGACACCCACATCACGCGAACGTCCGGTACTCTGACCACCATCAAGTCCTCCGCTAGTGCTAGGACGTACAGACTGACCCTCCGACAATAAGTCATTGCGTGAAGAATGCCTAGCATAAATTCAATCCAAAATAATCATTCATTTCCTTCAACAAATAGTTCATCCTTGCTTACCTATTAATTTCGCTTAGTTCCTTCTGGCGTGCACGTGTGCGTCCTAGTAATAGAACCGCTACCAGAAGCAGCATCAAGAGCAGAATGGCCAAGGAACTAATGACCACCAGGGCAACATTATTTTTCACCGAGTTAAAGAATCCCGCTTGACTGCTGCGAGGAACCGGGGCCAAGGCTGTGGCTGTGGGTTCTCTAATATAAGCTGTAAATGGAAGAATTCGTAGAATTTCAGCAGGAGATGGATAGAAAAATCTACTTACGCTCCGATTTCATGTAAATAGGTTTGCCCAACGTACTGACTGCTTCTGCCTCGCTAACCAACTCCATGTCCTTGGCGGCTGTTGTGGCCATCACTGGACGTCCATTGACCAGAACCGTATAGATCAATTCCGTCTGGTTGGCTATGGGGCGCTCATTCCTGCATGACGACAATAAGAAAGATGGTAAAAACAAAAATTCTGAAAGGACTTTCAAGTAGAACCTACAATTTAAGGTTAACATATGCGTCAGTAGCCATTCCATCATCACCGTTGGTGTTCCACTTTTGAATATCAGCCTCGCTGATTTGCGTGAGGTTATGTATGACAACCCTAACACGCTCGTCCCGATAGACGGGCTGCGGTTCAGGATGGGGCTGGGGATGTGGCTGGGGTTGTGCCTGTGCCTGACTTAACAATGCGTCGCGCATTTCCTGCAACTTTTCGGACTTGCCGTTCTGTTGTATGAGCTCCCAGGGGATTAATGTAACATATGCACTATAGTCAATAGACTCTGTGCTTGCGTTTGGTATTGATATTGAGGTGCTTCCCACACCTATCCTGGTCTCGTCGGGCTCCTCATCGGAGTCGTTGCTCCATTCGGTTTTGCCACCTGCCGCCCTGGCTGTTTTTATATAGGGCCCATCATAGCCATCAACTTCCATGTCCAATATCTCGACATCATCGGCAGGCGATGTCGTGGTACTGCTCGATGGTGGTTGACGACGTTCGCGTGGTACGGTCACCGAAACTCCTTCAATTTGCTGTGCCCCATTTATGCCCAGGTGTCGAGTTTGTTGTCTTAAGAGGGAGAGAGAGTTGAATTGGTTGTTACTTTCCATTTCATCAGATGGCCATACCTGGTAAAGGCCAAACGATATAAACGTGCCAGTTTGTCCTCAAGCATGGGATTATCTTTAGGTGTATAGAAACCCGACATGACAGTCAATAGCCAATATCGTCTATCTGTGGCCGAGTAGTTCAAAGGTGGCATTCCAGATGTTCCCAAATCCCAATTGCTACCGCCATCGTCAGACTTGCAGTCCAAACAAATGGGTATATCGATTTCCTAAAGCAATAACTCTCAATAAAGGGAAATGAAATGTCTAATTTCTTCAACGTCAACTTACATTATTGCCCTCCACATAGACAGTGGCCACCACAGTTTCGGTCTTGACAATTACATCCTTTCCCTTACTTATGCCCGTGTGGACTTTCTTCAGAAAATCGGGTGGCCCATCTCCCGAACCAGTCCAAAAGAAATCTTCCAAATGAATCTCATCCTTGATTTCTTGATAATCATCATCCAACTCATCTGAAATTGCAATTGTTGGAATTGTTTTTTTTTTTTTGGGGCGTGACTTAAAACTTATTAATAGAGTTTCTTGAACTTTTACAACGTTGCCATAGTAATTAACTTGGTCTGGGAAGGTGAAGTTAACTTTATAGACAGCAATTGGAATGGGGCCTAAAGACAAAGAAGGAAGACTAAGAATTCTATATGCACCATTCTTAAATGGGATAATATAATACACTTGTAATCCAATCAGCTAAATAGTGTTTATGATTAAGTTAGCCAAGAAATTTCCCAAATATAGCTACATTCCCATTTTTGTTTTTGTTAACCATCTTAATGTCGTTGCCCCGAAATATAAATAACAATTTACCTTATACTACAATTTATCGACAAATCATGAAATGCGGTTGCCAACCTACCTACCTACCTATCCACAGTCACCTCCACGGACCCCCCCAAAAAACGAGGGAGCATTTCCCAATGTATATGTGACTTGGTATTGCTGAATGACTTGTGTTTATTTTACCCACTTGTTTTATTATATGATTACGTGCTCTTATTTTGTCTATTGAGATTCCCCAAAAATTCAAACATTTTGTTTGATCAATTGCTGTAATGGCAACCAGATATGGTTTAATAAATGATAAAACATATATATTTGGTCCTTTAAAATTGCCAGCCATTATGGTTTGGCCTCAATGATAATGATGATGAGTTCCAAACTCCAACACACTCAATTCATAGACAACTGTAATTCGTTTTTATCGATTAGCACATAGTAGACACACACAGGTTGTAGGCAGGTGGTACCTCCTCCCCTCCCCCACAAAAAAAAGAGTGACCCATGGTATGAGTGAAGTTGCTCTCCATTCAGAAATTGACCATTTGTTTGCGTGTTGGCAATACAATTAACTGTTTTTTTTTTCGTCTATGTTTTTAGTTTTGCCAGGCTTGAACCTCAGCTAATTTCAAATTGTTTCCTTGCAATTAATTTCTATTGATTGTCCCAAATTCCACGCACTTGCCCACTCATTATTACAGCACAGATTCTGTTGGCCAAAAAAAAAACACAGACCATTCTGGTTTTTTATATAAGAAGCGTGAAATTCGGTGACGCATAACGTCAAAGGTCAAACTCATCTAAATCATCACCAGAGATTTTCGGCCTGGGTGGCTAGTTCTGCTTTCTGGATCACAAATTGTTTACTCCCCGAGTACACCGAGGTTTATGGAGAATGTGAAATCATTTGTCATCTCACAACAATTTCATCGACTGGCTGGATGCTCAACTTACCGTGACTTAATTGTATCAACGGCTGACCTATCTGCTCTGCTGACCCCCAACACTTGTCCACTTTGTGTTGTAAAGTAGTCAAAAATAATATATAAATTGCTAGGCCTTTTCCTTTCATATCGCCGAATTGGATTATTTATTTATGTGTTAACATTGAGTTCACTTGATAATGTGCTTGTGTGGATCTGTCGAGCATTATATTGTCGGGTATTGTCACAAAAAATACACCCAAAAATGTTTGATTCCGAAACTAAATTTGAAAAATTATAGCACTTTGCTTCAACTTGACACTTTGAAAGTCGCCCGGTAACTGAATTCTAATCCCAACTTGTATTTTGTCAATTGCAGGGGATGGTTGGCTTAACCCGCTCTCTCTCTCTCTGTTTTGGCCTGGTTAGTGGCTGGTCAGTTACCTGGGGCAACGGCAACAGGCCAAATACAAATACAAAAAGAAAAGCGCGCCAAACAAAACCCACATCTGATAAACAATGCAAAGTTTTTCACTCCAACCCCTACTACTCGACCTCCCTCCCTTTACCCACAATTGTTGTTTCATTGTGTTTGCCGTAGACAAAATGCCGCTAACTTTGGTTTTGTTTTAATTTTTTGTACTTAGTTTTATTGTTTATACTGGGTTTTGCATATGTTTAGTTGACTTTATAGACCAGAACATGGTAATTCTAGTTGCAAGGCGGCAACAAGTTCTAACGTCTTTTTATTTAAACAGTGAAAAGCTTTTGGCCAAGTTAAAAGAATTTTAAGCTGTTCAAACTCTGCACACTCACAAAAGCTCATTGCTATCAAACTATTTTATATTAACATAAATAATTTGTTTACTTCTGTTCCGCATTTTTATATCTTTAGAGTGAATAAACTGGCCAAAAAAACCCCCGAAATCTTTGTTATGCTAGAAGCTGCGATCTTACTTCTAAAATGACGCAGTTTCAATACTCTTATAAATTAAGTTAACTCTTTGACAGATTGGCTAACACTCTTCTTACAAAATGAATTTCCATAATTCTATACTAATATTTATACCCTGCTGGCCAAGAGTAAAAAATTGTTAATAAATTATGGTAGCATAAAAGCAAAGCTTATACTTATTAATGTGAGTATGTAGAATCTGCCATTCATTTCTGCTGAGCATCATTATACATAATTTTTAAATCTTTTATTAATGACGCAAACAATTCAGTTGTAGTTTTTAAAGTAATTTGAAAGAATCGTTAAATAGTTATTACTTGTTAATTGATGATTAATTAGTGAATCACAATTCCCTTTAATTTATGGGGGAAATAAATATTATTCATCAATCTAAACCTAATTTTTGGAATTTCTAATCAAAATACCAGTAAGTCCGAAGTAAAAAATGCCTGTGGGCCAATTTAATTATGTTGCAAATTACATTATTATTTGGATACTAGTCAAGTCATCTAAAGAACTGGCCAATACTGACAACAAAACAAAGTAATTCAAAACAAAGACATACAATATATACTTTATATTATACATATATGTCTAAACCGGTTCGAGGCTTAAGTTTTTGTATCTGACTTGCAGGCGGAATGAATTAAAAACTTATTATGACCTGCCTCAAATTTAAGAGCTTTGCATTTCATATTTGGCGCGTTTTCGAAATATGTGGTAGACTTAAGATTATCATAATTTTTATGAATTATTCAAATACGTATTATTGCAGAAACTTTAACAACTTCAGGTTCAATGTTATCATATGATAGACATAAGAATCATAAGCTTCAAATTATTTGACACTTTAAGACAATTATCGTTCTTTTGGTATGCAAATGTCATAATTAGCGTGACTAAAAATTAATCAACTGCGACAAAATTTGCATAAATTTCAACTGCATTTTCTTGGCTTTTGTAATTCGTTGTGTTCAAATGAACGACCTTCAAAAAATTTTCATAACTTGATTATTAGTTTCATTTTTGCAAAAAGCGTTTTTTTTATTAAGTTTACGATAATAAACAAAGGGTATTTCTCTTAGTCTTAATAATAAAGAGAGATATAGCAATGGAAACTCGTCTTTTCGGAATGGTAAAAGATGATCAAGAAAAGCGTTAACTTGAACGATTTTCAGACATACATACATATATGTATACAAATATATAATTGTAAAAAAGTCAACAAATCGCAATACTGGTTACACCCACCAGACTTTATAATATCAGACCGGATAAAGATCTGCCAAACACTAGACCCAGAGACCAAAGTACACTTTCCCAATAGATTATGTTACGGTGTATTCGAATCCTAGGTCAAAAAGAGTTCAGATATGATAGATTTTGAAATTGTATGACAACAATGTCTTTATATAAATTCTACTGGATATGAAGTCAACTGCAGATGCCTACGCTTATTTCCAGTATGGAATGACTGGAGTGGGTTTCTTGCCGCCGTCAAAAGGCCAAATATTCTACATGATGTTCAGAGGACTTGTGATCATGTGGTCTGTTATATATTTGCCTTTTGGAATGATAATAGACTGTGTCAAGGATATGTAACATTTTAGTAACAAAAATACTAGCAGTTGTCTTTAATGTCTTTGGTTGTTCCTTAAAGATTCTTTCCTTCTACTTATATCTACCGAATTCCGACAAGTTCAAAAAACTGATGAACCGAATGGATGAATTTTGCGCAATGAATGAAGGATATCGTCTCAGGATTCGCTATTGGGTTGCACGTTGCAATGTGATTTTCATAATATACTTATTTGACTCTCTACAACAGTTATTGTGTATTGGCGTTTTTGAATTCTGCATTACATAAGATATCGGCACTATAACTCATTTATCAATTGGCGTTCGAGTAGAGAAAATTTTTGGATAATCTTCTTTTTGGAAACGATCTTAATAACATTTATAACTGTGCAACATCTGCTCGTCGACGTCTTTAATGTTCATTTATTGTCTCATGCTTAGGGTTCATATTGACAAAGAGTCGGAAAATTGCGCACAATTTCGAAAGAGATGGAACAGGAATATAACGAAGAACTAGTCAAGTGCATAGCTCAACATAAACTAATTTCTCTTCTTCGGATATGCCGACTTAATGGGATCACGTCTTGAAAGCTCAGAGACGGATTGCTTTTACAGCTGGATCAATATTTCCCATTTGCATTTAAACCAATATTCGAGTATTCAATAATATAGAAAGTATGAAAATTGATTAATTAAAATGACTTTTCTTTTTCATTTTAAAGGTGGCTAAATTGGCATTTTCTGTGGTGACCTTTGTTCAGCAATTAAATATTGCTGACAAATATTTAAATATTTAATTTAAAAAAAAAAATACAATACGCAATTAGATTTGTCGATTTCTGCCCTTGAAATTGGCATTTACCTAAAAATATTTGCACAAGATAAAAAACCATACACGTACATATGTATACTTGGTCCAATAAATATATGATAGTTGTTTCACCTCACTTTCTAGTGTCACAAAACTTAGGTCAATCATTTACAAATGATAGTAAAAATTTGATTTACCGAAGGAAAAAATGTTTAGCTGTTAACAAAATGGTCTCATTTACTATTTTTCTTACCTACTAATAAAAGTATGCGTCAGGAGCGGCCTCCTGGTTGAAGTATAGAAATTGGATTTTCGAAAAAACTAATCCCATTGGCGTAACTCAAATGGCAGTGAAAAGACACTGAAGGGGAACTGAAACATAATTTGACGGCCAATGCATTAGAATGGGCCAAAATTGGCAGAGTCAAAGTTTTGCCTTGATCTGTGGAAATTCATCGATCGAATTAATGACCAACTTTGATGACGCCGAATAACCGAATGGTACTAAACGAGCTAGAACGAGTCGGTATAAATATAAAGGCCAATATATCTGGCTGAAAAAAACAGGATTAAGACTTAGAGTAGTTCCACTTGTGTATATAATACTGGCTAAAAACAAACCCATTCAAATTCACACTCTTTATTCTGCCTATGCAATAATTAAGAATTATTACAACTCCTTCGGCTGGAGTAGAAAAGGTTATTATTAACAACATTTAGTTATTTTTGGCAAAAAACAAACTATCATTTGTCTATTCACTATTTAACCATTGAACGTAGCAGACTTAAGAACAGCATTAGAGAGTTTGCGGTTCTTGACTTCATAGCGGGCTTTGTAACCATTCTTATCGGCGGTGTACATGGTAATGGACTCGGTGTCAGTCTTCTCATCATAGGACGAATAGGTACCCATGCGAACATGCTCCTCCTTGTCAGTGCCAGGGTTCAGAATGAGACCAATTTCCTCACGTTTACTGCCATTTGGCTCCTCCAAGCTGCCAATTAATTGGAGATCTTGGTTATGAATGCTCAAATCCATTGGGATACGATTTCACCTACTTAAAACGGTAGCCATCAGGAGTGGCCACTTGTTTGAAAAACTCCAAAGCGAGTTGCGGGTAATTGTAATCCAAGAATCCCGCCGAGCTATGGGCAAGCATACCAGCCACAAGGGCAGTAAAAAGTAACTAAAACAAAAACATTTCAATTAGACTTAAATTCGAAAGGTTTGCAAAAAAATAGATTGCAAAATCACAGATTCACTAACCATCTTTAAAGACATCATATTAGTGCACACTGAAGAACCGAATGATACTGAAGAATCTAAAACACTTGTGAGTGATTTATAAAGGCTAAAACGTTTGGATACGAACCATAGAAAATAAAGCTGATGATTAAGGAAACTGGATTTGCAAAATAATGCCTTAAGATAAACATAATATTGGCTATAAAGAAACCGGTCCGATTCACACTCTTCTGATCCTCCATTTCTTTGAAAAAAACTGAATTTTTTATAAATTCAGATTTTTAAGTCTCACCAAACTATTAATGAAATTATTTCATCTAAATTACATCAAACGACATTTAAATTGACTTTTCTTTTCTTGGCTTATAAAATGAATAAATCTTGGGAAGACATACAAAAAGATTATAATGACGTGATCATTAGATTTATTAACGTGTTTAGTTTGCCATAAAAAACACGCTAATTTCTCTTCATCTTAGTTAGGTAAACACCACACCAGATTTTTTGAAAGGTCAAACAGCATTACGCAATGGAAACTTGTCTGTCCAGAATCGTCGGATGATGATAATGAAAAGTCCAAAGTTGATCTTGACCAAACTTCAATGAACTTGTTGCCAAGACATCATAATCATAACCAGTTTAAAGATTGGGAACATAATAAATAGTTTGACGTTTTCACTTTTTTTTTTTGTTGGTTTATTTACAAAATGAAGAATCTTAAGTTCTTTAATTATTACTAATTGATTTAATTATTAACCAGAAGCAGACTTAAGAGCACCAGGACTCAATTTACGGTTCTTAATCTCGTAGCGGGATTTGTAACCATTCTTATCAGCAGTGTACATGGTAATAGTCTCGGTATCAGTCTTCTCATCGTAGGATGAATAGGTACCCATGCGAACGTGCTCCTCCTGCTCAGTGCCAGGGTTTAAAATGACGCCAATTTCCTCACGTTTGCTGCCATTTGGCTCCTCCAAGCTGTAAGTTAGTTCGAGAGTTTTAGCTGATCCTCATTAGGAAACGCCACCACTTCACCTACCTAAAACGATAGCCATCTGGGGTGGCCTCCTGTTTGTAAAATTCTGTTGCCAGCTTTGGGTAAATGTAATCCAATAATCCCGCCGAGCTGTAGGTAGCCATGCAAGCCACCAGGGCAGTGAAAAGTAGCTGGAATAAAAATAATTAATTAATTTACACGTGTAATCAAAGTACATTGATCATGCAGCTGCATTGTCCGTGGGCAATTAAAATATTAAGTTTCGCAAAATCAACATCAGAGACATTGCCTTGATCTGTGCAACTCATTGATCCGATAGATTCACTCACCAGTTTGGCTGTCAACATGTTGATACGCTCTGAAGTAACAAAGTGATACTAAAGCATCTGAAGCGTTTAGCTACCTATATATAAAAGCAAAATATCTGCATAGATTGTAAGCAATGTATAGAAACGATGACGATGTCGACTTGGAAAACATTTGTATTGATGAGCGGGTAAGTCATAATTTTCAACATACTTAGTAGCCGCTAAAAACAAGAAACCGGTCAGAATCGGAATCAGCTCTTCGGGTAAACTCGTAGCCAGTCCCCGGAGATTTTGTATTTTGGTAAGTTACTAACCACATGAGTTATTATATAACCATATTCTATAGCATGACTAAAAAAAAATGTTTACTTTTAAGCAATTTTTGCATATATTAAAACTATGCACAAAATAACAAGTTGTTTCAATTGAGTGTTTTTTTTTTTACCTTTGTAATGAGACATCTGAAGTTAAGCGAACTTTTATTGAGGTAATAAGTAAAAAATAAAAGGCGGAAGTGTGATAGTCATTCAAGAATCCAATGACGTGATCATTAGATGTATTTTCACAATTCAATGGGCGTGTTTGGTTTATTAATATTGTTAAAAAAAAAAAACAAAAACGTCAATTTCTCATTGACATTTTTTCTGACAGGTGACTGCAAATGATAATGAAAAGGTTTGACTAAATATAGTCAAACAAACAAATTTAAGGCACTTTTTTTTTTATTTCCAAAAATAAAATAAACTATTATCAGACTAATTGATAATATTCTATTTCAAAATTTTAACCAGAAGCAGACTTGAGAGCACCAGGACTCAATTTACGGTTCTTAATCTCGTAGCGGGATTTGTAACCATCCTTATCGGCGGTGTACATGGTAATAGTCTCGGTGTCAGTCTTCTCATCATAGGACGAATAGGTACCCATGCGAACATGCTCCTCCTTGTCAGTGCCAGGGTTTAGAATGAGACCAATTTCCTCACGTTTGCTGCCATTTGGCTCCTCCAAGCTGCAAATTAATTGGAGTTATCAGTTAGCAAAGTCAACTCCATTGGGACTCAATGTCACCTACTTAAAACGGTAGCCATCGGGAGTGGGCTCCTGCTTGTAGAACTCTGTGGCTAGCTTGGGGTAAACGTAATCCAATAATCCCGCCGAGCTGTAGGCAGCCATGCAAGCCACGAGGGCTGTGAAAAGTAACTGAAACAACGAACAATTCATTTACACATAAAATCGATGCGTTACGATCGGGCAGCTGCATTGTCGACCGGCAATTAGAATGATAATTTGATTGCAAAACACTTAGATATGCTATTAAAATAGCTGGCTATTTGCAAAGTCAACATCATCAGAGCCACACTGCCTTGATCCTATGGTGATGCATTTCATCGATCGATTCACTCACCAGTTTTGCCGACACCATATTGATGCACACCGAATTACCGAATGATACTAAAGTATCAGATCGCTAAGCGTTCTATTTAAAGGCAAAAAAATAATATGCATACTAAAAATATGCGTGTATAGGCGATGATGCTGGCGAAAAAAAACTAGATTGATGCGCAAGTACTGCATATTTTCTATATAAAAGTGGCAAGATAGTGGCTAAAATCAAACCGGTCGCATTGGCATTGCCTTTGTATATTGGTAAACTGCTAAATTTGGGATGCGAATAGTTATATAACCATATTCTTGAGCATCAACATATAAATTTATGGAATTTCTTTTATACTTAATATACATAATAATAATACAATTCAATCACTTGTAATACAATACGTTTAATAACGGGTCTGATAACGCCAAATTTCAGTTATTTGTTTATTTTTTATTAACAAGTAAAAAGTATTAAGTTAAATTTAGCCCACTAAACTCTTCAACACTATGGGACTTTTTGCGAAACCTTCTTGCTGAAAAATCTCGTAGTGGGCTCTGTAACCGTTTTTATCAGCAGTGTAATCGACATTAGACCGAAGTTTATATTTCGGATCATAGACTATATAGCTGCCTTTGCGAATAAGTTCTTCCTCGTCACTGCCAGCATTTAATATTTTAACACTTTCACCTCGTATGCTTAAGTTTGGCAAATTGTAGCTGCAATTTGATATGAAATTTTAAAGGGAGTAATCAAATTTTAATTGCATTTTTACGTACTTTAAAAAGTAACCATCTTCTAAAGGTACTTGATAATAATTAAGTGATTCGAGCACCGGATAGTAGTGACGGTTAATTGGACCGGCTGAGCTGTAGTCCGCCATGTAAGTCACGAGGCTAGTGAAAAGTAACTAAAAACATTGCATTGTCGTATGAAATCAATAAATGAAAGGACGGATTGTTACACTCACCAATTTTGTGGACAACATCGTGATGAAGAACCAAATGATACTACAGAATATATGGGTCTTTCAATTTGCTCAAAGGCTAGAGTCAAAACCGGAAACCGGAATTTCCATAAACCAGTCAGACTTAGACTCTTTTATTGATATGGCGCCACGCCTCATTTTTTTTAGATAAGCGTTTTTTGTTACTCTCTTTAAATTAGGTAGAATGCTTAGTTACACGGTTTCCCCTGAATTTTATATTGTTGTTCTTTTTTAAATTTTAAACATTTTCTACCACTTTTTTGTTTCCTTATTAATATGGTATAAGATGTTCTTACTCCAAATATGAAAAGTTTGCTCATATGCAGTAAGAAAACTGGTATTCATGTTATGAAATTAAGTAAACTACTAGCCACAATCAGGAATAATGAGTTATAAACCACATATCAAAACTGTATGCTCCCACCTATTAATTCATAACTTAGCATCTATTATTATATAAATTAGTTTCTATAATTAAATTCATATGATAGTTTCCATATTTGTGAAGCGGTTGTCCTTGAATTTTAGTTAAAATTTTGCCAAAATGTTATTTGTTTAACAATTTCCAACTAAAACTGGTTAAGTTTATTATATGTTTTTATTGAAAAAGTGTTTAGCGTTGCAGTATGCCTAACTTAATCAAATCTAAGGTGTCTTTCATATAAGTTGTATTCATTGTGCAAATTTTTTTACGTCGATTAATGTAGAATTTAATTGTTTATTTATAAATTCTAATGACAAAAGTATTTCAAAACTATTACAGTTCAATCGATTGTTTTATTAGAATATTAATAGGTCTATTACGTATGATATCTTCATTAGTTTTATATTAAAGCAAATATGTATTTAATAAGATCACTGATCTATAATTCAAATTTAGTAAAAATATCAAAGTATGTCATAGTTTATTTAAAAGTGAATTATAAATATTCTATACGAAAAGCATAACATCCATAAAAAAAATATGATTAAAGCTATTAAATATTGATCACCTGCAATTTAATCCAAGAATCATCAAGTTGATTAAATTGTCAATGGCATTTTAACTACCCAGTTTATAGATCAATTACGATCAGTTTAAAATATTTACTACTGATCTTTTTATTTCTCTAATTCTGTAAATAAAAATGTTATATAATCTCATCAGTTTTTGGTCATTGTATTTTAGCTATATAACAAAGTGTGAATCGACTTGGCTGGCACATTGACAATAAAGCTGCCTCGCACACTATCATCCACAGTGATATCCACATCGGCTCGTCCACTATTGAAAAGGATGGCAGCAATTTTCTTATCAGGTCGCTCAAATGCCACTGAATCCAAATTGACATTACTTGGGGATGCCTCAATCCGAACAGATCCCTCTGGCACAAGTTTAGAAAAGTGTCCCATGGCGTAGAACATGGGTTGCTTATAAAACTCTTCGTAAGCTGCAAGTTTTTGTTGAATTAGTATAAGAGAATTTTGTTCAAATGAATAATTCTGTTTAACATACTCGTTGTATTGGCTATGACAGGAGCATCAACCGTATTGTCCACATAATTCGGTCCACCCTGCTCATCCAGAATAATATTCCAGTCAATCCAGCCATGGAATCCAAGCTTCAGATTTTGCAAATAATCTCGGGCATATTTTTCGGCACGTTCCCAACTGCCTAGTAGGGGGGCTGCTTTTTGCCATGGCTTATCGCCTATGCATGATTCAGATACGATTAGCAACTTATCAGCAATATAATTGTTAGTGGAATCGATAAAACTGTTGCCAAATATTTCATCCCAATACCAATGCACTGATAATCCATCGAGATAATCAAGTGAATTTGGGCGTGTGTAGTTCATCTGGGGAAAAGAGCGCATTATAAAATATGAACTTTGTATTTAGATTAATGTGTTTTGTTACCATTTTGAACCAATGAGGGAATGAATAACGTTGATCATCGTTGCTGAATATTACAAGATCCTTGAAGGCAGAATTGCGAATGGTAGGTCCTAGATAATCGTTGACCCATATAGCCTGGGTCTGTGGCGTCCATCCCATGCTCATAAATTTGACAAAGAACATAAAAAATATTCCATTTAGGGGTTCATTACCCGTGGATATGGCCCAAATGGGCAGACCATTATCCTCCATCAGCTTCACCCATTTGAGATGATAGTCGGCCCAAGTTTGATAATATGCCCGCTTTAGGCGTCCGAATCCAGTCCATTTGTTGTTCGTCTTCATCCATGGCGGAGCACTCCAGGCGGCTCCTTTGATCTTCAGGTTCTTGGCTCCCGACACCTCAATTAAACGTTTCATCTGAGCCACCCGAATTACATCTCGTTCATCTAGCTGATCCATGCCACTTAATTCAGTGTCGCCATCCTCCTCTGAATAGGACCAAGGACTCAAATCAAAATCACATCCTCCAATTGGAGTACGCATCAAATTGAATCCCAATCCCTCTTCGCCATAGAAGGACTTGTAGAGATGATTGTCTATATCCTGATTGTTAAAGTTCTCCAATATATGGGAAACTGCTCCAGTAAAACTGCCACCAAATCCGGTAATCGTCTGATATGTTGTGCTCCGATTTAATTTCAGAGCCACATATCGAGTAATTGCACTTTCTCTTGACTCCACTGTGAAGGCGCTGGCCAGAGTATTCTCCCATAGCTCTGTCAAAAATTCATCATTATTTGTTTCAGCAGCAGGTTCTTCATAATCATCGACAATATGCTTTGACTCTGTTCCAAAATTTCCGCTGGAAGTGGCAAAGCGAAGTCCTTGCTTCGAACTAGATATGAGGGTGAATTCTGTGTCACTCGTTAAGATGGGATTGTCCAAATAGTCGCAATAGTCCGACGTACACACACACACCTTGCCATATTCGGCCTCTTTTATTTTACAGGGAAATGTTTCCGCTTGTCCATTGCCTTCATAAAAAGTAAAATAAAAAAACTTTTTAGAAGTGGTTTTTCCAACTAAAAAATATAGCAAACTTACCAATTGCTGCAATCAGCAAAATTCCAGCAATTAGCCAAAAATATTTGCTAGTGAACATTATTCAATTTGAGTCCACCTGTGCGATTGGCTTGCTACCAACAAACTGAAACTGCTTAGCCATTTGGAGGTTTAATGTGAACACTTGGCCAACGCTCAAGTGCTGACTAGGAAGTGGGGAACTGATTAAACGTGCATAGATATGACTAACGTGATTCTTAGACTGGACTACAAGTTGTGACAATAATTGTAAAAATATAGAAATCGAAATTTCTGTAGTTAGATCAAAATCTATACCGAAAGTATATTTTTTGAATTTGACTCTAATTTAAGTATGCTTTTGCTGCGTATTTTGCTAGCATTTGAAAAATTTCCATCATGTTGGCTATGACTTAGCTTTGATTTCCACTTGGCGTTGAGTCGGATAAATTTTCTCATTCAATACGAACAGTTCATCCGGCAAACAACTCTCTCAGTTCCAAAATTTTTATTTTTTAAGTTTCCAAAAAGTTATTTTCCCCTCACTTACAAAAATGGCACCAAAAAAAGATGGTAAGAAATTAGTTTATTAAAAAAAATTGTCCTTTACATGTCTTGACATGTTATTGACAGGACCTGGACCTGGAGCGTATATGCTGCCAAGTACTATTGGATACGCGAAAACGGATTACAGAAAGACTCGCAGCCCGCGTTATTCATTCGGACTAAGGAGTCAGAGCTCATATGAGGAAGATGGACCTGGACCAGCAGCATATAAACTTGGAAGCGTTACACGTTATGGCAAAGCAACAAATTTGAAGTTTTCCATGCTGCATCGTGGTGAACTCGAATAGTCCAAATGGTTAACCAGTGGTTAATTCCAGTAATATAAATTGATTTATGGTCAGATTTGGAGTACAAAAATAAAACACTAAACAGAACTGCAATCGATTATCTTTTGATTCGTTAATCTAATCGCTTAACAACACTCATTAGGTTTATCAGTTTACAATAAGCTAAACTGGTGGGCAGAGAATTCACAGGGGTCACAGTGACCAGGTGTGCAAAACAAGTAACCTTATCATCTTATGGTCCCAAACCCGCAACTGTTATCTGTAATGAATGTAAAATTTAGTTTTATGATTTTCTGATAAAACAAACGCCTACTTATATTCTGATTGCTATAGAAAATCAATTTTTTTCATAAATGGCTAACGCAATCCGTCACAAATTTGTCGGAAACTAAATTTAAAACGAAAAAATCGAAAAAAAAAAAAACGTTCGTTCAATCGAATGGAAAATGTGACTAAAGGCTAAAAAATCTATAGCATGCTTATCAGCGCTCTCTCATATGTACACTCGTCCCATGCCTGGTGTTGCTTGTGATGATTTTGATGTTGGTTATGTTGCTCGGTCTGAACTTTAAGCTGGCTCTTTAATCCCCCAAAAGATATTATGACCTACATGCTGCAAAAGAAAGTCAAATAAAAAAGCTTTAAAGTGATATAACAACAACGAGCCAAACACAACAACAAGCCCAATAAAAAAAAAGCATGAATGAATGAATTTGGTAGCCTTTATGATTTCTATGAGTTGATACCCTTATAAAGATTCGGCACCACAACTAAAGGTTTAGTTGGAGCTAAAACAGGGCTTCAATCACATCGTAACGTGTTTTCTAAGGAATTTTTTAAACATATAGGGTATTTTTTTCTTAGCAAAGAGTCAATTTGATTGCCTTTGGGCATATACCCAGGAAAAGTGTCAAAGTTTCCCCGTTGAACACAAATTGAATCTCAGATAAGTTGCTTGCTGGCTGGTTGCCTGGCTCTTTCGTTCGGCGTCCAACAGGCGTTCGTACTCGGGGGTCGAATCGGTTCGCAATAAACTGTCAATAAAATACAACGGCAACTTGTCGCAGCCTTTCAATATTGGCACATACGTCGTTGTAGCAGCACCGCCACCTGTTGCTCCTCAGCCACATAGAGCTCTGTTTTTCGAGTTCTCGTCTTCCTCTGTGAGTGTGTGTGTGTGTGTGTGTGTGCGTGTGTTGGTGGACATATGTGTCGCTTTTGCTTATACATATATTATAGCATAATTTGTGGCGCGAAAAAATATTGAATCAAACAAAAGACTAGTTAAACAAGCCATATGGCAAACTAAATTTATCGTGCGGGAGTGTCTAAGCAGGCTTTAAATTAGTTTATTGTCTGCGTGTGCCATGTCGGAGAAATCAACATACAATCGTGGGCATACTGAAGGCCTGAAGACTGAAGCAGCTGCTCAACTAAATAGTTCTGGTTGCTCCACATCTCCCGCCCATACAAACGGAAATCGGTGTTTAATTGCACTGATTGTATATTTGGCCCTACTTCTGGATAATGTTCTACTGACCGTAATCGGTAATCGGTCACAACAGTATTCAATTAAGCGGGAGATTAACCTCTAATTTACCATTTCTAACAGTGCCCATATTGCCCGACTATTTGGCCAATCTGGATATAGAGCAACAGCATCGGCAGGACCAGCTTCATCGCCTCTCGCCCATGTTAATCAGTTTAGACACTAATGGAGTCTCCAAGCCACCGTTAATATATCGCCATGGAGAGCACTTTGTGGCCAAACATCCCATTCCTGGTAAATCGATGGTTAATTTCAATCCATTGCAAGTCCCTTCAAACGATGCGACCACAACCACGCCCACGAACACGGCTATGCCCATGCCTGTGCCTATGCCCACAGTATTGATGGGCAGCATTGAAAATCAGTCGGGTGGCAGTAATGTGTCCAAAGGCCTGGCAAAGTCTGTTGATAACCGCAATGACAACAGCAACAGCAACAACAACAACAACAACGGCAACGGCAATATAAGCAGCAATAACACATTGGCCTTGACGCAAGAGAATGGCTCCATTGGACTGCTGCTGGCCATGAAGGCACTGGTACAATTAATTTTCAATCCCATCGTTGGCAATGCGTCCAACAAGTTTGGTTACCGCCTACCCATTGTGGTCGGTACCTTTTTCCTGTTGGTCTCCTCGCTGGGTAAGTAGTAAATGACAATGGTGCATCTATTTATGAAACGATCCAAAATATAAAAGGTCAAATTCGATGCGAAACTGCATCGCAAATGCAGAAAGAGCCAAAGTCCTCAGACTGTCATTTCGATTTTGAAAAATTATACCTTATTTAATTCTCAAATTGACATTAAACACTTGGTAATTTAAAAAAAAAAGTATGGTATAAAAAGAAGATCAAAAAGGAATATGGAATGAAATTTTACATATTATAGTATTACTTCTTGATTATTTATTTAACTATAATTGGTTCACAGTCTTCACAGTTGGCGAATCATATTGGTCATTGCTATTGGCTCGAGCCGTTCAGGGCGTGGGATCTGCCTGCGTTAATATTTGTGGCATGAGCTTGGTGGCCCAACACTATCCTGAAGATGATCGACGCTCTAAGGTGATGGGCATTATTTTGGGCAGCATCGCTTTAGGTGTATTGCTCGGTTATCCTTTCGGTGGCATCCTTTACGATTTAGCTGGCAAACCTGCTCCGTTTATTATACTCTCTGCATTCATCTTTTTGAATTTGGGCCTACAATTGTTCACAATGGATTTGACCGTGCAGCCTGAGGTGGAATTGGAGTTGGAACAAAAGGCACCCAAATGGCGCCCGTTGCTAGAATGTAAAATGATTCTGGCCATTGTTGTGGCGATTTGGTTCTCCACATCAACAATGGCCATATTGGAACCGTGTCTGCCCATTTGGTTAATTCAATATCTCAAGCCGAACAAGTGGCAGCTGGGAACAGTTTTCATTCCAGACTCTTTGGGCTATTTTGTGGGTACGAATTTCTTTGGCACCATTGCCTATCGCTTTGGCCAGGTGAAAGTATCCTGCATTAGTCTAATTCTGGTAGGCGTTGCATCTATATTGGTAGGTAATCTTCTCTCAGTCGGTAAATTGAAAATAAGCTGCAAATTTGTCCTTGCAGATACCCAGTGCCACAACACTGGCACAGCTTCTGTTGCCCCATTTTGCATTGGGATTGGGCATAGGAATAATTGATGCTGCTTTAGTTCCACTGCTGGCTAGCTTTGTAGATGCCACTCTAAGCAAGGAGGAAGCCTCTAATGATTCTTCAAAAACCATATCCAGCTATGGCACTGTCTATGCCATCCAACAGACTTCCGTTAGTCTGGCTTATTGTCTGGGTATGTTCAAGTGAACTTTTCACCTTTGATTGATTTTAATTGCTCTCCGTTTCTTTTTGTCAGCTCCTTTGATTGGCGGTGAACTGGCTCAGAATTTTGGTTTTGCTTGGCTTATGCGTATTGTGGGCATCTTTAACTTGGCCTATGGCCCAATGTTGGTCTATCTTCATCACAAATACGACCCCAAGGTAAGCTAATTCCAATTTCTCAGGTGGCTCACTTAACTAATGCTGATTTGCCCAACAGACGCAACGTGACCAGAGCCAAGATATATTGCTTCAAACCAGTGGTCGTGGGTCACGATATAATCAATTTTATAATTCAATGGATATGGAATAAATAATTAATATTTTTACTATAAGAAATCCTAAGCTAAAGCAATATCTTTAAAAATTATAGATAAAGGATATTATTATCATTTACCCGAAACTTCAACGTCATCCTAATACATATTGAATAACCCGTCCGTTTGATAAATATTATTTTTAAAGAATTTAATTAATTAATTGCTAGCATCTTTGGCACTTTCTAGGAAATAGGTATCACTGTAATCTATTTAATCTGTGTAAAATACCGAATATGCATTTATTTCCTTTCTTCTCAATAAAAATAAACGATAAATTCGATATGTTGAATTGTAAGATTTTAGATTTTTAAGTATGCCTTGATTTTTGTTTTGTCGGCAACATGCTATATCTCAGTCTATGGAATATTCATTCCAATTCTTGACTCCGTTCGGCAAACAACTCGAAAGAGTTTCAAAATTCTCCGTTTTCATATTTAATCTAATATTGCAATAAACAAAACCTAAAATGGCTGTACGTCCTTTTGGTAAGAATAATAGTCTAGTTGGTATCTCATGTAAGTAATTATGATGGTGTGTCCTTGTTAGGGCCTGGTCCTGGTGCTTATATGCTGCCACCTACTGTGGGTTATGACCATCATGATTCACGCAAAAACCGATTGCCCCAATATTCGTTTGGCGTGCGAACAAATCTGAATGGCGAAAATTCTGGTCCTGGACCCGGTGCCTATTTGGTTGACAAATTGACTCGTCATGGCAAGGCTGGTGGTTTGGAGTTCTCCATTGCAGGAAGAACAAACACAATAGGTAAGTGGGGCCATTTCCTACTGACAGCTACTGCGTACAATATGTGACGCCTTTCAGATAAAAGAGTCGGCCCCGGACCGGGTGCCCATGATGTACACCTCAAGCCCTTCTTCTCTGGGACAAATGCCCCAGCCTATTCAATCGGACTTAAGACCGATTATGCCTTTAAGAAGCATGGACCTGGCCCAAATGCGTACAAATATGAGGTCAATTCTGTTAAGCCTGCTGCCCCTGCTTACAGCATGTGAGTATTAGCCCATATCTGCTCCCAGAGTAACAATACATTAATACTTATTTGCATTCTCATCTAATTAGGGGCTTGCAAACGAAAATTAATCGCAAACATGATTCTCCTGGTCCAGCAGCTTATGCTGCTGGAGATCTTAATATAAAATTGCCAAGTGCTCCACAATATAGCATGTCTCAAAGGTGCGGATTACGTTCGAAGACTGTGGGACCCGGTCCCAATTACTACGATCTTATGTATTATCGACCGGGTAAAACTGGACATTCGTATTCGTTTGGTATACGCCATTCGCAGTACGCGCCACCTATGATTGTTAAATGTGATAATATGTAGTTTTTGAAGAGCAGATTGCAATATTAGAAAAAATATGTACCAAAATTTCAGTTCAAAATAAATTTCAGTTCAAAAAATTGGCATAAATGGTTACATCTAATTGCCTTTCAAATGATTTTGCTTAAATCAAAAGTCAACAAGAAGATCTATGATCAATTTGATGTATCCACCCGTTAGAATTTAATTAGATTCGGCTATATTTTAAGCGGAGCCCTTTCTCAAAGCAGGTCATGATTTCAAACTTTAGTTAAAACAGAAAATGGGGGTCCCATATTTTTAGTGTACCTTCCTAATTCGTTCGGCAACAACTCGAAAGAGTTTCAAAATTAGCCGTTTAAATATTTCTAATATTGCAATAAAATAAGTCCCATTAATGGCTGTTCGGGCAGTGGGTAAGCAAGGCGTTTTTTAGATAAAATATGTGTATGCTATAAATGTTCTTGGTCACTAAGGTCCCGGTCCGGGTGCGTATATGCTACCCCCAGTCCTGGGTTATGATCGGCATGATACTCGAAAGCAGCGAATGCCTCAATATTCTTTTGGGGTTCGCACGAATGCTTCAGGTAGATTTGTTGGACCTGGACCCGGTGCCTATATGGTCGATAAAATGACTCGCTATGGAAAGGGCGGAGGCTTGGAGTACTCAATGGCACCAAGGACACCTACCACAGGTGATTGGTTATTGTCTTAGAGAGTAATAAAGGCCAGTCTATTGTTATTTGTTATTTAGATAAAAGATTCGGACCCGGACCGGCAGCCCATGATGTTCATCTAAAACCTTTCTTCACTGGCACCAACGCTCCATCCTATTCCATGGGTCTTCGCTATAACTATGACATGAAAAAACACGGCCCCGGACCGAATGCCTATAGATTTGATATAAATCCTGTAAAGCCAGCGGCACCTTCATATAGCATGTGGGTTCATCTATGCAATAATTTCTAATTTGAAAATTTTTCAAACTAAACAACTATTTGCAGGGGGCTGCAAACAAAGCGTAACCGCAAACATGACTCTCCTGGCCCAGCAGCCTACGTTCCTGGCGATCTAAATGTACATTTGCAGCGTGCTCCTCAATATACGATGACGCCAAGAGGCGGAAAAATATCGAAAACCTTGGGACCAGGACCCAACTATTATGATCTAATGTATTATAGGCCGGGCAAAAAGGGAAATTCGTATTCTTTTGGAATACGGCATTCCCCTTTTGCTCCTCCTATGATTGTTAATTGTGATAATGCGTAGAAGTTTTCAAGCAAATTGCAATATTAGAAAAAAGTGTCGCCAAAATTTTTTAGTCTAAATAAATATGACAATGAATTTGTTAATCAAAAACACAAATATACTTGACTTTGGCCCAAAGAAAGATAAAAACACACTGTATGTATTTTATTCAGAAAATCTTAATGCTGTTCTTTCATATTTCTTCCATACCAATACACAGCAAAACTAAATATATTTGTAATAATAGAAAACGAAAAACCAACTGAATAAATAAACTGATAAATAGATTAGCAACGCTTCAATCTTTGTTTATTTTGTTTTGCTTACTTATCAAAAAAAATGTACCAAAATAATATTAGTTTCAGTTTCAAAACTACAAGATCAGTACGTTCTCACAGCTCCGTAAGAATTCTTAAAGTTTTAGAAAGTTTTGTACTTTGTATACGAATTTAAAAAATGAAATATTTTTGAGAGTTTTCTTATTTGTAAGTAAGCTATAGGCTATAAATCACTACACCCTTTTTCTCATACATACAATTACTGTTAATCCATACATATGCTTATTTTCCAAGGGATCGATTTACGAACGTTTCGGAATCCTGTTTAAATCTTAAGCTGATCGAAGTTTGGTTGATGATTTTCTTTTTTACCAAGGCTAATAAATAAGAGGTAAGTTTTCAATACAACTTTTGTGAAAACCATATCCAAAAACAAATTCTGTTGAAAAAAAAGCCATGTGTATTTTGGCAACTATAGGTTTCGCAGTCATAATGATTGTATGCTTGGGACTCTTAATTTATATAGCTGTTTTACCTAATCTCTAGAAATGATTAATAATTGGACAATCTTTCATGCGCCTTCATGAGTAAATGTCTTAAATTAGTCAAATAAACCGTTTCGGATGAAATCTGCCAGTGTCAACAAAAGAAGCTTAAAAAAATGCCAGTTGGGTATAATTTCGACGATTGTTGCGAATGTTTTCTGGGTGGTTGTTTTGTATTTTTCTCAGTGTTGTTTTTGTTTTCAAGAGTAGGCGTTCGTGTTTTAGATTTTCCGTAGATTTGTAATTTTGGCTGTTTTATTTATATTTCTCGTTTAGTTTCAAGTAGTTGTCAAAATTTATAGAATTAAATTCCAAGAATTACGCGTTGTATTTACAAATTATATGCGGCATCAAATAGTCCAAGTCGAAGGCCTTCAATTTTCTCATCAATCTTTTGCCATCAATCTTTCTTTCTAAATCCACCAACTGGTTGTGGAATCATTTCCAAAGAACTTCAGGAATTTGCCACGCAAATTGTTTTTATAAGTTGTGCCACATACCGCTCATACGTAATAATAATAAACCAACGTCCATCAAAGTTGACACCAATTTCTTTCCCTATGTTTGAAGTTCATCATTGGTAATATGTTGAGCTGTGTTACGGGTGCTGCCAAAAATGGTGGCACCCAATTGATTGAACCTGCGGATGATGATGGCGGTGTCGGCGTGGTTGGCACCCCCGATGCAGCAGAAGTTGCATTTGTCAAAGATGTCCATGAAGCAGAGGTCACACCGATTCCACCCTGCACCCCTAACACTCCAGCAAATCATCGAGAAGTTGGAGGTGGCACCGCACTATCCAGGCAATCCAGCAACCACGATAACCAATTTTTTTTTGAGGACGAGGTATTTCGTATAGATCGCCAGGGGCGTGTCCAATTTGGAGTGGTCACAGAGACCACCGAATCGTATTCATCAGATGACGATGATGACAGTGATGACGCATTGGGCAGTGGAGAGGTGCGAGTGGCATTTTATCCAGATGGCAAGGAAATTGTCCAGTCAGAACAGTCGGTAAGTGTGTTAAGCTAGGTTAAGGTTGGGGCCCCGTTGAGGTTATGTAACTCGGCCTCAACCTCAGCCTAGACATAACGGGTTAACTTTGTTTGAACAACTGTTGTTTCTTCTCCTCTTTTTCAATTTGGGTTTTTCTTCTTCGTGGATTGAATTGACACGTGTTGGTTCAATTTAACCTTCAATCGATTTTTAGATTGGTCTGGCCGATCGAACCTTGATGCCTGGAGATGTGGTACGTCGGCGTCGTCCAGGGCAAAAGGATCTTGGTGGTCAAGCGGGATATGTACGTGATGTGAATGTGCGAGCTGATGTTAAGGTACTTGGCAGCAAATATGTATTGAAAAATGTTCCAGCCGAGCGTTTGCGGCCCATTTCTGAATGGTCAAGAGATGCGCCAGTTTGCTTTGGAACCTGGATAGGGACTACTGTAAATGTGAGTGAGGCTGCTGTCCTAAGGTAAGTAAAGAAAAGCAGAGAACGAATCTTCAAATTTCTGATATTAACTATTTTTCTTAGATGTAGCAATGGAGCTCGACTGGAGATCACTTCGAATGATTTTTATAAGTTTAAAGATGCCTATACACAATGCGCCCTAGAAGTCTTTAATCCCAATGTATATTATCCTGGTAACATAGTTGTCGGCCGCCTGCCACCTGTAGACCGTATTAAGAATCTGACTCCTGACATTCCCCTTCCGACGAATCGAAAGGGACGGGCAATGGTAATTCTAAATAATTTGATTAATATGCAAAAATCCTCAGGTCCTCATGCAAAAATTATCTGTCTGTATTCAGTTTACTGTGGAATCCACACGCACAACTTCAATAGACGTGGCCTGGACTTGTCGTGCCTTCTCCTCAATGGAACATGGCGCAGATGTTGATGCCTTGAAACAGCCAAAAAGCTGCATTAAAGGCGATGATCTCAACCATGTTAAGCGTCTCAATATTTATGAATCCTATATGCTGCAAATTCACGATCGTTTCTACCTCAAATATTCCATATGTGATAAACTAATTAAATACGTCGACTGGGAAGAGGAGCAAGGTAAGTCTGGAATGACAACTACTTGTCAAGATAATGATGGTATAATTATTGATTTTTAGCTGCTACCTACTTGGGAATTTTCCAACGTCAACTATTAGAACAAAATCAATCGAATACGCCAAATAATTCGGGTTCATTGGCAAACTTAGAGACTTTACCTGGTTCCAGTTCTCGCACTGTTCGCAATCAACCTAAATTCCGCCGCTTGTCCAATAAACAGGGCAGTGGTGTGCGACTGGCCCGGAAGCAACAGGATGAGAATGAATCGCACAAGGTCACCACCACAGCTGCAACAAAGGCACGAGCCTTTAGCAATGATGACACATGGGATTCGGTGGATGAAGATGAATACGATGATGATATAACTGATTTGCAAGAGGCCACAGAAATTCCCGAAACTTGGACTGTTGCAGCCGAGGACAACACCAAACAGTTTGAGGTAACTGCAGTCGCAGCCTCTACCAATGCCATTTCATCTGCACAATCGCCAAAAATTAGCACACGTTGTGCCAAGCGTAGAAATGCGAAGAAAAAAATGCGCAGTGTGAAGAAGTTGTTAACAGCGCCTTTCGTAAAAAAGGCAAAAGATCCAAAAGATGGTGATGAGTTGATAGTGGAAACACTTGTAGTTTTTAGCTCGGTTACTGTAGTATGGCAGGATGGTACTGTGGAGACTGGCATTCACTCCACCCAATTGTATCCCATTCATCATCTCGATAACCATGAGTTCTTTCCTGGTGATTTTGTGAGCAATGCCAATGTGAACGGAACTGGACAGACCGACTATGGTGTGATACAGTCAGTGCATCATGATGAGCGTACTGCAAAAGTAAAGTGGTTTAATATCTACTCAAATATGGATAATCCTGTGTAAGTGCAAAGCACCTGGTTCCTTTAGCTGAATGAAAGTAGTATTATTATTGTTTGTCTTTCTAGTCCCTTCTGCAAGGATACGGAAGAGCTTAGCGTTTATGATCTCAAAGATCATTCGGATTATCAATATCGGCCAGGCACCATGGTGATTCGGGTGTCAAATTTCACTGGTGAAGACGCCGATTCCACAGCAGGTCAGGTTATTGAAAACTTTCCAGATGGTCGAGTGCGTGTGTGGTGGGTAAAGGGCCACATTACCATGTGCTATCCTCAAGATTTGTTTGAGATCAATCATAACGATCAGGATCATGAAGCCTATGATTCAGATGGTTCGGAAGACTCTTGGGAGACACAATCGGAAAATAGTCACGTTGAATGCAGTTTGAATATAAGCGGCGCAAACAGTCATGGAGTCAATGGAGAATATATTCTTGCTGGTCTCGTTCAAGTCAACGAAGCCCTAGGAATGCAAAAGGAAATTTTCCGTCTTCTGCCCAATGAACGCAAGCCGGAAGTTCTGATCGATCTGTTAAAATTATATAACAATTGTCGCTTTTTAGATTGCATGCTCAAAACTAGTTTCTTTGACGAAGAGTACTTTCAGGGTATCCTAAAGTTCAAAAATGACACAAAGTGTACACCGAATGTATCGAATGAGGAGGCAAAAAAAGAGGATGATGAGTCAACACACAAAGACACATCAGCGCCAGAAAACAATATTGCTCAGTTCACATCAACTCCAACTAAGCGAAAATCAACAACCAATTTAAATGCGGTTCTTTGCAAAAAATGTAGTCAGGTGGTTTCTCCCAAATCGAATTTAAATGAGGTGGTCACGAAGGAAGATTCGGAGAATCATACAGAACAAGATACCACCAATCATAGTATCAATGCAAAGGATGTGCACCAATATAGATTGGAGTATAAAATCATGTTAAACTTGGCACGAGGTAGCATACTCCAAGCATTTGTTGTAAACAGGCAGATTAATAAGGTAAGAATTCTGTTTTTACACCTAAATATGAACTTCAATTTCTCCTAATCCTTCGCAGAACGACTCTGGTGTTCATTCACGTGGTGAAAACAGTTCAACGAATCTTACCAGTCAAGCTAGCGACAGCAAAGAAACCTCTGAAAATACAGAGTCTGAAAAGGATGGTCCAACTTGGGAAGACCTTTTTAAGTCTGTTTTGGATAATCCTGTCGAGTTCTTGGCAGATCGAAATGCTGATGTCTGTGAGGTCTTCCTTTTCCTTATTAAAGACCAAATTAGCAAATGTCGTAAATGGATTGTGAAGACATCCTACAAGGGCAGCGACAAGGAGAAAGAAGACGATGACGATGATGACGACGAGGAAGTCAACGAAATGGAAGATGCAATTGAAGAAACTGATATGGCAAAAGAGCATCCAGTTACAGTTATTGGAGAGGCAAAACTGGATGTTGAAGTTGGTGGTGAGGTAGCCATGGATGAACAGCCGCTAAATCTGAATGCTCTCTGCGAAACTCTGTCACAATTGGACAGTCCCATGGCCTCTTCATCGCCATCCCACAAAATTCCTACTTCTTCAGCGTCCAGTGAAGAATCATTGTTTGAGGTGTTACCCATCGCTCCAGCTTCCCATCATTTTATTAACATGAAAATAACGCCCACATCTAAAGCACAATATCAGAGAGCTGTTCAGCGTGAATATCGCATACTTCAAGCTTCCCTGCCGCCGGGTATGGTGGTGCGCGCATACGAGGATCGTATGGATCTTCTCTCCGTTATGATGGTTGGTCCCAAGGGTACACCTTACCAGAATGCATTGTTCTTTTTTGACTTTCAAATGGGAAAGGACTATCCGAAAAATCCACCCACCTGTCTCTATGTCAGCTATTGTACAGAGCGTCTCAATCCGAATCTCTACGAAGAGGGCAAGGTGTGCGTGTCACTGCTGGGCACTTGGTCGGGCAGAGATACTGAAATGTGGACATCAGGTAGCACAATATTGCAAGTCTTAGTCTCCATACAGGGTCTCATACTGGTCGATGAGCCCTACTATAATGAGGCGGGCTATGAAAAGCAGCGCGGTAAGTGTTGCAGAACTTTACAAGCAGCAGTCAACATTTATATCTTACATTTTCTGTCTCCATAGGCACCCAGCTGGGCAAGGAAAATTCACGCGTTTATAACGAAATGGCCATTATAAAAATTGCTCACTCTACTGTTAAACAGTTGCAGAGACCGCCGCATATTTTCCAAAAGGAATTGATTGAGCACTTTAGTAAATACGGCAACGAAATTCATGGTCGCATGCAGGCATGGGCCGACTATTCATCTGAGGCACAGCGTCTGAAAGTGCTTAGCACAAAGGGTAAGAATATGAAATAGATATATAAAATAGAACGAGTCGGTAATTCTGTTGTGTTTTTTAGACATGCCAAACGAGTACCAAGAAAAATGTGAATTGCCCGAATTTCCATTGCTGCCTTGTAGTCGGGGATTTTGTATTGCAATTAAGGGTGTTCTTGACCAATTGCAGGATGAACTGGCCACTATTTGCAATAAGGACAAGCCACTGACGACTGAACTGAATACTACTGAAGCCGTTGCTGGTACAGCGCCACGTGCTGCTCCCGAGGAGGTCTGATTGATGTCTCAATTTGTTTTTTAATCTTAGCCTTCAATATTGGTGCCTCTAAAACTGAGAACAAAAAAAAAACATTTTACGTTTTATACATAATCTCAAATGTTTAGAACAATTTCCACTGCGCTCTAATCCTACGGCTAAATTAGTGTTTTAGTGACAAAAGGAGAAAACCCAAACTGAAGGTTTCGCAAATTAATTGCTTGAAACTTTCCAACTAATTGTACTTATACTTAGCCAGAATTATACTGAAATAATAATAGGGTCTAGAATCTACATACAATACATAGTTAGCATAAAATGGTATTTGGAAATGAATTTATAAATGTAATTGTCGGTCAAAAGTTTTATTAATGTTATGTGCAGGGAAAAAAAAAGATAATTGATTTTAAGCCACATTCGTGTGTAATAATTTATGCAAATCGTGTTGCTTCTCTTGAGGCGCAAACTATCGAATCTCCTAAGTTTATTGTCAAAATATTTATATGTATATATATACTTTAAAAACGTGTCCTTAATTGTAGTCATTCCATTTGAAAGTTAGCAAAATCGTGGCACATTCGCCCACAAACATCACTTCTTGCCGCCTATATTAAGATAGCAAAAACACTATTATATATATATATATATTTACGTACATATGTGAATAAATTAGCAATATTTGTTTTATTATGCCTTCAATTTCTGTTGAATCCAATCGACAAAAGCAGCTGTTCTAGTGTAGACACCCGGCCAACCCTGCAGACCGCATGGTTCCGGCCCATATGATGTAATACCGGCAGCATAAAATATTTCCTGCTTATTCTTATTAATAGGGACCATAAGAGGGCCACCGGAATCACCGCCACAAGTATCAATTTCCAACTTGCCACCAGCACACAACTGTGTGTTATTCAAATGCATTTGATAAGAACGATATTTATCCTGACAACGTCCCAAATTCCATACATCGACTGTAGCCTTTTGTTTTTTCGCACTTGGGTTGTTGTCCTTCGTTTTACCCCAACCGGATATATCCATGGCATAGCTCTCAAAAGCATTATTACGGAATTCATCATCAATCGGCAAGCAAATGGGCTTTATATAGTCGGTGTAACTAAGCAAATAAAGTGGAGGTATGTAGAAAGATTCAGGGTGTAGAGGATAAATTTTAGCTCACCTTACACTCTTCTTGAGTCGCAGTAAACCAATGTCATTCATTTGATCAATAGAATTGGGCATATATGATTCATGGATAATGTGTTCGTCAATCTCAATGTCAATGTGATTTGGAGCGCATGTTGTTTTACCATTTTTCTCAGTTACACAATCGGGATCGTTGGTGGTATCGTACTCACCTAAGCGGACGCTATGCAGTTCTAGACCATTTTTTTCAAGCTTTTGGCTGGCCAAACAATGACCCGCGGTCAGCACATAGCGAGAATTGATAAGAGCACCACCACAATTGAAGGTTAAATCACCGTTGATAGCTACAATCAAGAGATTGAAGAAAAATGAATCTTTGTACTCTCCAAAGTCCTATTCATGTGTATATACCTCTTTTATATTGCAATAGGACCATCCAGGGAAATTCCCAAAGTTGTGTGTCAACGCCGCCAATAATCCGATTGGCGAACATAACGCCACAAGTGCCAATACTAGGCAAAATATTACCATTTCCATCGTTGGCAGAAGTAGTGTCAGTAACTAAATCCTTTTCCTTCATTTGACTCGGAAGACAACAGACTAGAATACGATTAACTAAGCCTGTGCGTGTATTATCCAAACCACATTGGCTATCCGATAATAGTTGACGCTCAGCATCTGGAGTTTGGTTGCTATTGAGAATGCCCAAAAGAGTCGGACAGTTGTTGATATGGATGCAAACACCACGCTCTGAGCTACCCTTGGGAGTGCAATTTCCAAAGGTAACCGCAACTGCATCTACACAAACAAATTGAATATCATTAAACGGATTGCATAATAAAATCAGCAACCGGTTGCGATTGCATCAGTGAAGGACAGGACTACTAACCAGCTAGTCGTAGTTGTAGTACTGCACCGAGCAGCACTAGCACCAACATTGGTTCTGATCGCATCTCGAGCAACTTTGGATCAAGACTAAACTTACTCTCTCATTAGCTCGCCAGTTTAAGCTTTTATTAATCACAGATTGCCCTCTGCTGCTGTCGACAATCAACACTCTCTAACAAAACGAAATTTCTTCTCAATACACTCGAAATATCCATACACTATTCTAGTGAGGCTTTTCTGATAACCGGATTATCGCTAACCCTATACATGCATACATAAATAGGAGGTTATCGACTTATAGATGCAGTTGGCTCCAATCATTTCAATATATATAAGGAGATGTGAAAAAGGCGATGCATTAACTGGACTACTAAGAGCTATCAAATTAATTGTACATTCAGAAATTAACCTTTGTGCCTTTCGGAGTTTCCCCTCAACTTTGAGTTAATTAGTGTAAAACCCTTTGGGCCAAACCCAAAGTAAACTTGTCCCAAAAGAAAAAATAAAACCCCGCTCAACCAGTCCACATAAAAACACATCTTGTTCGAGTTCTGCGACGCTTTACTATCATGCTGCATCCAATTCGAATACAATCGCTTAGAACAATTAAATTTATAATGCGTTCCGACATTGTCTCAACCGGTTATTGTGTTGATCTATTTTTCACAAAGGTAGAACGAAAGGAGGGTCAAAGATGAGTTGGGTTTTAGTTTAGTTTATCTGTTTAAATCTTGTTGCTGTTGTTGGCATAGTTGTAAACTTGCTGGAAACCCTCACCATCATCACCCTCGCCATCGTCGGAGTCATCGGAATCGAATGTATTGTCGGGAATATCGTACAAACGAATAATTGGCTTGTTGGGATCTTTCATGATTAGATATTTGCCATCCCTTTGCTTCATAACTAGATCAATAATGCAACGTAGAATACCCCAGGCATTGTCCATGCTTAAGTTGATCTGGGTGGCAAACTCATGCGGTTTAAATTGTTGCGTTCCCAAAATAACGTGACGCGAATGATCACGGGGATTGATACGCGAGACGTATCCAAGTTTCAACTGATCGGATCCAGCAAGGACTGCCTGAACAGTCCATTTGGCTAGTTTACAGGCATTGTTTCGCAACTCATTGGCCAAAACCGCACCACGTTGTGTGTCCAACTTTTGACGCCATTCCACACCATTGGCCATCTTGGAGTCCCACTCGTTAAGTGCCTTAATGGACATGAACTGTGGCTCGCCGCTTGGAGTTTGCAGAACACCATCGTGTTCGCAACGGGCAACCAGCACCTGATTGTTGAAAAAAAAGAAACCGATAAGAAAAAATGATTTCAGGTAATTAAATTAAACTTACAATGTCGCTTCCCAATTCCCATTTCTTGTACCGATAGCCCACGCTGGCCACTTGTATGTCCTCGTCTTCGCTAATGAAAGGATTGCTCTCCTCAAACTTAAACTTGGCCTCTTGGTCGCCAGTCTTAAGGACCTGCTGGCTGAAGTTGTGGTTGATAAAGGTGGCCTCAATAGCCAGATTACGAGGAGAATTGCATGAGCTGTCATCATCAGTAGGTGGTTCAACGCTGGTCTCGTTCACAGTCAACAAATCGAACTCCGTATGATCGCGTTTGTCCATGAAGATTTTATCACCTAGAATTATACGAATTTATAGAATTCTGCAGGAAAATCCGTTTGGCTTAAACTTACCAACTTTCTCAATTACAATATCCCAAGAGTAATTGGAACGCGTCGAACACATAATAGTGGCCAAAATGGCATCAGTGGCGAACACATTACCCACCGTCTTCGACAAACGACGGATGACCGGGTCATCGGTGGTGGTCACCGTATGCACAATTCGATCGATTTTCTGCAAAGGTTTCTCGTTCTTGACATTGATTCGGTCGTAGGTCTTGTCATAGTACTCCAACGTTCCACAAGTTGCAATATCCACGCCCTCCTTTATATTGGGGAGCGACAGCTTGATGAGACGCGGGAAATCCATTTCCTCAATCGAAGCCCAGTCTGATCGCACAGCCACCGATGATTCACGCATTTTGGGTGGCGGCCCACGATTGCCAAACTTCTTGCCCATTCCACGACGGGGATCGCGGGCCTTGACATTCTTGCCACTCAATGTGGTCATGCCATGGGTATTGATTCCACCACGAGCATTGCGACCACGTCCAGAGCGCGAGTTTCGCATATTGCGGAAACGTCCGCGTTGATGGGGTGGCTTCTGAACACGGGCGGTATCCACCAAATGGAAAGTAGTTTCATCTTCTTCGTGGTAATAGGAGTACTGGATCCCAGTGCCAAAGCTGGAAGCATACTTGTCTGCAAACAGAAAGAGTCATAAGGTGGTTAATGCCACGACACACACAAACACACACAGACAAAGTCGCACATCAGCGAAATGCAAACATAACCTCACTTGTCCTAGCCTGCATTTCACTTTTTGTTTGTTCTGTGGACTTACTTTGGTACTTCTTATCATTGTTGGAGGTGTTGGTCCAGTCGCAAATCTTTCCAAGGCGATCATTCTTGCTGAAAGGCTGGTATGGCACGTCCTTAAACGTGTCCGGCAATTCGCATGGTCCCCATCCCTTCTCGTTGAACTGGACCGTGGGTTTCTCAAATGTCGGAAACTGGGCCGACGTATTAATAGTCTCGCTCATTGCAAGCTTTTCAATTCTTAGCAACTATTTAAAATTTGTTATTCAACTCAAAATACAAGAAATGTGAACAAATTCGCGGATTAGGCTGACTTGTCACGGATCGGCGTTGCCCAAAAGAAATTCAGTGTTGCAAAGTGCACCCATACGTGTTGTTCAACAAAACATATATTCTGCGTTGCCAGACCAATAAAAATATGTGGGATTTTTGTTTATTATTTATTTTATTTGGAATAAGGCGGTTAACATTTAGACATCGCCATTTAGACGTTTACCTTTTATGCCAAAGTGCTCGCGGTCTGCCTTAGACAAGACATGATTAGGTAAATAAGCTAGCGTATCAGCATGGGTGTCAAGCATTTCAAGACGCTCTCTTTGAATACGTTCCTGCAGTTCCTTATCGGCTTTGTCCTTCATGCTAAAGAACTGGACATTTTCAGCCATGGCGTTGGCACGCTTGCGTTGATTTTCCTTAATCATAGACAGGAGTATGTTCCCATGGTCTCTACGACGTTGTTGTTCAGCCAATTCCTGTTCCTTTTCGATAGCATCTGGGTTAATGGTCAATAACAACTCCTGTTCAGCAGCCAGCTCTTGGCGCCTCATCTCCATCTGCTCTTTATTGCGTTGCAAAACTTCAGCGCGGTATCGTTCCAAATCTTTTTTAACGCGTATGCGATCCATTTCCTCCTGTTGCAGCTGGTGGCGAAAGCGCTCGTCGTCCTTGGCCTTATATTCTGACTCAAGCAAATCGAGAAGCACGTTCTCCCGTTGCCGTTTTTCACTGTCTAGTTTATAGAGCTGATAACCCAATTGTGTGGTAATCTCTTCGTGCTTGCGTCGAACTTCAAGACGCTCGTGATCAAGTCTTTGCTTCCGTTCGTCCATCTGGGTTTGGGTCCTCAAAGCCTTTTTCAATTCAACCTCTTCCTCCTTATTTTTAAATTCCTTATATGTTTTTTTCTCCTCGATTAACCGGTTCATGTCCCTGCGTTTTCTGATCTTTTCCTGTTCTAGATGGTATTGCAAAGCTCTATCTTCCTCTTCGATTTGTAGTTGCAAGGCCATACGAAGTTCTCGATCTGCTACGGTCTCGACACATTCCTTTTTACGACGCTGTTGCGTCTGCTCCATTTGCAAGGCTAAACAGTCACGCAGTTTTTTTTGCTGTTCCTTAAGAGCAACCTCTTTTTTCTGTTCTTCGGCCAGAAACCGTAATCTTTCCGTTTCAGCCAATTGATGGCTCTTGGCCTTGTCCTTTTCAGCCTCCAAACGGGACTTTTGCAATTCGGCTCTCTGCTCACAAAGGTCCTTAGTGATAGCAGCCAGTCTTAAATGCTCTGCTAGCTGCCGCAATTCTTCACAATCGGTGCGCAATTGCTGACGGCGCTTCTTTTCTATAAATTCTGCATGCTTCAAGTCCTTCAGTTCCTTCGAGATGGGTACTTCAAGATCGGCTCCTCGCCACATAGGATTTTCCAATGATAGCTCCATGCTGCGATTGACTACATCACGTTTACCCAGCATTTTAAACAAAAAAGGTCGCCAGTGTTTATCCTTCACCCTGCGAACCGTCAAAACCAATAACTGAATGGCTCGGGGTTGCCATGGTATCGCGGTTTTTGTACTAAATAAACAACAAAAAATAGTATTTACAGATGTAAATGCTAGGATATAGACGTTAAATTAAGAATTATATTCTTCTGTTTCCAGGATACCAATTTAAATTTGAAAATTTATACTGAACGAGAAACGGTTACCAGGGTTACCACACAGCTGTACCAGTGTACAAAATATATACATACATATACAATTTTTCAAAATTGAAGTCATACAATGACTCGACTTTAATTTTCAGACATTTGTATCTTTTACTAAATTATATGCCAATAGCAACAATTTAAAGCTGTTTAATTAGAAAATGCAATAGGGAAGTATTTCTTATCGTTCTCAACAATATCCTCAAGGACATTATCAATATCGGTGTTGGGAAAACGATCCACCCACGATTGAATGTAACCCTCATGAGTGGGTTCGTACGTCTTCAATTGGACCTTGTTGTCGTTATTAACCACAGTATTGGCCTGAACAAGAATCATTCGGGGTTTCTTATGTGCAAGGCAAATGTCCCGCCATTTGGCCCAAGGATGAGACCCTGACTCGTTCACTTCCGAAAAGTGTTCGTACATTTTTGTGGCTGCTTCTATGTCAGCGGTGGACTTGTACACCTGGAGCTTGGTCAAGAACTCTCCCAGAGCCTTTTTGCCAACAGTTTCAATTTTAGAACGATCTACAGTGAGAAGCAAGTTTTTGCCATCTTCTGTCTCCTGTACGGTGACCAAACCCTCGCCTGCTTCAAGTAAAACTTTCATGATAACAAAACGGGCACGAGAATGGGCCTGCATCCATAACTTTGATTTTGGGTTGTACATTTCCAAAGCTACACCCATGCCATTCCAGATTAAACTAAGCCAATTGATGTAGATGATGTTGTCCTGTTCAACGGAATCCTTGAAGCCGAATATCTCTAAGATATCCCGCTGCAGTGACAAATAAAGGCCAACAGCTTCGGCCCGACATTCCTCATATGATGAACCAAGGGCACCAAATTTCGTATCATAGGTTTCGCCAGGCAAGTACCATTTGCTAATTAGTTCTCCTGTGATCAAATCCTTAGTGTTCTCCTTATCAAAATTGTATGTGCCCTTTTCGTCGATACGGAATAATTTGCCACTTCCATGACCTAAAAGCTCGTGCAGACCCACTTGCACTTCGAAGGCCTTGACTTTGTACTCTTTTAAAAGCGTCTGATCTTCTTCGGACAGGAATGGAATGGGGTCTTTTCGGTTAATGTTAGCCAACACATTGCCCAATGAAACGTTTTTGAAACCTTCATCTTGACGGATTTCATCATCTGTATCATATAATAAGTCAAATGGAGTATTGTTTAAAATTGTGTAGTTGACCTGTACTTACAATTGGGTATGTTGATGCCAGCAGGAACACCACTTCCAGCAAATGTCAGTACATCCAAAGATGTGAAATCGGGCTTCAGGTAAGAATCCTTTTCATATGGTTCAGTCCAAGGCAGATATTCCAACAGCTTTTCTGCACGATTGACCAACTCTGTAAACTTAGCAGAACTCTCCTTATTAACCATCGCGACAAAGCCCTCGAACTCGGCCCTTCCACCGGCAGGATCACGATATGTTTCAATGAAACCAATATAAGTTTCAATAACAGGTCCCTTATCCTTGATCCACCATCTGGAACCATCCTTGTGCTCATCCAAAGAACCCTCCTCAAACGATTTGATGTAATGCTCTATCATCTTGGCCTCGTTGTCATTGGCAGCATATTTCTTGGCTTCCAACAAATTATGATTGACACGCTGCAACAATTTGTGATAATCACCTCGTGTGACCCTAAAATTATTGCCCTCGTACTTCTCCAAGGGCAATGTAATACCGTCCTTAGTAGATGCAGCCACGGAACCCAGTTTGATATCGTAAATAGTTTCGCCATTCTCCACCACCTTGAATGTACGACACATGTACGGTTCTATGCGTTTCGATGTCAGCCACGCATTTACAATTTCAGAGTCTTTCTTGGTACAATTATCCGACCAGTAGGTGGTAATGCCATCTGGCGCAAAACCCAGAATCTCGTTACGTGATTCGAGTGCATAAATCAGACTTTTGACTTTCTCATAGATCTTTGCCACATGTGGCTCGGTTCCATAGGCTTTTGAGGAGCGAACAACTGCCTCAAACTTCTCCTCGGTTAGGTTAGGCACTATCTTACTATCACCCATGCCCTTGTAATTACCGGCATTAGCAAACACTCCACAAGCATAAACGAGAAAACTCTGCAGTATAAGATCAAATTTGTTAAGCATAAGTCTAAAAGGAATATACATTCTTAATACTTGCCGTGAATTCATCATCGGTCACTCCAGCCGCCAAAGCTTTAACCTTCAGTTCATCAGTTTTCTCTGCCACAAATATCCGATGCAATAAAGAAAAGATCAATGGTCCTTCGGGGCTGGACTGGATAAGTGCTATCAGGCCCCCATCCCAACATGCCTTACTAAAATAGTGGGCATATAGCTTCTCCTTATCGGTTAAATTCTCAAATGCATTCTTACAATCGAGATCCGCAATCGGCTGCGTATTGGGAAGCACAAAATGAGAAGTTTTGCTGGCCATTGCTTTAGGCTGGGCAAGATTAGCACTGGAACTGCAATTAGAAATGGTTAAAAGGTGAAAAATAATTATATCGCCGGTAACAAGCTTAAGAGTACCTGTAATTAATGAATGGCTGACTGTACTGTTGAGGAACTAGGAGGCGAAGACGACAGGTGGTTGTTCTTGTGCTCTTAGTGAGCGGATTTTGTACTTGAGAATTTTGTCTAAAATTCAATCTAAAACTGCTCACTGCACGGCTACGGAAGTGGCAAAGCCTGTTTAGTTGATGGCGACCATAATTTGGAATTTTCTGTAGCAACATGACTGAGAATTTCTGATAATGAAGAAAAATTTGTTTTTTTCTTTCTTTTTTTGTTTGGTTTGGTTTTTAAGCACGTAAGCTACGTATAAGTACTCATGGTTGTTGTTGTACAACTGAAATGGTTAAAACACTTATATATTTAATTTTGAAGAATGCCAAGTAAACAATGAAATATGAACATACATATGATGATTATGCATATTTTTCTTAGGTGTTCCAACAGAGCTGAAGACAATATGGCAGCAATGTGGAGAAAAAGAAGAAAACTTAAAAACAAACATTTCTCCCCAAAAATGGGGAGTAGGGGTAATTATCAAATGGGGATGCAACTACGAATTAGTCAACAATAAACTCATTAAGATTTTAATAGTTTTTAAAAGCAACCAAATTGTACGTACCGTATGAATGAGAAAAATGCAATAAAACAAAAAAAAGCCGACAAGTCTAAATCAGTGTTGCCGTCTTGCTTAAACCAAAAAACACTAAAAATCGGCAAATTTGAATTTTCGGCTAAAAAAAGCTTAAAAATTGTATTCTTTTGGCAAATTAAATAAAAGAACTTTTTTCAGCCAACGGGCAACGATAAGTGTTTATTAACAGAAATGCCGTTTAGTGTTACTACCGTAAGGATTGCGGTAAACATAGGAACATTTGATAAACTTGTATTAAATTCCGTATCACCCTGTGTTCAAGCTCGGTTTCTTTGAATGCCAAGGGGTATAAATTGCTAAAACTTCCACTAAAACAATAACAATGGGTGTGTTGTGTCGGGATGCGTGGTTATGTGTGGGGGGTTGTGTGGTAGGGGGAGCTGCAAGTATTCCTAATCACCCATGTCCGTTAGGCTAGTATATAGCCAAACCAGAGCCAGACATCGCCAACGACTCCAAGCACGCATAGGACAAGAGTAAGCCTATACAAAATGTTGTCCATGGCGCCTCCCTTCAGAAAAACTGGCTTCCCATTGTTTTCCTGGAATTTCTTCTGCAAATTGGCCATTTTTGGTGTCACTTTTCCGCCCCCAGTCTTGACGGCCCCTTCCAACCTCGATGCTAGTTGAATCCTCCGTATCGGCACTAGCCGAGGGTTCAACATATTGCGCATATACGGCAGAACCTAAAATAACTATTATGGTTTTGTTCACTTTTAAATTAAAATCTGTACTCACGCGAAAAGATGTTAAAAAGTTTTTTTGCATTTTGTGGAAAATTTTTATATTTTTTTTTTGTATAGGTAAATAGAAAAACCTATTTCAACGAGAAATTTTTTGATAATGAAAGTACTGAGAGGAAACCTAGACCGACTCGAAAATAGATAGATGAAGGCAAAAGCAAAGCCCACTTTGAATTCAAAAAATCAACAACTGGTATTTTAGTCTCTTATTCATGTAGTCTGGTCACACCCTAAGAAATAAAAAATGTTAAATGGAGAAAATGGCAAAAATATGTCGTTGGCGAAATATTTAAATCGTTCGCTTACCAAGGCGCCCGGCAACCGAATCTGCACACTTAAACCGGTGGAGGCAGAGCATACGCCCATTCATCTGACTTCTGGAGAACAGTGGCTGGGCAGGAGCAAGGAAACGGGCATTCGAGATGCGCGCTGCTCAAAGCGGCAGCTTCAGCTCCAAGTGGATTTGACTAATGCTAGTATTAAGTTTAAAGTTCTTGGCTTGAACCCGTGCGGTATGAATGGAGTTATGGCTTTGCAGAATACGGAAGGTGAACTTCAGCATGGGGATCTCTTAGAAATCGTTTACGGAAGACATCCATATGAGGTGGTCTTTAATCCTCCACCGTCTCAAAAAACAGAAGAACCAGAAGAAGAATTGCAACCTGAAGTAACGGTTGGAAATAACATTGGGTCGGAAAAATGGGCTTCTGTGGACAATGGCAAACTGATTGTATATTCGAGCGCTGGAGTTTTGGCTTCAGAAAAGATAGCTGGCTATGACATGGATGGAACTATCATCAAAACTAAATCGGGAAATGTATTCCCCAAAAATACAGATGACTGGCAGATCATCTATCCCGAAGTTCCCGAAAAGCTACAACGTCTGCAAAAAGATGGCTTCAAGGTGTGTTTTTTCACCAATCAAGGCGGAATAGCCCGGGGTAAAATCAAATTGGATGATTTCAAAGTGAAAATCAAGCAAATTGTGAAAAAATTGGCTGTACCCATTCAAGTTTTTATAGCAGTTGGCTCAGGGTATCGCAAACCACTGCCCGCAATGTGGGAGCATCTAAAAAATGAAATGAATGACTCAGTGGCCATTAAATTGGAGCGCAGTTTTTTTGTGGGCGATGCCGCTGGACGCCCAGAGACAGGAAAGGGGGTAGCTAAAAAGCGCAAGGATCACTCTCTGGCAGATCGACTCTTTGCAACGAATGTAGGCATTTCGTTCTATACTCCTGAAGTGCACTTCCTGAATCAACGAGTTGAGCAGTGGAACAAACCAGACTTCGATCCAACCGCTGTTCACGATGCAATATCTCAATTTGAGCCTGATAATGTGGAATTCGATGCGAATAAATGCGAAATGATCATAATGGTTGGCCTGCCCGGTTCGGGTAAGAGTCATTTTTGCCAAGAGATTCTAACCGGCAAGAAGTATAAGATTCTCAATGCCGATACCCTAGGTAGTGTTCAGTCTTGTCTTGCTGCTTCTGAGCGAGCCCTGAAATCAGGCACCTCCTGTGTCATCGACAATACCAACGTGGACGTGGCTTCACGTAAAAAGTTCATCAATTTGGCCAACGGATTGAACGTACCCATCCGTTGTTTTGTAATGAATGTGACGCCAGGCCAGGTTAAGCACAATATTGCATATAGAGAACTATCCGATGCCAATCATTCAAAAATCAATGATATGGTTTTCAATATGATGAAAAAGAAATACCAAGCACCCACTCTGGAAGAGGGCTTTGCGTCCATACACAAAGTTAATTTTAAGCCACAATTTTGTAACGAACAGGAAATGAAATTATATAAAATGTTCTTGTTGGAAAAGTGAGAATCTAATCTAATGTAAATATACGCTTAGCAATATCATCAATAAGCCAATCCATTGAGCTGAGAAGTTTTTCCCCAGTTACCGCACTCACTCCCGCCACCAGCCAGTGATGTGTGCTGATGTCGTCCAAGTGAAGAATCTGTAAAAATATAAATAAATGGTTGATTTGTTTGATTCGATAAATAACTGTTTCTCCTTTTAGTAGGAAAAGGCAAATACCTCTTTGATTTCATTGGAATTCAATGCTCCTGGTAAATCCTGTTTATTGCACAACACCAATAAGGTGGCACCAGCCAGGCGCTCCTCTTGTAGCAGCACTTCCAGCTCACTTCTACAGGACTCCAAACGCATGCGATCCGCACTGTCCACCACCCAAACGAGACCATCTGTGCATTCAAAATAATTGCGCCAATAGGAGCGCAACGACTTTTGTCCGCCCACATCCCACATATTCAAGGTGTAGCCGTTGTGTTCCAGACTTTTGATATTAAAGCCCAAAGTTGGTGAAATAGTGTCTATGGGTTCGCCATTGAATCGCTTTAATATCGTTGTTTTGCCGGCGTTATCCAGACCTCTAAAACAAGGTAATAGTGAATCATTTAAGATGGCCAGCTGGGGCTTTAAAACCTACAGCAACAAAATGCGCATTTCCTTCTCCTTTTGTCGCATCTTCTTCAATACTGTTAGAAAGCCCATTGTGGACTATAGCTGTTCTAAGTGCCTGGTAGTTGACTAAAACAATTTATAAAACACAGATGTTTTTTGGAAAAAGAAAATAAACAATTTAGTTGCTGTCAAATTAACAGCGCTCGAAAATTCTGTTAAGACAAATATTCGCCATTAAGGGTATTCTTAAGAAGTGGCAACGCCAGAAATAATTCCGATTGATGCGGCAACGTCGATTCTCCAACAAACAGCTGTCATAATCGAGCCCTGATTTCTCTCCAAAATATTCTTTCTGCATTTTGGCTAAAAATATAATAATATTTAAATAAACATAGCAAAATGATGAACTTGTCGAGAGTAAGTATGCAAAATATTAATTATGAGTTTAACACTGGAGTTACTTCGAAAAACATTTGAATATTAATGAATGCCTAAGCCTCCAGGAAAAAATTACGTAAGAGCCTGGAGAGGTGAACTAACCAAACTCTTTTTCTTTATTGTTTTGCTATTTGCCGCAGGCCGTTGTCCGCAGTTTTGCCACCACCGCCACCCGCCGCTCCACAGCGGTTGGTAAGGAGCAGATCGAGAAGGGCTACTTTGAAATCCGTAAAGTGCAGGAGCATTTCCAAAAGAAGGACGGCAAGCCCGTGTTCCTCAAGGGCTCCGCCTTCGACAATGTGCTATACCGCATCACCATGGCCTTGGCCCTGGTTGGTATTGGTGGCATGACCAAGCTCTTCTACGAACTGAGTGTGCCCCAGAAGCAGGAATAAGCAGGCGGCTGCCAGTATAATGTACATCTACCTTTAAGCTATAGCCTCCACAAAAAAACAAATCCACTCCTATGCAGCGTAGTTTCGCCTTATATTTCTGAGTTTTTATTATTCTCTTTGATAGTGTGAGTAACTTAGTCGGCGTAAAGTAATCTAGATCTATTTATATGTATTTTCTATTGCAGAGCTTGTGCCCCTCTAACACAATTGCCCACGACCCCAGGAATTTTGTTTTTGTGTGTGTTTAGAATGTATTGCTAAGTATAAAGTTGTAACTGAAACATTCGCAAAAGCATTTAAAGCGTGGAAATATAAGAACATTCGGCTGTAACAATTATAAATTATTATTATTCTAATGGAATGGTTTCTCTGTTTAAAAGTTGACCTCGTTTTTGCAATAGGCATTAAGTTGAAATTTGTATCTGTGAATACGTGGAAAAGGTTAATGGCAATATTTTCCCGTTTTTACAAAGATACACACACACACACTTAGTTCCAATCCCCAACAGAAAACTGCATATGCTAACGGTAAACTCCTGCGCCTACTGCATTTTTATGCATTTCGCGTGCACAGTTCAACAATTTAAATGGGCCGTAACGGCATTACGGATATAAATGTTTCTGTGTGTGTGTGTGTAAATTGCTAGAAATATGCATAAACTGGCGGATGTTTTTCTTAATTTTTAATGCTTTAGTTTTATTTAAGTGTTTATGGAGAAATAACTAATGAAATTGCATATTTTCTGTAAACTTCTTGGCGCTCTGCATTTCAATCTCTTTTTCTTTCCCCTCTCCTCCTATTCTGTTATTAATAAACACGCTGCTGGCATATGCATACTGAATCCACATACATATCCATATCCATACATGAGTTTGTGTTAAAGCGCAACATGATTTGGTCGATTTAAAATGCATTTCCATGCCAATGGCAACACGCCGAGTTTGCCGCCCTTTGATTTATAAAACGGGCAAAGACCAAAATCCCTATATATACATACATATGTGTGTATATATACATATTCATATTCACATCCCAGATCTTGAGCGGCGGCACTGATTTTTTGACGACAGTCTGTGGCATTTTTTCGGTTTTGTTTTTGTTTTTTTAAGTCAAAGCAATAAAATAAATACCCCCGAAAGGGTACAGGAAAAATTCAAGCTTCTGACAAAATTACAGAGCCAATACGAAAGATAATCTCAAAATGAAAGGAACAATCAAAGAAAAAATACTTTTAACGTAAGATTCTTTAAAATTGGTTCATATCCTTTTATTTTATCAAAAGGTTCGCATAGTATTAAGATCATTTAATTTTTAGGATTTTTTTATGGGTCTCCAACCCAGTTTCTGGGTGTGTGTTCCTAACTTTGGACATGGTTTTAGTTATATTTAGTTTATATATATTTCCTCACGGTTTCCAAGGCGTCAACTCTGAGAAATCCGTCCCTGTTCTGAATGTCTATAACGTCTTTAATCATGAGCGACGATCAATCCAAGGGCAAGATCCTTCCAATAAAAATCAAGTAAAAAGTATTTTAACATTTTTTAAGAAAACGCACCTAATTGGATCAATTTTGAGATACTTATTTGGTCTTTCATAATTAAATTATATATTTTGTATACCGTGTGTGTGTGTGTGTGTGAGCACACACACATGTCGCAAACTTATTATATTTCATAGACTGTGAAAAATTTAAATGAACACAAAAATGCCTTTGGGGACACTGGGATTGGATCCAACTGGGAGTAACTGTTCCACATGACTGCCCACAGCTAAATTACAATAATAACTCAAAAAGCAAAAATAACGACAAAACGAGAACCATAGAAGATGCCTTTCAATTTCAGTCCTTTGCCAAAATGAAATGAGGAAAAACTCCCATACATGCATACAATGTGGGAAGAGAATGGGGAAAGCGTGTAAAATTAAGAATCGAAAAATGTGTTTCATTAAATGTTATTTATAGTCGGCAATTTTATGCATTTAAAGCGAGTCTATCAACGGCCCAGCATCTTGCAACTTGCAACTTGGGGCATCATTATAGGGAAATGTTTGTCTTTCCTTTTTTTTGTTTCTTGGTTTTCAAATTAGAAAGGGTAAGTGAAATGGCAGAGGGGGTAAACATGTCGATCCAAATAGACCTCGCAACTTTCACCTTTGCATTTCCTTTTCCTCTCTATTCCAGGGACACAATTTTCTTGATATTTGTATATGGGTTTTCCGTTCGTTTTTCATCTTTTTGTTCATGTAAAATATATAGCCACCGTGCGGATACAGAGGCAGCCGCCGTCGCAGCCGCAACCACAAATCAGAATGCCGTTGAAGCATTCAAGTGCATCAAGCATGAAGCCAACTCGCTTGCCTCCATTTTTCCTGTTTTTTTTTTTCGTCTTTCGTCTTGGCGGCAACTTTCAGATGAACGACCGTTGTTGAGATTGAGCATCATCAACGTTTTCGTCAGATTTGTCTCGTCGGATTGGATTGAATCGGTGTGGTACGGGCACGGGCACGGGCGGTACGTTTAGGGGTATCGGAGTAGTCGGGAAGTAAAACCCTCAAGCGATTTTTGTCCGTATGTTTGCATACAAACTCTGTTTGTGTGGAAAGAAAAGAAAACGAAACCAGTTTGGCCTATTAACACTTCGATTACAGCTCAACTCTGGGTGGTCCCGTCCGGGCTATTAGTTAAATTTTGATTTATTTGATTACCAATTAGTCGTTGAACAAATCTGTTTATTTATTTACTTTTAATTATTGTCCAGAAGGAAAGAAAAAACCACAGGCCAAGAGTTAGACGACGATGGTCATCTCACATAGCTCATGGTCGTCAAAGAAGGTTTTTAATTAACACCCATAATATAATTCACAAAACAAAACAACAAAAAAATCCAACTCAATATATGCTAATGGAATTTTGATTTTTTTTTTTTTTTTGGCATTTTTCAACTTTTATGTACTTTTATTTTAAGCAATGGTTTTAAAATGTAAAAAATGCTTGCCAAAATCACAAAAAGGGCAAATATAGGATAAAGAAATCCATTATTTTAAATTTGAAGGGTCAAATTATTTATGATGAATTAATTTATGATTTTGTTGAAAAACTTTGTGTTTACAAGTCCCGATACAGATTTTTCATGTTGTTCAGTTTCATGATCGAGTGAAATTATTAAATACTCATAATGTTGGAATTGTTATGGTAATGCAATTTACCTAATAAACTAGTCTAATAAAATGTAGAAAACAACATTTTCTAAAAGGCCACCGCAAAATGGTTGTTCCTTGGAAATTATTTTGGTGTTTTGATTTGCCAATAGGAATGTATTACACAGAATAATATATTTATATATACATATGTAGGTAGTTTTATTTGAAAAGTTCTTTCATCCATGATTGAATTTAGAGATTGCTGTGGTTCCATAAACAAACAGAAATCAGATGAGGGGAAAAAATACATAGATATTGAAAATTTATAAACCATATCGCCCCTGAATCTAGACAGAAGTCCCTTCCCTTACATTCCCTTCCCCTACCGTTCTCACACTCGCCCCCGGGCTAGTTAACGAAATCAAATTGAGAAAATGAGCGTGAAAGATGTGTTCCTGAAATTGAAAACCATCGAAAAGTAGAAACACATGATGAAGACGATGACGAAGCCTCTTGGTATTGGTGTTCATATCTATATCTATATATATATATATGTTTTTCTGGTTGACATTGCTCCTTTTGGTCAGTCCGCCGCGCAATATTACGAAAACAACTTCATCTACTTACTGTGTGTATTGTTCGTAGTGGCGGGTGCAAACCTTTTGGGATCAGGTGACAGTTGCGGTATGCTGCCTCTCAAGTGAGCCAGAGTATACGTTTACACCAATAATTCATCGTCAAATGCAGTTGCGTCGATCCGTTTTAGGACTCTTTGGCACTCGAGTGTGGAATCACGTGTTCATCGATTCCTTTAAGTGGCCGGTCGATCGGTCGTCCGCCTCCGCCTCCTCTGCACCGGCATCAGCGTAGACAATTTGACGCTTCCGTCCTGCTTTTGTGTAGTTGTTCACACCCTTTTCGGGTTTTTGGGATTGTTATGTAAGATTCGTTTGCTGCTGCTGCCGCCGCTGCTGCTGTTGGTGGCTCCTAAGGACTCTGCTCTGAATGTGTCAATTTTATAGCACATTTTGCCACTTTACGACGTAGTCGACTTCTCAACCCAACCCATTTTTTGTTTTCTCAAGTGCTGTGCATATTTTTTCCCTCGACTGATTGTTATTTTTTGTTGTATAACACACAAAGAAAACAACAAAAAATTGAAATAAAGACGATGTATAATATTCATTTGTTATGCTTGTCATTTGTCGCCGCTGTCGCCGTTCGGTTAGCGGCAACTTCAAAGCCCTGTCATCCAATTTGTTAAACGCAGAAGCCAATTTTGTCATCCCTCCGATTTGCCCCGGGGGCTTTGCGCTTTTGGCTTTCGCATGTGGCCAATTATTTTGTAAGATGAGTTAAGTAATGATATGTACGTACATACCATTTGCCAATATAGATTCATGATATATGCATAATTACTGAAATCATCATAAAAGATCTTAAACGACAAATTAACAAACGCATCTCATTCACTTTCTATTCCCATGAGTGTCTAAATCTTTTAAAAGGATTTTCCAAAATTTAAAATTTCTTTCTTTAATCTTTCTAAATATTCTTTTAATTTCAACTGAATCGAATAATTTCCAAGTTGGCACAATAATTCAATTTTTAGTGAACAAATCGACTTTTTTTTTTGGTTTGGTCCATACGAATCCGACATTTTTACTAATATGTAAGAAGTGAACCATTTTTTTTTATAAAAGATGACCATAAATAAATTCAGATAAAAATACCCACTAAATATATTGAAAGCAGTTTCGGTTTCTGGATATAAAACATTTAGTCTTTAACATTTATTTAAAAACTTATAATTTCGTGTTTGACAAGAGAGCTTAAGAGATTAAACTTAAGCGAATACATTCGGATATATGTATGAATGGCAAGCGTTTTCTTATGAATTGGCATTGAGATTTATATTTTAAACATTTACATGAAAAAAAGTTATTTAATGAGTTTTTAATAATCATATTTTATCCTTGATATATTGAATCAACAAATAACTAATTCGATTTCAAGGATACTTCAATCTTAGATTTATGTTACAAAATTAAAGCTGTTGATGGATAATTATAAAAGTAACCAATATAATTTCGAAAAATGACATCCCTTAAATATTTATTGTATGAAATTTGATTGAACATTTAAGTAAAGTACTTATACTTGTCTCAAACTCGGCTTGTATTGAATAAAACAATTTCCAACTATGTTGTTGGAAAGATTTAATTTTTTGATTACAGGTTGGCATTGAATAAACTTAATTATAAATATAAATAATTAATTAATTCAGAGTCTAAATCAATTGCTTATTAAGTTTAAGTTTGTATTAGAACATCTTCAACTATGGCAGTCATCAAGAAGTCATTCATTAGGCAGCAGCAAGAAGAGTTTTGTGATTGGATTCGCAACAAAAGGTAAGGGCAGGTAAGCGTAAGTCAGACTAAGGAGGTGTGTCCAACCAAGATATGTGTGCGTGTGTGTGTGGGTATAATGCCAAATGGGATATTCGCTTACTCACACAGGTGTGTGGGCCATACCCGCATTGGCCTATCTGTTTATTTGTGCCTGTGTGCGTGTGAGAGAGTGAGTCTAGGCAAACGATCAACGCCATTGGGACAAATGATCAAAACGACTACAGAAATTGGCAGCTATCGTTTAAACGATGAAATTAAAAATTAGTGACAATTTGACAATATGAAGACAACATTTTTCTTATAATTAAGTCTAACCAAGCAAGACGCAACGCCTCAACGAGATTTGTCTACGTTGTTGTTGTTGTTGTTGTTGTTGTTGTCGTCGTCATCGTCATCATCGTCCGCATCAAGCATACGCCGAGTTAGTTAAGACAGGAGACACCCAGGCGAAAGGAATATGGGATGGGATGAGATGGGATTACCCTACGGCAGCGGTTTATTAGCAACCAACGATCGTTCTCTAATGATACGAATTTTGTTAATGAACCAAAAATATGTGCACACGAAGGCACAGCACCTGCCCCGCCCCCAAAAGTATATATATATGCGTGTATGTGTGTGTGTGACACTAAAAAGTCATGACATCTCTCGCTCATGCCGCGTAACGCTACGGATACGCTTACTTGCTTCAGATTGGCCATTCAAGCATTCAAAAATTAACTCCGCCCGGTTGCGTATGGTTAGTCAGAGTCAGCCAGAGTCAGAGTGAACTACTCGTGCGCAGCTGAGATGTGTAACCTACCAGATACAGATACAAATCCATATACAAATGCACACACTCACACACACACACACTTGGATCTTTGTTGTATGTGTGAGAGTTAGTGAGAGAGCACAGTAGCGGAGTTGAAATGGCGTTTCTGAAACCGGTTTTTATGAATAAAAATATTTAAATTGATATCCTATTTAAATACAATGTAATTACTTGTTAAACTGATGAATATATTTCATTAGTTAGTATTAAGTTTAAGCATAAGTAAGCTGGGCTAATTTTCTTCTAAATTTCTCTGTTAATATAAGAGTAGTAATACCTTTGGCATGAAAATATTTAGACCCGAACTCTAATAATATTATATATGATTCAATAACAAGAATCGGGTTACTTACAAATATCATACCGATCCCATTATTTGAATTGAACTAAATTTTAATAGGTAACTTTAGATTAAAAGTAATTTTTTTTTGAAAGGTGTCGATTAAATAATAGTTTTCTTTTATTGATAAATTTGATAACTATTTTATCACAGATCTAATTCAGAATAGCAAAAACTAATTGGGCCAGTTCTACCCTTAATTGCGCTCCTGAACTCCGCAAGACATTCTTCATTTTTGTTATTTTTTTCGAACGGCAACTAATGCGCACACACACTAGCACATAGTTTCGCCATTAAAACCAACAAATACAAAGCGATCGCCGCCCCTTCGAGAGTGTATGTGTGTGTGTGTGCCCTCACGGAAATGGATGCGAGTGAAAGCGAGCGAGGAAGAAACAGAGAAAGAGAGAGAGATTGTGGGATGCTGCGTCGCGGTCGCTGCCTTCGTCGTCGCCGTCGTCGTTCGCCTGATCTTTGCATATGTGAATGTGAATGTGGATGTGGATTGATGAACACGATCGTTTCGGCAGCATTAGTTGCAGCAGACACGGGTGACGAACAACAAGTTGTGGAGATTTTGCGCGCGTCTACGGATCACGACCCAAAAGACCCCAGTCCCAGTCACAGTCACAATTGCAGTCACAGTCACTGGATACGGATGCGTTTCGATTGTAGTGGCCCTTAACGCGAGTGTTTCCATTTGTTCTTCATGGGAGGTCTTAGTTTCAGTTAATATTTCCCCCAAAACTAATGCTAATGAATAATTCAAGCAAATTCCTAAAGTAAATTCAGTGATCGGCCTAGCTTATAGAGGTGTATATATTTACCCCCGTGCCCACCCCTCTCTAGCCGACTCCTTCGAAAAATTAGGTGTGATAAGTGCGTGATAATTTTTGAACAAAGCCCTCCCGTATCCTCTATGTGCTAATCAAATTTCAGTTTTGGTTCAACAACTCATCGCGCAACTAGTCCGGAGTACTTGCCAAATCCCCCGAAAAAAAAAAAATCGATTGAAACCTAATCAAGCATCCACAACTGGCGTCGCGTCGGCCAGCAACGAATCATCGGCGTCAATTTGTATACAAAATTTCATGCCTTAATTGAAACTAACAATATAGCCAAGTGCGAAAATTTAACGGCTGAAAAAAAAAACCCTTCCCGTCCAGAAGCTGCCCATCATCCATCATATCATCATATTTGGAACTAAAGCACCGACGGAAGCGAGAAAGTTTTGCGAGTCCAAAACAAAACCACAACAACAACAACAACTGAAAGTGTTATAATTAACCATAATTGTGGAGTACTTTACTCAACTAACGCCGCCTGAAATGGACCCAGGTAAATGTTAAAGTGATCATCACTAAATAGTTGGATACCGACGGCACAAGCCATAAGATTATCAATCGGAAAATGTGTGGATCCGGCAATTTCTGTTGATTAATTATATTTGTAAGAGACCTTCTTGTGTCGGCTAAGATTTGAAGAAGATTTTAAGAAATTTTTGGAATAGGATCTAAAAGGAAGCAGAATAAAATATAACCATTTTGATTGAGAAATCGTTATTCCATTGTTACAAATCTCCAGTGAGGCTAATAACCACTTTTAACTGAGCAGAAATCTCAAGATTATTACCAATAAACTGAAGAGCATCCTCCGAAAGTGCTTGATACTCCAGCATACATTCATCCTGTTGGATCCAACTCAGTTGTCGGTTGGCGGTGTCGCAATACCTATATGGCAAACATTGATATCGTCACCATGGTGGCACTTTTCATCTGTCTTTTTTATCTTATATTTCTTTGGGCCATCAGACACAAGTGTTTGTTCATGATTTTCGTTTCAAAACAACAAAAAAAAGGTTGAACCGAGATGCCGCGCTTGATCGACCACCTCGCGGTAGCAATAGCAATGCCTTTTGTTTGTTTCTCTCGCAGATGGATGACCGTTGCCCATGCCCATACCCCAAACCCGCCCATGTTCAGACCCTTCATTGACAAACCGATGCCTCATAATTTAACTAATGATCGTTGTAATGTTTGTATTTGTACGTTTTTTTTTTTTTGTTTTGTCGTGCGGTCTTCACTTTTGTCTTCAAGTGTCCGTATCTCTTGTTTGTCCACGAAAATGAAACGAAAATCTTACCTCATTGGCCAAAAATATAATGTCAGCTACAGATTTGTCTTGGTTGTCGTGTACAAGTTGACATATCGATCTGCAATTAACCATATGCCACTTGCTTCGGCCCAATCTCGAAATTGGAATGCCATTTAAATAATTTGGCATGCCTGGTTTTTTTTTTCGTTTCAAGTGGTCTATCGATTGGGGGTATTTTTTAAATAAATGAAATTTTTGTCATTAAAAAATGAATACATATATGATAACGTTATCTTAAGTAATAGGTTCCTACACTTACCATAGTTGATCTTTGGAAGAAAGAGACCTCTTAGTCTTCTTATAAAATCCCTCTATATAAGTTTCAAGGGGTCTTTTTGGAGGAACTACCGCCGTGGTTTTGCAATTATCAATTGCCTAGTGTCCAGTCTTACTGGGGGCCATATATGTATCTATACATATACCGCACTTTTGGTCCATTAATGACTCGCTTTTGATGTTTTGACATATTGTTTGTACTTACACGGGGGCATTGTTTGCTTGGCCGCATGTGCTGCTGGTGGTGCTGCATCGAGACACGTCGTAGACCGGGCTCTGTGGAGATGCAGAAATGCGTGACTAACGGCTACCGGTAGCCATCTACTTCGGTAGCTAAACATAAAAGCCCCCACAGAAAATGAGAAAGAAAAAAATCAGAAGAGAGTAGCAAGATGCTAAAATCCCGGCAAATGGGCAGTAAAACAAAAGGCAACAGCAAACCCCAAGACGCAGATGGAGACGCAGACGGCGGCAACAAAATGCAGGCAAACACTTGAAAAACGAGAAAAAAAAAAACACCAGCCAGAAGAAGAAGATGAAGAAGTGAAAAAGTCGCGTCAATGTGTACACGCCTTAATGGAAGAACATACACACATATGTCCATATGTATGTATGTATGTACATATACACGGAACATCGTAAAAGCCGGACCTCTGATGATTGCGACTCGAGTTTGGGCCAACGCATGGCTGAATTTGAACCTGGTCTTGACTTTGTCTTTGATTATATGGCGTCGTCTTCGTCCCGTTCATGTTCCTGTCCCTTTAATTAAATCACTTACCCTTTCTTCTAGTTGAAGCGGAAATTTCATGAAAATCCCCAAGGATCGCTGACACTTGACAAGTTTGTGGCGGGAGGACAAAACCTTTGCTCATTATCATAAATTTTAATGAGTTTCTAATCGATAAATAGGAGGAGAGTTAAGGGGAGAAATAAGCACGTGGTCTAGTATAATTAATGCTAACCCATCAATTACATCTGCTTCCCATGGCCTGAGCCTCCCTGCCCCCTTGACGACTCTTGCCAAATTCCCAAAGGGGTAGGACAATGGGGTAACCCCAAAATACGGGAACTTCTCTATATCGGCTATCGATTTCGGGTCACACACATGGTGCACATTCTGTTAGGATCTTGAAATTTATGTCTTTTTCCGCCTGTCACCAAAGGGCGGGCGGACATACCATTTCGTGTTTCCATACATTGCTAGAACGCCAACGAACCCGAACCATAGGGCCAGAGTAGTGTCGGTTCTAGTACATTGCCAATGATTGGTCGGATCCGCCGAGACACAGAGAGAGCTCGAGAGAGAGAGAGAGAGATCTGTGTAATTTCTATTTTAGCTAGGCATTTGCATTGTCCACATTCCTAGTACGCGTAATTGAAGACACCGCGGCATGTCTTTTGGTTGCACCCCCTTTTTCTTTCGTCATATTTCTCTCCGGGAAGAGCAGCAGCAAGTACTTGCCATTGAGTTGGTATAAAACAGAGAACCTAGGAACCAATGCCTGTGGCAGAGGGCGCCGCGCTATCTTTGTTGGTGTCTCTCGTGATTTATGGACTCATTAATTTCTGTTGACAGACAATGCTGTTGACGCTAAAGGAATCTATTTAGTTTTATGTACTTTTGATGCGAGAGCAAGGGTCGAGGGCGTGTATTTTATGAGCTTAATTTATAATTCAAGACATTTGCACTTGCACTTGCATTTTATCCAAAAATCTGTTATATACACTGATATATTGGTCATTTGAAAGCAACTAGTTGTTGGGGTCCTATGTAAGCTCCAATTAGTTGAAATACTTTAGAGAAAAAGTATTTTTAATGAGAGCCTTATAGGGAGCATGTAAGTCTTTGCATTCCAGATCTAAATGAAAGTCTTCTCTCAACCATTAGAAATGGTTAAGATCAAATAATTTTAAATCAAATCAGTTTCTTGGATTCTTTGTTTTGCCATTGCAATTGAGAATCAGTATATTATACGGTTGACAATCTTTGACTTACTCTTTTTCCTTTTGATAACATTACAGTTTGAACTTTTGCCGATTAAAATGTAAATAATATTGTAAATGAATCGCCCAAGACAGACAAGTAAATGCTTCCTTTTTGCACTTGTGTTTAACAACGTGAATCTTTCTGTGTGTGTGTGTGTGTATTTTTCCTTGGCTTGGACGACTTTGTGAAATTTACTGATAAATAAATGCGATTGTGCGGCAAATTGTGCAACGCTCCGTAGGCAAAAGATTGTCGACAAGTTAAAATACAGGCCAGTCCATTTACATATTGTTAGTATATAAAAATAAGAAAAGTGAAAAGAACTATTTATAAATCGTATAAAATAGTATATATAGTACTTATAATAAACAGCTATGCTACATATATGCAAGAGCCAGGTGTGTGTGTGTGTGTGTGTGTGTAGTTTGTTATAGACCGAGGGGGATGTCTCTCGGGTCGCCACTGCGTATACGCAATGCATTTTGACGAGCCTCAACTCAAGTCAACTGAGTTGTTAAATTAATTTTTTCTGCAATGCAAATGCAAATAAATTAACAAAAACAAAAATATAAAAGAAAAAAACAAAGAACAAAAATGAAAAAGTGAAGAACTTTGCAATATGAAAGCATATGCCCCATGGCGGCGGCTGCTGCTGCTGCGGCGTTCTGTCAATCAAGGAAAAGGAACCCACTTGCCAAGAGCCAAAAAGATTTATGGGATCCCCAGACCCAGGTCCCAATCTGCTGAAGCAGTTGTTGCTGCTTCTGCCATACATTGCCAACCATTCATATGCATTTGTGAGAAAGGAAATTCAATTTACCACGAGTGATCTTTTTTGTTGTAATCAAAAACTTTGTTGTCCCCAATATGAAAAACGCCATTTCATGGCAAATTTCTATTCAAATTGGCAGCCATATTCTTTAAGTATTTAATTTTGATTACAATTAATTGTCATATTTTATTTAAATTAATTAAAAAACTAAATAGATAATATGCATTCAAGTGGAAACGTGCGAATTGATGGCTGTCGCTTTGGCTGTTTTCTCAATCTGTCTACCTCACCACAAGGGTCACTGAAATTCAAATCAAAAGTCATAAATAATACAAAGTATTTGGTTAATGTTCTATATTATTATTATGTATATGTATATAAATTTTTTTCATTTGCTTATCATCTGCCAAATGTTCAACTTGAATTTGTTAATTTCAATTATGCATGAAATAGGTTTATTGCCTTTTGACATTTGAATGGCTGTCAGCAGAAAATAAAAAGGAATACATACATATACCAATATATACACGACAAAAAGTCAGCTTGGGTTCTAATAAAATCATCGATTGTTGCAAATTGCACATTATTTCAAGTAGTTCGAGCTTATCATCAAGAGATAGACCGAGCAGGAAGAGATTGAGCATCAATGCCCTAACAGACATCATCATTTTGTATTTTTTTGTTAAGCTGATATGGAAAATCATTTCAATAATTGTCTCTGTCTGTCATATTCAGACAAACAAGTACAGTGAATACTCCTTACAGACCATATCATACCATACCATTTGTGAGCATTTAGTCTGCAAAATAAAGAGATAAGCCTTAAGAAAATGTAATCAGTGATGATCTAATTCAAGTACACCTAGACCCCGCTTTGCGTCGTTTCGTTTTGCGTTTTTTCGAAGTTGCGTCGCTGCTTTATTAGTACTAATTTTTACTGTGCGTCGTTATATTCTCGTTGTTGCGTTGTTGTGAGTTCGAGTGTTTAACTTTTTTTTTTTCTAAATCAGCCATTGTGGCAACGCCAATATCAACTTTTACCAACATTGCCTTTGAATTTTTGGCAGTTTTACGTTTTTCAACATTGACATCTAGCTTACCTACTTCTGTTTATAATTGCGTCTTGATATCAAAACTCGGGGATGGTTTAGTAGAAATGTTCGTAGAACAGTGTTTAACCTTCAAACAAATTTCAAAAGCGATGGGTCTGATTGACGAAGCAATCGAGAATTTTTATAAAAAACGATCCTGACAATAACAGAAGTTTTAAGGTATCCCAGGCGGTAGCTGCAAACATCAACTGCTACCAAGAAATTTATTTAAATTTACAAAAAAAAGCTATTCACCAAACTCTGGACAAATTTTTGGTGAACGAAGCCACTAAAAACTCATAAAGATAAAATAATTGAATAGGTTATTTTGATTTAATGGAAGCATTTTTTTTTAATGAATGAATGCAATAATATTTTTGTTTTTAAATGTTTACTTTGTTCAATTTTTCTTTCTAGAAATTAGTATTTTCATAGCCCGGGAACCTATCTTTGATCTTTCCATGGTTGCCTATAGAAAATCTTCATTCACTTTGCGTCGTTTCAGTTTGCGTCGTGTTTTTTTGGAACGTATCCCCAACGCAAAGCGAGGTCTAGGTGTACTTTGATTTTTAGGTTTTTGATTTAAAACGATAAAAAAAAAGAATCTAGAATATATATTAGAGGCACAATTATTGGGTTATAAATAAGAATTTTCTCTTAAGGATCATAAGGTTTAAGCAAGTGCTACTAAAAATCAATGAGTTGAGGCGTCTATATAAATTCCAGGGGCGAAAAGTATGAGGTTGTCAGAAGTTGGTAGAATCGTTATCTGATAATAATTTACCTATGCATATATGTATAATAAAGTAGTATATTTGATCAACCTATTACAATACCATAATCTATTATCTCTATGTTCGATTTAAGTCCTCACTATATATTCAATGCTGCCATTTTGTTTAACTAAATATTATTTTTAATTAGTTCTAGTTAGTTAACATTTGTTAATTACTCCTATAATTGGATTTACGCGCATCAGTGAGTTTTTGTGAACTTTTTAATGATTTTTTAATAATTTATATGAACAAAAAAAAGACGGAAAGGAAACTTAAAAGGGGGGGGGGAAATGCAACAAAAACATTTCGTAAGCTTTTTACTAAAAGCCGCCGACTAAAATTTTTAAACGTTAAAGATTCTGAGAACAGAAAATACACGATCATGATGATCATGATTTTATGATGATGATGATGATGATGATGCTGCTGAGATTAAGCATGAAACATTTTTGTAATTTTTTGAATACAATGAGTCGTCTTTGTGTTCGGCAATTTCCCAGAATTTATGAATTATAATTTCGTCTTATAGACAGTTTTTAATTGAGCCTTTTATGGGCAACAAACAGAGAGAAGAAGAATGAGAAAGAGAGAGAGAACAAGAAGAAAAAACATATTAAGGGTTGACAATCCCCCCCAAAATGAAGGATAAGGGAAAATCTCTTACAATTCAAGCGTGACAAAGTAGAATAAAATATAGGATTTCAAGGCAAATATGGATAACCATTTGTAAATGATTTGTAACACACAAAATACTGGCATAGCTACCGATTTTATTTTCAGAGCCGTTTTTGAATTTCCGCCAAACAGAGTCCATCCAAATCTATGGGCAAATATTGTCGCGCCCTCAGAAAAACAAAATGATTTTATGATTTTTTAAGCTGTTTACCCAGTGCGCAGCACTTCAGAATTTTTGTAGCTCTATAGTTGTTTGCATTTCATTAACAGAAGCTGCTACTATATAAGTATTGTGGATTTGGATGTGGATGTATGTGTACGTGAGTATATGTATGTGTATTGAGAGAGGATAAGAGTCAGCCCTTCTCAACTCGAGTTGGGATCGAACTGTGATTAGCTAGCAGTTGGTTTTGTTTGCTTTGATTAAGTCAATCAGTCCGAGTGGCAAGGATTCTCATTAGAGACAATAACTAGCTCGGCCCAGACAGTAGTACAAACAAAATCAGGCAGCACTAACCCAATCTTGGGATAGCATTTTGTGCGTAACCTAAAATTAAATAAATAATAAACAAGTAGTAGGTATAGCCGCACTAGCTAGCACTCTGAAGTCGAAGGTTTTTCAGTTTTCAGTGGGCAAACAAACAAGTCAAATAACAAAAACTACTCGACAACTTCCACTCCAGGGGCAACCAAGATGCACCTGAAATGAATGTAGTATGTATGGCCAATGCGCCCTCTGATCGTGACCGATGCAATGGGACGAGACGAGACGAGTCGAGACGAGACTTTGTGCATCCCATCCCATCCCATCTCCATCCTATCCCATCCCATCCCATTTTCGACTCAACGGCGGTGGCATGTTTGCACCTTAAATAAGATCAACAATCAATGCCGACGGTAAAACAGTCACTCAGCTTCACAAGGGTCACTGGCGGCAGCACTTTGGGTTAAGAATATTGTAAACGGTAGGAGAAATAGACAGAAATGTAGTCAAAATAAATTATTTACTTATTTAATTATATATTTTTAACGAAGGGCGAAATATGTGCTCAAAGATGAAAGAGAAAAGTCAACTAGAAAAAGTTATTCAATAAAGTATCTCGTATATTGTGATTACTTTTGCTTCATAAACTTTGATGTTCTCTTCACACTTCTTACTAAGATTAAATTTCGGTAATCTACTAAGTTGACTTTTAAATCTGAGTTAAGCAAACATGACTTTAAAAGGCTCTCCGAAGGACAGGAAACCTTGTTTCATTCACCTCGAATCAGTTACCAAAATGATTTGATGGTAATCTAATAAGTGCATTGACTTTATTTTATTCCTCAAGAAATATCCTATTTTGGAGCCTGAGTTGAAAAGTGGAATTGGCGCCCTTGCCGAATCCTTTCTTAAAAGTAAATTGGATTGAAAATTACCGCTTTTCTCTACCTGAAAATATTGTATTACTATTTATTACCAATTACAGTCATTCTCTTGATATATATAGTTAGTTGATTTATCATAGTCTACAATAAATATATATATGTATGTATATATATATTTTTTATAGGCACTTGCACATTTCAATATGCCATAAGAAACGTTAGTTGATCAAATGTTTTGGACACTGGGCACGTTGCAAAATCTTTGCCTTGCTTCTGGCTTTTGACTCATCATCGGTCCAAAGGGGATTTGATGTTTGCTCTAATAGGAAATACGTGACTAATTTGCATGAAACCAGGCCGGATGTATAACACAAACATATATAGCAATATACATACATACATACAAGTATGGCCTATAAATCAAAAGTCGACAACTAGAAGGGGAAATCTACTTAAAAAGTACAAGTGTGATAAGTTATTTAGATCTTATCTAATAATAAGTTTGGACTTGAGTGAAGCACTGTTAATATGATAATCACGATAATGTACAATTATTCGGTAAAAGTAAAGGTTCTTCTAGATTATTATATATATGTATATTCTTATCGGCCAACTAACTAACGCACTCGAAGTTAATAACTCACAAAAGAAGCACAATTAAACTTGAAATGGTCAAACATTGAGACCCCATTAATCTTCAATAATTGCTTAAAATTGATGTCATGCGTATTTGAAAACCGTTTTCGAAAAACAAAGAATGAAAAATCTTAGCAACATCATTCATTAGGGACTACACTCACACATACATAGTAGGAAATACTTGTGTTGAGACAAATTTATGAACGTTTAGCACAAAAGTCAAGCACTCGAAGATAATGTTCACGAGTAGAACAACAAATTGCAGCTATCATTGAACATGCTTCGAATAGTTCTTTTTTAAGGACTGAGAAAACGACAACAAAAAAAATAAAATAAAACCAAAATAAGTGGCAGACTTTTCTGGTTTTTACTTCTGGGAGTATTTGTCGAATGTGTGTGATCTTTCCCCTGGCAAAACTCAACTCATCTGAGCATCTTGTGCCTTTGGTTTCCCCTGTTTTCTGTGTTTGTAACTCAATTCGAAAATAATTAACGATCCCAAGATTACAAATGTCAAACATAATGTCATCTTGGGGACGGGGGTCTGTTTCCAGCCTTTGTATCACATTTTGTTTCCATTTCTTCAACAATTTTTTTTCTCCTTCCTCCTGGCTAACAAAATGCCACCGAGTTTCCGAGTGTCTCTCCATCAGACACCGCAATGTGTGTGGGTCCATGGCGAGTGCCAGCCGATTTGTTGTGACTTATGTCAAAGCGAGTTGCGGACTCAAATTATGACAGATTTTAAAGACTAGTCCACACACTCAGCATATGTAACTTTCTTACTGAATACAAAATTTATTGAAACTAAACTAAGCCCATTACCATATAATTTATATAATAAATGTATATTGAATCGTATACGGTATCCCGATAAAGCAAAGATAAAAATCGTTATAAGTGAATAAAGTATATAATATGGATAAATTGTTGTTCCGAGTTAGTAATGCCAATTTTAAATTCGTACTCAAAAAATCTACATGATTTTCAACTTCTGACTTATAGTTTTACTCGCAAAGTCAGGGATATTCAGACATTTTAAAATCTCTAATATCTAAAACTAAGAATATCTTTTAAGTTCAAAAACCTAGAAATAAGAAAAAAGGGAGCTTATAAAGTTTAAAATAGTAAAAAGCGATCAAATTTGCATAAATATTTTAAAAATTCGTCACAAAATGGAACAATCTTTGTCGTATAGAAAAGTGTTTTTGGTAAATTCTGTAGCTCGAAGTTAGTCAGGTTTTCAAATTTAACTGCCTTTGGTAAGAAATCTCTACTGACGATTACTGAGTTCTAGACTTAAACATATAACCAAAACCGAAACCCGAATATGAAAAATCTTAATCTTATAATAAATCTAATAACTAACGAAAAGTTATTTGTCTGAAGGTTAACTTATTGATAGTTAATTTCCTGGTGGAGCTGCAGCTGGGGTTGCTGGAGCTCCAGCTGCTGGAGATGTAGCTGGCGTTGCGGCTGTAGTTCCCATTGGGGGTGCAGCACTAGCAGCCGCAGGACCAACTGTAGTTGCGGCTGGTGCAGCAGTTGTAGCTGCAATCGGAGCAGTTGTCTGGCTATTAACAACCACTGTGCAGTTGCGACAAATCACTGAAATTGTTTGTCAATTAATGATTTTTGCAAGCTAATATCACTTGATTAGTAGTCTTACAGTATTCCTCTGAACCGCTATCGTCATAGAAATCTCCAAAAAGGCTGGAGAACCAATCATATCGTTTCTGTAAAATCAATTTTTGAAACTCGAATTGTTATGTTTCAAGTGAAATATTTACCGATCTCGCTGCTTGATCCTCGACTGGCTGGGCATGAGAACCCAGTTGGCCCATAATTAGGCAAATGCCTAGAGAAACTACAATGAACTCACTTAGAATTGACATACTGACTAGAACTGATGTTCCAGTTGCATTGGGCGTTGCCTTTTATAGGGCACCTGAGACGCGAGTTTGGCAAATAAATATGGAGCTTTTTTTTATGATACTCTACGATGGGGGAGAGATAGTCAAACTTGAGTTTTCTCTCAATGAAACGTAAGTTTGCTTTGTAGATGTCAATGGGAAAACCTAGTAAAAGAGACTTATTTATGCAGCTGCACGTCTACATACTAGCTACGGATGATTGTTGTTGTGGTTGTTGTTGCTGCTGCTGCCTGAGGGCCACGATCAAACTGCAATTGACAAGTGCACAAATCCATAACCATAAACTTTACACGAAATTCGAGGCTGTCTGGAGCCAACAAGTGTCTGAATAGGCTAATCCATAATCCATATATGTATGTACATATATGTATGGATATTGGAAATTTGTAATACAATACCTTAAAGCCCCAGTGCCGTTTATAATGATTTTCCTCTAGTTCTGCTTCTGCAGTTTTGATTTTGTGAATGGAGGTCGTTACACTTGCCCTGTTTGCCAGCCCTTCACAATGGTTCTTTCTATTCCTTCCTGCTTTTCCATACACCATATACTCATTTTATGGCCACGGAACGTGTTGTGAAACAAGATGCCAAATCGAAATTAGATGAAGGCGCAGATGTGGAAAACTTCCTCTAATTGCTTGTAATTGTAATTGGCTAAGTGAAATGCATTTGCAGGTGCAATTTGGCATTTATTAATAATCGATTGCAAACGAGTGAGAGAGGGAAATTTCTAAAAATAAAAAGCATCACTATCAGAGAGTACAAATGTTATGCAATTGCCAAAACAAAAGCTATGTTCTATATTAGAAAAGGAAATTTATATTCTTTTGATTCTCGCTAAAATCATTTTAAGACATTTTGTCGGCTAGATTCATCTGATCGACAATTGTGACGACTGAAAAAGCAAGTTTGGCCATCTGCAAAGAAAGGACAATTAAGGGACTTGAATGGAAAACTTCTGGCCATTAGACTTACCCGAACGTTTGTATTGACATTCAATGAAAAGATGCCACCAGCATTGAATTCAATTGGTTTTTGCACATGATGCATGAAATAAATCAGTGTCGACTTATAACGTGGACTAGCATCGATCCAATTCGACTGAAATATAGCTTGGCTCAATGTACTGGCGTCATTTTCCAACTGATTGCATATGTAGCAAAAAGGGAAAGACTCAAAGACATAGGCAATGAATAGATTAATAGTGGCAATGGCTGTCCACAAATCGGCAAAGAAGAACACATAGACAATCGATAGACCCAGTAGAAGGCCAACCATCAGCATTTGCATGAACAAAGTCTTTGTGATAACTGGACGCATAATATCGCAGTAGCTAAAGACATTTAGAAAATAGTGATTAGTTAGTTAGAAAATAGATACCGCTAATTGTAAATTACTTCATAATTAGTTTGTGATCCTTAATGCAGTCGACTAGCTCGTTATAGTTCTTCTCCTCACTCTTATCGACATCCGAACGCAACTCCTCGATGCGCCTTCTCAATAGCTCTATGTGCGAGCGCATAATTAGACCAAAAACAATGGGATAAACATCGGTAATTAGATTCATAGAGAGGGCAATGCCCACAATGAACAATTCCACCAAAGTGGCCATGTAAAAGCTGAACGTAAATGTTTCTGTGCCAAAGACTGGATTGTAGAGACGATACGGTGTCTTGCCCAGGAGCAAAGCATTGAGAGCACATTGGAATAGGTAGCCAAAGTAGAGGAAATGGAAAAATATATCCACATAGTTGCTGCGCACAGCAGTGCGATGTATAAGGACACGATCTTCATGCTTTTCAATACGTCGATCCATACGATCGAGTAACTCGTTGATTTTAACAAATCTGTTGTAGTTTATAAACACAATGATGGCCTTCGTTGAGGACGAAAAGGACTTGATAGGCGCTTGCAGTGAGGCAAATAAATCAGTGGCCGTTAGAGTCTTTAAGGCCCGGTGGTAGGTAATGAAAAATACAGTCGGTGCATAGACAATGGCCGTCACAGCTATTAGACCAGTCCACATATAATACAACCACCAATAACGACTACTACCAGGCTTTGGCGGTAAAAGGCCAAATGCTTTCTTACTCAAATCCAAATAGTAAAAGCAATCCCGAGAATTCATCAGATTGCCAAATGATGGTGGCCTCAAATACTGAAACATCATCTTGAGGGCGCTTTTCCTTTGCTTGGGTATCTGCCTGAGTCGAATGCCGCTTTAAACTGTTTGTCCTCCCTACACAAGGAGCCTATTTATATGCATTTGTTGCAGGAAGCTAATTGCTCAATTGACAGCAGTTTGTTACATTTATTATTCACAATTGAATAAGCTCCAAGCCCCGAAATAATTTTCCATTTAAATATAACAAGTGCGTAGAAGCCTACAATTAAAAGTGTCACAAGGCAAAGAAATATCTTATACAACTATGAAATGCCCTCCTATCGGCCCGATAGTTGTTTCTGCCCAATTCATAAGATTTAGTTTCTTTAACTCATAGAAACTCTTAGAATCTGTTAGAAGTAAGCGTTCACTTCAATAGAACAAATAGGTTTAATAATATTTAATATATTGCCAACACTTTGATCGGTTTATTCTTTTCTATAAAGCTAATATACCCAACTAATGTGGTAGCAAACTCAATTACGCATTAGAAAGTTTTCTTACTTAATTTTAGAACTTTCTTTTTAAACTTAATTATTTAAAAAGAAAATATTCCATTTCTATTTAAGCCAACTCCATGGCCGTTTGATAGGCAAATCTAAATCAATTAGCTTTTTGTATTTAATCTACCAATTCGAACTAAATATCCCAAAGGTTTTGCTTAATTGTTTATCCTGAAAATGAACTCCCAGGCAATTAAATGTTGTTAAATAATTCAATCAAGAGATTTGCACATTCAAATTAAAATAGTATTTAATTTACAGATGGCACTACACATCCAAGGCAAGTAATTGACTCAAATGTATGTTAGGGTATGAATAACCTATATCCTTTACCAACGTTTTCGGCATGTTTTGGAGTTAGGAAATTCAATGTTTGAGCCATTTTGGTTCCCATTTTTTAAGCTTTTCAACTTTCAATTATTAGATAGACTTAAAAACCTTATTATGAAATCTAGTAAAATTAAATTAGGGTTTCTTTAAATAAGTATCAAGCTTGATAGGGCATCAATTTTGAAAGGGTATACAAATTTCAGATTTAAATACATTTCTTTTTGAGGTTGGGCTCATTCTCACATCACTTATTAACAAGTTTAACTATTTATGGTGCCTTGACTTGTCAACAAAAACCTGGAGACAAAAATCTATCATTATATAGCATGTAGATCAATTAGTTGGTAGGACAAAAGTTCGGACAATTTGGAAGCGCCTGGTGAATCGTTTTGCCCCATCATCAAAAATGCATTTCCGCACGTTCGCCGCATTTTAATTGCGTTTTCCAAGCCAAGACCCACACCCAGAAAATACAGAGTACAGAGTACCCATATCCGCAGTTCTTAGAAGCAAATGGTAGCGATTTTCAGGCGAAGCCACAGCCACAGCCACAGTCCCTATTGCCGATCCCAAGCGAAACTAATTAGACGCAAATGTGCTTTTGTTCGACTCTTTGTGCTTTGTTGTTTTATGGTTTCTATGTGCATATGTAGTAATGGACTCGGTCTAACCCACACCATGTCTCTGTTCCATCTCGTTCCAGAGTCGCAGTGTCCGCAGTACGGCGAGGTGAATCAGCTGGGCGGCGTCTTTGTTAATGGACGACCATTGCCTAATGCGACGCGCATGCGCATTGTGGAGCTTGCCCGCCTTGGCATCCGGCCCTGCGACATCTCTCGCCAGTTGCGGGTCAGTCATGGCTGTGTATCGAAGATACTGGCCCGCTATCACGAGACGGGATCCATTCTTCCTGGAGCGATTGGCGGCTCCAAGCCGCGGGTGACAACACCCAAAGTAGTCAACTATATCCGTGAACTGAAGCAGCGGGATCCGGGAATCTTTGCCTGGGAGATTCGGGATCGACTGCTGAGTGAAGGAATCTGCGATAAGACGAATGTGCCCAGTGTTAGCTCCATTTCACGCATTCTACGCAACAAGTTGGGCAGCATTGGTCATCATCATACGCCCGGAGGATCAAGTGCATCGGGAATGAACAACAATACCAGCATGGGAAGTTCCGGTACTAATGGCGGCAACAACGGCCTGGCTAATACGGGCAGCATGAACATGTCTAACTCACACACGGGCTCCTCTTCCGCCTCTTCGCACCACCATCATCATCATCACCACACAGCGGCGGCGGCAGCAGCCAGTGCCCATCACGCCCATGCCCATGCACACCTCTACAATTCCATTTACCAGCCATATAGTGCAGCTGCCGCCTACAGCATGAAGGCCGTATCCTGCGGCAGTCCATCGCCGCCGCAAGGAGGTGGCGGTCAAACGCATCCGCATCAGCTTCGAAGTGTGGCCGCTGCCGCCGCTGCCCATTGGCCGTCATCGCACTCGGTTAGCGATATACTGGCCCACCATCAGGCCGTTGCTCTGAGGGCCAGCTGCCAGGTAGGGGTAGGAGTTGGCGTGGGCATGGGCAATACAGTGTCACCTTTGCCCATGACCCCTTCGCCAGTCGGAGCAGCATCGGCCGGTGGACAGCCGCTGCTCGACTGCGAGGGTGGAACGGGACAGCAACCACCCTACTATATGTACTTTCAAAATGGTGGAATGCATCATCATTACCATCATGGTGGCATGATGGCAGCCGGAGCCACCGGCTTATGAGTGTGATAAGTTGTTCACATAGTCAGTTGCTAATCAGTTGGACTAAGTTCCACTTAAAGTAGATGCGAGCAGAAGTTTGGATACTCGAAACGAAGGGCTACAAAAACAAAAGAATCCGATTAATTTATAAAGTTTAATCAATTAATGATCAATTACTCATTTAATAAACAAATTTAGTTCAGAACTTTTCTTCAGTTTTTTTCTTTGTCCCAATTCATTAGCCATTCATAGCTATCGTGTCCAAATAATTTAAGAGATATTATTTTATTTTTGAAAAATATAATAAATCTGATATAGATTGATTTTAATTAGCTGTGTATATATACAATATCTTACGATATTTGCTGGTCTTGGTTCAATATCTAAACGAATTTTAATGTTATTTTCGAGATTTGTTTCTATATAGTTTTTTCTGTTGGATAATGCCAATATTAAATTAAACAAAAACGTATAAAAACATTTATATATTTTTCATAATTTCTTTTTGAGTTTTGTAAAAATGGAAAGTATTGAGTCTGTTATGGTATGTTACATGTAAAAAATACTATAAATCTATCTATATATATAAATCTATCCAAAATATACACATACATATATTTAGGATCCTTCTTCTCATAATTATTTGTACATTTTGCTCACTAAGTAAACTAGTTGACTAATTTATGCTATATACATAAGTAAATATGTAATCAAGTATAACTATCAAATAAAATTGTAAGTATTTAAGTTAAAATGTATTTTTTTTTTGTTTTTTTTGCATTAATTACTATTTGGTAAAATGGCCAACATAACTCTGTAATAAAATACAACATTAAAAACAAAAAACAAGCAACAAAATATACATTTAACTCTACTAAGGACAACATTCACTCTCTTGGGCATCCTTCTTGTTCCAACCGAAGAAGAAGTAACCCACTCCCAGACCTAAAACCACAGCCAAGCAGAGCCAATAGTTGTAGGTCATGAAGATCAACATCAGCAGATAGGAGACAATGATTTGCAGCAGATTAAGTAAGGATTGGACAATGTGTGAGTATTCCACCAATTGTTGCCAATAGGTCTTCTCTCTGGGATCGGCCAGTGGAGTGTCCGAACAGCCGCCGCAATCGCTGACATTGTTCTTTCGCCGCTGATCCTCGGCCAGGCGTTGGGCCAACTTGCGGGCCTCAATCCGCATTAGGTTCTGGCGTAAAAATTTCAAAGCCTCGTACAGAAAGGATACCACAAAAATGGCTATGGCAGACAGCACAAATTCGGCTACAGTTTTAGTGGTCCAACCATTCCACAATATGATCTCGGTATAGCCGGCATGGAACTGTAAAGGGACAGGCAACAAATGGGAAAATCTTGTAGAGAAGTGACAAAATAAACAAAATAACTGATATGCACTTGTATAAATAACTGAATTGACTAGATCTTGTGACTTGTTCAAATTCATTTATTTAGTCAAGTAATTCCTTAAGCTTAAAAAGTAAGCCTGTTAAGATACTGAATTCCTCTCACAATGAAACACCCTGTATTTGTTTGGCTTTTTGTTTGCTTTTCCAAATCAAATGAATTAACAAATACAACAGACTAAAGAGCGACCAACTGAGAGAATTGAAAAACGAGCAATTTAGGAGAGACTACAAATAATTTAAATTGAATCTCTTAAATGTTATATAGGTATGTATGGACATATGTACACTATTGTATGAATACAAATACTCTGTATACGTAGGCAGTGGCGGAGCTTACTTCAATCTTAATCGGTCAAGGGGTTTTGAGGGCCCACTCCAAAAACAAAAGATGAACTCGTCTTGACCTTTCATTACATTACATTGTTTCTTTAAACAAAGAGCTCTTTCACAAGAAAGTTATCACAAATCCCTCTTTGCTACGCCTCTGTTTGGCTTGCATGTATGTATGTAGGTTACAAACCACAATAGTAACAGGTACTGGGTGCTAGTGGTTAAACTGGTTCAAAATTTCTATATTTCGTAACTCACCGACATAGACATGGAATGACATGAGGTAGTTGATGTATCCGATCCATGATTATGATCCATACTGTTTAATTTGAATTTAATTAATTCAATTTAAGCCGAGTTTAAGCAGAGTTTTATATCTTTACGGTTGAACGACACTTGCTTAGCTGTTGAGAGCGAAACGACAACTGCTTTAACCCAATGTTTGTGTGGTGTTTTTTAAAGAAAAATAATGCTACCTAATCCCAGTCGGGGAGGCCAGCGGTCTGCTTATCTCTGAGAAATGTTAAATGTGTGTTATCAGCATACCGAGCTACAATATATACGCAGAGATATATACATATGTATGTGTAGGTACATGTGTACAAATACAAAACGATAGATAGCTCGGGAGAGAATACAAACAATATTTACCTACATCTGTCACGATCAGATGGGAATTTTTAAAATTTAGTTCAATAATCTGTTAAAGATCTCTTAGAGTTAGTCCTATATATTGGATATGTTTTCATCTCAATCTAACTAACGTTTGATTTATGAAATTGTTAATAGCATTAACAACTTGAGTCTATATTAATTTATTAGTATTAAGATTATCACAAACAATTGATTGAATATTAGTTGTTAGTGTACATACATTGGAAAATTCTGAATTATTCCATTTCAATTTTTTATTGACCACCTGATATGACCATACCAAGTGCATTTACTTTAGTTCATACATAAATATAAGTATTTTAGTGCTAGGCTGGCAACCGTTAGCCAACGTATTTGCCGCTTGTCTGTCTTAGGCCCACTTGGCTTTGTTGGAGTTTATTTCTAACTGGGACCCCGAATGCCGTTTTATGTTGATGGGTCGTGTGCAAAAACCATTACGGCCGTGTGCAAAATTTACGGACATTCTTGTAGACGTGTGCCAAATTCGAAAAATTGGTAACGAGCGCAAAAAGGGGAACCAACCTTACGGTAATGGAAGCGTTAAAAGCTTTTTATATTTGTTTAGTCGATTGGAGAAAGAAAATATACGTTAAAATCTGTTAGGAATGTAAAACGAATTTCGGGATATCAAATTGAATATACAGACTTTCTATAAATTTAGTTTTAACACTCGTTAATTAGATAAATCCCGAATCAGGAATGTTGAGTATTTATAACTTCGACAAAAGTATTTATTGTTTTTTTTTTTTAATTTCAAATGGAATTCTTTAAAAAAAATTTAAAAATATATTGAATATTAAAACAATAAGGTTTATTTACACGGCAATTTCCATAAAACAAATCCATAATGATAATCCAACTCAACTTTATAACTGAAAAATACTAAAAGCCGCTCGTAAATAATGTTGCATAGTTTTGGGGCACAAAGAGAAAATGTGGTATTTTTGGCATTTTTGTCTAATAGTGTTTAACAACACTAGGAGATTCTTAAAAAATTCTTGCCAATTAGAAGTTCGAATTTCTTTAGCTTATTTAGTTTATTGATTGTGTAATTTAATGCGTGTATAAGGAACCCCGGCACACAAATTCATCATAGCAATGTATACATTACGGCATCTGCGACTTCAGAGTGGGAAACATTTCCTTAACTCTTATGCGACAATCAAAGCAACAACAACAAAACACATGCTGCTTGCTAAAACAACAGCTGAGCCGGTTACATCGCGTGTTCTAATGGGATTTCCAATCCGTGACCACCGGGAGAGGCAAGACAAGCTTCCACAACTTTTACTCCAGAGCCAGTTGCGACATGGAAGTACAAATGCCTTGCCGAAATCCCTGGTGGGTCAACTAACCGACGCCACAAAGCCATATGCACAACTGATGAGAATCGATCGACCTATTGGCACTTATTTGCTGTTCTGGCCCTGTGCCTGGAGCATAGGTTTGAGTGCCAATGCCGGCTGTTGGCCGGATCTTACGATGTTGGGTTTGTTTGCCACTGGAGCATTAATTATGCGTGGAGCCGGCTGCACTATAAACGATCTTTGGGACAAAGATATAGATGCCAAAGTAGAACGAACTCGATCTCGGCCATTGGCCTCTGGAAAAATTAGTCAATTCGATGCCATAGTTTTTCTTTCAGCCCAACTTAGTTTGGGCTTGTTGGTGCTTGTGCAGCTGAATTGGGAGTCCATTTTGCTGGGTGCCAGTTCACTGGGTCTCGTTATTACCTACCCTCTAATGAAGAGGGTCACCTACTGGCCACAATTGGTTCTGGGTATGGCCTTCAATTGGGGCGCACTACTAGGATGGTGTGCCACCCAAGGCAGTGTTAATTTAGCCGCTTGCCTGCCTCTCTATTTATCGGGTGTATGTTGGACAATCGTCTATGATACCATCTATGCCCATCAGGATAAACTGGATGACTTACAGATCGGAGTTAAGTCAACGGCTTTAAGATTTGGCGAGAACACCAAAGTTTGGCTATCAGGATTCACGGCGGCCATGCTCACGGGACTCTCAGCGGCAGGTATGGCATGTGATCAGACTTTGCCTTACTATGCAGCGGTTGGCATAGTCGGAGCTCATCTTGTGCAGCAAGTAAGTATTCAATTCGATGTCGTTCTTAACGTTGGGGTGGCTAATTATAATCTTCATTTTCGTTTTTAACAGATCTACTCACTCAATATTGACAACCCCAGTGACTGTGCCAAGAAATTCTTCTCCAATCATCAAGTGGGTCTCATTCTTTTCCTTGGCATCGTTCTAGGCACCCTGCTAAAGTCCAAGGACAACAAAAATCAGCATCAGAATGCATCTTTGACTTCGACTTATATGCCACTATCTCAGAATACGGAGGTAATGAGCTGAAGGCGATCTGAAACAAGCTTAACCGGTTAACATTGAGCAACAAAAATAAGCGAAGTCACATTAGACCAAAGTCTGTAGTTAGAGCTATTAATTTTAATGTCTTTACTATGTGTGTATATATAGAATGACTTCAATGTATTTTTAGATATTAAGTTTGGATAGAACTAATTTAATCGTTGGAAACGGTTATAAGAAAAGTACCTCATGGAGCACATAAATTGCAACTTCATGCCATACAAATGCATTATTAGACGAAGGGAACATAAATTAAATTAACTTTCAATCATTCTAATTTTTATGTTGGCTCTCAAATTTTTTAATCAAATCTCTGGAAAACCAATTGGCTTTTTTTTAGTTAAATTCTTAAGTTTGTTATTTTTTTTTTTATTATTATTATACATATTTGGGTTGTGTATAAATGTGTATTCATTTCATTTCTTTTACGGATTGTTAAACTTAATGCTAAGAAAAGTTTCAAGTAAAACTGCTCTGTTTGGGGTTTGTTCTCTGTTTTAAATCAAATCAGCCACATTCATGGGCATCTCGTCAATTTGCGTTGAATAATATTGCTCAATATCGCGCAAGATGCGTATATCATCCGATTTGACAAAGTTAATGGCCACACCTTTGCGTCCAAAACGTCCTGAACGACCAATACGATGAATATACAATTCACGATTGTTGGGCAGATCATAGTTGATGACGAGAGAAACTTGCTGAACATCAATACCACGAGCCCACACATCGGTAGTGATTAAGACACGGGACTGCCCAGCACGGAATTCCTTCATAATCTCATCACGCTCCTTTTGGGGCATGTCTCCGTGCATAGAGCTAACCGTGAAATTTGCCTCTCGCATTTTCTCTGTCAGCCAGTCGACCTTACGTTTGGTATTGCAAAATATTACTGCCTGCGTAATGGTCAGGGTGTCATAGAGATCGCAAAGCGTGTCAAATTTCCATTCTTCCCGCTCGACGGCTACGAAAAACTGTTTGATGCCTTCCAGTGTCAACTCATCACTGTAAAGAACAACATAAAGGTAAAGATAAATTTCCAGTGATTAGACTATTACAAATTTGTGCTTACCGTTTGACCAATATGCGAATGGGATCTGTCATAAATTTCGAAGTCATTTCTAGTATTTCATGCGGTAAGGTGGCGGAGATCAGCACCACCTGTGTGGCTGGTGGCAAATACCGATATACATCGTAGATTTGTTCCTTGAACCCCTTGTTTAGCATCTCATCGGCTTCGTCAAGGACCAGCATTTTAATTGCCCTATAGGTCAAAATTTTTTAATCAAGCATTATACACACTCCCTTTTTTTTCTAAACTCACCTTGTGCGTAATACACGTCGTTTAATCATATCGAACACACGACCTGGTGTTCCACTCACAATATGTTGACCGTAGTCCAGTTTGCGGATATCCTCACCCAAATTCGTTCCACCAATGCACACATGGCATTGAACATTCATCATATCGCCCAAGGCAAGAATAACCTTTTGAATTTGTACAGCCAATTCACGGGTTGGGGATAAGCACAAGACTTGCGTCTCTCTCAAAGTAGTGTCCAGACTCTGCAATATGGAAATGGAAAATGTGGCCGTTTTTCCCGTACCCGACTGAGCCTGGGCAATCACATCGCGTCCTTTTACAATTGGCTTTATGCTGCGCTGTTGGATAGCCGAGGGTTTCTCAAATCCTACAAACACAGGATTTGGTTAGGTTATAAGCATGGCCAAATAATACTTAAAAACCAAGGTAAGAGCTACATACCGTACGCATAGATGCCGCGTAGCAGCTCCTCCTTGAGATTCATGGCATTAAACGTGGGAATAACTTCCACATCTTCGCTGGTCTCAAACTCTACATTTGACAGGTCCTCGGCCTGGCCCATTTTGTTCGCCATATTTAATATAAATATTGGTTTATTTTCCTCTTAAAAAGGTTTTTTTCCAGAAAATTTATATTTTTTTCGTTCTAACTATTTTTTTTTTTCTTAAACGAGAGTCGTTTAACAACACTATCGGCGTGCTGGAATACAAACAAAATTGCGCAGTACTGGAAAGCTGAGCTGCAAGTCTATCGATATATCGATATTTTCTTCAATCGATATGTTATTGTTTATCGCCGCATTGCTGAATAGTGATGGAAGAAAATTTAATTTTACATACTATTAAATAAAAGAAAAAGCACAATTAAAACATAAACCAAAAATGGCAAGCCTAAAATTGAATGTAACACCTGCTGAAATTGCAGTTTTGGAAAGAATTGGGGAGTCCAAAATTCAGGAGGGAATTTTGGAATTCGAAGACTACCAAAATAAATTTAAGGACAATGTGAAGGAGAGAATATTGGAAAATTTCAATTCGCTTGGGGAGTTTTTAAACCAGGCTTTTTTTATAAGCATTGGTGAGCTGTTTTTGCCCCCATTGGTAGGTTTAACACACTCGCACAAGCTAAACAAAAATACAAAAACATTATTTCGAATTACAGATTCAAATCAATCCTGGAAATGGTACTGCGAAAGCATCTAAAAAAGCAAGGACCAGGGATACACTGCTCACTATGATGGCCGTGGCGCTCGATGGCTCCAAGAGGAGCATTATATACTGCAACCTCGTATCTACGAAGGTCGAGTTTGTGGGCGCGGAAACTATCATAGGACTAATAAATAAATTACTCAAGTTTATTAAGGAAGCACACATATCCACTAATTTGGTTTGCTTTGTTATTGATGGCAATCCAATTAATGTAAAAGTGCGAAAACATTTCCTAGATAGTAAGGGAAAAGTCCCATTTGTTTGGGATTACAATCATTTCCAAGATGTAATGCTCAAGCATGACGGGCACATGGATGACACATTGTGTCACATATACTCCAGGCCGCTGGACATCGAAAACCTCGCACTAATAGAAGCTTGCGATTTCGGTGTTCCAGCGGACCTAAAAGAGTTTTATACAAAGGAGAAGGAGTCCTTAACAACTGTTGCCCAAAGGATCCATACTTCGAATAAGAAGTTTGGATCCTTGGGCAACAGTAGGAGCATGTTGCTATGTAATATTTCTAATTATAAGTTAAAAGTGTTTGGGAAATTAGTTTTAATTGCTGTTAGGGAATACTTTACTTTAGAAAAAATTAGAAATGTAAGCGATTTTAATTTAATATTAGATGGGGTGTTAGAATTAGTATTTCTGTTAGCATTTAAGAGTAATTGTTTTTGTGCAAAAAAATAAAAGAAAGAAAATAATAATATACAAAGAAATAAAATGAAATAAACATTTTAAGAGTTTCAATTATTTCTAAGTTCAATTGTATACAATTTTTTTTTATTTTTTTCAGACAGCAAATGTCTTGGACTTACTGCTTGGCGTTGTGGAGGGTGGCGTCAAATCTGTGATTCAGCAGATTGGCCACCAGAGACGCAATCCATATGATTGCGGTAAGTAAATATGCTTTTTTTTGCTTTCAAATTTTTTAAATCCCTTTTTTTATTCAACAGTAGCGGAAGTCGAAAGCGGAACCAATGCGATCGGTCCTGGCAGTGGATTCAGAGCCACTGGAATCTGTGGTACTGAATCCAGTGCTACAGAAACCTGTGGCATTCGGGTCGGGTCACAGGAGGTGGCCGACTCAACTGATTTGCTGCGTATCCTCCAATGCCCGAGGGAACTCCACCCGCCAGGACGATGGCAGTGGCGCTGGCAAATAGCCCAGATCTAAGATTCGCAGATTCCTTGGCGTTCACACAGGTTAGTACGAAATTTAATTTGAATTCCATATGAAATTTACATTTGTTTTCCAATTGCAGGAGGAAGTTACCCAGAGCCACCCATAGCGGTGTAAGGTTTAAGTTTTAGCACTTGTTATTGTATTATTTTATTATTTTTTTATTATTTCATAATTTTTATTATTTTTTTATTGAATGTGATACAGTCAATGGAAAAGACTGTTTTTTTAATAATTTATATAGATTTTAGACTTAGTATAAGAGTTTAGATTTAAGTAGAGTAAATATAGTTATAGTTAATATAGTTAAGGAGAAAGTATAGAGAAGAAACAACAGGTGAGTCTTTTATATCTGCCATACAATCGTCGGTTAAAGGAGTTCTTCGGGGTTACAATGTAAAACTGCTCTATGGAATGATATATTCAACAAAGTTTGCCTATTTCTGCAAAGCGCTCAATTGACATCTCGGAAAAAAGATAAGTAACTGTATTTCCCTACTATTTATCATTTTGTAAACTATCTTCTGCTCTTCCAGGAATTCCGCTTGTTGATCTTGACCAGACCGTCAAACGACGGTACTACAAACGATTCCGTACCGGATAATATTAAAGGAATCTATCATTTTCAACTCTATGGCCCGTAATCACCGTGGTATCACACACGCCTGCACCCAGGCACAGCAGTGTTTTTAGACCGCATGTCCCATTTATATGAGCCACACATTTGCTCGAAACTATGCTTATATGATTGCTCAACTTCTTGATCCGGAGGGAAAGTTCTTTTCCCATCGTATTCTGGCTCCAGATGAGTGTTTTAATGCCAAAATTATTATAAAATGGCGGGTAAAACTTTTAAGTAACTTAAACTATTATTATTTGTAGAGCTCTTTTTGCAAATGGTGATCGTGAAGACGTGTGGTATATGGCATCCAATTTAATCCAAGTGAAGCCTTATATACCTTTATACTTTTTTCAGCATACAGGAGACATAAATGCACCACTTAGCTTGTCCAAACATGAACTTGATGGCGAGGGAGTCGACTTCAAAGGTAAGGATAATTAAAAAATATGAGATGCCGGTTGGTCGGTTTTTCAGAAATTTGCATTTAAAGAAATTGACGACAAACCTGCTGATTGTACTGTTTCCAGCACAAGCAAAATAATAAGGCAGAAAACGAAGACGAATGAATTGATGTATTTGAGTTGGATAAACAAAGTGATACTAATGATTCCACAAATATTTGTGAAAAATATAACGGTCAACTTAAAAAAACCCAGACGATGTATTTAATAATAAAAAAGATAAGCCACCTTTAACTTAGTTAGTTCAATATAGTTATTGAAGACATTGTTGTTATTGACGATAAGGAGGAAATGGCTGCGATATCAATAAATGTTAAAAGACCAGTTGAAAGCAATGGTAGGAGCGAGAGAGAGTATTCTGAGGTGAACACACTGGAGATGAGCGATAGCGACTGGCGAAACCACTCACCAAAAATATTGATGTGATCGCAATAGAATGAGTTTTTTGAAATTCACTATACTTTGTTAAGAACTTAAGAGAAATTGTAGAAGTCATTTATTTTCTTGCTTTGAATTGGATTATATTTTTATATTTCGAGAATTATACTATAATATGATTACTCTTGAGTCTTTTAATATGTCCCACCGATCAAATCAGTGGTCGGAGATCGTATGGACGGAATCAGCAGGTCTAATTCCAGGTGATTAGGATAAGCAACACAGCAATGTGGCTAGTTTTCTTGCAAAATACACCCAAAGCCCAGCCAAACAGTCAAATAAAATCGTTAATGTCAGCATCCACAGCCAAGACGTATAAAATGAGATTTTTTAATAAGCAAGTTAACCAAAATTTGTTATCATTACACCAAAGAAAAATAACAACTAACAAATGGGTGATAGCCTCACCCATTTGTCAGCTATCCACGGTTCATTCGTCCGCCGTTAAAGAATTATCATCCTATCGTAGAACGGATTGATGCTGCCACTTAGAGAGCATTCAAACGAGTCAGCAAAAGTGGAAGGTATTATCGATAGGACTGCACCTCTAAATCTAGCCCCTCCCGGTGGCAGTACGACCAGACAACAGCGCAAGCTGAAGGCTTGAATGGACATCGAAAGCAAAGTTTGGAGCAACAAGCGGGTTTAGAAGAAGGTATACGTTTTTTGAGATAATGCGTAGGAATCTAGATGCTAGTAAATCTAAAGATTTGCTTAGCCACCTCACCTCTTACAGCTCTCCAACAGAAACCGATACGTTTTACGTCCCGTTCACGGTCAACTGCAGTAAGTTTAATTAACTCACATTATAATCCAATTTAATAAAAATTCATCTATTTCAGACCTAAGAATTGGAAAATTGGCTCTTGAGAAAACCATGCAAGAACGTATTAAGTCACGGAGGTTGGACTTTTTGAAGCATTTCAGCACTTGGTATTTATGTTATTAATTGTTAATAAACAGCGTAACCACCTGTAAAATAAGTCTTATTAAATGCAAATTTGGCAAATTCCTTTACTTGAACTATTAAATAAATATAAATTAATTCATGCACCTTTAAAAGGTAAGAACAATCATTTCACTGTTTTTCTCCTAAGCAGAAACCGTGAAAATGCTTGAGGATCTTTCTTTTCCAAAATCATTAATTTGGTTATTATTCTACGTCTGATATCGACTCGCCGTTTGGCTTCAGCGGCTTCATTACCCGCCTTACAAGCATTACTCTGTGTTTTTTCTAAGTCCTTTCGGGCCCTTTGCAGGCATTCTTGGAGCTCCTTGACCCTCCGTATGGCATTATCTTTTAGGATTCGTTTCTCTTCTGCTTTCTGCTGAGCGTTCGCGACCATTTCTCCCATATTCTTCAGATTTACTTTGACATCGTTTAACATGCATTGTATCTTCTCTTTTTGATGCTTAATAGAAAGGGCTAGCCGTGCGGCTGTTTTCACAGCACATTGACTATTGGAAACGGATCTCTTTAATACCTCAATCTGTTTGTTCGTCTCACGAAGATTATTATTTAGCTGCTGAAGCTTTTGTTTTTTTCCTATTGCCTTCTCTGATTTCGGTTGTCCAGGTTCTTTGCTAGCGCAGA